>NC_140588.1:433421440-436016669 GCF_964204655.1 Triturus cristatus
AAATATTCATTTCGATAATAACTAATACATGACATTGCCAGAGTTGTCCAGTTTAAAATCCGTGCCTCATTTCTGTTACAGGCCTATGGTTTAGAAGTAAGGTGGCCTATTAAAATTTTTGCATTTAACACACTTCATTTTTAGTCTTAAATTCTACAGATTATAATTTTAATAAAGCATTTTGCAAATAACTACATATTTGTTGTTTCCCCCCCCTCTGATGGTTGAAACACCATTAAAATTTCTTAACAAATAAATGTTTGAGTGCGCTCTTACTCTTGGTTGAGTCATCCTTTCCAGTTTCATGCGTTCCAAGTTCTTTCAATTTTATGTATAATCTATTTTCTCTCATCCATGTCTAGTCCTTCTAATTTTTGTTTGTCTCTTCTTTTTCTTGTTTAAACAGCACCTAACTTTTTTATATAAAGTTATAAAACTAGTACATATGATTAATGCAGGTTTCAGAATGACCATTAAAAGTCCTCCTACTACTGTTGCAAAACAGTTACTGGTAGCAGAAGCTCCTTAACCTAAAGTCCCCTAATACACTAGCCATTTCTAATGGTTCTAGTGTCTTTCAGGTCAAATGTTCTTTGCAAATTCCTCTTTCTACTCTTATATGGTATGTATGAAAAGCAATGTTGAGCTTTCAGCATCTTGCAAACTCCGCCTTTCTTTGCCAGCAAAACTTTTACGGCTAATCTATTTTGTAAAACCATTGATCAAACGGCCAGTAATTTTGTGTTAAGACAGCAATGCTCCAGATCTACTAGTAGCCAGTTTTCCCACTGTTTGTGACAGCGTTCTGATCTTCTTGTCATTTAAAACTACTCCAACAGGTGGTCTGATTGCTCCAAATGTATCAAATTAATTGTGTTCCATCATAAACACTTAATGTATGTCTTTGAAATAGGGTCTGGGTCAAAGCATCAAAGCTATTTACATGGTATATTTTGGTAAACGATGTCTAGGTACCAAATGCCTTCCAAATTAGCAGTTAACTAAAAATAAGCATCTTGTCTACAAACAAAATTAACCCCTGGAATGACTGCTGCCTCCCCTGTTAGAATTTTGACAAGTCGTCCCAAAATTTCGAATGTGTTCCCAACTACTGAACCCAATGGGTCTTTTTCTGAATTGTTTTTTTTTTATAAATACATAATTTCCTTTTCTGTCACCTATATAATTCCAATCTTTGGTATATCATTTTGTTTTTAAATACATCTTCTTTCTTCCAAACATTTTGAAAGACATCTTTGTTTTTACTATGGAAAACTTGGGCCCTCCTTTCTTCCATTGTCATGTGAACCTTTTCTAGGGGTCTCATTAAACAGACTAAGTTATTTTAGTATGCCTTGACAGTATCTTGATCTTTCACCTGTGGGTGAAGATTCATGCTTTTCTGAAGGGAAACTTTTCAATGAATCCTGTCCTAATCAGAAACACTTATTCAAAGCATTCCGGTCTATAAAATAAACTAAGCAGGATACTACATGTGATTGCATAGGATAGTGGTATGTGGTGATAGGTTATCTCATCTGCAGCTGAAGAAGGTAAGTGTGCACACACCAGTTCTTAGCATCTAAAGCTTGTGTGTATTCCTGAACTAGTATAGAGTAAACTGTAGTCAAATACTCTTCTTTTGAATAGTCTACAAATAAAGCCTCTAATGTTTGCTCATCTGTAGTGTGTAGATGTTGTAGTAGCAGGTCTTGAAACTAAGCCTCGTCGGTGTTGTGCTTTGCAGAACTCAGCGAAGTGCATGAAAAACACAGCCGCGCTAAGCGGAGCTCCGCAAGTGGCGGAGTTTCTTTACATAAATGCCTTTAGCAATGATTTTCAGTGCCAGGTTCTTGTCCGCACTGTGCAATCATCGCAAACTGCACCATGCAAAGCACATGCCGGCACTGCTTCCTTTCTGCCACTCAAGTATATTTTTACTTGAGCGGCAGCTTTCTCAACATGAACGGACGGTTTATCAATGCGAGGGCTCATGAGCATATGAAATCTGGCCACCCGTGTTTAGAAATCTAGGCAGGTGGTTGATTTTTCCCCACTCGCGCGCGCCAACTTGACGTTGATAAACGCGAGCGTGGGACGAAACTCCACTCCCCTGTCTTTTTTGGAACTCTGCGAGCTCCATGGAGTGTGGAGAACTCCGCGAGCGGAGTTCACAGTCCAAACTTAATTGATACCGGGATCTTTCTGGTATAAAATTAAGCCCGATTATGTGTTAAGTATACTATCAATTCAACTATTAAACTGACACCTAAAATGATCCTGCCTGTAGCTTTGGTGAGGAAACGCATTTGTCTATAGTCAAGCCTTAAGTAGAATATAGCATCAAGCAGATTAGATTTTCTGCCTTAACTTCTACTTGTGCAAAAGAGCAAAAACATTTTTCTACTTTGAAGATGTGACTTGCAGTCATTTTATTTAGATTATGTACATTGTTCGTCAGTCATACCTAACTCTATTCCATCTTCTTCTAAAGGGTTATCCCTACTTTTCCACTGCAGACTTGAGCCTAGGGAAATCTTTTCTTATATTTTTTAATTCTTTTCAGTCCTTTACTTCTTGACTTTTACACAGTTAATTATTTGTCAAAGCTTTCAGTCTCAAGTTCAAATGTCCATGTGAGTAAATTTCCTAATTTGTAATATTTGTTTAAAATATTTAGTTTTGATCAATCATGTTTGTCAGTGTTGCATGTCACAAAGTCTCAAATGACTCTTGGCTCAATTAACCTGGACATTGATTTGAGCCGTCTGGTACATTCCTTGCCTAGTAAGTCCACTCAGGTGCTGAACACCTCCGGCAAGGTACTCTTGCTCACTTTGATGTTCTTAGTGTCTGTTGATTATCTTCTGTTTCACTTGTACGGCTTGATTCAGTTTCTTCGATGATTTTGTGGTGTATATTCAAACGACACTTTTTTAAAAAATATTTCTTTATTAACTTTTCCAATGAAAGTACAGCATAACATACAGTTCCAAAACAAACATCGCCAAAGAGACTCTGGTCACATTTGCTCACTTACAGAAACTGCAAAAATTTAGAAAGCATACCAATGTACAGTGGGTGATAGAAATGGTTATTCTGAATCCATACAGTATAGGGGTAATCCTTAGCCGTCCTAGTGACAGCAATGTCTGGCCTGGTAGCATTCCAACAAAAATATATTTGGGCATGGCATTCGAAAGTCCACACAGCTATAAAATCAATTTAACATGAAATATAACATATAAAGATCCCTCCCTCCCTAAGCTACCCCCTCCATGACGGCCCATGCAGGTAAGCACGGCGGGGCGGGCTGAGGGGGAGTGACAAATAACAGAATAGGGCACATAAAATAAATAAAACCACTTACCTTGCACTCCCCGTATCATTGAATCGGCGGCGATGCGGCAAGAGCAAGGTAAGTGGTTTTATTTATTTCATTTCCCTATTCTGTTTGTCACTCCCCTCCACCCCACTTACCTGCATGGGCCACAACTGCCCCCCGAAACTTCCATCAAGACTAGCAGCATTTTGAAAATATTAATGACTTTGTCTCCGCCAACCAACTGACGCATGGTCCCAACATGCAATGAGTGTGTAGGTCCTCCACAAAAGTCCAGTCACTGTCAATCAAGGCGTCTCTCTAACCAGTATGGCCTGGGTGTCTGTGGTGGGTTGATCTTCATTCTTCGGCTCCAATAGCGCCTGGGTCATAGCACCCCAAGAAAGCAGAAGATTGGCTACCTTAGCATCTCTACGTGTTCTCGGTATGTGTGACTCCTCTACTGCCACCCACTTTCATAAATCTATCTCCCTTGCCTCCCTTGTTCATCTGACACTTGATGTTAATTTCCTCCTCCCACTTGGCCATTCATAGCTCCATACAGATCTTTCTGTTCTCAGTCGTTCCTTCATCTCGGTCATTCAATTGCTCTGAAACTTCAAAAGTGTCCATCTGGTATTTCCAGACTACTTTGCTATATTTTAGGAGCTTGCACTGGTATGATTTTGCTCTTCACCCCTCTTGTTCTTCTGTATGTGCCGTCACAGGTGCACTCTGATGTGAATCAAAGAATGCTATTTCTTCATTTGGGCACCTTTATCTGAGTGTGCAGTGCATGCACCCAGTTACATATCCCAGTACAGTTAACAGTGTTTATGATTAGTAAGACTTGATTGGAACCAAGGTGGAAAACACTTAACAGGATTTCCACACATGCTTCTTCCCCAAAACACTGTCACTAGGACGAAGTGCATGGCACTGCTCTTGATGTGGATTGGCAGTGACTGCTCCAACCCGGTGAGAAACAGAATACACCACGTAAGCCAGTCCTTTGCAGTAATAGAGCATTATGCCATCTGTGATCAGAAATGCATTTGCAGGTACAGCGGGCAATCTCACTGCACGTCCCATGAGGATTTCATGAGGCGATAATCCTGTTCTCCTGTCAGGAGTACTTTGAAGGCTCATCAGAACCAATGGTGATGCATCTGGCCATTTTACAGTAGTTAAAGCATAAACTTTGGCCAAATCATGACTTTAAGGTTCCGTTTACTTGATCCAGTATTCCAGAAGCCTTGGGACAATTGCTGCAGTATAATCTCTCTTCAGCATGAAGAGTCACACAGCATTCTAAGGACCTCATTACTAAAATTAGTCCCTTGTTCTGACTCCAGGGAAAACGGAAATCTGTACCTTGGCATTAGTTCACCCAACAAGTTAGCTGCAGTGAGACTGTCCTTTCTCCCTTTTGGGTAGGCTTCCAACCATTGAGAGAAAATGCCCACTACAACCAGGATGCATACCAGCCTGTTGCATACAGGCATCCTGATAAAGTTCAACTGCATCCCATTAAATAGACCACCTGATCTTCCTACGTGACGCATTGTAACTGGTGTTCTCCTTCCTACATTCATCTGTTGATATGTTGTGCATCTGTGGCACAACTCTTTTGCTAGAGTTCTGAAACAGGGGTTGAATAGATTTTGCCTAAACTCTCTAACCATTGCATCCCTTCTGATGTGTGCAGGACCATGGAAATGTTGTCATGGGAAACAAACTATCTGGAAATACAGATTTTCCATCAGCTGAACCGAAATGTAATTTTCATCCTTAACACAACCTACTCTGAGCCAACCTTGATGTGCTTCTGAAACCTCTTCCTGCAGTCCTTTGAGATCTCCAAAGTATCTGCTACTGACCACTGAATGTCAGTGTCCTCTTCAGATTAATTTGTATATTCTCCATTAAATGTGCAGGACACTAGTGTGCAATACTGCGCAACTTAATCTGCCTTTTCATTTCTAAATGTGACTTAATTGTTGGTGATTCTATGGGCTGCACATTTAACCACTCAAATTTGCCGGGGCAATTTTATCACATATTCCCTATTCTATATGGGGGAATCCCACCTTGGTCATAAACCTCTTATGACCAGAATTGTGAAAATTCATGCACCACGCAAAATCTATACTGACTATCTGTGAATATAGTCACTCTCAATTGTGCTGAAAGGTGACATGCTCTCATAAGGGCAATCAATTATGCCACTTGTGAAGAGGTAACGCCTCAAAACCATTAAGCTTCTACACTTCTTGGATTGTACGGACTGCATTAGCGGCTCGCATAGTTCACTCATTGTCTCTTAGACATGAGCGGTCCACAAAGTTTACATAATCTGGCTCATTAAGAGGTTCATCTCTTATGTCTGGCCTTGGTGCATACATACTTAACATTTGAGCAATCATGTTCAACCTCATCCCTATCGGTTTCATTTTCAGGTGAGGGCAACAATGTGGCTGGATTAAACATGTGACCTCATCTTAGCACCACATTCTCTACTAGAAGTATCTGTTCATACTTTTTAAGTCTGCTGTTTAAGTTTGAGCGAGCAATATTTCCACTGAGTGAAGAACCATCACTGTAAGAGGATGTCCCATCACTATGCTCTCTTATCTCTCAACTAACACCAACTGCCACAACCACTTTAAGGCAGCCAAGCAATCTTGTGGTAACAGGGTCAAGGGTTTTAAAAAAAATGTGGCACAGGTATTGGTTTATATCCATGCATCTGAGTAATCATAGAGCACAGCTCTCCACCTCACTACAAAAAAATGAACACTTTGCTGTAATCTGGTATCTCTATTGCAAGGGCACAACAACTTCTATCAGCTCTAGGAATGCGTCAAAGCGAATGTTGTTGCATGGAAATGGATCTGGCACATCTTTGTGTTAGTATCTGTAACAGATTGGCCACTAAGGAAACATTTGGTATCTTCTGTTATGGTAACAAACCATTTCCATAAGCATCCTGACTTCTCTCTGAGTTCTTGGTGTCTTCATGCTTAAAATAATTTCAACTCTCTCCTGTGACATCATTCTTGTTCCCTTCTCAATTATGTGGTCCAAATATTGAACTTTTCGACAATGTTGCAGCTTGCTCGGGGACATTTTCTCAGCTAAATGATTCAGTAAGGCAATGGTATCTTGTTTGCAAGCCTCTAGTATGCTTGATGCTACCAGTAGGTCATCAGTATATTGCACGAGAACTGAATTGCAGGCATCTGCAGAGTTTCATGATGATGATACAATTTGTAGAGCACGTGGCTACTTAAAATGCAGTGTAGCAATCCCAGTGCTAAAGCACTGTTCCAGTGATGAAAGTGCAGTAAAGAAAGTTAGGAAATGAAAAACCAGGTTGTAAGCAGCTTCCTAAAAGCCTTTGGATGGAGCCTATCTAATATTTGAAGCAGAGAGCGCCAGATCTCTGGCACCAGGTAGCTAAAAGAGCTGACTCTTATCCAGACTTTTATATTTAGGAACAACTGCTATTTTGATTTCAGATCTCAAGTTCATAGCTGGCACAAAAGGTTTGACCAGAGACTAAAGATATCACGGGCTAGCATTAGGTAATGCCTTGAAGCAGAAGCAGAGAGCTCTGAACCTAATTCTCTGCCTAACCAGTAACCAGTGTCGTTTATTCAGACCCATTCCAATGGAGGCACTTTTGAGAATATTCAGCAGCAAGTGTGTCGCAGAATTTTGAAATCCTTGACCAAGATAAAGGACATTGCATTAGTCCAGCTTGGAGATGATCAATGCCTGAACTAGTGTCTTCTGAGCTGACATTGACAGAAATCCTCAGATTTTCTTGAGATTTTTCAGTAACCAAAAGCATTTTCCAGCTAATGAGTTGATGTAGTTATGTAAGACAGTTTAAGATGGAACCAAATACTGAGGTTTTTAACTTTCAGTTTGAGAGCGTAGCGGGCCAAGACTATTGGGCCACCATGTAGTGCACCAGATATTGGTCTGATTGTATAAAAGCTGTACTTCTTGTCTTTTCCACATTCAATTTTAAGCAGTTATCCAACCAGCTGGCTTCTGAGACCCAAGCACAGTTGGGAAGCAGTGTTACTGCTTTTTTGAGAAAGTGATGATGAGCGGGGTATCATCCACATACAAAATGATAGTGAAGCAGAAGCATTATATGACATCAGCTAGAGGATGGGCATAAATATTAGAGTGTTAGGCACTCGGAGGAATCATGAGGCACTTCTTGATGCAATGGAAGCAGCTTAGAGTGGAACGAATTTGGAAAACCTGAAAGGCTCGAGCCTGCAAAAGAGGCAAGTCACAGCATGGCCCTATCTCCAATGCCATTTTTACACTGTCTTTCTAACGAGATATTGTAGGATAGTGTGTTGAAAGCGGCCCACAGATCGAACATTATGACCGCCACAGAATCACCAGAGTCCAAGATCTAGCGTACTGACTGTAGCTATCAGCAAGATTAATTCGGTGCTGTATGATGGCTAAATCTTATGAAGTAGATCATTGCATTTGATGAATTTGGAGAGCAGTTTATTCATGGGTTTCTCAATGATTTTAGTGAAAAGAGATTGAATGATATTTCTCTGGGTTTGAAGAACCAAGGAGGGATTTTTCAGGAGAGGAACTACCATAGCATATTTACAGCTAAGTCACAAAAAACAGGCTGGACCACCACAGAGCCATGCTCTAAAAATACAGGGGGATACTGAGTCTAAGGGAAACCATTAATTCAGAGGGCCATAGCAAAGCACTATCAACCAGGTTCAATGGCATTAAATTTCAAAAACCTAGAGCTGTTCTTAGATGTCTTGAACAACACATGCATTCATGGTGAGTGTTTGGTTTTTGCAGAAAAAAGGACGTAGATGTTAACATTTTGAGAAAAGGAGGCCAAGTCCTTTCTTCTTTCTACCGATGGCGAGATGGAAGACGACACTAGAGAAAGTGAGGAGAGCAATTTGATTATAGAGAACATTTCTCTAGAAGTATTGGAGGCAGACTGAATTTTAGTTGCATAGAAGGGTCTACGAGATTGCTTAATACATTGATGGTAGTTTTTAAAGCATCTAGGTAGTCCGCTCTACACAATGGATCATGCGCTTTGCGCCAAAGGCGCTCAAGATGCTTACATTTCTGGGTTGAGGTGGAAATAAGGAGCTTACTGTTTGATCTTTATTGATGGTTGTTTCCACTGGCCTTTCTTTCCCTTGCAAATGCATCAATAACAATCATTGACAAGTAAAATTAGCTTACTGTGTACAGCAGTTATTTAGACATTTTTACTGGCATTTCATTATCCTGGTTTGTCTTTGATACATTTATGTTCATTCTTTGTTAGCAGAATATTTGCTTGTATATGACAAAAACGTAAAGTATCCTATAGTCTTCCATGCCTTAGTTTTCATTAGCAGCTGTCCTCAAGATTTATTGTAGCCTGTTTTCCTTAGTTATCCGACAAAATGGTAAACTACCGCAGTCTAAGCTCAAACTTGTTTTTAAATCTTTCTAGTCCCTGTGTCTCAGCTTATTAAAACTACTGATTATTTTTTTTGTATTGTACTGAGGCTTAGAGCGCCAAGCCCCCATGGGAGTCTGTTATGTACATACAATATTTTCAGTTTAACTTTTGTTGTTGTATACCTTGCTATCACCAATTGAGTGATGTAAATCTTTTTTACAATTAGTGTTTATAATCACTTTTATCTGACCTAATCACAGATCTAATAGCTTCTCATAAAAGGATTCTTTGTTCCTGTCTCATCCTTGCAATATTCTTTTCTCAATACGTATTTTTTGATTCTTTGTCAGCTAATTAATATAGTAAAAAAGGATGGTTTGAATCATACTTTACTTATAACAAAAATAACCATAATAAACAAATGTGTTAATGTTTTAGGTGCAAGGGCGGAAACTGGATCTAAAATGAGTGGACCTGAAAAGTCTGCTATGGAAGGGATTCAAGGACTGAAAGCACTGGGTGTCCGAGATTTGTCTTATAGATTGGCTTTTCTGGCATGCCATGTGGCTTCAACTAATCCTAGGGTAAGCATTTAGAGGCACGTTACTCTATTTAAATACATTAATTTACTCATTATTTGGGGTTATCTCAATTTTGTTTGCTTGACGAATATTTTTCCATTGTACCACAACATTTTACTGTATTAATGCATGCCACAAACTATTGCCCTTTAAACATGCAATTTACCAACTCTCGAATTTTCGAAGGATGAAAAGCTGACTTATCTTTCTGGGATTTGAACGTTGGACTGACAAGTTTGCTGTACATGGCTGCAACTGAAGTTCTAAGTGTACTATTTTACTAGCTGTGAGTGTACTTTATTTAAAATATTCAACTAGGAATCGTACCTCTGCCAGCCTTGTTAAAAAAAAAAAATAACTTTGCCACGGTCATTTGTATGCAGTGATATGCTTAAGTGTGTGAGAGCTATATTGCACATTGGCCAGTCATATTAAAAATTAATTCTATAAAGTGCTTGCAGTGCTTAATTTTAAAATCAGAAAATAGAAATTACTTAACTTTATGGCGCAACATAGTTTAGTCCAATATTTTCTCATGTACATTGTTCTGTAAGAATTTGTGATGGACTCTACCATCTTAAAGAGAACATGGTTGGGGATGGGTAGCAATTTAGTTTATTTATAGGACTTTATTAGACCCTCAAACAGTGAGTGCACCATGGTTCTGAGATTGCTTGATTGGGTTTTTCTACTTTTTCTGAAGACAAATGCATTATTTTCTTATAAAACATTTCTAACATGGATAAAACTGTCTTTCTCAGCAATGGATGTTTTTAAATGCCCTTTCTTTTAACCTATTAAGGCATTGTGGAATCCAAAGTAATTGGCATTATGTTGAAGTGAAGAGGCACTGTCCCTTTGCCTTAGCATGGCTGTATTGAAAAGTCTCTCCTAGTGGGAGAGGCTAATCTAAAACCTCTTCCCACCCATTCATATTACCACTTTCTCAATCTGGTACAGCATCTGCAATCTCCCATGAATATTGGGAAACAGTAAAATTCTATGCAGAGCTCTCATAAATGGCTCAAACAGTGATTTTTTTTTTCTAGTTTCCTCTGAGAATTCAGATTATTGCCGATTTCCCACTCGCTGGAGTTGACAAGAGGCTTGGTAGTGATCCATGTGGAGTACTATAACGTGTTATATACTGGCCTCCAAAAAAGATTAGACAAGATGCAGAAAATCTTGGACTGCTTGGATATGCCCTAATGCCTGGGAATAAGTTGTATTTAAACCAGCCCTCCTTCGCTTGCCATTTTTAAAAAACATTTTAATTATTTTGTAACAATGGAGACATTGGTAAGGCATTTGGAGAATTATCAAAATCATGCCATGAAGATACAATTAACATTGTGTCCTGGACAAAAACGTCCAGTTAGATAAGTTAACAATGACAGAACAGTGGTGATGGTGGAGTCTGCGTAAGATGCAGCTGGTGGGGTTATGCGTGGTGCGTCAGGTGTGATGAGTAATCAGTGGTGTGGACATTATCAGCAGGTGCCTTCGCCCTTGTTTTGTGTCTGTTGGTGGAGGACACTGGCTCTAATGGCTCGCAGTTGTGAGCTGTGGCAGGAGAGTGGGAACTGTTGAGGGGTAGGGAAATGCAATGGGCATGCAGCTGTGTCTCCATCTTCTGGATATTCCCGTAATGTCTCTGGAGTGTTTCTTCCAGGTTGGGCAGGCATCATTTTTGGACTCAATGTATGTAATGTGTCCCAGTTCTCTACCCCCCCACCCCCACCCTGCCCTTTCCCATTGTGCGAATCCGTTGGGAGTGGCAACTTCCGCACGTTTCCATTGCAACAATGTAAGTAGCCATCTCTGTCTGAGGGCACCTTCCACATCACAATTTGTCAATTAAATAGTACAAATGCAAGGTCTAAGAACCTATTTATGTGTTTGTTCTCTTTAGCTGTGGCCCAGGGGCTCAGGAGACAGGACTTGGGAGTGGTTACCAAAGTGTGTCACACCAGTTCCGCTGTGATGGTTGTGACCTCCACTGAGGCCTATTCTAATATCAGGCATTCCCATACAAAGTGGTAGAAACCTGCCTCACCAGTCCTTCAGGAATAGACGCAGAAAACATGCACCTAATGGACTTGGGGGAAAGATGGGGATTGTATGTGTAATTACATTGTGTGGAGTGAAATTAAAGCTGTGCCACTGCATAGTACATTACAAAATTTGGTGCATCAAGCCCTCCTTCAAGCATGGGTCTTTGTATAATGGTGAGATCCACTCGACGTCCTCACATGCACCATATCCGTTCCAGTAGGAGACCTTTTAGCTCCCAGAAGAAATACTTGGGAAGCACGTCCAGGGTTGCTGCAAAGAACTATAGTAAGCAGGGCATCACAAGCATCTTATTAATCGCCACTCACCCCAACGGAGAGAGGGGCAGTGAACGCCATAAGGAGAGGGATCACGGGATTGATCCCATTGTTCTATCCAAATTACTTTCTTGAGGTCCTTGTCTGTGGGGTAGATCTGGATGTCTAGATATTTGAATGTATCATGACCCCATTTAAGCAAGCGCTCTGGTGAAACATACCTATTGGGTGCAGAGGTTGGCGTGAGAGGGAACAGGCATGAAGTGGGCCCGTTGACCTTGAGCCCAGAGATGTCCCTGAATTCATCCAGCTAGAGCATCAAGCCTGTAGGGGAAACCCTGACCTTGCGTAAGATTACCAGCTCATCATTCACATAAATTGACAAGATGTGGTGGATATCTGGTTCGGGGACCCCATTCCTGCAGGCGCAAGTGGCAGGCTAGTGGCTCCATGGCTATTGCAAATATTAGTAGGGATAACTGGCATCCTTGCCTGGTGCCCATTTAGAAGGGAAAGCGGTCTGAAATCAACTGGCCTGTCTTGACTCTTGCCATTGGATTTGAATAAAGAGTGATGATCCAGCTCAGATACTCCAGTCTGAACCCCATACTCTTTAGGATTATCAAAAAATGTCCCAGCTCAGGATGTCAAAGGCTTCTTCTATGGAGTGACACGGCTACTTTGCGGTGTGGGAAGCAGTCTATTTGCAAGCACCCTCCCCAAGATTTTACCATTGAGATTAAGAAAGGATAAAGGGTGGTATGAACGAACGTCTAAGGGATCTCAGCCAGGCTTGGAGATGAGCACAATCCGTGCCTTGAACACTTCCAAAAGGTGCTAGCCTGGTGATCAGTGCTGAGAACGTGGTGGTGTATTGAATCAGCAGACAGTCTGTGCCTGGTGTCTTGTTCTGGAAGATTTCGGCTATGGCTGTACTTATGTCTTCCAGCTATATTGGCTCATCCAATTTGGCCCACTCGAGCGGGGACAAGTGGGGGAGGTTGTAGTCAACCTAAGCATTAGATCAGGAGGGGGGGGCACCCCCAGCTCAGTACAAAGTGAGGTAATAGTTTAGAAAGGCATTATTAATGTCCGCCTGTGTGACTAACAACAAGCCATCAACACGCCTGATGGCTCCAATAGGAACGCGTTGTTGGTCCTCCTTAACCAACCATGCCAACATCCTCCCTGACCGGACACCCTCTGCATGTAGCATGGACAAGAGATGCTTGTTGTCATGACTTCTCAAGCATGTGTTTCCCTGTGCTGTTTGTGCAGTTGCTGGAGTAGTTTAACCTCCATGGTATGATTAGACACTTCCCTCTCCAGGGTACGCATATCACTCTCAATTGCCATCAGTTCTTCATGCAGTACATGGTGGACCCCCCCACATAACAGCAATGCAATGTCCCTGTGCAACTACTTTGTGTGCATCCCATTCCAGACCCCAGGGTGGGGTGGGACCTTTAAGGTCAAAGTATTGAGTGGTGCACTTTGACAGGTCTTCCCTGAACCGGGGATCAAGCAGCGCTTCAGTCTGTAGCCTCCAGGTGTGAATCCTAGGGCACGGTGTACTCCATTGGGGACCAAATTGCAATGGACAATCGATCAGTATTTGTAGTTCAGGCACTGCATGGGGTAGGCCTATTCGAAATCCAGGTCTTAAGGCCACTCCTGAATTTGGCGAGGGAGCTAGAGGTTAGGAGTAGATGGGGAGTGCTTGACAGCAAGGTGGGAGAAGCAGTGTCTTGTGGCTTGAGTACAAAGGATGTGGGGGACGGTGGTGAGGGCCAGGGAGACATACCGCAGGTGTCTGATGGGCAGGTGGTTGTTCGGGTATTCTGGCCCTGTGTTGTGGAGGGCTTTGCAGGTGTGCATGAGTAAATTGGTGGCATGTCTTCTTGACGGGGAGCCAGTGAGGCTACAGATGTGGGGGGTGATGTGGGCTTATCTAGGAGGGTTCAGGATAATTCTTGCTGCTGCGTTCTGAATTGCTTGGAGGTGTTTGAGGAGGAGGGTGGTGGTTCTGGCGTAGAGGGCATTTCTGTTGAGTAGACTGGTGATGAAAGCTTGTGTGGCATTTTTTATGGTGTTTGTTGGGACCCATCTGCAGACTCTACGTACCATTCTGAGGGTGTTGAAGCAGGTGGAGACAACCGAGTTGACCTGTTGTCTCATGGAGAGTTCTCTGTTGAGGATGATGCCAAGGTATGGTCTGACAGAGTGTGGGCCAAGTACTCTGATAAGACAACCTGCACCCCCAGATGGTCAGTTAATAAGATGAGATCCAATCTGGTTGAATATCCTGGGCAGGGGAGTAAAATTCTCGAAACCGGTCCTAGGATGCTTGTTTCCAGTCCAGGGAGGACCTGGCTTGGCAGTTCGGGCTGGACTGTTCCCATGAGGCACAGGGTCAAGACTGATTTGCATATGGCTGGGTTCAAACTGGAACGGCATGGTGAGCAAAAAAATGATGGATTTAGGCCCAGATCTCTGTACTGGGGTGAATGTATGACATTGTTCTGCATTCTGTCCATCAATTGTTGTTTTTGCATTTGTCACCCCGAGTGGGAAGGGTATGCCCAGACGTGGGTCCCTTGCTCTCCATGCCACTGGAATCAAGCTATCCTGGCTGAAGAGGGGTGAAACCCCGAAACCGGTCCTAGGATGCTCGTTTCCAGTCCAGGGAGGACCTGGCTTGGCAGTTCGGGCTGGACTGTTCCCATGAGGCACAGGGTCAAGACTGATTTGCATATGGCTGGGTTCAAACTGGAATGGCATGGTGAGCAAAAAAACGATGGATTTAGGCCCAGATCTCTGTACTGGGGTGAATGTATGACATTGTTCTGCATTCTGTCCATCAATTGTTGTTTTTGCATCGGGGAGTAAAATTAGTCATGCACTTCAGACAATCTTATTTTGGTCAGCCAATTCTGAAAGTGTTATCGTTCCAATGCATCCCACGTTATGCAATGGAGGAAGAGAACAATCACAGTACACACTGGCACACAGTTGAAGTCCCTACCCGAGATGCCTGGCACTTGGGGGTTCTGGAAAAGGTAAGTGTCAAAGAAGTCCGGCTGGTTGAAGTGAGGTGCAGATACCCTCAATGTCACCTGGGCACCTAGATAGGGCCCTTCTGGTATCACATATCGTCCTCGGGCATAAACACTCTGGTTATTGACCATGTAAGGGACCCCAGGAGGTGATCCATACGAGAAACCCATGCGCTAATGCCGATGAGGAGGTGCCATAGACTTATAACCGCTACTTTGTTCAGACCTTGTGAAGTTCTGTGAGCATTAAATGAGATTCTTGTAACATTGCAATGAGTGTATGTCAACACCTAATGGTAGGGATAAATACGGTATCATTTAGCGGGAGTTGCCATACCTTGCACGATCCATGTTATTGCATTATATTGAGATATAAGACTATCGGTTGCCTCAGGTCCCCATTTACACCGTGTCAAGCACCACTCATGCTTGCTACACTCATCCTCATCGCTGATATGCACACCAAAATTACCTGGCAATGTGGAAAGACTCCATAGAAACAAGAATAGAACCTGGTCAGGTGACGGAGTCCCTGGCCATGTCCCCGCTACAGGAAACCAATAACTGAATAAACTCATCAATGGCTGAAACATGTTCACTTTGGAGTTGTAGGGGCATGGAAGATCTAGTGCCCACCTTCTCCTTGGCGCAGGCGCGACTCAAAGGGTCTAAAATCCAGGCTGCAAGGATTATGGTTGCTTACTTTGGTGATGCACAACCTTGTCATTTGTCCATCTCTGCAAGTATGTGACATGGGATCCAGGTGGATATTCAATACAAGTCATCCAGTGCCAGTGATGTGAGGTTTGCACCCAAGTAACTTGTGTCCAAGTCCGTCTGAAGTGTTATCGGTTAGCAGAAGTGCAAAAGGGTTCATGCTGTGCTGTGAGGCTTTGGTCTGCCGCCATCTGGTCTTGATTGGGCTGGGCTTTAACGGTCTTGGGCACCAGCCATTCCCCGTTGACCGAGGTCTCTGAGGGAGTCTGAGCCAATCCCTTGGTGTGAAGTCACGTCCACACATCCTACAGGGTAGAGAAGATGTGTTGTCTCACCGTCTATCACCTTGAGTTTTCTGGGAATAAAAGTGAACGCTTAAGGTGCAGTACCAATAGATTTTTAACGTTCATGTAAGATCCATGAGGGCGCTATTATTCCGCTGTCCAGTCAGGATAGGCTGTGATCACAGCATTCTCATTGTGCCAGGCACCCTTGCTTGAAACTGCTGCAACGCTAGGTCACAGTCCCGATATTTAAGGACTTGTGCAATGATAGGCTGTGGTTGGGCTCCTGGTGGTGGCGGCGAGTTTTTGCTACTCTATTCCCTAGCGCGGTTTCCATCATTCAGGTGTCAATGAATAGCTCAACACTTGGGCCTACCAACTGCTCTGGAAATCCCAGCACGCAGACATTATGGTACCTCGAGCACCCTTTGGCATCCTCCACTCGATGGTCGAGTGAGGCCACTTCCTTGCCCATGATCTTCAGTTGTGCCTGCAGCTCTTGTACCATGGGTCTTATGGTGGTCAGGGTGGATTCTGTCATCCACCCTCTCAACCAGCTTTCCTATGGCTTGCCTGTAGTAGGTTCACATCTAGGGAGACTTGGTCAAATTTGGTCTCTAGCGGTGTTTTAGTTTTCAGGCTCATGTGAAGTACTTTTTCAAATTGGATGGAGTGTGTGTGAAGAGAGGTTTTGAGGTGACTTAGTGTCTAAGGTTCAGTCTGTGGTGATGGAGGGTGGCTGAGTACCATTGGGTTCTTGTGGTGGATTCTTAGTGGTTTCGTTTCACCATCATAATATACCTCAGTGTGACCTCACCGAGTGTTCATAGAAAACAGTTAGGTGTTTTGGCTCCCAATTTCTCCCAGCATCAGGCACTCAGTTTGCAGGTAGGGGAGTGAAATATGGGCCTCTGTCCCCAGGGCCCTGGCCTGTAACGCTCCTCTCCCTCATCAGTGCTTGAGGAATATTGTCTTGCAGCAAATAGCTGCTCTCACCAGTGTATTTTGGTTGGAAGGCCTCCACTCTTTTCCATTTCAAGGCTCTCCAGTGCAATGGGTGGCTTGATATGGGAGAGGACTGGTCCAGTAACAGCCTTGCCAAGTCAGTCCACCCCTCCCGAGCGGAAAGTACAGTCCTTGGTATCACGGGGGCCGACTGGGCTTACCTTTCATGCTCTTGCCCATTTCCAGGCAGCTGGGCCCCCAGGAGAACCAGAGGCAGAGAGGCCCCCTGTATCTGTAACCCGCGTCGGGTCGATTTTTGGGCAAGGCAGGTAGAGGGTCAATTATAGGGCTATGGTGGTTATGGTGTGCAGGAAGTAACACCCAGGTGGTCAAAATTGAGGATGCCAGCATCTTCAAATCGCCGCAGGGCCCCAGTCATGCATACACTGTAGTGGCACTCTTGTTTGGACCCACCCTCCTCCAGGCTGGCACGCTTTTTCATTGGTATGTGCTCGCAGTCTGCGTGAGTGCTGTTGAGCCCCTGCATCTCCCAAAATGGTGGTGTGTGAAGCCTTCGTGCTTCTGAAGGCTCCCCGGTGTAGCACCACTGTGCCCCAATACTTGTAGGGCCTTGCGGCCTCGGCCAGGATGTTGGGATGGGGGTCTGCCCTTTGAGGTGTGACCTTGCAGATCGTCTCAGGCTTTAGCTTGGGCGTGTTTCCCCCCCCCCCAACTCACAGGGGGCACCAGCAAGACTGCCAGTGCACCACAGGCAGACCTTCAGAGACAGTCCAGTCTCACCGCCGTGGAGTGCTCTGGTTCCCTTGCTGTGGCGGTCCGTGTTGCACTGGAACTGCGCTGTCAGAGGCCTCACTTCCGCCTCCCTCTCGGGTAGCACCCCTTACTCTCGGGACCGTGATATGGGCACCACTTCCGCATTTCCCCTGCAGTTTCTCCTCTGGCATGGTGAGCAGCCTGTGTGACGTGTGCTGGCCATTTTGGGCTGATGGGGGAGGATTGTTGTGGGTCTGCCGAGGAGCTCATTGAAGTGTGTCCAATGCGGCTGCTATCTTGGCCACACCCCACTTCTGTTGGCCATTCAACAAATTATTGAACAATTATGCATGTTTATGTGCTAAAATGGGTGTAAATGCAACTTGCATCCATTGGGGCATTTTTTTGTTGCATTAACAGCTTTGGACAATTCATACTTTTACATAAGTAGTTGCCAGGAGCTATTCGAGGCAAGCAACTGTCCTTGCAAAATATGATCTGAATGTACTGTTGCATGAAATTATGCATCAAAATATACTGTAGCCTTTCGAAGCATTAGAGTGGAGGCAATTAGTTGGCACCATAGAAATCTAGAATAAAATGCATCCTCCATGTCCTCCTATGTATCAAAGTCAGAATATTTTCGTTATTTCAAAATAGAACACATACAGTAATGTATACATAATCAGTAAATATGAAAAAATGTGTGATCTGTACAGCTGATCCGTTTAAAAATGTTTCTACTTCAAAAAAAACATTTGTGACTATAGAAAAGCCACCATGCAGCTGGTAAATTTAAAACCTCAGTACAACTGTATATAATGTATTTATAAAATGTACAGAAAATCATAGAACAGCACAGGTAGTATGAAGCAGTTGCCACAAGAACTTAATACATTTACAGAGTATGCTTTGTTGTAATGCATTTACATGTGTTCTGTTCTTGGAATGTGGCAGAGTTGTAGGTTGACCTTGGGAGCATAGGTGTTCTTTCGGAGTCAGTTTTTTCAGAGCAAGTATTCACGCTTGACCTATTTTAAAATTAAAGTCAATTTCAGCTTTATTCCTGTGATTTGGTGGTTCTTCACAGCATCATTTTGAGGAGTTGTCTGCCAGCTCATTGTGAAGAGGTAGTAACGTGAATTCCTGAGAAAAGAAGCGCCGGAGAGCCCTTGAAACTCAAGAAGTGGGAAAGTGAGGCTTATTTACTGTGACTTTGAGAAGGGTACGTGCCAATGGGGTGAGGCGCCGTGTCACAAAAGACAAAGCTGCAATTGTTTGCAGTCATCGTATTTGGGTGATAAGTTGAAGAGAGACCGTAAGCGCTGCATGAGGAAACATGGTTACAGCGCTGCTTCAGCTTTCAGTGGCATTTTAGCAGCCTGGGCATAGTTCGCACGTGGCGGAGTGCAGTGCGAACTGCAGTTTGTGCTGGTATTCCTGGCGTTTGGGTAGAAATTCTACCCGAGTGGCAACTCGCGCTCGTGAACTTACTGTTGGCGCTCGCAAACTTACTGTTTGCAATTGCGGACCTCCCGATCGCGAGTGGGGGAAAAAAAAACTCTGCTTCACATCACAAAGCGGAGTTTTCTGCACTCCGCTAACTTCGCGAAGTGCAGAAAACTCTGCAAACTCTGCGAAGGGAGCAAAGTTCACCGCCCAGACCTACAGTCCCAACATCATAACTAAGCAAAGCACTGCTACAGCGAGCAGCAGTATTTTAACGGCACCCAGTGCCTAATTACTGGTTAGGACCCATTTAAAAAAGCGTGCGAACATTGGGATTGGTGGTGCAGGGTTTTCTGTAAATAAAATCTGCTCAGATTAAATCTTCCATGGTGTGAAAATGATTAACGATTGAGATTAATTGAAAAATCATTAACATATGGTTTGGGGAAAAACACCCATTGGGCTCACCGGGCTTCAGTCCCTCCCCCCCCCCGTCATGTGTGTCAGCCCGGCTGAGACAGCCTTGCGGGCTGGCGTCCGTCTAATTGCAGCCGCACCGGAGTACTTCACAGGTCTTTAAAAGACCATTTACTAGTTAATGAGGCTTTTGTTGTGTTTTCACCCCTTCTTACAGCCACTCTGCCTATGGCTGGAAGACTTAGCCCCCCTGAAAATCTTTTTCAGCCCCCCCCCCCCCCCGAAATTTGGCTCTAGTTGCCCACCGGCAATGCGCACCACGGCTACTGTCTGTATAATTCTATACCCAAGGAATTCTGTGCTGGTGTCTGTGGTGATGGAGAGTCTCCTGATAGACGGAAGGATTAGAGGAAAGATCCTTGCATGCTCAAGTGAGGAAGAGTTACAGGGAAGAAAAAAAACTTTGTCATGTCACAGCAGAACTCTTCTGGATTCCGGATATACATATTCTATTTTTTTTTTTTTTTCTTTCATTGGTAGGCTTACACAGACATTCATATACTGAGCAGTATTTACCCAATGTTTCACATTTCTATTTATGGAACTGTTTCTCCAGCAGAGGTATAGTGGCAATATTGTTAAGTTAGCTTGTCTGTTATTTCTGCCAATCTTTATTTCAAAATGGTTGTGTTATCTATAACACCACCACCTACATTTTTATCTCAAGCAGGTGAGCCACCTGTTGACTAGGAGTGGTTAGAAGTATTTGACAATTATTTGGCAGCATTAGATGGGAAACATTTTCGGCCGAATCATAAGAGAGCAATATTGCTGAATACTTTTGGTAAGGAAGGTCAGCATATTTTTATGCATTTACCTGCATTGCCGGTTCATGAGGGCCAACCATTTATTGGTGTATGGTGAAACACGTAAGAAATTGGAGTTGAGTTTTGTCAAAGGAAGGAATGTAGTTATGAGACTCCATAAATTCTGCACTCAACCTTGGCGCCAAGGTGAGTCCAAACACTATTTTGTTTCAAGATGTTGGGATTTATCTGTGAAATGCCAATTTGGTGTCTTGACAGATGAGATGATCCGTGATCAGCTCATTGTGCAGTGTAGGAGTTGGAAGATGCAGGAGAGACTCTGGGCTACTAAAAGTCCATCTCTAAAAGATGCAATAGATATAGCTAAGATGGTTGAGGAATTGGAGTATTGCATGAGGGAGATGGCTAAAAAAGGGGCTAAGGGAGATGTTTTGGCTGTTGAGAATTGCTCTAGTGAGGTGGCAGCCATGCAAAAGTCAGGGAGCGTTATCAAGGTAGACAAAGGGCAGGCCTATGCTAAATCCCAAGGTAAGAGGTGTGGTAGTTAGTCATTCTACAGACGTGAATAATTGTTTTGCAATGGGTAAAGTGTTGCAAGTGTGGGTGCAAGGGACACTTTGCTGACGTGTAGGGTACCATCAAAAGGTGATGTAGCCTTGTTGTCTAAAGAGTTGCCATCTATGTCTAATAGCATTGGAGTGGACAGGGTTTAGTGTTAGGTAGAAAAAGACAACTGTGTGGGGAGTAAGATGAGACCAAAAGCAGAATTCATAGTACGGGGGTGGGAGATTGATTTGATGGTAGATTCTGGCTCTTTATATACCATTGTTCAAAAGAAAATGTTTATTTAAGAATGACCAGGTGTGAGATTACTCCCTAAGGATATGAATCCAGGGGGTTACAAAAGTGAGAAGACATCCTGGGTTATATGGTTGTAGACATTGGTTTTGGTGGGTCTAGGGTCCACCAATATTAAGGTGACTCAATCAGTATGACTTACACATTGGGATAAAACTGCGGTTTCCAAAACAGGTCATGGTGGTTGATGAGATGACATTGGAGGATGTTCTCAATGATGCACAGAATATATATCCAGCTAACTGTTGAAATGATGCATGCACAAAATCAGATTGAAGCAAGGGGGGGTCCCAGTACAATACAAAGTAAGGATAGTGCCTATATAAATTAGAGAAGGAGTTAAAAAAAAAAAAACAATGTTGGATGAAATACTAGAAAATGGGGTGAAAAAACCTGTGGAAACATCTAGTTTGATTTCTCCAGTTATGATCAAACATAAGGCGGATGGGAAACTTAGCTTCTTTGTGGACTTAAGACTCAATCAAAATGTGAAGTCTGGTAATTTTCCTCTTCCTAATAACAAACTGGTCTCCATGTTCAAGGGTGGAAAGTACTTTTCCAAATTGGATTTACATCATGCTTGCCATCCAGTAAAGCTACATGAGGAATCTAAACCTTCGACAGCATTTATAACTATGGCGGGAACTTGCCAATT
Source organism: Triturus cristatus (assembly GCF_964204655.1). Classification (NCBI taxonomy): domain Eukaryota; kingdom Metazoa; phylum Chordata; class Amphibia; order Caudata; family Salamandridae; genus Triturus; species Triturus cristatus. The sequence goes on from NC_140588.1 coordinate 433,443,126, forward strand.
CACGCAGATGCCTTTTGGTCTGTCCTCAGCTAGTGTTTTTCAAAGGGTTGTAACAGATATTCAAAGGTATTAGTAATATTGTCTATTTCTAGGATGATCTTTTGATGGTCGGTGGAGATATGGTGATATTGCAAGATGAGAGAATAACGCCACCTATTGGTGTCAGGAAGTGTTTGACATAGCCCATGAAGTACATCTGGGGCAAAAAATTACTAAACATCTCAGGGTAGAGTTTTGGTGGCCTGGGATGGATGAAGATGGGTAGAGAGGTGTACAGTGTGTATGGAAGGTGAGAAGAGGCTGAAGGTGGTCGGTCAGTCAGACTTTGGTAACATATGTGATCCAGGGCGAGTGTGGCATACACTGTGTGCTGACTTTATTGGTCCGGTTGATTGGGTTCAGTACAATCAGACGTTTGCATTAGTGCAGCTTGATGTGCACTCAAAGTGGTCGATACTCGATAGTAAAATCTGAGTGAAATAACTGTAGCCACCATAGGAGTGTTGACAAACTTTTAAGGAAGAAGGTTTTTCGGAGTGTATTATAACAATAACTGGCACTCTATTAACCCCTTCCCTGCTCATGACGGAACCAATCCGTCATGAGCCACGGGCGCCGTGTGCTCATGACGGAGTGGTTCCGTCATGCTGCAGCCGTTGGCGGCCGCTCCGCCCAAGCGGCACTGATTCCCCGCCTGTGCGGGCAAACAATGCAAGTGGGCGGAGTCGTGACGGAACCACTCCATCATGAGCACAGAGCGCCCGTGGCTCATGACTGAGTGGTTCCGTCACGAGCATGGCGGCGCCGCAAACACCCCAAACCCCCCCAGGGTTAACATCCCATTTACACCCTTTTGGTTGAGAGGCAGAAAACCCAACCCTAAGTTGATTCCAACTTGGTTGTGAGCATTGTTAAGGGGTGACGAGGAAAATTTGGTGGATGGGTGTTTCAGTGAGAAAGACAGGGGTGACTCTGGTGTTGGGGTAGACAAGGGTAGGATTGAACCTGGTGATTGCGTACAGGTCAAGTCTGGGCACTTGACCAGATGCTTGAATACTTTTTGGGGTCCTTAGTAAGTCAAAAGGTGTTTAGGTGGCATGTGGAGCTGACAAATGGTGAGAAGTGGAATCGCGTAAGAATGGCAAAGTTTCATGTCTGCGAAAGACTGACATTAATTTTGCGAGAAGGAAGATGAGTGCTGGAGTTTGGTTGTGAAGTGAAGAGTATCTTCACAGCCAGGCTTTCGTGTTTAATTCTACACAAATGCCTGATCTTGCCCATGATCATTCTTCAAGGAATGATTCAGCTTACTCAGACATTATTCATGGCCAATCGCAGGGGCTCAATCCTGCTCAATCGCTGGATTGTGAGCCTAGAGGAAGTACTGGTGTATAAGATGAGAACTGTTTCTGGTAATATAAGGACTCAAAGGCAAGGAAGGGCTCCAGTGTATTTGCAGGATTACGTTGTGGAATTGTTTATTTTGTTTAGTATATATTCTTTTCTATGCAATAATCTTTCTTTGCAGGGTGTTACTTATTTTGTTGGGTTTTTCATAGTTTTTTTTTTGTTTATGGTAGATTCATGTCTAGAGTTTACGGTGTGTATGAAGGGTGGAAGATATGTTGTAATGCATTTACAACTGTTCTGTTCTTGGAATGTGTTAGTTGTACATTGCCATGGGATCATGGGGTTCTTTCTGAGTCGGTTACTTCAAGCTGGCAGAGCAAGGATTCATGCATGACCTATCTTAACAATAAAAGTCAATTTCGACTTTATTCCTGTGAGTTGGTTGTTCTTCAGAACACTCAGCCTTTTAGAAATAATAAAAATGGAGGGCAATACCTGTTATAAATTTATTGACAAACAATGTGAGGCTGAAAGGCTCTCTGGTAGCTATGTTAGAATATTTTTACCTAATCCTAAAAGAATTAAACTTTTGGAGGCGAGCTTTTAGGATAATTAGTTCTATTCAACTGTGTCTGAAATTTCCTGAACTATGGGCCTTTTCCCTCACCCATACTAGCTGGCATGCTTGATCATTGAGGACTCCTTAACCAGCAACACAGTACTACCGGGTGACCTCATCCTCCGGTATTTTTACAAGTTTGTTTGGAGTAAGTGATATATGAAGGTCAGATGTTAAGATTCAAACTGTATTAGGACCAGAAATTAACTGTCCCTTTAGAAGGTCTAGTGCTCAGCGCTTCTGAACATTAGCATACGCCTCTTCAGGAGGACCTGCTGTCTGAGCAACAGGGCGGGTTCCTATATCCAAACGTTCTCAATCTACACCTCCATGATTGGTAATGGAATGCTAGCAAATCTTTCTTCAGCTGTAGTTGATGTTAGTTTGGCTAACGGAGGTCCAGTCATAAATTAATATTTTTCTGGTCATTGGTCCAAATGACACTTGGTGCGAGCAGAAACAGACTGGTGTGTGAAAGGCTAAGCTGTCTAAGTACATTTTGTTTTTGCCCTAAAAAGGTTTTGCTTTCTGCACTGTTGAAAACCAATAGGAGCTCTCTGAAGGTACAAACCTCCAGATTATGTATGGGAATAAAGTCTCCTGGGCTTCAATCTTTATTTCATTGTCTGTTAAATGAATGACTTAATATCAAAGTCCGTTCAGGAGATGATCGATTTAAGAACCACGTGGTGCAGTGATCATTTTGACTGCCTGTATCCTGGTCCCTGCCCCACAATGACAGCTGAAGTTGGGCCCATTTGCTAAAATCTGCACAGGACTTGACCATCAAGGGGTGTAGATTTTCAAACATATCGACCATTGCTCTGTCAAATCAGGTGGTGAATGCATTTTGAGACACATTATATATTGCACCTTCAAATGTTGGCCTTAGTGGTAGAAAAGGGTGCTTCATATCTCCCCAGGTCACCTTGTACCCAGAAAATCGAGAGATTCAAGCAAAGATGCTTGAGTTGTAAAGGAGGAACTAGGATGTCTGGGTTGGAAACTAGGAACTAGAATCTGTAATAGTCAGGAGAACGTTGTATCTGTAAAGAAAGGAGTTAATGGGGCCTGTTCTGGACAGGATCCCTGGCAGCCGCTTCAGCAGCAGTCACCAATGGTTTTAACACAAGGAGGACTATCAGAGCATAAACACATCTGTCCTATGACTTGTTTGAAAATGGTGCGGTAAAGAAAACCTCAACAGTTAATTTGCTCCACTGGTGTCCAATATAGACAATTAGCCTTCAGATAAATCCTGATCTCTAAAACCCGCAGCAAGTATCCCCATTTCACTCTTTTACAGCGACAATAGAGATAAACAACACCAGTTCTCTGAAGTCCCATAATAGCTGTGCAATTATCTTTAAATTATTCCTTTGGGTGTCCCCAAGACCCAAACCCCACTTGAGAGTACTGGATCAATGAAGGAATTACATTGCACAACCTGGTGGCCATATTTTTTGCCAGGGCTGTCTCATTGTTAATAAGGAATATAGGTAGATAGCTCCTGTAGCCAAAGGAGGTGGCAGCTTTCACCTCCTTGTTGAATACTCGGTTTAAAAATCGTGCTCCTGTTAAGCAAACCATAATTGACTACAGCATTTGTAAATGTAGAAAAGATACATGAAACTGGTGACTTTAAGACCTAGAGACCTGAAGTATCTGCTTCCTTGAAGGTATCATAGAGCTCTGGAAGAGCTGAGCTGTTCAGGTTTCCTAAATTGCCCAGGGAATTCCTCATCACCTGATTTACACTTGAGCAATCCTGCTATAGCCTAACTAAGCACCTCCGGGGTGATTTCACCATTCGGCATGGCCTGGTCTTCGTCCGTGAGGGCAGTGGCATAACGAAATCTGAGGAGGCCCCCCTGCAAGGTTCAACGAGGGGCCCCCGCTCTGTATTTCATCAGGAGCTCTCATACGAGAGTACTGTGCTGAGGGGGCCCCCTGCAGCTTGCCCCTCCCCCCGCACTGCGGGGGCTGTGGGGGCCTGTGTTACATCACTGAGTGAGGGACGGGAGGTGAATGGAATCCAGGAATTCCTTCTCATGCCTGTGTCTTGTCCTTGGCTATTAACATTATGACTAATAATGCAAGTGTAGCTGAACCCTTGGTAGAGAGTAGTGTGTGTGAAACAGTTTGTACGGAGTTTAGTAGCATTGGAAAGGGAATTTGAAAGATTGGGGAATGGTTTGGTGATGTGGGTAGTGGCTTACTAAAGAAAGTACTAACACCATTAATAATACAAACACTTAGTCTAATCCATCTAATTCTTATGTTAAAGATTTGAGAGGTTCTTTGTCTTAAGGGAGATTTGAAATGCAATTGTGAAAAGATAAGGGCAACAAGAAAAAACAGAGTGGAGGTATTGAAATTGATGACATCAAAGCCAGAGTTTAAGAAAATGAAGGCCACGGAGAAGGCCAAATCGTAGAAACGGAGTGACTGATGAAGATATGTAGGGTAGTTTGGTGATTCAGAAATAGGGGGGGGGGGGGGGGGAATTTTTATAAATAGTGAGGCTTGATTTCTCTGCATACCTAGGCCCCAGTCTGAGACTAGGCCAAAGTCAGCATGCACTGACATTCGAATTGCAGTGACTGAAAAATATGGCTTTTAAAATTACATGAACGAGTTTTTAACGTGCATGTTTCTCTTCTGTTTTCCCTTTTGCAGAAAATAAGCTAAATAGAATTAATTTTGTGGTGTTTATTGGCTGAGCTGAAACAGAATTTGTAATCCTCAAAGGTAGCCAGTTTGCCTTTCTGCTACTGATTTAGACTTGGACTTTCCTTGACTTTTGAACGGAGTAGAATTAAGCGAGTCCTCTTGAACTATATTCTGGTTTTGGCTATTTACAAGCTTTGTGGGTTGAACTCATGTTATTACCGCTCAAATGGCATTACTTGATGCATTATTGAGGTTTATTTTAATTTAGCATTTTTCTGTCTTCTGTAAGGATTCTATATTTGAATAAACCATTATGGTTTCAACCTTACATCTGTCCTGTGAATGTTTTAATTATTGCCCTAGAATCGCAGTCTATTGAGACTTGCATGACCCTGATTCTGCATCTCAACCCTGTTAACGGCCCTGCTTTGGTGTCGGACTCTATTAAGCTTGCCTTAGAAAAGGACATAGCTATAGCTCTAGTGCTGTTGGACTTATCCGCAGCGTTTGACACTGTAGCACACCATAGACTGCTACAAAGACTAATGGAAATCGGCGTAGTGGGGGGGTCTGCCTTTCAGTGGTTTTCAAGTTTTCTGGAACAACGCACCCAAACTGTGAACCTGGGGAATTTCCACTCCAGAGCTAAACCTCTGAACAAAGGGGTTCCACAGGGATCGTGCCTCAGTCCCACGTTATTTAACATATACGTGGCTCCCTTGGCAAAGATCAGAGATCACAGCTTTGTCCCTTTCTCATATGCAGATGACGCGCAGCTCCTGTTTTCATTTGATAACAACTCGGATGCTACCAAACAGATGTTTGCAGAGGGCATGCATGCAATCTCCAACTGGATGTCAAAGAACTTTCTCCAGTTGAATGCCAACAAAACTGAAGTCCTCCTCTTTTGCAAAGCTCACCTTCTTTGGTCCCCAGAGTGGTGGCCGGCAGAATTAGGCCCTGCTCCTGTGCCTACCAACAAGGCTAAAAACTTAGTGTATTTGGACCTTTCTCTATCTAGTAAGGAGCAGGTGGCAGCTGTCTCGGGTAGCTGTTTTGGTTTGCTAAAACTCCTACCGGAGTGTTCGATCTTCTCTCCCTATCGGTATACATGACCCTGCTTCTAGCCTTGGTAGTTAGTCGATTGGACTATTGCAATGCACTTTTGGGTGCCGTGAATGAGGGGACACTTAATAGGCTCCAGGTAGTGCAGAACACGGCAGCTCGATTGGCTTTAAATCAAAAACTCAGGACTCCTTCCCGGCCATTACTAAAAAGCCTAAACTGGCTTCCTATTCAGTTTCGAATAAAGATTAAAATTTGCTGTTCACCAAATTCTTAATGACTGTGAACCCAAGTATATGACCGATAGTCTTGTCCCCCATCATCCCAACAGATCGTTACGCTCTAGTGGAAAGGCTCTGCTTGTGGTACCCCGGGTCAACAAGCGTGAGGGAGGCAAATCTTTTGCCTATGTAGCCCCGCGCCTTTGGAACTCACTCCCCTTTGCGTTGGGTGTGCCCTGAATTGCCTAAATTAGAAATCAGAAAACTACTGAAAATTGAACTCTCTTAGCCTGGTTATCTTTCCTCCTCCTTGTTTTCATGTCTCAGTGCTAGCGTGGAGATACCCCTTTAGGGGTGAGTCCTGCGCTTTACAAATCCCTAATTCATTCATTAATGTATTACATAAAAGCACTTCTGCTTTCTGGCTTAAGCCTGCACTAAAAAAGAACAATTGGAGATTAAAACTGATGCAAAGACATTTGAGTAGAAACCACCTCTTGTAGCCTCTTTTACTAAAGCTTAGTGGCTTATGCTGAAGCTGTGATGAACAGTTCTCCGCAGGCCTTTATACAGTTACAGCAAGTTATACTGTAAAATCAGGGTGGACATGGATTTTCATCCATCACAGCAAACCCCTCAGGCAGGACGTTGTGCATTTCAGTGATGTTGGGTCATATCTGTTCTTGAATAGTATGCAAACGTTTGAAATGGTTGATCTTAGTTTATTTTGCAACTATGTGGTACTTGTAGTAGTAATCAACAAATGATGTACCAATTCTCACTCCAGTAAGATAAAGATAACATCCAAGTAATGCCTGAGACTGTTCACACTGGTCCTAAGCTCCACCAAATGAGTTTGATTTTGACATCCTCATCAGGTGGAGTCGTGTTAGTTAGCAAAACCACGCAGCTTCTAGGTAGGCACTTATACTCCTACAATATGTTTACTGCTCACCACAGCAGATCAATTGTATCCAATAACTGGTTAGGCTAGATCTGGCATGTCTTTAGTCCAGCAAAGGGCACTAGTAAGGGTCGACCAGCTACTCTCATCTTAGCACAGTTTGTGGCAGTCATTTAAGTCTTTGTAAAGATAGTTTGGCCCAGCTTGACGAGATAAAGTTCAAACCCTAAGGGTGGCATTTCTAAGCTTAAAGTGAATCAATATATTTCATAAGTACATCTAAAGCCACTTTCACCATATTGTGACCACACCAAACCAAGTATTGAATGCATAAGTGTACGCTCATGGCCCTCTAAACACTACAAGTTGTAATGTTAGGAAGTCCATGAGAGCGACTCCAATCCCTCAGAGTTCCAAAGCACCAATATCTGGTGTTCAATACTGAAACGAAAAAAAGGATCGAAGGGCAACGGTCGCTAAGGAAGGGTCAGCAAGGACAGGAATTCTTGACTTCTCGTAGCAATTGCTTTCTTGAAGCGCATTACAGTCTAGTTACACTTTAAAATAAACAAGTATTTCTCTTTTGACATGGACTGTGTACATATCCAATTACAATCAACTAGCTTTTGAGGCATTTATTGTTCCCCTTCTGTGTATTGTTAATTAGTATTTTTATTTTTTATTTTAAGGAAGTACCTTGTCTAAACTAGGCCTGGGCTAAAATTCCGTTCCGCTCGCGGAAATTGCAATAATTTGACATTTTCGCGTTCCGCGGAGAGCACGAAAATGTCAATTTCCGCAATCCGCATTTTACCGAAAATGTTTTGCTTGCTCGCGCTGTAAAATACATTCTCGCGTGCGCGCGATTGCCTTACCTGAATCCCTGCGTTCGCCGACAAGTTTTACCGATCCGGTCGCGTTCTCCGCGAGATGTTGGATTGTTGGTAGCCATTTGCGCTGTCTCGCGACAGTTCGCACCCGCAGTAATCACATTCGTCACACAAGCACGTCTTTCTTCTCGCGATCATGCACCGTGAGACAAGTGAAAACAAGTTGGCCGCGTCCGTGAGCAACCGCATGGGTAAGTTGGCGAGCCGCGACCACGCAGGAAATACCGCGAACGGGTGGGAAAAAAACTTCTGCATCTTCGCGATATTTCCGCGTGTTTGCGGAGATTTTTAACATTTTCGCGATAATTTACAAAAGTGACTTTTGCAAATTCCGCTCACCCCTAGTCTAAACACCTGGGGGCATATGTATGAAAGGAAAAATTAGTCGCAAACGCTGCGAAACGCAAAAAACACCGTTTGCGACTGATTTTTCGCAATTTCATATGTATGACACAGTTCCACACAGAAAACTAAGAAATCGCTAAATTAGCGATTTCTTAGGCTGCGAAACATTGAAACTGCGATTTTACTTGCGAATACTTAATTTGCGATTTCTTAGCTTAGCGAAAATCGCAAACAAGAAATCGCAAACTAAGAAATCGCTAGCGCATGTAAAAAAATCGCTAATTGCGATTTCACGAAATTCGCAATTTACGAAATCACAATTAACACCAATTGCTTGCAGGTGGTAAACTGGTGCGAGGTACATAAACCACCCCACAATGCAACAGACCCACCCACAATGGCAACAATGTTCGTGATAGCCTGGAGGCTGCGTATTCGGGCCCTTGCTCAGAGGAGAATGAGACAGGAACGCATATTCAGGCGGCGCATCACCCTGTTCCAGCACACTGAAGAGGACATCTATGACAAGTACAGACTGCACCCACAGACCATAATGGACCTGATTGAGGAGCTGAAACCCTACTTGGAGCACCCTACACGCAGGACACAAACAATTCCCACACATGTGAAGGTCCTGTGCTCCCTGCACCTCCTGGCGTCAGGGAGTTTTCAACGGGTAATAGCGGAGGTTGGTGGGGTGTCACAGAGTGCACTGTCGCGTTTCTTCCATGCCTTCCTAGATGCAATGCTGCAGAGGCTCTCACATCACATTTACTTCCCCACCACCCAACAGGCATTGCAGCAAACAAAACTGGACTTCTACCAGATTGCACGTTTCCCCCACGTCATTGGCTGCATTGACGGAACCCATGTGGCCATCACACCCCCAGCAGCAACTGAATATGTCTACAGGAATCGGAAATGCTACCATTCCCTCAATATACAGATTGTGTGCAACGCTAAGTATCTCATCACAGACATCGTACCCAAATACCCCGGCAGTACACATGACTTTCATCTTCAGACACAGTGGAATACACAGACGTCTGAGTGCTGGAGAGTTTGGGGAGGGGTACCTGCTAGGTAAATACATGGCACACATCAATACATCCACTACATCACTTGAGGGGGGGGGGGACATTGACTTACCTATTGTGTTTGTCCATGCAGGTGACAGTGCCTATGCAGTGCGCGACTTCATCCTGACCCCATATCTGGATCCTGCAAATGCTAGTGAGAGGAGCTACAACAGGGCACACAGATCTACACGCTGCGTCATTGAGCGAACCTTTGGAATCCTGAAGAGCCGCTTCAGGTGCCTGCATAAAAGTGGAGGCGCACTGCAATACAGCCCTGAGACCTTCTGTAAAATCGTGGCAAGCTGTGCAATGCTACATAACATGGCAATGAGGAAAGGCACCACAATTGATGTGACCGATACAGACACATCGGATGACTAGCGCCCTGTTCCCCCTGCCAGACCTGCAGCAGGAGTTGGGGCAGCTGCTGGACGCCAGAGACGGACAGAGATCACACAAAACTACTTCTAGGTGAGTAATGATGAAATGAGACAACAAATCTTGTTGATGTGTCAAGTGTTTAATCACACTTCACATGTAAGAAATAGTAGCTGTCCCCAGCACATGTTGTGCACACAGTGCAGGTAAGGCACAAGTAATTGTGCAAACAGCATTTTCAGGTTAATGCACCTGTGTTGCAGTGAGTGTCCCCGCAGATGTTCACCTCCTTCGGTGACGTCCAGGCTGAGTGCCCCCCCATGGTGTTCCCTTGGCCTGCACCCTGTCTGGCACTGCGGCGTCTTTCCCCTGGCAAGGTGGGAGTGAGGCTGCTGCAACTTGAGGTGTCCTCACTCTCGGCAGAGGCCATTAGTGCGCTGCCACCAGCACTGGCTGTCTGCAGCTGCTCCACAGCAGTGGTTACCTGCGCAAGCCCTCGGGCAATATCCTGGCAGCAATGTGCCATGTCGACCTGCATTGTTACGCTTCTGCGTGTGAGGGTGCTGGTGGTGGTGCAGATGCGGTTCACGGCCTTTGTGTAATTGTGTAGGCGTGCATTTGCACGTCGGCCAGCCCGATCATTGGCAGCTTGGGTGTGCCTCAAAGTGGCACAGAGCACATGGATTGCACCTGCCATGTTCTTCTGGTCCTTGTGTATGCGGCATAGCTGCCGATTAATTGACCGCAGTGCTTTGCAGGCGCTGTTCCTGCAACATGCTCTGTTCCAGGCCTGAGAACACGGACCCTTCTGCTTCAGTTGCAGTGCTGCTCCTGGGCCTTGATCTGGATGTCTCCTGTGGTCTTATACTTGGCGTTTGTGTGTCATGACTGGGCATATGTGACACACCCTGACTCCCCTCTCTCCTGTCGGTGTCATCCCCTGTGGCAGGTACTTCGTCCTCAAATGGAGGCAGTGGGGGCACATGTGCGCGCTTCCTACGCTGGATTGGCTGCTGCTCTGTATCATCGCTGGAGTCCGCAGGGTCTGCAGGCTCCTCTCCCTCTGCGCGGTCTTCTTGTGCCATGCCATGTGCTGTGGATGTAAAGGGGACTACATGAGTTTGTGTTATTGTCTGCATGTGGCAATCAATAAAGTTACTACTTTTTTTTGGCTAACCTCTGACACTGTATCATTCACTTATCCCCAACCCACATGTTGCATTTAATTTAGTTAGTGTCATGGACACACAGTCAGACACAGTACTACGAGTCCCATGATGCATTGCTGGGTGTGCTGTAAGACCTGGCCTGGTTTGACATTTTGGGAGTTTATTATGCGCATTTGGGGAAGTGTGCAAGGGATGGGGAGGAGTGCAGATTGATTTTGCATGCATCTTACCTTAACTGCTGGATGCAGGGTCGGAGCTGTCTGTCAGCCACACCACCAACGCTCTCAGGCAGGAGAGTAGACTCCACAAGCTCCTCATGGGGGGTTGGCTGCTCTGCAGTGGATGGTCCTCCTCCAGTCTGATTGGCGTCCTTCAGTCTGGCTGCCACCCTCTCCTTGGACCTCTGGCGCATGTCGTACCACCGCTTGCGCAGCTCTTCAATGGTACGTGTGGTGACTCCCACTGCATTCACCTTACTCTGTATCTCTAGCCAGATTTTCCTCTTCCTGGCCTCTGGGACACGCAGTGCCTTCTTGCCGAAGAGGAGCTCATGGCTGCAGACCATCTCCTCAATGAGGACCTCCTGCTCCTTTTCAGTAAACTTGTTTTCTCTTCCTTTTCTCTGCATCCTTGCCCTGCTGTTGTTTGGTGGAATCCATTGCTGGTTGCACTCTCCTAGGGTGCCTCCTCACACTCCCCAAGCAGCCTCTGGGTGTGGCTCAGGTGAGCAGGTGCAGGAAATCACTCCAGTTTCCTGTTTGTGATGTCATCAGGCTGCTCCTGGCTTGCAGATTCCCGTTTTTGCGATGTCTTAATTAGCGAATTTCGCTATTAAGAAATCGCAAAGCGGGTGTCTGAGAATTATTTGTGAGTTTTAAGGAATCGCAAATGATTAGCGATTAATTTTTTACATCCCGTTTAGCGAATCTGAATTTGCGAATCACAAAATATCGTTAATTAGGATTCGCTAAACGGGAGTTTGATACATATGCCCCCTGGTCTTAGGTTCCCAGGTTAAATGCTTCAACCAGAGTGAGCAACGAAAGTGAAAAATCCATTAGAATGAGTAGTCTACTTTCACATTCCCAGTAGCTGTAGACTAAAAATTTCATTTTTTGATACCGGTCTGCTGGCAGAAGGAGCACACGTCTTGGTGTTGTCAATAAGTTTCTTCCAAGGGTTTCTAAGCAGCACATCTTGTTCATGCTTGACATTGATTTATTAGCTAATTATTTTCTTATTTTTAACTTGACTTGAGCCTTGTTTGAGCAAGCAACATGATGGAAACCCATGCAACAGATGCCAGATTAGTTTAATTAGGTTGTCAAAATATCACTGAAGAAAAGCAACAGGGATGCTAAAGTTACAATTTATTTCCCTGTATGAATTTGGTTTGTTTGTTGGTTGACTGGTGTGTGAGCCCTGGTCAAGCAGAAACCACAATCCTAGTCAGGGTGAGGCACAAGCCAACCCTAAATTAACCTGTCCTCCACCCTCTGCTACCTTGCCACAGAACAGTGCAGTGTAACTTAGAGGCAAAATGTAAAATATTTGATCAGCACTTCAAACCGTAATAAAGTAAAAACACCACACAAAGGATACCACACCAAATACGAAAGAGCACAATTCAATAAATAAAATGAGAACAAAATAACAAAAATCCAATTAATAGAACCGGAGTTATGAATTTTTATAGATCTTAGTAACAATAGCACCAAAAACAAAGTGCCAACTAGAGATATCTGACTGTGTTGGACCGGGTCAAAGTCACACTTTCAGGCTGACTGCGATGGTGTACAGGTAGGGTACAGTCATCCGGTTAGGCCCACTGAAGTTTACCTTCTCAAATTCATGTCAAGTGTCCCGTTCACTGTGGAGGGTGCCTAGTGAAACTAGGAAAGCATTGCAGGAGCCTGTTGGCGTAGTGTGAAGAGCAGGCCAGGGATTGTGGATGGGCGTTGCTGGAACTTCTTGTTGGCAGTCCCCGCGAGCAGTGGATCCTGCTGTCCAAAGAAGTGGCTGCCGTAGCTTTGCCTTTGATTGCGGTGCAAACATCAAGGTCCTGGTGTGAACAGGCCAGTTAGCGTTCACGAAGAGCCCAGAAACTTAAATATGCAGATCAGAGCCACACCAAGGGTGCAGGACCTAAGGGGCACAACTTGGGTGCGGGAGGGGGTCATGAACTCACTTAAACTGGGTGCAAGGGCTGGGGCATGATGTTGGGGGATCCTTTTATGTCTCTGAGACTTACATCAGGAGACTTGCTGACTAGCTCTTGAAGTCTCTCTGGTGTCCTGGGTTTATGAGTGAAGTTACAGGGCCAGTTCTATTCCCACCCAGGCTAGAGAGGAGCAGGCAGTGGGCAGCACAGCAGGGCAGCAGAGTGGCAGTCCTTTCAACAGCACAGCAGTCCTTGTCAGAATATCCACAGACCCATAATCTTGCTCAAGAGTTGTTGTCAGAGGTGCAGTATTTATACTTGTTACTCATCCACTGGAAGTTGGGGGAAGCTTCAAGAAATACCCTTTGAAGTTCAGACATCCTGCCTTTTCTTGCCCTTATTCCAGACTAACTAAAGGGGCTATGCCCTTTGTGTAGACAGGACACAGCCTATTCAAGTGTAAGTGGGCTGTGCCCAGCTCCTCCTACCCTGCCAGTCATGGCCCCTCCAGGCATTCCTAAACTCTTTTGTGTGTGGCTGTCTAGGAGGAATGCACAAAGGCCAACTCTCAGCTACACCCTTTCTTCTGGCCCAGAGACAGGCTGCAGGCACCAAATGGCGAAGGCAGGAAAATGCAACTTTATAAAAGTGACATTTAAAAAAATCTGACTTCACCATAAGTTAGGATTTCTTATTAGAATTCCAAAGACACCAAACATGTAGGGATTTCCTGTTCACATTTGGAAATTGCAGCTTATTAAATGTAATGAGGTAACTCCAATGTTATCCTAAGGGAGAGGTGGGCCTTGAAACAGTGAAAAGCAAATGTAAGCGTTTCCAGGGCATGTAAAACTTAAAAGTACATGTCCATCTTTTCAAATACATTGCACCCTGCCCTCTGGGGTGTCCAGGGCCTACCCTACGTGTGGTGTTCATGTATAACAAAGGAAGGTTTAAGCCTGACAAAAGGTTTACTTTGACAGGTTGAAATAGCAGTTTAAAACAGCACATTCAGACTGCAATGGTAGGCCTGAGCCATGTTTAAAGGCTACTCAAGTGAGTAGCACAATCATTTATTTAGTAGCATTTAGTTTACAAGCCCTGGGTACATGTAGTACACTTTACTAGTGACTAGTGATTTAAAAGTAAATTAAATATGCCTATTGAGGATAATCCAGTCATGCTTTAAGGAGAGTGCGCAAGCACTTTAGCATGGTTAGCAGCGGTCAAGCGCATGGAGCCCTAAAGCCAGAAAAAACAAAATCAGTAAAAATAGGACTGAAGGAAAAAGGTTTGGAGGAGACCCTACAGAAGGACCAGGTCCAACATTCCTCTTAACAAAACGGTTTCTGCACATGACGAGGAGCAATATTCCCCTCCATTTCCTTGCCTTCAGATATGTCTATCATTTGAAAATGGAAGAGACAAAACCCATAGAGGCATTGGAAACAGTAAGACCCAGCAATTATGATAGATATTTAATAATGTGCTGACATTTATTTAGATAAACCTATCCCATTCCGGGGAAGCTACAGGAAAATACATTTGAGGTTTCTGGCGATTCCCTTCCCTTCCGTCTGAATGATCACCCCCACCTTCATTATATACTTCATTTCTACGCACATTGCAACCTTCGTTGTGCCAAACATGGATTTTCAATGACTTATCTGCTTGCAGAATGTAAGAATTGATACCTACTATTTCATATCCTAATTTACAAAGATCACTCAACAAATCACAACGTTGTACATAATTTCACAATGCGCATTGTGCACCCCTATGCAAGACATTTGTGGTTTGGTCCCTCTCTTCATATCTGTAACATCAGTTTCGTGATTTCATGCAAGTTTAAAAAAAAAATTACATACATTTTTTTTTTTTTTGTTAACTCAACCTTTGCCAGCAAGTATTTCTTTGAAATGACTTTTCATACGGTTGTCTGCTTCATACGTTGTTTTTGGTAGAAGAGCTTTAGTTATAAAGGAAGAAGGGAGTGTTCTGCCCCTCTTTACCATTCTGTAAAACATAATTCACTTTTATGCCTAAACTTTTTTCTGCAGGAGACAACCGGGCAGTCCATCTTATTTGCACTCCAACAGTCAAACCTTGTGTGATACCTTTGAGAGGGGAGTCTGGATTTGTAACCCAATTTAAGATGGTTGATCCTTTGATTCCATTCTTTCGTTTATAAAGACCCTCAATGTCAGCATAGGTAGCATTTGGATATTGAGTTGTGAAATAGATTTAATGCATTTAAATTTGATCCTTTGAGAAGTGATATCTGGCTTGTTAGTTTGACGGAACTAATTTGGTTTTCTGTTGTAGTTCGGAGGAAAGGATATGCATGACGAAGATCCAACTGCGGAGAGTATCAAGAACCAAATGACTGCTCAAGAATGGGAAAAAGTGTTTGATATGAGCCAAGACAAAAATCTGTACCATCATTTATGCACCAGCCTTTTTCCCACGATACATGGTCAGTAACATGCAGTTTCTAATCGTATAGGTGTTTGTAAGCAGTATTTTTTTGTTTAATCATTTCATGTACTGGAGATTTAGCGGTTATTTGTATTTGCTTTCAGCGCTAGTCCTTTGACTCCCAGCCACACATACCTGTTATTTACAATCAAAAAAGGACAAATATATTCTAATATGGTGGAGTAAGGGAGAGGAGAAAAGCCTAAATTCCAAACAACGCTTTCTGGTGTCTTTTCATTATTGGGCCTTTTTTCAATCGTTTCCATCTAAAAGGATGACTGCTGGATGATGTGTAATAACCAGAAGCCCCTTCCAATAAGGATACAGCACAAGTTTGAGAGACATTGGGACCGATTCACAAAAGTAAAATGAGATGAAAGTCTAACTCTACGACTTTAGGTATTCACAAAGAGCATTTACTACTCGTAAATTCCCTTTGTGAATACTGAAAGTAGTAAAAGTCGTCTAACTTGACTTTTGTGAATCGGTCCCAATGTTATTAACCAAGCACAAATTTACAGAGCTGTACTTGTATTTATTATTTTCCCCTCGGTTTTCTATTACCATATTAATATACTTCCCCTTGCTCAGTCGTGCTCTGTTTTGAGACCTTGCAGCTCCTCCATAAAGATGGCTGCTGCCCAACTTCAGATCCAGTCTTGTGAATTGCATTATCTGTTAAGTGTTTGAAACGAAATCCAATATGATGTGTCCTACCCCATGATAGTCAGACATCCTCATAACATCAATAGCTGTTGGCTTGCTGCACTATATATATAGTTTTAATCAATCTGTGTACTGTGCTCATATCCTCTGCGAGACAGTAGTGCATCTGGTGCTGTCTCAAAGACCATCCAAGGCCAGGTCACTTTCCATTTGAATAGGAGCAAAAGCAAACATTTGGCCTTGTTGTACCTCATCAGTGATGTTGTCAAGACAGAAGGACCAGACCGAGGATGTGTAATAGACCCCATCATTCCAGGGCTGGTAGAGTAACAGTAATACAAGGTACAGTGTTGTGGGAATAAGAATACGGATGTGATATTATTGAGTGGTCTTGTTTGAAATTAAGAAAGATGTACCTTATCCTATTAAGACGGATTATAGGGTATCGAGCTTTGAGGTTAACTTGAGGAAGACCACATATGCAGGAGAAGGGAGGTAAAAAGGGCATTGAAAGGGAAAAGGCGGATTGGGGACTAATCATGGATGAGTCATGGACCCACAGGGCTATAAAGTTACTCAAAAGAAACAGTGCTGATAGCATCACAATAGGATGAATGAAAATAGAATGCATGCCTTTACCATGCATGCCTTTTCCACTCAGCCTTCACCACACAGATGCCTCTGCCACACAGTTATTAATAAGGTAAGTGAAGCATATATAGGTCTGTTAATTTAATACATTTAATAATTTATTTTAACTTACTCCATACCACCCTTTACCACTACCCGCCCCAAACTCTAAAGGTACCCCTACAGCCCTTTACCTCTACCCACCTGCACCCTAAAATTACCTCTATCACCCCAAACCTTATAATAACCCTAACCACCCCTAAATCCCCAAAAATACACTTTCCACTACCTGCCCCCAAACCCTATATTTCCCGTACCACCCTTTACCACAACCCACCCCAAAACCCTATAATTACCGAAACCACCGCGATATCCCTAAAAATAGCCTTTCCACAAAAACAAACACTGAATTACCCTTACCACCTTTTACCACTACCCAACCCTAAATGTACTTTAACCACCCTTTACCACTACACAACCCATAAGCCTATGATTACTGACAACACCACTAAATCCCTAAAAATAACCTTTCCACAAAAAAAACCTGAATTACCCTTACCACCCTTTACCGCTACCTAACCCTAAATTACCCATATCACCCCTTTTCCACTACACAACCGTGAATTACTCTTACCACACTTTACCACTACACAACCCTCAAACCCTTTGTATTTTTTTAAAAGCTTTATTTAATGTGGGACACATAGCCAGCACAAGCCAGTTGCTGCGCCCTATTGTTGAAATCTTTATACAGCATGCACAAAACCTTGTGGCTACTACCTATTCTAATCTAAAGGACCTATCCTAACAGGAACCCATAAAGATTTCCTTCTGGAAAAGAGCAAGTAGAATTTGGAAGCAAATAAATTACAGAAATATTCAAGCGATTGGTTAGAACAGTCATAGAAACTAACAGTGAGTTCCATTCAGAATATAGTTCCTATTCTAATATAAAGGACATATCCTAGCAAGAAGCCATAATGAGTTCCTTCTGGAAAAGAACAAGTAGAATTTTTAAACAGTCCGATAACTAAAAAAAGGATCAAACTTTCCATAAAGGGTTAGTTGGACCCAGAGGTTTTGGGCTGGCTGCAACACATCGAATTCAGTCAGAGTCCAATGTTCCAAATAGGATGAGAACGATGCACTTGTCTGATAACCTGTGCTCTATTCGGATTTGTCGACCAGACCAATATGTTGAGTTATGATTTTGGCAACTGGAGATGTGAACTTTTAAACTTTAAATACTAAAAGTGACAATACAAAATGCAAAGAGCAATGAAAGTTATCCATTCACTTTTGACAGGGACTTGAGTGCAATTTCAGGTTGACTTAATGGATTGGAGTTACATTGTTTGAAGTTAACACCTTAAGGCCTATTCTACTTTTTGGGCGGCAAAGTCTTCCATTGATGCACGGTCCAAAGCTGAAAAACCAGAGGGTTCCTCGAAGTCTGATCCAAAGATGATGAGCTTCTGCTCAAGCCAAAAACTGTATGGAAGCTGGATCTTTGGCTGCCGAGTTCGCTTTGTCACAAACCTAGATAATGCTGATTTGTCCCGGACTGAGATTTTCAGTTTTGTTAGTCACTTTTTTGGTTCTCAAAATCCACCAAAGGGGAAAAGATGGAGTTTTTTACTAGGTAGGTCTCCATGAGGCCAGATACTTTTAGCGTAATGTCTCCCTGAACCAGTTTTGAGCTTTGCGAAAAGGAGCAAGTGGTATGAACTTGGTTTCCTTGCCCATAGAAGGTACATCTCTCTGAGGAAGCCTCCACACTTTCTTGATCCCCCATCGTAAGCAGATGGTGGAAAACTGAGTGATCCCTCCCCCTGCTCTGTTGTGCTTGTGCACGCTCACAGTTGCTAAGGGAGCCTCACACAAGCACTTTGAGGAGATCACGAGGAGCCGATATGCCGGCATGGGAGAACCGTAATGGTTTGGTTGGGTTGCCCATCTCTGGGGGTTGGTCAGAGCGATGCACAGAATATGTAAGGAGGAAGGAGCAGCATGCTGGCGAGTTCCCTAGAGCGACACTTCTTCTGTGTTTTTCTCCCTGAGGAGCTGGAGGGGGAAACATCTGGCAGGGCAGTGTGGCAGGGCTTGTTCTTGAGGGCACCTTCATTTTTCAGTTTTGTTTGACTCCTAATATATAGAGGAGAGTTGTAAGAGTGAGCCTCTTCCTTCCTCCTCCCAGCTTAATTTTTAAAGCATTTAAAGCTTTGAAGCATTTGTTCATCTCCTGACTCCCAAAGGCTTTGTGATCTGTGAAAAACCCCGAGGGGTTTCTGACTTTGATTGTGTTTGGCACAGTGCCACTATACCAACTGTGCCATTCATGCCTACAGTGCTGGATCTCAGGGAGCAGAGATAGTGTGCCTCTTCAACCCCTCTAACACCTAAGGCACAGTTGGGCACAGCAAGTGGAGCAATACTGAAGCAATAGCCAACTATGAGTACTAAAATCATGAAACACCTGTGGGTGGAGGCGGCATCGGTGGCTAGTAACTTAAAGGGAGGTACGTAGAGCTCTGATGTACTCTGTGGTGTGAAGTTTTTTTCCATGGATCAAATGGTGAAGCGCAAGATGCTGACTGTTCACTCTAGTGGGTCAAGGCACCCAACCATGGAGGGCTTCTGAAGAGCAGTAGGGGAAATCTCCCAGAGGAAACTGAGATAGCATAGATGATTATGATTGAATCAGAACCAGTAGTTGGCACCTGTTGTCCATAATTTGCCAGTGGAAGCTCCACTGCCTGACTTGTTTAACTCTAATGTAACCCCTGATTCACGGTCCCACTCATTGCCAGAATATCCAGCTTCCATCTCGGCAGGCCTACTCATAAATGACCAAAAACTCCTGAGATAATGGAAGCCTCAGGATCTCCACTTTGATCAAATTAGGGTGTGTCCTGGTATCTACTCTAACAGCACAGAAGCGGTTTGAAATGAATCTATTTAATCACTTCAATGACGCGAATCAAAAAATAGATACCTCTATTTACCAGAGCAACACTAGTAATATCAGTTCAAAAACAGAAGCAGCTAGTCAATATGGTTCCAGCAAAGAGAACACTAGCAACTCTTGGCCGATACAGCGGGACAAAGACTTGCCAAGCCAAAATTGCTTGTCCGTTGCAGCAGAAGAGCATAATAGCCCCGCGGCACTGGCCATAAAGAAACAAATAGCTAAAGGCAGACTGGCGGGGCCCCTGGCCCCAACGGCATTCCACCAATGCTGTTTAAACAAGACCCAGAATTCTGGAGTAACGCACTGGTACCAGTTTTCAGATATACTTCAAGAACTTCTACACTTCCAGAATCATGGAGAGGCTCAATTATCATCCCAATATATAAACAAGGCGAGAGGTCCACCCCAAATAATTACTGGCTGATAGCCCTTATAGACACTTAGGCTAAATATTATGCAGAAATCATCTTGAAAGAAATAGCCAATTGGGCCTTAGGAAACAAAATCATTCCCATAACACAAACCGCATTCTGCCAAGGTACAACAACGAACATCATGGACTTGACCATGCTTATGGATGCTGCGAAAGAGGAAAAATACCCTCTGTACCTCTGCCTCAAAGATTACACAGCAGCGTTCGACCACGTTGATTGCACTAAGCTCTGGCATAAGCTGCCCAGGTGGGGATACCAACTTCTCTTTTAGATCAACTTAGGCATTTGTACACCAACACGTGGATCTGAATAAAACTAGGCGGCGGGACACAACTCTCAAATAGAATTCCCACAACCAAGGGACTAAAACAAGGATTCATCCTATCCCCACTGTTTAACCTTTTCCTAGCAGACTTACTGGGGGAACTGGACAGTTCATCACATGCCTCAAAGGTAGGAGGCATGACACTCACAACATTATTTGCTGATGATCTAGTCCTGATCACTCGGACCCCCATTGGTCTTCAACATCTCTTGGACACGACCTGCAACTTTTCTCAACGGAACGCCTTAAAAATTTACTTTAAAAAAACCAAAATCATGATGGTAAACTTAACAAGAAAAGTCCGAGCTGGTATCTTGACGGGAAACGCCTACAGCAAGAAACAAGCTACAAGTACCTGGGGATGCTTTTAGATCAAAACAATTCCTTCAAGCCGCAGTAAGAATCCTTGCGAAGGAAGGGTGCCATGACCTACCTGGCACTTAAACCCTTGAAGTTGTTGCCGGACCTGTCACTAGACCCTTTCTTAAAAGTCCTGCGGGCCAAATTGCAGCCTACGATCACCTACGGGAGTGAGGCAATGAGAGGAAGAGATGCAGCAATTTTAAACAGCATAATAACAACCTCTTACCGAGCGATATTTCAGCTCCCTAAATATGTTTCTCTGGCCCAAATATGGTTGGAATTTGGGCTACAAAATCAGGTGAAAGAGAATGGGAGCCTATGCAAAATGCTGGCATAAAATCAGAGCTGCCAAAATTGGATCCCTAAATAACCATCTCTGGGTAGAACTAACACGTACAGGATAATCACCGGCTAACAAATCTCTTGTATTCCATCAAAGCTCTAGGCCTGACAGACCTTTGGAATACCCCAACGGCTCACTGCGTGTTAAAAAAACTAGTTGCAAAGTCAACAAGACTTCTATCTACAGTAGAGGATAAGGAAGCACTGTCGAAGCGAGCACATGGCTGGGTTGTGCTCAACAATTACGAAGCCTGCAAACCCCAACCTTACCATAACGCAGGAATAAAGATAACAACTAAAGAATTGTTTTTTAAACTTCACTTGGGAGTTGGTTCAATTAACCCATTATTACCACCTTGGGAAAGTAGAGGAGGAGACCAGCTATGCAGGCTGTGCTCATTGAGTAGAGAACCTCATCCACATCATTTGTATCTGCGACAAATTAAGACATAAGGAAAACTTTATTAAAACCATTCTTTAAACAGCATGGCATCAGGTTCTGCAGGCAGGCGGTAATCCAGTGCATCAATCCAACTTTAGCACAGTTGAATTGCCGCCTCATAAAATTCCTTGATCTCACTGATCGGAGACTGAAAAACACATCTTTGATGGCAACAAACTAGCTCCACAATCGGAGCTACAAGGGTATCCCACGGAGAAAAACATTAACCCACAGAATGAAAACTTGGACAAAGGACTTGAAGGACTGATTGCTCAATAATGCAAACCATATGAGACATACTTTTTACCTGACTAAAACATTAATTGTGTGTTACACAGTTTTATATAAACTACAATGTGAATCATTTTAAAACTGGTTAATCCTTTTGTTACAGGGAATTATTTTAAAACTGGTTAACTCTTTTGTAATAGTGGATTTTGATTTTAATGACCATTTAATGTATGCAACGGTTTTAATTAATCGTGCATAATTAAAAAAATTACCTTACCTATCATCATCCTTTGATCTGACAGGCACAGTGGATTTGGTTTGTGTCAAAATAAAAATGCTTTTATCTGAGAGCCTTAAACTGCTAACTGATCCCCTGGATGCGATTGACTCTGCCTTTGGGAAGTTGGCCAATAATTCCATTAATCCTGTGAGCTTGGTAGTAGACTATAATACTGACCATAACACTGAGTGCACTGAGCACATTATTGTTTCTAGTGCTCTGGGGATCCAGACTATCTGAGATATTCATTGGCAGGGATCCAGGGATGTACCCAGCGGAGTATCACCCGGTTCTAATTCATTGTTCATCTCGACCATCTCTACTATCTGAAGTGCAGAGAGCCCCTCATCAAGACTTCCTATAGCCTGAGGCACCTTATTTATTGAATGGCTCTCATGGGATCTGGGCTGGTTACAACATTGTACCTTCCCCTGAATGCACTTATGTAATTGTACTGGAGTTCGTACCCCCCCCCCCCCCCCACCTCTACACCAGAAGTTGAGAAGGACGTAAGAATAGGTTGTCCATTTGTTAAACTTAAATGCAAGATGTTAAGAGGTGGGATACGGCCAAAAGAAAGGCTAAGGTAATTGTGTAGTGATCAGTTTCAGGAACCCAGTAATTGTCAAAAGTTTGTTTTTGAATTATCGTTTTTCATTGCCTGGGAGCATTCATGCTCATAACCTCCGCTATTTTAACAAATCCCAAGACCTGTCCTCCACACTAGGAACTTTATCTCAGCACATAGGGCCAGTCATTGTGATGTTCCAACTGTGAATATTTTTTCCTCTCTAGCTGGTATTACAGATATTGATTGACATAACGAACTGTAAAATTGGTCACATCATAACATACGAGGTACCAGGGGGTGGAGGGAGCCCATCTGAAGGTTCCATATTCATTGTTATTACAAGAGAGGGAAGAACATCTGCCGGGTCTAGATCAAAGCTATGTAATTACAGACTGGTTACATTTCATCTTGGGTTATGCGTGTGTGCTCTCATGAAACATGGATGCTAGAAAATCTGACAATTGATGATTTTGAATCTTTCTGCTCCCCAGCTTTAAAGGTGCCAGCAGGCAGAGTGAAAGGAGGGGGTAGGCAGTGCTTATTTCAGTGACATTAACCAGTGCAAAATGTAAAGTCATTAAGAACATTCCATGCGTGTGTTCTAGTAATTGTGAATTTTTTATTTCTCAATTATTTCATCATATTTGACACCAGACACACAGGAGTTGTGGTCCAACTTGATGATTCTTTAAGTTTGTGGAAGATCTTGGCTTTCAAATGTGTAATATATTGTTGGGGAACTTCAACATCACGCCATTTAAATTCTTGGATCAAAGGTTAAGTGGCTGGACAAATGTGATTCAGAAAGATTTTACATTTTAGCCATGCCCCTGACGGGGATGCACTCAACTAGGTACTTAACAAAATACAAACAAAAAAATACATTTTTGGCAATGGCGCTGGAATTTGATTCTTAAACTACCCAAATAATACCCACATATAAAGACACGGTACTGCTAACACATTTTTATTTTTTTATATATAGATGTTTGATACTTGTGCTTGTAGAATTAAAACTAATTTCGCATTGTTCAATTGACCAAAATCCACTGCGCTTAGTTATGGGTCTTGATCTTATTACGACACACAACCCCACTTCGAATAGATCCATCATGTTTTCGACCAATAAAGTTATATCTGTTGATGCAGTCTTTAAAATGGATCAAGACTCCGACATAGACCTGGTGAGAAACGTATTCATATTTACAGGGTAAAATGCTCTGCAGTGGTCTTATATGTATCAGGTGTTTGGGATCAGATCTTTTTCTTCAGAGAATTGAAGATAGTTTACTATGTAAGCTGTTGGCAGTACCAAGGTCCACAGCGAACATAGTCTGCCACTCTGAAGTAGGCCTAAACTATGAAGAGGATTTTATTGGGCTAGCCCCTATTTTATTGTGGCATAAAATCTGGCGTCAGTCAGTCAGTATTGTCAAAAGCCCTTTTGATTGCCGGGCCTTAAAGTGTTTGGATTCCATTGTTTTCATATCTGAAACATATCTTCTCTGACTTGGTTGTCCCCCCGTATTATAACCCCAGGGTCTTGGGATTAGTCTTTAAAGATGCTATAAAAACACAGTTAACATATAAGGCTAGGATAAGTAATTTAAAGGCAGAATCTTTGAGGGCAGTGGTTACGCTTTCAATCCTATGCCATTCTGCAGGGCGCAAATTGTATCCGACTTTTATCCAAGAGTTTCAATACAGATTTTTTTTTAACGTGTTTTAGACTTTGAACTTTGAGTGGGACCCTCTGCCTGACTCGTGGTGCTCCTTGAATCCTCAGCTCCACTCCCTTGTGTTTCACTACCTGTGTCTTTGTAGCTGGCGAAGATAAGTATGATGCATGTTGCTGCAGTCAATCATAATGCATATGCATGAGGTGGTGGGACTGGTTAGGTGAGTGGTGGGGCTCCACTTCCAGGTTACTCCCAGTAGTTTCAGTATTGGAGCATTAAACTTGCCACCAAGGTGGATTTCTGGGGGCTGGCTCCACTTGACCAGGTCTGAACTGCTGCGTCCTGCACTGGGCAAACTTGGATTTTAGTACTTTGAACTAATTCAGCTGAAAGTCTTCACCACGAGCGAGCAGTGTGACAGGACAGATTGAGCTCTCTGCATCAGTAAGGGATGATGGCAATCTTGTGTGCTGTCAGGTCCTGTCTCCAATTGTGATATATTTAGCAAATATGTTCTCTCAAGTTGAAGAAAACAATACAATGAGGACAAACAATCGGTGATTTAAATACTTATTCATTTAATTGACGTGCAATCCAGATTAAACATATTCTATTACTAAATCCCATCCATGTAGTATATAGTGGTGCCAGCTGCTTCAAGTTTCCAAAATACTTAATTTAACCCAATGTTTTTGCAATTATTTTCTCCTATTGGTTCTAAGGGCCCAAATTACACTGAAACATCTTGATCTGGTAATATTTATTTGGATGCATTTTCTGTCAAAGCTCTTTAGATCCCGTTTATCCACATAACGTTTAGTTTGACGATGCTTGAAGCATACTGTGATATCCCATGCTTTTGATTCTGTACTTCAGAGATCTGATATTTACCGTTCACAAAATATTTCCGACTTTTCAACAGTCATGACCTATCTTAAAATGATTACCTTGAAAGTCTCTGAAAATTCATTATTATGCCAAAACCTAGAAGTCCTGTGCTCACAGGAGTTCGTAACTAATTGGCTTCGTTTGAAATGCCTCTATTTCAGAACTATTTGCTACTTTTTCTGTGCTATAAATGAGGTTAAAACCCTTGGCATCTAAGGCGTCCTCAAGGTAGATGTTGCTTGATAATACCTCTGTTAGGTGACGTCAATCACACTCTGAAGCTCAAATATTCTGCAGTAACAGAAGGCCTGGCCCCTAGCTTGTTTCATTCTATGTAACGTTATATTCCAATACTAGGTGCATACGTCGTCAAAGTAATGAGGAGGCTGAAAATTGTTAAGAAAAATTTACCACATAAAATAGAAATGTGTTAAACGTTAACATAGACATGCATAATAAAGTAGACCTTAGGAAATGGGCTTTTATTGAACGTGAAAAAATGGAAATGCTGCTTAAATTTGCAGAAAGCTTTCATTATTTTGGTTCTTCAATTGCTAGTGGCCACGCTATTCTTATTCTTCTCTATCCCTTTAAGCAAAATAAATGCATTTCATAAATAGTAATTTAACTTTATAACTGAATCATAGAGCCTGACCTTTGTGAAATGTGCGGTTTCATGCAAAAAGTATTTTTCTTCTTCTTACACCATATGACTTCATTGCATTTAGATTGTTTTCATTGACACATTCATAATGAACAAAAATGCTTAACGCAGCTTACATTTCATGATCTAACCAAAGGCACACCATATAGCTGATAGAGTATGCTTGCAAAAGTTTTTGATGTGAACCTTTGTAGATGTAACTTTTTGTAATACGTTGTAGCCACCTCTGAATAACTTCATGTCCACATGGATGTTTGCCATGGGAATCCAGGATGAAGATGACAAACCATCAAAAGATCTTCCTCCATTGGATGCTGATGACATATTTACCTGCTTTTGCAACATGTTTAGTGGCATTTTTTTATATACATGTTCCTATCTAGAAAGTCAAGGCATTCTATGCACTCCAACCTGCAAGTCCCCTTACACCGCCTTATGCTAGCTCAAATTACCATCCGCTATTGCTGACTGTGATTTTCTTTGACTTCTCCTTACGCAGATTGAGGACATTTTCTCTTTATGCTGATCATACCTACTGCTGTGATTTCTCACACTCTCGCCCATTTAGACATTTGCTACTGCAGCTGTCCGAAGTACTCTGCTGAGTCTTCAGAACTACCCTGTTGAAAATGGCCCTATCTAGGGTGCTTTCCCTCAACATTTTGCTGTTCTCCTTCCCAGATTTCCACTGCTCTGGATGCTAGCCTTAGGACTCTGAGCATGATGGACACTGCTGTGCAGTGCCAAAGGGCTGTGCTGGTCATATACACACTGGTGTTTAGTTAATATACGATTGTCTTTTTCGAGTTGGCTGGAAGTCCCTTGTCAAGCGGTAAGACCTATACCCGGGGCATGTCTCTTGAATGTGCCTCCGTGGGTCTGCCACACTGGTTGTGCCATTCATGGAGGTAGCTTATCTATTGTGCCATAGGTTTTCCCTGGTAAGGCCTGTGTACACTGGTTACTATTACTCCGCCTGGCTTTTAAAAAGTGAAGTGCCAAGGTTCTGCATGTCTCATAGTATATCTCAGTTCTCCTTGGTAACAGGGTGCAGCGTTAAGAAGTTGTTAGGTGTGTGCATGAGTGTTACATGCAAGGTTAGTGAAGGGCACCGGGTGGTGTGTTCAATACAATAGGTCCGGTTTTGCGCATTGGCTTAGCATGAGCGGGTGTAAGGAAAGGCCATCAAGCAGCATTTCCTACAGGCACAATAGTAGCAATTGTCATGCCTGTCACTCCCTGTGCGGCAGCGCGAATAGAAGCGAGCTATGTAAACCTTGCTTCCAGTGCCAGAACGCTTCACTTTCTAATGATTTCTTTGGAAGAGTGCGCTGATGTACTTCCGGTTTACTTTTGCGGGCTACGAGAGCTCCTCTGTCTTTTCTTTTCCGCAAGAACCTCCATGACTTAAGCGGCTGCAGCAGTGGGGAACTCTCGCAACTCCAGTCTGGCGGCAACCTCCATTTGGGCTTAATCGACTGCAGAAGCGGTGATTTTCAGTCTTTTCCCTTCGATCCTGGGCTGCCGCGGTGAAATAAGCTAACCTTCGATCCTGGGCTGCGACGGTGATTTTGTAGCACTTATGTAATCTTCCATGAACAAATAAATAAGGGGAGAAACAAATGAAAGACCCTTTAATTTCTTATTGTTTGTCGGGCTCAAAGTGTAATATGTATAACGAGGCAAAAAATACATATCTGCAGAGCAACCTTGAACTGCAGAAAAGCCTCCTTTTGTTGAATTCTGTTCTTTACAGCTGCAAAGAAAGTTATATGCTGATATTTAGTTGCAAAGCTGCTTATTTTTGAAGAAACTCTCCAACATTCATCAAGATTAATTCAGAAGACGTCAAGACATTCTCCAACCTGTTGAGCAAGAAATAGGTAAAAGGGTCATTTCAAGGTAGTTGGTAAACATACATTCTTCTTCTTTTCTGCCTTCTCTATTGCTTGTCAAATACTTAGGATGATCTGTTCCTTTCTTTGAGTATCCCTGAAACCCCTGAGTTTGTGCCAGTTTGAGAATGCTTGTCAACTCTTCCCTTTTGGCTTCTTCCCCTAGCTTACCACAGGCACTTTGACGTAGTTGGGTGCGGTGAGTAACTGGTGAGGAGTAAGGACTAACATCTGATAGCGCTCCTGTGGAATTGTAAGTAACTCTGACAGCAATATAGTGTTTGGTATCGATGAGTTCATAATTTTGAATCCTGATAGAAGTTCATAAGCCAGGGACTCCAGGGAGACTGCAGCCCTCTGACGGGCCTTTCTGGGATGGTTATGCGGGGGTACAATTGACACCTGCATTCCAAGGGGAAGGGTCTTTGCCCCACTAAAGATTGTGATCAAACCTCCCGGGGTAGGATGGCAGGCAGGGCAAAATTTAGTGAGGGCCTGTGCATTTCAAAGGTGGCCTTTTGAACTGTTTGTATCTTCAAAGGCCATTATGGGTATAACTATTGGGACTCTGGCCTCAGCAGTTAGAGATGCTTTTGGATTTGGAACCATACTACGCTGGTTTAATGCTGGGACATCGACATGAGGAATCATTAGGGCAGGAGGGACTGCAACTGGACTATCTGCAGACTTGTGGTGGCTTAGAGGTTGTCGCACTCCAAGAAGGGACAATCACTTGGTAGATTTTACCTGGACATTGCTGGCCTGCAGCTAAGTACCGACTGTCGTGGCCTGAGTCCTGAAGTACTCTCCAAGGGGTTGTGAGCTGGTCTCCTGTCCACAAAATACCAGGGACACAAAGGATCTCACTGTTTCCACAAGATTGTAAGGACCGCACTAGGTGTGGCAGAGACAGGTGGATATGATTGTGGTTGGGACAAGGACCGTCCTGACATACACCATCATCACGATGTACAGAGGAGTGTATGAGTAAAGATCAGCAGCCACCTGCGGTGCCGGACGTGATGAGTTTGAGGAGTGTGGGGGAAGCCTTCAGAGTCCGAGGGATCCATGCTTGCAACCAGGGGACCTGTGCTTGCTTGTGCTGCAGAGTGTGTAGTGTTCAAGGAGTGCTGTGGGAACCTGAGACTGAGCTAAGACTGTTTTAAGCCTCCAGATCAGGAGGACAAAAGTGCCTGACATCACAGCTTTTTGAAAACAAATTTTTAGTTTTATTTAGCGCTAGCCAGACCCAAAGTTATTTGACCACTTTACAACATTGAATCAGAATGCCACCATATACAAGAAGTGACAATAATAGCACATATTGATTTGTGATGAGTACAGTTCAAATATAGAGTAACAAACACATTGAATTCATGACGAATCCAGTTCGGGGCGTGGGGGAACAAAGGATTGAGACAAGGGGTAGGTGAAGTATAGGTCCTCTCAATAAGGTGATTGTGTGCCGCCCTGGGCGAGGATTATTGTATTAATAAGGAGCCCCTTCATCTCGTTACTTGCATATAACAAATCTAAAGAAACTTTGGATGGAATATTGACCACCTGAACAAATCTATTTCCTGCGCCCTGATGAAGGAACTGCTGGACTTGAGGTCCATTTCCGAAACGCGCGTCGGCGCTTTGTTTTGTTGTATACTGGATATAGAAGGTCCCATTTGCTATTTGTAGCCTCTTATGTGTTATTAGAGTTCAATTGTGACCTTTGTCATTATTGCTCATCTGATGTGTTTTTTGCTTTTTTGTCTTCCCTATGTATGTGTTGTTGGTATGTGTGCCACCTGTATATGTACGTTGAATTTGTTTTTTTTTTTGTGCTGTACATACACTTTTGATTTTGAAGGGGTTGCCCAGATTATCTCTACATGCAAAGAGACTTAGAATTGTTGAAATGTAATATATATTTATAGTTTTTCTATATATTTTTCTCTTAAAAATAAATCAATATGAAAATATTTTCTGTGGGACAATGATGTTTTTAAATATTTGTGGACATATTGCCTATTAAGAATTACCTTGGGGGAGTTTCTGTTTTTTGCTCTTAGTTTTTCCCCCTGCCCCCTCCCCCATTTAATCCATAGCCAGAGGCCCTCTTATGTTTAGTCTTTCCAGGTATGCGGGTTTACCAGTATGCAGGGCTTTGTGTGTGAAACAGGCTGTTCTGAAGCTGGCGCGCATTTCTTTTGGGATCCATTTTAGCTCTCTGAGAGCAGGAGATATGTGCTCCTATTTTTTTTATTCCAGTGACTATCCTGGCTGCTGCATTTAGAGTTGTTCTGAGGGGAGCTAAGTGGGATTTAGCTGTTCCTGTGACGGTTGCGTTCCCGTAATCCAATCTGGACAGAACCAGAGATTGAGACGCTTGTTTGAGGTTCTTGGGAGGGATGAGTGGTTTTATTTTATTGAGCAGTTTTAGGTTAATAAAAGCGCTGTTAGCGGTGTTCTTGATGTGTTTGACCATGTCTAAGTTTGGGTCCAGAGTGATTCCCAGTGATTTTACAGAGTCTGCCGGGGTGAGACTGCAATTGAGTTTAATAATAATAAACTTTATTGCTTGGTTAAAAAAAAAAAAACCTTTGCAATCCACTACATTATGAAATGACATATGTCCAAGTAGATAAATAGCACGTTTTGTGAAAAAGAAAGATTTGATTAAATACGTTAAGTTACATTATTACCATAAGACTGTATAGGTTCTAAAAATGGGATTCAGTTCAATCAGTAAAGTGCATTGAGTAACATAGAAAAAATACAGCCTACAGGTTTGGAGTCCATTCAATATTACTAAGACAAATATACATTTCTATAAAGTTGATTTAAAAAAAGTCTTGGTATGGGCTGATTTCAGGTTCATTTAACCTCACCACTCAGGGGCAGCATCCCAACTAGGTCTCTGATCAAGTATACAGTTTTTTGTCACTTTCGTTATTCTTTTGCCGGCCTGATCCATGAACCTTACTAAGGCATAATTTAGCTCAGGATTGTGTGAGTTGAAACTTGCTAAAACTGCGGCTCTGCAGGATCTAATTTACATTTTGTTCCAAATTTTCCTTAGGAGGGACCTTCTTTCCTGCATCAGGCTTGTACATAGACAAAGAATATGGATTATGTCTATTGAGTTTAATGGTTTTTAACCATTCTGTGACTTGGGGGTGGGTGGTGGGGGGGGTCTTATCTTTGTTGGCAATGATGAGGATCATTGTCTTGTCTTGGTCGAGTTTCAGGTGGTTGAGGGATAACCAGTGTTGGATTTCTTTTAGGGTGATGTTTAGTCTCTGTATGTCATCAATGGAGGAAGTTTCTAAGTAGATCTGGGTATCGTCCGCATATAGGTGGAAAGGGATGTTAGCTTTTTTGAGTATCTTGGCGAGGGGCTCAATGTAGAATAGTGATGAGGAGAGAACTGAACTTTGCGGAACACCCCTGTTTACGGGGCATAGTTCTCAAGTGCAGTTTTTAATTTGTATTCTTTGGATGGGGTTCTACAGGAAGGAGGAAAACCACTGTAGGACAACCTCATCTGCTCCGACCCTTTCTCGCAGTACGTTGATGAGCAGTTTGTGGTCAACCGTGTCGAAGGCTGCCGATAAGTCCAGGAGAATGAGTAGACAGCATTGATCAGGGTCTAGTGATTTATGAACATCATCAGACCTTCAAGATCGCTCTCTCAGTACTGCAACCTTTTCTAAAGCCTGATTGATGAGAGTCTAAGATGTTGTTGCTCTTGATGTGTTGGGTTAGTTGCAGGAGGACACATCTTTCCAAGATTTTTGCTAAAAATGGGAGATTGGAGGCAGGCCTGAGGCAGGCCTGAAGTTAAGATCATTGGGGTCAGAGCCAGTTTCTTTTTTAGTAGTTGTGTTACTTGACCAATTTTGAGACCGTCTGGCATGACTCTGGTTCTCAGGTAGCTATTTATAAACTTAGTCCAGAGCGGGGCTAGGGTGAGTTTGAGCTGCTTAACCAGTCATGCAGGGATACGGTCTGAGAAGTGTAATGAAGGTTTGGAAGTGGTAATCAATTTTATGATCGCTGCTTCTGAGATGGGAGCGAAAGATTTCCAGTTGATGGCGGGGTGCCTGGGTGGGTTGTGGTCTTTTTTACTGGTGGGCGTGCTTACGTTGGGCAGTCTGAGGTTGTCGTCCAAGGAGAGCTCGATCTTGGTGATCTTCTCATTAAAGAAATTGGCAAAGTTGTTACATAGTTCTTTGGAGGCCTTCACTGAGGAAGAGGGGGGCTTGGAAGATTGTTTAATGATATTAAAGAGTTCTTTGGGTCGATTTTTGGCATTGTTTAGTGCATCACAGAAGAATGAGGTTTTTTCATTCTTGATGTGTTTTTTATATTACCTACGTTCGGATTTGAGTAGGTCAAGGTGGATAATGGTCTGGTTATTTCTCCAGAGTCTTTCTGCAGCTCTTAGTATTCTTCTTTCCGAGTTTAGGTCATTGTTAAACCAAGATCTCAAAGAGATGGTCCTGGCTTTTCTGTTTCCAGGGGGGCAATCTGGTCGAGAATGGAAGTCATTGTTGCTTTGTAGTGCGAGGTGAGTTCAGTTGTCAAAAGGTTGCATGCAGTGGTGGGAGGGAGTGAGGTTACCCTCTGTCCAAGGTAATTTGGTCCCTCTCACTGGACCCACACCACAAAGTGCTGTGTTGTAGTGAACACTGTGACGAGGTCCGAGGGGTTTTGTGTGCCTTGTGGACATCTATAACTGACTTTCGGGGGCTACTGCAGGCGTCACCCCCGCTTGGAGGTCAAACATTGCTCCAGACTTTGAAGCAAGCCAGCTTCCTGGTTCACAACCTTTTGTCTATGGGGGGGAGGGGGGGAAGGGGTTCGTGATCCTGCACTCGTGCAGGTGCCGTCTGCCAACTGGAGGGCTAATACGGATGGATGAAACTGTTTCTTACACTCTTAGATGGCTCCGACTGTCTAGTCAACAGGCCGCCAGCTGGTGCAACGTGGGCTGCTGGAGTTGAAGGACTTGGGGGCTGGGTCACGCAGCATAGTCAAACTGTGACTGTTTAACCTTTCTGCTAATGGGAAAGCCCAATGATCGCATATATCTGTAAAGTGAGGAGTCTTTTTGTGGTGTACGCAGTGTGTTGCAAGAGTGGTGTTATGCCAATAATTTACCTCTGAGGATAAGCTGGACTGCTCGGTGCCAAGCTACGAGAGGGTGAGCACAGCTCATCGGTTAAGTGTATCGTACTCCTCCTATTTGGAACTGTGTATTCTGACTGGCTTCAATGAGTCAAAGCCATCCCAAAACCACTGTCCTTTAAGGAAAACCCTTTTCTCAGTTATCTGACTTTGCTTCAAAATTCTACTTGTCGTTTTACAGAAGGAACTCGTTATGGGTTCTTGAAAGGATAGGTCTTTTAGATTACAATAGGAGCTGTATTCTGAGTGGAACTCGCTGTTCATTTCTATGCCTGTTCTAACCATTCTTTTTGATTATTTCTGTAATTGGTTTGATCGGACTAACCTGAATAAAAAAAAAAATTTGACTAATCTCCTACTGAGAATTTTTTTTTAAAACTTAACCAAACTTCTTTTATGGTCTTAACATCAAATGAGAAAATATTATGATGTGAAAATGCTATGTTTTAACATGGTTAGGTTCATCGACGTGGGCGTGGACCTTCCAGGTTTAAGTAAATTTGAAGTGACATTATTTACAGGCGTTTTTATAAGATTTCCGCGCTCACTATAAAATTGATTAGGAAGTCAAAAGTGAGCAGTGTTCTAAAACAAATGATTTGTATAAAAAGGTAATTTCATGTAACTTAACAACCAACGAAAATTACTTGCTGGATTCCTTAAATGCAAATGTCACGGGAACTAGACTAATTCACTGCATGTACCCATCTTCCTATTTAATGGTTAAAGCGCATTCACAACAGAACTGTAAAAGATCTGAGAAATTCTATTTTACTAGCAACACTGAAAGCCTTTGGCTTCCTATGAAGAAGAGATCAATTGAAAGGTTCTCACTGTTGTACCACGCCTATTTAGAATAAAAGTTCTCATCTTATTTCTTAAGGAACTTTCCAATATAAATGATAGATTTTCTATGCGTCTAAGCTCTGACCATCAATATTGAGATGGGTTGTATTGAGCTGATCACGAATTGACAGGGATGTATTTGTGGAAAAATCTGACTTTTTCAATGAAAAGGAATAAAATTCCTCCTACATCATGAAATCTATTGACGTACGTTGAACTGGATAGTATGTTGAAAAGATACACATACCCATAGCCAAACAATACTTGAGACAGCACATTTGAAGAGATAATCTGTCCTTGGAAATACTCTGGGGACTAGATGTTCACGAGTTTATAAATACCCATACCGATATACGTTCGTTTTCTATATCTCAAAATGTACATTTGTTTATTTAACAATTAAGTCTGAAATCAGTTGGCTACTTTTTATGTGGCAATTGTTTACTTTTTCCATATACATAGGGTGACCACATCCTTCATGTCATGACAAACTGTATCCCGCCTTAAACGTTTCTATAATGGCCTGGAACAGTATAGATGCTATAGTTTTGTTATGCCTCCACATAACTGGACTAACACACCTGAAATCAATGATTTGTAGATGAGACGTTTAGGACTGGTGACTGTAGCCGTAAAGATCTTGAGTGAAGTGTCCACCCTGCTTGTAGACAGACCATGGTGGTGTTTAGCTTTGCAGGTCTATGGGAAAAATGTAGTTTTTAATCAGTGAAAATGTTAGTACTGTGTGGCACTTGACTTTGAGTTTTATACTTGACTTCTCTTCATTTTGCCTCTTTATAGGTAATGACGAAATCAAAAGGGGTGTCTTGCTGATGCTTTTTGGTGGAGTTCCCAAGACTACCATGGAGCGGACATCGCTGAGAGGTGACATTAATGTGTGCATTGTTGGAGACCCCAGCACTTCCAAAAGCCAGTTTCTGAAGTAAGTTCTGCCATGTTTGTACTGAAACAAATAGACCCGGGTAAATGCATGCAGACGCTGAATATTAATGCTTTAAGGTTATCGTAAGCACGAGATCGGTCAAATCTACTGAAATAAATCCTTAATCTCAACCGGAATATGTATGATTGCTGACATTTTTTTGAGTTTTTTTTTTACCACTTCGTTCTGCATATCTACTACCTATGTGCAAGCCAACTGCACAAGTGCGACAAGTTAATGCTGCTTTTTTACATTGGATAAGGGTTTTTTCTTTTGGAAATTAAACTTTCATCTCATTTTTCAGAACCCTTCAACTTCAAAACCCTTAGACACTTTTACATACTACTCTGCATTACGCAATAATAAACATGCTCATCCATAGCGACGCCTCAATCGTTAAAAAAAACACACACACAAAAAAAACGCCTTTATTCTGTTTGCTTTTTTGCATCACAATTCCCCGAAAAAGGAGGAAGACAGATGGTGGTCTGCTTGAACACTTCTGCCTCCAGATCCACCCTTATTCATAGCAAGGAACCCCATTTCTCCCGAGTCGTCGATAAGGCTTTTCACAATTTTGTGATTATACAGTAACTTGCGGGTGTAAAATTTCCGTTGAAGGCAGAACTCTACCTTTTCTGACCCAGGGTTAAACGTGAACGTGACACTCGACCCGTTTTTGAGCGTTGATTGGCCCACATAAAAAAAGCATATCCCTTTCAGGTTACTGTATATTCTGCAACGTTGGTCATTTGTCTAATTTTAATAGATAAAAATTAAACCTTTCTAGAAGCCATCTTTCTCCCGCTGACAAATAAACTGGCAGATAGGCCCGTGTTATTTTACATTACGTGTAACGCTCCTGCCATCGCATCCACAATAAGTAACCAAGGTACCCGCCTTCCATCCACTTAGATGTCCGAGAATGACAAGGAAAAGGAAAGTCAGGCCCTTTTGGCTCAAGGGTCTCACTCTCTACCCAACCCCCACCCCACTTCCATTCAGCCTAAGACCTATGATTATTCCTGAGATAGCGGAGTGTTAGGGACCCCTCACCACATTCTGCAGGTGGGCGCCATCATCTTGCATTACACTACTGACGATGGTGGCTGCCCAGAAGGAGCTGTTAAAGATGGAATAAATAAACTGTTCAATTCAATGCTCAAAACATGATGGGTCTAATTTCCCGTTTAATAGCTAATCAAGCGCTAGATAAATGTCCGTTCTGCCTCGTAAAACTAGCCTATCCTGTGAGTCGCACTTATCTTTGCTTGGAAAGTCTTTGGGCAGTCAGTAAAATAGTGTGTTTAATGATACAGAAGGCTTACAAAATGTATATACTATATGCAATATTTTTTCATGATTGTTGCAACTGAAGTGGGAAAGGAATTTCACATCAAAACACTTTCGTTAATATTTGATAATTACCTATGTTCTATATATTTTTTGAATTTATTGTATCAAGTTTTGCATAACAAGAAAAGTCGTAAAGGCAGCTCAGCAAAACTGATACAGTTTATGATGGCTCGGATATTATGATCGAGGTTATGCACCAGGGGTGTGATCTCGCCCCCCTGGAGTATCAGGAGTAGTACATACCCATGGTCAATCTTGTATATTGTCCCAGGCCTCTTTCTATGGGCCCCATACCTGTGCGTGTTTGAGGAAACACCGTTAATATACACCAATCCTGACTACGTGTCTATTCCTCTGATCCCTGCCATTTTACTATTTCTCTTTTTGCCACCATTACTGCTGATACAAAATAGTAATGGATGCTTTAGGATTGTTTGCTCACCACAGAAACCTAAGCGGGCCACCCACGCTTCTAGTTTAATCTCCATGTGTGTAGTGTTCCTCAGCATGATATTGTATCATGTCCTAGAATGTAGTGCTACATAGGCACACCCATGGGGTATTCAAAAGCATCTCCGGAAGATTGCACACCTGCAGACAGATCACTCCTCGTTCTGCCCGTTTTCATGAGTCTGGTTCTGGTTAATACGCCCAGTGGAGAATCGTAAGGTGCACCTGGTGGAACCCAAATCTTATGGCCAACTTTCTCGGGTAGTTACTAGTGTCTGCCCAGTCTGCTTCACCTAGTGCTCCTAAAGCCTTCTGCCATCTATCCTAGAGCTGCTCCATTAGTTCACAGTTGTGCAGAAGTCTTCGGTAGACCTGCGATATTGCCTAGCTAAGTTGAGGAGGTCACCAGGACTTTTCACTCCCGACTCGGTTGGTTTAAGTCTATATTTGACCAGTGCATGCCTCTATTGTAGCTACTTGTAGTATTGGGTCTACTAGGTCGTATTGGTGCTGCATTTTGTAGAGGGTCCCCATTTCCATGACAAACAGAGGGAGTCCTGGAATCAACATCTTTTCGATAATCATCCAGGAATCCACCCAGGTTTTGGCATCTGCATTCTGTTGTCTGTGGTACATGGATATCAAGGTAGCAGAACACAGTACTGTGTCCATTGTATAGGGCAATCCCAGGCCTATGGTGGTCATCCAAGAGCGAGGGGGAACCCTATCTATTTTTGCCAATCCATACGCACCCCTGTGTATATTACAAACACATAGAATGTCTAATAATCTGAGAATGTCATTTGGGGTCCACCAGGTACAGGAGAAAGTTGTCAGCAAAGGATACAACATCCTCCCAGTCTGGATCCCTTCACAGTCCCTGCATCTGTGCATCACAGCATATCCAGCAGGCCAATGGTTCAATTGCTAAAGCAAACAGAGCGGACAATGGACAATTCGAGCTGGGGGTTATTACCAGTTTGAAACTGTTTGATGGCCTCTGCCACCTCTCACCGCTCTATCATATTCTGGAGCTTGGCCCTATCATCTGGAGAGCAGACATGGGTTTGCAGGTCGTTCACAAATTGTAACATTTGCCCATTGGTCCCCTCACTCCCAGCACAATAGTGATTACCCAGATATTAAGCAAATGCCTACAGTAGCCTTGGCTATGTGGTCAGTATCTCCCTGAGCAGTGTGCACGCCCTGCACCCATCTCTTTCCCACTTCTCTCTGTGCCAGCTATGCTAGGAGCTTGTCCACTTTGTTACCACCTCAGTTTGTGTTGTCAGGCCCTAAGTTGTGCCCTTGCATCTTCTGTGCCTTGTCTGTATTCTTCTGTAGTGAGGGCTAGTGCGTAAGTGAGTTTATCACCCGGATTACATATGTATTCAGTCTCTCATCTAGTCAGTCGACCTTCTATATCCTGCAAATCTTTATATTTCGGTTTAGGTCTCCTTGTGGAGACCATTATTAGATACCCTTTGGCTGCCACCTTACAGGCCTCCCATATTGTCACTGACTAGGTGAGTGACTATGTGTTCTCCTTGAAATAGTGTTCCTTGGTGGAATCAGTTGTTTCTTTGCCTCCCAGGTGTTGTTCCCAGGGGTCTAGCCTCTAGTCCCCCATGCAGCATGGTGGACATTCCGCGGCTGCCCAGTGGGGCATGGTCTGAGAGTCCTCTTAGCAAGAACTGGGTGTCCATGATTCTACCATCGTACACAGTTGACACCAACCTATAGTCCAGTCTATAGCAGGAGTGCATGCTTCCAGTGATGTACGAGTATTGCCCTTCTCCTAGGTGGTCCCCCCACCAAAGATCGATCAGTGTGAGTGCTGGGGTAAAATTAGATAGCCGCTAGTCTTCTCTACATGTTTGGGTGGTTTGTGAGTATCTATCAAGCTCTGCCTGCATCATGTGGTTAAAATCGCACCCAGGATGGCTATTGCTTAAGTGGCAGGTATAGGCCACCTACCTATATTTTTCAGCATAATTGTTTGTAGACCTGTGGAGATGGAGATTGATGCTGCCAGTGTTCTTCCCCATTATGTTCCCCCAGTATGGCCACGACACAGCCCCCTGGGTGGAGCCTCGTGCTTTTGACAGTCACTGGGATCGATTTGCTGGCAAGTATCCCCACCCCTTGCCTTCCTGATGTGAAGCCAGATTGGGCCAAAACATTGTATCTGACACTTCCAGGAATCCACATCTGTTATCAATTAGGTGTTTTTTAAAGCAATATCCGGTTGGGTTCCTTTCTTAACAGATATTTCACAACCACTCCTCACTTCACCCTACACCCCAATCCATTGACATTCCAAGTAAATAACTTCAGGCCCGGGCTACCAACTTCTGCCATGATATTGGTCTGTTCTTCACCACCTGTCTCCTCTTCTGTTCCACACCCATTGCCACCCACTCCCAGTAGACTTTCCCTGTATCATAAGCGTCCATCTCCCCCCTCCCCTCCTTCCTTGAGGCATCCTCCTCACCCTACTACCTCCTGCCATGGGCTTGAACTGCCAACCTACCTGAAGCTAGAGGTGCTGGTCACCCCAACAAAAACATTAACACATAGAACAAACAAAAAACATCTCAACAAATGAGTTCTCTCCCTTTTTAACTGGGGGTTTAGAGTGTGATACCCAACGTATTGTTCCCCTGCAGCCCTTGGCTGTGGCTGGCCCGGTTCAAGAAGAGTCTGTGTGTTCCTCTGGCAGACATGCATGTAGTCAATCTTTTTGTCTGGCTCTAGGGCAGTGACCCACACAATGGACCCTGGGGACAGCAGAGACAAGGGATCGTTGGGTTTAGACTCGAATCTTGATGTGTGTGGCAAAAAAACAAAAACCTGGTCTCCAGCCATTCCCACATTTCTTCCACAGTCCTAAAAAAAAACATGAATGTCCTTTAGAGATCACCTTGAATTTTGCAGTGAACAACATCATGTATTAAATGTTACGATTACACAGTTCTGCTAAGCCCTATGAAAGGTACGTGTCCTCACCCGAACTACATGGGTGTAATCTGGAAACACCATGATGGCCTGGTTGTCAAAGTGTAACACTTTGTTCTCTGTTCACTCGAAGGATCGCGTCCTTGTAGTTGAGTACACAAACTCAGTGGTCTGTGCCTCGCCGCTGGCTTCAGCAGCACCCTAAGAATTTGGTATGCCTGTTCAATGATGAATTGGAGTGGTTAGGTCTGCAGGTTTGATTGAACTTCGTCTCAAGTGTTCCAAAAATTGCTTAACCTTGTGGCCCTCTCTGGGAGGCCCACCAATCAAATGTTGTTGTATCAAGATCAGCCTTCAGCATTCTCCGCCCTAGCATGGAGGCGCTTGGTGGCCGTAAACAAATGACGGGCCTCCTCTGAGCATAGCTGTGGAGTCCATGTCTTCTGCCAGGGTACGATCAGCTGCAGTCACTCTGATCGTCATTTTGTGAAGGGGTGATCTCAGCAGGTTAATGTTTAAGGAGACTGTCTATTTTGGTGTCCAGGGCAGAGGGTGACTTCCTGACGGCAGACAATGATTCTCGCAAAGTAAGATGCGAGTCCCGTTGGGTCTGTCCCTGTTTCCGAGGTGTAATCTGGCCACTTCTGGAGCTGTATATTGAAGTAATAAACACATTAATTTTGAATCTGACCTTCCCGGCACCAAGTAGGAGGTTGAGAAATTTGCAAATTGATTTTCATGAAATGCACATAATTATGTATATTACGGGAAATGGATTTCCGCAGTATCTCATACCTTTTCTTTGAAAGGGAACACTACACAGAAATGTCACGCAAGATCAGCTACGTGAAATGTACGATATTTGTATTACTTTGTAGAACAAAAAAGTTTACTCAATTTTTGCCCATAGGAGGCTTATTTGAGGAGAAATGTGTCATGTAGAGACCACCTACTGAAGTAAGTCTTCCATAGGGGAAACAATTGACTTTTTTTTTGTTCTCCTAGCAGCTAATGCATCACACAATTGTTGAAATGCTAAATTCAGGAATAAATCAACAGTACTATGAATTTTGCCCTGGTATTGTAGCAAGACAGTGACAATATTATTAAAGTGAAATATAGCAGGACATCTTTCATGTTTAAGTGAAAATAATAATTTAACACATACAAGATGAGTTTCAGTTGAAATTTGTAACCGGACTGATTAAGCATAGTGGTTCGCTCCAAAGACTGGATAAGCATTACACCTGCAGCCAAGGCACTTTAGCTGTTTTTGGAGTGCCTTCCCTGCAAATTACACAGCCCTCAGAATCCAGTTTTGTTTTCCATATAGAACTATTCTCAAAGAAAGTTTATGGTTTACACTACAAAGCCATGGTCTTTTGCTCTTTAACAGTTGGTAACATTTCTATCCCAAGGCCTCAAAACCACAGCCCAACCTGCATGGGAAATTTCTGGTGCTCTCAACTGGAGATAGCTAACCAATGCAAAACTGATTTTTACGTTGCTCATAGAATACAAAGTAGATGAACCCCAACCTTCAAGCATGAAAAGTGCACTGAAGGTTAAGGTTCTCCACTCCAATAGTTTAGTTATTTTGTACACTGGGTCAAAAAGGAATTCAACTTCAGTGACCAAATTCATGTGGGTGTTGTGAAGACCAAAACCGCTTTCGGTGGTATCTTTGTATAGATTGTCTCTAGAGCCAAGGCCGCGTAGGCAATGCAAACTGGTATTTTTGGTGTTGAGCTGTTTTACCCTTTTGTTTCTTGATCTCTTGCCCTACTCACTGGGTTGCTTTTCTAGGTTTTATTTAGAGTTCTAGAAGCCAACTCCTAGACAATACCTGAATCGCGACATGTATCATAAGGCAGCCTGAATATCCTGAATGCTGCAAGACCGGTGTGGATGGGAATTGCAGTATTTTTCAGTCCTATTTGGTGAAATATATATGCGCACCACTCAGTGTCCATGATTTTTATGTTTCACTTGTGGGCTGGAATTTCAGACAATAGCCACAAGGAGCGGTTTGATGTAACCAAGTGGATCTGCATGGAGCACTTCAGCACTGTGATTACGACTCTACCCATGTAGACTATCTGAAGTAATGCATACCAGTGCGATTGGCATGCCAACTGGGGGTCTGTGCAGTGAATGTGGATTGTATCAATATGTGACTGACACTGCTTCTAAAATGTTATAGCATCTGGCATGTCGCTGTGCTGGTAGTTTTCTTGGTTGCTCATTTTGTGTGGTTGTCACTGGTTAAAGCAGATCTGAGATCAGCTACATGTAACATAGGTTCATTAGATCGGCCTAGTGTAAAAGGCAATGTTGAAAGCTTTCTTCATTGATTTTTCCTTAAAACGCAGAAGGGCTTCCGATCTTTTTTCGACCTGACAACCACGCAGCCCTCAAGAACGCAAGCTGCAAGCACCACCAACTAATTCGAACCGCCAAAAGGACCTCCTTTAAGGAATGCATCAACAACAACGTGCACAACAGCAAAGAGCTCTTCAACATTGTGAAAGAACTCGGCAACTCCAGCTCCAACGACATCCCGCCGTCGCAAGACCTCTGCGACTCCCCAGCCACCTTGTTCTACCCCAAGATTGCAGACATACACAACAGCTTCTACAACCAGACCCCCCCCAACAGAGGCCGACACCTAGGACTCCCCGCCCCCCAAACACACTGGCCTCCTGTTCTCCTGGAACCACATCAGCGACGACGACACCATCAAAATCACTAACACCATCCACTCCGGCTCACCTTCCGACCCATGCCCCCACCACATCTTTAACTAAGCGAGCTCCATCATCGCACCCCAACTCTGGAAGATCATCAACGGCTCCTTCGATACCGCCACCTGCCTGGAGAGCTGGAAACACGCCAAGATCAATACCCTACTCAAACCCAAGGCGGACCCAAAGGACCTCAAGAACTTTCGGCCCATCTTCCTGCTCCCGTTCCTGGCAAAAGTCATCGGAGAAGACGGTCAACAGACAACTGACCCACTTCCTTGAGAAGAACACCCTGGACTAGCCCCAATCTGGTTTTTGCAGCAACCACAGCACCAAAACCGCCATCATCGCTGCCCCCAACGACATAAGGGCCCTGCTGGACAACAGCAAGACCGCGGCCCTCATCCTCCTAGACCTCTCGGCCGCTTTCAACAGTCTGCCACCACACCATATGCACGCGCCTCCACGAGGCAGGGATCCGCGACAAAACTCTGGACTGAATCACCTCCTTCCTCACCAGCAGAACCCAGAAAGTCCACCTCCCTCCATTCCGATCCAAAGACACCAAGATCACCTGCGGCATACCCCAAGGTTCATCCTTCAGCCCGACCCTTTTAAACATCTACATGGCACTGCTCGCCAACATTGTCCGATTGCACGACCTCAACATCAACTCGTATGCTGACGACACCCAGCTGATCCTCTCCCTCACCAAGGACCCGGCCACCGCCAAAACCAACCTCCATGAAGGAATTAAGGCCATCGCAGAATGGATGAAGACTAATCATCTGAAACTGAACTCTGACAAGACGGAGGTCCTCATCCTCTGATCCACCCCCTCCGCCTGGGACGACTCCTGATGGCCAGCCACGCTGGAAGCTGCACCGACACCCACCAACCACGCACGCAACCTGGGGTTCATCCTGGACTCAACTCTATCTATGACCCAGCAAGTGAACGCGGTCTCCTCCTCCTGCTTCAACACCCTCCGCATGCTTCGCAAGATCTACAGATGGATCCCCACCAGGAGGACGGTCACCCAAGCCCTTGTCAGCAGCAGGCTGGACTACGGCAATGCCCTCTAAGCGGGAACCACGGCCAAACTCCAAAAAAGACTTCAACGCATCCAGAACGCCTCCGCACGCCTCATCCTCGACATCCCTCGCCACAGCCACATCAGTAGACACCTAAGAGACCTGCACTGGCTCCCCGTCAACAAGAGGATCACCTTCAAGCTCTTCCCCACGCTCACAAAGCACTCCACAACACCGGACCAGCATACTTCAACAAACCACTCCCCTTCTACACCCCGAACCTCCAGCTTTGCTCCGCTGACCTTGCCCTCTCCACCGTACGACCACTGGCAGCAGATCATTCTCCCACCTTGCCGCCAAGACATGGAACACCCTCCCCACCCACCTTTGACAGACCCAGTGAATATGTTGCTATTGCTGTTGCTAAATTTTTGGCTTGGGTTTGGTTTATTAGAAACAAGAGGCATTAGGATATTGGATTATTTTTAAGTATTCTGTTCATGTTTCTCTTTTTAATTATGTCTTTTTATAATTATGTATTCTTTTATGTTTTGTAACTGTCTTTTATGATGTAATGCATCGATAATAAAGACTAATGAATGGAATGGAATGGACAGACCCAGGACCTTCTGACCTTCAGAAGACTCCTCAAGACCTGGTTGTTCGACCAGTAGCAGCACCCCCCCCCCCACCCCCCCCGTTTAGCACCTTGAGACCCTTACGGGTGAGTAT
Organism: Triturus cristatus; assembly: GCF_964204655.1. Lineage (NCBI taxonomy): Eukaryota > Metazoa > Chordata > Amphibia > Caudata > Salamandridae > Triturus > Triturus cristatus. The sequence continues at coordinate 433,487,086 of NC_140588.1, forward strand.
TGCGCTCTATAAATACACTGACTATTTTAATTATTTTTATTTGGTCCAGGAGACCAAGAGACCTCTTTCACCCGAGCTTGGGTTGAAGCGATCATAAACTGTTTTTGGTGCAAAGTGGTTTAACTCCTTCATCAATCTATGGAGGAATAGGACTACATCTGGACACAATCTAACCCCAGTTAGCATCATTTGCTCCCTCACCGGAGGCAGTTTTAGTTTTTTCTCTCATTCAATGTCTAGGTCAGTCGTTTAGGTTTTGAGTTGTAGGAAATTATATTGTGAAGCTATTTGTGGCTTAGAGGCCATATACGTCATGTGAGCAATGTACATTTATTTCTGTGAGCAATTCCTTGCTCACACTTCACAGGATGTGTAAGAAATGGGGTTTCTGGTTGGCTAGGGTATACACTTAAGCCAGGCAGAACCCACCGCTAGTCAGGGTAAGGGAGTTGCGCACCTAAGATAACCTTTACTCACCCCTTTGGTAGCTTGACAGAGCAGTCAAGCTTATAACAGAGGCAATGTGTAATGCATTTGCGCAACACACACACACACCAGTGAGACACTAGGCACACCACAAAAAGACTCCACACAAGGTTATATAAAAATATCCTTTGTATTATACATAAAACCCATTAGATCACAATCTCAATATTCTGTGCCACTAGGCACTCATCATGACATCATAGATCATAAAATCACTTTGCCAACCCGGAAGGTGTCATAACATTACAAGTTAGTGCAATCTAGTAATCCTGTAGTAATGCCTGTGATCCTGACAAATGGAAGGCATACACAACCTAAATCATCACATCAGCTAAAGAAATGCAGGTTAGGTTATAAGTCAATCATCGCTACTGGGCGTACTATGCCAATCCTGGGAATGAGTAAAAACAGCCTACTTCATAACATTAGGGCATGGGCAGCAAGCTGTTTGAGAATGCCCAACACAGCAAAATTACTCCTAGCATATCCACATTACCATGTTTTACAATAAACAACACCAAGAGTGGCACCTTCGCTCCTTTCATATGTTTTGTGGTAATGTATGCACCAATTCATATGTTACAGGGCACTTGCCCAACACCTAACGTGAATATGGTGCTCTGAGAAAGTCCCAGGTTCAAAATGGAGAGTGAAAGGACACCTGCCCTCCTATTAGGACAATGCAGTAATCTTCCTCCGAGGTTTAGTCCATGTGTGGCAGCGTGGGGCCAAACACAGTCCTCCCAAAGGTAGGTGCCACGAAGAGTGGGGCCACCCACACAGCTGGCTTTGGGTGGGGAACCTTCAGTGTACCCCGCATATCACACCCTGAAAGGTGGCTGTGTACAACAGTGTATTGCAGCTGCTGCAACCAAGGCAGTGTCGGACTGCTCCCCTCCAGAGCACAACGCTCCTGTGCTCTGTGTATTTCTGCAGGGTGTTGGGTCGCATTCCCGCCGTTAATGCGACCAACCCCGAGGCAGCCTTGTGGTTGGTACGTGCGGGTGAGATGCCATGCAGGCCCAGAGTGCTTCTTCGGCCAACCAGTCAGGCACCATGGAGTCCCAAACTGGGAGTAGAGCAGGGACCATGTCACTGGGGACCCATGTTCCCTCTTGTGGCACGTGGCCTAAACAGTGTCTCCCGGCACGCCTGATCAGGATGGAGTGCAGCGCTGGGTGGTTTCCTCAACGTGTGGCTGGGCCCATCCAAGGGGGGTCCTCACAGTGCATCTGCAATGCTAGAACGGTAACGGTCCGGCATGCTTCTTAGCGCTTGAGGTGCCTCGTGCAACAGAATCCCCAGTGAGCCCTGATGAGAGCAGACTGCTCAATCTAGCCAGCAGCGGGGAGTGAGTATTTTTAGCAGGTCAAAATGTGCTCCCTTGGCACTAGGCCCAAGAAAAGGCAGGGAGCCCTCCTCAACGTGCTCCTTTGCCAGAGAACCGGTCACAGTGCTCCACACATGCTTCCTGGCATTAGTTAAAGGAAAACAGCCAGGAGCCGTACACCGCGGTCACCTCAAGCTGAGCTCATTTGAGAGCACTGGGGGCACACAGGTTAATAAAAGCAAGCAGCAGGCCAGCATACAGGGCGCTTGGGGAAAAGATGCATTCCTTCCAGCAGGTCAGCACAACAAGGCTGCACAGGTTCCCTGGCAGCACAGCAATGCTCTGGGCAGCATGTTGAGCCAGCAGCGTTTGGTTACAAGTCCCACGCAGTGTCTTCCATCATGGGGTCACAACCCCTGTACTTATACTCCTAAGTCTTTGTTCTGGGGGCACTTCGAACAGCTTTTAGAAGTGCACAACACCCCAAATAAATCCCCAGTCCTGGATCCAGACACACCACAAGGGGGCGGAGACAGCATTGCGGAAGTCAGGCACAGCCCTATTCAGGTGCAAGGGAAACTCCTCCCACCACTCTAAATGCATCGAAGGTCTATTCACTCCAGCACCGAGTCACCCAGTAAAATCAGGACACACCTTAATTTCCCTTGTGACTGTCTAGAGTGAATCCACTTCTCATGTCAGTCTAAACCAGACATTGAATACACAACCAGGCAGGGCACAAAACTTCATAAGCACAGGGAAATGCCCCCTTCTAAAAGTGGCATTTTTAAAATGGTGATCACAAATCCGCTTTCCCCGATGTGCAGGATTTATTACTATTCCAAACATACCAAACATGGCCCGCTACCCCTTTAATATCCAAAATTACCATTTAAGCACATATCAGGGAATTCTCAATGCAAACCTATGAGAGGACAGCCTTACAGTAGTGAGAAACCAAATGGGCTGTTTGTCACTGCCAGGACATGCCACACAATAAGGGCACATGTCCTACCTTTTACCTACATAGCACCCTGCCCATATGGCTACCTGGGGGCCTCCCTTAGGGATGACCTATATGTAGTAAAAGGTGTTTGATGTGGTAAACATTCTAAGTTCCACATCATTGCAGCAATAAACTGCGCAGGCAGGCCAGGCAGAGGCCTGAGACAGGTTTGAAAGGCTACCTTGGTAGGTGGCACAAGCAACGCTGCAGGTCCACTAGTAGCATTCAATTTATATGTCCTGGTTATATGGGATACCACTATACAAGAGACTTGCAGGTAAATTAAATATGGCAAAAAGACGTAGACCACTCTTACAAAGTTTACAAGGGAGAGCATATGTACTTTAGCACTGATCAGCAGTGGTAAAGTGTCCAGAGTCCTACAACCAACAAAATCATGTCAGAAAAAATACAGGAGGAAGGCAAAATGTTTGGGGATAACCGTGCAAAAAGGGCAAGTTCCAACGGGATGGCTCAAGCATTACATCTTTCCTAGGCTAGGATGAATGTGTGAGTGGTACAAGTTCAACATCTAAGCAAAACTGCACTGCTAAGAAAAAGAATCAAAAAGGTCCAAAAAGGTCCAAATCAAGTTAGTGAAAAGATATAAATGTAATACTTAAAAGGCCAGAAATGTGAACTAAATCGGAGGTATAAATTAAAGGTAAACACAAACACAGCATTAAATGGCTTACATTGAATAAAAAGGGCTTCTGTAGCCCAGGATGGCCCACTTTGGGAAATCTACTTTAAAAAAGAAAAAAAGTAAATGTTGAAAGTCTCAAATCCTGAGGCCTGCTTCCTATGCCAATCTACAGTTTCCAGATTGAATGTGCTCTTGTGGCTATATCCTGATGCACCGTGAACCGCACCGGCTCAGCATAGAGCAAGCAGGGTGTATTTTTTCTGCATCTCCACCTTATACACATCACTCGCAATTTCTCAAAGTAAATGCATGAAATTTGGACTGACAAATCTGAAACGGAGAGCCAATCCCTGCTCTGTTTGACTAAAGTTAATGCATTTACTCAGGGAAATTCCGGGTTATTTATATGCACTTTAGATTCCTGAGATATTAAACAAGCATTAAAAATGCAATAGGTCTCTCCTTTTATTAAGTTAAAGCCATTTGCGTTGCTATACAATACCATTAGCAAAGCAAATGGCTTTAACTTAATTAAAAATGTCAACTGCCTTACGGCCCCCCAGTGAAGAGCTGATATGGCACAAGTCAACTGGAGCTTAACCCTACAGAGTGGCTTTCCAGCTTGTGTGAAGAGGAGGATTTGCACAGCCGAAATATATTATTGGCGGAGGCGATTTGGCTGGCGGGGTGTTTGGATCAAATTGTAGTAAAACTCGTTCTGTCTAGGATGGATTCGTTTGGCTTGAAGATTTACTAATGCCAAGCATTTACAATGCAATAGGTCTCGCACTGACATTATTTTGAGCTATTGACATTGTAAATGACATTGTTTTTTCTTTTTTTTTCTTTTGTAAAACAAATCAAACATATTGTAATTTAATACGGCAATTGCTAAAAAAAGTTTAAATGCGAAACCTATTGCATTTACACTAGTGTACACTCAGTGCTTTGTCTGCCATAACGCCATGGGAGGTGAAATAGCTCAGTGGGTTACTGCGCCTGCTGCAGCAGCCTAGCTGTCCGCAGTTGTAAATGTAGGCCTTGGATGACCAGCTTTCGGGGACATGTTGGCGGAAGTGACTGGGTTAAATATGATGTATCCGAATTGTGCCCGATTTAGAAAGTGTTTGTAAGCTGGTCTGCGTGCTTTTATGTGACTCTTTTGGTGCTTTTCTATTGGATTCCTTTGTGACTGTTTCTCTGATTTTACATTGGATTCTTTCTGTTTGTGCCTGTTTCTCTTGACCATCTCTTATTATTTCATTGTTTTGCCTTTGTTTCTCTGTTCATAAGATATTTTTTCTGATTGTGTGTATCTCTGGCCCGTGTGATTTTTATATGGATGTTTCTTGATAATTTATTTGACGTCATGTGATTTTTTTTTTTTTCTCCGATTGTGTGAATGCGCATTTCTCTGTGATTTTTAATCATGATTGTCAGAAACGGTAGCCAGCACTGCTGATCAGCTAACAACTCTGAAAGATAACAGCTCGGGGGGGGTAGTGGGTGGGATCAAATGCAGAGAAACACCAGGAAACAGACAAACGCTTACACACGCGGAGGCACACGGAAACATACAAACACAAGCATGTGCTTATACACACACACAAACATGCATATATATGAACGCGCGCATCCACACAGGTTTATATACACATTGGCACACGCAAGCATACAGACGAACACATATGGATGCGCACACATTCACAGTTCATAAAAACACAGGCAGACACGTACACACGCACTTGCACGACCCCCCTCCTACACGCACACGCGCACACCTGGAATGGCACATTGGTCGCCACCCCCTCTCGCCTGCTGAGTCTTTAATTAATGAGCGTTGCTCCCCAGGGCCGGCCTCGGATATGCTCTGCGGCTTCCTTTCATCCAGCAGCTGGCCGTACCATGGTCTCCAGTGTCACGGCAATCTCTAACCACCACTCATTAGCAAAGCCCCAAAGGTCAGCTGCAAGATTTTTGGGAAACCAACAAGCACTGCACAATCCCAACCCAGGCTGTGGGCCCGGAGCATCCTCCACCTTCACTGAGGTACCGGGGCTCAATGTGCAGAGGAGATACAGGACGGGGGCATGGGAGTGGGGGCCTTCCTGAAATGAGAAATAACTGCTTGTACCTAGAATGACTGTCTGATTTTCCGAGCAGATTTTCACCATGTTGGTGGAAATCAAAAGGCTGACATTGTCTACGGTCTGCTGGTCATGGTGTGGGGGGTGTCCAGTGGGGTGCAGAGATGATGGTCCCTCTTGTGCCTGTGGTGGGGGCATTCACTGGTCGCACGCCCGACTGTAGCACATAGTGGGTAGCAGAGTTCAAAGCTTCAGCCCCGGCGCCTCTCTGAGTGTCGCCGTGTCTCTTGGATGGATTATCGGGCCTGAAGATTTCACACCCGAAAGTTCCAGGCACTAAAACACTTGTAAGTGAGGAGTGCGTTACTTCACCCAGAGCTACCAGAGCGAGTGAAACACTGCAACTTGTATCGAGGGACATAGGAAGTATACAAACCGCCGCCAGTCCAGGAGAGACCTGTAAATGGTCCCACTTGCTAGGTATTGCACCCACCATCTGCAAGGCGATCTGTGCAAAGGGTTTCACTCTTTCCTTTTTTGCACTCAGCATAACGAACTGTTTAAACTTCCCTTCCATCCACTAATATCATCTAAACCCCCCCCCCCCCTCCGCCTTTTCCGTCCTTTCTTCTCATTGCTTCCAATCCTCACAGCACTCAGAAGTCAACGCTTGGTGGCATATAAGCGCTTTACAAACGTCCTTCAATAAATAAGTAAATTGAGTACGTTAGCCCCCACACTGCAAAAGGGACCCACCTTGAGGTGAATTGGTGAAACACGAACCGATGGCTGACGTGCGGGCTCGGTGTAAGGATCCCCCATGGAGTTACATGTTTGTAATAGTTAGCCTTTTTGTGGTTACAAACTAAGCAAGCAGGGGGAAGCAGCATTTAGGTGGAGACTGAGGAGAGGGTGTGAAAGGCAATACAAGGGGAGCTCTCACACCCGCAAGAGCAGCGGGAGGAGACCCAGCTTCTGTGAAACGGCGGGGGCCGCGCTGAGCCAGGAAAAATCCTTGTAACAACGCCGAATAGGGAGAGAAGTGTGTGGCTGCCATGAATACAAAGATTGGCGTGCCGCACTTTATAAATATATATTTGAAAATTAAAGCGTTAAAGGCCAGCTCTTGGAATGAGAACCGATCGGACCTTCTCATTCTGTGCCCTAGAACACGGGCTCACACTGGTGCCACCGCAGCTGAACGGGTTGCTCCTTGGTGCCCAGCGAGGAAGCACCATGTCTGCTCCTTCCCTCTGCCGCCTTCTGTCTGTGCTGGAGGCAGGGCGCGAAATGGTGGCCATCGACATCGGAACAAGCTTTTACGGCAAAAGTAAAGCAAACGAGTCTGTCCAAATGGGACGGCTCGCAAAGCAAAAACGTCAGACACCTCTGTTCCAATGGCTGTCCACCGTTTAGCATAAACGGTGATGACAGCCAATGGAACAGAGGGGCGTGGCTTAAAGCCCCTTAATGAAAATACCCTGCTAACACTAAATCTCGCCAGCGAGACTGCGCATGTCTGCGCAGCCTACGCCAGCCGAGACCTAAAAACGGATGAGCAGCTCATCCTACAGTCCTTGGTACCTCCATTTTAAGCGCACAGCAAAATTCCCTGTTTGAGCCGGAGGATTTCTCTGCAGCAGTATGGAGTCCGGGCTGGCAGAAGGCGAAGCAGGGATCAGGACAAACGCTGCCCAGAGGTGGGAAGCTTTCCTCCCCTGGGGCGCAAGCCCAGGAAAAAAGGGCCGACCAGGATTGGTTGCCCCAGGCTGGTTTGGCCTCTACCAATTAGGGGAGCAGGCCACGAGCCGCGGAGGGGTTTAGGACGAGGGTGAGAGGCCCCCTTGAGCATACAACCCTCCCTCCAGCATAAGGAGAGAGAATTCATAGGCGGGGTTTATCGTAACTGTGGGGACTGGCCTGAGGAGCCCTGCTGTTGGGACAAAGACTTGCGATAATCCGGATCGAGCAGGAACAAGCCGGAGGTAACTGGGACTAACGCTGCAACAACGACAAGCTGTTGGGAGGTTTTTGCTCGTTCGGGAAGGAGCAGAGGCAGCTGGAAAGATGGCAAACCTGCCTCGCAGGGGCTGGAGCATTAGGGTTATTTAATGGGGCAGCGGCCCCGGGTCATCCCCGGCATCGTCAGCGAGGCTTACTGAGGCCGGGTGCACACGGTAGACCTGCTTACATCAGAGAGTTGAGGGAAGCGAGGAGCACGCTGGCAGAGTATAAGGGGAGCAAGAAGGACTGAGCGTTCACACAACGTTCCAGATCAGAAAGGCTCTAAAACAAAGCAGGAAGGAGCTTGCCACATGCTAGGACTGTAGCAAGCTGTGGCCCTTTCTTGGTGTCCTCTGTTGCGCACTGCAGGGCTGCAAAGGAGCCTGTCTCCCCACTTCCACCACACAACAGTAGCACAAAGGTAGGTGGCTCAAATCAGGCAGGATGGCCAGCAGGCGTGGGGCAGCTGGAAGGGCTACATGGCCCCCAGCACGTTTCAGTAACACAGATGGAGCAGCAGAAGCCCCACAGAAGGGGCAAAATAGGAGAAGAGGATAATGGCCCAGAACTGGATGAGGACCTACAGGCTATGCTGGACAGAGCCAGGGCGTTGGTAGCCTTGCAAAGGAAATCATGAGTGGATCAACAGATTAAAGACTCACCCCAAGGAAGAAAAGAGACAGCAGCAGTTCCAGCGCTGCCCACCAAAAAACTGGGCGCTAAGGGGCATGTAGCCAGAACCCCAAAAATAACTGCAAAAGCAAATCAAACCTCCTGGTGGTGAGGGAGGACAGTTGGGCAGTGACGCCAGAATTGGCATCAAGCTCCGTGACCGAAGGGAGCAGCGACGATGAGGGATCTGTAGGCAGCACAGTGGCCACTCCGTAATCACGCAGAGATCGACCCAACGCGACCGCCATGGACAAGGGTATGAAATGCATGCCACGCGACGAAAGGGGGCATGGAAGGGGGGAGCGCAATGCACCAGCAGAAGGGAGGCCTGGGCAAATAGTGAACCAGGGTAGACAGCAGGAAGGGAGCAATCTAACAATGGCAAGGGCCCTGGCCGTGTCACACCCCCCTGGCATACAGGGCAGGGAAGGGACCCACAGTTTATCCAGGGGGAGGCATGGGGCCAGCCACCCTGGATGCCCTGGTGGCAATGGCCCGGGGTTGGATCACCCTATGGAGCAGCCAGGAGCAAGGGCTAGACCAAAGGGGAGGCACAGAGGGCAAATGACAAGACCAGGGAAGAAGACCAAATAGCAACACCAGGCGGGCGGACAACCAGGTAGCATTGGGACAAGGTGGGGGGGGGCAACAAACCCTGGGGCGGCCAAGGCAGGCGAGAAAGGGGCGCCAGGGGAAGGCACAGATACTAATGGGAAGCCAGCCAGCGCATACCTGCGCACCTCCCCGGGGGATGCCCCCACAGCCGCAAAACTCCTGGGACTAGCCAACCTTATCCCGCTAGCAGTACAGGAAAGAATATGGTGGAAAGAGTTCATAGACATCTTTTCCCTATAAGAGGTACGGCAAGCAGGCCTAGACCTGACAACCCAGGACAAGAAAGAAGACGATAGGAGAGAAGGATGCAAACCCAGGGTGGAGAGTTCACTAGAAAATTGGTTGAAAGCTTTCAGGACCCTAGCTTGTGTGTTTGTGGAGAAGTTCCCCCAGAGCGCAGCAGCACTCATCTTGTATGAACAGAAGGTGCATGAGGCCCAATTGAAGTATCAGGGGGAGGCGTCGTTAAAGTAAGGTGAGGTCTTCAGGGAGGAAATGCAAACCTGTCCTGTGATAGAGTTGGACTGTCAGGACATGGAGGGTTTTTCCAAGCACATGGTGGCGGCCAGGGAGCGGGTCAGCTCAAGAGATAACAATGTTCGCCCTTACGGGAGTAAGGGCAAATACGAGGCGCAAGGCTAATGTTTCAAGGGCAAGAGCCAGGGCAGTACCAAATCCAGAAAACCTTGCTGGAAATTTAACAAAGACCACTGTAAATGGGGGGGCAGCATGCAGGTTCAAACACGCTTGTGGATCTTGCGGGGAAACCACCCTGCAAACTGCTGCAGGCAGGATCAGGGAGGAGGGGCAGGCAAAGAGAAAGCCGGTGCAAAGAATTGAGGAGCAGGCCCCCACAGACAGGGGGCAAGGGCAGGGGGCAACTGCTACCGACCCCTATTAAAATCAGCAGGCTGGTATATTTATTGGGTCAGTTTCCCAAGGCCCCAGACAGACAAAGGCTGGCAGAAGGTTTTACTCAAGGCTTCATAATACCATACAAAGGACCCAGGGGCGCACGGGACAGCCGGAACCTAAAATCCGAAAGGAGAGCCCAGGCGTAGCTAGAGAAAAGGTGGGTAAAGGGGTGAAAGTAGGGCGGGTGGCCGGACCGGTCACCCCCTCGCCCCCTATTGGAGGACTTGGTGGTCTCACCGCTAGGCGTGGTACCCAAGAAGGAGGAAGGGAAATTCAGGCTAATACACCATTTGTCCCACCCGCAAGGGGATTCCATCAACGACTGGCTGGATCAGGACGCTTGCACAGTGGCCTATGGATCAGTGGATGCCGCAGTGGACCTGATAAGTCAGGAGGGGAGGGGCCCCTGTTAGCAAAAACAGTCTGCTTTCCACCTCCTGTTGGTCCACCCAGATAGCTACCATTTGCTATGTTTCTGGTTAGATGGGGAATACTACTATGACAAATGCTTGCCAATGGGTTGCTCAGTATCCTGTGCATATTTTGAGGCACTGAGCAGCTTCCTAGAGTGTGAACTAGGTACACACACCCCACGGTTGTTGGATCCATTACTTGGCCATACTTCCTCTTCATTGGCAAGGTAGAGACAGTAGACTGCGTCCACCTCTTGCAAAGCTTTGTAGCGCTGACCCCGGAGCTAGGCATTCTGCTAGCGCAAGACAAGAAATAAGGTCCGACCATGAAGCTGTCCTTCTTAGGTAAAGAACTACACTCAGTGGCAGGAACATGCAAACTACCACCCAACAAGGTGTCGGAGCTTAAGGAAATAATGGGTGGGTTGAGGCTACAGAAGAAAGCTGCACTAGGTGAGGTGCAGCAGCTGCTGGGGAAATTGAATTTTGCCATAAGGGTGATCCCGGCAGCGCTTGCCTTTGCAAGAAGACTAGCATGGCTGACCAGGGGCATGTCGCAGAGGCACCACAGGGTCCGCTTAACGCAAGGGGTAAAAGCGGACTTAGAACAGTGGAAATCCTTCCTGTCCACTTTCAAAGACACCCTCATGTGGTGAGAGCCATGGGGGCCAGCGGCACAGCTCGAGCTGTACACAGACGCAGCTGGGGGCTTCGACTTCGTGGCTATCCTAGGGACGGCATGGTCATGGCCTGAGGCATGGAAACAGGCAGGGGCCACAGCGAACATTTCACTATTGGAATTGTTCCCCATAGTAGTGGCCTTTCACATTTGGGCTGAACAGCTGGTGAACAAGCAGATAATACTGTGGTCCGATATAGTACAGGCAGTCAACACCGGGACGGCAAAATGTGCGAAGGTGGTTAGCCTGTTGCGTAGACTGGTCCAATGCCAGCTGAAGGTGAATATCGCACTCTGGGCACGACACGTCCCAGGAATAGAGAACTCTGTTGCAGATGCTATTTCTCGTTTTCATTGGGCAAGATTCCGAGACCTCGCTCCGGATGCGGACCAAGGAATGACCCTGTACCGGAGGAAGCTTGAACATGGGTAGAGCTGGCGTAGAAGAGATACTGAGCAATGCACTGACCCCAAAAACAATGCACCTCTACTGTAAGTGCTGGGCAAAATGTACTGCAGCAACAGGGCTAAGAGGTCAGCCAGCAGGGCAAAGCAAAGTCCTGAACTTCATAGAATGGGCATCCCAATCGGGCAGGTCGAGATCATGGGCCCAAGCACATTTGAGCACAGCGGCCTACTATACAAAGATGGTGACGGAAGAGGACCCTACCAGGAGTTTTTAATGTAGAATGGCAACGAAAGTTTGGGGCAGGATCCAGAAGGCAAGGAAGGACACGAGAAGACCCATTCACATCAGCATACTGCAACAAATAAGGGCTCTGGGGGGTTTATGCACATCAGAGAAGGCCATACTTTTCAGGGCGGCATTTGCACTGGCTTTTTCAGGGTTTACAGGGTGAGCGAGATGGTGGCCCCAGCCGGTAAGGGACCCAGTGATGACCTCATGCCTGCGGAGGGCTACATGGACATCCTGCTGCGGATGTCAAAAACGGACCAAGCAGGGAAAGGGAGGTGGACCTGACTAAATTGCATAAAAGGGGAACCCTGCTGCCCAGTATGCCTGGTGGAGGGATACATGGCATCCATAGAACCTAGACAAGGGCCGTTCTTCAGACATGAAGATGGGTCATTCCTTAGCCGCTTCCAATTTATTACAGTGACGAGGAGGGGCTTGGGGTTCCCGGCCAAGGCTTTCGGATCACATTCTTTCAGGATCGGAGTCGCAACCACGGCGGCTGGTCTGGGCATTGGCAGCGAGCAAATCCAGGGAATTGGGCGGTGGGCGTCTGGCGCGTTCAAACGTTTTATACGTCCCACACTGTACCTGGCTGGATAGATGAAGTGCTCACATGGGGTCCTTTGGATGCCTCACGGCAGGGACCCGGAGGAGCAGTGAGGGGCCAAGATGGTCTTGAAGGCAAGCGGCACGGCACTTGTGGCTCGGGCAAGTCCGGATGGACACCCCCCAAGTCAGTAACAAGTTGAAGACTAACACTGCAACAGTGGCCTGGGTAACAGGGCCCCTCCCCAGGAACGGATTTGTCTGAGAGCAGATAACAAGCAGAAAATGGACTAAATGAACTATGGTGGCAAATCACTAAATGAGTTAATTGTATGTATGACCATGAAGAAGAAAGGTTCAAATTTTGTGTTCATAAACTGCAACCTTTTTTTGGCACCAAACAAGATGTCATTGGTGTTTGCAAAGGGCACAGTTGGAAAATTGTTAAGGGGGAGAGGGTGACTCACCTCTTGGGAGGGGTTTGACTTATTTTCTCACTGGAATATTCTGTCTGCTCACAGGGAAGCAGGCAGAAGAAATGCTCAGCTGCAACAAATACAACAGTATTCTAGGTAGACCGCAGTGTTTTCTGTTAAATGGCCTTCACTCTACAGTAATAGGAGATCTGCTCGAGAGAGGCGAGTTGGTGTTATTGGCAAGACCGTGCCACAGCTCTCAGGGTGAGGTTTTCAACCATGCACTCTTCCTCATGCCCACAAAGCTAGTGAGTGTTGCAGGGTCCTAGAATATGCTGTAACCCTGTGCTCCTCAATTAATGTACTAAGTTATTTCACCCAGTCCCCGAGTCCTTGTTGCATGCTTGGCCTAGCCTTGGGATTGGGCACCCCCAGTGGTCAGCTGGCTGAGGGTGTGGTCTTAGGCCATACCCATTACCCTATATTCATACTTTCTATACACCTTTGGTACAGGACTGCGCCTGTGACCGTGTTGAAATTGCATCTGTGACTAGAGTGCTTCCTCTACCTTTCTCATGACCATAACCTACAAACACTCAATACATGCTATACTTTTTGCTAAATTTTTCTGAATTTATGAAATCTACATCTAAAACTGATTTGGGTCTCTTAGCCCATTTTTTGAGAGAAGGCATATGCGTGAAATAGTAGGGGAAATTAATTGGTGTATTAAAGAACACTGCTTTGCAAATCTGCAAAAAATATGAGGACAAACAATGAGTTTTACCACTCCTGGGGTGTGCTTGAGGTGTCTTGATTTGGGGAGAGTGTCCATCCATCATCACCAGAAGAAATGTTTGGCGTAGAACAAAAATGCCATCTGGAGCAGCAACTGATCAGCCCTTAAAAGCGGTTTAGTTTCCAGACCCTTGTAACTCTTGAATATTTAAACATGAATTAGGATATTTTGTTGCACAATTCATCCTGATTTTGTAGTACATCTCTTTTTGCAAGAATTTGTTTGATCCACACTAAGGTAGGAAAAACCTGCCAAACCTGCATTTAATTTTACTTATGCATTTGCCTCAAAAGTCATGAGCTTTTCCAGGATTCGCATGTATATTGGACAGTTTTTTGCGTCTTCCTAAAACTTGGCCAAAATGATCTGCAATTATAATAAAAACTTCTATGGAATTCTGCTCAACCACAACTACAGTAACTATCATGTCTACACCTGGGTAGCTTCAAAATGTCACCTTGTGCATGACTGTCTCCAGTGCAAATGTCCAGTACGGTATGATTTATAGTTTGACATAATAAACCTCCACAATAACAGATCTCACTCTTTAGTTTTACAAATGGGACATTTACTTAAAAAATGTTTTAAAACATTTACAAAACTCTAAGTTTTCTTAATAACATTCTTATAGTAGCTACATGTCCCATCCTAAAGTTATTTGCTCAGCTTAAAGTAGAGAGTTTGAGCTACCCAAACATTCCATCTTATCTCATTGTTTACGTGTCCACATCAGTGACACAAAAGCTGGCATCATTTTGCACAACTTCGTTCTCCAGGCTTCATGCCGCTCCTTAAAACCGGCTGATATCACTCTTTTCTTGATGACTGAGATCAAATTGTTGTAGAAAACAAGAACTACAAGAATGTATACAAAAAAAGAATTGACTTCCAAGAAATTGGGTTGGTGGTAGACAACCACAATCCTTTGCAGGGTGAGCCACAAAACGTCACTAAATTAACCTCTGTCTCTCTGGGTAGCTTGGCACAAATCGTAGACAGGCTTAACTTAAAGGCAATGTGTAAAGTTATAATGCAGCACACAGAGTAAAAGTGGAAACACAACACAAGAAAAATCCCAAACCAATTTTGAAAAATAGAGTAAAATGATATAAGTTATCTAACACCAAACAGATAAAAATATCAATCAGTAGAACTGGAGTTATGAATTTTTAAAGTTTTTAGTGCAAGCTAGTGCTACAAGATCAAAGCAACAACCGCGGACATCTAGTCATGCAAAATCAAAGTCCAAAAATATGGCCAGCCTCAATGGAGGATGGTTCAGATGCAAGAAGTGGATTGGACCCAGTCAGTGTTTACGTTTGGACTTCGAACAAATTCCGTGGAAAAAATGTCTGAGAAGGTAAACTTCAGTGGGGCAAGGCAGTAGGAGGTGTCTGAGGAGGGAGCAATGTCCTCTGATTGCCTTGTGTTGAAGCCGCAGTGAAGATGATTTCTACGCTCTGACTTAGTTGCCGAAATGGAAGTCAAAAATCTCTAGTGGAACGAGGCAGAGGGCTCTAGCCAAAGACAGTTGAATGAGGTTGGATACTCCTTTGGAAAAGGACCACTGAAAGGGATTTGTGTTGAACATAGAGGGAGAAGCCACAAAGTCAAACTGACCGGCAATGCACCTTGTGCGAATAGGCGAGCAGGTTGGTCCCGGTCTCTGCCTGGTTCTCAGATCAGTTTTTGACCAACATTTTCGAAGTCCTCGGTTGTAGGATTTGGTCATCTGGGCACCTTTAACACCACAACCAAGGGTCCAGGACTGGTGGGGCACATCTTGGGGTTTCAGGACTCACTTAGGCTGGGTCTAGGTGCGGGTTTAAGATGGTGGAAGCCTTTTATGACCCTGTGGTTCTTAACAGGATGCAAGCAAACTAGCCCTTGGAGTCACTGGCAGTCCTGGGTGCAGGTGAAGATGCAGGGCTCAACAGCAGGGCTGGTCTCTGAGGTTTCAAGGCAAGCATCAGACCGCAAAGCAGTCCTTCCAGGTACAGAGCAGTCTTATAGAATGCACCTCAGGTCACCACAGCAGGCAGTCGGAGCCCTTCCGCAGCTCTGGTAGTGAATTGGAGCGGGTCTGAAGGTGCTGTTTTTATACCTCTTTTCAAACAAGGGGACCCAAGTAAAGTCAGCCAGGGACCTCGGGAATCAATTATTTTGTGCTCCAATGGTCCCTAGGGAGGTAGGGATAGGAAGTAACAAATGAATACAGACGCAATCAGTGCTGTATTAGTTAACTTATCCAGCCGGACAGAGGTTCAATATTTAATTTATCAGCAAGTTTTTTGGATATAAACAAACACAAATACTGAAAAGTGGGACACAAGTCAGCATCCTACCACACAAAAATACAAACATAAAATAGGGAGAACATTTAAGCAAGTAGTATGAATTTTAAGAAACAAATCGCAAGTAACATCTCTACACAGTTAATGACATCACATTTAGTGCAGGAGTCGTTTTAAGGTGTCGACGGCGTTTCAATCCAAGTGAGCAATGCATGGATCATCTTCAGGACATTATATTAGCATGCCTGTATATAAGTGCTAATATAATGGCCTGAAGATGATCCACGCATTGCTCACTTGGATCGAAACGCCGTTGACACCTTAAAACGCCTCGTGCACTAAATGTGATGTCATTAACTATGTAGAGACGTTACTTGCGATTTGCTTCTTAAAATTCATTCTACTTGTCAAAACAAACTGTAAGCGTTGCCGGAGCCTCGCTTAAATGTTCTCCCTATTTTGTTTGTGTAGTAGGATGCAGGCTTGTGTCCCACTTTTCAGTATTTGTGCTTGCTTATATCCAAAAAACTTGCTGATAAAAAAATTAAATATTGAACCTCTGTCCAGCTGGATAAGCTAACCAATACAGCACTGATTGGGTCTGTTTTTATACCTGGCACTGGTGACCTTATGGAAGGTGAGAGAAGCTTCTAGAAGGGTATTTAAAGTCCATGGAATGTACTGACTCACCTTGCTCTGGCTGACAATGGGTAGGTGTTAGACCCTTTGTGTAAAGACAGAGCACACCCTATTCAGTTGCAAGTGGGGATGTGCTTTGCTTCGCCCCCAAACTGCCAGCAGGTGGCCCATTGAGGCACACCTAACTGATCCTTCTATTGTGTGATTGTCTGGGAGGAATTAAAGAAGTCTGTCAGCTACACCCAGTCATGTGACCCAAGTCAGCCTGCTGGCACTAAGGTCAGGAAAATGCCAACGTTCAAGAAGTGTTATTTTTAAAATTTTAATGAAAAATCTGACTTTACCATGAAAAGTTTTAGCATTAAAATTCTCGAATAACCAAACATGACATAGCTAATTGCTCTCAATTAGAAATTACAGCGTAATAAATCTAATAAGGAATCTCCAATTTTATCCTGTGGGAGGGGTAGGCTGCACAGTAGTGAAAAAGCAAATTTAGGAGCTTTTCACTACCAGGACATGTAAAATTAAAAGTACATGTCCAACCGTTTAATTACGATGTACCCTGCCCCGTGGTATATCTAGAGCCTACCTTAGGGGCGACTTAGAAGTAATTAAGGGGAGTTTAAGGCTTGACAAGGGGTTTTGAATGCCAAGTCAACATAGCAGTTTAAAACTGCTTTCTGTCTATAGTGGCAGGCCTGGAACATGCTTTAAGGCGCTACATCAGTGGGTGGCACAATAAATGCATATATATAAATCAATTGGGGGGAGAAAGAAGGGCTTGTGACCCACTCAGCTTCTTTTTCTCAGATGTCTAAATATCCGGTAGAGAGTGGATCACTGGTCCTGAAAGAACCAGGGTAAACAAACGGTACAAAGTACTGTTAAGAAACCCTCAATCACGTTTTTTTGCTGGTGGAATTCAGCGGTATATTTGATTATTCGCTCCGTGCTTGACAACGTGACAGCATCATCATTGGGTTAATTAATGCTTCCTCCACCCGGAGGTTTTTCCTCTGGTTTTTTCAGTAGTGATCGTAGAACAGTGTGGGTGTGTAGTGAAGTGATTTATAGTGAGTGAAGATTAAGAAACTGGTAAAACCAGTATATTGTTTTAATAAGACTGGGTTCGAGTTGGTTAAAAACGCTTTTCGTGCATGAGACAGACAAATTAGGGTCTGGTGCACTATAAAAATGTGTCCATAAAAGAGGTCGACATGTTTCAGCCCTATCTAGTGCCCCAAGGGGTCAGGTGGGCTTTCATCAGGAACTTGTCTGTGTGGAGGACACTAATATTAATAGGTCTCCTAGTGAAAAAGTGGAATAAGTTGAACCACCAAAAATATGTTCGATTTGAACCTGTTTCAATAAAGAAAGAAAATAGGGGGAGAAAGAAACAAACTGTATTCAGTCAGTATGTATGCTGAAACGATGTTCAAAATTCAGGGCATCAACTGTTGTAGCAACTAGAAAATGACAATACTTTGAATGTAAATTGGCAAATTGGCAATCAAACTCATTTTCGCATTCAATAGCGGCAAAATCAACCCTCTTTTTTATATTAATCTGTAATAACAAAAGCAAAAACTGACACAACATCCATTTTGTCATATATGACTGGAGATAGTCATATGTGTCTGGAATGACACTGGGTTTCTAGGCGCTACTAGACACTCCCACAGGGACTGTTCACATAAGATGTAAGGGACCACAGATGAAAAAAGTGACGTGACGTCCTGGTGTCCAGCCTACATGCCGGATTAGTTCATTGCAAGAATACGGCAACTATGGAAACCTGAGTAGGCAAAGAACGTTTAAGACAAAGGGTATCGCACATTAATATAATCTCTAAGTACATGTTATGGGGGAGCCTCTGAGTCAAAAAAAGGGCTCACGTCACTTTTTTCATCTGTGGTCCCTTACATCTTACTTGAACAGTCCCTGTGGGAGTGCCTAGTAGCGCCTAGAAACCCAGTGTCATTCCAGACACATATGACTATCTCCAGTCATATATGACAAAATGGATGTCAGTTTTTGCTATTGTTATTACAGATTAATATAAAAAAGAGGGTTGATTTTGCCGCTATTGAATGCGAAAATGAGTTTGATTGCCATTTTGCCAATTTACATTCAAAGTATTGCCATTTTCTAGTTGCTACAACAGTTGATGCCCTGAATTTTGAGCATCGTTTCAGCATACATACTGACTGAATGCAGTTTGTTTCTTTCTCCCGCTATTTTCTTTCTTTATTGAAACAGGTTCAAATCGAACATATTTTTGGTGGAACAACTTATTCCATTTTTTAACTAGGAGACCTATTAATATTAGTGTCCTCCACACATAGACAAGGTCCTGATGAAAGCCCACCTGACCCCTTGGGGCACTAGATAGGGCTGAAACATGTCGACCTCTTTTATGGACACATTTTTATAGTGCACCAGACCCTAATTTGTCTGTCTAATGCACGAAAAGCGTTTTTAACCAACTCGAACCCAGTCTTATTAAAACAATATACTGGTTTTATGAGTTTGTTAATCTTCACTCACTATAAATCACTTCACTACACACCCACACTGTTCGACGATCACTACTGAAAAAACCAGAGGAAAAACCTCCGGGTGGAGGAAGCATTCATTAACCCAATGATGATGCTGTCACGTTGTCAAGCACGGAGCGGATAATCAAATATACCGCTGAATTCCACCTGCAAAAAAACGTGATTGAGGGTTTCTTAACAGTACTTTGTAATGTTTATGTTTACCCTGGTTCTTTCAGGACCAGTGATCCACTCTCTACCTGATATTTAGGCACAATAAATGCTGCAGACCCACTGGTAGCATTTAATTTACAGGCTCTGGTTATACGGTATAGTATTCTACAAGGGACTTCAAAGTAAGGTAAACTAAGTAAATTAACTATGGCAATTTGGTATATGTCAATGTAACCATGTTTTAGGGGAGTTATTGCTAGCATTTTCTATACTTTACCACTACCAACCAGTGCTAGAGTCCCATGGGCAACAAAAACGAATCAAGCAAAAAAGTGGAGAGTAAAGGCAGAAGGTTTGGGGGTGATCCTAAGGAGAGGGTCAAGTCCAACAGAATACATTTCACCACTGAATTGGTGTACAATTGAAATAATGAAGGCATGCTCATCTAAGAAAACTTCAGAAGAGGTTTGCATAACACTTTTTTGTTGTGTAGCCGTACATTTATACACTTGCTGCTGGCAGAAGTGGCACCGCATAATTATGCGTAATATGTTGTACTTTAAAAGATCCGGAACTTTCAAATTGTGATTGTGGCAGCCTTAGTTTATAGTTTATTTGCTGCGTGTTTTTCCCTTTCTCCAGGCATGTTGAAGAGTTTAGTCCGCGTGCAGTCTACACAAGCGGCAAAGCTAGCAGTGCTGCAGGTTTAACTGCGGCCGTAGTGAGGGACGAAGAATCCCACGAGTTTGTGATCGAAGCTGGAGCCTTGATGCTGGCTGATAATGTAAGTTAATAGTGAGATTTACAGTTGTCTTTGTGTATGTCCATCTGTAAACTGTTTCCCAGGCTGTAATGTGAATAAAACATTCAAATGACCTCTAACATCTGTCGCTGGTTTACACTTTTCATTTACATATTTCAAAATTATACAACCTTAAATTTCAGTTAACTCCAATATTACACATCGCGCTGACCTGGCTCCAATATTTCCAGTGTGTTTTATCTGCAATATTTTTGGGTGTGACGAGAATTCTTGAACATGTGATGCTGTTCATATAACATTATAGTGTGATGGACAGTTTTAGACCTTGAGCACAGAAAGTAGGATGCAGTGGGTTTGAAGTGTATTATGCAATTAGAGCCATGCACTATGCAGCTGGTGTATATTCTGTTATACTGCACTTATACTAAACAGGTCTCCAAGTTTCGAGTTGAACATCATAGCAACAAAAGCGTCTTCACTGTATGTATCGAGACATAGCCCGCCTATGAATGTCCTGTGACCACACACACACAGTAAGACAATAATTACCATCAAGTCATAACACAATTATTTCTATTAGTTATCACAGCTGTTACATGGTTGTGGTTACATCGAAGCAGAAGCGTAAAGGATGCAAAACCATTATCAAACGAGAATTGACCAAGCCAATAGTTTTCGGCTTTGGGATAAATAGGTTTTGCCAATTTTCTATAGCATCCGACTTTCTCCCAATGCTGTACAGCATAGTAAAAAAAAAAAAAAATTAAAATGCCATGATACAACCTCTGCTGCCAGTCTCGCCATTTTCCTGCTGAATGCATGTGCGATGTATACACGTGTGTGAGAAGGCATATGTGAGTCTTAAGTGGATGCCACTTGTATTGATAAATAAAAGATTGATTTAGCACAAAAGCACTAATTTGTTTTTTAAAAAAGGACAGTGTAACATTGGTAACGGATGTGGGAATGAGGGTCTGCAGGTGGGGAAAAGAGGGAAAAGCACTGTATGAAAATGAAGCAACGCGGGTACGGGTGTAAAAGCACACAATGACAGAACACAGTACACGGAACAGATGAACATAGAGTGGAGAGTAAGGGGGAGGTACACAAGTGTCAGCAATATGAGGATTGGAGGAGAAACATAGGGTGTGAATAACACGGTGCACAAGAGAAACATGGAGCTCACTGAATGGTAATTGGGAGGAAGCACATGGAAGAAAGAGCTGGAAATCAAATGCACTCTTATGGAGTGCTTACACAAAACATCCCTAAAAGTGAGAAGTGGATGAGTAAAAACCAGACAGTCCGAGGGATGGTGAAGAGGCTATGCTCCAAGGTAGGGGACAAACACAAAGTGGGACACGGAAAGTAATTGATTAGGAAGTGAGCACATGAGTGACGAGGGCAATCGGTGGCAAGCAGTGGGTGGGTTGTAGGCCCGTATGAATTCTTGGTAAGCATATAAAAGGTATTTTACAACAAGACCGCTTGCGCTGTCTGATAGGCTTGACCTAAAAATAGTGATTCATCATCACAACCATATTTACTAGCATAGATCAAAATCAAATAATTGCATTGCTGACTTCAAAGTCTGGCCACACCAATCAAATTGGCAACCACAAACCCATCAGAGGAACTGAATCAGAGTAGCTTGTTAGGACAAGAATCAAAAGCTCTCTGCTGCTCACGGCAAGTGAAAAGGCCCACTAAAGAGAACATGCCGCACATGTAGAAGAGCATCTAGAGTACTGGACTGAGCCCATCCGTATACATCATGAACCTCCCCATGCCTACCTTCTAACCCTCCAATCCTGGAAATGTAAATGAACCAAATCCAGAGGTCCGGCTAGGAATTCAGAGGGTACCACAGGAGACAGTGATGCTGTTGCTAACACCCTTACAAGGTAAAACCATGACATCCATGTGTAAGTAGGCAAACTAGACTGGCCACTGCACTCTTATACGCGGTCATCTTTCAAAAGGGAGAGGAAAGTCTTGATAAAACCAGCGGGCTGGAGAAACCATCGTCCCACACGGCTGTTAGACCTGTAGCCCATCTGTAGACGTCAGCTGAGCATTTACACTGAAGAAGTAAATATCGAACAAGGAGTCAAAGTTTCAATAGTTTGGGGCAGATAAGAATGCCACCTTAATCAGTTTGCCACCTTCACATTGGCGTGAACTTGATTTTAGTATGGTTAGCATGCTTTATTAGGAAATTCTGCTTCACCATCGTTGGGACTAGATCGTGTACAATCATGAATTGATTCAGATATTAAGAGTCATTAGAACACAAATATGAGGATCACTCCCACTTGGCATTGAGAAAACAACAAATGTTGTGAAACACGTTGATATGGGCGTTGAATTGTCCCTAAAACTAGCTAAAAAATTAGAGCTCTGTGAATATTGTATCCATCTTGATGAAATAAATTAAATTGCTCCTAGACAATAAAATGTATATCTAGAAAATAAAATCAGTTATACTTATTAAAAGAGCATTCAGTTTTCATTGATATGCTAGATGGTGCCCTTGTCAAAGTACTCTTTGACCCATCAGTTAACTTGCATAGTGTGTGGGTTTTGATGCCCACTGTTTGAGGTACAGAATCACTTGACTTCTCTTGAATTACCCCAAGCTTGTTTCAGTATTTAGAGTTTGGTGATTTGGGAGGGCTGCCACCATCCAAGGGGCTTCCACTGCACCAGACGTGATTTACCCCGACTCCATTTTGAGGTGGGCAAAGCCTCAGCTGTCTGCCAGATTGATGGCCCAGCTCCTACTGGTCGGCCAGGTCACAAATGCACTCACCCCACCCCATTTAGGGAGGGCAACAGGCACTGGATTGCCCTGATTTTCCTTATTAGGATCGTAATTCTGTATGTGAGGATTCCTAACAGAGAACTGAAACGCCGACCTCTACATGCAGGGGAAATGCCCACTGTGAGGGAGGGGCGTTTATTTTTATTTATTACTTTGGTTTAGGAAGTTTGGTTTTTTAAAACCAAACCCCTCTAGTGACCTGTCCTAACAAGTGTGGTATTCGCTCGCAACATTCATAAGTCTTCAGTGGAATATTGATGTTGCAAGCTCACCATTTGAAATGCAGCAATATTCCCAGTCAATCAAGAGTCTTTTTCTGTCTTATTCCCGGTTTCTTAAGAATATATACTGTCTAGCCAGCCAACACGTTTAATCAGACAGGTGTTACCCAATGACTTCGTCAGAGCTTGTCTTGTATGTGGAGTGTGTGTAATACAGCCTAAATAGAGATGAAATATTCTTCTCAAAGCAGCAAACACAAAATACATGAATGAAGATGTTTCTTTCCAATTTAAATTAAAAGTTTATAATCTATACCATCGGCACTCTAAACCAACTTCAATTCATAAGAATCTTTCCTCACTAGAGTGGATGACCTGCACAGTCCACTCACTGGACAAGCCCCGATGGAGTAACACCCATGTGGCAATGTGTTGATGGGAAAGACCTTATAAAACTTGGAATCGAGAATAAACAAGCATTGGCATAGCCAATAGGTCTCGCCTTTGGGACCTTATAAGTGTTTAGTTATCCAGCACAGTATCCTTGGTGCAACAACATAAAGTGTTGCATGGCTAAACACTTATAATGTCCCAAAAGCGAGAACTATTGGCTATGCCAATGCTTGTTAATACGCAAGGAGTGACGCTGTCCATGGCCAACAGAAGTGAAACATAATTGGAAGGAGGGCGCAGACTACGTTTAAGCGTTGTTGAATAAACGGTGATGGGACCTTGGGCCGTAGTAAAGCTGGAAACGTATAAATGCTCAATAAAAACACAGAGATTGCAGAGAAGGCAAGTGTGTTGATGACCGTGACAGCAGGCGCACAGTGAAGATTGAGACCGTACAGGGTGAAAACGTCAGGTGAGACACACAATAGGAACGTAAAGATAAGCAGAAGAGACTGGCACAGCGCGAGACACGGTAGAAGACCGAAGCGCCGGCAGGGAGCAGCGGTTTAAATATAATGGATTATCTTCAAAAGCCACTTGTTCCGTTTCTTGGAGGGGTTACTATGGCCTTGGGATGCTACTCGACACACTGACCAAACAAGAATGAAAAGCAGAGCTGTCTTATTGGGATCAACATTTCATGACCCGCAGACCACAGCGTAGTGCAATCTCGAGCGTTAAGCATTGAGGTATCTATCCCATCGATCCTGAGAAAAACGCGGGCAACTGTTAATGGACCAGGTGCTTCAAGAGGATAAAACTAGACCCATTGTGATCAACTGAAGGCATGCAGCAATTGTGCTGCTTGTTCGGGAGAGACGGTACAATAAAGAGAGTAAAATAAAGCAGTGCGCCTGATACAGTGCGTGGAATACAGACTGCCATCGAAATAAGTTAATCGAGAGCAGCCCTCATTGACTTGTAAATAGTGTGAGAGAACTGCGCCAAGTGAGTGTCAGACAGGAGGAGCACATGCCGACAGCTCTGCACAGTGCGAGAGACTGCAGAGTATGAAAGAGAGAGCACACAGTGAGGTGAGTGTATAGCCTGGGGACAGAGTGGTGAGTCAGACAAAGCACTGCAGAGCCACACGGTGCAGGAGCTGGTGTTTGACAGCAGCAACAGGACAAAAACCAGCAGGAAGTGGGATAAGGGAGGGGGTGGCAAATGGTGAGCACTTTCGCGGCCGCTTTGATGTTCTCAGTGGCCGCGTGGCTCACTGAACATCAAAGCGGCCGTGAAATTATCACGCAGGCTGACAAATGGTGCGCGCACCCGGCGCACATGCACTGTTGCTGGAGGCCTGAAAGCAATAGTTTGCACTTCCACATCCTCCGTTTACTAAAGCTCTTGCGAGAGCAGCGCCAAAGCGCTGGCTCAGGCGAGACCTAAAAAGCGCTTGATGGAATGATTTTACTTATTAAGTGGTGTGCCTGGAAAAGCATCACTTAGTGGGATTTTTTCTCAACCTTGGAGAGTATGGGCGTGGCTGATACCACCACCCCCCCCCCTTTCTGACCACGCTTAAAGCAACCACAAAATGGACATTCTATACTAATTGTGTATTTGCTACCAGTGTGCCGACTTTTCTCTGGTCACCCCAAGCTAATTTCGGGTGAGTGGAAGCACTGCCCTGGTGTGTTCTCTCAGGGCATGGATGGTCCTGCCAGGAGAGGCGATGTCAGAGCTGCTACTCCTAGTCCGGTGGGTCACCCAAACTGGGTTTTACATTTCCAGTTGATTTGTTTAAAATGCTTTTCTGGTTCTTCGTGAATGGACTTTTTTTCAACTCCTGAACACTTTCAGACTATTAATTCAGGTTTGGCCATTGTTAGATTTGTCATTTTTAATATAATTTGAAGTGGGTCTTTACATTGTTTATTTTCTCTAACTGTAATTTAAATCATGCTACTACGCCATATATTTGTACTTTTCTCTGAATGTGTGACCTATTCAGTTACTGTTTCAGCCAAACACTGTTTCTCAGGCATATAGGGATAACTTAGTCAACATTTTAAGGCAGCGGCCATGCTCCCCTTAGATGGTCAGCTGGATTCCTTACAATCACGTTTTCAAATCAATTTTTATGTAGACTGTAGATGTATAGTTAATATTGGTTACTGACCATGCCTGCCTTTTTAGCAAAGCTTTCTATTTCCTACCGCTCCATGTTCCACAATGAATTTGTACAACTGTGTTGCAGGGGGTCTGTTGCATAGATGAATTTGATAAGATGGACCTCAAGGACCAGGTAGCCATCCACGAAGCAATGGAGCAGCAAACCATCTCCATCACAAAAGCTGGTGTGAAGGTAAACCATGAAACCAAGTATTGACATCTTAACATTGATGCTCAAGTTTTAACAGTATGTGGAAATGAGTGGAAGTGTAGAAAGGTTCCCATTGTGATAAGACGACAATGATCTAATTCAAGACTCCAAGAATGATTTATTTTTAAACATAAACCGCATGATGTTTAAAGAATATACTAAAATATTCTTCCTACGTGTGTGCAACCGGGTCTGAAGAATATTTTTACTCAATGTAAAACAAATGCAGAAAGATCTCTTACCCTCTCTTAGACTGCAGCTATGCCAAGAACATATGATAGTTGGCCCACTACGCAGGTACTGGATAATTAGACGGCTGCTCTTCCTGTCCTAATACGATAGCTTAATGAGGGACGTGTCTTTGGGGGGTGAGAAGATTCAGTTATCTGCAGAACTGAAAAATGATATACTTCATTAGAGACCTGAATGTAAGAAGGCAGAGGGATAAACATTTCAGTCTGGCATTTACTTCTAAATCCTGCCATCTACCCAGACCCCTGCAAATAGCTTGTCATTACTCCATGAAATTACTATGGGCGATTCATTTTTAATGAGATTTGTGTTTTTGATTGGCACAGACAGTTACCAAACAATATATTTTTTGTCATATTGATTAAAAGCAAACAATAAGAGGCAATCTGGCAACCGAATCGATTACATTTTATAATGACATGTTTTGAGTTACGGTGAAGCAATTGTCATATATGTTATGCATAGCACTAGCAATTAGTTGGCATCTCCTCCCAGCATCACAAAAAATGAGGAATCTATTCAGATATTAAGTAGTGGCTCAAAATAGACCGATTTCTACCATCCATGGGGGCACTTTCCTCCTTTTGACAAAGGACCAAAATGAGCCCCAAACTTTATCACGTTTTTCTAGGTTATTTCTGGGTATTGCTGTCCATGTCTCCATTGAGTATACTTTCCATAGTTTAGGCCACAGTGTGACTGGTGGAGGCTAAGTTTCCATATGTAGCCATGTCTAGCCTGGTCCAAAAATAGCATGCGTGAAACTGAGTTTCTCCACATGATTGTGAGGTGAATGAACCTTCCTCACCCAAAAGTTTGACAAGTCTTTTTCAATTGTAATTCTATGTTCATAATCTTTTATGCGATGAAGCGTCTCCTTCTAATGCACTACTTCATGGTGGACAAAATGACTATATATGTAGCATTGTGGCAAGTTGGTTACAGCTCCTACAACACAAATTCACAATATTAAAAATAGCTTTAAGCCTAACAGAGGGATACTATCTACTGTGTAACAATGAGGATTGTCTATTGGGACTAGATGGATAAGGGTGCCCTTATTAATATTGTGATAAAATCTCCTCTGAACGTAACATCCCGATTTCTTTTCTAGGTGTTAATGTATGCATGTTTGAAGAGTTTGTGATTGACTCATTAATGTGTACTCTCGACTGGATCACATCCTACCTTCAAAACATAACCAATGTCATCCATTCTCCCCCTTTCGCATCCAAACCATACTTCACAAAAGCAAGGGGTCCCTTACCGCTCTATCATCTCACCTATGCATTTCAACATCTACATCGTGAACACTTGCAAACACTTTCCCAGGGTCCAAAAGATTTGGTCTGTGATGTTAGAGGGCTGTGTTGATGTTAGCAGGGTGGCGGATTGGGGGCTGAGGTAGGAAGGGAGGGGTAAGGTGGGTGTAGGGGAAGAGAAGCATGCATATCTAGTGGTGGAATTGCAGAATGTGAAACTAGAAAACCGTGGATCTATCCCGGCTTCCTCACTTGGCCACATTGTGTGATCCTAGGCAATTGTTTTTATTTCACTGTCCCTCCTTTTTTCTTCTTTTTCACATAGCCCCTCTCACTTGTTTGATTTAATAAGCTATAATGTTCATGTAGAATAGCAACCCTGGCCATCCAAAGAGTGCAAATAACAACTGACTTGCTTCTTAGTTCTCTGTTGGCATTGATGTCAGTCTGGTTTCTGAATTCATGTTTGAAAACTATCATTTAAAAAAAAAAAAAAAAAAAAGAAAATCTTCAATGCAGCAATATAATCTGACGTACTAAAGTGAAACACTTATGCATGTTAATGAAATGTACTTTTGGAATTTTCAATAGACTTTCATATTACTACAAGTTTACTGTAAGATGTCTTTAAAAATAAAGGGGTTCCTAATGTTTAGCAGTGCAGGACACCATAATTTATTTATTTCTTTAACTTCAATTAACCTTTAAATAAATGTTTGCCAGTTTGTTACATCTTTTTAAATATTAGTGCGGAATCGAGCAAGCAGCCCAGTGGTGCTGCTGACCAGGGGGACGTATGTAAAGGTCAGGTGGGCCACATGAGGCCCCCTGGTCATTATTTGAGTATCACTGATCTACATGAAGTCATTGCCAGTAATGATCAATACATTTCACCTACATACTATTACTATGGAGATGACACAGATACTCCTTAAACTGGAAAGCCCCACATACATTGGAAACTCAAATTTTGAGTTGCCTCATGTAGGATGCTGGCTCTGTATAGTGCACTAAAATGAAGTACACTGTGCAGAAAGTCCAGTGAGACCCAGATTGGTATACAGAGGCAAAAGTAGATAATACTAACGCTCTTTGTGGAGTGTGGGCGAACAGTTAGGTTTATCAGAGGGTAGTGCTAAGCATTTGTTGCACTCTCAGAGGAAATAAATGAGACGCAAACTCCAGAAAAAATCAGAGACCAATTTATAAAAATAACAGATTTTTTTTTGCTGACCAAGAACGTCATTCGAAAGTAAGCAAAATGAATTCCATTTGTGCACATTTGACGTCAATGGGGTAAAATAGAGAAAAATGAATATAAAATCCCACAGTTAGATTTCAAGGTTCACCTTCGGAATTTAAGTAGGAAGCAAGGGCAGACCCAATGTTCAACCAGTGGATTCTCGGGGGTGTCCCCAGATTCGGCCGGGAGCAGAGTGCCAAGGTTGTTGGTAGCTGGTGCGCTACGAAAAAAAGGGCGACTTGAAAACAAACTGCACAAGGGGTACCACTTGAGGGAGCAGGTTGCAAGGGCCTCAAGACCACCGGAGCACAGCTGAATCATTGATACCAAGGCGGGTTGGGCCAGGTGTAGAGCAGTTCGGTCAGACATGCATCGGGATGCCCTAGCAATCAGGGACAGGCAGCTTGACAAGGCAATTTCTGGACAGCTGAGCCACTCATGAAGTTGCTCCCAGGGGGTCTCAAAGTTCCTCAATGGGTGCTTGCTTCCTGGGGAGTTGGAGTCTGGAATCGAATCTTCATCTTGAGTAATGCTTTGGGGGTCCAGCACCACTGGGTAATGGTGTGGCACGGCTCTGGTAGATCCTGGTGTCTCCAAGCATGTTGGTGAGATGGATCTGATACTCCAGAGCTTATGTACCACTTTTGTTTCAAGTGCTGTGCTGGAGTCTGAGGAGCAACAAGTCAACAAACCGTACTTTGCTGGTCCAGTGCCTGCAGACTACAGGGGAGTAGAACCTCTACTCCAGGAGTTTTGGGGTGATTTGTAGAAAACTGGAGGAGCTCTGGGGTTCTTAGAGGCCTCACAGTTACAGGAGGAGACCGCACAACATGATTGAGTCCTTAAAGCAGCAGGCAGAGTTTGGCATTAATTTTCTGCTGCAGGGCATCAGCCTTTGGGTCAGCCGCTCTTGTTTGTCCTCTTCCCTGTCTGTCTGAATCTAAGATCAGTGTCCATGGATTCCACCTAAATACTAAATTTAGGTGCGTTAAAGGGAGTGACGGCTAGTAGACAATGGGCTACCTACCTTAAGGGTGTCTACACCCTCTAAGTGACCACTTATAGTGGGAAGGGGCACTACCCTGACCCTAATTGGCTAATTTTCCCTCAAACCAAGATGGATAGACATGAAAAGTGGGGTCAAAATCACCTGCCCCCACCTTATGGGTGGTGCTGGCTGAATAGGGAACCACCTTCTAATTTACCTAATTTTCCTGCCTGTCCTTCTGCCAAATGTGTAGCAGGAAAGGGGGGCATCCTCCACTAGCTGGAGCTGCCTGGGTTGTATTTTAAAGGTGGCATCGCCTTTAAAGCTTCCTGCCCTGGAAGGTCATACTTGTCTGGAGGTGTGAATCCTCTCCGACTAGAGCAGGCTTTGTTCCCTTCCTCAGTGCTGAACCTCACCCCATGAGGTCACTAACATCTCTGGTGGTGGTAGGCTGGCTAAGACTAGTAGAGTCTACACCAGTGCTCGGTATGTTTTCAGGGAACCTTCTAAAGGGTCTCCTGTATGAATTTATTAATAAATCTATTACTGGCATAAATGAGGATTTTTTAAGACAAGTTGTTTGGTACCGGACATCTTAGGGTACGGTGAAGCCATCATGGAACTAGGAAACTTGTAGTGACAAGTATCCAGTCCATCTATTCTCTATGGCTTCCCTGAGCATCTACAATATCCAAGAAAGGACTTGATGTTGTAGGGTCATATCTGCTCAAGCAGATATGTCCACACATGGGATATAGTGCACCCCGCCTTGGGGCTGTAAGGCCTGCAGTAGGGGTGATTTGCCTATACCTCATGCACATAGGGTAGGGTTGCATGCCATGTCGACTCTTCAGTTTTCTTTGCACCAAGACACACAGCTTGCCATGGCAGCTTGCATAGTCTTGGTGAGGGGCTTCTGGCATGGCACAATTGATGCTACAGCCCCAGTGGACTCTCTTCAGTACCAATGGCTTGGGTTCCAGGCGTTCCATTTACTAGGGACTTACATGGGTGGCTAAAGTTGAGCCAATTGTGGTACAGTTTTAGGAAAGAGATCTGGCACTGAGAACCTGGTTAGCAGGGACCTAGTGCTCTTTCAATTCAAAGTCACGTCATACACCAAATAAAAAGTGGGGTCTAACAATGTCAAAAGGCACTTTCTACACCTCAGAGCCGTTGATCAGTGCATGACATGGAGCCATCTCGAATGCTTCCAAAATGCAAATGCTCACATGTGGCGATTGGAAAAATTATGACCCACTCACCACCTGTCCTGACGATCTGAGATCACCAAGTATCTAAGGAAGTGAGAAACCTTGGAATTACAAAGGACTCCAAACTGTCAATGAATCCCCAAGTGGACAAATGTGTAATATCAAGCTTCATTACTATGAAAACTCTGCAATGCATCTATCCCACCTGGGATTTCCACACAAGGTCGGAGTTACTATTTATCTTGTACTGTCAAAACTTGAATATGTCAAAGGCTTCTACTATGGATCACCTTTATCTACTATGAAAAGACTACAACGGATTCAGATCTCTGCTGCCAGACTACTCCTGCATATTGAACCACAAGCCCACATCCCCCTGCCTTGAGGGCCCTACATTGGTTACCAGTTGCCAGAAGATCCACCTTCAAGCTGCTTTGTATCATCCACACAGCATTACGTGGAACCGGGCTGCTTTTTATTGTGAATAAAATCAACAAATACATTCAACAAAGGACCTTCAACTCCAGATTGGCACCTCACCTCAAAATCTCACTCATCTCAAACATCATTTTACTACTATGCACTCCAAAATAACCCATTCTACTACTATGATCATGAGAAAAAAGAAAACCTTTCTAGACTTTCCTCCTCTCTACCTCCTTGCATCACCACAAATCTAATTTTACTACTAAGATCTCCCAAACAACCCTTGTTTAATCCTCCCCTCTTGTATCCCTCCTTAGACTAATCTGAAAACTAATTTTACTACCAGGATCTCCCTAATTCATTTCTAGACACTCGTCTTTCCTTTTCTCATCTCAAACCACTTCCTACTACTATGATCTACCAATAAGCTCTTTCTAGACTCTTCCCTCTTCTATCCCTCCATTATCCTTTTCAATCCACCTAACACTCACATGTCTACCATTCAAATTAACTCATATTTCCCTATATTAATTGACCAATAACCCTTTTTGGGTTCCAGAGTAGTGGGCTACTCGCTGAAAAGCACTGACGCCTCGCCAGGTGTAGTAGGTGCTATATAAATACAATTACAAAGTAAATGACCCCCTCCCCCATGGGAGGCTAACACTAAACAAATTCTGAAAAAGTACAAAAAGCCTTAGAACTACCATGCCTAATGGATACTGAAATCACTGTAATTAAATACCTATGTTGAAATGTTAACTAAGTTTTCTTCAAAGGGTATGTGGACCGCACATTAAGCAGCAGGACAAGAACAGTTTCGAGAACAATAAATGACTGAATATAAAGCTTTAAAATATAATAAGTGAATTATGTTTATCATTAAATGGTAAACGTCAATACAAAAGTGCTGTAAAAATAAGGGGGTTCATTTCCGATGTAAACTATGCATCAATATTAGGGATAGATGAGTATACTTGTTTAGCCAATACCTAGAGTGAGGCATGGTTATCCAGTGTGAAGTATGGTGTAATTGTGTACTGCTGTGACATAATTTCTGTATGTTAAGTATTCTAAGGTTTCCTCCTTATCTTGTTTTAGATATTTATTTCGCCACTCGAGGAAACTTGTTGTTCCATATGAAGGCTAGAAACTTTTATGTCTCACGTCAGAGGGAATGAAGTGGCAGAGTTTGTACTGCATAAAATAGTCTGGGAAACAATTTATCCTCACTCCCCTGCTTGCTGAACCCAATCTCTAGCCTGCCTATCTATTTAGATCATTGTATTAAACATCTAATATATGTGGAATATTAGTATTAATATATTAATCATATTTGAATTAAACATTCAGAGTACATAAGAGGTCAATCGGTACAGCTAGAAACATAATTTCTTAGTACAGAGACATGTTCTGCTCCTGGGTTTGCTGGCACCATGACAATGGGTTAGGGAAGATTTATTTTAATGGTAGATGCTTCAGAAAATGTCTGTCTGATAGTCGCTAGAAGCTTAGCTCATATTGCATCCTCAACATGGGGAGAGCAGTGTTTTCTCCTTAGGGTGCCAATGGTGGTATCTTGAAAGAAGCGCTTCCAAATATTGTTACTGATAGTCTCTGCCACTCTAGGGAGACCACCATCACCCAACGTGGCTTGCTTGATGTCGCCGAGTCATTGCTCTGGTTT
Organism: Triturus cristatus; assembly: GCF_964204655.1. Classification (NCBI taxonomy): domain Eukaryota; kingdom Metazoa; phylum Chordata; class Amphibia; order Caudata; family Salamandridae; genus Triturus; species Triturus cristatus. The sequence continues at coordinate 433,519,706 of NC_140588.1, forward strand.
ATACATTCATTGCCACCATTCGTACAAACTCTTGAATTGAATTTGGCATTTATAAAGTGCTCCTGTCGCTCCCAAGGGAGCTTCCTGGCGCTAGGTGATAAAAAGCAGTTAGAGATTGTACTAGTAAGTGGGAAAAAAAGAGCTTGAGACTCAGTCAGTAAGATGGTTTTCCAGGATTCATCAAATTAGAGAGTGACAGATTGGGTCAGAAGCCATAAAAAGCCACGTCTGCAGCTATTTCCGGAAAAGGGGTTCTGAGTCGATTTCTCAACTCCATGGGGAGCTGCTTCCAGGCCCATTGTTTCTAAAAACGTAAAAGCTCTGCCTCCTTTAGTCTTCAACCTGAAATGAGGAGGTTCAAGGATATTCGCAGATGAAGAGCTCAGAGACCGAGAGGCTGTACAATGGGTAAATCTAGCAGTTAGATACTTAGGACCTACAGCTCTGTAGGCCCTAAAAGTAAGCAAGATGATTTTAAAAAGGACTCTTGTGAATTGGCAGCCACTGGAGGGCTTTTAAGGCTGCTGAGGAAGATAATGTGATTGTTTTAGCACTAATCTATCCGCTTCATGTGGACTACTTGCAGTTTATGAAGGGTTTGTTCAGAGGTCCTTGTGTATGGACTATTGGAATAGTCTAATATGGATGTAATCAATGCAACTGCCACTGTTTTTCTAGCTGAAAGAGCACGGTAATTTCCCCCCAAAATGTTTTGATTTAATTACATTGAAACACATTCCTGCCACCACCACCGCTTGAGGGCAGAATGATAAAGATGAGTCAAATTTCACGGCCACGTTTTTCACTACATCTACAGGATTGGGCACGTCGAAGGTGGAATTGTGCTACTATGTCGTAGGATCAAATGTGCTGTGCTAGCCTAAAAGCATGATCTCCGTTTTTTCAGTGTTTCACTTCAGGTGGTTAGTTTGCATCCACCAAATAACCTCTGTTAAACATCTTTTGAAATTTAAGAGCCAATAGACGTTTTAACCAGAGAAAATGATAAGCTGTGTATCATTGGCGTATGATGTAGTTTCAATTGGAGAAAATAAGATCAGTGACGTTAGTGGGGTCATATACATGTTGAACAACACAGCCCGACTGCATGTTCGGGGTGCTGGGGAAAGAAAATCCACTAGGTTCCAGGCCCTCTGTCCTTACACCATGCCAAACTAGTAGAGCAGTAGCTGTTCTGCCCATCGCTCGATCCGAGGGGGTGGATATGGGGATGTATCCGCAAACAAACTCACCAGCGGCTTGTGATAACTGTGAACTCCTACACATATATGTGCAAGTGAAAATGGTGGTAGGTCCACTGAATGGCATGAGCTTCTCATTCAATTTGCATGTAGCATGCTTACATGGCCCTCAGTGCTCTGCAAGCATAGGCCAGAGGGGCCCACACCCCTGCCTCCTGTTCTTGGGGTCAAGACCGCTCCTAAGCCCACTGGGCTAGTGTCCATTACCAATTCCGTTGCCTTTTCCAGGTTGAAATATGCCATTGTTATGCCATTGTAGCATCCTCCAAGAGTGTCTGTTATTTTGTCCAGAACTTCCTGTTTCAGTGTGCCTCATGACTATCTCAAGCCAGCTTTCATCAGTGCCCTAAGTGGCGTTGACAAAGTGGGCAGATTTGGCAGGAACCAACCACCGTAGGTCACCATGCCCAAGAAGCTGCAGACCTCTTGCATTCTTGGCAAGGAGGCTTCCTTAATTGCTGCAGACTTTTGAGGGTCAATCTGTAGCCCCTACCTTGAGAACACAAATCCAAAAATGTGATCCTGGACTCAAAGAACGAGCACTTTTCCTTATGTAGTGTCAGTCCACGATCTTTCAGCCTCTGGAGGGTGCCTTGAGGAGTATGTGATGATCGGGCAGTGTGGTGAAGTAGATAAAGATATCACTAATATTGAGGACTCCTTCAAGTCCTGAGAGTGTCCATCTGATTGCATTTTGAACCCCTTCAGCAGCCGAAGAAATTCCAAAATGCAACCTCTTCTAAGCCCCAAGTGTGTTGAATGTTGTGATGTAATGACTGTCTGGATTAAGTATCAATTGATGGTACCCAGCATTCAGATCAAGCTTTGAGAACCATTTTGCTCCATTAAGGTCAGCCGTGATATCATCCCCACTGTGGGGGTGTTGTGGTGCTCTCTGCAGATTGCTTAGGAAGCCTCAGGTCTATGCAGAGATTAATCGATCCTGGCTGTTTGGGTTTCTCTGTTATCACTAGTGGTGCCACCCAACTGTTTCAACCTGCATGCGCAGGTGGAATGGCACTTAATGGTGTCAGAGGGCTTTGGCCTGTATTGTCCTGTCTAAATGCAATTTGACAAGGGCCCCTTTTTGCACAATAGACCTCAAAACAGCCTCAGGTACTGCTCAAGTTGATGGTCCACCTGTAGGTCGTGGATCTCCCTGGCAAAGAAGACTGGACCCAAGTCTTCAGCCTTGTGACAGCCAATCAGAGTTCTTCTTTCATCCACTGTCACATGGAATCTCATTCAGATCTCTGTCTGCATGTTTCACTGTGGTATCCATAGTCCTACCAAGAGAAGCGGTTCCATATCCCAATATGCATATATTTTGGTTTGTGACGGTCAGGGGGCCATCGTGTGTGTACCCCTAGGTATTTACTGGTGAGTCATCACATCACATTCCTCTTGGTCATCTTCATCTACTTTGTATTTCCTTCACCAGTCTCAATTTCTGCCTGTGGGTCGGGGTTGTAAACTGACAAATGGCATATTGTGGTATCCTGTCACAGGCTCACCGCCCACGTTTACCTCTCCTGCAGACCCTTGCAAAGTGATTGGATTTTTTGCATGCGGAGCACATGCGCATGGTGCCGGGCTCTTCCCCACTGGGTGGTATTCCAACCTGCAGTTTCTGCAGGAGGTATCCTCTTGCTGTTTCATCCTCCCATTTTGCTGCAGTGGCCTGCTGTGAATGGCATGAATTTTGTAAAACTTGATGGGGTCCTTCAGAGAGGTGGGTGGCATGCCTGGTCCCCTTTGTTGAGGGAGATCTCCATCTCATCTGCTCAGGCGCTGGCCAAATCATATGTATGGGCCAGAGTGAGCATGTCTTCAAGTTTCTTCCCCAGCTGCTGGATAATGATCCTTCTCTGATTGGCCAATTTGCATCCCTGTATCAACTGCATTCTGAACTCTTTCTGCTGGCATTGTCTGTACAAGTGCTGGCTAGAGCCTGCAGGTGAGTGCAGAAAATATCCATCAACTCCCCCTCTCTCTGCCATGCTTGACGCAGCTTGGAGCGTTCAAAATCTGGGTTTAACAGGGAGTCGAAATGCACATTCAGGGCAGTTATGGCCACATCATAGTAATCAACCTCCCCCCCCCCCCTCCCCACCCCCCCCTGTCTCCAGGTGGTGTTGGAACCGTTAGTAGATCTCCTCCCCCCACAAAGTGCAACAGCGACCTCTTGACTTAATTTTCTTTCTCCCTCGTGCCCCTGAAGTAGTTCCTTAGCTGCCCCATCAAGACCTACCACCCAGGGCCAGCTGTGACAGGGTCTGCCAGTTCACTGAAGGGAGCCAGAGTGCCGACAGCTTAATGGTCATTTGCAACCTACCTCGCAGCCTCCACACTGAGGCCCTGTCCAGCTTCACGGGCCCACCTTCCTGCGCATTATCCCCCATGCCCAGTTCAACTGCAGGGGCCTCAGTCGACCTGGAGCCACGTGGCAGGTGTTCACCCACCTTTTGTGGTCCTTAGGGTAATAGTGCTTCACCAGGCTAGCAGACAGCCCACCAGTGCCTCTTTGCACCTCCCACTGATATTCGGTCTCAGCCTGGTTCTCCCCTCCTAGGTACCAGCCAACTGTGTGCTACACTCCTCTGCTGCTCTCCCGAGCCAGCACCAATTGCAGTCTTCGCGTGCGCAGCGAGCAGTGGCTGCTGCCAGGTGACACGCCACCTCACAGCTGTGGATATCACCCCTCTCTCTAACCCCCCCCCCCCCCCTCCCTCCCTCAGGAGAGCAAAGGCTTAGCAGGGTCTTCTCACTCCTGGCACACTCTCTCGCCTATGCTCCTCACAGGCCCCAGTATGGACTCCAAACGGCGCCATGACTGCCAGCTCCTCAAACGAAGGGAGGAAGGTTGCCTCACCCACCGCATCAAACTCGCACACCGGACGCGGCGCTCCACGGCTGCCGGCGGTGTTGGGAAGTAGTGACAGCTGAGATGTTTATGCAAATTGGATACTTGCCAAACTTATTTACAGGAGCTATTGAGGAAGATCATAAAGTCCTACAGCATATGAAATTTAATCAGTATCTAGATTTGTTCCAAAGTACACCTAGGCAGAAAAACTGCAGAATATATTCTGGTTCTGAGAATAAATAATTATGGGACCATGCGAACGGAAGTGGTGGTTTCGCTTTGCGTGGGCGTGTTGTAATTTTGGAAAAGCAGTACATTTTATTGGAAGAAAATCTAATACGTAAAGGCGTAAGTGAAAATTGGCTTTAACGTGAGCTGGAAATTAGTTTAGTATTATTGCAAGACACTGAAAGGACTCTATACCAAGCAAACACTGATCCTCATACACCGCCACAAATGATATTATAATGCAAGGAAATACGTGTATTCTGGAAGCTAAAATGCCATTCGCAGGGTCTGTATATTGGAGCATGCTGATTTCCCACAAAATAGAGTACTAGTGGGATTACAGTGCCCTCTGCTGGGACAATATCACAGTGATGAAAAATGCTACCGGTGATGGCAGACCGGCTTTTTGTGATAAGCAGGAACTACATTTTTGATTAGAAATGTATCGTCGGAAATGCTACAAAAAGGTGAATTAACTTCAACATGAAGAATGAAGGACGGAGCGTAAAACTTCACTACTGTTAACCATTGTTTTATTTAATTAAAAAAAGTATATATTTGTCGTGCCGCCGTTATAGTACATGCTCACATCTGCGAAACGCCGTGCGCTAACACTGACCCTGATGGACAGCCCTGTGAGTATATGCTTAAAGGTAAGTACACCACAGTAGCCAGGGGTTGAAGCGGGATGATCAAAGGGCCGTTTCTAAATACGCTGATGAACATCCAAGTGCGCTATTGGTAGTTGTCTTCGCTACTAAAAGCGCCCTTGGATCTTCTTCAGCTCATTGAACCTTCTGCAATCCTACCTTGCCTTCACCTAGTGAAAAAATGGAAACCCCTTTCCGTAATAGAGTGATCCCCAGAATCCTAAACCCTGTGCCCTTACTCTCTTCCGGTGCCAGGGGAGAGCCCCTAACAACTGCGATACATTCCTGGTGCAGTGCTTGTAGTAAGTGTTCCCTGGTGATACAGCTGCCCTTTGCACTCTGGTGTCAGCTTTTCCTGCGTTTGATATGTCCGGTAGCTTTACACTGGACACATTTAGGTATTTTTGCTGTACGCTTGAAAAGCAGCACAAACTAGGTGCACTTAAGTTTGATTTCTAAACTAGAGCTTTTGGTTATAAACCTTTTTACAACAGATTGGTTACGAAACTTTTTCATTGAACAAAAAAGTTTGTTGTTTTTATTTTCATGTAAGGCAACCGTGTAAATCACAATTGACTACTTTTTCGCGCATCTGTCGCTTCCATTCATGAGCAGGAAAGATAGGACCGCATAGTAGATGCTCTTGTAAATTAAATATGACTGAATTCTCGACCTCTATCCTGGATTACATCCACCCCTCACTCGTTGGCTGAGGAATGTGTCGTCACTTTTAATATATTTCTTAGTGCTTCACTAGACATCTGTCACCCGCCTATAGTCCCGGGTACACCAGTGACCATTTAAATTAGAACGAGCCGAGACGCTGAAGCGTTTCCCAACAAGGATGTTTATGAAACGGCGCATTCTCCTATACAACCAATTTATCTTTAAATGTAAACTACAGCACTTATCAGACAAGATCACCTCTGCTACTAACACCTAGAAAACCATTATTCAGGCAGTTAACTCACTGACTTCACTTATTTATGCAGCTATGCCGCACCGTTACAACAAGTTATGACTAACTCCAGTATTTCTATGACAAAATCAGACGTACTGGAAAGTGAGTTGCATAATTTTCCTCTCCTCAAGAACTTGGCCCCTACACTGAAGGAAGGCAGATGGAACTTTCCACTTTATCCACGAGGGCTGGGTCCACCTTGCCTGCTGGATACATATAAACAATTTAGGCACGCAATCCGCTGCCTGTTTCGAGAACTATTGAATAAGTCATTGACTCTGGGCACTGCGCCGGCACAAATCAAGGATGCAATAGGGAGCCCTTTCCTTAAGAAATCTGGAGCATATCCCGCAGATCTGAAAACTTCTGAGCAATTTTACTCCTCTATCGTGGAGCAAAGTTACTGGAGATGTTATTGATTGATCGACTATGTAAGCTCTCCAAATACTTGCGGGTATTGTAGATTGATAATTGAGCAGGGATTCACCCTCCACACGGTTCAGAGACCATTCTTGGCTCTCTAATTGATGATATTTAGATGGAAAAGAATCAGACTGTTGGAAGCTGGAGTCCCCGTTCCGCACCACTGTCTCCAGATGCGAGGCCCAGGACTTACCCACTCAACGTTAGGCCAAGTAAGGGCACCGTTTGAGATAGCCCTGCTCACCCCCTTAGTAGCTTGGTACCAGCAGTCAGGCCTACCTCCAAGGCATGAGTGTACAGTATGTGCAACCACGCCCACAGCAGCCCACTGGTGACACCACAAATGGACTCCACACAAGTTTGATAAAACGAGTATAAACTTTTTATAAAAAGATATACGATCAGACCACACGGTACAAGAATTAACATATAATAAAGGGTAATGTTCATTCCAGATGGCTGGTAGGTTCAAATCCTAACCACTGCTTTCAAAATGCTAAGCTTGTCGTAATGCTAAAATCACACACGTTTCAATGGACATACAATAGTGCACTGCGTAACAATACAATCCTGTGCTGAGCAAAGGAGAAACAATACAATGCATAACGATACACCCCGGTACCTTGCAATGGGAGAAATAATGCAATGCGTACCTCTACAATCATGAACTGCGCAATGAAGGAATAATGCAATGCGTCACACCCCAATCACGTACTTTGCAATGAAGAAATAATGCAATGCGCGCCACCACAATCCTGTATTTTGCAATTAAGGAATAAGGCAATGTGTAGCTACAACCATGTACTTTGCAATGAAGAAATAATGCAATGCGGGCTGCTGCAATCCTGTACTTTGCAATGGAGAAATAATGCAATGCGTAGCGCTACAATCGTTTACTTCGTTATGCAGAAATAATGTTAGGCGTCCTAAGACAGTCTGGCAGTTCGTTACCAGCAAAATTGGCAAAGTGTATTACGACAATCACCCTCTTCGATAAGTTGCCCCCCACACGTATCAACGATGACCTAAAGTAAAGCTTCTCCCTCTGTCCCCAGTACTGCCACTCCGTTGGTCAGTACAGGCCCCACTCTGACTCGAAGCAAAGGCTCTCGTCGCCAGAAGGTCTGAGAGGCCGAGTGTCCCCCCGAGCCTGCATCCAGCCCAGGTAGTGATCCACGTTACCTGGGGGCGCGACCCCACTCTCCTCCTCCTTCAGCAAACCGGGCCTTCCGTACAGGACTTTATCAATGGGCCTCAGCGGCTTGGCCTGGCAGCTCAGCTTCTCCGGGGCTACCAATCCGGGCCGCAACTGTTAGGCAGGTCACAGGCGGCCACAGTGCGCACTTACCCCACGCCTCTGAGATTACGTTACTCCGAGTGTACGTTCACCAGGCACTCCTTCCTGCGGTCTCAACTGGCACCAAGACATGCACACACCGCTGCAGAGACTCACTTTCTTCCGGTGCACACGATGATCAGCCAATCGCCTCCACAGGCCCAGGTTGCAATAAAGCACGCACACTGCTTCACTGAGACTTACTCCAACTTCGTTGCCCCGATATCCAGATGCTCTTCACAAATGCCTTAGGCCGCACCACGACATGCTCACCGTGTCCGAGACTCACTTCTCCGGTGCACTTGATGACCAGGCACTCTTCACCAGCGCCTCTGGTGCACCCCGACACGCACCTTGCGTGTCCGAGACACACTCCACTTCCGATGCACACGTTGACCAGGCGCTCTTCACCAACGCCTCCTGTGCACCACAACACTTACCCAGCATGTCCGAGGCTCACTTCACCTCCGATGCACACGCCGATTAGGTGCTCCTCACCAGCACCTGTGGCGCACCATGACACGCACCCTGTGCGTCCGAGTCTCCCTTCACCACCGATGCACACACTGTCCAGGTGCTCTTCAACGCCTGCGGTTCACCACGATACGCTCCCAGCGTCCGAGCCTCGCTTCTCTGTGTGCCCAAGATCACAGGACACACCTTCTGAGGGTCTCAAGCTGCCACAACATGCACCCACCGCATCGCTCAAAACTTCTCTGGATACTTTTATGTTCCTGTGTTTCCAAACAGGGAGCCAGCACACCTCGGGCCCTTGGGGTTAAAAGACAAGGCACAAAGCAGTCTTCTTCAAGGAGGGGGACCCAGCGCACACAGCACAGTCCCAAAAGCCTCTTCCTTGGTTAAAACAGCAAACTGCGGACCAGCCCCAGATCACAAAGCAAGGGTTGGTCCTTCCCAGCAGTCTCTTCAGTTCCTTCCTTAGCAGAGGTTCCTCTTGACCACGAAATGTGTCTAAGCCCTTTCAGTCTCCATCCATTTCTATTCCAACGTTCAGGGGCCTCAGCTCTCATAGTTATACCCCTAAATGTCTTTGAAGTTCGTTTTGCTCAGGTGTCCCTGACCCCTGCCTAAATCAGTTCTGGGTGTCTCCCTCCCAGTGTCACCTTTCTCCGTTTGATACTGGGGGTCTGGATCCTTAATCACTCAGTAGGAGATGGGTGAATTGGTTTATAGCTGCAGTCCAGTCCTTTTCACCTCCCCCTACTCTCCAGATGCAGGGCAGCCTGGTGCCATCTCAACCCCTCCCTGGGTCAGGACCTCTCCCAGCTCCTCGCACCTCTCAGATCCAGACAATCAACACGTTCAGCGGAGAGACACACAAATGCTTAAAGCACAATACGCAGCCACTTTCTAAAAGAGTGGTTTCTGAACACAGTGACAAAACCACTTTCATAGAAAGACGTTATGACCCTGTGAGTTCATACATACTAAACTTCAACTCTCCATTTTAAATGTATAGGAAACTAGGCTAACAAACACAATACCCAGCCTCCCCCCATTCTTTCCTATGGGAAGGATGGCCTTTCACCAGTGAAAAACGAAATGGAGTGTTTTTCACTGTCAGGACATATCACACACCTCAGTATATGTCCTGCCTTTTAAATGCACTGCACCCTGCCCAGGGGTTACCCTGGACCTACCACAGGGGTGCCCACTGTGTACGCAAAAGGGAAAGTAAGGACTGACAAGTGGCTGCACTTGTCAGGACAACATGCTAACTTCGCAAACTGCGCGCAGGCCCTACACTGCAGGCCTAAGTTCCCTTCTCCGCGCGCCTTTGCATTACTAGCCCTGGCACACAGTGCACATTACTAGGGACTTTACTAGTAAGGCAAACATACCAATCATGGCCAACCAATTACCATTACACTTTACACAGGGAACACTTGTACTTTGACACTGATCAGCAGTGGCAAAGCACCCAAGCATCTGAAAGCAAAAGGAGCTAGAGACAAAAAGTCGGATGTAATCATGCCAAGATATGCCAGGTCTAACATGCGTCCCCTCCAGCCAAAAAGTGGGGTGAACTACCCCCCCCTCATGGGAGTTCTCATCACGAAGGCGGAAAAATCTGGATAGACAATCAGCGTTGGCGTGTTCTGTTCCCGGTCGGTGTTCTACCGTGAAGTCCATCCCCTGTAGGGAGATGGACCACCTCAACAGCGTTGGGTTCTCACCCCTCATCTGCATCAACCATCTGAGGGGCCTGTTGTTGGTCTGAAACAAGAAGTGGGTCCCAAACAAATATGGCCTCCGCTTTTTCAGCGCCCAGACCACAGCAAAAGCCTCGCTTTCAATTGCACTCCACCTCTATTCCCTGGGAAGTAGCCTTCTGCTAATGAAAGCTACGGGTTGGTCCATGCCCTCATTGTCCAATTGTGAGAGTACTGCTCCCATCCCATGCTCTGAAGCATCTGTATGCACTATAAACTCTCTGGAGAAATCTGGCGCCCGTAACACAGGTGCAGTGCACATGGCAGTCTTCAGGGCATGAAAGGCGGTCTGGCAGGCATCAGTCCAGACCACCTTCTTGGGCTGTTTCTTGGACGTCATTTCTGTCAAGGGGGCAACGAGGGTGCCATACCCCTTCACAAACTGTCTGTAATACCCAGTGAGTCCTAGAAATGCCCTCTCTACTGTCTGCGTCTTGGGGGTGGGGGGGGGGGTGGGAGGGGGAGTGTTTCCCAAGCCAGGATGGTATTAATCTTTGCCTGTTGTGGCGCTACCTGGCCGCTCCCCACCAGGTGTCCCAAGTACACCACGGAACCCTGCCCTATCTGGCACTTACTTGCTTTGTTAGTCAGGCCCACCCTCTGCAAGGTTTAATACTTCAGAGGTGTTACAAATGTTCCTCCCAACTGGAGTTGAACACTGCAATGTCATCCAGGTAAGCTGCGCTGAATTCCTCCAGCCCACTCAGCACCTGGTTATCCAGTCTCTAGAAGGTGGCAGTGCCGTTCTTCAACCCAAAGGGCATAACCTTGAACTGGTGTGCCCCTCTGGCTTTGATAACGCTGACTTCTCCTTGGCCCCCTCGGTCAAGGCAATCTGCCAGTACCCCGATGTCAAATCAAATGTACTGAGGTACCGGGTAGCTCCCAGCCAAACCACAAGCTCATCAGCCCTGGGGATGGGGTGCGTGTCAGTCTTAGTGACCGCATTGAGCCCACGGTAATCCACACAGAACCGAAGTTCGGGAGTGGCACCCGGTGCAGCAGCTTTTGGCACAAGGACCACTGGGCTGGCCAGGGAGCTGCTGGATGGCTCAATCACCCCTAGCACCAGCATCTTGGAAACAACCTCCTTGATGCTGGCCCTGACCTTATCAGCTGCCCTGTAAATTTTTTGTTTTACAGGCAGACTGTCTCCAGTGTCCACATCGTGGACGCACAAATGGGTGACTCCTGGGGTCAGGGAGAACAGGGAGGCGAACTGACCCAATACCTGGTAACAGTCCCTCCCCTGTTCCGGGGTCAGGGTAGGCGAGATGTACACCCCATCCACTGACCCATCCTTCTCCTTGTCTGACAGGAGGTCAGGAAGAGGTTCACTCTCCTAGACTCCCCGTTATCTGTAGCCAAGAGCATGGTCACCTCAGATTTCTCAAAGTGTGGTTTGAGACGGTTCACATGGAGAACCCTCAAAGGATTCCTAGGAGACCGTAAGTCCACCAGGTAGGTCACTTCCCCCCTGCGCTTCACCACCTCATAAGGCCCAGTCCACTTGTCCTGGAGTGCACAAGGCTCCACTGGTGCCATCACCCACACTTTCTGCCCAGGTTGTTAGTCAACCAGAGTGGCGTTCTGGTCGTACCACCATTTCATATCCTCCTGGCTGGCTTCCAGGTTCGCCTGAGCGAGCTGCCTGAAACGCCTAGTTTGGTTCCTGAAGACCAGAAAGTAGCTGTATACATCCTAGGGAGGGGGTTTACTAGGAGTCTTCCAACCCTCTTTCACCAAACTCAAGGGTCCTCTGTGTGGGTGCCCATACTGGAGCTCAAAGGGACTGAACCCCAATGACTTCTGTGGCACCTCTCTATATGCTAACAGCAGGCATGGCAAGAGAACGTCTCACTTACGCCTCATGGGTTCCTCCAGACCCATAATCATGCCCTTCAAGGTCCGGTTAAACCTCTCAACCAGACCATTAGAGTTACTACCTGCCTTAGACACCAGCGCACAGTGTAACGCAGCGCTATTTCGCTATTTTAGAATTTCCCGTTTTTCATTAGTTTTCTTAATAATCTTTTACCCCTGATTTTATTAGTTGCGGTCCTCTTACCTGCACTGTAAATTGTCTTAGCACCGCTGTTTGGCGGGTCCTGTCCTCGGGGGGGGGGGGGGGGGAAGCGTGGGGGATATATGGGCGCCATCTTGGCTTGGGGAATTGCTGGGCCATTGTCGGGCGCCATATTGGGGGAGTAGGCGCGCAGCCTATGTGCGGACGGCGTATTTAACCCAGCCATTTGAACGCGCAGCAGTGAGGCACAGTGGCGGGCGCCCTCCCTGCGCCGGAGTCGCGCCAGAGTTCTGCCAGTCTGCGCTGCGGTTTCTCACTGGTACTATTTACTTTGGTGTTGGGATGATCACCTATTCCAATGAGACTTTGCGGTCCATTGGACTGACTTTCCCGAGGTGTGATCAGGCACCTATCCACCCTTTAAGTGGCCCATACAGGTGTGCCTGCAAGAGATGGGCACTTACCTCTCCTGCTCACATCCGTCAGAGGCCTTCCACTACTACCTCTCGGAGCAGTGGCTCGGCACACGCACTTCGAATACTCAGCCTGAATGTTAGGTCCTTGGTGCAACACCATCAAGCCGTCTTGGACCTTTTACAGGATGAGACCCCAGATATATTTGCCATCACGAAAACCTGGCTGCAGGAGGACGATGCAGCCATCATTAACTTGGCCTTCCCCCTGAGTACTCCATCTACACTCGAAATCGTCCAACTAGAGGTGGGGGTATTGCCCTTGCTGTTAAATCTAGATTCTCCTGTAGCTGGAATGTTTTAAATATCGCTGGATGCGAAAGCGCCTCTTTTAAGTTCTTGATTACCCCCCAGTTTTCTATCTCGGGGATGGTGGTATATCGACCCCCAGGCAGTGACGTTGCATTCAGAGAAGCTTTCCCTGACACCGTTAGCTCTCTGGCAATTGGCTGTGCCAATTTTTCCATCCTGGGTGATCTCAACCTTCATTTTGACAACCAGAGTGTGCCGGCTGTCATCAACTTTCTAGCTGATCTCGAGGCCCTTCAACTGTTTCAAAAGGTAGTACAACCCACCCACGTAGGAGGGCATACACTGGACCCTTTCTTTACTAATCTCATGGAAGCTACAGTCTCCTCCATTTCACCCCTTGGATGGACGGACTACTTTTTAGTGGCCATCCGGGCCCCTTTACCTGAGATCCCTTCTACTCCCCCAGCTAGATTAGTCCCTAGAAGGCACTGGAACAAACTTAGGTTAGAGGACCTACACAAAGTTCTGGTTGTAGATCCGCTAGGACCCTGGGACAATGTAGAAACGGGTTATGATCGGTTCTGCCAGTGGATTACCAAGGCGCTCGACTCATTGATTCCCATTATGGCAAGCAAACTTAGTTCCAGAGAGTCGAGCCCCTGGTATGACAGCGCCCTTCGTGCTTTGAAACGGAGCTGTAGGCGGGCCGAGAGAGAGTGGCAGAGGTCTTACGATACTGCCAAGAAAGTGTTATATCTGGCTTCCGTTAAGGTATATCACCGCGCCATCTGTAGAGCCCGCGCGGCGTTCTATTCGGCAGAATTCCGCAACAGCACTAACCCAGCTAAATCCATTTTTAAGGCCCTCAAAGATCTTTTGGCAAAAAGAATTTCCTCTCCGGCAACGGCCTCTACCTCTCACTGTGAGGCTTTGGCATCTTTCTGGAGAAAGTGCAGGGCATCTACCGCGCTTTTCCCTGTAAGGGGCCACCATCGGGGGCCCTGAATACTATCTCGGGCCTCCCCACTATGGACTCTTTTCCCCTGCTTCCATCTGAGTTTTGATAAGTTGGCCCAGAAAATTAAATCTGGATCACCTTTGGACCCTTTAAGACCTGCCCTCTTTAGGGACCAGTCTTTTGTGGGACGCTCCATGGTGTGCTCTTTGATTAATCTTTCGCTGGCGACAGGCACGGTTCCAGCTAAATGGAAGCGGGCAGTGGTCTCTCCTATCCTGAAGAAACCCTCATTGGATCCTTTAAAACCAGAGAGCTACCGGCCCATTTCCTTGCTCCCTTGGCCGGCAAAAGTCGCGGAGGCCCACGTCAACCAGGCTCTTTCTGACCATCTTACCCGAGCCAACATTCTAGATGCTACCCAGAACGGGTTCCGTGCTGGGCACAGCACTGAGACAGCCCTTCTCGCCATGATCGAACATCTGCGCATGGTGCTGGACGTGGGACAGACGGCGGCGCTAGTATTATTAGATCTGAGCGCCGCCTTCGATACTGTCACACACCGCATCCTTCTGCTTCGCCTGGAGGAGATAGGCATTGGTGGGCTTGCTCTACAGTGGTTCCGTTCCTTTCTCGACGACCGCTCCTTCTGCGTTGCCATACCACCGTACCAGTCCAAATTCCATCCTCTGGGCCTGGGGGTGCCGCAGGGATCCTTGCTGAGTCCCATGTTATTCAATCTCTACGTGAGACCGCTGGCTGATGTCGTCAAGCAGTGGGGCATGACCATGGTCTCTTATGCTGACGACACTCAGCTAGCGGTTACTATCAGCGGGGATGTTGAGCAGGATGCCCCTAGGTTCCAGAGTGGACTGAGGGCGGTGGCGAGCTGGATGAATGCCAACTGCCTCCAGCTCAACGCCAAGAAGACTGAGGTTATGGTTGTCGGGAAGGGTAAGGAGCTCTGGGGGGATAGATGGTGGCCTCCGGAGCTTGGGCTGTCTCCAATTCCGGTAGCGGAGTTGAAAAACTTGGGAGTGTGGTTGGATCCTGCTCTTAGCTTCGTGGGGCACTCTAAGAAAACTGCGGCCTGTTGTTTTGGGGTCCTTCGGGGCTTAAGACCTGTCCTGAAATTTTTTGACCCCCCTACCAGGCAGCTGGTAGTTCAGGCTACAGTAATATCTCGTCTGGATTATGCCAGCTCTCTTCTGGTAGGGGCAAACCAGGCAGAAATCATCCGCCTTCAACGTGTCAAACGCCATGGCTAGAGCCATAGTCGGCTTGCCCAGGTCCTGCTCTGTCTCTAGTACTCTTCGATCTCTGCACTGGTTGCCGGTTAAAGCAAGAATTCATTTTAAAGTCTTATGTCTGGCTTTTAAGATCTTGAAGGGATCAGCCCCCCAGATCCTCTCGAATCTCTTGTCTTGCTATGTTCCGACCCGCTCTTTAAGATCACTGGGACAAGCGCTTGCTGTGGTCCCGAGGTTTAAGCTTAGCCGAGTTAGTGGCCGGTCCTTCCGGGTAAAAGCAGCGGTGCTCTGGAACTCTCTCCCGAAGGAGATTCGCTTGATGGAAGATCTTCTTTTGTTCCGCAAAGTTATAAAAACCTTCTTGTTTTAAGTTTTTTCCCCTCTTCTAGCTGCGCCCTCTCTTTTCCCGCCGTTTCTATGTTCAGTGTTAGCTGTGTGTACCTTGTCATGTGCCAGGACGCCCCTTAGCTGGGGCAGCTGTGAGCACTACAAATGCTCCTAACATAACATAACATAACATAACCATTACCCCAGGGGTGGTAAGAGATTTCATATACCTAGATATGAAATTAGTACCCCTGTTGGACACCACATCTCTGGGGAACCCCACATGGGAGAAAATCCCCCATCAGTGCACGACCCACTATGGGAGCTGTCACCGTCCGTAGAGGGATGGCTTCCGGGTACCGGGTGTCATGGTCCACCAATACCAGGATGAACCTGTTGCCCATGGCCGTCTTAGGATCCAGAGACCCCACAATGTCAATGCCCACCCTCTCAAAGGGTGTGCTGACTACAGGGAAAGGTTGGAGGGGAGCCTTTCACTTCATTGCACTCTTACCACTCGCTTGACAAGTCTGACAGGTCCTGCAATGAGTATCAGAACTCTTGCGCATCTGGGGCCTGTAGAAGTGGGTGATAAGCCACTCAAAGGTCTTGTCCTGCCCCAAATGTCCCGCCAAGGGTACATCATGAGCCAACCCCAACAGGAAGGCTCTGAAGTGCTGGGGTACCACCAGCGCCTGGGCTGACCCAGGCTCAGCCACCCTTGTCTCATTATTCAGGAGATCGTTTTCCCAATAAATCAAGTGTGATACCGCCTGATCACCTGCTGCCTGGTTTGCTGCCTGCTGCCGCAAAACTACAAGAGATAGGCACTTCTGATCTCTCAGAATTCCTCCCTGGAGGGCCCCCCCTTCCTGCTGCCAGTCGGCCAGCCCGGGTAGGTCCCCCAGTTCAGCCACTTGTTACCCCATAGGCTCCAGGACATCCCTTCAAATGGTGCCTCCTCCTGGACCGTGGGAACTGTGGGGGGGGGCGGTTTCCCACACCCCCTGCTTCTTCTCTTACTGGCATGTACCTGGGCCACTGTTTCAGGCTCCAGGTTCTCTTGAATACCTTTACTGGCTACGATGGACCGAGTGGTCACACAAGCCCACTCAGGTAGACTCTAACATCTCCAAATGTGCCTGGCGCTCCACCTCCTTCCAGGGGGAACTCTCCAGGTCATTCCCTAGTAGACAGTCTACAGGCATGGAAGGACTTACAACAACCTTCGAGGAACCTGAGACCCCTCGCCATTCAAAGGGAACCAGTGCCACCTTGCAGAGGCGCACTGAATTGTCTGCTGACATTACAGGGTAAAGCACATAGGGAATTACTTGCTCTTCAGATACCCACTGACACCTGGCAGATGTCACACTGGCTCCGGTGTCCCTCAGAGCCTCCACCCTCCATCCATTGATGGTCACCCACTGCCTATACTTTTTAGTGTTCTCAGGCAGAGGGATTTCCTGGACCATCTCTCAATCTTCTAAGGAGACCAGGGTCATAATTGCTTGCTCCTCCCCGTTCCAAGGACTCAGTTCCTCCCCCAACGTTACTCACTAAACCAGGTGTTGGAGCACAAGTGGGTAAAGATGACGTTTTGGGGCATTTAAGGGAGATATGACCCACTTCTTTATAGAAGTAACACGTAGGAGGACCTTGGGGCTCCTTCTTGCCCTTGAAGGCCCAGGCACTCTATGCCTTGGGGGACTGGGACCCTTTCTTGGGGGAACTACCTTGGGGCCCTTTAGAGGATACCTTGTGATTAGCCTTGTCCTCCCCCCAACTTCGGCGGGGGACCCTGCATACTCTTGGCAGTGGTACTCCCAATCCCCTTGTGGACCCGGATACTAGTGCAGTGGTCCACCTCCTCAGCAAGCTTACTGGGATCAGTCAACTTACTATCCAATAGATGCTGGCGAAGCTCTGGAACACAGACTACTAAAGTGCTCCCAACTGATTAAATTGCATAAGCCCTTAAAATCATTGACTTTGCTGCCCAGCATCCAACCATCCAGTGCCCGTGTGTACTCATTCACACATTCTACCAAAGTACGGGATTCTAGTTTCTTGATGGTTCTCAACTTCTGCCGGTATTCAGGAGTGAGCCCATACCGGAGGCATATAGCCTCCCTCATGTTGGCGTAGGTCAGGGTTCCCGCCCTCTCTAAGGGTGATAGAACGTCCCTCCCCAAAGCCTAGGTGTTTCCATAGGCCCGCCCCCAATGCTTTACAGGCACCTCATTCATTCTTTATACGATCTCGTATGCCATGGACCACGCATAAATGTCATCACCCCTCTGGTAATCTCGCACTAAATCCTTGGGAATGTACACCTTTCCTACTGGCACTGGTGGTGCGCTGCCACTATTCGAACTGGGCTTGACTTGTCTACCCTTAATGTCCAGTTCCCTCATGCTTAACTCAAGAGCGAAGAGAATCCGTTTCTCTTCCAACGCGAGAGCGTTCCTGCTCTCCTCTGCTTGAGTTTTAAGTTTTAACACCTCCAACTCATGCAGTCTGACCCTTTGGTTTTCCTCCAACTCCTCTGGTGAAAAACTCCTCCCCGAATGGCTACCAGCCCCTGCGGCTGGTCCCTCCACTGGCAAATCCTGTGGACCAAATCCATTCCCTGGGTCATCCTCCTCTACCTAAACATCACCCATCTCCTGAGCCTCTTTGGCTTCCCATCAGGTCCTCAAGGCCACTTGCATCTCCTCCTCCTTGGCGCTACCCTTCATGGCACATCCCAAAGCTCTGCAGAATTTCTTCAAATAATCAACCTTCTAGGTAAACAATGCCTCAATGTTAAACACTAATTCTGCAGCCGCAGCCTCACCGGCTATGTGGCTCCCCTCCTGAGACTTG
Source organism: Triturus cristatus (assembly GCF_964204655.1). Taxonomy (NCBI): domain Eukaryota; kingdom Metazoa; phylum Chordata; class Amphibia; order Caudata; family Salamandridae; genus Triturus; species Triturus cristatus. Next base: position 433,537,817 of record NC_140588.1, read on the forward strand.
TGGTTTAAAGGTTACGCCACAATAAAACCTCCAATTCAAAACAATGTTGTTGTGTCGTGGTCTGCGATCAATTTATGATGTCCATTAATTAGTGAAAGTGGTTTTGCACACATGTGTTTTAATTACGTTTAGGATTGTAGCCTACCTCTCTGCCGCCAAATGTTGGAAGCCGGAGTCCCCCGTCCCGCACCACTGTCTCCAGATGCGAGACCCAGGGCTCCCCACTCAATGTTAGGCCAAGTAAGGACACCGTTGAAAAAGCCCTGCTCACCCCCTTAGTAGCTTGGCACGAGCAGCCAGGCCTATCTCCAAGGCATGAGTGTACAGTATGTGCAACCACACCCACAGCAACTCACTGGTGACACCACAAATGGACAACACAAGAGTTTGATAAAATGAGTATAAACTTTATATAAAAAGATATACGATCAAACCACACGATACAAGAATCAACATATAATAAAGGGTAATATTTTTGCTGGCTGGTAGATTCGAATCCCAACCACCGCTTTCAAAATGCTATGCTGGTCGTAATTCTAAAATCACACACGTTTCAATGGACAGACAATAGTGCACTGCGTAACGATACAATCCTGTGCTGAGCAAAGGAGAAATAATACAATGCGTAACAATACACCCCGGTACCTTGCAATAGGAGAAATAATGCAATGTGTACCGCTACAAACATGTAACGCGCAATGAAGGAATAATGCAATGCGTCACACCCCAATTATGTACTTTGCAGTGAAGAAATAATGTAATGCGCGCCGCCACAATCATGTACTATGCAATTAAAGGATAAGGCAATGTGTAGTTACAACCATGTTCTTTGCAATGAAGAAATAATGCAATGCGTAGCGCTACAATCGTGTACTTTGTTATGCAGAAATGTCAGGTGTCATAAGACAGTCCGGCAGCTCATTAGCAGCAATATTGGCAAAGTGTATTACGACAATCAGCCTCTTCGATAAGTTGCCCCCCCACACCTATCAACAATGACAAAGTGCAGCTTCTCACTCTGGCCCCAGTACTGCCACTCCGTTGGTCAGTACGGGCCCCACTCTGAGCTGAAGCTAAGGCTCACGTCGCCAGAAGGTCTGAGAGGCCGAGAGAGTGTCTCTGAGCCTGCACCCTGCCCAGGTAGTGATCCACGTTACCCAGGGGCGCGACCCCACTCTCCTCTCCTCCTTCAGCGAACCGGGCCTTCTGTGCAGGACTTTATCAATGGGCCTCAGTTGCTTAGCCTGGCAGCTCAGCTCCACTGGGGCTGCTGAGCCGCGACTGTTAGGAAGGTCTCATGCGGCCGCCGGGCAAACGTACCCACGGGTGCACGTTCACCACATCACCCTCCAGGTCTCCTCTGGGCACGCACACAACGCTGATGGGACTTCAAGTCGACTCCGAGTGCATGTTCACCAGGCACTCCTTCCTGCGGTCTCAGTTGGCACCAAAACACACACCGCGCTGCAAAGACTCACTTTCTTCCAGTGCACAAGATCAGCCGATCACCTCCACAGTCCCAGGTTGCACCAAAGCACGCACACTGCTTCACTGAGACTTACTCCAACTCCGGTTCCCCAATATCCAGGCACTCTTCATTAACGCCTTCGGCTGCACCACGACATGCTCACCGTGTCCGAGCCTCACTTCTCCTCTGGTGCACTGGATGACCAGGTGCTCTTCACCAGGCCCTCCGGTGCAACCTGACACGCACCCTGCACGTCCGGGACTCACTTCACTTCCGATGCACACGTTGACCACGAACTCTTCAACAGCGCCCCCTGTGCACCACAACACGCTCCCAGCGTGTCGGAGTCTCGCTTCTCCATGTGTCCAAGATCACAGGGCACACCTTCCGAGGGACTCAAACTGCCACAACATGCACCCACCGTGTCACTCGAAACTTCTCCGGAAACTTTTATGTTCCTGTGTTTCCAAACAGGGAGCCAACTCACCTCAGGCCCTTGGGGTTACAAGACACGGCACGAAGCAGTCTTCTTCAAGCAGGGGGACCAAGCGCCCACAGCACAGTTCCAACAGCCTCTTCCTTAGTTAAAACAGCAAACTGCAGACCAGCCCCAGATCACGAAGCAAGAGTTGGTCCTTCCCAGCAGTCTCTTCAGTTGTTCCATCCTTAGCAGAGGTTCCTCTTGATCACGAAATGGGTCTAAGCCTTTTCAGTCTCAATCCATTTCTATTCCAACGTTCAGGGGCCTCAGCTCTCATAGTTATACCCCTAAATGTCTTTGAAGTTCGTTTTGCTCAGGTGTCCCTGACCCCTGCCTAAATCAGTTCTGGGTGTCTCCCTCCCAGTGTCACCTTTCTCCGTTTGATACTGGGGGTCTGGATCCTTAATCACTCAGTAGGAGATGGGTGAATTGGTTTATAGCTGCAGCCCAGTCCTTTTCACCTCCCCCTACTCTCCAGATGCAGGGCAGCCTGGTGCCATCTCAACCCCTCCCTGGGTCAGGACCTCTCCCAGCTCCTCGCACCTCTCAGATCCAGACAATCAACACGTTCAGCGGAGAGACACACAAATGCTTAAAGCACAATACGCAGCCACTTTCTAAAAGAGTGGTTTCTGAACACAGTGACAAAACCACTTTCATAGAAAGACGTTATGACCCTGTGAGTTCATACATACTAAACTTCAACTCTCCATTTTAAATGTATAGGAAACTAGGCTAACAAACACAATACCCAGCCTCCCCCCATTCTTTCCTATGGGAAGGATGGCCTTTCACCAGTGAAAAACGAAATGGAGTGTTTTTCACTGTCAGGACATATCACACACCTCAGTATATGTCCTGCCTTTTAAATGCACTGCACCCTGCCCAGGGGTTACCCTGGACCTACCACAGGGGTGCCCACTGTGTACGCAAAAGGGAAAGTAAGGACTGACAAGTGGCTGCACTTGTCAGGACAACATGCTAACTTGGCAAACTGCGCGCATGCCGTATATTGCAGGCCTGAATTCCCTTCTCTGCGTGTCTTTGCATTACTAGCCCTGGCACACACAGTGCACATTACTAGGGACTTTACTAGTAAGGCAAGGATACCAATCCTGGCCAACCAATTACCATTACACTTTACACAGGGAACACGTGTACTTTGACACGGATCAGCAGTGGCAAAGTACCCAAAGCATTTGAAAGCAAAAGGGGGTAGAGGCAAAAAGTCAGTGGTAATCATGCCAAGATATGCCAGGTCTAACAAAACTATGAATGCCCTGATCTTACTTGACCTCTTGGCTGCCTTTGACACAGTTGATTATTTCATCTTATTAAACTGAGTCAAGTTGCTTGGCATAGGAGGACTGGCCCCGAAATGGCTTAAATCTTTCCTGATGGGGAAACTCAAAAACTATAAAACTAGGAGATCAATCAATCAGGGAAATGTGTAGTGCGCTACTCACCCGTGCGATGAAGGAGAAGGCTCTTCCACCAGCTCTGGCTCTGTGGATGCCTGGTATTTCGGCAAGAACGATGTCGGCAGATCAGAGGTTTCTCTTGGGTATGTGTTAGGAGATTCTTTCGTTGAGATATTGTAGGCGTGTGTTTTCGGTGATGTGTACATGTCGAGGGATGCTGAGGAAGAGTCTGGCTGCGGTGTTCTGTATGGTCTGGAGCTTGCGGAGCAGAGATTTGTTGATCCTGGCGAAAAGGGCATTTCCATAGTCCAGTCTGCTGGTTATGAATACGTGGGTGACTGTCCTTGATTCAGTGGGGAACCATTTGAAGATCTTGTGAAGGATGCAGAAGGTGTTGAAGCGGGTGGAGGTGAAGGCGTGGATCTGTCTGGTCATGGTGCGGGATGAGTCAAGTATGATGCCGAGGTTCCGGGCAGGGTCTGTGGAGGTCGGGGTCAAGGTGTTGTCCCATGCAGGGGGGGAGGGTCCTTGGACGAGGACTTATGTCTTCTCCGAGTTGAACTTCAGGCAGCTGCTGCTCCTACAGTACGCAACATCTTTCATTCCTTCCTGGAAGCTAAGTCTGGTGGTGTGGGGGTGCTTAGTGAGTGAGAGTATGAGCTGGGTATCGTCGACGTAGGATACTAGCTAAGTCCATGCTGTCTGATGATGGTGGCGAGGGAGGCCATGTAGATGTTGAAGAGCATGGGGCTGAGCGACGGTCCTTGGGGTACTCCGCAGTTGATCTGTGGGTTCGAAGAGGAAGGGGGAAAGTCTGACTCTTTGAATTCTGCTGGTGAGGAAGGAGCAGATCCAGTTGAGGGCATTTCCCTGTAGGCTGGCTTTGTGGAGTCTGGCAGTGAGAGTACAGTGGGAGACTGTGTCAAAGGCTACAGAGAGGTCGAGTAGGATCAGAGCCGCGGTGTGGCCTTGTTTGAGGAGGGTACGGATATCCTCTGTAGCGGCGAGTAGGGCAGTCTCGGCGCTGTGGTTACCGGAATCCAATTTGAGGGGTCGAGGATGGAGTTCTCTTCGATGAATTTCGTTAGTTGAACGTTGACTATCTTCTCTGTGACTTTGGCTGCAAAAGGGAGGAGAGCGATGGGTTGGTAGTTCTTGAGGTCCGTCTGATCTGCTGAGGGCTTCTTGAGGGAGGAATTGACTTCTGCGCGTTTCCAATTGTCGAGGAATGTGCTGGCTTCAAAGGCTGCGTTGATGGTGCATCAGAGTTCAGGTACAATGGCGGTGGTGGCTTCGTTGAAGATGTAAGGAGGGCAGGGGTCCATGGGAGCTCCTGATTGAATGCCCTTCATAGTTGATGCGGTGTCTTCGGTGGTGACTTGGGTCCAGTAAGAGATGGTTGTCTGGCTGTCATTGCTGGGGGGTTGGGAGGGTTGGTTCAGTGTCCATAGTCAGCTTGTGGAAGTTGTCGTAGAGGAATCTTATTTTCAGGTGGAAGAAGGAGCAGATTTTGTTGCGGAGATCCTGGCAGGGTGTGATGTTCGTGGCTTCGCTGGAGGGCTTGGTGAGTTCCTAGATGATTCTGAAGAGTTTTGTAGTTGCCAGCATGGATTTTGTTTTGGATGAAGGTCCATTTGGTGGATCTGACGAGTTGGTGGTATTCTGTCAAGGCCTTCTTGTAATGGTGCGGTCCCCAGAGTTTTGCTGTTTCTCCAATTCTTCTCAAGACGTCTGCAGGTGCATCTGGATTCTTGGAGGTTGGCGGTGTACCAGGTGGCCTACCTGGGCGTTTTGTCGGGGTTGCATAGGGGGCGAGCTGGTCTGCGCAGTTGGTGATCCATCTGTGAAGTTCTTTGGCTGTGAAGTTGGCATTGGTTGATGTAGGGGGGCATCGCAGTTGAGGTGCTCCTCGGTGACCTTGCTCCAGCTCCGTTGTAGAGGGTGGGGTGGAGGTTTGGAGGCGGTGCATTTGTCGATGTGGAAGTGTACACATTGGTGGTCTTTCCAGGTGGGTTGTGTGGTGTGGGTGAAGTGGATGTTACCTCTTGCGAAGATGGGGTTGAGGGTGTCCCCTGCCTTGTGGGTAGGGGTGGTGACGAGATGTTTCTGTCTGAGGTTGGTGAGGTTGTCCAAGAGGGTGGAAGAGTTTGGGTCGCTGAGGTGGTCTAGGTGGAAGTTGAGTTCTCTGTGTATGTAGTCTGTGGAGGCAGTAGCATTGGGTGCAATGAGGTTGGCGATGGTGAACGCGGTTTGAGGTCTGAATGGTCTGTAGCCGAGGGTGCCACATAGGGTCATTCTGGGGCTGTTCTGGATCTAGAAATGGAGGTTTCCAGTGGTGGGCGGGGAGAGGCTCGTGCTGGAGCTGGTGAGATGGAGGGAGCTCTTGTGTGCAAGGATGAGTCCTCCTCCTGGGCGTTTGGGGCGGTCCTTCATCAGGAACTTCTATTCGTCTGGAGTGGAGGTGGGTTTGGTCCGCGTTTCCATGAGGAAGGCGACTGCAAGTGAGAGGGTGTCGAAGAGGTCCCAGATCTCTATAGCATGTCTGTGCTTCGAGCGCACAGTGAGGAGGATGCACCTCAGGGATTCGGGGGTGCTGGCAGCCGTTGTGGGGACGGCGGTCATGGGGGGTGGAGGCTGGTGAAGGTTTGGCAGCAGTGCCAGCAGGAGAAATAGCCATGGTTTGTGTTCGGCGTAGAAAGCTGGCAGTTGTTCCTTCCGGGGTTGAGTGCGAGGAGGGCAATTGAGTCGTAGGGGTGGGTGGTCTGAAATCCATTGGCGCTGGTCCTGGATGGGCGTAGACTGGCTTGCCTTTGGTGCGCCTTTGGTGCACCATAGGTGTGGCCACACAGCAGCCACCATTAAATAGGAAAGGGGTAAACGGTGACAAACAGGCACGGAGGACAAGGGCACAGGTACAAGAAACAGGCAAAATGGGCAAAATTAGGCACAGCTACAGAAAATACAGATACAAATCCAATATAATACAGAAAATAACAAATATAAAGGCACAGTAACAAGAAGACAGACAGAAAACAGAAACGGGGCACACAACACAAACAGACAACAGCGGACCAGCAGAAGAGCAAGACTCTCCCACGGCACCACCAGGGATGAGGCGCAGGCAGGAGTCTGCGGGTAGAGGGGGGCCTCGAACACCTACCTTCACAGGACAGCGACACCACAGCGGCGCTGCTGGGGGAGAGACCAGGGTCTCTGGCCAGGAGGTCACATCTGGAAAGTCAGAGCTGCTCGGCGTAGCTCATGTATTGACCATTTCACCCCATTTCTTCAATATCTACACAGCATGCATGCCAGCATACCATATGTTACATTTGGTAAGTTTATACGAAATGCAGACAAGACTGGTCTGATGGTCAATGGGTGAAATGATTTGTAGCTGGACACCGATTTCTCACCTGAAATGGTCACTAAAGCCTCACTTGCAACACATCTAAATAGCTTGAGTGTCAAAATTGATTTTTTTTAAAGCTGTTATCTCCATGCATAGTACTATCTTATTGTATGTACTACATCAGAACATTAAATATATCCTCGCTTCTGACTTTTGAATGCAGACTACAAGCAGTGATCAGGCTAACCGGTTGTTGAATAATTTTGCAAATTGTATATAATTTAGAGCTCCCCAAGTTGATTAAAGAAGCTGCAGACTATTGAGAATATGGCAGCTAAGTTGGTGATGCACGCCCTTCGTATTGCACATGCAGCGTCAAATCCGCAAAAGCCACAGGTCCCGGTGAAATCTTCAAAACTCTTTGTATCCTATTCAAAGCTCACTCTAAGACAGCTCCTACCTTTATTCAGAACTTGTAAGTATCCTTCAAGACGTTACTTGAGATCTTTTAGTACTAACCTAGTACTAGACTTTAAATTCCACAAATCTGCACTGGGAGATTATGCTATTTTGTAAATGCATCTAAACTGTGCAATTCTATTCCCTCAAACCTATGTATTGAAACTTACCTACTCCAGTTTTTCTGCCACCTAAAGATATAGCTATTTAGATAAGTGTTTAACCAAAGCAGAGTAGGAGTACTGGATTGTTTTTGCTCACCTAGATTTGAGATCATAGTGCGCTCTGCAAGTGATATTAACATAACATACTTATGTGCGGTGAGTGGAGTTATAGAAAAATTAATGACATTTGGATTATTGTTTTCAATTGTATTTGAAGGGATTTAAAACCTCAAATGCTAAAATGGGTACATAATGGTACATATTTTTGGTTCATTTTCAATTCCCAAGGGGTAATGTTACTACTGTGTTCCTCTCCAATCCTCTCTACAGCCAGGCCATTTTTGGACCGCTGATCCACCCCCCTTCATCTTATCCTTCTGAGCCCCTCATCACATGGTGTGCAAATCAGGAGTCCATATGCGGGGCAGCGAGAAAGATTGTCTTCCTGTGGAATGGGTCTAGGGAAGAAACCCTGTCCTTACCTAAACCTCCTGCATCTCTGCTCCTCCTCCGAAATGTAATCAAAATTCTACTAAGTGCATGTATTGTAGCTTGCATGTGGTTCATAGAACCAGGGCTCGAGTATAATTTGTCTAAAAAGCACTTAACTGCTGCTGCTGCGCTGCCGGCCTCGATCTCGGTATTCTTCTGCTCCAGTCCCTGCACACTGCGCAGGCTCCCCGACACCAATCAAGACGCTGCCCTCAGGAACGCAGCACCCTGATTGGCCTGAGCAGGCTTGTTTAATGCACGCTCAGATCCTAGAAGCCTGTGCCTCTACTCCACCTGGTTGTACAACACAACTGTCCAAACTGTCATGCGCACTCGCTATATACAAATGCAATACATATGAAAGCTCCAATTCCAAGAACTAATTTAGCGTTTTTCATTCCATTAAATTATTCGTGTAATTTAATAATCTGGTGCAGCATTTTGTGTTAATTTATGTGTGGTTTTCGTTCAGGGTTTTGTTTCTCTTTCACTTAGTATGTTAAAAAACGTATGTAGATCTTTACTAGCATCAACTGAAAGTTCTTTGTATGAAGGTAATGTTTCAGTTCTTTGTGCATTTTGCTCTTAATGGTCCTGTTTAACTGTAGTTTTTTGTATTGTGATGCCTTAGAGATGGCAGGAAGCACTATATGGACTCTAAACGTGGTCTAAAAGTCACCCGAGGCTACACCCTTGCTTATGAGGCTGTGCTCACATTAGGCTTTAGCTGTGCATATGAGTGACCCTCACTGTGATGGTGCCCAAACTCTACTCAAGAAATTCGTTCCTTAGTTATCATTGGGGTTAAAGGTCATGTGACATCCCTTTTCTGCAATGCCATCAGGTAGTCAAAAGTAACAGATAATGGACGGAATGCTGAACAATCAAACCGTCACCCCCCTCTCACAGATCTGTATTAAATCCATCGTTTTTTGCTCGCCACTGCACCCCAGTTTGGACCCAGCCATATGCAAATTAGTCTTGACTCTGCTCCCCATGGAAACGGTCCAGACCAAACTGCCATGCCAGGCCCTCAAAGGGCATTCGATGGTCACTTGCATCCTTTGACTTTTTAGTGAATCGAAGTCCATACTTCTAACCTAATTAAGCCTCTTCTACGCGACTCCAACCCCACTATTTTCTGCACTGTAGATTTTTAACATTAAAATAACATTAAGTAGGTCATGATTCTAAATAACTGCAGTTCATTGTGATAAAACTAATTACAATAACCTTTTGTAATTAAATGAGTGCGTGTCTCTTTAATGGTGTCTTGGATCCTAATGTAAACAAAAAAATTGGGACGCTTCCCATGGCATGGTAATGGATAGTGGGATGCAATGGGCTCCTCCGACGCCGGCCCGGTGTCACGTCACCAGATCAGTGGGGGGCAGCATTATTTTATGTTACGCCACTGGTAGTGAGTGCCATGCCCCTTCTTGGGGCCAAAGAAGCAAGGTTATTTTGTTTTAGCGGTCATGGTCGCCGGCATCCTTTAATGTTACGTTTACCGTGCCGTCTGAGTGTCTGCAGACGACAATCTGCATAATTGACGCGTACAGTGTTGCTTATGTAGATGAACACAATTTGCATGTACACACTAAGACGATGGGGCAAGAAGTCTCAACATAAAACTCCGCGGTGAAGTCAAACAGGCCCCCTGCTTCCAACATTCATGGTAACTTGACTAGGGTTTTTTTTCCCGGTAATTGAACAAATGGATTACAATTGTAGTTTTAATAATCTGTCTGTGAGGATCCTTATTTGAAAATGGGTAGTATTTATGCTCGTCTTATTTGAATAACATTCTCACATTTGAATGCGTCTAATGCGAACAATCTCCATTAATGTCGGAATTGAATTGTTGAGCTGACTACTCTGGCAGGTGTCGACAATATTTGGGCGAAGCAACCTAGGTTTAATAGTTGGCAAGTACTGCCATCATGTGGCGTTAAATGGATTTAGAAAACACGTAGGACTGAAAAACCCAAATTTCACGAAAAAATATGCATGCCTTATTGCAATTGTATTTATATAGCGCTTTTTAACCCTGACAATGCGTTAAACCGCTTTACAGCGAGTAGCACACTACTTCAGATATCTATTATCAGAAATAAAAGGCATACAGGGGATGGAAGATAAGATGGTGGCACCTCTAAAGAAACCTTGGTGTAAGGTGTGTACATTGCACACGAGGAGTTGCCAAGGGAAAAGAAAAGCTCCATTTAAAGATCTTTCATCATGTAATTAACGTTTTTTTTTTAACTCGCTCGTTAACAATGAGCTATTTGGCACGGGCTGACAGCATCTTGCCAAAGCAGTCTGATTTGTACCCCATTTTGTCACCTAATCAATTCTAGGTTGTTTATGCAGCACAGCAGAGCAACTGCTGATACATGCATGTTTATGGCCATTGTAGTATATACATTGTATGTGTAAAGGAAGCAGGGTGATTGGCCTGTAGGTTTCATTTTGGAAGTCCCTGACCTGTTTCTGTGCACAAGATGGGATGACACTGTTTTCCCAGACAGTGGAAATGGATAGGAGATATGCAGGAGGGAGATACTCTAGACAGTGAAGTGCGGACAAGGCTCCTATAGAAATTCACTTGGGTACTTTTGCTGTGAGGGGCTACTGATGAGTCCTCCTATAGCATGGCCACATGGTAGGCGGTGGAGGTGAAGGGCCCTGCATTCTCTGTTCAGAGAGATGACTCTTTAGGTGAGACCAGCCTTGTCTCTTTTCTGATCGCGGTCTTTGTGGCTGTTCATAGCCAGGTGCGGATAGTTCATACCACTTTAAGCCTCTGTTGTGGGTGCTCTAGGATGGAGACAACCCTGCTGTGAGATGCATGACACCGCATAAAGGCTGTGACTTCAGAACAGTCCGGAGAGGCACTTGGAAAAAGGAAGCCACCTTAAACCAGCTCTCCTGGCTGCAGGTTTCAGAAAGGTTTCATGGAAAATAGAGGGAGGCAAGTTTGTGTTTCAAGGGAGGACTAGCTAGAAGCTCTTATAAAAAGCAGTGTGGTTAAAATACAGGACACTGGGTTTCAAAATGAGCATGTAATTAATTCCGGAAGTGGCTCATTGTCTGTTTCTATATTGATTGATTTCAGTGGCAGATCAAAATGTTTTTTGCAGAACAGATTTTGTGGATTGAAACGTGCGTGACTGAGTGCATGTTGTTTATTTACATTGCTGTTAGAAATGGGACCTCTGGTTGGCTAAGGCTTGTGCCAAAACCAGGCAGAGACCACCACTCTAGTCAGGGCAAGGGAGTTGCACACCAAAGATAACCCCTGCTCACCCCCTTGGTAGCTTGGCACGAGCAGTCAGGCTTATCCCAGAGGCCATGTGTAAAGCATTTGGGCACGCACCAAGCAACAACATCCCAGGCACACTACAAAAGGAACTCCACACAAGGTTATATCAAAAATAGCCTTTGTATTCTCATAACACATTAGAATAATAAACACATAATATACATGGTGCCACCTGGCACTGGGTCATATTTACAAGGGATTATATACACCTGACAGGGCCCACTGGACCACTGTCAGAACTATCACAAAGTGAACTTAGTAAAAGTAAAACATATCATAAACGTAGAACCAGTAACAACTGGTAATCACTGTACTTCGCATCAGCCTGTAACATAAACTACATTATGCACAGTATCACATCAGGCGTGAATTACATTCTGCGCCAACCTCACCAGCATAAACACATTATGCAATCCTCTCATAAGTTTAAACACATTAGACCCTAACCTCCTAAGCATAACTCACATTAGGAAATAATCTCAGTGGACATAATCTCACTAGCATAAACCATACTAGGCAAAACAACCTCATACATAAAACTACATTTAGAGGTATCAAAACGGGGTGCATAAAACAAAGTACTTACATTATATTTCCTAGCACCACATAACTCACATTTAGCACATCATCTCCTAAAAAGACCATAGTAGAGGCGTTACTCACATTAGGTCCTAGCGCCCTATTTACCTCACAGTCCCCCTGGCCAACTGGCCATCTCAAAGGGGCTCAAATGCCCTATGTCCCAAGAGTCAGGGCGCGCTGCCAAGGCAGTGGACGTCAAGAGTGCGCACTTTGCGCAGACCTAAAAGTTGCAGCTGCCCACTACTTGCTGGGCAGCTGGGAATATCCAATGAGGGCCTAAATGGAGCAGCTGGCACTAACTGCTGGGCAGCTGGGAATATCACATGAGGGGCACTGGTACCGACTGTGCCCTGAAAACAAATGTGCCCACTGGTAGGAGCACGAGCACTGACAATGTGCACTGATCCGGGGACCTTACACTCGATGTTGCAGCTGCCCTCTAGAAGACGGGGCAGCTGTGAAGGACTGGCCACACAAAGGGGGAAGCACGCAGGCTCGGGAAACAACTGTGCCCCGCGTTGGAGCAGCCCTCTGTCAAGCGGGGCTGCTCGGGAAAGAGGTACCGGCGTGGTGCCTCGACTTTGTTCCCCCCAGCCAGCTCCACTCACCGGCTCTCCTGGCAGGGACTCCTCTTTGTAGCGGCAGCACTTCTCTCGCGGGGCTTCACTGGACTCCTGGGAGCCCCGCACTGCCGTTGGTGGCTGAGGCCGCATTTCTCTGCACCCGGGCAGCGGGCGGGGCTCTCTAACTCCTGAGATCTTCGCTGGCGTCCGGCAGCCTCGGCCGCCTGTACTCTTCATTCGGACCCACTCCTGGGACCCAGGACTTCTCAGTGGTGCTCCGGGAGGCAGTGTGGGCTCCTGTTCTCCCTCGCTTTGCACACCAGGGCTCCCATCGGCTCACGGGAGCCCTGCAACGGCACAGCCACAATGTCCCGTCGCCTGCCCTGCCCACATCGCAGGCAAGGTTGCCTGACTTCCGGGTCGCGCCGAGAGCAGCCCGGAGAAGGCTTTGATAATGGCTTGGGCTGCGGCGGTGAAACGTGGGGTGGGCTCCCGCATTATTAATAAAATATTAGGCGGGCAATGAGGGGTAGGCTCCCTCGGAATCCAAAATACACAGCGGGGTGGGCACCCGTAATCAAGGCATCATGGGGGAATCCCTCCGATGGGGGATTCCCTCTTAAAGGGGCTGCAGCTCAGCGCTGCACAGTAGAAGGTAGAAGTGCTCTTCCTCAGCTGCAGGGAGCACAGCGCTATGAAAAGCGCTTTTGAGAAATAAAAGTAAAGCGCTCACAGGGCGCTAGAGGCCAACGTCCCAGGAAGGGGTTCAGGGGCAGAGCTCAGCACACAGGGCCCTCCAGCAGGGAGGCAGCCCCCATGGCGGTCCCTCCTGTGCCCCAGCAGCAGCAATTCCCCCCCCCCCCCCCGGTCAGGATCAGAACAGCACAGGAACACTGAACATTTTCATGGGGTCACCGCCCCTATATTTATATAATCTTTCCCTTTGTGTCACAGCACAGGGCTTGGGGATACCAGTCAGAACTGGTTTGGGGGAGCTTTGGAGCACTTTGTTTTGCTCAGCTCCTCTCCCCTTTGTCAGGTGGGGGTTCAGGGATCAGACGCACCACAGGGGGCCGAGCCAGCATTGTGGAGGAAAGGCACAGTCCTATTCAGGTCCCAGGTGCAACTCCTCCCTCCCATCTGCATGCAGATCTCTCTATTCACCACTGGGCTGACTCCCCCTGTTTCCTGGAGCCACCCACGCCTCTCAGCTCCTTTCAATAACAAGCCAGACATGCCATTCACATCAGGCAGGCAGGAACACAGCACACGGAAATGCCAACTTCTAAAAGTGGAATTTCTCCACCAGTCACCATAAATCTGCGCACACCATTGCACAGCATTTATCCTCACGAGTTCGCACATACTAAACTCGACCCTGCACTCCTCTCATACCAGTAATTACCATGGACACACACATCCCCCATGCATTCCTATGGGAGGGCAGGCCAATCTAACCACACGCGGTCTGAGCGCGTGCACACTATACACTGGGCCACAGTGCTAAAGTGCAGAGGCCTAAAATCACTACCACAATGTCAGTGCTTAAGGCAAAAAGTTCAGGGGTGAACCTGCCAAAAAGGGACAAGTCCAACAATTGTGTAGGACATGTTGGCATGTTTTGCCGGCTGTACCTTGTGGTGTGTGGGGAAGCATGCTGCTGTTTTTGTGCAGTGAGTGGGAACAGGTTGAAAATCACTTTGTGAGTTGTGTGGGGTCTCTTGCATGCTGCTTTGTTTTTTGGGTAAGGTGTTGCAATGTATTTTTTTCTTTGTGTTCTGGGCAGCAGCAGTCTGTTTGTGATTTACCATTCTGTCACTATCAGTCTGCTTCCACAGCAGTCAAAGGCTTTCACTGCTTGTCAAAAGAGGGAGGCAACAGTTCCTCCACCCCTAACCTCTTTGAGAAAACAGTCTAGGCAGTATGATTGATGGTTGTGTAAAAATGCAACACACACTGAGAACTACACATGTAGATAATCACAGCTAGAAGTATATGTACTGCCATTGCATGAAGGCCCAGACTATCCGAGTCACTAGACACCCAGGGGTTGAACACACACACACATCAAGAAGTATAGTCAACTAAAAGGAACCGGAAATGCTTTTCTAAAACACTCTTTCCAACATAACGTTCCTTCAGTCAACCCTATCTACTCCTTTACCTCCATACAGCACGACACGTGTGGAAGAACAACTCCAAATGCTAGTGCAGCATCTGTTCTCATATGAGGTGTGAATGTCAAGCTGATTCCTTGGTAAAGTACAGTTGAGTCCACTTGTCTGGCTTTCTAAATTCATATACTTAATGAGCGGGCTACCCAGTTCTCTGCTGAAAATGGAAGCTCCTGCAATTACATTCCTTTCCCTTACCCACTAATACAATTGTTAATGTAAGTAAAGGACCGCTCCCCAGCGCTTAGAAGTAGCTGCAATGCCTCTTGTCCCTCCCACCCTTCTTGCCAAGATCTGCATCTCAGAGAATTGCTTTATCTCCTGAACATATTGACCTTCTACCTAAACCAGTTGGACCCACTGTAGGAGCGTAGATTCGGCCTCTTAAGGTTACCCCAATTTTTTGATGATGTATCACTGTTTTCTGCCTAGTCTGACTGAGATCCTGCTATCCAGGAACCATGTTTAGCTGTTTTCTCCTCTAAATTGATTGCATGTACTTTAGGTACCCCAGAGGCCTCCCAGGGGCTGCAGCATGTATTGTGCCACCCCTGAGAGACCATTCAAACGGACACTACAGGTCTGCTATTGTGGCCTGTGTAAGGTGGTACATGCACCCCTTACTTAGCTATATGTTACCTATATCTCTTATAAATCACTGCACATATAAATCTATCAGTCACCCCTATGGCAGGCCTTATCGATTCTGAACTCAGGGTGCTGGGTTTTGTGTGGGAGTGTGCCCCTGCATGAATAGGACCCCTCTGCAGCCTTCGGAATCTTTTCTCCGGGGTTGTCTGTGATGCAGCCAACCATATATATTTAAAGTGCATTATAACCTCGCTGTAAATCCTAACTTTAAAACGGCTGCTTAGAAACCTGTTGTGTTTGGTGTCAAACACCTGGGAATCATACCTCCACACTAGTAACTGGTGTGGAAGGTATGATTCACCCTTCTAGAACCACTACTGTGGGTCACCGGTCTACCCGGTACCAGCTTTTCCGACCTGGGTAGCACTAAATGGATGCTGCCAGCCACTGCCACGAGTCTGCCCTCCTGCTGCTGGACGTAACTCGAGCAGAGGAAGGCCGGATGTTAGATTTGGGGGTCTCTTGTTGGCACAGGTATGCCCTTGTGACAAATAGGGAGCCTTGCCTCTAGTCCAGGTAAGGGGGTACACTCCTAAAATAACCCCTGCTCACCCCCTTGGTAGCTTGGCACGAGCAGACAGGGTTATCTCAGAAGCAGTGTGTAAAGCATTTGTGAACACACAGTAATCAAGTTTTATATAAAAATATAAAAAATAAGTATTCTTTATATAGATTTAACACAAGACCATAAACAACAAAGATCCACAATACTATTACTTTATAATGGTAGAATTTAGCTTAGTTCTCTTTAGTTCTTAAATGCAACACTTGGAGTCAATGTACCTTTAGATTTGACACGCAGGGCAACAAAAGTGTGGCAACGATGGTGATGCAATGAAATTTTGGTGCAAAGAAATAAAGACGTGAAGATCTTCCTGATGCGGTGCGCTTCTCCGATGTTGCGAGAAGACTCGATGCGTCACCTGCAGCGGTGACACCCTTGTCCAGTGATGCGACGACAGTGGCTTTGGCGGTGACACTCTTCTCTGACGATGCGAGACGCTTCCGCTCAGTGCGGCAGCTGCAGCAGCGACACCCTTGTTCAGTGATGCAGCGGCTGCAACGGTGACACGCTTCTTCTCAGTGAGTCGTGCTTCCAGCTCCTTGTGACACACAGTCCCTCAAAAGGCCCAAAACAGCAGCAGGCATTTCCAAAGAACTCTGGGGAGCTGGTGGTTGAAGTCTGTTGTCCCTGAGACTTCAGCAGGAGGCAAGCTCTTTTCCAAGCCCTTGGAGATCCTTAAACAAGTTGAATGGAAATGCACACAAAGTCCTTTCTCCTTTCTTTGGCAGTCAGGCAACCACTGCAGGCCAATCCACCAAGCAGCACTTCAGCTTCGGGATAGTCTCTCCTCAGTTTCTTCTGGTTCCACTCCTCAGCAAAGGTTTCTTCTTGTTTCCCAAAGTGATCTAAAGTTCTTGGGTTTGGGTCCCAGTATTTATACTAAGATTCTCTTTGTTCTCTGAAGGCAGAAAGGCCATTGCCTAGTCCAAATCAGTTCTGGTCAGTCCTGGAGCACTTTGTTTACATGACTCCTTTCCTTTCAGAGTGCAGGGCAGAGACATCAGATGCACCACAGGAGGTGTAGCCAGCATTGTGGAGGGGAGGCACAGCCCTATTCAGGTCCCAGGTGCAACTCCTCCCCATCTAGATGCAGATCTCTCTATTCACCACTGGGCTGACTCACCCTGTTTCCTGGATCCCCCCCCAACCCTGTCACTCAAACTCCAGACAAGGAATACACATGGTTAGAATGGTTGAATGGTTAGACAAGAAAATACCTACTTTCCAAAAGTGGTATTTTCAAACACAGAATGTTAAAACCAACTTAACGAAAAGATGTATTTTATCATTTGAGTTCAGGCATACTAAATTCGAATTTCTACCATGTTCCCTGAGTCAGTTAGGATTATAAGATGTAATAATCAAACTGCCCATTCTGGGCTATGGAGAACAGGTAGCCTTGCAATAGTGAAACGAAAATTGCTGTAATTAACTATTCGAACATGCCACCCACACCAGGGCATGTCCTACCTTATACTTACAATGCACCCTGCTCTTGGGCCTACCATAGGGGTGTCTGACATAAAGGGAAGGTTTAGGGACTGGCAAGTGGGTGCCCTTGCCCAGTCAGCATGACCGTACCAGACAGCATGCAGGCTCTGCAATGGGAGGCCTTAGACACACTTTTACAGGCTGCTTCTGTGGGTGGCACAACCAGTGCTGCAAGCCCACCAGCAGTATTTGGATTACCAGCCCTGGGCACTCCTAGTGCACTGTACTAGGGTCTGACAAGTAAACCAAACCAACCAAACATGGAATCACTAATTCATACATTACTTTACAATAGGGAGCACTGGCACTGTGACACTGGACATCAGTGGCACAGTGCCCAAAGTATCTAACACCAGCAAAAACACGAGGCAACAGCAAAAATGGAAGGGAGACCCACGCCAAGGTGCCAGGTCGAACACCGGACAATAGGTTTCCTGTCACAGTGAGGTGTGACCACCTGCCAGACAGGCTTAAGTGTATTGGGGCTGGGTGGGTTCACTCAGAGTGCCAGAAAGTCTGCACTGGGGTACATTTGGTGTCCCTGTGCATAGTCAGCTCAAACCGGATGCAGGAGCCATTTGCTCCTGCTCTGGCGCAAAACTGGACAAAGGACATGGGTGTAGCCACCCCTCTGTTCTGACCCTCCCATAGGTGGGTCCCCAGAGTTTGTCCAACCCCTTGGGTATAAAGTAGGAACCCTGACTACAGGACTTTAGATTTTATGTGGACAAAACTCTGCAAGCAGAAACCAAGTACTTCGACGGTGTACACTTTGCTGGACGACAGAAGAGTCTCCTTTGGAGTAAATGAGTTACTCCCCTGCAGCAGCAGGCACCTAAACGCATCTGACCGGTTTGCATCTCCTGAGGACCCCGAAGATATCTGCAACACAGGAGGTGTTCCCGAGTGTCCCTGAGGTCTATCTGCGCGCTCAGCAATCCTGAGACCAGTATCCCTCATGGGGACCGTGCAACCTGAACCCCTGTGCACCGTGTACTTTTGCAGCAGCATATGCTTTTTGGCAATCTCTGAGGCTGTGCTTTGGACTACTTGTAGTCCTGCCCCGAGCAGCATTTTCACTGAAGATCTCCAGCCTTCACTCCACGAGTCCTCTGTGGGCTGGTGCTTTGTGATTCCGCTCAAGGGCTCTTCACAATCTCTGGTCCTTTGGCCTGTGGCTCCCTGTTGTGAGAAGTTGGCCTGGTATATGCTGTCCTAGTTATAGTGGGCACCGTGCACCAGTCCAAACAACCCCTTATTGATGATAGGTTAAAGAAAACCTTATTTGGAAGCTATCCTAGTGGTAGCTATGGAGAGCAGCCTTCAGGCTAAGTCTTGAAGGAATGTAAAGCAGCTTGTGTTGCCAAGTCTATAATCTCTTGTGGCTAAATGAAAGGAGACCACACCAGGTATATATATAAAATATATGTATTTATTGCTAAACACACTAGCCTCTATGTGAGGCTAGAGGTAAAAGCCCATATGTTACACTTCAAATATCACAGTAAATTAGCACAATACACGTTCGGCCCTAGGGGTGGACCAAACCATATACTAAAAGTGGTATAAGAACCACGACTTGACTAGACACAAGGCCTAGAGCCTGCAGAATCGCTGAGACCCCAAGGAACCACCCAAGGTAGTGACACAGAGGACCCTCGGGGGACGTGTGCAGTGTGAGAATACAGTTGCGAGCTCCCGTTAGCTTCTATGGGGAAAGTCGTAGTTAGAGTTTTAAAGGTTAAGGACACTTAGGAGTGGACAAGGAACAAATCCTTTTGGACTTAGATGGTTCTAGGGCCAACACCAACGGGAGCACCAGAGTACTTGTGTTACCTCACCCAGGGACGCCAGGTGCATAGGTGTCAAATGGTGTCAGGTCGCGTCTTCGTTTTCAATGGCAGGAGACTAAAAGTGCTGATGCCGGGAAGAAAAGTGTCCAAAGAGATCCAAGCCTGGATCAAAGATGTGAAGAACCTGAAAGCAGAGGGGACAGAGTCTGGGTCACTTGCCAGTGACCAGGGGCACGATAGACAAATGCCCATCGATGTCGGGTGCTTCAGGTGCGAAGAGGGGGAAGCTTGACTCTTCAGCCACAAGGACCAGGAGCTGGATTAGAGCTGCCCCACGAAGGATATCTAGTGCTGCAGCGTCGGTGCCCGGATTGAACACAACAAGTCTTGGCAACAGCAACCCATGCAGGAAGAAAAGAAATGCTTTGGTGTGGACCAGCAATGTCCTGGGGACTCCCCAAGCGATGAGTCCAGGAAAGCCCAATTAAACTTAGTTGCCTTCCTAGGGACCCACCAGTCAACAGACCAGGGATTGCGAAGGAGCCTCGAGCGAAACCACTAAGAGCGGGCTCACGGAACACTCGTGAAGTAAATTGTAAATTGAGACTTGTATAGCGCACTACTCACCCGCAAGGGTCTCAAGGCGCTTGTACGAATACCGCTGTGGAACCCATCCTGGCTTTCCCTGTGAGGTGTCCACTCCTGGGCACCCCCAAGGTGGAGGCCAGGCATCCTTGGCGTTGTGGGGGCCGTTGTGGAGATTAAGCAAGCTATTGCCCAGAGTTGCAGAGTGGGACTCCATGATTGGAATAGGCACCGAGGCGAGAATTATCAGGTCCGTGGAATTTTGAGCCCAAGACCCACCGAGGCGGGGAATTGAACCCTGGTCCCGGGCCAGACCTCTGCATCAGGGTCTGCCGCTCTAACCATTGAGCCACACTTCTCCAGTATGTATAGGCCAGCAATCTTCGGTGGAAAAGGTGCTCGGGGTCTGGGCAACAAGTAACTCAATGCACAGCCTCAAGGAACGTCAAGCAGCTGATGCACTTGCAAATGTGCATGGTGTCCAGGAATTCTAGTTCCACAGCACTCACAAGGGCTACGGGTCTCATCTTTGCTGGGGACACGGGTCAGCCTCTGGGAAGTCTGGAAACCCACCTCCTGTGATGCAAATTCTTCGGCGTCCGGCGGGAGCTTCGGAGATGCAGACCGGATAGATGCGTCTTTGGTGCCTGCCAAGCAGGGGAGTAACTCCTTTACTCCAAGGGAGATTCTTCAGTCATCTAGTCGTGTAGATCATCGAAGTTCCAGGATTTCTGTAGCAGTTATGTCCAGGTATGATATAAAGTCCTAAGGACAGGGGTTCCTTCTTTATACGCAAGGAAAGGGTTGGACTTACTCTGAGGACTCACCTATGGGAGGATTTGGAAAGAGGGGTGGCTACACCAGTTTCCTTTGTCCAGACAGACAGGGGTGGCGTAATACATGCTGCAGCCCCTGGTAGGCCTCTGGGGTACGTATGCCCTGGGTACACAGTATACCATATACTAGGGACTTATAAGGGCACTCCAGAATCCAATCTGTGGTGTACCTAAGCTACATGGAATCAATTTAGAGAGGAATCAGCTAGGCTGGGGTCCTGAATAGGAGGGCCCCAGCCAGACTAAAGTCGAAAAACAGTGAAACATCAGCAATAAGTGGGGGTAACCATAAGAAGCAGATCCTACTCTCCTACACGTGTGAAGGTAACTTTGACTTTTCCCGGGCTTCCCTGGTTGCTCCAGACTTGCCCTGACTCCCCATAGTTTGGAGACTCTCCTGGACCTTGCGGATCCACACCGTAGCCAGTTTCCTCTGACCGCGTGGGTTGCTTTTGCCAAGGCTTGTTGGTGTACAATCCGGACACTGACCCCTCAGCCAGCGACATACTTTGTGGGACAGCTCACCTCCTGACTTTGGTGCTTGTCGACGTCTTCTGGCCCCTGTGGCTGCAGAGTCCAGCATCCTCTCTTCACACCTGAAGCACCCAACACCGGTGGGCTTTCGTCTATCGTGCCCCTGGTCACTCTGAAGTGACCCAGACTCTGTCCCCTTTGCTTTCAGGTTCTTCTCACCTCTGAGCCAGGCTTGGATTCCACTGGACACTTCATCTTCCCAGCAGCAGTACTTCTTCACAGCACACCATTGAAAACGACAAGGGTTTCCGACACCACTTGACCCCTATGCACCCTGGATCCTCTGGGATAGGTAACATGGATACTACAGTACTCACAAGGGTGCTGGCCTTAGAACCTTCTATGTTCCAAAGGGTTTTTTGAAGTCCTCTACGAAGTGTCCTTAAACAGTAATTTTCCAACCGCAACTTTCCCATAGCCTTGTACGGAGCACGCGTCTGTGTTCCCACACTGCACCCGTCCTCGGTGGGCTCCCTGTGTCACCCCTGTGGGTGGTTCCTTGGGGTCCCAGCGATTCTATGTGCGCTAGGCACTGTCTATCAAAGTCGTGGTTGTTATACCACTTACTTAGTATATGGTTCGGTCTCCCCCCTGGAGCCCGCTGTGTATTATGCTATTTACTGACGTTCTAGTGATTAAATATTGTGTGCTTTGTGCTCTAATCTCACAAAGAGATTAGTAGAGATTGTTTAGTAATAAATACATTTTTTTTTTATAACACTTGTGTGGTTCTCCTTTCATTTGGTCATTCAGGAGGTTCTGTTCTGGTAAAACAAGCTGCTTTACATTCCTTCAAGACTTAGCCTGAAGGCTGCTCGCCACAGCTACCACTAGGATAGCTTTCTCTAAAGGTTGTCTTGAACCTAATCATCAATAAGGGTCATTTGGACTGGTGCAAGGTGCCCACTTTAATTAGTGGACAGCCTGTGCCAGGCCAACTTCTCATATTGGTGTGCAGTGGTTGGGATTCAAGCTTGCTATTGTTTTACCAGATCAATCTCATTGAGTGATTAACTGAAAACCACTAAAAGTATTTAGGTGTATATACATTAAGATTAGAATACAGTAAGTTCTACTGAACTTGGAGTTGGGTAAGTCAAGGTTCTGGCGCACCCTTTCTCCAACTCAAGAGACTGTAATTCCCACTAGGTTAGTTAGGTGCCTACACCACATAACCCCAGTATGTCTTCTAGGGCAGAAGCCAGTGGGCCTCTGACAACTAGATATGATAGTCTCTCATTCCAAGAATTGATAAATATGTGCATATCTAGGAAACTGAAGACAGGGAGAAGTACTAGCACTCAATGCTTCAGAGATATTACTTCTAGATGACCTCAGAAAGACTCCTGGGTCTGATGAGGCAGGTAAGTTGGGTGGGACAGAGATGAGGACAGAGCAGGAAGTGGACACTTCTTTGATCTAGATTCAAATCCTGGCCAGGAGGATCAAGATGATTCCAACCTGGAAAATCCAACTCTTCCTTCAGGTGGGGGAGAAGACCCAGTGGCCCTCTCTTTACTCCACCAGGAAGAGTACTGAGTGTGCCTAGGAGATCTAGATCACTCTTATTAGAATCTACTCACTCGGGTACTTCTGTAGGGACCGCTGCATCTCATAAGAGGGAATCCTCTTATGATAAGCATTGCCAACTTCTGGAGCTTGAGAGAGCCAAGCTCAGGCTCAATAGAGCAATTGGCAATACATAAGGAGTCCCTAGATCCAGAGAGCTTCCATAAGGTTGGGGCTAGAGCCCCATGGTGGCAGCAACAGTGTCCCTAGAACTAGAGTTTTCTCATGATCATAGGAACCTGAACAAGATAGTCCTACCAGAGTGGGGATGACATCCACAAATGGATAACTGCAGTAGAGGGCCTGTAAAGTACAGAGGGACCCTCAAGAGCAGTGGGCAGCTATCTTGTGCCTCTCCTTTGCTGTCAAAGGTAGAGATAAGCTCCTCACTGTTAGAGAAGACTATGCAGACAACTACTCAGTCTTGAAAAGTGCTCTCATTGATTGGTTTGGCTTAACCACTGAGCAATACAGGATTAAGTTCAGAGACACCCAGAAGGCACCCACTCAAGACTGGGTTGACATTGTAGATTGTGCTACTAAGGCTCTGGAAGGCTGGTTACTTGGCAGTAAAGTGTGTGATTTTAAAGGATTGTACAATTTAATTATGAGGGAGCAGATCCTTAATAATTGTCAAAATCAGTTGTTGCATCAGTACCTGGTGGACTTTATCTGACCTCTCCCCAAGAATTGGGAAAGAAGGCAGACAAATTGCTCAGAACCAGGGTGAAGCAGAGCGCTCAGAACCAAGGTGGTGACTCTAAGAAGCAACATTCTAAAACCTCAGATCAGGGTGGGGAGAAGGGTAAAGACCAGAAGTCTTCACAAGGGCCCCAAAAATCTTCATCTGGGGGGGGTCACAATTAAAGGACAAGGCAAAAAGAAACCTTGGTGTCATATCCGTAAACAGAAGACCCATTGGACAAAATATGCCAATTGTCCAAGGCCCAAGGACTACTCCAGCCACCACTGCCCCTAAGGGAACTGTTCCACCTAGCTCAGTTCAAAGTGGTGATACACAGAATAAGGGTGTAGTAGGGTTAACCATGGGATCTGAGATGGATTTTGGCCAAGTCCGGATTCCAACTCACATTGTGTTCGTCTGTGATGGAGGCATGGATATTGCCTCCTTATTTGTCAGTCACAGTAATCTGGGCAAATACAGAGAGCAGCCTTTGATCACTGGTAAGGAGGTCATGGCATATACGGACACAGGTGCAAGTGTCACAATGGTGACAAAAGAACTTGTGCGCCCTGACCAGATCATACTTGGTGAGATGTACCAAGTGACCAATGCAAGCAATGTCAGGACAGACCATTCCTTGGCAGTTGTGAATTTCACCTGGGGAGGGGTAACTGTCCCTAAGAAGGTTGTGGTAAGTGCAGACCTCCCTGTAGGATGCTTATTGGGCAATGATTTGGAAACTTCAGCTTGGGCTGAAGTAAAACTCAGGACACATGCAGAAATGCTGGACATCCTTGCAGATGTGTTTGCCATAACTAGGTCACAGGCAAAAATGTCTTCCACTGAAAAGGCCCTGGTTCCTGTAATAATGGACCAGGTGCCTTCCAAAAGAAGTAGCAGTAGGGGTAAGGCAGTGTCTCAACCGCCCCCCCCCGCCTCTGAATGCAGACCGGTCTCTTGAGGGAGATGATCTGTCCTGAAAAAGGAACTGTCTCAGAGGAACTGGAACCTGATCAGGTTGAGTTCTTGGGAACAGGGGGCTGTTCCAGGGCAGATCCGAGCCGGGAGCAGCTGAGCTGCCCCTCTCTTGAATCCCTCAGACAGCAAGAGGCTGCTGGGGGTGCCAGTTGGTCCCACAGGTTCTAATGGGATGATGGACTCTTATACTCAGAGTAGAGACCCCAAACCTGGTGCAACCAGGAGGTTGGTCATACCGCTGAAGTTTAGGGGCTTCCTATTAACAATGGCACATGACATCCCATTAGCGGGACACTTAGGCCAAAACCAGACCAAGGACAGGCTTGTTTCTCACTTTCATTGGCCTCATAGATCAGAAGACACAAAGGAGTTTTATCGCTCCTGTGTCACTTGCCAAGCCAGTGGTAAGGCAGGTGGTACTACAAAGGCCCCCCTGATACCACTACCTTTGGTGGGGGTTCCCTTTGAGTGGGTTGGGATTGACATTGTTTGTCCCATGGATCCTCAAATAGCATCTGGGCACAGATTCATACTAGTGGTGGTGGACCATGCCACAAGGTATCTAGAAGCTATTCCAATTAGGACTACCACAGCTCTTGTTGTGGCTAGAGCCCTCCTGGGAATCTTTTCCAGAGTGGGTTTTCCTAAGGAGGTAGCATCAGAGTAGCAAACTTTGTCTGGTTACTTGACTGCTATGTGGAAGGAGTGTGGAGTAAATTTCAAATGTACCACCCCTTATCACCCACAATGCAATGGGTTAGTTGAGAGATTCAACAAAACCCTCAAGGGCATGATCAAAGGTCTCACTGAAAAGCTCAGACGTAGATCGGACATCCTTTTGCCCTGCCTTCTCTTTGCCTACAGAGAGGTTCCTCAGAAGGGGGTTGGTTACAGCCCATTTGAACTTCTGTTTAGGGGTGTGCGGAGTTTGCGAAATTGAGTTTAGCAAATTATCGCGAAATTGCGCAAAATCTCCGCGAGCACGTCGAACTTTCGCGAAGATGCAGAGATTGCTTTTCCCACCCGTTCGCGATGTGGTTTTGCGTTTCCCCCCCGGAAAATATATCCCCAACTTGCCCATGCGGTCGCTAATGGGCGCGGCCATCTTGCTCGCAATGCTTATTTCCTGTTCCGGGTCGAATGACGTGTTCGCGATCTCAAACTCTCGCGGGATAGCACGACCGGCTACCAACACCACGTGGCGCATGTGAACGGATAGGAAAACTAGTCAGCAAACGCAGGGACCCGGTAAGTCGCGATCGCGCGCGAAAACTCATTTTTAAAGCGCGAACAAGAAAAATACTTCCCTTTCGCGGCAGGTTGCAAAAGTTTTGACATTCACGCGCTCTCCGCAGAACGCAAAAATGTAAAAATATCGCAAATTCCGCGAGCGGAATGAAATTTACCGCCCAGGCCGACTTATGTTTGGACATCCAGTTAGGGGTCCTCTATGTCTAGTGAAGTAGGGATAGGAGTTACCTCTCAAACCCCCTAAACAGGATATAGTGGACTATGTACTTGGTCTCTGCTCCAGGATGGCTGAGTACATGAATAAGGCAATCAAAAACCTTGAGGCTAGCCAGGAATTTCAAAAGGCCTGGCATGACCAAAAGGCTGTTTTGACTGTTTACCAGCCAGGACAGAAAGTATGGGTGTTGGAGTCTGTGGCCCCAGCAGCACTCCAAGACAAGTGGAGTTGACCCCCCTACTATTCTTGAGCGGAAGGGAGAGGTTACCTACCGAATGGACCTTGGCACTCCATGTGAAAAGGCTCAAGCCATATGTGGACAGGGCAGACGTGGGCTTGCTCATGGCTACTGATGAGGGACAGGAGGAACAGAGTTATCCACTACCTGACCTGCTCTCACAGAACCCTGATGATGGTTCGGTTGATGGTGTAGCCTTGGCAGGCAGCCTCACTGACCAGCAGCAAACTGATTGTAGTAAAGTCCTCATCCAGTACAGACACGTTTTCACTGACTCCAAGTCAGACTACCTGGTGCACTCATTAAGTAGACACAGGTGACAGTCTGCCTGTTAAAAATAAGATTTACAGGCAACCTGACCATGTCAGGGACTGCATCTGGACTGAAGTCCAGAAAATGTTTGAACTGGGAGTAATTGAGCCCTCAGATAGCACTTGGGCTCGTCCAGTAGAATTGGTACCAACACCTCACACCTAGGGTGGTGAGCGAGATGAGGTTCCGTGTTGACTACAGGGATCTCAATGCAGTCACTAGGACTGATGCCCATCCAATACCCAGGGCAGATGAACTTATACATACGTTTGCCTCTGCCAAGTTTGAGTACATTTGACCTGACAGCTGGTTACTGGCAAATAAGATTAGTTGAGGATGCAAAACCAAAAACAGCATTCTCAACTCCTAGTGGGCACTAACAATTTGTGGTGATGCCCTTTGTCTTGAAGAATGCACCTGCCACTTTTCAAAGGTTGGTGAACAAAGTCATCACAGGCCTGGAAGCCTACAGTGCAGCTTATCTAGATGATATTGCTGTCTTTAGCTCCACCTGGGAGGATCACCTGGTCCACCTGAGAAATGTTTTAGGGGCTCTGTAAAAAGCAGACCTCACTATCAAGGCCACCAAGTGCCAGATAGGGCAGAGTAAGGTTGTATACCTAGGACACCTTGTGGGTGGAGGTCAGGTTCAACCATTGCAGAGCAAAATCCAGACCATCATGGACTGGGTTGCTCCAACTACCCAAACTTGGGTCAGAGCTTTGTTGTGCCTGACGAGGTATTACAGGAGGTTTGTCAAAGGATATGGATCTATTGTGACCCCTTTGAGTGATCTAACTTCCAAAAGAATGCCTAAGAAAGTTCAGTGGACAATTAGCTGTCAAAAGGCATTTGATGACCTGAAGCAGGCCATGTGTACTGCTCCCATTCTGGAGAGTCCGGACTATTCCAAACAATTCATTGTTCAAACTGATGCATCTGAGTTGGGGGTAGGGGCTGTGTTATCACAACTGAATGAGGAGGGTCCGGATCAGCCAGTAGCTTTTATTAGCAGAAGGTTGACCTTCAGAGAGAAACCTTGGTCAGCTATTGAGAGGGAGGACTTTGCTGTGGTCTGGGCCCTGAAGAATCTGAGGCCATACTTGTTTGGCACTGACTTCATTGTTCAGACAGACCATAAGCCCCTCTTATGGCTAAAACAGATGAAGGGTGAAAACCCCAAACTTTTGAGGTGGTCCATTTCCCTACAGGGGATGGACAATACAGTGGAACATAGACCTTGGAGAAACCATGCCAATGCAGATGGACTCTCCAGATATTTCCACTTAGAACATGAAGGCTCAACTAGTCAAAGTTAGTATAATGTCCCTGTGTTTTGGGGGGGGGGGTTGTGTAGGAGAGTAGGATCTGCCTCTTATGGTTACCCCCACTTTTTGCTGATGTATCACTGTTTACGACCTAGTCTGACTGGGATCCTGCTATCCGGGACCCCTGTCTAGCTGCTTTCTCCTCCAAATTCATTGCATATACTTTAGGTACACTTCAGATTGGATTCTGGTGTACCCTTATCAGTCCCTAGTATATGGTACATCATGTACCCAGGGCATAGGTACCCCAGAGGCCTCCCAGGGGCTGCATCATGTATTGTGCCACCTCTGAGAGAAACTACAGGTCTGCTACTGCAGCCTGTGTAAGGTGGTGCATGCACCCCTTACTTAGATATAGGTTACCTATCTCTCTTCTAAATGACTGCACTTATAAACCTATCAGTCACCCCTTTGGCAGGCCTTATCGATACTGAAGGCAGGGTTCTGGGTTTTGTGTGGGAGGGTGCCCCTGCATGAGTAGGGCCCTTCTGCAGCCTTTGGAATCTATTCTCCGGGGTTGTCTGTGATGCAGCCAACCATATATATTTATAGTGTTTATAACCGCGCGGTAAATGCTTACTTTAAAACGGCTGCTTAGAAACCTGTCGTGTTTGGTGTCAAACACCTTGGAATCATACCTCCACACCAGTAACTGGTTTGGGTGGTATGATTCCGCCCTTCTAGAACCACTACTGTGGGTCACCGGTCTACCTGGTACTAGCTTTCTCGACCTGGGCAGCACAAATTGGATGCTGCCAGTCATAGACACGAGTCTGCCCTCCTCCTGCTGGACGAAACTCGAGTAGAGGAAGGCTGGACAATAGGTTTCCTGTCACAGGGTGATGTGACCACCTCCCATACAGGATTTAGTGTATTGGGGCTGGGTGGGTGGGTGCACTCAGAGTGCCAGAAAGTCTGCACTGGGGGCACATTTGATGTCCCTGTGCATAGCCCAGCTCAAACCGGTTGCAGGAGCCATTTGCTCCTGCTCTGCGCAAAACTGGACAAAGGACATGAGTGTAGCCAGCCCTCTGTCCTGACCCTCCCATAGGTGGGTCCCCAGACTTTGTCTAACCCCTTCCTTGCGCATAAAGTAGGAACCCTGACTACAGGACTTTAGATTTTACCTGGACTAAACTCTGCATGCAGAAACCAAGTACTTCGAGGGTCTACAGTTCGCTGAACGACAGAAGAATCTCCCTTGGAGTAAAGGAATTACTCCCCTGCAGCAGCAGACACCTAAAGGCATCTGACCGGTTTGCATCTCCCGAGCTCCTGGGAACTCCGAAGATTTCTGCAACACAGGAGGTGTGTTCCCGAATGTTCCTGAGGTCGATCTGCACTCTCAGCAATCATGAGACCAGTATTCATCGTAGGGACTGTGCAACCCAAACCCCTGTACACTGTGTACTTTTGCAGCAGCATATGCTTTTTGGCGATCCCTGAGGCTGTGCTTTGGACTAGTTGTAGTCCCGACCCTGAGCAACATTTTCACCGCAGATCTCCAGCCTCCACTCCACAGGTGCTCGGAGGGCTGCTGCTTTGTGATTCCACTCGAGGTCCCTTCACGATCTCTGGTCCGTTGGACTGTGGGTCCCTGTGAAGGTAACTTTGACTTTTCTTGGTCTTCCCTGGTTTCTCCAGACGTGCCCTGACACCCCATAGCTTTGAGAGTCCTCTGGACCTTGCTGGACCACACAGTAGCCTGTTTCCTCTGACCGCGTGGGTTTCCTTTGCCAAGGCTTGTTGGTGTTAAATCCGGACACTGAACCCTCAGCACTTGACATCCTCCGTGGGACAGCTCACCTCCTGACTTTGATCATAGTCGACATCTCCTGGTCCCCGTGGCTGCAGTGTCAAGCATCCTATCTTCTCACCTGAAGCAACCGACATCGGTGGGCATTAGTCTATCATGCTCCTGGTCACTCTGAAGTGACCTAGACTCTGTCCCCTCTGCTTTCAGGTTCTTCTCACCTCGGATCCAGGCTTGGATTCCACAGGATGTTTCATCTTCCCGGCAGCAGTACTTCTTCTCAGCACACCATTGAAAACGACGAGGGTTTCCGACACCACTTGACCCCAATGCACCCGGCTCCTCTGGGATAGGTAACACAGGTACCTCGGTACTCCCAAAGGTGCTGGCCTTGGAACCTTCTATGTTTCAAAGGGTTTGCTTGAAGTCAAACCCCGACTTTCCATAGCCTTGTAGGGAGCATGCGTCTGTGTTCCCACACTGCACCTGTCCTCCGTGGGCTCCCTGTGTCACTTCTGTGGGTGGTTACTTGGGTTCTCAGTGATTCTACGTGCTCCAGACACGGTCTATCAAAGTCGTGGTTGTTATACCACTTTCTTAGTGTATGATTTGGTCTTCCCCTGGAGCCCGCTGTGTATTGTGCTATTTACTGACGTTCTATTGATTAAATATTGTGTGCTTTGTGCTCTAATATCATAAAGCGATTAGTAGAGAGTATTTAGTAATAAATACATATTTTTTTATAATAACACTTGTGTGGTTCTCCTTTCATTTGAGCATTCAGGAGGTTCTGTTCTGGTAAAACAAGCTGCTTTACATTCCTTCGAGACTTAGCCTGAAGGCTGCTCTCCACAGCTACCACTATGATAGCTTTCTATAAAGGTTTTCTTTAACCTAATCATTAAGGGTCGTTTGGACTGGTGCAAGGTGCCCACTTTAATTAGCGGACAGCATATGCTAGGCCCACTTCTCACACCCTCCCCAGAAGACATCTCAGTTGAACATGATCCTCCATCCCTTAATCCTACAGTGTCATGTCCCACTAGGATTGAAGGAGCCCCACAAATTAAAATTGCAAATGTCCTCAATGTTCAGACTTGACCATAAATTCTGCCTTACTGGGCTAGTTCCTGGAATTCTCAATCTCTAAAGTGAAGCAAATAGGTCTGAGATAAAGGGGTAGCATTCTTGGTATTTACCATCCTTCTATGCTGGGGATAAGCATGTGTCTAAAACTCAGTTATACTCGCAGGCATGTGTGATGATAGCTTGTAGCCTTTGAAGAAGATGCTATAATGCAACCTTGAGGGGAGGTGCGCATATGCCGTGAGTCCCGAGATGATCTGTGTAAGAGGGTATTGTGCTAGCCATTATTGGAACACATTGACTTTGGGGAGGGGACAAAGGGGGTACAACGTCCCCTTAAGCCTAATGCTTACATTTTAGACTCTTCATCTAGGGTCCATAGAAAGAGCCATCTTTCTGCTACTGAAGACTGAGCCTCCACCATGACTAAACCCCCAGATAATGTCTCTGGAGGAGGTCTCCGTGAGCCAAGGCCATTGACTGCATCTTTCTACCACAAGTGTTTCGCTGAGTCATATACATTAGAATTCATCAGTCCCATACCCATATGTTGCATTGTTACCAGCTCAGTGCTGGCCTCTTCTGGTGGTCATAGCCTGTGCCCCCTGACCAGTTGGCATGTTTGGAGCTTAATTTCTCGATTATGACTGGTGGTTCTCAATATATAGCGCATTTGGCCATCTAGAACCAGCAGATATTTTGCTGCACTGTCCTCAGAACCATGTGCTCCTCCTGACCGCTAGCTAGTAGACTATTAGGACTCCAGTTGACTGTATCTTGTTTTTGCCTCTGGGTGTAATTCATGCCAATAAAAAGTTTACTATTTGACTGACCAAGCATGTTTGGCCTTTTCAGTCTGGGAGGTGGCGAGGTGGTTTTGTTCCATGGCAGGCATATGAATACCCATTAACAGTTTGGGAGCAGCCCCTGAAACCAAAACCACAGCAGGGTAAATTAAGATATATATTTTTCCTTTGAGTAGTAAGAGACACTGTGACTATGAATTGTGCATTTAAGGATACTGAGCTTTAAACTCTTGTAATTTTCCTATTCTTGGGGAGGATTGTCCCACCTCCATGGCTTCCCTCAAACACAGCAATAAAAGTTCTAAACCCCAGGTCGCTTGGTACACGGTGGTACTCGGACTGAAACTCCACTGTAAACAATTGGAGCAGAAATGGAGAAGGAACCGGGTAAATACAGCCAGGAGCATGTTCAAATCAGTCCTAGGACCATCCCACCAAATGATCTGGACCACCAAATGAACTGCTCTGGCAGACAGTATAGATGCCAGCACCAACAAAAGCAAATAAACCTTTGCCTTTGTGAAAGATTTCACCTCACCATCGGCCGCCTCCAAATCCATCACCCCTATAGGACCTCTTCAACAATCTCTCTCAATTCTAAAGCCACAAAATCACCACCACTTACAGCAAATTCACCCTGCAATGGAACTAGACAGACCTCGCCAAACACCTCCCGATCTTATCCAAAGAACCAATGCTAACCCATTGGCCCCTCACCTCAGAAGAAACCACTGCCATCATAAAGTCCATCCACTCAGCCACCTCATCAAACTCATGTCCCCATCATGCTTAATACAAAGGACTACAACCCATCAGTGCAATGCTCACACCCCTTCTGACTGACTCCACTTCTGCAACCTCCCAAGATGCTTGGAAACATTCAACTGTCCTCCCATTGCTGAATAAACCTTCTGCTGACACTTCAATGCCCACATTCTACAGACCAACCTCCCTTCTACCATTCCTGGCCAAGGTCTTCTAGAAAATCAACACAATTCACCAAATACCTCAATGACCACCAATTACTTGACACCACGCATTCTGGTTTCAGACTCAACAGCATGGAAACTACCCTAATCTCTGTCCTGTATGACTTCCATATAACTCTGGACAGAGGAGACACATGCTCTCATCCTCCTGGACCTCTCTGCAGCATTTGACCCATTCTGACACGCTATCCTTAATCAATGCCTAGATGACATCAGAATCCAGGGGACAAGCACTCTGGAGCTCTTCCTTCCTGACTAGCGACATCAGTGGAGTTCCACAAAGAACCTCTTAGCCCAACCCTCTTCAACGCATACATGATCCCTCTAGCCAGCATCATCTGCTACCATGATATCCATGTCCTCTGCTGATGACACACAACTCATTCTCTCCCTCACAGACAAAATGCCCAATACCCGGATCAAGTTCAATACTTGCATGACTGACATTACCCACTGGATGAATGCCAACTATCTAAAGCTGAACACTGCAAATTGATGGACAGAATGTAGAACAATGTCATGCATTCATCCCAGTGCAGAAATCTGGTCCTAAATCCCAGGATGCTTGTTTAAAGTCCAGGGAGGACCTTGCTTAGCAGTTCGGTCTAGACTGTTCCATCAAGGAACAGGGTCAAGTCTGATTTGCATATGTCCGGGTCCAAACTAGGGTGGTGTATTGAGCAAAATAATGGGGTATTAAACCCAGATCCTTGTGACTGGGGTGAATGTTTGCATTGTCCAACATTCTGTCCAATTGTTTTTTGCATAAAGCTGAACACTGACAAAGCCAAAATCTCGATGTTGGGGAGAGCACAGTACTGTGCGACTCCACCCGGTGGTCAACAGAGCTAGGACCAACACTTACCACCACCACCCATGGCAAGAATTTCTGGATCATTGACAGAAGACTTGACATGACTGCCCTAATCAATGCTGTCACTACCTCATGCTTCTATACACTGACGATGCTGAGGAAGATTTGCAAACTGCTCCCAGTGAGCAGCACCCAGGAAACAGTTATACATGACCTGATCACAAGAAAGCTGGACTATGGGAACACCCTTTATGCTGGGATCAACAAAAACTCACTAGAAGGCAGCAGACTATTCGGAAATTGTGGACAGAATCACTCTGCCTCCCATTTCACACTCCACACCTTGAAGACACTCCTCTGACCCCCGATTCACAAACCAGCACAATTCAAACTCCTCACCTACACTTTCAATGCACTATATAACACTGGCCCAGCATGACAATTATATCTTAAGTCAGTGCAAAATGTTTTTTTAACTAGGCTAATGAGCTGAATCATTAAATAGTTTGACCCAGACTATCACAACATCTATTTTCACCCACACTTTATCACCACTCTACAAACATCACTTGAGCCCACACACCCTCACTTCACCAAGCTGCTAAGTAAAGATCTCCGGCAAAGAGCCCCCTAGTGGGTGCCCATCAGGCATTGCAGCGCCGGGCCGACAAAGAGCTAGCCCGGTGATGAAGTATGACACACATTTGGGTGTGTGAGGGCCTGTGCTACTATTGGAGCACATTTCTTTCCCTGGAACTCTAGACTATTTGTTCACTGTTTTGAGGAAGTGCACACCCCATTTCTTACAGTTGAATAATCTCAACTACTTTCATAAACCTTCCAGACACCTCTGTGTATCTGGACTCCTACCTGCACAAATCTCACGCATACAGAAAACCAGATATGGCAGTCAAGCCTTATTCTAAGTCACTCCTAAAGTATGGAACAACCTGCCTCTACGTATTGGAGCCTTCTCACTTCTGGAATTCCGCATGAATCTAAAGACCTAGCTTTTCGAGGAGTAACACTAGGTGTGCCTAAACTCGCACCTTCTCAGTGCCAGTATACCCTCTTGAGTAAGAGTGCGCTCTACAAATCTGATTAACATAACGATGTTAACTCTAAGGTTTGAAAGCCACAAGCATGCTCACAAATTCAGCTGCTTTGAACAGCTATCTCACTGGTCCAAGTAAAACTGTGTTCACATAGCATGTCAACTCTATTCTAGGGGTTGAATTCACATCACTGGATAAGAAGGGGCAAGATAATTGTTTGTAAATCATGCAATGTTAAATTAGCTTGTCCAATGTGTATTAAAGGATTTTTTCTTGTATATAGTAACTTCAGACTTGACAATCACTTGCTAATGGGTATTGAAGTGTCATTGTGTTTGGGGTGTGCTAACCTTAATGGGTTAGACCTGTGATACTGGCATTCAAGCAAGGGTTAATGGACCTGCAATTCTACATGACTACCAAATCTTGAACACTGTAAGGACAAGTGCCTGTCTTAGGACCCGTACTGGTGTGCAACTTGACTGCAGTAAAATACAAGAGTACTTTTCATCTGACATGGGGCTATTGGGATATCATGACACCTGGTGCCAATGCATAGATTGTATTGTACACCATTGTAGACCGCTTTTAGGTCAAAGGATACCTTGAGGTTAAATAATACTCCTTCAATCTTGTTGGCACATCATCCTTGACATGTCTGGTCTGGAAGAGTTTTGTGGCATATCTGAATGACGCCATGGTGTTGAGCCGTTTATAGAAAGACAACATAGAGCACCCAGATCAGATTCTGGTGAAGAGACCGGGGACCAAACTGATCATCAAGGAAACTAGTTACCAGATAGTTGTCTTAACACTAGTTTGAAGAGCAAGCGGGCAGTATGGAGATTTGAACCCTAGAGACAAAGATCAAGTGACCGAGACACTTCTAATCAGGAATACAATTTGGTCAGTCACTGTTATGATGGACAGCCTCGGGTAATTCTGTGGAGAAATGTGCTGTCCTGCTCTGCATGCTGCATGTTGGCGAGCTCAACAATCCTGCAAGCTCACTGAAGGTACTCCTGTTTCTAACCTCTCCATTTGGGCAATGAGAGACTGAAAGTGGTGGCACCATAATTAGACAGAGGAAGACCAGTTTTATTTAATTTGCACACTGCTGGGAAGATTCCTATTGCTGTCTCATAGAAATAGCTACAGCTAACCATATCCCCTTTATCTTAGACAAACAGGTGCCATAACCCTCTAGGACTGAGGTCCCTCGGATGCAAAGATTGCAAATAACCCAATGTTGAGCAATGACTAAGTACTGCGTTCCTGGACTAGTATATGTTTCTCAGGGTTTTGCTTACATTGAAATGAAATGAAATACAAATCATTTGTAAAGCACACAGCTACCTCCTGAGAGGTGTCCCGGCGATGGGGGCCATCGGGAAGATTAAGCAAGCTATTGCCTAGAGTCTCAAGGTGCTGGGCTAACATGGCACTGGGGATCGAACCGTGAGCCCCCGTGTTCTGGAGTCAGCCGCCCTGGCCGCTGCACCACATCTCGAAGGTAGAGCTACAAACAAGTGTAGACTAGAAGACTGCATTTCAGTATTACTCACCTTGGGATAATATTCCTTTCAGGCTGAGAATAAGCCTGTATCAGACTGAAGAGGGAACATTGCAGTGAACATCCTGAGCAAGGAGAAATAGAGCTTGGACTTCACCTTCCAGATATGTGCCTGTATTTTGCTGGAAGGTCTGAGGACTTGTGGGAGTCTTTTAATTTGGGGGGAATCTATGCCATCTTTGGGACACACGCTTATCCTCCAGCTGTTAGTAATGAGACTTCATTAACAACATCAACTGCCTCACCAAGTATCCCCGGGAAGAGCTGGCACCTTCTGAGCTTTCTCCAGCTTTCACCTTATCTATGTTGCTGGGGAGTCAGTGAACCTTATAGTTGAGTCGCATCCAGGTGGTTTGAGGATTCCTGCAGCTATGCTCCCTGTTCTGTACATTCAGCAATTTCTTTGTATTTGTAATTAGGTTACTGGTTGGGTGTGAGTCCTGGTCAAGCAGCAACCACAATCGTAGTCAGGGAAAAGCACAAGCAGACCCCCAAAGTAACCTGTGCTAACCTCCTGGTAGCTTGGCGCAGAGCAGTTGGGATTGGAGGAAATGTGTAAAGTATTTGTGCAAAACTTCAAACAGTAATAAAGTGAAAACAGCACACAAATAGCATCCCACAACAAATTAGAAAAGAGTGCACACATTAATAAATACAACAAGACCAAAATGACAGAATCCAATCAGTAGAACCCGAGTTATGCATTTTTAAAGAATAAAGTGAAAATAGCTGTAGTTAGCGCTTTGTTTTTAGGTGCGATCTAGATGTGCTGGTCTGGGTCAGTCGAAAGTTGAGGATGGCCACGATGGTACTTGGGCCGGATATATTCCCAAATATGTCCCTCAGAAGTTTTACCTTTTCAAAATTTGTGGCAAGAGTAGTGTTCGCATTGGAGAGTGTGGAGAGCAAGGAGAGCGTTGTGGGTGGTGGTTGGCATGGCGCGAAGAACAAGCAGAGCATCTCAGTTGGGCGGGCTGGTGCTTCGTGTTGGTGGTACTCCATGGTGATCAATGCTTGCTGTGCAGAGAGGTGGGCTGGCAGCACCTCATGCTGAAACTTGGTGCGAGTGGTGTGGTTCTGGTGCGAAGGGACCCAGTTGTGAAGAGCCACAGTTGTGAAGAGCCCAAATGCTTGATTTCAGGAGCCTTTGAGCCACACTAAGGGTCCAGGACCTGAGGGGGTACCACTTTGGGAAGGGGGTGGTGGTCAAGAACTTGCAACAGCTTGGTCCAGGAGCTGGTTGAGAGACTTTTATGTTCCGGAGGCTCAGATTAGGAGGCTAGCAGGCTAACCCTTAATCACTCTGGGGCTCCTAGGTTCAAGATGCCATTTCAGGTCCAGTGCTTCTTCTCCAGGCAAGAGGGCAGCAGTTCTAAGAGCAGCAGTCAGCAGAGGGGACGTTCTTGAAACATCACAGCAGTCCTTCCTGGCAGAGTATCCACAGGTCCAGAAGAGTACTGACGAGTTGGTGTCTGAGGTCCTTCTTTTAAACCCTGGTGCCCTGGTTCTGAGAGGTGCAGGAAGCTTCTAGACAGTTGCTTTGAAGTGCATGGAATTTTCAGCCTCTCCTACCTCCAAGCTGGCTGAAGTGACAATGCAAGGTTTTTACACCCTTTATAAAGGCAGAGCACTGGCTATGCAGCTGTAAAGGGGGCTGTGCTCTGCCCCCATCCTGCCAGCAGATGGCTTACTCAAGCGCACCCTAATCCAAATATTGTGAATGGGAGAAATTCATAAAGTCTGTCGGCTACACCCAGTTATGTGACCCAAGACATGATACAGGCACAACAGGACTAAGGACAGAAAAATGCTAACTTTAAAAAGTGACATTTTCAAAATTTTAAAAGAGAAAAAATCTGACTATCATTATTACAATTTAATAGCCACCAGCTCCCAATTGGGAATTGCAGCTTATTAAATGTACTAAGGAATTCCCCCATGTTATCCAATGTTATCCTATGGGAGGGGGAGGCCTCAGAGTAGTGAAAAATGCATTTTGTGGTGTTACGCTACCAGAACATGTTAAACTTAAAAGTACATGTCCAGCCTATTAACACAGCATGGGCTACCTAGTGCCTACCTTATGGGTGAATTATATGCAATACAAGGGGAGTAAGGCTTGGCACTGGTGTCTAAATACCAAGTTAACATGGAAGTTCAAAACTGCATTCAGGTTGTGATGGCAGACCTTGGACATGCTTGACAGTGCTACCTAAGTGGGTGGAACAATAGGTGCTGACAGCCCACTGTTAGGATTTAATTTGCAGGCTCTGGGTATATGGTATACCACTATGTAAGGGACTTATAAGTAAATCAAATATGCCAATTGGGTATAGCCAATTCTTCCGTGTTTTAGAGGAGGGAGCACAAGCACTTTAACCTGATTGGGCACTTTACCACTTCTAGAGTCCTAAGGCCAACAAAGAGGGGGAGCACAATGGAGGAGGAAAAGTAAAATGGGGGAAGACCACTATAAGGTTGACCGGTATAACACCTGGTGTTTAAAACCATTGACTGCATCTTTCTATTGCAGTTTGCTGACTACTTTGAAGTGCTGGTTCCGACCCCAGAGGCTAAATTGTATCCAGCTTTGTCCTTGCAGTTTCTTGTGGCTGTGGCTCTTACCCCGTGACCTGTGGGTACTTTAGCACCAGAGCTATGGGACTGCAAATGATGGGCGGTTTAGAACGATTTAGTAACTGAACATGCGTATTCTGGTGTACTGGCACTGGGCGCATTTGTTACCCCTGATGTCTAGTAAGCAGGCTTGAAGGACTCCAGTTGACTAAGTCCACTCACTGGGCACCGGCATCAGATGTTCCTGAAAGTTAATGTATTGGTTCACCGAGCCCAGGCAGAAACCTAAAGCCGTTTGCAGTATTGCAACTTTGTTGGTATCGGTTTCGGCATCCCACCTGGGATTCTGTGCGCCCATTTGATTGAGAAGAATTGGGACAGACCTTTGGGTTGCTAATGCTTTATTAAGAGGTCCTCGTTTAACAGGAACATCACCTATCCCTCCGCTCCTTCAGGTATGCCTAGGATTCGCACATTGTTACGTCAAGCCCTACCCTCATAATCGTCCAGATGAGTTTCCAGCCTGTCATTGGTGGGCTGGAGCTCTTTGACCTGTGGTTTAAGCCTTGCGGAATTTTTGGATAATAAGTTTGATGTGGCTTCCACCTCATTGATTCTGGCGTTCATATTGTGGATATCCGTCCTGTTTAGGAAAACTTTGGATGAGACCCTGTCCATCCTAGCCTCCAGAGATTTTCTAACTGTAGTGATGGCTAACATTGTTTAGAGTCAGGTCGGTTTGTCCCTCCACTAGGAGCGTTGTCGTGCACACCCTCAGGTTTTTTCCTTTGCGTCCGTTCCCTTCTGCCATGCATATGTATCAAGTTTTGCTTGCATTGTTGTGTGGCCACTTTTCCCTCTGGCAATTTCTTCTCCAAATGTGTGTGGGGCGTGGACTTGAACGCTCCGGCCCAACTTGCTACTCTCCGCCGCCCAACTTGCTACTCTCTCCGCCGCCCCCTCTAGGCCCTAGGCCCTGTCCAGCTTGTCTGGTTTTGCCTGCCAAGTCCTGTGTCGTTCCGGCGCTACCCCCTTGTTTGCCTTTCTTCCACCAGAGGGTGCCGCCACTCTTGTGGAGACTCGGTGTCAGGATTATTTACCCAGCCTGGGAGTGGCCCGAAGGCCCATGCATGTACCTGCGCCACCACTCCCATGCGGGCGATGGTCAATTTAGTCCTTGGCTCACCGGTACTCCCAAAGGCCCAGCTGTCCATGCAACTCACTTGTGCCATGCTGCTTCTTATGGGTGGTTGCTGCGCTGTCCCCTGATCTTTGCTTTTAGTCCACTGGGCTGATCCAGGTAGTCTTAATAAAATGTATTTTAAATATCTCTGGTGGTCTCTTACTGCTTAGCTAGGCAATGGTGAATTCTGCTATATTAACACTTGCCGTAAGCGCTGCACTTACTCGCTTCCAGACCGGACCATGCACCACTGCAGGACCACTGGCTATTTCACATTCCTCTGCCACGCTGTGCTTGTATGTGTGTCATGTTCTGCTGGCTATGATGCGTCCTTACAAATCTGGGAAGCCCCACAGTCAGTACTTGAGTTGCCGGGGCTGGGCTAATATGGGTGCTTGGGGCTGGTTTTCCTACCGTTCATGCAGCCGAGTTTGTGATGTCCCATGGTGCCGGCGGCAGGACGTGACTCCACCCGCAACTCCCCACAGGTCAGGAGTGTGCCACTGTCACTGGCAGGCTATAGATTACAGCAGGCAAGGGCTGATGCGTCTGCGTAGTTCCGACAGGCCGTAGCACGGCTCGGCCTCTCCCTACTCTTTCACACTGCCTTCTGCCTTTGAAGACCCCGCCGGTGCTCACCATCTCTCTCGTCCCTCACTGCCAACTGGGTCAATTCCCCTTCAGAACCTCTATCTTTCCGTCATGGCAGGGGACAATAGCGCTCCTTTCGCCGCTCACTACTGTCGCTGCGGGCGTTTCCTCACAGTGACAGCGTCTCAGAGGGCCGTCTTGGCGCCATTGTTGCGCAGCGGTCTACCGGACCTGGACAGCATCTCTGGACTTCGGCGCTCAAATCACAGTGCGCTTGTTTCGGGGATGATCCCGATGATCACGGGCACTAACAGCACTAGCTATGGCTCGTTGCGTTTTGGATTAATGCACAGATTTTAATCTTGACTGTTGTGTTGTGCCGGAGCCACACTAGTGTGCGACCATCTTCCTTGGCAGTTAGCCACGCCCCCACAATTTGCACATCTTAACGAAAATATATATATGCTTGGATTTAGTCCTCTGGGGAGAGGGCAGTTAACTGAATGTCTTATTTAGTTCTTTATTGTAACAACCAAACACGTTTTTGTAGATGGCGTTGAATTCCTTTATTCCATCAAATTAAGGTGAAACTGCAGTGTTCTCTTATAAGGAAGAGGCATCGTTCCAACGATTACAGATGTTTTTTTTTTCTAATCCTTGCTTTTGTTTTTCGTTACTTATGTATTTGGGAACTTTTTCTAATTTAATTTATACTTTTTCTATTTGTTGGTAATGGTTCATACTTTAGTACATTTTAGTGCGATTTTCATTTTCTGTTTAGAACCTTTCCCTGCTTCCGTTTGTTTTTTAATTTGCATCATTAGATCGCCATATTAGCGATTTAAAATCGTTTTTGGATTTAGACTTTATATTTAATGCTAAATGTTAAAAAAATATATATATATTTAAATTGTGTTTGAAATTATGGAATTGTTGCATGACATTGTGCAATACATATATTGTGTTCTGTGTAAATGTGCTAAGCTAAAGCTTTTATTTTCATAAAAGATAACAATGGGAATGACAGTTTAATGATTTGCCTTATTTCAGCTTGTGGTACTAAAGTACAACTTTGTCTTTTAAGGCTACGCTGAATGCTCGTACTTCCATATTGGCAGCTGCAAATCCCGTTGGCGGAAGATATGACCGGGCAAAGTCATTAAAACACAACGTCAACCTGTCTGCTCCAATTATGTCAAGATTTGATCTCTTCTTTATTTTAGTGGATGAATGCAATGAGGTAACGTTAGTAAAAAAAAAAAAAAAGCAAATGTTTGCCATGTTTTCATCTACTTTATTACGGATTACTGTTTTGTTAAAAGGAAAATGCGCCAATGTGTTTAAATATTTCAGGAAAATTGCCTTTACAGTTAAAAATGCGAAGCGTGACTGGTCGTATGAATATAATTTTTTTATCAGATTTTATCGGTATTTTTTACCTTTGATCATAACATAAAATGTAATTTCTTAAGAATCGTAAACTCGGACACAAACTCAATAGAATATTGTCTAGAAATGTATTCTGTGGCTTAGGCAATGTTTCTTCTTGTTAATGGATAACTGAGATGTCTCATATGTGAAAGCCAAGCAATCCGATGTACACCGGCTAATGGAATCCAATGAGGACCACAAAATAGTTTCATATAATCCAGTCATTTGCTACTCAGTAGCCTACCTTTACAACACATCCAGTACAACGTGATGCCACTACACCGCAAGCACTACAATTCATTTACCACTACAACCCTATAAATTAAATTAAAATGAGGTAAATTGCAATCCATTACATTTACAACACAAGGGTTTAACGATGGATGATTGCTGGCTGGTGGTGTTAAGAAGTTTTTTTTCCCAGTTTGGGGATGGATAATGGTGAGGGATAGTAAGGGCATGTCGGGGATTAGGTATGGGTACTAATTTGGGGTGGTGTGGGGGTAATGTATGGGTTAATGGTGCCGTTTTTGCCAAGTTTGGGTATTTGAATAGATCATTTATTTTTTTAGCAAAGTATCTTAATGTTTAAGAGCGAAGTGCAAGAAAGATGGGGGGCCTTGGGTGAGGGGCATAAACATTTCGAGTATTGGGAATTTAGTTTTGGGGCAAGCATTTTTCCCCAGAGGTGTGCATAATTTGCTTTTGCTTAACTATACAAAACTATAGTAAAAATGTGAAATTACACAAAATGCAAATCTGTGATTTCACGCTATATTTTAGCAAACAAATGTGTCCTCGTCAATTTATGGCGCAAAGAAGCATTGAAACAGCACAATGAACAGTCATTAATGTTCTGTTTTCATGTAGGTTTGCTGTAAATGTTACAGAAAATATCACAAAATTGTCAAGTGGGGAAAAGGCATAATTTGGAGAATTTAGTGTAAGAAGTGTAATGTGAAACTCGCGCAATTTTGTGACTTACTCTGGTGTAATTTAAGTGTCACCCAGGCCTCGTTTTTGTTTTCTTAGGTAATTCAATCTAGAGGTTCAGGATGAGTGCTTTTTAATACGACTTTCTAAAAACAGATGTGCTTATAGAGAGGATATAAGAGAAATAGTTATGAGATCACGAAGCATCCACATCCCCCAAGGTGTCTATCTCAGCTGAGTCCTGGAATATGTTAGATGTCAGCAGAAGGTACTATGGACAGCATAGGTGAGAAAAGGGGCCTGTAAAATCCATTAACATCTAATAAAGTTACACTGCACATGTAATTTAAATAAATTACAATAAAGATTCAACACCTTCTCCCATAACAAAGAACCTTGTGAGATATACTCTACAAATTTTCAAGCATATTTCAAAGTTGGTTTGCTGCTTCTAGATTGGGTTTCTACCCTAGGAGCTAGTGTACTCAACCCTGCTCCTTTGCAGTGTGTCCCAGGAACCCATCTCCATGGTGAAGGCGCTGGATGGTTTAGCATGATCCTCATAGGTATCTGAGTGGACATGTCGATGACTCTACTACTTCTGCAAAAGTTGATTTTACAACAGTTGCTTAATTTCCTTCATTTCCAGGGTCATTTACAGGAATATGCGATGGGCAATCTGCAATAATGTTCTTCTTCCCTGGCACATGCTTAACTTTAAAACAATCTTCCTGTAAAAATAAAGCTAGCAAGCTGTCCATGCAGTGAAACAATGTCCAACAGAGGACAAACTCTTGACTATAGGTTTTTGATACGTGCAAATGGATTAATTTACTGCTCCAAATATAATGTTGGAAGTGGTTGCCTGCCCACTGACATGCTAACAGTTCTTTCTATGTCAGGATATTTCTACTTTGATACATTTGAAGCAGATGAAGCAAAGTCAACCTTGCATGTGTGGTCATTAATAAACAGAGAAAAAAACTGCTTCAAGACCAAAAGCATTGGCGCAAAGTGTAATAAGTTTTGCCTTGAGTGTAGGGTTTTAAAATGGAAGTATTGGCGACAACATTTTTCATAGCATCGAATGCTTGCTGTTGATATGCCGACCATCGAAATGGTCGACTTTCATAATAACAGTCTAAGAGAATCCATCAATTCAAAATTCACAGTAGGTTTACTGTAGCACATAGTCTCGAAAATGATAACGTTTTGTCCTTAGATTTGAGGGGAGGAGCAGTTTTTATATCATCCAGTTTCACTTTGCGCACAACACCACCATTGAAGTTAGAAGGGCCCAAGAGGCCCAACATCCTTTAACATCCTTTTGAACACTGCACATTTGTTAGCACTAAACAAGTTTTACATATGCAGGGACTAACCTATCCTCTCAAAGTGACCTTCATCTTTATGGGTGAACATTCAGGTATCTTGAAAAATGTTTACACGAGTACAAATCTTGTAAAAGGTGATACATTGCTATCTGAAGAACAGGCTAAGCGGAAGCTAGCACAAAAGGCAATCAACTTTTAAAGCAATATAAATAACATGATACTTTAAAAGATGTATGGAATTTGGTTTAGAAGATCAGCCTGCAGAAAGTCTGCTTTTAAATCTGGTCTACAAAATGTCTGCCTTCTCTATCATGACTAATAACTCATTCACTTTATGGAAAGGATCAATGTTGGTTACAATATTATTTGGTGCCGTTAAGCCGAAGCATACTAAAACCTTTCATCATTTTTATTACTTCAAACTATTGGAGATTCTGCGGCTTCCACTTCTTCAATATTGTTTTTATTAACCATATCTTCTAACAGGTCCTATAATTCTGGCCTTACTGCAATGGAAACA
Organism: Triturus cristatus; assembly: GCF_964204655.1. NCBI lineage: Eukaryota > Metazoa > Chordata > Amphibia > Caudata > Salamandridae > Triturus > Triturus cristatus. The sequence goes on from NC_140588.1 coordinate 433,581,976, forward strand.
TACCTTTGTTTATATTACTCGAATGGCATTGGGTATAAGGATGATTTTGTGCTGGAATCCAGACAAATTGCTGATCCTATCAGAATATTTTTGGAAAACTTACTGTGCTGACTCCAATCTTCATTGTATATAAAAAGATCTTGTTTTCATACAAATGGATTAAAATAATTCCTAATCATCACTGATTCCCTCCAGCACAGACACACTAATGGGCTAATTACAATGTTGGTCAGAAAGGCTCCGAATGGCATTCGGTTTTTCCTAACCCGTGTCAGAACTCACATTTCCGACTAACTCTGGAACATTTTCGACCGCCCTATTACGATACAAGGTAACCATTCATTCTTTCTGACTCTTTTTCCAACCGACATTCGGAGAGTCTGAATCGGTCGTAGCTGAATCATACAGCTCTATGGACTGTTTCTGACTGACGTATTACGAAGTTCGATTCGAGCAGCCTTTCTAACGCGGTTTGACCGACACGGATCGTCTCTCGGAAACTGACTTTGGTGGCCTGATGCAGGCTCCCCTTCACCTGCAGACCTCCGGTTGGGGCCCTTGGAGGTACCCATGGGTCTCCTCTCTACAACCATGCACAGTGTGGCAGACACCATGGGGTGCCTGCCACAGAGTGCAATGTTTTCAGAAACCACCCTGTTTTTTCAATGAGAACCAGTGTTGTCTGTCAGAACACAGGCTTCCATTGAAGTCAATGGGAGTCTGACCGAACCGTGTAAGGAATAATGGTAATCAGGTCTGCAAACTCCCCGAACCAGAGTCAGTCTGAAAAGATTCCGACAAGGAGTCGGCTGGAATGCCTTCTGACCGACACATAATGAGGGCCTAAGTTTCAAGCTTTTCATACCCACAACCAGGCTGATCTCTTGTTAAATAAAACATTGTTAGGAAAATATAAAACAAAATAATTTTCCTTGGCAGAAATTAAAACTGCCCTAATGTTTGGTGCTTGCTATTTGACAGTATCTTTTAGAACTTGTTCAAAATAATCATTGGAAACTGGTTTAAGGGGGGCACAGAATCCACAATAAGCTCCCAAACATTTCATAGTATGTGAAGCACAAACATGGGAGCAACAACACATCTTAATCTCACATTACTATGACTCTTCACTACCTACACAATGGGCATTATTTTTGCACATTCATTTTCTGTAGCAGAAGTCTAAATCAATTAAGCAACTAAACAGTTGGAAAAAGTTTCACCCTCTCTACATACTTTTGAAAATGCTCCTTTTGGGACACATTTCAATCTCCTTGCTAATAGCAGGACACACTCAAAATGAAGCCAAGTGGAAATGGCCTGGACACCTATTCTTTCATTTTTAGAAGTCTTACTGTTGATTGCACATATCTCACTTGGTCTCTTTCAGGCCTACATTCATCCATTTCCATATTCCTAGATGTAGGAAATTGTAGTTCTGGTGGGGGGAGGGATGGTAGAAAAGCCACCTCAAATCAGAATCCTTGTCAGGATGAACCACTAAAGTCACTACCTAAACTTGTGGTTAAACCCTCTGGTAGCTTGGCACAAAAGTAGTAAGCCTTAATTTGGACACGATGAGTAAAGTATTTATGAAGCACTCAAAGGGTAATGCATTCAATAAGTAAAACCAGAGATATGAAATTAAAAAATGTGAATTAAAAATGGCACCAAAAAGTACAAAGTCAAACTGTTATCTGGCCATGTAAGACTGTCAAAGGAGGAGGTCGCCCATAATGGAGCGCATCTCCACTACAGAGACATGGTTCGCCCTAGTAGGAAGTTCACTTTTATTGAGAAAGTCATTGAGTTCTCAGAGGGGCAAGCTGGATCTGAAGCGGGACTCAACAATGGCAGGTTGTTGAAGAGTGGGGTTTGGTACAGTCATCTGTTAAGATAGGAAAGCTCAGAGTGGACGAAGTCTGTGCCCAGGAAGGCCTCACCAGGCTGTTGCTTGGCATCTGTTCAGATGAGCCCTCTACATTTTAACTTGGAGAATTTTCTGGAAGCAAGATCCCCTTCAGTGGGGCAAACTGGCAAGCTATGGCTGACCGACAATTCGACATCTGCAGCTGTGACTGCAATCACGGCCTTAGCCCGCACTCCAGGCTAAATATTTCTAGGTCCCACTTTCTGCAATTTGGGAACAGGAAGATTGCACCGTTTAAACCAGAGAACAGTCAAGGTCCTGTTGGCCCCACTTGGGAGTTCAGCTAAGGAGAGCAGCACGGTCCAGGACAGGTCCAGTTGGTACTAGTCAGCTGGACAACTGCAAGAAAAGAGCCCCTGAAAGCTTGTTGTCCCAGTATCTCAAACAGGAGGTCAGTCAACTGACCCTTCGAGTCATTTCTGTGGTGCTGGGTTCAAAGCAATCAGGCCTGGTCCTCCTCCTTCGGACAGCAGGGCAGTTTTCCTTCGGATTCTTCAGAGCTTCATGAGTGTTCTGAATAGGGCGATGTAAAAACATTTACAACCAGGGCCAGCCTGTGAGTGGGTGGAACTCCTAGCCACTCCCTGACCAATGGGGTAAAACAGCTCAGTTTTGAGGCACTTTATGGGTGTTTTGCTGTAAACTTTCAAAAGGAGCCCTTCTCTCCCTAAATCTACCATGGCAGAGCCCTTCTCCTGGTCAAAGTGCTCTGTAACCAACTAGATGCGTGGCAGTGATAATGGAAATCCACCCTTGTGGTTACTCCAGATTAGGCCTTGTGAAGTCCCTCCTCTCCAACTGAATTTGGAGCCAAGATAACTAGAAAGACACAAGGGAGACGGGACTAGGTGTGAGCTACATCTCCAGGGCCAGGGTCGGCACCCTTTGACGCTCCAGAGTGGGCTGTATACAGCCCAAAGGCCATACTGCTAAAGGAAGAAAAACACCTTTCCACAGCCAAGCCCTTTGTCTACTGTCTGGGAGCGATCCACATCTCACCACAGGGAATCCACCAGCAGTCAAATGACACTCGAGAAAGGGTCCCTTTTGGCTAGGCAGGAAAGTGACAACTTTCTGAAAGTGTCCTTTTCAAAATAGCAATATATAATCTGACTTCATGAGGAAGTTGAATTTTAAATTGCTATTAGAATGAGTCTTTGAACCATTTTTCTAGCTACTTGCAAACTGAAGGTAAGCATTATAAGGTGCTATAATGCAGCCTGGTGTTTCTTCTTGGAGAGGCACAGTAAAAAGGACTTTGGAGGCAATTCACTGCCAGCACATGTAAATCATTAAAAATCCACACCCTAATTTTTAAATAACATGCACCCTGCCCCATTAGCAGCATTTAGGGCCTACTTTAGGGGTGAGTTAGGAATTCCAAATGACGATTTAGGCCTTGCAAAAGGTTAATTTTTCCAGGTCGAAATGACAGTTTGAAACTGCCAACTTGGGCTGCCCGGAGACCTGTTTTACAGTGCTACTTTAGCAGGTGGCACAATGAGTGCTGCAGCCCACTGGTAGCATTTATTTACATGCTGTTGGTACATGTAGTCCCATATATTAGAGATGTATAAGTAAATTAAATGTTCCAATTAGGTATATGTCACCTTTACTATATTTTAGAATAGACCACAAGCACTTTACCACTGGTTAGCAGGAGTAAAGTGTGCATAGTCCTAAAGTCTACAATATGGGTTCAGACAGGGCAAGCTTTAGGGTGGTGCCTCTAGTGCAGCTGAACCAGGCGCTGACCGGCAAGGGTGGGGGGGGGGCAGTTTACTGGGTTTAGAAGGGCCTAATGCAAAGTTCCTTGTGTTAACCATTTTTCAGCATGTTCCTGCTGTTGTCTGTCGGTTTTGATTGATCCTAAAGTATCAGAGGTTTATTATGCCTGCTGCAATGTTCCATTGAGATCACACAACTTTATTTATGTGGATAACTCAATGGGTTGATGCTTTTGTCGCAGAGATGCTTTTGTAACCTGCAGCTCATGAACTCAGTTCCTAATATGGCTCTGTGACCTCATCAAAGAGCTACATGAAAACTACATAGTATAGGTTAAAACGTAGTTTTTTTTGCACCTAGATTTTCATTAGCCTAATGTTGTTAAACTGGTTAGTTTGGGTGGAAAAATCCGAAAACAAAAATGAAATGCATCTGAAAGAGGCTACGGAGAGATGAGGGGGTGGTAGTAAAGGAATCCGTGGGGAAGGAGGCGGGGGCGGAGGGGTGCATTAAAGATCGTTACCTTGCGCCACCAGCGCTAAACTGCACATCACAATAGCACCATCTTTGCCTTAGAATTGACTTGCGCTATGTGTAAAATAAATGCATGTAGATAGCAGAAAATAGTTCAACCAAGTATAAATGTGAATTCCTGCTAGAAGCCAGAAGATGGTGGTATATAGTCATATAAACTGGCAGCGATGTAAAATAGCTTAGACTAGAGTAATGCAAGTCATGAGACACTCTATGAAGGAATGAGCATGACTTCTTAGCTGTGAAGAAATGTTTTAAAATGGGTATGGCAGTGATTTTTTTTCTCTGCACAGCCGCGTTTCTGTTTTAAAAATGAACATCACAATTCAATACGCCCCCTCATGACAAAGAAATACTACTTTGATGGATGCAAGTATGTGCAAAAGGTTAACTGTTACTAATGTTAAGGGGGGAAATATTGCAACTTGCAATACATTTCTAGTGTTATGAAAACAAATTTGACGATTCCCTACTATACTTGGACTACTAGTCACTGGGATGTCCAAGTACCTAAAAGTCGAGATCGTGGGGGACTATTTTGTAGGTTAATGCTAGTGCAGTCACTCAAAGTGAAGCCATCCCGTGGTTGATGTGGGCAGATCCATTGAGCGATTCCTTGTGCTCTGGTTGGGGAGGGAGGAACATTATTTGAGTGACATTTGATCAGACCAATGGTTAGAGTGCGCTGACTAAAAGCATCTCTACATGAATATAATTTTGAATGATTTTCGGAAAACATTAGACTGGCAAGACCGCTAAAGCGGTCTTTTGTCCAGACCTACAAAAAGTATTACTGTGTATGAATTATATTTTTTATGTTTGAACTTTTTAGATAAATTACTTCAATTATTAATCAATTTTGTAGGAAGATACAAGTTAGTTATTTTTTATGGTAAACTGAAATTCGATATTAAAAAACAAATGTGTGAATGAGAACAATTTAGTGAACTATTTTGAACATTCGTCTAATTTAAAAAAAAAAATCAAAAATGTAATTTATAATCTCATTACAAATGAATAAACATAATACAACCTAACATTTGTAAAGAAAACACTTTAAGCTATTTAATTTCATATTCCGTATGTAGTTATATTAAGCCTCTTTTTTTGTTTGTTTAATCTTCAATTTATCCTATTGATGATATCATTCAAGTATTTTCCCATTAGTGGGATAGTTGGATTCCAATGAGGATGGATCGTTTTTTGAACAAATAGTATAATTTAAAAATGTATGCAAGGCATATGTAAATGTTAATTTGTAAAAGTTTAATTATCTTGGTTTGTCTCTTGTATTCTGACATGGCATATAGTGATTGGAATTTCTTTTTGGAGCATTGTTTAATTATATTTTCATTTTTTTATTTCATTTTTTTCGAGAATTTGGTGACCTGTTCCAGGTTGATTGTTTTAGCCATGAAGCTTTTTTATATCTAACATTTTTTTGGATGTTTGAGGGATTCGCTTGGAGCATTTTTTAAAAGTTAATTTTTTGCAGTGGCATTTTGGAAAGTGGATTCTTCATTTGATAAAGGCATGTCCTTGAGAACATGAAGAGACCTCAAGCAAGTCGATCACGAGTTAAGGGGATTTAATTTTATTATTGTAATATGTTAGTGTTTAAAAGATTAGTGATTTATTACTCCAGAGTAAATTCTATTAATTTCAGATAGTCTACAATCCAAATTGTGCCAAACCATCTTCATTCCGTAACAAGTTATGCTAGATTTGCCTTATTTTTTTTGTATTTATTTTTAGTGGCTAGAATATATGCAAATAGTCTGCCTCAGTCCTTGGAAATGTTGTCCTTTTTCCTCTCAAAGAAATTGTAAAAGCGTGATTCCCCCCGCTCCCCTTTTTCCTGTTGTAGAAGTAAATTAGTTGTGCCACCCTATTCGGAAATTGTTCAGTTTTTTCTTCTCCTACCTAAAAAGTTGAATACCAGTTCCAATATTCTTTTTGGAAGGTAGGAGGCCTCCTGTTTCCCACACTTGTTATCAACTTGCTCCATTTAGCCTCAAAATAATGTAAGTATTTAGTCAAGCTGTATTTGTAAAGCGCATTAAATAACTCACAAGAGTATACAAGTGCTGAGTTCCGAGCTGCTTGGGTGGCCTCACTTGACTAGCCAGGTCTTGATTCACCTTCTACACGCCATAAGAGGGTGAGGTCAGGAGATGGAGGAGGAGGATGTTCCAGCACTTTGCGGCGAGGTAGGAGAAGAAGTGCCCCCGACTGTTGCTTCAGCTGATGTGGGGTGGTGAGTTAAGGAGAGGGAGGCAGATTGCAAGTATCTGGAGGGTTGGTGGAAGCTCAGGTGGTGGGTGATGTATGCTGGTCCATGGTTGTACAGGGCTTTGTAGGCATGGGTTAGAATCTTGATTTGGCATCTCTTGTGGACAGTGAGCCAGTAGAGTTTCTTCAGGTGAGTGGTGATGAGTGTCCTTCTGGGGAGGTTGAGTCTGGTTGCTTAGTTCTGAATTGTCTGCAATCTCTTCAGGAGGTGTGTAGCAATTCCTGCATAGTAATTTGCCGTAATTCAAGTGGCTGGTGACGAGGGCTTGAGTGACGGTCTGCCTGGTGGTGGACACTGAAAGCCATTCTAAGATCTTTCAGAGCATGCGTAGCATGAGGAAGCAGGCTGAGATTATGTTGCTCTGTTTCTTCCTGCTGAGTTTGCTAGCAAAGATGATGCAGAGGTACAGGGCATGGTTGGAGAGGGGGAAGCAGAGAAGGTTTCAGTTCAGACCACCAGGAGTCGTTCTACTGGGAGATGTTTTTCCTGAAGATCAGTACTTCAGTCTTGTCTGTGTTGAGCTTAAGGCAGTTGTTTTGTATACAATCATCTGAACTGGTCATGCACAGGTGGAAGTTGGCCCTTGTGATGGAGGGGCCTTTGGATCGTGAGTATTAACTGGGTGTCGTAGGAGATAATGTTCAATCCATGGTTTATGATATTGTCTAGGGCTGTCATGTAGGCATTGAACAGAGTAGGGCTGAGGGATGAACCTTGAGAGACACCACAGTTGTTCTTGGGCTCTGAGGTGAATGGTGGATGGTGTTTTCTGTATTCTTCTGGTGAGGAAATTTTAGAACTGGGGGTCTCTAGTTGGCAAAGGTATGCACCTTTGACCAAGTATGGACCCTTGCTTTTAGTCAGGGTAAGGGGGATACACACTCTAGATTACCCCTGTTCACCCACTTGGTAGCTTGGCATGAGTTGATAAGATTATCACAAGGGCAATGTATAAAGTATTGGTACTCGAAACACACAGGAACACAGTGTTAACACCTCAAATGGACACCACACCTGTTTAGAAAAAAGTATCTTTATCTAAACTTAACAAGAAACAAATTGACAAATCCAACATGCATGTATTAAAATAGGAGTTAAAAACTATTATAGCAAAAATAGAACTTGTAGAAAACAAATAGCTGCACCTGGAGCTATTACGACGTTGTGACAGCCATAAATCCAAAGTGCAGCGCCGACCGCGAGGTGAACTGCGTCCCCAAACAAACAGTACTTTGAAAAACAAAGTCCATGACAACGCACGGTGTCAGAGTGGTGAAGCACCGGTACGGAGGTCGAGGCCGGCTCCCTGGTCGACACAGGGGAGATGAGGCTACGTATCCATGAGTAGGTGACATGTCATCCATGACAGGCTAAGTCAGTTGCATCGGCGGTGAGCCGTGTGTTCCGGTGAGGCTATGCGAAGTCGGCGAGTTCCTGGAGTCCTCCTCGACAGTCATCTGCGCTGCTATAACTTGGTGGAGTCGTCGGTGGTAATGTCGGTGCGAGCGCCATCATCGGGAAGGCCAATAACTGCAGGTTTCAGCAGATGTCGAAGGTCATCAGAGCAGGGGTGCAGGCAGGGCAGACCGTCATACACTACAGGTCAAAGTGTCACAGTGGCATTGTTGATGGCGTCGGTGACTGCATTTCTTGCTTTTCAAATTTCGTTCAGCGCCCAACAGCAGGAACAACCTTCAGAGGCCCAAAACTGGAACAGGCACCTCCTGTCAGGTCCGAACACTCAGGAGTATAGTTCGGTGGAGGGGGGGCGGGGGGGAAGTCTGTGTCCTGGATACTTCATAACAGGAGGCCAGTACACACAATCTCTTGGAGAGTCTTCTTGAAGCAGTTCTCTCAGGAAAGTTCATCTTTGTCCTTTACTTGGCAGAAGCAGCAACTGCAGGACAACATTACACAGCAAAGGGGCAGTACTCCTCCTCACAGCTGTCCAGCTCTTCTCCTTTGAAAAAGTTTCCTCTTGAGTCCGGAAGTGATCTAAAGTTCTGGGGTTTAAGGTCCACTACTTATACCCCATATTGTCTTTGTTATTTATGACAAGTGTCTCTGAACCCAATCCAAACCAGTTCTGTACTCTCTGGTGCAGCATGACCACAGCACGTGGAGACCGCGTTGTGCAATGGAGACAGGCCCTATTCAGGTGCAAGGAAATCTCCTCCCACTACTCTAAATGCAGCCAAGGTCTATTCAGCTCAGCTCTGAGTCATCCATAAAATGCAGCAGGGCACACCTCAACACCCCCTGGTAGCTGTCTAGTGCGAATGCACATCCTCAGCCACTGTCACTCCAAACCCAGAGAGTCCATACACAACCTTGCAGAGGTACACAGAATGGTTAAATAAGAAAATGCCTACTTTCCAAAAGTGGCATTTTCAAAAACACAATTTCAAAACCATCTTTACCAAAAGTTGGATTATTAAATTTGAGTTGTGATCCTAAACTCCATTTCTCTAGCTTGTCCCAATGTGAAATTATACTTGTAAGATGTTACAAAGTAGTGTGCTATTTTTTATCATTCAAGCAAGATTTTGTTTATAAATAGCAGATTCTCCAAAATGCTGCATCACACCTGTTGCTGGCCATAGCAAAATACCAATCTGTCTCTCACGCTCTTCCAATTTACATTGGCTACTGATTGGAAGGCAAATTGAATTTAGGGCCCTTTGTATTGCATTTAAAGCACTACATGGGCGTGGACCCAAATATTTTAAACACAAATTCCAAAGATGTGCTACAAAAAGGCAGCTTCGATATTCTTCTTTTAGCCTGGTGATTGAGGCCTAAAATAGCATCATGGGGTGGTAGAAGTTTTGTGGCAGGCACGGTTAGGCTGTGGAATTCCCTTCTGCTGGCATTAAAGAAAGAAACTGAACTCCTCATTTCGTAAACTGTTAAAAAAAAAAAAAAAAAAAAAAGTGGTTATTTAAAAAACACTGAATTGAAATGATAATCGAGGCTGTTGCTCCGTATCCTTTAGCTGGTTCTATAGTTTGAAACCAGTTCTTCACGCCTAGACACCCTCCGGTATTAGTGCGTGTTATACATTAAAAATGTAATTTAAAGTATCTCCCATCATAGCCTATGGGGACAGATAGCTTTTCAATAATGAAAAACAAAATGCACAGTATTTCACTATCCGGACCTGTCCCACACACCACTACATGTCCTACCTTTCACATACACTGCACAGTGCCCATGGGGGTCCTTTGGGATGACCTGAGGGGTATCTTGCATGTAAGAAAAGGGAAGATTAGAGCCTGCAAATTTGGTGCACTTGCCAGGTTGACATGACAGTTTAAAATTGCGCGCAGACAGTGCAGTGGCAGGTCTGAGATACATTTTCCAGGCTACTCATGCAGGTGGCACAATTAGTGCGGAAGGCCCATTAGTAGCATTTGATTTACAGGCCCTGGGCACACTGAGTGCACTTTACTAGATGCTTATCAGTAAATCAAATGGCATACATGGATAACCAATTGAATTAACAATTTGTACAGGGAGCACTTGCACTTTGACACTGACCAGCAGTGGCAAAGTGCCCAAAGCATCTAAGCCAATAGAACCCAGCACAGCATCAACATTACTAGAGGTAGAGGCAAAACGTCAGGGGAGACCACATCAAGGATGCCAAGTCTAACAGTATGGATGAAAACCATTTGAGGTCACCCTCTTGGATTCCTCTTCATCAGGGTGCAGTGGGACAGTGTTGAGGGGTGTTGAGAGGTCACAGGATCAGGGCAGCTTGTCCCGGTCTCAGAGGGTTCTGATATCATCAGTGGCTTACATTAGGGAAGTTTCAGTGCCGTGGATAGTGCATAATCTGGTGTTGGATGCGTTCAGTAGATAGTTGTTCCTCGATGTAATCTCAGAGTTGATGTCCTTTTCAAGGACATTGGCGGGTAAGGGGAGCTGGGAGATGAGCTGGTAGATTTGGAGCTTGTCAGGGTTGGCGGACTGTTTCTTGAGGAGGGGTTTGACTTCAACGTGTTTCCATTCATTTGGGAAGGTGGCCAAGGTGATGGATGTGTTAAAGATGGCTGTGAACTCATTGCTGATGGTCTTGCTGCCAAGGTTGAACATGTGTTGAGGGCAGAGGTATGTGGGTTCTCCTGAATGGATGGAGTGCACAATGTCAGCAGTGCTCTGTGTTGAGCTGGTCCCAATTGATGATCCGGTGGTCGCAGATAGTGACACTGGAACTTTGAAGTTTTTGCAGATGGTGGAGATCTTGTGGTGGAAGAAGTCCACCTGGGTGTTGCGGAGGTCTTGGAAGGGAGTGATGGTGTTTTCAGAAGCTGAGGGGTTGAACTTCTTGACAATGCTGGAGTCATTTTCTGTGGTTAGAGCTGGCTTCCAGGCAGTCATCTACGGCATTCCTTCTCATCACTTTCAGGAGTCGGTGGTTCTGGTTGAGCGATGCCTTAAAGGTGGTCTGGTTGGTGGGATCCTTGCTGGTGTGCCATTACCTTTCCAGTTGCTTGCATTTGCATTTTGCGGCTCTCCGTTCTGAGGTGTTTCAGCTAGCATATTTTGTTGTATTCTGTTATCTTTTCTAAATTTTAAGTAAATTGTTCAGTCTGGCATGAACCATTTATAGCATTACTTAACTTGCTCAGGATGAACAGAAAATAACAAGGTGGTACTTTTAAAAAAATAAAATGTTCTAATTCGCGCTCTGTGTACTATTCGTCTACCAGGTAGTTGTTTTGGGATCTTTCTCTCTGACTGCCTGCCATAGTGAAAAAACAAGCTTGAATGTTTCACATGGGAAGTTTAGAGTAATGTATATGTTGGCATTTTATTTCTTTTTGACAATAGCCAATTTAAGCATTTTGAGTATGCTTAAGTACCATTGTCAGGGAGTAAAGTGAAAAATTAGGGGTACTGTATTTTTTCTCCTTGCATGTGTTGTGCAGATTTGGATAAAGTGTGGTGGGCATCCTTTGAAGGTACCATCCATCATCCAAATCTGACTCTTCTAGTGCTAGTAAATATGTAGGTGTGGTGAATTTTTATTCTTATCCTATTCTTACTGTCCTATTTTTGAAAACAGTTAGTATGTTATTTTAAAAGTTTCAGGGACATTAATGTCACAAACTGTAAGTGTGTGAGGCGAACCTTTTTTAATGTCTTTATGTTAATGGTTCTTTTGTTATGAATTCAAATTTAATTTTCCTTCTACTTGTTGTGGTATGCTTTTCTATGCCCCTTAAAAGACTCGAGCGCTCAAAGGAAGTACATTTTATTTCTTTAAGGTGGTCTACAGTCTTTCTACTCTAGTTTCCTACTTCGGAGGCAGTTTAGTTGTTTTGCAATACTTTTAGTACTCTGTAGCTAAGAGTTATGGCCTTCGGAAGATATTGATCTCTATATTTAACTTGTGCATTTCAAATGTGCCCTGGGATGCTTATTCTTGCTTTGCAGTATATGTATCCCTTAACTCAACTGTTTCATCCCCACGAATTTGAGAGCTGCTGTATCAAAGTCTCATTTTTTAAGTGTTGTAGGAGGAAATACATTGTCAAATATATTCCTGTAAAAAAGCTATATACATTGTATCTGAGTTAAACGGACTTACACTCGATGCCAATTTTTCAAAAATCTGTCAAGTGTGGCATTTTCCAGACTATGTTCTACTTTTTTCCCTGCCTACGCTATTTAAAGAAACAAACTTTGAAAAGGATCCGGTTTATGCCAAATATGTTCTATTAACTTATTGAAACCTTAGTATTTTAGTTGAACTTCTTCAATCTTGTTGAGATGGCAACCTAGGATGACACCATTGACAACACTTCCTGATTTGGGTCCCTAGATATAAATAAACCTTCTCTTTAATAACTCCAAAACAACTGAACAGATTTACAACAAATTATGAAAAGCACACTTTCTGGACAAAGATCTAGCTTCCTGCCAAAGTTGATGTAATTTCATTCAGCGGTTCAGGCTGTAGTAGTGTCTAATATCCATAGGGGAAATTGCAAGGGGGAAATGTGTTATGGAACCCCATTTTTTTCTCGACCCCCACTTAATGAATCACTCCTGCAAAAACAGTTGATGGCCAGAATGCAGAACAAGTTCATACATTCACCCCAGTACAGAGATCTGGGCCTAAATCCATCGTTTTTTTGCTCACCATGCCATTCCAGTCTGAACCCAGCCATATGCAAATCAGTCTTGACCCTGTGCCTCATGGGAACAGTCCAGCCCGAACTGCTAAGCCAGGTCCTCCCTGGACTGGAAACAAGCATCCTAGTACCAGTTTCGGGGTTTCACCCCTCTTCAGCCAGAATAGCTTGATTCCAGTGGCATGGAGAGCACGGGACCCATGTCTGGGCATACCCATCCCGCTCGGGGTGACAAATGCAAAACCAACAGTTGATGGACAGAATGAAGAGTGCCAATCATCTCAGCAACCCTCATGACTAGGCCAGGTCTCCTGACCCTATGTATAAAAGCACATCAGCAGACAAATGAAATGCCACATTTTGTGGAATAATTTATTTAGAAAAGATGCACAGTATGCGGTCTATAAGCCATTGGCACCATGATTATCACGATTGGTAAATTAAGCTGTCCTGACGCATCTACCGCACTGCTGGAAACATTACCCATATAGTATGGATGATTTTCACATGCTGTGGGATATGCAACCTACAGCATGTTCTATGTTAACATTTCAGGGGCATATTTCAGTTTCTCAAGGACCACCTGGTGGGAAGACAAATTTAGGATTTGAAAAGGATTCCCAGTATCGAAAGATGGCAGAGTGTATTGTGACATGCTTTTCACTAGGTAGATGGCAATAAACCCCCACCTAATGTTAGATGGAAGTGTTTCTTGATTGCACAAAAATATTTTGGTCTGCACATATTAAATGTGGCAGTATCTTTAGAGTTCTATTGGAAGTAAGCACCAAGAAATCCTGTCATCCATGAAGTTTCTAAAGGCTTATACAAAATTTGAAATATCGCATGTGTTAAGGTAATACGACTCATCATGTCTGCATTTGTAGTTACCCCACTTCTGCAAGAGTTGGTCCTACATTTTTCTCCTTCCCTTTGGTATCAATCGGTATAAACCAGGAAATCTAGGCACTGTGGTCATTTCACCAAGGCTACCACCTGGCCATTATCAGTTCTAGGTCATGATTTCAAGGGATGTATGGCAGTCCTCAAATTGGGGGAGTTTGTTCCTAATCCGTTTCTGTGGTCCAACTCTCTTCTACGTATTATGATATTAAAACAACCTTATAGGCCAGTATGTCTCCACTTGACCCTTCCTTTTATATTATGTAATCTCAGACTGAATGTCTAATCTGTACTGTTGATGCACTGTCCTGCAGGGAGGCTACTTGTTTGTTCATTATGAGACAATATTGCGGTCCCTAACAGAGCATTAACAAAATTTGGTAGTGGTCAATGTTTTCCTCTATATTTGACATATGATCCATTTCTCTGGTGAGAAACAAACGTTTCCAAGTGGTCCTACGGATCCTATACAAGTGATTAGAATGATCCCTCTAGCATTGAGGGAATCACACCCCCTCCACCCCCATACATCAGCTAGCCTATAACGTGTCAACCATTTTGCAAATTCAGACGAGTTGTAAAGGTAGCACTAGCCAAAAGGCGACTGAAACCTCTCCACATTCAGGTCTGCAATGCAGTTAGACACCATCTTACTAAAAGTAAGGTGAGAAATTGTCCATTTCGTTACACTGAGGGAAACATTTTTCCATATAAGGAAATGGGTAAGCCTTTTAAGTGTCCCGACAACATCATATCCTCCCTTCTGTCTTTCCAGATTTTTCTTTTTAGGAAGGGATTACCAGAACAAACCCCAACAAGCACTGGCTGAACATATGAGGAGAAATAGCACAATACACTTAACACCACTGTTTTGGCAATTTTACATACACCAAACTATCAAGAGGAGTTCCATGCAGGTATGCAAAGCTAAAACTGACATTCACACAGGTTGATCAGACCTCTGTCAAAGATTGCATGTGGTAGATCGCATCATGTAATCAGAAAAAAAATATAGCGATTAAGCTGCTCCTCAAATTCCCATCAAGCATCCTCACTACTTTCACCTGTTCAGAAATCACAACAAATCTTTACAACATATACAAAGCAGATTAGGCACAGTGGGTGTGCAACCCCAGAACTCATTTTTTCGTCCTGAACACATTGTCAAAAACTGTTAGAAGGACCCACATCCATCTCTCAGCACACCACCTAAAATAATTTCTGTATGTTAAGACATTAGTGCAGAGACATGAGGTGGTACTGCTTGATGGAATCGAGGTAAATAAGCACTCTTAAGGCTTAGTAAGAAGCCATGCTACACTCCAAGATTGACCGTACATTCTCTTTCACAACGAGCAGCAGTAGAGATCAAAAGAATTTCAGAGCCTGGGATCAGGTGTGTGGCGGCTAAATGTAGTGAAGTGTCTGCCTCAGTTGTTGGTCAGGTCTATGCATTATACCAAGTTTCAAATGTGATCCTTCACTTCATTGATCGGACTCATGAATCATGCCAAAAGTATCCACCTTCTTGCCAGTGGTTTTGCAGCTGTGCAGAATAAATCACCGATTTCTAAAATAGTTAACTTGACCATGCATTTGCTTCTCTTTGTATGCTTGTGAAGGCTAAATAAGGGCAGGATAACAATGCATCGTTTTACGTGGAGTGACACACAGCCTTATATCAGTGCTCTGCATGAGCTAGGGCATGCCACAGTTGAGCCCTGCAAAGTGAAACAAGCACTCGCAAAGCCCACAGGCTGGCACTAGCCACCCGCCATTTTGTTTAGTCATGTTTTTTTGCAAAAATGTATTGTGGAAACTGCCAGGTCCTCATTAATGTAAAATAAAATATTGGCAAAATGTTTGTCTCAAAAAGCACACATTACTATACTACTCCCTAACACGGACAAGAACTACTTTTTTTCTGGATGTGCTCCTTGTGAAAAGGTAGCATGCTGTATCGCGTTAAGTAAGCCTGTGGATCAAGTGGGTGGACTCAATGCCCCTTTACAAATGTGAATGACACAACCACATACCAATTGATGAAGTATGGCTGAAAATCCCTATAGGTAACTGTTATACATAATCTTAGTAAAAACAAACGGTCTTGGCTAATGCAGAACTAAAATAGCCAAGCAGTTTGGCATTGGCTGCTAGTATCTGGTCTTTGAGAAAGGAGGCATAAAAGAAAAAGGGTATGAAAGCAAGAGACAAAGAAAGAACAGCGAAAAAGAAGTAATGACTTAACCCGGAAAAGTTTCAAATGGAAACCATCGGTTATACTGTGATGTAACAGTATTCATATAAATAAGACACTCCAAAAGCAATTTACAACACCATTGGCAGGAGGCAAGAACTGATCAGGCTGGAATGTGGCTTGGTTACATCACAAAGTTCTGCTATCACATCCAGCTCTCAACACAAAGGCAACATTAAAGCAGTAAGGGTATAAACAAAAACACTGGTACTGAACGGTTGTGTTTGGATTTGCTCCTTGAGAAAGAGCAAAATGCAGTCGCTGAAAGTGAAGTTGTCTTTAATAAGCTGACCCATTGCCCCTTTCAGTATGCTGTGGTGGGCGAAAGCAAATTTTGGATGAAGCAGCAGACCAACTGATGAGAGCTGGCGGAATGTCCTGCCCTTTTAAGTGAGTATATTATGCATATCATTTTAGTAAAATCAAACAGTCTTGCCTAGCAACAGAACTAAAAAGACTTTGAAGGGCCCTATAGTACCCTCTTTCCGTCCTTCATTGGCTGGATTTTAAATTAACAGTGTAACCCCTGAGACATGCCACTATTTTGAGGTACCCTGCCTGTATTTTATCACCAACATACTTTCACAAAGCAGAAATTAGATTTTAAGAGGACTGAATATCTTCTTAGTCTGACTTTCTTCCACCCTTCATTGGTGGAGGAGGAAAAAACTGTACTATCCAACATATGCTAATTTTCCACATGAATAAAGAAGTCCTGTATACCGTCCCAAATTACAGTACCTATTGTGCTCTTCCGCCTAAACCTACTCTTGCACAACTGAAGCGACTGAGGAAAAATTGATTTACCCAGTAAATCAGTCTTTCTAGTGAACCATTGTTCCAAATCAGTATCACAGCATTACCAAAGACCAAGTTTTTTCTAGTGCATGAACTAACCATTTAGTAGCAACCTTATTTTCTTCAAATTTAGCCTTGCCAGTACCAGTGATATAGCCACTACAATTGGTAGACTGCAGTGCTTGATTAAACATAGACGCTTGTTCACTAGTCATGAAAGTCTGACGCCCTCTTCATATTTGTAAAAGACCTCTGACAAAAAGGCCTTACTAACAGATCCTTTACTACGCAGGTAAGTATTTGGTTGTTAAATAACATAATTGTTTTTCTTAAAGTGCCTTGTGTGTGGGTAGAGATACAGGATAGTATGGGTGATTTTAGGGTTCATGGGTGGGTAGATGCTAAAGAAGGTAAATGTAGTTTTGGGGCTTTAGGGGTAGGGAGAGGGAAGGGGGGGTTAGGAGTCCCTACCCCCAGAAGTATATGTGATATTCCACTCAAAACTATCCTCACCTGACTAAAAGCATTGTTGACAATGGTGCGCCCATAGGTTTGAACCCCTGTATTTAACCCAGTGTGGAAATATGGATTTTTCTGGTCAGTTATGTCCCCTATCTTGGACCCCAACGGTTCTATGTGCATGTTACAAGTACATGTATGTTCCCTCCAGTTCCAGTTATGAAGACGCAAATACATGTGCGTCCACCGTTAACATGTCCTCTGTTGATCCGCCATGAATGGGCCGGATATTCCATTCCTAAGTACGAAAGGCCACCGCCTTTATATGGTTCACTTATGCCATTTTACAGTCCAGGCAAGTAGGCCCTGATTCTGCCATCAAGTTTTTCTTGCTTTCTGTCTCTGAAGCTCCAGTCCGAGCCTGCATCTGTGACCATGAACTTTGTCTCATCCTCTGCGCGGCTCTCGATGCCTGACATCAGCTTGCTGCCTGCCAAGAACTGTATTTCACCTTCGGAAATTATCTGCTCCGCTCCCTGCCCAATGCATTCCTGTCTAGTAGCTTAAGTAAACATTCTGCCAACTACCGAGCAAAGGCCCGGCTTCTCTGTCTTTATGCAAGTAATTCATAGCCCTGTTACTATGGAAGATTCCGCCCTCGCATCTAGTATAGACACTTAGACGCTTGTACACGCACTAATAGTCAGTATAGTCAGTATAGAATAAGATTCCACTCGAAGAGACCTCTCTTTTGGATAACTTAGTTCTTTAAACATAGGATGTTAGATATGATTTGCGATTAGGTTGACTTGACCCTTCAGACTTCTGTCGCCACATGTAGAGCTAAATGTCAAGTCCCCTTCACCCCCTAGTTGCACGTCAATTACACGTCATGCTGCTGCGCGCGCATTTCTGCCAAGTATTTCTGCTGACATTGCGAAATTCTTTCATGTAACCACCCTCTTATGACATCACATCTGATGACGTTCTTTAAACACACCCAATTACGCCTATCTTTGCCACGTATGAATATATTATCTCCACTATCAATTGTTACGCCTCTTGTATTTGCTTCACTGTAATGCTTATTGTATAAAAGTAATTGATTGTCAATAACGTATGTACTTCACTTCCTGAACCTTCGTGGTGATGGAACCTGGAGCAACCGATTATAATCGACCTCTGGAATAAAGCCCATTCCGAACCTCTAATACCACGGATTCTGCCTCTTATTTACTGAGCTATTTCATTATGTTTCTGTATCAAATTAAGTCCCGGTAATTAAATTATTTACCACAGAAATGGCGCCCGAACAGGGACACTTTCTCATCTCACGCGCCGGCGGTGCGTTGCAGGCCCGGTCTCCTGCCACAGCTGGTCGGACAACAACGCGTACCAGCAGGATTTCCTGTATCTCCCTCCGGTCAAGCGGGGGCGACTGAGGCTGCGATCAACACCCAGACGAGGCGGTGAGAAGTGCGAAGTATCCCGACCAGAGCCTAGCTGAGAGAGCAAGATCCGAGGTATACAGAGGCCCACCAGTTTCCGAAGTCCCAAGTCAAGTCCGGTTTCCGAAGTGTTCAAGTCGAGTCCAGTCCGGTTCAAGTTCAGTTTCCGAGGCCTTCCGTTCCGAGCTACCCGGTGAGTACCATTACTGGGGAGGCGTTCTGGCGTGCACATAAGTTGTGCCGGTCCAGACGGGTTTGGGTACACAAATCCGGTCTGCACTGTTTCAGCAGTGTATCTGTACTGTTTAGCAGTATATCTAGTATATCAAGTATATAAATTCAGAATAAGTCAGTTAATGTCGAGTATTATGTTTTAGTAATTAAGTTTTTCTTAGATCATCGTCATCATCACCGCTGCTCATTTTAAATGTTAAATGTTAAATGTATTGATACGTCCTGCATATTGTGGTATGAATGACTGTTCATTATTGTGTTTTATTGTATTAAGTTTGTTCAAGATCAAGTAGCAGACCAGTTCTCAATATGCCGCTCTTTTCGAAACTAAGACAGATCACAACTAGAAAAGGGGTACTCGAAGAAGCTGTTCCCATTCCCCCTAGGGACACTCCAGGGTACTTCATGTATCATAAACATGGCCTAGACGCCATATTATTTCTCGATTTATGGGTAGACTACACTAAGGAATTACCAGAAAGTCAGAGGTGGCCCGCAGCTGGGACCTGGGATGCAGAGTGCATCGTGAAAGTAGAGGAAGAATTATGGAAAAAGAAAGCTAGACAATCACAGAAAGACGCCATTGAATTATGGCGTAAAGAATCGTATAGACGTACAGAAAAAGCACGTAGACAGGAAGAGAAGAGTAAAGAGAATTCAAATGAAGTCCGAGAAAATCTATTAATTAAAGAAGGTGCACGAGTGAAATCAGAACAAGTAGACAGACAAAGAAATGCCCTTATGAATGGTATGTATCCCCTTCTGGCTGAAGGATTAACTAAGGCTACTCCAGGGATACCAAAAGACTTGCCAACCCCATTATTTCCAATAAAGGTACATCCTAAGGGGCATCCTAGAACCGCAGAAGATGTTTTTCTTTCCTCATATTTAGATGACGCAGCTCCAGAGTATGCTAATCCCGCCCCACATAGACCGCCTGCCAGGGAGGTTCAACGCCAAGATCCAGTACCCGTATCCCTACAGCAACAAGTTCTGACACAAGTTCCGGCAAGCACATCTGTTTCTGCATCTGTCCCTACAGCTACTTCTATAGCTGTATCCACACCTATAGTTGCTGTATCACGTTCAACGAATCCTTTCACACCCGATACCCCAGACGGGGCTACCGGAGGTGCTACCAATATCTTTTCTACGCCACCTAGAATAAATAAACTTACTTTTCAAGAGTCAGCACATCCACGTACCCCCAAACTCATAAATGCCCGCACGCTTAAGGAACTTCTAGTAGATTGTAGATATGACCCTGTGCCCGGCAAGGAGGACGAAATGATCCTGGCATCATTACGTATCAGACGAGCCGCGGTGTATTTAGGGAAGTTACCAGGAAGGACTATGCATCTAGATAATATATATCATTATGTCCAAACAGGGCGAGATTCTGAATGTATTAACAGAGCTATGGAATACCAGAAAGTGGAAATACAGGGGGAACTGTTACGTTTCCTCATAAATTGCGTAATCAGAAATCAAGACCGACCGGGGGTAGATCCGGAAATAATGCAAACTCTTACCAGATGGAGCCAGAATATATCAGAAGGGAGACATGATAGGCAAAAATGTATAATAGCCATGTGCAGAAAGATCCGTAAAGAAATAGAACGCCTACACGAAGAAAGATTAACGGTAGACCAGTTTGAACAAAACTAGGAGGAAGAAGGATCAGGACTGCCCACAGGACAGTCAGAAACCATAGCCTATGTAGGTAGAGGAAAATCTTGTAATAGTACTAGATGTCTTACTGATCCGATACGTCCGATATGTCTAGAAAATAACAGGAATTTTCAAACACCAATAATAAATATAAGGTCTAACGAGCATTCATTCCAAGCCGCTGACAAATTACTGCGAGAACGAAGGGGTTATCATTTTCTTGATTCTATGGATGAACAAGAATTAGCTAGGTCAGCCGTTCATTGGATTGACAGTCCCGGAATGTATGGTGATAATACAGTAGCACACACATTTTTGAATCTCACCCCAGATGAACAGCGTTTAGCTGGGATTTATATGATTCAACAACTTCTTATACTATATAAAAGCCAACATTCAGATCCTGGTCCCTTACCTGATATATTGACTGAATTACTCACGAATAAATGGAGAGGTCCAGGTACTAAGCTAATTAAAGAAATACTAGAATCAAGAAAGCAGTACATTCTTTTTATATGCCCAGAACATGTCTCACTGCCCACTAAGGAAAGAACCACGTATTACATGGACAGACAGAATCCCTTACGAGAAGTACACCCAATAAAGGGCGAGGACAATCAGTTTAAACGTGTATATGTATATACGCCCATATCAAAAATAGAATTGTTAGAAATGAAGAAAGTGGTACCCAGTCATGACAAAGACCCAGCGGGTTTCCACCGAGAAATTAAAGATATGTTACTCATGGGAGAGTATACCTATCCCGACATTATGACAATATTAAAGGTATTAATGCCTGCTGGCATTTATGAAAAACTCAAGGAAAAAGAGTGGGAGGTAGGAGACCAAAAGATAGAGTGGACAGCATTAGAAAATGAAGAAAAGGCCCGAGGTCCAGGTTCGGGGCTTGGGGACAAAACTAAAGCACTGCCAGGTTTACTAGTACAGGTACTGCCACGTTTATTAACTACGAAAAAGGAAGACTGGGGTGCAATTTCAGCCTGTAAACAAAAGCAAGATGAAGACACTAGTGATTTCTATGCACGATTTGAAAAATGTTTCGGTATAAATAGTGGCATAAAAGCAAGTAGCGAATCATACCCACATCTGTTTGTGACAAAATTAGTTGAAAATTCCTTGCCCCAAGTGAAGAATAGAGTATTAAAATTCGAGAGTACCTGGCAAGGTAACACTCCATCACAAATGTTACAAATGTTACAGTATCATCACAATAGAATTAGAGAGGAACAAGATCATGAACAAAGACGCATGAAAGACACGAAAATGAAAATGCTAGTCTCCCAGACAGTTCCAGCTGAAGGACATAAAAAGGGTACGACACATTCTGGCGATTTAGCAGGACCTGTAAAAGGGACATGCAACTATTGTAAACAACTAGGTCATCATGTACACGATTGTCCAGTCCTGAAGCGTAATATCGCCACGGGTATTACAAAAGAAAGACCACGGCCACTTAGACAGGATCAGAATGAACAAGGAGCCTTGCAGCATGCACAGTCCATGCCAGCTCCACCACAGACTATACAGTTTGTGCCAGCTGCACCAGCGCTGCCTGTTGCTGCCACGCAAACCACGACACGACAACTGTACCAGACCGCACAGTATGATTATCCTGATTATCAACGATACGCATGAACCAGCCTAGAGAGGGAAGTTGACTTACCCCTTATCGAGGTCCCTGTAGACCAAGAAGGACCTTATGTACATAGTGAATTATTAGGCCAAGATAGAAAATTTTTACTCGATACACGGGCAAGTCGAACAACTATAAAACGTAGTGAAGTTCCAGGGGCACCCCTCTCAGGCTCACAGAATATTTCCCTTGGTTTTTCAGGAAAACCTATTGTTAATGAAGTGTCACAACCTCTTCCACTTACGATAGGACCTTTGACCCGAACTACAGATTTGTTGCTTACTAAATCATGTCCAGAAAACCTGTTAGGAATAAAGACATTGAAAGCTCTAGGAGCTATAATATGTTGTTCTCCGGAAGGAGTAAGATTGTTTTTACGTGATTTTAAAGGTCATTATGTGTCTAGAGACATGGATCCCCGATTGCAGACTTTACCTACACATCTATGGGCACAAGGCCCTACTGATGTTGGTTGCATGAATATTACACCATATCGAGTTACACTAAAGGCAGGAGTGGTACTACCACGAATGCGACAATACAAGTTACCACCAGATGCTGTAGTGGCTTTACTACAAATCATTGACGAGCTCATTGCCCAAGGAATGGTTGTAGAAACAGACTCCAATGTATGTAATTCACCGATAATTCCAATTCTCAAACGAACAGATCCGAAGGCCCCGCCAGTATATCGATTGATTATTGATCTGCGCGAATTAAACAAGTGTATTGTGCCACAATTCCCTGTGGTCCCCGATATCTCATCATTACTGACAGCTATTGATTCCGAAGCAACATTCTTTACTGTAATTGATCTCAAAAATGCCTTTTTCAGCGTCCCAATAGATCCAGAAAGCCAATATTTGTTCGGATTTAGTTTAAATGGACGTAGCTTCAAATTCTCACGCGCACCTCAAGGATTTACAGAAAGCCCCAGCATCTATAGCCAAGCACTGAAACGAGAACTCGACAGTATCCACATGCCAGTTAACACTGCTTTGCTTCAATATGTCGATGATCTGCTGATCACCGCCCGAAGCGAACCTGAATGTGAAAAAGCATCACTGACGGTTTTACAATTTCTAGCCGAAAAGGGGCACAAGGTGTCCCCTTCTAAGCTGCAATTCTGTGTCCAGCGAGTTATTTACCTTGGTCACTCGCTGTCCAAGGAGGGAAGGCAGCTTACACCCGACCGCATTCAGTTAATAGCTAACATGCCAATACCCAAGACACAAAAGGAGGTGCGGGCTTTCATAGGCCTCACTTCATATTGTAGGCAGTGGATCCCTCAGTATGCATTTCTAGCAAAACCACTCATTCAGTTGACAACACAGGAGGCAGCCACATCGACTGTTCTCCCTTGGACTCGGGAACATACACAAGCTTTTGAAAGCTTAAAGAAAGCTCTATGCCAAGCACCTGTTTTAGCAACACCATGTTACAGAAAACATTTTACACTCTTTGTTACAGAACGAGAAGGTACTGCCTTGTCAGTACTCACACAGGAACAAGCAGGAGCACACAAACCATGTGCTTATTTTTCTAGTACATTAGATCCCGTAGCTCAGGCTCTGCCTGCGTGCCTGAAATCAGTGGCAGCGACAGCTTTAGCAATCAGACAAAGCGATGCCATAGTGTTAGGACATCCATTGACAGTACAAGTACCACACGCAGTAGAGGTTCTTGTGAATCGAACGCAAACACAACACTTGACTATAGCACGACTTACAGGGTATGAACTAACATTGTTTCAGCCACATATAGAAATCAGACGTTGTAACACATTGAATCCTGCCACACTTTTACCTGTAAATGGAACAGACCCATTAGCCCACGATTGTATTGATGTTATTACAATCACGACGAAACCCAGACAAGACTTGACAGATGTTCCATTGTCAGATCCAGACCTGACGTTGTATGTAGATGGTTCATGTATGAGAACAAGTACAGGAGAGTTAGTGGCCGCTTACGCAGTCACCACAGACACTGAAATTATTGAAACCAAGTGTATAAATACCTTGTCTGCTCAAGCAGCAGAGCTTGTCGCTCTGACACAGGCCTGTATTCAAGCCACAAATAAAAAAGTCAACATATACACTGATTCACGTTATGCATTCGGAGTTGTACATGACTTCGGCGTGCTGTGGCGAGAGAGAGGTTATTTAACTTCTCACGGTGCCCACATTCAGCACGGACCCCTCATTCATGCTTTATTAGATGCAATACATTTGCCCATTGCAATATCGATTATGAAATGTAAAGCTCATACGAAAATTACTGATATCATTTCTCAAGGCAATGATCTAGCTGACAGAACAGCTAAACAGACTGCTCAAACTCAAACATCCGACATGACAAAGACAATAGTCCAGACACCAACACATTGTATGATGGTTAAGGATCCCGCTCTTGATGTAATTGACATACAGACATATGCTACACCAGACGAAATAAAGAAATGGACTGAATTAGGAGGGATCCAAACCGATCAAGGATGGATGATGAAGGAAAAATCTGTGTGGTTCCTTCCTGATTCAATGGTCCAGGTCATTATTAACACTGTCCATAGTCCAGCGCATCTAGGAGAGAAAGCAATGCTAGACAGCATTCAACATATTTGGTTCAACAAGCATTTACGAGCAGCAGCGAAACAAAAAGTTCGTACCTGCATGATATGTTGTCAGTTCAACCCAGGAAAAAGCGTTCCCGTAGAGCAGGGTGGATTTCAGCCTCCTGATCACCCTTTTGAAATTCTCCAGATGGATTATATCCAGATGGAACGATGTCGAGGATTCAAATATGTTCTCGTAGTTGTCTGTGCTCTTTCCCGTTGGACAGAGGCATACCCGGTTTCAGATTATACTGCCCCGACTACTGCCAAGCAGCTAGTTCGAGAATTCTTTCCACGATACGGTTTACCACATGCTGTTTACTCAGATAACGGCCAGCCGTTCTCATCCGAACTAATGAAACACGTTTCACTTTTGCTAGGATATCAGTGGAAGTTTCATTGTGTCCGACACCCCGAGGCAGCAGGTCTCGTGGAACGACATAATCAAACTTTAAAAATCAGACTGTCCAAAATATGCAGAGAGAAAGGTGTCGACTGGGTAGTAGCATTACCAGTTGCACTCTTTTACACAAGAATGGTAGCACACTCTCGAACAGGGCTATCCCCGTATGAAGTGATCTTCGGCAGACCACCAAATATGTGGGGGACGCCTATACCACGCAAAATAACTGATATTGACTGTAACATGCTGACAGATTATTTGGCTTCCTTGATGTCTGCACTACAATCTTGTCGTTCACAGGTAGCTGCAGCTTTTCCTGACAACACTGAGGTGAAACCCCATGACGTGGTTCCGGGAGACTTGGTCCTCGTGAGGAACTTTGATCGAAAGACTCAGCTGGAACCTAGGTGGAGGTCACCTCAGCTGGTGTTGCTCACCACAAGAACAGCCGTGAAGATCGAAGGCAGAAAGGGATGGATTCATTCAAGTCATATCAAGAAATTTCATGGACTAAAATCAGATGTGAATACCTCACCTTGTGTGTCTTCACCCATTGACTCAAAACTTCCTTTTGTGGAAAAAAGTGATTCTGAGCATTATAAATTAAAGCTCAGGCCCAATCAGTCGAGCAATTTGATTGTTTAAGTCCTCTCCAAGGTGAAGCGGTTGAATTGTCTCTGACATGTATCCCTTGGACCTGAATAGAGAAAGCACCCGAAAAATGTTGAAACGACAGGCGTACTGTAAATCACTGCGTAGTCATTGCATAGTGACGTTAATTTTATTTTTCTCAAGTCTTTTAATAATTACTGCAAGTATATTGTTGCACATATATTATCCTATTTCTAGACATGTTTACAATGTTACTGCTGAACATTCTTTTAGTAAATTACCTCCGCTTGAGTTGTCTTATAGATTTGCACTGCGCAATAACACGTTTATTAGTATGTTACATCATTCCCATCAGGTTAGCAATGCTACAAATTGTTGGATATGTGGCCGACTCCCTCCCTATCAGAACTATAAAGGAATTCTACCTCTTTTTCCATACCCATTCACACACAACGGCTCCTGTGGAGCATGGTTTAGTTTAATTAATTCCCAAGATTCGAACTCTGCAGTTTATCAAGACAATGGGGTATGGGGAAATCTGAACTTAGTTTTACTTAAGGTCTGCCACCCCAACAAGGAGGGACTTCCCAAAAGAACAGGAACTGATCTAGAAAATGAAGTATATGGATTAGGTAGTTTTACGCTTAATCTCCTGATCTTGAATGTCGAATCCGAAGCTAATCCAAGTTTGCCCGCCATGTCAGTATTTCCAGTAAAAGGTGAATTATGTGTAAGAAAGAATGGTTCCATACACATGGGCCATAGTAAATGCACCACTGTAGTAGAATTTAGTGATCAAGGCAAGTCTACATTTAGAGCTTCCCGCCATTCCTATTTTATATGTGGTCAGACGGCATATGTACGTTTGCCTCTAGATTGGGATGGTACTTGCTACATTGGATTCCTTTTGCCACCTGTTTTTCTAGCTCCTCCTGATTATCACAGAAATATTCATTTAGTATATAATAGAGTAAGGAGAGATCTCCCAATAGTCGACTACACTGAAACAGCATGGGAAAAATACACAGATTTCAATAAAGGTCTCTTTCCCTATATAGGTACCGTTACTAATAGTAAGCTGATACGTAGATTGACTAGAACCCTTGAAGCAGTAGTGAACGAAACTATTTCCGCCTTAGGCAATTTAACAGAAGAGCAGTCTGCTATGCGGATTGTTGTGCTTCAAAATCGTCTTGTCCTTGACGTCATCCTGGCCGATAGGGGCGGAGCTTGTAGGGTCATCGGATCAAGCTGTTGCATTTTCATACCAGAAAATTCGCCATCTGTATATAAAGCTATAACGCACCTTCATAAGATTGTAAGCCAGATACACCAGAATCCAGGCACCTGGACTTGGTCCGGTTGGTTTTGGAGCGTGTTATCAGCCTGGGGATGGAGAGTCCTATCCTTCCTAGGTATTGGCCTTCTCATACTATTCAGTTGCTGCTTATGCCTACAATGTGGACCAGCGATTTGTGGTCTGTGTGCCACATCGTGCATTCCACATCAAGATTTTCATTCAAGATCCCGGAAGAAGAAAGAAGAACAAATGATGCTATATGAACAGATCAATGGATTAATGAAGATTGATATCTCTTGACGGGCAAGTAGGGGACAAGGAGGGAATGTGGAAATATGGATTTTTCTGGTCAGTTACGTCCCCTATCTTGGACCCCAACGGTTCTATGTGCATGTTACAAGTACATGTATGTTCCCTCCAGTTCCAGTTATGAAGACGCAAATACATGTGCGTCCACCGTTAACATGTCCTCTGTTGATCCGCCATGAATGGGCCGGATATTCCATTCCTAAGTACGAAAGGCCACCGCCTTTATATGGTTCACTTATGCCATTTTACAGTCCAGGCAAGTAGGCCCTGATTCTGCCATCAAGTTTTTCTTGCTTTCTGTCTCTGAAGCTCCAGTCCGAGCCTGCATCTGTGACCATGAACTTTGTCTCATCCTCTGCGCGGCTCTCGATGCCTGACATCAGCTTGCTGCCTGCCAAGAACTGTATTTCACCTTCGGAAATTATCTGCTCCGCTCCCTGCCCAATGCATTCCTGTCTAGTAGCTTAAGTAAACATTCTGCCAACTACCGAGCAAAGGCCCGGCTTCTCTGTCTTTATGCAAGTAATTCATAGCCCTGTTACTATGGAAGATTCCGCCCTCGCATCTAGTATAGACACTTAGACGCTTGTACACGCACTAATAGTCAGTATAGTCAGTATAGAATAAGATTCCACTCGAAGAGACCTCTCTTTTGGATAACTTAGTTCTTTAAACATAGGATGTTAGATATGATTTGGGATTAGGTTGACTTGACCCTCCAGACTTCTGTCGCCACATGTAGAGCTAAATGTCAAGTCCCCTTCACCCCCTAGTTGCACGTCAATTACACGTCATGCTGCTGCGCGCGCATTTCTGCCAAGTATTTCTGCTGACATTGCGAAATTCTTTCATGTAACCACCCTCTTATGACATCACATCTGATGACGTTCTTTAAACACACCCAATTACGCCTATCTTTGCCACGTATGAATATATTATCTCCACTATCAATTGTTACGCCTCTTGTATTTGCTTCACTGTAATGCTTATTGTATAAAAGTAATTGATTGTCAATAACGTATGTACTTCACTTCCTGAACCTTCGTGGTGATGGAACCTGGAGCAACCGATTATAATCGACCTCTGGAATAAAGCCCATTCCGAACCTCTAATACCACGGATTCTGCCTCTTATTTACTGAGCTATTTCATTATGTTTCTGTATCAAATTAAGTCCCGGTAATTAAATTATTTACCACACCAGGAACAGTCCTCCTGAAAAAAGAGAAGCACACTCCGATGAGTCTTTATTGTGGCATTACGTTTGAATGCATTGGACTCTCCCCATGCATTTTGGCGTACAAACCTTAATGACTGGTAAAGAAACACAGTGCACACATGCTTTTAACTATAAACACAGTACTTCTTAGAAAAACAACCCTTTTCCCTCAAGAATGGTCACCATCGCGCCTATGAATTTTAGATTTTTACTTATGCTTAATCACTGTTTTAAGGCACGTCTGCATTTTCTATAGCCGTTTTAGTAAGTGTGTGGGGTGAGTCTGATGCATTACATTCTAATGTCACAATAAAGAAAGGCTCAGGAGTGCCCTCTCCTCTTTGCCTGAAGAATATATAGATAGATTTAGATATAGATGTATTACTTATTGTGAGTCGCCAGTTCATGGGTATAGTTAGGACCCAGTGTTCAATAGGAAAAGCATTTTCTGTTTTGCTGATTACTTTGGCACTGTTTAACAAATTTTCGTGACATTTTCAAAACTAGTTTGCCATTCACTTCAGGTGCTGACTAGAAAATGTTGGAGTGTTCAAACTGGAATGGCATGGTGAGCAAAAAAACGATGGATTTAGGCCCACATCTCTGTACTGGGGTGAATGTATGACATTGTTCTGCATTCTGTCCAACTGCTTTTGCAGGAGTGATTCATTAAGCTGGGGCCGAGGGAAAAAAAGGGGGGTCCCAAAACACATTTCCCCTTTGCAATTTCCCCTATGGTTATTAGACACTACTATAGCCGGAACCGCTGAATGAAATTACGTCAACTTTGGCAGAAAGGTATATCTTTGTCCAGAAAGTGTGCTTTTCATAATTTGTTGTAAATCTGTTCAGTTGTTTTGGAGTTATTAAAGAGAAGATTTATTTATATCTAGGGACCCAAATCTTCAGCCGATCCGACAGATCTCTTGGCGAGATCTGATTGTCTTTCAACACTTCAACCAGGAAGTGTTGTCATCCATCTTGGGACTCAGACTGAGTCCCATAAAAAAACGTTAAAAAGGAAGACAAAGGAGCAGGGTAGAAATACGCTTGATGAATGACCTTGCTACTTTTCAGACAAGCTGAAGTGAGTTGTACACTAGTTTTGAAAATGTCATGAATATTCATCAAATGGCGTCAAAGTTATCAGTAGCTTTCGGTCCAGAAAGAGCCTTTTAGACCTGGCTTTTTCAGTGGGTTTATCTCCAGACATTTTGCCCTTTGGTGTCTGACCTGTTTTTGTTGGTTCTATGACTGCTGATCAGTGCTAAAGTGCATATGCTCTCCCTTTAAATTGTTATGATTGATTGGTGTTTCCATTATTGGCTATTTGATTTACTTCTAAGTCCCTAGTACAGTGCCCTGTGTGCACCCAGAGCCTGTAAATCAAATGGTTTTTCCATGTGTCACCCAGAGTGGGATGGGTATGCCCAGACATGGGTCCCCTGCTCTCCATGCCACTGGAGTCAAGCTATCCTGGCTGATGAGGGGAGAAACCCCGAAACCGGTCCTTGAATGCTTGTTTTCAGTCCAGAGAGAAGCTGGCCTGGTGGTTCGGGCTGGACTGTTCCTATTGGGCGCAAGGTCCAGACTGATTTGCATATGGCTGGGTTGAAACTGGAATGGCATGGGGAGCAAAAAAACGATGGATTTAGGCCCAGATCTCTGTACTGGGGTGAATGTATGACATTGTTCTTCATTCTGTCAATCAATTGTTCTTTTTGCATTTGTCCCAGCGAGTGGGACGGTGTTTGAAAGTGGATTATTAGTAGGGGCAAATGTATATCTGCCACTGGCAATAAGGCCACTAACACAGTATAGGCTCAGAATAGGTCTTAGAAAATTATTCCTATGCCCAACCCTTGGTAGCTTACCTGCGAGCAGGCAGGCTTAACTTCAAAGACCGGTAAGCAAAGCATTTAAAAACACAATTTCAGTGATCAATTGAAACACAATACAAAATAAAAACCCAACACCAATTTATAAAAATAGGAAATATTTGAATCTTTAAAATAACTCCAAAACTTCAAAAATACAATGTAGGGAACCGGAGATATGATTTTTCAAAGATTTAGCAATTTCAAGCATATAGAAACCTATAGCTCCTTATCGGAACATCTGGTCGGGCCGACCGTGATGGAACCCTGGGCGGCTAACCCTCGCGGTAGGTCTCGGTCATAGTTTTTATTTTCTGACTTAAAAACTTTTCTGAAGCTATTCTTCCCGGGGTCTCTCGAAGCTCTCAGCCAGTCCAGATTTGGTGACGGTTCGCCGTATTTCCTTGCAACAAGCTCCTGGTCAAACTTATGAAAGTCTGACCTCTGGAGCATTCCAGCTGGGCAAACCAAGGATCCAGACCAACACGTGGTTTAAGGCAGGTGGCTTGGCTTTCGCGGTTGCTCCCAGTCACCTTTTCTTCATTCGGACTTAGAAACTTTTACAGAGTTTTTTCTCGCCGGATTCCTCAATGCTCTTCAGCAGGCTGGATTCTGTGAGGGTTCACCGGCCTCTGATTTCTTTTACTCCCGGCCAAACTCTTGAAGTAGGACCTACAGAGCTATTCAGTGGAACACACCTGGACAGCAGGCCGGCTCACGGTTGAAGGCAGATGGCTTGGCTGGCCAGGTTGAGTTGGTCCCTTATGGAGCCTTTTTCCAAAGTTCTTCAAACTTCTGGGACTTCTTCCTGAAGTTCCCCAAAGGGTCCCAAAGTGTCTAACTCACTCCAAGGGTCTGGAAGCTCCAAGATAGTCCTTTAAAGTTGAAGACTTCAGTTCCCACAATCCACTTGGACAAAACCCTTAGAAATCCACTGGTAGTTCTCCAGGTTGAGGATTCTTTTTGGTGATGCTCTAGGTGAGCTCTGTTAACCTGTAGCTTGCAGGGAATCCACTCTCTAGTCCTTTTAACAGCAAATTAATCCACAGGCTGTAGTTGCAGAAGGTGCAATCTTCAAAGTGCAGGCCGTTAGAAATGCACATCAAACTTCCAGCATGGCCATCTTGCTTTCTGATGTTTCAAGCAGCAGATCTGAGGGGCTCTGCCCTTCTCGGATACTTATTCCACCTTCTCTGGGTCAAGCAGGAGGTCACTTGTCCAATGGGCTGCATGGTTCCACCCAAATTTCTGACCACTTCCTGCAGAGTGTGGCACTATTTTGTTCCAGAGTGCACCAATTCTTCCAAATTCATAACTGCTGATTTTCCAGCAAGAAGAGAAGAGCCGGATTAACAGACCCCTTGGATAGCTAATCTCCATAGTCTTACCCCCTTGCATCTGCTCATGCCTTCCTTAATCCTAGCATTAGGCTGGGGTTCAAGATGGTTAGGGTTGTAAATGACACTGGGGTCCTGCCCTTCCCTTGAAGTTCATTGTTTACGACTCCTGCCCTGGCATTCCTGTGCAACAGGACACTGCCCTCCCAGCAGAGCTGTTCAACCCCAGGGGCTCATTATCACCTCTTCAAAGAAGCCTGCCTAATCCCTTTAACTCTGACCAGTCATGACAGACAACTGGAAGGCTGAATTTTTTCTTGCAAACAAGATAGTCTTATAACTTCTTGTATGTACATTTCAGGAGAAGTTCAACAATATCATAATATTGGATTTCTTAATACCACTCTGGGAGGTTTTTGAATGGTACTTTTAGCCTTCTATCAAGAGATAACATTTAATAACTTTCTCCCATGATAACCTATGTGGCAGGGGGTTTGCAATGGGAAAAAATACTTGGGCCTTTTTTACAGCACCAGGGCTTATAAAAACATGTTATAAGTACGCTGCCTATATCTACAGGACCCCCACCCCTGGTATACCTAGGGGAAACTTTAGGGGTTCTGTATATGCAGAAATATTGCAGATCCTCCCTCCACAGTGCTCCAACCACCAAAGTCGATTTTTGGCAGCACTTTAGAACAATGTGGGGAGTGAAATGTGCAATTTCACTTTATCCAGGGCATATAAAACAAATTTTTATAAGGATCTACCTTCTATTTACCTGGCCCCGACCTATGGGAGAACCTGTGGGTACCTAATATGCCCAGACATTGTAGGTTAACCATTTTTTAAGTGCTACAAACACAAAAGTAGAGTTTGGGCACAATTTACTTTTTAAAAGACATCCTGCAGCAGAGGGCTACTTTTAAACTGACCTCAGGTCCAGCAGTCCACACATGCAAGTGCAGAAAAGGGCTGCTGGCCTCTAAACTACCATGCCCTATTATATACAATGGGACTGAGAGTAGTTCTAATCCCCCCACCCTATTATGTACTAGTGCCCTATTGAGTAGGTCATGTCAATCACAGGGGTACCCTAACTCTTAGTGTACGCTATAGTATGTAGGTGTTTTCATTGTATTCTAAGTGTTTTTTCAGCATAGCCCTGGGCCTGGTTAGTCAGAACCCAGGGTTAGTCAGTCAGTTACCACCAGTACCAGTCAGCAAAATGTTCGGGGATGCCCAGGGCACAGGATGAATTTGCAACACGTGAGTATGCCCAGACTTGGGTCCTGTGCTCTCCATGCCACTGGAGTCAAGCTATCCTGGCTGGTGAGGGGTGAAACCCCGAAACCGGTCCTAGGATGCTTGTTTCCAGTCCAGAGAGGGCCTGGCAGTTCGGGCTGGACTGTTCCCATTGGGCGCAGGGTCCAAACTGATTTGCATATGGCTGGGTTCAAACTGGAAAGGCATGAGGAGCAAAAAATTATGGATTTAGGCCCAGATCTTTGTACTGGGGTGAATGTATGACATTATTCTGCATTCTGTTAATTAATTGTTCTTTTTTGCAGTGGGCCTGCAGCACTGAATGTGCCACCCACATGAGCAGTCTGTAAATGCAGCTCAAACCTACGACTGCAGTGTCGGTGCAGTTTGGTACTGCCATGTCAACTTGGAAAGTGCACCCACTTGCCAGGCCCTAACCTTCCCTTTTCTTACATTTAAGACACCCCCTAAGGAAGGCCCAAGATACCCCTTTGGGCAGGGTCCGGTGTATGTGAAAGGTAAGACATGTACTGGTGTGTGTGACGTGTCCTGATAGTAAAAAATGAAATATACCCTATTTCACTATTTGAAAGGCTGGCTGTCCCATAAGATAGAATGGGAGTTTATTAACATCTTATAAATATTACTTTGCGTTGGGGCAAGATAGAGTTTAGTATGCCCGAACTCTGAATATAAAAATGCATCTTTTAGTAAAGCTGAATGGTATATTGTGTGTTTGAAAATACCCCTTTTAGAGAGTGGGTATTTTCTTGCTTAGCCATCCTGTGTGCCTCTGCTGGTTTGGGTATTGACTGTCTGGCTTTGGAGTAAAAGGGGCTGGGTAGGTGCATTCTCTCAGACAGCCACGGGGGGGGTTGATGTGTCCTGCCTTTACTTGATGAGTCAGGGCTGGGCTGAATAGACCTGGGCTGCATTCAGAGGAGAAGGAGGAGCAGCTTTCTTTCACAATGCGGTCTCCACCTCCTGCCGGGCAGCTGCATCAGAGAGGGCAGAACTAGTTTGGGCTGAGCAAAGAGCTTCTCTGCCACCAGAGAACAAAGTATTTTGTGCTATAAAGAGTGTGGCCCGGACCCTTGAACTTTAGATTACTGCTGAACTAAGGAACCTGCCAGGAAGAAGGATTGGGAAAGCTGGAGGAGGAGTACAGCCCTTGTGGTATGTGCTGTTGGGGTTGGCCTGCAGTGGTTGATCCTGTCTTGGGTAGGGAAAGACTGGACTGTGCGGTCATCAGCCTGCCGTTAGTTTTCTCCAAGGGCTTGAAGCAGAGCTTGCCTTCTGTTGGAAGTCTCAGAGATGGAAAAAACAATCCAAGATCATTTCTGGAACTCGAGAGGAACATTTGCCAAGGAGAGGAGCTGGAGAAACTAAGGAGAAGTACTGCACCTTTGCTGTGTGCTGTCTGGGGTTGCCCTGCAGTGGCTGCTTATGCCAAAGAAAGGACATGGACTTTGCTGTGTCCCCTCCTTGAGGAATATCTCCAAGGGATTGGAGGAGAGCTTGCCTCCTGTTTTTGAAGTCTCTGGGATGCAAAGACTTCACCCCCAGCTCCTCCTTGTTGGGAGTTCTGACCTGCCAGGTGGTGCCAGCTGCTGTTCTGGGCCTGTGGAGGTTGTTCCTGCTGTTGGGAGCTAGAAAAGCAACCCAACTTAGAAGCGCAACACATCCACACATGTTTCCAATGCCTCACCGAAGAAACTGACGCAGCGCCTGCCGTGACTTGAGAAATCGCCGCAGTGCCGAGTGCACCGATGGATGAAGGCAGAGATCACCGCACTGATTCCAACGCAGGCCCTGCTGTGCGGCTGCATGAACCATCGCGTCGTCCCGAAATGGTCATGCATCGCATTGAGGCGCCAGGTTTGTCGCATTCCTGGGGTACGCAGTAAGAAACTGACGCATCACCTCCCAACATAGTAAGAAACTGACGCATTACCTGCCCAATGCAGCAGTAAGGAACCGACGCACCACCTCCCCCGGAGCAAGGAACCGACTCATCACCTTCCCTGCAACCATTTCTGTTTGTGCGCATGATGCATCCAAGGTACTTTGTGTGAAAAGTGTTGCATCTGCAATTTGCTTTGAACAAAACTGTTTCTACTTTTTGAAAGTCATAATTGTATTACTGTACTGTGGATTTTTATTGTTTTGGTCTTGTTTGGTTTAGATAAACATTACAAATGTTTCTAAACTGGTGTGGTGTCAATTTGTTGTGTTTTCACTGTATTTCCGTATGTGTTTACACACTGCCTCTGAGATGAGCCTGTCTGCTCGTGCCAAGCTACCAAGGGGGGGAGCAGGGGATATTTTAGAAGTGTAGCCCCCTTACCCTGACTAGGAAGAAGGGTCCCTGCTTGGCCAAAGGGTGCCTACCTCTGCCAACTAGAGACCCCCATTTCTAACAGAGCCCTTTTTTTAATTTGGTGTATATTGTTCGTTAGTTTTCGAGATATCTAAAGAAAAACCCTCTAGGGTCACGAAGAATTCACGAATACTCACGATCTTGTGAAGAGATATGATTGGTTGCCAACACTTCAACCAGGAGGTGTTGGCAGCCATTTTGAGACGCTGCCACAGCTGAGTCCCAGAAAAGTAGTGAAAAACATAAAGGGAGGCAAGGTAGAAATACCTTGACCACCTAGCCCTGATGCTGGGATTCCCCAGGGACCCTGGCTGGTGGAAAAAAACATGTTTTTGTTACATTTTGTGCTGCAAATTTATGAGAAGCCTCAAATTTGCAGGTAGCGTTTTTTTTTCTTCAAGTGCAGTCCCCCATGCTTGTTTGTTTTTTTTTTTGTTTTTTTTCTAGCCCCTGGATTGTCCAGGCCCCGGCGCCATGGCTAAATTATTGAAGAAAAGGGAGGGGGTGCAAGCGGCCTCCATCCCCTTGGGTAGTTCTACCTTCAGGAACCATCACCTCCCTGGTAATTTTTGCATTATAGGAGAAAGGGCCAGTTGACCCACCTCCTCAGGCCTTGAAACTCCCCCCGGGGACCACCACATCCCTGGATCTTGTAAATATAAAAGGATGGGGGTGCCACAAAGACCCCCATCCAATGTTTAAAAATGCACCGGGAACCTTCACCTCTCCAGGACGGAAGATTAGAACAAGGGGATATCGGCCATGCAGCCTCCCTTCTTGGCCATATTTGGCCTCAGGAAACGCCACCTCCTATGGACATGGGTTAAAAGTGGGAGGGGGCTGCACGGCCCCCCCCATCACAGACCGTTTCTGGCCCAGGGACTGCCACATCCCCAGGGCTGGCCTTGTGCAATGGAAAGGAGGGGGCCATGTAGCCCCCCTCCTAGGGCCATTAAACACCCTGGGCCCCCCCCCCCCTTCCCCCAAAGTGCCGGCTCCCTATAACCCGGGGTGCCCACCCTCAAGAC
Source organism: Triturus cristatus (assembly GCF_964204655.1). NCBI lineage: Eukaryota > Metazoa > Chordata > Amphibia > Caudata > Salamandridae > Triturus > Triturus cristatus. The sequence continues at coordinate 433,618,372 of NC_140588.1, forward strand.
ATAGCTGTTGGTTCTCACTTGGCAGGAGTTTAGACAGCTCCTGCCAAGTGAGAGCAAACAATCCACTCCCAGATGGTGGGAGCAGGGAAACCGTTCCCATTCCCTGGGAACGGACTTATCAGTTTTCCTGCTTGCAATTAAGCGGACAGATAAACAGATGAAAGAATTGCTCATGTACACAGGGAGCAGTAAATATGCTGCACCCTGTGTGTAGGAGCAATGCCGGGGAGCCAGCAGGGGCAACGGGGGCATTGAGGCGCCCCCTGCGGTCCCCAACATTGAACCCTGGGTAGGATCCAGATCCCAATTTCCTGGGCAAGACAAAGCAATACTGTTTTCTCTGCAAATCCCCATTGAAAGACTATATGAATTACTTACTGGAGGTGAACACATCATTGATCTAGCGGAGCACAATCTGTAGTGACTGATAAGTGATTTCTTTCTTGGCCTCTCCTGGTGAGAGCAGAGTCCATGGTTCTCCCTTTATATTACTACGAGTATGTAAATGTGTAAAAACACTAGGAAGGTCTGCCCATTTGGCCTAGCCCCGTCCACTTTAGCAGCATGCAAAGGTCTTCTTGCCTTAGGCCAGGAATATAGACAGCTTAACAAAAGGCCCCTTGGTGTTTCCTGCCGATTGGTGAATCATTTTTGATGCAAAGGAATGGGAGGACATCTCCACTTAGCAAAGAAGCACTTACTTCATATAGTTAAGAGGAAGTACCCTTGTTTGGTAGAGGTTTACCTCTTGAGTCTTGTTATCTTTTCTTAAGGATGATGCATGTTATCACAGATTTCTGGATAAAATTGCCGAAAAGCACACAATGTCACTGGAGACATTTTCTTGTAGCCCATTATGCAGATGCAGTGTAGAATATCCACTGGACAGTTACCCAACAAGGTAGCACTTAGTAATTAACCAGTAGAAAATGCCCCAGTTGGGTATATATTTTGTGCAAAACTGTGGTCTCTTGTTGGCTAAAGGGGCAGGTTGGATTCAGTTCTGTTGCAGTTGCACAAACAGCAACTGACACAAGCACACAGATACTTAGACACCCCCTCACACACCCATTCTGCCTCTCAAACACCCCACACACACACACTCATTGACCAACAGCCTCTCACACACCCACTAGCTGACCCATACCATGGCTCACACCCACTCACCGACCCATATAGCCACTGACATCCTCACTCACACACTGACAGTGACTCTCATACCACTCGCACCCATTCAGCCACTCAACCCATAAAACTACTCACAAAGCCATTCGCATACCGATACTGCCACTCACACACCCACTCGCTGACTTATACAGACACACACACTCAAAGGGAACAAGTTACAGTTGGAAAATAAAATTAGAAAAATCTTTGAAATGTACTTAAAACAAAAAGAAATTAAAGTTACCGGGGCATTCTAGTAGGGCTCAGATTTCACTTGTACAAAACCATTGAAATTCAACAGTTAGTTACTGGAGAGAACTATAACTTTTGCCTCTCAATGCACTGCTTATGATCTCACATATTACATCACTCATGACATCTCAAATGATATCACTCATGACAACATCCAGTGATTGTTTTGTAAATGTTTGTCTTAGATCTATACTAAGCTACTACATTACTTAAATTACTGTTCTTTTTGTACTACTGAGTGATATTATTTCTAACTAATGTAATCTGAGAGAATGTGAGACTCAGGCTGTGTGTGAGTGGTTGTCTGGGTGGACCTATGGGTGTGTAAGCACATTTAAGTGCTTCTAATTTCCTAGTTATGGTACTACCTGTACCCCGGGCCTGTAAAATAAATTCTACTAGTGGGTTACAGAACTCATTGGGACACCCACTTAAGTTGCCTGTTAAAACTTCTCAGGCCTGCCACTGTAGCTTGTGTGCAGTTTTAAACTGCCAATTCGACCTAGCAAAGTATATATTTTGCAAGGTCTAACCCTTTCTTTTTAATACTTATAAATCAGGCCTTAGTAGCCCATAGGGCATGTTATTGAAAACGTCTGACATGTATATTTAATGTCTTACATGTCCTGGCAGTAAAAAAAACCTCCAATGTTTTTCAATGTGGCAAGACTGATTCTCAGGTGGTTAACACTGTTTGCACAATTACTTTTAATATGTCCTACATTCAGTTTGGGAATAACTAGAAAATTGGTTGTAGGTCTATTAGTAATTTCTTTATCCAAATTAATAGTCAACTGGGATTTCATATTACAATTTCGGATATGACACTTTTAGAAAGTTGCAGTACACACAAAGGAGGCCTGAGGTTTTAGAGACCAGAAGGGGGCGACTCCCCTCTAACGTAATGTAACACAAAGAAGCACCACTGGAGAGTGAAAAAGGAGTGCAGGGAATCCCTTTTAAAGGATGGTTTTCCTCACCCACCTGTGGGTCGCATGCTTCATCATTGAGTAACCTCCTTGCACTGCGAAACTAGTCTCAGTGCGGGCTACAACCCCCTCACTGGTAGGTAAGGGCTCAGGGATGTTTTATGATGTAGTCCAGTGGTATTTTAAAACTTTCAGATTAGCCTGGTGTGGGGGAAGTGCAGAAAGAAGGTGAAAGTGAGATTAAAACGAACTCCCTGGTATATCTGGACAAACCTTAATAGGACATCCAGAGATCAGGATTTAAAACAAGTGGGCTATGGCAGGCGTATTAAACCGGTCATAGACTAACTGGTCGACATGTTTCAGTCGCTGTGCCCTCCGTAGAGGTGAATGGCTTTCTTCAGAACCAATAAAGTACAGATTAAGATGAGTCGAACACGCATACCAAATTCTGTTGGTGGATAAAGAGCATACAACCAGCTAGTAGGTATTTGAACCGTTCAAGAGTTCTAATGGTCAGCTTCTTCCCCGAAAAGAGACCAGCGTAATGTGAATAATGTTAATACATTTCACACCACTCACTCATTCAGTGCCACATGCATACATTGTCAGTCAAGATGTGGCCACACACAGTATCCGGATCGTCCATTAATAATGGTTATCCGGTGGTCGGGTGAGCTTGTTGTTCCTTACCCTCGGCGCACACACTTGAGGTGGCATTCAAATCCTAAATTAGGAAGGAGTGGGGACAAAAAAGGTTGACTGTAACATGCAGTCATACATATACACAGATATACAGTTGACCATATATTCACGTGCTGGCCGAGAAGAAAATGACCCAGGCAGAAAACAGCCGGAGGCAAAACAGGCTAAGCACTCAGTGTCCTGTCTACAGCCAACCACTGAAGAGGAGGCGAAGGCAGGGCAAGTCTGGTCATGAGGCATGGAAGGGGGTTGGGTAACATATCCTGCTATATGGGGGCCAGAAGGCTCCCAGTAGGAGTTGCTGCGCTCACGGCTTGTGGGAGCCCGGCAACTTAAAAAGATGATTACTAAAAGCTCTAAGGTGCTTAAGTAAAGAGTAAAGCAGGAAGGACAAAGATCCCTCTGCAAGCGATTTAATCAAATTGGTGCCCAAAAGATGGCATAGGGCCATGAAATGATAGTCCTACATGAAGGGACCCATTACCTGCAAGGAAAACTATTCAAATAAGATCCCAAGGGGGGAGAGGAAGGGGGCCTTTAGGTGTGAGCCCTGGTTGCAGGCTGTTGAAAAGCTCGGTGAGAGCAGGAGTACTAAAGGTGAAACGGGTCCCTTTGCAAGCAGGATCCCTTGTACGTTGCAGGTGTATGGGTACCGCGGGACACTCGTACTCAAAAAAAGCAGCCGGACCGCAAGGTAAATACTCTTGATAGAATAGTAAGAGGATTGTGCTAAACATAAATAAAGCGGGTCCCCTTAGAGGGCAGACCAACTAGTGTGGTGCCCGTGTGGGTGTAAAACGGGACGCTTGTGCTGGGAGATGGCTGCCGGGCTGTAAAGTAATTGCCCTTATTTGAATAATCCCAAAGCAAAACAAGGCGATCGAGAGGGAAGGGCCAGCCGTCCCGACCGCGACCTACACGGTCAAAGATAAGGGTGTCAATTTAAAGAGAATGGACCAGAGGTTTTCCTGTTGAGGAAATGCGCATTGGAACAGTCGTCCTGGACAAGAGCTGCTCTGCCGGTGGGCAAAGACCCTAAGTGTAGGGATACAAAAGCCGGCCGAGCGCGCTCGTGTGTGCAAGAATCGGCAACACAAACAGACCGGAGCCCAAATAGTGTGAAGGTAAGACAGCTGGCTGCAGGAATTGCATGCTAGTTCTTACCTTCAGGATGGCTTCCTAGTACCAATACGTGTGACCGGGAAGGGGAGAAGTGTCAGGACAGCACACCAGGTTTTTTGCGTCTGTCTTAGACGCGGCTCTGCCCATTCCCAACTCAAGACAGAAAGAGAAGAGGTACCCTGCAAATGGAAGAACCTCAAGACAGGGTCCTAAATTGTAATAGGGGACCACAACAAAGGGGGAAAAATTCCCCTTGAGGATATTATCGCAGTAAAAGGAATTAAGACTGAAATGCAGTGCAAAAGTGGTATGCAACAAAGCTTTATTGGAATAGCTGGCAGGACAGCAGTCCAAGAAAGTGGAGTTTGAGCTCAAAACTTTATTGGGATGTCAAATGATGGGTGCAGGTTAAAGCCTTACAAAATGGGTCGGGATGACGTGAGAAAAGGGTCTCCCTAGTAGAGATGTCTAAGGTCTCCGCGCCTAGATGCCAACCGAGTGCAGAGCATTAGCAGTACTAGAATGATATGCACCAAACTGTATAGGAACAGCTGACATAGGGACAGTCTTGGTGAGAGGAAGAGGGTCTCAAAACTATATGAAGATATCTGTAGACAGATGTGCAGACCTAGTCTAAAGCAGGGGTCTCCAACCTTTTGTGTAGTGAGATCTACTTCTGGTCAGTGAAAATCGTCATGAGCTACTAAACCCCAAGCAACTCGCACATTTTTCCAAGAGACCACCCCACGCCCAATTTCATTGATTTTAAGCCTATTTCTTCAGAGCCCATACTGTGGTTTGAACAAAATACTAAAGAGTTCCCGTCTAGATTGGTCTAGTGGGGCCTTCTAAGGTCTAGCATGGGAATGTGCTCCCTCAATAGAGTGGTCTGGTGGACTGGTCATGAAGGCTGAATCCGGTTCCCCAATTCCAAATTCGACAGCTCTGGCCATAGTGCCACATCCTCTCCCCCACTGAACACCATACTTCCCCACTGAGAGAAACTCACACTGCCTTCAGCTATAACCTAATTGTGCCAGCTATAAACACTTGGATGTGGCTCAATTCAAATTATGCACTTGATAAGAGTAATATGCTGCCTAAAAAAAGAAGTTAAAGCAACTACTCATAGGGAATGCAAGATTAAGAAAACAAAGCATGTGAAATGTATGCAGAAACAACATGGTTACCTTAACGATCTCTCACCCACTTTTCAGAAATCAGCGAGTGGTTTTACCTGAAAAGTTAAGGACATGACTAGAGGGCCCTGAAGGGAACCGTTTCAATGTCCATTGCTTATATCCTTAAAAAATGTAAGCAGTATGATTTAAATACCACATCCACAAACACAGAGCCATGGTACACATTGTGTTTTCCAATCCATTCATCAAGCAGGTATTGCAGTACCTCCAGGAATGGTATACGTTCCCACCTGGGGACTACAATGCTGTTCAAAGAAAGACGAGAAAACAAAAGTAGCGCTTCACTGGCAAACTCTGTAAAGTGATGCTGATGTATTTGGATGTAAATAAAACCAATCTGGCCACTTTGCAACCCCTCTGTCTTGATTTATTTAGTTATGTATTTATTTTTCATATTTAAAACCTTCTATTTCTCTCCATCCCGCTGCACTTTGGAATAGAAAAATGTCAGAAAAAGGGCATTTCCCGCAAGTGTTTTTCTTTTTTGGATCCATTCCACAGGGAAACTAAATGAAAGAAGGAAAGAGGTTGTGAACCGTTTCTTCAAGTCGCGATTTTCAGTAAGTGAGAAGCAAGACAGAAAGAGAGGGAATAATAGGAAGAGGGGGGGGGGAGGGGGGGAACAGCTGCCAGCACAAAAAAGAGGACATTACCTGCATCCTATTCCTTCTCTGCCCGTCCACGAAAGCAAGCCGAGCCCTATCTGAATGCCTTTGTCTGCCCCCAAAAAAGTGCCGCCTGGGGCGGACCGCCCCCACCACCCCACCCTAGCTAGGCCACTGAATATTGGCCCAGCCCCAGTCAGTGCCTTAAAGGACTTTTTAATTTTAAACGTTGCCTGCCACTGCGCTTTTTTACTGAAGGCAGATCTAAAGTGCAGTGGCAGACAACGCTAAAATCAAAAGGCCTTGCAAGCACCGAGTGCTTTTACCCGGCGACTCGGCTCCTGCAGGGTCAGGGGCCCCTCTTACCTCAGAGCGGTTCCGGGAGGCCCAAGTGAAGTCAGTGGAGTGGAAGATGATGGGAAGCGCGGTGCCAGCCTGGAAAAGGCAGGTGGCGCGTTAGTAGGAGGAAAAACATCACGGTCTTCAGCCCGCCCCGCCCCAGCTAAGCTCACTACAGCCAATCAGAGCAGCTGGTTTGTGTGAGGGTGAGCAAGGGCTGTTTAGTTGTGGAAAAGGGCTGAAAGTTGGGAAAGAAAATGACTGGATACAAAATAAAATTGTAAATGACGTCTCAAAAATTAAATAGCAGCGCGAGCTACTCTCAGAGGGTCGACGAGCTACCAGTAGCTCGCGATCGAACAGTTGGAGACCCCTGGTCTAAAGAGACCCTGTGGAAGAGGATAGCCCAAAACTCAATGTGTGTAGTGCACATACCCATGATAGTAAGTGAGAGGTGTGCACATGTCCACACAGGGTCAGCTAAACTCAAGCTTACATGGCCCATTTTGAGCGAACTAAGCTAAACTAGGGAATATCATTTAAGCCCCTGCTGTCAGTGCGTAGCCTGAAGACCCTACGCTGCTCTCTCCTGAATAGGAACTGGGCCATGTTTGTAATGGGCTGTGTGATGTGAGGTTTGTCTCGAACAACCCATGTAAAATCATTGGCATCATGGCCTTCTTCCAGGACGTGTGTTGTGAGTTTATTAATGTTTCTTGAAGCGTATTGTGCTCCTATGTTTCAGCATCTGCGTCTTCACCTTACTCGTGGTCATCCCCTTGTACCTCAGAATGCATGGACAGGTAATGAGGTGAATAAGACACTGAGTTAGTGTGCTGTCTCAATTCCCTAGGGGCGGCCCGTACCTATGTCTATGGCAGTGGTGTGAGTGGTTTGTGCGCAGACACTGCAGCCTCCACATGGTAAGTGTCCCTTGACGGGTTGGAGATTCCAGAGTGTATTTTGTTTGAGTGACCGTTTGCCCCGTGGTCTGGTGTGAACTAGCTGATCCCGGAGGTTGGTGCTGTGGTTAAAGTCAAACATGGGTTTTGTTGTTAACCTGCGTTAGCCTTTGTTAAGGAACTTCCAGCTTTTTAGTGACACACTTCTGTAACACTGGACTTGCTGTTGAATGTACTAACGCAAATCATCCTGTCTGTGGCTCGTTTAGTAGGGCATGTTTCAAGGAGAGCATCGCGATGATTGTTGCTTGCTCTTTTCATTGATCTGATGAGGAAATTAGGATATTGGTGATCCAATAGTTGTCCGGCTAGGGTTAAAGCATGGCTTTTGAATTTAGCTGTCAGTACAGTTATGCCTGATCCTCAGAAATTATCCAAAAGGCAAATTCTCCTGTAGGGATTTTGGGTGATAGCTGGAGTATGAGAGGAGAGAGTTCTTCATAACATGTTTCCTATAAAGTTCTGTTTTAAGAGACCCCTGAGTGGTGTAAATCAGGAGGTCTAGAAAGGGAAGATTCTCTTTACTGTACTCGCATGTAAATTTCAGAAACTCATTGCAAAAATTAAGCCATTGGTGAAAATGCTTAATTTCTTTAGCAGTACCCCACCATACCACAAGGATGTAATCTATGTAGCACTTCCATAGACGGATGTTAGAGTGGAAGGGGTTGCTAGAAGTAAGGATGGTCTCCGTTTCTATGGAGTAGACATACAGATTACCAGACTCTGGGCGAATGTGCTGCCCATCGAAGTTCCAGATATCTGCAGAAACCAGGTCTCCTCAAATTGAAAAAGGTTTTCCTTCATTGCCAGAGTAGCACATTGCATGATGAATGGCACAGGCGTTATAGTATCCAATTCTGTGGTGTTGAGTAGCGCTTCTACTGTACATAATGTCCAGCATTGTGGTATACACAAGTACAGGGATTCCACGTCGAACGAGACCAGATAATCTGTCGTCGTTAAATTCCACATTTTCTAGAACACATAGGACATATTTCATATCCTGCAGGTAGGTCTTAGAAAGAAGTCGAAAAACTGGGAGAGCGGTAACCATAGGGACCCAATTCCTGAAATGATGGGTCATCCAGGTGGTGGTCTTTGTTGCTTATGAATCTTTGGAAGTACATGAAAATCTCTGAGGAGCTGTGTCCGACGTGTGCACAGGAAGTGAGCGACTGGCGCTGTGGCTGCATGCCTTTCGGCCGTGGCCAGATCTGAACCGGGCCTAATGCAAGGCACCCTGACTGCTTGCCCTCCCCCTCCTGGGCCTTGCGACCTCAATAGTGACGGCTGCAAATAAAGACTTTCTCCCTCAACAGGAACCAGATCAAGAGCAGGAAATGACCAAGTGACCCACTACAATCGCATACATGTAGCGCATCACTCTAGGGCACTGGTCAAACTAGGCATAGGCCCTTGTTTCAATCCGGCCGGTGCATTCTTTCCCCTCTCCACTGTTGATTGGGACATTACCTGCATTGAAATCCAGGTGATCGGCACTCCCTGGTGGGCTGCGACAAGGGTAGAAACTAGAAAGAGGACAGGAGGCCCTTGTTACAGCCACCAGAGGTGTTCTGAGGACGGGGGCCAGGACTCCAAGCCCCAGCGGCACCGCGGCTGTCCTTTGCTGCCAACGTCACGCCCGTATCAGCGCGCGCACGCCAGGCGGCATGTTTAAAATCTCCTCAGGGCTCCTGCAGCGTGTGACGCCCTTGTTACAGCTACCAGGGGTGTTTTGAGGATGGGGACCAGGACTCCAATCCCCAGCTGCACCACGGTTGTCTTTTGCCGCCAACATCATGCCCGCATCAGCGCGAGTGCCAGGAGGCACGTTTAAAATCTCCTCGGGGCTCCCGCACCGCGGGACGCCCTTGTTAGAGCCACCAGGAGTGTTCTGAGGAGGGTTGGCCAGGACTCTAAGCCCCAGCAGCACCGCAGCCGACCTTTGCTGCCAACGTCACACCCGCATCAGCGCGAGCACCAGGTGGCATGTTTACAATCTCCTCAGGGCTCCCACAGCGTGGGATGCCCTATTTACAGCTACCAGGGGTGTTTTGAGGACGGAGGCCTGGACTCCTAGCCCCCAGCTGCACCGTGGCGGTCTTTTGCCGCCAACATCATGCCCGCATCAGCGCGAGTGCCAGGAGGCACTCTTAAAATTTCCTCAGGGCTCTCGCAGCGCGGGATGCGCGTGGGTATGCCTGGGCCATGCCTCGGCAAAGCCCGCGCCCATATGCACCAGTCAGCGACAGGAAGAGGCAGGGCAACCCCCCTTGGATGAATTCTACTGTCACTGATTTAATGGGTAAGCCTCCTGACTTAATGATTCTGTACTGGCTTATTGCCCTGAACTGGAATAAACTGATTCACTTTGAAAGATCTATTATAATTATTTGGTCATAACTTTTGCACAGACTCCACAGAAGAGGGGACAAAATAACTTAGAGTGGGACTAACCGATGGTCTGGCCCCACGTCCTTTTTTCTTTTTTCCATTTCTCCTCCCTCCTTTTTCTTACTTGCCTACTCCTATCCCTTTTGTTTAAACGTTTAATCAATTGGGAACTGTAGCTTAAAAACGTACCTAGATCGTGGGTCTGACTGTGTGAATCAATCTGCATGTGACCACTACAGACTAGACAATTTGCAATCGGATCACGATGCATAGCCCTACGGAGACCCAGAGAACTGTATAATCCACACGTTTGTTGGTCCCCGTAGCATTAGGTGGTTTTTTTCCCGGTGATATTTTGTAGCTGATTTGCTTCTTAGCTGCCTCTAAATATTAGTAGAGCTGTTTGTTAATGCTATACTCTAAAAGTTGCCCTGAGCGGGGGTGCTGTAGTGGGACGGTTGGGACTTTGGCGGAATCAGGTTCCATAATTGGGAAGCGCACATGCCTGGCAAAACCAAAAACTATTTGTGCATCCTCACTTGCACCGACCTCGATTGACAAGATGTTAGAGGGATATAGGGGTGGTCAACACAGAAATTACACTCACAGAGCGGCATTTATCACTTAAAACAGACCTATGTATTCCAGCGTCCGATTTATCAATCCAGCAAACAGCTACTCAAGTCCCTTTAGATCTAACAACGTCACCACCATCCCTAGGAGTCCCACCAACAAAAGCCCCACATAGAGGCAGGAACACCACCACTATCCCAAAGAATGAGAAGCAAAAACAAACATCTGAGGCGGGCCCTAAAAGAAAGAAACCGTGTGTGGAAGTAATATCCAGTATAGAGGAGGGTGAGAAGCAGGACCGAAATCCTAACTGCCAACCACCCACTAGAGCATATATGAATTACCCTACCTGGGCACTAAATCTTTTGTCTTGCCTCAAGAGCCAACTAAGAGCTATTGTAAGCGAACTGACCCCCCTCCTTAACTGCTTAGATAAATTGATAACACTGGGGAAAAGTAGACAAGTTCCGACACAATTTTAACCCAGACAAAAGCATGGGGGATTGACTCTGGCTGTCAGGTAGACACTCTTAACCCAATATCTCTAGACGGGATGGGTGTACAGACCAATGCTGGTCCCACCACAACTCGAGATAAGGGAATTGAATGTTGATAACCACCAGGCATGCACGAGTACAAATCAAGCAGCTCCCTCTTTAAGGGATAGGGATAAAATTAGCTCCCCTCTATACGGGCCTAGTGGGAATGTGACTTGGCAGGTGACGTCGGAACGCACTGTGTATGGGCCTGAACCAGCAAATCGGACGACCATAAATCTACCCCCTGCCTGTTCCCCATACGTAATCATACTGGCAGGAGTCCCCGGAGTTGGAACCAATCAGAGGGAATCACAACTTTACCTCAGAAATAAATGCCTGTTGTGGCTAGCAAAGCACAGGCAGTGTGACTGGGGCAGGGCAGGTGAAATCCTAACGGTCTGTGGAGTAGGCTGGGTGGGAAAATGCAAAAAGATGGGGCAAGGGGATTGTATAATTATAAATTTCAAAAATCCCACAACTGTGAGAGACCTACTCAAACAGAATACATCCCACCAGGACCCATCAACAGGAATTAGGCTCTACCCATTGGACTTTTTCTATACCCACCACCAAATGTTGGCCAGGGGCTACACTACCTTGAACACTCCAAGATGGCAAGGAACACTTCCATTCGAGGGCAGATGGGATGTCCCCCCCCCCTCTGCCCCTATTGCTTAATACATCAGCAAATAACAGATCTGAGGGCAGATGGGACGCTCCCCCTAGGCCTTTACTGTATAAAATACCAGTAAACAATAGATATGCTACTTTGGAGAGACAGATTGACAAGAGGGGAACCTGACTCCTGAATGGAAACCTGGCAGGCACTGGTGAGACAGTAAACTGGAGGAGTGCAGTGGGTTGGGGGCAACAGGTGATGACCGTATACTGGATGTATTGCAGAATACTGGACTTGAAGGCGTCTGTGCGCAATTGAGAGGATCATCTGATCCCACATTATTCCCCCCCCCCCCCCCCCGAGAAAAGGTGTGGGTGCGAGAGTATCAGATAGCCATATCATGATTCAATCGAGGAACATACAAACTCCCAGCACTAGCACACTCTAGGCCCCAGTTGGGAATAGGGCGCAAGGTCATCCACTTGGGGTCCTATCCTGTATTCTTGCTGGGCTCAAAAGTAAACTCTCTTGCCCAGACAGGGGGCTTTTTATGGACAGACAGGACATTTGTATGTTCCAGGAAACCTGGGCTTGGGAAGACCACCAGAGGGTAGGCTTTGCTACATTTAACATCCCAGCTAGTTCAGGTGGGAGGGGTAGACCATCAGGGGGACTATCTATCTGGGTAGACACACATTTGCGCTGTAAAGCTGAGCAGCTGCTCACCCCTACAAGAGATATCCAGTGTGTTGTACTCACCTTTCCCTCAAACATAAGAATCGATCTTATCAAGGTTTATTCTCGACCTGTTGACATTAGCCAAGAATCTGCCACCGTAGACCAATTGACCCTTTTTATCCCCACAATTGACCCAGCCATATGGTTTATTATAGGGGGTGATTTCAATTGCCAATTTGAACCCCTTATTGATCCAAGCAACACCATTCCCAGTGAAGATGACATTCAATGGTTTATTCCAGACACGCAAATCCAACCTATCAAAGCCTGGACCCCACTGGCACTCCAGATCAACTCAACCACATTAGCTTACTCATTAAGAGCGTGCAATGGCCGAACAAAATCAGACACTCCGGGACAACTAACATTCAATAGACCAGTCAGGAATCCCTGCTGGATTATATTTTAGTGGAAACTAGGCTTTGGCAAAGGGTTTATGATTTCTCTGTGAAAATGAGGCAGGATAGTGACCATAATGCCTTGATCACACATTCCCATAATTCAGAATCGTGGATTAACACTTGCAAATAATAGAAGGAAAATTAGGTGGGGGCAATTCCAACAGTCGCCACACAAATTGGCTACAGTCTACCGGGCTGTAATCCCAATACTGATAAAAATGCAGGGGGTTGTACTTGTAGAGGATTTCCCCTCAGATGTTGAGAAGGTAGCAGAAACACACTCTGAGTTAACTTTAAAACTGACAGATTTAATGTACCCAGTGATAGTTTGCAGGGAAAAGGCTGGGCCTAAAAGTACCTGGTTTAATACAAAATGTCAGAGGGCGAAGCAGGCCCTACTGGATGCTGTTGGAGCCAAGGACAAGCAACAAACTTGACAAAATTGGGCGGTGTACAAGGAGACCATTAAAGAAGCAAAAAAAGACTGTGAACTGGATAGATGGGAAACCCTTAAACTTGCACTAGCCAATAACGATCTGAAAACCTTTTGGGCAATAGTTGGCTCAGGCGACAAGGAAGGGAAGCCAGCCAGCCATTGAGGCAAATATAGCATCTGAAGCCTGGGAGAACCATTTCCAGTCTCTATACTCAATACAAGGAAGCTTCAACTGTAAATGTCAAACCATTAACATCTATTGCTGTCCCCCAAGAATTGGTCACAGGGATCACCCTGTCTGAGGTGTTAAATGCTATTAGCAAGCTCCCTTGTAATAAAGCACCGGGCCTAGATAACCTACCTGGGGACCTTTTTCGGGAGGAGCTGAAAATCTGGGGACCATATTTGTGGGCCCTAGTCAATGCCATTATGAGTGGCATGGACCCCCTCGATACTTGGCTTGGGGTAGAAATCATCCCAGTCTTTAAAAAAGGCTGTCCCCTTCTGCCAGCATAATCGATGTCAGCCAGATACTTTTTGCTCGGGTACTTCTTGATCACCTCCAAGAATGGATGGATGAAGAGATCCTGAGTCCCTACCAAGCTGGCTTCAGAACAAACACCTCTACCGTTGACCAGATATTTAGACTCCAATTTCTATTCTGGAAAATGGTGACAATAGAGGGTGGCAGTCTCTATTTAATATTTGTAGATCTGAAGTCTGCTTTTGATCCTGTACTGAGGGACAAACTCTGGGAGGTACTTAGAGCTGGGAATCCCATCTTATCTCCTTAGCATCCTAGAGAGGCTTCATGTAAAACATTTCGTCCAAGTGAGGTATGGGAAATATGGTGAATTAACTCCCCGCTTTCCTGTCAACAAAGGGGTGTGACAGGGTTGCTTTCTCGCACCCACTATATTCTGTCTATTCATAAACGGACTCATTGACCAACTTAGAAAGGTGAAGGACAACGATGCCCCTAGGCTTGCCTCTGGTAAGGTCCCTGCGATGATGTTCGCTGATACCCTTCTACTTTCAAAGACGTCAATGGGAATCCTACGCATCCTTGATAGCTTTGAAGCCTTCTGCCAGAATAGGGGGTTGGAGATCAACACATTGAAGGCCAAATATGTGGTCTTCAATCCTGCTAACAAGTGTCGCCCCAACCCATCTCTGAATAGCATCCTGCTTGAAAGAGTGACGGTGTTTGATTACTTGGGCGTCACTTTGTCAGCATCTGGAGTGGGGCCCGCAGATTACCAAGGCAAGTCTCAAATTAGCTCAAAGTGGGAGGGCCCATTAAATTATATAGAATGTCTACATTCAAACCAGTGGGCCAATAGTTGAAATTTTCAAAACACATGGGCATGAGGCCAATTAGTGAAGAGACCACCCTCAGACCCGTAACCTTTTGGCGGAGTTTATGGGCAACCCTGGAATTGACCACCTATGGATCAGAACTTGGAGAGCTTTTGAGCTTACCAGGCACTACAAATATACCCTGGCTCAAGCATATAAAAGACCTTTGTACCAAAATGCGAAATAGATTTATGGAGCACACCTGAGGAATCATGTCACCTGATTTCACGGTTGGAATTGGTAAGATCTTACAGAATATATAAACTTTCTGTCACCCAGGGAAGCTAGTATTGCGGCTGCTTGACAGCCAACTATATGCAGATTAAAGAAGAGTATAGCCTGGAACCTTTCCTGGATGACATTCAACCAAATTTGGCTAGGAAACTCTATGTCCAGTTTAGACTAGGGACCTTACCGTTCCAGGCATTTACAAATAAATGGTCTAATACCCGCTCACGTGGATGCCCTGCTTGCAACTGTAAGGAAGAGACCGAGCTACTTGCTCTCTTCTTCTGCCCGCTTATAAAATACCGCAGCAGTGCTGGCTTATCCAACTATGTAGGAACTTAGGTTTTGTCCACTGTGCTGAGGCATTGAGAGTTTTAAAGTATGACACCCATGCCCCCATTGTCTTTGCTGAATCTCGTTTTTTAAATTCAATGTGGCACGTACTGCGGACTTTTTTAAGCTAATATCTGATTGTACCATTTCAACTTCATTTTTATTCATCTTATTCTGGTATTATTGTCCCAATTTTATTGTATATTGGTATGTATTCTTGATCATGTTCTTTTATAGATGAATGTACTCTACCCCACTTTCGGATCAGCACCCGGTCTGAGTAGAATAGGTAATGCACTTTATTTTGGTCAAAAGGTTTTAAAGGTACAGTATTGAGTTATCATTAATAGCTGAACTAATTGTAAGGTTATGTATCATCCTGTATTTAACTGTACGTATTTCTTGTGTTTTTATGATAATGCACTTTTATGGTCCCCGTGACCGAAATACTTATTGAATGGAACATAAAAATAAGGGATAAAAGATTCTGTGCTGACCAAAAATTTCGCATCAACCATGTTCACAATTGTGTTGAGCAGTCTCTTGGTGGGGTCAGTCTTCAGGGGACAATACACACTGGTTACCGCCAGTTGTTTCAAACAATCCTGTCTATTGGAGGAGGAATCCGTTATCACTATCCCCACGCCTTTATCCGCTGGCTTGATGGTTATTGTCTCGTCATTACTCCGCTCCTGTAGGGCTTCCTGGTCCATTTTCGAGAGGTTCCTAAATGGGGAGCATTGACTGGCTAGACCGGTATTGAGGTCTTTGAGAGGCCCTTCTCAACAGTGATAACCTCTGGGGGTGTCATATGTGGTGGTGGCATAAACGTTCATAGGTGAGTACATAGCAGAGTCCTTTGTTCAGAAGATTAGTCTCAGTCGAGCTCAAAGTACATTGACTCAAATTCACAATCAGGTCATCTCCCTGCTTGTTCCTGGTAGAGTCGTGATCTTGTTCATACTCTGTGTTGTCTGTGGTGATGGAGGTCCTTCCCAATGAACTTGAGATCTTCTTCTGCCCCTTGGTCGTCCATGGACCTGTAAAAAAAAAAAAAAGAAAAAAAAAGAAAAAAAAAAGGTTGGTGGTAGAAGGGTTTTCGCGGCGGTGGGACCTGTGCTGCAGGGTGGTGAAACGGCGTCGTCGAGTATGCCTATGAAGCTGGGGGCCACCATTGTTGCCGTTTTTGAATCTGAGGTTGTTGGCCTGTCTCCTTCCCCTGCCTCTCCTATTTGAAGGTCATCTCATTTTGTCTCTCTTGGACTCTGTCACTGGACCAAGGATATTGATGAAGAATAGCCTGAGCCATATCTACGACCATGGTGGTTAGGGTCAGGTGGTTTGTAATCCGAGGAATATGGATAGAACTTTTCCATTGAGACCTGGGCTAGCTCCTTCTGAAATATTTTAACCTTGGATGCCAAGCGACTCTTTGAGATCTGATGATCAGGATCAACCAATCCCTGGTGCAGCGCCACACTATCGGGGACCAGTCTTTCCTAAATCGCTTGTCCTCTAAGAACAATCTTGGAGCATTGGTCACAAGAAGAGCGTTTGGAGATATTCAGTCACTATGGCTCTGTGTCGGTGTATGTGTACATTTTAAAGTGAGTAGTTAAGTTTAGTCATCTGATTGCATGATAGTTTGATAGATGGGTGTGTCTAAAAGACTTGGGGCATTCAAAATGTCCTGGACCATTGAGTCGTCAAAAGCCAGAACATTGAAGTCACCATTATGGAAAGAGAACCCAACAGATAGTGGATCAATTTCCAGGAGGAACTGAAAATGGCCTACAACCGTAGCTGTGCAACAATGCAGTAAACACAAAGGAGGCCTGAGGAGATTTTAGCGACCAGTACGGGGCTACTCCCGTCCAATGTAATGTAACATCACAAAAAGCACCCCATGATGGACTAAATCATAAAACATCCCTGAGCTCCTCCCTCTGTGAGCGGGTTGTAGCCCGCACTGCGACTAGGTTTGCAGTACAAGGTTACCCAATGATGAAGCATGCCACCCACAGGTGGGTGATGGAAACGTCCTTTAAAAGGGATTCCCCGCACTCCTTTTTCTACTCTAGACCCAGGGATGCTTTTTTGTTACTTTTAGAAAGTTACCGTTTTCCTGCCTAGAATCAGAAGGCTTATGGACAGTATCTCCAGCTGTCACCCGACTCCTAATAGCTCCCCTGTGGTGAGATGTGTGTGGTTCCAAGACAGTAGACAAAGGACTCTGAGGGTGGGAAGGGGCAACTCCTTCCTTTGCAGGGTGGCCTGGATGGTTGAGTCCAGCCCTTTCTGAGCTTCAGTGGTTGCCTTCCTTGTCACTGGCAGGTGAAGCTCAAACCTAGGCCTGCTTCCCCTTTATCTCTTTAATCAGGCTAACACCAAATCTAGTCACAGTATAAGAACTGACCAGAACTTGTTTAGGGGTGGGCAGAGGCTTGCCCTTGCCCCACAGGCTGTCACTGGGCATAAAACAGGACACCACAGACCTCTTCCAAAACCACTTTCAGACCTGCGAACATCAGAAGGACTGCCTTGCTGTTTGAAACTGGAAAGAAGACTGGACATGCTCTCCTTAAACCCAATACTCCAGAAGTGACTTGAATGGTCAGTTGGCTGACGGACTGAACAAACTACCAGAGGCCTCTTTCCCTGCACTTGCCCTGCTGACCAACCAGGCCTGCTGCTGCCCTCTGCCTGAGTCAGTCCTAAGCCCTAAGTGATGTCTGGCAGGTCCTGGACACCTGGTTATTGTTAGTGTACTCCTGTCTCTGAATGGCAAGAAGTGGTACTAAGAACTGTTTTGTCAACTTTCTGCCTTCAAAACATCTGCGATCGGGACCTTTGTTGAAGTGGGCTGTCGAATTGCTGGTCCACCTTGGCATGATGGTTTTCCCTGATGAAGGCAATCTGCCTTCCAGAAAAGTCTCCCAGTTCGAATGTTGGGGGCTTCATCAGGACTGATGCTGAGCAACACCTGATTGTTGTCGGGGCCATCTCGGGCATGAACTTCAGCTACTCCGAGATTTCCTGCCTGTCAATGACTGCGCTGGGACCCCACTCTTCAGCAACCCAACATTGACCGGTACTTCGAATCTAGCTTTCAAATTGCGCCCCGTCAACTGTCACTTTTTCCTCCATAAAAGTTTCAAAGTCGGAAGATAAACTTTTCACTGGGACAAACCAGGTACCTGTTTCCAACCTGCGCTCCATCAGTCAGTCTTGGGTTTTTTACTTTGACTGTCTAGTCGGACCAGATACCTATGATTGGTGCTTTGTCTTGCAATTTATAATTCAAATGTATAAATTCATATCACTGGTTCTACTTACTGGATTTTTTTCATGTTCTTTATTAAAATATTCTTGTTTTGAAAGGATTTGGGTATTGTGCAGTGTTTTCACTTTCTTACTGGTTGAGTACTGCACAAATAATTTTCACAGTGCCTCGGAGCCTTGACTGCTTTGTGCCCAGCTACCAGAGGGTGAAGCACAGCTTTAATTGGTGACTTTTTAGTGGTTTAACCTGACCAGTATTGTGATTATTACACAGGTTCTCACCTCCTTCATGTAATACTTAAGTTTTGTACCTCGGTGTTTAATGCTGGGATTCAGAACTTGTGTTTTTGCAGTTCCATTCAGTGATTGATTTGAAATCAATAATTCCTTGTTATAATCTGATTGTTTTAGTTGTTAATTGGGCGTTTCTTCTTTTTTCTAAATTTCACTCCCATCCTTATATTTTTCACTTGTGAATTTTGCACCTATGGAGGGGGATCTTGTTGACAGTGAAAGCTTCATTGTGGTGGAGCTTAAAAAATTGTGTAAGGCGAGGGAGCTAAAGCTACAAAGTGGCTGCAAGAAACTGGAGTTCTGGATAGCTCTCATTGCTTATAAAGCGGTCCGCATGTTGCAGTCTAAATCAGAGGGATAGGAGGTGGATGGTACAGAAGATGAGCAGGAGGTAGAGGAGGAAGAAGAGCATGGCCTGGTAATGGCCCTAGAGGGGAGAGGATGGCCCACAGGAGTGAGGTCCCCTCCCAAGTTCAGGAGCAGTGTATTACTATTCTCCCACTGACTGGCCTTCATTTTTTCTGGGGTCTAGATATTTAACAGAAATGTGAGGCTGTAACTGGCCATTGGAGGAGAAAATGTTGGCTAGCAGAAAGAGGTGAGCTGAAGCAGCTGCAGCAAGGTGCATAGAGGAGAAAAAGGGAAACGCTGACAGAACCTAAGAGTACAGGAATCTGGCTCTATAGGAGCTGAAAGTTCTGCTAGCACATGAGATGAGCCAGAAAGAACTGGACCTGAAAGCCAATAGGATCACATGCTCTAGTGAAGAAATTGGCAGTAACACAGGTGCCTGTGTGAGGTAAAACGGTCCACATTCCCAAAGATCTGGTGCCTCGCTTAGTATTGGGGCATGACACTAACAAGTAGTTTGAAGCCTGAGGTATCTCTGTGCATGCACAGAGACCCAGGGGAGGATTGGGGGGCAAGTATCTGGAAGTACATGCCAGTGAGCAGATGGGATACTCTATTGACCCTAGATATAGCTGACGGGATGAGTTATGTCCCCATAAAAGTAGCCCTTGTTGTTGAGTTTGATCTTACCCCAGAGATATGACTAAGGTTTCAGGACAGCCAGAAACTGGCTGACCAGTCCTGGGAATATGTTTATTACTCCATTAAGGCACGAGATGGTTGTGTGGAGTGCAGCAAAGTGAGTCGATATGATGGGCTGTGCAATCTATTCATGAGACAGCAGATGTTCAGTAATTGCTTTACAGAACTGCATCAGCACCTGTGGAGAAGTGTGGCTCAATGATTAGAGCGACAGACCCTGATGCAGAGGTCTAGCCCGGGACCAGGGTTCAATTCCCTGTCTCGGCGGGTCTTGGGCTAAAAAATTCCACGGACCTGATAATTCTCGCCTCGGTGCCTATTCCAATCCTGGAGTCCCACTCTGCAACTCTGGGCAATAGCTTGCTTAATCTCCACAACGGCCCCCACAACGCTAAGGATGCCTGGCCTCCCCCTTGGGGGGGGGCCCAGGAGTGGACGCCTCACAGGGAAAGCCAGGATGGGTTCCACAGCGGTATTCGTACAAGCGCCTTGAGACCCTTGCGGGTGAGTAGTGCGCTATACAAGTATCAAATTTACATTTACATTTACTCCAAGCTCACTCTACCCAGGGAGCCTGCAAAGGTGGCATCTGGGTTAGCACCGGTGTTGAAATTGGTACTTGGGAGTGACTTCATGAAAAGTAATTCAAGCCCCCCTCTGCAGAGGCAGAGGAGGGCCAGGGTTAAACAGACTTTCCAAAAAGTGGCCCAAAATAATGGTGGTGGGGTGATTCCCATGCCCCTTCTTTCAAAAAAGGGTGAAGGCTCTGAAGGGCATTAACTCAGAGCCCCTTTTTCCAGCCTAAGTGCTTTGACTGTTTCCAGTTGGGGCACAAGCAGGGGGACCCAGTCTGCACCAAGAAGACACCAACAGTTGGGCACTCTTCAGAGGTGGCCAATTTGGCCTTGGCCGGGAGGTAATCCCCAGGATCAGAGGGTGGAACATGTTCTAGTGCTCCTTAGTTGGCAGCTGGATCTAGACTGCAAGCTGGTGATCCCTGAAGGTGGGAATTATCATTTCTACCTGATCAGTAAATGCAGTCCCTATTCTAAAGGATACCTGTACCAGTAGGGCCATGTTCATGGAAAGACTGAATTCCCAAGTATGCAGGATAACCCAGGGAAATGGGCAGGATCCTGCCCATCCTACGGGTCTGGTCTCCTAGGCATGGGAAGGGGGAGTGGCCCAGAGGAAGGTCATTGTCAGTTCCTAGATGCCAATTGACTGCATCATGGGGAACAAGCTATCAACAGCGATAGAAGGGATGGATAGGGCCGCCACCTAGGGCAACCCGAAACCTTCGGTTACTGAGTTTACTGGTCTCAAATGGAAATTACAGTGGCTCGGATGAAGAGCAAGGGGAAGGAGGCAGAGAAAACCCAGAGTGGAAGGATCGGTAGATCAGGGTACCTGCTCAGAAAAAAACACCCTAATACTGACTCTGGCAAGGCCACGTCTAACCTAGACGGTGCTGTCTGTGCAGTTAAAGAAACTGAAGACAGTAGACTTGCATCAGGTAAACCCCTGCATGACTATTAAGACCTTGAGGGGGCCTGGTTTTCCCCCAGTAAATCCCGGACTGCCTGTTCAGTCTTAGATGCCCGTCTCATGATATCACCCAGGAGATACTAAGAGGGGAAGGAGGGTGTCTAAAACCTGAAGATGAAGCCCCCCTACAATTAAAACTGTGAGTCCAGAGAGACCTCAAGAGCAAGTGGGGGACTCCTTGCCAGTCACGAGGCTGTGAGGCTTCCCTCAGTCCCTAGCTTGGACATTTCACATGACAGTAGATGACCAGGGGCCTGGTTCTTGACACTGCTCCTGTGGCCTCTGTTGGTCAGTGTCCTTATAGGTTGGTTCCATGGGTATTGGTTCAGAAGTGTGATAAAAGAGGCAGAATTGGCACTGTTACCTTGTTGGTAATAGTGGTACCATCTGCCTACTGGGATGCATCTGTGAGCAAGCAGAGTTAGGAGCCTCACAATTGGGATTTGCAGATTAGGAAAAGGTTTACCCATGGGGCAATGCAGTGCATCAAAAAGATCGTGACAAGGGTATGGTTGAGTTCTGAAGGGTGCAGAACAAACTAGTGCCACTGCAAAAGAGGCAAATTGTCCTGGTTTTATTGCCCATCAAGGTATTGTTAGGCTGCTACCCCCGCTGTTGGCTTAGAGAGGTGGTGGTGGTAGGGGTTGAGTTGGATATTTGCCCTTTCTGCAGAGTCCACCAGACCCCATACTTTTACACTAATGTTTAATTAGTGCTACATTTCTTTTCGTAATGTTAGAAGATGATTCAAGGACTCATGTTGAAAGTAATTTAAAATCAAACATAATGATAATGCTGAATTTTATACAACTATTTTGGAGATAAGACACCCAGAAAGTTGTCATTTTCCTAGCTAAAACAAGAGGTTTTGCTAGTGTCTGGCTGTCACCTGGCCCCCTGTTGTCTCCTTTGGTGAGATTCCCTTCCTGAACTTCAGTGGTTGCCCACCTTGTCACCGGCAGATGAAGCTCAGACCTAGGCCTGCCTCTCTTCTGTCTCTAGGAAGGCTAGCACCAAATCCAGTTGTAGTAGAGGAACTGACGAGGACTGGTGTAAGGGGTGGACAAAGGCTTGCCCTCCACCTACAGCCAGCACTGGCCATAAAAGTGAACCCGACAGACCTCTCCTCAGAACACTCCTGGACCTGTGAAGATCAGAAAGACTGCCGCTCT
Organism: Triturus cristatus; assembly: GCF_964204655.1. Classification (NCBI taxonomy): domain Eukaryota; kingdom Metazoa; phylum Chordata; class Amphibia; order Caudata; family Salamandridae; genus Triturus; species Triturus cristatus. The sequence continues at coordinate 433,640,627 of NC_140588.1, forward strand.
GTTTTAAACTTGAAGGAAAACTGGACCTGCTTGTCTTGAACCAAGGACTCCAGGGGTGACTCCAAGGGTCAGTTGGGTCACAATAAGGGGCAACATAAGCTTCCAGAGAGATTTCTCGGAGTGTTTCATAATCTCAAGTGCTGCCTGCCAGGCCCTGGACCTTGACTGGTAGTTGAGCCCCCATTGTATCCAGCTTGCAGCTTACCCTGCCAACTATTCGTTGACTACCAGTTTTGTCCATTAAAGTCAGAAATGAAACTTTCCCCTGCGATAAGCCTGGTCTCTGTATCTAACCTGCGCTCTGTTGGCTGGGTTTAACTTTCGACTTTTACTGGGTGTTGCATAAACCCATAACCACTGTTGGCACTTAGTTCTTTCAGTGCTATTTTTGATGCAAAATTTAAAAATTCATTTTTCGGTTCTACTTATTGTTTGTTTTTTTTTCGTTTTGGAGTCATTTGATTTATTATCACATTCACTGTTTCTAAATTGGTCAGGGATCATTCGTGTGTTTTTACTTTATTTTTTGAGTACACCCATCAATACTTGACACATTGCCTCTCAGTTTAGCATGACTGGTTTGTGCCGAGGTATCAGAGGGTTAAGCACATATGTGTTTAGTGACTTCAGTGGATTGAGATTTAAAGTGGGTTCACATCCTTTTCAATGAAAACTCCAATTTCTTAAAGATATCACTACAATGGCAGAAGAGTCTTCTTCCTTCTACAGGCCCTGGTGCGACCTTCTTGTAGGGTACCTTATAACATGTTAAAACGATTGCTTCTAGATTGTAAAGAATTTGCCTTCTGTATTCCATAATACCTCACCTCCAGATTGGGCTCTTCTCCTTCCACCAGGGTTGTATCCACCCCCACTGGCATGTTTATTTTGCATAAAATGGTGCCCTGTAGAAAACGTTGTTGCTCTTCCATTAATGGCTACGACCACTCCCAGCATAGTCTGTGCAGGGCTCAAGACTTCACATGAACACTCGAAAGTAAGAAACAAGAATAGATGTGTCTTCTTTATAACTTATACCAGAGTTCAGGTTTGTGAGTGACTGGCTCCCTTGGAAGTGTGCACGTCATTGATACCTGTGAAAAGAGATCCTGTTAAGAGATACTCTAAAAAAAAAAATCCAGCTTTTAAGGGGCTCGTGCCATATTTTTGAAGTTGTCCTACGTATTGTCTTTAGGTGACAGACTATGCAATTGCAAGACGAATAGTGGATCTGCATACAAGAAACGAAGAATCTATTGAACGCATATATTCCATAGAAGACATTCAGAGGTATTTGCTGTTTGCTCGCCAGTTTCAGCCCAAGGTAAGTTAATTTCAGCTCTGAGGAGTCTTATTTTTCAGGGTAATTTTGCTATTTGCTTATTATTCAGGTTTTCTTTTCAACTATCAACGGGAACGCGTTTGGTGACATATTGGCGGAGGTGTTTTTCACTTATCTCAATGACTCATCTGCTTAGTTATGAATATTCAAGCAAGCTTTTTATTAACAATATTAGTTATTTTCTGCATCTCTTTCAAGCAAGCCCAGCGTGCTCCTTGAAAATATGAAGTTTTTTATAGCTCCCGAATCTAAGAATTTTACTCTTTCGTTGAGGGCGATTAATTTCAGCGTTTCCTTGTGGCTGAATTTGGGACCTGATGTTGACGCAATGCTTCGTAGAGTTACAAGTGTTTATGCTGGAGACCCTTAAACCTCAATATAGTGATTTTTACAGATTTGAAACTTTGCACGTAATTTACATAGCGTAGATTTTCAGACCAAGATCTCCTTCTCAGCAGTCGGTTTAATTTACGTTGCCAACGGCTTTTCCATCTATTTCCTCTCTTAAAGCATTGTTGACTTATTTTTGTTTTCCCAGGCGAATGCAAATACTGTTTTAAAGACGTGAAATGCATCTCTCGCAACAGGCAGAGGTCTTTACAAACATTTCAAAAGTATGACAATGAGCGGACTCTATACTTATCTAGTATCAAAGTATACCACTTTAATGACCCATTTATACTGCTTGTTTGACATTTTTCAAAATGTTATCCACATAAGTAGATGTTACCAGAAGCCGATCTTTTTTCTGACTTATTGTCTTAACTACGTTTTACTCTAATAATTAAATAAGTTATTATTTTACTATACTTTTTAAAAGGGCAAAAAACCAGAAGCACTTTTTAAAATGTATTTTCATTTTTCATGCGGCAATATCGGACGAGGCCTATTAGTTTGTTTGTTCTGTCATTGACATTTTGGCACAACCCACAGGACATTCAGTTGTTTGGAGAAGCAGGCTCTGATTGTATTTGTCTGCTTTATATGCATGTATGCACAAATAGACAAACATCATTTTTTAGGTATATTTTTATGTTTTTGCAGCGAGACATGCACACAGGATGAGGGTAGTGGCAAGCCTACAGGACCATGCATTTTTGGCTGGTGCCTCCTCCTGCAATGTAACACATGTGCATCCTTTTTTTTTTTTTTTTGCAGTCATATATAGCGAACTCGACCCGAAGGTACTGGGGCGCTTATCGCCAGTAACGATACACAAGGACACATTCACACACATACATCCTTAGCCACTGGTTTGTGCTAATGACAGCAATAGCCCAGGCCACTCCTATAAACCCAACAGTCCAGCATCATCCCTGGTTTGCTGAAGTGAGACAGGAAAGGAATTGTGGTGGTATTGCCTCACAGGGGAAAGCCAACAATGCATGGGGAATATGGGATCACCACTGTTGCAGTGCATCAGGACATTGAGGGAAACATAGTACAGACCGCATGTCCCTCATTGTGGGTGGGTGGCATTGCATTTGCACTAGTAACCTGGTCAGTGCAGCTGCATGGCTTTATTGCAGCACTGGCTGTTCCTGTGACATCGCTGAGGGTGAGCTATGCTGCTGGCCATGGGTAGCATGGATTTCCAAAAGTACTGAGACACTTATAAAGTGAAGTTGGACTCCCACCTAGGTTCAGTTAGAGCCTTCACATTGTCCACTAAGAATTATCTTGTCAAGACCTTGTTCACTCTTGGTAGAAACAAGTGTTCCTCTGATTCTTTTTGTGTGATTTAGGCCATAGGTGATTGCTTTGTAATCAACCTTGAAGCACTGTAGAGAGAAAAAGGAACATGCAGAATAAGAGCTGAGAAGTAATGTAAGGGGAGCCGTTTACTAATGGATGTGAACCTTTTTGGTCAATAATGCATCGGTAGAAATAAAACTTCTTTCAAAGAGAGAGAACGCCCCATCAGGATTTTTTAGGGTGATGGTAGTTATTGTAATGCTTGAAATTGCAAACAAAAGCAGTAATTCTACAAAAAGAATTGGGAATAGTCTAATATGCATTGAGGAGTTCTCCTTCAATGTTGCATTTTAGGCAGCAGATGGGTCAATCCTGCATTTTCCTTTCTTTCCCCAGCCCTTTTGTTTGGAAATGTTGTCCCCAGATCCCCCCCCCCCCTCCCCCCCCCTCCCCCCAATGATATTTTGGAAGCGCTGTTCAAGCAAAACCTAAAAAAAGGAGTTCTGAATGTTGTTGTGAGCTTCAATTCTGCAAGCAAATCTATAAAGTTACTTCCTCCTGCCTTTTGATAATATATATATGTTGCAATATTGTCCGTCATTCCTTTGAATTATCTTACAATACTCTTTCAATCTTATTCTATCATGCTTTGACTATTATAGAAATACTCTCTTGATCTACCTAAATTTACACTAACATACGCTTCTCCAGAACACAGCTGTCGGACTCTCTGAGCCTTCCTACCAATTCCTCCATTTCAACTCATCAGGTTAATAGACACATGGACCCGCAGTCTTAGCTGATCTTATTCAAGGTACACTGTAGTTGTCACAGGGTTGTTGTCAAATTTGGTCCTTGTTTCACCTAACCTAGATTTACACGGTTCTCTCCCTCTTAGTTATTGCAGACATCTTCAAATAGACTTCTAGGTATTTCACACATGTACAAAACTCATGTGGTTGTCTCTTTAGTCTGTTTCCTGGTGTCTAAACACTGGAAGAGTCTATCCCGCTTTATATGATATGATAATGGATACATCTCCTTTAGGTAGTTCTGTTGAGGTACACAAGCCATTGTTTATTGTAGCTTGTGCTGCTATATGTTTGACTGTAGGGACTGTTTCGTGGGCGTTTGTCCTTCTAAAATGAGTGTTTGATACCTGTGCATCTGGCATTTCATTTGGTAGCTCGAAGGGTGGGGGACTCTTCAAACAAGATGATATCAGGTGAACGCTGCGAGGCAAGTTAGTAAGGGTAAACTTGCTGCTCGTTTGCCGAATCCTCTGGTCACTGTATTAAGGTATGTGGGGTGACCTTTTTGATTTTTGTTTCGGTTTTATTAGTTTTCAACACGCGGGCACACCACACTATTAACTTTTTTGTTTTTCACGTTCCTTTTTGCATGCGTTGGCGTTTCACATTCTTTATGCTGTAGCAGAGTGCCTCACGCTTTAGGCGTGTTCTGGATATCCTGGTCCTTGAACACCCTTTTTTCTTTCCACTTTCAGATATTCTCCTTGAAAAAGGGCTATCGCCCGAAATGCATGGGGGACAAACTTAGAATGCTGTGACACTACAGTATAATTGTATACTCTTCAAGACGTCCATATTTTCCTTTGGATTACATAAAGATAATGAAAAAACATACTGAAATGAAGTAGTATGTATGGAACTTTTGCTAAATAAAATATTGGTTATTTGAAATTACAAATCTTGGCTAAAAACTCCTATTGAAGCTACATGTTCCTCTAAGGAGTGCTCTAGATTTAGTCCTCCCAGTGGAAGGATTTGCGTTCTAGTCTTCAGAGGTACACAGCAGCAGGCAGTCCTCAGAGTCCTTGCACTGGTCTAGAAATTGAACTGAAGAATGGGTAAGTCCTATTTTAATACCTGGTGCCTCCTTTGAAGTAGGATCAAATTCTAAAGAATTCATTTTGAAGTGCAGAAGCTTCCTGCTCACCCTGCCATTACTCAAAGCTGGTTGCATGAAAAATGCAGGGATGAAAAGTCCTTTGTGTGAAGGCAGGGCGCAGCCTATTCAGTTGCAAGTGGGGTTGGTGCCAAGCACTGCCCCCCCCCCCAATCCTACCAGTTGATGGCCCTGCCAGGTGCACCCACCCTCTCTATTGTGTGGCTATCTGGGAAGAATAAACAAAGTCCATCTGCCAACTACAACCCAGTCTTGATCCAGGAACAGGCTGTAGGCACCAAAAAGAGCATGGCAATGCCAACTTTATGAAAGTATACAAGAAAGTGATGGATAGAATGTTTGAATTATTTCAGCCATTAGTAATTACTTGGGCCTCATACCTATCCATCATTATTTTGCACACCGTCACCTCAGTTTTTACCCAGTTAAATGTAAATCAGTCTTGACCTTGCTTCAGAACAGCCTGAACTGCCAAGCTAGCAGTGTCCAAACTGAGATAACGTGGTGTGCAAAATAACCATGGATTGGGATGCGGCCAAGTGATTACCAGTGCCTGAGATTATTCAAGCCTTCCATCCATCACTTCTTTGTATACTTTGTGTCGTCCTAAGTGGGACAGTTGTGTCAAGATATGGGCCCGTGCACACAGTCACTGGATCCAAGCTGTACCCGGCTAATGAGCCCATAACTAGGGTGCGACCAGTCCTTGATTGCTTGTTTTCCGGTTCAGGAAAACCTGACTTGGCAATTCGGGCTGGAATGTTCTGATTGGAGTAATGACTGTTTTGCATATAGCTGGGTCCAAACTGAGTTGACAACTGTGTGCAAAATGATGGCTTGGGATGCGGCCCGGAGTAATTACCAATGGCTGAGATTACTTCAAGCATTCGATCCATTACTTTTTTGTAATTTTTAGTCTAAAAGTGTCATTTTCAAAATTATGAGAAATTGTAACTTAAAATTTTACTTTAGCATTAAAGAGAATTTTTAATCATAACTTCTCAAGCACACCAAACACAAAATGCAAACACAACCCATTGTTATCCTATGGAGAGGTAGGCCTTGCAGTATTTTGCATTATAGAAGTTTTTTTCACAACCAGGACATGAAAAACTTAAGTACATTTGCAGACTTTTAAGTACAATGCACGCTGCCCTATAGGCTACCCAATTACTACCTTGGGGGTGACTTATATGCAATAAATGGGGAGTAAAATGCTTGGCCGTGGTGGGGGGGGGAATATTTTGCCAAGTCGAATTAGCAGTTTAAAACTGCAGTCAGGCTGCAATTGGCAGACCTGGGACATGTATTAAGTGGCTAATTAAGTGGGTGGCACAACACTGCATTAGAAGCATTTAATTTACAGGTCCTGGGTATATGGTATACCCATTTACTACTGACCTATAAATACATTAAATATGTCAATCAGGAATAAGCTTAGAGCAGAGCGCTCAAGCACTTAAATACTGGTTAGCAATGGTAACATGCACATAAGCTAATGGCCAACAAAAACAAATTTCAGCGTACAGTGGAGGATAAAAGCATGATGTTTGGAGGAAAACCACCCTAAGGCTGACAGTTAAAGCAACCATAATATAAATATTATGTTACTCTCACAGAAGTAAATGTTGTGACCATTAACATGAAATTGTTTTAGGAATGTATGCCTGGTGTTGCAAAAGATTTAGAAATGTATGTGCTGCCATTGACATTTTTTAAAGTACTTGGAAGATCTTGATATTCATAAGGAAGGCTGAAAGAGCAATTTAACTAAGTAAACAGTACTGTATTAATATTTAATGTAATGTTTTTTTTTTTGTCTTCTCATCCTTGAAAAACAGGTCATGTACAGTTGTGTTGGCTGAAAGTAGCAAATGTAGATGTGTGTAACATTGTGAAGATGTTTGTTGAATAGAGATTTGGAATGCGATTTACTGTTTTACTGTAATTGTACATAATGCTGCGGTAAACATATATGAATACATTTTTTCTAAATAAATTACAAAAAAATCAGCCATTTTCATATCGTGCCTTAAAGATTTTTTCTTTTTAGTTTTCATATTGTTGCAGGGATTCTGCTTATGCACAGAACTATGCGTAGAACCCCAGGACCTCAGTGAGTTGTGGTGTACCAGAAACTCACCCCAGAACCCAGTATCCGGCTAGCATAAGTGTCCCATTCGTTATCCGAGATTTAGCTCGGCGGTCCCAATGAAAAGCCAACCCAGAACACGCGACTCAGTACATACTCGGGAATGGTGGGAATCGGAAATACCTGTTCGTATATTATTCTCACATCAGTCCACAACAAGAATCAACAGAGACACGGTGAAAATAAAGAGTTTATTTTTATAGACCACGTGTCCTAATATGCAGTACTTTGGCTAAGACAAGCAGACAAATGATTAAAATCAAAACCATTAACATAGTTACAATTCCATAGAATATAAAAGGGGTGATCATGTTATAATGACAGTGGATACTACCACTTTCCCTTTACTAAGAAGCTAATATTATTATTAGTCTAACAGAAGGTCTCTTAGGCTTGAATAGGGGACCCCATACCTCAAAGATCAGCTTAGTGAAATCACATCACAGGAGCATCAGGAGTCTTCTCGCAGGAAGGCTCGTCTTCGGTCTGAATAATAAACATGATGTCCGTGATATTAAAAGCACCAACTTTCAGGTATGTGCAGCTGCTCGTGTGTTATGACTAAATAGTGGGTCGATCAACCTAGAGTGGAAAACATGCATTGTCTAACAACTCAGACTGTTTGTCACATCGTGTGCAGACCAAGGTCGCTTCGCAGAGCTCGGGATGGTAACAACAGATTGCTCTCGTGTGAGGCAAAACTCGAGTCAGCAGTTCGTTGAAGCAATAACATGTGAACGCAGTTTCGTGTGCAAAAGCAGCAAGATGGCTTTCTAACTTCTAACGTGGTTATGCTAACTTAACAATGTATGTACGTATTAAGGGAGTCCTTACTACATGCCCCCTTGATCGAAGCACTACTTAGTATGCAAGAAAAGAGAGAACGCAGAGTTCAAGCGCGACAGAGCAGAACAAGGCGTATCCAATTTAAAAAGGAACTGGTCAGTTCAGGCAAAGTTCGAACAGGAAAAAACATCAAAAATAGAGAGAAAAAACAAAAAAACCTCAAACTTGACGTGGGAGGTGAGAAAAAAATGAAAAAACGCCTCACCGGGCAGAAGTGCAGACGTACAGGGACAGTTCAAGACACGTGAGGAAAACACTGTGGACGAAAGTTCACTTAATCCATAAAAGTATATGCAGCATATGTGGCCACTGCTTCCAGCAGAAAATCATTGCCACGGCCACTGAAGGTTTCAGCCATCCAGTTAAGTAAAGAAAAGGAACATACGTGTTCTTCTATCAGCGGAGCCTCTAGCACCATCAGAGGGCAACCAGCGTGTACTTCCAAGTAACTCATATTCAAGAAGTCATACGCCGCTCTCACGATGTCCCAATTACTCAGGATACCATGTGCCGCACCGCAGGCCATAATCCGAACACCAGAACAGAAAGACTCGTGAGACACTAAGGGCCTCATCAGTCGATCAAAATCCGGGTCCGGAGACACCATGTTGGTTAAACACAAATCCATAGGCCATTCAAAGGGACAATCTAGGCAGTGGAAGACAGGTTGCACGCAGGTGAAGTAGGAATACCGGAAGGATAATCCATATGCCAGGCTCAAAGTCGCCAACGGCAGGACACCATAGTAATCAAGCATCCTGTCACGAAGAAGCTGCAGACGGGACAGGCTGACGTGTGGCACAGAAAGAGCAGCCATTCCGCAAGATGAAAAGTAAAAGTAGCACACCTGCCACTAGAGCCAGAATTAACGGGACACCTCCAAAGACGCTGGAGAAAATAGAATGAAAAAATGCCGGAATCACACCAAAAATAGTTTGGAAAGAGGTCACGAGGCCTGAGCCCACAAGTTTAAAAAAATGAGCCAGGCCAGTCGTGGACGAGGCATTGAAAATTGTTTGGATCAAAGCACCAAAATGCAGGGGGAGGTCAGTATTCAAAAGCGCCTGTACCTCGGTGCGCGTATTTGCTACGTGAAGGACAAATGTTTCCGGGGAGGAAGTCAATGGCACCTCCTTTTGGGACAATAGCGCTCTTATTCTGCTCATTTTGTCGAACTCTGCTTTCAAGGTTGGAATTGAAGGCCAAATAGAAGCATCCAGCCTCCCATGCGGGGGTGGAAACAGGACGTTATTGCAGCAGACAACCCTCTGTGTTACAGTTACTATATACGGGATCCCTACTAACATCCCGCAGCAAGCTTCATTGTTTAAAATTAAATAACTACAGTTTGCAAGCAGCGTGAAAGATGGCGTAATCACTGGTACCGGGATACCTTTGAGGACGCAGGCCAAATTCGGAGCGTGTACATTACAAGCACCGTGCAATTGAATGTGCCTACATACAACAGAATGATCAGGTGACGTTGTACATTCTTCACCCTTCAGATAAACCTCCGTACCGTCCCTTGTACATCTATACGTAAAGGGGAGGGACCAGACTTCATGTATGAAAGCGGTACCCAGCTGTTCATATCTACCCAGAGCATAGTGTTTCATACAAGAGGTAAACTTAAAAAGCGCAAACGGTAGACTTATCAATCCGTGTAAGAGCCACACAGCGGAATCGACTTCCGCAACAGAAAAAGGTAACGGCTCCAATTTCTCAATATGGAGCAGGGAATATGTAGCATCTTTCATGGACATGAACTGCTGTTTGTCAGTAAGGTTAAAGGGAAGAAATAACGATGTTGTATTCAGATAGTCCCAAGGGACCTTCCCTGCCTTCAATGTTTGTAATGTCCATGCAAACTGCATAACAGAACGCAACTGGTTTTGACCATGATACAACACAGACATATCATCCTGCACAATATCAACAATTGAAGATACAATATTATCTAATGTATAAATGCGAGAAGAAAGAGTGTTAATGCTGTTATCAATAACTGCCAATACTTTTTCCATATTAGCCTGATCAATAGCTCTCAATCTTGAAGCTGCCTCAATTTGCGACAGTTTCCATACTTCGTTGTAAATAGCATACGCCCATCTCTTGGATCTGCCACCCACAGGACCTTTAACAAAATCATTCAAATCTATTTTGTCATGTAACTTTGATAAATGAACTTTGACAGATGCCAAGGTGGAATGTCGCAGCCAGGACTGACATAATTTCCCTACAGAGTATGTAGTTACTGTATGTGACGACTCAAACCGGGGGTCCACTCGATCTTGAGTATACCCCGGTTTCAGTCCTAGAAAACGACGTTGACAGGTATCAGAACTGCTTTGCCAAATTAACCATCCCTCACTATTAAATTTCGAAATGTTGAAAGACGAATTGGAAACCAATAACTGCAAAGCAGGAAGGGACAGATCTGTGTGATTATTCCAATTTGGGTAAGCACCCAGATCCGGCACAGAAGGCGAATTTAGTTTTTTAGAAGTGGCCAATCCGAAACAGGTGGTTTGGAAGATGGTTGCATTTAAAAACAACATATGATTTGGTACTAGACAGGCACGGTGTAAAGCTTCAGTTCCCTGAACCTGCCACGGTTTGGAACCCCAAACCGACTTAAGATCAATAGTAGCCTTCCATAGATCATAACCTTTGATTGACAACTCATCCATAAAGGACTTAGAATATAGCAATTTGGTGTGTGTCAGTCTAACCTTGGAGGCAGACTCAGGCTTAACTTTAAAATAAAAGGAAGCCGGGGCTGAAACACTGAAATCAGTAAAATAAGTAAACTTATCAACTAATGTGTGTGAACTGCCAAACGAGGGGGTGGGACAATGTTCCCACTGGGTAAAATTTACAAAATTTCTAAACTAATTTGATTTATGCAAGAAGTGATTGCCATAATGTTGAAAACAATACTGTTCCGCATAATTAGCCGCATTTTCATACAAATCCTCTGCATCAAAGGCGGCATAATATTTCAAATCTGAAAACAGTGCTTCAATGGCGTGTACATCCCAATCATCAGAACGTATGTTCTGTTTAACTACATCACCCATAGAAACACGAAATACATTAGGCACATTAATGACCTCTGTAGGCCCATGAATTTGAAATTTAACAGCATCCCATGCGATTCCATCCATGACGGGCCAGGCAGTAATATTCACAAAAGTCTGGTCCCTTTTCATGATGTGGGATGAGGAGTGGGGGGCCAAAGTTCCATTGATAAGTCTAATTGTCGATCTCTCTTTGAGATAATGGCCATCCACCAAACGGAAGAAAACTACAACAAATCCAATGGACATAAACAAAAAAATACCAAAAAGCATCAACCAGATGTATGTCCAAGGAGCTATCAAAAAATGCTTCTTAAACCAGCTCACAAAAACAGCAATGTTTGATGGGGGAGGTGAGGGCAAAGAGTTAGTGTCAAAGGAAAAACGGGACTGGCCAAGTGCTGTAGATTGTAAAACAGGCGAAGGTCCACGTGTAGGATAAGCATACTCAGTCTCATCGGACAAACCACCAGCCGGTGGTATCAGCAAGGGATCAGTAACTGAATGCATCTCGATTGCAACATCAGACAAGGTGGTAGAAGCAGGAACCATCATTGAATTTCTTTGCATTGTCTGGCATGAAACTGCCGGAGTCATACTAAGAAGTATCGGCCACTCGCTGAAGTTTGACATTGTCAATAGAGATGTACCTGTTTTCTTTGCGACCAGGAAGTGGAGGTAAAATGACTGTTCTTGTACCCTGCACTCGAAGCACTGGAACTGGTGCACGATAAGAGGGGCCGAACTCCTTCTTGTTCTCCACCTTCTCACGGACCAGATCACCAACTCGGGGTAGCCAGCCGACTACCGGAATCTGAACCTCAGCTTCAGACGTGGAGGGCAAATGTTCTTTCGAAAGAGAGTCTCTGGCTTCTTGTAGAGTCTGCAAAACAGCACAGTGATCATCTACGTCAAAGGGTGCGGTCGACGCCGCAATGTCTAGACCATCAAGGTCTGGAACAAACATTCTGATTCCGAAGAGCATCATGTACGGGGTCCGCCCACCCAGAGACCTTCTAGGGAGATTATTTAGTGCACGTTGAACGTTATACAAATGGGCTAGCCAGTTCCGGCCTGTGCCTAAAACACGTGCTGTCAATGATTGCTTTAAGTCACGGTTCATTCGCTCCACCACACTATTACCCTCAGGTCGGTAGGGAGACGAAAATTTGACAAGGACCCCCAAATTTTTCATAGCCTCCTTGTAAGCCTTAGAGGCGAACGCAGGGCCCTGATCAGAATGGAAGGTACCACACGCAAAAGTTCCCACAAAGACACGCAAATCCCTGATGACAGTCCGCGAGTCAGCACTCCTTTGTGGCCACACCCATAGAAAACGTGTGCACGAATCCACTGCAACCAAGATGTACTTGTACGCAGTATCAGAAGAAAAAGGACCGCAGTGATCTAAATAAACACAACCAAATGGCTTATTAGAGATGTACAGCTGTGTCTGTGGTGGGCGCGCAACAGTAGAAGGTTTAATCTGTTGGCAAATGTCACAATCAAGAACATAAGCGCGCGCTTGTTTATATAAACCAAACCACCAGGAACGTTGTCGTAGCAGAGATATTGTAGCTGACACACCGGCGTGGGCTGACGCCAACCCCTCATGTGCAGCCAAGATCAGTGCTGGTCTGCAGTCCGCGTTGGGAATTATTCTATCACCAACGTCGTTAATCCTCACTAACGGGACGTTATCAGGACTTAAATGATAAATATACCGAGAGGGAAAACCCTTCGGGTAATCTCCTCCCTTCTCTGTAGCAGCAATAACTGCCAAGATGTCATCATCAATCTTACTTTTGGATCTTGTAACTGCTGCCACTAAGTATGTAGCCACTGCTGTTTTCGCTGCCTCGTCAGCTAAGCCGTTGCCGACAGCATGGACACCAAGCCGCTGGTGACCAAGAGTGTGTATAACACTTACGAGAGGGAGACGTTCTTTAAAGTCCGCCACTCGAACCCAAAGCGTTTTATGCTTAATTGTGCTACCTTTAGTGTCGCGGTAATCATTCTGAGACCAGAAGTGTAAATTGTCATTGTAAGACTGGACACAGTAGAAGGAGTCACTCACTATAAGAGTAGTGACTCGGGGATCAGCAAACTCCAGTGCAAGCACCAGAGCCCGGAGCTCCGCCAATTGCGCGGTACAATCACCCAATGACTGCGTATGCACTGCATCAGATTGGAATTCACCATTTACGAATGTACCTACGACAATTGCGCAAGCCGCTGAATAAGCGTGCTTCGATCCAATTGCGGGTTGCGCAGACCAGTCAGCGTATATGACACAATGGTATTCCTCGAGCGGGCGCAAAGACAGAGGTGCCGGATGAACGAATTCATACTGCAAGTACTCTTGAGTCTGTAATGAGGCATCAAAGATGTAAGTGACGTCTGGCGACGTCAGTGTTTTGGCCCATTGTATCCACCGTGGATGCAAAGCTTTAGAATTGGGTACACTTGCTTTAGTCACTGCCTCTAAAGCAGGATATGGAGTTACAACCAGAATCTGTTTCCCATGCGACAGTGCGCGTTCCTTGAGGATCGCCATCTGCACAGCAGTCAGAACTTTTTCGACCGTGGAAAAACGTAATTCAGCAGAGGTGTACAAGTGGGATTTGTACGCAATGGGGACTGTGTCGCCCTCATTAAACGTCAAATACGTGAACCCCACCGCGCCTGGTACTATTCTTATCACCAGGTTAGTGCGGTTATCACGTGTCAGCAAGTATTGTGAAGCAAGAAGGTCAGCCTGTAAAGACTGTAAAATAGCAGAGTGTTCTAGCTGCCAGCTAGACTTCGAAAATGAAGGCTGTACCAAGGCGTAAAGCGGCTTGATACGCTGGGCATAATCAGGAATGTACGTACGGCCGAAATTCAGAAAACCCAGCAGAGATTGTAATTTCTTCAGTGTCGTAGGAGCACTCAAGCGTGCACACTTTTCCAGAAGTGGGGGGCTAACCCCTTACCTTCATTGTTGAGCTCGTAGCCCAAAAACAACACCGTATATTCTGCGATGTGTGACTTCGCAAAATTGAATTTGTATCTATAGTCTGCAAAACTCCCGATAATATTGTCAACGCGAGACAGATGCGGCATCAGCTCATCATCCGTAAGATAGATATCGTCAACATATGAGTATGCTTCGGGGTCTATTCTTTCTAAAATAGAAACCACGCGAGCAGAAAAGACGCCAGGGATATTTTTGTAACCCATGGCTAATCTTGTAAACTGTTTTTGTTTTCCGCCCGAAGTAAACGCTGTCCACTGGCTACTCAGTGTGGACAGGTTGTGGCTAAAAAAGCCATTGGAAATGTCAAGTGTCGTTTTAAATCTTTTACGCACGAGACTGTCGACCAAAGCCGAGCCATGTGTATTTTGTACCGCGCAGGTCCGGCAGTGGGAGTTTAGGTGCCGGTAATCCAAAACTAAACGGTACGAGCCGTCAGGCTTCGTTACAGTGAATAAAGGGTTATTCATAGGGGACACACATGTTTCAATAACACCCTGATATTCCAATTGTTCAAGGATTGCCGCGACGTGGGGTCTCGCTTCACGACGCATAGGATATTGGGGTTGAGGCTGGGGCATAGACCGCAATGGAATCTCATGGCAGGGGGACAATCTGTCCCATCCCACCTGAGTACGATACACCGCCGGCGCAAGCGCAAGCGCCCACTCCTCTGCATACACTTCAGCTTGGTCCTTAGGCACTGTGTGCGCAAAGGACGGGAGGATTACTTCCTCCCCTCCAGGAGCCTCTAAAATGAAAGCTGGGGGGCAATCTGCCTCCGCTAGGAGGATATCATAGGTGGTGGTCAGATTATCCCAAAAAATCCCTTTAATTGTACGTTGTATGTCACCCTCTATTAATAAGACTATTTCATAAAGTCTATCAGGGGGAGCCACTCTGGTGTCAGCTGTTTCCACAGTAACCGATATATCAGTTGCTGTCACCGCCAGAAATGGACGCAGAGCTTGACGGACTATGGTAATTTCCGCTGCGCTGTCCAGGAGCGTCAGCGCCCATGTCCGGTTCCGAAGCTGTGTCCGCACTATCTGAGGCATACCTTGCCGTCAGAGCCGCCACTTTCTTCTTCTGAAACGGGGGTCTTTGTCGTGCAAATTCGTCCTGCTTGCCTTTACCCTCAGTCTGTCGGGGCTGGTCACGCTGTTGTGGAGCACCCCGACCTTTGCCACCGCCTCCGCCACCGGACTGTGTAGCCGATGTTTCCTGTGAAGAACGAGGAGAGCGCTGTTCAGAAACCTGAAATCTATCAGGAGACTTTATAGCAGCACGATCGCGCAGATCATAAGTGCGTTCACTACTTGACTGTACGGGAGAGGCAGGCCGAGAGCCCTGTTTCTGCTGCTGCTGCTTCCCCTGTTGTTTAACCTGCCATTTTTGTTTAGGAAAAAAGGGCCGGTCGTCCTTACCAGACGTTTCTGCCTTACCCTGCTGTTTTAGATCGGGATTCTTTATTACAGGCTTAACTCCTAAAGAGCTACGACCCAAATCCCGATATGCCTCTGCGATTATTTTCGCAAATTCCTGCGGTTTGTCCTCCTCAGGAATTCGTTTCAGCTCATTACGAACCTGGAAATGCAAAGCATCACCCTTAAGGTTACCAATTATCATGGTAGCCACCAGGTCAAATTGCCCGAGGAGCCGCATCCCTAACTCTATCGCAGACTCCGCACCATGGTTCTCTTTAACTCTTTTGATTACGGAGGGCAGCTGCAACATAGACGGAGTGCCATAGCACTGCGCGTACGTCGCTGCAAAGACCTTGCCCCAACTTGTACAATCATCAATGTGGGGGACCAAGTCCTTAGGCAAACTAATGGTGAGGATCCTGTGTTTCTCCACAGGTGAAGTATTCGGGTAAACCGCTTCTATTTGGTCAAATTTTTCAGCAAGCCAAAAGGGGAAATCATCCCTAGTTTGGGGGCGCTTGCCCATAACAGAATTGACCATAACAGGACTAATGACCACCGTGTGATGATCAGTAGGCTGTCCCGCAACAGCAGGTGCCCCCGCCTGCATATTGCGCGACACGTACTGCACTAACGCCCTATATACCGTAATGAGGGCAGTGTGTAGTACACGCAGCTCAGCCACCGTCACCATGAGGTAACGGGGATGAGGCGTAAATCCGGCTAGTACCGGCCAAGTGGCCCCTGCAATTGATAAAGGGCCCATTCTCGGCGGTATAACCACATGGGGAAGGGCGCCATTAAACCAAATAAGATGCTGCCAAGCAGATATTGGTATTTCCTGTGTCCTATACGGCGTATAGTTCGCCGGCACTGCAGCGGCAGTATAAGAATGAAAGGTGTCATCATCCCCCACCGCTGGAATCGTCACCCAAGAGTAGAACAACTCATAGGGATGAGCCGCATCGGCTCCCACCACAAAGATGACGTTCATACCAGTGTCCGGTACCCCATACTGCGTCAAATGACGTTTCAGAGCCGCACGGCTATGCGCCGCAATATCCACCGACATTAGGACAACACACGTGAAACTATCAGTAGCACAAGGGTTCACTAACCTTTTTAATTATCCAGCTTGAAAGAACCTATATCAATAGACCTAGGTAGGTTTAAATCCGTCAGACTTGTTATCCGGAAACAAGAGTGAGGGTGTTGTGGACAAACGCGAGCACTACTAAGGCGTTTCAACTCATAGACCAAACGTTAGGTGCGCCATGTTGCAGGGATTCTGCTTATACACAGAACTATGCGTAGAACCCCAGGACCTCAGTGAGTTGTGGTGTACCAGAAACTCACCTCAGAACCCAGTATCCGGCTAGCATAAGTGTCCCATTCGTTATCCGAGATTTAGCTCGGCGGTCCCAATGAAAAGACAACCCAGAACACGCGACTCAGTACATACTCAGGAATGGTGGGAATCGGAAATACCTGTTCGTATATTATTCTCACATCAGTCCACAACAAGAATCAACAGACACGGTGAAAATAAAAAGAGTTTATTTTTATAGACCACGTGTCCTAATATGCAGTACTTTGGCTAATACAAGCAGACAAATGATTAAAATCAAAACCATTAACATAGTTACAATTCCATAGAATATAAAAGGGGTGATCATGTTATAATGACAGTGGATACTACCACTTTCCCTTTACTAAGAAGCTAATATTATTATTAGTCTAACAGAAGGTCTCTTAGGCTTGAATAGGGGACCCCATACCTCAAAGATCAGCTTAGTGAAATCACATCACAGGAGCATCAGGAGTCTTCTCGCAGGAAGGCTCGTCTTCGGTCTGAATAATAAACATGATGTCCGTGATATTAAAAGCACCAACTTTCAGGTATGTGCAGCTGCTCGTGTGTTATGACTAAATAGTGGGTCGATCAACCTAGAGTGGAAAACATGCATTGTCTAACAACTCAGACTGTTTGTCACATCGTGTGCAGACCAAGGTCGCTTCGCAGAGCTCGGGATGGTAACAGATTGCTCTCGTGTGAGGCAAAACTCGAGTCAGCAGTTCGTTGAAGCAATAACATGTGAACGCAGTGTCGTGTGCAAAAGCAGCAAGATGGCTTTCTAACTTCTAACGTGGTTATGCTAACTTAACAATGTATGTACGTATTAAGGGAGTCCTTACTACAATATTTGTATAACACCAGAAATGTAAGTGCACCAGGACTGTTTTCCCTTGTTTACCTCTAATTGACATCACTTGCTTTTGTAAGAGTTTGCATTTGTCATATGGCAAAGTACAGGAGTAAACGAGGTAAAAATGATTGACATGTTGGTTTTTATATGTTTCACGTGTATGTTTTTTTATTTATTTTCAGCTCCAGGGGATGGGGTCAATAGGGCCCACTTGTGGCTCGAGGTGGGCTGCATGTGGGTCTGGCTCACAAGCTATGTCACAGGGAGCCCACCACAGGACATAGCGGTTTCCCAGCCTGCACGGGCAGAGAAACCTGTGTTTACTCTTGTTTGGTGGCAGCATTTTTAGTGGGAGGCAGCTTTGGAAAGTCTCCTACCCGCTGGGAGCAGACTTTTGATTAGTTCCCCTGCTCCCACTGAAGCAGCCAGGGAAACGGATCAAAAGATTGCTTCTGACCCAGTGGGAGCAGCACTAGTAGCTGCTTCCTCCGGGTAGGAGCAATGCTGACTCCCGCTGTATGCAGGGAGCCAGCTGGTGCCAACATATATATGGTGATTGCCCTAGGTAGGCAGCAGGGCACCTACCTTTAAAAAAATGTGGGCTCTGGGGAATTTATTTCCCTGGGCCGATAGCAGCCTCCTCCCCAAAAATTTTTGAAATTACTCTGGGGGATGGGATCCCCAGGGCCTAGCAAGGCTCGGGGATTGGGGCATTGCACCCCCTACCTTTTTGTTTATTGTAATGGGCCTGATGGATGGGACCCCCAGAACCGAACTAGGGTAGGGGGGCCATGCAGTGCCCCGTCCCTTTAATTCCAGAAATGGCCATGAGGGATGGTGTCCCCAGAGCCTAGCAAGGCTCAAGGAGGGGTCAACATGACCCACCTCCCCATTATTTAAAATAACTACCCTGGGCGATTGGGTCCCTAGGCCTAAAGGCCTAATAAGGGTCAGGGAGGGAGGCCACGTGGCTTTAGGTTGGCTTTATGAATGGTGATAATATTACTTTGTATTTAAAAAAAAAAAAAAGTTTAAAAAAAAATCACAGAAAAAGCTACGGTAAAAGTAATGTCATAGCTCGGTGATTTTTTTCAGTGAAAACATTCACATTTAGAACAAAAAAACACTGAAATAAATCAGTTATAGTTAGCAAGGCTAACTATAGCTTAAGCCCCCACCATGCATTGCTTATTACCTCACATGCATTTCAAAACTTTAAAGTCACTGACCTATTCACCTAACTTATAACATTACTTTAACCTTTAGCTTTTTCAGTGATTTTTCTAAGGTTTTTTTTTTAACGTAAAGTAATTATCATACGTAAATGCAACACTCACACCTGTCATGCATGGTCGGTGGCCCTGCACAGTGTGGGGTTGTCTGCCTTTCTGAGGATTGGCCACAGGCCAGGACCTGCAGCCAACTCCCCATATGTAACCCCACACTGCATTCAGCTTTGTGCATTGGGGGTTGGATGCACGTCCTGGCCTGCAGCCAGGCCCTGTGGCCAAGCCCTGTAAAGACAGCCACGCCCACACTGCGCAGGGTCTTCTGTCAATCACGGTGAAGGGTTTCGCCCTAGGGCTTGGCCCTGGGGACCTGATTCCCCCAAGACTATTTTTTATTAAAGGGCAGGGTAGTCACACAGAGCGTCACACAGAGAGGGGCAATGCGGCCCCCTGTGCGACGTTATTTGCCCTGGGATCACCCTCCACCAAGGCCACTTATTTAAAGGAGAGGGGGACTTAGGCTCTGGGGACCCCATCCCCCAGGGCCATTTCTAAAAATAAACAGGAGGGATGGCCGTGCAGCACCCCTCCCTGAGCTGGTATCTGCTTTGAGGACCTCATCTCCCAGGGCGTTTCTCTTTAATAAAGGAGAGGGGGCCATGTGGTCCACCTCTGAGTCATTAATGGCCCAAGGGACCCCATCACCTGGGGCACTCCTACTTAGAGGGTGACCTAGTGCCCACCCAGGGCACCCACCATATACTCACTGGGACCTACAAGGTAACACCATTGCCCAAGCCAGCCTGCTCCTCTCATGCAGAAGGAGCCAGCATTGCTCCCGCCCACAGGGATCAGCTCCTAACACTGCTCCCTCTGAAGGGGAGAAAACATTTGGTCTGCTTACCTGCCCCCTCCAGTGCGGTCATGGAAATAGAACTACAGCTCGCTCTCAGCAGGTGGGACCATTATTAAAGCTCCTGACCGCTGGGAGCGGACTTTGTGTTTGCTCCTGCTTGGCAGGTAATTCATAAAACGCTCCAGCCAAGTGCGCTCCAACACAGGTTTCCCTGCCCGCACCACTGCTGGCTAGAAAACCACTATGTCCTAGGGCAGGGCTCTCTGGTCCCTGGGGCCATTAATGGCTTGGGGGGGGGGTGGGGGGGTTGGCATTTCTTGCTTAACGTAATTGTCCACAGGATGCACTCCTCGGGCCTTACGAGAATAAGGGATGGGGCACACAGTCCACCTACTCATTTTGTTAAATCTCAGCCCTAGGGGTGGCCTCTCCAGTTCCTTTTGAGGCTCCGGGAGGAGGGCCTCGCAGCCCCCCTTGACATATAATGTAATTTCGGCCACAAAGCTGCCCTCCCCAGCATCTCTGGTACCTTGGGAGGCAGGGCCACACATGCCCCCTAACCATATAATCTAGTTTCTCCCCAGGGCTGGGCTCCCAGGTTCACTATAGGTACAAGTAGAGTGGCTACACAGTCTCCCTCCCCTTAATGAGTACAGCCCAGGAGGTGGGCTGTTTGGGGCATAAACCTAGTGAATGCAGCCCAGCCACCATTTTTTTTCCATCCCACTGGAGTCCCGTAGGATCGCAGTGTTTTGCCTTTTTTTTTGTTTGCCCCATGGGAGGATCCCCCTGGGCCCCCTCCATGAGGCATAGGTGGTCAAGGTATCCCTGCCCGACCCCTGTATATTTTTGGGAACCTCAGGACAATCAACTTTGTCCCACAGTCCTGTAATGGCTGCCAACAACATTTGTCTCATGTTGCTGGCAGCCACTAGGAGCACTCGCTCCTGCATGGGTCTGACTCCTCTAAGATTGAGATGGCCCAAGGGAAATACAATTCCCTGGTCCAATCAGAACACTGTATTTTTAAATTCCCACTCCAAGAGTATCTCAAGACTCCTGCAGACCCACCTTCCAAATATACAATTATTTTGTAACCTTGATTTCTCAAAGTACTGAACGGATCCCACCAAATCACAAAAAGCACGTTCTTTGGACTAAGATCTAGCTTCCTGACAAATTTGGTGTAATTCAGTTCACCTTTTCATGCTGTAAACTTCTTTAAAGAAGTCTATTGAAAATGCATGAAGATTTGATGATTTAGGGCACCCCTCTTTTCTCCACCCCCACTTGATGTATCACCCCAAAACTTTAACTGTACAAACTTGTTAAAGTGGCACTTTTTTGGAAAGATTTGTGGAGATTCGTCAAATGGTGCCAAAGATAATAGCACAAAAGACTTTCCTGTGGAAAATCAATCCGAACTATAACTACCTAGTGGCAACACTAGGAGAGAGATAGATATTTATTGAGGCTTGAATTAGCAAAACCTAGGCAGTAAAATTCTAAGTTGTGCCAAAAGAGTACCCAAAACATCTTAAGATTTCACTCTGTGGTTGGCGTCCTGAAGAGTTGGGTATGTGGTAAAACCAGCATATGTGTGTTATTAGTTCTAATCAGCGGCACATTGACAAATCATATTGTGGCTCATTTATTTGTTGTTTTTAGAAATGTTAATTTTTCCTGCTTTGTAAATTTAATTTTTGTGAGTCCAATCTCTGCTGTCTAGACATGTTGTGCTCTTTCCTGTGTTTGCATCAGTGGTGTGCACAATTTGGTTGATTCTCGTGTCATGATTGTTCTGCAGGCAGTAATCTTGGAGTGTCAGTTGGGGAGCCCAAGTAAACAGCAGCCGCAGGAACACCACTTCCAGCTACTCATGTGCATTTGCTTACTGACTTCGTATAACTTTGTGGCTGTAGTCTTAACTGCATGCATACTTGCTTACTTTCTTATGCCAGGTTATGATGTGATATCTCAATCAATCAAGTGGCTTGTAAAGCGTGACTACTCACCCGTAAGGGTCTCAAGACTCGGGCGGGGGATGGCTGCAGATATGTCGTTAGGCACTGTGGTTCAGTCAAAGAGCCAGGTCTTGAGGTCCATCCTGATTCGGAGCAGTGATGGTGATTGCCTTACATCTTTTCCGCGAGGTAGGAGAAGAATCTTCTGCCCGTGGTCTTGCGGATACAAGGGAATAAGGCTAGGGCCAGTTGACCAGAGGTCTCTGGTGAGTGAGTGGAATGAGAGGCAGTGGTTGAGGTATGCAGGTCCCATGTTATGTAGGGCTTTGTAGGCACGTGGAAGCAAGATGATGAGACGTCGTTGATATGGTGGTTCATGATGAGCGAGGAGTCCAAGATGCAGAGATTTTGTGCGTGGGATTTGGGTGTGGGCGGAGGGCCAACATCTGCAGGCCACCAGGAGTCATCCCAAGTGGAGGGCGTGGAGCCCAAGATGAGGACTCTGGACTCGGAGTTTATCTTGAGGCATCTGTCCTTCATCTAGGTGGCGACAGCCTTCATACCATTGTGGAAGTTTCTCTTGGCGACACTGGGTTATTTGTGAGGGAGAGTATCAGCTGGGTGTCGTTGGCGTAGGAGACTGTTGTCTATGCTTTCTGATGATGGCTGTAAGTGGAGCAATGTAGATGTTGAAGAGAGGCTCCGGGAGGAGCCACAAGGCACTCTGCAGCTGATTTATGTGGGTTCTGAGAGGAACCATGGTAACCTGACTCTGTGCTCAACTGGTGAGGAAGGAACGGATTAATTCCAGGGCATTGTCACAGATGCCTGCATCGTGGAGTCTTGTGCATAGGGTCCAGTGGGAGACTGTGTCAAAGGCGGTAAAAAATTCCAGGAGGATGAGGGCTGCCGTTTCGCCTCGGTCGAGGAGGGTGCAGATGTAGTCTGTGGCAGCGAGTAGTGCGGTCTCTGTACTGTGATTGCTTTGGAAGCCGGATTGAAAGTGGTCCAGGATGTGGTTCCCCTCGACCTTGGTAAGTTGGGCATTGATTGCCTTCTTGATGCCCTTGGCTGAAAAGGGGAGCAGAGAGATGGGTCTGAATTTCTTGAGGTCCTTCGGGTCAGCAGAGTGTTTCTACAGCAAGAGGTGGATCGGAAGAGTTTGGGGACAATGGAGGTGCCGGCTCTGAAGATGTGGTGCAGGCAGGGGTCTGAGGGTGAGCCTGAGTGGATGCTCTTCATGATCTTGAGGGTGTTGTCAGTGGTCAGGGGAGTCCAACTGATCAGGGTCTGTTGGTGTTGGAGCATGGAGTGCAGGATGTCGAAGCTCCCAAGTCATAAAGGGGACTTGTGCATCTCCTACTAGTTAATGCACAGTTTCACTTGGGAAACGTGCGAGTCCCTCTTGAGACAGGGAAGTTTACAACAGACCGTAATCTTTCCTCTGGTACAGTTGTAGCTGCATTTGTGAGCGCCAGGACACAGACTTGGGGGAAACAGGTGCTGTAAGTAACATACTTTACTGTTAAATTCAAGGCTGCTCCCGGATGAGGGTCATTGTGGAGGTCTCTAGACGACGGATGAAAGGGCGCCCATTCACTAACAGTAGTGGACAAAGACCACCAACTGAAGCGGCTTCCACAAAGTGTCTCTGAAGAAGGGGGCTCAGGTAGTACTGTGGGGCAGTCCAGATGGACCCGTCCCAGCACAGCAGCATCCATGGGTGGTGGCTCATGCAGTGGAGAGGGTTGTGGGGCAGGATAGAGGAATGCTTCCTATACAGTGCCACAGTCCAAGTGGCAGAGTATGTTCTTGAAAGAGATGTGGTATGCAGGTGAAAATGCTGGAGTACTTGAACATGGTTGGATGTGGGTATTTAGGTCAAAGTGGAGAGGGTATTTGGTTAAAGTGCCATAGGTATTTTGATGCAAATGCTGGGGTATTCAAGAGAAGGGGTGTAGACACCCACACCACAAAAATGGGTGAGTGCCTGTAGCCGTAGCCTTAACTTTTCATCTCCACCACTTTCAAAAGTCACTGCACCACTGCATCCATTACAGCATCCAAATAGTTATAATGTTGCACAAAATCTTAATTTCAACATAATGTTTATCCTTCCCTCCAACCTTTGCCCTTCAGTGAATTACTTCCCTATTGTAAGCTCTTTGCATCAAACACTAGTATCACCCATTCCACTTACATCCGGTGTTCTTCACTTTTCCCTCTTTAAACAGTCGATCTCTCGTCTATCAAAACTCGCCAACATCTACTCGGCTCTTACAATCAATCTTCCCTGCTGCAGTCTCCTTTTGTTCGCATCTCTCATCCTAACCTCAATCTCTCAATGGTGTCGCACCTCTAAGGTTTCATCTCGCTTGTGAGAAGAATGCATTATAAATTATTTATTTTAGGGTTATCTTTGCCGTACCTGTAGCACTTGTTCGTGTGAGTTATACCTAAAATGTTTGATTTTTGCTGGCACTCTGTTCAGTTAGTATTTCTTTCATTCACAAGGTTCTGCATTAGATTTTTTGTCAGATGTATGGTTCTGTGTAAGTGCACTGACATGGTCTTGGCTATAATCAGTGCTTTAAATGGGCCGGTACTCACCGGTACAGAGTACCGCCACTTTTTATTTTTCTCCCTTTGAGTACCGGAACTTTTCCTTC
Source organism: Triturus cristatus (assembly GCF_964204655.1). NCBI lineage: Eukaryota > Metazoa > Chordata > Amphibia > Caudata > Salamandridae > Triturus > Triturus cristatus. Next base: position 433,665,039 of record NC_140588.1, read on the forward strand.
GCCAAGGACAGTACCGGTACTCATAGGGGAAAGTCAGGCAGTGCGGGCTTGATGGCATTGGGGGCTGTGCTGCTGCGCTGAAAGTGGTCTGCTCAGCCGCTGCAGAAAGAGAAGGCAGAATGGAGGGAGGGGCATTCTATATCTCTGAATGGAGCTCCTGCTGAGCAATCCCGCAGCAGCTCATTTGCATCACTTAAGGGCTGTTTATGGTTGGGGATGCCCTGCGTCCCTCTGTGAATAAAAGTTAAGGGTCCAATCAGACCCTGCCCAGTCAATCACACTGTAGGTGTGGGACTCTGAGCCTATCCCCTACCCCACAAATCCAATTACAGCGTGACATCCGAGATGAATGCAACTCGGCACAAGTCTGGGTGTGGGGGTGGGAGGTGGGGGCTGGGGGCTGGGCTGAGAGATTTCTCACACTACCCAGCATCAGATTGGGAAGGCGGACATTGGACGATGGTATGGTGCCTAAGGGTCTCTCTGCTTTTCTTCCCTGCTCCCTGACCAGGCTAGTGCCCTGAAGCTATAGTTTGGTGGGAAAAGGGGAGGGTTAGTGAATTGGCCTTGCTGTGTGCCGCCTGTTAGCACCTTCGCTCCAGTGTCTTTCAGGCCTTGGTGGGGGGGTTATGTTTGCATAGGCTGTGAGGCATCTTTCCCAGATAGAAAAATTGAGAGAATGTAATATCAGGGTCAGAGCTGCCTAATAAGGAACTATGGAAATAGGTTTGAGTCCCAGCTTCAGCTCAACATCCTGTGATTCCGGGCAAATTACTTTTATGTTTCATATGTGCCTCAGAGACAATCTCCATTGGTATGACATTCCCACAATAATAAACGTAACCTTTTGCACATGAGAGGAAAAGTGACATGCACAGTTTAAGCTGGTGTAACCAGGGACTCCTGCTCCCAGTCTGCACTGCAGCAATTTCCCCACCCTGCAATACCCTAATATTCACCCTTCTCCGTCGGCAGGCAAAGCAAAAAATAAATTTCATAAAGTCACTTTAATACAGTTTTAATTTTGCTATGCCCACAGCAGGGGGGTGGGTTGGGGGTAGGGAGGAGAGAGCAGTGACGCTTCTTTGTCCAAATGGAGCAGCGGCCACTGATGGATGAATTGGTAAACGTTTGAGCTAGAAAAGCATGATTGTAAGAGGAAGCGAATGAATGAGTAGTCTGGAATGTGTGAAAAGCAGTGTCTAATTTGAGCTGGTGGTTTCCGGTGCTCAGCACTGGCACTTAATCATCACAACCAGCGCTTTTCATGAGCACCAGTTAAGGACACATTTATTTATGGTAGACCCTGGGAGAAAGGTGATTTGCCCAGAATCACAGAATGTTGAGCCAACAGAGACTCAAACCTGGTTCCCCAGCTCAGAAGTTGGCAACTCTGTCCATTACGACACATCCTATCCGTACTTTCATGGTTAGTAGTTGGTTCTGTTTTAGGTAGCGCTACCGGGAGAAATGAGCTGGTGAAAGCTGCCTCCTGACTAGAGCCCCAGCACTTATTTTTGAGCAAATTATCCACTGGTTGAAAGGGGGATACGATTGTTTCTGGTGGAACTGAAAGTGATACCTTAATGATTTTGTGGGGGATTACTGGGATTTAGTGCATATGTTGTCATATGGCAACGAATTCCAAAGGGTTGGAGCAACACCAGAGGAAGACTATTTGCCAACATTTCACTTTAGGCAAAATGAGTGTCCTCTTCAGGAAAGCAATGTTTACTTTCTTACATTTTGTTATTTGTTAAGGATGTCCGCCTGAAGATAACAGTAGGTGTTCAAATAAAATAATGTAAGCGAATATGGTAGAGTTGCAGTATAGTCGAATATATAAATCCCGTGACTGCCAAAGTGCATTGCTTGAAATGGCGCTAAAATGGTTTCAAGTCATGTTAGTGGGTGTGATATTCATACTGCTGGTGGACCCCCTCACATGCTTCCCGGAAATGCCTCTCACTCTCCGTCTCCCCCCAGATTACCAAGGAAGCTGAAGAATTTATCGTTGACAAGTATCGGCACCTGAGGCAGCGGGACGGCAGCGGAATTACCAAGTCTGCCTGGAGGATTACCGTCCGCCAGCTCGAGAGCATGATCAGGTTATCTGAAAGCATGGCTCGCATGCATTGCTCGGACGAGGTAAGCAATGGGTGTGCGCGAGGCTGCGTCACTGCCGGTTACTGATGCACTTGTAAGGTTTGTCATGAATTATATAACAGAAATAAATGGGTTAGGTTTAAGTGTACAACCGGGGCACATTTGGTATGCCTTCAAGCAGTTCGTTTGTGCTGACTGATGTTTAAACACACCGGTATTCAGGGGTTCAGTCTGTGCAGGGGTGCTGGTACATTGTTCAGAGTAGGGGTGCTGCCATCAACGTTACATCACTGAAGTCGTAGGGATTGTGAAATATCCAAGCTTGTCACAAAGAACAAGTGTAGCAAATGAGCCACATCCATTCAGCAGGAGAGGGATAAGGATGCATTAAGTAGTTGGTGCTTTTTGGAGCACACTGTCATAAATATATTGCTAAACGGTCATGTGGAAGCACGGGGCCATTTACAGAAAGACCATTTATCATGGAAATTGCCCCAAAATTCACACTGACACACCTTTACTGATAACACTATATAAAGCCTGAATAATGTGTGGAATTGTGAATTCAGCTAATAGTTATCATTTGCACATTCACCAAGTAAAGTGTCTTGTTTTTATCCTATTAACATTTTTGTTTCCATCAGACCATAGAATTGAAGAAAGGGCTTAATTTGTTTTTCCCAACTACTAGTATCTTTTAAAATATTTGCATTTCATCTTCAGGTACATAAATGTTGTGTGTTAGATAAAACTGACGGTCTACAGCCTCGCCTTTCCATTTACATTTCCTGTACCGTGGCAAGATTGCCAGAAAGTTCACTTTACAAAATCCTCTAATTTTGCAGTAAGAGAAAGAAAAGGAAACGCCAATCCCCATGTGTAAAGAATAGGCAGCAGTGTGTCAGGAAGCATAGCCTGACGTTTGGTCTCTGTCTTTGAGCACACAGCATATGTGACAAAATGTAAAGGCTTCTCTGTTGCTCATTCACCTTTTTAACTGCAGTATTTTGGGGGTGTTGAAGCACCCCACACTGCTAGTTCTAGCACCTATGAGTGAGTATTTTGGTGGAGAGTCAGTTGAAACGGCCAAGAGAATCCCCATCCGTTGGATATTTCATAAAATGTATTCTCTGTGCTTTCTGGCAGTGCCGCTCTTTTATTCGATACATATTTAATATTTTTATGTTGGTGATGAGTGAGTTGATGGAAGAATTTATCCTTAAGTGCATTACTTTTCTTTTGCATTTGTCAGAGTTTTATATAGCGTGAATTAGACCTAAGCGAGTCGGAGCGCTTTGCATACAAATAATGACAATATATTAGAAATGTTTATATATTAAAAAAAAAACTTGTATAGAGTTTGGCTTAGTCAGAAATGTTCCAGTGCCCCGTCTGGCATATTAAAAGTAAGTACTTTATAGCCCTTGGCACATTTGATATGGCAGACAGGATTCGTCATGTTTATTTTGACAGAGAACTTCGTTAGCCAAACTCTAGATGAGTTCCTTAGTTTAGTTATTACACTTTGCTAAGGGAAAGTTGCAAGTTACAGGTTACAAGCAGACTAGAATCTTGACCCCGAGGCGGTTCGTGTGAAGTTTGTCTTGCCTTTGTCTTTATTCTGTGCAGTCATGAAAAATGGGGCACAGTCGAATCAATTTCCACTTTATAAATCTATAAACTTTTCTAAAGTGTTTTGAGTACTAGTTTAGCTGGTCCTCAAGAACCATTTTGATGGTTTCAAGGCGTGAATTCTAAAATGTAAGTGAAGATGCGTATGGTAGAGTGTTGGCAAAGAGCAGCAGGGTTATGTCAAACGAGCAAAGCAACGCATTCAGCTGTGTGCTAAGCAGATTATCTCAGTCTATTGTCTAAACTGCAGGCTACTGGTTTTAAGCTGGGTGAGAGTTATACAACCTTATAGAGGGTGTAAGACTGGGTGAGAGAGGTTATGTAAAATGTATATGGGTAGTCAATGAGAAATAAAATTTCCTTTATATGTGGGACTGCCGAGCTATCATGAAGTCTCTCCTTTAATGTCCTACTGGTGTCTCTGAAGGTACGCGAAAATGGAAAGTGGGGCGTTCATCCTCCTCTCTCATAGTTGTGCTACTAAGATATATTTACCATGCCAACTGGAATGCCTGTAAGAGATCCCACTTGGTTCACAGCCTACTGCTAAGGATTGATCGTAATTAGGTCTCCGGTTCCATCATCAGCAAATGCAATCTCAAAGAAATCTTATTGGAGTATACCTGCTGGAGGGCTCTGTTCCTCATATATCTTGTAACAGATCCAAACTGCCATAGATAGCTCCATATGTTATGCATGCACTGCAACAGCTGTGTGACACTAGGGCGATCACCTCACTAAGCGTCAATATGGACACTTTTTCCAATCCTCAAATTTTCACCTCCAAATAGTGGGTTTCAGAAGTAAGTCTATTTAAGTAAATGAGGCCGCACAAGTATGCATGTATAACGAATACAACACCGAGCATGGACTACGTTATCACACAAGAGTCAACATCTGGAAGCAATGTCTACAACGACCTAGATGAAGGTGGTCACTCTAATGTAACCTGCAGGTCAATGGTTTAAATCCAACGAGAGAGCTCATGAGTTTGACTTAAACCTGCAATGATCAGGTTGTATATGGCAGGTTACAAATTCAGACAAGGTCTCTTCCCCTAACCTTCCGTACCAGTTCAGCTTATATTAAACTCGCCAAGGGTGAAGCCCGTTGTCAATCAAGAAGGGAGCCAATATAAGCTCGTGATTATTCCTAGATCCGTGCCATGAGCAATTTTATTGATTTCTTTATTTTACAAGCTGGCACAGGGAGTACATTTTCTGTACCGTCTAAGCCTTTGCTCATCCGATTGCCCATTAAACATTCTACATGCTCAGAATAGTATTTGTTCTTTTATATACCTAGCTAGAAGCACGGATAGCCGTATGTTTACTCTAGATGTATGATTGTAAAGCTACTGAATCATTTGGACATTTCCAGTTTGTATGAATGTATTTTTTGCTAAGATTTGTATTCGCCTCATCACATTCTCGCTCAAAAAACAAAGTTAGTTTTAAATATTTTTTTCCATCTTTGCAAAAAAAGTTGTTTAACACCTTTATTCAAGGTTCGTCCAAAACACGTCAAAGAAGCCTTCAGATTGCTTAATAAATCAATCATTCGCGTGGACACACCTGATGTCAGCTTTGATCCAGACGAAGGAACTAATGTTGGCGGTAAGACAATGTATTGTAGCTCAACTTATAAATGATAAAAAGTGTGGAGGCTTTCAGGGCATGCATTTTAAATGTATTTTCTGAATTCTAGAAGTATACAATTTTATTGTATTGACCAGTAACTGAGGTTTGTGTTCTTGATGAGAAACTGGAGGAATCTCTTCAGAGTGGTGGAATGCTGGTAGTGTATGGTGGTGGATTGTTCGATGGATGGGATTTAGAGCAGTGCAGGCCAGTCTGTGGTGATGGGCTAGGCCAGAAAACCTGAAAAACCGGATGCTAGGGGTTTTCTGAAATTAGTAGACCACTCTTAATATTTAGTCAGAAGAAAATTGCGTTTTCTACCTTCACACAGAATGTTTTGATTTATAATTTTAACAAATAAAAAAAAGAGGAAATCGTAAAAAAAAAAAAAAATGGGCAGCAAAGCGGTGTCTTGAGCCACAAAGTAACCGGAACAATGTCTCCTCGGCTGCAGCCACCTGAGTGAAGGGAGGTTTCAATGTGTTTATTTGTAACTAAAAAGAAAACTCAATTGTACCCGCTTGACTGCAATGAGACCGCAGTCAGGCTTGAGACCTAAGAAGCAGTAAAATGGAGAATAGTCATTGTGATATGGGTAAAGAAACCAGGAACTATCCAAAAGTGTAAATGACCTGTGAGACACTTCTGGCCACAAGAACAACCTCCACAAAAAATAAAGAAACACTCTGATCTACAGAGAGGCAAGCTAGCGTTCTCCCTTTTAGATGAATCATCTAGCGACTGACTGACGGTGTAAACTAGACTAAACTCGAGCGAGTGAGCTCTTTCAAGAGCAACTGCATTTCATTGCTGCGGTAAGGAGGAGATACAGGTATGAGCAGGTCCCAAACTTGAGCCCAGTGTGTAGCTCGGTGGAAATGAGTTTTGAGGGCAGAGATGGCTAGGTAGCCTGGGAGGCTTAGCCGAGCACGCACGGTGTTTCCTACTGTCCCATTTCTGCTCCTGGTCTCACTCGGAACCTGACCGAAGACAATCTGGAAGGAATCTTACTTGCTCTCGTTTAGTGGGTGTTCTATGACCTGTGTGATTTGTAACTACATGTAGCCCTTGCTGCTGTGTGGGTAAAATTAGTCGGCCGAAAAGGTGTCCCAGTCCTGCTCTACGCGGACGACGCTGTCCTTATTTCAAGGACAGCAATCGGTCTCCAGACACTTTTAAATTCATTTTTTGACTTTATGGAGTCTCGAGGCCTAAGTATCAACAATTCTAAGTCCTATGTTATGAAAATAGGCCAGGGGTCGCGAAAACCAAACTCTTTCATCATAAACGGGGAAAAAATTCCAACCTCCAAAACCTTCTCATACCTGGGGGTCCTTCTTGACGATCAATTATCTTGGGGCCCTGCGGTTCTTAAAAAGAAGGGCGAGGTAACACGCGTTAACACAGCCATACTTGGCTTTGCGAGAAAAATGGGAAATAGCCCGGTGGCTGCCCTGCTTAAATTATACCAAGCCAAGAGCATTGCAGTTGCTTGCTATGGCAGCGAGCTCTGGAGCTATAGCCAGACGCGAGATCTGGAGGTTGTAGAAAACAACTTTTTAAAGAAGGTTTTGAAGCTGCCAAGGGGAACCGGAAACTTCTCGGTACACGAGGAGTTAGGTGTACCCTTTCTTAGCGACAAAATAGCAGCAAATCCCCTATTATGTTGGTTGAACTCCTGGCTAAACAACGATATACCTCTCACCCATGACATATTAAAAGAAGCTTTAACCTGGGACGGTAGGCTCAAGGTCCCGTGGTTGAAGTATATTAACGACCGACTAACTGAAATGGGACGGCCGGACCTGTTCTCAACCCCAAACACCATAACTAAAGCAGATGTTATTTTCGTGAAAAAAACATTTATGACAACTAGGTATTTCGCCAGGGAGGAGGTGAGCTTTTGAAAGACAGTGTTAGGAAACACGTCCTACTTAGAACATGTCTACAAATGGAACCGTATTTATCATGGCCTATGTCTGGCTACGATCGTTATTTATTGACAAGGTTCCGTTTTGATTTGTTTCACCTCTTACTGGCGGTACCAAGAGGGGCCCATCGAGGCCAAGTGTTGCCTGCTTGCGGCTGCGACGGGAAGTCTCCGCAAGATTTGGCGCACTTTTTATTAATCTGTCCTTATTATACAGTACCTCGGAGACTATATTTAAAGCCTTGCCTAAAAGATCTAAAATTTACACAGATCAAACCAGCACTTTACTACCTTCAACTCCTGAATTGTGACTGCACCCTATTTGTATGCAGTTTTTTGAAATTAGCTATTACCTTCAGGAAAAGTATGGAGGGATAATTATGCTGCTATCATCGTTGTACTTTTTAAAAAAACTTCTTTTTTTTTAACTTGACATAATTATTTATATTTTTAACTTGTCTATCCTGCCTGTTACTCTTGCTTTATAATGTGTATGCAAAATATTTGTCTCATAAATGAATTGGATGTTTTGTTTTTAACTGTATGTTTAAGAAACGTGTTTATGATTGTATGTTTATGAAATGTGCTTTTATGATTGTAAGGATTACAATCGAATAAAGTTACTTGAACTTGAACTTAGTCGGTGTGGCTGGCAACACTTTTGTTAGGCAATTCTTTTTTACATGCATGCAGAAGTTTTAAATCCGTTGTTTCTTGTGAAGTGCTGTGTGATAACTCAGGCTGTGAATTTTCCTGCTATTTCGATTTCAGATGTGTTGCATGGCACAACTTGGAAATCAATCATTAGTTGTGTAGGCTTCATGTTTCAAACCTCATTTCAATCGGAGACTGTGGAGGTCTCATTACTTCCATAGGAGATTAGGCAGTGTAGTGCTACTTCATCCTATAGAAAGAATAATGGAACAGCATGCGGGAGTGCATTACATGCAGACTTAGAGGGTTGTCCATACAGCGGTGTGCACACCATTTTAGTGACGGCAAAACACTGGACATTTTTTTTTATACTATGCTGGTTCCAGTGCTTAATTTGAGCCGGTAGATTAATGTTTGGTAACGGACACTTATGATTTTCCCTTCAGACATTTCCCCCAGAGCAAGAGAGGGAAAAATACACAAAGCGGAAAGGAAGAGGAAGAGAGACGCAAAAGCAGTCCCAAAGGGAGAAAGCAGGGACTGACCAGATCAAGATAAAGCAGCAAAGGCTGTCTGACAGTGGATTATGGAGACCTGGGGTGGAACCAGGACAACACTGCCTCAATAGCGCCGACACTTTTGAGCGAAGTTTTGGCCACGGCACTTTCTTTTACAAATAAAGCACTGGCCGGTTGCTTTACAAGGAAGCATTAGCATAGTTGAATTGTTTTGCTTGTGATAAAAATGCAAACACACACTGACTCCGCATATCCCTGGTTGTGTGCCTCATCTTCTTGTTCCCAGCATGACAATAAGGAATATTTGTCTGTAGCAAAGGTTTAGAAGCATCACAATATTAACAAAATAACTTCTTTTGTAAACAACCCATCGCCAACACAAAAAAAATTCCCATGCCATGAAACACATTAAAATATCACACTAAATAAAGAGAGGAGCAGTTGTGGGCAAACCTTGAATAATCGCAGTGCAGACATCATAACTGCTTTGAGGGTTAACTTCATTAGACTTGAAGTAGGACTTGGTGCAAGCGGAGATTTAACATATGTAAATTCTGTTTACTTCCAATTGACAAAATATACAAATATTAGGTTATTTAAAAAAAAAAAAAATCTGAATTAAAAAATGCAAACCTCAGATTTAAAACTTAAAATCTGGCCTGTGTCATTGACCGCTCTCCCAGCCTCGGCCACAGGCATTGGAGCTACCGCACAGAGGATAAAGTTCTGGGCACATAGCGTTTGCTTATAGACCCACATGAAACTATCTGCAGACCGCATAAGATTTACATTTCCATGTGTGTAAAGCACAAAAACCTTGCTACTGTCTTTAATTAGAATTCGTGCAGTTGGATATCGGTGTCCAAATAGAGCATGGCAGGGTACACAGCAGACATGGCAGGGTTTGCTAAAGGCTTGAAACGACCTGCAGCAGGTAGTCTTGATGAGAGATGCACTGGACGCTACAGCGTCTGTAGATATAATGACTTGGCATCTTGAGGCTACTAGGTAAAGTTACGAAAGTCAAACTGGGACTCAATGTGTGCCTGGTTAATGGAGTCACAAAGATATTTACTCATAACTAAATCCCATCCCAGTGCAGTCGTGACAGTTATGTAGATTGTATGCATACATTTAATGTAAGTAGTTAGAAATGGGGGTCTCTAGTTGGCAGTGGTGTGCACCCTGTCCAAGTAGGGACCCTTCCTTCTAGTCAGGGTGAAGGAGTTACACACTCAAGAGAAACCCTGCTCACCTCCTTTGTAACTTGGCACGAGCAATTGGGCCTATCTCGGAGGCAATGTGTAAAGCATTTGTACATAAAGCACACAGTAACACAGTGAAAACACTACAAATGGACACTGCACAAGTTTAGAACAAGCATATGCATAGCCAATAGGTCTCGCCTTTGGGACCTTATAAGTGTTTAGCCATGCAACAGTTGCATAACTAAATACTTGTAAGGTTTCAAAAGCGAGACCTATTGGCTATGCAAAGCGGCCGCGAAAGTAATCGCGGTAAAGCGTGCCCGCGCACATGCACTGTAGCTCTAGGCTGGCCTGGTAGCACTTTTTGGAGTCCTCTCAATAAGTCTCGCCAGACCAGCGCATGCGCTGGGTCAGGCAAGACCTAAAAATGACCAATCTTTATCTGCACCAAACGACCAAAATGACAAAATCCCAACATACATAAGCAAAGGTATCCCTTTTTAAAGGTTTACTCTATGGATATGTTGATATTTTTAGCAGAAAAGTACTATTGATGCATCAAAATCCGAGATGAGAAACCGCTGCAAAGGAAGGAAGTGTCAGACAACACAGTTAAAAAAACCATGCAAAATAAAGTCCTACATACAGCCCAAAATACAGGATGTAGAGGCAAAAGGCAGATGGAGCTACGCTAAGGATGCCAGGTTCTAACCGCATTCTTATGGTAGGAACCTAAAGTATTTTTTGCAGCTGATAGTGTGTGGCCTCTTGCTGCACCCCCTCACTCATTCACCCTCTTTCATTGTCCAATCACCCTGCTTGAAAAGTGGTACAATAAAAACACTTACACAGGCCATCAATGAGTTCACTTTTGACTGCAGGAAAATCCCCCTCAAGATGCCCTAACCATATTTAAGGGGCTGAGGCACTTCCGACTTGTCTGGAGATAGTGTGCAAGGTCATTGTATCCTGCTGCACAACATGTTGCAATGTGACTGGGCTTACATGTAGACATTACGCTGAGCCTGTCACTCCATCCTGGTTGCTGTGGTGGACCACATACCACCAGGAGTTAACAAGTACATATCCAGCTAGTGGTCTCACATTTCAGCTGAACTAGTTTGATTGCTGCATACCAGATATTAGACAGTGTCCAGTCAATGATAAAGGTGTACTTCACTTACCTAGCCTAAGACTTAACATTGGCACCACAATGATACCACAACACAAGTTGCTGTTGAGTAATATGTACCTTCACTTGCTGCACTCATTTATTCATGCATGTATTCTATCTTGTAACTACATATAACATTCACCCACACTTCCTATTTCTCTTCAGATCAGGGCTCCTGATATGTTGTGGAGATGTATTTGTCTGCCAACTTTAACGAACAAGAAGTTTTATAGCAGCTGTATGGTCATAACTGAGCCATCATTGGAACAAAGTACAATTCCCCTCCATCCTGCTGCTGCATCTATCCAATAAGCCCCCCAAATAGCGGAGTGTTGAAAATGGGGGTCTCTAGTTGGGAGAGGTAGTTACCGTTGTCCAAATGGGAACCCTTGCTTCTAGTCAGGGTAAGCGGGATACACACTTAAAATAACCCCGGCTCAACCCCTTGGTAGCTTGGCACAAGCAGACAGGCATATCTCAGAGGCAGTGTGTAAAGCATTTGTGAACACATACTGTAATACAGTGAAAACACTACAAATGGACATCACACCAGTTTAGAAAAATAAGTGATCTTTATCTAAACCAAAACAAGACCAAAAGACACAAATCTACAATACAGTAATAAAAATATGACTTTCAGATGGTAGAAATAGTTCAGTTCAAAACAAATTGCAGATGCAACACTTTCTCACAAATTACCTGGGAATGCGTCACACAAACAAAACGGGCCACAGGGAAGGTGATGTGTCGGTTCTTTACCCTCAGGGAAGGTGATGCGCATCACCTCCTCCAGAGCAAGGAACCAATGCAAGTTCATTACTGCAGCGCAGGGGAGGTGATGCGTCCGTTCCTTACCGGAGAGGAGGTGATGCGTCGGTTTCTCACTGCGTGGGGAGGGGATACGTCAGTTTCTTACTGCGTCCCCCAACAATGCGACAGACTTGGCGCCTCGATGCGATGCTATGATCCGAAACGATGCATGAACTTGTGCAGCTGCACAACAGGGCTTACATCTGACTCATTGCGATGATCTCGGATTTAGGAGATCGGTGCACTTAATGTGGCATGCAGCGATTTCTCAGGCCGCGGCAGACGCTGTGACGGTTTACTGCGATCCGTCAAATGGGTGTGGATGTGGCTCCCTTCTTCGTTGCGTGGTTCTTCCAGCTCCCCGCGGAAAACAGTCTCCGGAGGTCCAGAACAGCAGCAGTCACCTCTTTGCAGGTCAGAATTCCCAGCAAGGAAATTCAGGGGAGCTGGTGGTGAAGTCTTTGTGTCCCTGAGACTTCAGAACAGGAGGCAAGCTCAGTTTCAAGCCCTTGGAAATCTTATTTCAAGCAGGTGACCAAGCAAACAGAAAAGTCCTTTACTCCTTTCCTTGGCAGCAAGTAGCCACTGCAGGCCAACCCCAGACAGCAAACAGCACAGAGGCAGTATTCCTCCTCTGCTTCTCTGGCTCTTCTCCTTGGCAAAGGTTCCTCTTGATTCCCAGAAGTGATCTAAAAGTCTGGGGTCTGGCCCCTCCTTTTATACACAAAAATCCTTTGTTCTCTGAAGGGAGAGAGTGTCTGTACCCAGCCAAAACCAGTTCTGTCCTCAGTGGTTCAGCTTCCTGGCAGGTGGAGACAGGATTGTTGCAGGCAGACCAGGCCCATTCAGGTGAAAGGAAATCTCCTCCCCCCTACTCTAAATGCAGCCCAGGTCGATTCAGCCCAGCCCTGACTCAACAGACTTCTGGAGCTTCTGCCCCTCTCCAGCCCCAGTCATCCAAAAGCCAGGCATGCAATACACAAACCGAACAGAGGCACACTGGATGGTTAGGCCAGAAAAAATATCTACTTTCTGAAAGTGATATTTTCAAACACAGAATGTAAAAATCACCCTCACTACAAGATGCATTTTAACATTCTGAGTTCAGGCATACAAAACTTTATTTTTACCTTGTTCCCAGGCCCAGTTATGTTTATAAGATGTTATAAACAAACTACCCATTCCGTCCTATGGGAACATGTAGCCTTGCAATAGTGAAAGGCTTCCCAGTCTAAGTCAAAAAACGGTCTTATTACCTCAGTTCATGTCGTGGCACACTTTGGCAGGCTTAGCTCGTGGTTTCTTTAATGGTTCAAAACAATATTAGTAACAGGTCTCTCCCCCCCTTCCCCCCCCCCCCCTTTTTTCATTTTCAGTGGATGGTCCTGATGAGAACTCCATGATTGAAACGCGTAGACCCTATATTTTGTGCCAGAAGAGAGAAAAATTAAAATTGCAAATTTATGAAAGATATACTTATGTGTATATAACAAGACCTATGGCACTGTGAAAAATTTGTTTTGATAAAATATTGTTGTATTTGTTGATAAAATAAGCTCAGTGTGTATGATGGTATGTATGAGAATGATTGATAGAGAATAGTAGTGATAGTGTGTATGAGTAGTATGAGGGGGATGTTTTAATGTACAAAATTTGTTTATTTGTATTGTATATGATTTTTGTGAAACGTCAAAATTTGGTAAATAAATGACCAAAGAAATTTATAATAATTGAATACAAAAATAAAATGAAAGATTGAATCTAACAACGTGAGTCCAACCCACTTATAGTTTTGCTCATAGGTGAGGAGCCTAAATTAGCTTTATTAAGCTTAGCAGCATTGGCAATTTTTTGGTATATAGATAAGGCAGTGGTTTGGCCTTGCTGCTTGGGAACCCATACCCGGTGGTGTCATATAGCACTTGCCAAGTCGACATGGCAATCCAGACTGCACACAGGCTTTGCAATGGCAGGCCAGAGTTACATTTTACTGGCTGCTTCTGTGGGAGGCACAATCAGTGCTGCAGCCCACTAGCAGTATTTGATTTACAGGCCCTAGGTGCACACAGTGCACTATACTAGGGTCTGACAAGTAAATCAAATATGCCAATCTTGGAATCACTAATCCATAACAATTTACAAAGGGAGCACTTGCCCTTTGGCACTGAACATCAGTGGCAAAGTGCCCAAAGCATCTAGACCAGCATAACTGAGTCCACCATACAGCAAAAACACAGGAGGCAAAAACAAGGATGCTGGGGAGGACAACGCCAATGGTGCCAGGTCTAAGCGGTGTCCCCTACAGCTGAAATGTGGTGAGAACTACCCACCCTCTTGGGACTTCTCTTCACTAAGGCGGAAAAATCTGGAAAGACCATCAGCATTGGCATATTCTGTACCAGGGCGGTGTTCCACTGTGAAGTCCATCCCCTGTAGGGAAATGAACCACCTCAACAGTTTTGGATTCTCACCCCTCAACTGCATCAACCATCTGAGGGGCCTGTGGTCTGTCTGAATCCGGAAGTGAGTCCCAAATAAGTATGGCCTCCGCTTCTTCAGCGCCCAGACCACAGCAAATGCCTCACGCTCAATCACACGCCACCTCATGTTCCCATGGAAGTAACCTCCTACTGATGGAGGCTACAGGTTTGTCTAGGTCCTCTTCATTCAGCTGTGAGCACAGGCCCCACACCATGCTCTGAAGCATGTCTGCACAATGAATTCCCTTGAAGTTGGGCACCTGAAGCATGGACGCCATGCACATGGCAGATTTCAGGGCATCAAAAGCTTTCTGGCAGTTCACTTTCTTGGGCTGCTTCCTGGAAGTCTGCTCTGTCAAGGGGGCAACAATGGGGCCATAGCCCTTGACAAATCTCCTGTAATACCATGTGGGTCCTAAAAAGGCTCTCACCTCTGTCTGGGTCTTGGTGGGGCTCCTAAGTCAGAATGGTATCTATCTTGGGCTGTCGGGGTGCCACCTGGCCTCTCCCCACCTGGTGTCCCAAGTACACCACTGAACCCTGCCCAATCTGGCACTTGCTTGCCTTGATTGTGAGGCCTGCCCTCTGCAGCACCTTCAACACTTCCCAGAGGTGGTGCAGATGTTCCTCACAGGTGGCACTGAACACTGCAATGTCCTCTAGGTAGGCAGCACTGAAATCCTCCAGCCCAACCAACACCTGGTTGACCAACCTCTGAAAGGTGGATGGGGCATTCTTCAACCAAAAGGGCATCACCCGAAATTGATAGTGCCCCTCTGCTGTTGAGAATGCTGAACTCTTCTTTGCCCCATCAGTTAAGGCAATCTGCCAGTACCTGGACGTCAAGTAAAACGTACAGAGGTACCGAACATCCCCCAACCGATCAATGAGCTCATCAGCTCTGTGGATGTCAAAACATGAGAGAACGAAGCTATGCAGCACAACCATTCAACCTAACTTATTTACTTAACCAAAAACAGTGTTGATCATGGGTCAAACTAATCCCATAGTGTAGTTTTTAATCTCTTGCACAACGAGGACGATGAGGAAACCCCAATTAGTTCAAAATAATCCAATCGGATCATCAAAAGGAGTTTACTTATACACTTTATTGAAGTCCAACAATTAAAATTCCCAGCACACGATTAGTCGACACGTGTTTTGTCTGCTAGACAGACTTTTTCAAGGCTGGAATGACAAATATTCTACAATCAATATACTATATACAATTATAAGATAACGTTAAACTACATCTTACAAGATTAAAATTCATATTATACATATGATAAACCCGATGATATGATACAATAAGGGAAGACAAACCTAAATTCTACGATGATAATCATTGAAATATAGTAAGAAAGAGTAGACCTCTCGTACCTATAGTTGAAGAATAAGAGATCAAGAAGTACCGAAAAAACAATAAGAGTATAGAGAAAAAGACCCAAGACTCCGAGTGCCAAAAGCCATGGAATATCCGAACATGTCTTAGTTACTAAATATTGGAATATGAAAATAAAGTGAACAGAAATGTGAACTACAGACAATCTTGATGTGATGGTGTCAGACCTTCACCATCATTATGACCCTAATACCAGGTGTATAAGTCTAAATATGATAAAGGTACAACTAGGCACCTACCAAATATTGGGAATATTGGCGAACTGTACTGTATAAACAATCCGTCACTGCAGCACATTTGAATATTCCATGGCTTTTGGCATATTAATCATATGTATGACTGTTTTTGGTTAATTAAATAAGGTGGGTTGAATGGTTGTGCTGCAATAGCTTCGTTCTCTCATGTTTTGTTATATGCATGTTATAGATTTAATGTGCAGGCAATACCTCTAGGTAGTAGGTGTTTGAAGCTGATATAGCACCCGGTTGCCAATATAGCAACATTTATATTTGTCTTAAAAGTATCAATAATATGCATGACAGTTATAATTCTGGATGTGAGGTTATTTCCCTTTTAGGGAACACCACTACCTGTACTTTTCCTGAAGCTCTGTGGATGGGGTGCGCGTAAGTCCTAGTGACTGAATTGAGCCCTCGGTAGTCCACATAGAACCAGAGTTCTGGTGTGGCACCGTGTGCGGCAGCCTTCGGAACCAAGACCACTGGGCTGGCCCAAGGGATGTTTTGCTCAATAAACCCTAGTGCTAACATTGTGGAGATCGCCTCCTTGATGCAAGTTCTGACCCGGTCAGTCACTCTGTAACTCTTATGTTTTACTGGAGGACTGTCCCCAGTGTCTGCATGATGGACGCAGCACTGAGTGGCGCATGGGGTCAGGGAGAACAGATCAGAAAACTGTCACAACAGCTGGCAGCAGTCACTCTGCTGTTCAGGGATCAGGGCGGAAGAAAGGTTCACACCGTCCACTGACCCATTGTGCTCTTTTACAGACAGGAGGTCAGGAAGAGGCTCAGTCTCCTCCTCCATTCCAGCATCTGTTGCTAGGAGCATGCCCACTTTAGACCTCTCCAAGTGGGGCTTCAGGCGGTTCACATGCAGGACCTGCAAAGGGTTCCTTGGAAAATGCAAGTCCACCAAGTAGGTGACGTTACTTTGCGCTCCACCACCTCAAATGGTCCAGTCCACTTATCCTGGAGCGCACAAGGCTCCACTGGGGCCATGACCCATATTTTTTTTTCCAGGCTGAAACTCAATCAGTGGCATTCTGATCATACCACCATTTCATCTCCTCCAGGCTGGCTTCCAGATTCGCCTGAGTGAGTTGTCTGAAGCGCTTAGTCTGGTTTCTGAAGGCCAGCACGTAGCTATATACATCCTGGGGAGGTTTACTGGGAGCTTTTTCCCAGCCTTCTTTCACCAGACTCAGAGGTCTTCTTATAGGATGGCCGTACAGCAGTTCAAAGGGACTGAACCCTAAAGAATTCTCTGGTACCTCTCTGTAAGCAAACGGAAGGCATGGTAAGAAGACATCCCACTTACGCCTCATGGGTTCACCAAGTCTCATAATCATGCCTTTCAGGGAACCAGTTGAATCTCTCAACCAGCCCATTACCTTGGGGGTGGTAAGGAGTGGTGAGCTTGTATGTAACACCGCACGCCTGCCACAGGGACTTCATAAACTTGAATATGAAGTTGGTATAGCGGTCGGACACCACCTCTCTGGTGAACCCAACACAGGAGAAAATTCCCATCAATGCACAACCCACCATGGGGGCCGCCACAGTCCGGAGAGGGGTGGCTTCTGGGTGCCAGGTGGCATGGTCCACCAAGACCAGAATTAACCTGTTGACCATGGCTTCCTTGAGATCCAGAGGCCCCACAATATCAATACCCACCCTCTCAAAGGGGGTGCTCACCACAGGGAAAAGTTGGAGAGGAGCCTTACACTTCCTCCCACTCTTGCCACTTGCCTGGCAAGTCTGGCAAGACCTACAATGAGTATCAGAGTGCTTCCGCATCTGGGGCCAGTAAAAGTGTGTGACAAGCCTTTCAAAGGTCTTTTCTTGCCCAAAATGTCCTGCCAAAGGCACATCATGGGCCAGACCCCTTAGGGAGGCACTGAAGCACTGGGGTACCACCAGCACACGGGCTTACCCAGGCTCAGCAACTGTAGGCTTACTATACAGGAGACAATTCTCCCATTAAATCCAATGTGATCCAGGCTGATCACCTGCTACCTGGTTTGCAGGCGGTTGCTGCAAACCAACAAGAGAAGGGCCCTTCTACTGTTCCTGTCAGAATTCCTCCCTGGTGGGGCCTCTTTCCTGCTGCCAATGGGTCAGCTCAGACAGGTCCCTCAGTTCAGCTGATCCAGTGGCGTACCAACAACAAATACCCTACTACCATATACTCACCTGGGCCCATAAACACACACAGTTTAAGTAAACCGCAGGACTGGTTTATAAGTTTCTTCACAATGTTTAGGATTAGTCTAAAATACCTCTACTAACTCTTCACAGATCAAAAAGTTCTTTCCTCTGGACCATTAGTTGAACTAATTGAACGTGATAATGAACAAATACAAGCTTTTCTATACTTCAAAGTAAATGACCACAGACTCGTGAAAGTGTTAAGCTTTTATCTAAATTAAATGCATGTAAACCACTTAAAAAACACAGTACAGACACCATTCGTAGGAGAGAAAATTCAATTAATCAAGACACATACTTCGGACTCATGCAATGACTTAAGCTCAGAAAGGGAAAGTACAGAGAGAATAGAACATCTGCAAATACACAATTATAATTACCAAGAATGGTGTGAAGACCAACCCCCTGGCCAAAGGGCTGGTAAGGGTCCCCCGGGATAGTTCAGGTGACAGACAGGATTCAGGACAGAATAGTTGACCTCTCTAGAACAGACGATTGCACCACACCCCTCTCTGACACACACTTCCTCCTAGAGAATTTTCAGCAATCTTCTAATCTAACCCAATTAAATTAGGATAGAAAGTTCTGCTTCAGGCTCTGCATTCGAGTCTTCATCAGCATTTCACAGCATCTCTCTCAGCATCACTCGCTACACCAACAGCTTCGCCGTCTCACCATCTCTCGTGCTCTTGTGCTAACTAATTATCTCAATTAAACCTTTCGTTCTGCATGTTCCACCCACTAAAGTTTCAATATTGTAAAAACACGAAATCTAATTGGTCAGGCAAGGGGGGGGGGGGGTCAGGTCATCACACCATGCATGTCATTTCATTCTGTTAAACCATTGTTCGCTAACCCATCCCCTTAATTTTTATTCAAAACTAAATTTCCCTCCCGCATTCGCATTTCATTTGCAGCATTTGTTAAGTCTAATATGTAAGTAGACGCCGCTGAACTTTCCAACATCCGTTCTCAGGCTGGGACACTTTGCGTCCTTGACTTTTGTTCAACCTCTGAGTTGTCATTCCGGGCTCACTTTCTGCAGACATGCGCAAATGTCACATGGCCTAGCTTACTTCAGTTGTACACGAGAGGCCCAAATGCGCACTAATGATAGTCAGAAAGACAAATGTTACTTTAAAAAAAACAAATGGTTTCACTGTATACCAACCACCTCTACTCTATTCCCCTTTATTTATTAACATTTTTCCCGCATTAGTAAAATAGCTCGTTTTCACTTCAGCTAAGCAGATGCCATGCACGCAAGTCTCCAAGACTCCATTTTAGTGCCTTCTGCTCATGCGCAAGAATATCCCTCCAAGCTTTAACTCGTCATACTGCATAGATGCAGTTGACGCATGCGCAGTAAAGATTCCCCGTTTGAAGCGGTTTTAGTCCTTTGATTGTGGTGTTAACGTTAGTAAACATATAAGCAAGCTTCACTAACCTGCGTGTTTGTGTGGTGCGCATTAATTTTACACATAATACTTTAGTAACTGGTCAGTAAGTTAAAGGAGCGTTTTGCTTCCGAGCAAGTCTCTTTTGTACGAGTCCTTGCTCCATCAATCCCCTCTCTGATGGCATTTTTGAGCCATCACAAAATTACCCATCCGATGCCAACTTTCAGTACTTCTCCTTTTCATTCTCTTCCTTTGCTTTCTCATCTTAATTTTTGTTTTCTAAATCTTTCATCTTTTTGTACATTTTCTTTCATTTCCTCCGTCTGTATCTCATTGTTTTCCCTCTTTCTTTTCTTTCTCATTAACGTCATATTTCCTTCCCTTTCCTTTGTTTCTGCAACACTTACACCAAATCATTATTGTTAAAACTATTATCGTTATTCCAAATACTGGAAGAAATATTTGACTTAACATACTTTTCCCTAAATCAGAAAACCAAGTCCCTATTGAAGAAATACCTTTTTTAGTCTTTCCCATATACTGTCAACCTCCAGTGGTTTCAAATGTTCATGAAGATTTGTAATATTCTTATTATACCCTCTGATTTCCTTACTTTTATAAGGTGTGTAAGTGCAACAATTTTGCAATTTCAGCATTCTACAGACTGTGCCCTCTTTCGCTAATAAGATATCAAGCGCAAGTCGATTTTGTAGAACCATAGACCTAATTTGAACCAATCTGTATTTAGCATCAAGAAACCCCTAGCAGTACCAGTCGAGAGACGATTCACTACTGTTGACAATTTGCAAATTCTATGTGAATTCAGAATTATTTCCACTGAAGGAATCAATGCACCAAATATATCACCTAGTATTTCTGAAAAACTAGCTCTTTCTTCGTGTTAGTCCATTAGTGTTTTCATTGTTTCCACGGATTCTTTTTACTTGATAAATTTTCGGAAATACTATCCCAAAGTAGCAGCTTCTGTACCACCGTGCAGGCAACTTACAGTAACCATTATTCCCACACACGTAGTAAACCCCAGGAAATACTGGATCAGTTCCCCCTTTAGTCCCCAACCTCCCAAAATTAGGAAGTTATGTTCAAATTCACTGGAATCAATAAATGTTATTATAATTGGTCTTTAACCTATGGAGGCAGGTTTTCCCTTTCTTCACAAAGTCTAGGGGCATCGCACTATGAGCTTTGCCAGCTGTATAAATTCCCTCTTTCTCAGCCCATTGAGGTACATGGGTTTTCTGTTCAGCAGCTTTCTTCATAAAATCCTGTCTCCTTTCTGCAACAAAATTTAAAAACACTCTCTTCTTCACGTAATATACATGTTAGGCTATTCTTGTGCGCTTTTACTCTATCTATTGATTTCATTGTTAGGAAAAATTAATCCATAAACTGTGCATCTTGACTACTAAGTACTGGATTCATATTCTGTCGAATAGGAAGTTCTGAGAATACTACATCTATGTTTGAATAGTAATACCGAAGTTTTCCTGTTTTATAAAACAGACTTGCTAGTCTACTACATGAAATACCATATGTCAAAGGTAAATGATATGTAACTCCTTCTGACACTGACGCTGGTAATTTCATACAAACGTAACAATCGCTAATCTCCATTGTATCTATATACTGAAATAACAATTTTGTGAAAACATTTAATGACCTTTCATTATCTCATACTGTGTGATGTAAATCTGTCTCATCTGCTGCATCTAATTCTACTCTATCTCCTTTTCTGGTAGCTGTTTTCTCGTTAGTATCGGTATCATTATTTTTATTTGTTATCATAAAATAAGGAACTGCTATGGTTAGAAATAGCCATACTGAGATCACAAATAAAATGCTACATATGCAAGCTCTACAGCATCTTCATTTAAAACTTCGTTTTGGTTTCTCAGTGACTTCGTTTTTAGCCATTTTAATCTAAGAAGATTTCCCTTTTCTTTCTTCACCTAGAAATTCAGACTCTTGTTTTTAAGGTGGTCTCCATTTCTTTCATCAATCTGTGTAGCATCTACTTTTTCTGAATCCTCACTCAAATCTAAATTTTCAAGTTTTTCTAATATGAAATCGGTCAACTCAGGGCACTTGTATTTGTTCAAAATTCTCAGTCTTGGGCTTCATTGAGTGTTTCTCACAATCGACTGTTTAGACTGAGTTTGACAAGTAACCTCATTCACTTGTTCTGGTCTTTCTTTTGTTTTTCTCGGATAGTATCTCAATCTTTTCACTCCACCTGGCCAGTTGTTACCTTTTCTGACCCGTTTAATCTGAACTGCACTTTCACCCTCTCCGTCTTTTTCTAAAGTTTTTATTTTCAGAGTGTGTAGGCACAATCCGTTCTTCTGAATCCCACTCTACTTGTTCCTATTCAGGTCTTATTTTATCCAGCTGAACCTGTTGTTCTTCCTCTATCTGATCCTGTTCGGGTCTTATTTCAAATTGATCTTCTTCTGCACAAACGTGTTCTTCTACTCCTAACTGGTCCTGTTAAGGTCTTACTACAATTTGTTCTTCTGCTCCCTGAACAGGTTCTTTATCTGTCTTTTCCTGCTCTGGTCTTTGAATAGTTCTGTTTGCCTGAGTATTTTCTTCTTTCCCTGTCTGGTCCTGCTCAGGGTTTCGAGTAGCTCTGTTCACTTCTTCCTGAGCATGTTCTTCTACATCTATCTGATCCGCACTAATTTCCTGTCTCTCTAATCTTGTTCTTCTTGTCTGAATAACAACTGGGTATGTCAATCACTGGTATCCATTCCCCGGACTTGTGCTCGGTTGTTCTTCATCTGTCACTTCAGAATCCATCACTCTAGATTCTTCAACTTCACAACCTTCAGCTGTCTCAACTGGTTCAATCAGTTGCTGTTCTTCTTCAGTGGGGCCTGGAACTCTTTTAGTATGGCTCGCATTAATCCAATTGGGTAAACCTGCACACTTCACTGCTGTAGTAGTGACCAGTATGACTTGACGTGGTTTATCCCACCTGGGTGCAAAGCACGATTCTCTGGCGTGTTTCTTCACTACCACCCACTATCCAGGATTAAAATCATGAGCTTTTGTTGGCTGCCTGGCAACTGCTGCCTGGCAACTGCGTCTTCTCCAACCTGGTGAGACACAGAACGCACTAGGTCAGCCAATCCTTTGCAATAGTCCAATACCAGATCATCAGTTATATTCATCAATTTATGTCCAGGAATAAATGCTTGTCTCATTGCTCTTCCCATGAGAATTTCATGTGGACTCGATCCTGTTTTTCTGTCAGGAATACTTCGGAGTCCCATCAACACAAGAGGCGATGCGTCTGGCCATTTCAGTGATATGGATGCACACAATTTCCCTAACCTTCACTTGATTGTGCCATTTAATTGCTCAACCACTCCAGAAGCCTCTGGGGGGTATGCACAGTGCAGTTTTTGTTCACTTTTGAATGCTTCACAGATTAGACAAATTATTTCATTATTAAAATGAGGTCCTCTATCTGATTCCAAAATGACTGGAAGACTAAAACGAGGTATCAACATCCTCAACAACAGTTTAGCAACTGTAAGGCTATCATTTCTTCTTGTGGGATATGCTTCCACCCGTCGTGAAAACAAACACACTATGACAAGGGCATTCTTCATTCCGTTGCTTGGAGGCAACTTTATGAAGTAAAGCTGCAATCTCGTAAATGGTCCTTCTCCCTTTCCAATTTTTCCCCAACTGACCACTGTTTTTCTGCCTGGATTTTGCTGTTGACAAATTTAGCATCTTTGGCAAAGACTCTCTGCGACTACCCTAAACTTTTGATTGTACCAATTCTGTCTGAATAGTCTGATCAATGCATCCCTACCAACATGTGTGTCCCCATGATACATTCTTGTCATTTGAGAGAGTAGGCAGTCTGGCATGACTGGTCTGCCATCAATGTATACCCATAAATCATCTTCTGTCCTCCTTTCACAACCTGATTTTATCCAGATTTCTTTTTCATTTGCCTCAACTTCATCCTGCAATTGTCTAACCTCATCCCATGTTTCTAGAGCTGAGAAAAACATAAGTTGGCAGCTGATTTCACCCGTTTCAACTTTTCTGTTAAGAGCCATGTTATTTCTTGCACAATATTGAGCAATTTGGTCAGCATATCTGTTACCTGCTGCCACATAGTCATTTCCTGACTGGTGAGCAGCACACTTGACCACTGCTATTTCTTTTGGCAATTGTATTTCTTCCAACAATTCTTTCACATTCTTACCATTTCTGATTAGAGATCCTAAAGAAGTCGGAAATCCCCTGTGCATCCAGAGCTGTCCGAAGTCGTGCACAACCCCGAAACCATATGGACTATCAGTAAATATGGCTATTCTCCAATTTTTCCCAATTTTGCATGCCTTTGTTAAAGCCACCAATTCGGCTACTTGTGCAGACTTGACTTCCGGTAAACAGGATGCTTCAATAACCCCCAATACTTTACATACAGTGTATGCTGCACTGAGTCGTCCTCCCTCTGTCCTAAGGCATGAGCCATGTACAAATAGTTCATGATCTGGCTCTCTCAGGGGCTCTTCTTTTATATCGGAACGGGGCTTAGTACACATCTCAGTCACATGCAAGCAATCCTGATCCCCTTCATCTTTCACTTCTTCACACCATGGGTCTGGCAATAATGTGGCAGGATTTATCATTGTACATCTTATTACCATCACATTTTCTGCTCCCAGAATTACTCTTTCATACCGACTAGGAGTAAGGTGCTGTGTTTGAGTTCATGCTAAAAGAATCTCGACTGAATGTGGGATGTAAACTTTGACCGGTTGTCCCATCACAATCATTTCACTTTGTTCCAGACTCATACAAGTAGCAGCTACTGCTTTTAAGCAGCCAGGTAAAGCTGAAGCCACAGGATCCAAAGTAGCAGAAAAATATGCTCCTGGACGTCTGCTTAATCTATGTCTTTGAGTCAAAACTGAAAGTGCACAACTTTCTCTCAGAACAGAACAGTACAAATTCTTTTGTATAATCAGGCATGCCCAAGGCAGGGGCCTCACACAGACAGTTTTGCAATTTCACAAACGCTTCCACGCACTCCTCATTCCAGACAATTGGGAGTTTTGAGTTAACTGAATCAATGGTTTTGCCAGCAGGGAAAACCCAACAATCCACTGCCTACAGTACCCAACTACTCCAAGAAACATTCTCACTTGCCTTTGTGTCTTAGGTAGTTGCATTTGCTTGACTATCTTTATTCTCTCTGTGGTCACTTTTCTCACTCCTCTTTCTATTTTGTGGCCTAAATATTTGACTTCTTGCTGACAAAACTGTAATTTCTCGGCCAAATGGTTCAGTAAGGCACTTGTATCAGTGACACACTCTTCTCGTGATTTTGATGCCACCAGTAGGTCATCAATGTACTGAACCAGAACTGAATTTCTGGGCATGACCAATTTCTCTAGCCACTTTTTCAGGATTTGATCAAAAATCTAGGGACTCTGTATAGCCTTGAGGAACTCTGCACCATGCCAAAACACGGTCTTCGAACTTGTATGTGAATAAATACTGGTTGTCTGGGTGCAAAGGAATAGGAAAGAAGGCTTGGCATAAATAGATTACTGTAAACCAGCCTGCATTCCAGGGTATCTGATAAAGAATTACTGCTGGATTGGGCACTACGGGGAAACATGGCACTACAATTTTGTTGATCTTTCTCAGATCCTGCACTATTCTATATTTTCTGCTAGGCTTCTTAAGTCTCATTATTGGCAAATTACAAGGACTACTCCTTATTTCCTTTAAAATGCCTTGCTTAATCATTTGAAGCAACTTCTGCTTTCACTTCTGGACTGAAAACCCAAAACCAGTCCTAGGATGCTTGTTTCCAGTCCAGGGAGGACCTGGCCTGGCAGTTTGGGCTGGACTGGTCCCATCGGGTGCAGGGTCAAGACTGATTTGCATATGGCTGGGTCCAAACTGGAATGGCATGGTGAGCAAAAAACAATGGATTTAGGCCCAGATCTCTGTACTGGGGTGAATGTATGGCATTGTTCTGCATTCTGTCCATCAATTGTTCTTTTTGCATTCACTTTTGGACTCATTTTGTATTGTCGTGTGTTTGGATAACCCGCACCTTCTTTCACTGTCACATTTACTGGATCTACATTTGACATCAGCCCAATGCATTTTCCTGTAAAATCCCACACTTCTGGGTTCACTGTGGTTCTTCACTCTTCTAGTAATTCATTTTCAGTCCTTAATGAATACATCTCATCTATTTCAGTATCTTGTTTAGCAAGCATTATTTTATATACAATATCTTAATCAGGGGTTTGGAAAGCAACACCATCTGGTGTGCAGTAGATTGTGCAATTCATTTTGCACAGCAGATCACTTACCAACAAATTTACTGGACTGGAATCGCAAACTCCGAACTGGTGCATGTCTTTAAAATTTCTAATTATTATTATTATTAAATTTGTTAGGCGCACAGCTACCCTATTCAGGGTTTCCCGGCGCAATGAGTCCTAAATTAGACTAGGTAACTTAAGCCACTTCGTGGAAGAAGAGCCAGGTCTTAATGTCTCGGCGGAATTTCAAGTAGGAAGATTCCTGTTTCACATGATTAGGAAGAGAATTCCAAAGTTTGGGTCCGAGATATGAGAAGGAGTGTCCGCCCATTCTAGTCAATTTAAATCTGGGAAGTGTCAAATTGTCCAGAGTAGAGGAGCGCAAAGCGCGATGCGGCGTATAAGGGTGGATGAGTTCGTGTAGATACGCTGGAGCTGCTCCTTGCTTTATTTTAAAAATATGACAAAGAGCTTTGAATTTGATACGATTCCCAATACAGAGCCAATGAAGATTGTAGAGAAACGGAGTGACCGAAGTTTTCCATGCAATATGGCAGAGAAGGTGTGCTGCAGAATTTTGAACCTTTTGCATCCTTTTCAGGAGTGCCTTATTACAACCTAAATATAGTATGTTCCCGTAGTCCAAGCGGGAAATAACAAGAGATTGGACTACGGTTCATTGTGTAGAAGGAGGAAGCATCCAAATTATCTTACGCAACCATCTCAGTATGGAAAAACAGATGCCAGCAGTACTCACTGCTTGTTGCCGCATGTGCACTTTCATTGGCTTTGTGATTGGGTTTCTAATCTGTTGATTCAAAACTCCTACAACTTAGATGGATTCTCCCGAGAGAGTTGGGTTTGGGATGTCTGCTGTTCTCACAGTAGAACGGGTAGCACCAGTATCCAATAGAAAAGTGATATCACTACCTTCCACTTTCCATCAATAAATGAACCTGACTGATCTACCGGCAACGATGCGCCCAGCACGCACTCCTCTTCCTCCCCCTTCAGGCACTGTCATTGCAAATAATTCATCTCGTCATCATTATTCTGTGAAAAATATTGTGAAACCACAGAATTTTTCTTCCCACTTCCTCCTTTAAATCTGGCGTCTGCACTGTATTTTTGTTGGTTCACAAAGTTTGACATAGGAGCTGGTGGCACCCGATACTGTGGATTAACTACCTGCTGCGGCTGATTCATAATTACTTCATTCTGCGTCTCTGGTTTTAAATTTTGGTTTGGGCCATTGTTATTCTGAATACTCTTACATTTGTTCTCTCAATGCCCAAAATGTCCACATGCTTGACAAGGAAACGTCTTTGCTTCCTCTCTATTAATTTGTTCTCTTAATCTTCCACCATTCGCTGCTTGATCCTTCTGATTCTGTTATTTCACCTGACAATCAGTCTGGGTGTTCATCTTAATTTCCTGCTGTTCTGCCAATTTCACTTGTGCCCACATCATTTTCTCTTTTAGCTTTCTATGCCTCGCCTCAATGTCATCCCTGCAATATTTAGCATATTTAAAAATTTCGTCAATCGACTTGCTCTGCCAGCACAACATGTGCTGCTGAATCATCTGACTAATCTCCGGTATCAAACCATACACAAACTGATACACAATGTCCCATATCCTTATCACCAATGTTCTCAAAACCACTATACTGCTTAAACACTTGTAGCAACCGCTCATAATAGGCATGTACAGACTCATTTGGCTCTTGGGTTGTTCTATCGATCTTTACCCAATCTGTTTCTTTAGGAGGGATTTTCCCTCTGAAAAGAAATCACTTGATGATATTTCTTCATCACCTCATTTGAGGGTGCTCCTGTTTTTGAGTCTCTAGCATATTCCTCACTTGGCCAATCAACTGTGATCTTCCACTCTGTCCATAAATCAGCAGGTACCACTATATCAAACAGACCATCTAGATCCTTCAACAGAACCTTCGAACTTTCACAAATCTTTCAACCTGTTTGTACCATTTAACGGGCTTCTCTCAACTTATGGAAATCATTTGTAAATGACAAAATAACCTGTCTGCTCTATGGAACATGAACATATCCACCAGAAGCTTCTCTCATGGGACACAATATTTCTGCCTTTTCTGGTTCTTTTAACAAGAATGCAGGAGACACTTCCGTTGCCTGTGCTTCCTCCTTCTTTCTTGTCCACCTAGTTCTCCACTTGTCAATGTAGCCCCACTTCTGCAAAATGTTCATCTACTCTTGTATCTGTAGTTTTCTTCCAGACACATTCATATTCTCCAAATCCTTATCAGTAAACTCCACTCTATATGGTTTCTGTAACAATTTTGATCTCCCTATATCCACTCCAATTTTTGAAGCAAGCTCTGTCAATCGCTCATGAAACCATTTTGCATTTCTGGTTATGCTCCTACATATAAACGACAACTCCTCCTCATTGTAAAGATTCAACCTATCTATTCCCACATTTCCAGCAATCATTTCTTCCAACTCCACTTTCAAATTGTAAATATCTAAACTCTTTGGTATTGAGCTTTGTTTTTTTTATTCCCTGTGCCCATCTCTCCAAATCTTCTGGAGTGACCGCTGTCTAACTTCTAATTCCTAAAGGTACTATAGACCTTTCTTTCGAATTTCCGGGTGTAATTCTTTTAGGAGTCTCAATTAAAGATTCCCTTATTGGAAGGTCCAGTAATGAAATGACTAAATCACACTCACTGGCCTGATCATCAGATATTACTATCTTTTTTCTTAGATTACTCAAAGGAGTTGTTACAGCTTGGGGCAATTCACTCCATCTCCATATAATGGGATAACAGGACCTATAGTCACTGGTACTGTCGACACTTCAGGGTTTAAATTCAATTGACTTAATTTCTGTATTAATTCCTCTATTTCTATTTAATGCTTCTCCTTTCTTTCTCTTGAAGCACCCTATTAACTGATGTATCATGTAAAATTTGAGGTATTAAGGTTGTTCCATTACCGGTGCACTTGGGGTGACTACTGGGTCCTTCTTGGTCCGGTGGAGGATTTTGAGTTAACATATGCTCCAACAATTCATCATCTGATTCACCATATCCTGTCACATTTGTGTTTTGTTTCCTTCTTACACTTGCTTCCCGCCTGTTCCTCTGCCATTAACACTAGTTATAAACCTTCTGATACCATAGCTCTTCTCCATTGCTGCATCTGACCTTCACATGACTCACGCAAATATTGGGGGAAAAAATCCTGTATATCTCCCACCTTTGTATTTCTCTCGTTCATATGATTCAGTCTACCATTATTCTAAAGCCTCATACTGGGTTAACCTAGGTCTTGGTTCCAAATCATTCATTCTCATCCTCAAATTCTGAAGAATTCTCCATTAAACGTACAAGTTTCAGGAAAAGCTAGCACTTCATCACCTTTCATATATTCTATCCAATTTTTCAACCATACACAAGTATGATATCCTCTTTCCATCATCATAAAAAGCAGGCATTTCCGCTGGCAGAAGAGGAATTCCCTCCAGTAGACACAGGCTTATCTTTCTTAAAGAAATTCTTAATTTTCTTTATTAATGACATTTTCCTCTTTTCTCCATGCATTCTCTAAGAACGATAAATGAAAGACTATTCTGCAAACCCTTGAACTCTTCTATCTGCGCGACTCACACCAGCAGTCAAATCAGAATCAAGCATACAATTTCTCTTTCGACCAATCTTAGCGCGGCTTCTATCTATTCAACCAATTAAACTCAGGCTCACGTTCGTGGTCTGACCAATGCCAGTGCGGCCTTCTGTGATGTCAGTATTGCTCCTTACTACTGAACCCTCCTTTACAATCTGCTTCTGTCTCACGCCTGCTGTTTCAACCAATCCCAGCGCGGCTCTCTGACGTCAGTGCAACTCCGGTGATTGACCCTCCCTTCACAAGGTAATACGAAAAAACGTATTTCTTAATACTTTTCTTTCATTTCTTTGTTAAAAACAACATAAAACATTCACTACTCTGTCTGTTCTACTAAACAAAGGATAGATTTTCGACTTATTCTGGAGTCTCAGAATTGCTCCTTTTCTACTGCGAGTAAAAACCTCTGTTTCCCCTTCATTCAAGCTCGGAGGAACCTGTTACTCTTTCAGTGTTACCCTTACTAGGAAATAAGACCAAGTTTCACCAGCAAACTCTCTGCTATCACTCACTCTACTTTTATACGAAAATAGTCCCTAATTTAACACTGCCGGCCCTGCGTAGCTTCTCAGTACTATTCCAACAGACGAGTAACCTCACTGCAGTGTGGCTTCTTTCATCACCGGCTATTCATTCCCCGGGAATTTCCAGAAAACATAAAACAAGATGCTAACTTTTTTTTTTTCAACATAAATCCATAATCAATATTTATCACCAAACTAGTCAATAGTAACCATAACTCTGATACCAGAAAACTGATCCAGCGGTGTACCAACAACAGATACACTACTACTATATACTCACCTGAGCCCATAAACACACAGTTTCAGTAAACCGCTGGACTGGTTTAGAAGTTTCTTCACAATGTTTAGGATTAGTCTAAAATACCTTTACTAGCTCTTCACAGATCAAAGTTCTTTCCTCTGGTCGATGGATCATTAGTTGAACTAATTGATGGTGATAGTGAACAAATACTAGCTTTTCTATCCTTCGAAGTAAATAACCACAGACTTGTGAAAGTTTTAAGTCTTTACCTAGATTAAATGCATGTGAGCCACTTCAAAAACACAGTACAGACACCATAATTCGTAGGAGAGAAAATTCAATTAATCAAGACACATACTTCTGACTCATGCAATGACTTGTGCCCCGAAAGGGAGAAGACAGAGAAAATAGGACATCTGCAAATACACTAAAATATAATTACCAAGAATGGTGTGAAGACTGGGCTGGTAAGGGTACCCCGGGATAGTTTAGGCGACAAAGAATTCAGGACAGGATTCAGGACAGAATAGTTGACCTCTCTAGAACAGACGATTGCGCCGCACCTCTCTGATACTCTCTTCCTCCTTAAGATTCTTCCTCGATCCTCTGATCAAATCCAATTAAATTAGGATAGAAAGTTCTGCTTCAGGCTCTGCATTAGATTCTTCATCAGCATCTCACAGCATCTCTCCCAGCATCAGCATCACTTGCTACACTGACAGCATCTCTGTCTCACCAGCTCTTGTGCTAACTAAAATTATCTCAATTATACCTTTTGTTCTGCTTGCTCCACCCACTAAAGTTTCAATATCATAAAAATACAAAATCTAGTTGGTCAGGCAAAGGGGAAGATCATCACACCATGTTTACATGTCATTTCATTCTGTTAAACCATTGTTCGCAAACCCATCCCCTTAATTGTTCAAAATTGTATTTCCCACCCGCATTCGCATTTCATTTGCAACATTTGTTTAGTCTAATATGGAAGTCCATTCCGCTGAACTTTTCACTATCCGTTCGCAGGCTGGGACACTTTGTGTCTTTGACTTTTGTTCAACCTCTGAGTTGTCATTCCGGCTCACTCTCAGCAGACATGCGCAAATGTCACATGGCCTAGCTTACTTCAGTTGTACACGAGAGGCCCAAATGCGCACTAATGATAGTCAAAAAGGCGAATGTTACTTTAAAAAATAAATGGTTTCACTGTATACCACCCATCTCTACTCTATTCCCCTTTATTTATTAATACTTTTCCCGCATCAGCATTAGTAAAATGGCTAGTTTTTGCTTCAGCTAAACAGATTCAATGCACGCGAGTCTCTAAGACTCCATTTTAGTGCCTTCTGCTCATGCGCAAGAAGTTCCCTCAAAGCGTTAACTCGTACTGCGTAGATGCAGTTGACGCATGTGCAGTAAATATTCTCAGTTTTAAGCGGTTTTAGTCCTGCGATTGTGGTGTTAATGTTAGTAAGCACATTTGCAAGCTTCTCTAACCCACGTGTTTGTGTGGTGTGCATTAATTTTACACGTAATACTTTAGTAACTTGTTAGTAAGTTAAAAGAGCGTATTGCTTCCGAGCAAGTCTCTTTTCTATGAGTCTTGCTCCATCACAGCCACTTGTTCCCCTGCTGGTTTCCCACGCCCCTGCCTCTTCTCTTTCTGGCAGGTACCTGGGCCACTCTTTCATGCTCCAGGTCCTCTTGAATGCCCTTACCGGCTGCCATTGACCGAGTGGTCATGCATGTCCACTCAGGCAGACCCAGCATCTTTAACCATTTCGCTGCCAGGCCTTTTCCCCCTCCTGTGCCAAGCCTTTTTTTGGCTATTTGGGGTAGTGCGCGCTTAGGCCCCTGTAACTTTTTGACCAGATTAGGTATCCACGCCAAATTTGCGTCCTTTTCTTCCAACATCATGGGGATTCTAAAGGTACTCAGGGTTTGTGGATTCTCCTAGAGGGGATACAGAAATGAGCCAAAATACAGCAAAAGTTGTTTTTTTTTCGGAAAAATTGGAAAAACGGGCTGCAAATGAAAGCATCTGGGTTTTTCCCTGCAAATGTTATCAAAAAAGGGTTTGTGGTGGTGAAATCACCATTTTCCCAGCTTTTCGGGGATACCAGACTTTTGTTAGAAACCCAACATTTTTTACACAGTTTTGGCATTTTTCTGGGACATAGCCTATTTTTGCTATTTTTTGTGCTTTTGACCTCCTTCCAGTTAATGGCAGAAATGGGTACAAAAGCAATAATGAATCCTGGAAAGCTATACATTTTCAAAAAGAAGACAAAATTCTGAATTCAGCAAGGGGTCATTTGTGTAGATCCATCAAGGTTTTCTTATAGAAACTAACAGTTAAATATAGGATAAATTGAAAATTAGTTGAAAAAAACAGCATTTTGGGTCAACGTTTTCACCTGTAACTTCGTCTAATTATGACAGCTCTTTGAAAGCAATATACCATTACATCCGCTGGACATTACTGGTTGTGGGGATATATAGGACTTGTAGGTTCACTAAGAACCCGACGAACCCAGAGCCAAAAACTGAGCAGAAACTTGCAATGGTTTTTTATTATGTACCGGGTATATAGTAATTATTCTGTAAAAATGTGTACATGGAAAAATCGGTATGAAAGACACCTATGTATTTCTAAAATGAGAACAAAATATAGAGTTTAGAAACAATAGATATTTGCACATTTCTGAAATTGGGAATACTCATACTAGCATTAGAATGATCAGTCATTTTTTAGAATGACTTCTTTTTTACACTATCTTTCATTCGGAAGGCAGAAATGCATCAAAAGTCAATAGATAATAACAGTTCCTTTACAAATCTGAATTACCCTAAGTCTCCCGATAAAAATGGTACCTCACTTGTGTGGGTAGGCATAGTGCCCGCGACAGGAAACGGCGCAAAACGCAACGTGGTCACAACTCAATATCGCAGTGAAAATTTACCCTTTTTTGGCAAAGTGCCTAGCTCTAGTTTTTGAACCCTAGCTCTGCGGGCACCTTGGGAAATCTAGAAAACCTATACATTTTTAAAAACTAGACACCCAGGGGAATCCAGGATGGGGTGACTTGACTGCCTCCCACCAGGGTCTGTTACCCAGAATCCCTTGCAAACCTAAAAATATGTCCAAAAAAACACCTTTTCCCCACATTTCTGTGGTGGAAAGTTCTGTAATCTGCGTGGATCCACAAATTTCCACCCACCCCGTGTTCCCCAAAGTCTTACGAGAAAAACGGTACCTAACTTGTGTGGGTTGGCCTAGTGCCCGCGACAGGAAACGGCGCAAAACGCAAAGGGGATTACACCTCAATTTCGCAGTGAAAAATGACCCTTTTTTGTCAAAATGTCTAGCTGTAGTTTTTGAACCCTAGCTCTGCGGGCACCTTGGGAAACCTAGCAAACCTATACATTTTCGAAAACTAGACACCCAGGGGAATCCAGGATGGGGTGACTTGACTGCCTCCCACCAGGGTCTGTTACCCAGAATCCCTTGTAAACCTAAAAAATTATCAAAAAAACCCACATTTTCCCCACATTTCTGTGGTGGAAAGTTCCGGAATCTGCGTGGATCCACAAATTTCCACCCACCCCGCGTTCCCCAAAGTCTACAGAGAAAAATGGTACCTCACTTGCGTGGGTAGGCCTAGTGTCCGCGTCAGGCAAGGGCCCAAAACCAATTGAGGAGACATCAAAATTACCTATCACAAAACAACCTGGTTTTGCAAAGGGGGTCCCATGAGTTTTTGGCCCGGTGCTTGGCGGCCACCTTGGGAAACCTATCAAACCCACACATTTCTGAAAACTAGACACCCGGGGGATTCCAGGGAGGTATGGCTTGCGTGGATCCCCCAACGTTTCCTTACCCAGAATGCCCTGCAAACCTCAAATTTAGCTGAAAAAATCACCTTTTTCACACATTTTTGTGTGGGAAAGTTGTGGCATCACCGGGCTGACACAAATTTCCTACCACCCAGCGTTCCCCCGGGTCTTCCGATAAAAACGGTGCCTCTCGTGTGGGAGGCCCAAGTACCCGCGACAGGCAAGGGTCCAAAACGTAGTGCGCCTCAACAGGCAAGGGTCCTAAACGTAGTGCGCCTCACTATGTTTTAGACCCTTGCCCGTGGCGGGTCCTTAGGCCTCCCACACGAGTGAGGCACCGTTTTTATCGGGAGACCCGGGGGAACACAAGATGTTTTTTTCAGCTAAAGTTGGGGTTTGCAGGGCATTCTGGGTAAGGAAACGTTGGGGGATCCACGCAAGCCATACCTCCCTGGAATCCCCCGGGTGTCTAGTTTTCAGAAATGCGTGGGTTTGGTAGGTTTCCCTAGGTGGCCGCCGAGCACCGGGCCAAAAACCCAAGTGACCCCCCTTGCAAAACCAGGTGGTTTTGAGATAGGCAATTTTCATGTCGCCTCACTACGTTTTGGGTCCTTGCCTGTCGCGGGTACTTGGGCCTCCCACACAAGTGAGGCACCATTTCTACCGGGAGACCCAGGGGAACACTGGGAGGTGGGAAATTTGAGGGAGCCCGGTGATGCCACAACTTTCCCACACAAAAATGTGTGAAAAAAGTGATTTTTTTCCAGCTAAAATTGAGGTTTGCAGGGGATTCTGGGTAAGGAAACGTTGGGGGATTCACGCAAGTCATACCTCCCTGGAAGCCCCCGGGTGTCTAGTTTTCAGAAATATATGGGTTTGGTAGGTTTCCCTAGATGGCCGCCGAGCACCGGGCCAAAAACCCAGGTGACCCCCCTTGCAAAACCAGGTGGTTTTGAGATAGGCAATTGTGATGTCACCTCACTACGTTTTGGGCCCTTGCCTGTCGTGGGTACTTGGGCCTCCCACACAAGTGAGGCACCATTTTTACCGGGAGACCCAGGGGAACGCTGGGAGGTGGGAAATTTGAGATGGACTTCAGTATGGATTGTGGTGGACAGGCCTTCAAGGTTAACCCACAATTGACACCACTAGGGTACACCTGCTTGTGCCAAGACATCAAGCCTTCTAAGGTCTAGTGGGGCCTTCTATGGTCTAGCATGGGAATGTGCTCCCTCAGTACAGTGGTGTGGTGGACTGGTCATGAATGCGGAACCCGGTTCCCCAGTTCCAAATTCCACAGCTCTGGCCATAGTGCCACATCCCCACTGAACACCATACTTGCCCACTGAAACTCGCACTGCCTTCAGCTGTAACCTAATTGTGCCCGCTATAAACACTTGGATGTGGCTCAATTCAAATTATGCACTTGATAAGAGTAATATGCTGCCTAAAAAAAAAAGAACCACTCATAGGGAATGCAAAGCATGTGAAATGTAAGCAGAAACAACATGGTTACCTAAACGATCTCTCACTCACTATTCAGAAATCAGCGAGTGGTTTCACCTGAAAAGTTATGGACATGACTAGAGGGCCCTGAAGGGAACCGTTTCACTGTCCATTGCTTACATCCTTACAAAACGTAAGCAGTATGGTATAGAAAGACCACATCCATAAACACAGAGCCATGGTACACATTGTGTTTTCCAATCCACCCATCAACCAGGTATTGCAGTACCTCCAGGAATGGTACACTCTCCCAACCTGGAAACAACAATGCTCTTCAAAGAAAGACGAGAAAATGAAAGTAGCACTTCACTGGCAAACTCTGTAAAGTGATGCTGGTGTATTTGGATGTGAAAAAAAAAACAATCTGGTCACTTTGCAACCCCTCTGTCTTGCTATTAGTTAAGTATCATATAAGAAATTCTATTTCTCTACATGCTGCTGCACTTTGGATTTGAAAAACTAAAAAGGGCATTTCTCGGATCCATTTCACAGGGAAGCAACTAGAAAGACGAGCGTTTTTCAAATTTGGATCCATTTCACAGGGAAGCAACAACAGGCACACATGAACGAAGCCGAGCCTCGTGGCATGCCTGGGCATACCAAAGTGCCCCCTCCCTAACCCAAACCCACCAAGGCAAAAATCATGCTGCTGCACTTTGAATTCGATAAATTACAAAGAAGGGCATTTCTCGGCATTTTTAGATCCATTTCACACAGAAGCAACTTGAAACACGAGCGTTTTTCAACTTGGGAAACAATTTAGAGGGAAGCAACAACAGGCACACACGAATGAAGCCGAGCCTCGTGGCATGCCTTACAAGACCAAAGTCCCCCCACCCTAACCCAAACCCACCGATGCAAAAAAAAAACCCTCCCCAGCCCCAAAACTCACCTTTACTCTCCGTGGCGCAGGAAGCAAATGGCTTCCTGCGCCTCGGAGAGCAAAGGGAAACCTCCAATGACGTCAGCGCGGCTCGCGCGCTGATGTCATTGATGATGCGGGGGGGCGGGGGGAGGCAGGGGAAGGTCTTCCCCTGCCTTCCCAGTAAAAAAAAGAAAAGATCGACCATTCACGGGGGGAGCGCCAGCGCTTCCCCCGTGGGTGGGTGTCATGACGAGATGGTCTCGTCATGGGCACAGCGCGACTGTGCTCCATGACGAGACCATCTCGTCATGGGCACAGAAGGGGTTATATGAGACCTCCGCTCCACCTTTACCCAAGGAGAGCTCTCCAAATCATTGCCTAGTAGACAGTCAACAGGCATGGCTGGCCTCACAGCTACTTTGAAGGTACCTGAGACCCCTCACTCAAAGGGAACCCGTGCCACTTTGCGAGGCACTCTGAATTGTCAGCAGCAACTACTGGGTAGAATGCATTGGGGACCACCTGCTCTTCAGACACCAGCCAACAACTTACAGCAGTCACACTGGCTCCGGTGTCTCTCAGAGCCTCCAAACTATGGCCATTGATGGTCACCCACTGCCTGTACTTTTTAGTGTTATCAGTCAGATGAGCCCTAGGGACCATCTCAATGTCTCCCAAAGAAACCAGGGACATTTCTGTGAGACCCCACCCACCTTTGCACCCAACTCTTCCCCCAAGGCTACACTAGCCAGTTCCTGGGACAGTGCACCAGTGGGTGCAGTGGTAACCGGTTTGGGACACTTAGGATCCCACCTGACCACAACTAAATCAGGTCTTGATACCCTTCTGAACAGGCTTACCTGTTGGGACCCATGGTTTCTTCTCAGTGGGAGACTGGGAACCCTTACCTTGGTTACCTTGGGGATTACTTTGGGGTCCACAACTAAATAAGGTCTTGGTACCCTTCTGAACAGGCTTACCTGTTGGGACCCATGGTTTCTTCTCAGTGGGAGACTGGGAACCCTTACCTTTTTTGAGCTCCTTCTGTTAGCCTTGTCCCCCCACTCTTCTGCTGGGGACCCTGCCCACCTTTGACGGAGTCTACCACACGACCCTTTTGGACCCAGGTGCTGCCTCCACAGCAAGCTTTCTGGGATCAGTCCGCTTACTGTCAATCGAGGGCTTGCATAGCTCTGGAAAACAATTATCTGACAAGTGCTCCCATGCAACCAAATCATAGAGCCCCTGCAAATCATTCACCTTACTACCCTTCACCCAACCATCCAATGCTCTGCAGAAATAGGACACATACTCCACCCAAGTACTTCACTCCAGCTTCTTGCAGTTCCAAAATTTCTGCCTATAAAGCTCTGAGGTCAACACATACCTGGCTTTCAAGGCTTCCTTCATGGGGGCATAGGACATCTGATCCTCAGTGGGCAAAGCTAGCAATGTTTCCCTTCCTTCACTGATGAAGCGGCCCCACAATACTGCTCCCCAATCTCTCTCAGGGACCCGGTGGGACCTCATCGCTACTTCATAGGCCTTAAACCACTGCCCAATGTCCTCAAGCTTCATGAAATCTTTGATAACATCTTTGGGAATAATACCTTTCCTTCCCCAGGCACTGATGGTGTGCTGCCACCAGAGGGATTGATCTCTAAACTCTTTGCTTTCAGATCTAACGCCCTCTCTCATGCTCCAAAAGCTTGTCCTCTTCTCCTCCATGGCCAATTTATTCGCCAACTCCTTATTCTCTAAGTCACCCTGGCTTCCCAGCTTCAGCTTAGCAAGCTCCAATTCATGCACTTTGAAGAAACACTGCTGCCCACCCTGAAAGGCAACTTCCTCCCCCTCCCCCCCCCCCCGTCAGGCCCAATAGCCCCTCCTGCTGCCCATCTAAATTCTCTCCCTCCACCATAGGTTCTTCAGTATGCCCAGTGGCATGCCTAGATTCCACCAGGCCCTCAGCGCCTTTTGGTATTCCTTCTTTCTGGTGAGGCGCCTCTCAAAGATTTTAATTTTTTTGCAGACCGCTTTAAGCTGTGGAACAGTGAAGGTATCAACCCTCTTCTTCAAATTCGATATCCACAGGTGCAATGGATGCTGGTGTATGTGTATATATCGATCTGTATATATCGATCAAACTCCTTTTTTCCCAGCAGCAATAAACCAGCACTCTGGGCGTTTCTCACTCTGTTTTTTTTTATTTTCTTGGTGATGGCATCTACAAGTTTCAGATACTACATGCAGCCTTGTTCACGATGCAGCGCGCCATTTTAAAATTCCTTATATACATTTAGTGATACATTGACAACGACAAAGGATAAACCCCCATTGCACATCAAGGCAGTACATCGTGAGAATTCAGGTGCCATTTTGGAACATGTTATATTACATTGTATGTTATCACTTTTATATGCCAATGCATAATACCTTCTTTCAATTCTAATTGAATAACCTTATTTCTGATTTACTCAATGAATTAGACAGAAGATGCAATGAAAAATGGAAAATTCCTTTTTCTTATATAAAGTGCATCAATGCTTAACTTTCTTTAGCTGCCCTTGTTCAACTTAGTTTCTAAGTTCACAATGTCCATCTTCTTTGCTAAAGTGCTAGTGCAGAACTAATATTTCTTTTTAGGTATATCACAATTCATATACTGTTTTCTTTTATTTCTTATTTAAAAGTGCTAGTGCTATCGTATTTCTCTTTTTTTCCATATATTCCAAATCCTATACTATTTTTTCTTTTATTTAAAGTGCTAGTGCTTATACTCATGCCTATTCCAGTTATTCTATAAAGTGCTTAGTGTTAAAGTGCTTGTCATTTGTCCTCCTCATAAAATGACAATAACTTTCAGTAAAAAAATTGGTTCTTCATGCATGTGCAACTACAAGGCAGTTATCGATACAGGCATGCAAACAAATCATCAATATTTAATCCATTAGGCTCTTTACTATCGAACTCAAGGATGAAATGTTTCTAATTTTTTAAGTTCTTTTTCTCTGTTTCCTCCCCTCCTTTTTTTTTTTTCTGGGTATCTCTGCTATACAACTGTACCGCATAAGGGTTGGATGGCTTTATGGTTTTTCTCAAAATGCCTGGCTACAGGAAAACTCCCATCTTTGTTGATTATCGCTCTTCTGTGTTGCAGGATTCTTTTATGTGCAGTTATGGTGGTGCTCCCTATATAAAGTTTTTCACACGGGCATTTCAACATGTATATTACAAAACTTGACTTGCAGGTTAGATATCCTTTTAATCCTAATGTTTTATTAAAAGCTGTTTCCCGACTTGTGAGTTGAGTTTGGACTTGGGCACTTTTTATCTAGAAATCTCAAAAAGCACCAGAGCATCAGCCAAACCAACTTTCCTCAAGTACATGGGCTTCGTTTCCAATGCTGTGGCTCTAGTTTTAGCACAGTCCCGCACGGGTAGGATTTTTCTGCACAAAAACTGACAAAGTCCCAATCTGCTTTGGAACGTAGTTTTTAACATTTTTCGTCAAAGTGGCTTAAGTTTAAAAAACCTTTTTGACTCCCAGATTTTTACCTGGAGTAATCTGCTTTGTGTATCTGACCCGGCTCCATTGTGGTCAGCCTCAAATTGCACCTTGACCTTGGTCTAATGCTAATATTGACTCACATTTGGCCCTTTATTTTTCATGGTTTCTTTTTCACTTAAATTCTTTATTAATTTATATCTCTGGTTCCCTTTATTGGTTTCTTGTTTGAATCGATCTTACTTTACTTCATAACATTTCTCTTTATTTTAAATTGGCTGAGGACTTTTACTGTATTTTATGACTTTTTCTACTGTTTATGCACTGCTTAAATATTTTACATATTACCTTTGATTAAAGACTGACTGCTTTGTCACATTTTCAGGGATTTAGCACGGTTTATTCAAATTAAGTTGTGTGACATCTAGCAGGTAGTGGTCTTCTCCTAAGAGGTAGATATGTGTTCACCACAAGTAACATTCCATGTCCCTACATACAGGATGAAATATGACTTGTATTTGTTCAGTTTGAATCCCTTTTGTTTGGCCGCCAGGGCCATAAAAGTCCAAACAGTGCAAAGAGTATACAATGGATAAAACTTAATATTTTCCATCAAGACAAGTTGAGTTAAAAAACTGAATCAATGTAAAATAGGCTACTTGGAAAAAATGCACAGCCATTCATAATCATGTTCATTAACTGTCTGAGCAATGTGGCAGTATACACAGCTACTAAAAATGTGTTTGTTATTTTAGGTGATGAACATGGCCACAATAATGAAGCCAATCAAGTGAATGGAGAAAGTGCTATGGAAACTGATCAAGAAGGTGATAAACCAGAGAAATCAGTGGCTGCTAAACCTTCATTGAAGATGTCATTTGCCGAATATAAGCAAATCTCAAACCTCGTGGTTTTGTATATACAGAGGACTGAGGCATGTAAGTATAAAACGATATGTGTTTCACTTGAAATTGAATTGTACATTTTGCCTTTGTGAATTGATTTTGCCAGGAGCGTTAGCGAAGGTCTATATTGTAGGATACAAATACATTTTCAAAGCAGAAACTAAAGGGTATTAACCAACATCCAGACAGGAAAGACTAATTTCATAATCAGATCCAAATCATTTTTTTTCATATTACAGCTGTAGCACTCCAAGTTAAGCGTGTTGTTTCTAGTCATAACTGACCGTAAAACACCTTAATAGAGTGAAACATGCCCAGGTAATATCTTCCTCTTCAAGTGATTGTTGTCCTTTTCATACAAATCTTCCTGAGCCATAAAGTGTTTCTAGTCTTTGTTTTTCTGGGACAGTGACTTTTCAGTCATTGGCTGCTATGTTCACACCATGGATTCCAAAGTATAAACACCACATCAATTATGATATTTTATTTGGTATGTTCTGAACTGTTTTGACTATGTAACCCTATTTAAAATCCAAGTTTTGGGGCTGGGGATGACTGACAATCTGAACTGCAAGGGCCCCAATTCTGACAACTGAGACATTTTGCTTTTGGTGTTCTGGTACCTTCATATTGTCTCCCTTGTACCCCTTTTAACATTTGAATCACAGTGTAGCAAAGTAGAGCATTTCAAGACTGACTCACAAAGGTGCTGTGGGCTGAAAATTCAGAACTCAGCAACACAACAAATGTAATGAAGTAAACCCATATCCATTTTGTTTTTTCTATTAATAAAGAAATACTTGAATACATGCAAATCGAAATGCTATGCTCAAAATGTATAATTTGTATAAAATGTGAGGCAGACATTAGAACTATTTGCAGGTGGACAATCCAAAGGTGTGCACTCTAAAAACCTTGTTAAATACCTAAAGTGCACACTAAAGAAAGGTCAAAGTGGTCAAACCTTCTAAATGCAGACTAGATCTCATGTTTGAGTAAGCTTTAATGATTACGCATCGAAAAACCTAAAATCCCAATAGAACCATAGCAGATTATGTGGTGTGCACTAAAACATTCAGGCCCACCAGATTTGTCACAGGATGCACACAAGTGAGTCCAGCAAGAAAACAATGCACCTTCCAATATGCATAAATATTCCACGATGTCAGAAATGTGAAGATTTTTCACCTTTCACTGGTGAAGACTACGCTTATTGCCTCTCAATGGTTGTAAGCCATTAAATTGCAGTTACTATATAGCATGAGCCTTTACCTCGGGAGCGCCTTTACTTGGCAGGTAAGTTGGTGTGTGTGTGTGTGTGTGTATATGTGTGTGTGTGTGTATATATATATTTTTGCCATGTTGTGTCCAAAAACGAAAGAGTACTCCACTGCGGGCCACTTGTTACAAAGCTTTATTCATTTGCAGGAGCAAAGCCGTTTGAAGTTGTCAGACATTCAGTGCCTAACGCGTTTCGAGTCTCCTGACTCTTGATCACAGGCTTGTAGCGGCATCACAGAGCAAGAAGCAGTTCACGGAAGTTATATCCCCCAGATGGGACCACACAGGTGAGTTCAATTGCACGCCGTGCACTATGGGATCTGTAGTGCTGCTTGTAAAGCGGAGCAAACCCACTGGAGGGTATTAATTAATATAAGCAGCACTACAGATCCCATAGTGCACGGCGTGCAATTGAACTCACCTGTGTGGTCCCATCTGGGGGATATAACTTCCGTGAACTGCTTCTTG
The DNA here is from genome assembly GCF_964204655.1 of Triturus cristatus. Taxonomy (NCBI): domain Eukaryota; kingdom Metazoa; phylum Chordata; class Amphibia; order Caudata; family Salamandridae; genus Triturus; species Triturus cristatus. The sequence goes on from NC_140588.1 coordinate 433,707,577, forward strand.
CTCTGTGATGCCGCTACAAGCCTGTGATCAAGAGTCAGGAGACTCGAAACGCGTTAGGCACTGAATGTCTGACAACTTCAAACGGCTTTGCTCCTGCAAATGAATAAAGCTTTGTAACAAGTGGCCCGCAGTGGAGTGCTCTTTCGTTTTTGGACACAACATGGCAAACATATTTACGGCTGTCCCGCCGTGAAAGAAGCACCGCCGTTAAAATGTGGAACGGAGCCGCTGGGGCACAGAACTTTTCGCCGCCTCAATCCGGTCACAGCGGACCAAGAATTGTACTGCTTGGTGTTGTCAGTAGCCCACTGGAGGGTTGTGTTGAATTTTAAAGAGGCAAAGCGGAGCAAACCCACTGGAGGGTATTAATTAATATAAGCAGCACTACAGATCCCATAGTGCACGGCGTGCAATTGAACTCACCTGTGTGGTCCCATCTGGGGGATATAACTTCCGTGAACTGCTTCTTGCTCTGTGATGCCGCTACAAGCCTGTGATCAAGAGTCAGGAGACTCGAAACGCGTTAGGCACTGAATGTCTGACAACTTCAAACGGCTTTGCTCCTGCAAATGAATAAAGCTTTGTAACAAGTGGCCCGCAGTGGAGTGCTCTTTCGTTTTTGGACACAACATGGCAAACATATTTACGGCTGTCCCGCCGTGAAAGAAGCACCGCCGTTAAAATGTGGAACGGAGCCGCTGGGGCACAGAACTTTTCGCCGCCTCAATCCGGTCACAGCGGACCAAGAATTGTACTGCTTGGTGTTGTCAGTAGCCCACTGGAGGGTTGTGTTGAATTTTAAAGAGGCAAAGCGGAGCAAACCCACTGGAGGGTATTAATTAATATAAGCAGCACTACAGATCCCATAGTGCATGGCGTGCAATTGAACTCACCTGTGTGGTCCCATCTGGGGGATATAACTTCCGTGAACTGCTTCTTGCTCTGTGATGCCGCTACAAGCCTGTGATCAAGAGTCAGGAGACTCGAAACGCGTTAGGCACTGAATGTCTGACAACTTCAAACGGCTTTTCTCCTGCAAATGAATAAAGCTTTGTAACAAGTGGCCCGCAGTGGAGTGCTCTTTCGTTTTTGGACACAACATGGCAAACATATTTACGGCTGTCCCGCCGTGAAAGAAGCACCGCCGTTAAAATGTGGAACGGAGCCGCTGGGGCACAGAACTTTTCGCCGCCTCAATCCGGTCACAGCGGACCAAGAATTGTACTGCTTGGTGTTGTCAGTAGCCCACTGGAGGGTTGTGTTGAATTTTAAAGAGGCAAAGCGGAGCAAACCCACTGGAGGGTATTAATTAATATAAGCAGCACTACAGATCCCATAGTGCACGGCGTGCAATTGAACTCACCTGTGTGGTCCCATCTGGGGGATATAACTTCCGTGAACTGCTTCTTGCTCTGTGATGCCGCTACAAGCCTGTGATCAAGAGTCAGGAGACTCGAAACGCGTTAGGCACTGAATGTCTGACAACTTCAAACGGCTTTGCTCCTGCAAATGAATAAAGCTTTGTAACAAGTGGCCCGCAGTGGAGTGCTCTTTCGTTTTTGGACACAACATGGCAAACATATTTACGGCTGTCCCGCCGTGAAAGAAGCACCGCCGTTAAAATGTGGAACGGAGCCGCTGGGGCACAGAACTTTTCGCCGCCTCAATCCGGTCACAGCGGACCAAGAATTGTACTGCTTGGTGTTGTCAGTAGCCCACTGGAGGGTTGTGTTGAATTTTAAAGAGGCAAAGCGGAGCAAACCCACTGGAGGGTATTAATTAATATAAGCAGCACTACAGATCCCATAGTGCACGGCGTGTAATTGAACTCACCTGTGTGGTCCCATCTGGGGGATATAACTTCCGTGAACTGCTTCTTGCTCTGTGATGCCGCTACAAGCCTGTGATCAAGAGTCAGGAGACTCGAAACGCGTTAGGCACTGAATGTCTGACAACTTCAAACGGCTTTGCTCCTGCAAATGAATAAAGCTTTGTAACAAGTGGCCCGCAGTGGAGTGCTCTTTCGTTTTTGGACACAACATGGCAAACATATTTACGGCTGTCCCGCCGTGAAAGAAGCACCGCCGTTAAAATGTGGAACGGAGCCGCTGGGGCACAGAACTTTTCGCCGCCTCAATCCGGTCACAGCGGACCAAGAATTGTACTGCTTGGTGTTGTCAGTAGCCCACTGGAGGGTTGTGTTGAATTTTAAAGAGGCAAAGCGGAGCAAACCCACTGGAGGGTATTAATTAATATAAGCAGCACTACAGATCCCATAGTGCACGGCGTGCAATTGAACTCACCTGTGTGGTCCCATCTGGGGGATATAACTTCCGTGAACTGCTTCTTGCTCTGTGATGCCGCTACAAGCCTGTGATCAAGAGTCAGGAGACTCGAAACGCGTTAGGCACTGAATGTCTGACAACTTCAAACGGCTTTGCTCCTGCAAATGAATAAAGCTTTGTAACAAGTGGCCCGCAGTGGAGTGCTCTTTCGTTTTTGGACACAACATGGCAAACATATTTACGGCTGTCCCGCCGTGAAAGAAGCACCGCCGTTAAAATGTGGAACGGAGCCGCTGGGGCACAGAACTTTTCGCCGCCTCAATCCGGTCACAGCGGACCAAGAATTGTACTGCTTGGTGTTGTCAGTAGCCCACTGGAGGGTTGTGTTGAATTTTAAAGAGGCAAAGCGGAGCAAACCCACTGGAGGGTATTAATTAATATAAGCAGCACTACAGATCCCATAGTGCACGGCGTGCAATTGAACTCACCTGTGTGGTCCCATCTGGGGGATATAACTTCCGTGAACTGCTTCTTGCTCTGTGATGCCGCTACAAGCCTGTGATCAAGAGTCAGGAGACTCGAAACGCGTTAGGCACTGAATGTCTGACAACTTCAAACGGCTTTGCTCCTGCAAATGAATAAAGCTTTGTAACAAGTGGCCCGCAGTGGAGTGCTCTTTCGTTTTTGGACACAACATGGCAAACATATTTACGGCTGTCCCGCCGTGAAAGAAGCACCGCCGTTAAAATGTGGAACGGAGCCGCTGGGGCACAGAACTTTTCGCCGCCTCAATCCGGTCACAGCGGACCAAGAATTGTACTGCTTGGTGTTGTCAGTAGCCCACTGGAGGGTTGTGTTGAATTTTAAAGAGGCAAAGCGGAGCAAACCCACTGGAGGGTATTAATTAATATAAGCAGCACTACAGATCCCATAGTGCACGGCGTGCAATTGAACTCACCTGTGTGGTCCCATCTGGGGGATATAACTTCCGTGAACTGCTTCTTGCTCTGTGATGCCGCTACAAGCCTGTGATCAAGAGTCAGGAGACTCGAAACGCGTTAGGCACTGAATGTCTGACAACTTCAAACGGCTTTGCTCCTGCAAATGAATAAAGCTTTGTAACAAGTGGCCCGCAGTGGAGTGCTCTTTCGTTTTTGGACACAACATGGCAAACATATTTACGGCTGTCCCGCCGTGAAAGAAGCACCGCCGTTAAAATGTGGAACGGAGCCGCTGGGGCACAGAACTTTTCGCCGCCTCAATCCGGTCACAGCGGACCAAGAATTGTACTGCTTGGTGTTGTCAGTAGCCCACTGGAGGGTTGTGTTGAATTTTAAAGAGGCAAAGCGGAGCAAACCCACTGGAGGGTATTAATTAATATAAGCAGCACTACAGATCCCATAGTGCACGGCGTGCAATTGAACTCACCTGTGTGGTCCCATCTGGGGGATATAACTTCCGTGAACTGCTTCTTGCTCTGTGATGCCGCTACAAGCCTGTGATCAAGAGTCAGGAGACTCGAAACGCGTTAGGCACTGAATGTCTGACAACTTCAAACGGCTTTGCTCCTGCAAATGAATAAAGCTTTGTAACAAGTGGCCCGCAGTGGAGTGCTCTTTCGTTTTTGGACACAACATGGCAAACATATTTACGGCTGTCCCGCCGTGAAAGAAGCACCGCCGTTAAAATGTGGAACGGAGCCGCTGGGGCACAGAACTTTTCGCCGCCTCAATCCGGTCACAGCGGACCAAGAATTGTACTGCTTGGTGTTGTCAGTAGCCCACTGGAGGGTTGTGTTGAATTTTAAAGAGGCAAAGCGGAGCAAACCCACTGGAGGGTATTAATTAATATAAGCAGCACTACAGATCCCATAGTGCACGGCGTGCAATTGAACTCACCTGTGTGGTCCCATCTGGGGGATATAACTTCCGTGAACTGCTTCTTGCTCTGTGATGCCGCTACAAGCCTGTGATCAAGAGTCAGGAGACTCGAAACGCGTTAGGCACTGAATGTCTGACAACTTCAAACGGCTTTGCTCCTGCAAATGAATAAAGCTTTGTAACAAGTGGCCCGCAGTGGAGTGCTCTTTCGTTTTTGGACACAACATGGCAAAAATATATATATATATATATATATGTGTATATTATCTACTGGCGGTCACCAGTAGATAGTTATAGTTAGGACCGAGTTCCCATAGAAAATCAGAAAATTCTATTTTGAATAACTTTGGCGCCGGTTGACTTATCTTCGTGAAATTTTCAAAACTAACGGGGTGCTCCGCTCAGCTCCTACCCTGAAAGTCTGGGGGTGATTCGTCAAGCGGGGGCTGAGAAAAAAGGGGGGTCCCAAAATGCGTTTTCCCCATGCATTTTCCCATAGGACCTTTAGTCGAAGGTACAGCCCGAACGGCTGGCATGTGCCTTTTGCATATATGGTGTCAATCTGTTCAGTAGTTCCTGAGAAAATTGCAGTTAAAAGTACATAAATATCTATATGCGCGCACGGTGCTCGCACCGTGCGCGCACCAAATGTGCGCGAGCGTAATTCTGATTGGTGGTTAGATGTCAGTCATCATTCGAATTGGTCAAAATCAGGAAGTGTTGGACGCCATTTTGTGTGTGACAGTGAAAAAGAAAGGTGGAGAACGTGAAAAGGGGGCAGGGTAGAGAGTTCCTGACCCCCTAGCCTTTGTCAGGGGGTCCCTGAAGGACCCCGAAGGGTGAAAAAAACATTTGATTTCTTTTCGAAAAATCGCGGGGAAAAAAAAACCACATTTTAAACTGTTTATAAGTTTATAGAAGATATTAACTATGCTGTTAAAGTTTATCCAAATTCAAAAAAAAAGAGCTGAGCCAATCCATATTACAGGATACAGTCAATCTATAACTATATACATAGGTAGTTTATTGTAAAATAAATAAATAATACATACATAAATTAGCATTTAAAAAAACCTTACAAATTAACTAAAAAAAACATAGGTTTCACACACGTTATAGTTAGAAATTAGCATTTCAAAAACCTTGCAAATTCACTGAAAAAACCATAGGTTTCACACATGTTATAGTTAGCTGGACATTTCACTCGTAAAAAAACCATTGAAATTCCCCCGTTATAGTTAGTTCAGCTAACTATAACTCGCGCAACCGCAATCCACTGTTGATGACGTCACATATTACATCACTGTATTCACTAAGATACTGTTAGTAAGTCAGTTATACAATTAATTTTAAGAACTGCATAGCCATAACTGGGCACGTGTAATCAAAGATACTTCTGGTGGGCTTACAAGGGAAATTCCTATAAACAATGGGTTGAGGCAAGGCTGTGTACTGGCCCCGTTACTCTATGCCATATTTTTAGCAGACTTGCCCCTTTTCCTGGATACAGCCAGAGGTGCAAGCCCGAAAATAAATGGTAAACATCTGCCCTGTCTGCTGTATGCTGATGACCTTGTAATAATGGACCAAACAGAGGTAGGGTTGCAGAGAAAGTTGAATGTATTTAATGAATACACCACTGCAAAGCGTCTTACAGTAAATATGGATAAAACAAAAATCTTATGTTTTGGGAAGAAGAGTAAGAAGTTTAGCTGGTACTTGGGCCAAACCAAGTTAGATACTGTAAATGAATATAAATACCTCGGAATATGGTTTACAAGGTCTTTGAAATGGGATACCCATCTGGAAGCACCGAAACTAAAAGCGCATCTAGCGGTATGTGGGTTGAAAAGATTTGACTATAGCTATGGTGATATGTCACAAACCTCTATTGACCGCCTTTAAAGCTATGGTTCCGCCACAATTCCAATAAGGGGCAGAGGTTCTATGCATCGATGGGAAAAGCTCAATCAATCAATATATATATATCTATATATATCCTAACACTTTGTCCAATTTTCTTGAAGAAAAAATCGAACGTAGACCTCATTTGCGTGCCTTAAATAATGTATTTGTCCTCGCCTGCCATCTATATTATACAATATACACACACAAACCAAAGGTTACAGGGACATTATAGCTAAGCTTAGATTTTAGATGCTCAAACCCATAGAAATTAATCTGTTATAGTTATTTGACCTAACCATAACATATGCCCCTGCGATGTACTGCTTATGATATCACATAACTCCTGGCATCTCAGATGACATCATCCAGTGAGTGTTTTGTAAAGGATTTTCACACTGACTAATATATACTCAGTTACTGCATAATTAAATGTCTTTTATGTGGAGTCCTAATGATTTTTAGGTTTTTTAACACATACAATCTTAAATAGTACACCCACTTTAAAAGCAGAATTATACTCATCAGTGGATTAGTCTGTACACTGATGTGTTGCCTGCTGATCTAGGTCTATGGTAACCTGCTAAAGCTTCACTCCATAGTGGTGGCATAGAATTATTCTGTTTTATGACAGATTGACCAGTTATCTTAGACGTATCTCCTTTCTGATGAATGACTGTAGTGGTAGTTTATTAAATTTTTTATTTCTTTACAAAGACCTTTGTGTAGGGTGGCTCAATGTAGTAGACATTTGCAGCAGACTTACCTTTCTGCTCACATCTTTCTCTAGGATCAAGAATGATTTTACTAGTGCTTTGTGACAGTGCCTTTTCCACTAAGACCTCTCTACTGCTGTGTGCAGTAGTGGTATGTATAAAACAGATGTATCCACTAAAACCTCTTTCCATGTTGACGAACTGCGTTTGTGATAGTGTAACTTGTACGGTTTGATTTGTTAATTTGTTAGAGCAGTGAATTTCAAGAGGCACATCTATCTGCAAAGAAGTCTCTCCTGGGTATTAACTGAGTGAAGTAATTCTTATGGTTACAGCGAGCCCTGTACTGTATGTCTGTCATCCTTCAGTCATTTGTATTGCTGGATGATGTCATGAGTGATGTCATTTGAGATGTCCTCAATAATATCACTGACCATGTCATGAGCGATGTAATATGTGAGGTCATAAGCAGTGCATTATGGGGGCATAAGTTATAGTTAGGTCGGGTAACAGTAACTACCACATTTCTATGCTTTAGTTCATCCAAAATGTGAGCTAACTAGAACGTCTCTGTAAACTGTTTATTTTAGTGAATTTCTAAGGTTTTTTTAAGATAATTTCCTAAATATAATATACCTTAACTGTTTTTTTCCATTGAATTTCTATGGTTTAGGAATAATTTCTAACTGTAATGTCCCTTTAACCTTCACTTTTTCAGTGAATTACACTGGTGTTTTTTACTATAAATTGTTCTACAATTACACTTATAAGTTCAATTTAGTAACACTATTTTTACAAGCATAATAAATGTTATTCTCGCTATTAATATATATTTTAAAGGTAACAAATATTAATTCAAGGTAATCTAACGTATGCACTGTTTTTGTAAATGCAATAAAACAAGTTGTCTTTTTTAAAATCATTTTATGGATCCACTGATCCGTTGCAAATTAGAAAAAAAGGGTGCCAATACCGGTTCTCTATTGTTACTAGCTTCTGTGACAATCACAGGGGAAAAATATTCATATATAAATATATGGAAGCCTATGTGTTTATTACAATATAGCTATTTTTTTATGAGTCCGGAGAATCCACTGTGAAGCCTGGATGCACCCAAAGCTCAACTTCTGATTGGTAACAATAATTCCCCACCCAAGCAAATGGCAAACCACACCCTAACTTACTCATTTGGCTTTCTGATCTCTACAGATAAAACAGGATTACAGTGCTGGACTCTTACTTTGAATTCCTGCAAAAGTGATTACTTTAAGTGAAGCTATGTCTTCTGCAAAGGAATGAAGAGATCCAGAATCTGTAGAACAAGAGAAAGATGTCACCACCCAAAAAATCATGTGTGGAAGCACTTCTAAATACCATCTGTGGAGAAGCAAGTGGAGGCGAAGACTGTAAAATGCCACATGTGTTCAAAGATGTTATCACATGGAACAGGAAAATGTTCACATGTAACTTCTTCCACATTGAAGCACTTGAGAACAATTCATGAGTGAACATAAAATTGCATGGTGGGGGAGAAAGCAGCTGGTGGCCGATCAGCAGCGTAACAAATGATGATCATACTGGTTATTCTGAAAACTTTCCACCATGATGACTCACTGTGGCAAATGTCACATGCCCGTTAGTTTGAAAAGGTCTTTTGTGGCTGCCTATATGAAAGCAGGTGATAGCCACAGGTGTTAAATCGATTTATTTTGTTCTCCCCGTTGAAGTTTTCTTTTTTTGAAAGACTGAAGCCAGTTGATTCCTTTAAGTGCCTCTCCCTTACTGTGTTTACATCCCTGGTTATTTTTGCTCCACAATAAAAAAAAAAAAAAAAAAAAAAAGGATATAGAGATTTGTTTTTATTGTGGAGCAAAAATAACCAGGGTTGTAAAAACGGTAAGGGAAATGAACTTGTTAAGCAATGTTACAATAAGAATAAAAAACATATTTTTCCCATGTACTGTATAAAGAATCATCTATGTGAGGGAAAAAATAATCACATAGACTTTATAAAAACGTGTTCAGTATGTCAGTGCGAATAAGCAACTTTGCACTTGATATAATTTTTTTAAACTATCATTTTACCTGTATTTGGCTGCATGATGTCGTACATCCTGATAATGCATCCACAATGAGACTATTCCACTTATACAACTGAAATCCTCCTTAGAACTTTGTTTCCAGAAACAAAAGTTAAGAATTTGGTAACTTCAATCTTTGCTATAATTTGAGGTCCCTATAATTTCATTCTGTCCATCCACTTCTACTTTTTAGATAGTGTAATGACAAGATCTAATACTCCTGCATGAAAAATGATAGCAATAATACTATGTTTCACCAGAAATAGATATTTGTTCTGATTTAATCCCAGTAAACTGTTTTTAAGTTTGTTCCATCTGCTTTGCATTGTTGTAGCATAAAATAATATACTCACCACTTCTTGCTACACATAAGGTTGACACAAGATCTGTTCAACAATTTCGGCATATATTGTTCTGTGTAGCTCATCTCCCCAATCTGTCAAGTCACACTTTTGCAGTCTGGTAAAGTTCAATAAATAAAATTGAACATTACCAGACTCTGAATATATTTCTGTAGTTTATCTGTATGAGCAATCTTGAGATTCATGGTTCCATGAATAAGTAAGTCCAAATAAGTCATCAATAGGTATTTCCTTTTCTAAAATGACCAACATCACCATTAAAAACTCCCGCACATCCTCTTTAGTGTTTGGAGTAAACTGTACAGATCCCCTCCAAGGTCTTGCATGTGAGACGCGCAATGTGTTTTAGTTCTGTCACTACACAAACGTTGCAAGAAAACACACAGTGCAGAATGGAATGCCTTCTATTTCTGTTCAATTTCATCTACAGTATTAGGTAATGCAAGCAGCATGTTTAACACAACATTAGCATAACAGTTGACCGCAGAGGGGTTTGACAAGTGTTAACCAATATTTCCCAAGTTTTAATTTTTTTTGTTTAACTGCTGCCTTCTGTTTCATTTCCTTCTTTGCAACTGCATCACTACACTGCTTTGAAAGTTTTCACTTTTGATAGATGGAGCGTTTTTCGTAAACTGAATACTGTCCTAAATTAGCATAAAGAATTCTTAATCAGTTGTATTTTTACACAATTTGAATATGCACTTACTCTGCTGTCATGTCATCAAATACATCTAGATACAAACCAGACAATATCCTAACTTGAGACAAGGCCACATATGACATACGTTCCTAAAAACGGTACTATCAATATTGCTTTGTTAGACTTTATTTCGGCCCCAAAGGCCATAAAAGCGACATGAGATGTTACAATTCAGAGTTTAAAATATCTACATCAAATCACAGTTGTTAAATACAGCATACAAACATTTAACGATAGATAAAAAGGATACTTTCAGGTTAGTTACAGAAATTTTCTGCGTTTTATCCACATGGCATTAAGAAACCTGGAGACAGCAAAAACTATTGGGGGGTGGGTGTCATACTTCAGGACTCTTAGCGCTTTTTCACACTCCCTAAATCCCATGTTGTTACATATGGGCTTAACCCAGCGTTTCCTTTTTGGGTGGTATATAGGGCAGAAAAAAAAGACGTGTTTTTTGTCCTCAAGTCTATGGCCACAGGCCGGGCAGGCAGTTGTGTTGCTAGCCTCCCACCTGGAGGTAAACGATCTGAGCGGGAGGCTGCCCATTCTCAATTGGCAATACAATTTCCTGGCAGCCGGAGGTGAAATCAAATCTAAAAATTCCTCACTCCTATAGTTATCTTTGATTTGGAGGAACTCAACAGTCAGCCTACCGATATCGGAGCACTCATGCAGACGCAGGAGGTAATGGCTTTTGAACTGGTTGGCCAATTTCGTTTTTGATAAGGCCAAGCATGAGGCCTCCGGAGAGGCACATAGGTCTGGTAGGCCAATCTTAGTACAAGTATCCCTAACAAATCTCAACCATGGAATATTCTTGCTTTTAATTAGAGGCCAAATCCCCTTAAACTCCTCTCGATACGAGCCAAACTCTGCATTGGACCAGAGTCTCTTCCAATACATCAATGGACGCAGTGTTACCACCTCTTCCATTGGTATCAACCCAAAATCCAGCCTGATAGGGACAAGCGGGGAGCTGGAGGGCAAACCCAACAGATTCCTCATGAAGGAGTTTTCAATCCCAATCAGGTTATGGATTCTAGAATGACCCCAAAGTTCTGCTCCATAGGTGGAGGCTGCTCTTGCTTGGGTCCTAAAGATTTCTATTGCAGGTGCCACTGGCTTGGTGACCGAGCCTCTAAAAACTCGAGAAATTCCCCCAGTGGTTTGGGCAAGTTTTAGGACGGAGTTGGCAATTTGTCCCCCCCAACCAAAATCTTCTTGTAAAATAATCCCCAGATATCCGAACGTTGTTACCCGCTCAAGGGGAACAGCATTCAGTACTGGGTTTGGTCGAGTGTGTTTGGGGGGATTAAGAATCATAAATTTAGTTTTAGCTAAATTAATCTCCAGACCTCTTTCAGCACAGAAATCCACGAAGCCATCCAGAATGCGCTGGATGCCAGTTGATGTTCGCAACAAGGTGTCGTCGGCGAACATCAGCGCTGGCACTATCAATATTAGTAAATGCTGCATCTACATTTAATCCTTGTGATTTATTAATAGTGACCGCATATGCTAGAGAAACTGTTTCCTTCGAAGATATGTTCCTAATGAAATGCAACTGGTGCTATGTAAAGCGCTCTGATACCAGATTCGGGTCAAGTGCGCGCTATATAAAACTCTGTAAATATATAAATCGGTCACAAACAAAAAACATGCCATAGATTGTCAAATTAGCTTTGCTTTGTTAATTGCATCACAATTAATCACAAGGTATTCCACCTCATTCCGATTAGGAAAATTAATACAATCAACAACTTTACTCATAGCACCATTAACCAAACCTTCAACATTTAAATATCTGTGCAAATCCCTCTACAGTTTTTGCTTACACTTATAAAACATTTCTCTAATCCTGTAGTTTGTGAAACTGATTTATCTAATAAATTCAGTTTTCCTTGTTACTTTTCATTTATCAATATAGTGACACCCTGGTGTTCCATTTTATCTATTGTCTTTAGTTGCACAATTTCTTTTTTCTCCAATTCCAGCAATTCATTTTTGAAAGAGGCACACTCCTCCAGAGTAGGCATTAGACACACAATAGGTTTACTTTCTTGTATAAAACTGACCATTTGTTCTGCTGCTGTCTTTCTAGAGCAGATGACTTTCCAGAGCACACCCCCCCTCTTTTGAAAGAACACCTACTCGAATATCCTTCAGAATATTTCCATATTCAATGTCTTATGCTTATTGCATATTCCTAATTAATCCTTTGTTTTGGGAATGTTGCCAAATATTCACATTTCCAATGCTTTCCAAAGAATTCTTAATTTCATCACGTAGCAGTGTTTTCAAACCAGGCTGACTCTTCACAGGTATAAGTTGCAGTAGATCTCCAAAATCAATCATATGTTTTTCTCCAAATAGGACATCATAACCTGTTCTCACAACGTCTTTCATTCCTCTCAAATGCACAAAGGCAAACATTAAAGGTTAGACCATGCTCACCTCATGGATGATTAAAAGTTTCAACTTTAAACACTCTTGACGCTTCATGACAAGCTTCACTAGCTACATTTTGGCATTCGTTTATCATGTTCCAAATATAGCAGCAAACGATGATGTAAAGCAATACCTTTGATGCTGTGTGCAGCTAGTCTAGTAGGTGCTGTAACCACAGATAAGTTACAGAATTTTTTTTAGCAGTACCAGCTTGACCGCTGACATAGAGCAGTATAGGCTTAAATGTTTAACATGCATACTTTCTTGTCATGAAGCAATACGTGCTCAACTTTAGCTTCTATAAACAAGTCTATTTTCTCATTCAGTTGTCCAACCAAATCTGCCAAGTCTATTGTTTCCTTCTTTTCTTGCTTGCTCCATTGCAGTCTCCACCTCCTTCTTTACAATAGCAGCACCATTTTGATGAATTGGTTGTCCAAGTGGCTCTTGATTTTACGGACCTGAACTTTGGCTGTTTTGTGAACTCTTCTTAGCTACCTTTGCAGGAATTGTATCTTCCTATTGAATTTAATCATTCAACATTTGTAAGTAGTTTGGAAATACTGAGCACTCAATGCTATCCTTTGCAGTATTAAGAGTATTCATAGCAGTCAAACTCTCCTAGTAATCAGGGGTGTAGCCAAGCAAGATGGCCGAATAAGCATGTCCTGCTGCAGCTCCCACTAAGAACTTAATTCTTCTGCATCCTGGCCCACCTAAGGCATTGGAACCCCATGGATGAGGGCACAGATACCCAGTTACTCTGGATCCCTCCCTCAGTCCTGAAAAACAAGCCCCCGCCACTGTGGGGGTGGGAGATAGGCTCCTGTAAAGGCCCTGCTGTGAAGCGGACTTGCACAAGGTGATCCTCTTGGGGGACTGCATGACGCAGGAGCAGTGAGGCCTGCAGGCCAGTAACAGGCTGTGGTGGAAGGCACTGGTGTTACCCCAGCAACATATTCCATAGACCTCGGAGATGACTGGAGTAGGTCCTAATCTTGTGGTTTGGCCTGCCAATGGCGCTGCTCAAGATGGCAGCTCTGGGTACGGTGAGTCACTGATGCAGCCTGCAATTTGCAGCGCCTGAACAGGTCTGGCAGTGCCCCGTGTGCTACCTTACATTACCTCGGCAACTGAAGAACCTGGAGAGTGGGGAGCAGATCCCGGCGGGCTAGGTGGGCTCCGCAGCATGGAACTGAAGCGCTACCAGGCAGAGTTTGGAAGCAGAGCAGCACTGCCAGAGGTGAGCGGTGCTAGCGCATACTCACTGAGGCTTATGCTTGGGGTGGTTGCCTACAGAAGCTGAAAGTACTGCAGAGCTCAGAGACCTCACATGCTTACAGATGCGGACATCCTGTTTGTGACCGGGAGGAGGCGGTGTCATGTGAAGCCTGATCGCTGCATCGGCACTTAACCTGGGGAGTGCGGATGAGAGCAGTTGTCCTAGTGGGTGCTCTCTGCAGGTCAGACGTTTGGCCTGCAAAACAACGTGGCTGCACCCTGTGCTCAAAGTGGCAGACCCGAGCTGATCCATGGACCTAAAGCACCTGAAATTGGATCACTGCAAGGTCGTGGAAAGAGTCACAAGCACTGAGGAGGTTGCGACCCTCGGAAAGGATATTAAAGAACTCCAGGCTACGGTCTGAGGAGTGCCCCTCCCTGGAACTCTTCCTTGAAGAATGGTTTGCTCATGTGCTTAAACCCAAACGTCTCTAAATTCTTTTTTATTGAATGTGCACATGGGGGCTGGTGCCCATGCCGCACCCTGGTGCACCACCTAGAGTAGTTATAGCTCACATGTTCAATTACAGAGAGACAGATACAATCCTCCAACATGTCTGCGCCCCAGCCCCTGTGCTAAGTGTACACAATCATACACATTTTCCTCAACTACACTTGGAGAGTCCAGGATCGCTGGAAGAATTGTCTGTCAAAAGACAGATGCGAGATCACAATATATAATCAAGTTTGGTGTACCCGGCCAGGTTCGTGTTCAGCACGATGGTAAGATATACTTCTACGAATCCCCACAAGAGGCAGTAGACTGGCTGGAACTCTTAGGCTTAAGACTAGAAGAACGGACTTCAGAATGGCGAGAACCAAGACTCCGTGAGCTGCATCCCTCTGCCAGGAACCGCCCAGCATTGACGAAGAAATCCAGGTCCCCTGCAGAGGTGAGAGGGGAACATTTCCTGGAATGCGCGGATGGTACCCTCTAGGCTGAGACTATGACCCTAAAGACAGAACTTCTGCCTGTTCTGTGCCTCATCAAAGAGATCCTGTGTGATGGGAACTGAGAAGGGGTGGTCAGGTGGTCCAGGAAGGTTTGTACCGCAACCCATGTAACACCTCATGCTGGCGTTGTGATAAGCCAATGGAAGAGACCATTGGGATGCCTACTTTCTTTTGGGGTTCGAAGTACTAATAGATACAGAACTGGTTGTGTACTTAGTTGGAACAGTCCGAGAGCTAGGCCAATGCTGATTGCTGACCTCTATATCTGGGCTCGCGACTCATGAGCATCCTGTCGTCCTGGAAAGATTATACATTTAGAACATTTCTAGAACCTTCCTTGGGATTGTGGGGGGGCGATTTGGGTGGGGTTTACTACCCTTTTAACTGCTAGTTGTTGGGAGGGATATTTAGATTATTCCTGAGGATGGGATGAGGTGTGGGGGTGTTCTCTTTTGTTCAACTATGTTGTTAATGTTAGTTTTGTTAGGTAGGGAAGCTTCCATGGATTGCTGGCACTGTGAGCTGGGTCTCGGGTCACTCTCTTGGACGTGGGTAATGGTCTCTACTCTGAAATCTCTATGGCTGGCCTGGGGACTAAGTATAAGTTACTGACCTGGAATGTTTGGGGTCTGAATAGTCCCGAAAAGTGAAACTGGGTTCATGCATACCTCTGCAGATATGAAATAGCTGTGGTATTACTCAAAGACACGGGGGGGGGGGCTGCATTAAGTATCTAAAATATACCATGAACTTGACCACTCTACCTTTTTTTCCACTCAGGCTATGCCTGGGGGTCATTGTCATGGGTGGTCCTTGTGGTCCCGCTGAAACCCGCGTGTGTGTGTGCATAGATGGGAGGCGCGTTATTCTGGAGGGTACATTTGATGACCACGTACAGTATCTCATTAATATCTATGCGCCCAACATTGATGATAGTGCTTTTATTGGCACCGTACTGGCAGCCGCACAGATCTCCCTGACAGCAGAATTGATCATGGCAGGTGACTTCAATTGTGTTCTCGATGGCCTCTAAGACGTATCCCCTCCTTTACAAGATACCAAGCGCTGCATGACCTCAGAGCTAGTGCAGATGATCTTAGACCTTATTGACATCTGGTTAATGCCCCACCCGCTAGCGAATTCTTGCTACACCTGGGCAGCAGGGATGTAGAGCTGCATGTGCCACATTTTCATACATGCAACTGCTACACACAGAATACTGGACGCACACTATTTGGCCAGGTACATATCAGACCACTCACCATTGCTAATCACATCTTTAAAACAGCAGCTGCCGAAGATATCATTATGGATCCTTAACTCGGATGTGCTAACAGTTCAGGTCTTTAGGGGAATGCTGTCAGAGGACCTCACACAATTATTTGAATATAACTGGGATAATGCAGGCAACAGTGTTGTGGAGTGGCACGCCAAGAATATGGTGCTCCACGGGTTATGTATGGTGACTGCAGTCGGTATACACCGAAAGTTGGAAGGGGATTTAAAACAGCAGGAGGCAGTCCTTGAGGCACTGGAGAAAGCCTGGTCTATCAACCCAGAGGTCCTGAGCGATTCGATAGGCAGTGGCCATGTGTGCGAACCAGGAAGCCAACTGGAAAAGCACATTTGACATACCGGGCTGCGCCGTTGGTATATAGAGTGATAAGGCTATATGCTTACTGGAGTGACTGATTAGATCCAAGACCACAGTGCAGCCTCTTTTGTTGATTAGAGACTGACAGGGAGGCATTGTGTGCAATCAGCAGCTGATCAATGATATTTTTGTGGCCCATCTGTGAGGTGTATGCAGCGCTGCCATGTGGCGCGGAGGCCCATTTACTACCTGCATATCTAGCCGACCTGCCGGTATCTCTGCTTTCCTTAGACCTACTGGACTCCTCCAGACAGGAGTTAATTGGAGTGGTGGCTGCATTCAAAACTGCTAAGCTGCCTGGAGGTGATGGACTTTCTGCAGGGTTTAATAAACCCTTTCCCGAGACCTTGGTTAAGACTGTTGCCGGTATACACTGAGGCACTGGAAAGGGTGTTGCTCCCAGACTCCATGAGAGAGGCCCTAATAGTAATACCGAAGCTGTGCAAAAACCCCTTGGAGGCAGGCTCCTACCGGCTGCTCCTCATGTTAAATATCGATCAAAAAATCCTCAGTAATGTATTAGCGACGAGACTGCTCCTCCTTCTTTCACATCTGATCCACACGGATCAGTCTGGATTCATACCACAGAGGTATATGCTACGTAACCTGTGTCAGTTGACACATGTTCTTCATGTGCCCATGCTAGATAACACTCAGTATGCACTTGCCTTTCTCTATTGAGCAAGCCTTCGACTCTGTGTGCTGGGACTGCCTGACAGGTGCTAAATAGGATGGGACTGGGGCACAGCTATTTCAACTGGGTTAAATTGCTCTATGCAAGCCTGAAAAGTGAGGGTGAGAACCAGGAAGCATGTCTATGCCGAGAGTGTATTGCAGAGGGGCACACATCCGGAGTGCCTACTGTCACCATTGAGTTTTGCTATTATGATGGGGTCTCTAGTGTGTTGGCTCAGGCAGATCCTCCATAGGTGGGGCATATAGGCTGGCGGTACAGTGCATGTAATATCACTGTGTAGACAATGCCATGATCTATCAGCGCCAGCCGGACATATCTGACCAAATGCTGCTTACTGTTAGATGAGAATATTGGGAATTCTCAGGTGTCCAGGTTAACAGTGCCAAGTTGCCCTATTCCCACTGGGTCAGTTGATGGGTCTACCCCTAGACCAACTCACATCATCGTGATTGTACTGAAAGGTGGACATTGTGAAATACCTTGGCATTTATATTACACAGGGAGAGCAGTAGACTTATTAATTAAATCTGGGTCGAGTGATCTGTGATTTGTGCCCCTCAATCTCATTCTGGAACAAATTAAAATGGACTCTGATGGGAATGATAGTGCTAAGTAAAATGGTGGTACTACCTAGGTGTGTGAACGTTCTGTAATGCGCTATGTATGAGAATTCTCAGACGGTGTTCCAGGAACTAGACTTGCTATTGTGGGAGCTCCTCTCGGCCAGCAAGAGATGTAGAATTGGTCTCAATACCCTTAAGTGAGAATCGTATAGAGGAGGGATGAAGGTTCCACATTTGGAATGATACTACTTGGCTGTGCACCTGCAGCACACTCTCCATTGGATGGATGTGTCCCCCAATTGGGAAAGGACACCACTAGAATGCGTGCACAATGGGCACCAGCTTGGAGTGCCGATGATGAGGGGATGGGGCATACCAGATGATTTCATGCATGTGATCCATTTGATGGGCAGTCTCTGGGAAGGAGCGGTTCAATGAGTGATGAGGCGGGCCCCGTATGCCCCGGACTAGGTCGTATGGAGTGTGCGCCCCTTTAAGTTAATAGGACGGCTAATTGGAGGTGATGAATGGCAGGCAAGGGGTTCTAAAATATTTAGACCGATACCCAGCGGGACACTTCATCACTATGCAAGAAGCAATTGAAACGTTTGATATGGGTGGAGGTCAGTTCCTCCAGCATGCCAAATTGTGAACACAAATGCAAAAATAACAGATGGAGGGATTGCTTAACAAAAACATTCACCCCCCAGTCACAAGTCTGGAATACATCCATCGTTTCTTTTGTCGCCCCCTCCATTCCCGTTTGTACACAGCCATATGCAAATCAGTCTTGACCCTGCTTCCCATGGGAACACTCCAGCCAGAACTGTCAGGCAAGGTCCTCCCTTGACTAGAAACAGGAACCTGGGCCTGGTTTCAGCGTATCTCCCCTCATCAGCCAGGCTAGCCTGAATCCTGTGCTCACTTCGCCACTAGGTTTAAGCTAGCCTGGCGGATGAGGTTGCTAGATTTGGGCTTGTATCCCTGGGGCATCTGTTTCTTGCCTGACCCCAACCAGTATCCTTGCTATCCTGGATTAATTTTTTTTGCTTGCCCTGACTGCACCACCATGCCTCCTAAAGATTACAAAACTCTGGAGGAGCACGAGCACGGGGATTTTACTAGGCCTGCTCTCCTGATTGTTGTTGCTATTGTTGTGGATTTTGCAAGGCTGTTGGTGTTAGCACAGGCTTTGGGGGGGTGAGCACACCCTAGCTGCAAGCCGCTCCGGCGGGCTACTTTTGCAGCCCTAGTGGCTCAACCAGACCGCCAAAACCTAGTCCACAGTACCCGCTATATGATGAGGCTCACCTGTTTCAGGTCAGATGGGAACTTGCAGTTAGGTTGGTCCAATGTTGGCCAAAGGACGGTCGCAATTTGCCACAGTTTCTTTCAATATGGCTTCTCTTTTCCTTTTATTTGGTGCACTTTGGTTCTTGCTTCCTCTGACCCCCCACATTCACTGCTTAAGAGGAGGGAGGGAGCCAGCATCACAACTCTCAAGAGTGTTGGTGGGGGGTAAGGGGCAAAGGAAGCAATGGGGAGCTAAAGCATATGGCTAATCTGAGGGAGGAAATGAGTGTCACTGCCGGAGTCTCACTGTTGTCCCAGCTAGCCTTCTCCTGGGCCTCCGCTGTTAGCTGAAGCCTGCCGTACCCTACCCTGCCTCCTTGGGCATGGCTGCCCACTAGATTAGTGTGTGGGAGTCAGGTCCTCAGCGGCAACCTTGTAGGTAGCAGTCAGTGGGTTGCAGGCTGTAGAGAGCGGAGGGGGTGAGGCCACTCCCGCTTGGTGATCGGGGGCTTCTCTTGCTCTCCTGCTGCAGTAGCTGCTGTGGGGGTTGCTCCACCTCCTACAGCTCCCTCGACAAGGATTGCGCAGACTCAGCATAATCCACGTTATTGTATTATGCTCAGTGTATATTAAATGCCAACATGCTACATTTCCATCCTAATGGAACAAATGCCTGTTAAGTTCTAGTGACAAACAACTCTTTACTACTAGGGCCCGATAACAAATGGGCCTGAAAATAGTCAGGGTATTGGTAACTCATGCAGTGGCGAAAATTCAGGCCACTGCAGTTTGGACCCTGAGGGCCCCCGGAGACATGAGGAATAACCATGGCAGTGGGTAATTCTGGCTCCAGTTCCCCCGTAACTCATTTTCATCCATTTTTTTTTTTTTTACACCGATGTTTCAGCTGCTTTCAGCAACTGAAATCTCCAGGAAAATCACTGATCAAATTCCAATGAAACCAGTGACTCTGGGTTGAAGAGGCGGCGATTAATCAAGGTCTAATGTGGTAAAATAGCACTGCTCTTAACTATTTAAGAGATCAACCCGAAGTGTGCCAGAGACCATGCTGTACAGTATCTCTTGTAGTGCTAACTTTGTGACGGAGCCCTACGTGCTTAATGTGTAATTGAATTATCACTTGGCTTTTTCCAGTGGAAGACGAGCTCTATCTAAGGAAAAGTGACCTTGTAAATTGGTATCTGAAAGAAATGGAAAGTGAAATAGAAACTGAAGTGGAACTGATATTGAAGAAAAGTCTGATTGAGAAAGTCATTCACAGGCTTGTACATTATGTAAGTATAAAAAAAAGTTAATGAAAGATTTATTTTAAATGTTTATCAAAATATGTAAGTATTTAATGTCCCAGGTGATCTCCATGTTGTTTGAGGATGCTTGATTGCTGAATCGAAAACAGGCTATTCATATGAGGTATGTATTTTGTTTGGTCTGGGTGCATGAGCAATGTTACTGTTCGATTATACTTGTATACATCGAAAAATGTTTTTGTATGATATATGCATACTGGGGTATGCACTGAGAAAGGCTTGTGTATAATTCGTGCACATTGGGAGACAAGTACATACATATGAGCAAGCAGGCATACAATACCTCGTGCTACAATAGTGCATATGTGTGTGTTTATGTATGTGTGTATAAATAGTATGTCACTGTTCTTTATACCATATGTAAAGAGGTTGCTTCAACAACTTGATTTCTGTAGCAAGAATGTTTATTTTAAGAAAGCGCCTGCTTTATTTGAAACACTGTATACTTAACTACATAGAAAACCTTTTTACTACAGACAAACCATGTAGTCTAGTGTTTTTCTTTTCAATAAAATGTCCGTTTTAATTTTTTTAATGCCAATTACATTAAATAAAATTGTAATATAAGACAAATAACGTGTGCAATATGTTCCAAAATTGCCACCTTGTGTGATCTGATGGCATTCGGACTCGTGGTTAATCACCTGACCTCTTGACAGTAAACTAGGAACATGTTGCATCGTTTATCATTATCTGCCCTCTAAATTGCGCATTTGGCGATACCGAGTATGCAAGTGTGGTTTATTTCCATTTAAAAGGCGATTATTGGCTTGCTAATAACTTTGACACTATTCCATGAACCTGAAAGACATTTGAACATCTTAATTTATTAAGCTAACTTCATGAATGTCTCCATTGTTTTCGATTTCAGCTACCACAGGAATTTGTTTTGCACTAAAGCAAAAGGCACTGAATGGGTTGGCATGAAAGTAGAACCTAACAAAGTGAGCACAATATTTGTGGTCCGTTCAGCAGTTTTTGGAAACACCTCTTTGCAAAAAAGTCAGGCAGGATTTAAAAGGCTAATTAGGACCATGAAACACGAGTTCCGTCCTTCAAATATGAAGATTTAGATGTGATTGCTTAAGAGCTTGTTCTTATTTTTATATGAATTTAAATTGTCGAGTTTATCAAAACCTGTAAATTTGGCACACTTTTTTTTTTTTTTGAGTAATGAATGGAGAGGCATGATGAACATTGCCGAAATGCAGTGAGAGCAGTCGCAAGAGGCACTAAAGATGCCTTCCATCACGTTGAGTCTGCAAAAAATGTGGTTAAGTTGTAGTTTTTGTTTAAAGGGCACTTTTGATTTCCTTATAACTTTGGACTCGTTTGTCAAATCTTTTAAAAATGTGGCAGACATTTAGCATATGTAGTTCAACACTTGGCACACCAAGTTTTTGTCCGTCCATCAAAGGAGTCGAAGTTAACTGTGGGGATAATAAAAAATACATATGCAGATAATTGTGCTGCGGCTTGAACAAAGTGCATTAAATGTCGGTCTATTAGCATATTAGACCCACAATCTGGCTTATAATTGCATGCGGACCATTGGGAACGGCAAAGTTAAATCTGATTTACTAATACCCATTGTAGTGTGTGATACACATGAAAGGTTATATTACTCAACTGGGCTTAATGTGCTAATGGTCTGACACATTGAATACAGTTTCAAAAACAGAATGTCCTGCTCCCAAATACCAACAGTCCCTACTATCCCGAGATTGCCCAATATGGCTGAAGGAAAAATTTAACTGTTTTGGGGGGATGGGGCCGAATCTAGCTGTAGGTCAGGCCCTTCCCTCGAAATCAAAAGTTTGTTCAGAGGCACAGTTGAGGCTGGTATGGTACTATGTCCCTGCCACAGACTAGGCCTTTTTTGTCTTGATGTTCATTGCATAAGGCACTGTGCAGCTGGTTCAGGGCCACACAGGCTGGTGCAGGGCTTGATCTTACGCAAGATCCTGCACCCAGAGTCCACTAGACATAGCTGATAATTTTGACAGAAGGCCCTGGTGGTGTCCGCAATCCAGGACATGCCCCATAGCTGCAGGATTTGTGTGTTCAAGTGCAGATACTTTAAGTTAAGCTCATACCCAATCTTGCACAGTTTCAAATTCTGAACATCAAGTAGATACAACTATAAACCCCTCGTGTTACTCTATCCTTTTATGCTGCTTTGAGGTCACCCTGGGTGCAAATTTTACTCCCTGCTTTTCTGTGCAACTTTAAGTGTAATTTCACACTACCATAAAACAGAATATGGCTTAACTGGTGAAATATACAGAGTTATCCGACCAGACCATATACGTTTATCTTAATCCCATTCTGAATGAGAAAGGGGCTTTGAACGCTGCCTCTTTTTGGTACATAAACATTTGAATCTCTATTGTAGTGTAATACCTTTCACCTTTTTCCTACATCTTGCCCAGACAGCATGCATTTGTATGTTGTAGATTGTATGCCAATAGTACTTCCTTTAATCACACTCTGAGGTTTCACTTTCCCTCCTAAATTCAGTGCCAACTATGGTATGCTAATGTAACCATCAACTTGCCACACAGTCTTCATTTGTGCCCATTGTCTAGTTTGAGCGATATATTCTTCATCAACACCCAAAAATGTCAAACCTGGCACTTGGAGAAAATCTATTGCCAGGAAGCCGAGCGTGGCAAAAGAGGAGGGTCTTCAGAGTTTTTCTAAAAGCCCTAAAAAGTAGGCATTCGGTGCAATCTGGCCAAGAGTATGTACCACCTTAGGGCCGTCAGTACAAAAAACAGAATGGGCTTCGCATCACTCCTCTCACTTCCCCCCCTCCAGTTTTAATGTTGAATACCGAGGCTCAGAGCATCAGTCCAAAGCGATCGCTAAGGAATATAACTGGTCAGCAGATTTTGCCAAAATTCTAGTAAGGATGCATAAAATGCTTTGACAAAAACATGCACCTTATTGGATCCGGTTAGAAATAAGTTGCCAATGCAGTGTCTGCCAAGCCTTTAACACACTATCAGACTTTCTAATTTGGAAATAAGTCACATTGCCATAATCTGAACCTGCTGTAATTTATAGTTGGGAGACCAAGATAACTTGCATGGTGTAAATTTAATAAATATTACAGCTAGAGGTGCACCATATACAACCACATAATTTTCTTTTGAAAGGTCACAACAGTAATAACCAATAGTAAAAATCAATTCACAAGTCAAATGATCTTATTTTATTGATGCTTCTTTAAAATGCTCATAGCACCAGCCAGCTCATTTTGTTCAGCATAACATGGACTTTTTCAGGGCAAATATAAAATGAGGTAGGTCAGTAACATCTAGTCTTGTTGTCAAGAGCTTTTGAAGAATATTCAAATCGTGACATAAACTTCCAAGAAACTGCAACCAAAAGGGGTAATGGGGAGTCACAGCGAAGAATGACTTTCCACCCACTTGTAGTTTTCAGTGGTAATTCAAGCAAGAAAAACAAATCTGTGAAGCCGGCAGGGCATATCCCCCCTAAGCAAAGGCACTTCAATTGGTTTCACACCAACAGGACACGAGAATTTCTCACGAGAACCAGTATGTGCTCCGAAAGGATAAAAGGCATGGCGTAGTGCAATTTGGAGATAAGAGCTGTATTAACCACACTTGCTCTTTAGTCTGTTGTGGTGATAGAAAAAACTTCCTTCATGGTCGTCATTTGTAAATACCTGACTGAGAGATCTAGAATAATCTGGGTTGAGGCCTTTTTCCAACAGGAGCATAAGGCTCCTTTGTTTTTGCCATTGGAACAGGTGCTTCCTACATGCAAAGGGACCAGAAGGGGAGGTATGGCCCAACATTAGCACTATTTTTTTATAGACGTTAAGACTCACAATTTACTGTTCTAGTGCAAAATTTCCTTCAAGAGAAGCAACCCCAGAAGGTCAGACTGCCAGTCCTCTGTTTTTGATCCGATGTTTAGTGCAAGTATGGATCATTTATGTGCATGAACAAACTGCCATAAACATTTCACCCACACCATAGTGATTCTTGTTGGCACTTTTTCTTGGACAAAGTCTGCTCTTCAGTGCTACTGTTTCTGACTTTTTTGTCCTAAGGAATATCCTTGTGTTTACTATGAGTGGGTTAAAAGGTTTATGAACCTTCTTTCTGATTTATAAAATGCCCATTTCTTTGGACTTATTTGCAACCAATCTAGTCACTGCACAATTCTTCCAACTTGGGCAGCCAGATTGTATTATACGTCACTTGTTGATCAGATTGGGAACAACTATTTGTCCTTTATGGCATGTGGACTTCACTTTGGGCACTAAGACTTTTTTCATTCATTTTATGTAGCACTAGCAGTTGCTTATTGCTGTAAACCTCTATTTAGCAATATAAACTTTCAAGTTGAGGCTTGGTCTTTAATCTTTTAATGTTACACTGCATCTGTGTATTACAAATGTCCAGGTATTGGCAAAGTAATGTTAAATATGTCAAGATTATTTTTTTAAGGTGTGTAGTGCTGTCAAAACATAAAACAGCTAGGCTGATGGAGTTTGAAGAAAGCAGGATGCAGTTATAATTCTAAATGGGTTGCACTTTAGATTTTATTTTTAAAAATATCAATGCCTAGTCCACTTCATATAATGGTTTTGAACGGAGAAATTGGATTTTAGAAGCTTTCCTTCACTTATGTGCTCAAGGTAATATTAGTACTTGGGGTAATAGCCGGTTCTGTATCCACAGAGACTTAAACCAACTAGTTGTCTAGAACAAACACAATCTTTAATGAATGGAACCTACCAATTTATCCAATCCATTATGATTAGCAAACTGTTCACGGCTGACTGACATGAACGCCAGGAAAATAATTAAAAAAATACTGAAATGTATTGTACATGTGCCTTTGTTTATCGTTTGAGCACTAGTACACATATGCTTCAATGGGAAATGTGATGATGCAGCTCTTCTTGTAGCCCCACTACAATTGAAGATAGTGGGAGAAAAAAAAATCAGTTTACTATGTGCTGGAAATTGGGCTACTGGTTGGAGGGGGTTAGACCCTACTTGAGCAGCAACCACAATCTATCAGGATGAGATGCAAGCAAACCACAAATCAAGCTGTACTCAACCCTCTGGTAGCTTGGCACAAAAACATTCAGGCTTAACTTAGAGCCAATGTGTATAGTATTTTTGCAACACTTCAAACAGTAATAAAGTGAAAACACAACATAAGCAAAATCTCTCTCTAAATTAGAAAAATGGAGCAAAATGTAATGCATTATTGGACACTGGAATGACAATCGGTACAACTGGAGTTATGAGTTTTTAAAGTTTAAGGTAAAAACAATGCCTAAAAAATCAAAGCACTAACTAAGGACATCTAGTCAAGCAAGGTCTGGTCAAAGTTGAAAAATATGATTGACCTCGATGGAACGGAAGTTCTATACAGGAAGTGGATTGGGTCCGGCCATCACTTATTTTCACACTTAGCCAAAATTCAAAGAAAAGAGTTCTCAGAAAGTAAAGTTCAGTGTGGCGAGGCTGCAGGCATGTCTGTGGATGGAGGTCATTGTCAGGGAAGCCGCTAGACAAACTCGTGGTTAAGATTTCTACGTTTGGAATTAGTCACTTTTTTGGAAGTTGAAAAGCTCCAGTGGGACGAAACTGGGGGCTGGAGCAGATAAGGTTTCCAGGAGGCCGGATATCCCTTTGGGGTAGGACCACTGTAAACGATTTGCTGTTGTGGAGAAGATAGCAGGAGCTGCCACAGTCAGGTCGACCGGCGAAGCACCTTAGGCGGATAGAAGAGCAGGTTGATCCCAGTCTTTTCTCAGTTGTCAGAGCAGCTTCAAGCCAAAATTAGTTCAAGTCCGAAGTTTTGGATTTTAGGTATCTGGGCACCTTTAGCACCACCACCAAGAGTCCAGGACTGGAGGGGCACCACATTTGGGGGTGGGGGGGGGGGATTAGGACTCACTCTGGCTGGATTCAGGTGCAGGTTTAAGATAGGGCATTTTCTGTCCGTGAGTCTCCAGAATGCCAGCCAACTAGCTCTTACAGTCACTCTGGTAGTCCTGGGTTCAAGTGATGAAACAGAGCTCAAGCAGCAGGGCAGGCATCAAAGCAGTCCTTTCAGGGGCAGCAAGGCAGTCCTGTCCCCACACAAAACCTAGTATGAAAAATTCTGCTACTCATGGCAATATCCTAAGATAAGAGTTTTATCAAGTCTCAGAACTGCATGTGCTAAAGTGAAACCAAGTATAAAGCACCGTGGCCAGATGTCCCATATAAAACCAACGGAGAGCCCCGCAAGGCATGCTCAAAAGTAGTCAACCGAAATCAAAATGAATGAAAAGTAACAAAAGGAAATACTTGAAGTGAATACACAAAGAATAAATCATTATATATTGTGCATTACATGAGTAAACACATCAATATAACAGCCAACCCTAAAAAAATAAGACCTCTTCAATCTCATTCAGCCCCCTAGGGTGCAAGATGTTCAGCAGCTTTGTCTAAACTATTTCCCTTTGAAGGAGTTTGTTGTCAATTCCTGGAGAGGGGTTAACTTTCGTTGAATTTAGACCCATTTAGGTAAACTGGATGATTTTGGCTCGTGAAACCATCATTTAATTTTGAATTTGAAAAGCTTCATGGTATTTGAGAAAGCCAGTAACCCTATTTTATTGACATGTTCTCAATTTATTTCATTTTAGGTGTTTTGTAGTTCTCGATAAATTTGGAAATAATTCTATCTTTGTACCTGAAGAAAGTATTTGGAAATTAAACCGGGAACACAAAGCACATGAAATATCTGTGGGATAAGTGCCATTTAATATCTCCAATCGTATCTCTCCAATTTCAATGAAGGGTTGACACTTCTGAACCTTCTCCTAGATCATATTAATATGGTCACAATTTAAATTTATTGTCTTTTATCAAATTAGAGAAAATACAAAGATTTTATTTTGTTTTTACCCAACAGAATGTTGGACTGAAGCATGTCTTAACAATACACTATAAATGGGAAAACATGTTTTTGTTACTTTGTAAGTGTATAACCTAATATGGCAGTATAGTTATTTGGGTTTTAGTATCATTAGACTGAAACATTCAGAAATGCTTAGAAATAAATGTCACCAGCATTGGCAGGAATCTCAAGAGCAGAATTTTTAATGTAGATGCCCTTATTTGCTTCTGAATTTCTTGTTGAGACAAATGGGAGGTTTAATTGCTACTAAAAATAGAAAATTTGATAATGGACAACCTTGTCTGGTAACTCTCTAAATGAAAAGAAAAGCATCTGCTCACTAATAACATAGCTTATGATTTAGCATATAGAACTGCGATCATTTTTCTAAAATGATCACAAAGTTGGAAAATATTCATAACACAACAAAAATTGCCAGTTCACTTTATTAAAATCTTTTTTAGCATCTAATGCGAGGAGCCCTATGTGGTTTTGAATAGAATGCATATTGTATAATAAATGGCATTTGAACATGGTATTAGCTGCAAATCTACCTATAAAAAAAACCCGTGTTAATTATACTGAGTACTTTAAGAAGTCTGTTTGCGGATATTTTGCAGTCATTATTATTGAAACAGATCGGTACTTAGAAATTATAATGGAATGTTTGTCAGCTTTATATAATACTATTGTCAAAATGCCTTTAAATGATTCAGATGTTTAATCAACTTCTCCAAATTCTGTCAAGAGTAAGTACTGTGAAACAATTGAGCAGAGAAAGCTTGGCAAAATTCTGCAGGAATACCATCAGAACCAGCCGCATTCTTTGTTTTAAGAGATTTGACAGCCAAATTAAGTTCCTCCATAGTAATGGTGTACTTTAAACTTAGTCTGTCAGATTGAGAAGGTACAGGTTAATTACATGTTTCTAAAAAGATATCCATTTTTGTGGGATGTATTGGTTGAGGTTTATTGTATAGAATTCAGCAAAACAGTTTTCATCCATGTAAAGATATTAATGTGCAAAGTCATAATATTTGCTCTTTTATAGCGTACATTTGAGTTTTATCTTTTTGATATGTAAATTAGCAATTTACATGCGTTATTGGAATTAAAATGTAGTTTTACTTTCTCATTAGAAATCTGAAGGCCCACATACTTATGGAGTAGTCAATTATATTTATAGTGAAGTTTTTGTAGCTTTAATTTCTATGTATTGCTAACAGATATAGTAGAGATGTTCAGTATTGGAAATTTTTCTCTTAATTTATTAATTTAGTAGGCTTAGTCGGAACTCGTGGCACTTCAGTCTGCGTAATTCAACGGAGTTACATAAAAACTCTGATTCCGCAGAGTTCTGCCAATGGGAGGAAATTATGCAGCTCGCACTGCAATTTAGTGCCGGTAGCACTAGCAGCTCTGAAAAATCTGTATGAATGGCACATACATTGCACAAGAGTGTGTAGCCATTAAAGTTGGGTTTGCTGCCACTCAAGTGTAAAATCTGCTTCAGCAGCACCAAATCTATTAAAGCGGCAGCCATCTGACCACCAGTGTTTGAAATTTGTGCTAGGGGACACCATGCTCTTGTGTGCTACCCCACATTTCCTGGAGCCTTCCAGGAGAAAAATTCCATCACACAGATTGGCAGAATTTGGCTAGTAGTCTGTATTAAAGAGTAACACAGTGACCAAAATTCCACCAATTCCTAGGGCAGGATGAAACGTTCCACCTACCCCTATAATTTAGTTGAAAATATTGTTGTCAAATGCAGTAATTGAAATTGCTATACCTCTGATGTAAGCTTTAAGAGCATCCCATCAAATTATCTGCGATGTTGCACCTGGACTATTACAAAGTACTAGAGGATGACCTCTTTGATTTATTATCATTTAGTATGATATCAACATTCATTCTCTATCGAGAGGAAGCAACAGTGAAACTGTAATTCTAAAGGCATAGAGATATTATATCTTGGTCAAAAATATCGGTTTTATTTTAGTAAAAATGGATGAACTGAAGCTTGTTTTTAGTGACAAAAGGTGATTCAGAAATGGGAAAGATGAAGACTAGAGTAAATTCTAAACACCTTATGCTTAGGAAAATTAAGCTGTCAATGAGCTTGGTGTTTCTGTAACTTTCCCAACCTTGGATTTAACTAGAGGTGGAGAACCATTTTGATTACTTTTATAAGAGTGTTGACATCTTTTTTTCTTTTCTCCTCCATTGTGTGGACTAAATATCTTGTTGAAAATAAATCAAATGCAATTAAATAAGGCTTGAGTAGTCTACACAAGTTAAAAATTAAATCCTGTAGACAAAATATATGATGAGATAATATCATACTGTAATAATAATGTAGATCAGATGAATGCTTCCATTAAAGAAGTTAATCAAAGAGAAATAAAACCAAAAATAGCCTGTTATGAGCTGGTGCAGCAGCTGTGATAGCAGTGGGGTAGCTAGCCCTTAGGCAGCCCGTGCCAGCCCCTTCGTTTGCTGCCCGTGGCGGCATGATAGAAGAGCCGGGGGGTGCTGGCGATTCATGCAGCCACAGGTTAGAGCGGGGGCCAGCTGCTGCCACATACTCATTCCGTCTAGGGTGGTCTGCCCCCCCCAGCCACGCCACTGTGTTTTAGAGGAGTGGAAGGACTGCTAAGCCCCTCACCTGATGAGATCTGCTTTCTCTGTACAGAATCTGTGTGGGTGTGAAGCATTAAAGTCGGTCGCCAATAGGCTCCGGCTCAGTGATGGAAACCATTAGAACTGAACCACAATAGCTATTGCCAAATTGAGGTAAGGCTTTGGAGCATAAGATAAATAATCACCCCAAACCATGTAGCAATCTTCGCAGTTGGCTACTG
This sequence comes from Triturus cristatus, assembly GCF_964204655.1. NCBI lineage: Eukaryota > Metazoa > Chordata > Amphibia > Caudata > Salamandridae > Triturus > Triturus cristatus. The sequence goes on from NC_140588.1 coordinate 433,737,542, forward strand.
CCAGGGCTCACTGTGATGCAACCTCTCCATTCGGCACACTTGTGCATCTCCGCCCGTCCTTTTTTTATGTCTGTTTTCTGAAATAAAGAAAGGAAAAATAGAGAAAGTAAAGTGGCCCACTTGGCTTGATCACACTTGGGGCTTTATTATGATCCCAGTCGAACCAACCACCCGACAGTCACGACCGCGATATGATTTGGAGCTCAGAGGTTGAGAAAGTTCCCCCTGCCATTTTACAATACAACCGCTGCTACTACAGAGGTCTCATCTATGATGGTGCACATGCCCCCGAATATGTCAGTGCAAGTGGGTGCAATCTCACAGGAAACATGTGATATGTACACGGATGCATGACCTCTGTGGAGATATGCCTTGTCCACCATTTACCCCATTGCTGGAGTGTGGTGATCTTTACACAGTCCAGTTAATGGGGATACATGCCACTTACAGACTTACCTTCATTCTAGCGCACACAGGGTCATAGTCTTCGTGGTTCAGCAGTCGCTGTGTATGGGGGACCTGGAGCAAGGGATCTATGCCAGAGACTGTTAGGGGAAGCTGATATGGGTGAGTCTGCACCCCACATCCTTTGTTTCTGATGACTTGAGGCAGTCAGTTTGACCGCCATCGTCGGGTCGTCTGAAACCGACATCATAATCCGGACAGAGGTTGGAGATCCATGCACTGCCCTACGGATGCTGCTCTTCTCTGACAAAAAAATGAATTACACTTGGCGCGCACTCTAAATTCAAATGATAAACACCATAAACTTGGTATTCAGAATTATTCTCACGCATGCATTTATTAAGTTTGTGTTTACTTTGCAATGTATGATATACCTAATTTTATTATATTCATATTTAATGTCCAGTATAGCTTGATATTGTGTCACAAATACAGAAATTCATATATAATTGAAGTATTCTTGCTAGATAGATGAGATTCCTTTGCAAATTAAATATGTAATTTGTAAGCCAAAGCATCCTAAAGCTATATTTCATTATTGATGCTTGGCCTAATTTCCTTTTTTCTTTCTTGAACTTGTGTATAACCTCAACCTACTTTTATTTCAGGATAACATTTTATTAGAACTCAACAAAACTGGGCTAAAAGCTTTTAAACCCGGGGATGATGAAGCCGTGCTGGAAGAGGACCCATTTCTAGTTGTCAATCCAAATTATTCCATAGAAGATTGAAAGTTGACTGATTGCTGAGCAGGATTCAATGAATACAAAAGAATTGTACTTGTAATAATAGTGTGCTTCTTCTTCCCTCATGATTCATGTTAATATATTTCTATACTTTGTACAATTTTCTGATTGAATAAATCATTTGGTAGAAAAAGAACAAAGAAATGAAAAGCACTTATGTCAAACTAATTTTAGGTATTTAAATATTTTCATAACCATTAATAAACGATGATGCATTAAACACGTCTTTCTCTTTTGTGAAACTGAATTAAATTCATAAAAATGCGCGTTGAGAGATTAAATAAAATGGCTCATGCTGCTGTGACTTCCTCCTTGCATTTTTTGCATTAGCACGTGTTGAATACATTCACAGCACTGGCCTGGGGCATTAGGATTTCCTGCATTTGCATGCATTGCGGCACTGCACACATTCTGCTATGCATGCCTATGTACTTTGCTAGTCTAAAGGTGTCTTAGTCCACACAATGCATTTTATTGCCGAAGGAATTCAAATTGTGAAGCTGTGAGAACCAGAGGTGACAGTCTAGATGTGAACTGTGACTGAGTTGGTCCTGCAAGGCCTAAACAATCAGACTACAAAAATGTAAAGTTTCAGTAAATAACATCTGTATCACCCTTGAGAAACGGACTAGAACAGCAATGTCTTTCTTGGTAAATGCATGCAGCACAATTGAACAACTGGACAAAACAACAAAATAGTTGGGAAAGAATGTAAATATTTCGAAGAAAATTAGTTTAAAAAAATCCGGAGTAAAATAACACCGAAATTGAGAAAACCATTGAGAAAACCAGAAAATGGTGTCAAAACAGGTCTTTCAATTACCATATTTTCGCTCCCTGGACAGATGTGGGGATTTCTCAGATCCTCTTGGGTATCCTTCACAGTTCTGGTGAGGGTGTGATGCACATTATATTTCCTTCTGCTCAGTTGTGGTATTGCCATGTTGGGGGCTTTGGTGTGCAGCAATTGGACGTTTGGGCATGTGTCCCTCATGGGGTTCGTACTACTGCTTCTGTTGTTGTGGACCACCGTTTATGCCCCCTGAAGTGGAATTACCCTTTTTGTGATTCACTCTTGTTTAAGACTGACTTCGTCCTCCCATGTCCACACTTCCCTCTTGACACCTCTATGTAGCATAGGTAGACTCTTGTGTTTTTGTGTTTTGATCCAGTGCATTTGGTGCATGAGGGCATTATGGCTGGTTTTTAATAGCTTCTCACTCTGGGCTGCTTGACTGATCCCTCTCATATTGCTGCTCACTTCTGTTATGCCCCAAGCTTCTGTTATGAACCATGTATACCCTAGTTCCTTGTGGGGTGTGGTTTCAGTGTGGTATTGTCACTCCACCCCCTGAAAAACCTCAACACATTTTTGCTGGGTGAGGAAGGTTAGCATGGGCTGTGACCCTACTGAAACCAAGATAAAGTATTTAGCTTGTTAGAGGGTGTAAATAATTCCAAGGAGTGTAAGTTATAATAATATATTTTCTGCATTCGTGCTTAAAAGTTGGGCCCAAAATTCTGAATCCTATGTCTTGCCTTTAATTCGCAACGGGCCCCCTAGTGCTACACTGGTAGGATTCAAAAACCTCTCTTGTAAGCAGGGATATGCTCCTTCTCTCCGAACACATTCAGAAGCAAGTTCATCAGCATCGTCCTCTGCCCTGTCCTCGTTATGAGGAGGGACTCAATTAGTGCCCTCCAGCCTAGATTTGTTGTAGGAGACTTTATTTCTCTCTGTTAACCCTTCGCAAGTGCTTCTGGTCCACAGAGACCACTTGCTTCTCTGGAAATGGGGAGCATGAAGGGGATTTTATCGCCAGGGCTTCAACATTTGGCTTGGTTTCGTTCAGTGGCACCACTATGGCTGTGATCCTCTGCTTTTCGGGATTGTCTTGGCTCGCCATCCGAACAGTCCTATACCCCTTTACCCCTGTACCTCCAGCGAGTTTGTGTGCCCTTGTCTGCCCTACCAGAAGTGAGCCTAACAATTGTTCCATTACACATGCATACTAACCTGCACTATGGGTTAGGGTGGATTCTTGCATAGGGACATTATCTATCCAACAATGAACCCACAAGCCTTCAGAAGAAGACATATGCCTCCTGAACTTGTACCTGTAAGGACACCACTTGTCCTCTCCCCAACCGTTGTGGGTAAGCCTTATTAACTTGGCCAATTCGGTTACCTTGTAACCCTTGTAATTATTCATGTGCACAACCTTGACACCCTATTTATTAACCATGTAGGTGTGGAACACGGACACCACATCACTGAAGTTGGTTGCTCGTCCCAGTCCTGAGGAAGACCCGCAGGCTGAGGCCCCAAGTACCCCTTGTACCCCTAGTCGTGTCGAAACATCGACGCCAATGCCTATTAAGCCTGGACCAAAAAAAAGAAAAAAATCCATGCTGTGCTAAACGATACACTCCCGGATTGCAAAATATATGTAAATAGACCTTGTGAACTATTGATGCTGTATGACCAGGTTTACCTAGATTGATATTCTTCTATCAATCCCGACGCTGAAATGTCTCCAAGTCCTTTTCTTATTTCACTTGGGATCCTTCCCATTCCCTTCACTTGAGCACTCTTTTTGCACGTTCCCCTGGAGCAACCACTCTGTCTCTTTTGTTGTAAATTCAAATAATGCAGTAATATTCCCACTGAGAGTCCAATTAGGATTGAATAAATTGTTACTTTTGACATCTTTGGTTGTTGCACATAATTATCTCGAATGTTTTAATTACTGTGAGCAGACATTGCGTGAGCTTAGAAGATTTGATTTAATTTATTTATACTGCATAAAGAAAGGTTTAGGACCATTGTTTTCTGTATTTAACTGAGCCCAGGTCCAAGACTGTTATTGGGTCACCCCACTTTTAGGTCTCGCCTGACCCAGCGCATGCGCTGGTCTGGCGAGACTTTTTGTGAGGGCAAAAAAAAATGCTACCATGGCCGGCCTAGAGCTACAGTGCATGTGCACGCACCGCGCTTGATCACAATCACTTTCGCGGCCGCACAGCCGCTTTGATGTTTGATCGCGATGGCTATCACTTGCACTTTCCCGGCGGCACGGCCGCTTTGATGTTCTCCGTGAGGCAATGCAAAACATCTACTCTGTAAGGTCTCTTACGCTACTTGTGTTAACTTGTCTTTTGTTTGCTTTTGTGTATCACAAAACCTGTTTGTTGTTTATTCTTTCTACATTCTCTATCCTTATATTTCTTCAGTCCTTACCTTTCTCCAACTTCTTTTGTTTTCCCATTTGTATCATTTTCTCATTCACGATTTTTTGTTTGCCAGTCTCTTTCCTCATTTCCCTTACTTTCAGTAGCTCACACACATCTTCAAACCCTAACTTTCTTTAACTCATTTTTGCATTTCCAAAATTTTTTCACTCTTTCTATGGCTTTGTCTCTTTCCTTCTTTCCCTTTCTGAATATCTCGCCTAGTTCTCTTCTTCGCTCGTCTGTCTTTTTGTCTATTTCCATCTGACTCACTTCAGGCCTTGTTCGTTTACTGTCTTGTCCCATCCACTCAAATTTCCTCTCGCTTAGAGTATGTTTTATCTCACTATCTTTTCCCAATTACTCTGTGCGCCCCATCACTCCATAAGTTATGTTGTTTTGGCTCCTCCATTAACTTTGAGCTGTAATTGGAGTTTGAACTTGGACTGGCACACACAAGACTAATGGGTGCCTGGAAGGGCGAATGTGACTGATTCTGTCTCAGCCCCTCCAGCCTTACAGAGTCGTCAGATTGTCATCAAGGCCAGTGCACCCCTGGTACATCTCAGCCAGCTCTACGGGTACCATCTGTAGAGTACAGTTCAATGAAACCCAATAATGCGGGGTGTGTTGAGAACGGCGATCCACCGCGCCCAAGCACCCTAGTCATTCCAGCTCCTTGGATCCCGTCCCTTTCTGTTAGATCTCCTCGCCTCCTCATCTGCTCTGGGCACCACCTCGCAGATCCATCCCGGCCCAGCTGGAGCGAATCAGCGAGCAGAGGATGCCAAGAGCTCGCTCTGATGTGGCGGATCGCTCCCTTCCCCCTCTCCTACAGCAAGACCGGTCCACATCATGCCTGCTACAGTGTGCTTAATGTGTTTGTGATTAAAAGAACATGCTGGGGCAGGGAGAGCCGGTGCACGTGGAGCTCACCAGTGAAAGGCAGCGGCCCGCGGGCAGGGACGGCAGCACATCCGAACGGGGGGTTCCAGTGGTCGGCTCTACGGACACCCAAGTTCCCCTCTTAATGAGGGCTCTTCTTGCCCGTGTCTCCAGGGGTCAGCACCCATACATTCTCAGGTTTTGTCTTCTCGGATTGTCCCGCCAACCCCCTTTCCTATGTTCATGCACCTGTCTTAGCTGTAACGGGGAAATTATATGATGTGACCAGAATCACAGGCTGTGGACCCGGCGCCGAAACTCAAGCCTGGCTCCACAGTTCTCAATAGCTCGATCGTAATGCCTCATCTTGTCCAGTTTTGTTTCCGATATTGGTGATCATTCTGCTTTTCAGGAGCAGTGCAGTTGTGCTACCGTGTGCTTTGCCTGTGACCCGCCCTACGGCCACCAATATAAAAACAAAGTGCAACACCAGGTCAAGGTACTGCCCGACAACCATCTTTAACACTCATATAAGCATTAGAACATTTAGAAGCATGATTTGTAGCTCGAGAAGCATGTGTTGCTCACCAAACCGCTTAGCACTCTGGGAATTGTAGTTTTGTATGAAAACAATAACGTGAATGCGAAGACAGGTCTCGCCTTTGGGACCTTATAAGTGTTTAGCCATGCAACAGTTAATGTTGTTGCACCAAGGATATTGTGCTGGATAACTAAACACTTATAAGGTCCCAAAGGCGAGACCTATTGGCTATGCCAATGCTTGTTTGTAATGGCTACTGAGATCACAAACATTCCCTAGCTCTGTAGTAACTAGCTGACCTGCTCAGTGAACGGAGCAGAGCACACGAGGGGAAAAAATGCAGTCGGTGGCAAGAATTTTACAAGAAAGAAACCTTGGTCTAGAAGAGGCAAAGTTTGATGTCGAACATTTGCTGAAGAGAGCAACCTTGTAGAAAGCGCTTCATTATAGAAGGAATCTGCCGGTCCAGCTGCACCTCCTCAAATGGGGCTGACATGCAGTCATTGGTAGCAAGAGGGCAGGGATGGTAACCTGACACAGAATTTGCACCACATGTGTTATTGGACACCAGGATGGCTCACTGAACTGAAAGCATGCTGCTGACAAAGTGACGTGCCAGAGGCGATGTGCTCAAATCCTGGCAGGGCTGACTGTTCTTAACGAGCGCCAGCAAATGGAGTGCCCTACATTGAGACTTAGTAAAAATGGTTATTTACAGCACTAGGATGCGCTGTATCAAGAACTCATGACTGCAATGTGCCTGAGGTAATGCACAGGAGACACAACAAAAAGGCGATTCCGCTTTCCTCATGAGAACATCCAATGGAAAGGGTGGACTGTACTGGGGACTGGCTTTTGGGCAGTACAACCAGTGCAGTTGCACTGAGCGCTGACCTGGGGAGGGTGTGCTGACCTCAGGGGGGTGCTGCAGCAGAATTCATGCCTGCTGCGAAGAACGTATACGTGTAGATAACATATCTGTATTTTGTGCAGATAGCTGAGTAGATTACTGCTTTTGTCACAGAAATCCTTTTGTCACCACAATTCATACTATGCAACCCTAATATAGAAGAGTGACTGTTATGAACTGTCGTCAAAGAGCTGCATGCAAACTGCATAAAAGCGGTTAGGACATTGTCCCCCAACCCCAGTCTTTCATGGCCTATTCCTAATGTTGCTGAAAAAGGTTTATTTGAGTTGATATAAATTCTTATTAATTAGGACAGGCTTTGAGTGGTTTAAAACAAATGAAACGTATGTGAGAGAGGGGCTATGGAGAAATGAGGGTCACTTTTGTCTGGTGGTAGTGAAGGAATCTGAGGCGGAGATCATGGGGGTGGGGTGCCGAAAATTAATTTTGCACCAGGTGCCAACAGTTCTAAATCTGGCCCTGACTGTAGTGGGCAGGGAATTGGTGAGATCATACGCTGCACAGGTACAGTTCTGGTTTTTTGGGGCCTTGGCAGAAGGAAATGTTAGAGGCCCATCCTATTTGCACCAAATTACATCACAGTAAGTGCCATCAATTGGATATTAGGCCTCTGACATCATTAAAGTGACTTTGCGAACAGCAATTTCCTTGTTTGGTAATCACTAAAAAATCACCCTAAAAAAGTGTGTGTATATATCTATATCTATAGGCACAGTGGAAAAAGGCTCTATAAGAAACGCCTCCTGTCCCGTAGTATGAGTTCTCAGTTTTGAAATAAATAACTGAATTTTCCCCAGAAAGCAGTGTGCCGCCATCCTTGTTTCGAGTGGAGAGGAGGTGGGAGCATATATATATATATATATATATATATATATATATATATATATATATATATATATATATATATATATATTTTTTTTTTTTAAAGTTCTCTTAAGTGAAAACACATATTAGTGACACTGACTGGAAACAGATGGCAAAGATCTCTCAAACTCCTATCTATAATAAAACATTAATGGATTGTTTCTAGATTAGGATTTTATGTCTGTATATATGTGGTTTTAACATAGTTCAAACTTAACCGAAAGGCAGCTATACAGGGTCCAAGTCAAATATTGAGTCAACGAGTTTTAGGAGGAGTATCTGGTTTGTAGACTGCTATTGCATCATGATGTAGTGTTCATTAAAATATTAAATGTTAATATTCATCTAAATTTGAACTGGGTTGAAGTTGTCCAGGTGGATATGGGGTGATTTGTTCAACATCCTTAGTGCATAGATGGAGAATGCCTTTGGTCTTGCTTTTTTTGCACATCTTCTCCTGTCCAAAGGTGTCCTGAGAGCAACCAGAGATGGTGAGCTCATCATCCAAATAGGCAAGTGTACCAGTCGAAGATGGTTTTGTAGATGATCAAACAGGTTTTGAAGGTGATGTGGGCTGGAAAGGGGAGCCTGTGGAGTTCCATCAGAGTGGAGGAGATGTGGTCATATTTGTTCAGGTGTAATTAGGGTGTGCTTTAGCAAGGAGGATGCCCTAAAGGTGATGCAAGATAAGGTGTATGGCACAGAAGATGTTAGATCAGCAAATATATGGAAGCAAGCAAAGCAGGTGACAAATGTTTGAAGGCTATTAAAAGCATTGCTTACTTTGTAATGAGTGCTGGTGCCCAAAGATTATTCAGAAGCCCCCTGGCACCGCTGAATGTCGAGGCTGCCAAACACCAAGACTGCATAGACTGGATTAAACCTCGGGGCTCTCTACTCCACTACCGGACACTCCCTGCCCCTTTATTCTTACAGGTTTTTTTTCTTTATTGATTTCTCCCATTGTCACTGCTTTCCGTTTTAATCTTCCTGTCACTGCTTTGTGGTTTTCTGTTTCTCTCTGGGTCAAAGTGCCATGAGGAAAAATAAGTGGCGGTCCCCAAAAATAAGTACAGTGTGCCCAAACTACAACCAAAAGCTCAAATTAAGCAAGTTAAAAGCGTTTAATTTCATGTGCCCCGAGCCAACGCTACAAGACTATTATCAACGCACTCTGCAGTCTCTAAAAGTTAAAGTTCTGACACTAATTATTAGCATGCACACAATAAGGAGCTATAGAGGGAAATAGACCCAGGTCGCCCTCCTCTCAATCATCTACACAGGCCTAGGTCTCTGAAGGTGTAATCACCATAGACTGTGGTTCAAATCCTATAACTTTAGGTATTTTATACTCCCCGTTTTTCTAAATTTGAGGTAGTCACCAACAGCTATCCACCTTTAATTTCTAAAAAAAATAAGGCAAGAGTTTTACTTCCGGCAATCCCCCTAATGGACCTCAGTGTAAAAACTCACATGTAGAATACACCAAGTGTTTTTATCAATCCTATGAAAAAATTCTATGAAAAAAATGTGAAAGAAGCAGGATGACACCTCACGTGCGCAACACCAATTGAGCTCGCTGATTGGTACTCATCAGCTCTGCCCACTTTTATCATCATCGGTTGTCATCATGCTCCACAAATAAAACAGTGTCCACAAAGATAAACCCAAAATGTGAAGGTAAGTGGTGAGAAAATCACATACCAAGATGCGACTGAATTGTGAAGATAAAAAATGAAGAAGATGCACCCTCTATAGGTCAAACTTTATTCCTCCTTAGATGTGCACCCAATTCAAAGCCTAAAAAGGTTGTGAAGATAGACTGTTATGGAGACCTGAAGGGAGGCGGGCATTTAGCAGTCTACTGAGGATTACTAATGATTTCGCTTTTGAGGAATACCAGGGGGTGAATTATTTCTTAGTCTGTTGCTCTGGACATAATTGTGCATAAGAAAATCTTGACAGATATTGTCATGAGGAGTAGGAAAACTAAGATTCCTCATGTCTAATCTCCCCAATCCAATATGGCGCGCATAAGTTTGACGCGGGGACGTGGGCGTTCTCCCGCGTAAGAATATAAACGGACATGGGAGATGAACATACCTGACCGGTGGAGACAAGGAGCTCCGTGAGGCTTTGGGTGGTAAGGAGGTCTGATTGAGAAGGAGGGGTCTGTGTGTTATGCTTACTATCCCGTGCGTTAATGCTTACCATCCCTTGTGTGAATAGTATCCCCCGTGTGAATACCTTTATCAGCCCGTTTCAACTCTGGTAGAATTAACATCGAATTTATGCAGTTAGGAATACGAGTAAAAGGGGAAGACTCCCCAGTCATTGATGTTCCGTCTGTGCACTGGAGAGTTGAGATATTGACAAACTGGCCAAGGGATGAGAAAAAGAAGGGTGTTCCAGTTTTTCAGTTGCGGGTGTTGTGAGTTACGAGTGATGATACAGAGATATGTATGAATACATACCGGGTCCCTAAACACCAGTGATGAGTATATATATAAACCCCCATAAAAGAAGAGGGATATATGGAAGCAAGGGGTCTCGCTGTAGCCCAGCGAGACCTTAGGTTACTTACAAGATAATGTGGAGAATAGGGACCAATAATAATAAAATTATCATCTCAAAATTTTATTATTTCAAAATTGCACTACTTCTAGATTCGCATCACAGCTGAATGCGGAACCACTATGAGGACTCGCATATGGAGCCCGTGTGTGACCTGTAAAAACGAGCTGGTACGCGAGGCCAGAGCTCAAGAAGGGTAATGAGTGGATTTAAATGAGCTATATTTCCAGCAATGAAAAATGGGATGAAGTAAGAGTTGTGTGTTGTGTGCGTCTTTTACTTTGGCAGTCCCCGAATGAAATTTTAAGAAGTGTCCCCGACTTGTGCCAAGCGACTGTAGTTGCCTTGACGAAATCGCTACAAATATCTTTGGCGATGAAACATGTTGGCACAACACAATGGTATGCATATTAAGCAACCTTTTTAAGCTTTGAATTGGGTGCACATCTAAGGAGAAGTAAAGTTTGACCTATAGAGGGTGCATCTTCTTCATTTTTTATCTTCACAATTCAGTCGCATCTTGGTATGTAATTTTTCTCACCACTTACCTTCACATTTTGGGTTTATCTTTGTGGACACTTTGTTTTATTTGTGGAGCATGATGACAACCGATGATGATAAAAGTGGGCAGAGCTGATGAGTACCAATCCGCGAGCTCAATTGGTGTTGCGCACGTGAGGTGTCATCCTGCTTCTTTCACATTTTTTTCATAGAATTTTTTCATAGGATTGATAAAAACACTTGGTGTATTCTACATGTGAGTTTTTACACTGTGAGGTCCATTAGGGGGATTGCCGGAAGTAAAACTCTTGTCTTATTTTTTTTAGAAATTAAAGGTGGATAGCTGTTGGTGACTACCTCAAATTTAGAAAAACGGGGAGTATAAAATACCTAAAGTTATAGGATTTGAACCACAGTCTTTGGTGATTACACCTTCAGAGACCTAGACCTGTGTAGATGATTACTAATTATTAGCATACAATTTGATGGTTCCAGAAGGCATATTCTTTTGTAAATTATCATGATGCAGAATAAAATTAAGAGTTTTGAGATGTATCTACTGTCGCCTGCATATGTTTTTTCCCAATTTTGCAGCACACCCGGTATACACACATCCAAATGCAATTAAATGATGCTGCGAGCCTGGATTATTAACTAGTCTGTTTCCTTATGCTTTGCAATGATGGGCTATGCCTGCAAAGTCCAGGAGAGAGGACAAACCACTAGGGTTTCCTCCTGGCTAGTATTGACAATAATTTTTAAGTCTAAACCAGACGAAAATTTGCATAAAGGAACACAAGTTGGAATTTTTCTATGTTTTCTGCAAGACAGCAAAGTTTGATTTACTTTTTGGTTAGCCCTGGTCTGTAGCACACTAGGAAAAACAATAATATGCTGGAATACTTACTACAATAATTACAAGGGGTGAAATGATTTCAAGCATTCTACCCTTCACTTTCAGTGAAACTCCCCAAGTGCAATGGGGATGTCAAGATGTGGCCTCAGTAGCTCACTGGGCATAGAACACAATCTGCACATCACTGAGGAGGCATAAAAAATCTGAGACCAGTCTAGCAGCGCTTGTGTTTCCATAAACTGGACAAGACATAACTGGACTTATACCTGAGCAGAATCGAGATTGACTTGCTTAAAGTTGCCACATGACTGTAGTAAAGGTGAATACAAAAACAGTATAGAATTCCTCCCCGGTAATGAACATGGTATAGAATAATTTGAGCATTCTTCATCTTTTGTTTCTCTCAACAGAGCAAAAGAAAAACAATATCAACAAAATATCTAGGGGTATAACGATATGGAGCAAAAAATCCTTGGTTCACCAACAAAGTAAAAAGTCTGAAGTGATCCATAGTGACGATACTTTGATATGAATACAATAATAGACTACATCAACATAGCTGCCACCTATACATTTAAAATCAGGGAAGCCAATAAACACTTCTCTAATCATGTCTCTCAAGCGTTGATCCTGTTGAATGATTAATTCCATATAAGAACTTCAATCTCCCTTAGCTTTCTTAAAACGCTCCAAAAGACTGATAATCTTGCACATTTTAACTTCAACAAAATTAAACTAATATGACAGCATCCAGGCAGAAAAAGAATCCTTCATCTGATAACTTTTCCAGTGACCGTTTGCAACGTCCTGAGTACTTTAAACCTCCTCACACTGATCATGATGCCACCTCTAAAAGCTGGACCCCGATTAGCTTCTGTCCAGAAAAATACATGAAACTTTGTTTACCATTTCATAAAACTCAATGATTGTTCTTTAGGACAAGTTATTTTCCTCTTCCCCTGGAAAATGCCACTGAACTCCGAAAAAAAAAAATCAAAAAAATCTCTGCAACCTTTGCACCTATTTCCCTTCTCCAATTCCTTGTCAAACCTTTGGAAAAATTAGTTTTAAGCGGCTCCTGCAAGTCCAAGCCAGATTCTTGACGGGGCAGAATTGGTGGTCCTATTGCTTTTGGATGATCTTCAACTCCTGGTCAATAATGGAGTTGTTGGGGCACTGGTACTTTAAGACCTCTTCAGTCTCAAATTATACAATCCTGAAAATCCCTAGATGAGCTAGGACTGGCCTGCCAGGTCATTAAATGGATTACACTGTCTGTACCTGACTGTCAGCAGATCAAACTCGTGGTACCTTTTCATTCCACACACATTCAGTTTTATTTGTATTTTATTAGCTTCTTTGCACAGTTAGTTAAAACCATTCCAATGGATGCGCCTCTAAAATATCCCTACATCCTTGGGAGCAGGGCCAAACTGGCCATCACATTTAAAAATCATTATTCAAACAAGGCAATTTACATAGTGGCCTTAACTATGAATAAATACGCTAAAATCAGAGATTAAATTAATATAGTAACTTAGTGTAGTGATAGAACTCTAGGGCGTACAATAAATTAGTAATGAGTTTTTAAGGCGCCGTTAAGGTGAGGACACACTAACACCTTAAATGATTCTGCCCCGCCAATGCTTATTTAGGTATGTCATGTTGGAGTTAGTGTAGGGACAGATTAATGGTTTATTACCAAGAACTTCATATGCAGGGGATCCTGGACATTTGTTCTTAATCTTTTGTATCCTGATTCTCAAAATACCTTTTCTGTGCATGTTGCACCACATTAATTTCATTCGCAGATTTGGCTTTGTATTAGTTCCAATGTATTTCTACACCCTAATTTTGAGGAGCCTGTATGTCCTGTAATTTTTGGCGTAATAATAAATCAACCAAACCTAATTGGTAGTCTGTGATTCTTAAGAGTCATAGTGAATTGGAATTGATGTGATTGACCAGCTAATGATTTCTCATACCCCCACGCTTTCATGCTGAGAAAAAATACCATTGACTCGAGGTTCTAGAGTGGATCTAGAACACGGAACTATGCTCCTTCAGCTGGTAGCAGAGTAGGATGGTTCTCACATGAAGTGGGGGGAGAATTCAGAACCCTAGCTCCCCAAAATAGAGCCCAATGATCGAGAACGGAGAGTGATGGACCTTGATGGAGACTAACGGAGTTTGAGGGTGCGGCATGAACAGCGAATGGAGGAGTGAGTATTAATAGGGATGTGTCATGTGGTAGATTGTGGGAGTGATGTGATTGTGTGATGTTTAACAGAGTTTGCGTGAGAGTCAAGTGAGTGTGGTTTTGGGCCAGACATGGTCCAAGGATTAAGATTTCGGTTTCAGGTCCCAAAGTGGTCTTAGATTCTGGGCTATATTAATTGGTGTAGAAGACATGAAGTTATTGGGATTGTCTAACTGCAGATTTGAGCTGCTGTCATGAGATGTCATCAGCAGTTCCACCTAAGTCAGGGAACTTTGTGTGAATGAGACATGTGGGAATCGTGTGGTAAACCTTGTACAGTGGTGGACTATAGTGATTCAGGTGACCAGCAGAGGTTGAGGGTTGCTGTGTGTGAATGTTCTTGGATGATTAAATTATATCTATCTTGTTTAAGGCAGACAATTACGAAGTTGCAATTGTGTGAGTGAAAGTGGATGGAGAAATTGTGACGGAGGGTGAACCACTGGGGGAGTAAGGGTGATGCCAGAGTGTGCGACGCTGCAATAGGTTGGTTGGTGTAAAGCTGCACTGGGATTGGTTGGTAGGCATTAGGAAGTTGTGATTGAGAAACATCTAGTCTATCTTGGAGAAATTTTTATCTAATCATGCGATGCTTTAGGGTGTTGCTGGACTTGTTTAAGGGAGATCAGGGAGTTGTTACTCGAGTGGGTGAAGCACTGCCAAGATGCTCCAGCACATTATATGGCAACAAACGTAGGACTCCATATTATAATTTGGCTTCAAGTTGGCATAAGATCACTGAAAAGGAAAGGGATTTGGCATTTCCATGTTCTGATTATTTTCGATTGGAGGTGTCCTATCAGTTGAGGAGAGTGATGTCTGCGCTGCAGCCACAGCCCAGACCAATACAGTTTGAGGGATTAGATGCGTGGATGCGAGCAGCACATGCAAAGAATAGGGAGAGATTTCAAGGGAAGATGAAGAAGGCAATGAAGACAGATCAGGATACACGATGTGGCGCACAACTTAAAAGATGGAGGGTAGACACAATTGAAATAGAGAGGTTGTATCCGATGCTGGTGAGAGGGGGACATTCTCAGGATAGGAATGGAGGAGAAAATGGAAATGATAGTAGTGACATGGATGGCAGCATGTTGGATAGGTTATTATTGGAGCGTCCTACACGTTACCACCCACATTCAGAGGAAGGAAGGTGAGAACTGGCAGTTGCAGGGAATACGGAAAGAGTGTCAATGTCCCAGACAGCCTGTAGTGCTGGACTTGTGGGAAAGATTTCAACAGGAGTAGGAGGAACAGGAATATCTGTTTTGGGGAAACAGAATCAAGTGTAGACACCGCTCCTTCACATCTACTGGAAGCCCTTACAGTACAGGTCACCATCAGACCTGTAGTTCCAGTGTATGACCCGGACTCAGTAGGAAGCCCTAGTCAGTGACCATCAGGGTTGAAGGAGAGAATCTGTTTAGGAGGAAGCGGGACCATGAAAGGGAACAGTCCGTCCTTGGTGACTTTGGAATCTAGTACCCCTGTGCTGGACACTGAAGATCCTTCAAGAACATGTATTGGTTCTAGTACCATACAGTCTATATCCTCAGCAAATTTGAATTCAGATTTGCGGATTCCCCCCCCCCCCCCTGTGAGGGGACAAATGGGCGTAACACCAGAAGCAAGTGCGTCAGGGAACCTCTGGAAATCAGCATGTCTTAGATGCTACAGATTGCGTTTTGGGCCATTTCCTTTCACTGGAACTAGGCCTACCCACACAAGTGAGGTACCATTTTTATCGGGAGACTTGGGGAAATGCTGGGTTGTTGGAAGTTTGTTTCTCCCCTTAGACTCCTGTACTTTCCATCACAGAAATGTGAGGAAAATGTTCTTTTTTTTTTTTTACTACTAAGTTTGAGGTTTGCAAGAGATTATGGGTAACGGAACCTAGTGAGAGGCACACAAGTCACCCCATCCTGGATTCCCCTTGGTGTCTAGTTTTCAAAAATATAAAGGTTTGATAGGTTTCCCTAGATGGCCTAGGGCTCAAATTCGACAGCTCGGCACATTGTGAAAAAAAGGTCCGTGCCTAGTGGCCTCTCTGCCCCCCTTATCTGCCCCCATCTTTCTCCAAGGGGGCCAGAAAGGCTGTGACAATTTTCTTTGGGGTTGGGGGCATTGACATACCCATTCTGGGCAGCCCCCACCCCTATGTATTAAAAATAAAATAATCCATGGTGCCTAGTGGGCTTTCTGCCCCCCCGAGGCTTAGATCAGGGGCTCAGGGTCAACTGCCCCCATCTGCCTCCTGGGGGAAGCAGAAAGACTGTTGCATTTTGTTTTGGGGCATGGGGGCATTGGCATGCCCATTCTGGGCAGCCCCCACCCATGAGCTTTGAAAACAAATAATCCCTGGTGCCTAGTGGGCTTTCTGTCCATCCGGGGGGGAGCAGATAAGGGGCCATTTCCCCATCTGCCTCCCATGGGGGCAGAAAGACTGTGGCAATTGTTTGTGAGGTGTGGCATTGGCATGCACATTCTTGCAGCCCCTACCCCTACGTACAATAAAAACTCTGGTGCCTAGTGGGCTTTCTGCCCCCCCTGGGGGGCAGATCAGGGGCTATTGTCACCATCTGCTTCTTAGGTGGCAGAAAGACTTTTGCATTTTTGTGGAGGAAAGGGTGGGGACTTTGGAATGTCCATTCTGGGCAGCCCCCACCCCAGGCCTATAAAAAAACGAATCCCTGGTGTCTAAGGTGCTTTCTGGCCCCTTGGGGGGGGCAGAGAGACTAGTTATGCCTTTATTCAATGGGGGAACAAAGGCCCTTGCCCAAGGGCCACTCCCACAACCCTGGTGTCTAGTAGATGGATCCCTGCTTGAATCACTCTCCAGGGGCGATCCCCTAAGCAGCGATCTAATAGGGAAGGGTGCCATTGAAAAGGGGAGATTTTCCCCATTCCAACTATACCTTTCATGTGTTTCGGTGCTTGGGGGACTGAAATAGCCCCACAAACACCTAAAGAGTGAAACAAACTAAGTTTCAGTTAAATTTTCCATGCCATGTAATGATGACAGAGTGCCATGCTGGGGGATTGAAGTGTGCCTGACCCTTCCTGGATAACGCTGAGCTGAATGGGGCGCGGCTACATTTAGAGTAGTGGGAGGAGATTTCTGTGCACCTGAATAGGGCTTGTCTCCCTTGCACAATACGATCTCTACCCCCTGTGGTCATATTGCCCAATGAGGGTAGATCTGGTTTGGACTGGGCTCAGAGATCCTTGCACACAGAGAACAAAGACAACATTGGGTATAAGTAGTAGACCTTAAACCCCAGAACTTTAGATCACTTTCTGGACTCAAGAAGAACCTTTGCCAAGTAGAAGAGCTGTGAGGAGGAGTAATGCCCCTTTGCTGTGTGGGGTTGGCCTGCAGTTGCTGTTTCTGCCAAGGAAAGGACAAAGACTGGAACTTTGCTGTGAACCTGCCTGAAGAATAATCTCCAAGGGCCTGTGTGTGCTGGCCTCCTGTTCCGGAGTCTCAGGGAATAAAAACGTTACCCCCGCTGCTCCCCTTAACTCTGCTGCTGAGAGTTCTGACCTGCCAGGAGATGCATGTTCTACTTCTGGACCTCAGGAGGTTGTTCCTGCTGCTGGAAGAAACCTAAAGAACAGCAGAAATCGATGCATCGCTCTTCTTAAGGCTGTTTTTTCCAATGCAGGACCACCGCACAAGAAGAATTTCCACACATCGCTGTGGCAGAGACGACGTAGCCTGCCGCATCAATCACCGAAGCATCCCGAATTTCCACGCATCGTACCTGTGCAGCAAGTTTTCCCAACACCTCACCCGCGGACCAGAATCGTTTCGGAGTTGCCGCATCACTTTCCCCTACAGGCCGGATTCGACGCATCACTTCTCCTGCATGCAGCAGAACTGTTGCATCACCTCCCCAAGGACTCAGTAACTGACGCATCTTTGTTTATCAACGCTTCCCATCTCTGCAGCTGTTTGGCCTTGTGAATTTTGACACATATACAGGTACTTTGTGTGGAATCATGCATCCATAGTTTTCTATGGACCCAGATACTTAAAACCTTTGAAAAGGCGTATTCGGGTTACATGTATGTTGTATTTTTGTCGTTTTGGCCTTTATGAGTTTAAATAAAAATACTTTTTTTCTAAACTGGTGTGGTGTTCATTTGTGGTGTTATCAGTGTATTACTATGTTTGGAGACCAAATACTTCACAAATTGTCTTAGGGATAAGTCTGTCTGCTCGTGCCAAGCAACCCAGGGGGTTAGCAGGGGTTAATTAAAGTGTGTATCCCCCCTTACCCTGGCTAGAAGCAAGGATCCCTATTTGGACTAAGGTACCTACCTCTGCCAACTAGAGACCCCCATTTCTAACAGGCATTGTGAAGGTTTACAAGTGTCATAAGTCGAGACAAGCAGAGAAGTCCGTTAGAGAGAGTGAAAGGAGAATGGAGAGGACAATCACTATGAAAATCTTAACTGGCTGGAGGAGTCTACACAGGGAACACTAGCTATGACATCTGTTTAGATCTATTCGCTCTACAGAGAATTGTGGTTTGTGATGAGACTGGTCATCAGAGGGGGAACTGATGTAGCACAAAATAAAGTTTTCATTGTAGGGGGACATTATCACACGTGCAGCATATAATCTTGTGTTGTGTTAACCGAAGTGTTAGTTTTGTAATGTGGTAACATAAACATGACGTATTTAGGCTATTATGTAGAATACGTGAAGAATTAGGGTGAAATAATTAAATGTAACCAACAAGAAACAGTAACAGAACACTTGCGTTGTGCAACGTTCAACCATTTATTACTGAATGTGTTATTGTGTAATTTTATATGTAGGTAGGAATATTAATGGAAAGTGCCTTATTTCCTATGTAAATTTGTAAAGCTCATGTTCCAATTCTCTTATGTTAGCTGAATTTTGTAGGCCTGAAATGCATTTTCCCTGGAGGCTCTCGCATTATAATTAATAGGTTAAGTGCATGCACACGTTGGATTCTGTTTCTCACATTTCTGTTGCAGATGAATAAATCATCCTTATTAGATAGAACGTCTTTGTTTTAGGAGTTAGTCAAGAAGAGAAGGGGATACATTGAGCATTGATACTGACAGTGGATGTAGGAAGCTGGGTTTCTGTTGCAGTAATCCCCCACTTTTTGCCCGACTACTGATGCACTTTGACTTGATGTGCCCTGGGTCTCTGCCAATCAGGTTTCCAGGGCCTGTGTTCTTTCCCAAAACTGTACCCTGTACCCCCAAATGGCACTTCTCTGGCCACGTGTCAGTCCCTTGTAAAGGATACCATGATTACCAAGGGCACTTGGGTCCGGGAAGGCCTCTAAGGGGTGCAGCACCTTTTGTGCCACCACATAGAGGCCTTGTTCCTTTACACACACACACTGCCATAGCAGGCTGCATGTTTTGGTGCAGAACAAAGTGAATAGTCGATATGGCACACTCCTCTGTGCCATGCCTACAACCCACTGCCCTGCCATTGGTCCGCCAGCCCTCTATCTGGGTACACTATACTAGTGGTGATTGCACAGGTGCATGAGCCCTGTACCCCTACAGTGTCTAGATCAATTCTTAGACATTGTAAGTGTAGTAATGCGATTAAGAGCATATGGTGCTGGGAGTTTGGCATTATGAACTCCACAGCACCATAATGGTTTTACTGAAAACTGGGAAGTTTGGTATCAAACTTCTTAGCACATTAAACCCACACTGATGCCAGTGTGGGATTTAATGAAAAACACACTCGGAGGGCATATTAGAAATGCCCCCTGAAAAACAACCAGCCTCTGGTGGGTTCCCTGACTAGTGCACACCAGCCTGCCACCAGAAGACATGTTTCTGGACCCCAGGGGTGGGAGCCTTTGCTCCCTGAGCCCAGAAACAACCCCTTTCCTGGGCGAAGGAAGGTGTTCACATCTCTCAAAGGTCAGGAAGAGCAGTCTGTGGTTGGCGAGCTTCAAAAGCCTTGCCGCCTTTGTAATGCTACCCCAGCCTCTCCTACTATCAGGAACAGGCCCCCTTCCTGTCTCCCCTCCTTTTCGGCAGGAAGACAGGTGGTAAAAATTAGCCAGCTCAGAAGGTGTGCCTACCTCTGCCATCCCCACCCCTCATGTGAGGGAGGTGAGGAGAAGCCCACTCTTCAGTACCCGCCATCTTGCAGATGACAGGCACTCCCCAATCAGGATTAGGGATTGTGCCCACTCCTCCATGTGGGGTGAGCACACCAAGGGTGTGGTCACCCGAAGGTCAGTAGCCCATTGACTACTGACCTCGAGACCCCTTAAACACCCCCTAAATACAGTATTTAGGGGTCAGCCCTGAACCAAGAAAACAGATTCCCGCAACCTATGAAGGACAAAGGATGAAGGATGCCCAACAGAGGAGACTGCACAGAAGAATTGACTTGGCCCCAGCCCTATCGGCCAATCTGCAGTTTCCAGAGATCCTCCGCCAAAAGTCGCCTTGTCCTGCAGCCAGCGACCTCCAGAACCCTGGGAGGACTGACTGCCTTCAACAAAGACTGGATCTCCTGTGAACAGCAGCTCTGTTCAAAAGAAACTCCCAAGACAGACTCTGAGCCTACTGAGGACAAAGAAACCTGACGCCTGGAACCACCACTGCACCCGACTCCTACGGCACGAATCCTGGTAGCCCACTGGTCCCAGCGTGGTCCCCCAGCACTCCAGGGTGCTTGCCCCCTCCAGGACTCCCTGACGTTGCCTTCAGCCTCTGCACAGAGACTTCCACAACCGCAAGGCACTGGTAAGGTGAAATTCGACCTCAAAAGACACCCCTGTGCACCAACATCCCCGAACCCTCCTACCTACCTGCCCAGCAATTGGTTCCCTCCTGGGAGTCTTCCTGGACAGAGCCTGCAGCTAAAACCGGCAACTCCCTGTGAAAACAGTGCACCTGATGCCAAAACAGCACCCTGCACCCAGCCGCCACTGTACCTCTTCGGGTGCACTTTGTGTGCTAAACCGGATTCCCCTTTGCCCTGAGCCTAACACCAGGACCTGGTGGCCTGCTCGTGAGCAGCCACCAACCAGAGTCCTCCTATCCCCCCGTTGGATAACATTGGGCCTCAGCACTATGCCCTAGTGCCCATAAAGCTGTTTCAAGAGTGCACCGTTGACCATGGGGGAACCCTGGTTCTAACCCCAGAATACCAATCCTGCACCAAAAGTCACCTTGTCCCGCAGCCAGCAGCCTCAACAACCCTGGGAGGACTGACTGCCTTCAGGAAAGACCGGATCTCATGTGAACAGCAGCTCTGTTCAAAAGAAACTCCCAAGACAGAGAGACAGCCTGCTGAGGACAAAGAAACCTGATGCCTGGAACCACCACTGCCCCCGAAACCTATGGCCTGAACTCGGATGGCTCACCGGTCCCAGCGAGGTCCACCAGCACAGCATAGCCTGAGTCCACTGTGGGTTGACCCCTCCACGACTCCCCGATGTTGCCTGCAGCCTTTGCATGGAGAACCCCCAACCGCGAGTGCCCCGGTAAGTGAAATCCGACCTCAAAAGACACCCCTGCATCCAGCTGCCCTGCACCCTGGAGAAAAGAACCCAAGGTGCACCTACATCCCGAACCCTCCAACTTATCTGACTAGCAGTTGGTTCCTCCCGGGAGTCTTCCATGAACGACCCTGCAGCCAAAACCGGCAACTCCCTGTGAAAACAGGGTACCTGATGCCAAAACATCACCCTGCACCCAGCCGCCCCTGTACCTCTTCGGGTGCACTTTGTGTGCTAAACCGGATCCCCCTTTGCGCTGAGCCTAACACCACAACCTGGTGGCCATCTCGTGAGCAGCCACCAACCGGAGGCCTCCTATCCCCCATTAAATAACATTGGGCCTCAGCTCTCTGCACCTGGCTGCCCTAGTGCCGCTAAGGGTGTTTCAAGAGTGCATCCTTGACCGTGGGGGAACCCTGGTTCTAACCCCTGAATACCAACTCCCACAACAAAGTACTTACCAGTTAACCAATAACTTCATTTCTCTCCATAGGAATACATTGACTGTTTTTCCTTAAAATGTACTGTGTGTGGAGTTGATTTGTTTGAAAACCTGAAAAACTGCAACTGTAAAAAAACTGATTTACTCACCTTTTCTCAAGGAAATGTTCCAGTTTGATATCTAGGTATATCACACTGAGTTGAAAAATGTACTTAAAGTAATCTGTAAATTAATTAAAACGTAATTTCGACGTTTTTACTTACCTGTATTTCAATGAACTGGATTTGAACCTGCATTCAATTGTAAAATATTGCATAAGATTTTGCAAAGCATTTATTCCACTTACCTGCACCAGGTCTGGCTTGGTTCCTGAAATAAATATAACTAAATAATATTTTTATACAAACAAAATTGGCCTGAGGTCTGTCTTAGAGTGTGTGACATCATTTGCTGATTGAGTGTGTACAACAAATGCTTAACTCTACCCTCTGATAAAGCCTTACTGTTCGCCTACACTACCAGAAGTAGAGAGTAAAGTGCTATCTACTTTTACCTCTGCCTATCTTTGGGGTTCCACTGGACTCTGTGCACACTATACCTCATTTTGGTATAGTTTATACGGAGCCACCTTCCTGCAGTGGAGAATTATTGTACTTTCTCATCAGAGAGAGCTTGGGAATCAAGGTCATCTCGACGAGCTCTGGAACATCGCTGCTCAATGGAAAAGTACCTCTGAGGAGGTGGCCTGACTGGATACGTGACCCACGAAGGATCCTGGGATACCACCTATGCTATTGATGATTTATATCTAGGGAAAGAGCCCCAGGACTTCTACCTTGCCACGAGAGAGAGAGAGAGAGAGAGAGCGCATCTTTGAACCAGCTCTGCTTAGTAGCTTCCTGCTGCTTGACCCGACTCATGTGGGGAGACTTCTTAGGAAGACTTCACACGCATACAACCTTAACAGATACTGCCATGCAAATGCTTATTTTGGGATGTCACGTTAGTTAGTGTAGGGGCAGATTAATGCTTTATTCTCATGATCTTCCAATGCAGGGTTACCTGGACGTTTTTTCCCTCATCTTTTGTATCCTGATACTTGAAATACTTATTCTGTACATCTTGCACCACCTTAATTTCATACACTGATTTGGCTTTGTATTAGTTCCAATGTATTTCTACACCCTCTTCTTGAGGTGCCTGTATGTCAAGTTATTTTTGGCTTAGTAATAAATCAAATAACCCTAATTGGTAGTTTGAGATTCTTAAGAGTCATAGTGAATTGGAATTGAAATGATTGACCATCAAATGATTTCTCCCCCCCCCCCCCCCCACACGCTTTCATGCTGAGAAAGTACCATCAACTCAAGGATTTAGAGCAGATCCAGAACATGGAACGCAGCTCCTTCATAACTTAAAAATAAAAAGTCTGAAGTAATTATATTTCAGTTCATCATATCTAGATCAGAAGTAATCTCCCAGAGGAAAAGCTTCAAGAAAAGGCATCTAATAAAAAGACATTAATCCTGTTTTACAAAGCACAGGGGAGTTTTCTGCCCCCCTAAAGCCTCACAGAGGAACACCATGGTGAAGAAACTCTGTGGACGGAGCCAGTTTTGTATAAAGAATGCAACTGGTGTTTGTGCAAGCAAGGTACATTTTCCTCAACCCTTCTTGTAAAGCTGGAGAGGAAAAAGATTGCCTTAATTTAGGTTAATAGGGCCATATCCCCACAGGGCCATGGTGTCATTGCACTTACTATACAGATGCTGCAAAGACCCTGGGCTGATGACCCCTTACCTGATCACCCAAACATGACTGATAATATTCATGCGGCCCGGTAACATTGCACCTACTGCTGTACTGGTGGCTATGACACTGACATGAACCCGGTAACATTGCACCTGCTGCTGTACTGGTGGCTATGACCCTGACATGGACCCATGCACAACTAATGGTAGAGCACTGAAGGAAAATTGAGCCCAGGGTAGAAAGCCTCCCCCCTGACTCCTAGTACAACACCATAGCTGTGAGGCCTTGGGGAGTGGGAGACTCACTTCCCTTGGCCTCACAGCCTAGTGCTGCAAGGCCAAGGGGAGTGACCCCCCCTCCCCCATTCCTGTGGGTCCCCCAGCTATGGACTAGCATTGTGAGGCCCAAGGTAATCCGCCATGTTGTAGTGCTGCTGGGCACATGAGATGCCCGCGGAGCCATGGTCTAGCACTGCAAGGACAAGCTAGGGTGGCCAACTTTCCATTATTAATTCACAAGATACTTTGTGTGTGTGGAGACACTACACTTGTGGAGACACTACGCTTGTGGAGACACATTGTCCATGCGGAGACATCAGAATATTTATTGAGGAGCAGAGCAGTCTGAGTCACCCAACACATTTTTGGGGTTTAATTCTGAATCCTCCTCCAATGAATCTGGCCACTTTAAAAGATAACTCAGCAAGAGACTGAGTACATCAGTTGTGATATATATCCACATTGCAGTTGCACTCTAGTCCCTTTACCACCTCCAGGAGTAAGCTAGAAAACAAACCTCTCTGGGACACGTGAGGGAGGAACATGGCGGCCGCTAACTAAACAGCCGGGGTCACGCTCCCTCTGGCTCATTGTTTGGGCTTGATGTTAGAGCCTTGATATCCCTTTGTTAGCTTAAAGTGTCCTCTCCCTCCTACCTTAGAGGTTGTAATGTTTAGCGAGTTTTCTCTCTTTGGCGGACGTGGGGTTTTAGATCCCCGCTGTAACCTGCCGGGGGCTGGAGACTGGTGGTGGGAGGAAGTAGCGCAGGAGTGGCGGTGCCAGGATACCGCCCGCTCCCTGCTCCAGGTCGCCGGAGGTAGGGTCAGCACCTGCGCCGGAATCCACTCGAGCTCTGGAACAAAGATTGAATCCGCAGCAGATTTCAGGCAGCAGGCGGCAGACCCCCAGGTGAGGGGGTTGGAGTTTCACTTTTCCCAAAGAAGACCGCATAGTCAGGCAGAGCAAAGGTAAGTGGGGGCTTACACTACTCCCAGGCAGCTCTACCGACAGCCCCACTTGTAGCACCTATTTATCTTTGGATAAGAAGACATTTGTAATTACCATGTTACCTGCGGGGGAGAGGTGCCCCCTTACTGTATGGAAACAAGCGGCGTGGCGAAAGTGGATACCTCACCACCTAAAATCAGTAGATACACTCTGCGACTTAGAGTGGTCCACTCTTCCCTCAATACTGACATTACTCAGCCTATTTTGACCCCCCGAGTCTCCCCTCCTATATCCGAAGTTAGAGCGTCAGTTAAGCAGCGCAAGCAGAGAGGGGACACAATGGACTACGTGACTGCTATTAATGAGAGAGAGGCTGTTAAGGGAAGAGGCAGGGGCAAGAAAAGATTGCCCTTAAGGGTGAAAATTACTCCATCTTTGAAAATGTATTCTTTAGTTATGTGAACTTCAACAGCAACTACCGGCGAGCGTATAAAGAAGGCTGTCCTGGATAGCCCCATGGGAGGCGTGAATAGTCTACAGAGCCTTTCAGTTGTCGATACAAGTAAAACTTCAGATCAAATAAGTGTAGCTCCAGAAGCTACGCTTTCCACCCCGCAGAGCAATCTGAAGGGGCCAAAGCTACCGGTCCCTTTGAGCGATTTAGTTGAGAGTTTGGATAGTTTATTAGAACCTGCAGCAATT
This sequence comes from Triturus cristatus, assembly GCF_964204655.1. NCBI lineage: Eukaryota > Metazoa > Chordata > Amphibia > Caudata > Salamandridae > Triturus > Triturus cristatus. Next base: position 433,763,041 of record NC_140588.1, read on the forward strand.
GCATCAGCTATTCATCCTGCAGTGAGCCTCTCCAATTGATAGTCTGTTCTGGAAATACAAGACACTCCGGAAGTTCAGCTGAAGGTTACTAAAATTAAAAGCGACACTGTCACTGAGAACTACGTTGCTTAGATTCTATGACTCGCTCTTTAGCTGATATACTACTTGCCATGAAGGATGAGATGACCAGTAGGTTTACTGTCTCAGAGACGAACCAGGCCGAGATAGCCAGTAGGTTTTCCGTGTCAGAAGCAAATCAGGCGGCCATTCAATCATCCTGCGAAGTGTTGGCCCCGAAATTGGAAGAAGTCTCCATGAGGTCAGATGTAAGAGTCTGAGATTACCAAATTTAAGGAAGCTATACATGCTACTTCAGCGGATGTGGCAAAATTATCGGCCCAAAACAAGGAGCTAAAAGACTATCTTGAACGTCTGGGAAAATCATTCAAGGAAAAATAACTTAAGGCTCCTAAATATTCCTGAAGCCCTCGAGGGGTTGGATATAAAGGGGTTTGTGATCTCCTTATTAATGGGAACCGTCTTAAAGAACTTCTACACGAGATTCAAAGGGTGCATCACAATCCTTTTAAGAGGAATCCTGGGAGACAAAGGCCTAGGAAGATACTGGTTAACTTTCATACTCTTTTAAGGAGTTAATTTGATCTTCTGCTCTCAAGGAAGGCATCAGAACATCCACATCCGCGGGTCAAAACCCCTTCTCCTTCTCTATAAGAGCAGATATTTCGCATATCACCGCAACAAGACAGTGGGAGTTGGGGAAGAGGCTTGAGGAGTTAAATAGTTTGGGGGCAAAGGCTCAGTTGAGGTTTCTTGCACTATTATGCGTAATGTGGAACAATCATATGCATCAGTTCCGTACGACTGACGAGGTGGATGCCTTTATTGTTAAAATTAAAATGGAGATGGAGGGTAGGGATGGAGGGCGTTGAAGTTACGGGGGCTCTTGGACGTCAAGTCCCTAGACTTAGCCATTAGTGCTCACGTATTTTTTAGAAAGCCCGAGGGAGTGGTGATCGAATAAGCTTAGCTTATTGAAAGGGAGGGTTCCTCATCGGGAAAGGGGTCACAGGGTGTGGGGGGAGGGAGGGTGGGGTGCATAGGGTAGGGAGCAGTGGATAAAATAAAAAAATATACCTAGTCTCATCTGAACTTTAGGAAATGTTCGTCTAGCCAGCACCAAGGGTCTGTAGGCTGATGGCAGGAACTTCTACAAAAGACAGTAAGGTCAACTTTATTTCCTGGAATGTAAATGGGTTAAGATGTCCACGTAGACAAAGGCTGATATTGAAATATTTAGAGCTTTCCCCAGCTCAGGTTTGTCTTTTACAAGAGACACATTTGAGTTTTGCAGAATGACGCTAAATATTTTCAAGAATCCCCTGTATAAAATGTTATTGCTCCTCACAACAAACGATCAATAGTAGGGGTATTGCAATCCTGATTAATCAGGGGATTTCTTGTTCTATCAAATCTGTACAGACTGACGAGACAGGGAGGTGGATAGAGGCACAGCTGGATTTTGGAGGGACAGAATTAGTTTGTGCCTCCTTTTATGGACTTAACGTCGAGGACCCAACCTATATCTGCATGTTGCAATCTAAATTAACTGTAGTAACTTCCCCCCCCTTTGCTCATAGGTGGAGATTTTAATGTCCTCCTCGACCCATTGAAAGATAGCTCAAACCAGAGCCATTATATAGGGCCCCCACAAATCCATCGGGCTATGAAAAATCTGTTGCATGACTTGGATCTGGTGGATGTCTGGAGGGCAAAGAGGGGAGATCTTCAGGGGTTCACGTTTTACAGTAAAGAATATCGCCACTCATCCAGGATTGATTATATTTTAACTAATAGGCACGTCCTGGATAGTCTGACGGGGGACTCAGTTATTATCAAGTCACCTTTTGGATCATGCTCCAGTGTCACTTTCTTATCTTAGGAAGAGCAATATGCTACAAACTAGATGGACGCTCAATAGAGCAAAGCTGTTTGACCCCAAAATTATCCGGGCCAAATCATCCTCCCTAGAATATTTTTTTATTAAATATCGGTTCTACAACCATGGATTTTGTCTGGGATGCCTTTAAGACCAACCTGAGGGGCAGGCTGCATGGCCTTATATGCTCCAAGAATCGGGCTGAGGCCCAGGAGCTACACATCATTGAGGGAAGTATCCTGCAATTAGAAGATGAGAGGAATCGACTCAGCCATGGGAGCCCAGGCAGGTTGGCACAAGTCCATGGAAATCTCGAGAGGGCTAGGCAGGAGTATAGGGGTAAACTGGACCAGAAGTGTAGGTCACAATGGCTCATTAAGAGCATGCAACATTTTGAGTAGGAAGAGAAGGCTGGCGCTTTACTGGCTTGGAAAGCTAGAGCTGACCGCTCAAAAAATATCAATGAGCTCATAATAAATAACAATGGGGAAAAATCAAGCAGTGTAGAGGACATGCAAACCTGCCTCCTCTCTCTCTTTTTGAATCTTTATAAAGAGAACTTAGCCCCCTCCCTAGACCAAATACAAACTTGGTTAAGGGGTAAATCTTTGTCAACATTAACTGAAGCCAGTCGAGACCTCCTTGATGCCCCCATTACCTCAGAAGAGATTAAAAATCAAATAAAGAAAGCCAAAAATAATAAAGCATCTGGAATAGACGCACTCCTGAATGAAGTTTACAATCTCTTACCAGATGAATTGACCCAGTTACTGGGTACCTTTTTTAATTAGGCATATAGCCCAACAGGCCAGGTCCCTAGATCCTGGAAGAAAGCAACCATCGTACTGATATTAAAGCCAGGGAAGGACCCACTAAAAGCTGACTCTAATTGTCTGATCTCCCTGCTGAATGCCGATGATAAGATCTTTATGGGTATTCCGGCAGGGAGATTGGCCAAACTGGTCCCTAACCTGGTTAACATCGATCAGAAGGGCTTTGTAAGAGGGAGATATATACAGGAGCAGACACAATTGCTGATAGGCAACATGGACTTGGCCGTAGTAAGATCAGATCCCTTGGCAGTAGTATCCTTGGATAAGGCCAAGGCATTTGATAGGGTCTCTTTAGTATATCTCTGGGAGGTACTAGGGGCAATGGGCTTCGGCCCCATCTTTATTCAAACTTTGAGAAAATGTTATCAGGGAGCCTCTGCAAAGATTCTATTGAACTCCCAGTTTTAATATCCAGAGGGGAACAAGACAGGGGTGTCCTATTTCACCTCTGTTTAATATCTACATAGAGCCATTGGCGCAAGCCATTAGACTGGATGACTCAATTTACCCCTTCAATTCCCAGCATTACCAATGTAAACTAGCCCTGTATGCAGATGATATAAAACTATACACCAGTAATCTGGGGGTGACTATTCCGTGGGTTGAAGCCCTTCTGGAAGAATTTGGTTCCATCTCTGGCTACTTAGCCAATTCTTCCAAAATTGAGGTGATATGTTGGAACATATATCAATGGGAGGGTACTACTAGCAAAGAGTTAAAATACCTGGTTATTTATATTGTCAAAGAACTGGATAAAAGTCCCCAGATCAATTTGAACAAAACCACCAAGGAAATTGATTGCCTCTTTTCTAGATGGAGAAATCTTCCCCTGACAATCTACGGGAAGGTTAACCTGGTGAAGATGGTTATCCTCCCCAAGCTGACTTATCTGTTTAATGCAGTTCCCCTGGTCTTCCCCAGAATGTGTATTTGCAAGATTCAAAGTAAGATCGGGAGCTTTATATGGGGAGACAAAGGAGTAAGGCTGTCTTGGAAGAAGTTGAGGGTTAAGCTTACTAAAGGGGGGTTGGCTCTCCCAGACATCAGATGGTACTCAGTTGCATTCCTATTCAAAGATGTTCGGATGCTACTTTCAAAACCAGTGGAAACCTTGTGGGGAAGGCTGTTGGGCGAGATGGCTATGATGGAGGGTGGAGGAGGCGGAGAAGGCTTTCTATACAAGTTCAGGCCACCGAGGTATTTCAAACGAGTACGCCTGAAGGTCCTTAAGGCCACCCTGGAAACCGGGTATAAAGTGAGATGTAGATGGGGAATCTGATATTATTCAGATTTTGCACCTAGATGGGACTCCCCTGGGACACCACTTTGTCTTCAAGATAGTTTGGCTGTACCAATTAAGAGAGCAGGCATTACCATTTGGTCTGACTTGGTAGACGTAGAAGGAATCCACCCCCTGGGAGCTATTAAGAGCTAAGATATGCCCTGGTTTTTCTAAGTTTAAGTACTTACAACTTAAACCTTGGTTTGAAGCAGAAAAGGGGGATGTAAGTGGAGATTGGGACACGGTTATTCTGCTTCAATCAGTGCAGCCAAAGAAGAAAGAAATTTCTATTTGGTATAAGAAGTTTCTAGATGCAGAAGACATGGAACTTCCACCACAATCTTTGGTCTGGTACCAATCCGCCTTCGAACCCTACATTGTCGACCTACATGAGCCCTCTTTGAAATTACTTTACAAATTTAATAAACCAGCCAGTCGAAAGAAGAAGAATCACTTTTTTGTCACCAATCGACTTTACTATACGCCTGCCAGGATAGCCAAGTTCGTCCCGTCGCCTACTCCAAAATGCCCTAGGTGTATGACACCGAATGCCAACGACATCCACATCTTCTACAAGTGCCCCGAATTAAGAACTCTCTGGAAGGGGTGGGAGATACACTCTGTGGCATTTTTAAAGTTAACATCGAGGTTAATCTATCATTGGTGTTTTTTGGGAATGATGGTCTATTTAGTCTGAATTCACCACAGATTTATAGTGGGTTGCTGTTATACTTGGTGCTACTCGCCCGGAGAGAGATATGTATGAAGTGGAAAGACCTCCATTCTCCGAAGAGAGAAGATTGGCTTAAAGCTTAATTTGCCATGGACCGCCTAGATCTGGATGGAACTGTGGATAGCTCTTTAAACATCTGGCAGATCCTTATGAGTTGGGGCCGAGATCTGAGAATAATATAATCTCTGCTGGCTTTCCCCATGGTCCTATGATTACACCAAGCCTTCATCAAACTGGCTGGTTGGGTTGACCTAAGCAAGTGCAGTAAGCCGTAGGGCACCCAGTTGGACAATGATGGCTGTTTAAGATCTGCAGAAGCTTATTGATGAGATGAGGAAAAAAAAAAAAAAGAAAACAAACATCTCTGGTATCCAAAGGGAATGAAATAGTTTTAAGCTTTGAAACACCAATGGTAAATTCCAGTATCTATTACGGATACTACCCAGTCCCACAGGACCTGGTCAATTGGGTAAATTTTAGTCATGGAACTGGGGTAGTAGACCTCGAATCTCTGCTTTGCCACTTCGCCTGAAATGCTGGAAATAAACACTGTATTCTAAAGCCATAGTGACGATTGTCTGGGAAGGGCAGCTCCTTGGCCTTGCCACCAGAATCACTACCACCCCAGTTGTGGTTGAGTGGAATAGTTCAAATGTGGAGCCTGGGGATGTGTTTTTTATTCCTGGCATCTCATTCTGCTAAATTGCTTACTTTTGGGCAACTACTCTTTGTTTAATCATATTCATCCAATCCCTTTTTGGAATGATTGGGAGTATTTAGATTCAAGTCAAAAGATGATAGTAAGTGTGTGGTTAACAAATAGACTAAACATTACCTGGGGAGGGGGAAAAGTACCAAGTCACATAACTTATGCAATGTATAGTTATAAGGGCAGACTTAACAGTGTGCTTCAGTCTTGGGTCTAAACATTTAACAAATTGTTTGATCCTGGGTGAAGAACATCTCCCTGTATCTCCATGAACTGATTCAACAGTTTGACAGCACTTTGAGACCGGCTTAATGGAGGAAATATACACAGAGGGCTTACCCCCAGTACCTGTCCCCAGCATGGGATTCATTCACACACTGAGGTTGTTTGCATCTGAATAGAAGCCATAAAGTCCTGAAGCTGCTTTTTTGCAGACCACTCCTGTGCTGCAGTTCTACCCTCTCAACCACCTACAAAACACCTTTACAACTCATAAAGGGTAGAAATTGGGAGAGTTGCTAACGATCTACGAGAGATAAAACAGCTGAGGAGCTAAAACTAAGGACAATGGTCTTTCCTCGTGGTATCGGTGTTGGCAGCAGGACAGGGTGTCTGATTGCAGGACAAACCTGCAGAGAATGTATCTCCTTGTAATTGGGTCCATAAGGGGGTCTCCCCTCTGCCTTGCTGTGCTTCACCATGGCTGTGATGTCTACAGGAGGTGGTCTCCTCCCATGAGCCGAATTGCAACGAGACATCTCACTCTGAATTAGATCTGCAGGGAGCACAAGAGGGCTGGTGTACCGGGCTGGGGCGCACTGGTGCAGGTCCCCATGTTGATGGGTTGAGTGTTGGGTCCTGGTCTTCTGCCTGCACTGCCCAGGCATATTGGTGGCCCTGACGCTGCACTGTAGTAAGTGTTTAAATGTTACCTTGATAAAGTTGAAACTCTCATCTAAAAAGTGCTTTCCAGATTGAGCATACTTCTACCTATTTTTGGAAGGGTAAAGCTGACAATCAAGGTGTATGAAAATGAACTGGTTAAAGAGGCTTTACCCAATTAAATTAATGCTAGAGGTGCTTCCACTAATATGAAAAACTGTTTCCTTGTTCCTCATTCTGAACTTTGAGGAACCTGCCTGTATATGAAGAATTGCTTAATTAATTTCTAGAGAGATTTTCATGTGTGCTGCACTCAGAAGGATTTCCTACACGAATTCTATGTGGAAACGCTACGTTGCATGGTGACACAGACTTTCTCATTACTTGAGCCATACATTCATTAACACTGGAGCTGGGTGAGGATTGCTTTGTCTGTCAGTTATAAGCAGATAGGGATGGCTCACTGATCTGTACTCATGCAACTGACAACATGTGGTGTGCTAGCGAGTAAAAACCCAGCAAGGCAGACTTGTTTTCCATGTAGGATGTTAACAAATATTTGCATGGAACCACATTGCAAATAGTTGGTATAAAGGTAGGCTATTATTACAATGCGTGCAGCGGAACACCTTTCTCAAAAATGTTAACATCTACAAAATGCTTTGGACTGACTGTAACTAATCAGACTTTTCTGTGAGGTCACCCTGCATGTTTTTGCTTTTACGGACCACTACTTTACCTGGCATTAGAACTCTGTACACTTTACCCCTCATAACCAGGAATAAGTTCCTCTTTTACATGTTGGTATATTGGCTTATTCTTGATTGCCACGGTTAATTTACCCGTACATCTCTTGTATAGGGTGTAGAAAATGCCCCCAGGCCCTGAAAGTTAAATGGCACTGCAAACATGGCTTCAGCGCTACCCTGTGTGGCCCGACTGCTGCTGTGTACAACTTGTTGGGTGACCTGTCAAAATTACACCTTTTCATAGTTAAGTCCTCCCATTTAAATATTAATAAGTCATCCCTATGAAGACCTTGTAGCCCACTAGGCATTTTATTTAAAAGTGGGAAAGGTAGAAAATTAAATATTACTATGCCCCTAAGAGAACAATGCCCTAAAGTGCTATTTTCACTGTGGCGGGCCTAGCTGTCCTATGTAAAAAAAAATCAGAGTAGAGATTAAAATACTGATACTGTATTTTGGTAATGGGACCAGCTAGAAAACATGTAAACAACTATTTCTAATAGTTATTTAAAATACAATTCAATGGTGAAGTTAGAGTTTAAAAAAATATTATAATAAATTCCCCTGCCTAAAGTTCCTGTGGGCTAATTTCCATTAACTCTCCAGCAACTCCCAGCCTGGAAAGAGGTTCAAAATTCCTCCCAGTAGCACACAATGAGTTGGCCTGAAAGGGCAGAGATGACTCAGTCAGGAAAAATATGCATTGGTTCTGGGGAAAGACAAAATTGATGTAGGGAACTTGTACCCATACCTTGGAAGAATTTTTACAAGCAGATGCTCTAGCAGTGATCATACTGACCAAAGCCGAAGTAAGGCAATGTCTCCGGCATGCGCCATTGGTAGATTTTGCAAATGTTACAGGCAAAGACACTTTGCACACGTTTTATTAGTATACAAAATTAAAATCCCGCCCATACTGAGTGGCGCTTGTGAACTAGTGGATGAACAGCATAGGGGTTATTTTGAGAAGGTAGAGGGATGTATTTGGTGCCAGATCTGTATTTTGAACAAAGCAGCCCCCCCAGAGGCGATCCGGCTTGAATTTGGGCTCCTCTTGACCTATGTTTTTGCCATGGATGCATGTTTGAGATGGAGTACTGCCTTACTGAGCAGCACTGAAAAACCTTTACGGGCAGCGCTAAGGCAGGAAATATTTGCAAGCCTGAAGGGGAAAAGAGTTGTTTTTAGGAACTATGTGAAAGCGGCAGACTTATTTGGAATTGGGCTTATTAGCGTAGGCTCCTTACCAAAACCAGCACTGAAAAAACTAACCAAAATGATCATTTATGAAGTCTGTCGCAAAGAGATACTGCCTTGTGCTTAGGTCATTCCAGCAATGATACAGTAGTTGGGAGCAGTATTTGTAAATCACCTCAACCATATGTTGTATGGAATCTCCCAAATGTGGTGCACAGAAATATCCTGTTAAGGATCAATCTGCTGCCCTATGAATTATAACAGGGGCATGGGAGTGATTAGCCAGGCAGGACAGACTTTGCCACCAATGTGGAAACAGGGTACAGGATTTAAATCATTTTTGTCTGCCCCCTATTACAACCATTACGGCGTTGATTGCTGAGGCCATTGTATTTAAAATATAACATCGCCACAGCCGAGGAGGAGTGTGTCTTAAAATGTATATTTCTTTTAAACAGTTTTTAAATACATTTTAGTTAACTAAAATGACGAAGTTGGCTGGGGTATGCTGAAGAGACTATATTCATTGCATATTATAATTACAGGGTCCTCGTATTATATATTCGAAGATGTTATAGAATCCAATGGTACAATCTGAACTACACCGCCAAAGCCAGTAGGCTCGCTAAAGGATCAAAGGATGAATGGAATTGGTATAGCACTTGCACTTTTGATATTATGTGTGCTGCTATGTAGAATGCATTGTATAATGTGAATGTATTTTGCATCTTTTAGGCTACTGCTTGCATTCTTCCCTGGGGGTCCTTCTGAGCAAGTTCATCTTTTATTATTTTATTTATTTATTTATTTTTTTTGTGAAAAACTTTATTGTGCAGAGGGTCAAAATTACAGACATGGGCCTACAACCACCAGGGCCGGCCGCTAGTTTGTGCCAGTCAATTACATAGCGTCGCAGAGCAGCAACTGATCTCCAAAGGCACAGCAGGAATATAGAATTATTCTCGGCAACTCAAAAGTTAGACAGGATACAGACATTTTTAAATTTTGAAGAGAACTAAAAAAACAAACAAAAAACAAAACTCAAGGCGAGAAACAATCTAAATGGTGCCGAGCGCCGACGGGGGGACCCCACCATACCAGATAAAGAATCAGGAGGTCAATAAAGTCAACCCGGGGAGGAGGGGAGGCAGCGGGGAAGTCAGAACCATCCACATAACAAGTACAGTATTCCAGGAATCATCTTTTATTTTTAATAGAAATTGTTACAGGATGTTTGATATTGGTATTATATTAGCATTTGCACTTTCAATTGTCTTGTACGCTCCTATGAAATTGGTAGGTACAATAAAATCTGTAACCGTTAGGTCTCTGCATATACTGTGTACTTATATTATATATAACATTTTAAGATGTTGTATAACGAAGTTAAAGTTTTTAGAGTATTTAACGGTGCAGCTTGACCCAAACTGTATTGTCAGTATTCTGATAGAATGGTGAAATTGGCCTTATATTTGCGTGCACATTTAGTCTTAGCAAGCAGCTTGTATTGTGAACTGCTCAACAAAAATTATGAATTTATGGTTTTATATGTATTTTTTTTGTTTGTTACTGTTATTATTATAGCTCTGGATGATTTGTTAAATCACAGCCTTTTATTCGTATATTTTAATGTGGAACTCTTAGGAGCACCAAATCAGAATAAAAACAATTGAATAGAGATGACTCCTCTTAGCTCATGATAACAAGCAGGGTGGGCACTGTGGGTATTCAAATGACACCGGTGTCAAATCATGCCCGACGGGTCTATTGAGCCACATTTAACACTTTGGTTCACTTGAAAGAGAGCGAACAGGATGGCAGGTGAATTCTTGTGCATTCCCTGTCTGGTTTCTGAAGGACCCTGCTTTCCTCCTACCAGACTCCTGTGTTCCAATGTATTGTGGGTACAGTGCCTGTTTCAAATTGAATTTCAGTGTGGATGCGATTACCATATTGCACTCCCCTACACACCCACAGCCCAAAGGCCCAAATCTACTCCCTAAAAAATGTGTAGGTGTTCCCCTGGGAACTTTTACCCCTTTGGTTAAAGTGTGCCCAGCAGTCACCCCCCTCTCCCTCCCAACCAGCCTTGCGCCAGACCTAAATGTGGCACCCCATCAGAGCACTTGGATTTGTGGAAGAAAAGATAACTGGACTTGCTGTTTTGACCTAAGGAGCCCTGAATGACATGACTTGCTCCAAGGGCAAAGAAGTGGACTTCAAGGATCAGGTGGCAGACCTTCTGTGTGGCTATAAGGATACATAAAGCTGTAAGAGGCTTTTTACTGGAGGTACCAAGCTGGTCAGTGGCTATTCGACCTTGATTGGACCCTGCTGTTGGTCTCCGCTTGACACCCTTGTCTCCAAGTCACTTCTCCGAGGAGCTGTAGAAATAAACTCCTGTGGTTGTTTGGGCAACAGATCAAAGTTTAGAAACTTTTGAACATTTTTCCTCCAGACTAGTGAGACTTAGAAACTTTTTTGAATATTTTGATGTGCACACTTTCCTCAGGGACCAGTTCATTTGGTGGAAGCGACCTGGGCCTCATTGTGATTGGCCTGCAATTGTACCTTGGTCCTAGTCTAGCACAGCCATTGACTATCATTACCGATTTACTTTTTCTTGGTGTAACTTCTACTTAGATTTTTGTTTCAAAACATATGTCTGGTTCCACTAATTGATTTTTTGTTGTTTTTGTGTCATTTTGTTTATTCAATCTACCTTATTTTTCTGATTTGATTTTGGATTTAAATTTTTTTATGTTTTGACTTTACTAATGTTTGAGTACTGCATAAATTAGACGTTGCCCTAAGTTAAGCCAGTCTGCTTCGTGCCACAGCCAACTGGGATTGGGTATTGGTGGGTTTTGAGCTCAGTTTAATTTAGTTACCTTAAGGGTGCACCATGACTTGAGTTGTGATCGTTCCTTGTGGTGGGGAGTTGCCCAGCCTAAACAATCATCCAATTTCCTACACCGACCATAAACAGAAACATAAAGTCGCCTGATTCACACAAGCCAATGACTGAAGGATGTTGAGCCAATGAGCGCTATGTGCGCATCCACAGCAAGAGGACATTGGTTTAAGCGTGAATACAAAATTAACTTGTATAGCATTTGGATGTATTAAGAAAATTACCCCTAAACATGACCTTTCCTTCTGTAACTGACTGCATATCTTTCTTATATCTTTTTTTTTTTTGTTTGGGGTTCAGAGTAACCACATTTTGTACATGCATTTGCTTAAAGAATACAGCTTTCATCAGTTACTGGATGTAAAGTAGTCGTATGGATTGTTGCAGAGAAGGGGGCTGTAGCCAAGTCTACAAAAAATGGAAACCTAACTAATCTATTATCATATTGTGGCAGAAAGGGTTCTCCACATTGTAAATAACACAAGCATTTACAATGCAATGGTCTCGGCATTGTTAAAGTAAGAGCTATTGGCATTGCTCATGACATTTTTGTTTATAAAACATTTAAAGAAATGGCATTGTTATTTACAATGGCAATAGCTTAATCTCTCTCAAATGCGAGACCTATTGCATTTGCACCCACAAACAGAGCCACACACACAAAGCCACCCACACACACAGAGCCACCTACACAGAGCTATTCACATAGAGCAACCCACACACGCTGCTGCTGTGTCACAGATAATAAAGTGTCATATTTTTTCCCGGCACTATGACTGTTGTGAGAGGAAATTCACAGCATGGGAATACGTGATCCACTTGTCAAAGGGGCACCGTTTTAAGATTGTTTGGGAAGCTTTTACTGTCAACAAATGAACATTATTATTGAAAGATGTATTAGATTAATTTTGCTATAAAAATAAAGTATTGCTGACTAATATAGCTAGCGAACATCCTTTTTCCACGCAAAAGAGTGGCCCTGTTACACGTTCCCCCCCCAAAGTGTATGGATTTGAGTTCCTCGACCAGTACCCCCTTAACTGGTACTGGCACTTCGGAAACCTTCACATGGTTGTGGTGGCTGGAGGGTGGGGGGGGGTTGTTGCTCTCTGATCTGTACACGCTTTTAGCCCCTAGGTGACCAAACTTGGTGGCTTAAACTGAACCCAGCTCTTCTATGAGAGGATAGACGCCATTGCACGAGGAGCGAGACGCGCCTGTCAGTGGGGCTGACCCCCACGAGCGGAGCCTGGCAAGGACCAGCAGGAACCGAGAGAGAGATTGAAAGTGGAGGGGATGAGGTCCCTAGGCTAGACTGTCGACTTTGGTGTTGGAAACCAGGGTTTGAGCCTCGGGGTTTTTGTCCACATCCTGTGATTCTGGGCAAATCACTTAATCTCCCCATGCCTGAATGTGTAATGTAAATACGGGTGCTCATGTAAAGCGCTCCAATTCCTTCGCGTCGAGTTCGTGCTATATAAATATGCAGCAACAAAAAAAGCGGAAGATGTCTGGGGAATGTGTGGACGACGGGGTTGCGGTCCGGCTGGGAGGGAGGGTACCCGAGCAGGGGCGACTGGGGACAGTGGAGAGAGGCTGGGAAGAGTATGGGAGAGAGATCTGTCGACTGCGGAGAGAGGATGGGTGAGAGATCTGAAGTCTGTGGACTGAGGCAGAAGACGAGGGGTTGAGTAGACAGACACCGAGTGAGATGTGAAAGAGGTCGACAGGCTCCGGAGGTGCGAGTCAGGCGGAAGATCTGCCGACTGTGGAGCGAGAATGGAAGGGAGAGATCTGCGGTCTGTAAGCAGAGGCAGATGATGGGTTGAGAGAGATCCTGAGTGAGAAGAGAGACCTGCGGGCTCCGGAGTGGCTTGTCAGGGGAGGGAAGGAGATCTGTGGACTGTGGAGAGAGGCTGAGAAGAGGATGGGTGAGAGGTCTGTGGGCTGAGCACAGAGTTAGTGAGAAGAGGCTGGAAAGGAGATCAGGAGGATCCCATTGAAGAGGATGAGAGGGAGATCTGCTGTGGGCAGTGAGGGGAGATGAGTACAGAGTTAGTGAGAAGAGAGGCTACCAGAGAACAGCAGGCAGGAAGGTCTGGGGTCTGCTGAGGGACGGAAAAGGGTGTGTGACTGGGAACTGCAAATTGTGGACAATAGAAGGGGTGGTCTGCGGAGAGTGGACGGGGGAAGCCACCGGCTGAGCAACAGATAAAAGGACTGGAGCGGCAGCACAAAATTTAAAAACAGCAGCCCCTATAATTAGGAGGTTGTTGTGGGTGGTGGCGGGCCGCTTTCACTTACCTGTGTGTTACCGTGACCTCGACATTCTCAAGCCGGGCTTCGGCACAGTGGGTTTTCGGCTCGATCAACTGTGCGCCCATCCTGTGACCGAGGGAGCCGCCGTGAGAACAGAACCAAAGCACTCCCCGCCAACAAAAGGACACGAATAGCGTTCTCCAAAGCCACCTATTTTTTTGTGTGCATATTTATATAGCGCAAACTCGACCCGAAGGATCAACAAGTGCAGCCTTCGGTAGCCGAGACCTAATAAACACGCGAAGGTCCCTGCAAAAAAAAACAAAAAAAAAACACGCCTACCCGTGTAAAAGGGACGTGCTTAAAAAAGAGAAAGAAGTGAAAAAACACACCCTCGAATCCGAAAAAGACGGGGCTTGTTTCGACAGACAAAGCTCTTCTCCAATGGCTGACCAGTATTTACGAGGCCAGCAAATGGAGAAGAGGGGCAGGTTCAAGCCCCACTACTGAAAAACTTTAAATCTCGCAAGCGAGACTGCGCAAGCGCAGCCTTCGCTAGCCAAGACCTAAAAAGCGGTATTGCCTTTAAACAGGCATCTCCAAAAAGCAGCTGGTGAGGTGCAGGTAGCTCTCCTGTCTGAAAGCACTGCTACTAAATTAGAAGCTTTTGCATGTTCAGATAAATATATGCATGTCAAAATCGAAATGTGCGTATAAGAGATGAAAATGTGTTCATTTTCAGAACACATAAGCTGTTTGTGGAAAAATTGTAACAATTTCAAAATCTATTTAAATCGGCAATTTGATTGATAAATCATGCTCCATGAAATCCCAGTCATCCATAGAAATCGCAAGAGGACATTCCCAGGTTTAACCTGACTACCTTTAATTGGTGTACAAATTGAGCAATTCAAAATGTAATCCTGCATTTAGGGGGACCAACAATGCCTCTGAACATTATTTTTGTGCCCGCAGACGTTCTACACGTTTTGTGTCAAGGCGGCATTCCATACGTTTTTCTGTAACTCTTCTTTGTAGAAAGAATTCAGTTTCATGCATCCATAGGCCTTCCTTGATGCTGTGCTTAAGGCTTGTTTGTAATTATGCCCCTTGGCTATGGTTATGAGTTTAGTCCACCTGGACTAAACTCATGTCAGATTCTGCCCCCCCACTACTGTTTAGAATATTTGTTTATCATGGTGGGGGGAATAATGAATGAAGTCATACTTGTGCCCAGTGGGGCACCTCTTTAGCTTCAAGGTATTTGCATCCTAGATATTCTCCGGTTTTACCTCACCTTTTTGCATATAAACATTGGCCATCTATAGTGGGGAACAACCTTTACAACGCAACTTTTACAACGCACTACCATTACAACGCATTTTTTACAACGCATAATCCATTACAACGCATGACATTACAACGCATGACACTACAACACATTTTTAAAAACTACCTTTACAACGCATTCCATTACAACGCATACTACCATTACAACGCATACCATTACAACGCATAATATTACACTATACTATCCAACACTTACCCTACTGATGCACCCCCTGGAGTTAGAATAGTAATTTTTACCCCTATACAATCCAACACTTACCCTACTGATGCACCCCCTGGAGTTAGAATAGTAATTGTTACCCCTATACTATCCAACACTTACCCTACTGATGCACCCCCTGGAGTTAGAATAGTAATTTTTACCCCTATACTATCCAACACTTACCCTACTGATGCACCCCCTGGAGTTAGAATAGTAATTTTTACCCCTATACTATCCAACACTTACCCTACTGATACACCCCCTGGAGTTAGAATAGTAATTTTTACCCCTATACTATCCAACACTTACCCTACTGATGCACCCCCTGGAGTTAGAATAGTAATTTTTACCCCTATACTATCCAACACTTACCCTACTGATACACCCCCTGGAGTTAGAATAGTAATTTTTACCCCTATACTATCCAACACTTACCCTACTGATGCACCCCCTGGAGTTAGAATAGTAATTTTTACCCCTATACTATCCAACACTTACCCTACTGATGCACCCCCTGGAGTTAGAATAGTAATTTTTACCCCTACACTATCCAACACTTACCCTACTGTTGCACCCCCTGGAGTTAGAATAGTAATTTTTACCCCTATACTATCCAACACTTACCCTACTGTTGCACCCCCTGGAGTTAGAATAGTAATTTTTACCCCTACACTATCCAACACTTACCCTACTGTTGCACCCCCTGGAGTTAGAATAGTAATTTTTACCCCTATACTATCTAATACTTACCTTAAATGTAATTTAATATTATGCGTTGTAATGGTATGCGTTGTAAAGGTAGTATGCGTTGTAATGGTAATGCGTTGTAAAGGTATTTTTTAAAAATGCGTTGTAGTGTCCTGCGTTGTAATGTCATACGTTGTAATGGATTATGCGTTGTAAAAAATGCGTTGTAAGTGCATGCGTTGTAAAAGTGTGCGTTGTAACGTCATCTCTATAGTCGACCCCAAATATTTCGATATGCTGAGCCAGCCAGGGGTTATCTGGCTTTCAATGTAGAATGTTTGGCTATATACTTGGTATGTCTCCCCACAAAAGTGGAGTGATGTAAATTTCCAGTCGTATGCAGTGATGATTGGGTTGGTGGCCATGAAGCCTAAACATCAGGCGCATCTTATATGAACAGGTACTATGAGCTTTTTCTGTGCCACTGCCATTATCCGGATCATTTCCGGGTTCTCTCTGTATCTCACACCATAACTAGAAGTGCGAGGATTGCTGGAACTATGCAAAGAATACTGTAGAACGTTTGCAAGTTCCTAAGATGCCACAATGACTGCCTTTTGGTAGCTGGTTTACGTGAAGCTAACCAGCACCTAGAGAAATATGTTTTTTTGTGTGCCTGGTTCCCCTCAAAGCTGCGGGGACTACACTCAGTTTAAGCATCCAGTTTCCTTGGGCCCAACCACCATTATTTTGGGACATGTGCTCTTGTGAGCCACGTGTGCATTTATGCTGGAAGGACCCTGCACAGGGGCGGAAAGGACTGGGCCATGGGCTAAAAGTTATTCCATCTTCCATTAAGACATTTGGGCCATTCTCCAGGACTACGGTAAAGAACCCCGCGGTTCCTGACGCCTGAAGCACAAGAGGTTGATTACCTTGTGAGCTGAGAACATGGTCGCTCTGGCTAGAACTGCCTCAACCGACCGCCGATGGTCCCATCATCCTTTCCTGTTAGTTTTGTTTTTCACATTCCTTTTTAGCGCTAGGGAGTACTACATCACTTCATGTTATGACCTATCGGTTTATGCTGATACATACACATTTACTGGATCTAAAAACGCTAAAAATAAAAGAAGAAATGTGAAATGGAATTGATGTTTTGATTTGAATTTATAAAAACTGTATCTTAACAAGATTTGAACAGATGGTATTAACAAAATCTGGACAAATTGTACCGCAGTTTAAAAAAAAAAAAAAAGCTGTGTATATGTACAATTCGTATTACCAATTAAGTTTCCTGGCTACAGTATATGTTATGAATAAATCTATTCATATTTGCTTGAGCTTGGCACATATGTAAAGGTTACCGTCTGTTACGGAAATAGACATGCCAAAAGTACGATATTTCACATCAAATGCCGTATACTTAAGATAGCTTTATTATTTTATCTGCTTTTGTCACGTAAAGTAGACTTTCAAGTGACATTATGTAAAGTGGAGGAAATCAGGGTTTCAGAACAGAGACCTAGAGTTTGCCATGCTGAAAAGCATATATGAAATGATTGTTTGATGGTTGAATTTTGCATAGTCTGATTCCATAAATGTATGTTTACCAAACAAATGTCAGCAAAATAACTATTATGATATCCACTGAGGTGTGGCTAAGACCTGCTAAAATTGAGTATGAAATACTTTGATGTTAATATTACCACATTAAAACGGCTATGATCCTCATAGGAAGGAATGAAATGTACTGAAATGTATATACTTGAGGGCATATTTATAAAAGGGGATGCGTCACTCTTGCACCACGCAACCTGGTGCAAGCGCAATGCGAGCCCAAAACGGGATTTATGAAGCCGCGCAATTCCCACCTTGCGTGGCCCTGAGTGACTTCATAAATCTGCAGTAACACAACCAGCGCCAATCGCTGCATTGCTTTAATCTGCCCTGTGAAGGCTTTGCATGGGCTTCGAGTGGGTTTTCCTACACAACTCCCATGGTTTTTAATGCATTCCTACATTTACCAAAAGGGGTAGGCCGAGAAATGCGCCAAAAAGACTTTGCTAGGGAGCAGTGACGAGAAGAAATATCTTTATTTTTCCTTGTTACTTCCTCTTTCTGTGTGTGCTGCATTTGCCATTGGCACTAGGCAGCCAAAGCGGCACCAGTGCAGGGACAAAGGCAGGAATGTGCCATTATTTTTTAAATAAGGCACATTCCTGCCCTTTCCCTGTTACACAGCACAGCGCCGCTAGGTGACTTGCTGTGCTGTGTGACTTTTTGCTAAATATGCCCCTCAGTTTAAGTTAACAGTTGCTGAAATGGACAACAAATACATTGAAAATAAAATAAATTACTTTTAGAAAGTTACTTTTTCCTTGCCTCAAGCCTCTAGAGGGCAATTTGCATTAAGCACGATCTCTTTGAGTCCTTAACCCTTAATGAAGTCCGAACAACTGCAACCAGAGACGGAGACAAAGGCTTGGGTGTGAGGCGATATTTCTGTTCCTCTGGCAGGATGATCATTTGGGCAGTTCATAGGAGCGTAATAAACTTCAAAGGGCTACCCCTGTCACAAGCAGATGTTGGATGATACCTGCATAGACCCCCTTCTTTGTTCACCTAGTCAGCTAAGCTCCAGTCACAGTGGGGAGAGAGCTATCCCCAGAACTGATTCAAGCGAGCACAGGAGGGGCTGCTCAACATGGTTGTCCTCTGGGTTGGATACCCGGGTTATGGCAAAAGGGAGAAGGGTTTCAAACCTTAGATTTAGGCAGAGAGGGGTCACTGTGGGATTGTTTACAGTAGGTTACACGTGAAATGCTACAAAAGTGGGTATGATAACCCCTGGGAACTTTTACTGCATTGATTCGGAAGGAGCCAGGAGTCACCTGCATCCACATGGTAAATGTGGCATCCCCAGTGGCCTCAGAACACTGCTGGGTCAGAGGAAGAACAGATGAGGACTGAACATGCTGTAAGTGACCTGAAAGGAATGAGGAATGACTGGGCCTGCTTCCTCTGGTACCCAGGACAAAGGAGTGGACTCCAAGGGTCATAAGTCTGACCTCCTGTTTAAGCTACAGAAATTGAGATGGTTAGGGCATACCATCACAAGATACCAAGACCCCATCACAAGAACAGTGCTCCAGTGGACCCCAGAATGCAAAAGGAAGAGAAGCAAGCCAAAGAACGTATAGAGGTGAATTGTGTAAACAGAAATTAAGACCCTGATCCAGGGGTACTGTACAGAAACTTGCCCAAAACAGACAGAAGTAGAGGTTCTTTGTTGGTGCCCAACATGCTTGTTGGGATAAATTGAGGTAAGTAAATGGAAAGGAAACTTTTTGTCCAAGGTGAATCTTATTGGTTTATTCAACCTGCCCTCCATTACAGTAAGCCTTAAACTGTGTTTAGGTCCCTGTCTTTTGCGACCATTGACTATTATTGGCATGTTATGCTTTTTGTTGCTATTTCTACTTAAAACTTTTTAAAAAGCACATCTCTGGTTCCCTCATTGGATTTTTCTCATTTTGCTGTCATTGTGCTTACACAATTTTACTCTGTTTTCAAATTCAGATTGGGATTTGTATTGTTTTGCATTTTGACTTTATCACTGTTTTGATAATGTATAAATAGTTTACATATTGCCCTAATTTAATCCTGTGTGCTCTGTGCCATAGTTACCAAAGGATAGAGCTCAGGTTAATTTAGTGACTTAAGAGTTCACCCCCTCCAGCAATAACCCAATTTCTTACACCCATATTCATTTCTTCTGACCTGTGGGAAGGTTCCAATTGGTGAACATCTGCTGGCAGAACTATGTGTCTTTTTCCGATCTCTATACCGAATGATCAAGATTAGTTTTACCCCAACTCAAATGCCATATTCTACCTTACCCACAATTCGCAGGATCACTACCTATATCATCTCTGTCATTATTTTAAGGAAGAGGCCCAAAATCTAATGATAAGAAAATAGCTCTCATAGAACAAACCAGTCCAAGAGTGTATGTGAGGTATGGTATTCCAGTAGCAGATCCTAACTGAAAAGAGCTGCAGACAGAGTGGTGAATGTTGGAATAGAGAAAGGTCCTCTGAAAGGCTCCGGACAATGTGCATCCCTAACTTGTGATCATCATTGCAAGTTCTGTTAGTTTTCCCCTGCCCCTCACAACCAGTAGTAGTGACCATCATAAGTGTGCTGAAAGACATTTGGTGACACAGGTTACAACCCAAAGTTGGGCTCTGATCTGAAGGGGCACACCATGTGCACCTCACATATGGAGCAGGAGTTTAATCAGGTCACTGGGTTGTATGGGTCTGACAGTGGTGGATTGCCAGAGAGAATCATTTACTGCCCCCTCCCACTTTTTTTAATTGGTCTGCAAGTGCCTTGCAATCATGCGATCAGGTCCTTCGGTGATCCATATAGAATAGAGATTCTGCATGTGCATGCATTACTTCTAGGTGTAGAGGATGTGAGGAAAGTGTAACACATCTGAAGCTACACTGGGTTCCATTATATTTTCCTAGATGACAGTAATATAGCGGGTGGAGAGATCCCCAGACAGCAATTTGAATTGCACACTTCCCTCAAGATATTCCAAAGTTCCTTTGTAATAGGTTAGAATTTTGGACTTCTTTAAGAGTGTCTCTAGCCCTGTCCTGCTTCATTGTTCATTGGAATGGCTGCCCCTACAAGCTAACCTGTAGTTAGATAGGGCAGCTTCCTTTGTCTCTTTGCTTTGGATCTCCCCTGATAGTCGGCTGGCAACTTCACCCATTTTCCTGCTTTCACCTAACAGAGACAATTACTGAACCTGTCCGAGTGGAATAAGCCTAAGGCAAGCAACTGCTCTGAACTAGTTTCAGAGCTTGCTCTGGTACAAAGATGGGGTAGAAAATTCCAGCCAGTGTGCCAAGATTTCTCAACCAGAATATGGATTTCCACACTAGTCGTGAGTGAGAGCCAGTGTGCCAAGATTTCTCAAACAGAATATGGATTTCCACACTAGTCGTGAGTGAGAAAGTCTGTGTTCCAGAGATGTGGTGAAAATTGAAAACTCCCCTTAAGAGGTTCTGAACCAATAAATGGGGAGTTCTACTTAGCATCCTAGAAGAGGCTGCTTTGATCTTTTTTCGAGGGAGAGAGATGACAGACTGCTCAGGAGGGGTGTTGGAGGTGCCCTTACACAAGGAAGCCACAGCCATGAAGGAGAAGGAATGTGAAAATGACAAGGAGGGAAGGATTGAAGCCACCCACTGCAATTTAGGGGAGGACCTGCTTCACTTTGATGGGTGAGAGGCCCATAAGCCTTGAAGCATCCTTGCAGTGTGGACAGACCCCCCTGTGCCCCAGAACATGAAAATCCCATACAACTCTCCACAGTGAGTTCTGCTAAAATGATTAAGGGAACAGGAAATATTGAGGGAAGGCTTCTTATGGTCTCTTACGCAAAGACGTAGACTGCTAGACACGCCCATAGCCAGAAGCATATTTTTAGGAGCATAGCCCACCGCTATGACCAAACATTGCAGCTGTGTAATATAGGTGTATTCTTTCATAAATGCTTGGGTGGAAAAAGGTATGGTAAGGAAGGATTTAAAGTACCCAATCCTTTTTGGTAGTGATAGAATCAATGATGTCAGAAAAGATGTCACAACAGATGTAATATATAGAGTATTAGCAGTGCATGGCGAGGGCACAAGTTATGGTTACCTTAGGGCATATCCTCGTTGGGGGCCGCACGGGGAGCCCCAAGGCCCTTGCGGGCCTAGCCAGCTCTCCAGATCCAGCGGAAGCTGGAATTGCTCCTGCCCAGGGCAGGAGAAATATTCAGATCTGTTTCCTGTGTCACAGAATAAAATGGTTTTCGAAACATGCATGATTCTCATCTTCGTCAATATCCCATTTTGTTAAAAGGGGCAGGGAAACATCTGAAGTCTGCTCCCAGCTGACCGGAGAATTTTTAAACCTTCCGTCAGCTGGGCGCGGAGTTCGTGTTTGCTGTTGCTTGGCAGGAGATTGAAATGGCTCCTACCAAGGAGAGCAAACGCAGATAAAATTGAGGTCCACACCTGCACATTCCTAAGTTGGAAAGAGAAAAGCCCATTGAACATGGTCAAGCACTTTTGGAACATCCAATGGGACTACCACTGCTTCACTTGTATCATCTTAACCTTGTTAGGTGACACTGGCTAACTGTCATAAGTGGTTTCTTCATGTGTATCCAGTGACAAAGCTTGCTTGGGAATCATGAATAAGTCGTTTGACATTATTTTCTCTAGGATCTTTACCTATGCATTAATGAGGGAAAAGGCATCAGAACAAGAAAATTGCAGCAGATCTTTTCCCGGTTTGGAGCTGAGATTTACTATTGCTTTAATAATGTCTCCTAACCAATAGAGCTTTCCACGTCTTTGCAAGCTGCCTGAAAGAAAGGAATGATCACTTTGTGAGAGGGATCATTAATCTGTCATCCCAAGGCAATGTTGGTGTCTCTTCATTATGCTTGAGTAAAGCCATTTCTCTTATTACCTCTCCTCTCATTGTTGCCTTATCGGCTGCCCACAAGGTCCGCACAGATAATACTTATCCCTTATTCCAATCTAGATATCTTCTAAAATTATTTTTTGATGAAGCTTTTTCCATTTGGGCTCTATTTCTGGTAATATTCAGCCTGGCTTGTTTGCACACTGGATTTATGTACCCTAAATCAATTTCTACTGTAATTGGTGCTTGATCAGAAGTAAGCCTGGGCAAAGTTCGCAGAGTTGAAAAAAAACTCTGCGCTAAACGGAGTTTACCAAGCAGGGGAGTGCGCTAGATAAATGCCGTTCACATTGATTTTCAGCGCCAGGTGTTAGTCCACACTGTGTAATCATTGCAAATGGCACCATGCACAGTGCAAGTGGCCGCTGCTTCCTTTCTGTCACTCGAGTAGACTTTTTATTCGAGCAGCAGCTTTCTCAACATGAACGGACGATTTCTCAATGTGAGCGGTCGCGAGCATATGCGCCCACTCTCAATGAGAAATCCGCCCGCCCGTGTTGAGACATCTTACCGGGAGGTTAATTTTCCACACTCGCACTCGCCGCTGATGATCACAAACGAGGAAAAATATCGCTGGGAGGTGGATCTTCCTCATTCGCGCTCGCCAACTTGACGTTGACGACTGCGAGTGACGAAAAAACTCCGTTCCGCAAAGCAGATTTTTTCAGAACTCTTTGAGCTCTGCGTAATGCGGAGTGTGGAAAACTCCATGAGCGGAGCGGAGTTCACCACCCAGGGTTAATCAGAAGCCCTCTTCCAGTATCCAGCATGGGATGATCATTGGTAGAACATAATTGTACCTAAATATCTGTATCTAGGAGCAGATACCATGTACACAGGATACAAAGGTGCCTTTGCTTCCTGGAATGTGAAAGATGCCATTAGACTATGATTAGGGCATGGTCCCTTATAAGGTCACAGAGGATTAGTCTATTGTTATCTCTGATCTTATTCAACGAAGAAGAATAATCTAATATTGGGGATAGTGCAAGGCTTCAGTCGCCCACTATTACTACCCTTGTGTGGTCAAGTGCTGTCAAGAGTCTAGAAAGTACTGTTTTATATAGAGCATCATTCCATTCACGTTCAGGGACTGCGGTTTCAGTATCCTATTGCTGCTTTTTGACGACATGGTATTTTTATGAGTGATGTGTATATATCCTGCAGAAGCGATATGTGTCCTAAACTTATTATCTTCGATACATCCTGATTAGTGGGAAGGCTTGTCGCCGGAGTGGTGTTACACTCTACCAGTTACCAGGGAACTCCATCTTCTGGATCGGGTTGACTGCCATTGTTAAAAGTACCTTACTTCATGTTAAGATCCTGAGGTAATGCTGTGTCCATGACTATTGTTCCCATCGTATACAGAAAAGCCTCCACTTCGTCTGGTTCATGGAATTCCCTTCCCATCACATCTGCAGTCAGAAGCATCTAGCAGGCTCCATCAATTTGTATATGGTTTCCCATTTGTGAATGGTCAGGCAAAGCACGCGGAGCTTCTTTTCTCTTTACCTTCATCTCATGGGAGATGTCAGCAGAAATACAATCTTGTGTCTATTATATAGTATCAGTCAAATTTGATTATTTTTCAAAGAGCTCGTTTGATGAACGTGTTGGTAGTTGCAGAAAACAAACTATGCCTGCTCTCTGGGTAGGGAATTTTAATATGTTTGCTGGAATGGACTCAATGGGCCCTCTGAAATTCAAGGGGGGTCAAAAGTGAAACTCATGAGTTTGGGGATTAAGGAGAAAAGCAATGCAAACATGTCTCCTTTCTCCATACTTTTTGGTATCCCTGAAAATAATATGTAGCATCAACTTCTGTCCTCCGTGTAAATCAGTTTATTGTTGGCCCCCCGTTGACTTCCATCACTGTCAATATGCTATCTTCCAAGACCAGCCCATTGGTCAATCTAATTTATATTAGATATCTCATTAGGGTTTCCAAAGTAATTTCCATCATGCCAGCAGGTAAATTCAGAGTGGAAGCTGTTCTTGTTCTCCTCATCAACAGCCTCCATAAAGAGAAGTTTTCTGCGTGGCTTTTGTTTTAACAATTAAGGTATCTAGAGGGTTGGTGGAAATTTAATTGATGGTTGAGATAGGATGGTCCTTGATCATGGAAGGCTTTATAGGTTTGAGTGAGGACCTTGAACTAGCATCTCTTCTGGGTGGGCAGCCAATAGAGGTCTCCGAGGTGGGGGCTTGATGTGCAATCATTTGAAGAGGTCCAGGATGAGTTTGGCCACAGCATTCTGTATGGCCTGGACTCTCTGAGGAGCTGGGTGGAGATCCTGGCATAGAAAGCATTGTTTTAGTCGAAGCGGCCAGTGACGAGGGCCTGAGTGACAGTCTTTCGTGTGTTGATTGGGATCCATCTGAAGATTCTGCAGTGTGGAGGCAGCAGGAGGCGACTGCATTGATCTGTTGTTTCATGATCATTTGGCTGTTGAGGATGATCATAAATAACCAAAGAAAAGTCCACTCGTAGTTCAACAAACTATCCTTCCAGTAACCTTAGTAATATAAATAGAAACAATATGTTTTCCTAAAATAACCCTCACCCACCAAAAGGTCCATGGTGGCATGCTTCATCATCAGGTTCTTCCTGCCCCACTGCAGGACGGCTGTGCTATGACTGATGGAGACGTGGGAACACTTTGGAAGGTGTGGGCTATACAGTGATGTGAGAGTGTAAGGGTCAGTTGAGGTGTTGAGGAAGCTGGTGAGGTCCATGGTGATGGGGTTTGCCCTGAGGTTGAAGAGGGTGTGGGGGTAAGGGTAGGGGTCAGTGGGTGCTCCGGAATGTATGGAAGACATGATGGCTGCGGTGTTCTGGGTGGTGAGCGGAGACCCGGCAGTGAGTGTGTGACTGGGGTTCGATGGTTGGTCAGGGTTGTTGAGGTTGAGGGTGGTGCGTTGGGGGTCAAAGTTGTGGTAGATGGAGGCAATCTTGCTGTGTTAGTAGTTTGACAGGGTGTCCCAGAGTTCTTAGGATGGGTGGGTGATGTTCTGTGTGGCTGTTGGAGAACTCCTTGAATATTTTGAAGATTTCCATGGTGTGGTTGGCTGCGGTGTTGATTCTGGTAGGTGGCTGCTTTCTTGGCTTCCATGATGTGCTGGAGGTAGTTACAGAGGGCTTTTTTGTGGACAGCTCTGTTGTCGGTGTTCTTTGTGACATACCACCTCTTCTCCAGTTGGTGGCACTTGCGCTTGGTGGTTCTGAGCTCCGGGATCTACCAGCTGGCATATTTTGAGGTTTTGTAGGCTTTTGTTGGTTTCAGTGGGGCAACTCTGTTGGTGCAGTTGGTGATCCAGGTGGAGAAGCTCTGGATGGCTTGGTCCAGGCCTACTTAGGCTTTGGGTTGGGTGGTGGTAAGGGCCTGTATCCACTGGGTTTCGGTCACCCTGGTCCAGCTGCTTTTGGAGGAGATCTGGCACTTAGTGATGCTATGAGAGGCATCAGCGATGGTGAAGTGTACAATGGTGTGGTCGATCTAGGTGAATTCTGTGGCATGGCTGAATTTGATTCGGTCAATGGAGGTGAAGATGGGGTCAAGTGTGTGTCTATCCTTGTGTGTGGGTCCGGTTTCCAGTTGGGTTAGGCCAATGTTGTTCAGGTTCTCTAGGAGTGCAATGGAGTTAGCATTGTTGGGGTTTTCACTCTGGAAGTTGAGGTGGCCAAGTAGTACATAGTGGTGGGTGTCGATGGCCAGTAGGGTGATGAGGTTGGAAATGGTGTCACAGAAAGTTGGGCGGGGTCCTTCTTAGTCTTCGCTTCTGTCTGTAGTTGGAAGTTGATGTGCTCCATGAGAGGCATGGGAACATATTTGGTGATAGTGCATCAAATGGTTTCCTTGAAGACGAAGGCAATGCCTTCCCCTTGTTTGTTGGTGCAGTCATGGTGTATCATCTTGTAGCTGTTGGGGGTGGAAATGGCAATGTAGGGGTTCAAAGAGGGGTTGAGCCAGGGTTTGGTGATGAAGGCAACATCAGTGGAGATGGTGTCCCAGATTTCCGTGGTAAGCTTGTGGAGTATGGGCATTGAGCATGATGAATTGGAGCAGTTCCGAGTTGTTCGAGGTCATTTGGATGGTAACGGCATGAGGGCCTTTGTAGGATGTCTTGCAGGAGAAGTGGTAGTGTCGGTAGGTGAAGGTTTCTTTGGTTGATAGTGGTGCAGTGGTGAAACAGCTGTTGCTGCTGTGTCATGGGTTCAGAACCAGGATTTCTCTGGCGGTGTATCGGAGGGTGGCAGGAGGGCCATCGGTCCTGGCACTGGTTGTGGTCCAGGCACACACGTCCTTTTGGCAGCAGGGGAACAACAGCAAAATTGGACTGGACAAACCAGATCCAGCAAGTATAATCACAGGTGCAGTCCAAAATAAAACTTGAATTAAAATTAAATTAAGGAGATGTCAAATGTAAATACAAATACCAAAATCGGCAAATTAAAACCACCGTGGCAGGAGAGAACTGAGATTACCAATAAAATTAGCAGGTAGCGGGCAGACAGCAGGATCAAACGGGGGCTCAGGGACTGGGAGTAGAGTCACAGTCTCGAGGAGCCAGCCGGAGGGGGCGGTACAGAAACTAGAGGTCAATGGGCAAGTGCTGGAGCCAAGCAACGGCCTCCAAAAGTAGTCCTGGGGGTGGGAGGGGCTGTGCGGGAGGCAGGCCCCTTTCTGATGTCTCTCTGAATATATCCCAAATATGTTTCAAACTGAAATCTGGGTAATTAACTGCAACTTGAAACTTCAAGATCTTTAGTTTCTCTAACAACATATTTGCTCTCTTTATATTCCATAACAATTTACATAGTTCATCAAACTTTGTGGGGAAATCTAAATGGTAACATTAATAAAAAGAAAATTATTAACTGGAACAAGCATCATTAATGGTGTTTAGTCTACCCCACCAAGATGAAAACAAAGGGGACCATCTCTTCGCTAAAGTGAAATCCTAATTATTATCTCACCCAAAGTGTTTTTAATTGTCTTACAGATGGAACCAGAGTACCATATGCCTCAATATGTCTTCTTAAAAGAATTCCATGCTAATCCAATGTGAAGCTCTTCCTTAAAATAAAATGTACTTAATCATAATACCTCAGACTTTTCAACATTCAATATGTAGTCCAAAATTTTGGGAAGGTCTTCTAGGTCCCTGAAGAAAGATAGAAGAGTTTTCTCAGGTTTAGAAACGTATTGGAATATGTCATCAGCATAGTTTAAAACTGCCACTTCATTGTCTTAAAACTTAAACCCTTACACAGAAGTAGAATTTCTTAACTTTATTAACAGTTCCAAGGACAAACTGATCACAAAAGCGGAGATAGAGTAAGTCTACCCTGGTCCCATACCCCACCCATAGCACAGCAGTAGATTTTCTCACGCTTTGCATCAACAATTCCAAAGCCATAATGACCAAATGGGTAGAAAGGGCAACTCTGCCTTGTTTCCCTATCAAGGGAAAAGTACAAAGAAGAATCACCATTTCCCTATCAGAAGGGGAACAGAGAAGGGATGTTCCTTCTCATCTCTCCTCTTTATCATGCCGGTAAAAACCCTATGTGCTAGATGAGAGAATGCCACTCACACAGGGGACTGGCATTCCTGGAAAGGGAAGCTGGCTGTCTTGTTGAACTCCAAAAATATTTTGTCCACAGTGACCAAATAGGTCTTTAGATAGAATCTTGATGCCATCAGGTATATGGATCATCTGGCTTGAAATAAGAGATCCTGCCACTAACTCCTGAAATGAACCAATCGGATACTAGAATATTCATTGAGATGGTGCAAAGAGTTGGTGTAGTGCTAGGTATCTGCATACACAGAGACAAAGACACTGTATTGTCTCTGTGTGGTTGGCCAAGCATCGGACCGCCATTGCTTCGGGCAGGTGACCGAACGTCTATATTTCGGCAGTCCCAAATGCCCAAATACAATGCGACCGCCATGCAGGCAGACAGAAAACTGGTTGAAAAGTGCCACAGCACAAGCTGCAGTGGAAAAGGGCAGTTCTCAAACATCCATGCACTGTGTGCCAGGAACCATGTGTATGGATATTTGGGGGGAACCACATGAGCCCCTTCGGCCACATTCCAGTGGCCCACAGGGGAAGCAGTCCTGCTTTGGGCCCCCAAAGTCCCTTTCTATTTGCCTTGTAAAGGCTGAGGGAAAGGGACTTCCTAATTCCTACAGCGCTGCCTCTTCAGGCACCACCCCCATTGTAGGGATTAGGCTCAGTCCACTGCTCCAATGGGCTCCTTGCGCCTGTCAGAGGTAACGGTCAGTCCCCTTGACCAAAGCGCTCTGACCACCAGAATTGTAATCTGGCGGTTTAACTGATACACTAAACATCAGGCAGACTGCCACCAACGGTCTGTTGGTGGCGGTCCGGCCAACATCAGAATGAGGACCTTAGACCTCAACAACAAAGAGTGTAAGAAATTCCTTTCCTATTTATGTTGTCTCTACAGACATCATGCGAAAAAAGACCTTTGGTCCGTCGAGAGTTTCTGCTTCCTTTTCTTTGCCACCAAATATAACGTCTGAAGAAAAGAAAACGGGCACATCTACATTCAGAGTTTTATTGGATGCAAAAATTCCAGTTACCAATCTAATGATCAATTTGTGTATTGATACTTGAAGAGGAAGATTTAATAAATGATGGCAACTTTGGTTGTTGTATTTTGTTAAACTGTGTCGCGCCAGTAAAAAAGAGAAGGGCAGAGTAACATTTACAAAATATGGCCTGCCACTAAACTCTTTTCCTGCAATGGTGCACAGACTTGACTGCCTTAGCACCCCACACACCTTTGTGCAGGTTTTGTGTTAAAAGGGTACCTTTCTAGTACACAATCCTGCAACTTGTTAAATTTTGAAACATTTCGCACATTGGATGTGTGCTTTACTGTGCGGCACACATGCATTAAGTGAAATGTTAGGAAAATAAAGATTTGTCCAACTTTGTGTCTGCCTCAAGGAGGCATTATTTTTCGATGCAGAGTGTAGTGTAACAATTTTATTAGAGGTTACATTGTGGCATAAAACATGGGTTGATGTGCCCATGGAATACCCTCTTGACGCAAAGCAACACAAAGTGCTATTTTCACTCAAGAAGAGGGACATTTCCTGCATAAAAACTGTTTTGTATGGAATGTCATTGCTACAGAGTTCTTTGGGGACCAGAAGAGTCCCGCTATACAAATATATATACAAGATACTTCATCTCCCCTTAGTTAAATAAAACATGAATGTTTTACATGTATGGAACCATAGCTCCTCAATGAGTTATCGAAGGGTTTGAGTTAACCTTCCAGATCTCACTGTGTGGGGTTGCAGGAGCAAAGGAGTGATACATGCATTGGGTCCAGGTAATGCAGAGGCAGGTGAATGAGCTGTGGTCTCCGGGCTCTCAGGCAGACAGACCTCAGTTCAGATATCTGGAGCCCACGAACATCGAGGCAGGATCTTGAAGTGCAACGAGTCGGCTGTGATGACCATTCCGGGACGGTGAGGGGTCACCATATGTCATTTGCTCATCAGGACTCAAAGCGGATCAGCATCAAATGGAGCACCAGACTTAAGCTTCTTCTTTTGTTTGACCAAGACTCGGTCTCCCTCCTTGAAAACAGTGTCCTGAGTACCTTGGCATATGTCTGTATAGGTTTTTATCTTGGATTTGTTCAAAGAATTTGTTTTACATATCTCATCAGCATCGGTCGTCCTCATCTGGGTCCAATGAGGCAGTTACGTTCCATGGCTCTCCAAAACATCAAGGTGGCAGGCAGCCGAGGTCTGTGCAGGTAAGAGTGATGGTGCTGGGTAGGGGGGATTTGGACGGACGACAAGGGAACATTTATTAATTATTTAATCTCCTCTCATGGTCGTCTGTCGAAATCCCCCCCCCCCCCCACCTAGCCCCACCGCTCTTACCTGTACGGGCCACGGCCCGGTGGCCGGGCTTTCACCTGTGGTGGAGTAGGGAGTCAATCTGTAAGCATGAATGGCCGAGCACAAAGCAGATCGGCGGTCACTGCCTTCCAGTGCAGCCAGTTGTCTCAGACTCTCAGGAATAACTATATTCAAACTTCATAATTTAATGCCTTCTTGAATAACAGAAAGTTCTTCTTTGACATTTTTGAACTTTTGATATTCAAAGTCATCCGTTTGAGGTCCTTCAAGATTGTTGTGAAATAATGTCAGATGAGAGTAATCTGTGTTTGTTGTGGCCAGAACCTGTACTACTGAGAGCGCATCAGGCATGCTAGATTCGAATATGAAGTTCACATAGGCCGCAGCTGCTTTAGACACTGTATCATGACACTGCAAAGGCACTGGTGAAAAGTAGTGAGCTGGATGTTGATCTTTCCCTGGCTGATGCACACTAGTGTAATAATATTCTTGCAGACTCAGCACCCACCTCTCAATTTGAGGGGGCATCTTAGCTTTTGGATTTCCAAAGATGGTGTGCAGCACCTGGTGGTCAGTGACAAGGGTGAAATGTTTAACATATAGAATCAAATAGAAGTGTTCACAAGCCCACACCACAGTTAGGATTTCTTTTTCAGGTTGGGAAAAAGCATGTTCAGTTTGTGACAGACTCCTGCTAGCACAATATGTCTCTGTGCATTTACATGACCATTGTTAATAGCCAGGATCACATCCAACCTCACGGGCTTGCATTGGCCACAATCCCAGTATGCAATTTTGAATCAAAATAGGCCCTTTAAGTCGCGTTCTCAATTGCATATTTTGATTTTCTTGAAGTTGTGATCCCATTCATGCATTCATCTGAAGACAGGATTCCGTTTTGTCAATTCTCTCAGTGGTGCAATGACCGTGGCATGATCACATCCTGTGGGGAACCAGTGGATTATAAAGCTTTTACTTAAGCTGGGTCTGGTGCCATTCCTCCTTCAGAGAAAACATGCCCGACGAATTTGAGGTTTGTCTGGTGGACCGCACACTTTTCTGCATTCAATGTGAGACCTGTATCAGCAAACAAACGTCAGACTTGTGTCAGGGCTTTGTCATGTTCCTTTCAAATAGCCTTAAATACTGTAATTAAAGGCACATGTGACATTCTGTATTATGCAGCAAATGAAACCCTGAAAGAGATCGGCAGATGATGACAACCCAAAGCTTATTTGTTTATATCTGAACAAACCAACATGGGCTGAAAAGGTCATTATGTACCGGCAATTTTTTTCTAGTTCGAGCTGATGATACCCTTTGTTCAGATCAAGCGGGAAAAGACTTTGGCACCATTCAGCTGTGTAATCATGTCTGCAATTTGTGGACGTGGATGTCACTCTCACTAGATGGCCCTGTTAGCTTGGCACATATTAACACAGAAGTGTTGATACTGTTTTTTTGGGCAGTACCACTATGGGTGAGACCCATGGCATTGGACCAGTAGAGCGTTCAATGATGTCAGGCTTTAACAGCATTTAAAGTTGTTTTTCAACAGCTTCCTGCAAGTGAAAAGCAACTCAGTGATGTTGTTGAGCAACAGGACAAATGTCCTCATTAATGTGAAGCTAGACTTTCATGGTTATAAGCTTTCCTAGTCCATCAACCAATGACGGGAACTGCATCCCGTTATCCTTTAAGGAAAACTGGCTGCATTTAAAAAAAAACTGCTTTATTTAAAAGCAGTCCTAGACATGGTGGTCTGCTGAGCCCAGCAGACCACCATACCTGGGAGGGCCTGTCATTCCCAATGGGCTCACAAATTGCGAGAGGCTCTTTAATATTAATGAGCCTCACAATTTGCGACCCCATTGGGAATCTCAAACAGTGTTAAACACACTGTTGTACATGGCAAATTGCACCTCACCTCGCAAATTGCGACTCGCAAATGAGTCGCAATTTGCAAGGCGCAATTTTGCTGGTCGTACATCTGACCCTGAGTGTCTTTCGCAACATATGTCATCTGAACCAGTTAGACTGGAAACCATCGATAACTCAGAGATGTATGGCTTCTTCATCAGTGGATTTATTGAACTTGCAAGGCTTGATGAGAGCCTCAAGCTCTTTTAGCAAATTCATCCATCATTTCTCCAGTTTGCTTTCTTGCTTGGTTGAAGATTTACCTTTCATAGTGAACATTCGGCATTGAATTGAACTTGACTTCTAAAATCGCCTTAATCTGACAGCAAGATATTTCATCACCTTGTGGTATTTTACTTATCGCTGCTTTCACTCCATCACCTTCAAGGTTCTTTAAGTATGTGATGATCTTCTTGTCATCTGCTTCTTCTATTGTGTCTATGGAATCATTGATCTTCTCAATCCAGACAGTCCATCTGCTGCCAATATGCAGCTTTTTGGCGTTATCAAATAAAAGTGGTGGTTTAAGGATTGCTGCAGCATCATAACTCATGGAACCTCCAGCTGTCAAGAGCCCAAGGACATACTAAGGATTTTGGGAGCCGTGGGCCTAACGCATTTTAGGGGCCCCTGTTCGGAATAGCTTAGATTTTATGATCAAATTTCAACTCCTTTAATCCCTCTTTATCCAGGTCACTGACAGTGCTCAGGCACACTTCTCCAAATTCCAAATGTGTTTAGATCTAATATTCAGAGGTAATGATGTGTTTTCAATATTGTAACACAGCAGCAGCTCACTAATATTACTACAAATAATCTCTGTGACACCATTTCATTTTTCATGTGTGATGCCCTGTTTTGATCTAAAATATTTTTTTTTATGGATGTTGCATAGCATACAAACACAACATTTCTCTGTAAAATGTCTGCAATATACTCTCACACATCACCCATAATAAAAGTAAATAAAAGGAAAACAAAACTTAAAAAATCTGTTTAGGTATTATTCAAGGTCATCAGGAAAAGACTCTGGAAAACAGAGCTGGCCCAATCTGGGAGCCCCCAGAATGACTGGAGCTCTGGGCCAGAGTCCACTATGCCCAAGCCTTAAAACGTCTCTGTGAGAGCCGAGCTAGTTCTGGTGAAGTTGGCTGCCCACTGGGACCTTCACCATTCATACCATCTCTGGGCCCCAGGTGCGCGTTTGCATCAGTGCTGTTGTGACAGCTGTGATGTCTTATGGCCCCCTTTTCCGTCCTTGGCAGTGAATGTCGATTTTATATCTTGCATGTGTTCATTGCGGTTCTAAACCTTGTGCATTGTACCTGCCCTTTACTCCCGTGAGTGTTTCTTGGTGCCTGTATGCTTCTACATTTGATGCGCTTTTGCACCTTGCTCTCACCACCTTCTGCTCTTCTTGTTATGTGCACTTGAAGCCTTAATGTTATGTGATGACACAGTACCTCTTCTTTTCGCCTTACCAGCACATGCTGGGACGACTCTGACTGAATTTTTTGTAGGGTTTTCGCTTTCTTCAAAAATCTTGCAACGGCTCGAGTGGCGCTTTGACTCCACAAACGCCAACCGTCGATCGTTGATCGTCACTTCAACAGAGGCACACGTGAAACGCATGAGAAGTTTGCTGTATCTCGGCAAACTCTCTGGGAGAGCACTCAAAAAACTTCGAATTACAGATCTCTCTGCCTTGCCACCAGTTGTACTGTCCTCCACAACCCGATGGCATGCAAAGGACTATGCCACACACGAAGGCCTGTAGTCCACATCTTTATTCTTCAGAATGCAACCGTTTACTAACTTGCAATACGTCACCAACTTTATTTAACCACACCTAGACACCCCAGCGCTTATGTCATTCCTACAGAGTCCTTTGGTGACCAGAAGGGTCCCACTATATTAAATATATACATAACACTACAAATAGAATGATGCATTATTGTTAAACAGTGGTGTCAAATGTAAATCGCAATGAGAACTAAGGGTTTACTGTGGTTACTTGAAATATTATAGGACAGATTGAAGGAAGTGGACCATTTAGGGTCACTCATGTCACTAATGGCCACCTCTCAACCTTCCATACCAAATGAAGAGTTGGTCAGACAGTAGAGAATACAAACCAATAACCCTTTATTATATACACTCAGAGCGGAGCCCAGTCTGCCCAGTCACTAAGAGTGCTGCAGAGGGAATAAATCGACAAGCATAGAGATACATTATGTACGTTTCATAACTGGGCTAAAACACGCCCATAGTGGAATTTTCCAGGTAGGTGCAGCCAAGCATTGGAATACAAGAAAAAATGGTCTCAACACTCGTTTCTTACACAAAGATGCAAAGTCCAAGGTTGTTCCAGTCGGGCCTGTCACCAGACAAGTGGGAGGAGGCCTCTATCTAATGAGAAAGGTATGCGCTAATAGGAACAGTGTACTCCTTACGGGAACAGACCTACATGGCAAGAACAAAACTTAGACTGTAACATTTCTCGGAATTAAACTAACTTAGTTTTGAACTTCCTAAAATGGCACCTGCAAAGAAAATAGCGCAGAGAATGCTAACTTACACAGGGCAATGTGCAAACATGAACATTTCTGTTCTAACAAGATTGTATGTTTTTTCAGCAGCATTATCAGGATCAGAAGAGAAGCAGATGAGATTGGAAGGAAATGGTTAGAGGGGATTAATGAATGCAGTTTAAGGCTGAAAGTAAGGAGTGTTATTGGATAACATTAAAGTAGGAAGGGGTTGTGGTAGGGGCAAGGAATAAAAAAACGCCGAGATGTAGGCCGTCACAATAGGAAAGATAGTTATTGTGTGTTGTTTATAAAAAAACACCACATTAAACTGCTCTGACGTGTTCTATCATCTAGTACACTCACCTTATCAATTGCGACATCGCCATTACATTGTATCTTCTATATTTATTGATGGTAGCGGCAACCATCTTGAAAAGGAGCGACTTTCAGGACTTCACTTCTGTTTCTTTAACAAAGGCGTCACAGCCCAAAAAACACCATGACTGCACAACCACCTTACACCTTTCCCATCTACACCTGCAGCCTCCCCTATTCTCTGAATGACAGCAATGACATAACGGAACAAGATTTTAATAGTTGGCCTAGCTGCAAAGGTAATTCAGATCCACCAACAGCCTTCTCTGTTCTCCAGTTGTGACTATTTTCTTAAAAGAACTAGGGGCACGCATGGAAGTAGTGGTCAGTATTCGTCCGATGGATCTTTTTAGGTTGCTGTCTTCCCTGACTCAGAAAGTTAATCCTACTGCAGTATTAGTGCTGGTCTCAATCATGAATACATTCAATGTGGAATTTGTTGACATTTTACTCGTACACCAGTAACAAACTTCTTCACCTACAGGTATAACCTTAATTGTTTTAGTTTGTCATTACTGCCATCTAGTGGCCAGTTACCTAAATAGCACCCATCCCGTCGGAGTTACAAATATATAACTGAGTCACTTGTTGGCAGTGGCACCTGACATCATTCATATTTACAATAACTCCACACCTGCTGACAAAGTTTTGAATTGTTCTTCGTGCTGGCTAGGTTTGCATATTCGCATGCTCTCCTTAACTGGAAAATTGGTTTTGCTTCAGTTTTTAAGAAATACAGTGAAGTTCTCAGTAATTTTGTTTATAAATATTACCACTCCCAACCCACAGAAAAAGATCAGTCCCAAAGAGTTAATTTTCAGACCATCATTTCCTCATTTTTCAAAATCTATTAAAACTTAACAGCCTTGAACAATTATCTGGCGCACCGTATACATATCAAAGAGGATGTGACCTAGTTATGGTTAACCTAATTAAAATTGTGTGTGTGTTAAACTCTTTGAATTAACTATTTAAACAATTGTCTGATTTCAGTTGACATATGGTTTTCTCATCCACCCTCACTTTCACATTTGACGACATCATAAAAGGACCCTTCAACCATATCCCATAAAATTGTTTATCAGAAGCTTTTAAAGAAATTGCCACTAAAATTCATCTCAACGATGTCAACAACTCCACCAAGAATTATCAAACGCCACCTATTTAAACCATATATAAAATCACTTCTGTTCGACTCAAAATAATTGCTGCTAGGAATGGTAATTCTTTCTTCTGTGATCGCCTACATGCAGAATGTAAATAAAGCCCATCATAATCGAGAAACACAATGAAGATCTCATAAATCCACCAGAAATCTGTGCAAATACACACAAACCATCTAATTTTTCTCTCCATAATAAAAGGAACTTCCACTATTTCTGCCAACTCTGATGTTAATTAATCAACATATATTTACAAAGGGTGCTTTCCCATATTCTCTACAAACTGGCATAATTTCACTTTTAATAGAAAAAACATAGGACGACCTCTCACAACTCATCAACTACAGGCCAGTTATCGTAAAGTCATAGATAAATGTGTTTTTGATGAAATTCAGTCCGTCATAGTAAATAAATGAACATATATTCAAAATAAATATGTCCTTCAAAGGTGCCAAATCACTGAAACAGTCATGTTAAAAATTCTTGATGACAATCGTTTTATTCTTGACAAAGGTGAGGCTTGACTTCTGGTCCTACTCAGTTTCTTATCAATCAATAACACCATAGATCATCAGAGAATATTTTACATACTGGAACATTGCATGTGCTTTAAAGGAATGATTCCTAGCTCGATTAGATCATTTGTAGTGCATCCAAGGTAACTAACTGCTAAAGCTTGGAAGCGTGTACATAATCGCATTTAAACCATAC
Organism: Triturus cristatus; assembly: GCF_964204655.1. NCBI lineage: Eukaryota > Metazoa > Chordata > Amphibia > Caudata > Salamandridae > Triturus > Triturus cristatus. The sequence continues at coordinate 433,799,975 of NC_140588.1, forward strand.
ACTTTACCCAAATTCAATCTCTTGAAAAGATCCCTGGAAGCAAGTTTTGCTCTAACTCTGTTTAATTTGTGCATAGAGCCTTTGAGACACACAGTGAAGAATTCTACCACAGCAGCTTAACGAAACTTGAGGCCCCCCCTGCAAAGTTCAGAGAGGGGGCACCCCACGCTCCGGACCTAGTCAGAAGCTTTAAGGCCAGGGGCCGTGCACAGTGCCAAGGGGGCCCCCTGAAGCTAGCCCACCCCTCCCCCCTTCACACCGCAGGGGAGGCGGGAGCTTTTGTTACACGAGTATTCCACCATTGCAATGCATCGATACGCTTATGGCATCTAAATTTCCTGAGCAATCTCTTCTCTCTGATGCTTGCCTCCTAAATATTTTCCATTCCATCCTTCACGAGTGGATACCCTTCACCTTCCTTAGACTAGACCCAGAGAAGGCAGAATTTATGTTACTTTTTCAGCAACACAAACCAACTTTTGATCACAATGGGCTTCCTGAAATTCATCCAGTTAACACCACATCTACTTCTACCTCTGAGGTTAACTGTTCTGGCATTTGGCTGACCAACATTTTTCCATGTCCTCCCATATGGAGCACAAAATTAAAGGGTCAAAAACACTCTATTCTCCCTAAAAAAATATTAAAATGTTGCCTGGTCCTTGAATCACTTATCACAAAAAGACAGGATTATGAAAACTCCTTTCTTAAAGGTATCAACAAATCTGCATGGGTGGCCCTTACTGCTTTGATGAACACTGCTGCCAGACTTGTGCTTGTTGCAGAGAAATCTATTATAGACCTGGGCAGAACTTGTGGAATTTCACTCAGCGGATTCACACAGAGTTACATAAAAACTCTGGAAGTTTCTGAGTAGATCCAGCAACGTGTGCAAACCGCACGTTGCACTGCTCGGACTCCAATTTCAAAGCTTGAAAAATCAGTGCGAAAGGCACCATGCTTTTAGGTCTCGCCTAGCTATCGTGTAAGCGATCGCACAGCGAGACTATAGTAAGGGGCTCCCAAAAGTGCTCCCAAAAGCGGATTGCATGGTGAGCACGCGCACAATCACGTTCATCGTGCCGCCATGCAATCCGCTTTTTTGAAGCACTTCAGCCCACTGGCGACGGGTGTGCGGTTACACGCACAATGACGAGCAGAGGCGCCATATGGCTTTCCTCTCTCGTCATGGTGCGCGCACATCGCACACCACTCGCCAGCCAGCCTGCTTTCACTTTCACATCGCTTAATGCTCCTTTGCATTAATGTGTTCTCGTGGTTTTTTAAGTCACCGATACCATGGTTTTATATTACCATCATAGCCGTTGATTTATTCGCCCATTTAGTCACAAGCATCCTCCTTTTGTTTAGCTACGAGTATCTCCTAAACAGACACACGTATTTTTGATGATGGTCTTCCTTTTTGTTTTCCGTTTATCCATTCTAAGATGGCCACTATGGTTACAGTTTTGTCCCATTTCTATTTTTATTATGTTTACGCGCGGATTTTAGGCACAGGCACTTCGGATCTACATTACCATCACAGCTATTTAATTACCTTTTCGTCCAGCCATGAACATTTCTAATACCGGTAAGCGTTTTCTTTCAGCCGATTTTTACCCCGGCTTCTCGTCACTATACCAAACCCATCGCGGGTTCACCCGTAATTTCTCTTCTGTTTGCTTCTTTGATAGCCTGATACTCCGACAACTACCTTCGCTGTATACTTTTGCCCAAGATTCATACTTCGCACGCTATGCGTGGTAAGTCCATTAATAGAATTGTCCTTTTAGAACCAATTTGTCAGTTTGAATATGGGATTCATGTCCTTATTATGTTTTCTGCCACCCTCAGTTATCTGCAAACTTTATTACCAACGACCCCATTGAGAAGCTTTGTAAAGTGCTCTATCTTTTGCTGCCGTTACTTCATAACGGTAATATTGGCTAAGGGAAAGTACAAAGAAGTGTTGGGAAGTTAGCCTAATAAGTGAAAAGGAGACCCTTATCTGATACTCTCCACCGTAAGCCCATTGCTCAGGCTCCCCCGGGTCACGCTGTTCCCGCCCTAGGGTTCTTTTATTCCCCCTTCCTCCCTCCTGATACCAATCCCAGGCAGCCTCTTTACTTTTCCCTCAATATACTCTTCTTCTTTAAGCCCTGTTCACCTTCCAGTCCTTGCGCCTAAAATTATAATTCACTTATAAAGCACATTTCGAGTTTTGCACCTCGTGATAGATGGAAACATTTGATACTACCACATTATATTACCCGTTTTTTACGCAATCAGTCGGATCTCGAATTAACAGTACCACTGGGAACGAGGTACTAATTCTTGGCCTCAGCTTGTACTTCATTCATCCTTTCTGGCCGTCCGTATCCGTTATTGTGTCTCTGCCTCTGACTGACTCCGTCTCTCGCCCCGCCCCCTCCACTCTCCCGCCTCCGCTCCTGTCCATTGGATTGCATTCCTCACAATCTCTATTGACCCACTTTTCACCCTGGGAGCTCAGGCTGCCTCTGGAGCAGTAATCTGAGAGAGATGCAAATGACTTTCCCTAGGCGAGCAGAGTCCGCTTTCATGCGCCTCTGCCCCCCTGTCCTTCTCTGGAGACCTTCCCCCGTTATCCTCTTTGTCACCTTCCTGTATATTATGCGTTTCCTGTACATACCTACTGTGACTCTAGTCTGTTTAATCTTGAAAAAAAGTATGACCCGGTAACCAAGCCTTCTCTTGCAAAACTTTTTTTAGTTACATTTTTAGTGTTTAAACACTTTTAAAACACGTGGACATTTCTAACCTTGCTGCATTGTTTATATACTTGACTCGCTGTTTACATTTCTACAGCTGTAACTTTAAAGTCCATTTCACATGGTTGAGGGGCAATGACCCCCTCCCCCATCCTGAATGAGACCTAGAGCTTGAGTATTGATGGACAGAGGGTTCACTGTTGGTTACATCTGCTATAATCTTCACACAAATTAGGAAGTCTGAGATCATGCTTTATGTTATATAAGGCCAATTGGAGTGTGTTTTGATAATGAATAACGTTACAACAAACAAATGATGGACGGAATGCTGACAATGCAGACATTCTCCCCCAGTCAAGAGATCTGGGTTAAATCCATCGTTCTTTTGCCCACTACGCCACCCCAGTTTAGACATGGCCATATGCAAATCAGTCTTGACCCTGTGCCTCATGGGAACAGTCCAGCCCGAACTGCCAAGCCATGTCTTCCCTGGACCGGAATCAAGCATCCTAGGACCGGTTTCTGGCTATCAGCCGTCATCAGCCAGGATAGCTTGACTCCAGTGGCGTAGTGAGCACGGGTCCCACGTCTGGGAATACCCATCCCACTTAGGGCGAAAAGCGTTACAACAAACAAATGATGGACGGAATGCTGACAATGCAGACATTCTCCCCCAGTCAAGAGATCTGGGTTAAATCCATCGTTCTTTTGCCCACTACGCCACCCCAGTTTAGACATGGCCATATGCAAATCAGTCTTGACCCTGTGCCTCATGGGAACAGTCCAGCCCATCATTTGTTTGTTGTAACGCATTGATAATGAATAACGTTATGGGTAGTAAAGAAAAAAAAGAATCCAATATATTTACCCCTCAAAATAGCTGTCCAGTAAGCAATATTACAATTGGCACCATCGTTTGTGTGTTGTTAGTTGTGATGGAACTAATTTGCAATGTTTGCATTTGAAAATATATATATATTTTTTTAAGAGCTTTTGTTTTTTGGGGTAACAGAGGCATGTACTTGCTTCTAATTGTGAAAAGTCTCAAATTTTATATTATGATTGTGTATTTCAGTATTTAAGGCGACATAGTAGGGTTTCCCTTTCTATAAATGCCTTACCCTTTTGTTAGTTAGCATCTGTATCCACTCATACATTGAACACACAACTCACCAGCTTGATGTCTTGGGTCTGCTTCTGATAGTTGAAGACAAACAAATATTATATTGAAACTGGTAAAGTTAGGACACCCTTCGGAGGGCTAGCTGCATATTGTGGAATGCTTTAAATTTTAATTTCTTATGGCATGTCTAAAATCATAGTATATTTTAGCTTCATTTTATACATTGAATAAAATATCCTTGTAGTGCTTCTTCAATTGCATACGTCATCTAATATAACTACATATACTTGATTTTTGCTTTTGTTTTCTACACCTGGTCTCTATCATGAGAATGGCTAGGCTATATGGAATACTCTGTTATTAATTAGTATAAGGACTACTTTCCCGACACGGCCTCATAACCTCTGATTCGGTTTTCAAACCTAGGCAAGATTTCTCTTTTGAAGCATTGCATGTTCCACTATGTGGGCAGAGCTGGTCTGTTGATCAATAGGGGAGCTAGGATTGCAAGTAAACACCATTTCAAAATAAACCTTTAGTGTGAAGCTTTTGGTAATGTATGTTTACAATAACAAAACTACAGAGTGTGTAAGACTGCTTGCATTTACACGAGTTTAAGCTATTGGCATTGTAAATGACAATGCCTTCTATTTATGTTTTTAAAACGAAAAGAAAAATAAAAGGCATTGTTATTTGCAATGTCAATAGCTCAAACTTGCGTGAAAGCGAGACCTATTGCATTGCAAATGCTTGTTTTTTAGTTGATTTTGCTCCACATGTGTAGAAAATATACTCGGAAAGTAGCCCTCTGACCATAACCACTCGTGACTGCCCGCTTGTGTAAAATCTTGCTGGAAGTCCTCCTAGGGACTCCAAATCACACTAGAGGACCTCAAATCTTGCCCAGCCCCAACAACTCACACTCTGAAGCCTCGCATTGTTCCCATTGTCATCTCATTGCTCAAATGGGAAAAACATTCTTCCACACGAGTAATGCAGAGTCGCCAAAATTTCCAATTCTGCTCTCAGACTTAAAATTCTACCTGGGTCTAGCTGTGAACTAAACTGACTCCTTGCTAAAACCATCATTACATTTGAGGTTGCCTGTTTCATATTTGAAGGCATTGACCTACAAAGGCCAGACTACCTTTCATCTTCCTTTAAAATTAACAGAATTGTTAGAACTCCCCTAACCTTTCCCTTCCCCTCCTTTCCTTTTATCTTTTTGCCCTCTTTCATTCTGCCTTTGACTTTCACCACAGTACGTTCTCATACCTCTTATACCTTATTCCTCCGCTGGACCCTCGCCTGCTTTGCTCTTTCTCCCTTTCCCCTCTCAGACATTCTTCTTAAACCTCTCCTTTGCTGACATTACCTGATCCTTTCCTCTCTTGCCTTCCAAAGCCCCTCTCCCGAGTATGCATCCATCAAACTCAAACTGCTTCTCGCTGCCTGCCTTCCTCTCTTTCTTCTCCTACGTTATCAGTATCAACATTCTTTACATGTTCCCTCCTTGTGACCATGGATGCTTAGTGTAGCAATTAGTGTTCACCGTTCCCTCTTGTCTCAGTAACAATATTTCTGATCTTCATTAATATTTTACTTACAAATTAAATCAACGCTTAGCTTGGGCCGAGTCCCCTTATATAATAACACGACATGATTAAATATTAAAAATGTAAATAATGACAAAGGACCTTTCGCTACCAAGCAAACACTTGTGAATACCTCAACCTGCCTCATCTATGAAGCGCCAAAAAGTGAATGAAGAGGATAACTCCACCTTGAAAGGTTTTTGAGCCAAAAGTGATATGGCTGATCTCGGTTTATATAACAGCTAAGCATTAATTTAGGCTGCCAGAAGTCTTGTAAATATGTGTTCTGGTCCCTCCTCTTCATTCACAAGTATGCATCTCGAAGCTACACGAGTGGATGCTGTGTTTGAACGCGCCCATCACTCACAGGCCTTGCCTCGCATCCCTCAACATGGTCCACTAGCTAAGGAAATGTGTGCGTTATAGAAGTACATATCCGCGTGGGATAGTGGTAATTATTGAAATAATTTACTCAGCACATGTATCGCAAGGGCATTTTTAAATATTGTTGTCTTATTTTACTTAACAATTTACCCCATAAACTGACTGTGAGTCTATTGATCTGGGCTTTTTCTCAGATACTTTGTTTAGTTTTCCACAATAGAAGAATGCTACAGAACACAAGGGCACATCTGACCAGCAAACGATGATTAAGCATTTTCTTACAGCAGTAAATAGAAGATCAATATCAGATTTTCCACCTAAGACAACATTGCACTCTGGAAATAGATTCAGCAATACAGATCATATTATCCCAGAGGGTGAGCCATAATACAAAATCATAAATGTGCCAACTCCCCTCAAACAGGAAGCAGATATTCTTCTCTGCAGCACTCCTTTCAAAGGTTGTAAAATGTGTGTAGCCACGCCCCACATGTTCTCAGCAATCACAAAATACTATTTTACATACACTCCTGCATATATTATTTTACCAAAATGTTCTAAGGGCATTCAACAATAACAAATACATCTTCTCTGGTGGTTTAAAAAAAGTTAATGTACTTCTCTTTCACACAAACACATATGATGTGTACTCGACCTATAAATGCACCCTATGGACCCAATTCTTAATGGTATTTTCACTCCTAATTGTCAATTAGAAGTTCAAATACCATCATTTGTGTGTGCAAATTCGTGTTACTGATTCAGAAAATGTGAACATGCACAGAAAAATCTAATTGCTCTCACTTCCAATTCCGCCAGAATGTATGAGTAACTTGTGGGTGTTGCATGGCAGGGTTACCTGCAAACTTCAACCTAAAAAAAAACAACCATTAAGATACTATGGGTGTCTGCAAATTTGCAGCCATGCTGTCCTTGGTAGACTTTGGCTGGCTCCACTGCACTCAGCGACCAAGTGCACACATTCATAGCTTCCTGTGCGAGTGCAACTTAACTGCATAGGATCCCAATGAGGCCCTTCTGCAGACTCATGGATGCTGAGTCAATGCTCGTTAACCACCATGGGAATTAGACCACACCTGCCTCAAGGGACCAACGTGGCGGAGCATTAAGTGCAGGCAGAGTACATAAGATCATTAAACCACTGCCGCATATCCTGGGATGACAGAACTTAGGCCCTCATCTATATGTTGTCGGTCAGGCTGCCCATCCTCCGTGACGGAGGTTTCAATCTATCCACCGAGCCTGTGGGCCTTCTCCTGCCCGATGGTGGATGGGAGAACTTCCACCAGCCATGATGTGATCTCCCCGTCCTGACAGTGGCTATCTTCCATTGGTGGCACACATTCATCTGCTATCAGCGAATACTCCATCAGTGTCAGAGTAGTGGTACACCGCCCTTCAAATTTATATATGTCCATCAGAATTCCAGCCTCACAGGGTGTACTGAAGGAGTAAATACGTTGTGCTCATGTTTTGGCTTGCCGTATCCTTTTGTCTTAAAGACTTACATATAGGTCACTCACCTGAGATGAATGGGCAAAGTAATCACCCCTGAACAGCACAGTTTAAAACACACCCCATTGCATACCATGATCCTTTGCCTCTCTCGTCTTGGGGCAGCAACAGATAGGGTGTATGTTAGTTGTCTTCAACTTTAGTGATTTTTATGGAATTGCACCTTACTTTTCTTGTAATTTTTTAATTAATTTTGTTAATGAGCTTCACCATGTATGGAAGAAGAAATCCCGGATTCTCAAACACAGAATTGGCAGTTAGGGCTGAGCCACAATTATTTGGAGCCCTAGTTCAATGTACCACAGTGCAAATGTGGGAGAGAACTGTCTCAAGAGTGAATGCCACATCTAACACAGCTCACAGGAGGAAGTTAGGAAGCCCTTGAATGATCTGTAGGGGAAGAGTAAGATCCCTGGCCTCTAAAGCCCACCTTGAAGCCTAGCAGACTGGTGGTGGTTCTCCCAAGCCTATTAACCTCTTATACCTGGTTGAGGTGGAGACTGATGAGTACAATCAGTGTATGTAATAGAGCAGCTGTGTCTTCATAAATTGTATCTTACTGAATGGTAATGATTTTACACATTTTTGGTACTGTTTTAAGGTATTTATGAGCCAAAACTTTATTCAAATGTAATTTGATTTTTGGTGGAAGGTTCCTTCATTCACAATCCACTTTGTTAATTCTTACAATAATATATTTTTCTCATAATGTAATCTCTGCACCCACATATATGTTTAGATTTATTTGTTATACTCTGCTAACAATTGACCATTATGTTTTAGTATTGTCTTGCAGCATTTTCATTATACTTCACATAAACCATGTTGTCATTGTCTTTCTATGATTCTGGTCAACAACCCGAGGTGAGCATTTTTATGTTCTTAACATAGTATAAGTAAAACATTTTTCTAAACCACTTTTATCACATATTAAATCGCATATTAAATCAATCACAAGTACAGCCCACAACTACTTGAAAAGTGTTAGTGGCCAATGGCTACATCTCCCATAATGCAACATTATGGATACGTTTGATGTCTGTGATATTACATTTTCATCAAACTGTCTGTTGGACTGATAACACATGTAGACAAGTGTGCTAATCGTTTAAATAACTATGTACAAACTTTATAAATCTTTATACATAAAGCTTTGTAAACTTTACCCATTGTCACACTTTCCATTGTTAATATTATTACTCTGTGTTCATGGGCACTAAAGATTCATAAACCTTCTGATGCATTCTCATGTTGTCTCTAGACTTTTTAGGTAATTATTAATGTTATACAGATATTCCATTTATAGGATATCGTGTCCTATGCAACAATGTCATTGAGAAAGGTGGATGGCTAATACAAACCTTAAAATGCAAAAGCACCGCCTTATTACTTTTGTGTAATGACTTACAAGTATGACGTTATATCAATACTTAGCATCTTACTTAATGTTATGATTTTAATGTTTGTGGACATCATCTCAGTCACATTAAAGAAGTATATTTTGAAGATTATCATTAATGTATTTTTATGTCTCCTTTAGCAACACAGAAATGACCATTTTATTAACACTAAGAATAAGACTCTAATCCTCAAATCAAGAATTTTAACTGAAAAATGAAAAAGCTGATATACAAATGGTATGTAAAAAAAATTATATAGAGATGTGCTACTAATCAGGTTTCTCATTTACATTTTAGGATCATCAGCCAGAGCTGATGTCCAGGAAACATCACCAAATACCCCAACTACCAGTCCTACTCCTACAGAAACCTTCAGTGGAGCCTCAGCTCCTTCTGGTTTGGATACAGAAGAGGAGCCCTCCTGGCTTGTCATGTTTATCTCCGCAGGCTGCTAGGGTGAGCCTCTCTCTGCATAACCTTCCCACTAAGTGGAATGTATTGCCTGCCCCTCATTAACAAGCAATATTTGTTGCTACTCCCTATGGCCCCACAGCTATCACTACTGCTGTTCTGTGCACCCCAGTCCTGGCTCCTGCATTGACAACACCAACAACATCTGCAGTCAAGCCAGGATCCAGTGTTAAGGCGCACACTGTTGATAGAGTAGTGGGGATAGAGATAGGCCAGCACTGGGACAATGGAGTGAAGCCACTGATGCCCACAGTTTTTGTAAAACCACGAGCCACAACATCATTGGAGTAACCTCCAGACACAAAGACCAGGTGGACCAGGTCATAGTGTGCCTCAAAGAGAACAGTCAGCTCCACGAGAGCAAAACTAGTTGCACTTGGAGCATAATGGCCACATGGAGACGCAGATATCTGTTTTGTGCTCTTTGTCTGTAATGGTGCAGAATTTGTTGAAGGAATGTGCAGGACAATTTGAGAGTCACCTACCCCTTTCTCTGGACCTTTGACATCAGGCAACACTCCAACAGGCTCCTCCACAGAAAGGGAGGCCCTGCAACCCCTGGAGTCACTTTTCGTCACCTCCAACTCTGCAACTGCATCAGTCCCCTTCACAAGGGGTAATTCGGCTCAACCAGTGGGAGTAGGTCCCACCAAGACTACCACCAAGAGGTAAACGTCCTAAATTTCTTCTGTTAGACAATACCTTTCACTCCAAGTAACTGGCTTAACCCTGATAATCCATATCCATCATAATAGTCAATTCTGTGTAATTTATTTTGTTACTTCTTTATAGTTTGTGTTCTTGTACATTTTTGTGAACATTTAACGTTATTTCTTATGTAAAATTAGAAAGTACTGTGCAAAACTTTGAAAATACATTAGATTGTTATTCAGTGGGGCTTGGTAATAACAGGTTTAATAAATAAATCAATTGTGAAAAGTTTTGGGAAATTGATCTACACATTACCCGCACTGTAAGGCTACACATATCTTTCAATTTACAACTCTACACCCTAATTAATAGAAATTTTCAAATCGACTTCCTTATGATCTCCTTCCACAGGTATCATTCAAAAAATACAATGGGGATGGTATTGTACATCCATAATAATGAAATCATCCATTCGTCAACACAGCAATTACACAATCATTATTATTTTTCAAATATGTCATTTTTTTGTCATCAATCTTGTGGGTTTATGCTAGGCCCAGGCGTAAACCTCCGCTTCTCTCACTGAGTTTGTGGAAGCCGGGCACGCCGCAGAGGAGTTCCTGATATCCACCTTTCAGGTGCGAAGTGGAGTTTTTTTCCTGTTTGCCTCCTTGAATTTTGTTTAGGCACTCACTCCCAAGTGCCAAGATACACGTGAGGTTCATCGCACTGTTAGCGAGCTCCCACGAGAGTTCATGCTCAATCGCACAGCTTCCGTCCGCAACAGCACCAATCTAGTGCCAATCCCAAATGGAGCACTCAAGCAGCGTTTGTGCTCCAGATGGAGCTGATAGGCATTTTTTATGTTTAATTAATGTTTACGATATTAGTTATAACAATATATTTTTATCAACATTAGTGATATCGATGTTAATGTTTGATGATGTTTTTGTGTCGATATTTATGTATTTTTAAAAATAAGTATAGAATATTGATATTTATTTTAGCGATATTTGTGTATCGATAATTTTGTAGGTCAATATCATGAGTGTCGACCTTATGTCAGTGATCCTTGAAGAATATCTTAGGAGTTTTCTAGCAAGCTACGTGTGGACTGTCCTTAAATGGCTGCTTCCTAGCTTCTCCGTCATGAAAGATGGACATTGTATGTGTACTGGACTTACTGTCTGTCAATGGCATACATACCCATTGGTTAACATAGTACGATGGATAAGAGACTGTCTAATGGTTGGTGTAGGTGTCCATTGACATATATGTACGTCGCAGTAATATATATGTTTCTGTAATGTAACTCCAAAATTAGATCTGAGGACCCAAAGCATCTGAATGACTGAGTATAACAGAAAAAGTTACTGTTGCAATCGTTATTATAGAGTGCAGAGCTCCGTTTCTATCTCCTGTAAGAAATACATTAAGTAGAATGAAAAGGGTTCAGGAGAGCATCATTTGACTCACTGGATCATGTAGGGACACCAAATGGACCATCTTTTCTTTAAAAAAAAAAATTACATCAAAGTCATTTTGGGGTTTTGGGCCAGCGTTCGCGAACCTCTGTGTGAATCTCCAAAGCATGCAAACTCTTCTCATTGGTTCAAGGACCCCCGATCATGGGCTCCTGAATTCTTCTTGGTCCCCCCTCTGGGTATTACAGACCCAGGCCCATGTTCATGAGCAGTGGGTGGATGCTGGAGGCTGAACTAGTGCTGAAACTTTTTAATGGTTTGTGAACCCAGTTTAGGGTTTACAGAGTCCCCAAAATTAACAACAAGAAACAAACCAAAGGTTAAAGTAACATTATAGTTAGGTCTGACTAATAGATGTGTTTTGGTTGAAAGAAAAGCTTAGAAATTCACAGAAAGAAACAAAGTTTAAAGTAACATTATAGTTAGATGAATATGTCAGTGACAACATTAAAGTTTTGAACTCCAAAAACCATAGACATACACTAGTTATTTTTTGCAAAGCTAACGATAACTTGCGCCCCCTCCATGCACTGCTCATGACCATCTAGCTCTGCATCTTTGCTCCTACATGACCCTGGGGATGGATTGCCCTTAGTTGGCACAATATCCCTGTTGTCCCCATACTGTACTGTTTTCGTGTGCCCCTACTGAACTCCTTATGGCTCAGTTTGCATGTAACATTATTGGCAGAAACATTTATCCCTCAAGGAGCCATCTCAAAGAACGGCCATGCAATAGATTTCATGAGTGATTTTGGATGTTGAGATAGTCCAGGTTCTCTTGGATCATCAGTGTCAGATGAAGACATCCCAGCAAATGCCTGAACATTAGATGAGAATATCTTCCTAGGGGTTGATAGATATTTCCTCATCCAAGAGCTTCTCCTAAATGAGAAAAGAAGGTTGGCCCCTCCCTTCAATAATTTATGGCATTAGTTTTAACCAATATAATGTTTTTGCTGGGTACATCTCTACTTTTGTGGGACACTCGTGAGCCTCTGTGAAAGGGTACTATTCTCCATTACAATGATGAATGTATGTAGTAGAGTATGTAGAGAATGTGATACCTCCCATAAAATTTCTCAATAGAGCAATGATTGTATGTTGTACAGTTTAGTTAGTAATTTCTCTCTTTGTTGAAAACTGTTCAATCATAGATGTACATAGAAGAATGGCTTTAGACATTGCTTTGTCTGATAAAAAAAACTACCCAGTATATTGGACATATGAGGAAGGATGTACACAAACATTGTGTTGTTGATAACACCTCCTTTCAAGGTGATTTGTGCCATACTAGTTAGTGCAGAGAGAGACTGATTTCTCTTTTAATATCTTTCCTCAGGCTCAAATAAGTGTATAATACAATCGAATTAGGAGCAACAGTAAAATACGAGCTAATAATGTAGTCTGGGTAGCAGGTATTTGAATGAGTGTACTATATACTTACACTATTGTTTTGTTTTTGCATATGAGTTGTACAGTGTGCAAACAGGCTGGTCTCTCATCGGAGACCTCTTCTCAGAGTAATGATGGTTTCTATAGGGTGTAGAAAGAGACTTGTTCCATGACACTTTCTATTCTCATAGAAAAGAAGAGAACATTTTAACTATTGTTATTTTATTTGTATAACGTAAACATTAATTTATGTAACTATCTTCAAAAAAACTTTTTGTTCTCAGAAATTGCATTTGCACTGAATACATGTGATATAATATATGAAATATAAATACATCAGAATACTAACACAGTGTATAGTTTGAAAAATTAATTAAAATGCAATCCAACATTGAACTGTGGGACATATAAATCAGTAAGATTTATAAAACAAAAACCTCCACATATTTTATATGTCTCAAACTAGCATTTTAAAAAACAGTTTATTGACATCACAGATAGAAACTGAAATTTGCATTTTTAATTTGTAAGGGAACATCATTGCTAAAGTAATGTAAGATGTTTCTAATATACACATTGATATTGATTAATTTATTTTATGACAACATCATTTTTTTCTAATAAAAAGTTCAATCAATATATACTCGTTATCATTGGTAGGCCACATAACGACAATGAACATGAACTTTTGATGCTTTTTGTCTGTTTATATGTATGTAGACTTTTGTAATCATTATTTCTATCTAGAACTTTATTTCCAGAAATATGTGATAGGAATTTGGAAATTTCCAGGGTTAACCGGGCTTTACTGTAAGACATGTTTCATCACATTCAGTCCAGCCACATTAATTTTTAAAGTAGACAGTGTAGTGGTTAGAGATGATTGAATGTCCATGGTGAAAAATAATGGCAACAGCAGTGTATGTTTTCCTATACATTGACGTATAGCTAGCTTTAAAGTTCGTGATATCAGTATGTATATTACTGCAGTCTTCTCTACATCTTTGTAGCATTATAATAAGAGATTTTGAACTGTGTCTCACTACTAATGTAGACAGCAGTTCTGATAAGCAGTGTGGACAGAAGTTATTCTGCACAGCTTTTACAAATGTTGTTCATTAGCTACTTACTTGCAATCTGGTATTGTAAGGTACACAAGTCGCTCTGAATGAATGTCTGTTCTGTCTGTATAGGAACAATTCACGCATTCATGGTTCTATGAGTGCCAGACCTACACTAGCCCAAATTATTGATTTGGACTTCCCTTATAAACTAGAAGAACTGTGGTTGTCACAAGCTTCATATGATCTAATTTATTTGTGTGAGAGCATCTTTAAACTGACACTGTAAGCTTTTTACTTGAAGACTTCTCTGCTGCTATCTCTTCCTATATATCCTTAATTTCTGACTTTGCTATATATGAAGTGATGTATCGTGCTAAAGCAATAGAATTGTCTGCTACAAACTGAATATCCATGTTGACATTGCACATAAACAGAATTACTGGATTGTAGTCATTGATCAGTTTAGAAACCTCACTTCTTTTTAGATATATGTATTTTAAGTGATTTTCTAGTTACAGTGTGTCTGATTGAAGGCATAAACTGTTCACTCTTGCTTTGGAGATTACAGGCCTAGGTAATCCAAAACAACACTTAGGGCTATTTATGATTTCGATGGTGGTGCGGCGGCAAACCCGTGTGGAGACCGCCTGCCTTAATATGACTTTTTAACTCATTGACCGGCTTTCCCTTTGGCGGTCCTAAGGCGGTGCCTATAAAATAGGCACCACAATGGGAGCATCAAAGGAAGCCCCAGCACACTGAAATGTCCATGCCGTGCTGGAACTTCTGTGTATGCAAACAGGAGGGCACATGTTGTGCCCCACTGTGTGCATCCTCAAGGCATGAGGCACAAGAGGGACCTCCATGAAAACAGTGCAGGTGATGAAAGTCATAATATGCTTGGCAGGACCGCACCAGTCCTGCTAAGCATATAGGTACCTCTGGACCGCCGTACCACTGCCTGGGAACAGCCGTTCCCTGGTGGAGTCAGCGGTCATAAGGTGGCACGACCACTACGGTCATAATGGGGTGGATGTAAGACCTCCACCGCCGCGCCACCATGAGTCTGGCGGTCCTCAGACCACTAGACTCGTAATAGGTCTCTTAGTGTGGTATTTTCCTTTTGCTCTGCATCTCCATCAAAAATATTTGCCTCATTTATAGGACTGTAATCACAAGACTTGTTGTCTAAGAATTCTGTTCTGAGTCTCTTCTGGGATGTCACAAGTCACATATTGCTCGATAAATAATAACACTGACTTCAGTATCTTGAACAAACGGTGCATTTTTTACCCACAATAACATAAGTATATATGGTGCACCTCTAGCTTTGTCAGTAAAAGTTCAGTGGTGAGTTCTTTTTGTTACAGATAAAATGGAGCATGGCTTTATATCTGTGCTTAATGTATGTACAAACATTTGCAGTATCAATAAAACACAATTTACCAGGAGTCTTGAAAATAATTCCTTTAATGTTTGCATTGGCTTGCCTGAAGAACTCATGAAGATCATCCCAAGCATACTCTGCATAGCTCAAGGTGGCAGACGGGGTAGATGCACCTAGATTGCATAACAAACACTTTAGCTCACAGTGGCGACAGTACCAATATTAATTTGTACCACGCTGGCAAGCCATAATATTCATCGTTACTCTCTAGTACCTCATATTTCCCATGTACTTTTTCTACAAAATCTCTCGCAGTGATATCAATAAATTCTGTCCCTGTTCTCATAGCATGGCCCACAGCAAAATATAGCACTGACAGATCACTGTCAAACAAAAGGTGGAAAATATATAGAATGTGTAATGAAGTTGTTCCCAATAAATCAAAGAAGTGAAGAAAGGATATAAACTGAGGTTTAGTCAATCCAAAGAAACTCCAGCCACCTACTCAATGAGAAACCTCAGCCAACTGTCTCTCCACACATCCAAATTCAACTATATACATTCCACATGGAATTCTCTGCCGCAGAAGAGAATACAGTAGAAAGAGACAAAGGGCAAAGTACTACATAATAATGAAAAAGACATTTAGATGCATCATAGGAAAGCATGAGGTGCACATTACCACAGAATGTTTTGCCTAAACCTGGGTTCTTCTAAATATAATCTATTTGATTTATATTCTGATGCAGGAATCTGCACTGGATGTTTAGCATAATGATCACCTTCTCCTGTAGAGAACAACATTGGAAAACACAGTGCTTCTAAGCTCTTTTCCCACACAAATTCTGGTTTTCCTTTTGCTTGCTTTTCTACAGAATCACCCATCTCTTGTATGTAGAGGATGAATGCTGTAATGTTCATATATTTAATCTGCTTTACCTAAGTCATCTTTTTTAAACTGAGCAGATGAGGTGGAACTTTGTATTTTGAAACAGGTAACATTTCCCTCTATATCAACATCTTTGTAAAACACATTTTCTAGTTAAAGATTTTGCAAAGCTTTCTTAACCCTATCATTGCTTACAAGTTCCTGTCAATTTGTTTTGTATTTAGGAGGAACTCCATTTACTAGAACCAGTAGTGGTTCTTCTTCTTTTCAATTTACACCTCTCATTTCAATATTCTCCTTCATATTCACAGGCAAATACCCAACATTACCTTTCAGAACTTTTAATAATTCAGAACATGGTTCTCCATCCTTCTCTGTAGTGAGAGCTACTTGAGATCAGTGAAAATCATTGTGAGCTACTGAAGGCTAAACAACTCGTACATTGTTACCACACACCCACAGGCCAAGCATCATTAACTTTAATCCTAATGTCCATAGAGCCAGATGCTATGGTTTGAACAAAATACTTTGACTAGGGGCACTATAACAGGGCTGCCATGTGTGTCAGTGAGAGCGTGGTCTTTTGGGGATGTAAGAGCATGTGTTCGTATGAATGGGATACATTTGTATGGGTGACTTGGAACCTGTGTTGTATGTGCTTGCAGCACAGGGAATACCTTTCACCATATGTGGCACTGTTACATGTAAAACACAAACATTCAATAATTTATTTTAAACAGGAGAAATTTAAAGTGCATTCAAATGTTCTGAAAAAAGGTTCATAATATGGAATATTTTTCTGCACTATAAATTTCTCTCATTTAAAAAAAATGGCTGTAGTGTTTCATGTTATACTTATGGTACAATGCCTACTGGCCACTGGGAGCAAGAGACTTGCTATTTGTAAATGCAACTCTTTGAAATGAGAGAAAATTTAAATGAAGAGTTAACTTAATCATTGGGGTAACTTTTTATTTAAATTTTCTAACATTTAAAAGCATTCAGAAACATCATTTTGTTCACTCCTCCAATATTGAGTTGTCAACGATTTCTATTTAAGAGTTAAATACCTCAGTGCTTCAGGCGTTCACCTCTGTGCCCCCGTCCCAGTTGGGGTCATAAATATGACTGCCTTTGCTCATTATCAGGCCCTGCTATCAGCAGCCTGATGATAATAATGTAAAGTAATCACATCATTTCCTTAACTTTAAAAGGAAAATATGACCTTGTGCTTATTTAAAAATGAACTCAAGGCTGTGAGCTTGTATGGACTGTTTGGAGACATCTGATTCAGAAGGAGGTTGATTAGTGTTTGGTCTCCATTCTAACAATTGCTTGGAAGAGATGCACTGTCTGTACGAGAAGACTCTCTTAGATGTTGAGGTTTTGAAACTCAGGGGGAATTAGAAAAACGTCCAATTTATTATGAACATTATTGCAGGCATTTTATAATTGTTTAGTATGTCAAAACAATATTTACAGAAATGGCTCATGCACAAGTAAAACCAATCTCCAGCTATCTAGTTAAGAGCCAGTTTAAACCACTATACTAGATTATCATCTTCTGTTTTTTCACAAATATCAATTTGTTTGGTTTGAGATCTGTAGTGAGTTTGCCTAAAACAAACACAGACTTTGTCAGGAATTTCTGCAGTTGTTGCAAATGCATCAATTAATTTTTGTAAAGTTTCTAAAACTGTGCTAATATTAGAAATGGCATTGTTGGTCTCCACAACCATCCCATTCTCTTCAGTTGACCTTTCAGGCCCAAAGTATGTCAACCATTTTACCTATCAGTGAAAGAATCAAATGTTGCCTAAATATCAAATATGGTTCTGATATTTCCTGATTCTCTACAGTTTACAAAATAATTAAACAAGACCTAAAACATGCTTCTAAACCCTGCATCTTAAGAAGACCAAAGACCACAAATCGGAAAAACGAAAAAGTAAGAAGAAACAATATTTGAGCGGCATCCCTAAACAACAAAACTCAAGCAGAATAATGTTAGCCCAGTCTTTCTTACTGCTAGCTTGTATAACAAAGTTACATTGTAGTGGTCCTTTCAGGAAGAAAAAAAATTATGGTCACTCTCTTTTTCCTTTCTTTGAATGGCATTTAGTTTGTGGTTGTGCAGGTGTTTTTTCAGTGTTTATAAGTTTTCACTGGTGAGGGCTATTTCTCTTTCAGTGGGGTTTTATCAGTTAATATAGGTTTAAAACTAAAACCGGACAGCCTATCTATAACAGAACTGACTTCAGAATGACTACCTCTTAATAACATATTGTTGGACCTGACAGCCTTAGGGTTGTCTTCCCTCAACTTTGTGCCTGCCTCCCTCCATTTTTCTGACCTTGTTTTTGCTGGCATTTAGGCTCTGAGCACTTTATCAGTGCTAACCAGTTATAATGTGCTTGTGCTCTCTTCCATAAACATGGTAATATTGGTTCATCCCCAATTTTCAGATTTAATTTATTTCTAAGTCTCTAATAAAGTGCACTACATGTGCCCAGGGCATGTAAATTAAATGCTACAAATAGGCCTGCAGCACCTATTGTGCCACCCACGTAAGTAGCCCCTTAAACATGTCTCAGGCCTGCCAATGCAGAGCCTATGTGGGCAGTTTCACACTTCCATGTTGACCTGGCAAGTAACTCCTCCTGCAGGGCTAAAATTTCCATTTGTATACATATAGGTCATCCCTAAGGCAGGCCTTGTATAACCCACAGTGCAGGGTGCAATGTATTTAACGTGGAGGACATGTACCTTTAAACTTTACATGTCTTGGTAGTGAAAAATTCCCAATTTACTTTTTTATGACTGCAAGGCCTACCTCTCCTATGAGATAACATTGGGATCACCTTATTACATCTTTTAAGTGTAACTCCTAAATATGAGGCGATAGACTTTTCAAGTTTAGTGTCACTAAACTCACAATTTAAAATCACAACAGATGCTACCCACATGCGTTGCAGCTAGTGCGCTTACTCCTGGTGATGCCCCGCCCCTGGAAGTGATGGGACAGAGGAAGGTGAGCTCACGGACGGAGTACCAAGCTGTGGCAAACTGTAGCGTTTTTCTTTAGACACTTTTGAAGAGGGAAACGACAGTATAGGCAGCGGGAAAACATAAGTGTACAGTGAGCCTCTTTAAGGCATTTCTGAAGCAGCATTCAATTCTGCGGCATCATGGAGAATTGGCGAGGAGTTCAGTGAGAGGGTCCTCGAGAGCGAGGTGAGGAGGAGGTACCTTGTGGTGACGTGGCCTCCCCCTTTCAGTTCTAACTTTGGTAGGGGGCAACATAACAGGGCGGTAACAACGGCCCAGGAAAGTGCAATAGTTGCAGGTATCAGGACTGGTAATCCTATAAAGAAGGGGGGGAGGACCTGAACATAACATCAAAAGTCCGAATTACAAGGTGGCAACTATGTATTTGGCTTGTTGCCAAAGGCAGGAAAGAGGGCTTAGGTGGAGGTGAATGAGGGGACAGCTTGCCGATAAATGGAATCATTGAGGGTCCAGAAGCATGCGCACAATCAAACAGAAGAATCTAACCACAAGCCCTATTACTGGCATTTAAAATGGGAATCAGCCAGTAGAGACACAAAGAAAGGTCTGTGTTAAACTAGGCACGGATAAGGCAGCGTGCAGTTCTCGTGTCTTGCATAGCGCACAACAAAAAATGGACCTGAAAGACCAACACCTGCTTGCTCAGGAGAAAGTACAATCTGCAGAGACTCATGCTGGCATGTTTAAGATGGGCCCGAGTGGTAATCAGGCAATGTCAGAAATTAGTCAATCTCAAAGACAGAGCCGCTCCAAGCCAAGGACAGAAGAATTAATCACCAGTTTAGCCACCCCTCAAAAACGCCAGTGTCAGAGTTCTTCTCTACTTCCGAATGTTGTAAACAATTCCCACTGTTTTCCAAGTCCCACTTTTCAACAATGGCTGCAAACGCCTACAGTCCGCCTTCGTCATCACTATTATCGCAAGCTGGTACACCACAAGCTCCTGCTTCCTTGCTCCCACACACATTACAACTGGATGACACTGAAAGGCCTTCAGCTCACCTCTTATTGGCAAATACGATTCCATTCAGCAACAGCGCAGCCTCCCAAAATCCGGAGGTTGGGAAAGAAAAAGACCCCACATTTCAAAATATGTTCGAAGTGATCCTTTTAGAAACTAAGGAACTTTGGGTCACACAAGCGGTGGAAATTGACTCACTGCATGCCAGGCTCTGTCAAATTGAAGAATCTTTAGGGAAAATCCCAGAACGTCTGAACGAGGTTGAAGAGTGAGTATCCAATCTTGAAGATAAAAGAATTATCTATGATCGATCAGGAAATTTCCCAATTTATACATATTTCAGGAGGTCTTGAATCCAAATTGCAGGACATAGAAAATTTAGCAGAAGGTCCAATTTACGAGTGGTAGGAGTCCCTGAGGGTGTCGAAGGTCCACAGGGCTGTGAGTGGGCAGAGACTTTACTGAAGACAGCAATTCCAGAACTCGAGGGGGGACCTAACCATCACCAGAGCCCACAAAGTCCCCTTTCAGCGGATCCCAAATGCAAAATTCCCTTGTATGATTCTGTTAAACTTCTCCGATTTTTGAATCAAGGAGAACATTCTTTCTAAAGCCATTGAAAGACGAACATTGTCCATACAAGAAGTGCCGAACTTTAGAATCTTCTCATACATGTCTGCTGTGCCAGCAAAGAGGCGCTGGGAATTTGTAAAAATGATCGACATGTTTAAATCAAAAGGCGAGCAGGCATCTATTGCCCAACAATCAAAATTGAAGGTTCTGGCAAAAGGGAAATGTATATGTTGGACAATGTGACGAAAGCGCAAGAACTTCTACAGCAGCTCTCAACTCTAGGATAAGGCTGTGAGAGGGGAGCAAGCCACAATAAATGAAGGTCGGGATTATTAGGAACAGCAGGGCTCTCTAAATAATGATGTTTACATAGTATTGCATTGTGTGTGCGGGGTTCGCCAGGGGCAAGGAGGCCTCACAGCCTCCAGTAGCAGAAGCGCACAAGGTAGGGGATGCAGTTACATGGCACCCAGCAACCAAAGGGGGGGTGGGAGGAGATGTGGGTCACTCTTCCACACACACAGGGAACACAGAGGGGGGGCTCCTGTGAAGGATGGGGGTGCACAGGGGAAGCATTGGCAAAAAATAGGAAATAGCTCTTTTAAATCTGGAGTAAAAACACAATATGAAGAGAAAAGTAAAATATAATAATCAAACTTTTGCAATTTCTATTACATAAAAATGGGATGACCCAGACATATTCCGAAGGGCCTGGATAATTTGCGATACGTAACAACAGTGGTCCAATCAGAGAGATCCACTTAACGGATAAGGTTAAACTTAAATCATCATAAACTCAACATCACACACAAAGTATATTGTATAATTAAGATGATGTATGCAATAGGTGTATTTGCTCTTTCCTTTTTTTGTTTTAGAACTTATGGAACAAGCACTATTTTCCTGAGCACCCCTTTACACACCTCTATGGAGTGACCATATGTGTATTATCTACTGGCAGTCGCCAGTTGATAGTTATAGTTAGGACCGAGTTCCCATAGGAAATCTGAAAATTCTATTTTGAATAACTTTGGCGCTGGTTGACTTATCTTCGTGAAATTTTCAAAACTAATGGGGCACTCCGCTCAGCTCCTACCCTGAAAGTCTCGGGGTGATTCGTCAAGCAGGGGCTGAGAAAAAAGGGGGTCCCAAAACGCGTTTTCCCCATGCATTTTCCCATAGGACCTTTAGTCGAAGGTACAGCCCGAACGGCTGAACAGAATTACTTGAAATTTGGCAAAGAGGTAGTCCTCAGGTCAGGCATGTGCCTTTTGCATATATGGTGTCAATCTGTTCAGTAGTTCCTGAGAAAATTGTAGTTAAAAGTACATAAATATCTATATGGGCGCACCGTGCGCGCACGGTGCTCGCACCGTGCGCGCAGCAAATGTCCGCGAGCGTAATTCTGATGGGTGGTTAGATGTCAGTCAACATTCCAATCGGTCGAAATCAGGAAGTGTCGGATGCCATTTTGTGTGTGACAGTGAAAAAGAAAGGTGGAGAACGTGAAAAGGGGGCAGGGTAGAGAGTTCCTGACCCCCTAGCCTTTGTCAGGGGGTCCCTGAAGGACCCCGAAGGGTGAAAAAAACATTTTTTTGTTTTCAAAAACTCGTGGGGTGCGCGCACGGTGCGCGCACCCCCCAGCCGCCATTTTGAGTTTTGGAGGCAGAAGAGAGCTAAAAACACAAGTGGAGAACATGAAAAGGGGCAGGGTAGAGAGTCCCTGAACCCCTAGACCTTCTCAGGGGGTCCCTAAAGGACCTCGTAAATAAAAAAAAAACATTTCGTTTAATAAAAAAAATTGCCGGTAAAAAAAAAAAAACATTTTAAACTGTTTATAAGTTTATAGAAGATATTAACTATGCTGTTCAACTTAACTTTATCCAAATTTAAAAAAAAGGAGCTGAGCCATTCCATATTACAGGATACAGTCAATCTATAACTATACATAGGTAGTTTATTGTAAAATAAATATATAAAAAATATCATAATACATACATAAATTAGCATTTAAAAAACCTTACAAATTCATTAAAAAAACCATAGGTTTCACACACGTTACAGTTAGAAATTAGCATTTAAAAAACCTTGCAAATTCACTTAAAAAACCATAGGATTCACACACGTTATAGTTAGGAATTAGCATTTAAAAAACCTTGCAAATTCACTGTAAAAACCATAGGTTTCACACATGTTATAGTTAGGAATTAGCATTTAAAAAACCTTGCAAATTCACTGAAAAAACCATAGGTTTCACACATGTTATAGTTAGCTGGACATTTCACTCGTAAAAAAACATTGAAATTCTCCCGTTATAGTTAGTTCAGCTAACTAAAACTCACGCAACCACAATCCACTGCTGATGACGTCACATATTACATCACTCATGACATGGTCAGTGACATCACTCATGACATCACTGATGACATCTCAAATGACTCACTTATAGAGTCAGTTACGCACCTAGAAAATCATCCATTCACACACTTGTACAGCCACTTATTCTTCCACAGGTCTTTCCCTATATATATTATACATATTTACACTTTACAGAAACACACACTCACTGGATGACGTCATCAGTGATGTAATATGTGACGTTATCAGCAGTGGATTGCGGTTGCGCGAGTTATAGTTAGCTGAACTAACTATAACGGGGGAATTTCAATGTTTTTTTACGAGTGAAATGTCCAGCTAACTATAACATGTGTGAAACCTATGTTTTTTTCAGTGAATTTGCAAGGTTTTTAAATGCTAATTCCTAACTATAACTTGTGTGAAACCTATGGTTTTTACAGTGAATATAGTATATATATATATATGTGATTTTCAAAATACAGAAATATGTGGGGAATGCTGAGTTTAAGAGGATTTAACATACTCTCCCTGGCTCTCAAAATCAACATCTACCCCCATCTTTGAGTTACATGAGTTAGAAAAATTTGAAAAAGAGATTAGAATATGTTTAATCTTTTAACTTTATCCATTAAGTGGATCTCTCTGATTGGACCACTGTTGTTATGTATCACTTTTAGAAAGTTAGCATTTACTTACTTCAACCATTTGGTGCATTCTGTTTTTGTCTGGAATATGCATCTGGGGTGTGTGATAGCTCACTTCCTGCATTCCCGCTAGACACTCACACACAAAGGTAAGGGAAGAGTTGTCTAAGTGGTCATCTACATGCATATGGGCCATCCTGAGCAGGATTGGAGGGAGGAGCTGACACACCTGAAAGGGCTGTGTCCTGTCCCTACACAAAGGATTGATTACACCCTGTAGTGTGTCTGGTACTGCTGGAATGGCTATTTGCTGAACTCTTGCTTTACTGTGTTGCCCTGCTGCTCTCACTCTGTCTGGGTGAGAAGGACTGGACCCGAATACAGAGTGACTCCAAGGGCTTGCTGGCTTGCCTCCTATCGCCTATGTCTCAGGGACACAAAAGACATAGAACCCACCTTTTCCAACCCTTGGGCTCATCTTCTTTTGAGTCTGTCCTGCCAAGTGGTGCCACCCTAGTCCTGGACCCTTGGAAGTTGACCTATGGGTTTGCTCTGGTGGAACTGATGCATCCTCTGCTGCAAGAGCAGAATAGACCCATCGATTCCACAAGACCTAAAAAAGGCTTGATTATGGGCCTGCCTGAGCCCATGAGGCATAAGTGGGACATCCATTTACCATGCCTTCTCTTTGCCGACAAGAAGCTGCCGCAGAAAGGAGTAGGCTTCAGTCCTTTTGGACGCCTTTAAGGACACCCTGTCAGGAGACCTCTTGGCCTTGACAAAGAGTGGTGGGAGAAAGCTCCCAAGAAACTCTCCCCAGAATGTGGTCAGCTACATGCTGTCCTCCCGCAACCAGATGCACCACTTCTGGAAGAAGGCAAAAAGTAACTTGTTGGCCCTCCAAGAAGTGATAAAACTCTGTTATGACCAGAAGGCCACACTGGTGGAGCTTCAGGCTCTCCAAAATGTATGAGTCATGGAATCAGTAGAGCCCAGAGCTCTGCAGGACTGCTGAATTGACCCATATGAGATATAGGAACAGAAGGGGAAGGCCATCGACCTGGAGGAACTACAGACCCCTAGGAGCTCCGCATAGGGCTCCATGTGAACCGACTAAAGCTTAACATTGAGAGGTCGGAAAGTGAGCATGCTCCTAGTAACAGATGAGGGAGGGAAAGAGGATAGTGAACCTCCTATATGAACAGGAACACCGTGGGTCAGTAAATGGTGTCAACCTCTCTACCATCCTGACCCCAGAACGGCAGGATGACTGTTACCCATTATTGGAACAGTTTGCTCTATTGTTCTCCCTCATCACTGGACTCATACATCTATGCATCAAAGATTTTGACAGTGGAGACAGTCCCCCTGTACAGAACAACATTTTCAGGTTGTCTGAAAGGGTGAGAACCAGCATCAAGGAAGAAGTCTCCAAGATGTTGGCATTAGAGGTGATTGAGCCCTCTAATAGTCCTTGATCCAGCCCTGTGGTAGTGGCACCAAACGCTGCTCCACTGGGTGCCACATCAGATGTTCAGTTCTGTGTGGACTTCAGAGGACTCATCTCAGTCACTAAGACTGATGCACACCCCATCCCCAGAGCTGATGAGCTCATTGACAGGCTGAGCACTGACAAATTCCTCAGTACTGTTGATTTTACATCAGGGTACGGGCAGATCACCTTTACTGGGGGGAGAAAAGAGAGTTTAGCATTCACAACCATAGAGGGTCATTGCCAATTCCGGGTGATGACCTTCGGATTGAAGAATACCCCTGCTACCTTCCAACAGTTGGCTAACAGGGTCCAGGCTGGTAAGGAGGTTTTCTGTGCCACCTACTTGGAAAACCTAGCCATCTACAGTTCCAGCTGGGAGGAACACCTGCATCACCTCCTTGAGGTGCTTCAGGCCTTGCAAAATGCTGGTCTGACAATCAAGGCCAGTGAGTGCCAGATTGGGCAGGGTTCTGTGGCATACTTGGGACACTAGGTGGATAGAGGCAAGGTGCAGCCCCTCCGGGCCAAGATTGGAGCTGTCATGGCCTGGCAAACACCTAAATCCCCATCCCAAGTGAGAGCCTTTTTAGGCCTGACTGGCTACTACAGATGGTTTGTTAAGGGCTATGGCACCATTGATGCACCCTTAACTGAGCTGATTTCTAAGAAGCAGCATCGATTGGTGATCTGGACAGCGGCTTGTCAGAAAGCCTTTAACTCAATCAAGGAAGCCATGTGCATAGCACCTATGGTCAGGTCCCCTGGCTTCTCCAAGAAATTCAAAGTGCAGACAGATGAATCAGACCATGGTACAGGGACAGTGTTAGCAAAGCTGATTGAGGAGTGCCTAGAACAATCGATAGCCTTCATTAGCAGGAAGTTACTTTCATGGAGGTGGATTGCAATTGAAAGAGAAGCTTTTAGTGTGGTCTGGGCACTGAAGAAGTTGAGACCATACCAGTTTGGGACTCAGCTTCTGGTTCAGACAGACCACAGACCCCTGATATGACTCACGTAGATGAGGGGTGAAAATCCCAAACTGTTGAGGTGGTCCATCTCCCTACAGGGAATGGGCTTCAAGGTGGAACATTGCCCGGTGACAGACCACACCAATACTGTAGGTCTCTCCAGATTCTTCTGTTTAGTAAAAAGAGCCCCCAAGGGTTTGGGTAGTTCTCCCCACTTTGAGCTGGAAGGGACACATGTTAGACCTGACAGCCTTAGGGTGGTCTTCCCCCAACTTTTTGGCCTTCTCCTTCCTTTTTTCTTACCTCATTTTTGCTGGCTTTAAGACTCTGGGGACTTTCTACTGCTAACCAGTGCTAACGTGCCGGTGCTCTCTCCCATAAACATCCCCAATTGGCATATTTAGTTTACTTCTAAGTCCCTAGTAAAGTGCACTACATGTGCCAAGTGCCTGTAAATTAGATGCTACTAGTTTACCTGCTGCAAATGAGGAAACAAGGGCTACCCTACTCACATGGAACCAGGGTATCTAGTGTATAACAAGGTTCCTGTGAACAATGTATGTAATATTTGGTAATATATAGCACAATGGCAGTACACATGGGTAACAGGATATCAGAGAGGGACACAACAACAATGTATGGTTACTGATTCATAGTGTGATTCCCGAAGGAAATAGTCACTGACACCGAGAAGGGTAACATGATTCAAAATACAAAAGTGTGTACACATGAATGCGCGAAGACGTAACAAGCTATGAACATAATCCCAAAACAATCTGATTGATAATTGACTTAAATGTCAACATATGCAAACGGGATTAAACAAAAATGAATGAAATTTGGAATGTCAATGTACCCTGAAGAGATATAGTGAAAACTATTTGTAAGTATACCAATGTTAAGTTTCAGGTATAAAACAAATGAAAGCAGACACCATGAAGGATAACATGCGACATATCTCACTAGAAACATATCTTCAAATGGGAACATTAGCATATGTAAACAAACATATGTGAGCTAATACACACCGGAAACTAGTGAAAGAAAGAAACTAACAACAGAAAGAAAATTGGCAGCTCAAATGTAATGAGAAAAAATTATCGGAATACATTAACCATGCAGCGCCTTCCCGTATAAAAGTCTGTGAAAGATATCTGGTTAAAGGAAACATCCAATTTATCATTCAGTCCCATTGGAATGAGAGTGTCCACAATCCGTAACCAGTAAATCTCCTGCTGTGATAGAAATTTAGTCAAGTCCCTCCCTATCTGGTAGCTGTGCCACTACCTCTAGAATGGTGAAGCGCATCTGCGCAATGGTATGTTTGGTCTCAGTCCAGTGGGTTTCCAGAATTGAACTCAATGTCTTGGTTCTAATGCGACTTTTGCGTTCAGGAATTCTTGTTCTAATCTACCTTTCAGCTTTTCCCACATGGAAACCTAATGGCATATATGACACATTGTGTGTTGCAATCTGCTGTGTGATTGAGTATGATCTGTTTGCCAGTCCAAGGGTGAAAAATGGTTTTGCCTACAAGCACATTGTTGCAATGTGTGCAATTTTGACATTTCATCATACCTCTATGTTGAACACTAATGGTCCTCACTGGTTTTGACAATGGTTCTTTAAGATTCTTAGATCTTTTGTACGCAAATAGAGGAGGTTTGGCAAACATTCCTTTAAAATCAGGTTCTAGGGGCGTGGTCAAGATGGCGGCTTAGGCGGACGTGTGGTTTCGCCTCTCCCGCGGGCGACTCAAGAAAGCTTGGTGTCCGGCCGTTTCCAGCTGGCCGACACCTAAGATAGCAGCCCAGGGGGTGCCTGCCGAGACAGCGGAGGCGAGAGAGCGGAGGCCGGCCAAAAGAGTGACCCCGAGGCCAGTACCACGGGGCTGGAGGGAGGTCCGGAGCTATCGAGGCCCGCCACGAGGAGAAGCGGCCTGGTTGAGACGGCATTCAGGCGGAGGCGCTCGGAGGCGGACTGCGGCCACATAGCCCCCGAGAGACGGCGGGCCTGGCATGGGGGGACTCTGTGCCTTTCACCCGGAGACTGGAGAGCAGGACTGGCCTGGAGGTAGCGTGGGGGCCCTGCGGAGCGGAACTGCCGGCCAGGGTGGAGCTAGCGTGGCGGTCCCAGAAGTGGAGGGATGAGGATCGGCCGCCTCAGAGGTGCGGCAGACCCTGGACTGGACCGGAGCCCCGGGACCCCGCTGGGGTTCCAGCGCCAGGCAGGCAAGTGATCACGCTGCTGGCGCCGCCGGTGGGGGCCCGGGGCAGGCAAGTGGCAGCCATTAGCGGGGGACTAGCATCCTGCCTCCGGGCGCAGGGATCGGTGGAGCGCCCGGGGAGCTCAGGAGTCAGCGGTGCACTCGACAGGCCGTGCAAGTGTGGGGGCCACGCAGTGGAGCAGTGAGCGGCCTCGTGGGGCGGCGGAAACACCAGTAGTGAAGCCCGTCCGCACACCAGTGGGACTCGGGGTGTGCGCAGGCCAGAATCAGTGGACTTACGGAGGCCCAAGCTTCAAGCCCTGGAGGTGCAGGGCCCTTTGCTGTGGGCAGCGCTGACGTTTGATCGCCCTGGGTTCGTGGGTGGGATGCCCCCTCATCGTGAGCTTTAAACCCCGTGGAGACTGAGTGGAGGATGGGGGCTCAGCGCGGCCAGGGTGGAGTGGTGCCCGCGCCGCCGCTGGAGGTGAGCCTGGAGGGGTGCACGGTGGATCGCGGGCCCTAGTGCATTCGCTGCGGCGGAAGAGATCTGATGGGTCTGCCTGAAGAGACAAGCAGCGTATTAGTGGTCGAGCGACGGACCCTTTTGACGGGAGCACCCCGGAAGGCCGCTGAGGGGGATGCAGGCGGAGAGGAGACGTGAGGAGGGGAGCCTGGGTACGGGGCGGTGAAGCGTTCTGGGCCCTCACTCCCCCTCGGACACCAGCAACTGAACGCCTTGCGTGGCCGCAGCGGGTGCGACGCGACTGGGTGGCTCTTGGAGTCCGATAGGCGCCTAACTACAGCGAAGGGGCCGAGAGGAGGATCGAGGAGGTCGCGGATCCAGGGCATTAGCGGGGGACACATCCTGGACTAGTGGGGCTCGCCGGCTTTGACTCGGCAGTGGAGGCGGCGGAGCCGGTGGAGGTGGGCCCGAGGCCGGCGCTGGATAGTGGTCGGGTGGTGCTGAGCCCCCCCGGATGGGATAGAGGTGGAACTTGAAGCACGTTATAGTCCCCCCGAAAGGCCGCAGAGACAAGACCCTGAAGGAGCTGTTTGCGAAACCTCAGGTTGGGCCCTCAGCAGGCGTCATGGCGTCGGGCGCGACGGGTTGCCCGTCCGGGCAGCCGGAGGGATCGGAACTAATCACCAAATCTCGAATCCATGTTCACCGGCCTACGAACTGATATCCAAAACCTCCAAAAGGAATTCACTGCGGAGCTTAAGGAGGTACGCAGAGATGTGGACAGTATTGGGGAACGAGTTGCCGCGCTGGAGGATAAGGGGGACAGCCGCGACTCAGAGCTGGCGGCACTTCAACAAGAAATCCTCCGGATTCATGACCAACAGGTGGATCTTCAGTCGCACGTAGAGGACCTGGAAAACCGGTCCCGGCACCATAATATACGAATTCGGGGGGTGCAAACTACTGAGGACTCGAAGGATCTCTTCGCCTTCACGAGGGAACTCTTTAATCATATCCTGGAGCGTCCGCTGGAGACGGAGCTGCGAATCGACACGGCACATAGAGTGGGTCCCCCGCGGCCCGCGGCGGACGGTCCATCTGATATCCTGGTGTGTGTTCAAGACTACCGCACCAAAGAAGACATACTACGTAACGCCCGTCAGCAGCACCCCGTGAGGTTTCGGGATCATGCACCGGTGCTATATCAGGATTTGTCGGCACTCACGCTTCATAAACGCAGGCTGTTCAAGCCGATTACGACACACCTCCAACAACGCAACACCCAATATAGTTGGGGACATCCGTTCCGTTTGGTGTTCCGCATTGACAATACATTATACCAGCTGAGGTCCCGGTCGGAAGCGGCTAAGCTGTTGGGGGTGACCTTACCAAAGGAAGACAGTGCGGCAGAGGAGGGCCCGGCGGATGCAGCAACGTCGGGACCCGGTTGACGTCGACAAGGCCGTCGTAAACGTGCGAAGAAACCCCCAGTGGCGGAGATCCTCAGAGGGCAGCAGGATGCACTAGAGAGAGTCTCCGTAGGTTTGCGAGACACCTCGCCCGGTGCGGGCCACTTTGCTGGATCTTTGAAAAAGCCGCCTGCGGGAGAGGGACCTTTTCATTGTGTTGCCGTACCTTGCGCCCTTCCATCACCATCCACTGGAAAGTGGAGTTTACTGGTTCTGGACTTTTGCTGTTAATTTGTTGGGCTGTTCGGGGAGGGGGGGGAGGGTGGTTGGAAGAGGGAAGGGGGTTCCACGTCTGTTATGGGGTAGGGTAGCGTGGGCTGCCTACATTCAGGGAGAGGGGAGCGCAAATCCTTGGTTTAGTTCCCGAGCGCGAGCGGCACCTTTTACATGGCACATTTTGACATTCCAAGTCGAACCACATGGCGCCTCCTACACTTAAAGTATTAACACTCAATGTTAGTGGCCTCAACAACCCGGTTAAGCGCAGAGCTGTGCTGTCATGCCTTGAGAACTCGCGGGACGATATATGCCTCCTTCAGGAGACCCATTTACTAGCGCAGGACTGTCATAGGCTTCGATCCCGCAAGTTCCCGGTTTAACTTTTTTCCTCTAGTCTTACCAAGACAGCGGGAGTTGCGATCCTGGTGGCCCAGCGTTTTAGAGGGGAGGTCCTGCAGAAAGAAGCCGAAGTTAGAGGACGGCTTTTGATTTATAGGTTTGCCTTGGGGGCCTTGACCTTTACCATTTGCTCAATTTATGCTCCCAACGAGGGGCAAGAGCGCTTTTTGCAGTCCGCTCTCACTGAAGTCACGGCGAAGAGCGATCAACTAATTCTCTTGGGGGGAGATCTAAATCTTGTTTTTGATAACATACGCGATAGATCTTGTCAACGTACACATCAAGCGGGGGCAATCTCTGCGGCAGGGCTGGTTCGATTACGGGGGTTGGTGCTCGAAGATTTGTGGTGTAGCTTCCATCTGCAGGATCGGGAGTTTTCCTACTACTCGCATGCGCATAAAACATACGCGCAGCTGGATTATCTTTTAGCATCGTCCGCAGTTAGAGAGATGGCAGTGGCGGTTGAGATGGGGCGGTCTCGCTCTCTGACCATGCTCCGGTGTTTGCCACGTTGTCTCTGCCGCCGGCGGTGCGGCCGGATAGGGTATGGCGTCTTCGAGACACCCTGCTGCACCGAGAGGACATGCTGCGCCAGATCAGCAGGTCGATCAAGGATTTTCTTACGCATAATGACAACACTGCCACAACCCTAGCGACACAATGGGCGGCATTGAAGGCGGTCCTCAGGGGGGAGTTTATTGCTATATCAGCAGCCGACAACTCCGAGCGGCGACGCAAGCGAGATGAGCTTACACAAAAAACTAAGGAGCTGGAGCAAATGCATCAGAGGACGGGTGCTCCCAGGATATGGCGGCAACTGAGGGCCATCCGGCAGCAGCTGACGGCTCTTGATCAAGATAGAGCGGAATACGCTGCTCTCCGCTTAAAGCACGCTTACTATACGGGAGGTGGTAGGTGCGGACGCTTACTCGCACACAAACTTCGGGAGGTCCGGAGGCGCCAGGGGGTGCGCGAGATTTGTCGTGAGGATGGCACGAGGGTCACGGACGACAGGGACATAGCTGAAACGGTCCGAGCTTACTATGCAGCCCTATACGATGGTTCGGGGTTGTCTGCGGACAACGGGGCGGCCTTTCTGGATTCGGTCAAGCTCCCCACTCTGACCGGGGCCCAGGCAGACCAGCTGGACAGAGACATACGCCCTGAGGAGGTGATTGCGGCTATCTCCCGGTTGAGACCGGCGAAGGCCCCAGGGCCTGATGGCTTTACCGCCATTTTCTATAAGAAATTTTGTACTTTGTTGACGCCCCTTCTTACCCGGCTCTTCAGCTCCTTCTCGGTCGCGGGGGCAATTCCCCCAGATCTTCTGGGGGCTCACATAGCGGTGATTCCCAAGCCGGGGAAGGACCGGACTCGTGGAGCGTTCCGCCATGTTTCCCTTTTGAACGTCGATCTTAAGGTCTACTCGGGGATCCTGGCCAGCCGACTGGCGCCTTGCATGCCAAACCTGATCGACCCGGATCAGGCGGGGTTCATCCCAGAACGTCAAGCCCCCCGACAACACGAAACGCGACATGCACCTGGTCGAGAAGGCCTCTCGCACGTCGGGAGAGTACATGTTCCTCGCGATCGACGCCAAAAAAGCGTTTGACCGTGTTCACTGGCCCTACCTGGAGCAGGTGTTGCTACGGATGGGGCTGGAGGAGAGATTCCGCACCCACATCTTCAACTGCTATAAATTCCCGTCAGCAATGGTCCGGGTCAATGGATATACGTCCGCTAGCTTCCCCATCACGCGGGGAACGAGGCAGGGGTGTCCACTGACGCGGCTGCTTTTCGCTGCGTATATGGAACCCCTTGCTCAGAAGATCAGGCAAAACCCGGGAGTCTCGGGGATTAAGTTCGGGGGATATACCCATACCACCAGCCTGTATGCAGATGATGTGTTACTCTCTCTATCAAACCCGTGGGAGGCGTTGCCGGCGTGCATGGCGGATTTGGACGCCTTTGCACAGGTGGCGGGGTTCAAGGTTAATGCGGACAAATCAATGGCTCTAGACCTTGCTTTGACCCCCTCCACGCGGGAGTACCTAGAGGGTTCGCTCCCCTTTCAGTGGGCGAAGGACTCGATTCTCTACCTGGGGATCCAGTTGGCCCCTACGCTTTCCCGGGTGGTGGCCCTCAATTATGCTGCTTTACGCCAGAAGATCCGCAGAGAGCTTGGGCAGTGGAAATACTATCCCCTCTCGTGGCTGGGCAAGATCGCGGCGGTTAAAATGACCATCCTACCGAAGATCCTTTATCTTTTCCGCACCATACCCCTGTACCCGCCTGCTGGCTGGATCCAGCAGACACAGTCGGATTTGGCCCAGTTCATTTGGAATGGACGGAAGCCACGCATGAAGAGATCACTGTCCACTCTGGCGCCTGAGGGCGGGGGACTTGGGATCCCTGATCACCAACTTTATTTCCAAGCTGTGCAACTACACTACCTGGTGAAGAGAAGTCGCTGGGAGTCGGAAAAGCACTGGCTGTTTCAAGACCAGGCGGTAGCAGCCAGACCTCTGCAGGATAAACCCTTCCTGCGGAGACAGCACAGGCCCCCCCAACCTCTATGCCTCCCACATTACCCGCGTTCCTCTGGAGATCTGGGATCGCACTAATGTTGCTCACGAGCTTACTACCTTCCCTTCCCCGCTTACCACCCTGTTGGACAATCCGGACTTTTCCCCCGGAATGGATTTGACAGCCTTCCATAGGTGGAAGCCGGCGGGCTGTCGTTTTTTATATCATATGTACGATGCTGAAGGGGTGCGCCCGTTCCAACAATTCAGGCAGGAATACGGGTTGCCAGAGGCGGAGCGCATTCGCTACCTCCAGGTCCGACATTGGGCGCTGGATGGGAGGGTCCGACCGTGGGCAGATAGGCGACTCTCTCAGTATGAGCGGTGGTTAATAACGTGCTCATCCGACAAGCAATTGATCTCTGACCTCTACAGAATGCTCCAAAGGTGATTCACGCACACATACAATGCAGGAAGAATGCGTTGGGAGAGGGAGCTAGGTAGATCTTTGGCTCATGAGGAGTGGGAGGGCATATACAGGGCCCGGCACTCAGCGTACCATATGGGACTCAGACACACTCACAAAAGTGGCGACCTATTGGTATTATACTCCGGAACGCCTACACGCGATAGACAAGAAGAGGGAGGCGTATTGTTGGAGGAGCTGTGGGCAGATAGGCACCATGACTCATTTACTTTGGGAATGTGAGGGTGTTCGGTCGTACTGGACTCAAGTGCTCGATGAAATAGACAAGCATTTCGACACCGCGATCCCGCGCTTTCCGGCGTATGTATTGCTGGGTCTCCCAAATCCTTTGACATACCCACTTAAGTCACGCAGAGGTAGACTAATGGCCATAGCGCTGGGTTCAGCGATGCAGAATGTACTTACTCATTGGCGCTCCCACACCTCACCGACTTTCACAGGCTGGTTGTACCGATTGTGGTATGTCCTGGGCATGGAAAAACTCACATTTACACTGTCAGGGGAGGGATCCAAGTACGGAGAATTGTCGAAGCCCTTCCTGTCATTGTTGGCCACCGAGTTTAGGGAAGTTACATGTCCCCGCTATCTACGCTTACTGAGACTATCTGAGGAACAGAAAGAGGGGTAGGGATTGGGCGCTGATGAGAACAAGAAAGAATGGGTTTGATGGACGCGGAACAGAGGGAGGGAGGGGGGGTGTGGGTGGGGGGGGTCTTTTAGGTTCCTTATTTTTGTTTCATAGCACCCTATTAGAGATCACTGTGGCGTTCCCAAGTTGGTTGTAGCCTGACCTAGTGTACAGTACAGAACTGAGAGACTCACGCATCAACTTGGAACTGCACAAGGTGCTGTTCTTTCTCTTTGTTGAAGGTTCTTTTGTGTATTTCTGAAATGCCAATAAAAGATTTAAACCATAAAATCAGGTTCTATCTGGAAGAGCTCAGTTTCAGGATGATATTCATGATGGTCACAGACTTGGTGGAAAATGTAAAAACAGAAACCTACCTAGTTTGTTCAGCTTTCGATTGCTTCATCAACAAAATTTCCCTGTCAATTGTTTGTACTTTGTTCAGACCGGTCCACCACATCTTGTGGATAACCATGTGACTGAAATGTGCGCTTATATTCATACACAAGAAAATGCTCATTGCTAGATGTGATGCTTTTGATTCTGGTAAATTAGGAAAATGGCAGATGCTTTTTGAGGGATGGTGGGTGGAAACTGCTATATAGTAGTGAATTGTTTCTGTCAGTAGGTTTTTTTAAACACCTTGGTTTGAATCTCGGTCCTCACAATCATGATTTCAACATTCAGGTGGGTGATGCATCATTCCTCTATACAATGGGTAAATTGTATTTTAGGATGCTTCATGTTTTAATCCTTCTAATGGTCCTCCAAACCCTGTTTGCCACCTTATCAAATT
Source organism: Triturus cristatus (assembly GCF_964204655.1). NCBI lineage: Eukaryota > Metazoa > Chordata > Amphibia > Caudata > Salamandridae > Triturus > Triturus cristatus. Next base: position 433,835,363 of record NC_140588.1, read on the forward strand.
AAAAACATGTCATCTATGTATCATCCATACATGATGAGCTTCTGTTTCTTTCCTTAGATTACCCTCAATCTTTTTTAGGTACTTCACCTATTAAAACGTGGTGAGTAGGTTGTTCCAGTAACTACCACAGTGTGTAGATAGTTTGCACATGGTCCTGATGAATTGCCGTCTGATCACATAGACATTTGGGCAAGAAACATGTTGACCGTTGTAGAGTAGAGCGCTAGGATCTTGAACCATTTTTTCAGATAAAAGTCGCCACTCTATTTTCATTTTAATCAGGTGGGAGCCATCTCATTAAAATAGTTTATTGGACTACCCAGCCTGTTTTAATTTTTACCTTCCTTACACTACATCAAAGCTATCCTAGGCCCCTCACCCACACCTCACCAAACGACAAGGAACAAAAGATCTCCGCTAAAGAGCCCCTCATTGGGTGCCCATCGGGTATTGCAAGGAGCAGACCCAATGATAAAGCATGACACCTAGCTGGCTGGGTGTGTGAGGGTCCTAGTTCAGAAAGGACGTATCCTCCTCCCTCCAACTCACTTTAGGACTACGTTGTCCTTAAAGTAGTCTTGCACTGCACACCTCCCTGTACTTACCTTCATGGTGACCCACTGAGGAACTGCATACCCTTTTCGCGTCTGGTCTATTCGGGCACGTATGTTGGACCTTACCAAAAGACCTATTTAGCTCCTTCCTTTTGATCAATGTCTTGTACGGGCAACCCCCGTGGGACATATATATATAGGTTACCGGAAAAGCTAATTGCCTCGTCTGGACCATCTCTCGCTCTTCTCCACGTAACATTGCTCTTGTAAGCCCTTGGCTGTTGGAGCATGGAACAAAACCAAGGCTTGAGTTTCGATGATGATGCAGTAGCTGAAATCTTGAGGGCACCCTCTCTCTTAGGGGCAGAGGGTAGCTCAGCCTCAGGCAAACAATCAGAGGATTGGACATCTCTCACCACATACCCCTTTCGCGTCTGAGCTTCTGTTTCCAACCATCTTTGGATAGAATATGTTCGGTTTCAAATTTCACCATAAAAAGGTTCGCATAACTCGGGGCTCCGGAAAAGCCTATTGAAGTTCCATTAGTTTGAAGATGATATCTTTGCTTCCATGAAAAATAACTGTGATAAAGACAAAAGAGAAACAATTAAAATAAAAATATCTTGTTGGCTCGAATTTCACCTTCACGGAGGAGTTTGAAATCTACTGCTTCTAACCCTTCTGTGTGTGGGATGGACGTATAAAGAGCTACTACGTCAATTGTACATAGCCATACTGGTGGTGTGGTTCTGAGATGAACATCCATTAGTAATTTTAACAAATGTGTTGTATCTTGCAACTGTGAAGGATTTGCTTGTACCAGCAGTTGTAGAAAAAATCTAAGTAGTGACTCAATCGTTCATGAATAGACCCACACCCGGATACAATCGGTCTAAAGGGGGGTCGAGCAAGTTCTTCTGAATCTTGGGTAACATATACAGGGAGGGCCATCTCGGGTGTTCAGTGTATAGAATTTTTTTTGTCTTGTCATTAATCCATTCCATTTCTGTGGCTCATGTGAGTATAACCAACAGAGTTTCCAAAAAGACTGTTGTGGGATCTTAAGACAACAGTAAGTATATGAGGTCATCTGATAAGTGACCATCCGTCTCAAAATCTCTTTTCTGAGAGAGAACAGGATGTTTCTCTCAGTTTACAAACAGCAATCATCCTTCTGACACCTATACAAAGGCTAAAGGATATGGGGAAAAACCTACATGGAAACACCAGGGCTTATATTATCACATTTTACAAGGGTTCACATTCTGTATAGTAAAATTTGATGAATATAATACGTGTACACTGGGTAAATACTTCTTCTTCATAGTAACATAGTCTGTCTGCTAAGACCTCTGTTAAGGGTGAAAGCTCAGTGTCATTGGTTTTATGGAGAAAGTAATCCCTTTGCAAAGATGTTTTTCCCTGAGTGAATACGGTGCTTAGTTCACTACAGTAGGGGGTGCTTAGTTCACTGTAGTAAGACCACCCTCTCTAGTTATTCCTCTGACCAGAGTCGACAATCTGTGCAGAAGGATTACCAGAAAAACTGGGCCTTCTTTTAGTACACTTCAACATGCTATACATTCTGTATGGTAGAGTTTGATAAAACAGTGATTCCATTTTATGTTACTCCGTAGGAACACTCTCCCTAGCAATAACTTAGCAGAGAACTTGAGGAAATATGAATTTTGTGATCAGTTATGTCCCCTATCGTAGACCCCAACGGCTCCATGTACATGCTATAAGTACATGTATGTTCCCTCCTGCTCCAGTTTTGAAGACGCAAATATATGTGCGTCCACCGTCAACATGTCCTCTTTCAGACCCGCCATGAATGGGTCAGATATTCCATTCCTAAATATGAAAGGCCACCGACTTTATGTGGTTCACTTTCCACATTTCACAGATTCAGGCGAGTAGGCCCGAATTCTGTCATCAAGCCTTTTCCTGCCTTCTGCCTCTGAAAGCTCCAGCCCGAGCCTGCATCTGTATCCATGAACTTTGTCCTACTCCCTGCGCGGCTAACGGTGCCTGATCCAGCCTATTGCCTGCCAAAAACTGTATTTCACCTTCAAGATTATCTATTCCGCTCCCCGTCCGATGCATTCCTGTCTAGCAGTTTAGGTAAACATTCCTCCAGCTACCATGCAAAGGGGCCAGGCCTCGCTGTCCTCATGCAAGTAATTCATAGCCCCGTTACCATGGAATATTCCTACCCCCTCGCATCTCATGTAGACACTTAGACGCTTGTACACGCATTAACAGTCAGTATAGTCAGTATAGAATAAGATTCTATCCTAAGAAACCTTTCCTTTTGGATAACACAGTTCTTTAAACATAGGATATTAGATATGATTTGGGATTAGGTTGACATAACCCCAGACTTCTGTCTCCACATGTAGAGCTAAATGTCAAGTCCCCTTCACTCTCTAGTTGCACGTCAATCACAAGTCATGCGGCTGCGCATGCATCTCTGCCAAATATTTCTGCTGACATTGCAGGATTCTTCTATGGATCCACCCACTTGTGACATCATGTTTAATGACGTATTTTAGTTACACCCATGTTTACGCCTCTAATTGTTACGTATGTACAGTTTATCTGAATTATCAGCTGTCACGCCTCTTGCATCTGTTTCACTGTAATGCATTTTCTATAAAACTGCTTATCTGTCAATAATATATGTTCCTTCCTTCCTGAACTTTTGTGGTGATGGAATAGAAGGCCCACAATTCGAATTGTCTTCCTTTGTATAGGAATAAAGCCTTTTTAAACCTCTAATACCACGGATTCTGCCTCTTATATTTACTGAGTTATTCTTAATAGACTTACCGCATAAAAAATAGTACCGGTAACGAAATATTTACCACATAAATTGGCGCCCGAACAGGGACACTTTCTCATCTCACGCGCCGGCGGTGCGTTGCAGGCCCGGTCCCCTGCCACAGCTGAACGGACAACTACGCGTACCCGCAGGATTTCCTGTATCTCCCTCCGGCCAAGCGGGGGTGACTGAGGCTGCGATCAACACCCAGACGAGGCGGTGAGAAGTGCGAAGTATCTCGACCAGAGCCTAGCTGAGAGAGCAAGATCCGAGGTATACAGAGTCCCACCAGGTTCCGAAGTTCCGAGTCCAGTCGAGTCGAGTCCAGTCCGGTCCAGTTTCAGTTCCGTTCCGAGGCCTTCCGTTCCGAGCTACCCGGTGAGTACCATTACTGGGGAGGCACTTAACGTGCACATAGTCTGTGCCGGTCAAGACGGGTTTGGGTACACAAATCCGGTCTGCACTGTTTCAGCAGTGTATCTGTACTGTTTAGCAGTATATATAGTATGTCTTGCATATAAATAAATATTATCTAGTGTCAGTATTATGTCAGTAACTAGTTTTCTATTTAGTTATCATTGTTCGTTAAAACTGTTAAATGTTAAATGTTTTAATACGTTCTATATATTGTGGTGTGAATGACTGTTCATTATTGTGTTCATCGTATAAAGTGAGTTCTAGAAATAAGATCTAAAAATGCCGCTCTTTTCGAAACTAAGACAGATCAAAACTAGAAAAGGTGTACTCGAAGAAGCTGTTCCCATTCCACCTAGGGACACTCCAGGATACTTTATGTATCATAAGCATGGTCTAGATGCCGTATTATTTCTTGATTTATGGGTGGACTACACCAAAGAATTACCAGAGAGTCAGAGATGGCCCGCAGCAGGGACCTGGGATGCAGATTGCATCATGAGAGTAGAAGAAGAATTATGGAAGAAGAAAGCCAGACAGTCACAGAAAGATGCCATTGAATTATGGCGTAAAGAATCATACAGACGTACAGAAAAAGCACTCAGACAGGAAGATAAGGGTAAGGAGAATTCAAATAAAGTCCGAGAGAATCTGTTAATTGAGGAAGGTACCCGAGTAAACTCAGAACAAATAGATAGACAAAGAAACACTCTTATGAATGGTATGTATCCTCTTCTGGCCGAAGGGTTACCTAAGGCTACTCAGGAAATACCAAAAGACTTGCCACCTCCATTGTTTCCGATAAAAGCACATCCCAAATCACATCCCAAAACAGCAAAGGACGTTTTTCTTTCCTCCTATTTAGATGACGAGGCTCCCGAGTATGCCAATGCCATACCACCCACATCGCTTGCCGATGGTGTTCTACACCAAGAGCATACGTCTGTACCCCCGCAACTACAAACTCCTACACAAGTTCCAACAGGCCCATCCGTCTCTACAGTTTTTCCCGCATCTACAATCTCTGTCTCACCTTCAACAAATCCTTTTACGTCCAGCACCCCAGACGGTGCTACAGGAGGTACGACAGACATTTTTTCTACGCCACCCAGAGGAAATACATTTTCCCTTAGAGAATTAGCACACCAACGTACGCCCAAACTAGCAACTCCCGACATGCTTAAGGAACTTCTAGTAGATTGTAGATATGATCCTGTGCCCGGTAAACGGGACGAAATGCTGCTGTCATCATTACGTATTCGACGAGCTGCAATATATTTAACGAAGCTACCAGGAATGACTACACATTTAGAAAATATATATCACTTTGTCCAGTCAGGGCGAGGTCCTGAAAGTATTAGCAGAGCCATGGAGTACCAGAAAGCGGAGGTACAGGGACAACTGTTACGTTTCCTCATAAACTGTGTAATCAGAAATCAAGACCGGCCTGGGGTAAATCCGGAAGAAATGCAAAAACTTGTCACTTGGGGCCAGAATGTATCAGAAGGGAGACATGATAAACAGTTATGTATAATCGCCATGTACCGAAAGATCCGCAAAGAAGTAGAACGAATACACGAAGAAAGATTAGAGGTGGACGCCGCTGACCTAAACAGAGAGGAGGAGGAGCAAGAGTCAGAGCAAGTAGAAACGATAGCTTATGTAGGTAGAGGAAAACCCCATAATAATACCAGAGGTTTTAATGATCCGGTACGTCCGATACGTCCAGAATATAATAGACATTTTCCAAACTCTAGGCTAAATACAAAATCCCCTGAACACTTATTCCAAGCCGCTGATAAATTACTCCGAGATCGAAGGGGGTACCATATGCTCGATTCCATGGACGAACAAGAATTAGCTAGGTCAGCAGTACAATGGGCTGACAGTCCCAGCGAATACAATGATGATGTACTTGCACACACGTTTCTGAATCTTGACCCATATGAACAGCGTTTAGCTAGTATATACATGATTCAACACCTCCTTATATTATATAAAAGCCAACACTCCGATCCAGGACCCTTACCTGACATATTGACAGAACTGCTCACGAATATATGGAGAGGGTCAAGTACTGATTTGATTAAAGAAATTCTAGAATTCCGAAACCAATATTTAAATTTCGTATGCCCAGAACACGTTCCAGTTCCCATCATGGGAAGAAAAATGTATCACATAGATAGACAGAACCCGTTACGCGAAGTGCACCCAATTAGAGGTGCCGGTGATAATTTTACACGCGTATTTGTGTACACGCCTATAACTAAATTGGAATTATTAGAAATGAAGAAAGTAGTACCCAGCCATGACAAGGACCCAGCAGGTTTCCACCGTGAAATAAAGGACATGTTACTCATGGGAGAGTATACCTACCCCGATATTATGAAAATATTAAAAGTCTTATAACCCGCCGGTGTTTATGAGAAACTCAAAGAAAAGGAATGGGAGGTGGGAGACCAAAAGATAGATTGGACAGCATTAGAAAACGAAGAGAAGGCCCGAGCTGCAGGAGCAGGGCTTGGGGAAAAGACTACAGCACTAGCAGGATTACTAATACAGGTATTGCCACGTTTATTAACTACGAAAAAGGAAGACTGGGGTGCAATCTCAGCCTGTAAACAAAAACCAGATGAAGACACTAGTGATTTCTATTCCCGATTTGAAAAATGTTTTGGTATAAATAGTGGCATAAAAGCCAGTAGTGAGTCATATCCACATCTGTTCGTGACAAAATTAGTTGAAAATTCTCTGCTACAAGTTAAGAATAGAGTATTGAAATTCGAAAGTACCTGGCAAGGTAATACCCCATCACAGATGTTACAGATGTTACAATATCACCACAATAGAATTAGAGAAGAACAAGAACACGAACAAAGACGTATGAAAGATACAAAAATGAAAATGCTTGTTGCACAGTCAGTTCCAGCCGATGGTCATCATCAAAAGGGTGATGCCGCAGGTCCTACGAAAGGGACATGTAACTATTGTAAACAACAAGGTCATTATATACACGATTGTCCAGTCCTGAAACATAATATTGCTACAGGTAGAACCCAGGAGAGACCACGTCCACCTAGACAGGATCAGAATCAACAACAAATTCCTCAGCATGCACAACCTAGGTTAGCTCCGCAACAACTAGCTCCGCAACAAGGAGCTCCACAACAGGCCGTAGCACCACCACAAGCGCAGCCTATTGCTGCAACACAAGCCACAACACAACAGATGTATCAGTATGCACAAGCAGATTATCCCGATTATCAGCGATACTCATGAGATAGCCTAGAGAGGGAAGTTGGCTTACCCCTTATTGAGGTTCCTGTAGACCAAGAGGGACCTTATGTACATAGTGAACTATTAGGGGAAGACAGAAAGTTTTTACTTGATACAGGGGCAAGCAGAACAACTATAAGACACAGTGAAGTTCCAGGGGCACCCCTCTCAGGCTCATAAAATATTTCCCTTGGATTCTCAGGAAAACCCATAACTAATGACGTAACACAACCTCTTCCACTTACGATTGGTCCATTGACACGTACTACAGATTTATTGCTTACTAAATCATGTCCAGAAAACTTGTTAGGCATAAAAACATTGAAAGCTCTAGGAGCTATAATATGTTGTTCTCCGGAAGGAGTACGACTATTTTTACGTGACTTTAAAGGTCACTACGTGTCCAGAGACATGGATCACCGACTGCAGAATTTACCTACACATTTATGGGCACAAGGCCCCACTGATGTTGGTTGCATGAATATTACACCATATCGTGTCACACTAAAAACAGGAGTAATACTACCACGAATGCGACAATACAAATTACCACCCGAAGCTGTTGTGGCTTTGCTGCAAATCATTGACGAGCTCATTGCACAAGGAGTGGTTGTCGAAACAGACTCCAATGTATGTAATTCCCCGATAATTCCGATTCTTAAAAGAACGGATCCAAAAGCACCAGCAGTATATCGATTAGTTATTGATCTGCGCGAATTAAATAAATGTATTGTACCACAATACCCTGTGGTCCCAGATATCTCTTCATTACTAACAGCTATTGACTCAGAAGCAACGTTCTTCACTGTAATTGATCTAAAAAATGCTTTCTTTAGTGTCCCAGTCGATCCGGAAAGTCAATATTTGTTCGGATTCAGTTTAAATGGACGAAGTTTTAAATTCACACGCGCACCTCAAGGATTTACAGAAAGCCCCAGCATCTATAGCCAAGCACTGAAACGAGAACTTGACAGTATCCACATGCCAGTTAACACTGCCTTGCTTCAATATGTCGATGATCTGCTGATCACCGCCCGAAGCGAACCTGAATGTGAAAAAGCGTCACTGACGGTTTTGAAATTTCTGGCTGACAAGGGGCACAAGGTGTCCCCTTCTAAGCTGCAATTCTGTGTCCAGCGAGTTGTTTACCTTGGGCACTCGCTGTCCAAGGAGGGAAGGCAGCTTACACCCGACCGTATCCAGTTAATCGCTAACATGCCACCACCCAAGACACAAAAGGAAGTGCGGGCTTTTATAGGCCTCACTTCATACTGTAGGCAGTGGATCCCTCAATATGCATTCCTAGCAAAACCACTCATCCAGTTAACAACACAGGAGGCAGCCACATCGACTGTCCTCCCTTGGACTCAAGAACATACACACGCCTTTGAAAGCTTAAAGAAAGCTTTATGCCAAGCACCTGTTTTAGCAACACCATGTTACAGCAAGTTTACACTCTTTGTTACAGAACGCGAAGGTACTGCTTTGTCAGTACTCACTCAGGAACAAGCAGGATCACACAAACCATGTGCTTATTTCTCTAGTACATTAGATCCAGTAGCTCAGGCTCTTCCCGCGTGCCTGAAATCAGTGGCAGCAACAGCTTTAGCAATCAGACAAAGCGATGCCATAGTGTTAGACATCAATTGACAGTACAAGTACCACATGCAGTAGAGGTTCTCTTGAACCGCACACAAACACAACACTTGACTATAGCGAGACTCACCGGTTACGAATTGACATTATTTCAGCCACACATAGAAATCAGACGTTGTAATACGTTAAATCCTGCCACACTGTTACCAGTGGGCGGAACAGATCCATTGGCACATGATTGTGCCGAAGTTATTACTATCACGACGAAACCCAGACAAGACTTGACAGATATCCCTTTGTCAGATCCGGACTTGACATTGTATGTAGATGGGTCATGTATGAGAACAAGTACAGGAGAGTTAGTGGCCGCTTACGCAGTCACAACAGACACTGAAGTCATTGAAACAAATTGTATTAACACTTTGTCAGCTCAAGCAGCAGAGCTCATCGCTCTGACACAAGCCTGTATTCAAACCAAGAATAAGAAAGTCAACATATACACAGATTCACGTTATGCATTTGGAGTCGTCCATGACTTCGGCGTACTGTGGCGAGAGAGAGGTTATTTAACTTCTCACGGTGCCCACATCCAACACGGACCCCTCATTCAAGCCCTATTAGACGCGATTCATCTACCTACTGCAATATCGATTATGAAATGCAAAGCCCATACAAAAGTTACCGATATCATTTCTCAGGGTAATGACCTAGCTGACAGAACAGCTAAACAGACTGCTCAGAATCAGACTCTCACAACTGACATGACAAAGACAATAGTTTCAACGTCAACACATTGCATGACAGTTAAGGATCCCGCCCTTGATGTAATTGACATACAGACACATGCTACACCAGAAGAAATAAAGAAATGGACTGAATTAGGAGGGATCCAAACGGATCAAGGATGGATGACGAAGGAAAAATCTATATGGTTTCTTCCCGACTCTATGGTCCAAGTCGTCATTAACACAATACATAGTCCAGCGCACCTAGGAGAAAAAGCTATGCTAGACAGTATTCAACACATTTGGTTCAACCAGCACTTGCGAGCAGCAGCTAAACAGAAAGTTCGTACCTGTATGATATGTTGTCAGTTTAATCCAGGTAAAAGCATCCCCGTAGAGCAGGGTGGATTTCAAACTCCCGATCATGCTTTTGAAGTCCTCCAGATGGATTATATCCAGATGGAACGATGTCGAGGATTCAAATATGTTCTCGTAGTTGTCTGTGCTCTTTCCCGTTGGACAGAAGCATACCCGGTTTCAGATTACACTGCCCCGACTACTGCCAAACAGTTAGTTCGAGAATTCTTCCCACGGTACGGCTTACCACGTGTTGTCTACTCAGATAACGGCCAGCCGTTCCCATCCGAACTAATGAAACACGTTTCCCTTTTGTTAGGCTACCAATGGAAATTTCACTGTGTCCGACATCCCGAGGCAGCAGGTCTCGTAGAACGCCATAATCAAACTTTGAAAATTAGATTGTCCAAAATATGTAGAGAAAAAGGAGTCGATTGGATAGTAGCCTTACCAGTTGCGTTCTTTTACATGAGAATGGTAGCACATTCTCGAACAGGGCTATCCCCGTATGAGGTGATCTTCGGTAGACCACCAAATATGTGGGGGACGCCTATACCTCGTAAAATCACTGACGTTGACTGTAATATGCTGACAGATTACCTGGCTTCCTTGATGTCTGCACTACAATCTTGTCGTTCACAGGTAACCGCAGCTTTTCCCGATAATACTGAGGTGAAGCCCCATGACGTGGTTCCTGGTGACCTGGTGCTGGTCAGGAACTTTGACCGGAAGACCCAACTGGATCCTAGGTGGAAGTCACCGAAGTTGGTTCTACTCACCACAAGGACAGCCGTGAAAATGGAGGGAAGGAAAGGGTGGTTGCACTCGAGTCATATCAAGAAATTTTATGGACTACCATCCAGTATAAATACTCAACCCTGTATTCCCTCAAAGACAGACTCAAAGCTCCCCTTGGTTGAATTAACCAAACCAGAACTTTATAAACTAAAATTGAGGTCTAGTAAGTCAGACAATTTGATTGTTTAAGTCCTCTCCAAGGTGAATCGGTTGAATTTGTCTCTGACATGTATCCTCTAGACCGGAATAGAGAAAGAAATAAGCAAATGCAGCTGAAAAAGCATGCGTATTGTAAATCGCTTCGTAGTCACTGTACAGTAACATTATTAATTTTGTTTTTTCTAAGTCTTCTGATCATTATTTTTAGCATACTATTGCATATGTATTACCCTATTCTTAAACATGCTTACAATATAACTGCAGAACATTCTTTTAGCGAATTTCCTCCGCATGAATTGTCCTATAGATTTGCGCTGCGCAACAACACATTCATTAGTATGTTACATCATTCCCATCAAACAAGCAATGCCACAAATTGTTGGATATGTGGCCGACTCCCTCCCTATCAAAACTATAAGGGAGTTTTGCCCCTCTTTCCCTATCCGTTCACACACAATGGCTCCTGTGGAGCATGGTTTAGTTTGATTAATTCCCTAGATTCAAATTCCGCAGTTTATCAAGACAACTGGGTTTGGGGAAACCTGAACCTAGTTTTACTTAAAGTCTGCTACCCTAACAAGGAGGGACTCCCCAAAAGAACAGGAACTGATCTAGAAAATGAAGTATATGGATTAGGTAATTTTACACTTAACCTCATGATCCTGAACGTTGAATCTGAAGCTACACCAATCTTGCCCGCCATGTCAGTATTCCCAGTAAAAGGGGAATTATGTATAAAAAAGAATGGTTCCATACACATGGGCCACAGTAAATGCACCACTGTAATAAAATTCAGTGATCAAGGCAAGTCTACATTTAGAGCTTCCCATCATTCCTACTTCATATGTGGCCAGACCACATATATATGTCTACCTCTAGATTGGGATGGTACTTGTTACATAGCATTCCTTCTGCCACCTGTTTTCCTAGCCCCTCCTGATTATCATAGAAATACTCATTTAGTACACAATAGACAACTGAGAGATCTCCCAATTGTCGATTACACTGAAACAGCATGGGAAAAATACACAGATTTCAATAAAGGATTCTTTCCCTATATAGGTACAGTCACTAATAGTAAGCTGATACGTAGATTAACCAGAACCCTTGAAGCAGTAGTAAACGAGACTATTTCCGCTTTAGGCAATTTAACAGAAGAGCAGTCTGCTATGCGGATTGTTGTGCTTCAAAATCGTCTTGTCCTTGACGTCATCCTGGCCGATAGGGGCGGAGCTTGTAGGGTCATCGGATCAAGTTGTTGCATTTTCATACCAGAAAATTCGCCATCAGTATATAAAGCCATAACCCGCCTTCATAAGATTATAAGCCAGATACACCAGAGTCCAGGCACCTGGACTTGGTCCGGTTGGTTCTGGGGCGTATTGTCAGCCTGGGGATGGAGAATACTATCCTTCCTAGGTATTGGCTTTCTCATACTATTCAGTTGCTGCTTATGTCTACAATGTGGGCCAGCGATTTGTGGTCTGTGTGCCACCTCGTGTATCCCACATCCAAGTTTTCGTTCAAGATCCCGGAAGAAGAAAGAAGAACAAATGATGCTATATGAACAGATCGATGGATTGATGAAGATCGATATCTCCTGAGGGTCCGTAGGGGACAAGGAGGGAATGAGGAAATATGAATTTTGTGATCAGTTATGTCCCCTATCGTAGACCCCAACGGCTCCATGTACATGCTATAAGTACATGTATGTTCCCTCCTGCTCCAGTTTTGAAGACGCAAATATATGTGCGTCCACCGTCAACATGTCCTCTTTCAGACCCGCCATGAATGGGTCAGATATTCCATTCCTAAATATGAAAGGCCACCGACTTTATGTGGTTCACTTTCCACATTTCACAGATTCAGGCGAGTAGGCCCGAATTCTGTCATCAAGCCTTTTCCTGCCTTCTGCCTCTGAAAGCTCCAGCCCGAGCCTGCATCTGTATCCATGAACTTTGTCCTACTCCCTGCGTGGCTAACGGTGCCTGATCCAGCCTATTGCCTGCCAAAAACTGTATTTCACCTTCAAGATTATCTATTCCGCTCCCCGTCCGATGCATTCCTGTCTAGCAGTTTAGGTAAACATTCCTCCAGCTACCATGCAAAGGGGCCAGGCCTCGCTGTCCTCATGCAAGTAATTCATAGCCCCGTTACCATGGAATATTCCTACCCCCTCGCATCTCATGTAGACACTTAGACGCTTGTACACGCATTAACAGTCAGTATAGTCAGTATAGAATAAGATTCTATCCTAAGAAACCTTTCCTTTTGGATAACACAGTTCTTTAAACATAGGATATTAGATATGATTTGGGATTAGGTTGACATAACCCCAGACTTCTGTCTCCCACATGTAGAGCTAAATGTCAAGTCCCCTTCACTCTCTAGTTGCACGTCAATCACACGTCATGCGGCTGCGCACGCATCTCTGCCAAATATTTCTGCTGACATTGCAGGATTCTTCTATGGATCCACCCACTTGTGACATCATGTTTAATGACGTATTTTAGTTACACCCATGTTTACGCCTCTAATTGTTACGTATGTACAGTTTATCTGAATTATCAGCTGTCACGCCTCTTGCATCTGTTTCACTGTAATGCATTTTCTATAAAACTGCTTATCTGTCAATAATATATGTTCCTTCCTTCCTGAACTTTCGTGGTGATGGAATAGAAGGCCCACAATTCGAATTGTCTTCCTTTGTATAGGAATAAAGCCTTCTTAAACCTCTAATACCACGGATTCTGCCTCTTATATTTACTGAGTTATTCTTAATAGACTTTACCGCATAAAAAATAGTACCGGTAACAAAATATTTACCACAAACTAATGATTTCTGTAGAAGAACTTAGAGAAATAGTACTTGCTGCTCTCTACAGATATCTCTGAACATAGCAATGGGTATGTGTAAAAGATCTCAGGGAAACACTTGACCCACTGCTACTACATTCTAGCAGAGGGCAGATTGAGGTTACTGAAGTTGGATGTTAAAGTAAACCTTTGTAATACAATTCTATACACTGTGAATGTTTCACTTGTATCACAATATTCCTCTCTGCAAATAGGTCTGTAGACGTTAATGGCTACTGAAACACAGTAAAGGGTTAGTGCACAATGTTTTAGACTAACACTAGACCCTCTGATAGTATATTTAATCTGGTACGGATACTGTAGTAGATTACGATGAAAGAGTAACTCCTTCTTATACAAGTCTACACAGGGTGAATGGTTCAGTTGTATAACAACACACCATCTCTGCTGACAACTTTGGAGTGAAGGTCTTTAATAATGAAACCATATATCTCTACCTATCTTTTCTCAGGGTCAACAGGGTGTATGAGTCAGTTTACAAACAACAATCTTTATACTGACACCTCTGACAAGGATAAGGAATCTCTGTAGAAGGGTCCATGGAAACACTAGCCCTCACATTATTGCATTTTAACCCGTTTACCGTGGCGGACATTCCACCGCGGTGCGGGCGTTCTAAAGGGTGGGCGGGGCTGCGTCAGCCAGCGGTCGTGTGCAGGACCTGGAAGGTAGTGCTTGCGTCGGCCGTGAGCTGACGCAAGCACGGAACGGGTTAAAAGGGTGAAGTTTGCATATTGCTGAGTTTGATGAAAGAGGGGTTATTTCTTATACATGTATACTAGTTGAAAGCTTATTTTTTTAAGAAACCATATCCTGTCTAGCAAAAACTCTTTTCAGGGTGAAGACTGAGTGTGAAAGGCTTCATAACAAAATTGATCTCTCTTCAGAGAGCTATTTCCTACTTTGAACAGGCTATTTCACTCTTTTTGCAAACAACAATGTCTCTACTGACACCTTTGAAAAGGGTAAAGGATTTGTGTAGAAAGCTTTAGACAAACACTAGGCCTTCTGGTATCAAATTGTGAGAGATTGGAGACTCTCTATGGCAGAGTTTGGTAAAAGAGTGACTTTTTTTCTTATAACTGTATCCAGGGTAAATGCTTCATTTTTTGTCAGTATGGTTTCCCTGCTGAGACCTCTATGCAGGATAAATGCTGTCTGTGAAAAGGTTTTAGTGAGAAATTCATCCCTCTACAGAGACCTTTTGTCTGAGTAAACCAAATGTACGATTGGTTTTTAACAGAAATTCCTCCATAGTGAGAGCTCTAAACAAAACACATTTTAACAGGGTGCAGGTTAAATAAGGTGCAATTTGATAAACCATGAGTCTGTCTCATACAACTCTATAAAGCACGAATGCTTCAGTTTATTGACAACATGCCTTCTCTACAAAACACCTCTGTAAAGGGTGAAGCCTGACTGTTAAAGAGTTTAGTAAGAAACTCATCGATGTGCAAATATATTTTCTCTCAGCGAGCAGCATCTATGATTGTATTCAGTTAAAACAGACCCTTTGCTGTGAAAGGACTCATGGATGAGTGTAAAGTGAAAAATTAACCTCTGTACAGACAACTTTGTTTTAGTGAACTGGGTTAATAATGGGTTATCAAAAACAGCTTCTACTATAAGACATCACTAAAACGTAATTACTCCATGTAGATGGCATAACAGAACCACAATGCCCTGGTTTTCCCATTATAATAGGGAATACAATGTCTGCAGTACACTTTCATACATTAACTTCTTATCTTAGTACTCTATACAGAGTGAATACTTCATCTTAAGGCAACACTCACAAAAGTGCATTTAATACCAGAACTACAATATTGCTATAAATTTGCAAAAATATTAATTTCTTATCATTTGTTTAAAATCTTTCAGTAGTAAAGTCTTCAGCAATCACATTTTAACTATTCAAATTATTAGCACTCTCATAATGAACAAAAATATTGAAACTGGTTCTTATATATATTATATCAGTTAAATATTCAGTCACAGACTACATCGTTTAA
Organism: Triturus cristatus; assembly: GCF_964204655.1. Lineage (NCBI taxonomy): Eukaryota > Metazoa > Chordata > Amphibia > Caudata > Salamandridae > Triturus > Triturus cristatus. Next base: position 433,850,955 of record NC_140588.1, read on the forward strand.
TTACACTATATTTTTAATTACCTGAAAATGAAGCTGTATGTTTAAGGTAGCTGAATACACCAATCTCCTTTACTCAAAAATCAAAAAAATGTGCTGAGCACAAGTCAACAAGATTATACTTTCTTCACTTCCAAACCACCAAGGCCAATCTCAGGTGTCTGAGGTTTTACAGCAGATATAAGTATCTTAACCCGTTAACCGTGGCGTAAATTCCGCATTTTGATTGGATGCAAGGCTTCAAGGTTAACTCATTCGCTGCTTCTGTCGGCCAATGGCCATCGCGAGCACTACCTCGCTAGTGCTGCGAATGTCCGTTGGCTGATCTCTGAGAATGCATAAAGAAATTAGGAAATTCTCTGTGAACAATTAAACTCCACCCACTACCAGCCCGTTGACAGATTCATACCTTGCTTAGATTCTTGATAGATATCATAGGTATCTTATTACATGTCTGAGATTTAACACTGTGCACTTTATGGTGGCTTTTCCTTTTCCTGTTTCATAACATGTGGTTTTATCATGACGTCCTTGTAATCATCAATCTACCCAATTGACATGGCATTTCCTGTTTTTTTAAAACAAATTTTGTGTATTTATTTGGTCACTTCCTGTTGTCTATTTGGGACGTGCTAATCTTAGGCACTGTAAGGAAGCTTTGATTTTTATACAAACCTTACCATCAGTACACATCTGTTGGGCTGTAGCAAAAGTTATTCAGTGCCCTAGTAATCTAAGGAAAACATTGAATGACCTCTTTGCTCGCTCATTGTGAGTGCAGTGCACGTAAATTGATTTATGAGGTACCACCTAGTATTTGTGATACTATGCACTTGCATTCTGTTTTCTTATATATGCACTTTATGACTGTGATGCTATTGATTAATAAATTAGGTTCTCTCACTGAATTGTTGTAATTGAATTGTTTGCTTGAATAGTCAAAGAGCTATTAATTGGTGCATGCAATTTTATTCATTTGATATTTTCTCACTATTTGTTCTTTTTTTTCAAGTATTTTATGAGAGTTTTGTAATCGATAAACTTGTTCTTAATGTACTATTAGTGTTGACTTGAGTTGCTACTGGACGGGTAATGCAATTGGAATTCACGTTAAGTGTTTTAAACTAATTTACAATCCACTTAATAATTTGCTAAGATGTAGTGGGATTTATAGACTTTTGTGCTGCAAATGGAATGAGCCTGATAATTGTTACATAACAACTCACTATATTATTACATAATTATTGGATATATTTAAGTTTGTATATAATATGGATTGTATTAACAAAATAGATTGTTCTATTGTGATTTATTTTGGCCACTAGAGTCTTTATTGAGCATTCACTATTTCCAATCAATGGTTGGTAATTGCCACTAGGCTATATGCTGTTCACAGCATGATGTAATAGACTTTAGCACTTACAATTTTATTTTTTACAATTTATTCCAAATGTAGGATGACATTTTGGAATATTGGATAAAGTTGGTCTTTCTGAGGCACATCGTCTGATATTCCATAATTTATTTGTATGCCTTTTCTACAATGTATGGTTCTGGTATTTATTAGCAAATAACATAAATTGAAGTAATCATATTTGTTTCTTATGCCAAGGTTGTCACTTGTGGTGGTACATAAGTCTTCTTTCTGTCTCTATTGTCCACGTGAGCCACAAATGGTTGAATGCGAAATGGTTCAAATGGAATGGAGTGATGTCACTGACCATGTCATGAGTGATGTAATATGTGACGTCATCAGCAGTGCATTGCGGGGGCGCGAGTTATAGTTAGCTGAACTAACTCGAACAGGGGAATTTCTAGGGTTTTGTACGAGGGAAACGTCCAGCTAACTATGAACTCCCCTGAAACCTATGGTTTTTTTAGTGAATTTCTAAGGTTTTTTAAATGCCACTTCCTAACTATAACGCCCCTGAAACCTTTGGTTTTTTCAGTGAATATATATATATACATGACCTACTGGCAGTCGCCATTAGGTGGTTATGAGTAGCATTTTTTGACGTGCCTATATCTTAGACGCTGTTTGACAAATCTTTATGAATATTTCCAAAATAATTCCCCCTATGATTCTGGCTGCACATGAAAATGTTCACGTTGATCTGTCAATCAGGGGCAGAGAAAAAGGGGGTCAAGTAAACAGAATTTTAGACATGACTACAGCCCGAACTGCTGAATGGAATTACACCAAATTTGGCAGAATGGTAGCTGCTGGTCCTGAAAGTGGCATTTTTGTCATTTGGTGTTAATCCATTCAGTAGTTTTGCAAATATAAAAAAAAATTTGGTATATATAGGGACACAGATCCTGTGAGGATCCGACATTCCCCATGCTCAAATCTGAGGGTTGGCAGCCGTCTTGGGACACAGCTGAAGCTGACTTCCAAAATAATTTTAAATAAAAGACAAGGGGACAGGGTAGGAATACTCTGACCCTCTAGACCTCGTGCAGGGGGTCCCAGAGAGACTCTGCCAGGGCAAAAAAAATGTTTTAATAAAAACAAGTTCAGCTGGAGCCTTGCTGGATCAGCAGCTCCCGCTGAAAAATAATAAAAAAGGGCCAGGTCCCAGGGGCATGCAGGCATACATTAAATAATATAGGAGGGGTGCACAGGCCCCCTCCTTTTGTCCCGGGGGCTGCCCCCTCCCAGGGGCTTGTGCTGAAGTTAATGAGGGGGGCCTCATGCCCGACGACCAACACCTCCTCAGGGATATTTTATGTGTAATGGTGGGTCTCATGGACGCCGCTGGGCTAACTATTCAAATTATTAGCACTCTCATAATGAACAAAAATATTGAAACTGGTTCTTATATATATTATATCAGTTAAATATTCAGTCACAGACTACATCGTTTAATTACACTATATTTTTAATTACCTGAAAATGAAGCTGTATGTTTAAGGTAGCTGAATACACCAATCTCCTTTACTCAAAAATCAAAAAAATGTGCTGAGCACAAGTCAACAAGATTATACTTTCTTCACTTCCAAACCACCAAGGCCAATCTCAGGTGTCTGAGGTTTTACAGCAGATATAAGTATCTTAACCCGTTAACCGTGGCGTAAATTCCGCATTCCGATGGGATGCAAGGCTTCAAGGTTAACTCATTCGCTGCTTCTGTCGGCCAATGGCCATCGCGAGCACTACCTCGCTAGTGCTGCGAATGTCCGTTGGCTGATCTCTGAGAATGCATAAAGAAATTAGGAAATTCTCTGTGAACAATTAAACACCACCCACTACAAGCCCGTTGACAGATTCATACCTTGCTTAGATTCTTGATAGATATCATAGGTATCTTATTACATGTCTGAGATTTAACACTGTGCACTTTATGGTGGCTTTTCCTTTTCCTGTTTCATAACATGTGGTTTTATCATGATGTCCTTGTGATCATCAATCTACCCAATTGACATGGCATTTCCCGTTTTTTAAAAACAAATTTTGTGTATTTATTTGGTCACTTCCTGTTGTCTATTTGGGACGTGCTAATCTTAGGCACTGTAAGGAAGCTTTGATTTTTATACAAACCTTACCATCAGTACACATCTGTTGGGCTGTAGCAAAAGTTATTCAGTGCCCTATTAATCTAAGGAAAACATTGAATGACCTCTTTGCTCGCTCATTGTGAGTGCAGTGCACGTAAATTGATTTATGAGGTACCACCTAGTCTTTGTGATACTATGCACTTGCATTCTGTTTTCTTATATATGCACTTTATGACTGTGATGCTATTGATTAATAAATTAGGTTCTCTCACTGAATTGTTGTAATTGAATTGTTTGCTTGAATAGTCAAAGAGCTATTAATTGGTGCATGCAATTTTATTCATTTGATATTTTCTCACTATTTGTTCTTTTTTTTCAAGTATTTTATGAGAGTTTTGTAATCGATAAACTTGTTCTTAATGTACTTTTAGTGTTGACTTGAGTTGCTACTGGACGGGTACTGCAATTGGAATTCACGTTAAGTGTTTTAAACTAATTTACAATCCACTTAATAATTTGCTAAAATGTAGTGGGATTTATAGACTTTTGTGCTGCAAATGGAATGAGCCTGATAATTGTTACATAACAACTCACTATATTATTAAATAATTATTGGATATATTTAAGTTTGTATATAATATGGATTGTATTAACAAAATAGATTGTTCTATTGTGATTTATTTTGGACACTAGAGTCTTTATTGAGCATTCACTATTTCCAATCAATGGTTGGTAATTGCCACTAGGCTATATGCTGTTCACAGCATGATGTAATAGACTTTAGCACTTTCAATTTTTTTTTTACAATTTATTCCAAATGTAGGATGACATTTTGGAATATTGGATAAAGTTGGTCTTTCTGAGGCACATCGTCTGATATTCCATAATTTATTTGTATGCCTTTTCTACAATGTATGGTTCTGGTATTTATTAGCAAATAACATAAATTGAAGTAATCATATTTGTTTCTTATGCCAAGGTTGTCACTTGTGGTGGTACATAAGTCTTCTTTCTGTCTCTATTGTCCACGTGAGCCACAAATGGTTGAATACGAAATGGTACAAATGGAATGGAGTGATGTCACTGACCATGTCATGAGTGATGTAATATGTGACGTCATCAGCAGTGCATTGCGGGGGCGCGAGTTATAGTTAGCTGAACTAACTCGAACAGGGGAATTTCTAGGGTTTTGTACGAGGGAAACGTCCAGCTAACTATTAACGCCCCTGAAACCTATGTTTTTTTTAGTGAATTTCTAAGGTTTTTTAAATGCCAATTCCTAACTATAACGCCCCTGAAACCTTTGGTTTTTTCAGTGAATATATATATATACATGACCTACTGGCAGTCGCCATTAGGTGGTTATGGGTAGCATTTTTTGACGTGCCTATATCTAAGACGCTGTTTGACAAATCTTTATGAATATTTCCAAAATAATTCCCCCTATGATTCTTGCTGCACATGAAAATGTTCACGTTGATCTGTCAATCAGGGGCAGAGAAAAAGGGGGTCAAGTAAACAGAATTTTAGACATGACTACAGCCCGAACTGCTGAATGGAATTAAACCAAATGTGGCAGAATGGTAGCTGCTGGTCCTGAAAGTGGAATTTTTGTCATTTGGTGTTAATCCATTCAGTAGTTTTGCACATATAAAAAAAAAATGGTATATATAGGGACACAGATCCTGTGAGGATCCGACATTCCCCATGCTCAAATCTGAGGGTTGGCAGCCATCTTGGGACACAGCTGAAGCTGACTTCCAAAATAATTTTAAATAAAAGACAAGGGGACAGGGTAGGAATACTCTGACCCTCTAGACCTCATGCAGGGGGTCCCAGAGAGACTCTGCCATGGCAAAAAAAATGTTTTAATAAAAACAAGTTCAGCTGGAGCCTTGCTGGATCAGCAGCTCCCGCTGAAAAATAATAAAAAAGGGCCAGGTCCCAGGGGCATGCAGGCATAAATTAAATAATATGGGAGGGGTGCACAGGCCCCCTCCTTTTGTCCCGGGGGCTGCCCCCTCCCAGGGGCTAGTGCTGAAATTAATGAGGGGGGCCTCATGCCCGACGACCAACACCTCCTCAGGGATATTTTATGTGTAATGGTGGGTCTCATGGACCCCGCTGGGGTAACTATTCAAATTATTAGCACTCTCATAATGAACAAAAATATTGAAACTGGTTCTTATATATATTATATCAGTTAAATATTCAGTCACAGACTACATCGTTTAATTACACTATATTTTTAATTACCTGAAAATGAAGCTGTATGTTTAAGGTAGCTGAATACACCAATCTCCTTTACTCAAAAATCAAAAAAATGTGCTGAGCACAAGTCAACAAGATTATACTTTCTTCACTTCCAAACCACCAAGGCCAATCTCAGGTGTCTGAGGTTTTACAGCAGATTTAAGTATCTTAACCCGTTAACCGTGGCGTAAATTCCGCATTCCGATTGGATGCAAGGCTTCAAGGTTAACTCATTCGCTGCTTCTGTCGGCCAATGGCCATCGCGAGCACTACCTCGCTAGTGCTGCGAATGTCCGTTGGCTGATCTCTGAGAATGCATAAAGAAATTAGGAAATTCTCTGTGAACAATTAAACTCCACCCACTACCAGCCCGTTGACAGATTCATACCTTGCTTAGATTCTTGATAGACATCATAGGTATCTTATTACATGTCTGAGATTTAACACTGTGCATTTTATGGTGGCTTTTCCTTTTCCTGTTTCATAACATGTGGTTTTATCATGATGTCCTTGTGATCATCAATCTACCCAATTGACATGGCATTTCCTGTTTTTTAAAAACAAATTTTGTGTATTTATTTGGTCACTTCCTGTTGTCTATTTGGGACGTGCTAATCTTAGGCACTGTAAGGAAGCTTTGATTTTTATACAAACCTTACCATCAGTACACATCTGTTGGGCTGTAGCAAAAGTTATTCAGTGCCCTATTAATCTAAGGAAAACATTGAATGACCTCTTTGCTCGCTCATTGTGAGTGCAGTGCACGTAAATTGATTTATGAGGTACCACCTAGTCTTTGTGATACTATGCACTTGCATTCTGTTTTCTTATATATGCACTTTATGACTGTGATGCTATTGATTAATAAATTAGGTTCTCTCACTGAATTGTTGTAATTGAATTGTTTGCTTGAATAGTCAAAGAGCTATTAATTGGTGCATGCAATTTTATTCATTTGATATTTTCTCACTATTTGTTCTTTTTTTTCAAGTATTTTATGAGAGTTTTGTAATCGATAAACTTGTTCTTAATGTACTTTTAGTGTTGACTTGAGTTGCTACTGGACGGGTACTGCAATTGGAATTCACGTTAAGTGTTTTAAACTAATTTACAATCCACTTAATAATTTGCTAAAATGTAGTGGGATTTATAGACTTTTGTGCTGCAAATGGAATGAGCCTGATAATTGTTACATAACAACTCACTATATTATTAAATAATTATTGGATATATTTAAGTTTGTATATAATATGGATTGTATTAACAAAATAGATTGTTCTATTGTGATTTATTTTGGACACTAGAGTCTTTATTGAGCATTCACTATTTCCAATCAATGGTTGGTAATTGCCACTAGGCTATATGCTGTTCACAGCATGATGTAATAGACTTTAGCACTTTCAATTTTTTTTTTACAATTTATTCCAAATGTAGGATGACCTTTTGGAATATTGGATAAAGTTGGTCTTTCTGAGGCACATCGTCTGATATTCCATAATTTATTTGTATGCCTTTTCTACAATGTATGGTTCTGGTATTTATTAGCAAATAACATAAATTGAAGTAATCATATTTGTTTCTTATGCCAAGGTTGTCACTTGTGGTGGTACATAAGTCTTCTTTCTGTCTCTATTGTCCACGTGAGCCACAAATGGTTGAATGCGAAATGGTACAAATGGAATGGAGTGATGTCACTGACCATGTCATGAGTGATGTAATATGTGACGTCATCAGCAGTGCATTGCGGGGGCGCGAGTTATAGTTAGCTGAACTAACTCGAACAGGGGAATTTCTAGGGTTTTGTACGAGGGAAACGTCCAGCTAACTATTAACGCCCCTGAAACCTATGTTTTTTTTAGTGAATTTCTAAGGTTTTTTAAATGCCAATTCCTAACTATAACGCCCCTGAAACCTTTGGTTTTTTCAGTGAATATATATATATACATGACCTACTGGCAGTCGCCATTAGGTGGTTATGGGTAGCATTTTTTGACGTGCCTATATCTAAGACGCTGTTTGACAAATCTTTATGAATATTTCCAAAATAATTCCCCCTATGATTCTTGCTGCACATGAAAATGTTCACGTTGATCTGTCAATCAGGGGCAGAGAAAAAGGGGGTCAAGTAAACAGAATTTTAGACATGACTACAGCCCGAACTGCTGAATGGAATTAAACCAAATTTGGCAGAATGGTAGCTGCTGGTCCTGAAAGTGGCATTTTTGTCATTTGGTGTTAATCCATTCAGTAGTTTTGCACATATAAAAAAAAAATGGTATATATAGGGACACAGATCCTGTGAGGATCCGACATTCCCCATGCTCAAATCTGAGGGTTGGCAGCCATCTTGGGACACAGCTGAAGCTGACTTCCAAAATAATTTTAAATAAAAGACAAGGGGACAGGGTAGGAATACTCTGACCCTCTAGACCTCATGCAGGGGGTCCCAGAGAGGCTCTGCCATGGCAAAAAAAATGTTTTAATAAAAACAAGTTCAGCTGGAGCCTTGCTGGATCAGCAGCTCCCGCTGAAAAATAATAAAAAAGGGCCAGGTCCCAGGGGCATGCAGGCATAAATTAAATAATATGGGAGGGGTGCACAGGCCCCCTCCTTTTGTCCCGGGGGCTGCCCCCTCCCAGGGGCTAGTGCTGAAATTAATGAGGGGGGCCTCATGCCCGACGACCAACACCTCCTCAGGGATATTTTATGTGTAATGGTGGGTCTCATGGACCCCGCTGGGCTAACTATTCAAATTATTAGCACTCTCATAATGAACAAAAATATTGAAACTGGTTCTTATATATATTATATCAGTTAAATATTCAGTCACAGACTACATCGTTTAATTACACTATATTTTTAATTACCTGAAAATGAAGCTATATGTTTAAGGTAGCTGAATACACCAATCTCCTTTACTCAAAAATCAAAAAAATGTGCTGAGCACAAGTCAACAAGATTATACTTTCTTCACTTCCAAACCACCAAGGCCAATCTCAGGTGTCTGAGGTTTTACAGCACATATAAGTATCTTAACCCGTTAACCGTGGCATAAATTCCGCATTCCGATTGGATGCAAGGCTTCAAGGTTAACTCATTCGCTGCTTCTGTCGGCCAATGGCCATCGCGAACACTACCTCGCTAGTGCTGCGAATGTCCGTTGGCTGATCTCTGAGAATGCATAAAGAAATTAGGAAATTCTCTGTGAACAATTAAACTCCACCCACTACCAGCCCGTTGACAGATTCATACCTTGCTTAGATTCTTGATAGATATCATAGGTATCTTATTACATGTCTGAGATTTAACACTGTGCACTTTATGGTGGCTTTTCCTTTTCCTGTTTCATAACATGTGGTTTTATCATGATGTCCTTGTGATCATCAATCTACCCAATTGACATGGCATTTCCTGTTTTTTTAAAACAAATTTTGTGTATTTATTTGGTCACTTCCTGTTGTCTATTTGGGACGTGCTAATCTTAGGCACTGTAAGGAAGCTTTGATTTTTATACAAACCTTACCATCAGTACACATCTGTTGGGCTGTAGCAAAAGTTATTCAGTGCCCTATTAATCTAAGGAAAACATTGAATGACCTCTTTGCTCGCTCATTGTGAGTGCAGTGCACGTAAATTGATTTATGAGGTACCACCGAGTATTTGTGATACTATGCACTTGCATTCTGTTTTCTTATATATGCACTTTATGACTGTGATGCTATTGATTAATAAATTAGGTTCTCTCACTGAATTGTTGTAATTGAATTGTTTGCTTGAATAGTCAAAGAGCTATTAATTGGTGCATGCAATTTTATTCATTTGATATTTTCTCACTATTTGTTTTTTTTTTCAAGTATTTTATGAGAGTTTTGTAATCGATAAACTTGTTCTTAATGTACTTTTAGTGTTGACTTGAGTTGCTACTGGACGGGTAATGCAATTGGAATTCACGTTAAGTGTTTTAAACTAATTTACAATCCACTTAATAATTTGCTAAAATGTAGTGGGATTTATAGACTTTTGTGCTGCAAATGGAATGAGCCTGATAATTGTTACATAACAACTCACTATATTATTACATAATTATTGGATATATTTAAGTTTGTATATAATATGGATTGTATTAAGAAAATAGATTGTTCTATTGTGATTTATTTTGGCCACTAGAGTCTTTATTGAGCATTCACTATTTCCAATCAATGGTTGGTAATTGCCACTAGGCTATATGCTGTTCACAGCATGATGTAATAGACTTTAGCACTTTCAATTTTTTTTTACAATTTATTCCAAATGTAGGATGACATTTTGGAATATTGGATAAAGTTGGTCTTTCTGAGGCACATCGTCTGATATTCCATAATTTATTTGTATGCCTTTTCTACAATGTATGGTTCTGGTATTTATTAGCAAATAACATAAATTGAAGTAATCATATTTGTTTCTTATGCCAAGGTTGTCACTTGTGGTGGTACATAAGTCTTCTTTCTGTCTCTATTGTCCACGTGAGCCACAAATGGTTGAATGCGAAATGGTTCAAATGGAATAGAGTGATGTCACTGACCATGTCATGAGTGATGTAATATGTGACGTCATCAGCAGTGCATTGTGGGGGCGCGAGTTATAGTTAGCTGAACTAACTCGAACAGGGGAATTTCTAGGGTTTTGTACGAGGGAAACGTCCAGCTAACTATTAACGCCCCTGAAACCTATGGTTTTTTTAGTGAATTTCTAAGGTTTTTTAAATGCCAATTCCTAACTATAACGCCCCTGAAACCTTTGGTTTTTTCAGTGAATATATATATATACATGACCTACTGGCAGTCGCCATTAGGTGGTTATGAGTAGCATTTTTTGACGTGCCTATATCTAAGACGCTGTTTGACAAATCTTTATGAATATTTCTAAAATAATTCCCCCTATGATTCTTGCTGCACATGAAAATGTTCACGTTGATCTGTCAATCAGGGGCAGAGAAAAAGGGGGTCAAGTAAACAGAATTTTAGACATGACTACAGCCCGAACTGCTGAATGGAATTACACCAAATTTGGCAGAATGGTAGCTGCTGGTCCTGAAAGTGGCATTTTTGTCATTTGGTGTTAATCCATTCAGTAGTTTTGCAAATATAAAAAAAAATGGTATATATAGGGACACAGATCCTGTGAGGATCCGACATTCCCCATGCTCAAATCTGAGGGTTGGCAGCCATCTTGGGACACAGCTGAAGCTGACTTCCAAAATAATTTTAAATAAAAGACAAGGGGACAGGGTAGGAATACTCTGACCCTCTAGACCTCGTGCAGGGGGTCCCAGAGAGACTCTGCCAGGGCAAAAAAAATGTTTTAATAAAAACAAGTTCTGCTGGAGCCTTGCTGGATCAGCAGCTCCCGCTGAAAAATAATAAAAAAGGGCCAGGTCCCAGGGGCATGCAGGCATACATTAAATAATATGGGAGGGGTGCACAGGCCCCCTCCTTTTGTCCCGGGGGCTGCCCCCTCCCAGGGGCTAGTGCTGAAATTCATGAGGGGGGCCTCATGCCCGACGACCAACACCTCCTCAGGGATATTTTATGTGTAATGGTGGGTCTCATGGACCCCGCTGGGCTAACTATTCAAATTATTAGCACTCTCATAATGAACAAAAATATTGAAACTGGTTCTTATATATATTATATCAGTTAAATATTCAGTCACAGACTACATCGTTTAATTACACTATATTTTTAATTACCTGAAAATGAAGCTGTATGTTTAACCCCTTGCATGCCCGCCCCTTTCCCCGCCCAGTGCCGCGCCTTCCATTAGCGGGCGGAGTTCATGACGAGCTGGACTCGTCATGGGCACAGCGCCACCGCAGCCCATGACGAGTCCAGATCGTCATGGGCACTGAAGGGGTTAAGGTAGCTGAATACACCAATCTCCTTTACTCAAAAATCAAAAAAATGTGCTGAGCACAAGTCAACAAGATTATACTTTCTTCACTTCCAAACCACCAAGGCCAATCTCAGGTGTCTGAGGTTTTACAGCAGATATAAGTATCTTAACCCGTTAACCGTGGCGTAAATTCCGCATTCCGATTGGATGCAAGGCTTCAAGGTTAACTCATTCGCTGCTTCTGTCGGCCAATGGCCATCGCGAGCACTACCTCGCTAGTGCTGCGAATGTCCGTTGGCTGATCTCTGAGAATGCATAAAGAAATTAGGAAATTCTCTGTGAACAATTAAACTCCACCCACTACCAGCCCGTTGACAGATTCATACCTTGCTTAGATTCTTGATAGATATCATAGGTATCTTATTACATGTCTGAGATTTAACACTGTGCACTTTATGGTGGCTTTTCCTTTTCCTGTTTCATAACATGTGGTTTTATCATGATGTCCTTGTGATCATCAATCTACCCAATTGACATGGCATTTCCTGTTTTTTTAAAACAAATTTTGTGTATTTATTTGGTCACTTCCTGTTGTCTATTTGGGACGTGCTAATCTTAGGCACTGTAAGGAAGCTTTGATTTTTATACAAACCTTACCATCAGTACACATCTATTGGGCTGTAGCAAAAGTTATTCAGTGCCCTATTAATCTAAGGAAAACATTGAATGACCTCTTTGCTCGCTCATTGTGAGTGCAGTGCACGTAAATTGATTTATGAGGTACCACCTAGTCTTTGTGATACTATGCACTTGCATTCTGTTTTCTTATATATGCACTTTATGACTGTGATGCTATTGATTAATAAATTAGGTTCTCTCACTGAATTGTTGTAATTGAATTGTTTGCTTGAATAGTCAAAGAGCTATTAATTGGTGCATGCAATTTTATTCATTTGATATTTTCTCACTATTTGTTCTTTTTTTTCAAGTATTTTATGAGAGTTTTGTAATCGATAAACTTGTTCTTAATGTACTTTTAGTGTTGACTTGAGTTGCTACTGGACGGGTACTGCAATTGGAATTCACGTTAAGTGTTTTAAACTAATTTACAATCCACTTAATAATTTGCTAAAATGTAGTGGGATTTATAGACTTTTGTGCTGCAAATGGAATGAGCCTGATAATTGTTACATAACAACTCACTATATTATTACATAATTATTGGATATATTTAAGTTTGTATATAATATGGATTGTATTAACAAAATAGATTGTTCTATTGTGATTTATTTTGGACACTAGAGTCTTTATTGAGCATTCACTATTTCCAATCAATGGTTGGTAATTGCCACTAGGCTATATGCTGTTCACAGCATGATGTAATAGACTTTAGCACTTTCAATTTTTTTTTTACAATTTATTCCAAATGTAGGATGACATTTTGGAATATTGTATAAAGTTGGTCTTTCTGAGGCACATCGTCTGATATTCCATAATTTATTTGTATGCCTTTTCTACAATGTATGGTTCTGGTATTTATTAGCAAATAACATAAATTGAAGTAATCATATTTGTTTCTTATGCCAAGGTTGTCACTTGTGGTGGTACATAAGTCTTCTTTCTGTCTCTATTGTCCACGTGAGCCACAAATGGTTGAATGCGAAATGGTACAAATGGAATGGAGTGATGTCACTGACCATGTCATGAGTGATGTAATATGTGACGTCATCAGCAGTGCATTGCGGGGGCGCGAGTTATAGTTAGCTGAACTAACTCGAACAGGAGAATTTCTAGGGTTTTGTACGAGGGAAACGTCCAGCTAACTATTAACGCCCCTGAAACCTATGTTTTTTTAGTGAATTTCTAAGGTTTTTTAAATGCCAATTCCTAACTATAACGCCCCTGAAACCTTTGGTTTTTTCAGTGAATATATATATATACATGACCTACTGGCAGTCGCCATTAGGTGGTTATAGGTAGCATTTTTTTGACGTGCCTATATCCAAGACGCTGTTTGACAAATCTTTATGAATATTTCCAAAATAATTCCCCCTATGATTCTTGCTGCACATGAAAATGTTCACGTTGATGTGTCAATCAGGGGCAGAGAATAAGGGGATCAAGTAAACAGAATTTTAGACATGACTACAGCCCGAACTGCTGAATGGAATTACACCAAATTTGGCAGAATGGTAGCTGCTGGTCCTGAACGTGGCATTTTTGTAATTTGGTGTTAATCCATTCAGTAGTTTTGCAAATATAAAAAAAAAATGGTATATATAGGGACACAGATCCTGTGAGGATCCGACATTCCCCATGCTCAAATCTGAGGGTTGGCAGCCATCTTGGGACACAGCTGAAGCTGACTTCCAAAATAATTTTAAATAAAAGACAAGGGGACAGGGTAGGAATACTCTGACCCTCTAGACCTCGTGCAGGGGGTCCCAGAGAGACTCTGCCAGGGCAAAATTTTTTTTTAATAAAAACAAGTTCAGCTGGAGCCTTGCTGGATCAGCAGCTCCCGCTGAAAAATAATAAAAAAGGGCCAGGTCCCAGGGGCATGCAGGCATAAATTAAATAATATGGGAGGGGTGCACAGGCCCCCTCCTTTTGTCCCGGAGGCTGCCCCCTCCCAGGGGCTAGTGCTGAAATTAATGAGGGGGGCCTCATGCCTGACGACCACCACCTCCTCAGGGATATTTTATGTGTAATGGTGGGTCTCATGGACCCCGCTGGGCCGTAGGGACCACTACCTCCCCATAGCCAAATTGCATTGTGGAAATAAGAGGGGTGCCATGCAGCAACCCTCCCGTGCCATTCTTGGCCCGGGGTCTGCCACCTCCCTAGGGCATGCCTTACTAAAATGAAAGGAGAGGGGTAGTGCGGCCCCCCACCAGGAGCCATAGATGGCCCTGGGAACCACTACCCCCTGGGACAGCTGCTGCTATGTCCTGGGTGCCCAATCCTGCTCCCGCCAAGCCACAGAAAACAGTCCAGCAAGCACAGCAGTGAAAATGCTCTCACTTCCTGGAAGTGAAGCATTCATCTGTTTCCCTGCCCACTGTCAAACTAGCATGGAAACAGACGAATTGCTTTCACCTGTGTTTGAAAGAAATGCTGACTCCTGCAGGAGGTGGGAAACAAGCAGGTACTGCAGGGACTTGGATGCTCCCCCGTGGTCCCAATGCAAACTAGGAGACCTGGGGGCACCCAGGACTAATGGCCAGGCCCGAGAATGGGGTCCTTGGGACTGAAATTGGGCCAGGGAGGGGAGCACACGACCCCCTTTTCAATTGAAGACAAGCCAATTAAAAATACAGGACTTAGGGAATGGGGTTCTGGGGGCCGAAATCTGCATGAGGAGGGGGCCTGGCACCTCTGCCAAGTTAAACATTAATTAAAAGTCCCCATCCGAGGCTGAAATCAGCCCGGGGAGAGGGGGCCCAGTGGCCCCCTCCCAAATTAGGCTAAATTAAAAGGCTGGGGGATGGCGTCCCTGGGACAGAAATCAACCCGGTGAGGGGGGCCATGTAGCTCCTCTCACCCATAAAAAAATAATTAATTAAACAGCGAGCCACAGGGCTGAAATCAGCCCAGTGAGGAGGGCGGCATGCCCCTCCACCCCAATTTAGTAATGAGATGGCAGAAAGCTCATCGGAGGCCCGCCCCCTTTGTCCACCATGCTGCAAATGCACCTTATGGTGAACTACTAGTTGGGGGACTACGTCCCCTTGGATGCTGAGGATCCTTGGGTTCAAAATAGCCCTCCTGTTACCTCCAATAAGTCCCGAACAGCGGGATTGCTGAGAACTGGTCAGAGGCTCCACCCCCTTTCTCTATCACTAAGCAAATGCACCTCCTGGCACACTACTGGTTGGGGTGTAACGTCCCCCTGGATGCTGAGAGTCCTTTGGGGCAAAGAACCCATCCTGTTACTTTCAGTAAGTCCTGCACAGCGGGATTGCTGAGAGATGGTCAGAGGCCTACCTCCTTTGTCCACCACTCTGCAGATGCTCTTCTTGGTGCCCTACAGGGTAGGGCATGAAGTCCCCATGGATGCTGAGAGTCCTTGGGGGCCAATAACCCCTCCTGTTACCTCCATTAAGTCCCAGACAGCGGGATTGCTGAAAGCTCAACAGAAGCCCGCCCCCTTTCTCCACCACTCTGCAAACATTCCTAGTAGTTAAAAAAAACCATAGAAATTCATGTAAAAACTAAAGGGTACAGGGATGTTATAGTTAGGGAATAGAATTTAAAAACTTAGAAAATCACAGAAAAAAAAACAAAATTACAGATTTCACTCTTACAAAACTATAGAAATTCATCACTTATAGTTACCTGAGCTATGTCTTATGCCCCTGCAATGCACTGCTTATAACCTCACATATTACATCAATCATGACATGGTCAGTGATATCACTAATGACATCACTGATTATATTATTCACAGAAGCACTCACACATCCACTTAAACCCATATACAAACTCTCATTAACCCACTCACACACCCACACAACCAGTCACATACCCATTCACAGACCCATACAAGTACTCACACAACCACTCACTCACCCATAGAGCTACTCAGGCACCCACTCATTCACTCCTATAGGCACTCAGACAGCCAGTCACTTACCCATACAACTACTCACAGTCACACACTCACCCAACCAGCTACTCACACACCCACATATTCACCAATACAGCCAAGTATACACCCACTCACTCACCCATACAACCTCTCATCAAAGCCCCTATTTCGCCCATACAAGCACTCATTCACTCACTCACACACCCTCACAACCAATTCACACATCCATACAAGCACTCTCCCATACAGTAATTTATCCGCTAGCTCTCTCGTACAGCCATTCACACAGACACTTACTCTCCAATAAAGCCAAATAAACAAATCACTTAATCAAACACCCACTCAGACACACACACACCCATATAGCTACTTACACACCCATTCACTCACTCATAGAGCCATTCCGACACACACTCTCTCAGCCATACAGTCACTCACACATCCACCCATACAGACACTCACACAGCCACTCACTCACCAAGTGACCCACTCACCCACCCACTCACTCACTAATACACCCTCTCACACAGTCTTTCTATCACCCACATAGCTACTCACACACCCACTTATATAGCCACTCACACACCCAAATAACAACTCAGACACCCACTCACACACAGCTACAGAGTCACACAGCCACACACTTACTATATGTTCGAACTAGTATAAGTCATTAATAGTGCACCTAGAAATCTAATTTTTGTAGTAAGTCAGTACATGTTTTTAACACTGATACACTCTTAGAAAACACTTACATTGGTTCGGATGATGTCATCAGTGATGTCATCAGTGATATCATTTGAGAAGTCATCAGTGATGTCCTAAGTGATGTCACTGACCATGTCATGAGTGATGTAATATGTGAGGTCATGAACAGTGCATTGCGGGGTAAGTAAGTTATAGTTAGCTCAGGTAACTATAAGTGCTGAATTTGTTTGGTTTTGTATAAGTGAAATGTGAGCATAACTATAATGTCTCTGTAACGTTTGCTTTTAAAGTATATATATTTATATATATATATATATATATATATATATATATATATGTGTGTGTGTGTGTAATCAATCAATCAGGGAATTGTGAAACGCGCTATTCACCCTTGGGGGTCTCAAGGCACGGGGGGTGGGGGTGCAGCTCCAAGTTAGCCGAAAAGCCAGGTTTTGAGGCTCTTCCTGAAGATGTTCAGAGTAGGGGAGCATCTGATGTTGACAGGGAGCTTGTTCCTGGCCTTGGCTGCAATGTGGGAAAAGGCTCTTCCACCCCTTCTGGCTCTGCCAATGCATGGGGTTTCTGCTAGGGCGAAGTCAGCGGAGTGGAGGTTTCTTTTGGGTACGTGGAAGGAGATACTTTCATTGAGGTATTTGGGTCCAGAGTTGTGGAGATTTGGAGGCATGGGTGAGTAGCTTGAAGGTTACTCGCCTCTTGATGGGGTGCCAGTGGAGGTCTCGTATGTGCTGGGTGATGTGTTCATGTCGAGGGATGCCGATGACGAGAATGGCCATGGTGTTCTGGATGCTCTGGAGTTTTTTGTGGCAGGGATTTGTTGATTCCAGTGTAGAGGATGTTCCCATATTCCAGTCTGCTGGTTATGAGTGTCTGGGTGATGATCTTTCTGGCTTCAGGGGGGATCCACTTGAAAGTCTTCTGAAGGATGCTGAGGGTATGGAATCAGGTGGAGGTGACGGCGTTGATCTGGTCGGTAAAGGTGAGGGAGGAGTCGAGTATTATGCTGAGGTTCTGGGCATGGTACGTGGGGGTGGGGGGTTGCCGAGGGCAGTAGGCCACGAAGTGTTGTCCCAGGCTGAGGGGGTGGATCCAAGGATAAGGACTTCTGTCTTCTCCGAGTTGAGCTTCAGAACGCTGCTGCTCATCGATGCTGCGCTGGCTTTCATTCCTTCCTGGAAGCTGAGTCTGGTGTCTTCGTGGTTCTTCGTGAGGGAGAGGATGAACTGGGTGTCGTCGGCGTGGGATCCTATGCTGAGTCCATGCTGTCTGACAATGGTGGTGAGGGGGGCCATGTAGATGGTGAAGAGATTGGGACTGAGCGACGATCCTTGGGAAACTCCACAGTTGATCTCTGTGGGTTCAGGGAGGAAAGGTGAGAGTCTGACCCTTTGGGTTCTTCCAGCGAGGAAGGAGCAGATCCAGTCGAGGGCAGTTCCCTGTATACCAGCGTCATGGTGTCTGGCTGTGAGAGGGTCGTGGGAGATGGTGTTGAAGGCTGCAGAGAGGTATAGAAGGATGAGGGCCGCGGTGTGGCCTTGGTTGAGGAGTATGCGGATGTTGTCTATGGCGGCGAGGAGGGCGGTCTCTCTGCTGTGGTCACTGCAGAATCCGTATTGGGCAGAGTCGAGGACGGAGTTCTCCTCGATGGAGGAGGGGCTTGACTTCTGCACATTTCCAGTCATTGGGGGAAAAATTCCAGATTCAAAGGTGGCGTTGATAGTGCGACGTAGCATGGGTGCTATGGTAGCGACGGCTCTGTGGAAGATGTGCTGCGGGCAGGGATCTATGGGGCTCCTAAGTGGTGCTCTTCATGGTCGAGGTGGTATCTTCAGTGGTGACCGGGGTCGAGGTGGTGATGGTGGGCTGACTGTCATTGCTGGTGGGAAGGGAGGTTTCAGGAGTCTGTTCACTGAAGTTGTCATAGAGGGCCTTGATTTTCAGGTGGAAGTAGGAGCCGAGTTTGTTGCACAGGTCCTCGGAGGGTGTGACGTCCGTGGCTTCGCTGGGGTGTTTGGTGAGTTGCTGGATAATGCTGAAGAGTTCCTTCCAGTAGCTAGAGTTGGTGAGGATTTTGTTCTTGATGAAAGTCCTTTTCATGAATCTTATTAGTTGGTGGTATTCTGTCAAGGTGTTCTTGTAGGTGGATTTATCTTCTGTGCTTTTTCTGTTCCTCCATCATTTTTTGAGCTGTCTGCAGATTTGTCTGGATTTTTGGAGGTCAGTGGTGAAACAGGTGGCCTTCAAGGGACGTTGTCTGTCGGGGTTGTGGAGGGGTCCTAGCTTGTCTGCGCAAGTGGTGATTAGGCCTGGGCGAAGCACTACGCTACGCTCGCGTAGTTTGTGAAGTTCGCGCTACTTCGTACTACGCGAACTGCACGTAGCACAGTGCGAACACGCGTAGCGTAGTGTTGCATAGTGCTGCGGTCATTTTTTGCTTGCTCGCGGTCCTCAACGTCAAGTTGGCGACCGCGAGCTAGCAAAATGACATCCCGGCGAGACTTTTTCCTTGTTCGCGATCAGCAACATCAAGTTGGCGATCGCGAGCATGGAAAATAAACCTCCCGGCGAGATTCCCAACGCGAGGAGGTCAGGTTTCTCATTGCGAGGGGTCGCGTATGCTCGCGATGAGAAACTACCAGTTCGCGTTGAGAAAGCTGCCGCTCGAGTAAAAATCTACTCGAGCAGCAGAAAACTACAGCTGGCACTGTGCAAGATGCCATTTTCAATGATTGCACAGTGCCGGTTGCTTGTCCGCACTGTGCAATCATTGAAAACAACATCTTGCACAGTGCGAACATGTTACTACGCAGTTCGCGAAGTGCTACGCGTAGCTCGCGTAGTGCGAACCTCACTTTGCGTAGCTTCGCGAAGTGCTACTTCGCGAACTACGCCCACCCTTAGTGGTGATCCATTGGTGTAGTTCCTTGGTGGCAGAGTTAGCGTCCGTCGAGGTGAGGGGTTCGTGGATGAGGGTGGAGTTGAGGTGCTCCCCTGTGACCTTGCTCCAGTTCCTTTGCGGTGGTTGTGGAGTTGGTTTGTAAGCGGTGGTATTGTTGAAAGAGAAGTGTATGCAGTGGTGGTCTGTCTGAGGAGGCTGCGTGGTGTGGCTGAAGCGGATGTTTTTCCCTCCTGTGAAGATGAGGTTGAGGGTGTGTCCTGCCTAGTGGGTGGGGCTGGTGATGAACTGTTTCAGTCCAATGTTGGCAAGGTTGTCCAGGAGGGCGGTGGAGTTAGGGTTGCTGAGGTTGTCAAGGTCGAAATTCAGGTCTCCGATGAGTAGGTAGTTCATGGAGGTGATGGTGTGGGGTGCAATGAGGTCAGCGATAGTGGTGGTGATTGAAGCATGTGCCCCGGGGGGGATTCTGTTGAAGAGGGTGCTGCGAAGCATAATTCTGGGGCTTGTCTGGATCTGGAAGTGGAGGTGTTCGGTGGTAGAAGGGGAGATGCTTGTGCTAGAGGTGGAGACTCAGAAGGAGCTCTTGTGTACGATGGCGAGTCCTCCTCCTGGACTGTTTGGGCTGTCCTTCCTCTGGATCTTGTATCCATCAGGAATGGTGGTGGCGATGTCGGTGCGGAGGAGGCGTTGGTCGACGTTTCCGTGAAGAAGGCGATGCCTGGCGAGAGGGTGTCGAGGAGGTCCCAGATGTCTACAGCATTGTCTGTGCAGCAAGCACACATTGAGGAGGATGCTCTTCAGGGCTCTGGTGGTGCTGACATCTGGTGTGAGTGCAGCGTCGTGAGGGTGAGGAGCATAGTGAAGTATTGTCGGGAGTGCCGGCCGGCGAACTGGCCGTGGGTTGTGTTTCCCTCCAGGGTTGAGTGCGAGGAAGTTCGCTGAGTTGTAGCGGTGGGTGGCCGGAGGGCCAGCATCCCTGGTCACGGTCGGGTCACGGATGGGCACAGACAGGCTTGCATTTGGTGTGCCTTTGGCGCACCAGTGGTGCTACCACACAGCGGCCGCCATTAAATAAGGATGGGGGAGGGAAGCACAGCTGGGAGGTGGGAGCGGGAAACAGCAGGGGGAGGGGCCTTGGGACAGCAGCAGAGGAAAGGGACTGGGCAGGGAATCAGTGCAGCAAAACAGATAAGACAGAAAATGGGCACAATAAGAGAAGAGACACAATAAGAGAAAGGACGCAATAACAGAAAAGACAGAAAAACGGCACAATAACAGATAAACAGAAAAACGGGCACTAACACAAGACAGACAGCAGCGGACCAGCAGAAGAGCAAGGCTCTCCCACTGGACCACCAGGGAAGAGGCACGGGCAGGAGTCTGTGGGTGGAGGAGGGCCTTGAACACCTACCTGCACAGGGCACTGCACAGGGCAGCGGCACAACAGTGGAGCTGGTCATAGACCTTCTCTCTCCCTCTGCAGCTCCACTGTTGTGCCGCTGCCCTGTGCAGTGCCCTGTGCAGGTAGGTGTTCAAGGCCCTCCTCCACCCACAGGCTCTGCCCGTGCCTCTTCCCTGGTGGTCCAGTGGGAGAGCCTTGCTCTTCTGCTGGTCCGCTGCTGTCTGTCTTGTGTTAGTGCCCGTTTTTCTATATATATATATATATACATACCTCAATTATACTCACCTTAAACAGACTTTCCATGCGTGGTAAAGGCATGCGTTGTAAAGTCATATATGCGGTAAAAATGTGCGCAACCCAGTGGGATTTCGTTCATGTGATTTAGTGTAAATTAACTCCCAGAGACCTGTAGCACTTATAGTGTCACTGAATAGTCTCCATGCCTGCACCCTAATGTGAATAGAGATATCAAAGTGAATGCCCTACCTCAACTTCTAAAACTATGAGGCAAAACACATATACAATGGTAATTGTTTAGATATGGCCTAGACACAGCGATAACTGTTTTGACATTCTCATGTACTTTTTAGGTCTGGGGTTAGCCAAGACTTTTTTATTTTTCTATAGTTATGTGTATAATACAGTTAATTATAGGGAATTCAGCTGGACTTCCTCCATTAGTCTATTGTTTTGTCATTCACTTTTTTTTCAGCCACTGCATCATCGGTCAGTTGGTCAGCACACTTCAGATGCTTGCTGATTTCACTTTGAGTTACAGCATACTGCCCTTTCACAAGGATGCATACAAAAAAGTGATGGAAGGAATACTTGAATTAATCTTAGCCACCGGTAATTACTGAGGCTGCATCCTAGTCCACTGCTTCTTTGCACCACATGCCACTTCAGTTTGGACTGAGCCACATGCATATCAGTCTTGGAACAGTCCAGACTGAACTGCTAGGGCATTTCCTCCCTGAAACGGAACAGAAGCAACCCAGGACTGGTTTTGCACTGATTAGGTCACATTAGCTAGGTATATTCTTCACAAGGAGGACATCCGCACACACAGTATTCCTCTTTGGCGTCAGGGACAACTATGATAATGTATGCTTTTTTAAAGCCAAAATATATTTTGATTGATGGCCTGGCTGTTTCACCATCAATAAGGTTTTTCACAAACCATGACAAACCAAAACAAGAATTGCCAAAATCAAAAGGCTGGCGG
Organism: Triturus cristatus; assembly: GCF_964204655.1. Taxonomy (NCBI): domain Eukaryota; kingdom Metazoa; phylum Chordata; class Amphibia; order Caudata; family Salamandridae; genus Triturus; species Triturus cristatus. Next base: position 433,873,414 of record NC_140588.1, read on the forward strand.
TCAATGCCAGACATACTGGCTTTGCCAATGCTTGTTAGGTTTGGCCTAGAGACAGCTTTAGCTATTTTGACAGCTTCATGTTTTCCCAAACATTAGCATACAAAATACATGCATCTATAGAGAGGTTCTCTAACAACACTATTTGGCCATTGGTCTGTTCAAATGTGACACAAATAATGCTTCCTCCCACTACAGCACAAAGTATAGGTCAATCGACCACCCACTTCAGATTTTGGATGAGTTCACTGTAAGTCGCTGCATTTTGCCCTTGCAGAGGTATACATATACTTCTACAAAAATAGTTTGCCAAGTATAGAACTTTTTAGGTACTTGTATATTCCAGTGATTGTTAGTCCTTATATAAAGTATTATGTCATCAACTATTTCCATAACACTCAAGGCATTTATTGTAGATTGCAATGTTGACTCTTCACTATCAACAACCTTTGGTATATTTATTTATTCTTCAGAAAAATTAGCACAAGGCATCAGAGTAGCAAGTGTGTATGCACATTTCTCGGTTGAAGCAGCTTTGTGATTGACATTTCAAGCAATTGTATCTCAATTGAGAAGAATCTTTAGTAATGGCTTGGAGAACTGTAGCCCTTCCACTTCTTTTTGAAACACTGGTGTTCCGGTTACAAGTGTTCATTGGAAACAAAAAATACAGAATGTTAGTCATTCTGGAATAGTTATGCAGTTGCCATTCTCCATCGGGGTGCATATCCTAATTTCTAAAAAGAATGGAAAGGTTTAATTGTGCAAGTCAGTCCCATCAAATGTGAACTTGCAGCAGTTAATATATATTTTTGTTGCACTTGTTAGAGGAAAACTTAGACCTAGGTGCCAAGCAGTGCGGTATGCTTGTTCTTATGATGTCAATATTGCATGAATTTTGGATAACTTACTCTTCCAAAGTGTATGTATACGCACAAGAATGACTATGATGCCACTGTACTTTTCTGTGAGGACCTCTGATAGTATTGCACAACTGTAACATTCCATCTCCATTACACTCTTCTTTGAAGACCTCTGATAGTACTATAGCAGAACTGTAGCTTCCCATCTCCTTCGTTTTGTGTGGTGCTCTGTTGGTAGCGTAGTGCAACTGCAGCTTTCTATCTATATTGCACTCTTCTGTGAGGACCTCTGTTTGTAGTATAGTACAACTTCATCTTGGCAGCACTAGTCTGAGTCTGTGGAAAACGTGAACCTAGATGCATGGTAGTGCTCAATACATTTTCTCAAGATGGCAACTTTGTTAGTGTGCACTCAAGCATTTGTTTTGTATGGTGCAGGTATGATTTAGTATTTACACAGAATAACTTTTAAGGTTGCATAACTCACTTTTCCAATGTCTATGATTGTGTAATGCTTTGGGCACTAATCTGTTTCTATTCCTTTTCTTCGGTTGTGCAATCTTGTAGGAGGGAATTTTGTTCCCAGAACCTAATTCCCAATGGCACCTAAACACTGACAAAAGATTTAAACTGTGCCAGTCCTCAAGGGAAAGGTGCATTGGTTTAAAAGAAAATGGCCTCTGTCTAATCTGGTCCTTTTTAGTGTAGGTACTTCACTCTGGTTTCTTCTCAAGTCGCTTAAGGTAGGTGTCTGCATCTAACTAAAAAAAGAAGAGGGAAGTTTTGTAAATTATAGGGTACTTCAGAAACAAGGTGTAAACGCATAACCCAGTCCGCCTAAGACCCAGCTTACCTAAAACTTCCATCTTTCCCACTTTGGCAACTCTGGTGTAAGGGAAAACAACATAGGTGTTTAATGACCTCTACAGGGAAATGAACAATAAAATCACATGAGAGGTCTGGGGAATGTTGCAACACAACATAATTACCCTTGCTGGGACCATTCTTATTACCTTTTGAACCACACAGGGAGGACATTATACCATGTGAAGAATCCTGGGAATTATATAATGATTCCTTAAATATTTCCAGTAGTAAGACAATTTTGAAAATGAGGCTCAATCAGAGGACTCATAAATCACACATCCCCGAGTGTCCAATAAAGACTTTCAAGAAACAGTGTGGCAAAAGAAAGTACTTTTCTAAATCTCATAGAATACGTTTCTGTTTTCAGGAACTCCAGAAAAAGTGATGGTATCCATTACGGTAAGTCCTTCTCCATACTACGTTTACACTTTGCACCTTACCACTTTGTAGCAACATTCATCTGTTAGTAAGTGCTTTATATTTTTCTTACAGATTCCCTTGCATCCTACTGAGGATTGGTGATGCTGACAAGAAGACGAGGCGAGCACCAGGATACCATGCAAGGAAGGAAAACAAGCAGCCACCAATATTTCATGTCAGGCTGAGCAGCTTAACTGAGGGTGTGGATTTGAGATTTTTCAACAGACTTCAGCAAGGCAAGTATAAACATGTAAATAAATCACAATAGCAGGCAACTGCTGGGCCTCCAGATGTGGTTTCAATTCTTACTATATCTGACCGCCCCAACTACGAGGAACGTAGCCTTTCACGTGGCCTCTGACGCATAGGGGGTGGCCTTAAAGGCTAGACTGCACAACGGAACCCAGTACCAGCCATGCATTTGTGTCTGGTACGGCTCTTCCTGCATATATTTGCTAATAAAAGATTAAAAATAACAGAATACAAGGAAAACGTCGAACTGGGTAGATCATTAAGTGTTCAACCAGGAGAAGCCATCACAGTCAGAAAGTGCTGCTATCCTCCACATGTTATGCCCCTTCTGTCCTCCTTCTGCATTAATCATTTATAAGAGGCTGTTTCTCGTAGCTCCAGTTATCTCGCTCATTTACATTATCATTTTAGGTGAGCATAGCTGTCTTCCCTTTAGAACAACTGAAGTCCTTCATCTTCTATGAGCACATTTCGTGGTAGTATAGACCAACTGTAGCTTTCCATCTGCATTGTATTCTTCTGTGAAGACATCTTTTGGCTGCATATCCAAACATCAGCTTTCAAGCAATGATATTCTCATTTCAGGACATCTGTCAGCTGTATAGTAAAACTGCAGTTTTCCTGGTCCTAGTTTGGTTACTATCAGCAACCTCATGACTCTCCGGGTAAAAAAGGGAGCAGCCTTATACAACTTTCAGTTGTGCAGAGACATATATCTTCTAGTCATCTGATGGCTTAAGCAAAATAAAAACATCCTGGTGTAGTGCAAAACCCAAAAATTGCTTTGTATGTACAATCAATGAATTACATAAAATATTAAAAGGGTAATGGCAGAGTCGCCTTTCAAATATAAAATAGTTCATAATCAATTCCACAAAAAGCAAAAGGGAGCATCTAAGCTAATACAAAGACATGAGAATAAAATGCTATTGTGGGATGATCCAAGATGTGGTTTACAATGTCTCAAGCGAATAGTGGAAGAAGGCTGAATTGAAGCCTCTTTCTATATGTCTGCAGTATGCATGGAATGCAATATATTTGACAAAATGGAGCAAGCATTATTTTACACCAAATCTGATAGTCGTTCCAGCACCATCTCTTGGGACACACTAAAATGATACATACATTCTCTTTCTTTTATTAAATTTATATCGCATTCAATTTTGCCATCTAAAATAAATAGTCGAAGCTTGTTTAATTAAAGTTGTCAGTCATACAAACCCCTGGGCATCTCTGGTTTTAAGAATCCTTGAGTTCTTTGTGAATTATTCCCTAGGTGTTGTCTACTCTAGCTTCCTTATCGGGAAATGGACAGTGACGAATTTTTTTGTACGTGTTTCTTGCATTTTAATCTGCACGTCTGCTGCGTGCTGAACTGAGATGGAGCCAGGTTGCATTAAGCAAGTCAAGTCATCTTAGACTTCCATTTAATGTCGATGCGGGTGAATAATTTACAGTTTTCTATTAAACATCGATAATGAAAAAAACCCTTAAACAAGATGATTTTACTGAGCATTGACAACGCCAAGATCTGTAGCGTGACAGTCAATGTCTGCCTCGTGCCGTGAGAAAAGAGGCGTCAGCGAAGGCGGATGACAGCATGTGAACTCGTATCTTCATTATCTCTTTAAAGTCTAAGCCCCGCCGGATGCTGGACAGCATCAGCGAATCCCCAAAACATGAAGAGAATAGCAATTTGGAGTTATAGGAGATTTAGGGGATTAACCTTTTTTCGCTCTATTACATCTTCGCTTTCTGAATCGTAAACATGGCTTTGCTTTCGAAAGATCGGGGTTTACTTCAGCAGTGAGCCCAGGAAAGAAATATTATGGGCTGCTTGATGCTACTGTGCATTGAGACGTACAGCAAGAACAACGCTTGTTAATTGAAATCATATTTACATGCATTAGTTTACAGTATTTTAAGACTGGCGATATTCGACCATCCCCTGGTTTATCCATTCAGTCGGGGCCCCCAATTGTTTTGAAATAACACGTAGGCTCCTTTTTGGTGTTACAATTGAGAACTGAGATATACACTTATGTTCATATTTTTGTTTATTCCAAGTTCATGTGCCACAATGTGTGTTCGTTCACTGTTTAATGTACTGCGTTGTTTGCTCTTATGTCACATAGGCAACAACTGTATTCTTTGAAGTTAGAAAGCATTGCTTGATTATTCCTACGTCTCTGACAGATTCCCAAAGAAAACTAATGAGGATCTGATGAAAAAAGAATGATGAAATAAATGGTGACCATGCTAATTGAGTTCAATGGTCACGAACATAAAATAATAGTTGTTTGAAGCAACATCAGTACTGGCTCTTGTTTTGTATTTGATATTTAAAGTGATCTGGCCTTGCTGACATACAATTGCCCCAACCCCTGGTTTATTTTGTAATAGTAAGTATTAAAAATATCTGCAGTGGACATGGCTTAGGAATGCATGAGCCAAAACAGCACAGTTTGCACATGAAGACCATCTGTAACACTGGCATGGTTGTAAGGTTGCACTCACCTTGTGCACAGTATCAAATTAATTCAGTGTTCTTTTTCTTCTCTCACCAGCCCCACCAATGATGACATATGCTAAGATCTGAGGCCCAATGTTAGACGAACGAATTGGGGAATGGGATCAGGGTAAAACAGACACAGGATTCCCCAATCTGCCTTGTCACTTCTGAGGTCAAGGAGGTCTGCAGGTTGTAGTGGATCTCTACAAGATAGAGATGTCCTTGCTAACTTGTCAATGAAATATTAAACATAACTCTAAATGTGAATACATATTCCGTAGCAATATTTATGTATAATCAACTCTATGCTTTGATAGTTAACTGAGTATTCCTGAAGCTATACAGAAAAACATGACTATCTTGCAAAATATGTTTACATTCACACCATCCCCTATCTGTAGAATAAATTTAGAAAAGGGATGGTCTCTAGTTGGCAGTGGATTGCACCCTGTCCAAGTAGAGACCCTTATTCTAGTCATGGTAAGGGGATTGCACCGCTAAAAAAAACCCTGCTCAACCCTTTGGTAGCTTGGCATGAGCAGTACAGCTTCTCTGAAAGGCAATGTGTAAAGCATTTGTACATCCACGCATATTAACACAGTGAAAACACTAAAAAAATACACCAAATTAGTTTAGCAAAATAGCCAACATTTATCTGAATCACACAAGAACAAAGTGACAAACATCCAACATACACAAGTCAAGATATCACTTTCAAAAGGTTCAAGATAGTTCAGTCCATTGGAACTATGGATGCATCACTTTTAGCACCTGGGATGCGTCAAAAGCAAAGATGAAAACAGGTGCAGGGGTGGTGAGGCGTTGAAAAAGCAAAGCAATGTGTCGGTTCCTTACTCCCAGGAGAGTCAATGCGTCGGTTCCTTACTTCCAGTGGAGGAGATGCGTCTGTTCCTTACTGCAACGCAGGGGAGGTGATGCACTGGTTTGTTACTGTCAGAGGAGGTGATGCACTGATCTCCAGACACGCAGCCTTGGTTCCTTACTGCAGGGCCATGTTGATATAGAACACGGTGCCCAGGGATGATGCATCGAAAATCCAGAGGCGCTGTGTTGATGCAGCGGCGGTGGATCAAGCGCTGCGTGGGTTTGACAGCTACAAAGCAGGTGATGCATCGATGACTTCAGCCGCACAGCAGGGCCTAAGTCGGAAGTCGTAGCGGGTGCCACAGACATCGGTGACACATTGCTCGCCACTCTGGTTGGGGTGGCCTTTCAGCTGTACATGAGGCGCTGAGGTCCGATGTGTGGATTTTCTTCTTAGGTTACCAGATTCTACTTCCAAGGGCACGGGAACGGGATTTGGCACCACTCAGCAAGTCGGGACTTTCAGAAGAAGAGCCCAGGCACTGGTAGGTGAAGTTTTTGATGGCCCTGAGACTTCTTAACAGGAGGCAAACATGCACAATCCCTCGGAAAAGCTATGTAGGAAAAGGATGTATAGAGCAAAGTCCTGTCCTTTCACTCCCAGGACATGAGCAGCAAGCAGCAGGCCAGCACAACAAAGCAACAAGCAGAGTTTCCGTCTCTCCTACCGCATCCATCTCTTCTTCCTGGCAGAATGTCCTCTTACTCCAGAAGTGTTCCGAAGTTAGGGTTTCACAGTTCTAGGACTTATACCAGTGTCTGCCTTTGAAGTGGGCTAACTTTAAAGGAAATACTCTGCAGTGCACAAGACCCTGCCTTTCCCTGACCTGGCTCCAGACCTACCACAGGGGGTGGAGACAGCTTTGTGTGAGGACAGGCACAGCCCTATTCAGGTGTTAGTGGCTACTCCTTCCACCACTCTAGCTCAGGAAGACCCATCAGCCTGGTGCTGGGCCATCGGGATATGCAGGGTACACCTCAGCACCCTTTGTGTGACTGTCTAGAGTGAATACACAAACAGTCCAACTGTCATTAATTAATTCATTCATTACTAACTTTATTCTGAGGTATAAAAACATCCATAAAAGCATCACTCAGTATAAACATCATTATGCAATTCTTATAATAAGACAACAGTGTACATAAAATCGGATACAGTTCAGAGGACAGGCTAAAACTGTTAAATCTTATAACTGTCAAATATAAGGAAGTTTAAGCATGTGTATATATCCTATCCGAATATCTCAGACGGACCGCTTTATATAACACTTTCCTTGGCGATTAGTTCTGAAAAACAAGTTATTAAAACCAGTCTACAGCAATCAATGCTGGAAACGAGTAAAATCTATTACAAATTTCACAAAATACTAATGATTCAAGTATTAAAATATGACTATTAGGATTAAAGTGAAGTGATAGAGTAAAGTGCCTTCGTGTTTACATCTTACATTCGAAATAAGAGAATGGGGGAGTGCAACTTTCCTTAGCGCTATAGCCCTGGGCTTGGGCACTTCCATTATAACAAGCATTGGCATAGACAATAGGTCTTGCCTTTGGGACCTTAAAAGTTTTTATCCAAGCAGTACATTATCCTGGGTTCTACAACATCTATGGTTCTTTAACGTGGAAGCTTTAACAGTAATCGGCATAAGCGTGCCTAGGCGAGACCTAATAATGCCTAAAAACGTTCTTGCACTCTAAAACTGCTGCTTGTGCACTCTTCTCAACCAAATTGCTGGTCACGCAGACTGTCTTCAATGGCGGTATATATGGAAGACAGACAACAGCCTCAGTAAAACCAATACATTTGCTATACAGGACCTTTTTAAACAAAATTCACATCAACGTAAATATTTGTTATTATGGTGTGTGGGCATTTTGTAGCTTTCTTTTACCCTCTTTTTCTGAAAGACAACATACAGAATTCTTACTTCTCATGTACATTTGGGTTTTATTTCTTTTTTAACTTGGGGATGGCATTTACATAGATTAATGCATTCGGAATTGCTCCTGCTTGATAATTTAATGAGCGCCTGAAAGTGGGTTGACTGGCATTGGACAAGGACTTCGCATAACTGGCAGCATAAAATGCTGATTGTCGGTTCATGCGCACAACTGTGATCTTACGGTGTGCTTCTTGGCTAACCCGAAGAAAATCTGCACAGGTTGATGATGACTGGCACATTTTCATTTCTTAATGTCATAACTCCCAATTGTATGGAAATGGAGTGGCTTGATAGTGGAGTGTTGGAAAAAGTAACAAGTAATGACTTGTGGGAGGATGAAATGGGGGAGGATGGGTGAAGCAGAAACAAGGAAGGGTGTGGGGGTGAAAACAGCAACGTGAAAACGCAAGTGGGGTGAATTTGAGGGCAAGCAAAATGGGTTGGAAAAGATGCTGGACGGGAAGAAAAGTGCAACATGCTGTGAGGCTGCAGCGTTAAAAATACTTGTTTTACTTGTACTCTCAGCAAGAAGCTGTAGATTAATGCCAAAAAAAGTAAAACCATGCATGGAAGAGTTCCAATATGCTCAGCTGAATACACACAATCCAAAGAAAAATGAAGTCTATATTACATATAAGGTAGCTAGATTAGCTCCTGTTTCATATATTTATAGACACACTCACACATGCACACATGCACACTAGGCCTGGGGGGGGGGGGAACTTCGTTCCGTTCACGGAGTTTGCTGAGTTTTCTGCACTTCGAAATCCGCGGAGCTCGCAGAGTGCAGAAAACTCCGCTTCGCGATGTGCAGCGGAGTTTTTTCCCCACTCGCGATCGCGAATGGTAAGTTCGCGAGCTGCCGCTCGGGTAGAATTTCTACCCGAGCGGCAGGAATTCCAGCACCTACTGCAGTTCACACTGCACTCCGCCACTCGCGGAATTTCGTTGAGTTTTATTGTAATTTCGCAGAGTTCCGCGTAGCAAAACTCTGCGAATTACACCCAGGCCTACACCCCTCCCCCCGTTATATCACTGAAACAGCTCAGGAGTGCTGCACCAGCTGGATGTGCAAAATTCTGTGAGAAGCTCAGATCGGAAGTGATGGCCTCTGTTGTAGATGAAACTGAACGCAACCCTTTGAAGAAGATGGAGTTACCTTTAGAAATTGAAGCAAAATACAACTATGCAGTTGAAGCCCCAAAAAATATTTATTACCAGCACAGCCATAGGCCACTATATTCCCCACGACAGAAGGAAACGTGATCGTTCTCTGACTCATTCCACGGCTAGGAATCGCCAACCTTACGTTTATTGCTGACTGACACTGCTAACACCCTGCAGAGGTCACAAGCTGTAGCAGCTGATCAGGGATTGCGCTAAAAGCTTTGCTTCTGCCCTCATCACTGTGAGATTTGTAGAGGACAGAGCATGCGATAAACTGGCATTGGGCCGAATGAGAGGGAGCTCTTCATGCGGAATGAGGATTCCTTCCCCCACACGCTTTATAGTGCCAGGATTGAAACTGAAGGAATACTCTTTGAGTCGTCCCGAGCATTCAGCGGTGTGTGGTAGGGGGTCAGCAGTGAGCAGGCTATGTGTTTCTGGCCCCGCTGGGACCCCAGGAGAATCACACAGCTCACTGCTACTATATGTGCAGAGGGCATGCCATGAGCGAGGGGCAAGACGCCGGTGTTCTAACCATCTGAACCTCCCTATCTGTCAGTGCCTCCCGGACGTCAGAGGGAAGCTCGGAAATACCGCTGCCTGCTACCCATATGTTTGCGGATCACAAACATGCTTTGCTTCGAGAATTGTACTTTTGTAATAGAAACAAGCGTAATTAGAAAGCAAGGTGAGCTACCTCTTCTTGTGCTCGGCCGAAAAGGCTGGGACTGGGGGAGGGGGGGAGGTATGGGAAGAAAATAGTGCTCACAATCCAAATAGAACATACTGTGCAACACTCGAAGTAAAGGGGCCAGTAACCATGGAAGCATACAAATGACAACATGGCCGTCATAAGGAGGTACTCACAAGCCTAAAACAAATCGGAAGGCAGCATTTAGGAACTAAGCCAATGAAAAGATGGGCGGAGAGTGGGCGGAGCTTCCACAGAGCTTCCACTCCATACTGAATACTGGATGCCTCATAAAGCGAGCAGCACATGCGCGCTGCCGCTATAGGCTCAACCTAAAAAGTGGGGACAAAACCCTAAATCCTGGTCCACCATGCCCTCCATCTCATCTGGTTCTCATGTGCGCAGATCTAATATAATAAAAAGTGCATAGGTGCAATAATTACACATTCAATTCAGTCCCAGTTTTCTTTAATCACGTTGGTCACAATGCCTTGATCCATAAAGACATTTTAGCCTATGGCCTATCCTAATCAAGGGTTGGTGAAATGTTCTTCCTGCTTTAAAAACTGCCCATAGAAAGGATGGCATTCTACAGCAGATCTCTAGGGTAGGCAGTGATTGCAAAAATAAATATACAGGGCGGAATTGTGTAAAACAGAATGGTCTAATTGTCGGTAGGATATATTGTTTCCTTTGATGATTATAGAACTTACAGAAAAAGACCACATGCATAGTATCCTGGGGCATTGTGTTGTCACAGAGGCAATTGGTCAGGTGTGTGGACCAGTCATTCACTTTTGGGAAGCTGACTAGTCTATGGAATATGTCCAGTCTTAGGCGGTTTAAAATAAACCCATGTCTTCTGTTTGATACAGTTTTAAGGTAGAGTTGCATATTAAAAGTAGTTCAAATCATCTTTTTCAAGACACTGCGTTTAGGGACTTCAGTTAGCAGTTTGAGATTTTCCAGGTGTATCATGCCTTCCATTTCAAGGTATTTTTGCTTAATATATCTCATGTTTCGGGCTCCACAAAATAATCAGCATGGCCCATATCACGGAAAAAACGTTGTACGTAGGCCAATCATGAGATACTTAAATGTGAGCTTAATTTGAGACAATCCCCGATTAGAGCTCGATTAAAACCTGTATATTCGGAAGTCCAGATTTTATTCCAGAGTAGAATGACTGCAGCTTTATTAAATCTGCGATGAATTGGGCACCCAATTTGGCGTGACATATATATACTGATGTGCTTTTTGGAAAAAAAATAATTTTCTAACACTTGGACGTGTGTACATTTTCTATGTCCCCACAAGCCCGCCCCGTAAAGAGCTATGCTAAGGCACTTGGCTTTGTAGATCTTCATTATCACCTCAAGCCCAATCATCTTGCAAAGCTTTTCTAAGGGCAATGCAAGATTTGCTAAATTGTAGCTTCCTGGTGGCAATGGCCTTGTTCCATAAAACATCCTTATCAAATAAAATCCTCAAATAAGAAAAGGTTATAGTAAAACCAATGTTTGTGCCAATTAGTCCAATATCTCTACATTTCTCACTAGTCCTCCCACATTTCATGATGAAGGTTTTTCCTTGATTGACTAGGAGGCCAAGTTCCTTTGTGTATACTTCAAAATTCGAGAGCAGGCACTGAAGGGCCAGAGGGATGCGAGCCATGAGGAAGGCATCATCAGCGTAGAGAAGGGCCGGGACACAGGGCGTTCCTAACTGTTACCATCCCTCAGACGTGGATTCCACAGGCATGCAGAGATACAAAGGGCTAGATTCCGATGCGGTTAGGAAAGCATTCCCACCTAGGGCCCAATTATGATGCGGTTAGGAAGGCCTCATAACGGCATTTACTCCTTCCAAATCGGATCGGGAACGTGTCTTGCCGACCGAGGGCCAGATTACGATGCGGTTAGGAACATAGGCTCCCATAGAAGTCAATGGAAGTCCAACCAAATCGTATCTGGAAGCATTCGAATGCATCATACTCGGTCGGTCGGACTCTCCCGATCCGAGTCGGTCGGAAACCATTTCCAAACCGATTCGATCGGGAAGATTTTCTAACCGCATCAGAATCGGGCCCTAAATCGTAAAGCAACAAAATGCACATTTTCTGAAAGTGGCATTTTCAAACACGCAATTTAAAGACCATCTTCACAAACAAAATGTTGCAAGGCATATTCAATGATAGCCTATGGGAGAGATAGTCCCTGCAATGGGAAATAACAAAATTAGCACTAGTTCACTATCAGGACATGTAAAACACACCAGTACATGTCCTACCTTTTAAATACACTGCACCCTGCCCATGGGGCTACCTTGGGCCTACCTTAGGTGTGCTTTACATGTAGTAAAAGGGAAGGTTTGGGCCTGGCAATTAGTTGCACTTGCCAATTCGACATGGCGGTTTAGAATTGCACACACAGACAATGCAGTGGGAGGTCTTAGACATGGTTGCAAGGGTATTTGTGTGGGTGGCACAATCAGTGCTGCAGGCCCACTAGCAGAATTTGAATTACAGACCCTGGGCACACGTAGTGCACTTTACTAGGTACTTAACAGTAATCAAATATGCCAATCACGGAAAACCAATCACCAAGACAATTTACACAGAGAGCACTTGCACTTTAACACTGGTCAGAAGTGGTAAAGTGCCCAGAGTCCTAAAAAGTGCAAAAATTTAAATGCAGCACAGAGTCTAAAACAGGAGGTCAGAAGCAAAAAAGAAAGGGGAAAAGCATGCCAAAGATGCCAGGTCTAACAAACAGCTACTGCAAGCTGTAGCACGATAGGTTCTTTTGTGGAATATGGGAATAGTTTATTCTTAACTGTAGCAGAACTACAAAGCAGGGAACACCAGTAACATCATGTAATTTCCTACTCATAGCAACATATTCACAGACTGGAAATCTAGTACCTTGTGCACAACTTTCAATAATGTAAATACATTTGCAGTGCCTCTGGCAATGCCTTCTATATAATCCCTCCTTTTCCTTCACAGTACCTGCGCTTCATGCCAGAAATAATAGTCCACCACCTCAAAGCTTCAGCGATGGCAGGATCTTTGTGCTACAGCAATGTCCGTCCATGACACACAACCTGCTCTACGTAATGAGAGCCTCTTCCCCACAGCCTCCTCCAAAATGAATGGAACTTGTCATTGTGTACTTGAGAACGTAACTCTTCAGCTGGACTAACCTTGACCCCCTACCTGGCCCACCCTCCTTCGCGGTCATCCTGAACTTCTGACTTTATCTCAGTCTAGCACGAGCAGATAAACACAAGTGGCACCTTCTGCTTATTGGTCCTATTTTCACTAAAACATTTAAAAATCAATATCTCTGGTTCTGCCAATTAAATTTGGTTCATTTTGGTGTCATTTGTTTTGTTTTAACTTACTCTATTTTCTTCTGTTATGTTTTTGCTTTATTACTATTTGAATGCTGCATAAGTACTTTTCACATTGCCTCCAAGTTAAGCCTGACTGCTTGTGAAAAGCTAGCGGAGGGTTAAGCACAGGTTAATTTAGTGACTTCTTGTGTTTCACCCTGACCAAAATTGTGTTTATTATTTGAGTGCAGTTTCCACCCCTCTCAAACAATAACCCAATTTTGCACAGGTGTTTTTAAAATGGAATGTGTAGAATGTTGATTTGTCTGGAAAAGAAAAGCACACAGAAAATTATAAAGACAGCCAAGTCAAGATAGTAGTCTTGCAATTATTTCTATACTCCTAGCGCACCGGTCATTTAGCTAAGAATCAAATATTAAAATATTTAAAATAAAAGATGGTATGTTGACCGTCTTTCACATGAAGAATGGGCAGGTGATGGAAGTCACTGGGTTTCCTTTAGAGGTCTTGTTCTTGGTTGCAATGTTACAATGAGCTCTCTTCTGCCAGTGGTCTGTAAGATGTCATATAATCGCAGGCAGTGACAGGTTGCTGTGAAATGTGCCATAGGTCCTGATGGCCTTCCCTCTACGAAGGGAGGAGAGAGGGTTGATGGGGATCCTTCAGGATCAAGGTGAGGAGTTGGAGGTAGGTGACCTGAAAGGGACCATTGTGAGTCTTGAGACTGACGGGAGTGCAATCAGTAAAACAGAGCAGGACAATGGCTTGCAGGGAGTGAAGGAGGCCTTGAGAAGTCCGCAATGGGGACAGGAGATCCTGTAAGGATCAGGAGTCTATTATGGTTGTGCCAAATAAGGTATGATGCAGTCGCTGCTTCTCTCGCCAATCAGTATAGAGCTGGGGAAAGGTAAGAAGGGGGAGAAAATAAAAAATTCACTTACCTGCCAGCTGCCTCTCTTCTGTCCTCTTTCTGGATTATATTGGAGCAGGAAGCAGGATGGCTCCCCTAAGCTAATCACACCACTACAAAGCAGCATTGCGATTGGTAATCACCCAGCATTGTGATTGGTCAGAGAGCCGTGGTGTGGCGCTCAGATGGGGAATGGAAGCTTGAGCATGTTCTCCACGGAACACTAACAGAATATCGAGGAGCAAAATATCGACCTGCCAAAATGTCAATGACAAAATATAGAATGACAGAATATCGATTTCCTATCTACAAACAGGTAAGAACAAAAATATCAAATCCAAAATATCGTTGTAAATAATATAGTTTGTTAAAATATCGAATTTTTTAAATGTCTTAAAAGTAATGTAAAATAATGAAATAATAAATATAATTAAGCAAAACATACTTAAAAATACTTTAAAAACGTTAAAATTTATAAAGAATTAATGTAAATTAAAAACATGCATTTTTATTTTTTAATACATATATATGTTAACTTAATATTATTAAAAAATATTCAATATTTTAAGCGTTGGATAGCGGGAGGGTAACATATACTATTACCACTCCAGTGAGTGCAACAGTAGGGAAAGCGTTGGATAGCGGGCGGGTAAAAATTACTATTCCCACTCCAGTGAGTGCAACAGTAGGGAAAGCGTTGGATAGCGGGAGGGTAAAAATGACTATTCCCACTCCAGTGAGTGCAACAGTAAGGAAAGCGTTGGATAGCGGGAGGGTAAAAATTACTATTGCCACTCCAGTGAATGCAACAGTAAGGAAAGCGTTGGATAGCGGGTAGGTAAAAATTACTATTCCCACTCCGGTGAGTGCAACAGAAAGGGAAAGTGTTGGATAGCGTAGGGGTAAACATTGCTATTCCCACTCCAGTGAGTGCAACAGTAGGGAAAGCGTTGGATAGCGTAGGGGTAAAATTTGCTATCCCCACTCCAGAGAGTGCAACAGTAGAGAAAGTGTTGGATAGCGTAGGGGTAAAAATTACTATTCCCACTCCAGTGAGTGCAACAGTAAGGAAAGTGTTGGATAGCGTAGGGGTAAAAAATTATTATTCCCACTCCAGTGAGTGCAACAGTAGGGAAAGTGTTGGATAGCGTAGGGGGTAAAAATTACTATTCGCACTCCAGTGAGTTCAACAGTAGGGAAAGCATTGGATAGCGTAGGGGTAACATTACTATTCCCACTCCAGAGAGTGCGACAGTAAGGAAAGCGTTGGATAGCGTAGGGGTAAAAATTACTTTTCCCACTGCAGTGAGTGCAACAGTAGGGAAAGTGTTGGATAGCTTAGGGGTACAAATTACTATTCCCACTCCAGAGAGTGCAACAGTAGGGAAAGTGTTGGATAGCATAGGGGTAAAAATGACTATTCCCACTCCAGAGAGTGCAACAGTAGGGAAAGTGTTGGGTAGCGGGAGGGTATAAATTACAATTCCCCCGCCAGTGAGTGCAACAGTAGGGAAAGTAATGATTTAATAATTAAATATATATATATTAATTATCAATACCAATAAAAATGTATTAAAAATTAATTACCAATGCCAAATTATTTAATAATTAATTAATTATACATACCATTAGTTATTAATTATTAAAAATTAATTACCTATTAATAATTATTTAACCAAAAATTATTTTTCAATACCAATAATTAATAAGGTATACAAAATGTTTACCAATTGATAATTAATTAACAGTAAATTAATTATCAATACACATAAATGTTTCCAATTATTATTTAATTACAATTAAATTACTTCCCACCCTATTCCCCTATAAACCCACAACCCACTCCGAATAATAAATTAACACAATTAATAGAATTATCAATTAAAAAAATAATTAAAATTAATTACCAATTAATAAAAAATAATTACCAATTAATAATTAACCATACATCATTTATCAGTACCAATAAATAAAATTAAATAATTAAATAATTAAATAATTACAAATAAATTACTTCCCACCCTATTCCACTATAAACCCACAACCAGCTACAGAACTAAAACACAAAATTAAATTAAAAATAGTTAATAATTCCTAAAAATTAATTTTTAATTTACTATAATTAAATTGCTTCCCACCCTATTCACCTATAAACCCACAACCTGCTACGGAATTAAATTACGCAAAAATTAAATAACATAAAATTCATTACTTTAAAAAAATTAAAACCTACATTACAAAAATAATACATGCTTTTAACACATATACTAACACTTAAAACACTATAAAAAAATCGATATTTTTAACAACTATATTATGACTGATGATAATACTAACTTTGATATTATGACAATCGATATTTCCTACCTGAATTTCGATATTCTGCACCAGTATATTTTGGCAATTCGATATTCTGTTCATTCTGTATAAAAAACTTGATATTATGGCAATTCGATATTAAAAATTCGATATTATGACTGTTCACCGTTCTCCACTGTGAGAAGTTGGCCTGGTATATGATGTTCACTAGTTAAAGTGACCACCTTGTACCATGCCAAGCAACCCTTATGGTGTGGTTCTAAGTCAACCTTTTCGGACCAGCTGCCCTAGTGGTAGCGTAGGCTAAGCAGTCTTTGAGTCTAAACTTGTGAAACGTGTTAAGCAGGCTGTTTTACCAAATGTAACCCCCCTTTATACCAACGAAAGGACACCACACAGATATAAATTGAAAATATATATGTATTTATTTCTCAAAGTATCCCCTAGACTCTTTATGAGCACATATCGTTAAACAAGAATACGTTAGAATACACAGAAGTTGCACTTTATATGGATAGGCCCTGGTGGCCACTCGAACCATATACTAAAATAGTGGTATAAGTACCACGAACCGAAAAGGGAAAAGGCCTAGGGCCTCTAGAATCGCTGGGCCTACAAGGAGCTAACTTTAGTTAGTGACCAGGAGGTCCACGGGTTGCGTGTGCAGAGCAAACAGTCACACGCGGGCTCCCATAGGTTTTCAATGGGTGCGTAAAAGTTACAAAGTTACTGCAAAAAGGATCTTCCGGATGGACTATGAACTCAAGATTGGAAACACAGACACTAGAGATGTTACTCTACACTTGGGCACCGGAGTGCCAGCTTTACCTCACCCACAGGAAGCGGGTGCATAGGTCTCGAAGTGCGTCGGGTTTCTTCTATCTGTTCAAGGGAGCCTGAAGACAAAGATGCTGCAGGCGGTCGGTCCGGAAGAGATGCGGTGGATCCCAGAGTGGATCGGAGTTGTAGAAGACCTGTAAGCAGAGGGGACAGTGTTCACAGTCACTAGCCAGTGACCAGCGTGGCACCAGGTGGGTACCAGGCGATGTCGGGTGCAAACAGGAGGAAAGGTGCAGCTTGTCTCTGCAGCCACGTGGTCCCTAAGAGTCGACGACGTCCAGGAGTCGGTTCACGAGCTGTCCCACGCAGGCTCTCGCTGTCGGCGGTGTCGGCGACTTGATCGAAGCAAACAAGCCTTGGCAAAAGCAATTGTTGTGGAAAACGAAATAAGCTGATGGTTCTGACCAGCAAGGTCAGAGGGACTGCTCCTTTGGAGGGGAGCAAGGGCCAGTCTGGAGCAACCAGACCAGCAGTATAGTTCTTGAAGTTCATCGCCAAGATGGCCACTAGCCAACGGGCCAGCAACCGGTTAGGCGCGTCGAGTGGCAAAATGCAGAGGGGCCCCACGCAGATCGTGGAAATGCTGGAGGGCTCACCTTTGGTGCAGATGCTGCTCGGGTGTTGGGCTTCTCAGGACCCAAAGCACAACTTGGAGGGAGCCTTGGTTGTCGCGCTTGCAGCTTGTCGTGGTCTTTTCAAGATGGCTGGCTCCACGTGTCTCGGTGCCTCCACGGGTTCCTTCTTTTCAGGGACTGTGGATCGGGCGGTGAGAGGTCTGGAGGTCCAGGTCTTGTCAGTCTCTGGGCTCGGGCTCCGGCGGGAGGCGGCGGCAAACCAGACGTTGATTCGCTGGATGGTGCTTGCGTTAGCAAGGTGGTCACTCCCTGACCACAGGGGAGATTGGCTTCAGTCCTCTGTGCGGCAGAGCGTCGAAGTTCCTGTCTTCTTCTTGTAGTTAAGTTGATTCCAGGATGTCTAAAGTCTTAGGACACAGCTCCTACCTTTATTCGGATTCTAGGGGCCGGACTACCTGCTAGGTCCCTCCCTAAGGGTGGGACCAGGAAGGGGGGTGGTTACACCCCCAATCCTTTGTCCAGCTCGCCCCAGGTCCAGGGCTGGTGTGCCCCAGGACCGGTTTGAAGTGGCATATGCACCGAGGCTCCTTGTGAGCCTCAGGCATGTCTGGTTCCTTTCAAGCCCTACCTGACCAATACACAAAATCCTGTCTGGGGTGGTGCACACACCTCCCCTGGCAGGAAACCCTTTGTCCACACCTCCCAAGCTGGAAGGACTCCCAGCAGCAGGAGGGCAGACTTGTGTCTGTGGTGGCAGCATCCATTTTGTGGAGCTGAGGCTATGTCTGATTTTACCCGGGTTTCAGGTACTGTACATGTCGTGTCCCTCTAGAAGGGTGGAATGCTAATCCCGTCGCCAGAATTGGCGAGGGGTTAGTATTCCAATTCGTATGACACCTTACTCGACATGTTTTGATAAAGCCAAACTAAAGATAGCATTTAACCGCGAGGTTCATAATGCACTTAAGAGTATATGGTATGACGATATCTGGAAACAGTAGAAGGAAGTGGTTCCGACCACTGCAGACAGGCTCAGCTCATGCCAGAGCACCATCTCACATGGAACCAATCACTCTGCCTTCAGGATTGTCAAGGCCTGCTGTAGGAGTGGCTGATAGGTTACCATGTGTTCCATTTAAGGTTAGGTATAGGTATACTACACCTAAGTAAGAGGTGGTTACACCAACTTACCCCAGCTGAGTGATCAGCCAGTTGTGTCAAATTTGTTAGGCCAGGCCAGGGGTGGCACAATACATGCTTCAGCCCCTGGTAGGCCTTAGATACACCAATGCCCTGGGTACCTAGTGTACACTGGTACAGGGGCTCACAGGGTGATCCACTTCCAATTGGTTATGCACCTAGGGTGCATAGTGTAAATTTAGTAGAGAGAACAGCAGGCTGGGGGTCTGATTGGCAGGCCCACAGCCTCAATATGTCAAAAACCAGTGAAGCAAAAAGCAAAACTTTGGGGTGACCATAGGATAGCAGACCCTACTCTCCTACATCCACCCAGGCTATAAAGCAGCATGGGTAGAGAACATGTAAAGTGTTCATCAATGTTTGGCCGGACCCAGAGGGCTGGCCAAACATTCATGCACACTTAGGGCACCATCAGGATGGCGGCGGACTTTGTCCGCCCGCCATCCCGACGTGAAGAGGGACCGCCTGCCATAAGGACGGGGGTCCCGTGGAGGCAATTAGGATGCGCCTGCCACAGTGGTGGGCGCATCCCGCATATTTAACATTGCGGCGGGTGGTGCTGAAAGCACCGCCCGCCGCAATGCTAAAAATGCATGTCTCACATTCCAATGCACAACGTGACAGGCACCGCACAGTGCCTGCCACGTTGTCTATTCCACCCACCACCCCCCAGTGTCCCTGGGGCCCCGAAATGGGCCCCCGCAAGCAATTCTCGCATGCCTTTCCATGGTGGCAATGCCGCCACAGAAAGGCATGTTTCCGCGCCCATAGTAATATGGCTGGCGATGTCTCACAGACACCGCCACCATATTAAACTCTTTTCGGCCCGGTCGACTTGTTGACCGGGCAGAAAAGCGGCGACCTGTCTTTCCGTCCGCTGCAGTCCCCCCCGCCATAGTAATATGGCAGAGGGGGGAATGGGTGGCGGACGGGGATGGATCTCGGGCTGATCGTCACCGCCATGCGGGCGGTGGCGATCCGCCCGAGATCCTAATGGCCTCTTAGAAGGGTCCCACCACTCCTCCCCCCTGCGCAGCCTAGCCCGCCCCACAAAACTGCCCCAGAATAGAAAAGTAAAATGATAATAACATCTTGTTATTATCATTTTATATTTCCTTTTTGCCATGCTGAAAAAAGGCAGTGGGGCAACGCTTCTCCGTCTTAGCAAAGGAGCCACCACTGGTATTATGTTGACCACAGGGGTTATGCACGCAGCAATGCACCAAATGTGTTCTGTAGAAATGAAGGATGACAAATTCATTTATTTTCAAATATCCTGACCTTCTAAACTAGTATTTGCCCCATATAAAATTTTAAGAAAGTAAATCTCCCTCATGAAAGGTTTCCTTGAAAACCCATCGAAGCTGGCACTTAAAATATTAAGTGAAGATGAAACTATAGAAATCAAATAAAAATCGATAGTTAGCACTGCATAACCTTCTTTCATATTATTGTGCTCACATATTCTTTGTTTTCTTGTAGATGTTGCTTATAAGTAAATCCTGAATTCCCTGTTTCATAAAGGTATAGATTCTATCCACACTGGGAAGTTGACCTTTAAGACTCTTTGGATCTTCAAGTAGATTGAGGAGCAGCTCAAGTCTAGCTTAGGAGATCGCAGCAGCGGTGCCTCCATTAGGATGTAGGAGCGTCAATTCACCCTGCTGGAAGTGCAGCAAACCTGAAAATTAAATGGTAATAAAATAATGTTATTACCATTTTATTTTTCAGTGCAGCAGGCCAGCCCAAGCCAAGTCTCTGATCTCTGAACTGGGGTGCATGTATGACATTGTTCTGCATTCTGTCCATCAACTGTTGTTTTTGCACGTGTTGTTTTTGCAAGCCAAGTGTTGGGGCTGGGCCATTACGGCTGACTGGTAGCAGGGGAAGAGTTTGAGGTGCGTATGTCACTTTGGCTGGCTGTCTTGGGACGGCCAGCCTGACATGCGCACTTTAAACACTCCAACCCAAGCTGTCTGGAGAGCAGGCACAGGCCTCCAGCGCCTTTAGGAGTACTGAGCTAGCTAGCTGCATCCAATCCTGGCGCTTCTCTCATGCTGGTGAACAGCATGAGAGCAGCATCTGGATTAGTTAGGCGAGTTGCCTCAGAGACCCCTTACTGCCTTTTTTTATAGATGGATGGCGGACCAGAGAGGAGTGGGTAAGTAGGTCTTTTATTCAATTTTATATACTGTTTTATTTATTTTTACACATGTACAGGTAGTGTGAGATACTCGCACTGCCTTTAAGCTCAACTCCAGAGCTCTTAATCGTGGCCTGTTATAAACATTGTTTATAACAGGCCACGATTGAGAGCTTTGGGGTTGAGACTAAGGGCATTCCTGGAGTGCCCGACACTTTTCAAAAGCATTCAGCCACTCCTGAGGAAGAGTGGTGTGGGGTAAGTGAAGCGCATTATAATTTGGCATTGTTTTTATTAGCCTTCTGGAAGTCGAGGAAAACTGAGTGAAATGTTGCTTGAGCACCTCTTGGGTTAGGATCTAGCACCCCCTTCCCCTCGTCCCCCTTGTAGTGAGGGATCCAGGCTGGGCAATGAGTCAGCTTTTAGTGGGAAGACTTCTGCCTCTACTTATCGAAAGATAGAAAACAATGTGTTTTCACTCCTTTGAGCCCCTGCCTGCCCACCAGCAAAAGCCAATAAATACACAAAAGAGCTTCGGAGGAATAAAATATCAAAACTATAAGACTGTTCTTCTAAAGTCTTGCTAGGCACCCCAAGATCGATAGGAAGAGACACACGACAACTCTTTGAGGTTCTTCACCACTAACAGTAAAAATGATATCTAAACGTCCAAACGTATTACATGGCACTAATCTTACCTTGACAAAAGCTGATGAGAGTATGGCGCAGTGCATACCTGTTCCTTCTGGGAGAATGTCGCGCGAGTACTTCGGCATGTTAGCATTCATATCAAGAAACTAGTATGATGTGGTTTCCGCTATTTTTGTCTTCGAATTGAGAACATCACAATTATTTCAAAGAATTTGGGGAGAGCAGAGTTTGGCTTGGTTATGTTTAACCTACCGATTCCACAAATATAGCCGGCTATGCTTCGATTCCCTTGACAAAAATATAACCATGAATTATATCCAGATGGCTACAGTTGTAAGTGCATCCGAAACCATAAATTAAACTCCAAATAAAGCAGCTTTGCAGCGCAGATGTAGATAACTGTAAAAGCTTATCTGCAGAAAGCATGGCATGGTGTGCTTAATAACAGGCCCCGGAGTGTTCTCTGTCTGACCCCTGAAAGCCTCATTTACGGCCGGTTACCTTTTTTTTATCCGTACCGTGTTTCTCTCCAAGGCTGCTAGAGCAAGCTCGATATTTTCAGATGGGTAATTCAAGTAAATCATAGTGTACAGAGCAGAACGGCAGCTATCTCGCTCAGACGTCCGACCTACTTTGAACATATGACTTCAAAGAAGTTGAAACACCTCGCTGAGGAAATCTGAGATGATTGGTTCTGCTGCGACTAATGCAAGTTGTAATGCAAGGCAGACATCAATAGGAATGATCATCACATGAGAGCACCTTACGGCAGTGTTGAGCTTTAAGACTGACAGTGGCGGGCCGTGCAGGTAAGCGTGGTGCGGCGGGGCGGGGTCAAGAGACAAACGACGGAATACGGAAAACAGAATGAATACATCAATATAATCACTCACCTTGCGCTTGCCATATCGCAATTCAGTGAGTGCAAGTTAAGTGGTTTTATTAATTTCTTTCTTTATTTTATTTTCCCCTCTTCCGTCGTATGTCACTCCCCCTTGAACCCTCCCCTGCCCCACCCCACCGCGCTTACCTGCATGGGCCATGACTGATGACTCAGGGCGTATGTCAAGACCACTATCCCCTAGAGACGATCATTACATTTCAGTCTTCGTTTTCTGTGCTAATTGTAGACTGCGCATTGATTCCGCGGCCCTACTCTTTTCACACTCCTCCTTTCAATTGAGCTTCCTCAGTAGACCCGAGCAAATCCACTTGCTCCTTCTGCTGCATTCATCTGCTTCCTTGACAGCCTGTCTTCTAGTTGCCTCAAACTCTTTGCCTGAACTCCTCGCAGAGCATGAACAGAGCCCCCTTTGCAAAGTAAAAATGCAACTGAGATAGAGCTAAGTCTTTCTTTTGGTCCAGGACACGTGGTGGGAAAGAGCCCCTTGGTCTGTAGACAACTGGGCATACTGATATTACTTGGACTGTCTGACTCAGTCAACACCTTCATCATGGGATCCTTGTAGGATAACTGCCTGTGGTAGGTAATAAGATGGGCTCACGAGCTAGTCAGTTACGTTGGGAAATGCCTACTTCTTTTCCACTGACCTCACTTGTTCGGTTCCATATGGATAGGTATACTTGATTGCCTGTGTTATGCATGGCTCTTGTGGAGAGCCCTTAGCATGAATTAACTGGATTCTAACTCCAGTAATCCACTGCTATGATGAAGTAACAGTGGGTAACATAACTTGTTGGCCACTGTTCCTAGGTCATAATGAAATTCCAGGTTGCTCTGGATGGGGTCTCTGATTGCCTGTGTTGTAGCGCTTTTCTTCATGCAAATTCAGGACTCATAAAGCTCTATCTAATTAATGAACATTCACAACTGAGACTTGTCATCAAATCAATACATTTAAATAATGGGAAGCACATTTGGCTCAACAAGTTTCAAACTATTGAGGTATTAAAGGTTAAAAGACTTACAAATCCAAAATCATCAAACTAGTATTAATCAGTAATTAGTAAGAAATGCATTAATTGATAGGAAGTTCAAATCAATAAAGGTCATATATACAAGAGAACAAAATTAGTATAGAATAGCCTCAAAAGGAATAGTTGGGTAAATTGATTCTCCCATAAAGAGATCACCCAACTCTGCTCTAAGTTGTCTCAAAGGGGGCAAAAGCATGTCTGCAATTTGTGTTATGCTATATTCTGTACATTCGGATAGTGCACCACTTACCTGATAGGGTAGTCTGCTGCTGAGTTAGGAACTGTATGGGTTAAGCCAGATTTGGGCCCAGGTCCTGTTTTTCTTGTGAAATTGAGGAATGGAGGAGGAGGGTTTGATGAGCCGGGAAGGTCATTTCATGCTTTAGGAGCGAGGTAGGAGAAGGCACTACTACCAGATCTGGGTCTGTGTATGCAGGGGGTGTGGGTGACTAGGAACCTGGCGGTGCAAAGGTTTTTGGTAGGTTTATGGAAGTTTAAGTGTTTGTTGAGACAGGTGGGGCCAAAGTTGGGCAAGGCCTGGTATATGTGTATAAGGAGTTTTTAGAATGCATGTATGTGGATTGGAGCAAGTGGAGCTCTTTGAGGTGTGGGTTGATGTGATTGCGGGGTGGGAGGTTGAGGGTGAGCCTAACTGTAGAGGTTTGTATGATCTGGAGCCTTCTGATCATTTGAGGGTTGATTCCAGCATAGAGTGCAATGTCATAGTCCAGCTTGCTGATGATGAGGGTGCTAGCGCAGAAATCTTACAAAAAATTCCACAAATGAGAATACTTTGAACTTACTTAGAGAAATTGGAAGTTCCACGCCTTTCTTGGCCAATGAGTCGTTGCCACTATTTTCGAATGGAGCATTACACAACAACACATCAATAATTACATTTGATGTTCAGCTTATAAAGAGAGGGTTGGCAAAGTCTTGAAATGTAATTTTCTCACATTAGTAGTTTAGTCAGTATTTTTGTTCTTTTGATTCAATTAGTGGCAACTCGATTATAGAAATATTAGATTAGGAAATGAGATTGGTTAGAACAAGCATAGAGAAATAAAAACAGAGTGTTCTATTCAGAGTATAGTCTGTATTCTAAAGTAAAGGACCTATCCAATTGTAACAAGAACACGTTTGGGGAATACCTCTGGAAAAGAGCAATTAGATTTTGGAGCAAAGTCAAATAGCTCAGAGGAAGATCATACTCTCTATTAAGGGCTGTTCTGGTGTTAGTTAGATCTGGGGGTCTGTAGTTGGCAGATGTAGGTGCTTTTGTCCAAATAGGGACCCTTGCTTCTAGTCAGGGTTAGGGGAATACACACTTTAGATAACCCCTGCTCACCCCCTTGGTAGCTTGGCACGAGCAGACAGGCCTTTCCCAAAGGCAATGTGTAAAGTATTTGTACCAGCACTCACAGTAACACAGTGAAAACACCATAAATGGACACCACACCAGTTTAGAAAAATAAAGTATCTTTATTTAAACTAAACAAGACCAAAATGACAAATTTCCAACTTGCACAGTTAAAAATATGACTTCCAAAAGGTTTCAAGAACTTGTACAATAGAAAACTATGAATGCGTAACTTTTCACCAAAGTACCTATAGATGCATCAAAGTTCCACAAGCCAAACAGCTGCAGATTCAAAAAACAAAGAGATGCAACCCTCCTGAGACATTGGGGAGGCGATCCAACAGTTCTGCGACACGCAGAAGACGAGTTGCGTCAAATCTGTTCTGTATGGGGAGTGATGTGTCGATTCTTTGTGACGGTTCCGGTTCGCAGGTGATGCATCGGGAAAGCGTGCTGCACAGGTACAATACGTGGCGGTGTCGAGCGGTGCAGCGTCGGTCTTCTTCAGCTGCAATTCCTTGATGCGTCGATTCTTGCTGCAGTAACAGGCGCTGCAACGGTTTTCGCAGCACCACGGCGATGCGTGGAAATTCTTCTCGCGCCGTGGAGATGCGTCAAGAAAACAGCCACAAGAAAAGCGATACGTTGATTTTATCAGTTCTTCATGTTTCTTCTTTTTTCCAGCTCCCTAACAGTAGCAACAACCTCCAGATGTCCAAAACTGGTATAGGCACCTCTGGGCAGGTCAGAACTCCCGACAGCAGAGTTCAGGGGAGCTGGGGGTGAAGTCTTTATGTCCCTGCGACTTCAAGACAGGAGGCCAGCACACACAGTCCCTTGGAGATCTTCTTCAAGCAGAGGAAACAGCACACAGCAAAGTCCTTCTCCTTTCCTTGGCAGGAATAGCAGCTGCATGCCAACCCCAGACACACAGCAAGGGCAGTACTTCTCCTCAGTTTCTCCAGCTCTTCTCCTTGGCAAAGGGTCCTCTTGAATTCCAGGAATGATCTAAAATTCAGGGGTTTTAGGTAGGCCTGGGCTAAAATTCCGTTCCGGTCGTGGAAATTGCGATAATTTGACATATTCGCGTTCCGCGGAGAGCGCGAAAATGTCAACATTTCCGCAATCCGCATTTTACCGGAAATTTTTTGCTTGCTCGCGCTGTAAAATAATACATTCTCGCATGCGTGCGATCGCCTTACCTGAATCCCCGCGTTCGCCGACAAATTTTCCCGATCCGGTCGCGTTCTCCATGAGATGTTGGATTGTTGGTAGCCATTTGTGCTGTCTCGCGACAGTTTGCGCCCGCAGTGACGTCATTCGTCGCACGATCACGTCTTTCTTCTCGTGATCATGCACCGCGAGACAAGTGAAAACAAGATGGCCGCGCCCACGAGCAACCACATGGGTAAGTTGGCGAGCCGCGACCATGCAGAAAATACCGCGAACGGGCGGGAAAAAAACTTCTGCATCTTCGCGATATTTCTGGGTGTTTGCGGAGATTTTTAACATTTTCGCGATAATTTGAGAAAGTGAATTTCGCAAATTCCGCCCACCCCTAGTTTTAGGTCTAATACTTATACCCCAAAATGTCTTGGTTCTCTTTGTGCACGGGGCTCTGAGCCCAGTTCAAACCAGTTCTGCTTTCACTGGTGCAGCCTGAACACAGGAGGTGGAGACAGCTTTGTGCAAGGGAGACAGGCTCC
Organism: Triturus cristatus; assembly: GCF_964204655.1. Classification (NCBI taxonomy): domain Eukaryota; kingdom Metazoa; phylum Chordata; class Amphibia; order Caudata; family Salamandridae; genus Triturus; species Triturus cristatus. Next base: position 433,900,013 of record NC_140588.1, read on the forward strand.
AATCAGGTGCAAGGTAATTCTCCTCCCACCACTCTATATGCAGCCAGGGTCCATTCAGCTCAGGGCTGAGTCACCCCGGAAGGGCCAGGCACACCTCATCCCCCCAGAGGCTGTCGACAGGGAATGCACATTCTCTGTCTCTGTCACACTAAAACCAGACAATCAATCCACAAACAGGCAGAGTCACACAGGATGGTTGAACAAGAAAATAGCCACTTTCTAAAAGTGCTATTTTCAATCAAACAATTAAAAAACAATCTTTACTAAAAGATGTGTTATTAAATCCTGACGTCAGGGATACCAAACTCAATTTTTCTATCTTATCCCTATGGGAAGATATGCTTGTAAAATGTTACAAAGCATTCCCCATTCTGTTCTATGGGGCAAGATAGCCTTTCAATAGTGAAAAGAAGAATTGGCAGCATTTCACTATCAGGACATGTTGCACACACCAGTACATGTCCAACCTTTCATATACACTGCACCCTGCCCAGTGGTGAACCTTGGGCCTACCATAGGGGTGTCCTATATGTAAGAAAAGGGAAGGTTAGGGCCTGGCAAGTTGGTGCACTTACCAAGTCAACACGGCTGTTACAAAACTGCGCACAGGTACCACAGAGGCAGGCCTTAGACCTCTTTTCATGGCTACTCAAATGGGTGGCACAATCAGTGCTGCAGGCCCACTAGTAGCATTTGATTTACCAGCCCTGGCACACTCAGTGCACTTCACTAGAGACCTACTGGTAAAACAAAGAAGCCAATCAGGGAGAACCAATCACAATACCAATTTCCACAGGGATCACTTGCACTTTGACACTGATCAGCATTGGGAAAGTGCGCAAAGCATCTAAGGCAACAAAATCGAAATCCAGCACACCATCAAAAACACAGGAGGTAGAGGCAAAAAGTCAGGGAAAACCACGAGAAGGATGCCAGGTCTAACATCTGGAAACTCAGCCAAGGTCTCCAGACAATTGCAAAAACAACAGTCTAAAAGGGTGAGAAGAAAAGAATACCAGCAGTAGCTATGATCAGCACAAAACAGAAAATCTCCTCATGAAGCACAAGGAAAACAAAGAAATCACTGTAAGCAGTGTTTTATGGCAAGTCGGGCTACCACAACCAAGGGGCATGGCAGGGTAGGGATGCATGGAAGAAGTCAAGAAGTATGTGTCTCTCTAGCTCGAACATATACTATATAGAAATCAGCTAAAACATGTTGTAACAACAGATGAATGTGTCATCATCGTCCAATGGTGAGAGATCTTACAATGATCTGTTATCCGCATTAAGTCAGTTAGAGATGGTTACAATGTATTACAAAAAGTTACATCCTCAAAAGTTCTCATGTGAACCTTTTGCAAGCTTACTCTGTTAGCTGTCTGGTATCTCATCATATAAAAATAATCAGTGCTTAATTTGTAAAAACATAAGTGCTGGGGCTCTCATTAGGAGGCCACTCCAGCTTGCACCACACATCGCCCCTGCCAGCACTGCCAATGATATGAACAGCACAACTACCAACCATTACCTTCCTAAAAGTGAGGCAATTGGGACTATTTCAGGCCTCCAAAGCCATAAAAATGGCTTAGGTGGCAGATAATAGTCATATTGAATCAATATTTAACTGTTGGTGTGGTCATTTCTAAATTAGCCAGACATTTCTACCTTGTGGCAGAATGTCACAAGTGCCGGTGCTGAGAACCAGAAACTGCTGACTCAAATTAAGCACTGAATAAGCTACTCTATGAAATGAAACATTCAAATTATAGTATGCCCTGGTTAGAACCAAAAATGTAAGCTACAGCAAGTACTTTCTTTTCATTAATGCATGTGTTCATTATGTACATGTGGCAAAGAAAACAATCTAAGTACATATGGTGTGAGTAAAGAAGCAATACATTTTTTCAGGAAACAGCACATTTCACAAAAAATAAAACCCCAGAGTTTGTTTATAGCGTTAAATCACTATTTTATGAAAAGCATATATTTTCTTACAGAGATGGATTAGATTAAATGAATAGTGCAGCTGTTAGACCTGGCACATTGGCGTGAGTCTCCCTTCCATTTTTCGTTGTGCCTCATATGTTTTTGCTGGTGTTAGTTGCTCAGGGCACTGTGCCACTGCTGTCCAGTGCCACAGTGCAAGTGCTCCCTATTGTAAATTGAAGTATGATTTGTGATTCCATGATTGGTTGGTTTGGTTTACTTGTCAGACCCTAGTACAGTGCACCAGGAGTGCCCAGGGCTTGTAATCCAAATACTGCTGGTGGGCTTGCAGCACTGGTTGTGCCACCCACAGAATCAGCCTGTAAAAGTGTGTCTAAGGTCTGCCATTGTAGAGCCTGCGTGCAGTCTGGTACTGTCATGCTGACTGGGCAAGTGCACCCACTTGCCAGTCCCTAAAATTCCCTTTTCTTCATTTCAGATACCCCTATGGTAGGCCCAAGGGCAGGGTGCATTGTAAGGATAAGGTAGGACATGCCCTGGTGTATATGGAATGTTCTAATAGTGAATTACAGCCATTTTCGTTTTTCACTATTGCAAGGCTATCTGTTCTCCATAGGCGATAATGGGCAGTTTGGTTATTACATTTTATAATCCTAACTGACTCAGGGAACATGGTAGAAATTTGAATTTAGTATGCCTGAACTCAGGATGATAAAATACATCTTTTAGTAAAGTTGGTTTTAACATTCTGTGTTTGAAAATGCCACTTTTAGAAAGTAGGCATTTTCTTGTCTAACCATTCAAACCTGCCTCTGCTAGGCTGTGTGTATTCCTTTGTCTGGAGGTTGAGTGACAGGGCTGGGGAATTCCAGGAGACAGGGTGAGGTGCCCCAGTGGTGAATAGAGAGATCTGCATCTAGATGGGTGGGAGGAGTTGCACCTGGTACCTGAATAGGGCTGTGCCTGCCTTCCACAATGCTGGCTCCACCCTCTGGGTAGCGGCTGATGTCTCTGCCCTGCAGAGTGAATAAAGAGAAGGACTCCTGTCAACAAAGTGCTCCAGGGCTGTACTTGCCTTCCACAATGCTGGCTCCACCTCCTGTGGGGCGTCTAATATTTCTGCCCTGCACTGTGAAAGAAAAGGAGAAGTCTGGTAAACAAAGTGCTCAGGAACTGGTTTGGACTGGGCAAAGGTCCCTCTGCCTTCAGAGGACAAAGAATTTCTAGGTATAAATATTGGGACCCTGATCCCAAGAAATTAGATAACTTTGGGAAAAACAAGAAGAACCTTTGTTGAGGGAGGAACCAGAAGAAGCTGAGGAGGAAACTTTCCCTGAACTTGGGGGATTGGCCTGCAGTGGTTGCCTTACTGCCAAAGAGAGGAGAAAGGAACTTTGTGTGTACTTTTGCTCGACTTGTGAAGGATCTCCAAGGGCTTGGAAAAGAGCTTGCCTCCTGCTGAAGTCTCAGGAACAACAGACTTCACCCCCCAGCTCCCCAGAGTTCTTTGGATGTGCCTGCTGCTGTCGTTGGGCCTTCTGAGGGACTGCGTGTCGCGAGGAGCTGGAAGCACGACTCAAGAAGGAGAATCATGCCGCCGTCGGAGCTGTTGTCGCTTCTCGTAAAGTGTGTTGCCGCTGCAGCATCGCATCGAGCGGAAGCGTCTCGCATCACCCAGGAAGTGTCACGCAACGCTGAAGAAGCGTGTCGCCATCGCAGCCATCGTAGCTGACGCATTGCACCGCATCAAGAGAAGAGTCTCGCATCGAGGAAGAAGCATGTCGCCATCACAGCCATCGTAGTTGTCGCATTGCACCGCATCAAGAAAAGCGCCTCGCATCCACGGAGAAGCGTGCCGCCATCGGAGCTTCTGTCGTCGCATCGCGTAAAGGGGTGTCGCTGCTGCAGCATCGCATCGAGTGGAAGCGTCTCGCAACGTCAAAGAAGAGTGTCTGTCGTCGCATCGCGTAAAGTGTGTCGCCGCTGCAGCTGAAGCATCGAGTAGAGTCTTCTCGCAACATCGGAGAAGCATTCCGCATCTGGAAGATCTTCACGTCTTTATTTCTTTGCACCAAAAACTTCATCACATCAACATCGTTGCAACACTTTCGTTGCCCTGCGTGTCGCATCTAAAAGGTACATTGACTTAAAGTGTCGCATTTAAGAACTTAAGAGAACTAATCAAAATCCTACCATCTAAAGTAACAGTATTGTGTGCTTTTGTCTTTTAATGGTCTTGTGGTAAATCTATATAAAGAATACTTATTTTTGATATAAAACCTGTGTGGTGTCCATCTGTAGTGTTGTCACTTGGTTACTGTATGTGTTCACAAGTGCTTTACACACTGCCTCTGAGATAAGCCTGTCTGCTCGTGCTAAGCTACCAAGGGGGTGAGCAGGGGTTATTTTAGGAGTGTATCCCCTTACCCTGACTAGAGGAGAGGGTCCCTATTTGTCACAAGTGCATACCTGTGCCAACTAGAGACCCCCCAAAGTCTAACATTGGTGGTCAGTGGTGAGGGTTTCTGGACTTGCATTTGTGACTCATGTACAGTGATTGGTGAACACTACTTAGTGAGTGCAGACCATAACGTGACCACATACTTGTTGGTAGATTTCTTTTTGGGACTTTCTATTTTTGAGAACTGCCAAGTTTAAGCACCATGGAGAAAGCAGCATCCATAGTCTCTGTTGATGATGAATGGGAATGGGAAGAAGAGAAACTGGAAAGCTACACAGTACAACAGCTGAAATTATTTTGCAAAAAATGTAATGTTTGCACTACTGGATGCAAAAACAAGGCAGAGTTCTACAAGGCGCTGAGGGCCTGGGTAGAAGCAAGGAATGCCACTGATGATGATAATGCAGAGGAGCAGCTGGATGGGCCAGTGGGTCCAAGAAGAAGGAGAACCCCTTCCCCTGCCGGTAGCAGTGTTTCTGGTAAAAGCCTATCTCCAGAGGAGTTGGCAGATAGAAAAGAGTGTAGGATGCATGAAATTGAGCTGACCAAGCTCAAGTTAAGTGGGCAGTTAGAATTTGAAATGTAAAGTAGAAAGTTAGCCCTTAGAAGAGAAGAAACTTCAGTTTGAACATGAACAGATTTTGAGGGAGTTGGAGTTGAAAGCCCAGAGCTTAGGGAGTACTCCCTCTGGTGGCAGCACACCGTCAATGCCTGTGGAATCTAGAGTATATATCCCTAAGGATGTAGTAAAGGAATTTTAAAAAAATGATATTGGGCAGTGGTTCAAGGCCTATGAGGTAGCCATGTCTTCCCACAGGGTCCCCGAGAAGGATTGGGGAGCGGGGTTGTGGGGACGGTTCCTTAGTGAGGGGCGGGACACACTGCTAGACTTGCCTTCTGATGTCTATAATTCCTATCCCCACATGAAAGATGCATTGATGTCTAGATATGGGTTGACCCCTGAGATGTACAGACAGAGGTTCAGGGGTTGCACAAAGATAGCAAACAGTACCTATGTTGAATATGTTACTTTTTTCTGCAGAGCATTGGATGGTTGGGTGAAGGGTAGCAAAGTCAATGATTTTCAGGGACTGCTTGAATTGATTGCATGGGAGCACTTGTCAAGTAACTGTTTTCCTGAGCTACACCAGCACCTGATTGATAGAAGGCTGTCTAATCCTAGGAAACTTGCTGAGGAGGCGGACCGCTGGGTCAGTACCAGGGTCAACAAGGGTCTGTGGGCGACTCCGCCAAGAGTGGGCAGGGTCCCCAGCAGAAGAGTGGGGGGGACAAGGGTATACAGAGGGAGTTCCATAAGAGGCCCCAAAGTAATCCCCAAGGGAACCAAGGGAAAGGTTCTCAGCCTCCCCCCCCAGAAACCGTCAGGGGCCTCGACTGGTCCACCTGTACAAAGAGGGCCCCCGAGATGCTACAGATGTGGAGAACTGGGTAATCTTGCCAATGATACCAAGTGTCGCCTGTTTGGAAAACTAGCACCCACTGGTGCAGCCCCCCGGCAGATGGCTAGTGTAGCCCTGGGTGAGGAGATGGGTGCCCAAGGTGGGTGGGGTCCCGCAGAGATGTCCCTTGTCTCATTAGGAGACTGTGAGGTAGTCTCTAGGACCCAGCTGCCTGATAACACTAAAAAATACAGGCAGTAGGTGACCATTAATGGCCATAGAGTGGAGGCTCTGAGAGACACAGGGGCCAGTGTGACAGTTGTCAAGTGTCACCTGGTGTCTCAAGAGCAGTTTGTCCCTATAGCATTCTACCCAGTTGTTGCAGCTGACAACACAGAGAGTCACTGCAAGGTGGCTCAGGTTCCATTTGAGTGGGGGGGGTCTCTGGTACTCTTCAGGTAGCAGTGAGGCTCGCCATGCCTGTTGACTGTTTGTTAGGGAATGACTTGGAGAGCTCACCTTAGGCGAAGGTGGAGCGGAATGCACATTTAGAAATGTTGGGTATGCCTGACTGGGCATGTGTGACCACCCGGTCAATGGCAGCGAGTAAAGGTGCTCAAGAGGACCTGGAGCCTGAGAGGGAGGCCCAGGTACCTGCCAGCAAGAGGAGAGGCAGGGCAGCGGGAAACCGGCCCCCGAAGTTCCCACGGTCCAGGAGGGAGCAGACCCTGAGGGGGATGCCCTGGAGCCTACAGAGGAACAGGTAGCCGAACTGGGGGACCTGCCTGAGCTGACCCATTGGCAGCATGAAGGAGGACCCTCCAGGGAGGAATTCTACTAGGAGCAGAAAGAATGCCCTTCTCTTGTGGGTCTGCGGCAACAGGCTGCAGACCAGGCAGCAGGTGATCAATCTGGATCACATTGTATCTACTGGGAGAATGACCTCCTGTATACAGAGCCTAAGGTTGCTGAGCCTGGGTCAGCCCGTGTGCTGGTGGTACCCCAGCGCTTCAGAGCCTTCCTACTGGGGCTGGCTCATGATGTTCCATTGGCAGGACATTTGGGGCAGGACAAGACCTTTGAAAGGCTTGTCACCCATTTTTATTGGCCCCAAATGCACAGGAGTTCAGACACTCACTGCAGGACATGTCAGACTTGCCAGGCAAGTGGTTAGAGTGGGAGGAAGCGCAAGGCTCCTCTCCAGCCCTTCCCTGTAGTCAGCACTCCCTTTGAACGGGTGGGTATTGACATTGTGGGGCAACTGGACCCCAAGACAGCCATGGGCAACAGGTTCATCCTGGTCTTGGTGGACCATGCCACCTGGTACCCGGAAGCCATACCTCTGAGGACAGTGACGGCCCCCGTGGTGGGACGAGCACTGATGGGAATTTTCTCCCGAGTGGGATTCCCTCGCGAGGTAGTGTCTGACCGGGAAACCAACTTCATATCCAAGTATATGAACTCCCTGTGGCAGGAGTGTGGTGTAACCTATAAGTTCACCACTCCTTACCACCCCCAAGGAAACGGGTTGGTTGAGAGATTCAACCGAACCCTCAAAGGCATGATAATGGGTCTTGAGGAACCTATGAGGCGTAAGTGGGACGTCCTCTTACCATGCCTGCTCTTTGCTTACCGTGAGGTGCCACAGAAATCTCTAGGGTTCAGTCCCTTTGAGCTTCTCTATGGACACCCCATAAGAGGACCTCTAAGTCTGGTCAAAGAAGGCTGGGAGCAATCTCCCAGGAAACCTCCCCAGGATGTATATAGCTACATGCTGGCCTTTAGGAACCAGACTAGGCGTTTCAGACAACTCGCTGAGGCGAATCTGGAAACCAGCCAGTAGGCGATGAAGCGGTGGTACGACCAGAATGCCACTCTGGTTGAGCTTCAGCCTGGACAAAAGGTGTGGGTCATGGCCCCAGTGGTGCCCTGTGCGCTCCAGGATAAGTGGACCGGCCCCTTTGAGGTTGTGGTGCGCAAGAGTCCGGTTACCTACTTGGTGGACTTGAAGTCTCCCAGGAACCCCTTGAGGGTCTTGCATGTCAACCGCCTGAAGCCCCACTTGGAGCGGTCTCAAGTGGGCATGCTCTTGGGAACAGATACTGGGATGGAGCCTCTTCCTGACCTCCTGTCAGCCAGAGAGCAAGATGGGTCAGTGGATGGTGTCAACCTCTCTTCCACCCTGACCCCTGAGCAACAGAATGGCTGCCACCAGTTGCTGGGACAGTTTTCTGATCTGTTCTCCCTGGTTCCTGGTGTCACTGATTGGTGCGTCCATGAGGTGGACACTGGGGACAGTACCCTGTGAGGCACAAGGCCTACAGAGTGACCGACAGGGTGAGAGCTTGCATCAAAGAGGAGGTCTCAAAGATGCTTGCGCTAGGGGTAATTGAGTCCTCTAGCAGTCCTTGGGCCAGCCCAGTGGTCTTGGTCCCAAAGGCTGCCACGCCGGGTGCCACACCCAAACTCCGGTTCTGTGTGGACTACAGAGGGCTCAATGCAGTCACCAGGACTGATGCACACCCCATCCCCAGAGCTGATGAGCTCATAGATCGGCTAGGGGCTGCACGGTACCTCAGCACGTTTGACTTAACGTCTGGGTACTGGCAGATCGCCTTGACCGATGGGGCAAAGGAGAGGTCAGCATTCTCCACACCAGATGGGCACTACCAGTTCCGGGTTATGCCCTTTGGGATGAAGAATGCCCCTGCCACCTTTCAGAGGTCGGTCAACCAGGTGTTGGATGGACTGGACTCGTTCAGTGCCTCCTACCTAGATGACATCGCAGTGTTCAGCGCCAGTTGGGAAGAACACCTGCGCCACCTAAGGGAAGTGTTGATGGCGCTGCGGAGGGCAGGCCTCACGATCAAGGCGAGTAAGTGCCAGATCGGGCAGGATTCCGTGGTGTACTTGGGACACCAGGTAGGGAGCGGCCAGGTGGTGCCCCTACAGCCCAAGATTGACACCATCCTGGCTTGGGAGCCACCCAAAACCCAGACAGAGGTGAGAGCCTTCTTAGGACTCACGGGTTACTACAGGAGGTTTGTCAATGGGTATGGCAACATTGTTGCACCCTTGACTGATCTGACTTCCAGGAAGCAGCCTAAGAAAGAGATTTGGACTGACACCTGTCAGGAAGCTTTTGAGGCCTTAAAAACTGCTATGTGCACAGCGCCCGTGCTCTTGGCACCCAACTTCTCCAAGGAGTTCATAGTGCAAACAGATGCTTCAGAGCATGGTGTGGAGGCTGTTCTATTACAGATGAATGAGGAGGGCCTAGATCAACCTGTAGCCTTCATCAGTAGGAGGTTACTTCCACGGGAACAGAGGTGGAGTGCTATTGAGCGTGAGGCTTTTGCTGTGGTCTGGGCACTGAAGAAGCTGAGACCCTACCTGCTTGGGAATCACTTCCGGGTTCAGACAAACCACAGGCCCCTCTGATGGTTGATGCAGATGAGGGGTGAGAATCCAAAGTTGTTAAGGTGGTCCATTTCCCTACAGGGGATGGATTTCACGGTGGAACATCGACCCGGTACAGAACACGCCAATGCTGATGGTCTGTCCAGATTTTTCCGCCTTAGTGATGAGAACTCCCAGGACGTAGGGTAGTTCTCCCCACCTTTCAGCTGGAGGGGACACGTGTTAGACCTGGCACATTGGCGTGAGTCTCCCTTCCATTTTTCGTTGTGCCTCATATGTTTTTGCTGGTGTTAGTTGCTCAGGGCACTGTGCCACTGCTGTCCAGTGCCACAGTGCAAGTGCTCTGAAGTATGATTTGTGATTCCATGATTGGTTGGTTTGGTGTACTTGTCAGACTCTAGTACAGTGCACCAGGAGTGCCCAGGGCTTGTAATCCAAATACTGCTGGTGGGCTTGCAGCACTAGTTGTGCCACCCACAGAAGCAGCCTGTAAAAGTGTGTCTAAGGTCTGCAATTGCAGAGCCTGCGTGCAGTCTGGTACTATCATACTGACTGGGCAAGTGCACCCACTTGCCATTCCCTAAACCTTCCCTTTTCTTCATATCAGACACCCCTATGGTAGGCCCAAGAGCAGGGTGCATTGTAAGGAAAGGGTAGGACATGCCCTGGTGTGTGTGGCAGGTTCTAATAGTGAATTACAGCCATTTTCGTTTTTCACTATTGCAAGGCTACCTGTTCTCCATAGGCCATAATGGGCAGTTTGGTTATTACATTTTATAATCCTAACTGACTCAGGGAACATGGTAGAAATTCGAATTTAGTATACCTGAACTCAAGATGATAAAATACATCTTTTAGTAAAGCTGGTTTTAACATTCTGTGTTTGAAAATGCCACTTTTAGAAAGTAGGCATTTTCTTGTCTAACCATTCAAACCTGCCTCTGCTAGGCTGTGTGTATGCCTTTGTCTGGAGGTTGAGAGACAGGGATGCGGAATTCCAGGAGACAGGGTGAGGTGCCCCAGTGGTGAATAGAGAGATCTGCATCTAGATGGGTGGGAGGAGTTGCACCGGGGACCTGAATAGGGCTGTGCCTGCCTTCCACAATGCTGGCTCCACCCCCTGGGGAGCGGCTGATGTCTCTGCCCTGCACAGTGAATAAAGAGAAGGACTCCTGTCAACAAAGTGCTCCAGGGCTGTACTTGCCTTCCACAATGCTGGCTCCACCTCCTGTGGGGCGTCTAATATTTCTGGCCTGTACTGTGAAAGGAAAGGAGAAGTCTGGTAAACAAAGTGCACAGGAACTGGTTTGGACTGGGCAAAGGCCCCTCTGCCTTCAGAGGACAAAGGATTTCTGGGTATAAATATTGGGACCCTGATCCCAAGAAATTAGATCACTTTGGGAAAACAAGAAGAACCTCTGCTGAGGGACGAACCAGAAGAAGCTGAGGAGGAAACTATCCCTGAACCTGGGGGATTGGCCTGCAGTGGTTGCCAAAGAGAGGAGAAAGGAACTTTGTGTGTACCTTTGCTCAACTTGTGAAGGATCTCCAAGGGCTTGGAAAAGAGCTTGCCTCCTGCTGAAGTCTCAGGAACAACAGACTTCACCCCCCAGCTCCCCAGAGTTCTTTGGAAGTGCCTGCTGCTGTTGTTGGGCATTCTGAGGGACTGCGTGTCGGGAGGAGCTGGAAGCGCGACTCAAGAAGGAGAAGCTTGCCGCCGTCGGAGCTGTTGTCGTCGCATCTCGTAAAGTGTTTCGTCGCTGCAGCATCGCATCGAGCGGAAGCGTCTCGCATCATCCAGGAAGTGTCTCGCAATGCTGAAGAAGTGTCGCCATCGCAGCCATCGTAGCTGACGCATTGCACCGCATCAAGAGAAGAGTCTCGCATCGAGGAAGAATCATGTCGCCATCACAGCCATCGTAGTTGTCGCATTGCACCGCATCAAGAAAAGCTCCTCGCATTTAAGAACTTAAGAGAACTAAGCAAAATCCTACCATCTAAAGTAACAGTATTGTGTGTTTTTCTCGTTTAATGGTCTTGTGGTAAATCTATTTAAAGAATATTTATTTTTGATATAAAACCTGTGTGGTGTCCATCTGTAGTGTTGTCACTTGGTTACTGTATGTGTTCACAAGTGCTTTACACACTGCCTCTGAGATAAACCTGTCTGCTCGTGCCAAGCAAAGGCACATTTCCTGATGTCAGACTAATTATGTATTTTTCATGTTAATATTTAACGTGCTTCTATATTATGTGGTGACATTTTCATAAAAAATTTCAGCTTTCTCAATTTCCCCATCTAATTATTTGTAAAATCATCAATCTATGTTTCTCATGTGAATCTGTTTCAGAGTGTACTTTTGTCATCAGTTGAGTCTCATCTTTCTCTTTTCATCCCCCCTAAATTTGAGTGAGTTCAGGTAGTCGTTGTTCATGATGCCAAGTAATCCAATGTCCCGTTCATATTATTTCTTTTGAAATAAGTGGAGTTTCTGAGAGTGCTGTTGGGGAGCCATTTGAAGATTTTCGTGAACATCCTGAGTGTGTGGAAGTTAGAAATGGTGACTGCATTCAATCGCCAGTCATGGTGCGTTGGTCATTGATTGCTGTACCAAGATTCTTATATGGTTTGCCAGGAGGAATGTGGGTCCAAGTTCAGCAGACCACCAGGTGGGGTCCAGAGGAAGGTCTCTTTGCTGAAGATTAGTACTTCCATCCTGTCTGTGTTTAGCTTGAGGCTGCTGGTTTTCATCCAACTGGCAACTTTGGTCACACAAGTGGAGAAATTGGTCGAGGTGTTTGGCTTCTTGTCGGAGAGGGAGAGTATGAGCTGGGTGTTGTTAGCATGGAATATGATGTTCATTCCATGGGCACGGATGTTGCTGGCGCGTGGGGTCATGTAGGGGTTAAACAGAGTGGGACTTCATGAGAAATCCTTGTGGAACTTTGCAGAGGATGTTGATGGCATCTGAGGTGAGGAAGGCTAGGCTAGGCTGACCGACTGGGGTCGGATTGTCAGGACGGAGCAAATTCAGCAAAATTGACCTTGGATTCTGCGGTGTCACCTCTGCAGCGATGGGGGTGTTCTCTGTGGTGTGGTTCAGTGTGTCTAAGGATTAAGTGGTGTCAAAGATGTGATTGTCAGCTAGGTGGCTGGCTAGGTGTTTGTTTATCTTTTCCACAACTTTTGCTGGGCCAGGTAGCAGGGTATTGGGCTGACAGTTGTCTAGCATTTTCAGGACTGCTGAGGGATTTTTAAGGAGTGGAGTACTGTGCTATTTTCCAGGCATCCAGGTAGGTAGTTGTGATGTGTGATTCATGCAGATGAGGGCTGTGCCCATTGGGTCCTGTCCTTTGATGAAGAGGTGATGAGGGCATGGATATGAGGGGGCTCCAGAGTCTATGAACTGCATGGCCATTGAGGTTCTTTGAGTGGTGATGGTGGGCCAGGTGGTTAAGGTGGTACTCTAGGTGTTAGTAGAGATAGGCAGCAAGGGTGGAAGGGCTTTGTTGGGGGCTCAAAGCTTTCATAGATTCTGGTGATCCTGTTGCCTATTTATGGGACAGCTAGGTGCAGAGGTCCTGAGAGAAGGTTACGCTTGCAGAGCGTGCTACCGGAGAGATAAAATCTTTCACAATTGCAAAGATTTCCTTGGTGCTACTCTTGAGGGGGTCAGTGAGCAAGGAGCAAGTGGTGGCACTGATTTGCTGATGGTATCATCTGAGGGCAGATTTGTAGGTGCTCTTGTCTGTGCCATTCTGACTTTGTCTTCATTTGCCTTCACTTAGTTTGCAGGGGTGTTTGGTGAGCCTGAAATCTTCTGTGTACCAGCTTGCTTGCAGTATGGTTTTCATGGCTATGTTGGCTTTGAGAGGAGCCAGGGTTTCTACACAGATGGTGATCCAGGTGTTGAAGTTGGAGATGGATTCTGAGAGCTGGTTGTTGTGCTGAGGCTAGTGGTGTATGAGTTTGTAGGACCAAGGTAATTTTGAGATCTTGTTCCATTCCTGTTGCGAATATTTGGTGATGGTGTTTCTTTGGTGATATGGGATGAGTATGCTGAAATTGATGATTGTGTGGTCCAACCAGGTGAGTCTACTGTGAGGTTGCCGGAGCGTGGATCCAGTACGTGGTTGGCAGCATGTGTGGGGTGGCAAGGAAGCAGTGCTGAGAGATGCAACCAGGGTTTAGGGTGTATGAGGTTTGCAATGGAGTAGCATAGCAACAGGGGGCGAGGTGGAAGGGAGGAGAACAGAAGGTCCTGATGCAGCGCTTCGGTTGGGCATGGATGTGTGCAGGTGGGCTTGCCTTTGGTACACCAATGGCAAACCCTTTGCATGCATCTGTACTGCAACCTTTATAAAGTGAAGACCGTTTTGGTGGGAAACCAATGATGCAAATGGATGACGGGAATTCCAGTGATGTCGCTTGTTGTGTAGCTGGACGATAAGAAATCTAGTGATGTCACTTATCTGCAGCAGTGGTGGCTCGCACAGGTAACTCTGTGGGGTGGCAAGGCGGGGGGGGGGGTAGTGGAGTGTGACATACGATGGGAAAGTGGAGAGTAAAAATAAAAATAAAAGCACTTACTTTGCGCTCGCAGCATCGTCGGGTCAGCGATGCTGCAAGCTCAAAGTAAGTGCTTTATTTATTTATTTCTTTACTCTCCACTTTCCAGTCGTATGTCACACTCCACTACACCCCACCCAGCTCTGCCCCCGCCCCGCCACCCCACAGCGTTACCTGTTGTGCAGATGGATGCTGAGAAATCCAGTAATGTCCAGTAATGTCACTTCCTGTACAGATGGATGATGGAAAATGGGTCCTCTTCCTTGGCTTCATTTAAAGACCGTTTTGACAAGAAACAAGTGATGATGAGACATCCAGTGATTTCACTTCCAGTGCAGATGGATGATGGGAAAACCAGTGATGTCACTTACTGTCCAGATGGATAATGAAAATTCTGTGATGTTGCTTCATATGCAGATAGCCGATAAGGAAAATGGCTGGGGAATAGTTTGAAAGGTTCTAAGTTGTCATATACATTTAACTAACTTAAATCACACAATTCTAACATTTGATACACCTACACAAGTTCCCATAAGCATGCAGAGATAACAATAACTCATTAATATCTCAGGATTGTTCATAATGAGGTTTCTCTAAACGTCTTTCAAACTTACAGTTATCTGCAACAGAACAAGATGCATTGGAAAGCCTGTACATTGTAGGTGATTTTGTTAAAATGAATTGATTCTAGATTCTGCAGTTATCTTGTAAAGAAAAACAATTCACATGAGTAGAAAAACAATGACACATCACATTTGTAAATGTAGAGTCAGCATCTCCAAGAAATAATGAAATACACACCTAATGTGAAGCAAGATGAAAACTAGATGTTAGGCATTTTAAAATGCAGACCTATATTAACTATGGTCAATCTAAACATGAATAATACACAGTTAATATCACTTACATTTTTACGCTAATGTTGAGATAAATACAAAACATTTAATATAAAAAAACAATCCTTCAGTCCTTCCTCTGGTGACGCTGGGATTCACAATAAATTATACCCACATTGCCTTGCAAATCTCTCCTTAGGTAACAGTTGTCAACTTTTGCAGCCCGAGTCTAGATTCCTCTATATCCTTCAACTCATCATATGTTTTACTCTGCACTTCTTCAAGCTCATCATCAGCTTGTTCCCTTTTCTCACTTTCTATTTAGGCAGCTGCTTTCCTCCATTGCATTTTGTTCCACCCTTTGCAGTAATTATTTTTATTCCTCACACAAAAAATTGGCATAGTATCGGGTTAGTATGTTATTCAATATTCCATTCCCATTATCACTAAACTACTTCACAATCTGTGAAAATCCTCCCCCTATTGCTTCCCAGTCACCTGTCTTCTCCAGATCCTCTACCTCACAAGAAAACTCGGACATGTTAGTTACAAACATGTTAATTCTGTTACTTGTGTTAGGGATGTACGTGCAGCACTGTTGAACATGTAGCATGTGTCAGACTCCGCCCTCTTTCATGAGTAAGATATCAAAAGTAAGACTGTTCTGAAAAACCATTGCCTTTATAGCTGTAAACTCAGAATTAATAGCAGTTAAAGCTGTGCTGTTAGCAAGGCCACCTAACAGGGTAGACAACTTTCTGATATGTAAATCATATGAAACTAACGAATTGTAGCACCAAAAATACCACCTACTACTTGTGAAGCACTATGTATAGTTCTTCCATGAGTCACTATCTACTTATAATCTATGTCACTTTAGGGAATATTAAAGCTAAATAACGGATGCCAATCTAGTTCAACAGTAGGTGAAAATTACTGTTTTTCCCACACATTTAATAAACTCCTGTTATAACAGGATCCTTTCCTATTTTCTCACCTCTACCTTCTAACCTTTGTACTCTGTTCATTTTGTTGCATGAAACACACTTTTCCCTTCTCAAAATCCAAATTTAATTTTGTCTCTATTCCCAATTTCTTCTTCAGTTTCCCAACACACCTTCACTCCTTTCTTTATCCTCCTCTCTGTCTCAGCCTCCTTTCATCCAAATTTTCAATAAAATCCTTCTCAACTGTACTCAGTTTAAATCTAGCGCTAGCATTAAGCAAACTAGTAACATTAATTGGTGTGATAAACCGTACATAATGACCTCTAGAATTTGGATTTAGACTTTTAAACATAGACACTTCATCTAAAAGCAAGTAAAAGTTAGAAAAGTAACATTTAAAGCAACCTTTGTTGATAAAACAGACTCATAGGCTACACTTTAGGGCATAGGTTAAGGGTAAGTGGTGCTATGTTACACCAGATGCAGTAGAGGAGGGTAAATAGGTACAAATATAACAGTCTCCAGCTCCCATAACTTTAGAGTACTTATGTAACAATTTGAAGGAAACTCTCTCTGAAAAATGTCCCTCAGAACCATCTTTATGGAAAATCTTCACGTTAAATCTACATTGTGCTTCTAAATAGGCTATGCCACATTTACTTTCAGTTGAAGCATGCTCGGCAGCAGAGTTAGGACTCACTAGTAAACCAATCTTTAGCACTATTCAATTTTTTGTGTACTTGACACTATGATTTCTCTCGTCAGATCAAAAATAAAAAATAAAATAGAAAATCGACTAGTTGACTCTACTGTGCAAACTGGCAAATCTCTCAGTTAATTTTCAATGGAGGTCTGTTAGTTCAGTTGACTTCAAGCTTAGAAACCTACAATCTACAGCTCAATACTCTAAAGGGATGAACTCCTTTCCTCTAATGAACACTAGCAGCCTAATATCTTCACAGGATAGTCTATCTCTTCTCTGTTAATTTCTGGGATGCTTTCCTCTGCAACAGCAGCTCCAAGTCTCGCACCACTTTTTGGCCATCTCTCTCTCTCTCCTCTGCTCTCTGGCCAAAGTGCTTGCACTTTCTTCCACCCTCGGGGTGCACACTCTCAGTTTCAGCTGTTTGTTTCACTATTGTTTTAGTCACCACAGGCTGTGCACCTGTCTCGACTTGACTTTGAGACACTTGCGTGCAATCTTCTCCTTCCCTCCAACATCCATTAGCTGCTTGAGTTTGACTCTGCAAATCAGTGGTTGTTGCCAGTACTTCTTCGCCAGCCAGTCTCTCTCTCTTGGTGCGGGAGGCATGCATTGTTTGTCACATGGATGACCTGGAATGAGCCTAGCAGGGCTTGAGGCATGAGTTTCTGCGATGCTTAATCACCAGGATCCAATATACTGGGCTATGGTCATGGCATTTCTTCCCATGGAAGTGGTGACATGAAGTCACCCTGGTAAGATACGGAAAACACCACACCAGCCAATTCGATGCAATAGGCAATAATCGTAAATTGTTATTTTTAAAAGCACATCTGCAGACACCGCAGGAAGTCTCAGGGCTCTCTCCATCAGGATTTCATGGGGGGAGGGTCCAGACCTCTGATCAGGAGTGGTTTGGAGGCCCATCAGAAAAAAAGAAAGAGCATCCGGCCAAATCAAGGAAGTGGACGCACACTCCTTGGCCAATTGAACTTTTAGCATCCCATTGAATTGCTTCACTACTTCGATGCCTCTGGCCTATAACTACAGTGGAGTCTATGTTCTTCTTGGAGTGCTACACAGCAACTTCATGATGTTGTCCTTAAAATGGCTGCCACATTCTGACTCCAGAGCAAATGGTAAGCTGGGATGAGGTTTTAATTCCCTCAGTAGTAATTAAGCCAATATGAGACTGTCACACCTCCTGGTCTGGTAGGCCTGAACCCAATGTGAAGAGAAGCAGACTACCACCAAGATACAGGAGAGTCCATTGCCAATGGGCATTCCTATGAATTTCAAGTGCATCTGCTTAAGAGACCACCCAATCCTCCTATATGACTCATGATCACAACTTTCCTCCTGCCTGCATTTAACTGCTTGCAAGTATTACACCTGTGACACAAACTGTCTGCAATGACACATATATAGGCTTTGTACCAAATAAGTCTTAAAGAGATAAATCTTACCATCTCTCACTATGTAAGTGGGACTGCAGAAATACCTTGCCATGGGTACAACACAGTGTCTGGTAAAACAGGTCTTCTATCTGTTGAAACCCAGAACTCATCCTGGGTTTTTACATATCCTGACCGGACCCACTTTTCCTTTTAGTTCAGTTCAACACTCTTTATTTCGGTAAAACGATACCATAAAAGAGACATACAAATATAATCATAAAATACATTCATATTCTTAAAATACCAAATTCATATAAAAAATCTAAATGTTACAGAATCACACAATTTACTAAGATGAATACAAATGATTTAAAATCTTAAAATCAGTTAATCATTATCAATTGTACACCATCAAAATCCCTAATTAATCAAATTAGGCAACTACTTCCATTTTCTTCAGTACAAGCCACATACTCATTAAAAACCTCAATACTTCAAAGACCATAGGGGCTGACAAATCAGTCTGGAGAATTCAACACGCCTTCAGGTGCCTCCTGACACTTGGACCTTTGCAAATTGAAATTATTCACCTAATCATCACCCTGCTGTACGCAAGAAAGAAAAACAACATATGGGCCACAGATTCTTGCGCATATTCACAAGATGGACCACCCATAACAGCGAGGTCTGGTGATGTCGCCCATCTTGAGGTGAAATTGCAAAGTACCATATCTAACAAGCATTGGTAAATGCATTAGGTATCGCCTATGTGCGTATTAATGTTTATTTGTTTGTTTTAAGTTTTAGTTTGGTGAGCAGTTGAGCAATATAAATTGAAGAAAGCATGAATGAGGACAGAGGAGGTGGGGATGAGGGGGTTAGAAACACTGGAGAGCAGGAGTGGGTGGGTGCAAGTAGTGACATTTTAGGTATATATACAAAGGTGGTCTTCTGCAAACATATTTAAAGTAAAAGCTAAGATGGCGCAGATTTTGAATACAAGCAAAGAGCAAACAAAGTACCATGGGCAAGCAGGAACTAACACACAGGGAAGGGGGTGGGGAGAATCACTTTCCACTAGCATGGTCAAGCAAGTAGCATTAGAATGGGTGTCCAAAGCAATGAGCACTAGAGGATTACTAATTGCACAGAAGCAAGCAACCTGAGAGAGGGGAGCCGATTCTTTGCAGTTTCCTGCTCGTGGGCAGCACCGGGGGACTCCAGCTCCCAAGAGACATAGCACCAGGGAAGGCACCGACGTGCCGTGACAGTGCCCGGCGGCGCTTAAAAACAGCACCGGGCTCCCGCAGCGGGGGGAGCCGATTCTTAGCAGTTTCCTACTCATGGCAAGCACCGGGGGACTCCAGCCCCCAAGAGACATAGGGGCCTATTAGTATGGTGGGCGGACCTGAGGCGGTCACATCCGGCATTTTAACATTGCGGCGGATGCTGCTGGCTGCAGCATCCGCCGCAATGGTAAAATGCAATGTTGTGCATTTCCATGCACAATGTGGAGGGCTCCTTGTGCATGGACATGCCAAGTGCGCACCCCGGGGGCCCGCAACGGGCCCCCAAAACAAATCCCTGCCAGCCTTTCCATGGCGGCATCACCGCCATAGAAAGGCCTTAAAATCTCAACATCCTAATATGGATCGCGGTGCCTGCTAGCACCGCCACCAATTTGAGCCCCAGCTCCACCTGGCCGGCAATCGTAACAATTGTCGACAGGCGGAAAAGAAGCGGACGGACTTTCCGTCTATGATGGCGTAATGGGGCGATCTTTACGCCATTGTAATTAGCCCCATAGTGTCAGGGAATGCGCCAACGTGCTGATGTGCACTGACAGCGCCCGGAGGCACTAAAAACATTACCGGGCTCCTGCAGTGCAGGTCGCGCGCAGGCATGCCCGGACAGCACCCGGGCAAAGCCCAGACCAAAGGCAGGCTCGTCATTGCCAGGAAGAGGCAGGACAGGGCCACCTGTCTTGGCTTTGCGATCCGGGTACAGTATCACTGTGAGTTTCTAAAACTTTTTGGTAGTTATTCGCCTGGTTTTCTGATATGTATTTTTTTGATATCCTGGAGCTAACAGGCTGGCCCTTGGTCTATTGGACTCATATTGAGACATTGTTATAGCCTATTTTTTTCTTTTTGAACCTTTAGTTTTTCTGAACCTTGCGAGATGCATGCTGGTTGTACATATTGATCGATTGCATTGCATTCATTATAGTATTTTTTAACACTAATTTTGTATTCCTATTCTCTATCTTTCCTTACTCATATTTTACAAAATATCCAAAGTTAATGGGTAAAAGAAAATCAGCAAAAAGTGAGGGGGGAGGAGGGACTGAAGGGCATTGCCCGAAGGCCACTAGATGGAAACTGGCTTGTAAATCAGCAGCGACCAATGGTGTTTTAGATCGTATTTTTGCGGGGATTCTGCACCTACACAGAACTATGCGCAGAAAAACAGGACTTCAGTGTATAGGGGTGTACCAACCTATCACCTTAGTAGCCAAAATCCCCAAACCGACTAGCTATAGTTTCTCATTCGTTTTCCTCCAAAATTCATGAAGCTACAAATAATTAGACAACCCAGAACACAACACTCCCGACTCTCTAGGGAATCGCAGTAGGAAGACATACCCTTTTGCTCGCTCACTCGTACTTGTCCACAATAAGAATTGACAGTCACTGAAATAGTTAAAATAATTTATTTTAACTATCGCGCTCTACAATGCAGTATACGAGCCACAACCAGCAGCAAAATGCATTAACTCCAAACAATTAGCATTGTTACAATTCCATAGGGTAAGGGGGAAGTAATTATATAAAGACAGTGGAAAAAGGACTATAAGGCCTAACCACCCTCCCCTTGACTGGAAGAAGTCTATTTATATAAAGGGAGATCTCTGGGCTTTGAGAGCAGACCCCATACTTTAAAGCCTGGATGTAAGGTTTACATCATAGGAACAGCGTAGCTCTTCTCCATGGAAAGGATTTCTCCAAGTGTGTAAAATCCACATGTACCCCTGTAATATCAAAGCACAAGTCTCCAGCCTTGCAGCTGTGTTTAGCATGTTATGTCTAGGTGCTAGGGACAGACCAGAACAGAATAACAAGGGACATTGTTTATCGACCTTGCATATCGTGTTCAGAGTAAACTCCAGGAACTTAGCAGAGAACCCGAAAGGCAGACCGTTCTCATGTGAAAGGCACTAACAGAGTCTTGCAAAAACAAAATCATGGAGTAACATGCGCAAAAACAGCATCATGGCAGAAAAGTTCATGCTAACTTAGCAATGTCGACAATGTCACTAAGGGCCAAATACCACATTCCCCTTGGTAAGGTCATAGGACATAGACAAAGGTCCAAAAAAAGAGTTCAGAAATCCAAGCAGAGTTCAAAGTGTATGAAAACAAACAAATTAAAAAGAATTGAAATTAAAAAAAATTAAAATAAAATACTCAATATTCTTATTACGGCTATCGGAAGAGTGCGGTCTCCGGGATAGTAGAGTTATTATGAAAGAGGTGGTGAATCCATCAAAGTATGTGAAACTAAGAATGCAATTCCCTCCAAAAGATCATCCCTATCATTGGTAGAGAAAAGAGATGTCATCCAATTTAGTAGGTCGAAGGAGTCAGATGCCTCCAAAGCATAACTGGACAACTTGTGTGATATTCGATGAAACTCCGATGCAGGAAGTTCTGCGCAGCCGCACCGATATCCCATTCAGCCAATACTGCAAGTGCCACCGCACACGCCATACGGCCATCCCCAGAACAAGCCTCATCATGAGTCTCTAAGGGACCCATCAACTGGTTAAAATCCAGGACTGGACATGACGTATTGGAGAGGCATAAATCCATTGCCTAATAGAAGGGGCGCCGTCTACAGTAGAACACTGGTTGCACACAAGTAAAGTAGGCAAAGCAAAAAGTTAATCCATAACTCATGCCAAGAGTTGCTAATGGCAAGCGTCCAAAAACCTGTTGAATCCGATTACGGTACAGTTGCAACAGGCCTGGTCTGTGCTTTTCCACAAGATGAGCAGCCATTGCGCAGCAGGAACAGAAGAAGCAGGATACCACCACCTAACGCCAATACTAAGGGGAACCCTCCGAAGACGCTGGAAAAAATAGAATGAATATAAGCCAGTATTACTCCAAATATCCTCTAAAAAGAAGTCACAAGGCTAGATCCCACATGTTTAAAACAGTTTGCAAGGCCTTTAGTGTCAGACACATTCAATATTTGATGTATAAGCTTCCCAAGTGAAGTGGGAGGTTAGTGTTCAAAAGGAACTGTGTCTCTCTAGATGTCCTAGCCACCTGTAACTCGAAGGTCTCTCAAGCGGAAGTGAGAGACACTTCTTGTTGGAATAATAACACTTTGAGCCTGCTCAATTTGTTGAAATCTGTTTTCAAAGTCGGAATGGAAGGCCAAATGCGAACTATCTAGACAGCCATGCGGGGGCGTAAAAAACACATTGCTACAACAAGTTATACGCTGTGAAACCGTTACTAAATACGGGATTCCTGCCCGTAAACCACAGCAGTCTTGGTTGTTCAAATTTTTCAGCAAGCCAATAAGGGAACTCATCCTTATTCTGTGGACACTTGCACATTACTTAATTAACTATAGGGGGACTGATGGTCACATCACCAGGACCCGCACGTTGCGCAGCAAGGCCAGGTGGACCCTCTTGGAAGTTGCACGACATGAACTGCATAACAGCTCTATGCATGCGTATTAAAGACATATGTATCACGCGGAGTTCTGCAAGCGTCGCTGTTGTCAGCCAACGTGAGTGAGGGGTATACCCAGCCAAAACGCACCACGTGGCTCCATCTATTGATAAAGGGCCTAAACTGACCGGCATTATTGGGTGAGGAAGGGCACCATTAAACCAAATTTGGTGTTCCCAATCTGTAAGCGGAACCTCAAGAGTACTATATGGTCGATAGTCCCGTGGAATAGCGGTTTCAGTATACTCGTGAAACAAATTGTCCGTCCCATCCACTGCCGAGAAGGTAACCCAAGAATAAAGCACCTCAAAGCAGAAAGCTGGATCCATTCCACAACAAATATAAACATGTCACCCACATCAGATACTCCATCCTAAACTTCAAGCTTGAAAGAATCTATAAAACATCAATATAGGAGGTTACACAATCACAGTTGTCTCCAGAAACAGAAGTGAGGGTTTTGTTGACAAGCACAAGCACTACTCAAGAGTCCCGCAGATAAGAACCAGACCAAACATTGATGGCGTCATTTTGCGGGGATTCTGCACCTACACAGAACTATGCACAGGAAAACAGGACCTCCGTGTATAGGGGTGTAGCAACCTATCACCATAGTACCCAAAATCCAAAAACCGACTAGCTATAGTGTCTCATTCGTTCTCCTACAAAAATCGCGAAGCTACAAATGATTACACAGCCCAGAACACAACACTCCGGACTCTCTCAGGAATCGCAGTAGCAAGACCTACCCTTTCGCTCGCTCACTCGTACTTGTCCACAATAAGAATTGTCAGAGTCACTGGAATAGTTAAAAAATTTTATTTTAACTATCCTGCTCTACAATACAGTATATGAGCCACTACCAGCAGCAAAATGCATACACTCAAAACAATTAGCATTGTTACTAAGGGTGGGCAGAAATAGCGTAGTGGCACTACGCAAAGATCTGCGAAACGCCCAAAAAACTCAGCGAGCATGCGGAATTCCGCGAGCTCGCTGAATTGCTGTGCCGCCAGAATTGTTGTCTCCAGCAGTGACCATGTGTGTCTGTAACTTTGCCACCGCACCGAAAGGCACCGGGGTCCCTTAAGGGAGCTGTCAATCATAGTGGGAAAAGGGCTGGAAAAAGTAGCCTTTCGCTAGTGTGTGTGGGGCGGGGCTTCTATGCGAGTTCACATGCCTCTTGTTTATAAAAGATCAGAGACCGATCAGAGCAGCAGATGAGGAGAAACAACCTCCTGGTCACAGGAACTACACGGGGATTGCGCACAAGAAAGTCATGGAACCAAAGACCTCCATCAAGGATCACAGCTAATTTTTGACAGTAGATATGGGGAGAAAGCACACCTGCCCAGCCTCAACCGTGCTCACAAATA
The DNA here is from genome assembly GCF_964204655.1 of Triturus cristatus. Lineage (NCBI taxonomy): Eukaryota > Metazoa > Chordata > Amphibia > Caudata > Salamandridae > Triturus > Triturus cristatus. The sequence continues at coordinate 433,923,824 of NC_140588.1, forward strand.
TTTTTGGCTGATTAATGCGTTACTGAATTTGAGCTTTAACTCGGGCACCTGCTTTATCTGTAAGTGCTTCCTGTTGACGTTTAATTTGTGTGAAAAGCGACTTGCCAGAATGAATCCTGCTCAGCAGCACATAAATGAAGATGCCACCGTTTTGTGCAATACCTCTACTCAACTGGAGTTCTACTGGCTAATCAGGAAGTGCTACCTCATTGGGTAAATGTATAGTGCCTTTCCTACACTACAGCTGCGTAAAGGGCCAGAACAGTTGTCTTTACAGTGACCATGTGTGTCTGTAACTTTGCCACCGCGTCGCAAGGCGCCGGGGTCCCTTGAGTGAGCTGTCCATCATAGTGGGAAAAGGGTGGGAAGAAGTTGCAAACCGCTAGTGTGTGTGGGGCGGGGTTTCTATGCAAGTTCACATGCCTCTTGTTTATAAAAGGTCAGAGACCGATCAGAGCAGCCGATGAGGAGAAAGAACCTCCTGGTCACAGGAACTACACGGGGATTTGGCTCGAGAAACTCATGGATGCAAAGACCTCCATCAAGGATCACAGCTAATTTTTTACGGTAGATAGGGGGAGAAGAAAGCACACCTGCCCAGCCTCGACCTTGCTCACGAATCTTATGGGCTGATTAATGCATTATTGAATTTGAGCTTCAACTTGGGCACCTGCTTTATCTGTAAGTGGCACAGTGCTTCCTGTTGAGGTTTGACAGGAGTGACGTGCCAGAATGAATCCTGCCCAGCATATTGATCCAAAGAAGATGCCACCGTTTTGTGCAATACCTCTACTCAAGTCAATATACTCACCAATGCCCACAAATTCGATTCCGCTGCAGATCGCGGAATTTTTGACAATTCTGCGTTCAGCGCAGAACGCGGAATTGCCGAAACTTCGCAAATTCCGTGAGCGGAATGGAATTTGCTGCCCACCCTTAATTGTTACAATTCCATAGAGTACAAAGGGGTAAGTCATTCTATAAAGACAGTGGAGAAAGGGCTATAAGGCCTCTTGATTGGAAGAAGTTTATTTATATAAAAGAAGATGTCTGGGCTTTGACAGCAGACCCCATACCTTAAAGCCTGGATGTAAGGTTTACATCATAGGAACAGCGTAGCTCCTCTCCATGCAAAGGCTTTCTCCATGTGTGTTAAAACAACATGCAACCCCGTAATATCAAACCACCAGTCTCCAGCCTTGCAGCTGTGCTTAGCATGTTATGTCTAGGTGCTAGGGACTGACCAGAACAGAATAACAAGGGGTATTGTTTATCGACCTTCCACATAGTGTTCAGACTAAACTCCAGGAACTTAGTAGGGAACACAAAAGGCAGACTATTCTCATGTGAAAGGCACTAACAGAGTATAGAAAAAACAAAATCATGTAGTAACGTACGCAAAAGCAGCATCATGGCAGCAAAGCTCATGCTAACCTAGCAATGTCGACAATGTCCCTAAGGGCCATATAACAGTATTGATCACTTATTAGTGGAATGTGAGGAAATCTTGACTCCTGTCACCCTTCCCGATACACTAGGAACTGTGTACTCTCGAGTATAACGCATCTTCCTCTATAAGTCCTATTCTGGATCCCAAGCCTTTTCCTATTCCTGCGAGACGTGTACCCGCTATTTTTAACAAGTGGAATACACGCATCAAAAGAAACCCTCCGACAGCTACCCAAGTTAACTCTAATGATAGTGTCAACACAGTTGTATCTAAAACATTAGAGAAAAGGGTATTGTCTATTCCCACCAATGTTGCTAGTTCTACAGATAAAACTAAAGGTACCACTGATATTATCGACAACACTGACATAATAACTGACACTAATATTGTTTTGACTAATAGGTTTCTCCCTCTACAGAATCTGACCACGACAAACAAAATAGAGCAAGTAAATCAGGAATCATTTCTTCTGCGGGGAGTACTCTGAGCGAAAGAACAAGTGACCTAAGGGCTAAGGGCACTTCAGATGTATTACTAGTTGGGGGTCAGGATCTGGTCTTAACTGTGTTAGATCTACGGGCTGAAGTTACCTCTCTTAAGACATTAATTGCAGCACTTACTGACCAAGTTAAGCTTCTCCAAGAAAGAAGCATTCCTACAATATCTCATTCTAAGCCAGAAACTGACTGTGCCCAAGGTTCTGTTAACAATATAAATCCCATTGTTCCCCTAATGTCTATTCCCACAGGCCCTTTTGTCTCTACCTAACAAGAATAGTTTGCAAAACCATGGCAGATTACAAACTACTAATGGCCAAAAAGTGAATTATTGCCATCACCAGGATAGAAGCATATATATAACGAACGTGCCTAAAATCACTTCACATTTAGGATATGACGATAATGACTCCCTGATTAATAAAGCTATACATTGGATCCGTAAAGTGAGAGCTTGCAGATAAATTATCAGGAAGGACATTCCATGGGCTAAAAGACTTGCTGATCACACCTCTAAAATAGATTACATTGAGTTACACTTTAAAGATGGGAATATTGCCCACAATCTTGTAGCTTTAGAGGCTAGATGCTGCTCCCTGTAACATTTTGTCGCCCAGCACTTAATAATAAGCAAGGTCAGCCTGCTAGAGGCCTAGTGAACTGGGTCAAAATAGATCTCCAATTAACTGTACGTGAGAATAATATTCAAACCCTGGATATTTTAGCCATCCACATTAGGGGCAGGAATGGTGTAGGACTAGATCTTCCTAATGTCTATGCCCGAGGCTCTAAAGCTGACAGCAGGTCTCCTACCATTCAATTGCTAGAAGTTTGTCTGAAGGGGAGGGAGTCCATCGATCCACTAATAATAGCAGGTGACTTTAATGTCACGTACGAACCCCTAGACGTAGAAGATATAACTGATTGTGGCAAGCTCGATGAGTTATGGTATGTACCGGCGCTTGATCTACCACCCATAAAAAAATAGACATGTGCAGCTCCATGCGTTAACGCTTGAATATGGGCTCAGGGCAGCAAATGGGCAGACAAGGTTGGATAGGAGGGGGAGAATGCGAACAATAGGACAGTTAGTATGAGTTGCATTCACTATCTCTTATAAGATGTCAAATTGTGGCCTCGGGTGTTGGATATGGTGGTTGGAAAGACCATCGACAGTGACCATAACCCTCTTGAGCTAACAATGTCTTCATTGTGGGCATTGGCTCCCTCTACCCCAAGTTTTCAGCTCATAACAAGGGAAATCTATCCATCAAATAACAAAAGACAAACTAAATGGAAGCGAATCGCAATTGACACAGTGAAAATCGAAAATATAAAGATTGAACTGTTATAGTGAGTTGGAAAGTCTACTTGACCAGCAGGATGGGCTTTCCAAGATCACAGAGTGCCACTCAGCTTTTTTTAAACAACTGACATCCCATTTCACCATGCACCATCGGCCCAAGTTCAAGCCCAAACCGGTGAGCGCAGGCTCCACTTGGTTCAACGAGGAGTGTAGGGCCATAAGATCGAAATTAAATATCGCCATTAGAGCAAACATTCTGCCAGAAATAAGAGAAGTAAGGAGAAATTATAAGGGAGTGATATTCAAGGTGAAAAGAACTTGGGAGGAAGACTGATGGCTTAAGATCAGTAGCGCATGTATGAGGAAAGACTCACGACAATTTCGACTTCTAGTGACAAGGGGGGAGGAAAAACCAAATCCAACCTCTAACAATATTTCTATATCCATTTAGTATGACCATTTTTCTGCGGTATGTACTGGTTCAGGTCATATGACTAATGAAGCTTTTTCCATCGACCATAGCAGCCATCGGACCCCAAGACTCTTCTCCTTAGCTGAGATTACACTTAGCATAAAATCCATCGTAAGGGGTAAGGCTCCGGGACCTGATGGCAACCCTGGTGATGTCTTTTTAAGTGACATTCCCAATTGATCCAAATACATCTGGACTTTGGCAAATGATATTGGTGTAGGGGCTCCCATTTCACCTTTGTGGAAGAGAGCCAAGGTGGTCCCAGTTTTTAAGAAAGGTGATCGTTCACTAGCAACCAACGATAAGCCCATCAGTCTGATCAATGGTGCACAGAAAGTTTTTTCTTGGGCACTTCTAGCAAAAATCACTGCATGGATGGAGGAGGAAGATATTCTGTCCCCCTTCCAGGCAGGGTTCAGAAGGAGGATTAGCACGATTGACCAGGTCTTTTGTTTTAGCTTACTGGCCTGGAAAACTGTTAATATTGAAAAGGGGAGTTTATATATCGATTACATAGATCTGAAGTCTGCCTTCTATCTCATCCCCAGGTGTAAGTTGTGGCATGTCCTGCAGGAGCTGGGTCTTCTCCCTGAGATACTGGTGCTGGTTGTCGTCTTCATGAGGACAACTACACCAGGGTCCGCTGGGGAGACCAGGGGCAGTTGTTGGACCCGATCAGTGTGGAAAGGGGGTCAGACAGGAGTGTGTGCTGGGCCCCACTTTAGTTTTATTATTTATCAATGGTGTTGTCCATAACCTAGCGGAAGTGCCAGCTGATGCCCCGGCACAGGGGGGAAAAAAAGTAACAACTCTTCTGTTTGCTGATGACACATTGATAGTGTCCAAAACGCCCATTGGGGTGCAACTTTTCTTGAATTGTTTCAAGTCCTTGTGTGATCAAAGAGGTCTCGAGGTTAATACCTCGAAAACTAAACTTCTGTTAATGAATCCACACAGAACATTCAAGGGCAACATACTACTGGGGGGGATACTGCTTGAGAGAGTGGCTACCTTTAAATATTTGAGTATTACCCTATCCGAGAAAATGGTATGGAAAGATCACATTATGAAGCAAAACTTTCAGCAGAGGCAGACCATTGGGGCACTGATTAGGGAACATGGAACATCCCAAACTAAGCCAATAGCCGCTCATTTGCAGATCTATGACCAGAAGGTAGTGAGTTCTGCCCTCAATGGGGCCGAACTCTGGGGATTCAAAAACACTGAAAGCTTGCTTACTACAGAAAATAAATATTTAAGATCCTTATGTGCACTCTCCCAGAGTACACCACTCCATCCATTGTGGTTAGATATGGGTAGATGCTCAATTGTGAACAAAGCTAAGCTGCACCCCCTACTATTTTGATTGCATATTAGGCTAATTTCCGAGCTCTCCCATTATATGGCAGCACTTGATGAGGTTTCCAAGCTTGATCGTTTTAAAAAGATTAGATGGCTCAACGAAGTTAGCTCACTACTAATAGCGATAGGTCTGGGAAGTTCTCGGGAAACTAGAGATGTAGGCCAATTGCCAAGCAAAGAAGTGGTTAAAACCCAATACTGGAGTTGGGTGGCACAGTCTTTTGATGCAGAATCATCAGTCTGTCGCCTTACGTTAGAATTCATGGAATTCAAACTACAATGCACCTTTGAAGCCTACTTAGATTATATCACCATCCCGCAGGACAGGAAACTTCAAATCCAGTTTAGACAAGGTTCTCTTCTTGTGGATTCTTTTGCAGCTGCTTGGCTTCAGCCCTTGCCTACTACACAGCATTGTCCGGGCTGCCCCACAATGATTGAAACAATTGGCCACATTTTCTTTGCTTGTCCTCTCTACAACTCCCTAAGACACCAGTGGTTAACCCCTGTTTGCAGGTTGCTAGGAACTCATTGCCACCAGGAAGCGCTTTGCATCTTAAAATCATATTGTAGGCCTTTTGTAACATGTGGAATTGCAAAATTCCTTGGAAAAATGTGCATTAGCAGAAGGTTTGCGTGCAAGATGCGAAAGTCTGCTTCCTACAATTCTCCTAAAATAGTTATTCCATGCTTTATAACAGCTATGTAATGCTATATTTTGTAAAACGATCAAATTCTGTCATTTCTTGGATTCCCTTTTTAATATGGTACATGTTTTAAAAAAACATTTTTTTTTAATTGCTCTTATTCTAACAGTGATAATATAATATTTTTAATAGATTTGTATTATTGTACACTGTTCTAGTTTATGTATAATGTTGGATCATTGTAATGAAAGCACTCGCACTTTAATGGTCGTAATGACCGAAAAAAGTTTATCATGGATGGATGGCAACCTGAAAAATGACTTTGTGTCAGAGCTTGCACAAAATAAAAATACTGTATGTTTTAAGTCTCACTATTTAAAAAAACAAAAAAAACAGCTTTAGCTATAATCCTCTGCCGATGGCATTTGATACACTCTCTGGGCCATGGACATTCACTAAGGCATAATCAGCCCTGGGACAACACATGAAGTCTGGGCATCCAGTTCGGCAGTCCGGGGACCACTGTAATGTAGGACACAAATTTAAAGATGGTACTCGACTGGCTGAGGAGTTACAGATGAAGCTCTGAGGTTGCTATTCCCTGTAGATCTCCTTCTTGCTGCCGCTTCTCCTTTCGCTACTGCTGAGCAATTTACAGCATGCAGTTTTTAGCCAATGTTGGAATGCAATTCTACTAAAATAAAAGTACCTTCACAAGTGTGCGGCCGGGGACCAGGGAACAGCACAGCAAATGAGTGGGAGGTGGGACGCAGTGAGGTGTGAGCCGGGAGGAAGCTGCAGGACCATGGAAAGGGGGGAGAGAGGGCCGGCAGATGCACTGGAGTGCTCGTTGCTAAATTAAAGAATTGCTGGCCTCCTCAACAAAAGGGAGACCTAAACGGCTTGCCCAAAACAGCACCGGGGGAGGGGGGATTGGTGAGTGCGCGTTGTGAGGGAGGAAGGAGGTGGGAGCTAGGACAGTAAACAATATGCAGTATTAACCAAAAAAAACAAGCATCATGGGAGTAGAGAGGATGTGGTGCAGCGGCCAGGGCTGCTGACTCGAGAGCTGGGGATCCCAGTTCAAATCTCGGTGGCGTAACATGCTGTGTTTCTGGGCAAACCGCTTAATCTCTCTGAGCTATATGAATCTGCCGTAAGACAACAAAGCTGACAAAGGTTAAACTTTAGGAAAAAATTGTTCCACCTAAGTGGATGTTAACAGTATTTCGGCTACAGGAAATTGATAAGAGAAGCAGATGAGGAGCAAGCATTGCTAAATACAGAAAAATGTGCTACAGCCAATAGAAATGAAGGAAAATTAAGTAGCAAACAAAGGAACCAATGAAAAGCCAGGAATGAGAGGGGGCAAGATGTAAGTTCCTTTTAAGTTTATATTAAAAACAATAGATTTCACAAGCTGTGCAGGCCAAACCAAAAAACGATTTAACGTTTACTAGCCAGATTTGGTTCAATTTCATCTAGAAAAGAATATGCAGAATAAAAATCCTTTGTCACTAAAAATGCACCTGTTAATGTACCCACTGATGATAAAGTTAGGAGCTTATTAAGCCAATAAGAGCTAAACAATGATTTCAATTCAATTACAGATTTGTTAAGCCCAATTCAGAAAACATTTTTCTGACATATCTCATCCAGGGAGGATCTGCAGTAGTAGAATACCTAAGGATTTCCTCAAGACCTTCACTGTAATATATCAATTCGGGATTAACCCAAATTCGCCTCCCGAAAATGAAGCTTATAATCACTGCCCACTCCGAGATTGGTCTAAAACCATCATCAAAACTTAGGGGAATTAGGGGGGTGCTGACCAGAATAGACAGCACCTGCCTAGAAAACCAATTTACCACCATGTCTAACAGTTTGATATTTTTGTGACCCCATAGCTCCACTCCATATAAGTCCACCCCCAGGACTGATATAAGTAAAGTTGGAGAACTGGGAAAAATGTTTTTTAGTGGAGCCCCCCATGATAAATCTTCATCAGGCTACCAATCTACTGCTCTAATTTTATTCTTCACCTGGAGATATGATAAGTCCAATCCATCTTCCCAAGCATTCAACTGAGTGGACCAACTCCAGTGGCATTCCATGCAGCGCTGGATTCGATCAGTAGGTATGGCTAGGTCACTAAAACATTTGCTAAACTGGCCCAATGTTCTCTGGATCCCCATGGGCGTCTTAGCAAGAAGGAGAGTGTCATCTGCAAATGTGAGGGTCGGAAAACTCATGCTTGCTAATTTAGATGCATCATTGTCACAGGCATGCCTATCTCGTTCAACAAAGTCCAGAGAGTTGCCCTCAGGACCAAATTGAAGGCCACCCTGAGGTCCAGAATTGCAGCGTAGAGTCTGCCTTTACCAATTATAACCATCTTCTAATATAGTAACTGGAACCTAAAAATATGATCGATGGTTGAGGTACCAGAGTGAAAACCACCCTGGAAGGGACATAATACCTCTTTGTCGTCTAGCCATTGTTGAGACCAAAAAAGAACAACACTGCTAAATATTTTCTGGGTGGGGTCAATGATGCTGATAGGCCTATATTTTTCAGGGTCCAAAGGAGAACCTTTTTTTTATACACAGGAAAGAGACTTTCTGAGAACCTGCTTTCCTAATTGCTTGCTCTACCTAATCACTGGTAACAGGGGAAAACACATCAGAGCTGATAGAAGCGTCAGCATCAAAGTATGGATCCCTTGTTGTCTCTACGGGGAGTTCACTACCTTGTTGTAGTGAGCATAAGCTAGCAAAGTGGGAAATTCATACCTGTGCTGTTATGTTGTTCTCTAACTTGGCAGCCTCTACAGCATTGCCTGCTGCAAAAATATTCCAATTCTCATGATCTCAATCTTTTTTATCTTGTTTGATGATTGTATTATATCCAGATCTACTTATTTGAATCTCCACCCTGTTCTTGGTCTTAAGCGTTCTTATTAAAGCCTTTTTAGCCTGGCGACATTGCTTATTATACCATGAGGGAACATCCCTTTTTTCACCTGGTTCCCCACTTCTGTATTGAAAACATTTTTAAGATCCTCAAAGAGTTTAAGATGTATTTCTCCTATTGCTTTAAGGAAAATTACCTGATCTAAATCAAGGTCAAGCGCATAGGCTCCCAAACGCTTTTTGAATAGAATATACATATACTTCATGGTCTCTTCTTAGCAGCTCACGTGACATCATTGGATTCTTGTCTCATTATGGGATGGTTGACATCTAACATCCAAGCATTTGATATTTGTAGCAGAATAATTAGTCCTGGTTTAATCCAGAATCAGTTCCAGTGGGTTGTGGTCACTTTCTATTCTATTGATGATGACCATATCCAAGACGTAGGGCCAGAGCCTGGCGTCAACCAAGATATAATCAATTAAACTCATACAAGTTGCTCTTTTAAAGGTTGGTTTCCCATCCCTATTGGAGTTTGTCCTACTATTGCGTGCATGGATGCCCTGATGTAGAGTTACCACATTCAATTGAATTGTGAGTGGAGAAAATATTTTAAGGGGACAGAGAGTAAGGTTGGGAATAGACCAAAGTCTGTCTTTTTCAGGGGATATCCAAAGGTTCAAACTGTCAGTTAAAATCACCTGCTACAATCTTCAATACTGTTGGAGGTAAATTAGCCATATGGGATACAAGGTGAGTTGAAATGGTCATATCTGAGGGTCTCAGATATGTGCTATAAATACTTGCGGTGAGGCCTGAAAAATTTTGAATTGAAACACACAAAACATCCTCTTGAGTTCAAGAAGGTACCACCTACATGTGACCCTACCCATGTCAATAGGCCACCGGAAGGTCTATCCCACGTGCATGCTACAGCTGCTATGCCACAAGAAGCATACCTAGACCAGTTAATTTGAGAACAATGCGACGTTTCTTCAGAGAGAGAAATGTCATAATCACCAACAAATGTCTCCCAGTATGGATTAATATATTTTGAATAACCCTGGGCATAGTACTATGCTACGCTCGCGAAGCGTGCATAGTTTGTTCTACTACGCACTGCGCGAATTGCATGTAGCAGAGTGCAAAAACGCGTAGCATAGCGGGCATTTTTTGCTTGCTCGCAGTCCTCAGCGTCAAGTTGGTGACCAGGAGCGAGCAAAATCACCATTCCAGCGAGACTGTTTCCTCGTTCGCGATCAGCAACATCAAGTTGTGGATCGCGAGCGTGGAAAATAAACCTCCCGGCGAGATTCTCAATGCGGGGAGGTCAGTTTTCTCATTGAGAGTGGTCGCGTATGTTCGCGATGAGAAACTACCAGTCCGCACTGAGAAAGCTGCCGCTTGAGTACAAATCTACTTGAGCGGCAGAAAACGACCTCTTGCACTGTGCAAGATGCCGTTTGCAATGATTGCACAGTGCGGACAAGCATCCGGCACAGTGCAATCAGTGCGAACAGCATTTCCCTACCGCACTACACAGTTCACGTAGCTACGCATAGCGTGCGTAGTACAAAGTGCACTTCGCGTAGCTACGCGTAGCGCTACTACACAAACTACGCCCAGGGTTAGTTTTGAACCAGTACCATCAATGTTCCATGATACTATCCTCATGGTGGATTTTCTCCTTTGTTATCATTATTTGTAGACTCACCCAGACCAAATATTTTAACTCCCTGAGGACTATGGGAAGGGGAAAACTCTCTTTTTTGGGGTTCTACCTTCACTGACCTAGAGCTCCGAGGATCTAGACAACTTTTAAAGGGGAAGAGAACCTGACTCCCTGTAACTACGCCACTTCCTTGCTCATTTGAAGATAGGTTTCCCGCATAAGAAATATCTGAACTAGTTTTTAGAGACCCAGCTTGAGCATCCCCAATATGATGAATGGCCCTAGAAGAATGGGATATGCATGGGTAATCTTTGTGAGATATATTTCAATAACGTGATCAAGGGGCCTAAATCTGTTGTGACTGGAGCATTATAAATGTCATGGGTCTGAGTCTAATTTATGCCAAGATGAAAATTACTATGTATGCTTTGGGCTTTAGGCTGATGGTCGAACATTCATCAAGGGGTCTCAATTAAGTGCTTCATAAAAATATCCTAAAGGGAAGAAGAGTGAATCTTGATGCCTCCACACCTCCAGGACCCCTAAAAACATAGTCGAACAACAATTTCTAGACCACACCAGGTTCTCTGAAGTTTATGATTATACGGCACCTTTCTTTATCAATCCTTTCCCTATCCAACTCGCCCTATGGGTAAAGAGAACATTGTTTGCCTGCGACAAAGGGACATTTTTGTGGGTACCCAGTCAATTTAAACACTTATTCTTAAGTTTAAAAAAAATCAGACTGGCCTAATCACCTTACAGCACCACCACATAAGGACAGGCTGCAGGAGGCAAACCAATCACTGGTAGATTCCTGGTTTCTTTAGGCCAGATGTCACCCACCATTTTGTACAAGCAGGCCTGTTACAAAGTACATTCTCAGGCTTTTTCACAAGGATTCACCAATGGACTGGCATTTTGGCTCCCATCATATGAAGAGGCCCTTATAGTGGTGTACCACTTCTTCTGCTGGGGTGCTGAGCAACTTTTGAGCTCTTTTGAGGTAAAGGATATGAGCCAACATCAATAGCCCTGGGCTGATCCATTGGTGGCAAAGGTTTTAAATGAGATTAAGCCAGTTCTTCCACCTCAGATAATCTGGCCATTGTTGGGGAAAATTCCTCCTTTATCACTTCTTTAATTTTATCAAGTAGCTCACCATAAGTTCAACCACCCAGCTGTGATCCATTGAAAGCCATACTTCACGATGTCTGATTGGCACTGTCCATGGACGAGGAAGGACACACATGCGGAGATCCCTGCACTGAAACCTAACTTCTAGTAGCACGTTTAGGTTTCTTAGAAACTTTGTGAACCTCTTGCGCTTAAGCCCTGGGGTCAATAGCTGCACAGTAGTGGCTGGGTCAGGTTGAATTGAAAATAAATGCCACACTGAGTCCACCAGGTCAGTAGACAAGTTACAAATTGTTGCATTTGGCCCCATATGAAGCCCCCCTCCCTCCAACGAAAGTCTCCGCTTGGTGAATTAGATTTCAGTGGAGATTACCCCAATTGCTCTCTGGAGCATTCAATCAATTGAGGTAGGCTTTGGAGGTGAACTTGATGGTATAGCCTGGGCACCCCAACAAACTTACGTTTCCCCATGTTTATTATCCTTAGCTCAAATGGATATTAGAAACAGGAGGCCTCCAGCACCAGGTTTCTGTTAAAAGTGGGTTCCCAGATGATCATATAATTATGCAAGGGGCACACTCACATTTTTAGCACAATACTCAAGATTCGACCACAAGGGGTGGCCCAGCCTTGGACGGCTGCGGACGGGCACAGACCGGCCCGCTCCTGGTCTTTGCCTAGGCCGTGCCTCTCTGATATTTTTTTGGCTGGTTACAATGCTTTGTTTCCTTCTGTTAATAATTGCAGTTCATGTTTTCTACACAGGAATACATTTGCTTCGATACATTTTTGAAATGGCAATTTGCGTATTTCTTATGTCTCCCTTTAGGCATGCCTAAGGGACAGCGAAATCGCAAATCTGTTTCAATCATTTCCTTTGGGAACACCCGGTACCCTGTAAGATTAGGGGTCCAGATAGCCCACTTTGAGCTAGCTAGGAATTGGATCAACATATGATACGAGTGGGCTCAGTCCCTTTATTCTAAAGTGTATGTTGTTCCGATACAGAGTTCTACTTGATTTGTAGGAACCGTACAACATCTTGGTCAGATACACATATTACAAATGAAGGGTCAAATTTGAGAGACCTCATTTTTACAGGGACCTTTGCTGAAACTGAATTTGAGCTCTGCTGACTTGAAATACCTTCAACTTGTATTCCTGAAAGGGTTAGGTTTTGGACCACTAACAATAGAGTGGGTATCTCTAGTATCGATCAAGAATGACACTGAGTGGCTATTCACCTCTCCATCTACATATGGCCTACTCTAGTCTACCTACAACTGTGCCTTGCACACAATCCTCCTCCCTTCTCAGCACCATCATTGTGATTGATCAGGGTCCAGTCCGAATGTGACTGTCATAAACCAGAAACTGTTGGAGACTATTGGCAAAAATAACTAAAATGTGGTAGAGGGTCCAAGGGATATTTATTTATAGACCAGCTAAGGATTATTTCCCCAATCAATACTATCAAAACAATACATCTAATCCGGGGGTCTACTGAAACATAAACCTACCTGGGGTAAAGTCTCTGAACATATATAACAAGAAGAGTACTGCAGAAAGAAATCACAGAGTAAAGAGACCCTTAGGAATAATCGGACTCCCATCACTCTCCAAAGTGATCAATATCATCATCTGGGTATCCTTCCTACCAGCCACTGCACCTCTTGATCATAGAGGGATTACTAGTGGATTATATCTTAAATGGGTCATGGAGGAGGAACAAAGAAACAATAGAAACCAAGCTCTCAAAACACATAGATGTGATCACAAACAGTGTGTGGGAGTGATAAGTGCAGTGCAATGGTGTGACAGTGAAGTTTAAGAAATAATTTACAAGAGAGAAAAACTTTTATTGGAATATCTATTGCAATCCTTATTAAAAACAGTGCAAAAATCAGTTTTCAAACATAACTGCTTGTAAATAAGGTCGACATGTTTCAGCCTTCTGGACTGGTAGTCCTCGGATTTCTTCAGGACCTGTCTATAAATGTTGTTTCTACTGCATTAAAAATGAAGTGACAAAACAGTGAAAACACAGATAAGAATAGAAATGAAGGTTGGAATTAATACAACCTCAATCTGCAATATATGACCACTACCACGGTGACAAACTCTGTACATTCCTGAAATAACTCCAGGAACAGAATTTAACCCTGTGCCCACCACATACAACCCAGTCTGACATCCTCTCTGCAAAAATGTAGTCTGTGCCAACATATATTTCTCCTTAACCGTTTTCAGTTTTACCTTTAAGTAATCATTGCAATATTTGCCATAGAGCAATATTTCATGCAAATGCTTAGGGTGCCAACAAATCACATTTTGATTTAGTTGGGAGCTAATTTCTGGACGCAAATCAATATCTTACAGAGACAGGAGTCCACTAAGATTTACCCTTTCTGTATTTTCAATCCCACTATGCTATCTTAAATCATTCTGTGTAATTGCCAGTGGCTGAGCTTAATTTACAAATTCCAGCCATTTCTTTTTGAATACTTCAGTGAAAACTGTATCAATCTCCCATAATAAGCATGCACAGCTTCTTTGGACTCTTGGGAAATTCTGGTTATCTTGAGCCAATTGACCTCTTTCTGTGGACCTTCATTTTTAAATGAGTACTCACCTGGTTATAATTATCCATAACAGTGGGAGATAGCGTGTTCATTTTGGCATCTCCCTGGGGTGTAACATTTGGCCAATCTGCAGCCGCCTGGCATTCTACTCACAAATCTTTTCGAAGAAGTCCTCCCAAAGCACTTTAGAAATCTTTACAAATCTATGAACTTGAGTATACCATTAGTCTTGAGTCTTCCACAGCTGCACCATTAGCCCTTAAATTGAGTGTTCCCCCATTTTTGGATGCACGCTACTAGTGCCCTACCATGTAATTTTAAACTGATAGCCTTATGTTCTTTAAAGTATCCTCATCAACATCTGTAGCTAGCTCTTCAAATCTTTCATATCCCTCATAGGCACATCTTGCAGCTTCCATACTCAAGAACTTAATTCTACCCATCTGTGAATCCTAGGTGACGTTTGCCCTTTGTAAGCTCCACAAATTCTGCCTTTAATCTTAAAACATCCAATTCTCATGAAGATGCTTCCTTTTCTTGAATTTGGGATTCTTGATTAGCCCCAGCACCAACAATAGGCAGATTTAGAGAGGGTTTGAGGTCAGGCTCCCAAATCTAGTGAAAACCCAGTATCAGATGTACTAGGGGTTGTGGTGAGCAGAGATGGACCTGGAGTGGTAATAACAGTGGTACTAGTGGCTCTTAATAATGGATCTCGGGTGACACATGAGAAATGCCCCTTTGGGGAACTCTGATCAACAGGCATGCTTGCACCTGAAACCATGCTTGTTCCTCCTCCTACAGCTCCCACTAACAGCTGTTGGTTTCCTGGAGAATGATGAATAACAATATATGGAGGTGGTCAGGAAGTTAGCAAATCATCCAGAAATGTATCATCTATGTCACTGTTGCTCTCATTCCTCTGCCTTTCTCCCTCGCCTCTCTCTCCTAATTTATTTGTTCTCTTCCCTTTTGTATCATACAAACCATTCTGTTCTGACATCATCAATTCCTCAATCACATTCTCTCTCCATCCTTGCTGCTCTACCTTCCACTCTGCCTTCATACAATTATGGACCATATTTTCCTTATGGGTTTTATATTTTTCCTTCTCTTACTGTGAGGTAGCACATTCCCATGAATTCATGGCTTCATATTGAGCTGACGTTGGCCGAGGATTCATTTTGTACAATACTCACCTTAACTTCTCAGTTATTCTTAGATTGAATGTGGCATGTAGGGGAAATTGCCAGCACCCTGTATTTGTTGATATCATATTCGATTGCTTGATTTCAATACAAGTAAACCGAACTTGGTAGTCATATAGTGTGTGGGTAGTATCTCTTGAGGAGCCTTCTCCTCCTCATGGATAGGCATTCTCACATCATTTCTCAACATAGATCTTCCAAAATTGAAATAATAAGCAGTTTCCAACAAATCACAATGCAATACTCTGCAACCCAAACATCTAATACTAGTGATGCATTACTGAACTGCCTACTGGCAGCGCAGCACCCAATGACATAACAACCAATCCCAGCACAGCACACATGCTAAACAACGAATCTTAAACGGCACCATGTGACTTGCAGCACCTCACAGCGGCCCTCACTTCAATTTGATCAGCTTTCCGTGAGATAAAATATTAATAGAAATAATTACTCTTTCCTGTTCTACTTAAAGAATCTATAAACTGTAATTCATCTAGGGTAATAGAGAATATTACCCTGTTGGCATTATCAAACACACAAAGCAGATTATCGACCAGCTCAATTAGTACAAGATCATAATAGAAGTTTAATCATTTTCTATCTTGGTGTGACCAATGGCACCTCATGAACCAACATCTCAAACTCAACAGACAAGTAGAAAGCCTCCTAATATACTGCTATGTATCCTGGAATTTTGGTTTGTAATGAATCTGATGACCAGACTTCAACTCTTTGCAGCAAGCAATATACATGAATTTCAAATTAATTTTATTGATATAGATCTCTTACGAGACCAACATTTGCACATAATTCCCTCACTATACATAAAATTCTTCCATAAAATATTTTTTAAATATTTCAAAAATCTCATTTAAAACATGAATAAGACAGATTTCATAAATGTATACAATTTATAATAAACAAATTCACTTGGTGGACATTTATAAAAAGCGGTCAGGTCAGTGGAGGAGGAGAGGTTATATCTAAAAACAATGGGGCTTATGTATGAGCCCTTGTGTCACTTTTGCGCTGCCGGTGCGTCACTTTTTGTGACGCACAAGCGACATAAAAAATGCACCATGTTGCATCATATTTACAAAGTGACGCATCTAGGTAGATGCGTCACTTTGTAAATCCTTGTGCCACATTGTACCTGCACCAGGTATAATGTATGCAGGGTGGGCGTCCGACTCAAGTAAGCCTCGTAAAAGTGATGCAGTGAAATCTATGAGATTTCACTGTGCCACTTCTAGGATATAAATGCGTCAATATCTTACTCCTGCCTCACAGCAGGCGTAGGACTGAAGCAGGCACATTTTGAAATGGGACTTGCACTTGTGAAATGACCCATTGCTGAAGTTGCATCACTTTTGTGACACACTTCATCAATGTGTCATTTTTGCGTCTACAGGTACGTAAGAAATACTGACGTATCTGTAACTCCTTGCGACGTGATTCATCATACTGTAAATATGACGCATCCAGCATGTCGCAAGGAGGGTGCAATGAAAAGTGACGCATCGCGATGCGTCACTTTTCATAAATGAGGCCGCATAGGTTTTATTAAACGGTTTCTAGCCTCTACTACCTCCTTATTAGAACATATACATAAGATATGTGTTAAGTCAAGGATTCAGTGATTGCATTTGTTGAATACCACACTATCTTCATCTAGGTTATGTCAACTTCTTGTATAAGCCTTTAAAGGAATTAAACCTAAACGCAGCATGGTAATATATCTCCTGATAGTATGTTCCAAGGTAAAACTTACATATTGTTGAAGGTACTTAAACTTAGTAGTAGAGGTGATAGATTTATAATAAGATAATTGAAGGCAATATGTCTTGTCAAGCTCGAACCTTAATCGGGGAGTCACATTTTTCAGAAAATGCTTCAAGTGTTCTGGAAACCAGGATTGAAGAATGGATTTGGTACACTGAAAATATTGAAAGCGGTCTTAAGATTTGTTAGAAATTTATCAAGTTTTTTTCCTGATTTGAAAAGTTTTGTTTTTCAGTAAATCCCTTAAACTTAAAGAGCCTTCTTCTGCGTGGGTTTGAAAGCTCATCTGATTATGTTGGCTAAAGCTATTGAGAATGCAATTACGATTGCAAAAGGCGATGGATCTGTACTGGAACAGCTTGACTTAGAACATTAATTTACGAAAAAGTTTACCTTCAATGATATTCAGAATATTCCATCTGGCTAACAGGATGTACTGTGCAGCATAGGTTATGGTTGGTGCAATGTTTGCCCTATTCATTTCTAAAAGAGATTGAAAATGCCTCTTGCCCGAATAAGTGTAACATTTCCTTATGGCATTTATGTGTGCTACTTTTGGTTCATCTGATGAAGGTGAGACCGAACTTCTAAGGTTTGTGACAGGACTCACCTGAGATAGGGATAGGCTTTTGCCACCTCGATTGTAGTGCCATCTAGTTTCCATTTGTAACAGGTGTTATAATTCCTACCCCTAAATGGAACTACCTTTGTTTTAGAGATATTCACCTTTAGGTAGTTTGTTTCTGTATATTTAGTAAGTGCGTGTATATTTCTTTATAAGCCCAGCTGGGTGAGGTCGAAAATGACTGCATCGTCAGCATACATTAACACGTATACAATATACATGAAAAGCACATCAATTCTTACCTTAAACTCTGTGCTCTATTGGACCTATAGTTGACACCACAACTCAAAACATTGCAAATGATCAAAAACTGCAATCACTGCAACTCTCAACAACTGATGATCAACACCGTAAAACGCTACTTATACTCACACTCCAAGGATACTGCAACTATTTTCAGGGATGCCGGAACACCATCAATACTCTGAATGGAACAATGGGAGCTCTGGAATGAAGATTGGATCTGAGAAAATTTAGGGATTGCGGTTACATTTTTAATTCTCTAAGTCTCAGTGGGAAACCATCATCTGCTACCAATTTTGTTGTAGGGCTTTTCTTCATGGAGATTCAAGACCCATAACGCACTATCTGATGAATCAAAATCCACAACTGAGACTAGTCACAGAAATATTCTAATCTCATTGTTTTCTCTGCATCATTAACAATGAGGCTTTCTTAGACGTCCCTCAAACTTAAAGTTATCTGCAAAATACCAAGATACATTGGACAGCCTGTACTCTTTAGGTGTACTTATTAAAATGAATTAAAACATTCTACAGTTATCACATAAAGAAAAGCAATAAAAGCACAAATATGAGGGTAGAGGCTGATTAGATCTGCACCCAGTGGTTACTGTAATCAGTGAATAGTAGTGCACGAAACCAGAGAGTACTCCCCTCTTTACTCTCAAAAATGCAGGATAAAATCCTACATCAACATACATAAACACAAAAGGTTCAGCACTATACACTATCGTATAACAGAGCATGTGACACAAAGTGTAAAGATTTTCTTCTTTATTGCTCTTGGTTGAAGATTTCTTGTATTTCACATTTCATGTTCACATAGCCGTAGCCAACATGTTTCGTCTCACACGAGACTTCTTCAGGGCTACCAAAAAAACATACATGAAAAGTTCTCAGATTTCCTTCTTTATAATAATTTCTCATAACATATTATAAAAAATACATACTATTTCTTTAAAAACCAAGGCACCTCTAACAGTTCATTCTCTTTACCAGCTTTAAGACAAAAACAAGGCCTAAGCATTAAATCACAGGAGAAAAGCTTGTTTGCAATAGAATATGTATACCTTGCATCATAAGCTACCCACATTATTAGCTTCATAGACATATGAGTGGTTCTCCATAGACACCTAGAGGGGTTCTGAGTGACATCAAATAGACATCAAGAGCAAACCTTGAGTTGTCTATGATGTCACTGAGAACTCAAAAGTGAAAAATATCCCTATTGTTTACTTTTTACCCATCTATAATGGTTATGTTATGTAGCCGGAAAAACGCCTGCCCCGATTTTAACTACTATAAGGAGGAGTAAAAGGGAAGCTATGCATAACCTGGACTGTCTTCCCTACCTCAAATGTAAAACAAAAAATACCTCAGCTCCTGCTGCCCACCTTCACCACTATCTGTATTTTCCTTTCCCTCCCCTCCAGAAGTCTGCTCTCCTGCAGTGTTCTAACATGTGAAGGGGTTCTTTTTTCATATTAAATGTTTTGCTTTTATATCAACATTAACATGATATTAATTGTGTATTACTCACGTTTAGATTTACCATAAGCTTTCATTTTAAAATGGCTAATGTCTAGTTTCCATTTTGTTTCATACCACATGTGTATTTCTTTATTTCTAGGAGCAGCTGACTTCACATTTGTGAATTAGATGTGTCCTTGTTTTCATTCCCATGTGAATTGCTTTTCTTTATGTAAACACAAAAGGTTCAGCACTATACACTATCGTATAACAGAGCATGTGGCACAAAGTGTAAAGATTTTCTTCTTTATTGCTCTTGGTTGAAGATTTCTTGTATTTCACATTTCATGATCACATAGCCGTAGCCAACGCGTTTCGTCTCACACGAGACTTCTTCAGGGCTACCAAAAAAACATACATGAAAAGTTCTCAGAATTCCTTCTTTATAATAATTTCTCCAAACATATTATAAAAAATATATACTATTTCTTTAAAAACCAAGGCACCTCTAACAGTTCATTCTCTTTACCAGCTTTAAGACAAAAACAAGGCCTAAGCATTAAATCACAGGAGAAAAGCTTGTTTGCAATAGAATATGTATACCTTGCATCATAAGCTACCCACATTATTAGCTTCATAGACATATGAGTGGTTCTCCATAGACACCAGTATGTGATGCCATTTTTTCAAAATTGAGCACATTCATTTGTTCAATCTATATTGAAACTTCTGAGGCATACCCATTAGAAACATGCATACTATTTTAATTCCATGAGACCTATTCTGGCTTATCACAAATCGTCACAAGAAATATATCAACACGGACGTTCCATGGACAAGTGAACACTCTATATTTTCTAATATGTCAATTTCATTTAACATTAATAATTCTTACTATAGAAGTTGTTGCTATGAATAGAGCGACAGATAAAAGTAAATAGAAAATGTCGCTGTTTTATGTCCAGATCATATATGTATCGCATACCTCAAATATGTCATGTACACGGTCCTTCTTTAATATGAATTTCCTATGATATGGATTCAGCGATGAACACTTCTCAAAGCCACATAATGTTCTAAAAGAAAAAATTATATATATACACACAATCATAATGTCAGTCACAATATTTCTTTTTAACAAATGTCGTAACCAGAATGAAAGATGATTTCGCTGACACCTGGAAACCTATTGAAATGTCTATGGACTAATTGTCAGTTTTATATTCAGAGCCATACAGTATGCCGCAAACCAATGCTGTTTACATAATTTCTTCCTTGTTCAACACATGTGCATTCAACCACTATGACATAAACAGAGATGCAGTATGAAATACCCGCATATAGAATCATTATTAAATTTAAAGCTTGGACACATACTGAGATCTGGACAAGTATTGTGAAGTCCATAAGAATATCAATTCATTCCTTTTAATCGTTTAATGTGTATAATCATACAGTCCTGTGCTCGTTATTCTTTCAAGAGACCGACTCAGTTTAAAAGATTCCCGTTAATGCTTGCTGTTTCATATTATGTAAATATGTATAAGTATAATGATTACAGGCCAAGGCACAAGTAACATATAATGCCGTTTTACGTTTATCTTTCGCCGTTACGGCGAATGCACATAATGCCGTTTTACGTTTATCTTTCGCCGATGCGGTGATAAGTCAATTTATTATTGCTGTAGGAATTACTAAGCTATATTCACGGTTACGGGCATAGTCCAAATTATCTGTCCAATGATTAACTAAATCAAAGAACACATTTGGTACCTGCGTTGCTATCCACGCAAACCCAACTGCAACAAAAGTAGAGATAGCAAAGTGCTTCTCACTTGTATTTACATACACTCAAATCCTTGTAACATTCAATTTCGTAACGACTGATTATTTATTAAACTTACTTGTAGCGGTCTGATAACCAGCATATTCAGGTCATGGTTTGAGCAAAACCGCCCATGCATTTTTCGCGTTTTTTTATAATCAGCGCCCGGAAGTCACAAAGTCATGTGACTAACCTGATACATTGGTGTGATCAACAAGCATAGTAGCAGGAGAACATGGCGGCCATCTTTGAGTGGCCAGACGATCCGATGTATTAATATCATCATATATCATAAAACAATGGTAATTAAAAATGGTGACATTATTAGATCAATATTCGCCTCATTACCCATTACATTATATCACTTTCAATTAGCTGGCAGTCACGGTGGCGTATTTTATGTCCCACGATATAAACTTATTTCTGGGAAATATCGAATGGATAAATTCAAATTCCTTGACAATTCGAAGTAATTCCAAACCTCGGTATAGTATAGACCAATGTTATCCAGTAGGGTTTAACGCATGCCTCACAAAGTTATGTCCATAAGCTCCAGCATTTAAGGTTGAGAAACCATACCTAACAATTTGGGAGCATACATCTGCAATTGTGCTTATATATACACAGAGATAACACATAGATGGATCATATAAACATCACAATATTGTTGTTGTTTTAACTAGTCTGGGTACAATTGAAAAGAAAAAGCATTATCTTAACATGCTTTTTGACCATTCAAAGATGGCCGCCATAGTTGCTAATCTCGACATAGTCTATATATAATGGAGCTTATGGACATAACTTTGTGAGACATGCGTTAAACCCTACTGGATAACATTGGTCTATACTATACCGAGGTTTGGAATGACTTCGAATTGTCAAGGAATTTGAATTTATCCATTCGATATTTCCCAGAAATAAGTTTATATCGTGGGACATAAAATACGCCACCGTGACTGCCAGCTAATTGAAAGTGATATAATGTAATGGGTAATGAGGCGAATATTGATCTAATAATGTCACCATTTTTAATTACCATTGTTTTATTATATATGATGATATTAATACATCGGATCGTCTGGCCACTCAAAGATGGCCGCCATGTTCTCCTGCTACTATGCTTGTTGATCACACCAATGTATCAGGTTAGTCACATGACTTTGTGACTTCCGGGCGCTGATTATAAAAAACCGCGAAAAATGCATGGGCGGTTTTGCTCAAACCATGACCTGAATATGCTGGTTATCAGACCGCTACAAGTAAGTTTAATAAATAATCAGTCGTTACGAAATTGAATGTTTACAAGGATTTGAGTGTATGTAAATACAAGTGAGAAGCACTTTGCTATCTCTACTTTTGTTGCAGTTGGGTTTGCGTGGATCGCAACGCAGGTACCAAATGTGTTCTTTGATTTAGTTAATCATTGGACAGATAATTTGGACTATGCCCGTAACCGTGAATATAGCTTAGTAATTCCTACAGCAATAATAAATTGACTTATCACCGCATCGGCGAAAGATAAACGTGAAACGGCATTATGTGCATTCGCCGTAACGGCGAAAGATAAACGTAAAACGGCATTATATGTTACTTGTGCCTTGGCCTGTAATCATTATACTTATACATATTTACATAATATGAAACAGCAAGCATTAACGGGAATCTTTTAAACTGAGTCGGTCTCTTGAAAGAATAACGAGCACAGGACTGGATGATTATACACATTAAATGATTAAAAGGAATGAATTGATATTCTTATGGACTTCACAATACTTGTCCAGATCTCAGTATGTGTCCAAGCTTTAAATTTAATAATGATTCTATATGCGGGTATTTCATACTGCATCTCTGTTTATGTCATAGTGTTTGAATGCACATGTGTTGAACAAGGAAGAAATTATGTAAACAGCATTGGTTTGCGGCATACTGTATGGCTCTGAATATAAAACTGACAATTAGTCCATAGACATTTCAATAGGTTTCCAGGTGTCAGCGAAATCATCTTTCATTCTGGTTACGACATTTGTTAAAAAGAAATATTGTGACTGACATTATGATTGTGTGTATATATATATTTTTTTCTTTTAGAACATTATGTGGCTTTGAGAAGTGTTCATCGCTGAATCCATATCATAGGAAATTCATATTAAAGAAGGACCGTGTACATGACATATTTGAGGTATGCGATACATATATGATCTGGACATAAAACAGCGACATTTTATATTTACTTTTATCTGTCGCTCTATTCATAGCAACAACTTCTATAGTAAGAATTATTAATGTTAAATGAAATTGACATATTAGAAAATATAGAGTGTTCACTTGTCCATGGAACGTCCGTGTTGATATATTTCTTGTGACGATTTGTGATAAGCCAGAATAGGTCTCATGGAATTAAAATAGTATGCATGTTTCTAATGGGTATACCTCAGAAGTTTCAATATAAATTGAACAAATGAATGTGCTCAATTCTGAAAAAATGGCATCACATACTGGTGTCTATGGAGAACCACTCATATGTCTATGAAGCTAATAATGTGGATAGCTTATGATGCAAGGTATCCATATTCTATTGCAAACAAGCTTTTCTCCTGTGATTTCATGCTTAGGCCTTGTTTTTGTCTTAAAGCTGGTAAAGAGAATGAACTGTTAGAGGTGCCTTGGTTTTTAAAGAAATAGTATATATTTTTTATAATATGTTTGGAGAAATTATTATAAAGAAGGAAATCTGAGAACTTTTCATGTATGTTTTTTTGATAGCCCTGAAGAAGTCTCGTGTGAGACGAAACGCGTTGGCTACGGCTATGTGAACATGAAATGTGAAATACAAGAAATCTTCAACCAAGAGCAATAAAGAAGAAAATCTTTACACTTTGTGTCACATGCTCTGTTATACGATAGTGTATAGTGCTGAACCTTTTGTGTTTACGTAAAGAAAAGCAATTCACATGGGAATGAAAACAAGGACACATCTAATTCACAAATGTGAAGTCAGCTTCTCCTAGAAATAAAGAAATACACATGTGGTATTAAACAAGATGGAAACTAGACATTAGCCATTTTAAAATGAAAGCTTATGGTAAATCTAAACGTGAGTAATACACAATTAATATCATGTTAATGTTGATATAAAAGCAAAACATTTAATATGAAAAAAGAACCCCTTCACATGTTAGAACAGTGCAGGAGAGCAGACTTCTGGAGGGGAGGGAAGGGAAAATACAGATAGTGGTGAAGGTGGGCAGCAGGAGCTGAGGTATTTTTTTTGTTTTACATTTGAGGTAGGGAAGACAGTCCAGGTTATGCATAGCTTCCCTTTTACTCCTCCTTATAGTAGTTGAAATCGGGGCAGGCGTTTTTCCGGCTATATAACATAACCATTATAGATGGGTAAAAAGTAAACAATAGGGATATTTTTCACTTTTGAGTTCTCAGTGACATCATAGACAACTCAAGGTTTGCTCTTGATGTCTATTTGATGTCACTCAGAACCCCTCTAGGTGAAAACATACCTAATTCATTGTTACCATCTTTATTACTATATAATACTAGGAGGCTCTCACTGAAAGCCACTAGTGCTAACACTAGATTCTAAATATGGTTATTCACTTCTATGACATACCAACCGTGGGTAACAAAAGCTGCTACCCAGTGCTGTTACATCCATAAACAAATTTGAGCCTACTCTGACAGGGCACTCTTAGAGCATGTAAGCACAGCACTGTGTCTTTGCTCTGATGGAGGCAGAAGGCACAGCTTCAGGAAAGAAGGATTTGGAATGACACTGACGGTGGTGAGTTGGGTGGCTGGAGACCAGCTATTTTTATTTATTTATTTTTGTTATGTTAAGGATGACTCCCAACTACTCCTCTGTCTATGTGTAGCAGTTGAAAGAAGGGCCGGTTAATTTTGGGGGCAATGTATAACATAAAATTATACATGGGTAAAAAGTGAAGAATTGATGTTTTTCACCTCAAGGTTCTGAGTGACATCATAGACAACCCTGTTGGTGAAAAACATCCCCTTTATTCACTGTTATCCATCTATAATTCATTATTTTATTTAACATCCACATGGTATGCCATACATATACTGCCAGTGCACAACTCAGTATCAAGATTAATGGCAAAAGATGTAGGGCCCGATTCACAAAAGTAATCTGAGACAAAGTCCTAACTTTACGACTTAAGGTATTCACAAAAGGCATTTAGGAGTAGTAAAGTTAGGTGAAT
Source organism: Triturus cristatus (assembly GCF_964204655.1). Lineage (NCBI taxonomy): Eukaryota > Metazoa > Chordata > Amphibia > Caudata > Salamandridae > Triturus > Triturus cristatus. The sequence goes on from NC_140588.1 coordinate 433,949,254, forward strand.
ACCGAAAGTCTCAGTTTAGGAATAGTTAAGTTAGGAATCCTAACTTTACTACTCCTAAATGCCTTTTGTGAATTCCAAAAGTCGAAAAGTTAGGATTTTGTCTCAGATTACTTTTGTGAATCGGGCCAGTATATTGTTATGCTATTGTTTTACAATTTATGATGGGAAAACCTGCCCCTGGGGGTATTGGTGCTTAAAGAAATGGAAAACATTGACTTTAATTGACCACAGGAATGAAAAGACAGGGAATGTTAATGTTTTTGGCTTTCTGTTACATATAAACAGATCCTCTTCCAGACCTGAGGAACGATTTACATATTTTCACTTCTAAGCCTTCATTGCCAGATGCAAGAAGCCCCCTGAAGTTTTAACTTTGTGGGGATACTCTCCCATGTCATTAAAAGTATCCTAGTTTACCGGGCCTTTAGGCATTGGATCCAGATGCACATGGTGTAAATCAGCCCTCAGTGAAACCACTACTCTGACCGGGGTAGCAGGTGGGAGCACAGCCCGGCCCCTGACCAACCACTGCAGCGCCACATTGGGAGCATGCTGTGCTTCCCCCTGGCCTAACCCTACCCTGCCCTGGACAGTTTTAAACCTGGTCCACTAAGTCCCACTGGTATTCCCACCAGCCCTCTAACTGAGTAGACATATTCCACCTGCTCTGAGCAGATGGAAAATGGCAGTTGATGTGTCTTTTGAGTTCAGGAATAACCACTAAAAGAGGACATGTTTTTCCATGCTCCATGAGGTTATTCCCCAGATAGAGACCAAAACTCATAATTACGGAATGATAGAGCAGGAATTTTGGCTGAAATCAGAGATTCCAGCCCTTGATATTTCCAAATGCAAAGACCCCCGAGAACCAACTATGGCAAGCAAATTGGGCACTGAGCAGTCACCTGAAAGCATAGAATGTTAAAATTGGGGATCCCAAGTAGGCCTTTTTAGATCACAAGAAGGCTTAAACAAACAGGGCTTCATTTATGAGGCCTGTTGCAGCACCGGAACGTCACTTTTTTGACGTTCTTACGCAATATTTACAAGGCCACGTAAAGCCACTTTACGTGGCTTTTCATGTCCTTGTAAATATGTGCCCCTTTCATGCAGAACACTGCATGAAAGGGGCGTTCCATAGGTGTTTCTGTGGGTGTCCCCACACAACACCCATGGAATCTGACACATTGCCAGATTTACGCAAATTTGAAAACCTGTGAATGCGTCAGAATCTAACACCAATCCAGAGGTGGAGTTAGGGAAGCGCAAAGAGGAGAAATGTTTTAATTTCTCCTCATTTTTTCCTTTTTCTATGTGTGCTGCATTTGGAAGCACACATAGAAAGAGGAAATTGCCTGCATTGATTGATTTGTGCAGGAAGGTATGCCTTCCTGCACAAAATCAATCAGCCCCACAATGCAGGTATCCTTACAGCATGGTGTAAGGGTGCCTTTGTTGGCGCACAGCAACCCATTGTGCACCGATGCTGGTTAAAAGGACAGGAATGCACTGTATCTTATAGATACGGTGCATTCCTGACCTTTTATTTTGACGTAGGGCAGCACAGCAAGATTCCTTGCGGTGCTGTCTTACGTCAAAACCTCATAAATTAGGCCCCTAGTGGAGAGGCAGATGCAGATCAATCCAGGACAAACACATGGCAGGGGAAAGTAGGGTCAGCCATCCCCTCAGGAGGTGAAGGAAGAACCATGTTAATGTTAATGTTACTAGGTATTTGTTGAGCGCACGGCTACTCCCAGGAGTGTCCCGGCGCTGACCACAGGACCCGTAACACAAGCCAAAACAGCTGAAAAGATAGCCCTGGATGATATTAAAACAGCATTGACTTTAGTTTACGGCGAAAACACAAAAGGTCCTTTTCCTGGCGCAGATCAACAGGGAGTTTATTCCATAATGACGATACCAGAACCTGAAAAGAGCAGCCGCCCTGTCGGGAAAGATGAAACCTGGGCGTATGAAGCAGGTGAGCAGAAGAAGACCGTAGCAAACGTGTAGGCACGTAGTGTAAACAACGGGCTCTTAAATAAGGTGCGCCGATATTATGAGAGGCCTTAAAGGCAAGGACCAAAGCCTTAAAGAAAATTCTTTTACGAATAGGCAGCCAATGTAGTGTTCTCAGAAGAGGGGAAGTGTGTGTGCGTCGGTCAGCAAGAAAAATCGCTCGTGCAGCAGCATTTTGAGCCACTTGGAGGCGGTTAAGAAGAAATTCCGGTATACCCAGATAAAGGACATTGACATAATCAAGTCGAGACAGGATCAGAGCCTGCACGACTATCCTTCTGTGGGGTTGAGAAAGCAGAGGGAGAAAATTCCGTAACATCCTGAGCAAAGCAAAACATGTGCCTACCACAGATTGTACCTGGGTGCTCATAGAGAGTTTGCTGTCTAGTTTAACCCCCAGATTCTTTACCATGGTGGCCAGATTTGTAGGCGGAAGCATGTTAGATGGCCACCAGTCACGCCAATTTTCATCTGGTGGTCCGCCAAAAAAGATCATTTCAGATTTATCTGAATTGCATTTCAGGTGATTAGTATTAAGCCAACTGAAAACTGCTGAAAGGCAAAGCTTAATATTGTTACCATCCAGGACTTCATCTCTGGCACACGTAAATAGCAATTGCGTATCGTCTGCATACGAGACGATGCTGGCACCAAATGATTCATTGAATATATATACGAGAGCGACCCCTTATATCTTTCAAGGGAATGGGGTACTTCTAACACTACATCAGATGTAATCCCTGTACTGGGACACAATGGTACAATGCTAGTATAGCCAAAAGCAAAAAATAAATTCTATCACATTCAGAAAATTAAAATATGTTGATCACATTTATTGTAAAAAATACATACATGCATTTAATAAAATTCATTATACTTTGACATGAGTATTGAACAATACAAAATTTGCACAAGGCGAGATGAGACAGGAGCATTTCCGCACTCGAAGACGTAACTATCAAATACTGAGGTGACGCACATTGAGGGAGATCTAACACGGACCCCCGTCACTTTGACGCTTATATTTACCAAGAACTCCGTCCGAGGAATATTCAAGTGAGGTGCACAGGAGGAGAGACAGCTTAGATCCCCGCTACCTCAACGAAATTCAAGACTTCTGATGACAGTTCATATCTAGAATACCATCTCTAAATACTGAGAAGTCCCAGAACAAACACTGAGGACTAGAAGCCTATATTTTTGTCTTGATAAAGATGGATTAATCAGACATACCATCGAAACGCGTCGACGCTCTAGAACTACACAATCCTGGGAGAACTGTGGTTACAGAAGTAGATATAATTTGGTAACATATCACAAACCACGGAGATCGATTTATTACCCAATAGGATGTGTAACCCATGACAAAGTACACTGTCTCTTGTTGTTTTTCTGTTATGCGGGCTCATAACAGGTTGTTATATGTATTTTATTTACATTTGTTCAATTATATTTTTTGTGCAAATTTTGTATTGTACAATACTCATGTCAAAGTATAATGAATTTTATTAAATGCATGTATGTATTTTTTACAATAAATGTGATCAACATATTTTAATTTTCTGAATGTGATAGAATTTATTTTTTGCTTTTGGCTATACTAGCATTGTACCATTGTGTCCCAGTACAGGGATTACATCTGATGTAGTACCAAATGATTCAGCCAACGATGCCAGAGTTGCCACAAACACATTAAAAAGTGTGTGCCCTGAGGGACTCCAACATTCATAGCTTCAATGTGGGCCTCAAAGGGAGGGGACCAAACAGTTTGCTGTCTGTTTGTGAGATAAGACCGAAACCACTGCAAGGCAAGGTGCCCGATGCCGCACCTCCAAAGACGATCTAGGAGAAGGTCATGGGGTACGGTATCGAACGCTGCCGATAAGTCAAGAAGGACCAGCACTGCTCGACCGCCCCCATCCAAAGTGACTTTGATTAGTTCAGAGACCTCAAGGAGAGCAGTTTCAGTGCTAAAGTTAGCACGAAAGCCAGACTGGCTCGAATGTAAGATGTTATTGGATTCTAAAAAATCTCCGAGGATGTTATTGACATACTTCTCTAAAGTTTTGGATAAGGCAGGGAGCAGTGAAATAGGTCTATAATTACTCGCTATCAGGGGGTCAGCGGAGGATTTTTTCAACAGAGGGAGAATTTTACCCAGCTTCCATTGCTCCGGAACAGTCCCCGTAGACAGCGAGAGATTCAATATTTTATTGACAGCAGGGTTTATTATCTCAGCAATCGATGCCAGGATTTTTGCAGGACAGGGATCGGTCAGGGAGCCAGATTTCAGGGCGTCGAGAAGATGTAAAGATTTCTCCATTGGGATGGCGGGGAAATGTGTAAGGTGGTTAAGAGTAGAGGGAGGTTGTTCAAGCAGCCAATCCAGCTCTATGACATAGTTAAAGCTTATTGAGTCGAAAGAAGCTTGTATAGCAGAAATTTTATTAAAGAAAAATACAGCAATGGCATCAGTCCAAGCCTTGGTAGGGGAAAAAGGATTTTTTATGACATTTGGAGAGGTAAAATCTTTCACTACTTTGAAAAGTTCAGCACATTTGTTACCAGCAAGCTCAATTTTATGGTTCAGAAAAAAAGTTTTAGCTGAGCGAATTTTGCAGTGATAGGTGTTTAATGCATTTTTATAGGTTTGCTTTGCACAGGAGTCATAACCCTGTCGCCATGACCTTTCAAGATGTTTACAATGGCTTTTGATTTTCCTAAGGTCAGCCGTAAACCATGGTGCAGTAGGTCTTCCTCTATTAGCGGCACGACTTTGAAGAGGGGCCAAGTTATTGACACAGGATTCAAGCCAATTGTCAAAAGAAGATACATCAGCCGCCAGATTGTCATTAAATGAGGGGGGATGTAATTTCAGAAAAGTTCCTACGGCCGCAGGTGTCATAGATTTAAAAGATCTGAAGCTGCTGGTGCGTGATGTATAAGACTTGGCTGTTGTAGCAGAAGAATCTTTAATGCTAAAAGTCAGTAGATAATGATCAGACCAAGCTACAGGGGAAGGAAAGACCATTTCAATCGGTTTATTAGAGAAAACTTGGTCTAATATGTGACCCTTTTCATGTGTAGGTTGTGCCACATAAGGAGAGAGATGAAGCATATTCAGGGAATCGATCAATTTAATTGCCTCCGAGTTAAGAGGCGCATCCATATGTATGTTAAAATCCCCTAAAATTAAACAATGTCCATATTTAGTGACCATGGGTGAAATGGCTGACTGCAAACCTTCTAAAAAGCAATTAGCAGGACCCGGTGGTCGATAGATTAGAACCCAAGCGATAGATGACTGTGGGGAGGTTTTAAGAAGAAAACTCATACTCTCCGAGTCCTCCATAGTCAAATTAGGGAGTAAGGAGCAGGAGAGTGAGTTTTTATAGATGATCGCAACTCCTCCACCACGTCCTTTTGAACGATCACTTCTTACAATAAGATAATCTAAAGGAATGGCATTGGCAATAGTGGGTTTGAACCTTCATGAAGCCACGTTTCTGTAAGAAACAACACGTTAGGATTGGAGTCTACGAGGAGATCCAAGATTTGATACTCGTGTTGTTTGACAGAACGTGTATTTAAGAGCATCATATGAACAGCAGTAGTAGTATGCAGACTCGGGCAAGCAGACGGAAAAGGAAAGCTTTCAACTGGAACAGGGGGTTGTGCAATAAGCAAAGGAGGGGGAAGAGATAAGTGGCACCGCTCACACTTCCAAGCATCCATAGAGCCCAAAGTAAAAGAACCGGTGCGACAATTGACATCAGTATCAAGATTTTTAAGGGCATCCCTGGTATACTTACGCCGGGGGGTGTGAGGAGAGATATCAAAGGATGACTTACATGTATTGAGGGTGCAGGCACGGTCCAGCGCGTCCGAGGCGCGGACGGGCGCAGACGGGCTTGCCTTAGGTGCGCCTTTGGCGCGCCATCGGCGCGCCCGCTGCGCGCTAGCGCCGCGTGCCGTTTTATCCCCTCGGTCATGGAGAAAGACTAGACCGCGCCTTGACAAAATGGCGGGTCGCCGTAAAAACTATGTCCCATCAACAGGACAGCAATGTGCCAACTACTGGGAAGGCCTGGCCCCATCTAGAAGGACACTGCACTGGGTATTGCACAACAAGCCCACCTGGCCGAAAAAATGAGAGGGGGTAACATCCACTAATCAAAGACACAAACACACCAGAAAATATGGTTGACAAACAATATGCCACACATTACTCAGCAAAATTGGGGTGTAGAGGCCCAGGAGGGAAACAGCCTTTACTACGTGGTTTTTACACCGCAACGCAGTGCCAATACAATGCAAGTCGTTACAACGACTTGCGCTAGATGGCTTTCTAGACTAAGGTATAGTGTGATTTACTATTCCAACACCCTCCCTAGTGTTGCACACACTGGAGTTGGAATAGCAAATCATACTATTCCTAAGTCCAGCGTGCCATCTGTCGCAAGTTGTTATAACGACTTGCGTTGTAATGGCACTGAGTGGTCACAACGCGGTAGTTGTAACAACCGCATTGTTTTTTATTGCGGTGTAAAAACTGCGTTGTAAAAGTATATATTCAGCACAGGCACCAAGCATTACAGGGTCAGTCATCCAGCCCCGTTTCAACAGGAAGCATGGGAATTTACCCCAACAGACAAAGAAAATTATAGGAAACTGAACTAAAATTAGTTAACAGGTGGCAAAAGGGAACAAAACAGCAAGAACCTTCATATGAGCGAGGAAACCAAGGCAGATCACACCCTAAACTCAAAGCATAAAAATAAATAGGAGTGTTGCATACGGCACAGAAGACCTTTGAGAAAGGGAACTCCCTCAAACAGCAATGTGTGTGTAAGCCACCCATAGGAAAAAGACACATAGGAGGAGACCACAAAAGCAATTAAAAAATGTCAGGCACATCTGGGAGCAAGCATAAAATTCCAACATGAAGCAGAGCAGTATGCCACACCACACCATGACACTATCCTGTAATGTCAATTACAGGCACAAGGCAATACGCTTGTGGAAAGAGTACCCTGTCTCCCTGCCCCTTCACCCCTTGTTGAGGCTGCTGTGTGCCCCTTTCTTTCTGCTCTGTTAAGGGGCTTTGTGGTTTGAAAATAAAAATCTGGATAACCCCTGATGAACATTTGTCTCAGTTCAGGAGCCCAGGGCCAAACTGTTTATTTATACAATATGTTTTTCTTTAAAATGTTATTAGTTTTTCTTTTACAACACAACAGCAACCCCAGTAACTATCTTTTGACCATAGATCCCCCAAGAGGTAGTGCAGTCTTAAATATTCTTTTCACCCATTGTATACAGTACATTACCTAAGATGGAGCCTCACATAAGCAGCATTGACTCTGCATAATAAATTTTTAACATCATGGAGCTATATTGTGGAGGTAGGGAGGGGCGGTGCCAGGGTTGGGAGGGGTGGAAATGGAGGCCCTGCTCAATCTCTGGTTCTGAAGTAAAGACAATCTCCAAGGAAGCTTACTTCTTATTTTTCCCTGTCACTGTCGAGCATCCTCCCATCTCATATTTTCTGAAATGTTTAAGGACATCCTCATTCCTTATAAACCAGACTTTCCATAACCAAATGTAAGTCCATATTGCTCTCCCTGTCCTGTATTTTAGGGATAAGCACACTTACCCATCTCTCTTTTGGCAGCAACTTATAACTAGGAATATCTGTGTCTTTCTATATACCTAAAAGCACAAGTGAGGCTGCAAGATCAATGGTATATTCTATAGAATCCTCTAACGATGTGTAATCAGCTGCCAGTGTCTCTGGATTTTGGGACACTCCCATATGATGTGCATGAAAGGGTTGTACGACGGTACATCGCATGCAATTACTTCGCATGCCTTTTACACACATTTTTTAGCGTGCATGTTTTTACTGCAAAAATGCATTTAAAATGCATGCCAATACCACACATTGTTTTTATATTTAAAAACAATGGGGCAGATTTACAAGCCCCTTGCGCCACTTTTGCATCACTTTTAACATGGGAAAAGTGACGCAAAAGTGGCGCAAGGGGCTTGTAAATAAGTCCCAATGTATTTGTGGGGGGAGACTCCCCACCCGCTCCAACTTACCTTAAATGCGTTGTACTGGCATGCTTTTTAAATGCATATTCGCGGTAAAAATATCCGCGCTAAAAAATGTGTTGTAAAGGCATAACGAGGTAAAAACCTCGCTGTAAAGGCTGGTTCCTGCATGAAAGTGCCTCTTTGTCCACAATTTCTCCGTTACGAATCCTCTGCAGCCCAACCTACTCAAACAGCGTTCTATTGTAATACACAATATAGCTGTATGAAGCAATAGCTGTTTTTATGGCCATTTCTCTCAATGTTCATATCATTTTCCCCTCAACTTCAGTAATTCCTTTTGCATATTAGTTATTAGGATGCTCTAACTGAGCAATATGGCATTAGTGGTTAGTTGTCCGTCTAATAATCTCCTCTCCAGTGGAGAGTCCTCTTTTGTCTCCAAACAGAATGAATCCAAATCTCCTGAAGAGATTTACCCTATATAACAAGAGAAATACAACTAATTCAGTTATGATGATGTAAGTAATCAGGAAAAAGAATTGAACAATAAATACATCAAATTATTCTCAGAGGTAAGCATGAGCCCACACTGCCTTAAAAGGGTCAACCCTTAACTAAGAAGCATTGAGTAATAATGAATAATAGAAAGGTGTCAGCTGTCAGAGTCCTCAGTAGAAGAAACTCCAAATAAGGGTCAAGCAGCATGAAGCCACACAAAACCAAAGATGATGTCTATACCTCATTAAGTCCTAAGATGTCTCCTTGACCCTCACTGCATTACAGCACAACACATTTGTTGCATTAAATGTAAGTCAAATGCTCACCTCCAGTACCTTTCCATGATTCCAGCACAAATTGTTTACTGGCACCACGTTTCCCACATCCATAAGCTGCTACTTCATGCGTCCTTGGCCAATCTTCTCCTCCGCCATGGAAACTCCCCTCCTTGCTCATTACCGTGTTTATCCTTGCTGAGATCCATCTTCTAACAAAAACCTTTCTTTTCTAACTAATATGGCTTTGTCCACCCCTGCAGTAGAAACAAAAATGCAAACAAACACATTGCACATTGAAGATGAAATATGAATTTCATGTTATACTTTAAACATTAGCTTGCACTGATACAGTACTCAAAGCCCAAAAATCATGTCAACTTAATAGTGCACTGGGTTACAAATACGTGCACATTTCTACACACATAGCAAATGCAGTTTCATAATGCATGAATGAGTTGCAAAGGTTACAAAAATGTAATTTCAATTACACCAATATGAATATAATTTCTTGTTACACATATAAATGCTTAAATATTAGTCTTCACATACACTTTATTTTACCAGCTTCACAATGAGACACATCTAAACGATTATTTCTCCTAAAATATTAATATGTAAGTGCTGCAAAGACCTTTATTAATCACATTTCTATGCACACAATTTATGTCTCATTAGTTTTCATGTGGAGTACTTTAAATTTACCCCATCTTTTCTTAGTAACATTAATCACACAGAATATATTTGAGTGTTGACTAAGCATGATTATAATTCACTCCTACAGTATTTTAGGTTGGGATCAGAATTATGCTGCTCCCTAAGCAATGGCTCACAAATAAAAATACATGACTGCGGAGCTAACGTGTCTGTCATGTAAACATATGTTTCGTCCTGATCTCTAGAAATCTTTCCTCTACAGTCTCCTACTGTTTATTGTATTGTAGTCTCCTATAGTTTATTAAATTGTATGTTTAAATGTCGCTGAGCATTTTGTAACACTGCAAGCAAATGTGCAATACTGACCCTTCACTTTCTTTTTCTTTTTCGTCAAGTTTAAACACCTCACACACTTCTCTTCTTGTGCTCTACAGTTTGTTCAGACACAGCACCCGAACCCTTATTTCTCACTGCCTGAATTCTAAAATCCATGCCTAATCCCTCCATTATCCCTCCATTAATCTAGCCCTGTTTACAAGGCTGTCAAGCAGCCATGATCTATTAATTGGAAGCGGATGAAGTGTTCTGCTGTCTGTGATTATAACAATAATACCAGTTCTGTCGGTGAGGAGAGCCTGAACACATCGACTCTTCTGTAACACTCAGAAGGGAAGACAGGTTATCAAGCATAACCTCAGGGGCCTCCAGGCCTGTCAGAAGAATTAGTAAGATCCCAGGGAGACAGCAGCACAATGATTAGTGCTGGTCGGGGACATCAATTGGTTTTACCCACTTAACCTCTTAGCTGCACATTAATCCTGTTAGTTGTGCGCCTTTTAAACCTGCTTGACAGAACACACACGAGGCATGAGTATGTTTAAATAGCAACGCAGACCGAATACCTCATATATAGTGTAATGTTTTGCTAACAAAAACATGGTGGAAGGCTGCATATTTTGAATATTTTGTGTACATGTTAAACGCTTGCCTCCTTACAGTTCTCACTCTCTCAAACTGTAACTGCACATTTGACAAATGGGATTGTTTTTTTTATATTAACCAAAATGTGTCTCATTTATTAACATTTTCAATTTGTTTTTCTTTCTAATACAAAAAATGGGGTAAATGTAGTATCCTATTGATAGACGTTCATTACATGACAAAAGCGGCTGTTTAAATAGTTATGCGATAATATGGTAAGGAGACTACGGTATGGCGATATGTTTTTAGGAGCACACAGCAATAAACGTTAAGTGAATTAATAAAAAAAAAAAATTGAAGTGCAGGAAAGCACCTTATGCTTATGTGTAAATTGTCGAATCCAAAATCAATAAAGAAATTGACAATTGATTTTAAATCTTACTCAATATTCAGGGTTGTAGACAATCTAACAGAATTTAAAGAGATTGGGTACAGGTGCTTTCAGTCGGGTAGTGTGATGTGTCTGTCAGCTATCCATTGGAATTTTGACATACACAGACAAAAAAGCACACACACTCTCTCCCTCTCTCTGTATTGAAAGTCTTAAAAATATTGGATTGTTTACAGAATATTGTGTTTTCCCTAATTTAGAACCCCTTTCAATCTGCATTCCTCTCCCTTTCCACTGTCCCTTAAGCCCCTCCATGTGCCCTGCTTGTCCTATAATGCATTTTAACATTATATGCCTGTGTAATTGTTGGAAAACCCGAAACTCGCAACACTCCTAATCTTACAAACCAAGCTATGCCCCTGGATATGGTCCCTTCAGATATAATTACTTTAACAATATCCTCTTATTGCCTCTGGCCAATAGTCTTGTTCCCTGCCATTAGTGCTCAACTGTGTGTACCTGTTAACTCGATGTTTGATTTTGGACCCTACTGTCAGACTTATCTAATGTGTTGTGAAAAGGCTAGTCCTGGCACTTGACATGAGGAAGGTCCTGCATTTGTCCTATCTGGAGGGGTTCACTAAGAGTGGCTACATTGAGAGACATTGGGCTATTGCCCCTGGTATGGGTTTAGTACATAGAATAGTGGTGGCATGGAAGCCTACAGGCCCACTCATGTGAAGTTATGTTTCTATTTAGTTGCCCAACTCCTAGTGCTAACATCCCACGTGTATGATGTGTCTGTTTGTGTGTAGTCTTGTTTTAAAAAAACAATTTTATTGATTTTCAGTGTAAAAATATTAACATAAGTCAGCAACGGCCAGCCTTACAAAGCGACACAGTACTATTGGTGTATATGTAGGCACAATTTCAACAGCAATGTACATATTTCGTCTGTTCCTTGCACCATTTTAGTTGCTTGTGGCCGTCCAATGAAAAGACATGAAAATAGTCCAAGCTGCACATTTTGCATCTCCCTTGGGTCCCTCTACCCATACCCATGCCTAATTAGCTGTCGGTTGCATGGTCCTAGGGTATTCGGAGTCTGCCTCTGCCGTTCTCTCTTCAGCAGATTGTGCCTGTAAATATGTCCGCAAGGGCTCCCAGATGTCTCGAGACCGGGAGGAGATCGGCATCAGTTCCGCATAAATAGTCAGTTGCTCTTTACAAAATATTAGGTCATGCATCTAATCTTTAAATTTTGGGGCCCTTCCCTCTCCCCATCTGCAGGCTGCCCGCTGTTTAGCCAGCAGTAAGCCTAGCGATATGAATCGTCTGAGTGGGGTTTCAAAGTCTTTTGTATATCCCAATAGTGTAATGAGGGGGGTGTTTGCTATTGGAGTCCCCACTATCTCACTGAGGATTCCCAGCACTGTATCCCAAAATGCTCTGATAAGGGCACATTCCCAGGCCAGATGCAAAAAGTCAGCTTTCTCCGCCCGCATCTATCGTACTTATCGTTATCCCTGAGGCCGAACCGGTATAGCTTCACAGGAGTATAATACAGAAGATGGAGATATTTAAAGTGTATGATACGCAGTCTGCTACTGCCCGATATTTGCCCTGTTTGCTGGCAGCAAAATGTCCATTGGGCGTCCAGAAGAGAATTGCCCAGGTCCTCTTCCCATCTAGCCTATGCATCCTGAGTAGTATGTGGGCTGTCTATCTGAGTGGTTCGATAAAGCAGGGACACTATATGGGTGGGAGTAGGCCTCTAAAGAAGGGCATGCAGTGGTATCAGAGTGGGTGGTTCATTTGGAAAGTGGGTGTTGGCGGATTTCACATTGTGCCGGAGCCTTACATACATAAAGAGCTCCATAGTTGTAGGTTGGCAATCTTTAAAGAACTGTTCGCGGGTGAGAAATGTACCCCCCGCGTACAGTGCCCCCAGGTGTGGATGTCGAATTTTTGAAGCATTTGTCTGCATCTTCCCTCTTGTGTGACAGCAGAGGGGAGTACATCTCACCTACTTTCATGCTAACAGCAACTGCCCTCCATGCACTGTTGGTGCACTCCACTGTAGTGGGGTCCTTACAATTAAGGTCAGTCTGTGTGCTTATATATGCCGGGTAAGGGGTCGGGACCATAGGCCAATGTTCCACTGCGAGGTGTGGCATGTATGGTGGCGGGTGCATCCACTATGCAGTGAAGTGTGCCTGGGCGCAGCAAAAGTACAGCTCCATGTCCTGCACTTCGAACCCGCCCTTGTCGAAGGGAAGAGTCAGTGTCTCCCACTTAAGTTGGGGTTGCTTGCCTCCCCAGGTCAGTCAAATAATCTGCAATTTGAGTGCTTTGAAGAAGTGTTTGCTGGGTTCATAAGGCATGTTTATGAAGAGGTAGAGTAGCTTTGGAAAGATCACTATTTTGATCAATGCTACCCGTCCTGCTAAGGAGAGAGGCATAGCAATCCACCTGGTAATGGAGTACGTTAATGTACCCAGCACTTTGCCTTTACTGGCCCTCATAAGGTGTTCCCTGTCCCTAGTGATAACTATCCAGAAGTATTTGATTTCGCTATCTTACCAAGTCAAGGAAAAGTCTGGTATGTATCTCTTGACCGCATCTGTGAGAGGGAAAATCTGTGACTTGCTCCAGTTGATGTTGACCCCCGAGTACCCTCCGAACTGCAGAAACGTCCGCAGTATGGGGTTGAGACTATCCTCTGGGTCGCGTATATATAGAGTAAGATCGTCGTCATATAAGGAAATTAGGATTTGCCTTTCGAGATATTGAAGAGCGTAGTGGTGATGGTGCTGTCTAAGTTTAGCTGCCAGTGGCTCCATGGCCAGGTCAAATAGTAGAGAGGAGAGCGGGCACACCTGTCTCGTTCCCCTTGTGATGCAGAATCTAGGGGAGCACATCCCATTAATGATCAGCTTGGCCTGTGATTTAGTATACAATAGCTGGATCCAGGCCAATAAAGGGGGAGGAAAGCCAATCCGTTTAAGGACGCTCGCCAAGTAGTCCTACTCAAGGGAGTCAAACGCTTTGGTGGCATCTAAAAAAACAGCCACCGCAGCTACGTCTGTGTCGGTGTCTTGCATGAGAGCGAAGAGAGTTTGCAGACTATTTGTCGCTCTACCTGGCACAAAGCCGGACTGGTCTGGCAAAACTAACGTGCTCATCATGGGGCTTATTCAATTGGCTAGTAGTTTGGCCAAGATTTTGACATCACAATTTATGATCGAGAGCGGCCTGCATGGTTTTCCTGGTTTCACTATAGAAATAATGAGCGCTTCGTGCATTGTGTGTGGAAGTATGCCTGTCTCTCTGGCCTCTTCATAAACTTTTTTCAGCATCGGAATAAGGGAGTCACAGTATGCTTTATAGAATTCTGCAGTAAGGCTGTACGGGCCAGGGGCCCAACCAGACCGTAGCTGCATAATTGCAGTGCGTATCTCTGCGTCTTTGAAATCTGCTAGTAGGAATTATCTCTGGGTGTAACCCACCCATCCCAACGCTATATCCTCAAAGTATGGCTCAAACTCTATTGGCTGCGTTCTGTGTGTTGTATATAGGGTCTTGTAGAACATATGAAATGTCTCTAGGATGTCTGAGGTGTCCCTGTTTATGTGGCCATCTGAATCGATACCCTCCAGTATGGTACTGGAAAATCATGGTGTTCGAGTCAGCTCAGCCAAAGCCTTCCCTGGGTGTTCCCCTTCTCCATGTTGCCGGACGCGATAACATTTCCCCCCAAGACATGCATTCACACTCTGCTATCTCCTGATAGTCTTTCAGCTTGTCTCTAATCTTCTTCTGCTGGTCTGGACCGGGTTCAGATTGCAATTGTCTCTCTAGTTGCGTAAGTTCAGCCTCTAGCTTCCCAAGCGTACTGCGGATGTCTTTCAGGCAATACATATCCCCCTTATAGTCACTTTAAAGGCCTCCCACACCGTGGAGAACTGCGTCACTGTGTCAATGTTGTGTGAGAAAAAATCTGTAATTTCTTCCTCCAATTCTGTTCGCAATGGGATGTCAAGCAAGGCAGTCACTGGCAGTCTCCAAGACTGATATGGTGTCAGTGTGCAAGGTGGGGTAAGGGCCATCAGCACAGGTGAATGATCAGAATACGTACGTGGAAAATGTTGTGAGTTAGTCAGCGATGCTTTTAAGCCTCTGGTTAAAAAACACCCATCTATGCATGACCATGAGGAGTGCACCATGGAGTAGCATGTGCCCTCTCTATCAGTTGGGTGTAGGCTTCTCCATGCATCCAATAGCCCATGTTCTATAACTATCTCCCGCAGCTGTCTTTGGGTGTGCGTGTAGTGGTGGGGTTGTGGGTGCTGTCGATACAGTGTCGGGTCCAAGGTGACGTTGAAGTCCCCGCCCCAAATCATGTGCGTGGAGCCTATATCTACAACCTTCCCCCATATGATATTGAAGAACTCGGGGTCATCGGCGTTGAAACCATAACAGCATGCAATCGTTATGGTCTGGGCTGCCATTCTCCCCCACATAATGCAGTATTGACCTTGCGGGTCTACCATTTCCACCATGGCTACATATTGGACATTCTTTTTGATAAGGATTACTGTTCCTCGCGCATAGATGGAGTATGTCGAGAAGCATCTATGCGAAGCCCATCGGGTCGCAAAAGTGGTCGGGCTGAGGGGCCGATATTGGTTTCCTGCAGTAGGGCACAGTGTTTGTTTTGTCGGTCTAAGTAAGCCAAGACATGTTGGCCTTTCCTGGGGTCCCCAAGGCCGCGCACATTCCATGTGATGAAGTTGTAACTAGGCGGATCTGGGTTGGCCATTCATAACGTGCAGTCCATAGGGTGCATAGTGCGCGTGTCTAGCGCTGTTTGCTTGAGTGATGTTGTAGCTTTCAGCGTTGCCTGTGATCTGTGCTAATATGAGTGTTGCCAACTCCCTTCCCTACCCTTCCCTCCCCCCTCCCACACCAGCAGCCCAAACCTACATTGGTGATTCCCACCCTTATCCCTACCCTGTAGCTCTCTAACTGGGTTCCTTCCAACTGTAAACAAATCTTCCCCATGGATAACCAAACTGGGAAAAGCAGGGAAAAAGGAAAATATGTCATTATAGGGATGTCTTTCTGGGGAGGCGCAGGAGGGCACATCAGGTCTACCACATTGGTACGAGGGTGTTCAGGACAGTAGTTTGATAACCCAAATGTCCAGTAAACGCAGGTGTAGTTCTGGAGATGTTGTTGGTTGCGTCTAGTCTAGGTGCCGTATCTATGCTCAAGTTGCAATGTCCCATTAACGGCCAACAAGGTTGACACAGTCAGTCAATATCCTCCATTACGCGGTGCAGCAGCCATTATAGCTTTTTGTCTGTACGCCGGTTGAGTGTCTTGCATCCTTTTCACTCTGGGTCAGATAGGGCTGATTGTAAGTGGGAGGGACTAAAAGTCGCTTCTTGCTAGGGCGAGCGCCTGGTGATGGTCTTTAAAAAATCTGCAACGTGCTGCAGATTTGTAAAAAAGTGTTGCTTCCCCTGATGTGTTATGCAAAGGCGGGCTGGGTAGAGCATCGCATAGGAGAGGTTTGCCTGCTGGAGCTTATTCTTGACAGGACCACATTTTTTACGAGCTTCTTGGACCGCCAATGTGAAGTCTGGGTAGATTGCAATGGCGGATCTTTCTAAGGATATTTGCTGCTTCTCTCGTGCCATGCGGAGGGGGGTGTCTCGATTGCGGTAGTTTAACAACGATGGGGCATGAAGGAGCTCCCAGAGGGGGTCAACTGGTAAGAGATTGGTGCACCTTTTCTACTATTAGCATGGCAGAGAACGCACTTCTTTCAAAAACCGTCGTCAGCAGGCGTTCACAAAGTCCTCCATTCGTCCAGTGTATGTGGTCTCTGGTATTCCTAAAATTCAGAGGTTATTGCTGCGTGATCTCAATTCTAAGTCCTCATTTTTAGCCGCGATCACCTTTAGGAGCCACTCCATGTTGTTCAAGTGCTTTGTGCTTCCCGCGGTTTTGTCCTCCAGATTAGATCTGCATTGCTCGGTGTCTTTGATGTCCTCTTCATGTTGATCTATTTTATAGGTGATGTTCTCCATGTTGGTGCTCATCACATCCATCTTAGCCACAATGTAGGTAAGGCTTGTTTTCACTGCAAGTAGAAGTTCCTTGAGGTCTTCAGACGAGGTCTGACTCCCACAGAGCTACCCTCTGCCATGGTCTGCTTGGGTTCACTATGCTCACGGGTAGATTTACAGGCCTCAAAATGCAGCTTTAATTGTCTACCATCAGGTTTTCCCATGCTGCACACTCTTTGCGTCTAAGGATAGGCTTAATGATGGCGGAAGTTTGCTTCGTTCACTTGCACAGAAATTGCGCCTTAGCTCCTGGTTAGCGCTTTCCGTCTCGGCGCGCTTTTTGGCACGTTTAGTGACAGTTCCTCTAAAGGGCGCCCACCGCCTTATGCATATAAGGGCACCAGTTCAGCATTGTAGCTTTTTCTTCCCCCGGTGAGTGTATACTGCGTTTTCCTGTCTTTACCAGCTCAACGGGCTTCAGAGTCTGTGTCGCCTCCCCATTTGGCTATGAAGCATGGCAAGCGGCTCTGCTGCTGCCAGTGATCAGGTCTTAGTGCCTTTCCAAATACTACTGGCACATGTATGGCTTACTCTCTGCTGCGCTTATGCCCCCAGCTCAGCCTGGAGGGCGCCGTGATTGATAGCCGGTTCCACGCGTTTCGTCTCTGCTCTTTTATTTGTTCCCCCTTGTACTTCGCGTGGTGTGCAACGCGGGCCTTCCTCTTCCTCAGTGCTACTCACAGCGCACGGCAGCTGAGTTTCTCCACACCACAGTGTGGCACTCTCGCTGTCGGCTAGCCCGCAATGCAGCCCAGGTTCAGCCACTGTCAGCAGGCAACAGCGCCGGTTACGCGCATTCAGTAGCTACTTGCTATCTTCCTTCAGGCCGTTTTCTACTCACGGTTGCAGCGCGGGTAGGTCACTTCCTCAGCACCATCCACAGCGCAGGGCAGCTCCGCTTCTTTGCACAGAAGTGCACTACACTCATCCACGACTTGGTTTTCGCGCAGTGTCTGCCAGGGTACACATCCGTATTGCACCACCCCTGCTAATCTTGTCGCAATCGGGAGGGTTAATTTTGCTGTAATGCGGCCGCCATTTTGTCCTCAGCGTGGTATCCAGCAGTCCCAAGTCCCTTTCCACGGCTTCCCGGGCTCTATAACAACCGCTACTGCCGTCTCAGTCGGCAGCAGGTTCTCCGGTGCTGATCTCCGCTTAATGATGATCAGTATGTGGGCATTTGGGCAGGATAATTCTGCTGCTCGGTCCCGAACCACAAGAGCCTCACGCAAGTGCGGCCATCTTGCTTGTGCGCCCTTAGTGCCTCCCTGTTTGTGTGTAGTCTGAGTGATGCAAGCATCATGTGTTTGAGGGAGCCATACTAATCAAGGCCTGCACTATCCATTTTGAACATTTGCACAAGATGGAGGGGAAGCTGTTTTCCCAGACAGTGTAAGTGTATTGATGACATTTCTGAACTTGGAGGTAGGAGATCTAAACATTGAAGTGAGGGGAGTAATACCCTGGACCCTTATGTCTGTAATCTTGTAATAACTCTCCATGGCAGTTCTGGGTGGGAGCTGTGAAGACTGAAACCATGGTTGCCAAGGCTCAGTTCGGGCTGTGATCATAAGACAAGATTAGTGGCATGTGCTTAATCACATCATCATCAGATCATCGCCCGGTGTGTGGCTGCATGATCACCAGAGCATTTTAATTTGAAAGCTGCATCATTACATATGTATTGGCCTTTGTGTAGCTGCATTGTCACTTCTGTACCGGCACATATATGGTCACACTGGAACCAGGGTTTCGACCGCTACATTGCCGCATCATGATCAAAGACTTGCCCTGTGTGTGGCTGCATTGTAATTAGAACAACCAGCCTATAGGGGACTTCAACATCTGGCCAATGAATTAGCATTACCATCTCCCCATCTTCCTGAACAGTTGTCCATCATATGTTGCGAAACACAACATGGAGCTCCCAGCTAGCAAGCCACCTCGCAGAGGCAAACACGCTGAGCTTGAAGTTGGCCGGCTGCCCTGAGGACTGATCCGCAGCATGCGGTTAGAAATATAAGACTGAACCATGAGAGACTGAGCCCAAGCCAGTCAAGTAGTGACAATGGCACCCAAGCTTTAATCAAGCAACAGCCTCCTACACTAAGGGAAGGAACCCTTGAGATCTTAAGAAGTTGGCTAGTAATATTACCTTTAAACATGAATTAAAGTACTTTTTTTCTTTAAAAGAATCACTGGCCTGGCCATTTATTTATTGAGCTGTTGTGTGATTGTGGAGCTGTGAGCCTGAATACCCACACACCACCTACTTGTGAAGTCTGTGACTGTTCATTAACCATTGCTACCACTGTGAGTCAGGTGCTGAAAGGACTTTACTTATCCTAGTTTGTAGAACCATAGTAGGATGGGCCTTGGGACATCAGAGGGAAATAACCTTAACCTCTCCACTCAATGCTCAGTAGCTCTTGCTTGCCTGTGGCCCCAAAAATGAGGTCTGACATTACCAATCAAATATCGATTGTATTAATAAACAATATTCTTTTTCAATAATGAAACCAAACTATTATCACAATTATTCATTCTTCTACTGAAAGATAAAGACCATAAATTATTATTCAGTCATTGTTAGACCTGTCAGCCTTAGAATCGTCTTCTCCCCAACGTTCTTGCTTCCTCCTCCACTTTTTCTGACATTGTATTTGCTGGTATCAGGACTCTGCATAATTAACCACTACTAAAGTGCTAAAATGTTTGTGTTCTCTCCTCTAAACATGGTAATATTGGTTTATCCCAAATTGGCACATTTAATTTACTTGTAAGTCTCCAGTAAAGTAGAACTAGCTTTGCCCGGGGCCTGTTATTAACTGCTCCCTGTGGGTCTACAGCGCTGATTGTACCACCCACTTTAAGTAGCCATTTAAACATGGCTCAAGCCTGCCATTTCGACCTGGCAAAATAAACCATTAGTCAGGCATAATGGGAAAAAATAACTGCTTCAAGTTTGATGTCTATGAATTCACAATTTAAAATGGTGAAGTCGAATTTTAAGTTGCAATTCTGAAAATGCCACTTTTATAAAGTTCAAGACAGACAGAATGAGGAACAAATCAAACAGTCACACACATTCAAGAGATTTGGATAATAAACATTGTTCTTTTGCTCACCTGCCACCCCAGTTTAGACTCAGCCATATGGAAATCAGTCTTGACCCTGCTTCTCATGGGAACAGTCTAGCCCGAAATGTTAAGCCCGGTCCTCCCGGAGCAGCAGCAAGCATCCTGGGACCAATTTGGGGGTATTATCCCTCACCAGCCAGGCTAGCTTGTGAGGCCAGGATCCACGTCTGCGCATCCTGGTGCATTTAGGGTAAGAAAGCAAGAGACACACAAATGATGGACGGAATGCTGTACAAATCAAACATTCACCCGCAGTAAAAAGATCTTGGTGAAATCCATCATTCTTTTGCTCACCATGCCACCTCAGTTTAAACCCAGCCATATGCCAATCGGTCTTGACCCTGCTCCTCCTGGGAACAATCCAGCCGAACTGCCTTTCAGGTCAGGCTGGACAGTTCCCATGGAGAGCAGGGTCAAGACTGATTTGCATATGGCTGGGTCTAAACTGGAATGGCATTGTGTGCAAAAAAAATGGATTTAACATTGATCTGTGACAGCGGGTGAATGCTTGATTTGTTCAGCATTTCGTCCATCATCTGTTCTTTTTGTATTTGTCGCCCTAAGTGGGAAGGGTATGCCCAGATATGGGTCCCCTGCTCACTACGCCACCAGATTCAAGCTGGCCTGGCTGTTGAGGGGTGACACCTTGAAACTGGTCCCAGAATGCTTGTTTCTGGTCCAGGGAGAAACTGGCCTGGCAGTTTGGGCTGGACAGTTCCCATGGAGAGCAGGGTCAAGACAGATTTGCATATGGCTGGGTCTAAATTGGAATGCTTTGGTATGCAAAAAAACTATGGATTTTTCCCAGATCTGTGACTGGGGGTGAATGTTTGATTTGATCACCATTCCATATATCAACTGTTCCTTTTGTACTTGTCACCCTAAGTGGGAAGGGCATGCCCAGATGTGGGTCCCGTGCTTGCTATTCCACCAGATTTAAGCTAGCCTGGCTGATGAGGTGTTACACCCTGAAACTGGTCCCAGGATGCTTGTATCTGGTCCAGGGAGGACCTGACCTGCCATTTCAGGCTGGACTGTTTCCATGGGGAGCACGCTCAAGACTGATTTGCAAATGGCTGGGTCTAAGTTAGAATGATGTGGCTCGGGGTGAATGTTTGCTTTGTTCAGCATTCCGTCCATCATCTGTTCTTTTTTTTGTTTGATGCTCTAATTGTGAAGGATATTTTTGATCTGGCCTGCAAAAAAACAATGGTTTTTACACATATCTATGATTGGGGTGAATTTTTTATTTGTTCAGCATTCCTATAATCCACTGTTCTTTTTGAATTTGTTGCCCTAAGTGGGAAGTGTTTGCCCAGATGTGGGTCCCATTCTCGCTACTCCACCAGAGCCAGGCTACCCTGGCTGATATGGGGTGACACCCCAAAACCCGTCCCAGGATGCTTGCTTCTGGTCCAGGGAGGACCTTACCTGGCAGTTCGGGCTAGACTGTTCCCATGGGGAGCAGGATCAAGAATGATTTGAATATGGCTGGGTCTAAGCTACAATGATGTGGCGTGTAAAAAAACAATGGGTTTTACCCAGATCTGTGACTGGGGGTTAATATTTGATTTGTCCAGCATTCTGTCTATCATCTGTTATTTTTGTATGTGTTGCCCTAAGTGGGAAGGGTATGCCCAGACAGGGGTCCTGTGCTTGTTACGCCACCAAATTCAAGCTAGCCTAGCTGATGAGAGTGACACTCTGAAACTGGTCCCAGAGTGCTTGTTTCTGGTCCAGTTTGGGCTGGACGGTTCCCATATGGAGAAGGGTGAAGACTGTTTTGAATATGGCTGGGTCTAAGCTGGAATGATGTGGCATGCAAAAAACAATGGATTTTGCACAGATCTGTGACTGGGATGAATGTTTAATTTGTTCAGTATTCCATCCCTCATCTGTTCTATTTGTATTTGTCGCCCTAAGTGGGAAGGGTATGCCCAGATGTGGGTCCCATGCTTGCTATGCCACCAGAGTCAAGCTAACCGGGCTGATGGGGGTGACACCCTGAAACCAGTCCCAGGATCCTTGTTTCTGGTCCAGGCAAGACCTGACCTGGCAGTTTGGCCTGAACTGTTCCCATGGGGATCAGGGTCAACACTGATTTGCATATGGCTGGGTATAAGCTAGAATGATGTGGCGTGTAAAAAAAACAATCGATTTTACCCAGTTCTGTGACTGGGGATGAATGTTTGATTTGTTCAGCATTCTATCCATTATCTGTTTTTCTTTTTAGTTTGTTGCCCTAATTGCGAATTGTATGCCCAGACGTGGGTTTCATGCTTGCTACACCAGCAAATTCACGCTAGGCTTGCTGATGAGAGGTTACTCCCAGAAACTAATCCCAGGATACTTGTTTCTGGTCCAGGGAGGACCTGGCCTCGCGGGTCGGGCTGGACTGTTTCCATGGGGAGCAGGGTTAAGACTGAATTGCATATGGCTGGGTTTAAACTGGAATGACGTGGCGTGCAAAAAAAATTATGGATTTAACCCAGATCTGTCACTAGGGGTGAATATTTGATTTGTTCAGCATTCCGTCCATCATCAGTTCTTCTTGCTTTTGTCACTCTGAGTGGGAAAGGTATGCCCAGACGTGGGTCCAGTGCTCGCTATGCCACCGAATTCAAGCTAGCCTGGCTGATAAGCAGTGACACCATGAAACCTGTCCCATGAAGCTTGTTTCTGGTCCAGGGAGGACCTTACCTGGTAGGTCAGACTGGACTGTTCTCATGGGCAGCAGGGTCAAGTCTCATTTGCATATGGCTGGGTCTAAACTGGAACGCTGTGGCGTGCAAAACAATGATGGATTGAACCCAAATCTGTGAATTGTGGTGAATGATTGATTTGTTCAGCATTCTGTACATCATCTGTTTTTTTGTGTTTGTCGCCCTAAGTGGGAAGTGTATGCCCATACGTGGGTCTCATGATCACTAGCCGGCGGTTTTAACTAGCCTGGCTGATGAGGAGTGGCTCCTAAAAACAGTCCCAGGATGCTTGTTTCATTTCCAGGGAGGACCCAGCATGGCCATTCAGGCTGGACTCTTCCCACGTTGAGCAGGGTCAGGACTGATTTGAAAATGGCTGGGTCTAAACTGGAATGGCGTGGCATGCAAAATAACCCAGGATTTGACCCAGATCTGTAACTGGGGGTGAATGTTTAATTTGTTCAGCATTCTGTCCATCATCTGTTATTTTTTCACATTTAGAAAGTTGCCATGCTCTTGCCTTAGCCATTTTGTGCCTGCATTCTGTCTCAGTCACAAGACTGGGTGCAGTTGACAATTAAGTTTTGTGTATTCCTCCTAGACAGCCACACACAATGGGAGCTTATGTGTGACTGGATGAGCCATCACTGTCAGGATGGGAGGGAGGAGCTGGACACAGCCTCACTTACACCTGAATAGGCTGTGCCCTGTTTCCGCACATATGGGCCTAACAACCATGCATTGTCATTCCAGACAGTTTGGAGCCAGGGCAAGGAGGCAGGGAATTCCTTGCACTTCAAATTCAATGTCTAGAAGATTCTCCCACCTTCCAGAACCAGGGCACCAGGGTATAAAAGATGGACCTCAGACACCACCACTTCATTACACTTCTATACAAATGGATACTCTGGCAGGAAAAAGGACTGCAGTGCTGCTGAAGGACTGCCACTCTTTTGGACTCCTGTTTTGCTGTGCTCACCTGCTCCCTTCTTTTCTGGGTGAGAAGGACTGAACCTGCATCACTTGAACCCAGAACCCAGAGGACTCCAAGGACTTGTTCGCTGGCCTACTGATCTGAAGCCTCAGGGATATAACAGGCTTTCAACGACCTTGCATCTGCGTCTGGACTCTGTCATCTGTGAGTCTGCCCTGCCAAATGGTGCCACGCCAGTCCTGGACCCTTGGTAGAGGGCGTAAGCAGCTCTACTAGCCTGCAGATCCAGCAGAAGTGACACATCTCCTCTGCTGGCTGGCACAAACCCAAGCAGAACTGACTCAATGCTGCCGCTGCATGAATTGCACCCATTGCAAAGAATCGTATCACTGATGCAGCCTGCATCAACTTTGGAACCTCCAGCATAGGCCCTCATATCTCTCATTGACAGCAAACTTGACGATGAGGCCGGACTCCGCATCGCAGCCCCGCAACTTTTCCGAAGTGACATATCACCCCAAGTGGGCGTTGCATCCCTGACACTGAATTTTGCATTGCAAGCCCCACCGATGGGATCCTCAACATCAATGCAACAGGACCTCGAACCACAGCCTCACCACATCTCAGAAACCAATGCATCGCCTCGGCTGCACGTTGCATCTTAGTTGCAGAACCAGGCAACGCTCTGCAAAACAGGATTGAAGGTACTTTTATTCAGCAGGCCTAACCGGGTCCCTGTAGTCGGCCTTTGCTCCATCGCGGTTGCCCTGAACTTGTGACTGTGTCCCAGGCTGGCACGACCAGATATACATAGCTGGAGATTTTCGTTCTTGGCGCTATTTTATTTAAAATCTTTAAGATTCAACATCTCCGGTTCTACTGATTGGATTGTTGTCATTTTGGCCTTGTTTTATTTATTTCGAAATGACTCTTTTTAACTACCTGTGTTGTGGGTGCCTTTTCTGGTGTTTTTTCACAGTGTTACTGCTTGAAGTGTTCCACAAATACTTTACCCTTTGCCTCTAAGTTAAGCCTGACTGCTCTGTGCCAAACGTTTACTTGTGCCTTACCCTGATAAAGATTGTTATTGCAGCTTGACGATTGCTCACACCCCAGTCAAGCAGTAACCCAATTTCATACAGTCATTCTTCATGGTTCCAGTCGGAATTATTATGAAAACAATCAACACTAATTTCTTCTGCAAATGGAGAATATAATCTATAAATTGATCTTCAATAATCCATAACATAAATTACATATGAGTAGTCACAGCTACAGCATACACCAATTTCAGGACACAGTCACTTTCTCAAAGATTAACTTTAGGTACTTTCCAAGTTTGCTCAAAAACGTTTAGGAAATTCAAAAGGGTTAGACCTATTCTTTACACAAGCCTACCATAATCTCCTCCTACAAAAGACTGCACTGTCACTCATCTAGATGTTTTAATGCTACGATTATGCCAATATGACATCAAGAAGTTTTGCAGTTTAAGTGATCAAGCCACTTCAAGACATACAGTTTAAATATGGATTACAATAGGATGCCTCAATTCAACACCAGGTGTTTGATGTTATCTAATGTGGATAAGTAACCAAATATTATTTTGTTTTCACTAAAGGAGTTTTTTTTTACCAAATTGTGATGTATTAAGGATTTCTACTTGTTTAAAGGTGGTACAGTAATACTATTGCAACCATGCAGTTAATTGTTTTCTTTTTTATTGAAGATAAGTTGTACTACTTTCATATTTTGTGTGATGACTAGACACTTCTGGTCAAGATGGAATGCTTTTATTCATGTTCTAGGCTTGGGCAGCCAGCTGGTGGAATGTTCAAATCAATGGCCATAATGAAATGTAGAGGGAAGTAGAAGCTGTGGTCCATTCGGCTTCCAATGGCTAGTACAAAAATCAGTAGGGGGGTAGAATGGACCACTTGTCCTGTGTCATCAGGGTCTTAGTTAATGTGGGATACCATTGTTGTAAAAAACCCTCATATACGTACACAGGCGATGGGCAGTATATGTTGATTCTCCGCCTCAGTGTACCGTAACAGCATGATCATTGGGTCTTTTCCTATGTCAGTATGCTGACCTCCACCTGGAGGTAGACTAACTGGGTTGACAGTAGTGGCCAGGAATAAAAAACGAGGGTGTGTTTGTGCTCAAAAGTAAAATTCCTTACATCAAATCTCGTGTAGTTTTATTCCTGAGATCTGTGATGTGGGAAACTAAAAACAATATCGTGCGTGTATAGACCCAGTTACTGGTCTATCGAACTGGTGATGGTGGTCAACATGTTTCAGCCTCGTGGGACCTCTAGAGGCTTTCGTCAGGACCGATAGGTTAAGAGCACATTTGTGGCTCCTAGTATGAAGGGGAGGTGTTTAATCACCACCCTAGTTATCTTAGGTCAGATCTGTGGTATCTGTACCTGAAAGGAAAATAATTAAATTGAGAAACATGTAAATAAGGTCACTATTTTGTAACATGATTTAAGTTGAAGTCTGCTGTGACGGTTAAGTTTAATCGCTGTCCCTGAGTGTCCATATTGGGATCGGGTGCGAAAAGGAGGGGGCGTATCTTAACACAATTCACTTTGCCTAGGATTAGATAAGAGCACAAAGGGTAATAGAAGGTAGAATCTTCACATAAGTGTCAAAAAGTGTAGTGAGGAAGAAGTAGACTACACACATATGTCATGAAGATATGCTAGTCAAGTTGCCAAGGTGTAGTACACAGTTAAGTAAGGGTCAAAAAATAAATTGTTTCTTGGTAGTAGGAATTGTGGTGCTATGATGTTCTGCACCGTTGTGGAATTAGAAGTTAATCGAAGTTACAAAAACTCTATGAGACATCGAGCTTTTAAAAGTGTTCCAAGAGCGGGGCGTGCGCTTTAATGGTATTATCTATTGTGTGGCGATTGCTCGTTACTGCCGCAGATGAGGTCAAAGGTAGAGAAGGCCTCAATGCGGCAGTTAGTCAAGACCGCGGTTCGTCAAAAGGTATTTTTCCGCGGAAATTGCATGCGTTAGCACCTTATCGGCTGGTCTTTGCTGGTATCGTTGTTAATGCTAAAAAACATGTCAATAGAGACCGGATACTTCAGCATTTATAATCTTTTACAAAGAAAGTGCCCCCAACGATATTGAGTACATGAAAATATACATAGTTCATTACCTCCGATCTCATAGGATATTGCTCCCTCGGGATACCAGCGAGCCGGGAAAGCCCATTGCTGTTTGGGAAAAGGGATCGGGTTAGTTACCGTCTACTCATGGTTGGTTGAATTGAAGAGTTTACCTCCGCGAGATATCACCGTGTGATATCTAGGAAGTCCAGTTGTTGCTTGTGTGCTGTATACGTAAATTTAAGACATTTGTCTCTCGTGTTTATCCAATTACATTAAATTTACGGATACAGCGGACAAGAAACAACTGGACTTCCTAGGTATCACAATTTTCACAGGCAGTGGCATACTGCAATCTAAAACCTATTACAAACCAACAGCGAGGAATAGTTTACTTTCATATAGTAGCTTTCATCCTCGCCCCCTGAGAGACAATCGACCTTATATCCAGTTTTTGCGTTTGAAACAAAAATGCAGCAATTTGGAAGATTACAAAAAACAGGCAAAAGATTTGGAAAATAAACTTGTGAAAAGAGACTATCCAATCAGGACAATAAAGAAGGGCCAGAAAAGAGCTTGCAATAAACCAAGAGAAAACCTGTTACAGACTACGCAGCGTGATGAACCTGAAGATCTACTGACTTGCGTCACCACGTACAACACATCATCAAATACAGTAAAAAAGATCATTAATAAGAATTGGAGAATCCTCACTTCAAACACTTTAAAATGGCATAGACCTAGGTTTGCTAACAAGAGGACTAGGAACATAAAAGACGTCCTAGTACACACAAGACCAAGCATGACGCCAAAAAGAGATACAATAACTTCAATATGGAATTTAGATCCCATAACAGGACATTATCCCTGTGGCTCATGCTCTGTGTGCAAGCTACAAAAGTGACAAAGAACCTGCAACTCCTCCTTAATCTGAAATGGGAATTACGTAATCATACAAACTGTAATACCACATATGCAGTATATATGATTGTCTGCCCCTGCGGACTAAAATATATAGGAATGACTTTCCGCAAGATCAAGCAACGCATTATTGAACATAGGAGCAATATCACATGCAGGAAAGCAACCACAAGAATGAGCAGACACTTTATTGAGACAAACCATCTTCCAGAAGACATTGATTGGGTGGTACTAGAAACCCTATTGATAAAAAACAACAATGCTGAAAGAATTCTGTATGAGAAAGAGCAACGATGGGTTCATCGCCTCAAGACTGACCAGGAAGGGCTGAATGATATCCCCTGGCATTCACTAGCCTAGACACATAATACCAACTCTGTCCTGATACCTTGGTCAGAAGCAGCCTGTCTAACAAATACACGGTCTCTTCCTTAAGACCAACCCTGTTGTAGGTACCTACCATATGATGACATACACAATGTAGCCTCATATTGCCCGCCTCTGCCCCATACTGATGACTTTCCAGATGAGCACCACAATTTCTAATTACCGAACCTAATTATTAAACATAATAATACCAACACTCCCCGTGTTGCAATACATACAACAGCAACCGAAAACGCATTAATTTCCTCTGCAAGTCGCAGTATAGTCTTTTTTTCCTTTTTTCTTCTTTACAACATGGGCCTTTGTGCCAACCAATATTGCCAACCACGAACAGGCTACAGTCCTCTGTCTATTTTTACAAACTCAGATGATGTAAAAAGCGAACCACGAAGGGCCCGCGTCAACCGGGTAACCACTTCCAGAGCCAACACAAGTTTTGTCGACGGGGAACCGGTAAGCCTCGCGGAGGTAAACTCTTCTATTCAACCAACCGTGAGTAGACGGTAACTATCCGATCCCTTTTCCCAAACAGCAATAGGCTTTCCCGGCTCACTGGTATCCAGAGGGAGCAATATCCTATGAGATCGGAGGTAATGAACTATGTATATTTTCATGTACTCAATATCGTTTGGGGGCACTTTCTTTGTAAAAGATTATAAATGCTGAAGTATCCGGTCTCTATTGACATGTTTTTTAGAATTAATAACGATACCGGCAGCGACCAGCCGATAAGGTGCTAACGCATGCAATTACCGCGGAAAAATACCTTTTGACGAACCGCGGTCTTGACTAACTGCCGCATTTGAGGCCTTCTCTACCTTTGACCTCATCTGCGGCAGTAACGAGCAATCGTCACACAATAGATAATTCCGTTAAAGCGCACGCCCCGCTCTTGGCACACTTTTAAAAGCTCGATGTCTCAAAGAGTTTTTGTAACTTCGATTAACTTCTAATTCCACAACGGTGCACAACATCATAGCACCACAATTCCTACTACCAAGAAACAATTTATTTTTTAACCCTTACTTAACTGTGTACTACACCTTGGCAACTTGACTAGCATATCTTCATGACATGCGTGTAGAGTCTACTTCTTCCTCACTACACTTTTTGACACTTATGTGAAGATTCTACCTTCTATTCCCCTTTGTGCTCTTATCTAATCCTAGGCAAAGCGAATTGCGTTAAGATACACCCCCTCCTTTTCGCACCCGATCCCAATATGGACATTCAGGGACAGCGATTAAACTTAACCGTCACAGCAGACTTCAACTTAAATCATGGTACAAAATAGTGACCTTATTTACATGTTTTTCAATTTAATTATTTTCCTTTCAGGTACAGATACCACAGATCTGACCTAAGATAACTAGAGTGGTGATACTAGGAGCCACAAATGTGCTCTTAACCTATCGGTCCTGATGAAATCCTCTAGAGCTCCCACAAGGCTGAAACATGTTGACCACCAACACCAGTGCGATAGAACAGAAACTGGGTCTATACACGCATGATATTGTTTTTAGTTTCCCACATCACAAATCTCAGGAATAAAACTACACAAGATTTGATGTAAGGAATTTTATTTCACACTTTTGAGCACGAACACACCCTCGTTTTTTATTCCTGGCCACTACTGTCAACCCAGTTGGTCTACCTCCAGGTGGAGGTCAGCATACTGACAAAGGAAAAGACCCAATGTTCATGCTGTTACGGTACACTGAGGCGGAGAATCAACATATATCGCCCATCGCCTGTGTACGTATATGAGGGTTTTTTATAACGATGGTATCCCACGTTAACTAAGACCCTGTTGACACAGGACAAGTGGTGCATTCTCCCCCCCTATTGATTTTCATAATGAAATGTACCCGCAGAAAATTGCTCCCATTGATATGATTGGATTGGTATCATAGAAGTGTTTTCTAAAATAGCAAGGTTTTCAATTCTCATGCAAGCGTTCTAAATACAGATATATTTTATAAGTATATGCCAAATATCAATTGTGGTATAGTAGATTGATGTGTTAAGAAAAGTACATCTTTACTTATCTTTCTTTACTTACCTTCACAAAATGTATGTTGACAATATTTCTGTGATATTTTTGTAGCACAATATTTTTGTTGTTGATATTCTGACTTACAAGTACCACGCTTGGCTTGACTTTTATCATTGTCATATGATACTCTTTTATAGTATGTTACATTTGGTTAGGCAATATTGTTACACTAAGCTGGTATGTTATTCTCTGCTATGTTATGCTTTGTGGAAGTCAATGTGGCATGTTAATTATTTTATTAGCAAACAATTCCAGAATCTGGCACATAAAAGATGAGTAGAATTTATAACTTGGGAAGACATGACTGAGTTTATATGATACATTAAATGTGACCAGCTGAGTTTTGTACAATGCTGGTTTAGGAAAATTGTATTGTATTTACATAGCTGATTATATTCTAGAGAACCATACTATCCCTTTAAGATGATATGTATCTATTTTTTAACATTTTTCTGTAGCGTAGTTGCAACAGGTTGTATCAATACACTTTACAATAAAACAAGGAGCATAGCATGGAAAGAACATCTCTAAATTACAGGTAACGTTCCATGGAGGGAGAGGGCAGCAAGTATTAATAAGGTAGTAACATTAAACGAACAACTGTACACTGGTAATGTAGTTTGAGGATCAAACTATAGGTAGTGGACTTACGGCTTCTGGAAAAGGTGTGTTTCTAAATGTTTCCTGAAGGAGAGAAGAGTGGATTGTGTTCTTAGAAAGATAGGGAGAGAGTCCCATAGATTAGCTGTGATTCCTGAAAGTATTGATTTATGACTTTAGATGCTTTAAACTTTAGTGTTTGTAATACAACTGAATATCTGCTATTCAGAGATCGCAGTCCTCCAGAAATGTTGAAGCCCAGTGAATTTACTGTAAGACAAGAAGTTGAGTTGATGCCATCAATCTTTACTTCATTTAGTATTGTTGAATCAAATCTGTTCTGAGTGTTAGAGGAGATGAGCAAGAATTCAGTTTTCTATTCATGAGGCATAAGTCTGATACCCAAAGTTAAACAGTCTTGTGACCACAGTGCCAAAAAGTGATTTCATCAATGGAAATGTTTGTTAAGTATAGTTGCATATTGCCTGCATATTGCTAAATAGGGCCTCTTGACTCTTTCATTTTGGTTCAAGGTAGAGGTTAAAGAATATGGGAAAATAATGAATCCTTAAGAGCTCCAACATAACATAGTTTAAATTCTAAGGTGTTCATGGCTATCTTCACCATCTCTTCCTCCTGGGATAAGAATTAGGTGAGCAAGTTTAATAAATGATATTTCAATCTGTTTCTGTTTTGCAATGCATTCAGTAGTTTATTTTCTGGCAGCACCCCCACTTGTCAGTGTTGCTGTGTCATTGTGAGTGCCTGATCACAAACTCTATATGTGTGGCCACTCCATGTCATGTATAGCAATTTTGCCTTCACAGCCCTGCATCTCTCACACAAAGATGACCTCCCTGAATAGATCTTGTTCAGCTTTAGTAATGTTAACTATGTCCTGGTCATATTTTTTAACTAGACCAGTTTAAATCTAGCATTTCACTATATGCTTTAACTTGCATACTAGATTTTTCCAATACCGTATCTGAGATCTGTTAGGGAGGCTCTGAAAGCCATCTGTCTTTCACAAACAATGCAGCCTCTCCTTTAACCTCAAGAGGTTAATAGCCACGTATCCTCTCTGGCTTTGATTTAGCACAAACACTGTCTAGGTGTCTTCTGGGGCTTCTGAAAATGACTACTCTTGCAGTCCACGCTGTATGAGAGTGGTACAAAAAGTGGCCTGTGCAGATGAGAATATCTTCGCATCTAAGCGAGTATTACAACGTTCCTTCCCATACATAGATTCCCTACAGTGTTACTCACAAGTGCTTAATATATATGAAAAAAAGGTAAGTGCCAGGGCCCTTCTCGGTAGGCGAAGGAAGCCTGCGCCACCCATTCCCCCTGCCTGCGCTGCCAATGACAGTAGCAACACAACTACTAACCATCGCACTCCTATTAGTTATCCAATTCAGATTATTCTGATGAATTTCGACTTAATAAACACACTTGTTGTGCTCATCTCAAACATAAAAACAGCGCCACCAGGTGGTGGACTGTCACTACAGCCAGTGCTGAAAATGTAGTGCCGGTGCCGAGCAGCGGAAACCACGGGCTCAAATCAGGTGCAGTAACTCACATATCCTGTTCGATTATTTTTAAAGACCAAATACACAACAACAACACATTCGCTGCAACAGGGGGTCTTTTCATTACCATTTTGGCAACCCTTTCCAGTACCCAAACTAAGGGCACCATTAGCATGGCGGGCGAGTGATCCCTGTCTGTTGAAACTGATCAAAAAATAACAGTACAAACCAAAGGCAGGTAAATGTGTCAAAGGAGGACATCAATATCCAGGTGTTACTTAATTTGCCAAAGAGGTATGTGATAAATAAATACTGTAAACTTGTTTTGAAAAGTAAGCAAAAATAAATAAACAAGCATTTGGAATGCAATCGGTCTTGCCTTTGGGACCTTATATGTATTTAGCTATGCAACACATTAGCCTGGGTGCTGAAACATCTACTGTTCTTTAACATGGAGAAAAAGTAAGCACCAAACTGCGTGACATGCCAGGTATGGGAACACATAGAGAGAAATATTGCCTTTCAGCTGGAAATGGTATAGTCCAAAGCTCTGTTTTTAATATAAAATCAGGGCCTTCGGTGGTCATATCACTGAAAATACAAGATTTTAAAAAAAAATTATTGTCTACGGGTGCTCGTGGAATCTAGAGAATTGTAAAGTGATTCTGGTATTCTACTGACCTCTGCTGGTCGTTTTCTATTTAAGAAAGTTAAATAGAGGCAGTTGTCAGAAAACTTTAAAAAAGAAATTCCCTCAGCAGAAAGCAATTCTGCTATTTTACTGACCTTTACTGGTCGTTTTCTATCATGTCAGTTAAATAGAGGCACTTGAACAGAAAAAAAAAGTCCCTAAGCGGAAGCAGACAAGTCCTAGGGCTGATCTCCAGAACCCACAAAGTACATGAACATATAACAATATACTAAAGTATATACAAGAGGTCTCAAATGCTCGACCTAAAAAAGGACTGGGAGTACATTTAATCCCTAAGGATAAACATATGCAAAGAGTGTCCAAATTGTTCACGGATTCCATCAACAAAGCATTAATAATACTGCTAAACAGGAACGAATCAACACACCTAGAAAAGGGTAGGTGTGTTACTTAGTTTGAAATGGCAAAAGCCAGTCAACCATAATAGAAAAGCAGACAAATATTATGGCTAAGATAAACAATTTGCTGACCTCTATTGACTACAAAATTAATGAATAGTTTAATTAACGCTGGTGAATTGGGCATAGGAAGAGGCCAGATGCACTAGCATGATGTGCTCCTGCGCCTTTATCCTAGACCAACTTTCAAGTGTACCAACTGCATTTCATACAAGTGATCATTAAAAAAAATCTGTTTCTACACAGACACATTAAATCCTACTAGATGAAGAAGTTTACGCAAAAGAGAGTCATTACCTCAACTTAGATTGACAAAATCAACAAATACCCAAAACAACATCAATAAATTAACCCTTAAACCATAAAGAGCGAATTATAATAGGAATAAGACACAGGACAAGAACGCTGTGCTCTTCCTGTGACCAAGAAAAATAATCAATATTTGTCCATAAAAATCAGAAAGAAATCAGAAAAGGTTAAGGAAACGAAACAGAGCAAAGATTCAAGAACAGGGAAAAGTTAAACACCATGCAACATATACTTTAAAACAAAAACCTATCCAATCTTCACCACACCAAAAAAAATCAGACATTCACAGGGAATATAAATACAGCAGTTAAAGAAGAAGCAGAAACTTCCCTTTTTAAAAATACTGATCATTTAAAATTTAAATGAATGCAACTCTAGAGAAATATGGAATACTGACCCAGCTTCCAAACCTATGAAAATCCCTGGCTCTACCCAGAAATCGATAAGTGGAGGCAGTGCAAAAGATAGTAGTAATATAATCAAAGTCCCGGAAGATCCACACATTTTAATTCAAAACGAAATGAGGAGCAATAATAAAGAAAACTCTAATGACCAAAAGACTACAGAAACACAATATGATCCAATGCAAACATTGGACAGCCCTTCACATTGCCTCACCACTTGAGAAGACTTCATTGGCACCAAAGATTTAAGATTACTAAATTATATACCGTTAAATGTCCACAAAGAGGGATCGTCGAAGTTAAATGATATTCACCCTACCACACTGAAAGCACCTCAGTATATGGAACAGAGAGCCCAAGACTACCTACATCAGAGCTACATTTTAAAATTACTCGAAGCATTGCCTTAACAAAATTACACCTTTTCCAATGCTTCAATCAATAATGTGACCTTTTAGGCACTTAGGACCAGAGAAATACATGAAACAACTGATGGTCTCATTTACAATATTTTGATGCACGGCAGCACAGTAAGTCTTCCTGCTGTGCTGCTGTGCATCAAAATGAATGGGCAGGAACGTGCCATATCTACAAGATACCGCACATTCCTGGTCTTCTCTCCTTCGCCAGTGCACAAACAGCAGCTGTGCGCCAGCACAGATACATTTGCATAATTTTACAAGAGTGCCTGCGCTGGGGGGATGATTATTTTTGTGC
The DNA here is from genome assembly GCF_964204655.1 of Triturus cristatus. Classification (NCBI taxonomy): domain Eukaryota; kingdom Metazoa; phylum Chordata; class Amphibia; order Caudata; family Salamandridae; genus Triturus; species Triturus cristatus. The sequence continues at coordinate 433,984,157 of NC_140588.1, forward strand.
AGGAAGGGATACCTTCCTGCACAAAAACAATCATTAAAGGAATTTTTCTCGCGGGGGCGTGGCCATCCGACAAGATGGTGGTCGCGACCTGGTGAGGCTCCGGACCCTGGGGGGATTATCCTGAGACTACACTGTGCCGCTGGGTGTAGCTGCTGCCCGGAGAGTTTCGTCGGACGCCCACTGCTGTCCTGCAGACGAAATTGGCTTTATCCCGGAGAACCAGGGATGGAGGATGGCAATTGCCAGTGGGCGCAAGGAGTGTGGCCGAATTACGGAGAGTCGTGGGAGCAGAGGAACACTCTGAGGCCCTCGGCGCCTACGACTGCCTGTGCCCTGGCGTTTGGAGCCTGAGGCGGTGGTTGTTTCTAACTGCCTGGGATTGGACGGCGGCCGGAGCGGGTCACCGGGTAACCGGATCAGACTACGGAGCAATGCACCAAAACAAGGCGGTGAGAGCACGAACTACGGGGAGACGGGCCGGGAGAGGAGGACCCTCCCCTCCCCCTATATTTTACTTTCTCTACTGTTTCTGCGGTCCTGCGGGGCCCTACGCTGCAGCGGACTGTGTGAGAGCGGGCAAGTACCTGGACTGGAGGCGAGATGTGCTGGCACATCGTGAGGTAACCTTTAGTTTTTAAGTTCCCGGCACCATTACCACTGTATACAGCTGTATATTCACACAGTGCTAATTATCCACCATTGTCTTTCCTTCCTCTGAACCCACCATTGAAGAACCCGGCTGGGTCCTCACGTGAGTTCTTTCTTTTCACTTTCCACTAAGGCACTTCACTAAGGCTGCGCCCTTTTAATATCAAAGTAACCATCCTCAATAGTAGCCTTTTGTCAGAGTTTCTCGCATCTGTGCCGGTACATGGGCCTCATGTTACTCTTTATTAATTTATTATAGATGTCCCTACATCGTTAGTCCTGAAGAGACCCCACATTCACAGAAGGGTCGAAACGCCGTCGACAAGCATATAGAACGGACCATAACCCAGCCTGTATCATTGTATACGTAGACTGTTGAAAAAGTGTATCTTAATGGTCGTTCTTTCTAACTTATGGAAACCCTTTATAAAACATCACACTTTGTAAAGTCACTTTTTGGTTCCAACTTTCACTTGGGGACACTATGCACAAAGTTTTGCGCTTTTGATTTAAAAGAAGTGTATATACTATTCACTGTTCTATATAAAATACTGTATTGAGTAAACTGTGTAGAAATTTCATTTTGCCCTCTGACATTACCAAGTCCTTTCCAATTTATTTCGATTGTGCATATTCATTGCTTAAATCATTCTTTCTATTTATCCACTGGAACCACTGTTTTCTCATATATAGGCAAATTACTGGAGACACAGGCCGGCTGGATGGTGCACCCCACCCCCCCAAGCAGGGTGTTTCAAGTAACACCTGTTTGTCCCAGGCTGTACTGATGGAGTTACGACTAGGGTTCCTGGATTGAAGGCTGCTGCGTTGTCACTGGGCTTGGCAGCGCGAGCGACGGTTCACTTTACGACTGGCATACATGTGCGGCATTAGAAATTGTGTCATATTATACCAGCGGTGGAGTGGCGGGGGTGACCAGCGAAGACAGGTGACCCAGAGACACTGCGCATTTACCTTTACTGAGGAGTGAGGCGCCAGAACTAGATCCTTCAAAGGTGGGGACCTTATGCGGCGGCAGGAGCTATATCATTTGTACCTGCAGTTGTGATCGACTAGTCTGAGAAATGGGCAGGTTCAAAGGCAAAATGCTGGACGCTGGCCTGACAGCGGGGGGACCCCCTGACACCAATACCAGTGAAACTGCGCCGGGCACTTCTGCCACGAGGTCAGCTGAGTCCAACTCAGAAAAGATTGATCTGATACTGAAGGAAATCCGAGACTCTAAGAAAATAATGGAGCAGCAGATTGGGGCCCTCACGACCGGACTTACCCTTCTGAGGGCGGACCATGGGAAACTCACCGAGATGGTGCGAGACCACGGGGTGGGCGATGACCAGTATAGACCCGCAACTTACTGAGCATGCTGCACAAATTAAACAACTACAGCTACAGGTTAACAGCCTCCAGGACCGGGTGGAGGACGCGGAAGGCCGCAATCGGCGCAACAACGTTCGAGTCATTGGGCTTCCGGAACGGAGTGAAGGTACTCACCCTGCGCACTTTATGGAAGCATGGTTCCGGGAGTATGTTGCCCCTGAGGGTCTATCCCCGTATTTTTGTGTGTAACAGGGGGACCGGATTCCAACTGGTGCTCTGAGGGTTGGCGCACTCCCACGACCTTTGATAGTAAAAGTCCTGAACTACAGAGACAGAGACGTGCTATTGCAAAAGGCGAGGGAGAAAACGGACATTCAATTCGAAAATCAGCGGTTCTCCCTATACCCGGACTACACCATCATGGTACAATGCCAGCGAACCTCCTTCCAAGCGGTGAAGAAGAAGCTTCGGGCGGCTCAGCTCAAATACGCCCTACTGTTCCCGGCTAGACTCAAAGTAATACATGACAAGAAATCTTATTTCTTTGACAGCCCCTGATGTGGAATAATGGTTGAAAGTGATGGATATTGCACACAGCCAGGAGAGGGCACCGGGCTTGGTAAGGCATAGCCCCATGCATTCAAAACAACAACAACCCCGAGGACGTGATAGAGGCCCGAGGAACTCGGAACAACGTGGGCCGACGCCGGCCCAGAAGTTGGCGGACAGGGCGGAAGCACAAGCAGTCGCAGGATCCTTCTGCGAGGACAACACGAAGATCCTGACGGACTCAGAGGACAGTACTATACAATCGGACTCTGACCACAGCATTACACTCTTTCCCTCTGCAACGCCCCAAACGGGGGATGGACTGTTGGACACCTGAATGAAAATTATTAATTCTTTACACATTAGGTTTCTATAGGTTTGCACCGTCTGCACCACTGACACGACGTATCACGCTGAACACTATCCTTTTTCTTAAGACGTATTGATTGTGCATGTAAAATGTTTCTGAAGTATGCAATGTATTCTGACTTGCCATGTTTTTCCTTCAACTGTAAAAATGTCCATAATTGTAATTGCTAGGATCCGCACATGATCTATCACGCTGTTGGACACTTCTGGCTAGGTCACCCCTGTGAATCACCCCGGCCCACATACGTAAACTCCTGTGTTGTGAAAGTGCACAGATAACTATACCATGAGACGATTTCCCCCCAGGGCCCAATGGAGCCACCAGAGCTCTACACCCATATAAGCAATAGTATGGTTGACGCCGCTGGCCCCCCACATAGCGCACGCACTGTTCTATGGACCTTGTATGTTTCAGTTCTAAGTTTGGCTCAGCGTTGTTTATTAGCTGCGCCGTTTATGTTTAGTTCACAAGGGATGGGGAATTCCTGGTGCAACTTTTCTCACAAGCTCCGCACTGCATGGTGCATGGCACACATAGCATATGCATGTCTCGTGCTCAAGCCACCTTAGGTTCCTACAACCTACTGACCTGTAATGTACGGGGACTAGGAGCGGTACATAAGTGCCGCAGAGTGCATGCCTACCTCCTTAGGAGGAAGGCGCAGATAGTCTTCCTTCAAGAGTCGCACCTGATGGAGGCAGAGGTAATGAAACCTCGGAAAAAATGGAGGGGCCGAGTATTCACCACTAATTATTCGGCCTTTGCTAGAGGGGCGATCATTTGGATTTGCCATGGGGTCCCGTTTGTAGAAGTGGACCGGCGTACGGATGAGCAAGGGAGATATATCCTCGTAGAGGGCACCTTATGCGGTCTACCCATAGTCCTCGGTAGTATATATGAGCCGAATTTCGATCAGGAAAAATTCTTATGTGACCTGGGCAGAGCCTTGACGGGTTGGGACACCATCCCCTGGATGCTGGGTGGGGACTGTAATGCCATCCTAGACATAGAGTTGGATAGATCACACCCTCCATTGCATGGGGCTGGGACACATATGCAGACTGAGTTACTGAACACTTGGATACAGGGTTGGAGGCTCAGGGATGCATGGCGCATGCTACATCCTACACATAAGGAATACTCCTTTTACTCCCCAGTTCCTCAGCAGCATACCAGGCTCGATAGATTCCTTTGTTCACACACAATAACCACACACATCCACAATGCGTCATATTTAGCCAAAACTTTCTCTGATCATAATCCTCTGGAACTTACGCTGACATGGGGTAGTGTCCCAACTCCTGTGCCGACCTGGAAATTGTGGCCACAGCTCCTAGAAGACGCCCCTTTTCGGACTCTATTGTCGACCAACATTAGTAATTATTTCACTGACAACTGGAATACAGCTTCCTCCAACCTGGTGGACTGGGACGCATTTAAAGTGGTGGTGCGGGGATCCGCCATTGGTGCCACTGTAGGGGCGAGGCAAGAAGCGCATCAGAGACTTATGGATACAGAGGCCCTAATGACGGAGCTAGAACCAGCTACTGTAACTGACGTAGACAAACATGCATCTCTACAAGAGGCTCGAATTAAGCACGCGGAGACTCTGGAAACCATTAGGCTTACAGACTATCAGGCATACACACACCTGAGCCACACGGACGCTGATAAATCAGGTATACGAAGGCGGCACCTATCACCTGCATACACTCGCCACTGAAGGGTCTGGTCCATTCACAAATAGAAATCAATTAAGCATTCTGCGACTATCTTAGCACCCTAAATGCGGCACCAACACATGTGGATGTCCACATGATGGATGTCTTTCTAGATGATCTACAGTTCCCTACGATTTCGGAGGCTTCACGCAAAGACCTCTCGGGACCCCTCACCCAACACGAAATACGAACCGCCATTAAAAGTCTTAACCGTAATAAAGCCCCAGGCCTAGATGGTCTGCCGATTGAATTTTATGTTACATACTTAGACATCTTAGTCCCTAAGCTTGAAGAATTGTACAGGACGGCATGGGACACTGGTAAATTGCCGCAATCCACTATGCAAGCTCCAGTAGTGTCACTCCCCAAACCGGGACGGGGCAGCACTGAGATGTCCAACTACAGGCCGCTGTCTTTACTGGCTACCGAATATAAAATTCTAAGTAAGGCTCTTTCCAATCGTCTGGTTGCTGCCCTTCCCGCCCTTATCCATCGTGATCCATGCGGGTTCCTTCCAGCACGTAGCACCTCACTCAATACTAGGAGACTGCATCACATAATGAGGGCCACCCCCATGGAGTATACTAGGGCGGGATGTCTGGCGTTAGACTTACGGCAGGCCTTTAACTCTATAACATGGGGATACATGTTTGTTGCCCTGCAGCGTTTTGGCCTCCTCCCGGACTTCCTGAAATGGGTGCGCCTGCTTTACCTTGAACCCACTGCAAGGGCACGCACTGGTGGATACATTTCTCAAGAATACAATATCCATAGAGGGGTGTCCGCTCTCCCCCCTCCTGTTTGTACTTGCACTGTAGCCTCTGGCGATAGCCTTGAGGCGGTTGTCTGCCGCTCTGGGAATACCAATACAGGACTCCACACACCTTATTTCAATATATGCAAACAACATCCTAATATATCTGCGAGACCTAGAGGACAAGACAGGACCCCTTCCTGATATCTTCTCCACCTTTGAGGCCATATCAGGATTAGCAATTAATGCAGGAAAATCCCACGCTTTCTATTTGCAAGAGGGACCACGAGTGGACACGATCCAATTCAGTACTTATCAGCTACCTGTTGCGCAGGATATATTTAAATATCTGGGTATCCAGGTGTACAGGGATCAGTCGGACCTACTGGAGGGCAATTTAATGAAAGATATTGCTTCACTACGTTCCAGCATCTCCCTCTGGACATCATTGCCGTTGTCAGTGATGGGGAGGATAACCATATCCAAAATGGTGATGCTGCCTCGTCTTTTATACTTTTTGGTAATTTACCCCTGATGGTGTGACCGTCCATCTTTCGAACTCTAGACACGCTACTGTCAAAACTTCTCTGGGGAGGAGGTAGACGTCGGGTCAGCCTCAAGAAGCTACAGCTAGCACCGAATAAGGGAGGGCTGGGTGTCCCTGATTTCCGGGCATATTACTATGCATGCCAACTTCAATGGCTGTCTTATTGGACAGCAGGCAGGAATCTACAAGAAATAGGCTATGATACTCTGGTCCTGGAACGAGGTACCTTACATAATATGCTGTTACCAAAAATAGCCATACCTTTGGGCGGACCCCCACTGTTAACAGCATTATGGTGCTGGAAAAAGACCCTCCAGTACACCTCGGCCACAACCCCTTACGCAAGTAATATTCCATTACTGGGAATGCCAATCGCGGGTGGTAAACTCACAATGAATAGACTGCGAGATTGGATAGATGCGGGAGTTGCAGAAGTGGGTTCTTTCTTTGGAGATGGTATCCTCTTAGATCATGCCACATTCGTGAGGAATACCGGTGCCCCCGACCGGCTTTACTTGTTACATGCCACGGTAGCGCATTATATCAGGACGACATGGGCACCTCAGCGTAGTGAACCCCCACAACACGACTAAGTGCACCTGCTCTATTACATGGGGAGAAGGGGTTACCTAGTTAGATGGCTATATACAGGCATTCGAGCACTAGCTTCCACTACCCTCACGGACCTTCGCACAAAATGGGCAGAATCTACAGACATAGTGATTACAGACAAAGCCTGGGACAACATTTTGGAGCATCCCAAAAAGGTTTCCCGCAATGCCAAATTAAAATTCATACAAACAATGGTTCTTCACAGGTCATATTTAACCCCAAAAAAGATACAGCGCATGTTCCCAGAGGCCCAAAACTGCTGTCCGAGATGCAGAGCGGAAGAGGCGGGCTTTGTTCATATGCTGTGGGCCTGCCCGCATCTTTGAGACTACTGGGGACAGATCCGGACTATACTGGGGGAAATCACACACCTCATAATAGCAGACAACATACTGGAGTGCCTGCTGGGTTTGCGAAAATGTACTAGGGCCCAGAAGGTTAACCTACGCTTCCTGGACCGAGCGGTTATACTGGCTATTAGAGCAATCACAATGCGATGGAAGTCCCCGAGGGGTCCCCCAGTGTTGGCATGGTGAGAAGAGGTAATTAGATGGGGCAGTGCGGAGGTGCGGCGCTCAGACGGGAGGAGGCACGAAGGCTCAGGAAATGTCCCATCTCCATGGAATGGACCGCTATGTTGGAGGAACTCACACAATTAGAAATCCCGCATTCATTCGCGAACCCTTACCAGGGATTACCTTAAACACATGATGTGTGGTTAGCACTGGTGAGAGCGACCTACACGGAATAGTCCATCGTGCACCAGTAGTATAGGTTGACGATGAATGGTAACTTACGAGCATGTGACAGGATAGAGGACAGAAAGTAGGAGGACCAGGAAGGGGAGGGGGTGGGGAGAGGGGGTGGTTAGTTTAGGGCTTCAAGGATCAGACACGTGATACGTTTCCTTTGAGGTACTAATAATCCTTCGGGATGAATCCCCATGTTCTCTTTTATCTAAGCTATTTAATTTTGTGTTATGTAACGCTGGAAATACAGATTTGAAGCTCGTAGAGTTAATGATAGTTGAAGGAGTGATAAAGATAAACAAAAATGAAAATGCCATAATTGTATTGGAATGCTGTATTGTACCCTACATGACGGCTCAATAAAGTTTGTTAAAAAAAAAGAAATTTTTCTCTTTCTTTGTGTGCTGCAGAATGCAGCACGCATAAAAAGGGGAAAAAACAAGGAGAAATAGAATTATTTCTCCTCATTGCACTTCCTTACGCTTCCCTAGGATTCTGACGCATTCCCAGATTTACAAAATGTTGTACATGTGGGAATGCCTCAAAGTTCAATGGTTGTTGCATGGGAACACCCATAGCAACACTCATGGAACACCCCTTTTATGCAGAGTTATGTGCGAAAGTAAAACATATTTACAAGGCCATGAAAAGTCATGCCGAGTGGCTTTACATGGTCTTGTAATTTTGGGCAAGCCAATTGCACTGCCAGTGCGTCAAAAAAAGTGACACAACGGCAGCGCAATGGGCCTGTAAATAGGCCCCTGAGTTAATAGGGCCTTATTTACAATAATTTGACTAACAACAGTGCAGCAAGCCTTCTTGCTGCACTGCCGTGCATCAAAATAAAAGGGTAGAAATCCACTGAATCTACAAGTTACGGCGCATTCCTGTCCTTCTCCCCTGTTCCAGCCCACAAACAGCATCCATGCGTCATTTTGCAAGGATGCCTGCGCTGCTGGATGATTGTTTTTGTGCAGAAAGGGGCCACTTGAAATTTAAGCTGCTAACTCTAAAGCAAGAGCTTTCAGGGACTTGCGTTTCGGTCCTATGAAGTTCGGCTAATAAGAAAAACATCAATATAATCTTTAAAAATTCACATAAAAATAATGCAATTTCAACTATTAATTTTACCTAGGTATGAAATTACATAATTGATAAGCACATTTAGTATACAAATAATTGTCTGTTGTACAACACAGGTTCTTAGTTAATGGTTTCTGCTTGTTACATTCATCTTCTACATTGATTCTCCATGCTACATGTCAATGGCCTAAAATATGTCAAATATTCAAGTTAATACTTTTCGCAATCCTAACAATTCACATTAATTTAGCAAATGAATATATGCGGGTGATGGAGCGGCAATTCAAGAAACCCGCTCTTGTTGAGTACCCCCGTAACATATACTAATGTTAAGTAGATAGAATACTAATCTGTACCTATATATTACATGAATGAAACCGCTTTGCAAATTGCATGAAATTAATCTTAACCAAACGTAAATAACCGAAGATGTAATAATAAGGTGAGTAGAATGTGTTGTGAATATCTTACACTGCACATTGTGTGCATAGTATATTAGAATGCATGTCGTGTAATGCTTAAGTAACACTAATTGTCGTTGCTTTTAATTATGCTTTGCTGGAATAACTGCTAACCTGGATCTGGGTAAAGAAGGGTGGTTAACAGTGAACGTTTCATAACCACATTATTAATAAATGTCTGTTTTCAGTTCTTTTAGCAAATGGACAAGTTGCCATATTTTTTAAGTTGACCAAACTGTAATAAGTGAGACTTGTGATGCTTACAAACCTCATGACATTGTGAAAAAAAACTTGCTGAACCTGCCGAAATACTGTGATGCAGTGAAGGACACCACGTTTGACAAGCAGCCAACTTCTGTGCTTCCGTGTGAAAGTCTGCAAATTTATAACATTTATTAACTTTGTCCTCATGCTGTTACAATTTCCTAATGAGAGAGTAGGGATGTGTATTGAATAGGTGGGAAACGAAAATAAACAATGGGGTAGTGAAAGAAAACATGATCTAATGTGGAATGATCATCCACTCCTCGTTTTAACCAATCCCTTAGCTAGAATGGGTGCCATTAGCAACTTTTGTGGGATGGACATGTACGAAAAGGGTATAAGGTATAGGTGACTAAGGGGTGGGGTCAGGTCGGTTGTCGTCGTTATCCTTGATGCTGTCTGGTTGCGGTCGAGAGGCCTTTTGAAGGAGACGGGAGAGTGAGGGTGCGATGCTGATTGTCAGGCTGCAGAGAGGCCTAGTTGATCCAGTCCTGTCCTTATCCTGATCTAAGACTTGATCCCTGACACTCTGATAGGGGGTCCCTTGCTGCTACCTAGGCCTGGGGTGTGGTTTTCCTTGTTCTTATTCCCTTGGGTTGGTATTATTGATAACTCGAGAATTTAATTGATCTGAGCTTTTGTCTCTTCTTCTAGCTTTCTTAATGAAAACTTTAATTGATGACTATTGTCTGATGTCTCTTCATCTATCCCCTCCATGTGACAAATGTATTTGTTGAAATTAATTATTTGCTAGATGATCATTAGATTCTATTCTCTCTCATGAGGTGTTTAGTCTCTATTTCATGCATTGAGTTGGATAAAATTAACGACTCACAAAGAGTGCCCGCGAATGATAAATATGACACCATTTACTCCCCAAATTACTGATTTAGCTAAACAAATAAGAGAGAATGAAGCTAGGCTGTTAAATAAGGCAAGAATAGAACAAATACAGAAATTGAATGAATTAAACTTAAATACTGAAGCTGTAACAGTACCTGTAACTATAGGTCCTGTGATTCCTCTAATTGGAGAAAACTTGCAATTACAATAAATTCCTAATTTAACCATCCCAAGAAGTGGTAACATAGTGAGTAACAAGAGTCAAAGTGGATCAAATAATAATACCTTGCTGGACCTACCGATTGGAAATGTAATGACTGAAATCCCCAAAAGAAATACGCAGTTAGAGCCAAGAAATATAGGTCAAAATATGACTCCAATAGCTGGAAGTTCGACGGGTTTAACCCCAGAAGAGCTTAGTAATTGGGTAAAGGAATTGACAAGGACAGATGCCCAGCCTAAAGGTGTGAATGTGAGCCAATTGAAAGTAGACTTGGAGGAAATGATTATTGGGATGATAAGTCCAGAATGATTAGAGACTTATACAGAGGATGAGTTGTTGTTTCTGTGCAAAAGTATAACTTGGAGAACAAATAATTTTAATGAGAAATTAACAGAAGTAGCAAATGAATTTGGGAGCGATATAGAGAAATCAAAGGTGTTACAGAAACCGTACCGTATGGCTTTTACTGACAAAGATTTAGAAAGTTTGAATATGTCTGGAAAAAGATTGCAGATAAAAGAATTAATGAATATCTTGAAGAAATGGGGAACAATAGAAAAATGGAGAAGTAAATGGGTGAAAAAGAAGCAAGAGGCCAGTGGGAAAGGAACAGCCATGTTTCCCATAAAGGAAATGGAACAAGCAGAAAGACTTTGTCCTATGAGAGAGGTTCCCGGTGGTGGATATGTCCACGTACCTTGGACTAGACAAGACATATTGGGGCATATGCATCAACATTAGCATTTGCGATTCCTTATTAGCGAAAAATAAGGAATCGCTAATAAGGAATAGCAAAAGGCTATGCATGTAGGAATCGCTATTCAAATAGCGATTCCTTAACATTCCTTATTACCGAATCGGTAATACCGAATCGGTAATAAGGAATACCTACCCATTCATTCCTATGGGCTTGGAGGCCCATAGGAATGAATGTAAAGCCATTCTGTATTAGCGATTCGGTATTACCGAATCGCTAATAGCTGGAGCACTTTCAAGGGTGCCAGGGTGTCAAAAGGACACCCTGTTGCACCCCTGAAAATGATATGTGCACATATGTTGCACACACACATGCTCTAAGGGCATGTGTGTGCGCAACATGACACTTTGAAAAATGCACAAAAGTGCATTTTTCAAAGTTTTTGCAAATTACCATGCAGTTCATCTTCATGGTAATTTGCTCCCCTTATTAGCGAAATCGCTAATTTTTTAACTTTGATGCATTGCATTTAAGGAATCTCACTTTGGGATTCCTTAAATGCAATCGCTATTTAAGGAATCGGTATTTAAGGAATCCCTATTTAAAGAATCGCTATTTAAGGATTCCTTAAATACCGATTTCTGCTTTTGGGTTGATGCATTGGGATTGGGAATTTTTTACTTAATACCGGGAGCTAATAAGGAATCGGTATTTTACCGACTGGATTTTGGCTTGATGCATAAGGGTGTTTGTCTTTTACAAATGATTTCCCAAGATTACGAGAAAAAATGGTTGAATGGTATAAACAAGTGGATCAATTTGTAAAGGTATCCAAAGTGTTGCTGAAAGATTTAGATGGGTTGTTTGAAATAATGGTTCCGGCAGATTTGTGGACTGAATGCAATATTACGGTTGATTGGCCAAAAGACGAATATCCTAGAGATGCAAAAACAGGTGCCCCATCTGAAGAGGTGATGAAAACGTATCATCAGTTTATTACCTTTTTAAAGGAAAAATCAGGCCAAAGGAAACAAATTGGGTGAAAATTGATAGTACAACCCAGGAGCCTAAAGAGTCTGTTCATGCCTATTATGAAATCCTGGTACAGGTATTTAAACAGTATAGAGGATTTGAAAACATTGGCAATAAGGATATGGGACATTTTGTGTATCGATTTGTTTATGGATTAAGACCTGAAATTAGTGCAATGATACCCTGTCAACATAGCATATGTTGCTGTATGTCTATAGATGAAATTCTGAGATATGCCAAGTACTGTAGCAATGACCTTGATTCTCGATTGAAAAAGCTAAAGGAGAAAATGATGTGGGCACAAGTAAAATTATCTGAACAGCAACAGGAGACAAATACTGGTTCACAGAATCAGGGTCAGGAGGGGCCGACAAACAGTGAGACTCGAGGAAAATTTAAAATGAGTAGAGAAGAGGCTAAATAGAAATTTCCTTGTCATGCTTGCGGGAAGTTGGGACATTGGAAGAACTAGTGTAGATCTGTGCAGAAAGGTAATGGCGCAAATCAAAATTTAAATCCACAGATGCAGAATGAAGCGACTGGGAAGCAGCAGCAGCAGGTAGTTACCAAGCAGCTACAGGTGACACAACCGCCCATACCGCCAAATGTGAATGCTCATATGAAGATGTACAATACAAGTTTGGGATTTCGAGGAGAAGAGAAGTTTGGTAAGAGTCCGTTAGTCTTGCAGTATTTGGTGAGCAGTTGTGAGAGTGAGTTGGAGTTGATGCAGTGACGGTGCCTGAGGGGGGAGGAAGAGTGCGTACTTGGTGCATCTTTACCGGTAGATCATTCAGGTCCATTTATTGATGGAAAGGTAAAAGGAAAAGATGTCACCTTCTTATTGGACACTGGTGCTACCCGTTCCACTGTGAGAGCAGTGGAAATCCCAAACCTGCCCCTCTCAGGAGAAACTATCCAAGTTGTAGGCGTTGCAAACAAACACATAAAATCTCCTGGTACAGCCCCAATAGAAGTTCACGTTGGAAATTTCACAGATATGCATCGGTTTGTAGTGTGTGATACTAGTCCAGTAAATCTTTTGGGCAGAGATTTGTTGTGCAAAAGGAATTGCATTATTTATTGTACACCGTAGGGTGTTGCAATAATGACACCGGATGAGGATGTCGATTACAAATTATTGATGGCCCACCGAGAGTCAGAAGTAAAAGAATTATATTTGTTACTGACTGAAAAAGATTTACCATAGGAATTGAAAGGTACAGTGAGTCCAGATGTGTGGGACTTTACCGGAAAGGAAATTAGCTTACTGAGAAATGTAGATCTCATTCAAGTGATAGTGAAGGATGGAGCAGTGTATCCCAATACTGCCCAGTACAAGATGAGTCCCAAGGTAATTGCTGAAGTCACGCCCGTGATTGATCAAATGATTGAACAAGGTATCCTAAAAGAGATAATGAGCAGTCCTTGTAACTCTCCCATTATTGGTATCAAAAAGCCTAACGGAAAATATAGAATAGTTCAAGACCTGAGAAGGGTGAATAAAATTGTTGTGTCGTGTTGCCCAATAGTACCCAACCCTGCTGTAATTTTGTATCGGATCCCATGTGAGGCTGAATGGTACACAGCTATTAATTTGTGCCAGGCATTTTTTTCCATCCCCTTGCATCCGGATAGTCAATATTTGTTTTCCTTGTGATTCGGAAATCGTGTTTTGTCATGGTGCCGGGTTCCTAAAGGGTATACTGAAAGTCCATCAATCTTTAATCAGATCTTGAAAAAATGTTTGGAAACCTTGAAATTGCCCGGGAACTCTGTTCTGATCCAATACATTGATGTCTTACTGCTGGCATCCAAAAATCGTGAAGCATGCATAACTGACTCCATTGCTTTGTTGAATCATTTAGCTGAAGGTGGACACAAAGTCGCCCCATCAAAGTTACAGTACTGCACAAAGGAAGTTCAGTACTTAGGTCATAAGATTGAAAAAGGACTAAGGAAAGTGACCCCAGACTAGAATCAGTATAATCAAAAAGATGTATCCACACCGGGATCAGAAAGAAATGAGAATGTTCTTGGGAATGGTCGGATATTGTAGGCAGTGGATATGTGGAGTCTCGTTGATTGCAAAACCTTTACAGAAATTGACCAGAAAAGATGTGAAAGATCCAATTGTGTTGAATGAGGAGAGTATGGAGTCTTTTAATAGACTACGAAACAGTCTTTGCCAGGCACCGGCCCTGGGTATGCCAAATTATTCTAAAGAATTTGCATTGTACTGTTGTGAGAGAGATGGTTGTGCGCTTGCGGTCTTAACTCAGAAACACGGAATGGCAAGACATCCAATAGCGTATTTTCCTGCTACTCTTGTCTCAGTGGCCGCAGCATTGCCAGGTTACTTAAAAGCAGTGGCTGCCATTTGTGTGAGTTTGGAACAAAGTGAATCAATTGTGATGGGTTACCCAGTGAAAGTCTATGCACCACACTCTGTTGAGATACTTTTAACTGGTACTCAAACTCAACATATGACAAATAGTCGGCTGACTAAGTACAAGAGAGTAATCCTAGGTGCTGTAAATGTGACAGTGGTAAGATGCACTACTGTGAACGCTGCCACTTTGTTACTGAACTCGAGGTGTGAAGAGGTGAGAGAAGAAGCAGAACATGATTGTTTGGAAGTAACAGAGCTTTGTACCAAGCCTCGCCCAGATATTTCAGATGAACCTCTGGAGGAGTCAAATTGCTAAATGTTTGTAGATGGATCTTGTTTAAGGAATGAAAGTGGTGAATTGTGTGCTGGATATGTTGTCTGTACTCTGGCTGGAGCCCTGGAAGCATCTTGTCTAAAAGGCATAAAATTTGCTCAAGTCGCAGAGCTGTTTGCTCTTACTAGAGCATGTAAATTGGCAAAGGGTCTAAAAGTAACAATTTACACTGACAGTCAAAATGGCTTTGGTGTAGTGCATGATTTTGGTCAGCTGTGGATGCAAAGAGGATTCATGACCTCCTCTGGGTCACCAATTCAGAATGGGAAAACTGTAAAGGAACTGTTGGAAGCTTTACAGTTGCCAAAAAGAATCGCAGTAGTGAAATGTGCTGCACACCAATCTGGAGATGATGATGTGACAAAGGGTAACAGATACTCTGATCAATTAGCGCATTACTGTACACAAAATACCCTAGCTATAAATCAATCCATTGAAAGAGGAAATACCAAATGCCACCTTATGATTGCCACTACATTTGAGACATGGGATGAGGTGAGACAAATTAAGTCAGTAACAGAGAAAAGGAAGAATGGAAAAGAGCAGGCTGTGGGAAAAATGATGATCAGATATGGATCTGTTATGATGAGAGACCAGTATTACCAGATTCAATGCTTTCCCACATGGCTAGGATGTACCATGGACATGCGCATATTGGACGAGATGCCATAGTAAGAATATTCAAACAGTCCTGGTACAATCCAAAGTTTAGGTTAATAGCTGAAAGCTTGTGCCAAAGAAACAGAACCCAGTAAGAAAGACAATGGTAAGCTGTGGTGTAATTGGGAAAGCAGGAGGAACTTTTACTCGCCTTCAGATTGATTTTATTGAGATACCTCCATGTAATGGACTAAAATATGTCCTAGTCATCATTTGTTTGTTTTCTCGCTGGGTGGAAGCCTACCCAACGAGGAGGAATGAGTCTGACTGTTGCTAAATTGTTTTTGAGAGAATTGATCCCATGATTTGGTTTTCCAGTCACTTTGGAATCAGATAGAGGATTGAATTTTAATAATGAAATAATTCAAATGATCTGTGCTGCGTTACAAATTTAACAGAAGTTGCATTGTGCCTACTGACCTGAAGCGTCTGGTATTGTTGAACAAATTAATGGCACCATAAAGTCCAGATTAGGAAAGGTGTGTGCATCCACAACACTAAAATGGCCTGATGCTTTGCCCCTTGTGCTCATGAGTCTTAGAAGCATACCTGACAAAAAGACAGGGTTAAGTCCCCTCGAGGTGTTAATGGGAAGAACCATGAGACAAGCATACATTCCTGCAAATAAATTGATGAATCTCTCTGATTGTGTGCTGGACTATTGCAGAGGAATGGCTGACCTGGTACGTTCTGTGTCCCGCCAGGTTGGAGGAGATGCCACACTGACACAGCGTGTCCAAACACACAACCTGAATCCTGGAGAGTGGGTGCTAGTGAAAAAGCACATGAGGAAAACGTGTCTAGAACCCCGCTGGAAAGGCACTTACCAAATCGTATTGGTGACAACCACAGCAGTGAAGTGTTTTGGTTTGCCGAATTAGATACATGCAAGCCATACTCGTCTAGTCCCAAGTCCAATCGAAAGACCTGAAGAACAACGACGGAGAACCAAAAATCCACAACCAGTTGCAGAAGTGTGTGAGGCTGAAGAATCTGTATTGACAGATTCAAGTAAACGTTTTGATGATGAACAGCCAAGCACAATTCAAGTAGAATGGGCACCAGATACTGGGACAGAAGAAACTAATGTTGAGTTGGAAGAAGGTGAGGTTGTTACTGAACCAGGAGAAGGTGAAAAGGCTGTTGAAGAAGAAAAAGAAACATCAGAGATTCCAAATGCTGTCTCAGAAGAGAAAAAGATCGAAGAATATTTGGAAGAGGGTGAATTGGCTAGTGAGTCAGACACAAATACTGAACCTACAGAGACTGAAACACAAGAAATCAAAGGAAGACAGATAGAGAAAAGACTGAACAAAAGAAGCAGAAAACAGAATACAGAAAGTGATAAGATAGTGCAGGCAAAGAAACCTAGAAAGGGAGATTGCTGGCCAAGTGGAGTGAAAAGACTGAAATACAGAATAATTAGAAAAAGATGGAGAAACAGACCAGAACAAAGCAGCATAATAACAAGTCATACAGAACAAGAAGATTTAGGAAAGGGTACAAAGAGAAGATCAAAAAGAACAAGAATTCCCAACAGAAAATACAAGGCCACTGAATGGACTTATGTGCAGAAAATACAAGGCCCCTGAATGGACTTATGTCATTCTGGAAGAGTTTGAGACTTTAGATTTAAATGAGGAACATGAGAATAGCGGTACCGAGAAAGAGGATAAGAGCAATTTGAGTCCACCTTAACAAAGAACTGTTTCAGCCTGAGGTGGATTAATGTTTTGTCAGAACAAGTCCTTTGCAGACTCTAAAAGGGGTAAAGAAGAAACGTTATTGGGTGTAGGATTACACCACCACATTCTTATATTTTTATTTTTATTTTTAGGTAAAATGTAATTTAGAGTTTTTCCTAGGCGATAGGACATTGTTAAAGTTTACTTTTTTTAGCAATACTAAAAATGGTGAAGACCAAAGTGACTGAACAACCAAGATCTAAATTAAAACGTAGATGTGTTAAGTATTGCTTTAGCAATATTTTCTAACTAATACTCATGTGGATCCTATTAACAGTAGTCATACCAATTTCTGATGTGAATAACCCTAGAAACAATACTAATGAAGTGTCTCCTAAAGGAATGAAAGATGTTGCTAAACAAGCCATAAGTACTAATGGAAAACAGTTAGATGGACGCATACTCCATCATGCCGAATCAGATAATAATTTTTCATTAGATATATTTACTAAGTTATTGTATTAATATACTAAGACCGTAAATGTGAGTGATTGTTATGTTTGCATGAAATGACCCTCTTCTGTCTCTGAGGGCTTAACATATCATCACCTTTCTCTAACATATGTGTTGGTTCATGTAGTGTTCTTAATAGTCTATTTTACATGAAAGGCAAATTGGAGTATCATTATATAGACATAGATTTGGAATTTTCAAAGGTACCAATAATAAGTAGACTAAACAAAGTAGAAAGTGCTAAACATTCACGTTATATGGGTGTATTTTTTCATATTACAAACCCATTAGACATAGACCATGTTTATAGAAATAACCTAACATGTGGACCGCAATATGAGGAACGGTTGTTTTTGGATATGGTAGAACATAGAAGAGAGAGTTTGTAGAAGAAAGCGGTTGAACAAAAGACACAACAACCACCTTTGGCATTTAAGGAAGGAAATTATGAAAAGAGTGAACCTTTTGCTGCAATGTCTTTGGACTGGTCGAGGAAAGTGAAATTATGTTTATTAAGATCAAAGACTAACTACAATAATTATTTCATTGGCACTAGTGAATGTGAGCATGCCTTTCAAATTATAGGAGGTTGGGGATTAAAGGGTGGAACTGATCCTGTCTTCCCAGGGATATACTATGTATGTGGTAGAAAGGCCTATTATAGGTTACCTGCTCACTGGTATGGGAGTTGCTACTTTGGGATTGTGTTTCCTAAGTTTTCTCATTTAAACCTAAAGGATAATAGTGTCAATGAAATAAAACAAGGACTAACCCCCAGAAAGAGAGCAGGTTTTACTGAAATAGTGGGTTATTTATTTTCTTGACTGATGCCATCAGTTGGGGTAGTATTGAATTTGCATAAAATTTGAAAGCTGTCTACAGTAGTTGATCGATTATCAACAGATACTGCGGTGGAGTTTTGATGATTGATACCGAAATGGTGGCAATCAGATCAATGGTTTTACAAAATAGACTTGCCCTTGATAATATTTTGGCAAAAGAGGGTGGAATCTGTGGAACATTAAAAGTTCAACATTGCTGTACATATATCCCTGATAAAAGTAAAGTGATAGAAGGATACACTAGAAACATTCCAAGGTTACACAAGGATTTATCCCAACTGGAGGTTGACGGTATTTGGGAAAGAGTGGGAAAAAGTCTTAGAGCTGTGAAAAATTGGTTTGCAATGTTTGGAGAGAGTCTTTAAGGGAAGGTAGTAATGCCGATAGTTTCAATAGCACTAATAATTTTAGTAATAATAATAGCGTATAAATGTTGTAAGTGCATAAAAAGAAGGAAAGTTACATTAGAAAAAAAGTATAAAAAGAGAGGAGTAAAGAGGAAAAGAGATGAGATAGAGCTTGAAGAAATAAATTAAGAATATTATGATATGATGAAAAAGTTAGACGTGAGTGCCATGGAAAGGGAGAGAGATACTAAGCTTTAAATAACACAAAGGGTGGTACTCGGTATGGTGAATATTTGTGATGGTTTCAAAAGCCATCAAAGGGGGATTGATGGAGCAGGGATTCGATAAAGAAACCCTCTCTAGTTGAGTACCCCCGTAACATATACTAATGTTAAGTAGATAGAATACTAATGTGCACCTATACATTACATGAGGGTAAACCACTTTGCAGATTGCATGAAATTAATCTTAACCAAATGTAAATAACCAAAGATGTAATAATATGGTGAGTAGAATGTGTTGTGAATGGCTTAGACTGCAAATTGTGCACATAGAATATTAGAAGGCATGTTGTGTGATGCTTAAGTAACAGTAATTGTCGTTGCTTTTACTTATGCTGCTGACCTGGATCTGGGTAAAGGAGGTTGGTTAACAGTGAATGTTTCATTACCACATTATCAATAAATGTCTGTTTTCAGTTCTTTTAGTAAATGGACAAGTCATCATATTTTTTAAGTTGAACAAGCTGTAATGAGTGAAACTTGTGACGCGTACAAACCACGTGACTTTGTGAAAAAAACTTGCTGAGCCTGCCGAAAGAGTGTGATGCGGTGAAGGACACCACGTTTGACAAACAGCCAACTTCTGTGCTTCTGTGTGAAAGTCTGCGAATGTATAAAATGTATTAACTTTATCCTCATGCTGTTACAATTTCCTCATGAGAGAATAGGAATGTGTATTGAATAGGTGGAAAACGAAAATGAACAATGGGGTAGTTACAGAAAACATGATCTAATGTGGAATGATCATCCACCCCTCGTTTTAACCAATCCCGTAGCTAGAATGGATGACATTAGCAACTTTATTGGGATGGACATGCACGAAAAGGGTATAAAGTATAGGTGACTTAGGGGTGGGGTCAGGTCAGTTGTCGTCGTTATTCATGATGCTGTTGGTTGTGGTTGAGAGGCCTTTTGAGGGAGACGGGAGAGTGAGGGTGCGATGCTGATTGTCGGGCTACAGAGAGGCCTAGTTAATCCAGTCCGGTCCTTATCTTGATCTAAGACTTGACCCCTAACACTCTGATTGGGGGTCCCTTGCCGCTACCTATGCCTGGGTGGTGGTTTTCCTTGTTCCTATTCCCTTGGGTTGGTATTATTGATAACTCAAGAATTTAATTGATCTGTGCTTTTGTCTCTTCTTCTATCTTTCTGAATGAAAACTTGAATTGATGGCTATTGTCTGATGTCTCTTCATCTATCCCCTCCATGCGACGAATGTATTTGTTGAACTTGATTATTTGCTAGATGATTGTTAGATTGTATTCTCTCTCATGGGGTGTTTATTCTCTATTTCATGCATTGAGTTAGGTAAAATTAGCGACTCACAAAGAAGTTGTGGTTATTTGTGTCTGCCAATGAATTTGAATTGACTATTGACCTTCAATTAATCAACTAATTGATCCATCGATCAAGTAGATGAATAATTGACTTAAAGTGATGAAATGAAATTTTGTTTAGATCTGTGATCATGCATTGTCTGTGAAGGAAACGCTAACGTGATCACCATCCAACAGGGACAACTGGGTGTATGTGTATGGGCCACACTACATGAAATTCTTGAATGCTCATCCCTGACCGAAATATTGGGTTTGCACTGGACCACGGGTGTGCTCTACAACTGATTATGATGCACCCCTAAAAATGAAATATGATCTCCACTGTATGACAGGCTTCCAGTCATTTAATGTTCCATTGGTGCTTCAAGAGGGTGGCCAGCTTGGGCTTTATGATGCTTGTGGAAAACAGCCTACATATGAACCCTGAGACAACTCACACAGAATATCTCTGGCTTTCTCTAGCAAAACTAAAACTACCTAAAAGACTACTAAATTTCACCGTCATGCTTGTGCTAAACATCTGTGCTCCACCAGGCAGAGAAAAACAAAGGCAGTTCATGACAAACCTAGTAAATTTCTTCTCATCCTTGATTTTGCAGAGAACTGATGGTATAAACTGATGGAACATTTTTATGTAAATCTGTTGAAAATAAGCATTGAAAAAACAGAACAACAGGAAGAAGATATCCTATGAAATATCCTGGAACAATCTATTCTGTATCTATTTCCTAGTAGATATCCAGTAGGCAAAGTGTTACTTAAATCACTTCGAGATATGAAGACTAACAGTTCTGTTGGACCTAGCCCCTTTTGTGGGGCTACCTTTTTGCCTTCTTCCTCCTCTTTTACTGACCTGTTTTTTTGCCTTTAGGATAATGGGCACTTTACCACAGCTAACCATTGCTAAAGTGCATATGCTCTCTGTCTAAATTGTGTTGGTTTATCCATGATTGACATATTTGATTTACTGGTAAGTGCCTAGTAAAGTGAACCAAGTGTGTCCAGGGCCTGTAAATCAAATGCTATTAGTGGGCCTGTGGCACGGATTGCACCATCCACATGAGTAGCCCTGCAAACATGGCTCAGACCTGCCACTGCAGTGTCTGTGAGTGCAGTTTTAAACTGCCATTTTGAACTGGCAAGTGCACCCACTTGCCGGGCATAAACCTTCCCTTTCACTACATGTAGCTCACCCCTGAGGTAAGCCCAAGGCACTGTTGTGTTGTACCTGTCCTGATAATGAAAAACTGCTAATTTGGTTTTTCACTATTGCATGGACTATCTCTCCCATAGGGTAACATGGGCATTGCCTTCAAATATCTTTCAAGTGCAATTTCCCATTGAGTGCAGATAGAGAATTGGAGTTTGGGGTCAATGAAATCACATTTTAAAAATACATATTTGGTGAACTTGGGTTTTAAATTGTGTATTCGAAAATGCAATTTTTAGAAAGTGATAAATGAATGTGAGCTGTGCACTCCTCATTTAACACTATACTCCGTGATGAAACAACTAAATTGATCCATGTGCTGCACATGACCGTGTGTACCTGTCCACACTAAGTTTAAACCAGAAAAAGGCCAGAGGGTCAAAACTGACCCCAAGACGCAGCTGCACAAAATAGTTAATTGATGTACATTTGCTTTTGTACTAAGAGTCAAAACATATATTGACCTCAGAAACAATCTCTTTATCTATTGTATGTTTATACATTAACCTTAGAAATGGCTAACGCAGAAAAATATGTTAAAGAACCTAACACATAGTCAGCTCTTAACAGTTATGTTATACATGTGTGATTAACAATTCTACTAAAAATTACATTGCATCCCATCGCAATATTTTTAACAAAACAGATGATGAGGGCCCAATGCATTTCCGGACCGAAATTGTCTCTTCTTCAGGGGCATTGCTGCAAAACATAAATTAAGCAAGCAATTAGAATAATAAACGTACATTGTAGATCAAAAAAACATTTGTATAGATTCCAGCACCTGTGTCATGAACGTAATCAAATATGCGCGCAAAGAAGAAGTGTTGAAAACAGTGTAGATCAAACGTCCCATATCTAGCCATGTAAGAATAAAAGAATACAACCAAAGCAAGAAACGGTAAAAACTCAAAGTTGCCCAAACTGGCCCATGGGAGCTAAATAAACAGTGTACTCACAAAAATATGGGTACAAAAATTAATTAACTTTTTAAATACGGAACAAGAGACATATATAGTTGCGAGTCAGCATAAGGCCAGGTGATTCAAAGATTCAGGTTTGTTTGGTTTTCCTCCTATGATATGGTAATATGTGTTAACATCATGATATGATTTAGACTGGCATTTCAACATGGGACTACACTGCATCATGGTGTGTCTTGTTATACTGGTTTTCCCATGTTGTTTTCCCGGATGTCCCCCTATCACGTTTGTTATGTTGGATCTCATTTTAACCTCGCGTGATTTTATTTGGAAACAGCTTTGTTTTGTGGAGCGCTTTGGACCCCGGTGATCGGTAAGCTTTTAGATTGTTTTGTTGGCTGCACATTAAATCGTCTACTTCAGGTCAGGTTGCTGAATGTGAGTTTTGTTTTACCACAGATTATACCACAGTTGGAATTTCATGAGGTTGATACGGGAGGCTACGGGGAATATTTGTCTACAGTCGATGGAACTTCAAGTATAGAGTGAGGACTATTTACTATAGAGGTGGCTTTTTTTGCACTGTTTTCAACACTTCTTCTTTGCGCACATATTTGATTACGTTCATGACACAGCTGCTGGAATCTATACAAATGTTTTTTTGATCTACAAGGTACGTTTATTATTCTAATTGCTTTCTTAATTTATGTTTCGCAGCAATACCCCTGAAGAAGGGACAATTTCAGTCCCGAAATGCATTGGGCCTTCATCATCTGTTTTGTTAAAAATATTGCGATGTGATGCAATGTAATTTTTAGTAGAATTGTTATTCACACAGGTATAACATAACTGTTAAGAGCTGACTATGTGTTAGGTTCTTTAACATGTTTTTCTGCGTTAGCCATTTCTAAGGTTAATGTATAAACATACAATAGATAAAGAGATTGTTTTTGAAGTCAATATATGTTTTGAGTCTTAGTACAAAAGCAAATGTAAATCAATTAACTGTTGAGCGCAGCTACTTTTATAAAGTGGGCATTTTCTTGCTTAACCATTCTGTGCCTCTGCCTGTCTGTAGAAGACACATCTGGGTTGGCTGACAGTTGGGGTCTTGTGCATTCATTCTAGACAGTCACACAAAGGGAGCTGAGGAGTGCCTTGCATATCCCGATGTCCCATCACTGGGTTGATGGGCCTTCCTGAACTAGAGTGGTGAGAGAAGCCGTCGCTGACACCTGAATAGGATTGTGCCTATTCTCACACAAAGCTGTTCCAACCCCCCTGTAGTGGATCTGGAGCCAGTTTAGGGAAAGGCAGGGTCTTGTGCACTAAAAAGACTTTCCTTTGAAGTTTTAGAACTTCAAAGGCAGGCAAGGTTTACAATTATTGGACCTCTGACCCCCCAAAATCAGAATACTTCTGGACTGAGGACATTCTGCCAGGAAGAAGAGCTGGATGCTGTATAAGGGACTGCTACTCTGCTTTTATGTTTTGGTGTGCTGGACTGCTGCTTGCTGCTTCTGTCCTGGGAGTGAAAGTACTCGACTTTGCTTTCTACATCCTGCTTCCAAAGTTCTCCAAAGGCTTGTGCATGCTTGCTTCCTGTTAAGAAGTTCCAGGGCCATCAAATACTTCACCTACCAGTTCCTGGGCTCTTCTGCAGAGTGTCCTGACATGCCAAGTGATGCCAAATCCAGTTTGTGGGCCCTTGGAAGTGTAACCTGGTGATCTTAAGAGAATACCCACAAATCATCTCCCAGGGCCTGTTTTTTCGACACATTACTGAACAAGTTTGATTCATCGCTGCTGCTTGCACTGAAGAGTTGTACCTGATCAGCACATCGACCTCTGTTTTCATCGTAGGCCTCATCTCACTGTCACAGCGCATCAGAAAAATCACCTCAGCGTTAGTTCTGAGAGCTGTGTCACTGATGACCGTGACACCCGCATCGACTCCAATGCAGCACCTTGTAGGCGGCTGAACAGCTGGAAAAGGGATGCAGCACCTGCTTCATCACTGTAGAAATGACGCAGCGCATCTGGATTTTAGACTCATTGTCCCTTAACACTGATACTTCATCAGTAGCGGCTCGTGGAGGGAGGTCGATGGGGTAGTGAGGCGGGGCAGGGGAGGGGCAGGGTGGGGAAATGTAAACACCGGAATATGGATGAACGGAGGTAAGTACACATTTAAATTAATAAAACTAATTCCTTTGCGCGCGCAGCATCACAAAATGCGATTCAGCTCACGCAACGAAATTAATTTTATTAATTTAAATGTGTACTTACCTCCGTTCATCCATATTCCGGTGTTTACATTTCCCCACCCTGCTTCTCCCCCGCCCCGCCTCACTGCCCCACCGAACTCCCTCCGCGAGCCGCTACTGTACTTCATCAATGCCGCACCGCAGTAAGGAACGAAGGCTGCATGTCTGGACATCGACGCATCACCTCTCCTTCCAGTGCAGAACCGATGCATCACCTCCCCTTCCTGTAAGGAGCCGACGCATCACCTTCTCGGCCTAAGGCTAAGGAACCAACGCATCACCTCCCATGGCAGTAAGGAACCAACACATCACCTCCCTCGTGGAGTGAGGAACCAATGCATCACTTTGCTTATCGGCGCCTCACTACCCCTGTGCCTTGCACCGTCTTTGATCTTTGATGCATTTGTGCTAAAAGAAGCTCATCCTTTTATTTCTATCAATCTTTTAAAACAGATATTGTAACTTGCTAATGTTTGATTTTTGTAATTTTAGTTTTGTTTCATTCAGATAAATACCTGCTATTATTCTAAACTGGTGTGGACTCCTTTTATAGAGTTTTCACTGTGTTACTGTGTGTGTGGGTATAAATGCTTTGCACAGTGCCTCTGAGATATGCCTGACTGCTCGTGCCAAGCTACCAAGGAGGTGAGCAAGAGTTATCTCAGCTGTGTGACTTCCTTACCCTATTAGAGTCAGGGTCCTTATTTGGACAGGGTGCAAACCACTGCCAACTAGAAACATTAGAGCCTGATAGCATTACCTCAATAACCATTATTGCAAGAACTGATTAAACAATACTAAACTACACAGTCACCTCCTTGAAGTTAGTCAATAGCTTTTCATCCTTTAAAATTATACACCACCTGGAAAGTTCTCATTTTTCTCAAACCATGACCCTACACCAACAAGAGTATTTAATTCCACACATTATTTCAAGGGTGTTGAAAAATTGGAGACAATTATATATACACAACAGGTGGAAATGAAACTGGAACTTGTACACTTTTACATCACAGGAGAGGAGGAAACAAATAATCCTTTTTTGTGGGATGTTTTCATCAATATAATTAGCCTCAACTGTCCAAAACCAGTGAATACACAACAAGCAATGGAAGAAATAGTAAAACATCTTGGTTTTCATTAGAATTACGCAAAAGAACAGACATTTGGGGGAAAAAAGTAAATGTGTCAAAAAACTAAATGAAAATGTAATTTAAGATGTAAAATATCTCCGATAGGAATACAAAAAATTTACTTGGGGAAAAAACTTGTAGAAAAAGACAAATATTTTAAATTGTTATACAAAGCAAGTCAGTCCGTG
Source organism: Triturus cristatus (assembly GCF_964204655.1). NCBI lineage: Eukaryota > Metazoa > Chordata > Amphibia > Caudata > Salamandridae > Triturus > Triturus cristatus. The sequence goes on from NC_140588.1 coordinate 434,010,160, forward strand.
AATTCAGATATTCCTCTGTTTATGCCAGCAAGATTTTAAGTGGTAGAAGGATTCCTACCACTGACAAAATAAATGCTCTGAAATGATGTTCATATGTTAAACATTTATATGGGCATATTCTCAAGGACCTATCGCCGAGTTAGCGGCCCTTTAGCGCAACCAAAGTGTCAATAAATATATCACCCTATTCACAAGCTGGTGCTATCAGCTGACATCACCAGTTTTCCTGCGATAGCTGCCGCAAAAAACATTGCCACAGATGACACCGGGAAACTAACGCTAATGATATGCAGAGTAGGTTTCCTGTGAAAAAAGCCGCGACAACACCACTTCACAACATTCTCAATGACCAGCCAGATCGACGATAAGATCACAAAACATGCGATAAGGCATGTTAGCAGCAGGGATTTAACACCTGCTCTTACCTGATGTTAAGTTGGACGACAACCTGCACCATAAAAAGGGAGCTCAGGGCAGAGCCACACCTGAGGAACAACAGATGCCATGGAGCTACTGATCATGCAGCTCGGGGCCCCAAGAGGGCCACAACACCAACCTCAACTACCCCCAGGCCTGCCACCCCCCCAGGACCCACCTGTGGACTACCACAGAGGCAGCGTAGACATTAAAGACAGTGGACCTTCAGAAAACGCACCAGCCTCACAAACTTAACACCAGAGGATGTCATTGCCCACTACAGGCTCAAAAGGACAACCATCCTCCGCATCCTGACCATCATTGCCCACAGGCTGATGGTACCAACACAGCGGACAACCAACATCCCTCTGCAGACAAAGCTGCTGACTGTGCTGCACCTGTTGGCCTCTGGGACCTTCCAACCAACAACCGCATGGGTCGGAGGAGTTTCACAGCTAGCCCTATCAAATTTCCTCACAACTGTTTGGATGCCATCATCAGGTTGGTACCCCAGCACCTTCACTTCCCCCACACTGTGGAGGAACAGCTGGAGACCAAGCAAGGCTTCTAAGCCATAGCTGGCTTCCCCCAAGTGTTGGGGTCAATCGACTGCACACATGTACTCCTCGTGCCCCTGCCACCACTGCACACAATTACGCAACAGGAATCACACGCATTCAATCAATGTGCAGGCAATAGTGGACCACGTGGGACTCTTCACCAATGTCGTTGCTAACGACCCAGGCAGCGTGCATGATTCCTTCATCTTCTGACAGTCCATCATCAACCATCGCTTTGAGGCTGGGACCTATGAGAATGCATTGCTTGTTGGTAAGTACCAAATGAACACACCACACACCTCAACTTCACAATCATGCAACTCCCAACTCTGGGAATGCACACATTACAAACTCACATACAACATGCCAAACAAGATGCCCACCTACCAGACACGACAGCACAACTTATTGTGGTAACCCGGGCTGGCCATGTAGACAAGCCATCAATGGCATGTCACCTCAGCCACACAATAGCAGAATGTGGGGAGAGGTGGGAACCAGGCATGTGCGAAGGAGGCAAAAGTGACCCATGAATGAGAATGTACACAATGGCAAGTGTGGCGTGGATGTGCTGGCAAGACTGTAGTATGCAGACCACAGACATGTCCATGTCGACATACACTGCTGGTATTTGGAGTGCAGTGTAAAGTGTACGCACCATGTTACCTCTGCCAGTGGGGAAGATCACAGAAATGTAGCTTGTTACGTCCCCCCCTGCAAGCATGAGCGGAGTGGGCTGGCCCGTCGTACACTAGGCTAGCGTAGAGGAGTGAATGAAAAGCACGTTGCTCTGGGCGTGTTTCTCTTCTGGAATGGCCAACGTGTCTGCCAGTGCGGCACCTCGCACCCCACCATGAGGCCGACACCGTGAGCGGTGGTGCCGGCGATCCAGGGTGCCTGCTGCACCCCAGGCCACTTGTCTCCAGACCTGTCTTGGCTGCCCCTGCGCACCCAGGCCTCACTGCTCACCTGCCGACACCGGCGTGTGTCAAAGAGGGCCCACCACGTGCTGGTGCAATCTCCAAGCCAGAGGCCCGTGACCTTGGCAGCCTCCTCAGACAATCTTCGGCCTCCGCAAGACAGGCCCGCAGCAGTCATTTCTCGTTGACGTACTCCACCGCTGCCTCCGGCCTACATTGCAGTCCAGTAGGTCACACATTTGGAACTGAGTCTTGTTTTCTTGATGTCCGAGTTCATATGCTAATGGCAGCATTTATATTACTGTACACCCTTCGATCTGGTGCCAGCAACTCCATGCATAGCATTCAAACGACACATGTCTGTGGGCCCCTGCTGACCACTGCCTCCAGCCTACACTGCGGTCAAGTAGGTCACACATTTGGAACTGAGCCTTGATTTATTTATGGCACACTTTATATCTTTGCATAGGCCTCATCACAGACTACATCCCCTTCCAGCTCTGGTGCCACTAACTCTGTGCCCTGAAATTCATGTACACTCTCTAGTTGAACTTTGGTGGCGTCTGAGTATATGGCCTGGGGGCTTTCTTCATCATCATCTATCTGATACTGACTTGGTGTTAAGAACGTGTCTGTATCATGCATCTCCACCATATTGCCTGTCTCTGCTTGATTCTGCCCTCTGCATCATGCCCTGGAAGAACACCTTCCACTGTCCCCCGAAACACTCTGTCACATTCACCTTCGACATGGATGTGTCAGAGAGTGACCTGCTCCTTTCCGGATGTGGTCCACACTCAGCCACCTCAGAGTTGTGGTGTGCAGCCATGCTAATTGTCATGTAGTGTCACTTGCATTGTCAGTGTGGCTCACAAATACGCATCTTTGCTGGGTTTCGCACGTGTGCATGTGTTGGTGGTGTGATTGGTGATGTGTGGTGGGGGGCCCCTTTGGGGACATGGGGTACAGGGGCCTACTTGGTGTTTGTATGTGTGCTGCAGTGTGACACGGGGATCAGGGACATGATCCAGAGACATTGTGGGTGTGCAGTGTGCTCTACTTAATTGTGCATGTGTGCCATTGTGCCCATCTCCCCCCAGTCCCTTGTCGGTTCTCACCCTGTTGATGTTGTGTCAGGTCATGTTGAGCGGTGTCCAGATCCCCAACTCCTAGCACCGTATCCCGACTGATGACTGTGGCCACCATTTTCTCCATATCATCCAGCTCCTGATGTGCCGCTGGACCCCAACCTCCAATAAGCGTTGCTGCTTTCATGTTGGCATCGAGTTTCTTCTTGGTTTTGCCCTTCACATCATTCAAGCGCCTCTTGACCTCTTCCATTGTCCTCCTCAATGCTGCAACTGCATTCACATGGTCCAAGATTGTCTGCCATATTTGCGTCTTTGTTGCCAATGACACGTTGGAGGTGCCGAACAGTTGTCGGTAGTGTTCTATCACCTCCGTAATGATGATCCTGTTTTCCTGCAGACTGAACCGTGTCTTCCTCTTCCTCTTCTCCTTGGCCTTCCCCGACCCCGAAGTTCCTTGCTGGTAATCTGTGGGGGTTGTGGGGTTCGCGTTGTCCTCTGCACTTGGTCCGGGTGTATCCATGGTGCTACACAGTTTATTTTTTTTATTTTTTATTTTAACATTTTTTTTAATTAAAACTTTTTATTGAAAAAAAAAGTCTCATTTCAACACAGCCTCTCGCCTACAACCCAGTGGGCCGGCAGCAGTACTGTTCACGATGGGATACACAGCTATTGTGCCAACAACGCGATGAGGACAGGCAGTGTACAGGAACCGCAGATGTCGCTCGACCACTCAAAGGGAACGGTCTAGATGCGCCTTGAAACAACAAACAGTTACATGCATACCTCTCAATAATCAAATGGCATCATTACCCACAGACGGCATACAAAGGTCAGTGACAAGTACAGCTGGCAAGGGGCCCGGGGATTTTATTTCACAGTTAGCGGCTTACCAAACCCTCCACTACGATGTAACCCACCAGATGTTCCAATGATCAAACACCCCCGTTAGCTAGGCTCACTAAGGAGAATCACGTTGTGCACATCACGCGCAGGAAATAAAGTGCCAGGTATGGGGTCATTATCGTCAGGAGCGTCAGGAGTTGCTCCATCAGGGCCCGCGTCCTTAGTCAGTAGATACGTAGTATATAATCCCCAAAACTTCTTGGGTCTGCTCCTGGGAGAAAGTAATTAGCTGAAATTCTCAGTTTGTGTGCTGCAATAGAGCATATCGTGTGACCATTGCGTCAAAGTGGGCACGGGGCCTTTCAACCAGCACATTGTGACACATTGTTTCGCTAGAAGGAGACCCATATCTACAAGTCTACGGACTGCCTTAGGTAGCGTTTTAGAATACCCCAGTAGGGCCAGTGCCGGATACAAAGCTAGCTCAATATCTACCACCCTCCCCAGTTGCAGAAAGATCGATTCCCAGTACCGGCACTCCTCCGGGCAATGCCAGGCCAGGTGGAAAAAATCTGCAGCTTGTGCGTGGCAGCTGTCACAAGCCGAGTCCTCCGTATCTGAATAGTCTCTCTGGGGTATAATACGCTCTGTTCAAATACTTAAAGTGAATCAACCTATGTCTGCCGTGCAATGATATACGCCGCGTACTAGTACAACAATATGACCACATAGAGACGTCTATTTCCAATTGTAAATCGCGTTGCCAGACTAATCTGGCTTTGGAATAGCTGGAAACCACCTTGCGGGGCGACTTAGCTTTAATAATGTAAGACAATTCCAGCATCTCAGGTGGTTCTTGTAGATTCTCCCTCAGGACATCCTGTAGTGCCCTCAACACCCTGTGGAACTGAAATCTCTGCAGGTGGGTACCGTCTTCGGCCAAGACCGTTCCACATTCCTCCCACGCCTTGACCGCACCGTTTTTGAAGAGGTCCCCCACAGTCAGGGCATTCAGTGACTGCAGTGCGCGAACAACCCCTTTATCCCGACAAGGAGCCAACCAAAGGGTCCACTCCAGAGGCATAACCGGAGAGTACAACAGGGCCCCTGCCTGCAGTTGCAGCAAGGTATGCCTGGCATGGCGGGTCGAGTTAATGGAGTCTAGAAATCCCGTCCGGCGATCAGCAGGTTCAAATATCATGGCTTGGAGGGGAAGCGGGTCAGCAAAAAGTTTTTCAATGCGGAGAAATGGGACATACGGCGAGCCGTGCATCCAGTGATATGCTTGAGCGTCTTGCGCCGCTCTATAATACAAATTCAAATCTGGCGCGCCCAGCCCGCCCATATGATACGGGAGAGTTAGTATCTGCCATTGTACACTTGCGTGCTTACCCGCCCAGGCTAGTTTTATTAGTAACGCAGTGACTCTATGAAAAAAAGGGGTTGGGAGGACAATAGGAATGTTTGTGAATAGGAACAGAAAACAGGGCAAAATCACCATCTTCATTATGGATACCCTACCGAGCAGCGAGAGCTGTAACTTGATCCAGGCTTCCACATCATCCTCCAGGCGACTGACCGCCGTGCCATAGTTTTCCCTAAACACAATCTCCGAGTCTGTATGGAGGCATATGCCTAGATAACGAATCGCATCAGTGGTCCAGTTTAATGGGTAGTCCGGATCAAAGTGCGTTGTGGCAGGGGTAAGCGGGAAAATAATAGATTTAGTCCAATTAACATGCAGTCCCGACAGTGCCCCGAAGTGCACAACTTCCCTGAGTACGGCAGATAGGTTATTCTCTGGATCACGAACATACAACAACATATTGTCCGCATAGGTGGACACTATTATTTTATAAGTCGGGAAACGGAGGCCTTCATGGCTGTGATATTCCCGTAGCGCGCACGCCAGTGGCTCCGCTACTAAAGCATATAAAACGGGGGACAACGGACAGTCCTGTCGTGTCCCACGAGATATAACAATGGGGTCCGTGACCAAATTACCCACTTTTATTCTCGCCCTGGGTGCGTCATATAGGATCCCAATCAATTGGAGAAAGACAGGGCCCAGCCCCATCCTAGTTAGAAGTTGACGCATGAATGGCTTTTCGACTGAGTCGAAGGCCTTCTCCATGTCAAGGAAGACCGCAACAGCCTTAGTGTCTTGCCTAAGGGTGGGCGACAATTGCGAAAATTCGACATTTTCGCGTTCCGCGCGGAACGCAAAAATGTTGAAACTTCCGCGATCCGTGAAGGTGTGCTGCTGCCTCCCCATATCTACCATCAACAATATACTATCATCCTTGATGGAGCTCTGTGCATGAAGGAGTTTCTCGAGCGCAATCCCCGTGTAGCTCCTGACACCAGCTACACGGGGATTGAGCTCGAGAAACGGGGGAGGTCTCCTCATCTGCTGCTCGTATCCTTCTCTGGCCCTTTATAAACAAGAGGCATGTGAACTGCATGGAAGCCCTGCAGGGTGTGCGCGCTGACAGGGAGGCGGGTAGGGACCAGTGAGGGTGGGAGGACAGGGGGATGGGGGCCGAGGGGCGCTGCTTAATAAAGGAACAAATGAAACACACCAAGACGGGAGGTGGGAGGCAGCCTGCTGCCTGTGAGGTGAGGTGGAAGAGAGGGGGAGATGCGGTCACTGGTAGATAAACAGGAAGAGGGTGCGAGGGAAAAGGGAAGATAAAAGCTGAGGGGAGGAGTGAGGGAGAGGAGAGAATGAGATGTCACTTGTAGAGGATCAAGTAGGGAGGGCGAGGGAGACGGGGAAGAGGAAGACTGAGGAGAGGAGTGAGGGTGAGGCGAGATGGAGGAGAGGAGGAGATGCTGTCACTGGTAGAGGAGCAGGAAGGGAGGGCGAGGGAGAGAGGGAAAAGAAGGGCTGAGGGTAGGTCTGAAAGAGAGGAAAGCAAGAGGAGAGGGCTGCTGAGGGATGGAGAGGGAGAGCCTGCTGAGGGTGATAGGGAAGCTGCAGGGATGGCCAGGAGAGGTGCCGAAGAGAAGAGAGGAGGTGAGAGGGACTGAGGAAGGAGGAAAGGGAGGGGGATTTATTTACTTATTTTGATTTATTTATGCATTATTATATAGCGCTTTACAGTGAACGAGGTTCGTTACAAAGATACTTGATTACAAAGATTTAAGATTACAAGTCTTACAAAAGGCAGAAATTAGATACTCCAGAGATGTATGTACATTACTGGGGATAGCAGCTTGCCTAAAGATGCCCAAATCTAAGACAGAGAGGCTGACAGGGGGGGCAGTGGGGAAGAAAGCTAAAGGAGAGAGAGGTGTGGAGTAGAGGCGAGAGAAGGGCAGAGGGCAAGAGAAGATGAGATTTATGGTCAGAGTTGGAGTGCAGAGGGCGAGAGGGGAGACAAGGATAGAGGAAAACAGGAGGGGAGGGGAGGAGAGTGGAGCTGGGGATTATAAGAGAGAAAGGAGAAAACAAAAGATGAGGGACCAGGACAGGAAGTCAAAGGAGAGTAGGAGGAAACGGTGGTGCAGAAAAGGTGAAGAGGGAGACAAGGAAGCGGAAATGTATGAATATCATAGATTAAAAAAGAGGGAAGGAGAAGGGAAAGACAGAGAAAAGAATGATAGTGGAAAATGAAGAGGAGGTGAGAGAAGAGGACAGAGGAGTGAAGTGAAAAGGGAAGAGAGAGGGGATCGGATAGGGAGGGGGAAGAGAGAAGGAGCAGAAAGGAATGTGAGAGGTGCAGGGGAACAGGAGATGAAAGAGGGGACAGCAGAGTGTGAGTAGGAGAGGAGAGAAAGGGTGAAGGGACAAGTCAAAAACAAAGGAAGAAAGAGGATCAGGGAAGAGAGAAGTGAGGAAAGGACACGCAGTGAGAAGGACAGGGGGCGAGAAGGGCAGAGAGAGAAGTTGGGTAGAAAAGGACAGGGAGCGTGAAGGGAAGTTAGGTAGAGAAGGACAGGGAGTGAGAAGGGCAGAGAGAGACGAGGGGAGAGAAGGACAGTGTGAAGGACAAAGAGCGAGGAGGGCAGAGAGAGAAGTTGGTTAGAGAAGGACAGGGAGTGGGAAGGGCAGAGAGGGAAGAGGGGAGAGAAGGTCTGTGTGAAGGACAGAGAGTGAGAAGGGCAGTGAGAAGAGGGGAGAGAAGGACAGTGTTAAGGGCACGGAGTAGGGAGAGAAAGGTAAGCAGTAAGAAGGACAGTGAGAAAAGGAGAGAGAGGACAGTGCGAAGGGTAGGAAGTAGGGAGAGCAGGGTAAGCAGTGAGAATGACAGAGAGCAGGAAGGACAGTGAGAAGAGGGGAGAGAAGAACAGTGTGAAGGACAGAGAGTGTCTCTTCATCTGCTGCTCTGATCCGTCTCTGGCCCTTTATAAACAAGAGGCATGTGTACTGCATGGAAGCCCTGCCCGTTTGGCCCCGCCCCACACACCAGTGGTGTGCAACGTCTTCCCGCCCTTTCCGCCACTATGATGGACAGCTCACTCGAGGGACCCCGGCGCCCGTTGGCGCGGTGGCAACATTACAGACACACATGGTCACTGTAGACAACTCTTCTGGCCCTTTACGCAGCTGTAGTTTAGGAAAAGCACATACATTTACCCAACGAGGTAGCACTTACTGATTAGCCAGTAGAAAGTACTTCAGTGGAGTAGAGGTATTGCACAAAACAATGGCATCTTCTTGGGTAACTATGCAGGGCAGGATTCATTCTGGCACGATGCTCCTGTCACAAAAATTAAACCCCAACAGGAAGCACTTTTATTTGACCTTCAACTCGGGCACCTGCTTTATTTATATCTGTAAGTCTTACAGATATAATTATAAATAAAGCAGGTGCTCGAGTTGAAGGTCAAATTCAGTAACACATTAATCAGCACACCAAAATCTCCGCGATCACGTGAAATTTCGCGTGATCACAGAGATTTTTTGCCGTTTCGCGATGTTTTGCAAAAGGCACTTTCGCTAATTCTGCCCACCCTTAGTCTTGCCTAACATGCTGAATAGTGCCAAATACCATGCGGAGGTTATAGGTCAGGTTCCTATTGGGGACGAATCCCGCCTGCTCAGGAGTGACCAACACTGGCGCCAGAGGGGTGAAACGATTAGCGAGCACCTTTGCAAACAGTTTGGTGTCTACATTTAGCAAAGAGAGTGGGCGGTAAGACCCACACTCCTCAGGCTGCTTATCTGCTTTAGGGATGGCGACTATCACCGCTTCTCTCATCGTTGGTGGCATGGTACCTGACACGCACATGTCATCAAAAAGTGTGGAGAGGTGAGGAAGTAATAAGTCTATAAAGGTCTTATAAAACCTGACAATTAGGCCATCAGCTCAAGGGGCAATAGCTGCCCTCATACCGGACAGGGCCAATAAGATTTCATCCTTCCCTGTAAGAAAGGGCAATTTGATATGCTCCAGATAGTCAAGAATTTGTTCCTCCGTGCCAGATGACCGGGAAGTGTATAATTCCCCATAGTAGCGCCTAAACCTATCTGCTATGTCCGCCTCTTCAACTAGTAACTCCCCCTCCTCTAATTTAATCTCCGTAATCAGCGTCCTACCGCGCTTCGCCTTCAATACCTGCGCCAGGACCAAGCCGGGCCTGTCTCCCTCACCAAATGTACGCGCTGTAGCATATTTGCCGAGATGTGTCAGTTCTCTGTCTGCAGCTTCCTGATATTCCCCCAACTTGTCTTTAATCGCCTGCATAGTAGCCTCATCCGGACTCGTTATCTGACGCTGCTCCAAGTCTCCCAGTTCTCGTTCCAGAGCGGTTAGCCTACCATGGAGCGAGCGGAGAACCCCCGAGTGTTTGGCCATGGCCACACCTCGTTTATAAACTTTGAACGCTTCCCACACCACTTGGAAGCTGTCTACTGACCCCACATTGAGGGGAGATAATGTTTCTATGGCTTCCGCCATTTCTGCTTTAAAAAGGGGGTCTAATAGGGAATAAGGGGGGAAGCGCCAATTAAATGGTGGAATCGTCGTCCTAGGCGTGGTAAGAACCAGCAACAGAGGAGAGCGATCCAAAAGAGTACGTGGAAGTATCGTACTGTCCCGAGTGAGCCCCATGAGCGCAGAAGAGGCCAACCAGTAATCTATGCGAGTGTGCAGGTTGTGGTAGGCAGAATAATGCATGTATCCACCCTTGCCAGGGTGCCGTGTGCGCCATACATCACAAAGGTCCAAGCCCACCATTGCGCACTCAAGCGCCCTCGCCACTGCCGTAGGTTTCCTCATCGCCCCCCAGACCTGTCCACGGTTGGGTTCCTGACCAAATTAAACTCCCCACCCCAAAGAGACCGCACATCTGGGAATCTAGACACCGCACTGGCTAGTGCTTTGAAAAACTTGGGGCAGTCATAATTAGGGCCACAGACATTCACTAGAATTAGATTGACCCCCCACCCCTGGCATCTGGAAGTCACATGGTGACCATTTTTGTCTGCGTCCAATTGTACCAGTGAATAAGAAGATTTAGGGTTAACCCATGTCAGGACCCCCCTGGCATGCGTGGTGAAGCCCGAGGCATTAACATGATCCACCAGACCTTTAATGAGTAATAGTGAGCTCTGCAGTGGGAGTTGTGTCTCCTGTATCAATGCTACATCAATGGTCTGCCTCTGCAAGTAGTTCAGTACCTTGCGCAGTTTATTGTGGTCATTGAGCCCCCTGACATTCCACGTAAGCACAAGAATGGAGTCTAGCTCCTTCGGTGTAGGGACATCGCCATTTCCCGCCATCTGCAGTTACTCTGTCTATAATAGAACCTGACCAAAACTGCCTGCGGTGAATATGAGCACCATGTAGAGGCCAATATGAGACTGTAAACAACAACAACAAAAACACTCCGCCGTCTCCCTTCCCTCCTCCAATCCACGACAGACCTCCCTGAACTTTGTTGCAAAGCATCCCCCAAAGACACCAAATCCGCCACCCACCTCCCCCCAAATCAGAAGGAACCACCCTCGTGTGTTGCACTTGTGGGCAGATGTAGCTCTACGATGCAAATAGGAACAATTGGAACATAAAGCAGCCCCCCACCCCACACATCGCCCCAAACATATACACAGCCTCACAGACCCATTAACCACAGACCTTCGCAGGTAAATGAACAATACTATAGCAACTCCATCCCCAGGTCGGACACCGGGTGGTCAAATATTCCAACTCAGTCCCCACCCAGAGGTCGATAGGCAATGCTCTACGCATCCCACCTGTGCATCCCTCCAAGTTGTCCCCCTAGCGTAATAGGAGTTGCAGGGTGAGTAATGGCCATTGCCGAACCCGTAGTGAACCCCAATTATACCTTAACGGGTAGTCCCCCACAGTCCACGAATAATAGAGCCCAGGAGATCAAAAGTGGCCCTCCCCCTCACCCTCGGTCCAGCTCCTCAACCATACTTAACAGTGTGACGCAATCCGCCGTGGCTGATCCTGTTCATCCAGGAAGCCTCCTGCCGCCTCGCTGAGTAGTTGCCATTCTGGGCTGCTGCATTGTTCTTTGGACCAACCTTTCAGAGCCTTATGTAGCGCCATAGGATCCGTAAAGATGTGGGAGCGGCCCTGCCTGTTCACCCGCAGCTTAGCAGGGTACGGCATGGCATAGTGTATGCCCAAATCGTGCAGCTGCTTTTTCATAGGTATAAACTGTCGGCACGCCTCCTGGACTCTGAGTGTGAAGTCCGGAAATATCGGTATCTCGGATCCCTCGTAGGTCGGAGACTACTTGGCTCTCGCTATTCTCAGGGCTGTGTCCCTATCTCGATAGTTGAGCAGCTTAGCGATGATAGGTCGTGGTGGTGCCCCCGGGCTCTGTCGTGGACCCAGGGAGTGGTGCACTCTTTTCACCACGAACATATTGGAAAAGACCCCGTCTCCTAGCAGCGTGACCGGCAGCCTCTCTATAAATTGTTCCATGTTGCCAATCTGTGTGGTCTCTGGCAGACCGGTAATGCAGAGGTTACATCGATGAGAATGTGCTTCTAAGTCCTCCGTTTTGTCTTGCAGGACCTGCAGAACTCTACCAAGCTGCTTGTGGTCAGTGTCAAGCGTGGTATGCGCCTCCTCCACTTCCGTAAGCCTCCAGTTGGACATATCCAATCTTTCAGCATGTTAGTCCAATCACTCAACCATTCTATCCATCCTATAGGAGAGGGCATCCATTTTCATACCCAGGGAGGTGATGACGTTCTGCAGGCTCTTCAAAAGCATGCTCCGGATATGAGAGCCAGGATCGCCAGGCGCGGGGGCCTGCGCCCCTGCAGCATCGTCCGAGGCGGCATCATGCAAGTTTGACCGCTTCTGTTCAAAGGTGAGTTTGGACTGGGTCCTATCCACCCTGCCCATGATCGCCAACAGGAGTGAGCAACAGGCTGAACCCCGACTCTCCGCCGTGTCGCAGCTCGGGGCGCCACCCCCAGAGATATTCGTAAGGCACTCCCAGCTGCAGCAGCTCTTCACCACCACCAAACGTCGCAATGGGCAATACCCCAATTCAAGAGGAACCCTGGACTTGCTTCCTGACTCCTGACCCTGCCACCAGAGTTCTCTGCCAAAGTACTAGTCAGCAAACATTGATCAGCAGCAAGGGTAACTCGTACAGTGCAGGTCTCTCTCCACAGCAGGCCCACTTGCAACCCCCTGCTCAGCCGCTCAGTCACACAAAACACCCCCGCAAGGGTGTGTCTACATGGGAGCTCCCTCGAGATTGGGGCAGCGCTGCAGTGGAGCTCTCCATTCAGCCCGTCGTTCTGCCCATTACCAGCTGCCTGCGTCGCTTAGGGCCGAGTTCTGCAGGGACGCGCACCAAAGGAACAACAGTTGCAGGAGCACCCGCAACGCCACTAGTTTGCAATAATCGATGATCCAGCTGGCACGCGCACAGCCAATAAAGCGCTGCTGCAAAGTCCAACTACTCAAACGCGGCTGTCACTGATATCTCTCACCGTTAGATTTCCCTTGCGCAGGCAAGATGGCGGATCCCAGGGCTATGATTCCAGCAGACTCTCAGGCAGCCAAATCAACCTCACAAAGGTCGCAGGAAAGGTGGCGATCCACCCGCGTCGCTCACATCACAGGCGGAATGCCGCAGTATTGACCACTCTCCCAGCAGTGGGCACCGCAATCCTTGCCGCCGCCCGCGTCCGACTGCCAATCCGCCTCAAGCTGACCTGCACGATGGTGCAAGTAGCCACACAGTGCTTCAAGGTCCAGGCGTCTCACCAGCATGCTGTAGAGCGATGGGTGTGCCCGTGCTGCCAGCGTCTCAGTGCTCCCAATTCGCCTCAGCTCCGCTCACAACTCAGGCGCCACCGTGCCTCCGCACAACTTGAGCCCAGGGTTCCAAGACCTACAGAGCGGGTACGCTAGGGCCCTCTATCTTCGTCGTTTGCAGGCATAGACGGACTGGAGAACCACCGTCAGGCGCCCAGCGTGTCCCGGAGTCTGAACCCCTCCGTTGCACCCGGTATTGGGCAAGCGATGCTGTCGGATTTTTGCCGGATCGGTGAGCGATGTGCAGAGCTAAAGGCTCAAGCGGCCATCTTGGTCGTGAGCAAGCTCCGCCCCCCTGTTGCACAGTTTATTTTTGTTGCTTTTTATTGTTTTGCTTTTATAGTGCAGTTTCTCGCATGACTCTTGGGAATTGCAGGCCTGTTGCTGGTTATGGCTGATTTTTGTATCACGATTGGCCACATCGCAACTTTTTTCGCGTTCGTGTTTTGCATTTTTTCTGCGTCGCCTTAATTTTAACGCAGGTATGTGGCGCGTTATCGTGAGACAATCGCATGGTGCCGCCGGGTTGAGAATACAACGTTAACACAGCATTATTTTCCCGCGATAGACTGCGATGTGCAAAGTTGCGTTAAGGTATTTTTTGCAATAATTATCACACGTTCTTGAGAATATCCCCCTAAATGTGTCTGACGAGCATAAAATAAAACCAGAATGGACATATACTCATCTATAGAATCTAAAGGAAACATTGATGGCTGGCTCACAAAAATTTTCAGGCACTTTCATACTTTTCTGACTGGCAGACAAGGACCGTCGGGTAAGCCTGATTTTAAGTTGTTACGTGTCATAATAACCTCTTCTGAAGACATAGAGGAAAGCTTGTTAGCAAGAGCTGGTTACATATTCCTCTGTAAGACCACTGAAGAAGAACACGGACGGTGGCAGTGTCCCATTTCATCACAAATTGTCTACATATTTTCACAGAAAAATGATAGTAAGTTGTCGCACAGTGCCTTAGAAAGCACCACTTGAGCGACCAGAAAATCAGTAGTTGTGAAAGAATAAGACACATTAAATAGATCATGGCATGGGATGGGCGAGGGGGCATGGTAGAATGAGGTGAAAGAGACTGTGGAGGCACGTGGGCTGACTTTATAGTGGCTAGTTCCTGTACTTTGTCAATTACATATGGATCTATCTAAACGTTATCCTGTAAAAGAGACAAATATTACCAAATGTACTTTCTTTAAAAAACGGTTGATGGATCCAGAATATAAAAATAGTGTTTTTCGATGTATGCATTGCGTTTAAAAGTCCCAGTATATATCACCCTCTGCATCAGGAATATCCCCTACGGATAACTAGTAAAAGATAAAACAAACTGTACATATGGCAAAGCAGCAATATTTTTCATGAATGCCCTTTTTTAAAAAACAGTAACTAGCAGTACTTGAATTTCAGCAAACATCTTAGATAAATACCAGGGAGTTATACAGGGCATTCTCAAAAGCGCTTTACATAGAGCATTTTAAAGACCGCTGTTATTCAGTACAGTTGATACTCATGTTATCGACGTCGGAAGAATGAAAGGCTCACCCTATTCAATCTCGGACACTTGACCAACAATCATATTGCTATCTGCGAATCACTTAATTTACCTGTGGTTAAATTGTACAGATGGGTGAAATGTAATGCAGGTGTAAATTTGTGAAAGGTGATAAAAATATGAAAATTCCCATTTGATGTGCTTGATCTATCTCCCAAATACTCCCAATAAATGCACAGAACTCCTTTGCTACCCAGCTCGGCTCATGCTATGTCTATCAGGGCTGCTTACACGTGCACAACACACCGACCTCAGCACTAAACGCTTAACTCGCTGAGAAATCTGGCCAGCATGAAGACCTGCCGCTTAATTTCAGATTAGGAACAAATTAAAATAGAAGTTAATGTAATTTTTTCTAATTAGGAGACTGCCCTGAAATTTGCATCTTGATTTAGTGGATTAGGATCCTTCACATTTATGTCCAATGGCGAAAATAAGAAGCAGATTAACTGGACAGGGCCACTGCAAAACAATCAAAACTGAGCCAGAGAGGTGTTGAGTCTGTGACAGGTTCCTAATTTGGAAGAAAGTTGAATGACGGGCTGGAGCATTGTAGATGTCTTCCGGTTAACCGAGGTGCCACGTTTTATTTACAGTACCGAAAGAGATCTAGGGGCCCACTTTATGACTATACCATCCAGCATTAGTCAAGCAAGTGGAGAGTGCTTTATTCGTCTACAGTCCACTGATAGTTTTCTGAAAATAGTTTGCTTCTGTTCAGTAAAATCATTATTAAATATTATGAAAGAAATGTATTGCATACAATTTTACGTAAATGCTGCTCGTCTTTTTCTTTTGATTCGTCATTTTCCACCAACATGTGGGCACCATGGACCAGCTGATGAAATGTAACTTGGGAAAACTTGAATTAGATGCTCAATAAAACACAAGGCAGCTATACAAATGGATCAATTCCCTAAAAAGTATTTGGAATTTCGGTGTAATTGTCAGAGAGGGACTGGGAACCTAAGTATCCCTGGCCAATGTTGTCCGACTAGCCCCCGTACGATGCACATCGAGTAAGTGCAGTGAATGAGCCTGACTACTACACAGTGTGAGGGAGGTGTAGGGGGTTTCCCCCAAGAAAGTTTGGGAACAAATGGCAAGAATGGGGCATTCTACCACACGTTTTTCATTATATATTCAGTTGTATTAGCTTTAAAAGCAGAGTACCTGATGACCCTACACTGCACCAGGATACCCGGTCATATCTACAGACATTCTTACGGAGAACACAAACATAGGATGTCAAGTATGAAACAAGCATTTAAATATAACATCAATGCACACATTCACTGTGAAGCACGGTCAAAAAGCTGAGAACACAATAAAAGATAATTGTAAGGGATTTAGGCATCCTCCACCCCAATAAGCAGCAAACCAGGTCCAGCTTTAGCGCTGATGGAGCCCAGTGTGACAATATTTTTGGCCGCTCCCCTCCCACAATGAATGCCTCCTCCACAAATTACCTCACGATCACTCTCTAAAAATGCCTCTCAGGTCTCCCTAGCCCGCCCCCCCCCCCCCAACGTGTATTTCAGTTGTTTTATAGTGCCTCTCATTCCAGTGTACAGTGTCAGATCACTTTACATCACACACACATAAGGAGAGGCTGAATCATACATGTGTAAATCAGTGCATAGGAAATGTTAAATAAGTTAGAGGTGACTGCAAGGTGTAGGGTTCAAATGTCGCCCATACTGGTAGGCGATTGATAAGTGTGTTTGTTCTGGAGAAGTACAAACTCGGAATTTAAAATGTAACACACTGGTTAGGGTAGGCTTTAATAATAATTTATTTCTACTCAAACAAACCCTTTTTAGCAACATAAGGATAATAAAAGACTGGGAAAACGTAACTTTCTAACCTTCATCAAGTAGTTTGCATGCAGCTTTTTGATAGCAGTTCACAACTCACTGTGCTACACTATGACTATAAGTTATGAATTGGAAGTGTTGGAAAACAGTATCTGTGAGGCCTGCACAAATAACATGTCACATTTGTCCTTCGCTGGGAACCAAACACCCTATTGTAGCGCTTGATTCTCAGAGGGTAGCGTTGCAGAGCAGTCTAAGGCTTACTCAAGGGAGGTGGTGTAGGCTAGTAATCCCCATTTACCAGTATGCAGAAATAACACTCAATTATTGATTGTCCAGTCTGTACTTTGCTTTATAAAAGGAAGAGTACATTTATTAAACACACACACTACTCAATACTATGCACCAATTTACAAATATACATAAGCTGTTGGAATTACTTTGTGACATTGTGTAACATTTCCACCCCTTCCGCAGGGGGGGGTGGGGTCTAGTACCACCACTTCCATGTATGCATGGAAGTGGTGGTACTATATCATCTTGCCCCCTACTGCAGTGGGTTGACATAAACTGGAGCGAGGGCCTTGCCCATTGGCACCATCCCAGTGGCGCCCCCCCCCCATCATCTCAACAAGTATTAAAAATAGGTACACCTGCCCTGGGGACACATAACCCTGACTAAGCATCTCATACTGTCCATACAGTATACTCCTTACATCTTAGGGGTTAACAGTCTGGGTTAGTCTTCACCTAAAGCAGCAGCAAGAAGATACGTTTAGACATCACTTTAAATAAGGTACTTATAATAGCTGATAACAGTTGGAATACCTTGCAATCACAGCCCCTTAAAAGCATCACAGTTATAATCACAGGATTAAGCATATACAGCCAGACACCCTAGCAGGAATGTCCGGCAACATAACCCCACTTGGCTTATGAATTCACATTACACATGTGACTTACCCACCCTAGAAATAACATTGGTAAATGCACTTCTCCGGCAATTACACCTCTTCACGTTCTCCAGACATCCCCAGCTCAGCCCTCCATACATTGAAGCTGTCCCTAACGCAAACCTATCTGTAGAACAACATTTCCAGCCCTGGGATGTTTTGACTTTGGGCTGAGCACTTGAGGGGTTATTTATTAGGAGTTCCCCAGAGACTCAGGGGTTTACCTTTCCTCTTCATGCTGGGGGAGACTGCCTTGCTCCTGCAGCTTCCCCTGCATCTTCGCACTCACTTGGCAGTGACCCCGTCCTCCTGGGGTTACCACACGCTGAAAAAAACAGGCATTTTCCTGCAGGCCTGACCAGGCTCTGCAAAGCATTATGGAGCGCTCTTCCCCCATCTCTCACATTTTTGATGAGCGGCTTCCCCGCTGCTCCGGGGAGAGCCGAGATGCTTGTGATGGTGGCCCTGCACCGCATTTGCCCATCGGTGGAGGTCCGGTCCCACCCGGACCCAGTGCCTGCCCAGGTGAGCTTTGCACGCTCGGGGAGCCCACCCCCGGCCGCTTTTCTCCTCTTTTCGGGGGCCCGGTCCTACCCATGGGTACATTGGAGGGCAGCTCGAGGAGCCTATTCCCAGCTGTCCTCGCCGGCTC
Organism: Triturus cristatus; assembly: GCF_964204655.1. Taxonomy (NCBI): domain Eukaryota; kingdom Metazoa; phylum Chordata; class Amphibia; order Caudata; family Salamandridae; genus Triturus; species Triturus cristatus. The sequence goes on from NC_140588.1 coordinate 434,028,246, forward strand.
CCCGACTGGCCAGCACCCTTGCATGCTGCCACGGGAGCTGGCACATCTCTTCTGGTCTGCCTGCTCCTGCGGGCAGACGGAGGCTGCCTCTGGTCCAACGGGACCTCGGGGGAGTGCGACGGCACTCCCCCCGCCTTTCTCCAGCCACAGGGGAGTCCGGCGGCACTCCCCGGACCTCGCAACCCACACCGGGGACCGGAGTTGGGGTCCCAGGCCCCATGGCACATTCACGGGTAGCATGACGGCGCTCCCCTACTTAGCTTCACTGCAGCGGGTCATGGAGTTGGGAGTCCCGGGCCCCTCTTTCATTCCCAGGGGGGTTGCAACGGTGCTCTCCTGTCTTCATTTTTGCCATGATGGGCTCCTGGCACCCCACGGGGCAGTTTCATGGGGACCGTGACGGCACTCCCTGACTTAACTTCTTGTGTGGGCATCCCCAGGGACCTGACCCACCCCAGGGGCCCATTCCAGACTGGCAGCCGAGCCCCACACGCTTCATTGTCGGTCAGGTCAGTGGTCAAAGGTCTTCTACCTTCTGGGGGCATGTCTCAGCCCCCAGGGGACTGATCTTCACCATTTTGGCCACTTCCTGCTCCAGGTGGCGAGCCCCAGCCACTGGGAGCATTTTCTTTCACCCTCCTGGTCTCAGGGAGGGTGAATTCAGCAGGGAGCTGTCTTCACTGGCTCCCTGCGTCAGCCTACCACCTGGTTCTCCTCCTGGGCCTCTCTTCTCCTGGTGCAGAGGCCCAGGCTTCTGCTCACTGGTTTTGTTCTCCCCTTGCGGTGCAAGTCAGGGTCCTGGGCAAGTCTGGAGGTTCTTTCTTCCAGCTGCCCATGGCACCAATATGACTTTTCTGGATGACCCAAAAGTTACAGTGGACTTTAGTGCATGTCTGAAATTTGTAGGCCCTAGGGAAGTGAAACTCTTCCACGTGGTCCCCATCCTCATAGGAGAATAAGCACGTTGTCTTACAGTGAAAACAGTAAAGCACACTTACTTTCGCTTACATGTTTCTTCCCATTGTATAAAGCCTATTCCATGTCACCACCCAGCTCTGCATAATTCCTGCCACACCATTCAATTTGTATCAATTTGTAGCTGCTCCTGGGGTGTGCACGCCAGAAATATCCCCGGGACAGCCCTTACACTTGTGCACCTGCATGTACACACATGTCTACATGCAACCAGCCCGGTGCCCCTTACTCCGGCTGCAGCGCAGCGGCCTAGTCTCACCAGGAGCACACCAATAAAATCCACATGCAGTCTCTTTCATCATGAGTTCACTGTGGGTGAGTCCCAACTTATGAGGCTCTCCCACAGTAAGAGCTCAACAATTTGGTGTTCAAAAAGTGAAAAATCCGGGTGGCTCAGATCTGTCAGAACCACCTTCTAACAGGAAGTAACAAAAGGATCTCAATGAAAAACCAGTAACCCACAAGGCTATCCGCATAAAATTCTATGATCTGCATGGTGCACATTCTTTGCAGCAGGCATGTTAAACCTCTAGGCTACTTCAGATGAGCAAAAACTGGCACCAGACAACACTATGATCATTCTCCAGCAGAAACCTTAATCACCAGAGTTATCTTGACATCTTTATTATTTGCCAAAAACTGCTGGATATAAAAGGAACTCTGAAGCGGGTGCTTTTAAACCCATAACAATTTGCAAAACACAGTGCCCCCAAACTAAGAGATAAATCTACTCCAGTAATAAAAACCAGCCCCCAGGAATAAAATCAGCCCGCAGCCTTCCATCTTGCCCAGGAAACACCAACTCTATTTTGGTCTAATTTGAAAATGTGTACAGCTGTAAATGTTTGGATGTGTTCGCTTCTTCTGTGCTTGCAAAAAGGTCTTGTTGGTAACTACAATAAATATTTGCAGTTGGTGAACAGATTTCGAGCTATAGGGATGCAAAATAAAAACATGAATTGCTGAGAACTTTCTGATTTGTTTTCAGCTTGTCTCTTTGAGTAGAAGGTGCCGTGAAAAACATTGGGCCGATACACAAACATTTTAAAGTGGTAATCTCTTGTTGTATTCCAGACTTTCTCCAGCTATTGTGGAGTAAGCCAGAAGTACTACAAGCATAAGTGGCATCTCATCAGAACAAAATATTAATGAACTGTGCAGCTTTTCCAATGTGTGTGAGAAGGTGCCTCTTTTTGCATGGTCGCCCCCATTTGTGGTGGACTAATGATGCATTTTATAACTGTGCATTGTGGTACTACTGCTAGTCCCCAGTATATGTGCTGTGACTCATAAAACATGGTCAAATTGGGTAATCATCAATTGACACATCTAAATTTCTTTCAAGGCCCTATTATATGAAGCAGAAAATACACCAACGTCATGGAAGTTAAATGACACCTGTTGTCCGGAGGACACTAGGCCGAGTAGGAAGACATGGCATCAGGGCTACATACACAGTCCGAACTTTCAGGCCCAGCAAACACCAGTGGGCGGCAGGATTTGCCATCACCTCCCCCACTGGCGCGCCATCACGTCAGACAGGTGGGTTCTGCAAATAGTCTGAAGGGGCTACTACCTCCCGTCTGAGACTACCCCTCCAGCAATGCCACCGAGATACCACTGCATGTTGGAGGATCATCTGGGCCTTCTCCAGCAGGAAGTTATGGCTCTCTTGGCCAAGGGAGGCATCAAGCACGTTCTTGTCCCAGAATTAGGTGGTGGCTGTTGTTCCCACTACTTTCTGGTCCCCAAAAAGGACAAGGGCCTGCTTCCTATCTTAGATCTCAGGGATGTCAACCGCCTCCTCCGGAAGGAGAAGTTCAAGATGTTGACTCTTGCTCAGGTCTTGTTTGCCCTCGACCCGCAAGACTAGATGGTAGCATTGGACTTGCAGGACGCTTATTTTCACATCCCCGTCCTGCCGGCCCACCGGCGTTACCTACAGTTCACGGTAGGCCACAAGCATTTTAAATTTACCGTGCACCCTTTTGGCCTTACCAGCGCCCCTCGGGTGATCACGAAAGTGATGGCGGTGGTCGCAGCTCATCTGCACAGATCAAGGGTTTCAGTCTTCCCCCTATCTCGACGACTGGCTGTTGAAGGCAGGCTTGCCCCAGGCAATTGTCTCCCACCTCCCGACTACGGTCGACCTCCTGCATTTGCTGGGGTTTTCCATCAATGTGCCGAAGTCGCACCTGATTCCCTCTATGAAGCTGTAGGTGGAGATGTCCTATGCAGCTATAGAGGAGTTTTGGCTCTGATTTACCCCCTCGGCCAACACCTACCCAGCCGGACATTTGAAATTCTTTTCCTCGTCGCCCCGTTGTGTTTCCTTCCCTCCCCCGAATCTCAAGGTTTTTTTTCTCCTATATCCTTACTTGAAACCTGTAATTGATGTAACTATGTAATGTGTAACACTCTGATCCTCATGTAATGCGCTCTGATACCTCCTGGTCTAGCCAGCGCTATATAAAACTCCGGAACTAAATAAATAAATAAATAAATGTGTAGCCTGTCTGATGTAGCTTTAAATGTGCAGACAGGCCTGTCAAAATAACCCCTATTTGACAAGTATGAAAACTACTATTAAGTGAAACATTTTAAAAGTTAAAGTTGGTATGTTCTTGCAGTGCATAGGTGCTGTGGTTTTTTAGTTAAAAAAGCTAAAATACAGATTAAATAAAAATTCCATATCTTTGGTTCAGAATAAGCCACAAAATCGATTCAACCACTCTTTATGACATTTATTAGAAATACAATGCAGTGGTGAAGCAATAAAAGTGTCTTTTAGAATGTCAAAGCTTCCCTACCTGAAGCCCCAGTTTGTTAATTAGAATTAATCTGCCTTCATCTGGCCTGTCACTGCTGCCTTTGATGAGGTGTGATATACTGCTCCCAATGCACTGCCATTGACTTGGACATGGCAAGTTGGCTTAGATTAGATATTTATTCCTCTTTGCCCAGAGCCAGTGGAGGAGGAAATGGGCTGCTCATTACCCTAGATAAACTTCTAAGTATGCTCCAAGCTTCCCTCAGAGGCCGAAGGATTCTGCCATGTTGGACTTGACTTAGAATGGTAAACAGTGTGATAGTTTGCAGTGAGGCAAAGAACATGTGCTGCAAAAGTTGGAATTAATGGCATTGGGAAGTTTTTACCTATCAGTCGTGGAGTATCCAGGAGTCACCCCCATCCACTGGCTAGTGAATTCAACAAATGTAGCACCTCAACGATAGCACCTCAGAACACTTTATGTACCAGCGGCAGAACATAAGTTGGCTCTAACTGTTGTATGTGAACTGTGCAGGGATCTAAAGGGCTGTACCTGCTCCCATTTATGTCCAGGATTGAGAAATGGACTCCAAGGGTCAATTTGCTGACTTTCTGTATGGCAGCTGGGACCCAAAAAGTTGCAGGATGCCTTTTTCTAGAATGACCAGTAGTGGACCTTGGCTCTTCTGGGGTGAGTTCTGCTGTCTCTGACAGTCTGGATGCTTGAGAAGTGACCAAGAGGAGTTTTTCCAAAGCATTAAAAAAGTTGGGACTTAAAGATTTTTTGACCTCTTGAACTAACCACATAAGGTCATCTGCCCAAGTTGCACTCTCAGAGGGCAAGAAAATCAGATTTGTTGCACCTGGAGCTGTTTACCCCCTGAAAAAAGACTTCAGCAGTCCTTGTGGCTTCAGTGCAACATGTCCAGCTACAGATTCCAGGCTTGTCGTTATGGAGGTTTTCAAGCAAAACATGCATTGACAAGGCCAAGATGTCTGGCGCTGGCCACCAGCCTTATGGCTTTAACAATTCCTGTTTTTGTTTGTCATGGTTTCTGCAAAACTATTTGGTGTGTAAGCTGGTGGGCCTTCATCAGTTTAAAAAACAAAATTGGTTAAAGATAAAAATATGCAATAAAAGCACACATTATAGGAGTCTCTGGAACTGAAGAGAACTATTTTTATGTGGATGCGCTCCTTGTGAAAGGGCAGTGTTAGACCCAGAGGTTTTGGGCTGGCTAAGATGTATTAAAGCCAGTCAGAATCCACCATTCAAAATAGGATGAGTGTGATACACTTGTCTGATAACCTGCTTGGCATCAAGCAGTCAGGCTTATCCTCAGGGCTCAAATGTAAAGTGTTGGCACAACACACCCCTCAAAACAGACTGCGTACGCTACAAAAAGACTCCACACCGCATGTCTAAAAACACTTGACTTTGTATTAAACACACACTGAATTCAAAACGAAACACACATTAGATATACACTATATAGTTATGTGCAATTGTCAATGCAATTTCCCATTAGCAGAAAGATTAAACAGTCACAGATCTTTGACTATCCCTTTTCACCCAGCCCTTCAGTCTTCAACTACACCAACCAACGAGTCACGTTGCCCCGGCTGGTGCCCCGTTGACTAGACAGTCGGAACCACCTAATACGGAAAGGAAGAGTTACTTAGTTTCGTCCATCCAGATTAGACTTCCAGGCGCCCAATGGCATGTGTACGATTGCGGTATCGATATCTCCCCAGTAGACAAAATGTTGTCACCCAAGAAGCTGGCATGCTTCCAAGTCTGGAGAAATGATTTCCCAGCCAGTGGAGGTGTGACCTGCCATGGACCCCTGAGAGTCAGCTGCAGATGCCCACAAGGCACATGAAACCTTTCAGGGCTCATCACAGTGTTTTCCAAAACAAAGCACCCTGTGGCGTAGTTCGAGGGAGAGGGAGCCAATGACCTCAGACACAGGCCATGATGTCAGGCACTGTCGCCCCTCTGATCTGGAGACCAAAGACAGTCTCAGCTAATGGCTCAGGGTCCCTCAAAGCCCCTCAGACACAACACTTCCTGGAGCGCAAACAATCGCAGGTCCCCTGGTTGCAAGTATGGGTCTGTCGGACTCTGCAAGCTTCTGTAATGCCTGAAGTTTCTGGCACTTCAGATGACTGCTGATCTTGCACACATACTCCTCTTGCACAGCGAGATGATGGTTTATGTCAGGATGGTCCTTGTCCGAACCATGATCACTTCCACCTCTCTCCGCGGTCTTTACGATCTTGTGGAGACAGTGAGATCCTTTTTGCCCCAGGGATCTTGTGGACAGGAGGCTAGCTCTCTGGCCCTTGGAGAGTACTTTAACCCCTTGCATGCCCGCCCCTTTCCCCGCCCAGTGCCGCGCTTTTTATTAGCGGGCGGAGTTCATGACGAGCTGGACTCGTCATGGGCACAGCGCCACCGCAGCCCATGACGAGTCCAGCTCGTCATGGGCACTGAAGGAGTTAAGACACAGGCCACAACAAAGGACACTTAGCTGCAGGCCAACAACATCCAGGCAAAATCCACTAAGTGATGTTCCCCTTCTTGGAGTACAATAAGCTTCAAGCCACCACAAGTTTGATGATAGTCTAGTTGCAGTCCCTCCTGCCCCAATGATTCCTCATGTCAATGTACCAGTATTGAACCAGCATAGTATGAGTCCAAATCCAAAAGTGTATCTACTTTCGTAGGCTGAAGACCCAGTAGTTATACCCAGAATGGCCTTTGAAGATACAATCTGTTCAACAGGCCACCTTTGAAAAGCACAAGCCCTCTCAAAATGTTGTCCTGTGTGAGGTTTGATCACAATCTTTATTGGGGCCAAGATCCTTGGAATGAATACAGGTGCCAATTCCATCCCCACCTAAACCATCCAGAAATGCCCTTAGAGTCATTGGTTCACAGTTTTGTGTGAACCCCTTATTTATGACCCTCTATCAGGAATGTACAGATGTGGCTGCCCCTAGCACCCAGTTGTGAATTAGGAAACAGGCCACCCAGCACACAGAACCCCAAGCATTGAAAATCTCACTTTCCCAAAGTGACATTTCCAGCACCGTAATGTTGAACCCTCTCCCACTACCGGAGAAGATTAACCATACAAACTCATTTATACCAAACACTATATTGTTTCTATCCTGCCCTTAGGAAATAATGCTCAGCAGCCTTTCCCTACACCCTCTTATGCTAATCCAATGCGAGAAGCAGGCCCCATTGTACCAAACACACCACCTGGTCTCATTCACAACATTTGCAGGTAACACATACACACAACTGCCCAAACTCTTCCCAACACCGCTCCCTGTCACCAGGGAGAACTCCGATATAGCAGGAGACATGCAGAACTGTTGCACATAGCTTTATGAATCCCAGACCAAGTAACCGTAACCCATGCACACAGGTCCCACAAGGGCAAACCTGTGGTACAATCAATGAGCTACCTCTGTGAATGGCACATACAGTGCCGCAAGCACATGGAGGCGCATTCAAGATACATGTCCCTGGTATAGGTCTTACCCCATTACAAGGGACTTACAGCTAACTCAAAATCATATATACACTGATCATCAGTATGTATATGACAAGCTCAGTCCTAAGGCTAGCAAAACAAGGCCAAAACATGAGGTCGACAGCCAACAAGGTTAGGGGAGACCATGCCAATAAAGGCCCGGTCTAACAAGCAGCATGCCGTATTTCGTTTTAAAGTCCGACAATTAATGAAGGGGACTGACTCTTTTCCCCATGATGCATGCTGCAGTGAGTGAAAGAAAAATGTGAATGGCACAACAGACTAAAGTATGAAATCTGTCTGACAAGCTCTATAAATAACTATGATACACAAATATGTTTAGAAAACTCAAAAGGTCTTAGATCACACCAGAGCCAAAAAAAGCCAATGAATCTGCTCTGACTGCCAGCCGCTTTGCTGATGCTTTTAAAAAAAAATCTTTATAACAAATAGGTAAGAAGCATTGGAAAGAGAGGTAGCAGTTGAGGCTTACAAAGGCAGATAGAGGGGGCTGTAAATATAGATAGCCAGCCAGATAGAGAGGGTTCCATACATAGATAGATAGCCATCTAGGTGGATAGGTTGATAGATAGCCACCAGGTGGATAGACTAACAGGCAGGTTGACAGATAGACTTGTAGATAGGCAGGTTGATAGATAGATAGATAGATAGATAGATAGATAGATAGATAGATAGATAGATAGATAGATAGATAGATAGATAGATAGATAGATAGATAGATAGATAGATAGATAGATAGATAGATAGATGGATAGATAGTCAGACAGACAGACAGACAGACAAATGGACTGACGGACAGACATTTGTTTACAAATATAGTCTCTAGTCCTCAATTAAAAAAAATTGCAACTTCATGAAGCATCGTTTCAAATAGACACAATTTGGCATGTTGTGAAATAGCAGCAGTCAGATAAAAAGGTCACTCCAAAAGTAATTTACAACAGCAGTAGTAGGAGACAGGATCTGATAAAGCTGTAATGTGCCACAGTGAGCAACATGGCGAGCTGTTAGACAGCATCCTGCTATTTCATCAGACTAGCACTGAAGAGAACTATCTTGTGTGTACATATACTCATTTTGAAAGAGCAAAATTCAGTCACTCAAAGTGAAGTTATCCAGTGGCTGAAGTGGGCTGATCATCTGCTCCATGCTTTGTGCTGTAGTGGATGGAAGCATTATGTGAATGACACATCAATAGACCAATGTATGAAGCCAGCTGGCTGAAAGCCCCTTTACATAAGTATACTATACATATATAGTTTTTAAAATCAAAATGTCTTGGCTAACACCAAACCTAAAAAAAAAGAGAAAAAGGTCCTTATTTAGAGTTTGGCAGATAGTATTCTCTATCACAAACATGGCAGATGTCCCTACCTTCACATTCCTAGTTCATTACAGCCTATGGAATTTCTAATACGGTGTACAGGATATCCAGCGCATTTTGACAGAATGTGCTACCCATCAAACTCTAAGTCTGATGGTGGATATTTTGACCAGTCAAAGGCGCAAAAAGTATCAGACCAACAAGAAGGCTTCAGCAGGTGGGAAATGTAAAGTTTCCTAGCTCAGTGCTTTTCCTGTTATAACCAATGTCTTCAGCATGAACTTTTTCGATGGCTACACGAATTCGAGAGGACTTTGATGCAAACTAAGGATCTTTTTCAGAGTTTGGCGATGGGTCCCTGTATCACAAACATGACTGACATACCTTTTGCTGTATTGCAAGTGTCAGAGGCAATAATACATCTCTAATATGGTGGATCCGGTCTGTCAACTCTAAATAAAACTCTAACTCTGATAGTAAAAACTTTGACTGAGATGACTCACTTCTTGAATCTGACCTACGTTCCATCAATCACGAACAGCAGCTTAATATGTTGACGCCTTTTGTCATAACATTTTAAAAATGCATATCTTCAGTTTCCCTGGATTTTTGATATTTTGATGTAATATTTTTTATTAGGTTATCCTTAATTTTTGGAAATTGCTTTTGGGATTTTTCTTGTGTTGTGTTTTGACTTTGTTGACTGTTCTAGTGTTTCTGATGGTCAATAACCTGAGTATTTTTAGTGCTTCAAATTGGCAAGCTTGTGAGAGGGAGGCAGTATTCATCCCATGAAGGCACTATTAAGTCAGTATTATTTGTCCAAGGTAGAAGACAGGCACCAATACTTGATTGCCTGCCAAGAGGGAAGAGGACGCCTGCACGTTCACCCCTTGTTGAAAATGTGGAATGTTCCACACCCAAGATATATTCCTAATTGAAGAGAAAATAGGCATTTAATGAGTGCATAGATGCTTGTTGTTGCTACTGTTCTGAAGCATCTACACTGTATACTACAAGGGCTGATGTTAGGTTCTTTCTACAGTTTTCTGTATGCAGAGCTGACATTAACCATCTCTTTGCAAGCACATCTTCACACTAAACTGAGCACACGCTTGTACGCTGTCATCAGCATCAGGGCGCGGCTTGTTAATATTTGTCTCAAACTACATGGCCACTACATATGCCATTAACATAAAGTGGTCCAGTCCTGATGATAAGACACTTTCAAGCCGGAATATCACTGCCAAATGCATTGTCTGGCATAAATATCATGTCCTAAACATAGTTTGCAATTGTATCATCCTATTGAGTGTATATTTTCTATTATTAACAGGGCAATGTTTTTGTAAATGGTATACAGGACACAATACTTTTGACAGAGGATATTTAGGGCGGGTGTACAACATTAGGAATACCAATTTCCAAATTATAATTATCTCCAAATTGCAATTAGGACAGCAGCATTCCTAATGTATGAACCTTTTATTTTCCACATAGCGATCCCAGGTTGGTCGAAAATCAGCTTACCGAATGAATATTAATGAGGTAAGTCACAATTTGCGACTCAATAGTAATCACAGCAATCAGAGGAATAGTGGCCTGTTGCGTTTAGCAGGTTGTTTAGACAAAATCTTGGATAAAAAAATATTGTGTGGATGAAATATCGTGTCAAGAATATCGAGGACAAAAATATTGTGAAAGTAAGTTCCTGTGGGAGTGCAAAGGTTTCATATATATATAACTCCACATATATGTATCATGACTATATATATATATATATATATATATATATATATATATATATATATTTTATATTCAACATATTGCCCTCGAGCTCAGAGAGCACACAACTGGCAACACACCATCCAGTTTTTTTCAGGCACCTCGCTCTCGTCACTCCGGGTCACTGATTAGACCTGACGCTTTTCAAGGATTTCCCTCTTTATCAAAGGTCAACATGCAAATTAGGCACACCGGAAGTTCTGCAAGCACATTTTAATTATACTACTGAATGCATTTCATTTTAGTGCATGCTGGAACTTTTAGTCCCATTGAGAACAGTCATTCGCCTTTGAGTAAGTCCCATGTGCATTAACCTGCACTATAATTATATTTGCCCTGAGTGGGCCCCAGACCTCAGAGAGCAAGTTATTCACCTTGTTGTGTGTGCTGCATATCACGCCCTAGAACAGTTCCGAGCTTACAGCCTCCTCGAACTCCAAGGATGGTGCTGCTCCTCACGGCGGGGCCGCCGTGTCCTTATTTTATTCAACAAATTGCCCTCGAGCTCAGGAGCGCACACAACTAGCAACACACCATCTGGTTTTTTTCAGGCACCTCGCTCTCGTCACTCCGGGTCACTGATTTGACCTGACGCGTTTCAAGGATTTCCCTCTTTATCAAAGGTCAGCATGCAAATTAAGCACACCGGAAGTTCTGCAAGCACATTTTAATTATACTGCTGAATGCATTTAATTTTAGTGCATGCTGGAACTTTTACTCCCATTAAGAACAGCCATTCGCCTTTGAGTAAGTCCCCTGTGCATTAACCTGCACTATAATTATATTCGCCCTGAGTGGGCCCCAGACCTCAGAGAGCAAGTAATACACCTTGTTGTCTGTGCTGCATATCACGCCCGAGAACAGTTCCGAGCTTACAGCCTCCTCAAACTCCAAGGATGGTGCTGCTCCTCACGGCCGGGCCGTCGTGTCCTTATTTTATTCAACAAATTGCCTTCGAGCTCAGGAGCGCACACAACTAGCAAAACACCATCCGTTTTTTTTTCAGGCACCTCGATCTCGTCACTCCGGGTCACTGATTAGACCTGACGCGTTTCAAGGATTTCCCTCTTTATCAAAGGTCAATATGCAAATTAGGCACACCGTAAGTTCTGCAAGAACATTTTAATTATACTGCTGAGTGCATATCGTTTAAGTGCATGCTGGTAGTTTAAGTCCCATTAAGAACAGTCATTCGCCTTTGAGTAAGTCCCATGTGCATTAACCTGCACTATAATTATATCCACCCTGAGTGGGCACCAGACCTCAGAGAGCAAGTTATTCACCTTGTTGTCTGTGCTGCATATCACGCCCGAGAACAGTTCCGAGCTTACAGCCTCCTCGAACTCCAAGGATGGTGCTGCTCCTCACGGCCGGGCCGCCGTGTCCTTATTTTATTCAACAAATTGCCCTCGAGCTCATGAGCGCACACAACTGGCAACACACCATCCGTTTTTTTTCAGGCACCTCGCTCTCGTCACTCCGGGTCACTGATTAGACCTGACACGTTTCAAGGATTTCCCTCTTTATCAAAGGTCAACATGCAAATTAGGCACACCGGAAGTTCTGCAAGCACATTTTAATTACACTGCTGAATGCATTTCATTTTAGTGCATGCTGGAACTTTTAGTCCCATTAAGAACAGTCATTCACCTTTGAGTAAGTCCCATGTGCATTAACCTGCACTATAATTATATTTGCCCTGAGTGGGCCCCAGACCTCAGAGAGCAAGTTATTCACCTTGTTGTGTGTGCTGCATATCACGCCCTAGAACAATTCCGAGCTTACAGCCTCCTCGAACTCCAAGGATGGTGCTGCTCCTCACGGCCGGGCCGCCGTGTCCTTATTTTATTCAACAAATTGCCCTCGAGCTCAGGAGCGCACACAACTGTTATGTTATGTTATGTTAGCCGGATTTATAGAGCGCACAGATGCCCCAGCAAAGGGGCGTTCCGGCGCTACAGAGGACAAAATACCGGACATAAGCAATACCGGAGACAGGGGCAGCACTAAGAATCCTGAGGGAAGAGGAAGGTTTTAACTGCCTTTCTAAAGGCCAAGAGATCATCAGTTGCGCGGATATGAACAGGAAGAGAGTTCCAGAGCCTAGCAGCAAGCACTCTAAAAGAGCGGCCACCGGCCCTAGCCCTCTTAAAGCGTGGAACTGTGACCAAATGAAGTCCAGAGGACCTTAGGGAACACGAGGGTACATAGGGCAGAATAAGATGCTCCAAGATCTGAGGAGAGTAGTGCTTCAAGATTTTGAACAATAGGCATAGAGACTTGAACTTAATCCTCTGAGCCACAGGGAGCCAGTGGAGTCTGCTGATGGTTTTTTTGGCCGAACAAAAACGCGGTAGGCCAACCAGGGCCCTGGCGGCGGCGTTTTGGACGCGTTGAAGTCTAGAGAGTTCGGCCAGGTTAGCTCCTAACAGAAGAGAGCTCGCATAGTCCAACCGAGACAGAATCGTAGCTTGTACAATAAGCTGTCTGGTTGGAGCGTCAACAAATTTGAAGGTAGGTCTCAGCCTTCGAAGAATCCCGAAGCACGTGGCAGCAGTTTTCTTTGTGTGGGGAACAAAACTAAGTCTGGAATCCAACCATATCCCAAGATTTTTGACCTCAGTGGCAGGGAGAGGAGTTGGACCAAGCTCCGTTGGCCACCAATGATCACCCCATAGATGACTCTGCTTGCCGACAATGAGCACCTCGGTTTTATTAGCGTTCAATTGCAGGCAATTATCTGTCATCCAACGGGCTACTGAACTAATTCCCTCACGGAACTTAGCAGCCTCGAGGTCGGAGGCCCCACTTAATGCAACCGCCAGCTGCGTGTCGTCAGCATAGGACACCATAGTCAGGTTCCAGTGTTTGGCGACTGCAGCCAGCAGCTGCACATATAGATTGAAAAGAGTGGGGCTGCGGGCCGACCCTTGCGGCCCCGCCCTGGGCAATAGGGTAAGGTTTAGATTGAAAGGGAGGAGTAACAACCCTAAACGAACGATCAAATAGAAATGATCGAAACCATTCAAGTGCCATATTACCGACACCTGCCTCACCCAGACGCTGTAGTAAAATAGCATGGGAGACGGTGTCAAATGCGGCACTGAGGTCAAGGCGCACCAGAGCCGCCGTTTGACCAGAGTCGACCAAAGTTCGCAAATGATCGACCATAAAAAGCAGCGCCGTCTCCGTGCTATGGCCGGGTCGAAAGCCATTCTGTGAGGGATCCAAAATATCAGCACAATGAAGATGGTTAGATAAAATGGCGTTGACATGAGCCTCAGTCAGTTTAGCAACCCACAGAAGAAGAGATATGGGACGGTAATTCTCCAATTTAGATGGATCCAGAGCAGGTTTTTTTAAGATAGGCATCACCTGGGCTTGTTTCCAACTAGCAGGGACAGAGCCAGATGTCAAAGATAAGTTGACAAGATCGAGTAGGGGAGGGAAACAAAGTGACGCAGATTCTCTAAATTGAGCAGGTCGAAGAGGGTCCCTTGGTGAACCAGATTTAACTTTCACCATGATTTTATCAAACTCCTCCATCAAAAGCTCTGGGAGAGAGCACAGAGACATAGTTGTCATTGGGCGAGGTTCCAACTTCTCCGAAGAGGCGGAAAAATCAGGGAAGGAACGGTATATGGCCTCCACCTTTCCCACAAAAAAGGCGGCCAAGTCCTCACAGTGCGAAGCAGAGCAAATCTCAGCAAGTGAGGCTCTGCTAGCTGTGAGATCCTTAAGCACCTTGAAAATTAGTTTGGTGGGATTCGTACTGATATTAAATTCACTGGAAAAATAAGCAGCCCGAGTTTTACAAACCGCTCTATGATATAACTTAGTCCTGGCGCGATACTCCGATTTCCTATCGGGCAGATATGACTTACGCCAAGCTCTTTCGGCTTGTTTACAAGATTTCCTTAGAAGCCGAAGCGCGTCGTCATACCAGGGACTAGACTCAACGTGGCGGCATTTACTCTCAGCAATTGGGATCAGGCAATCCAAGGCTCCAGTCAGCCAATTGCAGAAGAGATCATATCCCGACTCCACGTCAGGGAAAGGGCCCAGAGGATGTTGACCAAGAAGCCGATGAAAATCAGCTAATTTCAATTTGCTCCATGGGTGTCTCAATGACACGGGCACCATTACTCTGTGAGGAGAGTCCTGGATTGTGAGGTGCATCTCTATAAGGTGGTGATCAGTCCAGGCCATAGGCTTGGGGGGCAGCACTTTAGCCGACGTGAGATTAGAAAAATGGGATCCAAGATATGTCCACCTTCATGAGTGCAATAGCTAACCAACTGATGTAGTTGGAGAGCTTCCAGGTCTGCAAGGGTACTACTAGCGGCAGGAGAAAGGGGAGAATCAAAATGGAGATTTAGGTCGCCGATAATACTGAAATTGGCAGCCCTTAAGGCCAGTGAACTAACAACTTCAGGAAGAGCTGACCTGAAAGCAGCATCTGGGCCCGGGGGCCGATAGATAAGTAGCCCAGAAAAAGTGAAATGAGGACTGACCGAGATGCAAAAATGAACACTTTCACAGCCAGCTATGTCCAGAGGCTTCCAGATGCATGAGTAGCAGGATTTAATGACGGCCGCAATGCCTCCTCCTCTCGAGTTACGATTATGAATAAAAATCGCATACTCAGGGGGAAGAGCCAAGTTAATCGCGGCTGAAGCATCCTCATGTAGCCATGTCTCCGACATAAACAAGATGTCAGGAGCAGCCTCCGTAAGTAAGTTGTGTACATCCATGTGGTGTCTAACCAGCGACCTCACGTTAAGATGGCAGATCTTGAGGTTGAAAGGGGCCTGTGATTTAAATAACGGTGGTACAATACGATCTAGGCACCCCAAGGGGGCTTTCCTGTATGCAAAGATAGAAACAGGAGATAGAAGTTCAAAGGCGCAGTCTGGGCAATGGAAAGGACCGGAGAGAGGGTGTTGCGAAGTGTACCTGCACAGCATAGAATTCCGGAGACTGAGCAATGCAGTCCTGGAATGCCTTAATGTTGAAGGGGTCTGTGACATCATAGACCGTGAAAAAAGCCACAGAGCCCTGCTCAGCCCTGACTCAGCGCGGACGAGCGCAGACGGGCAGGACTCTGGCACGACTCAGGCGCAGGGAGGGCGCTCCCACTGCGCGTCACTGCTGCACGCTTGAGGGGCTGGCTTAAATAGGGTGTCCGCGTATAGGCAGCAACACTGGCAACACACCATCCGGTTTTTTTCAGGCACCTCGCTCTCGTCACTCCGGGTCACTGATTAGACCTGACGCGTTTCAAGGATTTCTCTCTTTATCAAAGGTCAGCATGCAAATTAGGCACACTGGAAGTTCTGCAAGCACATTTTAATTATACTGCTGAATGCATTTAATTTTAGTGCATGCTGGAACTTTTAGTCCCATTAAGAACAGTCATTCACCTTTGAGTAAGTCCCCTGTGCATTAACCTGCACTATAATTATATTCGCCCTGAGTGGGCCCCAGACCTCAGAGAGCAAGTAATTCACCTTGTTGTCTGTGCTGCATATCACGCCCGAGAACAGTTCCGAGCTTACAGCCTCCTCAAACTCCAAGGATGTTGCTGCTCCTCACGGCCGGGCCGTCGTGTCCTTATTTTATTCAACAAATTGCCTTCGAGCTCAGGAGCACACACAACTAGCAAAACACCATCCGTTTTTTTTTCAGGCACCTTGATCTCGTCACTCCGGGTCACTGATTAGACCTGAGGAGTTTCAAGGATTTCCCTCTTTATCAAAGGTCAATATGCAAATTAGGCACACCGTAAGTTCTGCAAGCACATTTTAATTATACTGCTGAATGCATTTCATTTTAGTTCATGCTGGAACTTTTAGTCCCATTAAGAACAGTCATTCACCTTTGAGTAAGTCCCATGTGCATTAACCTGCACTATAATTATATTCGCCCTGAGTGGGCCCCAGACCTCAGAGAGCAAGTAATTCACCTTGTTGTCTGTGCTGCATATCATGCCCGAGAACAGTTCCGAGCTTACAGCCTCCTCGAACTCCAAGGATGGTGCTGCTCCTCACAGCCGGACCACCGTGTCCTTATTTTATCCAACAAATTGCCTTCGAGCTCAGGAGCGCACAAAACTGGCAAAACACCATCCATTTTTTTTTCAGGCACCTCGATCTCGTCACTCCGGGTCACTGATTAGACCTGACGCATTTCAAGGATTTCCCTCTTTATCAAAGGTCAGCATGCAAATTAGGCACACCGGAAGTTCTGCAAGCACATTTTAATTATACTGCTGAATGCATTTAATTTTAGTGCATGTTGGAACTTTTAGTCCCATTAAGAACAGTCATTCGCCTTTGAGTAAGTCCCCTGTGCATTAACCTGCACTATAATTATATTCGCCCTGAGTGGGCCCCAGACCTCAGAGAGCAAGTAATTCACCTTGTTGTCTGTGCTGCATATCACGCCCGAGAACAGTTCCGAGCTTACAGCCTCCTCAAACTCCAAGGATGGTGCTGCTCCTCACAGCCGGACCGCCGTGTCCTTATTTTATCCAACAAATTGCCTTCGAGCTCAGGAGCGCACACAACTGGCAAAACACCATCCATTTTTTTTTTCAGGCACCTCGATCTCGTCACTCCGTGTCACTGATTAGACCTGACGCGTTTCAAGGATTTCCCTCTTTAGCAAAGGTCAATATGCAAATTAGGCACACCGGAAGTTCTGCAAGAACATTTTAATTATACTGCTGAGTGCATATCGTTTTAGTGCATGCTGGTACTTTAAGTCCCATTAAGAACAGTCATTCGCCTTTGAGTAAGTCCCATGTGCATTAACCTGCACTATAATTATATCCACCCTGAGTGGGCCCCAGACCTCAGAGAGCAAGTTATTCACCTTGTTGTCTGTGCTGCATATCATGCCCGAGAACAGTTCCGAGGATTTAGTATGCTGTGAAATATAAGTGGGAATCGCATTATCTTGATGTTACGGCTGGCCCAATATTTGACGTTGAAGTTTTCGGAGTTACGAACTGCAAGCTTATAGATGACTCATAGTAGCAAGAGTTTTTCACTCAATGGCCCTTTTTAAGAGAAAAAAAGTCACATTTGGTACAGAGTCTCCTTGGCATTATCCTTTCTAGTGTGATTTACATAGGACCATGTGTGGTTTGAGTGAAGCTCTGACTTGCTTTTTTGTTTTACTGAGTTTTTCACGTATCAGATGTGTCTCAAATCACTATCTAGGGGCAAACTGTTTTATAGTAGCATAGATCAGATAGCAGGTATTCCTCTGCTCGCTAAGCATGAGATGGTTTTTCTTCGGGGTCCGATGTGATGTTTTGGCATGGGTAGTAGGCTGTGGATGCTATCCCTGGTTAAGTGGCATCTGTGTGGACATTTCAAGTTTATGAAGTGATGAGGTCTTCTGATCCATTGGGATCAACTGGATGGCATTTCGCCTCCTTGTCCAGATATTCAGCAATGGCGTATGTGCCAGATGTGGTTGTCTTTCCATCAGGTGAAGCGGAAGCTTTGTTAACACCACTGCGAAGGAATGGAATAATCTACCACCCCAGACCAGATCCTGCTCATTTTCTTAAAAGCATTAAAAACCTTGCTTTTCCCCAAGTAAGCACCACTCAGGGCTCACGACCCTCCTCTTCCACATTGCTAGTGCCTTGACACCTTCGGGTAATTGTTTGCACTTTATAAATTCAAACAACATAAATTGACACATATGTCACAGGTCCAGCGAATAACCATTGGCTTTTGCGAAAGGTAATCCTCCTGATTATGGATCGAAAATCCAAATGCCAGAGGGCTTTCTGTTTTCTAAACATTTGTGCGAGCCCATGTTTCAGCAACCCCGTATTATGGTTCATTCCCATGTGGCACGTGTCACCATTGTGATGATTGCTAATTGTTAAATTGATAATCTCACTTACACCCTACGCTGGCTAAGCGGATTTGTAAATGTACGTTCATCACAATTTACATTTGGACGTTCTCAAAGAGAACAAAATTTGGTTCATGATCAAATAAACCACCGAAGAATTATAATATTTCAACCACCATCTAAAACACAATACGCATGCAGGCAACTGATATCAATCCAGTGTAAGTACACTATACCCCATCAGAAAGAAAAAAATTAGCACAGCATCTAAACAGACCTTCTGATAAGAATTGTTTGGATCAAAATTCACCAGGAGTTATTAATCATTTTAATATGCCTACATGAGAAAAACATGAATTATGACATATGACTGGCCATGGAATATGTCGAGACTGATGGTGTGATATTTCCTGTTAATGTAAATGAAGTAACGTTTAACTCTTCAATCCCTAATAGTCCACTTGTCTCCTAGTTATATAGCTATAGGACCACAAAGTGTACTGACTCATTAGAACCTTTTGAAACTGCTAAAATCTCCCCCACATCTGAACGAATTTAGTAAAGATTTTATAGCAAATGTAGCACTTCTGCCGGCTCAGAAAGGATAAAACAATGAAACGTAAAAATGGACTTTAATTAATGAAAGAGATTTTCAAAATCTCATTGTTAATGAAAGCTTATGAGAAAAATTGAGTATCTCAGTATCCTTTCCAGAGCTGGAGAGAACCCTACCTGCTTATCACCACTTGGGGAAACTGTTTAGAGACAAGAAGTATGCAAATAGCCTTTTAACTGAAGACTTCCGAAATGTTACTGATTGTAGAAACTAATTGACGAACACATTATAACTATTCATGAAGAGGCTAAGACAAATGATGCACACTTGAAAAAATAACGATTCGGAGGAAAGCAAAAGGTCCAAAAAAAATAATTAATTTAGGAACGGAATTTACAGTTGACTACAAAGGGTCTGTGAATTTACACTGCTAAATAAAAACACCATCTCATCAAAAAGAGGACTGCGATGACTACCAGCCATTGTACATTGAATGGGACACGTTTAAGGAGGGCCCATCCGATCATTGAAAACACAAGGCGATGATTGATGGAGCGCTCAAACTTTTCAGACACCCACCCTCACTCACAGATCAGGGTTGAATCCATCATCGTTCTTTAGCTCACCTCACCACCCCAGTTCAGACCCAGCCATACACAAATCAGTCTTGACTCTGTTCCTCATGGGAACAGTCCAGCCCAAACTGCCAAGCCAGGTCTTCCCTGGACCGAGACAAGCATCCTGGGACCGGATTCCGGGTAACACCCCTCATCAGCCAGGCAAGCTTGAATCCAGTGGCAAAGTGAGCAAGGGACCAAAGTCTGGGCATACCCTGCCAACTTAGGCCGAAGAAAGCCTCACATGGAGATGATGGATGAAGCGCTGAAACGTTTTGCATTTGTCACCCTGAGTGGAAAGGGTCCCGTGCTCACTATGCCACCAGATCAAGCTATCCTGGCTGATGAGTTGGCTGGGTTTACACAGGAATGGCACGGCATGCAAAAAATGATGGATTGAACCAAGATCTGTGACTGAGGGTAAATGTTTAATTGATTCAGAATTCTGTCCATCATCAGTTATTTTTGTATTTAGTCACCCTAAGTGGGAAGGGTATGCCCAGATGTGGGTCCCATACTCGCTAAGCCACCATATTAAGCTATCCTGGCTGATGAGGGATGAAACCCAGAAACTGGTCCCAGAATGCTTGTTTTTGGTCTAGGGAGGACCTGGCCTGGCAGTTTGGACTGGACTGTTCCCATGGGGAACAGGGTCAAGACTGATTTGCATATGGCTGATTCTAAACTGGAATGGGATGGCATGCAAAAAAATGATGCATTTAACCCAGATCTGTGACTGAGGGTGAATTCAAGTCCTGAGTTGCCTAAGATCTCTCTGGTACAGTGAACATTTAGGGGTTTTACCTCTGATTTGTGTCTATTTAGTTTGTAACCCGAGTGCATAGAGTATTTTGCTATTGTTAACATCAGAGCATTAATTGAAGGACCCGGTTCTTCAGTTACTATTAGGCTATCGTCCGAATAAGCGGCTAATTTAACTTGAGTATTATTAAACCCTACTCCTTTTACATCTGTATTCATTGTAATATCTTGTATTAAGGGCACTAGTGCCATCCTTTTTTCGTTTGCAGCTACCAACAAGAATAAAAAATACAAACATCAACCGGATCTACTTGTATCAATTGGATTTTATCCCAAATAACGGAAATTCAAACTCTAGCCCAGACACACCATTGCAAAACTAGTTTCAATTTAGGGGGAAAGGGGCATCTCCCCCTGTCTCTGGGCAAGAACCAGCACATGAAGGCTTCTCGCTTATTATATGATGAGTAAGGGATGAGGATCTCTTTCCCCTCGCACACATACAACAAACCTGAAGATCACATCCCTGAATAATCAGCAAGCTTTATTTTTCTACGGATTTCACAAAAAGAACAAGGCCTTAGAACTACTTTCTGACCACATGGCTTTCTGCCAAGACCGACGAGCACAACGTTCGACTAGGGTTGAAGAAACCTTCTCAACGGAACCAGTATCCAATAGAAACTCAAACCCAAAACCCAACCCAACATCTGCACGGAGTACATTCCAAAACTTGGAACGTGCGGTTAAGAGAGAAACCAGCAAGTGGTGGGAAGCAGAATCACTCAAAAAATACCTTGAAGCTGACCGGATCCCACGGGGACTTAGAATACTTATCTTCCCACCATCAGACACCACCAACCCCCAATACATAGGAAAATGGGAAGAGAACCTAAAGGAATGCTCCAATAATATGATTAGACAATTAATTGATCATTCACAAGAAGAATACAACCTTGCTAAAACCGAAGTAGACAATCTCAGCAAGCACATTGAAGATTCTAACTGGGGAGATCTCACAAGGAAGAACTACGAAATACTCAATCAAATAATAGACGAATTTGAAGAAGACCTCATTAAAAGAAAGAATCGCAAATTCAGGAGGGACCAACTGGATTATCAATTTGGAAGAGTTTACACCTTCGCTAAAAAATACGACACCAAACCTCAAGATACACCCAACACTAACACCACAGAACAACCAAGTGGAGCAACGACCAGCTCAGACATCGACTCACCAGCACCTGCACCAGAGGGTGATAACTCAAGATGCAAGGTCAATTTTTTAGAGGAGGTATTACGCTACCGACTCGGTATAAAAACAACAAACATCACAAATACTTCAACCATGGGAGGTTCCCAACAATTTGGACGCCAACAGACGCCAACAATGGGCGTCACTACGAGATCAAGAAAAAAGGAGATGGAAAGAAGGACATAACACCACTAAATCTTGTTAAGAATCTATCCCATATTCAATTATCCAAACAAGAGGCCAACATTCTCAACAAAGGACTATCCTTCTGCCCAACGGCCCCATGGAATTTAACAAGAACACGAATAGATCTGTTCAAATTTATCCGCAGATTAAAATTAAAAGTGTTCTTTGCAGACCAATACATGAGACATGAGCCGTCTGCCACACCAATAACATCTGAACTTTCAATTCAAGAGCTCGAAAACGTAGACCTACTGACCAACCTCAGTGAGACTAACAATGACCCAGATTCTCTAACCAGAACTGCACTTGAACTTGGAATTGACACGAATCTCTCAATTGACAGCAAACTAGCCAAAAAATCAACCTTCTTACCACAATTACCCGCAGGCAACAGCATTGATGCCTTCCACCTAGCAGTCATGCATGATTTGGAACACGAACACACAAAATACCGCAAAAAATCCAAATACCTCCCACAGAACATTACAAAGGAAGAAAGAAATGCCATCAAAAACCTTAAGGAAAGAAAGGACCTAATTGTCAAAGAGGCTGACAAAGGTGGAAATCCTGTGACACTCCACATTGACGACTACATCCAAGAGGCTAATAGACAACTTGCCGACACAGCCTGCTATGAACTCCTTACCACAGACCCTACAAAAGACATACTAAAATCAATTACAACTATGCTTAATAACTGGTACACCTCTGGACTTATTACACAATCCGAAAAACTTTTCCTGTACATTGCACATCCTACTATGCCCACTCTATATCTCCTTCCAAAGATCCACAAAGGAACTTACCCCCCACCAGGCAGACCCATCATAGCAGGCATCAACTCACCATGCTCCAGACTTGGGGAATATGTTGACAGAAAATTACAAGGTCTCATGAAGGAGATTCCATCCTTTATCCAAGACACTAAGGACATTCTTGACAAATTACAAAACATCACCTGGGAACCAGACTTCATACTGGTTTGTATAGACATTGTCAGTCTCTATACATCTATCAAACACCAAGACGGACTCAGTGCAGTGCAACAATCATTATGGACACAACCGGCAAACCTACTAGAAAGCAATAAAATGACTTTGGAAATGCTCGACTTCTGCTTAAAAAACAATGTTTTCAGTTTCAACGGAAAGATATACCGACAGACACGCGGTACGGCTATGGGAGCCAAATTTGCGCCGCCGTACGCCTGCATCCTGATGAGCCATGTGGAAAAATTCTGGCTATGGGACCCTGAGTTCACGGAATATACCGCCCATATTGTAATGTGGCGACGCTATATAGACGACATCCTCTGTATCTGGCAAGGAGATGAGACATTGCTCAAAAGATTTCTGAAGCAATTAGACCAAAACCCATGGGGAATTAAAACGACCCATACCTTCTCCAAGGAAGAGATCAACTTTTTGGATGTAACTCTCTATGTAAAAGACAATACCCTACAAAGCAAACTCTATCGGAAAGAAACAGCTGCCAATTCCATCCTACGTGCCGATAGCTTCCACCCACGACACAACATAAGAAACATCCCTAAGGGAGAACTGCTAAGAACACGCAGAAACTGCAGTGAAGATGAGGTCTTCAAAACAAAAGGAGAAGAATTGGTGTCTAGACTCACACAACGTGGATATGAACAATCAATGCTCAAAAACACAATGACTACAGTTGCCAAAATTGAAAGAAAACAGATGTTCTGACAAAACAAAGGAGAAGTACAAAAGAACGATTCAGCTATACGCTTCGTAACGGATTACAATAACGGCCACCACCAAATTAGACAAAGCCTCAAGAGACACTGGCATCTGCTACAACAAACACCAAACCTCACTCAAGACCTAAAAACATATCCAGAGATAACATTCAGACGCGCCCCTAATCTGAAGGACTTACTGTGCAAATCAGAATTTGTGGACAAACGGAACATGGTCAGCACTTTCCTGGACAGACCTCCAGGATTCCACATTTGCAGAAATTGCAATATTTGCAAACTTAGCAATAACAAAACAACAAAAGTCCTACTAACTGAAGGAAGAGAATTCTTTATAAAAGAATGGATTGACTGCAACAGCAAATTCTGTGTCTATGTGATAATCTGTCCCTGCAATCTTCCATACATCGGCAGTACAATCAGACCACTACGGACCAGGATTCAGGAACATTACCGGAACATCCACAAACATCACTCAGGCCATCCACTTACTGAACACTTTGAAGACCATCATCCCCACAAAAAAGACTTCCGCTTCTTTGGTTTGGAGATTGTACACCAAACTAAAAGAGGGGGAGACCGCGAACTCAAACTCCGAAGACGCGAAAGTGAACTAATAATGAACTATAAAACCACCAATCTGGGGCTCAATAAGGATGCGGAAATGCATATATGGTTGGGAGATGACTAGATGCCCCAACACATTGCTACAACCGCACCCCCCATTACCCGAGGACTAACACAACGTGTCTGCTGTCAACAAAACCCCAATTAAGTTTCCTCCAATACCACCAAGAAACATACAGCATACCCTCCTGATTTATTGCCATTCTTTCAGAATATACAATAATATGTACAGATACCTGATAGCATACATTGTGCTTTATGGGCGCCTCAGTGTGAATTAACACAACTCTGCCCATCGTCCTGTCTATAGATTCTGCTCTTCAGAGCCTAGGGATATATGTGCTGTCAATAATTCTTATATTAATTTTCTAGCATATTGTTTCAAGTGATTACAATGCTTGACACACTCACTTACTTTCTTTTGGTATTGATCTCTAAAATCTTTATATTTACTCTTTCCTCGCCATTTATTTTCACTTTTATTCAACTAATGATCGTTATTTTTTCAGAATATACAATAATATGTACGGATACCTGATAGCATACATTGTGCTTAATGGGCGCCTCTGTGTGAATTAACACAACTCTGCCCACCGTCCTGTCTATAGATTCTGCTTTTCAGAGTCTATGGATATATGTGCTGTCAATAATTCTTATATTAATTTTCTAGCATATTGTTTCAAGTGATTACAATGCCTGACACACTCACTTACTTTCTTTTGTTATTGATCTCTAAAAATCTTTATATTTACTCTCTCCTCGCCCTTTATTTTTCACCTTTATTCAGTTCCTACAATAACTGATGATCGTTATTTTTTAATCCCGCCAATCCCGATGTAAATCCCCAACCCAATATGGCGCTCAGCCAAAGCACCCGTTCACTTCCGGGTTATGAACCGGAAGTTCCCTCACATGACTCCTCTTCACTGCTCGCTACCTCGAGCTGTCACTACTACCACGACTTGGACAACTGCAGCACCTGGCATTAGCCGAGACCAGAGGTAAGGGACTCCTTCCCACGCTCCCCCTCCCTGTCACCCAGCATTATAGAAAAATGCCCTCCGCTTACATGTTTCCTTGCTTGTTTCCCCCTTGTGCTTTCTCCACATTTTAGAAATCTTCGGGTTTATAAACCCTCGTTAAAAAATACCGAATTACCTGAACACCCGGTAAGGAAATCCTGAGCCTGCCTATTTTTTCATTTCGCACTTGCTCACTTTATCGTCTAGAGCATGCGTATGCCTCACATCTATTTTAACACGATCTTGGACCCCGTATAGATAAACTTCCACGTGCGGCTTCGAACACTTATAAGCCTTAAAAACACCTAAAAGCACCGCTCTCACTTGGCAATAGTTGCACCCTTATTAACTAGTTCCTACTCATTTTATACAAATTGCACTACCAATGAACCGTTACCTGCACCATCCAAACTTTCAATTGTGAAATTAAATGCCCCCTTATCCCCACTCGTTAAAATGTCTACACATATCCTATAACGCATGACACAGCAGTACCTCACACTTCACGAGGTCACTGATTCACAATATTGGCGCAACATACTTTTCATATACCTTGCCACAATTCCTTTTAAAAAAACAATATTTATGAACAGACCATGCGACCCAGGAGGCACCAGTACCTTATACCATACGAAGTCACTTATTCACTCTTGGCGCCAAATCTCCATTCTTTCCAAAGACTAATGCGAACCCTTCCTCCCTCATTTCGTGCTTGACCCGGTTACCGGATGCGGCCTTCTCAAAAATCCCAACTGTAACTATATTTTCATTCTACTTTTCGATAACACTATGTTCTTAAACAATAATTCGCAACACCGACTGTGGTTATTCATTATTCTCTTCAAAACTGTTAATAACTGATTCTACACGTCCTTTGAAATCGCGTAATTTCCATTTTGAACATTGAAATTGCTCTATGCCATGTTAATTTCTAATGCTGACTTAAATGGCTTATTATGCTACTATGTGATCCACATTTCCTCTTATATTCTTTCTCCATATGAACGTTTGTTGATTACAATGTAACTCATATTATGTTTTCTTCCGCATAAACATATACCGGGTACTGTTTATAATTGTAAAATGTGCTTTCAACTGAAACTTGTCGAATACTCCCCACTAAATATACCCACCTTTCGTGTTCTAATTCTCACTATCTAATCACAACTGCTTATCCTCTCCCTCTAAACCGATTACACTTTGTACCATATTTTAACTATATTTCTGTCTCTCTCACTGACTAAACCGCTGTTACTCATGTAACACACTTTGTTTCCTTAAATTTATCCATATCTGCCGCACGCTTACCCTGATCCCTTTCTCACCTTACCTTCATTCTCTCTTCCCACACTTACTTTCTTTCTTCCAACGCTGCGTCTCCCTACGATTAAATAATTCTTCCTAAATCACCTTCACTATGTACATAATATACACATGACTTACGACACCATGTCCTTATCCTACCTTGGTTTGACATTGTCTATGTACAGCCCTGAGGAAGCCCCAGGCCTGATGGCCAACTAGGGGGCGAAACACGTGTTGGCTGTGCCATCCTTTTTTCGTTTGCAGCTACCAACAAGAATAAAAAATACAAACATCAACCGGATCTACTTGTATCAATTGGATTTTATCCCAAATAACGGAAATTCAAACTCTAGCCCAGACACACCATTGCAATACTAAGAAAAGGGATGGTGAAAGTGGGCAGCCTTGTCTTGTGCCTTGTTGTAAAGTAAAAGATTCCAAAAGTGAACCATTAATTGCAATATGCGCCGTAGGTGCCACATAAAGGGCCATGACCATAGTTATGTAGGGTTCCCCTAAGTTAAAAGAAAACATGCATTGCTTTAAAAAAGACCATGAAACCCTGTCAAACGCCTTTTCGAAGTCCAGGGTAATTACTATTGAGGGGTCCATATTATAGTTGCATTTTCAAGTACATGACATAACAGACGGGTGTTGTCGTTCAATATACGGTTTTTAAGAAAGCCTAATTGTGAGTTGCTTATCAAATATGGTAGAACTGTATTGAGTCTCTTGGCTAAAATTTTTGCATACATTTTACAGTCGATATTGATGAGAGATATTGGTCTATAATTTTTTTGTAGTAGAGGGTCCTTCCACTCTTTAGAGATAACTATAATATTGTCCTCTGCCATGGAGTTTGTTGTTCGTCCTTTATTTGCTATATTGTCAAATACTTTTAGCATGGTTGGTTGTAGTACATCTGCAAAAGTCTCATAAAATGTGGCTGTGAAACCGTTCGGTCCCGGGGCCTATTGTCTTTCAAGGATTTAATAGAATCTGTCTCCTCTAATACACTTATTGGTTTCCCTAAAGTCAATTTGTCTGTTTCTTTCAGTTGGGGTATGTTCGGTTTGTTCAGATATTGAGTGCATTCATCTAAGTTAAGTTTCTGGTCGTTCCTATATAAATCTTCATTAAAGGATTTAAAGTTGCAACAATATTTTTATTAGAATCAGAAGAAACGGAAACAGGAACACCGTGGCTACTATCAATTAAAGTGAGATTTCAACAAAAATTGTGCAGATACGCATATCTATAAAATATAGACAAAAATCTATAGCTAAAAAAACAAAAATAATGGCCAAAGAATTGCACATTTAATTGAAGTACTACTGACTATAGTTAGGCAAAACGAATCAAGTGCTATCTCATTAACAGAAGACTTTGATTTTAATCTTATGTCACAAGGACCTGAGAAAAATTCATATTGGAAACAAAATTTACTCTAGAATATTCAAGAGCAATCAACTCTTTTTCAGAGAGAAGACCATCTGAGAAATAAATTGATACAATCACTGCCTGAACTTTATTTGAGAGTAATCAAAGGGTGTATGATGGATGGCAGCTGTAGCATTTACACATATAGCAAAAGCAAGCAATGTTGTACTAAATTATGCATTCACCTCAATTGAATTAATTAATTGCTTTAATAGTTTTAAAATCCAACAACTGCTTTGAAACAATCACAACAAACTATTTCTCTGGCTATAAACAATCAATTAATCCCCCTCGTTAAAATGAGTAGGGGTAATTCTCGGCATACGTACATTGCTACAAATTAAGTGCCCTACTCGACTTAAAAGAAAATGAGAAAATGGACACCAAGATTAGCTCCAGACCTTCTTCCAACATTGATGGAAAGAAGCAGGGTCCCTGTGAACCAATAATATAGAAAAAATGCTTAATAACAGAACTATTACAAGCCAGTAAGGATAACTCAGAGTACACTCCGAAATCAAAATAGTCTAGTATACTTTGAAGTTATGAAATAAGAAGAGATAATTTCCTAATAAAGCAACAAATAACATCTACACCTTGGGTGCTGACCTAGGCGCACTTAGACAGTAGTTTAAAAAATGTATTCGAGATGTTAAGCATTCCCACAAGAACGTTAATGGCATGTAATTCCAGGAACTTCAGGGAATTCTGGACCTATGTGAATAGAATGTCAGATATAACTATAATCCCAAAGAATAATAGTGTTACGCCCAAAGTATAGATCAATTTTTAGGCTCTTTATATACCTAAGGCAGTTAGAATGAAGAATTAGTTAAATGCTTTCGATGTATACAATGACAGCCTTCATTTCTTACAGAGGTGGACTTCAACTCACCCAGCCTGGCCAAATTTAGCAAAGCAATGCCTATACAATCAATGATTGGATGGGTGATTACCAAACAAATATAAAAAATATTAAGTAAAAGTAAACGAATATTGGGTGGAAACAATGAAAAACCTCTTTAAGAGATGTTAGCACAGGGTCTATTCCTGTGTCTTTGTAAGGCTCCGATTTACATACATTTTACAAAAAAGGCAATAACCAAAATCCAGCTAACTACAGATTTTTTGCCTTATTCTACATAGAGTCCAAGTGTTATGCATCACCTCTACTAGAAGATTGGAAAAACTGGGCAGAAGAAAAAAAATACTTCTATGGTTCTGGACAGGCTTCAAAGCAAATTGTAGCACACTTGATAATATGTTTCAGTTTAGTGTGCTAATACATAAAGCAATCCATGCCAGCAGTCAATTACACTCTTGTTCATAGAGTTTAAGAAAGCATTTAACTCCATTAATAAATATTTAGGTCCAGCTAAACTGAGCAAACAGGGAATCCCGGACAAATTGTGGAATGCTGCTAGGAGCCTATATTGAAACACCTGGATCCAAGTCAAATTAGGGAATAATACTAGCCTTACTGAAAAATCCTGATAACAGGAAGACTAAAATATGGCTGTGTCCGTGCACCCCTACATTTAATCTGTAGGTATAAGATATTTAGATTACTTTGAACAATCCAAGAGCTAGTCCACCCAAACTCTATGCTCACCAAGTATTAATGATACAATATGCAGAAAATATGTTCATCTTGTAGTATACCAGAATTGGCCTTCATTATACATTGAAGAATCTCAGGGTGTGGCCAAGATGGTGACCAGGATGGTCATGTTGATTTGAGCTACAATGGCCCAGCTTACCCTCCAGCATCCTGCACTAATCCTGGTGCCCTGCAACCCTGCCTTGGATGTATCACCCTAACCTACCAGCCGTTGTGCTGCAGCGTAGGTCACCTAGAAGCCTCTGCAACCCATATGCCATGCCAATTTGCGGAGTGGCCTGATGGGGTGAGCTGAACAGTAGCCTTGAGTACCTGTGGGGGTATGGCCCTGTCCGAGCCTCCTCCGCTTGGAGTGCAGTAAGAACTATTGGTGAAGTCTTCTTCAGGGGGCTGCGGTGACAACACCAGGAGATGGCGGAGTGTCCCCACCCCAATGTGATGGTGACTTGGGCCCGCTGCCTGCTGTATGGAAGATATTGGGGCATGGTCTGGTGCACCTGCCTGAGCTGCAACCTTGACTGCGGCCTGTCTCGAGAGAGATGCGCCTCACCCGGGTGAAATCAAAAGGTTTGAGTGGGGTGCTGCCAACAAGTGGGTTGTCTGACTTGTGTTGCCTGTTGTGCAATGAGGAGAGAGGCAGTGTGGTCAGGTGTGGCAGGCAGACTGGAGATAGTAGTTGTTGTAAATGAAGATACAGAGTCCATCTGTACATGTAGGATGTTCCTTTATTAGTGGCTTGGTTCTAGCAAAGATGATCAGGATAGGAAGAGTAGATAGATGGTACAAAGACAACCCCACCAGGAGCAGGCTCCCAACAGCTCAGCCTGAGTAGACCAACTGCCACTGTAAGCCCAGAGAGACACCCAGGCATTCCATGATGTCATGAAACATTCTACAGAGCTATACAGTGGGGAATAGTAGAGAAGTGATTTACTACAGTAGTCCACCCACGTGAAGCTGTGAAAGCAGGAGCAACCACCCCCCAGGGAGGAATATATTCCTATGGGGTGGGGTAGGGGCATGCCTTTAGGGCCTCAGACTGTTTGTCTTTTGTGCATAGTTGTCCTGCGCACCCTCACAACACCATGTGTGCCTGTCACTACAGGAGATTGACTCCAAGCCTCACCCAATTTATTTTGCGGAGGAACCCCTTTCTATCTTTGGAAAGTGGATAAAAGTGACATGTCTTCACATTTGCATGGCTGAGTGGTGCTGGGACGCCAGTCTCGCACTGTGAGGTTATTTTCCAGTGACTCTAAAATGGCAGCAATGGCTGGTTGTGTGCCCACCCCATGGTGTGTCCCAAGATTGATCAATCAATCAAGTAATACTTGGATTGTGCTGGTTATCACCCTATAGGATATCCAGGTGCTGTAGGTATCAGTCAAAGAGCCAGGTCTTGAGTCCCTTCCTGAAGTGTGTCAGTGAGGGTGCGGTGCAGAGGTGAAGGGGGAGGGCATTCCAGGCTTTGGTGGTGAGGTGGGAGAAGGATCGTCCTATGGAGTGGCAGATAAGTGGTATCTGTGCGAGAAAAAGGCATGCAGAGAAGAGATTCCTGGTTGGTCAGTAGAAATGCAGGCGGTAGTTCATGTATGTGGGTCCTTGGTCGTGGAGGGCTTTGTAGGTGTCGGTCAGAAGCTTGAACTGCCATATTTTCTGAATGGGGAGCCAGTGGAGGTCCTTCAGGTGCTGGGTGATGTATGCCCTCTTGGG
The DNA here is from genome assembly GCF_964204655.1 of Triturus cristatus. Taxonomy (NCBI): domain Eukaryota; kingdom Metazoa; phylum Chordata; class Amphibia; order Caudata; family Salamandridae; genus Triturus; species Triturus cristatus. Next base: position 434,059,377 of record NC_140588.1, read on the forward strand.
CAGGTTAAGGGAATCTGGCAGCTGCGTTCTGGATTGTCTGGAGTCTTTGCATGACTTCGATGATGGTACCTGCATAGAGTGCATTGCCTTAGTCTAGTCGGCTGGTGATGAGGGCCTGCATCACAATTTTCCTGGGGCCGATGGGGAGCCACCTGAAGACTTTGCAGAGCATGCTGGTTGTCTGTAAGCAGGCTGAGGAAACGACGTTGACCTGACATTTCATGGAAAGTTTGCTATCCAAGATGATGCCGAAGATGAGGGCGTGGTCTTTCAGCGTGGGGGTCATTCCAGAGTGCGGTGTGTCTGCCGAAGATCAGAACTTCCATTTTGTTTTTGCTGAGCTTCAAGCAGTTGTCTTTCATCCAGGGGGAGACATTCTTCATACAGTTGTTGAAGTTGGGTTCGACAATGTGTGGTTTGCTGAGAGCGAGAGGACGAGCTGGCTATCGATGGTATAGGAGATGACATTGATGTTGTGCGATCTGGCAATGTTTTCAAGTGGTGTCATGTAGATGTTGAAAAGGTTTGGACTGAGGGATGATCCTTTGGGTACGCCAAAAACGGTGTGCTTGGGTTGCGAGGTGAAGGGGGGAGGCAGACTTTCTGGGTGCATCCCATAAGAAATTATGCCGTCTATCTGAGCTCATCGTCTGTGATTCCTATATGGCATAGCCAATCAATGAGTGCACGGTGGGAGATGGTGTCAAAGTCTGCGGAAAGGTTCAGGAGCATAAGGGCGGCCGATTCTCTTCTGTCGAGTAGGGTGTGGATGTCGTCTATTGCGGCAATCAGGGCTGTCTCTGTGCTTGGTTCTCTCCAAGTGCTCGGTGAGTTGGAAGTTGATGGCCTTCTCCAGGACTTTGTCAGGGAATGGGGGAAAGGATATGGGATGGTAGCTCTAGTGTTCTCTGGGGCCTTCCAAAGGTTTCTTGAAGAGGGGTCTGACCTCCGCATGTTTCCGTGCATCAGGAAAGGTGGCTGTGGTTATAGAGGCGTTGAGGATGGTGGTGAGCTGGTAGCTGATCTTGTCTCTTCCAAGGTTGAAGGGTTGGTGGGGTCATAGTTTGGTGGGTGCTCCTGAGTGGATGAAGTTCATAGGAGCAGTTGTGTTCAGTGTGCTGAGTTGTGTCCATGTGGTGAGCAGGTGGTCGGCGGTGGTGGTTGATGGGTTGCTGAAGAGGTCGGTGGGTTGGGGATGAAATTTTCTATAGATGGTTGCTATCTTGTTGTGGAAGTGGTAAGTGAGTCCATCACATGGTCCTTTTGAGGAGGGAATCGAGCTTTCAGTGGCTGGCGGACAGGTGAATTCTCTGACGATGGTGGGGAGTTCCTTGGTTTAGTTGTTGTTGGTCTTGCTCAGGTGGGTTTGGGACTCTGTTTTTGCCGCTTTGAGCTGGGGGCGGTAGTTGTTGACAGCTGATTTGTAGGTGGCTTGGTAGATGTGGTTCCTGCTGGTGCAAACAAAGCAAACACAATAAGATGATGGACGGAGTGCTGAAACTTTCCAGACACTCACCCCCAGTCACTATTAGATCTGGGTTAAATCCATCATCATTATTTTGCTCACTTCCCCACCCCAGTTCAGACACAGCCATATGCAAATCAGTTTTGGGAACAGTCCAGCCCGAACTGCCAAGCCAGGTCTTCCCTAGATGGGAAGCAAGCATCTTGGGACAGGTTTCGGGGTAACAGCCAGGCTAGCTTGAATCCAGTGGCAATGTGAGCAAGGGACCCACGTCTGGGCATACCCCATCAACTTAGGGTGAATAAAGCAAATACAATTAAAGGATGGATTGAGTGCTGACATTTTTCAGACTCTCACCCCCAGTCACTATTAGATCTGGGTTAAATCCATTAACATTCTTTTTCTCAGTTCGCCCCTCCAGTTCAGACACAGCCTTGTGAAAATCAATTGTGACCCTGTTCCTCATGGAAACAGTCCAGCCCGAACTGCCAAGCCAGGTCTTCCCTGGACGGGAAAGAAGCATCCTGGGACCAGTTCCTGCTGGTGCACCAGCTTCTTTCCAGATGCTTGCACCAACGCTATAACATGCTGAGTTACGGGGTGTACCAGCTGGCTTGTTTGGTGAGTCTGTGTGTTTTGGCTTGTTTGGTGGGAGCAAAACGTTGGTGATCTAGGTGTTGAAGTTCTCTTCTGTCTGGTCCAGGTTTGTGGTGAAGTTTTGCTGTGTGGTGCTGGGGGCATCAGTCCAAGGTTTCTGAGTGACCTTGGTCCAGCAGTGGCAGGGAGCATAGTGGAGGCTGGGGTGGTGAGGAGAGGTACAGGGAGGGTGAACTGCACAATGGAGTGGTCTGACCAAATGAGTTCAGAGATGTGGCTGTATCTGATTCTGTTTCTGGACGAAAAATCTGGTCCAGCATGTGTCATGCTTTGTGCATGGGGTTGGTGACCACCTGCTTGAGGCTAATGTTGTCCAATCTTTCTATGAGGTCAGTGAAGTTGTCAAGGTGGAAGTTGAGGTCTCCCAGGAAGACGTAGTGTTTGGATTTGAGGGCAAGCAGTGTGATTAATTCAGTCATTGTGTCGTTGAGGCCAGTTCACGATCCTGGTAGTCAATGTGCTAGGGTGCCTTTGATGGTGGTTTTGTTGTTGATGCAGAGTTGAAGGTTTATGTGTTCCGTGATCGGCATGGTCTCGTATTCCGTGATGGTGCGGGTGATTGATTCCTTGTTTATGATGGCGATGCTTCCTCTGTGTATGTTGGTGCGTTCATGGTGTTTTATCTTGTAACTGTTAGGTGTTGCCATGGTGCTGTCTGGGGCCGATGTGAGGGTGAGTCAAGTCTCTGTGATTGAGATCATGTCGGGGGCGAGAGTGGAGTTGGTGTCCCAGACATCGGTGGCATGTTTGCAGAGCAATCTGGCATTGATCAGGAGGTAGCTTAGCTATCCTGGGGGGTATCAGCATCAATGCTGGCATAGGGTTGGTCGGAGCTGGGGTTGAGGTGAACCAGCCCTGGATGCAGGTGAAGGGTCCAACTGTGGAGCTAGGTGATAAGAGGCAGCAGTTATTGTTGTGTCCAGGGTCTAGGACAAGGAAGTCTGCAGTGGAGTATCTGTGGGGGCACAGAGGGCTAGGGTTCCTGGCACTGGCTGCGGTCCAGGCCGGACAAGTGCAGCTGGGCATGCCTTTTGCGCGTCTTCAGTACAGCAGTGGCACGGCCATGCAGCGGCCCCCATAAGTAGTCCTGGGAGGTGGGAGGGGATGACAGGGAGAAAGGAGAGTGGCGATTGGGAAACAAATGGCTGAAGCAGGAAAAAACAGCAGGAGCGGCAATGGTCAGGGGGGGCTAGAATGACCAAACAAGGACTAAGGGAGATACAAGTAAAAATTAACCCCGGGCGTAGTACTACGCTTCGCCCAAGTAGTGTACGTAGCGCTGCCTGCTTCTCAGTTTTCGAAGTAGGCGAAGCAGGCAGCGCTACGCACACGCCAGGGCGAAGCGGAGCTGTCTGCCACCCGCCACACGCCTCCCGCCCGCCCTCCTTTTAAAATAATGTCATGTATGCTAAAATAATTAAATATAAAGACTTACCTGCAGCACAGCGTCTCCGGGGCTCCCTCTTCCTCGTTCACAACTTCTATTTTAAAAGGAGGGTGGGCGGGAGGCGGACGGCGCGTAGTGGGGCTATGCGGAGAGCGCGAGTGTGCAAAGATTTGGGCACACTACGCGCTGCTCCACGTAGCCCCACTACACCCACTATGCCCACCCCTGGTAAAAATTCACTAAACAAGAGCAATGGCCCAATTACAGTGAAGACACAAGCACTGGGGGAAATACAAGAAAACAGTAAATGAGCACAATGGGCCAGTTATAATGGAAGGCTCATGTACAGAGAAGGGCAGGTCCCCGGGGAAAAAATAAGTAAAAATAAAATAAGATAAAACAACACCAGCAGCCTTGAGGGTTGTGCACAGGGCAGCAGTCATAAGAAGCTGGCCAGCGACAGCAGGAGGAGTGGCACCTAGACCAGGAGCTTAGAGGCTACTCCAGATGGGTCTGCTGGCACGATGGCTGAATCAGGGGCTGATGGAGTGGATGGAGGGTCATCTCAGCACCTCAATACAAAGCTGGAATATATGCTATCTGAGTATTCCTGGAAAATCAATGATATCCTAAAGGCTATATTGGACATCAAAATTACACTGATGCCTAAAATGACTGCCCTGGGAATTGATATGAGATGATCACAAGAAGCTTTAGGACTGCTTGGACAATGTGTAATATACGCTGGCAGCCCTCAAGGCCACAATCCTGGAGGCAAACTCATCGGGGTGCCTCGGGAAGAGGTACTTTCCCTTAGGAAAAAGGCTGATGACTATGAGGGCCACTCACTCTGCACCAATATGAGGATTGTGGGTCTACCAGACAATATGGAGCTCAATCTAGTGGAGTGGATGGGTCAGGCTGTGTTGGGGGCAGTATTCTGACTTTTTTCTTAGTGGATGGGGCACACAGGGTGCCGTGCAGGCTCCCACCTCCAGGCTGCCTGCCACATTTATTATCATGACAGTGACCTTATCCTGCAAGCAGGGTGGGCTAAGGGTCCCTGGTTGGTGGATGACTGCAGAGTCAACATATTCCCTAACTACACCGCTGACATGCAGAAAAGGAGGGCTTCCTTTTTGGAAGTTAAAAGGCAGTTGAGAGACCAGGGTCCGTATTATGGATAGGGCGTACTTTCTTTGTTTGCGCCACGGGGCACCTTAAAACAGGTGCGCTGGGCTCAAACAGTGAATGTGTGCCCTATTACAGTGAATAAGCTGCCCCCGGGGAAGTCTCAAAGTCGTCCTGCCCTTTGGGCACTGCATTCAAGTGAATTATAAAGCATATTTAAAGAAGACCCTCTTCCTCCTTCAAGAGGGTTGCTATCAGGGGTGCGCTAACAGTGCGCCACCCTGTTAGTGTGCCTCCTGACAGCTTCTCTCCCCACGTCTGTGATATGGGGTGGGCGCAGAGGCAAAGTGATTCCCTCAATTGCATGGGACCATGGCCCCATGCATATGAGGGAACACCCTTTGGTGATAGCGCTAGTGCTATATGTGCACGAGCGATACCTGGTTACAGAAAGGGCCGCACAAGCATCTGGGGCCCTTTCTGTAATACCAAAGTGTCCCAGGGGGTGCAAAACAGCCCTGGGACTGAAATAGGCTCTGCATTTCCCAGCCACACTCAAGATCAAGGATGATGGTAATATCAGCTTGTTTGAAGGATAGGGGCCTCATGTCCACCTTCGGACACAGGGCGACACCGTAAGATGATCGATTCAAATACAAAGGAACCCCCGCAGCAAGGACAAAAGGGCAGGCCCCACGAAGGAAAAAGCAGCCAAAGAAAGGGTTCAGGTTCAAGCGGTGGTGGAACAGCCTAATGCACTCCTTCCTCTCCTCACAGTGAGTCGGAGGGACGGGAGCAAGAACCTTCATAAACTGTTCTAGCATTGGCAGATGCTCTGTTGCATAGGGGCCCAGAGCTCACGTCCATGTCATTGGAAGGAGTGATATTACCTGTTGACATTTTGAGTGCCCCAAGCTGTCCGAGGTGTGCCCAGGGTCACTCCTCATTTGGGCACTGGCTTCAAAAGAACTACTACCATATGCCTTTGCTGGCTGCAATCTCCACATCCCATTGGATCTCTTCCATCACACTGGGATGTTTTGGCCCACCTCCCTTTGTTCCTCTTTACTCATACTAGCTGAGTGGGCTGATCTAATTATGTGCATTGCAGTGCTATTGTCTGAGCACCCGTTGGTGTGTTGGCCTGGAAAGAGGAATTGGGGTCCTGTTATTGTATCACTATTGTTTTTTTGTTTTTGTTCTTTTTTGTATTAATTGGCAAGATGTAGGGAGCCATGGGTGGACCGCTATGATTGATACTAGTCAACATGCTGCACTTCATTATCTCACCCTGACCAGGAATGTATCTCTAACTATGTTAAGAGGTACAGAGTCTACCTGTATTTGAGGCACCATAGTATACACATAGCGTGTCTCCAGGAGACGCTTCTTTCTACAACATATCTACAGTGGCTACACAGGAGATATAGGGGCACAAATGTGGGGACAACATATTCGAGATATGCTAGTGGTCTCATGATTTGTGTGACCTCCAGGATGCTTCTTTCTGCACAGCACTCGAGGGCTGACCCAGAGGGCAGGCATGTGCTGATGGAGGGATTGTTAGATGGATTCCTGATATATCTGATATCATTATGTGCACCTAACACAAACCAAGCACCCTTCCTCAACTCGATTACGCCTGCACTGCTGGGTAATGTTCTTGCTCCTTGTATATGGAGTGGCGATTACAACTGTGTCCCCAACATTACCCTAGATTGCTCACACCAACTGGTTCATGGTGCACAGTCAATAGCACTAACTAACTAACTTCTAGTATGGGTAACTTCTCAGCGACCCATACAAAAGTGGCCACTGTTTTGATGCCATCTTCATCTGGACTCCAGGGAATACTGATACTATTTGGGTATACATGACCTAAACACTAGAATCGACCACTTCTATTGCAAGGCTGAGGTTAGTACTTTGTGTGTACATTCAATAATCACAATCCAATCCAGCTTTCACTGACCTGGGGTAGAGGGCCCTTGCACATCCCAACGTGGCACCTTCCTGTGGTAGTGAGGCATTATGCAGCATTTCGCACTACCCTTGTGGAACAACTGGAACTATACTTCCATGACAATGAGAGAATAGCCACTGATGCCCTGGTGGACTGGGATGCCTTTAAGCGGCCCTCAGAGGTCTGGCTAATAAAATCGTCTAGGGTTAATAGATCTTTTCTCAGCAGGGACTTCCAGCAACTCGAGGTGGAAATAAGAGCATGTGAATTGCAAGTGCCCACTGATCCTGCTTATGCATTCTCCCTAGCACAGGTGAGACTCGCATAAAGGCCCCTCTTGCTAAACTAGGCTCTTTAAATTATAGAGAACATATGGCCTGCCAACATGCAGAAGGGGATAAGGTGGGTAATCTTCAGACCTGGTCTGTTCTATCAGATTCCCCAGAACTCCAATCACAGCATTAAGAGACCTATCCAGAGCCATAGTTCATTCCCAGTGGATGATTAATCTCACATTCCAGTCCTATTATGGTGCACTGTAAGCAACCCAGGAAGACACAGATGCCCCAGCAATACAGGCATTCCAGTGGATACAGGCAGCCCACTGTACCGAGCTAGAGGCCTTGTTGACTTCTGTTAAAAATTGGGTTTCTGGTTGGCAGAGGTATGCACCCAGTGTACCACAGCAGTCAGGGTACATCACAAACACACTCCAAATTAACCTGTGCTCCCCCCCTGGTCGTTTGGCACTGAGCAGTCAGGCTTAACTTAAGAAGGTAGTGGTAAAGTATTTGGGAAACACTTCATGCAGTAAAACAGTGAAAACATAACATAAAGAGATATTGTCAGAAGAATAGAGCTTAATGTAATGAACAAAATAAGACTAAGATTACACAGTCGAATAGGTAGAACTTGAGAGATGAATTTTTAAAGAATAAGCTGTGAACTAGTACTTAAAAGCATAAAGTGCCAACCCGGAATATCTAGTTGAGCTAGACCAAGTCAAATCTAAAAGGCCAAGCTGACCACAATGAAGTGCGGGGCGGAGACAGTCCCAGATATGTCCAGCTGAAGTTATACCTTCTCAAGAATTTTGCCTAAATTGTGGTTCATGGGTAAGAAGTTCACCAGGAACAAAGAGAGCACTGCTGGCGGTGGTCTGAGGGGTGCAAAATTCTGCCAGGCATCACATTCTGGGCTGGTGAGTCACTGTTGCGAGTGACGATACTTGCTGTGCAAAGAGACAAACTTGCAGCTGTTTGCACTGGATCTTTGTGCGAGTGACGAGGTTCAGAAGTGAATGGGCTCATTCATGTTTGCGAACAGCTCAAAAGCTTGACTTTAGAAGCAGCAAATCCACCCGAGGGTCCAGGGAGCTGAGAGGCACCTCCTTGGGGGTCAGAACTCATTGACAATGGGTCTAGGAGCTGTGGGGAGCCTGAAATGTCCTTGAGGCTCAGATCTGGAGGTCATAAGATTATTCCTTTGAATTAGTCTGGGGTCATGGGTTCATGATGTGTTTCAGGTTCAGTTCTTCTTCCCCCAGCAAGAGGGCAGCAGCCACAAGCTCTGCAAGGCAGCAGCTCCTTCAGAGTAGCAGTACAGCATGAGGGCAGTCCTTTCAGCAGCACAGCAATTCCTCTTCCTGGAAGAGTATCCACATGTCAGGGACTGTCCAGGGCTGTCTGGGACACATTCAGGGACTTGAGCAAAGACTGGTTACTTGGTAGAAAACGTAAGTAGAAAGATGAGCACAGCGCTGCCCATGATCACACAAGAAGCCAGAGAAGAAAAGGGATCCAAAGGGGAAGCCTGCACAAATGAACAAGATAGCTAGAACTCAGAAGGGATAGGCACTCAAGAGGTGATTTAACATTCAGAATAACTACACAAAGGATGGATGTGCAAGGCATATATATAAAACAACATTAACAATAAAGAGAATGTGGGGTAAAGCACTCGGGAGCTCCACGCGGCAGGACTGAAGCTCAGTAAGTTCCACACCATCAATTGCTATTACAGATTCTGACTGCAAATACCCACATATAGGATGTGAATGCAAAGGCAGGGTCTGTGGAGCAACTATTATTGGTGATGTTATAAATGTAACTCAAAGACAATACTCACAGTGAACAAGAAACACCACCTAGGTTGTCAGCTGCGCCCACGGATCCTGCAGATCAAACAGGAACACGGAAGGCAGTAACAGCAAGGGGGTAGAACTAAACACATGCATGATAAACAAGGAGCTAGCAAGGAAGAGTGCTTAACAGGAAAGGAAGGAAATCACAGGGCACACTTGCCAGAAAGCAAGTAACAAACATACAAGGTAATAAAAGCAAGACAGCAGGAATAGAAAGAGAGCAAACTAGGAACTAGGACCAAGGAAATGGGAAGAAATGGAAAATGATATACAGAAGTGGAGGCTACAAGGGTATACTAGAATAGTGCTGGTTCAGGAATCAAGAAAACAAAGTAGCACTGAAGGCAATGCTGGAGCAGGAACTAGAATTGAGCTAAAGCTCAGGAGTCAAGGTAGCACTGCAGGAAGTGCTAATTCAGGAACAAGGAATTACTAAAGCTCAGAAACAGGAACAAGGAATGCTAAGGCTCAGAAGTCAAGTTAGCACTGCAGGCAGTGCTAATTCAGTAACAAGGAAAACAGCAGCATCTCAGTAACAAGGAATAACTAAAGCTCAGGAAACACAGGAAAGAAGGATATCAAAAGCTCAGGAAACACTGGAAACAAGGGTCGGCCTCACCGGTACACAGCTACGATGACCAACCCTGGACTGAAAGGAGCTGGGGCTTAAGAAAGCTCACAGCAATTACATGCATCAGGTGTGAGCAGGTTATCAGCAGCCAGCCACAGGTGAGTTGGATTCCCCCACCAATCCTTGACCTGCAGGGGTGGAGATGAAGCAGTGATCAGGGAATTCTAGGTAATAGAGTTTCCGGAATAAGCAGCCTGGATTCCTTAAAATGGGAATGGATGACCGTTTCCAAGTAGAGTCCAAATGGCTGGAGTTCAGTATGTGCATAAAGGAGAGGGTCCAGAAGCTTATTATAACAGTGGAAAGTCCCACAATTTGGCCCCTGGGGGTTGCCACCGGAGCTCAGGGAACGAATCGTGACACCACATATCCAAAAGTGTACTGAAGTGGTGGTGTCTGAAGTCTGGAACTTATACCCAGTTGTGCCTTGGAAGTGGGGCAGACTTCAAATAGATGCTTTTGTAGTACACAGATACCCTGCCCTTTCTGTCCTGGCTCGAGATTCACTACAGGGGGTTTTGCAGCCCTTTGTGTGAGGACAGGACACATCCTATTCGAGTGTAAGTGTGAGGCTGACTCCAGTCCCTCCATCCCATCCTGACGAGGTTGGCCATCAGGATATGGATGGCACATCAAGTCACACCTCAACTCCCTTTGTGTGTGCTGTTTAGAGGGAACATACAAAGCCCAGCTGTCACCCACCCCAGACATGTATTCAGATACAGTCAGCAGGCACAAAATGGCTAATGCAAGAAAATACCAACTTTCTCAAAGTGGCATTTTTAGAACTGCAATTTAAAATCTGACTTAACCATAAGTTGTGGTTTTAAATTGTGATTCCAGTGGCACCAAACTTGTGGGTCGTACCTCTTTCCAATTGGAAATTACACTTATAAAATATAATAAGGTAATCCCAATGTTGTCCTATGGGAGAGATAGGCCTTGCAGTAGTTAAACACGAATGTAAGAGTGTTTTACTACTAGGACATGTATAACTTAAAACGACATATCCTACTTTCTAAATCACTGCAGCCTGCGCTTGGGCTATCCAGGGCCTACCTTAGGGGTGACCTATGTATATTATAAAGGAGGGTTTGGGTCTGGCAAGAGGGTTAAATTGCAAGGTAGACATGACTGCTTGAAACTTCACAAACAGGCCCTGCAGTGGCAGGCATGTGAATTGTTTAAGGGGCAACTTGAGTGGGTGGCACAATCAGTGCTGCAGATCCACTTGTAGCATTTAATACACAGGCCCTGGGCACATGTAGTGCACCTTTCTAGGGACTCATAAGCAAATGAAATATGCCAATTGTGGATAAGCCAATGTTACTTTGTTTTAGGGAAAGAACACCTGTACTTTAGCACTGGTGAGCAGTATAAAGTGCCCAGAATCCGAGAGTCAGCAAAAATTAAATCAGCAAAACATGAGGTAAGACAGCAAAAAGAGTCAGGGGAAACCACGCCAAGGATGTCAGGTCTAATAGACGTGTAGAAGGTTATTTCTTTGTTGCTGCTTTTACTGTACAATTATTGGAAGTAAATGTGTGCCTATTCTAAAACAGATTTATGCAAATGATGCAACAAATTCAATTTAGCCACCAGGAAAGTCCACAATGATAATAGCACAATACTTATTTCATTGTGATGGCGTTCATAGCCTTCTCTCCTTCATTTTATTTAAGACATTTCAAGAGCATTTTCACTATTTTACTAGAGAAAACCACTGATTTATTTAGAAGTTGAGAGTCACAATTGTATACTTCTTACACAATAGTGACTCCCGATTTCTACATTTTATTATAGTTGTAAAAAATATATACATACCATGTTTTGTCGAAAGCTTTGGCCAATTTGCTAGACATGTATTTGAATAATTGACCTGCCGAATCTGTGCAAAAGTCTCCTTAAAACAAACAGAATTTGTATGAAAAAAATGTAGAAGGCATTACTTCCCTGAGGTTTGAGAAAACAGATCTATAGAGGTGAAGCTAAATCAAACATTTAGATGTCAAGCTACAAGCATCACTCGACCAAGGCATCTCTGTATATATTTTCTTGACATGAAGCGAACAATTTATGTTCTTTTTCTGAACATTAATATGAATTATCCAACAATCCGATACTGCAAATCATAAATCAAGTTAAATAGTCACCGTAAACAAATGTATACTTTTTCCCAGAACTGACATTTCCCAAGGGCCAAGCTAAATATTTAAATATCAGTATTTTATGCTTACCGAATCCATGTGTCTGTAAGTAAACAGAGAAATTAAGTGTATTACTTTTTATTGGTAGCATTTCATAGAAAAAAACAAGAAAGGTATTTTGGTTTTCTCGAGTTCTTCCAGGGTAATTAATGTACTTCCCACTGTGCTTCAGCTCCCCGGGGCGAACTGTAAATTAAATTGAAGGAACCTGTTTTCGTCTTTCCTTCTTTTTAAATGTCATGGCTGTTCCATCATTGGCAAATATTTAATAATGTGCAGAAATGAAGTGACTAAGAAGCCCATTGCTGAGGATGTGATTGATGATGCCATCCTGGCTGTTGACCTATTCTTTGAAAAGTATATCTGACAGTTTCATTGACCCACATCTGCCTGATAAGCATGCCAAGGACACAACAGAAGAAATGCAGACCAATTGGATTGAGCTATAGAATAAATGTGGAAAAACACATTACGATTTAAAAGTGATTTGCAAACTCTCTTGCACAAGGACAAGTGTGAACACTGAGAGTATAAGGCCATAATATAAGACTTAATTCTGATATATGAAGCAATGATACGTGCTAATTTAGTCAAAGTAATGCTGTATGTGATCAGTGATAATGACGACGAAGAGCAGCTTTTAATTGTAAAGGAGACGTCTCGTTTGAAAACAAAATATTTGCAGCAAAAACAAGGGCCTGGTGTACAAAGCCAATGCTGGTTCTCGCATAGTGACTGCTTAGCAACTCAACCTCGGTTTTGTATTAACATACAAATCAGTTGCAAGACAAAATCACTATTTACATTGATTAGCAAGAAGTCCTGCATCATTACTATGCAAGATTCGTTTTACAACTCATTGCGAATAGCTACGAATGCGGTAATATGGGCATGCAAAATATATCAGGCCTGGACCCAGAGGCGTAGAGCTTGTGGCGCCCGGGGCTATCCCTCAGATTGCCGCCCTGGGGGGGTTGCTGGGGAAAAAGGACGGCAAGCACTTGAAAGAGGACCGAGAGACACGTAGTATCGCTGCTAATAGATACCTCGATCATGCAAGTTACATGCACATACATGACACAGTCCAAGGCTACACAATTATACACCGGTGACTGGCAGTGGCTGGCAGTACAAAAGAGAACACACAGACTGCATGATCTATCTGGGGACTCAGAAAAACCGCATGTGACATCCATTAGAGAGCTGCGTGAACAATTACCTGGTAATCCCCTCAGCACAATACCAACATGCACATACATGACACTGACTGTTCAGGGATCCATCATCTACAGCTGACATTAAATGACCATTCATCATGGTCCCCCCATTAAAGCAGTGCACTTTGTGATCTGCATGGTACATGTTCTTTGCAGCAGGCACATTAACCCTCTATGCTAGCTTTCCAGGAGTCAACCCTTCCACTAGAGAAAACTCGGATCTCTCTCTAGGAAGAACATTAACCACCGAAGTTGTCATTACATTTTAATTGTTTCTGAAAATTGCTGTAGGCCAGGAAGGAGGCAGCAAGTTTTTTTAAAACCATAATATACTTGCAAACACTACGCACCCACCCGAAATAGGTACCCAGTCCGGTCACACCGCTCGCACCGCCCTAACCTGCTCAAGGTTCATGTGACCTCAGTGACAGAGTCACAGTGACTGGATCACTGTGGCTCTAGGGTGTGCTGCTTCGTAGGCCTGCCCGCAAGACTGGAGCTGAACTTCAGTATGGATAGTGGTGGACAGGCCTTCAAGGCTAACCCACAATAGACACCACTAGAGTACACCTGCTTGTGCTAAGACATCAAGCCTTCTAAGGTCTAGTGGGGCCTTCTAAGGTCTAGCATGGGATTGTGCTCCCTCAGTAGAGTGATCTGGTGGACTGCTCATGAAGGCTGAACCCGGTTCCCCAGTTTCAAATTCGACAGCTCTGGCCATAGTACCACATCCTCTCCCCCACTGAACACCATACTTCCCCACTGAGAGAAACTCTCACTGCCTTCAGCTACAATTTAATTGTGCCCGCTATAAACACTTGGATGTGGCTCAATTCAAATTATGCACTTGATAACAGTAATATGCTGCCTAAAAAAAAAAAAGTAAAAGCAAACACTCATAGGGAATGCAAGATTAAGTAAAGCCTGTGAAATGTAAGCAGAAACAACATGGTTACCTTAACGATCTCTCACTCACTATTCAGAAATCAGCGAGTGGTTTTACCTGAAAAGTTAAGGACATGTATCGTTTAAAAAGACCACATCCATAACCAGAGCCATGGTACGCGTTTTGTTTTCCAATCCACCCATCAACCAGGTATTGCAGTACCTCCAGGAATGGTGCACTTCCCCACCTGGGGACAACAATGCTGTTCAAAGAAAGACGAGAAAACAAAAGTAGCGCTTCACTGCAAAGTCTGTAAAGTGAGGCTGATGTGTTTGGATGTGAATAAAACCAATCTGGCCACTTTGCAACCACTCTGTCTTCCTTTATTTAGTTATGTATTTATTTTTCATATTTAAAACCTTCTATTTCTCTCCATCCCGCTGCACTTTGGAATAGAAAAATTTCAGAAAAAGGGCATTTCTCGCAAGAGTGTTTTTCTTTTTTGGATCCATTTCACAGGGAAGCAACTAAATGAAAGAAGGAAAGAGAGGTTGTAAACCATTTCTTCAAGTTACGGTTTTCAGTAAGTGAGAAGCAAGACAGAAAGAGAGGGAATAATAGGAAGAGAGGGGGGGACAGCTGCCAGCACAAAAAAGAAGAGGACATTGCCCGAGTCCTATTCCTTCTCTGCCCGTCCACGAAAGCAAGCCGAGCCTTATTTGAATGCCTTTGTCGCCCCCAAAATAGTGCCACCTGGGGCGGACCGCCCCCACCTAGCTACGCCACTGCCTGGACCCATGCATTCTTATATGCACAATGCCTGTTATGCCTACTTTTGAAATTCTGCCTGATAGCTCAGATGTCTGCAAAGCCTTTTGTTGCCAAATTTTTGTTTTATTTTTTCAATGCAGCAGCCTTTGTAATGTTTTTGTCAGGACGTGTGTGCGTGTTTTTCTTGTCTCCTTCCCATTTTTCGTTCCCACCTTTGTATTTTCTATAGACTTTCAATCGAGTTAATTGTCTTTGCTTTTCCTTATACATGAATTTTTCGATTGTTTTTTTCCATCTGCTTCTTTCCCTTCTGTGTTTTTCCTGTTGACTTACTATTTATAGTAATTTTCCAATCCCCACTATAGTTCTAGCTTTAATCAGCTAACCCTGGTAAATACTGGTAGTTGTAAACACGCACAAATGCTCTTTCCATGTCTAAGCACATTACAGTTAGGCTTGGGCGTGATTTTGGTGTTATTTGCATAATCTCATGAGTTTCACATTGCAAAATTTCTTTAACACCAGAACTGAGAAAATGACTGTTATTTTGCAATAACGTTTTGCCCGAGCCGGCCATTCATGTAATTTTTGACGCAAAATGTATTCTTTTTCATTTTTTTGTTTTGTTTTGGTTTATTGTGGACATGCCATAGAATTGGAGGCTAGCGTATATACAGTATCAACTTCCTCTTCCTGTGCTGAATACTCCTCCCTGTACTTTGTCCAGCCCTTGGTCATTTTGGATTTGAAATTTACTCTTCCTGTGTCTGTAATCTGTGCTGCATCACCAACTTGAAAGTTGTAAGCTTTACTTGTTTGGAATATGAAGCTAATTCAGCGCAGTTCTTTGCAAAATATTTGTGTTGGCACGCACCAGCATTTTTCTTCCATTTTTTTGTGTGTGTTTGATTGTAGATCATGGCCTGCAATTTGGAGTAGGGAGGGATGGAGGCAGACCCATATTACATTAAGGGATAATGAAAATTTTTTGGGATGGTGAAGACCTATTTTTTTATTTTTTTTGTGGTTTTGTGAATTTTACCCAGATTTGTCTTTATAGTGTGATGCGTTTTAATTTTCAGGGTTTAGCCAGCTGTAGGCCTTTGATGTGTTTTTTAAAAGTATTTTATTCAAAATCTGGCTGCTTCTGTGGAAGAGATACTTTTTATTATTCGAGGGGATTGTAGATGGCCTTTTATTCATGGGAAATATCGGGTTGTTTTTGTCTACATGGGGCTGTAGGTGGCTACGGACGGGTGGTTTAAGTAGTCCGGGTCCATGTAGCCAGATATTTTCCTTTGTTCTTCCCTATCTGCCTTCTCACCATTTGAGCGAGATGGTTGATTAATTCCTTTATTTCAGGTTTTTAAAGTATAATGGGGCATATCAACAACAACCGGCGATAATTATCGCTCAGCGCTCTTAGCGTGAGGATAATTATCGCCGGCTAGCGTGAATTTTTATCGCTGAGATAGCGTGCTATTAGCAACGCTTATCTCAATAGCGATAAAAATCTACACGCTAACAGGCTAACGTGAGATTATCGCTGGAAACCCAGCGATAATCACACGTTACCTTGTTGATAGGGACAGGCAAACTTAGCCATGATATCCTCCTTCCATAGGATATCATGGCTAAGTCTGAAAATTAGCATACGTAAAAAAGCAGCGTTAACCGCGGGATGCGCTGCTTTTTTTGTCTCTAACAGGGTTAGCGACATTCTTGATAATAGGAGAAATGTCGCTTAGCGACATTTCTCCTATTATTTTACTCTGGAACGCCCCCTTTGCATCTCATTAGAGATGCAAGGGGAAGCGTAGAGTAAAAGGGTGCTAACATGCAAATTTGCATGTTAGCACCCTGTTGTTGATAGGGTGCTAGTTTTATCTCTGCTTTTTTGGCTTTTACAGCCAAAAAAGCAGAGATAAGGCCCTTGTTGATATGCCCCTATGTAGGGCTAATAGTTGCCTTGTGCTGTTTGTGTTGGGGCATTTGTAAAAAAAAAAAATAATATATTTTCACTGTTTCCATATTACTGTGCCGTTATCATATATTTTTTTAATGTTGGTTATCATTTCCTTCTACATTATTGGTGCTGTGTTACTGGCGGTGTACTAAAGGCCCACAGATGGGACCAGTTACATTTTGGATGTATATTTGGGCAATACATTCTCTGACATCCTGTAAAATTATGTTGGCGGAGGAGGAGTAAGGGACTCCATCCCGGGTAGGGGAGTGGTGTTCTCTTTGTTTTCTATGCCTTTTTTACTGGCTAAATGGGTTATCGCTATTTTTTGTGGAGTGTGTGTCCACGTGTGTTTATATATGTGTGTGTGTATATATATATATATGTGTGTGTGTGTGTGTGTGTGTGTGTGCGTGTCTTTGTCTGTGTGTACCAGCACAGTATGAGAATTGATCCACAATGTGGGTTAAGGTACTTTTGATTGAGTGTATCAAAAAACTGGAAACTCAGTTGTTTGCTTTTGTGCACTTCATAACCTATTGCAGTATCAAAGCACGCATGGAGATAGAATAGTAAATACAAACTCTACACAGGCAATAGACAGTTGTCCTGAACATTGGTATGACATGTTGTGGGTGTGATAGGTTGACATTTTGTCTTTCTTCTTCATGTCTCCTCCTTTTCAGGCCATTTGGTGAGTAAACACCATTTTGTGAGACCGAGTATGCTGCTGGTTACCATTTTATTCAGCTTTAAAAAGCCATTTTCTTTGAGAGTTGATAGATGCCCATGCAAAAAAAAGTTTGATATATTTATTTGTGCTTATGGCAGATTGTGTTAGTCTGCAGTACACAGTTGTTGTTTTTAAATAATGTAGTACATTTGTACCTGCCTCCCTTTGCCTCTCATAGTGACCCCATAGTTCCGGGAGTAACACCTGATATCTTATTATGAATTGATTCAATGTTTTCTTGCCTCCACCTGATTCAAATAGAGGCCACATGGGCCATACAGGGATATCAGGTACTTCTTTTTATGAATTTTATAATATTGTTTTGATGATGGTGGTGAAGATGTATGACATTGCCTGCAGATGTACACAAGGATACTGACTGAGATAGAAAGAAGTCTGTGAATTAGTTGACACTGGAGTCGAGGGAGTAGTCACAGTACAAACCCCAGCAGGAAGAACAAGGCCCGTGAGATTCAAGCCCATAAGAAAGATTTTAATTAGTATGTCATTGACATTTAACTTGCTGGGGGCATATTGCAACATTTCTGGATGATAAGATTTTCAAGCAGACAAATACTCATGATTACGATCAGACTTGAACTATTAACCCTCAGGCTGAAATTCAAGAGATCATAATCAATAGACCACAAGTGACATTACAAAAAGAAGCAAAGCCGAAAGAAGAATAAGAGATAGGAAGCAAATAGGTATGCCCCAAATCTGCCATTAGTACACACATATTGAATTTGACAAACAGTATGTCAGAAACAGGAAGACTGGACTCAGAGAATTTCATGATTGACTTGCCAGACAATACAGGATCCTCCCAAGCAAGTAAAACAACACAATTAAAGAGTAACATCACTAAGCTAGAGAAAGGAGAAACCCTGAAAGAGGCCTCAGCTCAACTAACTTTAGGATTTAAACCATGCTCTATGAAAGATTAAACTCAAAAACTCCTGTAAATGGAACAGGATCTAAAATAAGACCCCCAAAAACTCTGGCAGATAGACCCTCGTTTTAAAACTTGAAACCAACCCTTACTGTATCTCTTAAAGTGACACAAATGTTGCTATGAAATTTTCAGGTTCTCATTTGATGCCTCACAATGCCTAAAAATGTGTAAGAGGCCATACTGGGGCTTGAAAGCATGGACTATAGGTCTAATAGGTGAGCACCTGCCAACAGAGACTTTTTGTCTGAGCAGACAAACAAAAATAATGAGTATGAATCAATTTTCCTGCACTACTTAACCATGGTCACAGTGAAAATCACCTCTCAACCTGCAAGCTGAGAGTCTGAAGTCTGTACAATCGCCACAAGTGATGATCCTACCAAAATTAGAGCATAGGCACATTAAACAAACAGAGCTGTAGAACTGCACAATTGTCCCATCACGCAAAATAGGCTGTAACTGGAGAAGTCACTTAACTGAATCTAAAACAGACAACATACACGCAAACACACACACAATCTTTTTTTGCATGCAAAAGAAGCTAAAGGTAACATAAGAAGTGAAACTATTGACCTTCAGAGATATACTTCGAATTGAACAAACTTAACAGTTGATGGAGATCCAAGTCTTCAAGAATGAAATGGAGTGCTCATTAAGTTCAGATAGCAATTCAAAACTGGCTTTACCTTGCAACCCACAACTTGTTTTCTTGGAAGAGAAACATCAGTGTACTCTTGATGTTGGTAACAGCCACTTGCCCACATAAATTTAAGTTTAATAAGTGTTACACTAAATATTGTCAAATAAAAGTTGCAACTGTTTTACTACAAGATATTATGGAAATACCCTGTGATTGTTCAAACAGACAAGCAAGCACAGCCACGTGGGAACAATGATATTAGAAACATTTCTACAAATATATAAGAAACATTAGAACATTGGAATGTTTAGAACTCCATTGAAGACTATAGAGTGCTCTGGGCTTCTAATTGTGATTGTAATTGAGTTTCTATAGTGCTTACTACCCCTGATGAGGCATCTAAGTGCTTTTTGGCGAGTAGCACGCTACACCGGAACCCAAAAAGGATTAGTGGCGAATTAGCAAAAGGAAATATGAAATTAATTTGAGCGGTGAACATGTGAGTCTGTTACTTGGATTGAAAAAGGATAGTGAAGGAATAGAAAAGGGAAGGGTTTTCATTTATATACCGCTTACTACCCCTGCTGAGGCATCAAAGTGCTTTTCAGCGAGTAGCATACTACTTCGGAACCCAAACAGTATTAGTGGTGAACTAGTATGTGGAAACCATGAAATTAATTTGAGCAGTGGACATGTTAATCTGTTAGTTGGATTGGAAAGAAGAGTGGAGGGATAGAAGAGGAAAGGGTCTAGAAAGTGTTTATTTGGAGTTCATAGTAGCAGGAGGGGGGTTGGGATGAGTAGAGGGAAGGGTGGAAGAGTCAGAGTAAAGTGTTTAGAAAAGCTTGTTTGGGAGATCAGAATAGTAATATAGGTTTGACACAATGCAAGTAGGGGTAGAAGATCGAATAGTCTAGAAAGGGTATATTAGGGATCACAGTAGTAGAATGGGCTTTGGGATGGATGAGTCAGAGAGTGGAGATGGAGAATATATTGAGAGAGGTATAGAGTGAGATATAGCGTAGTGCAATGGAGATGCTGAATTAGGACAGAGTAAAGTAATAAATATAAAGTACATGCAAGGTATATATGTATAAGTAAGGTACTAATCTAGATTTTATTTGTATGTAATAAACTCAGGCTGTAAGAAAGCTAATTTATTTGTCTCCAATTTTTTTTTATTCAAAAGTAAAGCAATTATAGATGACTAGTTAAGATAAAAAAAACTTCCTATTCATGCAGTGACCTATATACAGGTTAAACATAGAATAATATAACCATAAATAATACGTACACTTGTTAAGCAGAACTAACAAATATCTCCATATTTATAAACATGATTATTATACACACTTATACAAAGGAATACTCATATCTAAGTAGACATATATAGTTCAAAACTGCCTGTATACACAGGGATATGCTGTTTATATATGCTTGAGTATGGTGGTTATGTGGGGAAGAGCCAGATCGTGATTAGTCTTCTGAAGATACAGTAGTTATCTGTGGATCTTATGTTTGGAGGCAGTGGCTGGTAAAAGTCCGGAGCTCCAACATTCCAATTTTTGTCGCTCACAGGTGTTGCTGTGAACAAAGGCCTCATGGAGCCCAAATCGATTTAAATCCCCTCTGGCTCACTTAGGCCTTTGTTTTATTTGTAAGAACAGTCTGCCCTCTAGTGGCAAAAATTCTATTAGACTTAGCCTGAAATAGCTGGGCCAAATCGTCCGTTAAAGTCTTGTATCTATGTTAAAGGCCCTCGCCTTCGGCCTTTAATGTTGGAATGGGCCTTTAATGGCCATTGTAGCCCACTACGGCTGGCTATAAAGCTATATTAGATTACTCGAATGTTGAGAGCTCTATTGAAGACAATCGAGTGGCTCTGGGTTTATCATTGCTGTGGCTATAACTCAGGTTCAGGGCCTTTAAAAACCAGTATAGGCCTTGGAAGTGGACTACAAGGCTATAATCTTCATCACTCCATTGCAATTATAGTGTTTGTTACTACACTTGCATCAACTGCAGAACAACTTGTGAATTACAAGCCTGGTGTTGCAGAGTTTTGAAACAATGAATTTCTGCTTTTATGACAGAAGCTTTACCTCTGTGCTATTGGGTTAGTCAACATGTTAAAATATACAATCTTTCAAGAATGCATGTTAGAGCTATAGGGAAGCAAAAGTATACTTTTTTCAGTGACAAGCACAACTTGATCTGGCAATTTGGATAACCTGATATACACACATACCTGTAAAAACCATGGGGCATATCAGCACGAGGCGATAAAAAATTATCGCCGCTTTTGCGGCCGTTTTCGGCCGAAAAGCGGCGATAATTTTATTGCCTAATTAGCAAGGTCACACTAACGCGTGAAACCTTGCTTTAGCTTACGAAATGTTAACGCCCAGCTTTGCATCTCTAATGAGATGCAAAGTGGGCGTTCCTGACCTAACATGACTGGAGAAATGTCGCTAAGCGACATTTCTCCTATCATCAAGCCACACGCTATGAAGCATAGCGGCAAGAAAAGTAGCGATAACCCCTGTTATCGCTACTTTCCTTACGCCTGCTTCAGGACTGACTTAGCCATGATATCCTATGGAGGGTGGATATCATGGCTAAGTTTGTGAGGCCCTATCAACAAGCTAACGCCACATTTCGTGAGATTATCGCTGGGTTTCCAGCGATAATCTCACGTTAGGCAGTTAGCGCTAGGATTTTTATCGCTTTTGAGATAAGCGTTTCTAATAGCACGCTATCTCAGCGATAAAAATCCACGCTAGCCGGTGATAATTATCCTAGCGCTAAGTGCGCTTAGCGATAATTATTGCCGGTTGTTGTTGATATGCCCCTATGTATCTTATCAATGATTAAACCTGAAGTATTGCTTTAACCACCAAGCTATCTTTTAGTATCATGCATCTGTCAGTGAAATATCAGGAGAGAACCAAATAAGCAGGTCCTATAAATAAATTATACGGGACAAGTAATTTTTATTTCCTGTTTTTTGAGAAATTTGTCTCAATCTACAGGCTGAGATCACATGGGATGGCATTTTAATTTAACAATGAACCGTCAGTCAAACTGAAAGTATTTTGACTCAGTGCCACAGAGAAAGCACAAGACCTGCTTTATCACCTATGTCAATATTACTCAATATATGCTCTGCATGAAGAGCAAAGGAAAGAATTTGGGTGCAGCACACAGGCAGGGAAGGACTTCAGGAGCCAGAGCTAGAGTAACCAGCTCACCCCATGCCACTCCAGACACTGCGCCTGTCCTGAGCCTTTAACCCATACATCTTTCTAACAGATGCAATAGACAAATTAGCTCAAGGAAGCACATAAAACCAACAACAGCCAGAAAGCAGCACATTGTCACATGAAAACCAAGAACATGAACAACACCCCTAAGAACATGAAGCTAGAAAGCCACCTGTTAAGTACAGGCCTAGTTAAATTGTGCATGTGCACCCAGCCTTCCTCCAGGTCCACTGAACCTGAGGACTACCATAGTCAGTAGACTGTTGAGTAGAGAGCAGGATTTCTGCTTTATGGAGAAGAGAGGCATATATGCTTCAACCAAGCAGGAGAGCATGCCCCACCATAAGCTACACTCAACCGGAACATGCTCCACAAGGTTTTTACCTCACCACTGACAGACCCAGACCCTAAGTGAAAAAAAAGAATGAAAAACCCCCAATTACAAGGCAGGAGCGGTAGGAGGCAGGAAGACCCAGGAGTATGAGGCAGACAGGACTCCTTTAACTGAACAAATACACATACCCTGACTAACAAGAAACTCCCAATGCTCCCCGAGGCACAGCCACAGGTGCATTGTAGGGCAAGATAGTAGGTATAAATAGTGCAGCAGATGCAGATACACTTGCATTCAGTAATATAAGGGAACCACAATATCCCAATTATAGCTTCATTTTACTACAAAATCAGAGAATGGGGTACTTTAATAGAACATTAAAAAAACATTTTAAAAACTTACCACAGGGGAGAGGATGAATCCATTGCTGAGACAAACAAACAGAAAGCATGTTAGGTGGAGTACCTCTTTATGACGGTCAGGAAGGAGGAGCCTAAGTTAGGTACTGGTCATCATTATTTTTAAATTCATTTCATTGCCATCTCCAGTTTAATATTCTTTACATTCCCTCAATTTACATTTGCAACATATCTCACTTCCCAACGCCTTTCATTGTGTTGATTTAAGTAATTTAAACAAATACTAATACATGAAAGTACTTCTCCCTATATCCTAACCTCTACTCCTTTACTGTTCTGGATGATAATAAGGAAAGGAACAGGACAAGTACTGGTTTTTAGTTTTATTTTAGGATAAGGTAGGTAAATCATGTCTCTGTCAAATCTTAGGATTGGGATGATGATAATGGACAAGGTGGTAGTGACAGGAGTGCCCTTGACTTTAAGCACATGCTATCTTCTTTAAGATAGTCGAACATCTGGGTACATTATTTATCTGTTATCGTTTTCCCAGATATTGCAGTATAGGCAACCATATAGCCAAAAAAACATCTTATCCTTTTTTCATGTACTCATAATTTCCTTCTTGTCATTGTCTCCAATATTCTGCAACACCAAGCTTGCACATTTACATCCTCATTGTTTCCATAGACTGGCTATGATCACCTTACCAAATAATAATAGCTCAAATTTCATTTTCCCCTACTCTACAAGTGACTTTGTCCTAGTCCATGGTTGAAAACCCAAAATTACAGTTACTGAATCAGCCTCGAGTGCAAAACTACTTATCAATTGTATGGAAAACAAAACTCATTCCAATATTTTATGATAATCAGGCATGTTCTCCATTAGTAGTTTCTCCACTTGAGTCAGTGTCCTGCTGGTGGGCTCCTGAATTTCTAATTGTATCTCCAAATGCCATATTTGTTGCTTGCGGAACCTGTTGGATTCTGCCAGGCCGCTTTCGTGTTTGCAATCCTCAAACATTCCTTTTTGGCCCTTTACAAACTTATTGTATATCATTCTATGATTTTCTAACTCAACTCCTGGAAGGCTGATCCTGTGCTTCCAGGGTAAAAACTTTAATTATCATGTACAGGTGTCAGAGGGAATGGGAATAGTGGGCTTTTGTATTTCAAGGCTATCCTGTCTCATACTTCTAACTGTGCATCTGTGAATTGACTCCAGTACAGATTTTGAGATCTATGCTTCTTGGCTAAGCAAATCAATTCCCTTGGGAAATTACATGAAACTGTCCTTTGCATGTGTACTCCGTGCTTGTCTAACTCCCTTCTGGACTATTCTCCCTTCATTCTCTCACTATTCTTAGTTGGGCTGCTCAAAAATACTTACCACAACAGGTAGTATCAAATCATTATTGTCCTATGGAAGGCTAAGGAGTTTATTGGAGCTCGTTTGGGATTTCCTTTGCCAGGAAAAATCTAAGAAGCTTCTTTGGAGGTCTTCCTACGCTCTTTTCCCTATTTTCATTGAGAGGGCTTAAAACACAATATGAGAGTAGGCATTACTGACATTCTAATTACAGAGATATGGTTCAGCCAGGAGACACATAAAGGTTTTCATCGCCTCAGATCCCCTTTAATGGCATTTAATAACATTGGGAAGTTCCGAGCATGAACCCCACATCATTTACTAAGTTACAGTGAAACCTATGCAAAGGGATTCCTTCCTATGCTGCCTTAAATGGTCTCCTACACTCCAATTCAAATATAGCTCCTCTCTGACTTATCCCTTGTATAGTGATGTAGAGCCATAGTCCACCAGCAAATCCCACAACTGCGGATAGATACAAGCGGGTCACACATAGATATCATATCATGTATTCATTACATACACAGGCAAGAAAAAACAGGCACAGGGAGATCTAAGATACAATGACCAGTGTTACCAATTCTAGAGGGAAAGCAGGACTGGGGTACCATGACCAGGGTGAGGAGATATCAAGAGGGTCCGGAGGATTGGAGCAGGGGGCGCTGGACCCAGTGGACAATGGCCCAGGGGATGGAAGCACCAGGGGTGAAGGAACATAAGGCCCTGGGCCATATTGACGATGAGGGCCAACCAGGACCAGAGGAAAGAGGACGATCTGGGCCAACAATAGCAGACCCAGATAGACAGAACAAAGAGAACTAGTACCAGGAGACCAAAAGGAAGAAAGACCAGAGACAGAAGGGCCAAGACCACAGAAATCAGATCAAGGAAGACCAAGGGACCAGAAGCGAATGGACGAGTACAGGGAAGACCACAACCTAGAAAGGACCTGGGCTAGCTGGACCTGGAGACCATTGATTAGAATGACCAAGGGAGTATAAAGGATTAGCCTGTAGGACCAGTGAGACCAGTCTCAAAAGGTCCATGAAGGTCAGACTCATGGAGATCCTAAACCAGCATGACAAGGACAACATGAATGAAGGTGGCATACAACATTGGAACTAGGAGCATCAGTGCCAGTGGGATGAGGAAGACAGACCCAGGTGGACCATTACTAAGAGGAACATGATAGAGGGGATCAGGGTAAGATTAACAAAAACAAAATGGCACAGGAAAACTAGGAGACCTGGAGGACTAGAAGGACTAGGATGGGCCAGGGGGACCTGGGGACTAGAAGGGCTAGGGCAACCAAGGTCAGTGGGACCAGCACTAGAAGACCTGATACATGAAGACAAAACAAATAAGTACCAGAACTATGACCAGGAGAGCATTAACCGAGAGAGACAGGAGCAGATGACCTAGGAATAGGAAACCAGTGAAACAGATAAACTAAGGGAGCAATACCAGGAGGAGTGATGGATGAGAATTAGGACGAGGGAGGTTAAAAGGTGCAGGGTCAGGAGCCTGTGAACCTTAGACCCAGGTACAAAGGACTAGTTGCAGGAGTACATAGGAATGATGACCAGATAGACCAACAAATACAGGGTCAGTTCTAAGTTCTAGGGCTACTTGCAGCACTTTAAGGCCAACTAGCAGGAGGACTAGGGCCAGGAGGATCAGGACCATTTTGAAGAAGACTACAGAGATCAGGACCTGGGGGCCAATGGCCAGTAGTAACCGGAAACCCGGATAAACCAGACAGGGACTAGGAAGGCCAAGTGGACCAGTACCAAGACCCCAAGTGAGGCAGAGCAAGTGGCGGCCAGAAGGACCAGGGCCAAACAGACCAGGCTCAGGAGGACAAATAAAAGGAGAACCTGGATCAAGAGGATCCAGATCAATAGCTGCAGTACCAGTAGGCCTAAAAGGACAAGGAAAAGATCCAGGAGGACAAAGACAACCCAAACTAGGAGGACAAAGACTAGGAGGGCAAGGACACAAGAGGCCAGAAGGACAAGGAGCTGTGGTGCCTTGGTTAGGAGGTTCAGGGTGAGAAGAACTAGGACAAGAGGATCAGCAAGGAAGAGAGACAAATGGGCCAAGACTGGGGAAACCAAAAAGTACCAAGATGGCCAAAAGACAAAAGACAAGGTTTATGATAACAAGCACAATAGGACAAGAAGGACCAGGACAACCAGGAATAAGGAGAGCATGACTAGGAGGGTTGGTCAGCCAGGTCCATTAGAACTAAGTTCACATGAAACCCAATATAAGGACAATGGACACATAATCTGGACAAGGACAAGTTCTATGAAATAAATAGTCCAACATTAGTGAGGATTACCAGATAGGTGAGAGCAGGGACAAAGGAAAACTTATAAGAGGACCAGAAAACAAAGGATTAGGGGAAGATGAAGACCAGGGCAAAGAGAATCAGGGCCTTGAGTACCAGGATCAGGAGGACAAGGGTGAGGAGGATCAGGACCAATGAAATCAGGCCTGGGATGACCACGCCCTGGGTGTCCAAGCCCACAGGGCTGGGGACAAGCTGGTCAGGAAGATGAGGCACAGGATGGCCAGTGCCAAGAACACCAGAGCAAGGAGGACCATGATCAGTTGGTGTTGCAGCATGAGGACAAAGAACAGGAGGATCAGGACCACATTCTGGAAGGTTAGGAGCATGAGGATTATGGCCAATAGGACCAGGTGACCAGAATAAAGAAGAGGAGGGGACAGTATCAACAATACCTGCAGGACCAGAAACAGAAGGACCAGGACCAGAACAAGAAAGATTAGAAGGATGAGCAGTAAGAGGACCAGGAACAGGCTAGTAATGCTAAGTGGACCATGACCATAGGACCAGGGCTTGGAGTACCAAGTAGAACTGAAGCATGTTGACCTGGTGGTAGCAGGACCAGAGTGAGGAAGATCAGGAGAACCAAAACAGCCAGAGCCTGGAATAGTAAGGGGACTAGAACCAGATGCCCAGGAGGACCATGACCAAAATGAGGAGGTGTAAAATGACTAAGAACAAGGAATAAGAGGGCCCAGATCATTTGGGGGTAGTATCAAAAGGGCCATAAGGACAAGAGCTAACAGGGAAATACGTAAGAGGGCCAGGACACAGGAGGTCAAGTAGACTGAGGAAACCAGCAGGACAATGGACTAGGAATCAGATGAGCAGGGTGAGAAGGATCAGAAGGGCCAGGTTAAATGGACGAGGGTCAAGAGGAACAGGTAAGAAAAGGATGAACTAAGAGATGAGGGCCTAAAAGTCTAGGAAGGCCAGGAGGTTAAGAACAATGAGGATTAGGCAAACAAAGACCCCAACAAGGAGGACCAGAAACAAACAGATCACGTCTAGTGGGCCCAAAATCAGGACGAGAAAACAAACTGTGAAACCCAGGAATAGGCAAACCATATGCTAGGCAAACCACAGCTGAGAGTGAGGAAGACTAGGTGAACAGGACCTGAAGAATCACAAGGAGATGGCCTGGCAACCAGAGCCAGCATGACAAGAGCTAAGAGGACCAGGGCAAGGAAAACCAGTAGAACCTCTACCAAGGGGAAAAGAAAGCACACGTCACAGAGGTCCAGGAACATCAGAACTGGAATACAAGTACAAGCAGGACCAGGATGAGGAGGACAAGAGGGACCAGGGGAAGGAAGGCAAGGATGACTGGAGCCATGATAACCAAACCAGGTGGCAAAGAACAGCATAACCTGAACAAGGAGGATCAGGACAAAGTGGAAAAACTAGTCCAGGACGCCAACGAGCAGTAGAACCAAGGCCAAGGGTATCCTAACCTATTGGAGGTGGAACAGGAGAACTAGTCAGGAACAGGTGCAGTAGGGTCATTAATACCGGGGACCAGATGAGAGAGGATTTGATGGACTAGATGGATCATAAGAAGCAGGAACAGGCCTAGGAGGACCAGAGAGGTCAGAACCAAGGGGACCAGGGCCTGAAGTTCCAAGTGGAGCAGGAGGACTAGAAACTGTGGTACATGGACCAGGCTGGTAAGGATAAGGGGAACCACGACAACCAGAGTCACGAGGACCAATGGGACTAGACCAGGACCAAAATGTGCATGCCCAGCCCAGAAGGACCTAATAAGGAGTACCAGGACTAGTGAAGACATAGTACCAGGAGGACCACAAGGACCAGTGCAAGGAGAATCAGGACAACAGGGCTTGGTGGATAAGGACCCAGCAGACCAACAGGATCACAGTGAAGATCAGAAGTAACAGGATCAGGACGCACAGGAAGGACTGATACAAGGAGAAGTCCAAAGCAGGGTCAAGAAGACCAGGGTCAGGAAGGACTAGAACCAAGAGCACCAGATTCAGGAAATCAGTACCATGGTTACTAGAACTATCTAGACCATGGCTAAGATGAGAATAAAGAGGGCCAAAACAACTGAGAAAAGAAGAACTTGGAACAGGGCTAATTAAAGGAACAATGCTTAAAGGCACAGAAGGACATGAAAGCGAAGGAAGAAGACTGGGAGCAGGAGGACAACTATGTAAGACTAGGCCATCTCTTTAGTAAATGGTTCTTATTCAAGCTTCTTATACTGCCAACCCAAGACACCCCCACCTCGTAAGCCCATGTATGGAAGTGGTAAATAGTGTGTTTGCTGAAGAATCAAAGCATGCAAAATGAAGTAAAAGCCTTGACTGTTACACTCTGACCTCCGAGTGATAGGAGACACCCTCTGATGCTGGCACAGTATTCCGAGGGTGGATATGCTAGCATAGAGACTGAATCTTTGCAGAGGAGTTTAAAGGTGGATGGGTGAAAATGGGCATGGTCTGTGGAATGTGGCAGAAAGGGTTTGAGGAACTCAGATGGCTGAAGTCAGAAAAAATAGTTAATGGCTAAAACGGGGTCAAAGGGCTATGGCCACCACCAAAGGGGATCTCGGGATCATAAGAAGGCTCTGATGAACCGAACAGAGGGTAATGGAGGCTCCAAATAGATCATCTCAGTTGGTACAAAAAGGGATTTTGTGTGACCCACAGATCTTTGCACTGACATTCCTTGTTCATGTAAGTGTTGTAGGTATGTAGCGAGAATGGAGTAGTAAAACTCCTGTGATGAAAGTCTAGGTGCATGAACCAGTGGGGTGCATTTTGCATGACGTGGTGGAGAGTAGATACAGATTCTCTACACAGTGGGTGTATATTGACAGTATCTCTGTGGATGGAGGGTAAAGACGCGGAACAGAAGTGAGAGAAATTCTGTGAGGTCCTTTTTAGCAAACACGTGCTGATAAGTTATTCCTGAGTGACGACATAAGGTAGATTGTAGGAGTAAGGGACAGGTCATAAGTTTCTTTTGTTAAATGAGTCAAAGTTTCATAGCAGGGCTACCCTTTTGTCTGTGCCTAGTGACTGCTCAGGAAGGTTGATGACAGCCATGTACTGAGATCTCGTGCTTCTTTGTATCCTTATTTTGGATACTTCTGCTTGGAGTTAGCACTAGCACTACTGCTGTGACAGGCATCACCTGTGGCTGTGTCTGAGCTACAGCCAGAAACTGATATTCGAAAGACAATCACCCCAGATCAAATCTGAAACCTAAATAGTAGACCACGTCCCCTGTCTGGAAAATTAGTATTAAGTGGAACTGTGAAACGATTGATCCATAGGTCACAAGAATGGAGGTAACAGAATGTCTCTGTTTATACATGTCTTAGGGGCTCATTACGATGGTGTAACGATCGCCACCACCGGTCCGGCGGTGGCGGTCGTTACGCCATTGTCATGAAAAATACCCCCACCATATTATGATGGCAGTGGGTATTGCGGCGGACACAAAGTCTGTCCGCCACTTTTCCGCCAGTCTGCAATTGTTACGATTGCCGGCCAAGCGGAGCTGGGCCACTAATATGGTGGTGGTGCCTATCAGGCACCGCCCGCCATACTAGGATGTGGGTGATTGATGGGCCTTTCCATGGCAGCGATGCCGCCATGGAAAGGCTGTCAGGGTTTGGCTTTGCCCTCTGAGGGAGGGGGTGGTGGGGTGCATTGGGGGGGTACCATGGGGCATTTCCCTGCACCAAGTGGAGGGCACCTCGTGGTGCCTGCCACATGGTGCAAGGAAATGCTGTGCATGCCCTTTTACCATTGTGGACAGTGCTGCAGCCAGCAGCACCGTCTGCAATGGTAAAAGGCCAGGATGCACCCGCCAGTATGGCGGGCGCATCCTAATTGGGCCGGTGAGACATCTGCATGTCTGGCAGTCGGGCAGACTGATGTCCGCTCGCCATAATAATGAGCCCCTTAGTTCTTAAAATATTTGGACAAAGTCAACGAAAAAAATCTTTGTGATTATCTTTAATTCTGTGCCTTTGACGCTGTGACTTTGGCCGCAAGCCAAAAGTCAATGAAAACAAATCCATTTGAGCTTCTTTTCTTCTGTGACTTTGACACTGTGTCTTTGACCGTAGATCCAACAGTGCATAACTTCTATTATTTATCCAGTGGCCAGGTCAACAGTAATGTTCTTCTGCTATCTCTAGAACCGTCAGCCAAACAACACAGAATCTGTCCCATTTAGCCAGCGGCTCGGTAAATAGTGAAGTTTTTCTGCTATCTGAATGGCTGCCAGCCAAACAGTGCAGAACCTCTACTATTTACCCAAGAGCTGGCTAAATAATTTGGTGTTTCTGCTATTTGCATGGCTGCCAGCTAAACAATGAAGAATCTCTACCATTTAGCAAGCAGCCGTGAAAATAGTGAAGTTTTTCTGCTATTTGCATTGCTGTTGGCCATACAGTGCAGAATCTCTATTATTTAGCCAGCAGCTGGGTAAATAGTAAAGTTTCTCTGCTTTTTTCAAGGCTACCGGCTTAATAGCAAATAATCTTTACTGTTTAACCAACGGTTCATTATTTAACCAGCGGCCGGGTAAATAGCACCTACTTTAGGTTTAAATGCCCCTGAGTCTAATAACCATGGATAGATCTCTTGCAAGACTACTATATATTCCCTATCAGATATCAGATTCACATCTACTGGTAAGCATTTCAAAGGGCATTAATAAATAAAACCAGAATGTCCCTCCCATGGTTTAGAATCTTGACAGTTCAACTGCTTAAAATATAACTCCTCTCAATCCCCTTTTTTCCCATTCAACCCACAAGCTAATTCCCGAAAAAACTCAAGTATATCCCTATCTCAACTTTGGAGGGTGTGAAAACTCAGCAAAAAGATTAGAGGAAAAAATATTACCCAGTCCTGTATCTGGCTTTGGTTCCACAACTCACCTCTACGGATCAGTCCAATCTCCCCCACAGTGTTTTTGTCACTCATGTTGAGACTAACTAGTTATCTCATCTCTTTCTGTGGAACAGCCACTTCATGTACATAAATGTATCTCTCCTTAATGTCTTACATGAGAGGGTCCCTTCCGGCAAAGAGATTTTGTCAGACCTCCCTTCTTTACTTTACGCCTATCACTTTGAAGTCACCCTGAACTGATTATAAGGGTGCATTTTATCTCCAAACTGAAACCTAATGCAAAACAGATATGTCCACCTCAATCTTAAGGTCTAAAATATTTCCCATTTTTCTAGAGTGGTTTGGTGCAAATCTTCTAGTAGGATGGCCGTGTCCCCCTGAACAGCAGTGGTGATTGTTGCCTTGGCTGTGGCATGTTTTCAAGTTTTTGTGGGTTTGACTTTAGTTTTGTCAGACTGTACCTAGATCAAGCAGAATCTCCCCATCTCCTCGGGTGCACCTTGTGAACCTTTTCCACTCCGACAAACACTTTTGGGGATATTATCAAGAAAAGGCAATAATTATCGCCAAGCGCGTTTAGCGCGATATTTTTTATCGCCGCCGTACGCCGGAATCTATTAGCAACACGCTGCTAACAGGCGATAGCTTCTCTATCTGGCAGAAATGCCCTTCGATAGAATTAGTGTGACGGTGATAAAACGCCTCACGCTAATGCTAAAAAAGTGCCTATGTGCCAATTAGCGACGGAGGCCTGCATTTCTCACGTTCAGCGTGAAAATGCACTACAAAAGGCCCTCCAAGCAGGAAAAAAAATGAAAAATAGCACAAGAGCCAGGGATAAAGCTGGGACCAGTGAAGAGGCCACCAACAACCCCACAAATACCCAGGAGGACCAGCCAGAGCCCCATGTGAAGGCCAAGAGGAAGAGGAACCCCAAGTTCAGCCCGCAGGAAAACCGGGTCCTGATTGTGGAGGTGACTGAACACCAACAGAGCTGTTTGTCACCTCCACAGTGACATTGGCAAGAAAGAAAGAAATTTGGCAGGACATTGTGTCCAAGGTGAATGTCGTCGGAGAGAGGAGGAGGACAGTGGACGACTGCAAGAAGCGCTGGCATGATACCAAGCCCAAGGAGAAACTAGCAGCCAACCTGAAAGCACCAATGCATACTGGAGGTGGGAGTCCAGCGTCACAGGAGGAGCTGGATGAGTTGGAGGAGCAGGTTTACCGAATCATCAGGGAGGAGACGATGGTAGGAGTTGCGGGCCAGGACACTGCTGAACGTGACCAGACAGAACAACAACAGGGTGAGTAAGAGCCAGGCACATGAGGGGACGGGGCGGATAGGCCCAATGGCACTCATGCACAATTAAATATCTCGAAGTGCATACACATAATTACTGTGGATCATGTCCTTGATACCCTTGTACAAGGTGGCACAGATACATATCACCCTACTCAAACAATACATTGCAAGACACATATTGGCGGGCACACAGACTTTGAAATGTGCACAGAAAACTAAGCACAATATAGTCCAAGATCACCATCATACCACAAAAGAAATGCTACAGGAAATGGCAAAGTGTCACATTAACTTGAGATGTGGCATGGTGGCAAAATGGCCCCCTAGCCTCATCACCACCAACATACAAATTGTCTGCACAAGTACGCATCTCTCTCTGACACAAAAATTATGATGCACTATGAATTTGACTGATCATGTACACGAGCAGGCATGCCACCACCAATGTCAGCACACCTGCAAAATTGTGCACGTGTGTCTGAGATGTGTGTAGGAATGTGCATGTGCAAATAGGTGGACTTTACTGCACATATACAACCTTGCACACAACTCAGACACATGTGATCAGTCACCTGCACAGTGCATCATCAATTTGGCGTCAGAGAGAGATGTGTCCTTGTGCAGACGATTGGTATATGTGTGCTGATGAGGCAAGGGGGAAATCATGACATCCTCAGGCATCTCCAGGCAATGTGCACACTTCCCTGTTCATGAGATGCAGTCCTGTGTACACCAAGTGGGGAAGCATCTAGTGAGTCTGCATACCAGACACACATGCAATGTCACAACAAAGTGACCATGTAGGCCGCTGGATAAAAGATGCACAACCAAAAATGCACACAAACAGCAGACGACTCAAATTGTGATGGAATACAATTTGAAGGGGGGGTTATGCCTACAACACCACAGTATGTGGACAATGCAGATTAGGAATGTGTCACACAATTATGGACTGCATGCCTTGTATGTGTGACATACTCACATAACCAAAATGTGCCTGTAAAGCAGTATGACAACCAAGTATGACAACAAGCAAGGACAGCAAAGTTGCAACAATTAAAGAGAAAGTCAGAAATGTCACCCTCGACCCTTAGGCCAAATTGCACTCCTCCAGTCCCAAGTCTACACATCTGCCATACAGAAAACAGCATTCCACATCAGTCCTGATGTGAGTTGCCCATCACACCACCAAGTGCAATTAAACTTAACTGTTTGGTAAGTCAACTGTGTCAGTGAACTATTTTGCAGTCAGGTAGTCATAACCCACACACTAAGCCAGCCATTGTTAACCAGAACCAGGACAGCATGTATCATCCATATCAGCAGCTGCATGGCACAAACACAAATACAAATCACCCTGTCATTTGCATCTCTTCTGAGGGTGGGAGTGACAAGGCCTGAGCACCATAAATAAGTATCATGAAATGCACATACATCAAATCACAGACCACTTACACACCGAACGTGGGGTCAACCTTGAGGGTAATGGGTGTTGACACTGTCAGTTCAGACAGCAACAACAATAGAAACTCACTTTGAACCATACAATGGGTAAGCCATCAGGAGGGCAGTAATCAATGCATGCAAGATGAAAAATGATAGACGACATGCACACAAGAACAATGACAATAGACAAAGCTACCTGGATGCACATGTGTACTACATAGTGCAGCACATGTTGAAACACCAAGTAGGCTCTCATTGCTAATGTGCACAAAGGGGGCCCTCCTCACACATAACTCATCTTGCACAAAACACATGCACATGTGCATTACCCTGCAAAGCTGCATGTCCATGAGCCACACTGGCAAGGCAAGTGACAGTGCATGATGAATAGCATGCCTGCAGGAACAACATCATAACATGGTGCAGGGCACCTCACTGAGGTGGCTGAGTGTGGACTACATCCTTAAAGGAGCAGGTCACACTCTGACACATCCTTGTGTACATACAACCCCTGACGTAAACAAGACATTTGATGACAAACAATGCACAAGTCTCCCAACTCTGACCACGAGCCATATTCCACCCAGCTTGTGACATCTCAGCATTGTAAATGCACAGAAGTGAAAGGCTCACTGCCTGAAAGTTACAACGGGCTGTAAAACTAAAGCTGCAGGTGCCACAATCACACAATGCAGTGCACACACATACAAATCTTAGCTCATCAACATTGACTAATATGTGGAACAAATTGTATCACTCACACAAATGAACATAGGACACAACATGTGCCGTTTGTGTGTCCAAATACGACAAGCATCCTTTGTCATAGCTGTAAACTGTGAGATGACAATGTACAACAACAACATCACATCAGTTATGTCCTCAAAATAATCACTATCCCGCAACAAATAGGCATCTCCCAATAAACTGGCAAGTGTACACTGTCCTGCAGTCTGCTTGTAAACTCATACAATGTATGATCATACATGAAACACACTGTTAAAATGTATCTCCCCTATCACATTGCAGAGGGAGAGACACCACCTCCTAGACAGCAGACTGGCCCAACCTTCACTGATGACGAGGACGATTACACCACCATTAATCAGGATGAACTGAAAATTCTGCTCCACTCACTCAGAGCCCACCTCCAGGAGCAGGGCAACCCAGCAGCATCGCGGCAACCCCACCCCCTGCACAAACCAACCAGCAGCAAGCAACTCTCACCACATCTGGTTCCCAGGAGCTCGAGGACCCAAATCTGGCCTTTTAACGCCGTGTGCTAGAGGTCCAGCGGGAGATGGCTGATCAGGTGCAGGTGGGGTTTCAGATGCTGGCGGCCAAACTTGATGCCATACGTGGGTATCTGAGTCCCATCCGGGACCACATACAGAAGCTCACAGACACCCGCAGCCTGCTCGATGCTCTCCAATGGTCCATGGCTGACATTGCTGGAGTCATGATCCTGAGACATCACCAACTGTCCAGTCAGAGTGGCTCCAGCGATCTCAGCCAGGATTTGTCCAACATCAGTAAGATAATGGAGAGCATGGAGCGGATGCAGGCACAACAATTGGCTGCCAGGACTGAACACCAGCACAATGTTGCTGGAATCTATCATGCCCTGCAGCTGCTCATCACTGCATTGCTGCTACAAGGTCTGGCGTCAATAAATGCTGCTGCTGCTTCTACATCCTCAGCTCCGCCCCTCATGTGTCACTGCCTCACAGTGCTGCACCCACTATACCACCTCCCACATGTGAGGCAATTGACATATCAGAGGATGAAGATGAGGATGATAGTGCATTATTGCAAAGGAGAAATCGGTAGCATCCATTGAGGCCAAAAGGCCTGTTTCTTCTTGATTCTGGGCTAAGTATCATGCCACGGAAGATCATCTTCCACTGTCTTTCACTGTCCCCTGAAACTCATCTTGGACCTCCACATGGACTGCCAAATCATAATTTTCTTACCAATGAAATTGCAATCAGCCTGCGGACTGAACTGTGCCTCTTCCCTTGGACCTGTTACCAACAAAGGACTCTGTCTGGCCCTCTAACGGGCATCCATGCAATGTGTGGTTGTATGGCCAAGCACTGGTCCAGTCTTCATTCTGTTAATGTACATTAAAATCTTGAACTCACACTGTTGTGTGTTGTCTATGACCAATCAAATATAGAAGTCTGTCAAAAGTGTATGGACAATGAATCCACCAGAAGGTACCCCAAGGGAAATACGAGTAATGTACATGTTTTAGCTGACACAGATAGGCAGTGAGATGCCTGTGTATGTGTCAACTATCTGTGCCCTCATTGCAAAAAAAATACAATCTAGCTATATCACAACCTTTACCCACGTCCAATACGAAAATTGGCATGTGTGTTAAAATGTCAAAATTTGTACCTCACACGCAGGGGGGAGGTGGTTTGAAAGTGGCTTTAAATAGAAGGTGGTTTGAAAGTGACGTAAATGGTGGGTTTACGTATGGGTGAAAATATCCGTGAAGGTGGATGCCGAGTGACAAGAGAGACAGTGGAGTGAGCAGGTACGTGTTTAGTCGGTGGTTTAAGTGATTTAAATTGTGTGGGTATTGGCATTTTTGGGTTAAGTGTGAAAGTTGGGAGAATCAGGAATGTGTGAATACGCGTGAGTGTTTTGGTGTATATGGGTGTGTGAGAAGAGTGCGGTGGGGTGATTTCGTCAATATGGGAAGTCGCGAGAGTATTAGAATTCGTGAGTAACTAGGATTGTGGATGGGCATGTCTAAATGTGGTGAGTATAATTGGTAGATAGATTATTTGAACATGTGAGTGGGGAGAATGTTAAAGTTTGAAGGCTGGTTGAAAGGGAGGAGCCACATAACAGTCAGTAACGTGGGATGACACATTTATTGTTTATCATGGTATAGTTCTGGGGATGAAGAGGTTATGGTTTGGCACTAAGGGGAGTAAGTTATTTTGTGATTGATTCGGTGGAGAATAACACGCACAAGGGGTTACATATTTGCAGGAGAAATAATTTTTTAATAGGTTAATTTTTTCATGTTATACAGAGGATAATGCAGTAATGGTGTTCTTTCTTAATTTGTTAACTTGCAGTTACCCCTGATGAAGGGCTTGAATATGCCCAAAATGCATTGGGTTTTAAATAAAGAAAAGCTGCTCTGAACGATTCTATCATTTTGATTCATGTTCTTGAAGAGGTCCGGATGAGCAAACTTGAATATGAGAAGCATTAAAAATGCATGACGCCATACAGACCTTCTCCCATTGCGCGCATTGCTGGACAGCTTTTAATCATTATTGGTATACTTCTGGGCATACTATTTTTAAATCGCGCTGAATGTAATCACGCTGCTATTTTTTCTAACTATCTGGCGTTGTTAGTACAACAAGCAGGGGCACAGTTTAGGCTTACTTGCACTATAAATCGTGTCCTCACTCGCATTCTGCGGGATTTAGGTAGTGGGGTCGTGGTGCTCCGTCCGCCATCTTGGGTGGGTGCTGACGCTTGGGCCACCCGTAAGCGCCATCTTGGTCGGGTCTAGAGGCTCTAGTAGCCGGAAGCCCGCGCATTGGAGAGCTTATTTAAACTGCTCTCTCAACACGTTCTACAGACCTTCTCCCATTGCGCGCATTGCTGGACAGCTTTTAATCATTATTGGGATACTTCTGGGCATACTATTTACAAATCGCGCTGTATGTAATCGCGCTGCTATTTTTTCTAACTATCTGGCGTTGTTAGTACAACAAGCAGGGGCACAGTTTAGGCTTACTTGCACTATAAATCGTGTCCTCACTCGCATTCTGCGGGATTTAGGTAGTGGGGTCGTGGTGCTCCGTCCGCCATCTTGGGTGGGTGCTGACGCTTGGGCCACTCGTAAGCGCCATCTTGGTCGGGTCTAGAGGCTCTAGTAGCCGGAAGCCCGCGCGGCGTTATACCATAAATAGACATGGGTGAGCAGGCGCGCAGCAGATGCGCGCAGCGGACGCGCCGTAGACGCGCCGGAGGTGTACCAGAGGTAAGCCCGTTTGCGCCCGTTCGCGTCCCGGGGGCTCCCGGTGTGCCCGCTGCCATTCACCTGGTAGATAATCGTGACGAATGCAATACCTCATCGTGCCTTACGGCGGCTGATGATCATTATCGGCTGTGTCCATCTTCTCATAGGACCCTTTCTTGTGGCTTACTGAATGTTCGTTCCCTCGTTAAGCACCATGCTGAGATTGCTCTCTTGATAGAATCCTTACATTTGGATATACTATTTGTGACTGAAACATGGGCATCGGCGGAATGTGGGTTGGAACTCGGGCTACCTTATAAGACACACTCCTCGAACCTCTGGTAGGGGGGTGGAGTAGGTTGCATTTTTAAAGACTCAATCTCTCTTGTGGAATTGCAAGTAAAAGAGGTGTCAGGTTTTGAGCTCATGGGCTTTTCTATCATGGCCCAGGGCGGTACCTTGATTGCAGGGCTTCTATGCTATAGACCTCCCTCCTCGGCTACAACAGCCCTTCAGTCACTGGTCGATTTGATCTACGACCTCTCAAACTCCCATGCTACATTTTTAGTATTGGGAGATTTTAACCTCTGGCCCTCTGGCCCTCAAGACCTGGCCTATAGGGAACTCTGCTAAGCGTGTAATAACATTCAACTTACACAGCTGGTTCTGGTACCCACCCATATTAAGGGGCACACGTTAGACCTGATATTCGCCGAGAGGGAGTTGGTCGTAGTAAAAGAAGTCTTGGATCAGTGTTGGGCAGATCATTCATTGATTAATATGACCATTGCTTTGCCTGCTCCGTTAAAAACAAATAATTCAAGTGGCTTTAAGCTTAATCGTCAATGGGCTCGCCTTCTTAGGGAGCCGATCCGCCCTACTCTATTGCCTAGGGGTTTTTTGGTGGAGGATAGTGTGGACAAGAGCTATGCTGCCCTCTGTCAGCAAATTTTGACATCTCTAGATGAGTTGGCCCCTTTTCAGGGGGTGAGGGATAGACCTAGAGGAGATAATGCTTGGTTTAATGACGATCTTAGGCAGCACAAGAACCGCTGTAAACAGGCTGAGCGTACTTGGAGGAGAGGATATAAGGAGTTGGATAGGGTAGCATATAAAGTGGCCCTGCAGGTATATAAGACCCAGCTAAGAAGTGCTAAGGCAAAGTTCTTAGAAGATACCTTGGGGAAGGCCACCAATAAATCGCAGACCCTATTCAAGTTGGTTAACAACTTATCTAATCCGTCCTGTACAGTCCCAGCCATTCCGGCTTCTCAAGATCTGTGTGATTCTCTGGCCCTTGCGTTTGAGGAGAAAATTAGGACCATTCTGAATGGACTTTCAGTGCCCGGACAGCCGGTGCCGTCTCTTCCTCTCTCCGTGGAATCCCCTTGCAGTTTGGCGCCTGTATGGGATAACAACAAGGTAGACTCCCCTCAGTTGCCTCGTTTCCCTATTCTCTCGTTAGAGGAATTCTGTGTTTTGGCCAATGGAGTATCCTCAGGTTCACCTCTTGACCCAATGCCTCATAAGATCTGGAAGGCATTTCAAGATGAGTTGTTTCCTCCACTCCACTCCATCTGCTGTCAGTCACTGATGACAGCGATAGTTCCTGATAGTTGGAAGTTGGCAGTAGTAACTCCATTACTAAAAAAGGCTTCTCTCGATCCTTTATGCTCGGCCAACTATAGACCCATCTCACTTTTACCTTTTGTGATAAAAATTCTTGAGAGATGGGTCACGAGAGCCTTGTCTAACTTCCTGGAAACAAACTCCTGTCTGGATGCAGCCCAATTTGGTTTTAGACCGGCCCACGGTACTGAGACCGCATTGGTTACCGTGTTGGATGATCTACGAACGCGTGTCGACAGGGATAGGTCAGCTTTTTTAGTGCTGCTTGACATGTCGGCCGCGTTCGACACGGTGGACCATGAGGTTCTCCTAGATCGTCTTCAAAGCGTGGGAGTAAACAGTCTGGCTCTAAGCTGGTTAACATCTTATCTTTGTAACAGACAGCAAGCTGTGGCATTACCGCCATTTCGGTCAGCCACACGACAGGTGAATTATGGTGTCCCTCAAGGGTCGGGGATTAGTCCGATCCTGTTTAATCTATATCTCCGTCCTCTGATAGACCTAATTAAGTCATTCGGCATATCAGTCATCAATTATGCTGATGACACTAAATTGATATTTTCATTTGAGGTCACTGAGGCGGTCTCGAAGGACACCTTTCACCGTTGTATGCCGGCCTCAGCAGAATGGTTATGAGCTAACTCACTCCAATTCAATGGGTCGAAAACGGAGGTTCTCCATTGTTCGCCTGATCGTCTTCCTCGCGCACTACCTGATGACTTCTGCCAACTTCTATCCCAGGCTCTGTGGAAGCCGCTGAATCGGCTCCCAATTTAGGAGTCCTGTTTGAACTCGGTCTACAGTTGGATGTCTCAGTAAATAAGACTGCAGCGACCTGCATGGGCCTGCTTCGTGCCCTGCGCAAAATTCTACCAATACTCCCTCGAAGTGCTAGAGCAGAGGTAGTCCGTAGTTCTATTCTCAGTAGGTTAGACTACTGCAACGCACTACTTCTGGGAGCTCCTAAAATCTTGATCCTAAGGTTGCAGAGGATCCAGAACATGGCCGCAAAATTGGCTCTGTCACGACCACGCTCTGCCTCCTCTTCTGCAGCATTAGCTGATCTACATTGGCTGCCGGTGCAGCAGAGGATCGCTTTCAAGGCGTCATGCCTTGTTTTCAGAGAGCTGCATGGACTAGGACCAATTCCACTTCAGAATCTCTTCCCTTGGTATCAAGCTGCCCGACCTCTGAGATCTTCGTCGGCGTTCCTGGTGAGGATTCCCAGGATTACTAGAGTAAGGATAGGTGGCCGTGCTTTTAGTTACACGGCCGCCACATTATGGAATTCCCTACCTCTAGCACTAAGGAGTAGTCAAGATCTGCTCTCCTTTAAAAGGGATCTTAAGGCCTACCTGTTCCCAAGAGCAATGTAATTACATCCTTCCTGATGGCTTGATAAGGTCTCAGCGCCAGGATACCCTTTCGGGTGACAGCTGCGCTCAATAAGAAATAAATACATACATACATGTGGATTATAAAAGGAAAGCATAAAAGTTTCTGAATAATATTATGGACTAACATTCAAACGGAAAGTTTAAAGTGGAACTATTAGTAGGTTCTTGTATCCATTTCTGCAGTGCGTATGGGAGCGGAGCATCACAGCACTCTCCACAGAATTGTTCAAGTTTGTAGCAGGCCACAAGTAGTGGCCCCTTAACAATTCCAAACAATTGTCTCTTGGCATATCTGCTCACACTCTACGTGGTGGACAAAGCCTGTTGTGATGTTGCG
Organism: Triturus cristatus; assembly: GCF_964204655.1. NCBI lineage: Eukaryota > Metazoa > Chordata > Amphibia > Caudata > Salamandridae > Triturus > Triturus cristatus. The sequence goes on from NC_140588.1 coordinate 434,100,819, forward strand.
CATTGCATGTCACATCCCAAGATGGTGCACACCATATTCACATTGATGAAGACACGTGAGGGCACATGTCTACCATACACATATGGAACCACAATGTCTGCCTCAGTGAAGTTGAGCTGCCAATAGGGACTCACATCAAAGTGCAAGGCGTCAGTCAGCCCCTTCCTGTGGGCAAACAATGCACAACAAATGTTTACCCCTCTCATGCTGTGATCACTGTGAGCGTATTTGGCAATGTGCCTAGGGAGTGGTGCACTGCACTTAGCATATAGTCAGATTCAAGGCCAACATTTCAAGGGGGGGCATCACTATGAGACAATGCCAGAGGAACAGCTGGGACAAGTGGCTATCACACTGTAACTACAGGGAGCAACAAATCATTTACCCCCTTGTGTGCAGAAGAAAAGTGTGCATGCAACAAAACGTTACCTGTGACAAAATCACAATTTGAAAAACTAAGTGAGTCACGAAAGGCATTGATGAGAAGTGAAGTCAGTATACCTAACTGTACTACTCATACATGCCATTTGTGAATAACGTAAAATGTAAAGTTATTACTTACTCTCAGATTACTTATCTAAATCAGAAATACTGTTGTGCCATGTGCCATACACAATGGACACACAAATTTACTAAATCATGCATGTGCCTGAGTTTGAGCGTCCATGCACAGGAACATATTATTCAGAGGAAGCTGACACATTGGCAATACGCAGAAAGTGTGTAAAGGTCTGTGCAATGTAGATGGACTCAGCGCCAGGAGCATCTGATATGCAGGTGTGTGACGGAATCTGTGTTACCCTGCACATACATCCATCTGAATGATGGAAAACATTAGCAAAATATATATATACTCTCAATGCCATGTTCCTAGGTTCTGTTGTAAATTTGCAACAATGTGCTGTACAACTATGTGAGTCACACTTAAGATGTAGAACGTGACAAACAGCAGTCCCTAGACTAGGCCATAAATACTACTTGCCACCCTGCCATCCATGCAAGTTCACTGTGCTCACATCTAAGGTATCCTGACACAATACATCATGCTAAGTAACATGTCATGACCAGACTTACACATTCCATGGATTGTCCAGTGATGGTATGAGTTGCATACAACCCAATAAGCCACACTCCCCAACATAATCCCTGACAGTAGGGATGGGCGGAATTTGCTAAATTCACTTTCGCAAATTATTGCGAAAATGTTAAAAATCTCCGCAAACACGCAGAAATATCGCGAAGATGCGGAAGTTCTTTTCCCGCCCGTTCGCGGTATTTTCTGCGTGGTCGCGGCTCGCCAACTTACCCATGCGGTTGCTCGCCGGCACGGCCATCTTGTTTTCACTTGTCTCGCGGTGCATGATCGCGAGAAGAAAGATGTGATTGTGCGACGAATGACGTTACTGCGGGCGTGAACTGTCGCGAGACAGCGCAAATGGCTACCAACAATCCAACATCTCATGGAGAACGCGACCGGACCAGGGAAACTTGTTGGTGAACGCGGGGGTTCAGGTAAGGCAATCGTGCGCACGCGAGAATGTATTATTTTACAGCGCGAGCAAGCAAAAAATTTCCTGTAAAATGCGGATTGCGGAAATTTTGACATTTTCGCGCTCTCCGCAGAGCGCGAAAATGTCAAATTATCGCAATTTCCGCGAGCGGAATGGAATTTTAGCCCAGGCCTACCTGACAGATGTTCAAGCAGAAATCCAAAACTTTACACTTTGATTTGAACTGTAAAAATAATTAACATCCCTAAACTAACACTCACTGAACACTAGAACTACTACTAAAATCTAAACAAACTAGAAAAATCTTACTTACCTAAACTATCTACCCTAACTAATCCTAAACACACAACAACATATCTTAGACATCAACCCCCCTCCCATCCTTAAGGCACACAACGAGACAGGACAAAGACATCTAAGCTATACATAAACTAACTACACATGTAACCTATACAAACATATATTTTTTGTATTTTTTTCTGCAAAAATACGTCAACCTCCCACCTAAAGGAAAAGGAATCTTATCCCCAAATACGGCATAATAATAAATATCTAAAATCTACCTTAAAAGCTAACACTAACTGTAACCTACGCTAAAACTACACTACCTAACAATTAAAAGAACCAACCTAACACTACCTAATAACATTTTAAAACATTGATGGAAGGGAGAAGAGGGGGATGGGGTCCAACATCTACAGGCGTCATGGCAGTCCAAAATGTTTTTTAAGGTCCATTAAATGTCTGTTCATATCAGCCATTTCCCGCTTCATCTCTGCCAGGAACACATTGTTATCATGAATTACCCTCCTGTCCCTAACTGTAAATGGGACTGTCCCTTGGGGCTGTGTGGCCATAGGGGGATGTGACAGCTGTCCAGGCTGGGACCCACCAATGATGCCAGAGGGGCCTGGGATGCACCTTTCTTCTGTAACTCCTGGTGCCTCTTGGTCATGTTGCAGTAACCCTTTTCCACCTTCTTTACATGCTTGAAGCGGTCCTTCCTCACCTGGAAGGCATGTTCCGCTGGCGTCATGTTGTCTGTAAAATATCAACAATGGAAATTTTGAGTCCTTTAGACTATGTCAATGTTCTGCAATCAAATCTGTAATACAAGGTTACTTAAACATGGGAGCCTACACTCCAGTGTAACTATGTGAACTCAGAGAGTGACCTGGACAACGAAATGTTGAAGCATGGATCAGTGACTATATGCTGGGGAGACTGACATGACAGTGCATGGCATGGTACATGTACTGTCACAACCAGTGTCAGTGGGACAGTATCAATCGGTTGTTACATGACATACCCGGACTGAGGGTGACATGTACAAGCAATCGGAGGAGGGAGGCATTATCCCTGTGTGTGTAGCACCACCCTCATCCCCATGTGCAGGTCTGTGTGTCCCCCAGCAGCAGTACAACTTCATGGTAATTTGCGCCCCCTATTAACGAAATCGCTATTCTAAAGTGGTTCTTGCATTGCATTTAAGGAATCGCAAATTGTGACTCCTTAAATGCAATCGCAATTTGAGAAATCGCAAATAATTGCAAATCCTCAAATTGCGAGTGCCTTGAACCTTGATGCATTGCAAATGCCCTTTTTGTGGGCGCAAACGGCCGACTTTTGCAAATCGCACCGTTTGCGCTCGCAAAAATGGTTGATGCATGTGCCTGATTAAGAGGCCAGCCCTAAGAGGGTACAGCAAAGCTAGTCTTTGTTGAAAACGTGCAAATGCGTTTGCAGTGTTCTGAAATTCTCTGGTGCATAAAATCATGCTTCATTAGCCACTAAGTGGTCGATGGCAAATCACTTTGCATTCTGTAAACTGACAATGTGTTTTTATACATGTGTTTACTGATAATTTTACCATTCCGTGTCTTTCATTTTTTCAGAGCCTCTACCCTGCAGAGAAGAAACGAATAGCTGGGAAATAATTAGTGTATATCGGTAAAGGAGAGAGAGGGTCATGACTACCCACAGTTAGAAGCAGTATAATTGGCTCGTCATCTAACATTTATAATACAGGCGCTCTCATCAAGAAGTGCCCAACCTGTAAAGCACTCAAGTCATACACAGCATGGAAATTAATTAAGAAATAGCTCTTTTTTACTCAAGAAACAGGAATTGCTTTGAATATAAAATAATGTGTTCATCAGTATGGCATACAGCTTGCAATAACTACTGATTGATGTAAAACTTAATATAAAGGACATCAGAATATAATACAACAGGTATTGTAAATTTTGGCCTCTTCAAAATGAAATATTATCTGAAAGTTCACTGTTTGCTCAGCTAATGCAGCCATGACTTCTGCAGCAGTTTGAGTAACACAATCAAGTGTGATAAAGGATTGCATTACGACATTTAAATCCTTATTTTGAATTTGGCAGACCAGGAGCCCAGCCGTAAATCCGTGGGCCTCGTTCTCCATAAATGTAATGGTTCGCCCATATTAGATATGACATCCTTGTCATAATATTTCCCCAGGACTTTTTGCGTTCACTCCACTATTTTTATTAAATCGATTTTGTTGGCATTAGTCTTTTGTGCACTATACCCCTGCTAAGCAGTGACAAAGTGCTTGTTCTCCCTTCCTTAAACATGGTAAATGTGATATAAATACATTTGGTACATTTAATTTACTTATAAGTCCCTAATAAATGCTACTACTTGTAACCAGGGCCAGTAAATTAAATGCTACTAGAGGGCAGTGGCACTCATTGTGCAACCCACTAAAGTATCCTTGTAAAACATGTCCTGGGCCTCCCACTGCAGCCTGTGGTGTAATTTTAAACTGGCATTTCGACAGGGCAAAATACACTTTTTTCCAGGTCTAAACCTCCCTTTTTAATATTATGCGCGACCACTGAGATAGGCCCTAAAAGCTCATAGGGCAGGGTGCATGGTATATAGAAAGACGGACGTGTACCTACGTTTTACATGTATGGATTGGGAAAAACCTTTGAAGTAGTTTTTCTTTACAGCAAGGCTATCTCTCCTAATGAGTAACACTGGGTTACCTTATTACACTTATTAAGTGATAACTTCAGATGTGGAACAGAGAGAGAAATACTTCTTCCACTTGTTTGAATGGAAATTTAAAATCCTCTTTAATGGTAAAATAGGATTTTAGCTCACTATTCTGAAATTACCACTTTTAGAAAGTTCAATATGTAAAAATGGGCGAACCAATAAGTCCTTGAAGCCCTTGTGGGCTTGGGTAGGTAAGTCTCAGGTAATAGTGCAAACAAGGTATTTATTTAAAGATATGTTTAAATGAAGTTAATATTTACTTCCTAGACGTATATTAATGACATCCAAAATTAATGAAAGGCACAATAATCTGTCCAAATTCATAGAAAAGGAGTAAACCAATATAACCAGGTGTATTTCTTAATTCATTCATTGTATTCAGGCAATTAAAGTCATAATAGGGGTTCAAAAGTAAGCAGGTACTTCAAAAGCATTGATAACAGAACTGAAGGTTCTAGACGTTTTGGTTTCGCTAGGCATCAATGCACAAAAACCCATATCCAAAAATAAACAGTATGGAGACTGTCCTAAGCAGAGGAACAAAGTCTCCCAGGTTCAGTGTTCACAAAAACGAAAAGGAAAATGGGTTAGGTCATCATCGTTTCGGTCTCCCCTGAAGTACATCTATGAGACCATCATCAGAACAAGTTGTTTTCAGTGAAGATTCACTACCCCTAAGTACAGGATTCAAAATAATTCTGAGGAAGAGAATCGCAGTTGAATTGCGGAATTTGTTGCCTTAAATAGAACACACAATAGAATCTGTGTTGATGAATTTGAAAAATGTGGAAAAAATGTTGGAAGCTAACTTATCATAAAGGTAGGTTTAGACTGATTTGTCATTCGCTATGGCTTTTCATTGTGTACAGTTCATTAATCATGCTAATCACATTATTGACTTGCATATGTCTTCTAATTGCAGTACAGTTTCTTCATGATAGAGCACGCTAGTTTCAATAAATATTGAAAGCTTTTTTCATGTCTCTTTCCTTTTATTGTGGACATGTATGAGTGTGAGAATGAAAGGTGATGACCTGTTACAGTGACTCCTGAGAAAGTTCAGAGCATTCGAGGCTGCTAATTTACCAGTCGCATCGGGAGGTTAGGAGGGCAGGAGAGTTGGGTGCCGATCACAATCCTGTAAAAACCGGGTACGAACCGTCGGACGGAGCATATTCTCCGTCCGACGCGTACCCGGTCGTGTAAATATACAAACATGGAATTACGATTCGTACGGAAACACCTTTTCCGTACGAATCGTACAAAACACCGACCGACTAAAATAAACGTACAAATGCGATCCGGGAAAGCGCCGACGTGACGTCGGGACGCACGCAGCCTGCCATTCACGACCCAGGAATCACGATTTGCACCGACGTCATCCCGCACGGTGAATATTTTCCGGCTGCCAAAAACTGCCGGGAAATCGGACGACGCGAACAAGGAGGACCCGTACGCGACGGACAGACAGGATGACGCGAACAAGGAGGACCTGTACGCGACGGACAGACATGGACCCGAACCTATGTGTCATCCTGGCCCTCATAGCCGTCGACCTCCTCTACAGGTTCCGATGCAGACGCCGCAGAAGGTCAGAACAACACCCATGGGCAAAGGGGGGGGCAGGGGCAGGACACATAACCCCCACCCAAGTCACACAGCACACATGCCCTGGACATACCTGACCCTCAGGCCCTGGTCACTACGAGGGGGTGGGGGCGTGTCCAGCCAAGCCAGCGACCGCCACAACGGAAGTCCTTCACGACGCGAACCGGCAACACAACCATACAGGTACGTCCCGTACCCACGCCTTAAGAGCGTGGGTACGAGTCGTACCACGCCCACACCTACGTCACCCCAACAATGGCTGGACAGCTGTACCCACGTGGCAAAGGCCCGGGCACGGCCCGCACAAGCAGTCCATAGCATGGGTACGGATATGTACGGACCGTACCCCCACCGGCGCATGCATGGAGCATACCCCCATGCCAACAGTGTAAGTACGACACTGTACCCCCCATGCCAACAGTGTAAGTACGACACGTACATGGGTGTACATACACGGGGGGGTACGACACGTACAGGGGTGGGGGTACGACTCGAACGTACAGGGGTGTACATACATGGGGGGTACGACACGTACAGGGGTGGGGGTATGACTCGAACGTACAGGGGTGTACATACACGGTGGTACGACACGTACACGGGTGGGGGTACGACTCGAACGTACAGGGGTGTACATACACGGTGGTACGACACGTACAGGGGTGGGGGTACGACTCGAACGTACAGGGGTGTACATACACGGTGGTATGACACGTACAGGGGTGGGGGTACGACTCGAACGTACAGGGGTGTACATACACGGGGGTACGACACGTACAGGGGTGTACATACACGGGGGTAGGACACGTACACGGGTGTGGGTACGACTCGAACGTACAGGGGTGTACATACACGGTGGTACGACACGTACACGGGTGGGGGTACGACTCGAACGTACAGGGGTGTACATACACGGGGGTACGACACATACAGGGGTGGGGGTACGACTCGAACATACAGGGGTGTACATACACGGTGGTACGACACGTACAGGGGTGTACATACATGGGGGGTAGGACACGTACACGGGTGGGGGTACGACTCGAACGTACAGGGGTGTACATACACGGTGGTACGACACGTACACGGGTGGGGGTACGACTCGAACGTACAGGGGTGTACATACATGGGTGGGGGTGTACATACACGGGGGTACGTCTCGGACGTACGGGGGCTGGGGGAGTGTTGGGCGCGTATGCGGGCACATGTCTCCATGGTTGCTATGGGAGTTCGGTGCGGACGGTGTTTTTTCCATCCGGTTGTAACATCGGACGCACGGGATGGATCGTGATTCCTCGGTCGGACTTCACTTTTCACATTTGTACGGTAAATCGTCCGAGGACGTGTCGGACACATTTTCCGACCCGAGGACGTGTGGGGAATCATTCCCAATGCGGTTTGTATGGACTTTTTACCATGCGAATCGTGATTGCCAGTTTGTACGGCACTTGTACGATTCGTACGGTAAAAAGACCGGATACGAGTCGTACGGGGAACATTTTTACCGGATCGTGATCGGCACCTTAGTCTGGATTTGGGCCCATAGGTACTGATGTGGTATGGTGACTAAGGGGCATATCAGCAATGAGGCGATATAAAATTATCGCCGCTTTTGCGTCCGTTTTCGGCCGAAAAGCGGCGATAATTTTATCGCCTAATTAGCAAGTTCACGCTATCGCATGAAACCTTGTATTAGTGCCCAGATTCTTAACGCCAGCTTTGCTTCTCTAATGAGATGCAAAGTGGGCGTTCCTGCCCTGACATGACTGGAGAAATGTCGCTAAGTGACATTTCTCCTATCATCAAACCCCACGCTATGAAGCATAGTGGCAAGAAAAGTAGCGATAACCCCTGTTATCGCTACTTTCCTTACGCCTGCTTCAGGACTGACTTAGCCATGATATCCTATGGAAGGTGGATATCATGGCTAAGTATGTGAGGCCCTATCATCAAGCTAACGCCAAACTTCGTGAGGTTATCGCTGGGTTTCCAGCAACAATCTCACGTTTGGCAGTTAGCGCTAGCATTTTTATTGCTTTTGAGATGAGTGTTGCTAATAGCACGCTTTCTCAGCGATAAAAATCCACGTTAGCCGGCGATAATTATCCTAGCGCTAAGTGCGCTTAGCGATAATTATCGCCGGTTGTTGATGATATGCCCCTAAGTTCCTACAAGCTGACGTCCCATGATCCCAAGCATAGTTCTGTTTCTAAGCAGAATCCCTTCAACAGAAGCTGGTATCAGATATATGGGATTTTTTCCTGCCATACTAAATACAGTGGTAAACAATATTTCCCATTTCTTTTCTGAGCCCTCAGAAACCTGGGACTGGCTTGAACATTTCCATGCAGGGATGGCTGGAGATACTTGGCAATACCTACAGCCACAACGAAAGAGAAAATGCTGGAGACGCGGGATGGTAGTGCATCTAAACACCCCTCCCAACAAGAAGTAAAGGGTCTTATTACCATGGTGTGACAGGAGGGGCTGCAAGCAATGTGGACTGCTAAGGGGACGATATCTTACATGCGGGATTCACTGCAGGTCTCTTGGACAGGAAGACCGGTGACCTGCCCACTTGGTCTTGCAAATGAATTATAAACCTTCGGATTTGAACTCATATTCTTTTTACTTTCTTTACTGTATAGTCGCTTTAACTTCGATGGACCCCACAGACAACACTTTTTGTTTTTGCTGAGCTGGAGAAGATCAAGGTTTTTACTGACACCTGTAGATGCATTCCATTATTGCATTTATCATGGAATATTTGGAAGATTGAATCATAATCGGGCAAAAAGTTTGGCCAATGGTGTGATGGTATTATTTTACTACGTTCCAGGGCTCCCTTAGTTCCTTCCATCTGTGTTTTATGCAGAGGGTCAACAAGATTTTCTTATGTTGTATTGCATGGTTTGGACAGATCACTGTTGTGAATCAGTCCTTGTGAGTCGCAGTTAAGGTATTTATTTTCTTTCTTGTTGAGTCTGAGAGCCAACAAATCAATTTGAAGCTGATTTTGAAGACAGTGATACAGGTCCTACTTAAAGTTTGCTCATGCATGGGTCCCATGGGGTACCTGTGAAAATTGCATTACTATTCTGTCTGCTTTACCATGAGGACTAAATTAAGCCAATTTACTTTTTTTTACTTTGAATGGGGGAAGAATCGGGAATATGGCAAAATACTGTGAAATATGCAATTACCTTAAACAAAAAGGTGCAGATTTTGTATTCCTTCAAGAAATGCATTTAACGCCTGTAGAGGTTGCATGCAGGAAGATGAAGATGGGAGGGTCAAATATTCTCCACCCAGTATTCTACATTTGCTATGGGCTCCTTGGTTTTGTTTCTTACCACATGATAGGCGAGACAGATATGCACTAGTACACTGTAGACAGGATGGTCAGGATATAATTATGAGTAACATTTATGCCCCCAACTCTGAGCAGATTCATGTGCTTTTGGGGAATATCTTCATAGGTTCAACAAGTGAAATATTTGGGTAGGACTAAGCCGACCATAATCCCCTGATTATGACAATTGCATGGGGAAGTCAGTTGTCCCCAATTCCCCCATGGAAACTCCAGGGCTTGGCTTTGGAGGATCCAGCATTTCAGGAACTCTTACGGATTTATTAATTTCTGACACAAACAGGTTTACGACATCCAAGGTTTTAGTAGAGTGGGAGGCCTTCAAGCTGGTTGTGTGGGATCTCTATAGTGCAACAGTGGTGGGGTAGAAACCAGCATTAACTAGGGAGTTTAGAGATATGGACTCCAAATTATTTACTTTAGAAAGAAGGACTCTCCCTCCTAGAACTGTACAGTGTCCTAACCCCATCTGTTTTAACCTTCTGCAGTCTTCAGCTTCTGACTTGTCCTTCTTCTTTCAAGTTACCGGGACTCCCTTCTGCTAAAGCCGCTAATGCCCTCTTCCTGAATTCACCTTTCCCTGCAGAGAATAGGAACTGACTAATAGTTAGTCCAGTTCCGATCTTAGTAGGGGGCTTGGCAGCTGAAAAGGCTGGGAAGACCTCAAGTAACCTCTTTGTATGTATTGTATCAGTCGTTTCGAGAGAGCTAGAGCTGTCTTTGTCAGACCTAAAAATGTGCTGCGTTGAATTAAGGTTTGCTATTTAAAACAACTACCACAGAATTGGTTTTATAGCGAGACTGTGCTTGATAAACACAGATTTTACCAGTTTCACGACACTTTGACATAGAAACCAGAAAGGCTTCCTCTAATGATTTTTGTCTGTGTAGGAAATCAGAGTAGATATTACTTGAATGGTGTTTCTCACTAAACAACAACAACATTAAAAATGAGTAGCTGAGACCAGCAAGCTTGTTCCACACTTTCTAAACAGATGGAAGCTCACAAAAGGCACCCTGGAATTTGCAGGTCTGGTTCCGAGCAGAGATTTGTATTTTATAATTAGAACAAATGTTATGCTTCGCTATCTTCTGCAAACAGTGACTAGGGCAGTGAAAATGTGTTGAAACTGATTGCTATCAACTTGTAAATCTATGTCCCTATGTATGACAACCTACAGCAACGTGCATAATCTGGAGCAGTATGTAGTTTGGGCACTGTCTTTGGTAGGGTGACGGTTGAGTCCATGAATCACTTTTGCTATTTCACATTGTTCGAATAAATATCCTTTTATACTTTTGTCAGTTTGCAGGCAATGTGTCCTCTTTGTTAGACCCACACGCATCACCTTGACATCTATGCAGCCACACCGTTGCAAAGAATTGTACTTTTTTCTGCTCTGGCCCTTTAAAACTCCAGGGAAAGTCTATTGAATGATGTATAGACTTCTGACAGCTTCAAAATTAGCCATGATGGATTAATTTCGGAGAAAGGTCTTGTCAAAAACGTTTTTTTATATATATTTAAAAGGAAATACACATAACTTGAAATATTCCTATTAACCATAGCTGCCACCAGTAAAAGCAAAAAATATGTACAATTCAGGATAAGTGAGCAGATAGTGAATCTCTTTGTTCCTGCCCAGTGTTGTGTCCAATTCATGCACTAACTCGAAGAAATTCTGAGACAAATGTATGCGCTTTAGAACGTGCACTTGTATAAAAACAGGTGGAAATATGTGCCCTGAACGAGGACACACTTTCATAATATGGCCTTAGATGTTAATATACCCAATGTAATGGTGCTCCTTATTAACGGACTGTGAAGGGTTGGAGCCCTGTACTGGTCTTAAAAGGATGCGACTTTGAGATGTTCTTGTCAAAACAGATAGATGTGAGAGGGGAGCATTTGGCTCATTGATCCAGCTTTCTGGAAGTTTTATTTTTAAACAACATAATAAATAATTTCAGTTCTGATTCACCCACTTTCACTTAAACTATGGCACATTTTTTGCCGCTCATTTTTTGAATTACAAGTATCATTGTAGGCTATATTGCATCTTAGTTTAACAGAACTCCATGGATTGGGCAATACCCAGTGTTCGCGTTTTGTGTGTACAGTACAGCTGCCACTTCATTTGTACTCTTTATTTACTGTACGAGATGTCACTTGGTATTCTTCAATATGGTTCATGGTGAATGTTTCAACTTAACCAGTTTTCTTGAGACCCTAAGCATGAAAAGGGGCTTTGAGATTAAAGCGTTCTGTCACTTAAATGTCATTTAAACAAACTGTCAAAATAGCACAGGAGAAAAATCCAGTACAGAAATCCTTTCAAGCTGGAGCTGTTGTCAAACTCTGGATTCTGCTAAAACACATATTTTTAGAAGCGTAATGTTCCTCTCCCAGAGTAAACTTTAGATAAATCGGGTAATTTGAGTATTAGGAGTAATTGGCTTGTCATTCTTGAAACTTGTTTTCTGAGAGTTTAAATGTTGACCGAACTCATTGAACAAAGGTGGCATAAATGTTTTAAGAGAAAATAAAAGGCTTCCAATACTCATACAGGCCAGAGACTGCATTCTGCCGTTTTTTAGGAGGAGTGCTTTAACAAAAAGAGGAAAGTGAAAATGTTGGCGGTGTACGCTGTTATGTATTCACATGCATTATTATGATTTCTACAAATGAGAGATCAGCAACTATGGGCAGATGCATCAAAGGGAGGGAAATGTGGTGGAACATTTGCATCTGGGCCTACATTTCTTCACTGGGAGATTTTGCGGCCACGTTCTATGGTACCTTTTGCCTGCATGTGAGAAGGTGGCCTCTTCACGCTAAATAGTACAGCGGGAGAAAATCATGGCCAGAGTTTATGCAAATGAAGACTCGTTAGTCATCAACTATATATCATATTAAAGGTAACGAAGTAAACAACCAGAAAGCCACTTTATAATTCACAATAAATACTATTTTGATTAAATATATTTACAAATGCGTAATTGTGGCTAACCCTGTATAAATATTTTGACATTTAAAATGTCCTTAATTTAAGCAGTGATGCACTAACTGTATTAAAAACCAACATTACATAAAAATGCACCAGAGAGTAGCAGCTTCAGTGCGAGTTCAAGATGGTTTTAAGAGGGTTTTATGTCCCAGTGGCTCTGAATAGGAGGCCAGCAAACTAGCCCTTGGAGTCACGTCTGGTGGTGCTGGGTGCAGGAGAAGATGCACAGCTCAACAGCAAGGCTGGCATGTTCTTGTCTGTGAATGATCGAAACGAAGTGCTTTTGGAGGTCTCATCAGACGAATTAAAGTTGATAAAAGAGCTACTGAAAAATGGGAAAAGATACAGGCCCTAAAGAGTTATGAGTAGAAATATAGAAAGCAGTTTTGGATTACATATTAGAGCTATTTGCATAACCTACCTACACAGAGTCTTTAGAGGAGGCCGGGTCCTGACATCTTGTTTGCAAGCCAGCATCCCCATGATTTGTAAACCAGTTAAGGATCAGGGTTTATGTTTATCTTACATACTAATTTTGTGGCTGAATGTGGCAAGTAGGTAACTTGTTAACTTATTGCCAGCCAACAACAAAACGTAGTCAGAAGCTGTATGCATATGGATCCGCACAGTTTCCTTTTAGATCAATCACTTCATAATATTACAGCCATTTGTCATGTATTGGTGTCTTCCCATAATGGCTATCTTGTTGGAAGCAGAGAAAGTCTATAGTTGAGTTCAATGGGATTACTTAAAGGCACTACTTGATAGTTTTGGGTCCTGAAATGTATGGTAAATACGATAAAGATGTTCTGTATTAATCCCTAAGCATCTTTGATTATTGATAGACAACATAGTAGGCCTTTTGGCATTACAAAAGTTATGCGAAAATGCTGCCCCCTTTCCCCTCTTAATTTGACTCTTTTTTATAGAGCATCAAGTCTTAGAGTCAATGTGGGATATTGAAATTGCAATTATGATGATGACAGTTTGATTATTTTAAATGTTCCTCATTTAAACTCTACGGTTAAGAGTGCTCTCCAGACCTCTGGTGTATTTCTGTGTTGTAAAAGTAATATTTTAAAAACTGAAATTATGGTATGGAATGTTCAACAAAAGATGAAAAATGGGGTTTACAACATGTGAAAGATCATTGGAGTTTTACTTGTGGACTAGTGGGTAAGGTCTCAGACTTTCATAATGAATGTCAAAGGATAAATTCCTGCCAGTACAGTGATTTAGTTGGTGAATGAATGTATCTTTCTTTGATCACTCCCATTGGCAAAGAACATCTCTTTCAACTTGTTATCCTTTCACACATATGGAGATTTGGATTGATGACATTTGTTTAAATGATGTAGCATTTTTATATCAACTTGTTTAATTGTGTGCACTACTTTGTATCAGAAATGCATTAGAATAGTAGTGTGTTCCTTATGTTCTACATGTAGAAAGTATACTTGCTTTTAATGAATAACGTATTCATCTGACCTATTCCTGCATTCGAATGAACTGATTCCAATCTTCCTTGTGGTTCATCTGTTTCTAATTTAGGCAAGATACTTCCTATGTCTAACTTTGCACAGTATTGATACTATTGCTTAGAAACTGTGCACTGTCTGGATGAAAATACGTTCATATATATTTAGCTCCTTTAGTTGAGTTTGCAATGAATTAATCACTATATGTTTATGCTCTGCTCCTCTATGCATCATATTGCCATCCTGCAATTCCCTGAAGTCAAATCTTGATTCTGTTATGAGGTACAAAACCGGAAGGTACATGACTAATCTATAGGACTGGCTTTTATCATAATCTTAAATTTTAAAGTTGATATCAAATCTTTTTACTTGAGCCTTGTATCATGTACAATGTCAACAAATACAAACTTTTGTTGATATTTCAGCACTTTTTCCTATAAACATGTACCTTTGTTTCTGAAAAGGGCTCTCAGCACAGTGAACACTAAGGGCTTGATGCATAAAGGTAACACTTTTGAGTACATTTCCACTTCAGAGTAAGTTTACTACTTTTCAGTATTCAAAAAATCTGAGAACAACCATTAGTACAGCAACACCCTCCCATATAAAATAACAGAGGTAGGAATACAAAAAAGGAACTAATGGTAAATTAAATTAATGTATTTAAATTAGTTACATTCAATTCCATTGAAGATTAATCTAATAGTGCTGTAGCATTTCTCTTAATTTATGGTACATGTAAAGTAAACAAAGATCTACAAGTGGTAAAGTATAGAGAAAAATAAAACGTTTATTTAACTCAAAATATATATTAAAAATATGTTTATTCTAACTGTAAATTCATTTCATATATTTACTTTACATCTAGAACAAAATAAAAAAAAGTTACTGCACTATTAAATTAATTTTACATTAAAATGTTAATTAATGGAAGTATATTAAATGAAATGTGTTTTTCTGAAATTTAAATTGAAAAATAAATTCCCACCTAAAAACATTTTTAATGTGCATTAATAAATAAGAAATATGTAACAAGAGCTGTAGACATTATTAAAATTAATTGAAACATGTTTAATAAGAAGTACTGCAACATTATTTTTTTAAGTTAAAAAGTGAACGTATGTAAGCATGTACTATTAAGTTATAATGATTTCTATGTTTAACTCTTTTGAGTAGTTTAAATAATTTACTTTCATTTCATTTAACATTATTTTTATGGGCTTTAATTTTAAGTCCTTGCGGCCATTATTTTCTATGGTATATTTTCTACAGGACGGTGTAGCCAGTAGTCGGGACTGTGTAGCACTGGACTTGCTACTGTTTTTCTTTAAGTGGTAACTTACACTTTGAGCTTGAGAACACTCAAGTGTAGTGAACTTACTCAAAAGTGCAAGTTACCTTTGTGAATCAAGCTCTATGTTTTATGACTTGCTCGGTTCTCTCTTCCACTTCAATGACATCCTCCTGCTGTGCTCTTCCAAATTATTTTACCAATTGTCTATAAAAAGGTTCTCAATGTAAAAGGTGCTATCTTTTAAAAGTGTATCATTTAGATCTTGAAGACGACATGTTTGTATTTGTGACTCTTATAACTATCACACCAATGTCTGCATGTGAGTATGATGGACAGACAACATTTTGATATGACCAAATGTACTGGCAAATACGTTGTCAGACAAACATGTACATGCCTTCCCCTTGATGTTTAGACAGTTTTTTTTACTTAAAATAATCTATCTTTTGCAGAATTTGTATTTTCTTAGTGACACTCCGTGTGTGTGCTCTTTTAAAAACATGCTAGGTTTGTGAATGTTTTTTTGTATTATACTGTATAATGTTAAGCACTTCCATTGACCTACATACTTAGAAGGTTAACCTCTGATCCATCTTTTACAGAACCTAATCAATATTTTTACAGGAACTCGTCCTACCTTTTTCACTGGTTTGCCACTTATTATTTGCTAATTATGTCTATCAGTATATGTGGCATTTCACATTACAAGGAAGATGTTCATGGTGGTATTGAGCAGGAGGACTTAAAGAAGGGAAAAATGAGGGCACATAAAACACAGATCTGGAAATATTTTGCAAAGACTTCAAGGGCCACTACAATATCACAAATCCATTGGCCTCATTTATTGAAGATATATATACATACATATATACCTATATATATATATATATATACCTATATATATACCTATATTTACATAGGAAGAGCATTTTTTGTTTTGCTTATAACTTTGGCGTCGTTTGATGAATCCTAATGAAATTTTCAAAACAAATTCCTTGTTCATATCAGCTCCTATGTTGAAAGTTTGGCGGTGATTCATCAAGGGGGAGGGCCGAGAAAAAAGGGGAGACCCAAAACGTGTTTTCTCCATGTTAATTTCCATAGGAAACTTTAGACAAGGCTACAGGTCGAACGGGTGAACGGAATCACCCCAAATTTGGCAGGGAGGAGGGTCTTGGTCTAGAAAACACACTTTTGTTTATTTGGTGTAAATCCGTTTAGTAGTTTTTGAGAAATATTGAAATTTACAGATATCGATATTTGGGAATTCTGACATCCGAATGGTTGAGGCGTTACGAGTACGAGCTTGCTGCTTATTGGTTGGGAGCGCTGAGAGCGGTTGCAACTATGAAGTGTTGGTCACCATTTTGTGATTCTGTCGAGTGAGTAAGTGGAAAAAAGGGTGAAAAAAGTAGGAAAGAGGAGGGAGGAGCACTGTAACCTCTGTGGGGTGTTTAGGGGGTGCTATAGAGGGGGTGCAAAGTGAACTACTCATACTTTCTGGTCTGAGGGTACGGAAATTAAATGAGGTATTGCGTAGAGTCTGATGCTGCTAAAGTGAGCTGCTGCGGGAGTCGGGGATGAAAGCGTGAGCCTAAACTGTGTGTCTTATGGTGTGAAGTCATGTGCCCTGGCCACTGCAGCACACCTGTGGAAGTAGTGTCAGCATGTGTTTATACCTACTACGACGAACTACTGACTGCTATTGGTTTGAAAGTCCTGGGATACGGAAAATATGTGAGGTATTGTCTAGAGTCTCATGTTGCTAAACTGAGGTGCTGCCGGAGTCGGGGATGAAAGCGTTAGTCCAAACTGTGTGTCATATGCTCTGAAGTCATGTGCTCTGGCCGCTGTGCCACATCTGTCAAGTAGTGTCAGCATGTAGTTATACCTACTCGGAGGAACTTTTGTTTCTAACATTGTAACTTGCGTATGGTGCTTAGGGGGTGTTATACAGGGAGTGCGAAGGTAAATTTGCGCGTATCAAATCAATATGGTATTTGTAAAATGCAAACTACTCACCCCTATGGGTCTGAAGGCCCTCGAGCCCGGCATGGAAATTATGGGGCATATCAGCAACAACCGGCGATAATTATCGCTAAGTACACTTAGCGCTAGGATAATTATCGCCGGCTAGCGTGGATTTTTTATCGCTGAGATAGCAACGCTTATCTCAAAAGCGATAAAAATCCTAGCGCTAACTGCCTAACGTGAGAATATTGCTGTAAACACAGCGATAATCTCACGAAATGTGGCGTTAGCTTGTTGATAGGGACTCACAAACTTAGCCATGATATCCACCTTCCATAGGATATCATGGCTAAGTCAGTCCTGAAGCAGGCGAAAGGAAAGTAGCTATAACAGGGGTTATCGCTACTTTTCTTGCCGCTATGCTTCATAGCGTGGGGCTTGATGATAGGAGAAATGTCGCTTAGCGACATTTCTCCTGTCATGTCAGGTCAGGAACGCCCACTTTGCATCTCATTAGAGATGCAAATCAGGCCGTTAAGAATAGGTGCGCTAATGCACGGTTTCTAGCATTAGCAAGACCTTGCTAATTAGGCGATAAAATTATCTCCGCTTTTCGGCCGAAAACGGCTGCAAAAGCAGTGATAATTTTCTATCGCCGCTTTGTAAATATGCCCCTATGTGAGCTATTAAGTGAGCTATTGCCCAGAGTCACATGGTGCTGAGCTGAGGTGTCCAAAGGTGACCTTCATAAGCATTTCAAAACCTACCCCAGTCAATGTGCCTAGGTCATTTCCACCTCAATGCACAATCATGAGGTCAGGGTGTGGAAGATGCAAAGAGGTTTTAACCAAAGGTAGCAATTGGTGCCACTTAAATCTTCTCTGTACAAACCATTTAATGTCCACATTTTGTAAACCTAGGTCTAAGTCAATACGTCTCTGTTCTGCATACCTCTTGCACCAGAAAATATAGCTATGTTCTATGACCCATACTAGCATTTTGAAGGTATGGCTGGAAGGTATGGAAAGATGTCTGTAGCTCATGTAGTTCCTTGGTAGAAGAAGAGACATGTTTAAAGATGGGGAACATCTTTTTTTCGCCATACAAAATGATCTGTGATTGGGAGATGAAAAGCATTCTTTTTTAAAAGTAGGGTGCACGTTGGTTTTGTGGAAAAGCATCTTTGTTATTGGTTAAGTAAAAGCAGTTTCAACGTGGAGTACATATCATAGGATAATATTTGCTCAACTTAACGACACCTGCTACTTGCGTTTGGAAGGCACTGTTCGAACTTAAAACAATTGTGAACTTTTAACCTGCATGTGCCGTTAAATATTTGAGAAAATGTTGCAAAAAAATATCGTTAAGTTTAAAAAAATTGATGAACTTTTAACCTGCACGTGCTGTAGAATGTTCTAGAAAGTGTGTTGATAGAATACGTTGCACTTCTGACTTCTATGTGTTGTTGAATATTTAAAAAACGGTTTATAACGGAAAATTAAAAAGAAACCAATAGAGAGAAGTTTTGAAACCTAAAAGAATCAAGGAACTATTCTAATTTGTTCTTTACATGTATTTATGTGTGGAGCAACAGAATTATAGACACAACAGCACCAGGAAGAGGAAGAAGCAGGGAGTGGGGGGGATGGGGGAGATGAGCAGAATGGCACACATTCACAATTAAGTACAGCACAAGCATAGACAAACAATAGCCAAAATGAAACACACCAACAAGGAGCACAAGTCAAACAACCCGCCAATATCACACCACTGAACGAGCATAGAAGTGAAAACCACGCTGCATTCATACAGGATGTGTACAAAGGCCGTTCGTTGGTGTTGTGGGATGTCTGTGACTGTGGTCATCATGGATGAGATGCCCAGCACGTGGCACATGGGCGAGTTCACTGTGTGTTACGTTGCCAAACAGCTGCTCCTCCCTCCCATGAGCTCCCACACTTTTGTACGGTGCACTGTTGTATCTCGTGCACTCGTACGGCACACCCTTGTAATGCCTATTCGCGCATGTCCTGCTACATTCAAACTACACCATCACAGTGCCGTTTGGAGGTGGTGCATGCCACTTTACAACATCGACTGCTGCGGCCCTTGTTGCAGGCCACACCAGAACCTAGAGACACACTTACCACACTTCCTGTACACAGACATCTCTGAGACACTCCGTTCCCCTTGCCGGATAGGCACAACCCTGCGTTGACCTGTGTACCCCGGACCAGCACACGCCGGTTGTGCATGCAGGAGGATGCATGCGTAGCTACATGTCCAGGCTCACTGCCAATGCTGAGGTGACAGCACACTGTGATGTTGCAGGGCTCGTGCCTATCCTGCTTAGACAATGACCACAGGGACACACTTGCTCAGATGTGGGTTTGGGGGGCGTTGGCGGTCCTGGAGTTGTTGCGATGAGTCTTGTGGTCCTCATGGGTATCCCTGTATCATGCTCATTGACTCTATAACACCTGTGGATGTTCTGGTGTGGCTCTTGGCTGTGTTCCCTTTCATGGTGCAGGTAGTCGTCCTGCTTAACAACAGCAGAAAGCAGGTGTAAAATTCCTGGTGCTAACATGGCTTATCGCCGGAATTTGTTTCACATTGCAGTTGGTGTGAAAGTTGTGATGTGATTTTTTTCGTTTGCAGAACAATATAGGAACTGAGCAGTGTATCTCATCAAGATGCAGCACCTGACACACTATTCCCAATCAATATAAATACAATGAGATTTCTTAATTGGTTTTGTGTGTACAATGTAAGTGCAGCCACTACCTCAGTGCAATTCAATACAGGATTTTAGTATTTAGAATAAATTGGAAAGGTGCACCTCGTTTCTTTTTACATGGGAACGGTCAGTCTTCATTTCATTATCAGCACTTTAATGAAAGTAAAGTTGAGATAAATCTAACACACTATTCAGAAGTTCGTGCAAACTGCTAACATCACCAGTATTCCCGCGATAAGTGCCCCAAAATTTAACACCATGATGGACTCTATAAAATAACAGTAATAAGAACAAGAAAGAGTCACACAGCAGTTAAGAGAACAACCAAAAACGTTATAATTTTTTTTTCCAAGCTTTTACAAACATAAATATGTAAACGATAAACTATTTTCAAACGTTATTTTTTTATTAATATATATATGAACGATAAACTAATAAACAACATTTTTCAAAAATAATAGAAAACAAGAAGGCGGATCACTCCTGTGGGGACCATGGATGTCGACGACAGAGCCTGGAAAATAAAGCACAAAATAAGGACGTGTGTAATGGGCATATCAAAGAAGAGAGACACAGAGAAACAGAGAAGGAAAAAAAGCCAGAGAGAAAGAGAGAGGGAAGGAAAGAAAGGGAAAAGGAAGAGAGAGAGTTAGAGAGATAGAAGGAAAAGAAGGAAGAGAGAGAGATAGGGAGAGAGAGAGAGAGAGAGAGAGAGAGAGAGACAGACATTGCCGCCCCTGCGCGTCCATGAGCAAATAATTACCTGGTGCCACTGGAGTGTGCAGCAGTGGGCACTCCACGTGCCCGCCAAAACTCCGCGCCTTCCCAGATATGTCACTGAGTCCTGAGTAATGAATGGCAGAGACCACATCAGCTTCTGCGCGGATCTCACAGATGTCGCTGAGTCCTGATTCATGAATGGCGGAGACCACATCATCTTTTCCACTGCCCGGCAGATCTCACACATGTCGCTGAGTCCTGAGTCATTAATGGCGGAGACCATATCAGCTTTTGGGGCCGCTAAGCCTGTAGAACTCAAGTCCGTGCCACGTGGTGGTAGGCCCCTGATGGCCATATGAGCTTCGGGTGGCACTAACCCTGTGCATCTGAAGTCCGCGTGAGGGGGTGGTAGGCCCCTGACGGCTATACAGATCAGGGTGCGCCTAACCTTCTGCGCAACTTTTTAAAGACTCTTTATGGTTGAGACACGTTGAGCGTCTGCCATCTCGTCAGCACCGGCAATAAAGGATGTGACGTTGTCGATCTATTATATTTGCGTGGTCACAAGGCCTGTGACGCATGTGCCGGATGGGTGTGATATGTGTGCAAACCTCCCCTCAGGAAATGGCCGCAAGATATTGAGAACTAGACCACTGACCTGCACACCAACAGCGAGTACGCCTGCGTCAGGTAGCCATGTGGGGCCAACGTCGGAACGTAATCGGAGTGGTGTGGCGTACGACGGAACAGGGCAGGGATAGCTACAATGACGCAGACGGCTCGTATTACTGCATCTATGAGTCGAGCGGATGGGCTGCAGCTGTCCCTCTGCGAGCCTGGGTGCAAACTGTTCATAAGTCACACTACATAAGCAGTGAAAAAACATTTTGTGATTCAGTCCGTCAGCTGGCATTTGCCTGAGGCATTTGTAAAAACATATCAGAGTTCTTTCTGTGATAGATACTCCTTTGAAGCTACCTCTCCCCACATCAGCAGTTAACGCACCCTCTTCCCACATTACCATCATACCCCCAACAACCTCCTTGGGCCTGGAAGTGTCCCTGTGCGGTTGGACAAAGAAGAATCTTAGTCATGTATAGATTTACATATAAAAAAATGTATTTAAAGAAAAGAACAACAAATAAGACTGAAGGGAGTCTGGTGCTGTGGTCGCTTCCACGAAGTTGGGGTCACTGCCATTCAGGACTCAGGACACAGTTACACATGTGGGATCGGCTTGTGTTAAAGAGGGTTAGTGGGACTACGTGTCGCCGGCCTTGCATATCGAAATCTGCCTTACTGATCGAAGGGAGTGTGGTGCTGTGGTCGGTGCCATGGACTTGGGATCACTGCCATTCAGGACTCAGGACACAGTTACACATGTGGGATTGGCTTTTGTTAAAGAGGGTTAGTGGCACCAGAAGCATTGAGACTGTATGAGCCTGTGATGATTCTTGGTGTGGATGGGCCGCACTGGGAGCAATGTGTCTTGGCTACTGGATTGCGTCATGTGGAATCAGGACTTTATCTGAATTTTGAGGCCTGCTGACCATAGTGTAGGCTAGAGGTAGCGGTGAGCAAGGGCCCACAGCCAGGTGCATACGTTGGTGGCTCCACCGGCCTGCGTAGTGCAGGTTCAGTGGCACAACGTGTCGCCGGCCTTCCATATGCAAATACCCCTCACTAATCGAAGGGAGTGTGGTGCTGTGGTCGGTGTCACTGACGTTCAGGACTCAGGACACAGTTACACATGTGGGATCGGCTTGTGTTGAAGAGGGTTAGTGGCACCACGTGCTGTTGGCCTTGCATATGGAACTATGCCTCACTGATCAGAGGGAGTCTGGCGCTGTGGTCGCTGCCACAGACTTGGGGTGACTGCCATTCAGGACTCCGGACACAGTTACACATGTGGGATCGGCTTGTGTTAAAGAGGGTTAGTGGGACTACGTGTCACCGGCTTTGCATATCGAAATATGCCTCACTGATCGAAGGGAGTCTGGTGCTGTGTTCTCTGCCATGGACTTGGGGTCACTGCCATTCAGGAGTCAGAATACAGTTACACATGTGGGATCGGCTTGTGTTGGACAGTGTTAGTTGGCACCACATGTCCGAAATTAAATTCAAATTGTGAGGTCTGCTGCCCGCAGTGTAGAATGCTGAGTGTTCGTTTGTACTTGAAAATGAATTTGGTGTTTGTACTAAAGCTATAACTGATAAAAAAATGTTCAAGAAGAGAGGATACTAAAAGGATATTATGTAGATTTGAGGCCTGTGATAGTTACTTGCCTTGTGGACTCTGTAGTTAATGAATGAAGAAATCATTTTAATTGTGAGCCCTACTGAGTGCAGTGTAGGGGTTTGGCGGAATTTGCGTAGTCGCGCTCCGCGAAGCTCCGCGAAGCGGTAAAAAATCTCCGCGAACACATGGAATTGCTTTTTTCCTGTTCGCGATCGCTTTTTGCATTCTCAGGGGGAAATATCTCACAAACACGCATTTTGGGAACGCGAACAAGCAAAAAATTCGGCGAAGACGCGGAACGCAGAATTTTGGGCAATTCCGCGTTGTCCGCAGAAACTGAAATTCCGCGAGCGGAACGGAATTTACCGCCCAGGCCTAGTGCAGCGTAGGTTTATGATGAAAAGATGAAATAAGTATAGAATACACTGACAAAGTGTTGGATTTTCTGAGTACAATCTAGTTGTTAGAAATGAGTATTTAAAATTGGAATTGCGAGCTGTACTGCCTGCGGTGTAGACTGCTATTCCATGTTAGTTTGCATTTGAAGATTAATTTGGTAATTGTAGTAAAGCTATAACTGATATAAAAAAAAGTTCTTGAAGCGAGGATAATAAAAAGATAATATGTAGGGTGTAGGACTGTGATAGTTACTTGCCTACTGGAGTCTGTAGTTGCATATGGAAATACCACTCACTGATCAAAGGAAGTGTGGTGCTGTGGTCGCTGCCACGGCCTTGGAGTGACTGCTATTCAGGACTCAGGACACAGTTACACATGTGGGATCGGCTTGTGTTGAACAGGGTTAGTAGCACCACATGTCGCCGGCCTTGCACATGAAAATATGCCTAACTAATCAAAAGGTGTATGCTGCTGTGCTCGCTGTCATGGACTTGGGGTCACTGCCATTAAGGACTCAGGACACAGTTCCACATGTGGGATTGTTCGGCTTGTGTTGAACAGAGTTATTGGCACCACGTGTCGCCGCCGTTTCATATGGAAATATG
Source organism: Triturus cristatus (assembly GCF_964204655.1). NCBI lineage: Eukaryota > Metazoa > Chordata > Amphibia > Caudata > Salamandridae > Triturus > Triturus cristatus. The sequence goes on from NC_140588.1 coordinate 434,124,792, forward strand.
CCTCGCTGATCGAAGGGAGTCTGGTGCTGTGTTTGCCTCACGGAGTTGGGGTCACTGCCATTCAGGACTCAGGACACAGTTCAACATGTGGGATTGTTCGGCTTGTGTTGAACAGGGTTAGTGGCACCACGTGTCGCCGCCATGGCACTGAGTTGAGCTGCACAGTTGGTGAAACCTGGAGTACTCAGCGTGTGCGCACCCTGCGATGATAAGTGGTTCCGGCGGGCCGCACTGGGAGCAATGTGTTTTGTCTAATGAATTCTGGCTTGATGAGGCCACATAGCGATGACTTATGGTGCAGTGAGTTAGTAGCACCTGAAGCACACAGCGTGTGCGCACCCTGCGATGATGCGTGGTCTGGGCGGGCCGCACTGGGAGCAACGTGTCTTGCAAACTGGACTGCGACATCTGCAGTCACCAATGCACCTGAAATGTGAGCGCTGCTGTCTGCAGTGTAGATCAAAGGCAGTAGTCGGTACAGACATAAGTCTGCGGTGCTCTGCTGCTGGGTTCGCAGGGGGCCTGTGTCGAGGAGGCCCGTGGTTATGGTGGCAGCCACGTGCCAGGGTGAGGGCTGCTGCTGTGACAAACTTGTTGGTCTTCCCACAAGTGAACCACGCATAGGGCCAGGCCGATTTATTCATACTCCTACGCTGGAGTGGTGTATGTTGGAGCAGCCCACTCCACTTCCTCTTCCAGGGGGGACAACACAGCTACATGACCGAGATCTTCCCCACTGCCTGAGGTAACATGGTTGCATCCACTGTGCACTACACTACTAGTATCAATAGTGTATCAATAGTATATCTCCACATGGAGAGGTTTGTGCTTTGCAAAGTGAGGTCTGTGCAGCACATCAGCGTTACACTTGGCATTGTGTGCTTTATTGTTGATGGGTGACTTGCCTCCTTCATATATAGTTGGTTGCCACATCTCCCAACATTCAACTGTATTGCTGAGGGTCATGGCATTTTGGGAAGGTCCGTTGTCCTGTTTTGCGCTGTCTCGGTGGTAGTAGGGGGGTGGTGCGGGGTGGAGGTTCTGGTGGTGGTGGTGGCGCTGGGTATTGTGGCCTTTTTGGGTGTCGGAGCTGCATGATCAGTAGGTCTATCACGTGTTTGTCTTTAGATGTGGCTGTGAGTTGGGTCCAATTCACGGAGTAGATAGTCGACCTCCTTACACCAGTTAAAGGTTGATGTTAATTTGTTACTGATAACTCGGCTTACCACCTGCTTTTTGGATCGCAATTCAGATTTGGCTGGTCGTTGAAAATATGGGAAAGTGGTGTTTTCATTTTTTTTTTGCACGCAAACACCTACTTTGCATTTCATTAGCGTTCGTTGTGGCTCTCGTTTGTGGCGATTTTGTTTGCGTAAGGTATCAATGGAATAGTGGTGAGATTTGCAGTTTTCATCAAGTTGAGAATGGGATGATAATTAAAAAACACAGACACAAGATAGGTGTAATGAACATTTTAATTAGAAATTAGCATTTAAAAAACCTTTGAAATTCACTGAAAAAACCATGGGGTTCAGGCACGTTATAGTTAGAAATTGGCATTTAAAAAACCTTAGAAATTCACTGAAAAAACCATAGGTTTCAGGTACGTTATAGTTAGAAATTAGCATTTTAAAAAACTTTGAAATTCACTGAAAAAAACAGGTTTCAGGCACGTTTTAGTTAGAAATTAGCATTTAAAAAACCTTTGAAATTCACTGAAAAAAACATAGGTTTCAGGGATGTTATAGTTCGTTGGATATTTCACTCATAGAAAACCATAGAAATTCCCCTGTTATAGTTAGTTGAGCTAACTATAACTCGCGCCCCTGCAATGCACTGCTGATGACGTCACATAATACATCATTAATGACATGGTCAGTGACATCACTGATTACATCACTGATGACATCTCAAATGACATCACTGTTAACATCACTGATGACATCATCCACGTCAAAATCTGATGCACCTCATCAGACCCTAATATAACACTTGATACACCCACTCAAAAATACAGACTATAATTTTCGAAACCATGAACACACCAATACCAGTTAGTACATATCCACTCACTAATTTGTAGGTCTACACACACATCCATTCATTCACCCATGCACTCACTCATACATACAGTCAGCCATCAATACAGCATTATCATATCCAGTCACATATCTATACAGACAATCACACACTGCCTCACATTCATAGAGTTATTCACACACCTAGTCAGTAATGGAAATAATCAATCACACTTTCATTTACTCACCTATACAGTTATACACATACCACATCACTTATTTAAACATATACTAACACATATTTACACTCTAATACAAGTGCACACTGATCCATACAGGCACTCTCACAATCACTCACTCTCACATATAGTCATTTATACAGTCCACCACTCATATATACTGCCTTTCACATATGGAGTTACTCACACATGTACCACTGAGGCATCCATTCACTCTCCAAGACACTCATACAGAAACTCACCCAGCCATACAGACCTTCACAGATACAAACTTGAACACATATACCTAGTGAATTATCCACTCACACATCTATTCACAGAGTCACACACCCACCCACCCACTCAGACACCCATACAGGTACTCAGATAAGCAATCAATAGCTCATATAGATCCTCATTTAGTTGCTAACTAAACCATGGAACTCCTTACACACCAACTGATAACCTAAACTGTGTGAATGTCTGTATCAGTCGCTAACACATGCATTAAGCAAGACACAATTAATCACTCACTTATACAGTCAGTCACACACCTACTTAATCATCCATCCTGACTCTTATACACCTATTCATTCTTCAATACACCTTGGCATATATATATAAAACATAGTTACATTTTATAGAAACACATATCCACTGGATGATGTCATCAGGGATGTCTTCAGTGATGTCATTTGAGATGTCATCAGTGATGTCATCAGTGATGTCACTGACCATGTCAGGAATGATGTCATATGTGGCGTCATCAGCAGTGCATTGCGGGGGCCTGAGTTATAGTTAGCTCAACTAACTATAACAGGGGAATTTCTATGGTTTTCTATGAGTGAAATGTCCAACTAACTATAACATCCCTGAAACCTATGGTTTTTTCAGTGAATTTCAAAGGTTTTTTAAATGCTAATTTCTAACTATAACGTGCCTGAAACCTATGGTTTTTTTCAGTGAATTTATATATATATATATATATATATATATATATATATTCACTGAAAAAACAATAGGTTTTAGGGGTGTTATAGTTAGCTGGACATTTCACTCGAACAAAACCATTGAAATTCCTCCGATATAGTTAGTTGTACTAACTCTATCTTGCGCGCCCGCAATCCACTGCTGATGATGTCACATATTACATCATTCATGACATGGTCAGTGACATCACTGATGACATCTCAAATGACATCACTGATGACATCATCCAGTGAATGTGGTTTGGTTCGTTATTTAAATATGTATTATATATCTAGCAATTTGCTTTGAAGAATGAGTGGATATATAAATATAAATATCTGGATGGAGGATTTAGTAGCAGTGTGATTGGCTGTTTACTTGACTAATTTGTAGTGTCTCACTAAATATATTGGATAGTGACTAAACTGTGTGAATATCTGTATCACTTTCTCAGTTGTTGTGTAAACTGCTGCACCAGTTGGTTACTAGCTAAGTGAAAGTCTATATTAGTTATAGATTAGTTAACTGAGTATTTGTATGGGAGAGTGAATGTGTATGTGGTTTGGTGGGGGGGGGTGTGACAGCCCAAATATGTGTGAATAGTTGATTCAGTAGGTATATGAAGTTAAAACTACATGTTATAACAGTTGTTTGGGTGAGTGAATATCTTTATGGGTGTGGCGATGAGCCAATATATGTCTCAATGGTACATGTCCAACAAACTAGAAAAATAAAAGTCAGTGTATGTGACAGTTGTTGTATATAAATAAGTATACATAAGACTCAGTGATTGTATGAGTGACTGTATGGAGAACTGTATACTTGTAATAGTGTGTTTATAACACACCAAGTGTGAGTTATTATCTATATGAATAGATGAAGTGGTGTTTTTATAAGTGTATAGCTAAGTAAAAGTAAGTATGATCCATTGTTTGCATAAGTGAGTAGGATGACTTCATAAGTGATTAGGATGTGTGCTGGTGTGTAATGTCGATATAGGTGTATAAGTATATTTGATAGTGTTCTATTGATCATTGACAGCATGTATGAGTGAATCTATAAGTAAGTGATTAGATGTGTGTATAGATGTAGGAATCACTGAGTGGGTGTTTAAAAACTTGGATTGGTGTGTCAATGGTTTTAAATCTGGCACTCTGTATTTTACTGTGAGTGAGGAAAGGTTATACTAGTGTATGATGAGGTGTATCAGATTGTCATGTGGAGGATGTCATCAGTGATGTCATCAGTGATGTCATTTGAGATATCATCAGTGATGTCACTGACCATGTCATGAATGATGTAATATGTGACATTATCAGCAGTGGATTGCGGGCGCGCGAGATGTAGTTAGTACAACTAACTATATCGGAGGAATTTCAATGGTTTTGTTCGAGTGAAATGTCCAGCTAACGATAACACCCCTAAAACCTATTGTTTTTTCAGTGAATTTCTAAGGTTTTTTAAATGCTAATTCCTAACTATATCAGGCCTGAAACCTATGGTTTTTTCAATGAATTTCAAAGGTTTATTAAATGCTAATTCCTAACTGTATCAGGCCTGAAACCTATGTTTTTTTCAGTGAATTTCAAAGGTTTTTTAAATGCTAATTCCTAAGTACATCTGGCCTGAAACCTATGGTTTTTTCAGTGAATTTCAAAGGTTTTGTAAATGACAATTTTTAATGTATTATTTTATTTTTAATTTTTTTTATTGTATTTTTGACTGTGTAAGGTCAGTGACATACAGTGCTACTCGCCTACAACCCTGAGGCTGGCTAAATATATTTCCGCAAGGTGGTCTGCCGCACATCTTATCCCACATCCCTGGGGCCGGGCATCAATGCGCGCCGAACACTCCCTGCAGACAATACCACCAATATTACAGCACTGTGCATCAGTTCAGTATCAACTCTCCCCTTTTTAATGTATTAATTGTTATTCTGATTATTTTGATACTGATTTACTACATTTTGTAAACTGTTTATTATTAGATATTTAATTTTTTTAATTACATTATACATTACAATACAAAATATACGTTCTCAGAATGAATTACTTTAGTTTAAATACTTTGAAAAAATGCAATAGACTTTTAAGTACAGTAGTTACAGTTGTTGCAATGGCAACACAATTTCAAACACAATGCAACATTGAGCTCAATGTGAATTTCTAGTCAAATGCAATTAGTTACTTTATGGATTACTTTTCTAACCACAGGACTGGATCCTAGATTCAGTCCTTGGACATCTCCTGCAAACAGTTGAGTAAAAGCCTTTTGGTTACAGTAGTGATTTTTAAGGAATATTATTGTATTTTAAAAGTTGAAACTTCAAAATATTTTCACATAGAATCACCAATGTTATCCTATGGCAGAAAATTCACTTAGCAGGTAAGTAGTGTTATCGTTACTTTTTCTTACTCAGTGGTGGATCCTGGATCCAGCACCGGCGAATCTCCTGTAAACAGCTGAAAGAATGTGTTTAAGTCATAAAGACGATTTTTTAGGAATATTTTTAGTTCGTGAAAATAGACAGAAACTTTTCTGTTCAAATACACACATTGGATTCCTATGGAAGGAAATACAAGTTACTGGTAAGTGCGCTTAGAATTACTTTTCAGGGTCAGTGCTGGGCTAAAAGATGCAGCCCTGGGTTCTCTCCTGATAACAGGTGAGTAAATCGGAATTCGTAGTTCGGCTGATTTTAGAGGAATATTTGTACGTTTCAAAATTGGACACTTAGAAACTTTTCTGGTGAAAACCACACAATGGATTCCTATGGAAGGAAAGACAAGTTACTGGTAAGTACGCTTAGAATTACTTTTCAGAGTCAGTGCTGGTCTAAAAGATGCGTTACAACAAACAAATGATGGACGGAATGCTGACAATGCAGACATTCTCCCCCAGTCAAGAGATCTGGGTTAAATCCATCGTTTTTTTGCCCACTACGCCACCCCAGTTCAGACATGGCCATATGCAAATCAGTCTTGACCCTGTGCCTCATGGGAACAGTCCAGCCCGAACTGCCAAGCCATGTCTTCCCTGGACCGGAATCAAGCATCCTAGGACCGGTTTCTGGCTATCAGCCGTCATCAGCCAGGATAGCTTGACTCCAGCGGCGTAGTGAGCACGGGTCCCACGTCTGGGAATACCCATCCCACTTAGGGCGAAAAGCGTTAGAACAAACAAATGATGGACGGAATGCTGACAATGCAGACATTCTCCCCCAGTCAAGAGATCTGGGTTAAATCCATCGTTTTTTTGCCCACTACGCCACCCCAGTTCAGACATGGCCATATCCTGGCTGATGACGGCTGATAGCCAGAAACCGGTCCTAGGATGCTTGATTCCGGTCCAGGGAAGACATGGCTTGGCAGTTCGGGCTGTACTGTTCCCATGAGGCACAGGGTAAAGACTGATTTGCATATGGTCATGTCTAAACTGGGGTGGTGTAGTGGGCAAAAGAACGATGGATTTAACCCAGATCTCTTGACTGGGGGAGAATGTATGCATTGTCAGCATTCCGTCCATCATTTGTTTGTTGTAACGCTTTTCGCCCTCAGTGGGATGGGTATTCCCAGACGTGGGACCCGTACTCACTACGCCACTGGAGTCAAGCTATCCTGGCTGATGACGGCTGATAGCCAGAAACCAGTCCTAGGATGCTTGATTCCGGTCCAGGGAAGACATGGCTTGGCAGTTCGGGCTGGACTGTTCCCATGAGGCACAGGGTCAAGACTGATTTGCATATGGTCATGTCTAAACTGGGGTGTTGTAGTGGGCAAAAGAACGATGGATTTAACCCAGATCTCTTGACTGGGGGAGAATGTATGCATTGCCAGCATTCCGTCCATCATTTGTTTGTTGTAACGCTTTTCGCCCTAAGTGGGATGGGTATTCCCAGACGTGGGACCCGTGCTCACTACGCCACTGGAGTCAAGCTATCCTGGCTGATGACGGCTGATAGCCAGAAACCGGTCCTAGGATGCTTGATTCCGGTCCAGGGAAGACATGGCTTGGCAGTTCGGGCTGGACTGTTCCCATGAGGCACAGGGTCAAGACTGATTTGCATATGGTCATGTCTAAACTGGGGTGGTGTAGTGGGCAAAAGAACGATGGATTTAACCCAGATCTCTTGACTGGGGGAGAATGTATGCATTGTCAGCATTCCGTCCATCATTTGTTTGTTGTAACGCTTTTCGCCCTAAGTGGGATGGGTATTCCCAGACGTGGGACCCGTGCTCACTAAGCCACTGGAGTCAAGCTATCCTGGCTGATGACGGCTGATAGCCAGAAACCGGTCCTAGGACGCTTGATTCCGGTCCAGGGAAGACATGGCTTGGCAGTTCGGGCTGGACTGTTCCCATGAGGCACAGGGTCAAGACTGATTTGCATATGGTCATGTCTAAACTGGGGTGGTGTAGTGGGCAAAAGAACGATGGATTTAACCCAGATCTCTTGACTGGGGGAGAATGTATGCATTGTCAGCATTCCGTCCATCATTTGTTTGTTGTAACGCTTTTCGCCCTAAGTGGGATGGGTATTCCCAGACGTGGGACCCGTGCTCACTACGCCACTGGAGTCAAGCTATCCTGGCTGATGACGGCTGATAGCCAGAAACCGGTCCTAGGATGCTTGATTCCGGTCCAGGGAAGACATGGCTTGGCAGTTCGGGCTGGACTGTTCCCATGAGGCACAGGGTCAAGACTGATTTGCATATGGTCATGTCTAAACTGGGGTGGTGTAGTGGGCAAAAGAACGATGGATTTAACCCAGATCTCTTGACTGGGGGAAAATGTATGCATTGTCAGCATTCCGTCCATCATTTGTTTGTTGTAACGCTTTTCGCCCTAAGTGGGATGGGTATTCCCAGACGTGGGACCCGTGCTCACTACGCCACTGGAGTCAAGCTATCCTGGCTGATGACGGCTGATAGCCAGAAACCGGTCCTAGGATGCTTGATTCCGGTCCAGGGAAGACATGGCTTGGCAGTTCGGGCTGGACTGTTCCCATGAGGCACAGGGTCAAGACTGATTTGCATATGGTCATGTCTAAACTGGGGTGGTGTAGTGGGCAAAAGAACGATGGATTTAACCCAGATCTCTTGACTGGGGGAGAATGTATGCATTGTCAGCATTCCGTCCATCATTTGTTTGTTGTAACGCTTTTCGCCCTAAGTGGGATGGGTATTCCCAGACGTGGGACCCGTGCTCACTACGCCACTGGAGTCAAGCTATCCTGGCTGATGACGGCTGATAGCCAGAAACCGGTCCTAGGATGCTTGATTCCGGTCCAGGGAAGACATGGCTTGGCAGTTCGGGCTGGACTGTTCCCATGAGGCACAGGGTCAAGACTGATTTGCATATGGTCATGTCTAAACTGGGGTGGTGTAGTGGGCAAAAGAACGATGGATTTAACCCAGATCTCTTGACTGGGGGAAAATGTATGCATTGTCAGCATTCCGTCCATCATTTGTTTGTTGTAACGCTTTTCGCCCTAAGTGGGATGGGTATTCCCAGACGTGGGACCCGTGCTCACTACGCCACTGGAGTCAAGCTATCCTGGCTGATGACGGCTGATAGCCAGAAACCGGTCCTAGGATGCTTGATTCCGGTCCAGGGAAGACATGGCTTGGCAGTTCGGGCTGGACTGTTCCCATGAGGCACAGGGTCAAGACTGATTTGCATATGGTCATGTCTAAACTGGGGTGGTGTAGTGGGCAAAAGAACGATGGATTTAACCCAAATCTCTTGACTGGGGGAGAATGTATGCATTGTCAGCATTCCGTCCATCATTTGTTTGTTGTAACGCTTTTCGCCCTAAGTGGGATGGGTATTCCCAGACGTGGGACCCGTGCTCACTACGCCACTGGAGTCAAGCTATCCTGGCTGATGACGGCTGATAGCCAGAAACCGGTCCTAGGATGCTTGATTCCGGTCCAGGGAAGACATGGCTTGGCAGTTCGGGCTGGACTGTTCCCATGAGGCACAGGGTCAAGACTGATTTGCATATGGTCATGTCTAAACTGGGGTGGTGTAGTGGGCAAAAGAACGATGGATTTAACCCAGATCTCTTGACTGGGGGAGAATGTATGCATTGTCAGCATTCCGTCCATCATTTGTTTGTTGTAACGCTTTTCGCCCTAAGTGGGATGGGTATTCCCAGACGTGGGACCCGTGCTCACTACGCCACTGGAGTCAAGCTATCCTGGCTGATGACGGCTGATAGCCAGAAACCGGTCCTAGGATGCTTGATTCCGGTCCAGGGAAGACATGGCTTGGCAGTTCGGGCTGGACTGTTCCCATGAGGCACAGGGTCAAGACTGATTTGCATATGGTCATGTCTAAACTGGGGTGGTGTAGTGGGCAAAAGAACGATGGATTTAACCCAAATCTCTTGACTGGGGGAGAATGTATGCATTGTCAGCATTCCGTCGATCATTTGTTTGTTGTAACGCTTTTCGCCCTAAGTGGGATGGGTATTCCCAGACGTGGGACCCGTGCTCACTACGCCACTGGAGTCAAGCTATCCTGGCTGATGACGGCTGATAGCCAGAAACCGGTCCTAGGATGCTTGATTCCGGTCCAGGGAAGACATGGCTTGGCAGTTCGGGCTGGACTGTTCCCATGAGGCACAGGGTCAAGACTGATTTGCATATGGTCATCTCTAAACTGGGGTGGTGTAGTGGGCAAAAGAACGATGGATTTAACCCAGATCTCTTGACTGGGGGAGAATGTATGCATTGTCAGCATTCCGTCCATCATTTGTTTGTTGTAATGCTTTTCGCCCTAAGTGGGATGGGTATTCCCAGACGTGGGACCCGTGCTCACTACGCCACTGGAGTCAAGCTATCCTGGCTGATGACGGCTGATAGCCAGAAACCGGTCCTAGGATGCTTGATTCCGGTCCAGGGAAGACATGGCTTGGCAGTTCGGGCTGGACTGTTCCCATGAGGCACAGGGTCAAGACTGATTTGTATATGGTCATGTCTAAACTGGGGTGGTGTAGTGGGCAAAAGAACGATGGATTTAACCCAGATCTCTTGACTGGGGGAGAATGTATGCATTGTCAGCATTCCGTCCATCATTTGTTTGTTGTAACGCTTTTCGCCCTAAGTGGGATGGGTATTCCCAGACGTGGGACCCGTGCTCACTACGCCACTGGAGTCAAGCTATCCTGGCTGATGACGGCTGATAGCCAGAAACCGGTCCTAGGATGCTTCATTCCGGTCCAGGGAAGACATGGCTTGGCAGTTCGGGCTGGACTGTTCCCATGAGGCACAGGGTCAAGACTGATTTGCATATGGTCATCTCTAAACTGGGGTGGTGTAGTGGGCAAAAGAACGATGGATTTAACCCAGATCTCTTGACTGGGGGAGAATGTATGCATTGTCAGCATTCCGTCCATCATTTGTTTGTTGTAACGCTTTTCGCCCTAAGTGGGATGGGTATTCCCAGACGTGGGACCCGTGCTCACTACGCCACTGGAGTCAAGCTATCCTGGCTGATGACGGCTGATAGCCAGAAACCGATCCTAGGATGCTTGATTCCGGTCCAGGGAAGACATGGCTTGGCAGTTCGGGCTGGACTGTTCCCATGAGGCACAGGGTCAAGACTGATTTGCATATGGTCATGTCTAAACTGGGGTGGTGTAGTGGGCAAAAGAACGATGGATTTAACCCAGATCTCTTGACTGGGGGAGAATGTATGCATTGTCAGCATTCCGTCCATCATTTGTTTGTTGTAACGCTTTTCGCCCTAAGTGGGATGGGTATTCCCAGACGTGGGACCCGTGCTCACTACGCCACTGGAGTCAAGCTATCCTGGCTGATGACGGCTGATAGCCAGAAACCGGTCCTAGGATGCTTGATTCCGGTCCAGGGAAGACATGGCTTGGCAGTTCGGGCTGGACTGTTCCCATGAGGCACAGGGTCAAGACTGATTTGTATATGGTCATGTCTAAACTGGGGTGGTGTAGTGGGCAAAAGAACGATGGATTTAACCCAGATCTCTTGACTGGGGGAGAATGTATGCATTGTCAGCATTCCGTCCATCATTTGTTTGTTGTAATGCTTTTCGCCCTAAGTGGGATGGGTATTCCCAGACGTGGGACCCGTGCTCACTACGCCACTGGAGTCAAGCTATCCTGGCTGATGACGGCTGATAGCCAGAAACCGGTCCTAGGATGCTTGATTCCGGTCCAGGGAAGACATGGCTTGGCAGTTCGGGCTGGACTGTTCCCATGAGGCACAGGGTCAAGACTGATTTGCATATGGTCATGTCTAAACTGGGGTGGTGTAGTGGGCAAAAGAACGATGGATTTAACCCAGATCTCTTGACTGGGGGAGAATGTATGCATTGTCAGCATTCCGTCCATCATTTGTTTGTTGTAACGCTTTTCGCCCTAAGTGGGATGGGTATTCCCAGACGTGGGACCCGTGCTCACTACGCCACTGGAGTCAAGCTATCCTGGCTGATGACGGCTGATAGCCAGAAAACGGTCCTAGGATGCTTGATTCCGGTCCAGGGAAGACATGGCTTGGCAGTTCGGGCTGGACTGTTCCCATGAGGCACAGGGTCAAGACTGATTTGCATATGGTCATGTCTAAACTGGGGTGGTGTAGTGGGCAAAAGAACGATGGATTTAACCCAGATCTCTTGACTGGGGGAGAATGTATGCATTGTCAGCATTCCGTCCATCATTTGTTTGTTGTAACGCTTTTCGCCCTAAGTGGGATGGGTATTCCCAGACGTGGGACCCGTGCTCACTACGCCACTGGAGTCAAGCTATCCTGGCTGATGACGGCTGATAGCCAGAAACCGGTCCTAGGATGCTTGATTCCGGTCCAGGGAAGACATGGCTTGGCAGTTCGGGCTGGACTGTTCCCATGAGGCACAGGGTCAAGACTGATTTGCATATGGTCATGTCTAAACTGGGGTGGTGTAGTGGGCAAAAGAACGATGGATTTAACCCAGATCTCTTGACTGGGGGAGAATGTATGCATTGTCAGCATTCCGTCCATCATTTGTTTGTTGTAACGCTTTTCGCCCTAAGTGGGATGGGTATTCCCAGACGTGGGACCCGTGCTCACTACGCCACTGGAGTCAAGCTATCCTGGCTGATGACGGCTGATAGCCAGAAACCGGTCCTAGGATGCTTGATTCCGGTCCAGGGAAGACATGGCTTGGCAGTTCGGGCTGGACTGTTCCCATGAGGCACAGGGTCAAGACTGATTTGCATATGGTCATGTCTAAACTGGGGTGGTGTGGTGGGCAAAAGAACGATGGATTTAACCCAGATCTCTTGACTGGGGGAGAATGTATGCATTGTCAGCATTCCGTCCATCATTTGTTTGTTGTAACGGTCTAAAAGATGCAGCACTGGGTTCTCTCTTGATAACAGGAGTAAATCGGAATTCGAAGTTCGGCTGATTATAGAGGAATATTTGTATGTTTCAAAAATGGCCACTTAGAAACTTTTCTGGTGAAAACTAGGCCTGGGCCAAAATTTTGTTCCGTTTGCGGAAATTGCGATAATTTGGCATTTTCGCGTTCCGCGGAAAGCGCGAAAATGTGAAAATTTCCTCATTCCGCAGCTTAGCGATAATTTGTTTCTTGCTCGCGCTGTAAAATAATACATTCTCACGTGCGCTCGATCGCCTTACCTGAATCCCCGCGTTCGCCGACAAGTTTTCCCGATCCGGTCGCGATCTCCACAAGATGTTGGATTGTTGGTAGCCATTTGCGCTGTCTCGCAACAGTTTGCGCCCGCAGTAACGTCATGCGTCGCGCGATCACGTCTTTCTTCTCGCGATCATGCACCGCGAGACAAGTGAAAACAAGATGGCCGCGCCCGCGAGCAACCGCATGGGTAAGTTGGCGAGCCACGACCACGCAGAAAATACCGCGAACGGGCGGGAAAAAAACTTCTGCATCTTCGCGATATGTGTTTGCGGAGATTTTTAACATTTTCGCGATAATTTGCAAAAGTGACTTTCGCAAATTCCGCCCACCCCTAGTGAAAACCACACAATGGATTCCTATGGAAGGAAATACAAGTTACTGGTAAGTACGCTTAGAATTACTTTTCAGGGTCAGTGCTGGGCTAAAAGATGCAGCCCTGGGTTCTCTCCTGATAACAGGTGAGTAAATTAGAATTCGTAGTTTGGCTGATTTTAGAGGAATATTTGTACGTTTCAAAAATGGACAATTAGAAACTTTTCTGCTGAAAACCACACAATGGATTCCTATGTGTTAGACTTGGGGGTCTCTAGTTGGCACAGGTATGCACTTGTGACAAATAGGGACCTCCTCCTCTAGTCAGGGTAAAGGGGTACACTCCTAAAATAACCCCTGCTCACCCCCTTGGTAGCTTGGCACGAGCAGACAGGCTTATCTCAGAGGCAGTGTGTAAAGCATTTGTGAACACATACAGTAACCAAGTGACACGACAAATGGACACCACACAGGCTTTATCAAAAATAAGTATTCTTTATATAGATTTACCACAAGACCATTAAATGACAAAAACACACAATACTGTTACTTTAGATAGTAGAATTTTGCTTAGTTCTCTTAAGTTCTTAAATGCGACACTTTAAGTCAGTGTACCTTATAGATGCGACACGCAGGGTAACGAAAATGTTGCAACGATGTTGATGCGATGAAGTTTTTGGTGCAAAGAAATAAAGACCTGAAGATCTTCCAGATGCGTTACGCTTCTCCGATGTTGCGAGAAGACTCGACTCGATGCTTCAGCTGCAGCGGCGACCCACTTTACGCGATGCAACGACAGCGGCCTTGGCTCTTCTCCGACATTGCGAGACGCTTCCGCTCAATGCGATGTTGCAACGGCGACACCCCTTTACGCGATGCGACGACAGCAGCTCCGACTGCGGCACGCTTCTCCGTGGATGCGAGGTGCTTTTCTTGATGCGGTGCAATACGACAACTACGATGGCTGCGATGGCGACACACTTCTTCCTCGATGCGAGACTCTTCTCTTGATGCGGTGCAATGCGTCAGCTACGATGGCTGCGATGGCGACACGCTTCTTCGGCGGTGCGAGACACTTCCTGAATGATGCGAGACGCTTCCGCTCGATGAGATGCTGCAGCGGCGACACACTTTACAAGATGCGATGACAACAGCTCCGATGGCGGCACGCTTCTCCTTCTTGAGTCGCGCTTCCAGCTCCTTGCGACACACAATCCCTCAGAAGGCCCAACAACAGCTGCAGGCACTTCCAAAGAACTCTGGGGAGCTGGGGGGGGTGAAGTCTGTTGTTCCTGAGACTTCAGCAGGAGGCAAGCTCTTTTCCAAGCCCTTGGAGATCCTTCACAAGTTGAGCAAAAGTACACACAAAGTTCCTTTCTCCTCTCTTTGGCAGTAAGACAACCACTGCAGGCCAATCCCCCAGGTTCAGGGATAGTTTCCTCCTCAGCTTCTTCTGGTTCCTCCCTCAGCAGAGGTTCTTCTTGTTTTCCCAAAGTGATCTAAATTCTTGGGATCAGGGTCCCAATACTTATACCCCAAAATCCTTTGTCCTCTGAGGGCAGAGGGGCCTTTGGCCAGTCCAAACCAGTTCTGGAGCACTCTGTTTACATGACTTCATCTTTCCTTTCACAGTGCAGGGCAGAAACATCATACGTCCCACAGGAGGTGGAGCCAGCATTGTGGAAGGAAAGCACAGCCCTGGAGCACTTTGTTGACATGATTCCTTCTCTCCTTTCACAGTGCAGGGCAGAGACATCAGACGCACCACAGGGGGCGGAGCCAGCACTGTGGGGGGCAGGCACTGTCCTATTCATGTCCCAGGTGCAACTCCTCCCTCCCATCTAGATGCAGTTCTCTCTATTCACCCCTGGGCGGACTCACCCTGTCGCCTGGAATTCCCCAGCCCTGTCACTCAAACTCCAGACAGGGAATACACAGCCTAGCAGAGGCAGGTTTGAATGGTTAGACAAGAAAATGTCTACTTTCTAAAAGTGGCATTTTCAAACACAGAACGTTAAAACCAACTTCACTAAAAGATTTATTTTATCATTCTGAGTTCAGGCATACTAAATTTGAATTTCTACCATGTTCCCTGAGTCAGTTAGGATTATAAAATGTAATAACCAAACTGCCCATTCCGGCCTAAGGAGAACAGGTAGCCTTGCAATAGTGAAAAAACGAAAATGGCTTTAATTCACTATTTGAACATGCCACACACACCAGGTTATGTCCTACCTTATCCTTACAATGCACCCTGCCCTTGGGCCTACCATAGGGGTGTCTGATATGAAGAAAAGGGAAGGTTTAGGGACTGGCAAGTGGGTGCACTTGCCCAGTCAGCATGACAGTACCAGACTGCACGCAGGCTCTGCAATGCCAGACCTTAGATACATGTTTACAGGCTGCTTTTGTGGGTGGCACAACCAGTGCTGCAAGCCCTCCAGCAGCATTTGGATTTACAAGCCCTGGGCACTCCTGGTGCACTGTACTAGGGTCTGACAAGTAAACCAAACCAACCAATCATGGAATCACAAATCATACATTAATTTACCATAGGGAGAGCATATGCACTTTAGCACTGATCAGCAGTGGTCTCCTGAGGCAATTACGTAAACTTGTGCCCCTCCTGTCTACGACCTCATTGTAGATGATTGTGTCTGCTACCATTATTTCAAGGCTGTATTATGGCAACGCCTTGTACATTGGCCTGCCATTAAACTTGATCAGGAAATTACAGGTGGTGCAGAACGATGCAGCCCGTCTGATTTTTGGCCTGCCCAGAAGGGGCATGCCTCTGACCTCCTTACCAAACTGCACTGGCTGCCGATGAAGCAAAGAGCCATCTTCAAAGGTCTCTGCATCACTCATAAAGCCCAATACGGCCAGGCCCCTGCATACATTAAGGAGCGCTTTCAAATATATACCCCGAGACGTATTCTGCTGTCCTCGGTTTAAACTCGCCTCCAAGGGGGGCAGGGCTTGTTCGACTCTTCTTCCACATCTCTGGAACAACCTGCCGGAACATCTGCGCAAGGAGCCCATTCTTTTGAAAGTCATGAAACTTCTTAAAACTAGCCTGTTTAGAGAGTCATTAGAATAACACCTCACTTTTTCTTATGTTATTGCACGGTACTAGGACGCTATCTTCCTCTCCAAAGCGCTAAGAGACCAGTTGGTGAATCTGCGCTATATAAAAGTCCTTTAACATAACATAACAGTCATAAAACAGCCAACAACAGGTCAGAAAAAATATAGGAGGAAGACAAAAAGTTCAGGGATGACCCTGCAAAAAGGGCCAAGTCCAACACTATGGAAGGAAATACAAGTTACTGGTAAGTACGCTTAGAATTACTTTTCAGGGTCAGTGCTGGTCTAGAAGATGCAGCCCTGGGTTCTCTCCTGAGAACAGGTGAGTAAATCGGAATTCGTACTTCGGCTGATTTTAGAGGAATGTTTGTACAATGGTAAAGGAAGGGGACGGGGCCTGAGGTGACGTGTGCAAATACGCCCTGTGGCGCATTTTAAGTTGGGGAATTAATTCCTCTTCAATACTGAGGTCCCCTGGGGGCCAACTAGCCCACCAGGTACCTCCAGTATGCGTCAGGGAGCTGCGTTGCAGAACGGTGTTCAGAGGCCACGCCCCTTTTTACAACACTCTGCAACACAGATCCGTGGCGCTTCCTGGAGGTACCTGTTGGGCTAGTTGGCCCCTAGGGGACCACTGGGTTGAAGAGGAATTAATTCCCCAACTTAAAACGCGCCACAGGGCGTGTTTGCACACACATCACCTCAGGCCCCGCCCCCTACCTTCACCACTGTGCAAACACGCCCCGTGGCATGTTTTAAGTTGGGGGATTAAGTCCCCTTGAATCCTGAGGTCCCCTGGCGGCCAACTTGCCCACCAGGTACCTCCAGTATGCCCCAGGGAGCTGCGTTGCAGAGAGGTGTTCAGAGGACATGCCCCTTTTTACAACACTCTGCAACGCAGCTCCGTGGCGCTTACTGGAGGTACCTGGTGGGCTAGTTGGCCCCTAGGTGACCTCTCGGTTGAAGAGGAATGAATTCCCCAACTTAAAACGTGCCACAGGGCGTGTTTGCACACTATCACCTCAGGCCCGCCCCCTACCTTCACCACTGTGCAAATGCACCCCGCGGCGCATTTTAAGTTGGGGGATTAAGTCCCCATGAATCCTGAGGTCCCCTAGCGGCCAACTAGGCCACCAGGTATCTCCAGTAAGCGCCACAGAGCTGTGTTGCAGAGAGGTGTAAAAAGGGGTGTGGCCTCATTACACCTCTCTGCAACGCAGCCCCCTGGCGCATACTGGAGGTTCCTGGTGGGCTAGTTGGCCCCCTGGGGACCCCATCCCCCAGGGCCTGCCCACAATTTTTGTTTTGAAAAAATAAATCGGGAAGAGGGCCGCGTGGCCCCCTTCCCAAGGCCATAATTTGCCGCGGGGACCCCATCCCCCGGGGCATGGCCCTTTTTAAAAAAAAAATTTTTAATGGAGGGGGGCTGCGTAGCCCCCTTCCTCTGGCCACTTTAAGGCCTCGGGGACCCCATCCCCCGGGGCCGGCCATTGTTTTTTACATTTTTTAATTGGGGAGGGGGTCCGCGTGGCCCCCCTCCCAGGCCACTTATGGCCCTGGGGACCCCATCACCCAGGGTCTGGCCTCTGTTGGGGGGCCGTGGGGGGTTCCCAATCCCCCCATGGTTCCAGCCGGCTCCCCGCGTCCTGCGGGAGCCGGCATTGCTTTTCCACATAGGGAGCAGCTAACATGCTGCTCCCCATGTGGAAAAGCAATCAGCTTTGCTTCATTGAAGTGAGAGCAGGTTTCCCTGCTCTCACTTCAATGAAGCAAAGCAGTTTGCAATGACAGGGCGGGAGCTGCGAGGTTCCCGCCCTGTCATTGCAAACTACAGTGTCCCGGGGGTGGGCACCCCGGGACACTGCAGGAGCCGGCCCTGGGGGGTGGCGGTCCCCAGGGCCTATTCAAGGCTCCAGTAGGGGGGCTGTGTGGCCCCCCTCCCACACTGACAAGTTGCCCCGGAGGGACACTCATGACATGGTCAGTGACATCACTGATGACATCACTGATGACATCTCAAATGACATCACTGATGACATCACTGATGACGTCATCCAGTGAGTATGTGTTTCTGTAAAGTTTTTAATATGTTTACTATATATTAGGAAAGGCCTGTTGAAAAATGAGTGGGTGTACAAGTGTGTGAATGGATGATTTTGTAGGTGTGTAACTGACTCTATAAGTGAGTCATTAAATGTATCTTACTACAGACTAGTGACTAAACTGTGTGAATGTCTGTATGTGTCTGTGTGTTGGTGTATAAGTGGCTGAATGGTTTTGTGAATAGCTATATGAGTGTCTATATGGGTTATTGATTGGTTGTCTGAGTATCTGTATGGGTGCCTGAGTGTTTGTGTGCGTAGGCTGTGTGTGACTCTGTACATAGATGTGTGAGTGGGTTATTCTATGGTGCATGGTTTTAAGAGTGCAACTGTGATGGACTGTATGGTTGGGTGAGGGTATTTATGAGTGTGTTAGTGATTGAATGTATATCTCAGTTGTACATGTGTCAGTAACTTCATATGTGAAAGGCAGTATATATGTGTGTAAGAGTATATAAGTGGGTATATGTGAGAGTGTGTGATTGTGAGAGTGGCTGTATGGATGAGTGTGTGCTTGTATCAATGATTGTATAAGAGCGTAAGAATGTGGTACTATTTTTATGAGTAAGTGAACTTGAGTGGGTATAACTGCATAGGTGAGTAACTGGGAGTGTAATTAATTATTTGCATGACTGACTAGGTGTGAGAGTACCTCAATGGATGATTGGTGGTGTGTGAGTGTCTATGTAGGTGTATAAATGCATATGATAGTCTTGTATGGAGTGACTGTAAGTATGAGTGACTGTACAGGTGAATGAGTGGAGGTGTATGTAGACCTAAGAGTTAATAACTGGGTATGTAGTTATTGGTATTGGAGTATCTATGGTTTTGAGAATGGGCGTCTGAAATTTTGAGTCTGTGTATCAACGGTTAAATTAGGGTGTGAGAAGATGCAGTAATTTATCACATGGATGACGTCATCAGTGATGTCATCAGTGATGTCATTTGAGATGGCATCAGTGATGTCATCAGTGATGTCACTGACCATGTCATGAGTGATGTAATATGTGACGTCATCAGCAGTGCATTGCGGGGGCGCGAGTTATAGTTAGCTGAACTAACTATAACAGGGGAATTTCTAGGGTTTTGTACAAGGGAAATGTCCAGCTAACTATAACGCCCCCGAAACCTATGTTTTTTTCAGTGAATTTATAAGGTTTTTTAAATGCTAATTCCTAACTATAACGTGCCTGAAACCTATGGTTTTTTCAGTGAATTTCAAAGGTTTTTTCAATGCCAATTCCTAACTATAACGTGCATGAAACCTATGGTTTTTTCAGTGAATTTCAAAGGTTTTTTAAATGCTAATTCCTATCTATAACTTATCTCTAAAGATATCATGAAAAGCATTCTTTTTTAAAAGTAGGGTGCACATTAGTTTTGTGAAAAAGCATCTTTGTGATTGGTTAAGAAAAAGCAGTTTCAACGTGGAGTACAAATCATAGGATAAAATTTGCTCAGCTCAACCACACCTGCTACTTGCATTTGGAAGGCACTGTTCGAACTTAAAACAATCGTCAACTTTTAACCTGCACGTGTCGTTAAATGTTCAAGAAAATGTTACAAAAAATATCGTTACGTTTTAAAAAATTTATGAACTTTTAACCTGCACGTGTTGTAGAATGTTCTAGAAAGTGAGTTGATAGAATACGTTGCACTTCTGACTTCTATGTGTTGTTGAATATTAAAAAAACGGTTCATATGGAAAATCAAAAAGAAACCAATAGAGAAGTTATGAAACCTAAAAGAATCAAGGAACTATTCTAATGTATTGTTTACATGTATTTATGTGTGCAGCAAAAAAATTATAGGCACAACAGCACTAGGAAGAGGAAGAAGCAGGGAGTGGGGGGAGGGGGGGAGATGGGCAGAATGGCACACATGCACAATTAAGTACACCACACATATAGACTAACAATGGCCAAAATGAAACACACCAACAAGGAGCACAAGTCACACAACCTGCCAACATCACACCACTGAACGAGCATAGAAGTGAAAACCACGCTGCATTCATACAGGATGTGTACAAAAGCCAGTCGTTGGTGTTGTGGGATGTCTGCGACCGTGGTCATCATGGATGAGATGCCCAGCATGTGGCACATGGTCGAGTTCACTGTGTGTTAGGTTGCCAAACAGCTGCTCCTCCCTCCCATCAGCCCCCACACTTTTGTACGGTGCGCAGTTGTATCTCGTGCACTCGTACATCACACCATTGTAGTGCCTATTTGCGCATGTCCTGCTACATTCCAACTACAACATCACAGTGCCGTTTGGAGGTGGTGCATGCCACTTTACAACATCGACTGCTGCGGCTCTTGTAGCAGGCCACACCAGAACACAGAGACACACTTACCGCACTTATTGTACAAGGACATGTCTGAGACACCCCGTTCCCCTTGCCGGATAGGCACACCCCTGCACTGACCTGTGAACCCTAGGCCAGCACACGCCAGTTGTGCATGCAGGAGGATGCGTGCGTAGCTACACATCCAGGCTCACTGCCTACACTGAGGTGACAGCACACTGTGATGTTGCAGGGCTCGCGCCTATCATGCTAAGACAATGACCACAGGGACACACTTACTAAGATGTGGGTTTGGGGGGCATTGGTGGTCCTGGAGTTGTTGAGATGAGTCTTCTGGCCCTCATGGGTATCCCTGTATCATGCTCATTGACTCTATGGCACCTGTGGGTGTTCTGGTGTGGCTCTTGGCTGTGTTCCCTTTCATGGTGCAGGTAGTTGTCCTGCTTAACACCAGCAGAAAGCAGGTGTAAAATCCCTGGTGCTAACGTGTCTTATCGCCGGAATTTGTTTCGCATTGCAATTGGTGTGAAAGTTGTGATGTGATTTTTTTCGTGTGCAGAACAATATACGAACTGAGCAGTGTATCTCGTCAAGATCCAGCACCTGACGCACTATTCCCAATCAATATAAATACAATGAGATTTTTTAATAGATTTTGTGTGTACACTGTAAGTGCAGCCAATACCTCAGTGCAATTCAATACAGGATTTTAGAATTTAGAATAAATCGGAAAGGTGCACCTCGTGTCTTTTTGCACAGGAACGGCTACTCTCCATTTCATTATCAGCACTTTAACGGAAGTAAAGTTGAGATAAATCTAACACACTATTCAGAAGTTGGTGCAAACTGCAGATATCACCATTATTCCAGCGATAAGTGCCCCAAAATTTAACAACATAGTGGACTCCATCAAATAACAGTAATAAGAACAAGAAAGAGTCACACAGCAGTTAAGAGAACAACCAAAAACGTTATTAATTTTTTTTTCAAACTTTATTTTTTATAATAATAAATATATAAACGATAAACTATTTTCAATCTTTATTTTTTTATTAACATATATATGAACAATAAACTAATAAACAAAATGTAACAACAATAATACAAAACAACAAGGCGGAACACTCCTGTGGGGACCATGGATGTCAACGACAGACCTGTAAAATCAGAAAGATTGTTAAAAAAAAAACAACGTGGTATTCTCAACAAAATACCACAAGAAACAAATCACAGATATATGAAATGCATACAGCTAACAAAATTTTATAAGTTTAACTTACAAAAACTGTAAATGTTGCCGCTTTAAAATATTTACAGAATCTGAGGACATTTTTTCGCAGAAAGCACCATGCCCACAACATTTTTCTTCAGTGGTGAGGACATTTTTTACTTTTCCCAAGGGGCAAACAAAGACCAATGCCACCTTCGTCACTCGCAAGATTTGCCAAAGAGTTCTGTTACAAGGGGATCCTAACAAAAAATACTCGTGCGGCACAGCAAGTATGATGACACACCTAAGGACCCTTTATCCAAACAATCTTGCACGAGAAGAGTGCAAACAGATGAGAAACACTCCTGTTCTGTATCTGTAAAAAAGAATCACAAATAAATGTATATTAATAACTTTCAAAATTATACTATTCCATTACTGTACAAACACATTTTATATAAAAACTGACTAAGAAACTATAGCCCTGAACCACAAGTGTGATGATCGTTAAAACACTACATGCATAGTGCACACTACTTTGAAGCAGTTCATTCCCTAAAGCCTACCTCACTAAAAGACTACATGCTAATTGACTAAATGATTACAGTACTATAAGGAGACACACTGGGTGAGTGACAGGGTGTTTGCTAGAAGAGTATGAATACTAACTAGGGAATAGAAGGTGTGAAACACAACTGTGTAGGTGATTAGAGGACTGCATCCATACTGTATAGGCATTTAAAGCAGTCCATGTGCTAAGGCCTGGCTCACTGCTTGACTACTTGGGTACTGACTGAATGATTAGAGTACAGCAAGGAGAGTGCCTAGGTGAATTTATAAGTGCTAGGCTTTTCGCACAGGGAATGGATTAGTACTTGGTACTGAATGGGTCACTAGAGGAGTGCAAAGGCAGTGACAAGTGCTGGACTGTATGGATACTGACTAGGAAATTTAAAGTGTGAAAGACAAGTGTCTACGTGGTTAGAAGACTGCATGCATAGTGCATAGGGGTTTGAAGCAGTCCATGTGCTAAGGCCTGGCTCAGTGTATGAATACTTAGGCACTGACTGAATAATTAGAGAACTGCAAAGATAGTATCTTGGTGAATTTATAAGTGTTTGGGTTTTAGCACAGTGAATGGATTAGTACATGGTGCTGAATGGGTCACTAGAGGACTGCAAAGGGAGTGACAGGGTTTTTCCTGGAAGTGTATGGATACTGACTAGGGAATTGAAGGTGTGAAAGACAATTGTGTAAGTGGTTAGAGGACTGCATGCCTAGTTGATAAGGGTTTGAAGCAGTCCATATACTAAGGCCTGGGTCACTGGATGAGTACTTGGGTACTGACTGAATGATTAGAGTACTGCAAGGAGAGTGCCTGGGTGAATTTATCAGGGTTTGGCGCAGTGAATGGATTAGTACATGATGCTGAATGGGTCACTAGAGGAGCGCAACGGCAGTGACAGGGTGTTTGCTGGAAGTGAACAGATACTGACTGGGGAATTGAAGGTGTGAAAGACAAGTGTGTAGGTGGTTAGAGGACTGCATGCATAGTGGATAGGGGTTTGAAGAAGTCCATGTGCTAAGACCTGGCTCAGTGCATGAATACTTAGGCAGTGACTGAATCATTAGAGTACTGGAAAGAGAGTGTATTGGTGAATTTATAAGTGTTTGGGTTTTGGCACAGTGAATGGGTTAGTACATGCTGTTGAATGGGTCTCTAGAGGACTGCAAAGGAAGTGACAGGATGTTTCCTGGAAGTGTATGGATACTGACTAGGGAATTGAAGGTGTAAAAGACAAGTGTATAGTATATTAGAACACTAAATGCATACTGCATAGACATTTGAAGCAATCTATTTGGTACTTAGAAACTGACTAAATAATCAGACGACTTCTAGGACAGTGCTTAGGTAAAACTTTAAAATTTTCAGTTCTGCCACAGTGAACAGAATAGTACATGGTACTGCACCTTAGTGTCAAACCCTGGCTCATTTTATCAACGCATAAGCAAAGACTAGCTGCTAATGCTAGAAAAACTTGACAACATGAGAAGTTTTAAATTAGTTATCTGTCAGCAAATACACGATGTTACCAAATGCTTCTCTCACAGTGGTTCCCAAATGCACACAGACTCACAGTGTGATTCTAGACAACAACCACTATACCTAGAAGTTTACCAAAAATCATTCACTACTGTGGAAGTGGTAAGGGAACTACACACAATCTTCATATTTCAGGACTGCACTTTTTTGTCAAGGCCTGACTCATTTAATCAAAGCATAAGCAAAGACTGGCTTCTAATGATACTAAAACTTGACAACATGACCGGTTTTAAAACAGTTATCTGTCAGCAAATACAAGATGTTACCAAATGCTTCTCTCACAATCCTTACCCAAATGCATACAGACTCACAGTGTGATTTTAGACAAGCAACACTATCCTAGGAGTTTACCAAAACTCATTCACTAGTCTGGAAGAGTTAATGGTACTGCACACAATCTACATATTTAAGTACACCACATCAGTGTCAAAGCATGACTCATTTAATCAACGCATAATCAAAGACTGGATTCTAATGCTACTAAAACTTCACAACATGACATGTTTTAAAACAGTTATCTGTCAGCAAATACATGATGTTACCAAATGCTTCTCTCACAGTGATCCCAAATACACACTAACTCACAGTGTGATTCTAGACAAGCACTACTATCCCTATGAGTTTACCAAAACTCATTCACTATAGTGCAAGTGGTAAGGGAACTGCACACAATCTACATATTTCACAACTGCAATTTACTGTCAATGCCTGACTCATATGATGAAAGCATAAGCCAGAACTGTCTTCTAATGCTACTAAAACTTGACAACATGACATGTTTTAAAACAGTTATCTGTCAGCAAATACACGATGTTACCAAACACTTCTCTCACAGTAGTTCCCAAATGCACACAGACTCACAGTGTGATTCTAGACAAACAACACTATCCCTAGCAGATTACCAAAACTCATTCACTACAGTGGAAGTGGTAAGGGAACTGCACACAATCTACATATTTCACGACTGCACTTTAGTGTCAATGCCTGACTCATTTAATCAATGCATAAGCAATGACTAGCTTCTAATGCTACTAAAACTTGACAACATGACAGGTTTTAAAATAGTTATCTGTCAGCAAATACACGATGTTACCAAATGCTTCTCTCAGAGTGGTTCCCAAATGCACACACACTCACAGTGTGATTCTAGACAACAACCACTATACCCAGGAGTTTACCAAAAATCATTCACTACTGTGGAAGTGGTAAGGGAACTGCACACAATCTTCATATTTCAGGACTGCACTTTTGTGTCAAAGCCTGACTCATTTAATCAAAGCATAAGCAAAGACTGGCTTCTAATGCTAATAAAACTTGACAACATGACCGGTTTTAAAACAGTTATCTGTCAGCAAATACACGATGTTACCAAATGCTTCTCTCACAATCCTTACCCAAATGCACACAGACTCACAGTGTGATTTTAGACAAGCAACACTATCCTAGGAGTTTACCAAAACTCATTCACTAGTCTGGAAGAGTTAATGGTACTGCACACAATCTACATATTTAAGTACAGCACATCAGTGTCAAAGCATAACTCATTTAATCAACGCATAAGCAAAGACTGGATACTAATGCTACTAAAACTTCACAACATGACAGGTTTTAAAACAGTTATCTGTCAGCAAATACATGATGATACCAAATGCTTGTCTCACACTGATCCCAAATACACAGTAACTCACAGTGTGATTCTAGACAAGCGCCACTATCCCTAGGAGTTTACCAAAACTCATTCACTACAGTGCAAGTGGTAAGGGAACTGCACCCAATCCACACATTTCACGACTGCAATTTACTGTCAATGCCTGACTCATTTAATGAAAGCATAAGCCATAACTGTCTTCTAATGCTACTAAAACTTGACAACATGACCGGTTATAAAACAGTGATCTGTCAGCAAATACACGATGTTACCAAACACTTCTCTCACAGTGGTTCCCAAATGCACACAGACTCACAGTGTGATTCTAGACAACAATCACTATACCCAGGAGTTTACCAAAAATCATTCACTTCTGTGGAAGTGGTAAGGGAACTGCACACAATCTACATATTTCACGACTGCACTTTAGTGTCAATGCCTGACTCATTTAATCAACGCATAAGCAATGACTAGCTTCTAATGCTACTAAAACTTGACAACATGACAGGTTTTAAAATAGTTATCTGTCAGCAAATACACAATGTTACCAAATGCTTCTCTCACAGTGGTTCCCAAATGCACACACACTCACAGTGTGATTCTAGACAACAACCACTATACCCAGGAGTTTACCAAAAATCATTCACTACTGTGGAAGTGGTAAGGGAACTGCACACAATCTTCATATTTCAGGACTGTACTTTTGTGTCAAAGCCTGACTCATTTAATCAAAGCATAAGCAAAGACTGGCTTCTAATGCTACTAAAACTTGACAACATGACCGGTTTTAAAACAGTTCTCTGTCAGCAAATACACGATGTTACCAAACGCTTCCTCACAGTGGTTCCCAAATGTACACAGACTCACAGTGTGATTCTAGACAAGCACCACTATCCCTAGGAGTTTACCAAAACTCATTCACTACAGTGGAAGAGGTAAGGGAACTGCACACAATCTACATATTTCACAACTGCACTTTAGTGTCAATGCCTGACTCATTTAATCAACACATAAGCAAAGACTGGCTTCTAATGCTAATAAAAGTTGACAACATGACAGGTTTTAAAACAGTTACCTGTCAGCAAATACACGATGTTACCATATGCTTCTCTCACAATCCTTACCCAAATGCACACAGACTCATAGTGTGATTTTAGACAAGCAACACTATCCTAGGAGTTTACCAAACCTCATTCACTAGTCTGGAAGAGTTAATGGTACTGCACACAATCTACATATTTAAGTACACCACATCAGTGTCAAAGCATGACTCATTTAATCAACGCATAAGCAAAGACTGGATTCTAATGCTACTAAAACTTCACAACATGACAGGTTTTAAAAGAGTTATCTGTCAGCAAATACAAGATATTACTAAATGCTTCTCTCACAGTGGTTCCCAAATGCACACAGGCTCTCTGTGTGATTCTAGACAAACAACACTATCCTTTGCACTATACCAAAACACATTTCTTCACTACAAGGAGTACTACATTTTACTGCAGAAACATAACTCGTTTCACAAATTCATAAACAATGACTGGTTTCTAATTCTACCAAAATATAAAAACAGCACTGTTATCTGTCTACAAACACATGAAAAACACAAATGCTTATCACAGAATGGTTTCTACATGCACACACATTGTAGAGAAAAAATGTACTCCCTACACTTTAGCAGGAGAAATACATTAGTCTGATTACAATCAAAATAGTCTACATACATCCCCTCACAATTAAATAACTCATCTTTCAAGTTCTTTTGTAGATTAAGAAGTATATCAATCACTCACCATATTTTCTTTTACAGAATCTCTGCACTGTGCACCTCTCAGCAAATCAAAGAATGGAAAGGTTTCCCTTTCATTTTCCACACATATACATGTAAACATCAAATCACAATCCTTCACACATAAACTCAAAAGCAAACACACATTTCTATTGGTTAAACATTTCAACCCTTTCCAACTGAAATACATTTCAACCCTTCCCCCAATCTGCCTTCTGGCTGTTACCATAGAAAGAGGTCATGGAACACTGCACTGAGCTCACTGGTCACAAGTTCAGCACTCAATGTTACTAAACAAGACAGGAAGTGTGCCTGACTTTTCAACATATCAGCTTATCATATATAATGTTCCTTACAATCTATTTTTGTTAACCAATAAGAATCATACCTTTAAAAAACAGAAATATACACCCTACCTTTTAGTGTAGAAAGTAGTCATACAACCAATGATTTCTTGTCTTTTTTCAAAAAACATTACCGTGGATCTGCGCACCTAATGCGTGAGAATCCGTGCACCCAACGCATTAGGATGCACGTTAGGGTGTGCGTATTTCGCGTTTAAGAAAAAAAAAAAAAAAAATGGGGCCTCAGGGGGTCCTTCTGGGACCCCCTAAGCACCTCTAGAGGGTCAGAGTATTTCCACTCTGCCCCCTTTATATGTGTTACACACTTATTCCCCTTGCTTCTTCAGCCTCGCTTCTACCGAGGCAGAAAATTGCCGCCAACAGTTCCTGGTTTCGAATGTAGAGAGACACTCGACAGCCAATTAGCATTCAGTGCGCGATCGGGAGGGTGCGCGCTCGGTTCGGGGAGGGTGCGCTTACGGTGCGGGTAGGGTCTGCGGATCCTCCCCGGCCATAGATATCACTAACTTTTTTACCCTAATTTTCTCAGGAACTACTGAACAGATTCACACCATTTATGCAAAAGGCACGAGTCTGAACTGAGGACTACCTCTTTGCCAAATTTGGTGTCATTCCGTTCAGCGGTTCGGGCTGTAGCTGCGACAACAGATCCTATGGGAAATTGCATGGGGAAAACACATTTTGGCACCCCCCCTTTTTTCTAGGCCCCCGCTTGACGAATCACCACAAAACTTTCAGGGTAGGAGCGGAGCTGGCCAAAAGTTTGGAAAATTGTGGATGGCTCTGCAATTTCTTCTCTTTCCTTATTTTCTGTTTTGATCCACTCTCACATCTCTCTGGCGTAATTCTTGCTTCAATTGCTGTAAACATAGTTTCTGAGTTTTTTCTTGTGTTTTGTTCCACACAGTTGAATAAGTGCTTTGGCACATCTGCCTACTGTTGGCAGGGTATGCTCAGACGTGAGTCCCTTGCTCACTTTGCCACTGGATTCAAGCAAGCCTCGCTGAAGACGGCTGAAATGCCAGAAACCGGTCCTAGGAAGCTTGTTTCCGGTCCAGGGAAGACATGGCTTGGCAGTTCGGGCTGGATTGTTCTCATGAGGCACAGGGTCAGACTGATTTGCATATGGCCATGTCTGAACTGGGGTGGCAGAGTGGGCTAAAGAACGGTGATGGATTAAACCCAGATCAGTTGACTGGGGGTGAGTGCTTGCAATGTTCAACACTCCGTCCATCATTTCCTTTGGTTTTGCTTTGTTCGCCATAAGTTGGCAGGGTATGCTCAGACGTGAGTCCCTTGCTCACTTTGCCACTGGATTCAAGCAAGCCTCGCTGAAGACGGCTGAAATGCCAGAAACCGGTCCTAGGAAGCTTGTTTCCGGTCCAGGGAAGACATGGCTTGGCAGTTCGGGCTGGATTGTTCTCATGAGGCACAGGGTCAGACTGATTTGCATATGGCCATGTCTGAACTGGGGTGGCAGAGTGGGCTAAAGAACGGTGATGGATTAAACCCAGATCAGTTGACTGGGGGTGAGTGCTTGCAATGTTTAACACTCCGTCCATCATTTCCTTTGGTTTTGCTTTGTTCGCCATAAGTTGGCAGGGTATGCTCAGACGTGAGTCCCTTGCTCACTTTGCCACTGGATTCAAGCAAGCCTGGCTGAAGACGGCTGAAATGCCAGAAACCGGTCCTAGGAAGCTTGTTTCCGGTCCAGGAAAGACATGGCTTGGCAGTTCGGGCTGGACTGTTCCCATGAGGCGCAGGGTCAGACTGATTTGCATATGGCCATGTCTGAACTGGGGTGGCAGAGTGGGCTAAAGAACGGTGATGGATTAAACCCAGATCAGTTGACTGTGGGTGAGTGCTTGCAATGTTCAACATTCCGTCTATCATTTCCTTTGTTTTTTTGTTTTTTTCCAAGCATGTGTTTCTTCTCTTTTGGCTCAATGGATTTTGTTTAATAGCTACTTCAGATTTGTTGTGGATTATCCTTCTTTCCAGTCTCACTTTAAATCTAATTCAGCAAATGAACAACAATATTTATATCAGTGCATTCATTCATGTCGGTCTCAACATATGTCTCTCTTTCAATTTAAACTTGTGATCTTGTCATTCAAAGCAGAGTATTGTACAACATGAAACTCTATTGCCAGAAACACATTCGTTTTAAAGGGCTTCTCTCCAATTATAAATGTCTAACCTGCTACTGAGGTCCTATAACAAGTGAGAATTACTTTAACCAGTACTGTAGCACAAAGCATAAGACTACAATGCTCACAACTCAAACAACATAATCCAGGTACTAAAGATTTGAATTTTCTAAAATAAACGCAAAGTAGAAAGTAGAAAGTTAGACAAACATTGAAACATTGTCATTCTTGAGCTGTTATGGACACCTTTCCACATGATTACATTGATTTCTACTTCCATTTTTGCATGATATTTTAATCAAATGTAAATTAGTATCTTTATTACAAATTACATGCTCTTGATTTGACCTACTATTTTCATTACATTTCAGTTATTTTCCCACACTTAATTTCCTTTAACCTTCAAAATTTAGGTGTGATGGGTAGGAGTAACTTTCAATACTCCAGGATAATTTGGCAATATTTTGGGCACTTGACGTAACAAAATGTACATGCAATGCCCCAGATTAAGCCACATTCCATAACAAGAAGACTATTTGGGTAAAAATCCTACCATGAGAGCATATGAAGAACATGATCAGAATGAATGGCAGCTCCATTTTGTGAACACTGTTCTTTAACACATGCATGAGGCAGTTCTTTAACACAGACACCAAAAAGCAACTCGAACATACATTTCAAGGTAACTTTTTACCAGAGCAGATCATCCAAATAATTTTGGACCGCAAAACTGCAGTTCCTTACTATGGGATCCCAAAATCAACTTGAACATTGATATTTGTGTTGGATTTTCACCAAAGGGGGAACATGTGTGTAATATTTTGCACACAACTCCTCCCTTTGCTTTATTTAACATTTGGTCATTTTGGATTTGGATTTTGGAGGGAAAGCCTCACTTCGTTTTTGTGTGTAGTTTCTTCCACATCTCCACCCTTGAAATCTTTAGTTTTTTAGAAAAATCAAGTAAGTTCGGACACCGCTACCTTTTTTTCTTTTTTTTTCGTTTGATTGTTTCTGGATGGCAAGAGTTTGGAGTGGGAGCACCATATGGAATTAAGTTTTTTTAAAGAAATAATGTTTACATATTTTTGGGGTGGTCAAGGCCTAGGGTATAATTTACATTGTCTCCATTTTGTTGTGTTTTTAATGTGAATTTTGTTCAAATTTGTTATTAATTTGTTGGTATTGCTTTATTTTTTGTGGCGTAGTTAGCCCTGCAGTACACTCTCTGTATACATTTAATATTTTCACATTCTCACTGCTGCTGTACAATGTGTATTTTTTTTATCATTTAAGGGTTTGTAGATGGCCTTGTATTGATGCACAATATAGGCTATTTATTTTTCTCTACATGTGGCTGTTGGTTGCTAGGGTCATGGTGCTCCTAGAATCCAAGACCATGTGAACCTCATTACTCTCAGGCACCTTCTTCTGCATGTTTTCAAACACCATTTTGTGTGAGATTGTGTATGTGTGAGATGATTGACTGTTAAGTTCCTTTCATGAACTTTTAAATGTATTTGAAGAGGTAATTGTTTTGACTTGGACTGCCTTTTTAAAGTTGATTCTCTTTTCAGACATTGCTAATTTACTGGTGGTGGTAGGTATAGGACAGTTTTATGGGCTAGACACTGCTCTCAAGATTGACCACCAAGCAGTGAAGGTGACAGGGGTTTGCTTTGGGATACTTTAATTCATTCGGAAAATTCTCCCGCTGCTGCCAATGAACGCTAACGGAATCCTGGTCTAAGCCTTAGTTTTATCACATCTGGAGTCAGGTAACTCCCTTTATTTGGGAGCTCCTAAGGCAACATTAAGAAAACTCCAACTTGTGCAGAATTGTGTTGCCAGGATGCTTCTGGATATCCCTAAATCTCAGTCAGCCAAGCCAGCTTTAAAAGCCTTGCACTGGCTACCTATTCCAGAAAGAATAAAATTTAAGGCCCTATGTCTTGCCCATAAAACTGTATGGGGAATGGGCCCGTAAATCAACATATCCCTCATCACACCCTATCGGCCCTCGAGGGAGCTTCATTCTGTTAAACTCAATCTGGTGGTTGTCCCCAAATTTAGAAGGACAAGAAGTGGAGGAAGATCCTTTGCTTATAATGTGGCAAAGCTCTGGAATTCCTTGCCCCTACATACGCGCGCTGAAGCCCTGATCCTGCCTTTTCGTAAGCTCTTAAAAACGTGGCTCTTCCAACAAATATCCCCATAATTCCTAATGGTTGTCTGCCTGATTGCTAGCGCTGGGATGCCCGAGGGTAGCTATGTGCTATATAAATGCTTAATAATAATAATAATAATAATAATGTGCAATCCTTTCCCTGCAATGCAACAAGATATTTTGGTGGGAGTAAGGTGCTCAAAGCAAGATGCTTCAAAAAACAAGAACAACTCAAATGTCAATGTGAACTGGGGATTAAGTATAAACTTATAACAAGTGTTTACATGAAACTCATTCCTGAAAAAAAAGATTTCTTAATGACAAAGGAATATCCATATAGATTGAATCAAAGAAAAAGCAAATATTGATAAAAAAGACCATATCTGTTACATATGAATTGAAAAAGAATTCTCCATCCCAATTTTTGTTGTTGCAGAACCCAGTTCATCCGAGCTGAGTTATTTATTCTAATTATAGTACAAAACATGTAAGTGCACACTGTTTCAGTGAATAGTGATAAGATTAAAAAGTGATAGAAGACCCCATGTGAAGAAACCATAAGCTAACAAGTAGAAAAAGTGAGAATTTTGTGACTTTGCAATTCAAAGGGTGATTGGAATATACAAAAAGGATGTCTACATTAAAGACTTTGCAATGGAAAAGAGCAACCAGACAGGTATCTGGTTCTTCTGTCTAGAGACTATCCTTTAGGTGATGTCGACGACATCCAACCCTGCTTGAAATATGAGGGTCTCATCAGGACTGTAATGACCTGAGGATTAAACAAGCTACTTAATTAGAGAGGTATAGATCAAAGTGTTTATTTCAGTGTTCCTTTTTGTATATACCAATAACACTTTTAAATACAAAGTCACATTATTATCACTTTTTCTACTTGTTAGGTTCTGGTTTCTTCACTTGGGGTCTTCTATCACATTCTAGTCTTATAACTATTTACTGAAACAGTTTGCGCTTACATGTTTTGTATTACAATTACAATAAATAACTCAGCTCAGCTGAACTGAGTTCTGCACTACAAACATTGGGCTGTAGAATTCTTTTTCAATTCAGTTGTGACATACACGGTCTGTTTTATTGCTATTTGCTTTCTCTTTGATTAAATCTTTACAGGATATTCCTTTGTCATTAAGAAATCTTTTTTTCAGGAGGCAAGATGGGGCAGACATGTTTTTGTTCTGGCTCTCTCCTTCTTTGCTGGTCATGTGCGGACCACTATTTTGTGGTGCTGGTGTGTGTGTGTGTGTGTGTGAGTCAAATGCGCCATTTTGTCTTTTTTCTCCAAGCCTCGTTATTTACTGATCATGCATCAAAAGCCATTTTGTCTTTGTTCTCCAAGCCCCTTTCCTCGTTGGCCCATGCAGGTGGTAAGTGACCACCATTTTGTGGAGCCTGTGGTTGTTTCTGACTATTCATCAATTAATTCCATTTTGTAGAAGTAATGGGCCAGATTCATAAAGATAAACTTACACTTCTGTACTACTTTTCGTTATTCACAAAGGCAAACTTAGACCAAAAGTCTAACTTTACTAGTAGTAACTTATTTGTGAACACCAAAAAGTAGTAAAGTTAGATTTTTGGTCTAACTTTACCTTCGTGAATATCACAAATTAGTAAAGTTAGGCTTTTAGTCTAACTTTATCTTTGTGAATCGGACCCCCAGATTTTGCGAGAATCCCATGGCATTTGTATTCATTTTTGTTATTTCCTAATATATTTTCCTGATATATTTATTTGTGCATTTTGCTGATTGCAGTTGCCTGTAGTACACAGTTATTTATTCATTTTTATTTGACTTTTGCTGCCCCACCTCCCATAGATAGGAGGAACAACAAATATTTCTTAATTAATTAATTTGATCTTTGCCTGCCCCGCCACCTCCCTGCCTCCTATATCAACCACATGGGCCCTGAATGGACACCAACTATTTATTAATCAGTTTATTTGAGTTTTGCCTTCTCACTGCCTTACACAGGAGCTCTGTGGGCCCTGGAGGGACACCAACAATTAATGAATTAATGTCTGCCCCCACCCGTAAGTGCTCAAAGGCTCTGGAGGGAAACCAGCATTTATGTGATCAATTTCTTTGATTTGTGCCTCCTTCCCATAGAGTCCCAGCATAAGACCTGCATGTAGATACCGAGTTAGTTTTCCTTGTGAGACATCTAGCAAAAATAGTGAGTTTCTGCATGGATACGCTATTGCTACTCATTTGTGATCATGATGATGACTTGCATTACATTGACTTTTTTATTGCCTGTCATAGTACAAGTTTTCACGAATGATAACAAGAAGGAGGGAAGTCTGCAAATTGGTGGACAGTGTAACCAGAGTCATCTGCTAAGTGATTTTGGTTATGCTGAGTGCTTTCCCTACAAGAAGGAGAGACTATGGCCTCAAAGCAGGAGGTTTCTGCCAAGTGGCCAGTAAGGAGGAGAAATATGTTCTCAGTGTCACCACTGGTATCAAACCCTCATCCTTTTCCCCTAAATGTGGTGTACCTGCTGCACCCATCTCTGGAAGGAGTAACGACCCTGGATGAATGGCACCAGCACCAAAAATCAAAGCTTGTAATTCATTGCTGCAGTGACTGTAGTCATGGAGAGCAGTGACTCTGAAATCTATTTGTCTCAGCTAAAAACTGATTCTTCACAGGAAGGTCAGGAATAGGAACCTCAGTCTGCAAATACCTGATCTTCTGATAGCAGAGGAGGATGTTGACCTTGTCGCAGAGCATGATGTTGTGACTGCTCTTCTTTTACACACAACAGCTTCATAATCTCCAGCAAGGAAACAACAGAGCCCTCCCCCATCTTTTACAAGCTCCCTTTAGAAATGGCAATTCTGGTTGCCTAAGGTATACACCCAAGCAAGGCAGAACCCAGCACGTTAGACAGGGTAAGGTAGATACACAAAGAAGATAACCAGTGCTCACCCTCTGGTAGATTGGCACAGAGCAGGCAGGCTTATCAACAGAGGCAATGTGCAAAGTATTTGTGCAACACACACATACACAGTAATGCAATGAATACACCACAAAAAGACTCCACACCAGTTTATTAAAATAGTTCTTTGTATTGTCAAGGAAACAGAAGCAAAATGAAATAAATGCGATTAATACTTTACATGATATATGCATTCAAAATATGCAAGTTTAAAACATAGTGTGAAAATAAGTTCTGCTCCTATGAGCTACATTATGGAAACACTAGCAAGGAAGGCACATGAGCATTCTTGGTGTTAGGAGCACCAGCGGCGTACTATCTCTCGACTCTCATAGAGAAAGCCTCTACACAGTCCTTCGAGACTGGAATGTGGGTAAATCACCCTCAGCTGCCAGCAATGTTGCATATGCCTGCTGGAAAGACCTCACGGGTTTTGGGGGATCACAGTACCTTTATCGTCAATAAAAGCAGCCATTTAGCGAGTTGCACTGCAGCTCCCTTTGCGGCTGAAGGTGGGGCATGACAAATGAGTCAATCGGGTACACACCAATTACAAACATGTTTAGGGAAGAAGCACAAGCACTTTAGTGCTGATTAGCAGTGGTACAGTGCTCAGAGTTCTAAGGCTAATAAAAAGATACAGCAAAACATGGAGGTAAAAGATAAAATGATTGGGGGAAGACCACCTTAAGGATGCCAGGTCTAACACTCCCCTTTCAATGCTCTTTGAATGGATTGGACCACACATAAGACCCTCCAGGAGAGTTAAGGGAAAATGAAGGTGCTCAAAAGGCTTCGAAGTGAGGAAGAAGATGATAAGCCAATGATTGTTAATGTGGAGAATGGCACAGAGGATGTACAGATCAACTCTATTCAACCTGCTCCGAGTCTTTAAGGTTCACCAACACTACTTGCTTCCTTTTTTCAGGAGCCCAAAAACCTGCAGCAACTGCCACAGTTACTGCAGTTAGAGCACACCATGAAAGCTATCTTTTCTTGTATGTGACTTCGTTAAACTCTGGCCACATGAGAGCACGTCACAAACGGCTCAATTTGCCACACAAATGGTTGTTGTGGTGAGACAGTTGGACAATATGCATCCAGAAGCCAAATGGCCTATCTTAAAAATCAACATGCATTTGTGTGGCAAGACAACTCAAGAAGATACGTGCTAGTGAGAGAGAAGCAGATCAACTGAAAGAAGGAGGTGGTGGTAAGGAAGAAAAAGAGGATGTCAGGGTACTGTGAAGCAGCCCTGTGACTGTTTCTTCTACTGTTCAGTCACCACCCACAGCAACCTCAGAATGGCACAAGATACAGAAGGATACACTCATCCAAATGTGCCCAAGCAGCCTACCTGCTCCCCATACTAAAGTATACAAATTGTGATGGATGAAATGCATGAATTAATCTCAGCCACTGATAATTGCTCAGACATAATCCCAGTCCATCATTATTTTGCAAACCATGCCATGTCTGTTTGGAACCAGCAATATACAAATCAATCTTCACCATGCTCCATTGAGTATAGTCCAGCCCAAACCGCCATGCCAGGTCCTTCCTGAACTGGAACACAAGTAACCTAGGATCAGTTTCATTCTTGTTAAGGATCATCAGCCAGGTATAACTTGGTTCCAGTGACAGAGTGTGCATGGGAATCACATATGGCCAAACCCATCCCACTTAAGGCAAAACATTAAAGTAGACAATAAAACAATGGATGGAATTCTTAAATTAAAATCAGCCATTGGTAATTACTCGGGGCATATCCCAGTCCATCGTTATTTTGCGCACCATGCCACCTCAGTTTGGACCAAGCCATCTGCAAATCAGTCTTGACCCTGCTCCAATGGGAACAATCCAGCCCAGACTGCCAGGCCAGCTTCTCCCTGAACTGGAAGACAAGCAACCTAGGACTGGTTTTGCCCTGGTTAGGGATCATCGGCCAGGTATAGCTTGGTTCTAGTGACATAGTGAATACAAGACCCACATCTGTGCATACTCGCCCCACTTAGAGCAACACACTAAAGTATTAAAGTATACAAAAAAGTGATGGATGGACAGGTAATATCTTCCCTGAACCAGAATATTTGCAACTTAGTAACGGTTTTGTCATAGTTAGGGCTCATGAGCCTTAGATTGGTTCCTCTAGCTCTTTCCAGTTCACATAGAGGTATGTTGATTAAGATAATGCAGACTAGTTGCTCAAGTGGCAAACTCTAATTAGGTGGTTGTCTTCTAGACATGTCCCATGCTATTTTTTTGGTTGTCTAGGATGGGTACAAGATTGTCTCATAGTTAATCGTCTGCCAGTGTGCAAGTCTGTGCTGGCTCCTCATGCACCATACTTATCTTGACCCTCCTAAATTGCCATTTTCTTTTTGCATTCCACAGGCCTTCTCTTCTGCCAGAAACCTACATTGTACTCCTGCTCTGCAGTTCAGCTCTGCGCCCATTACAATGCAGGAAGAATGTAGTTGTACCTCATTTTGCATACGGTATCATTTTACTTTTATTATAAATATATTTGAGCTGTGTAGCTCCTCTGAATTTTGCTTGGTTCCAGCCTAGGAAATGATTAGGTAACTTGGAAATCTGTGGGCCGCTGAAGAGAAGGGTTGTATGCATTTTCTATCTGAACTGTCATCTTCCTTACTTGACAGATGCAACATGCTCATATATTTGGTGAATGTTATGTTTCGATATCTCTCTCCTTTCCCTAATTCCCTCTTCCCAACCACTCATGAAAACCTTAACCCTCTTCTTCCAAGTTGTGCAATTTGCTGTCTCCATATGATAAATTAAAAGGAAACATTAAAAGGTTTATTAAACTCAAAAAATTGAAAGAGTATTATTGTAGATTAAACTAGTTTACTTAAGGCAAAACATTAAAGTAGACAATAAAACAATGGATGGAATTCTTAAATTAAAATCAGCCATTGGTAATTACTCGGGGCATATCCCAGTCCATTGTTATTTTGCGCACCATGCCACCTCAGTTTGGACCAAGCCATCTGCAAATCAGTCTTGACCCTGCTCCAATGGGAACAATCCAGCCCAGACTGCCAGGCCAGATTCTCCCTGAACTGGAAGACAAGCAACCTAGGACTGGTTTTGCCCTGGTTAGGGATCATCAGCCAGGAATAGCTTGGTTCTAGTGACATAGTGAACACAAGACCCACATCTGTGCATACTCGCCCCACTTAGAGCAACACACTAAAGTATTAAAGTATACAAAAAAGTGATGGATGGACAGGTAATATCTTCCCTGAACCAGAACATTTGCAACTTAGTAACGGTTTTGTCATAGTTAGGGCTCATGAGCCTTAGATTGGTTCCTCTAGCTCTTTCCAGTTCACATAGAGGTATGTTGATTAAGATAATGCAGACTAGTTGCTCAAGTGGCAAACTCTAATTAGGTGGTTGTCTTCTAGACATGTCCCATGCTATATTTTTTGTTTGTCTAGGATGGGTACAAGATTGTCTCATAGTTAATCGTCTGCCAGTGTGCAAGTCTGTGCTGGCTCCTCATGCACCATACTTATCTTGACCCTCCTAAATTGCCATTTTCTTTTTGCATTCCACAGGCCTTCTCTTCTGCCAGAAACCTACATTGTACTCCTGCTCTGCAGTTTAGTTCTGCGCCCATTACAATGCAGGAAGAATGTAGTTGTACCTCATTTTGCATACGGTATCATTTTACTTTTATTATAAATATATTTGAGCTGTGTAGCTCCTCTGAATTTTGCTTGGTTCCAGCCTAGGAAATAATTAGGTAACTTGGAAATCTGTGGGCCGCTGAAGAGAAGGGTTGTATGCATTTTCTATCGGAACTGTCATCTTCCTTACTTGACAGATGCAACATGCTCATATATTTGGTGAATGTTATGTTTCGATATCTCTCTCCTTTCCCTAATTCCCTCTTCCCAACCACTCATGAAAACCTTAACCCTCTTCTTCCAAGTTGTGCAATTTGCTGTCTCCCTATGATAAATTAAAAGGAAACATTAAAAGGTTTATTAAACTCAAAAAATTGAAATAGTATTATTGTAGATTAAACTAGTTTACGTATATTAAATATACAACTAAATAAAAAATTGCTACAACAATATTAACTTAATTTTTAATGAAATATGTAATTATTGTTAATATAATAAATTAAATTAAAGTTATTTCCTGAAGTTTAAATAAAAAAACAATCACCCACTTAAAGTGAGAATAATGATAAAAAATGATGTAAAAAATTTAATAAAATAATTCTATTTTAATAAAATATACTTACATTAATTTTTAAATAAGAAAGTTATATTAAATATTTTGTAATAAAACTAAAATATGTCCTATTTTGTCAAATATTTTAACATTAAATTATATTTGTTTATATGTTTAACTTTTTGAAATAATGTAATTTAATTTTAGCATTACTTTCTTTGGTTTTTCTTTTCAACCTCTCTATTCCATCAAAGGGGGTTGCAATCCTAGTGGTTGGCAAATTGTGGTTTTAGACCATCTCTGAGCTGTACTGCTTTGGATCCCTTTTTGGCAGTAGTATCAATAGAAGTGCAGTTTGTGAATAGCTATGTGCTTACTCTTTTAGGGGTGCCCTAAATCTCTTCTTTGCCCTCCCTGACTCTCGCAAAACACCTCCTTATGTCTGCCTCAACCCCTTCCCTTTATTCATAAGTATTTCTCATTTTCCAGCAACTAGCTTATCCCCTCCCACATTTACTACTGGAAAGTATAGAAATGTGTGTATGTATATTTCACGGAGGAGCAAGGATTACTTAATCCGTGGTTCCAGAGCAGGTTGAAAATGGATTTATGCGGTTTGGGTGTATGGCGGGACCCAGGAGAGAAGTTCATTCCAGCAGCAAGATTGTCGCCATCAAGCTTTCTCCACGTTTAATTAATCCAGGACTCATGAAGAGATTAAGTGAAGCCGATGCGAGACATTCACCCGGTGTGCAGTGAGAGGTGCATGCTGGTCATTGTAGTTGCCGATGCAGCTACAGTGCTTGTGGTCTTGTGATTCTGCCCACCTGGATTGCCACCAATGGCAAAACCATGTGAAATATATCTAAGCGGATTGGCTTAAATGATTTTCGTTGCAGCAGGCATTTGAAAAAGGCATTTACATCCGAAACGCATCATGCCATGCTGGAATAAATTTCTACCTGTTACTCCCACTGTGTCCCTCCAATTCTTTGCACGACAAGAATCCTTTTAGCATATTTTACGCGTAAGCCCCGAGCGCATTGGAGGAGACCTGCCCTTCAAGAGGCAAGAGTTACAAAGGGCAGCTTCGGCACATACAAAGTATCCAAGGTATTAGGAGTCCTCTGGCCCACCGCATCCAGGCACAGCAAGGCACCGCTGCAGACAGCAGTTTGTGATTTCATGGAGGAGCAAGGATTACTTAATCCATGGTTCCAGGGCAGGTTGAAAATGGATTTATGCGGTTTGGGTGTATGGCCGGTCCCAGGGGAGAAGTTCATTCCACCAGCAAGATTGTCGCTATCAAGCTTTCTCCATGTTTAATTAATCCAGGACTCATGAAGAGATTAAGTGGAGCCGATGCGAGACATTCACCCAGTGTGTTGTGAGAGGTGCATGCTGGTCATTGTAGTTGCCGATGCAGCTACAGTTCTTGTGGTCTTGTGATTCTGCCCACCTGGATTGCCACCAATGGCAAAACGATGTGAACTATATCTAAGAGGATTGGCTAAAATGACTTTCGTTGCAGCAGGCATTTGAAAAAGGCATTTACGTCCGAAACGCGTCATGCCATGCTGGAATGAATTTCTTACCTGTTACTCCCACTTCGTCCCTCTGGTTCTTTGCACAACAAGAATCCTTTTGGCATATTTTACACACAAGCCCCGAGCGTGTTGGAGGAGACCCACCCTTCAAGAGGCCAGAGTTACAAAGGGCAGCTTCGGCACATACAAAGTATCCAAGGTATTGGGAGTACTCTGGCCCACCGCATCAAGGCACAG
Source organism: Triturus cristatus (assembly GCF_964204655.1). Taxonomy (NCBI): domain Eukaryota; kingdom Metazoa; phylum Chordata; class Amphibia; order Caudata; family Salamandridae; genus Triturus; species Triturus cristatus. The sequence continues at coordinate 434,165,878 of NC_140588.1, forward strand.
CAAGGCACTGCTGCAGACAGCAGTTCGTGATTTCACGGAGGAGCAATGATTACTTAATCTGTGGTTCCAGGGCAGGTTGAAAATGGATTTATGCTGTTTGGGTGTATGGCGGGACCTAGGAGAGAAGTTCATTCCACCAGCAAGATTGTCGCCATCAAGCTTTCTCCACGTTTAACTAATCCAGGACTCATGAAGAGATTAAGTGGAGCCGATGCTAGCCATTCACCCGGTGTACAGTGAGAGGTGCATGCTGGTCATTGTAGTTGCCGATGCAGCTACAGTGCTTGTGGTCTAGTGATTCTGCCCACCTGGATTGCCACCAATGGCAAAACGATGTGGACTATATCTAAGCGGATTGGCTGAAATTACTTTCATTGCAGCAGGCATTTGAAAAAGGCATTTATGTCTGAAATGCATCATGCCGTGCTGGAATAAATTTCTTACCTGTTACTCCCGCTGTGTCCCTGCACGACAAGAATCCTTTTGGCGTATATATATATATATATATATTCACTGAAAAAAACATAGGTTGCAGGCACGTTATAGTTAGGAATTAGCATTTAAAAAGCCTTAGAAATTCACTGAAAAAACCATAGGTTTCAGGGGCGTTATAGTTAGCTGGACTTTTCACTAGTACAAAACCATTGAAATTCCCCCGTTATAGTTAGTTCAGCTAACTATAACTCGCGCGCCCGCAATGCACTGCTGATGACGTCACATATTACATCACTCATGACATGGTCAGTAACATCACTCATGACATCACTGATGACATCTCAAATGACATCACTGATGACATCATCCAGTGAATGTGTGTTTTTCTGAAAATTACATATGTTTTATATATGTATATCTCAAGGTCGATGGAAGAATAAATGGGTATATAAGTGTCTAAATGGATGATTTGTTTTTGAAAAATTGATTGTATAACTGACTGATTAAGTGTATCTTAGTGAATACATGACTTAGTGAGTAATGTTTAAATATGTAAATATCTGTATCAGTCTCTCACTTTGTGTATAAGTGGCTGCATGGGTTGGTGAGTAGCTACATGAGTGTCTATATAGGTTATTAGTTGTTTTTTTGAGTATCAGTATGAGTGTCTGTATGGTTCGGTGGGGGTATTACGTAGTGCATAGGTGCATGAATGAGTGACTCACTGTTTGTATGTGTTGAAGACAGCATGTGTGCAGGACTCTGTGGGTGGATGAGTGTGTGCATGGGTGTGTTAGTGAGTGAATTACTGTCTCAATAGTGTCTTTATGAGTAACTACATATGTTTTAAACTAATATTTGTGACTATTGGTGTATATAAGTGAGTATATGTGAGAGTGAGAGATTGAAAGAGTTCCTGTATGAATAAGTGTGTGTTTCTATAAGTGATTGTTTAAAAGACTAAGTATGTGTAATTTTCTGTAGAAGTAAGTGTGGTGGTGTGTGTATAACTGTATATGCAAGTAAATGGATGTTTAATTCTTTATTAGCATCAGTGACAATGAGTGTGAGTAACTCTATGGATGAGTGGCATTGTGTAACAGGATGTATAGGTGTATGAGTACATATGACGAGTGAGTACATGTATGAGTGACTGTATAGGACTGTTGGTGAATGAGTGTATGTGTATGTGGATCTTAGAATTACTGAATAGGTTGTTGTAACTGGTATTGGTATGTCCATTGTTTTGAAAATTTTAGTTTTCTATTTTTGAATGTGTGTATCAAAGGTTATATTAGGGAGAGAGGAGGTCTGCCACTCTATCACAAGGATGATGTCATCAGTGATGTCATTTGAGATGTCATCAGTGATGTCATGAGTGATGTCACTGAACATGTCATGAGTGATGTAATATGTGATGTCATCAGCAGTGCATTGCGGCGTGCAAGTTATAGTTAGCTGAACTAGCTCTAACGGGGGAATTTCAATGGTTTTGTACGAGTGAAAAGTCCAGCTAACTATAACGCCCTTGAAACCAATGGTTTTTTCAGTGAATTTCTAAGGTTTTTTAAATGCTAATTCCTAACTATAACATGCCTGAAACCTATGGTTTTTTCAGTGAATTTCAATGGTTTTTTAAATGCTAATTTCTAACTATGCCTACAAAGGCAGGACATGTGAAGAAAGAAGAAAAAATGCACAGAAAGAAAAAAACAAAAATGCAGAAAGAAGCAACAGAAGTCCTCAAAGAAGAAGAAAAGTGCAGGAAGAAGGATAACATGCAGAAAGAACAAACAGAAGAGCAGAAAGAAGCCTTATTGCAAAATCATCCTGTACCCTCAACTCTTTCAGACGGATACTGGTGGTAACTGAGTCTGACTAACCAGTCCTAGAGCCAGTGCTATGTTAAAAGACACTCAGAATACAGTGAAAACACCTACTTACACTAGGGAACACTATGCGTTGGGGTCCCCCTGTGATTAGCATGACCTCCTCTGTAAGCCCCTAGTATATAGTAGGGCAGGGGATTAAAACTACCTCTTAAAACGCGCACACGTCACCTCAGGCCCCGTCCCCTTCATTCCCCACTGTGTAAACACGCCCTGTGGCTATTTTAAGTTGGGATGTTAAGTCCCCTTGAATCCTGAGGGTCCCTAGGGTCCAACTAGACCACTAGGTACCTCTAGTAAGCGCCACAGAGCTGCGTTGCAGAGAGGTAAAAAGGGGCACGGCCTAGACCACCTCTCTGCAACGCAGCGCAGTGGCGCTTACTGGAAGCACCTGGTGGGCTAGTTGGACCCCAGGGTCCCTCAGGATTAAAGGAGAATTATTTCCCCAACTTAAAATGCGCCACAGGGCTTGTTTGCACACGTTAACTCATCCCCTCCCTTCACCACTGTGTAAACACGCCCTGTGGCCGTTTTTAGTTGGGAGATTAAGTTCATTTGAATCCTGAGGGTCCCTAGGGTCAAACTAGCACACTAGGTACCTCTAGTAAGCGCCACAGAGCTGCGTTGCATAGAGTTGTGATAAGGGGCGTGGCCTCAGAACACCTGTCTGCAACGCAGCTCCCTGGCGCATACTGGAGATACCTGTTGGGCTAGTTGGCCCTCAGGGACCCTCAGTATTGAAGGGGAATTAATTCCCCAACTTACAACTGGCCAGGGGGTGCGTTTGCAGAGTGCTGCAAGGAGGGGGCGTGGCCTCCGGTGCGATGCCGGTCTTTTATTTATTTTATTTTTTTAAGAAGAAGGGCTGTGTGGCCCCCCTTCTTTTTTCTAATTTATTGGCCCTGGGGACCCCATCCCCCAGGGCCTGCATCCTAATTTTTTTTGTTGAAAAAAATAAATATGGCCCTCCCAAGGCCTTAATCGGCCCCAGGGACCCCACCCCCCGGGTCATGGCCTTTTTTTAAAATTATTTAAAAAAAATATATATTTATAGAAACACCTAGGACATGCTGGACAAACTGTATGTACCTATCACCATGACGATTTGCGTGATATTCATTAAAAGGTGACTATGCATACAATGAACTCACGCGGAATGTATTTACACCGCTAGTGAAGCTCTGACGTGTCTGATGCCCTACCGTGCCTAATCCCAGCGCCCCCGCCGGTGGGTACTCTCCAAGTAGACACCCTTGTTGTTGATTTATAAAAACATGGGTAGCTATTGACGGGCACATTTAATACACACGCACACCAAGCCATTCAAAGGGGATTCGACAAAAATTCAACCAAACTATGCAAGAAACCCCCCTCATGGTTAATAAAACACACATCCACCGCCGGATGTGTAATACTTTTTATTTTACTCTCTGGAAAGGAGACGAACCTCACTTGAGAGTCACAGCATGCTCCTGGCTGAGCCCAATGCTGTGTTACACCCACCAGTGCCCGCCGAGTGCCACACACCTCTGTGTTGTATTCCACCAGCTAGTGCGTATGCTATGACACTCTCTAGCCCATGTGCACTGTAACACCACCCCGTGAGTATGTCATGCCACACTTGCCTTTGCACGGGTTATATTGCCCCATCTAACGTGCCTTCCTCGATGCCTATGTTATAAAGCAGAGCGCTATGCCATACATATTACAATCTGGGATCCATATCTTTGTCACAGTGCATATGCAACGTTACACTCCCCAGCACATATTTTATATTACAACTTTAGAGACTAGTTAGGTTACACAACACTGCCCTGTGCATATTACACTCCAAGGCGCATATCGCATAGCACAAACTAGTGCCTGTGCTATCTCGCGCTCTCCAATGAATCTGTCATTGCGCACAATGTATTGCATAATATATTTCACACCCCGGTTCATCTTATATCACACTTTTTGGGGCATAGTTTATACCATATACTATATCAAGTTTTCACCTTCAATCGTGCTCTCAGAACTATGTTCTATATAACACTGCGTCCACCTACCCTTTTCACAGGCATTACATTTTGCGATGGGGGGTGGAGGGTCAGGGGGTGTTTCTGCCAAGTGAGCCTGGAGTCACAGTCACAAACATCCTCTTCTTCCTGAATAAAAGTGAGATTATGCTGCATACTTGTTCATATTTTAAGTAGTTCACACAGACACACATTTTAAAAACAATAAAGTTCCTAATACCCACCTTCTCTGAACAATTAGCTTGCTGCCCCATCCACCTCCTCCCTATCCTCTGTTGTCTGAATCCATGGACTAGCATCCTACTTCCTGCCATGCAAGGTCTGATGGGCTGCCACTGCCCTCCATTTAGCATGATGTACCAGTCCACTCCTCCTGCCCTCCATTGCCCAATTATATGGCCCATCATTGACCTCCTGCTTAGCCTCTGTGCTTAGCTTGCTGCCCCTATTCTCCTTTCCCCTGCCCTCCGATGTCTTTGTGCATGCCCCTGCTCCATCCTTTTTGCCCACCATGTTCCATGGACCTGCCACTCCTATCTACTCTGAGTGTTCTGTTGAGCTGCCACTCCCCTCCCACCTGCCTAGCATTGTAAGATGACTGTAACCTGTCCCTGCCACCTCTACCCTGCCTGTCCACGTTCCATGCCCCTATCCCCTTCCTCCTGTCCTCCATGGTCCATTTTACTGCCACACACTTATGCCCTCCCTGGTCTGTTGTGCTGCAACTGCTCCTCCTGCCTGCCCCGCATGGTCTGTTGTGAGGCCGCTTCCCCTGAACTCTCTTGTCTGTGCCCAGGTCCTGACCCTCCCTTCTATCCTCCATGGTCCTTTGTGCATGCCCCTGCACCCTCCTTCTTGCCCATCATAGCCATTGTGCTGCCACTAACCCTCCCGCTTGCCATGCATGGTCTTCTGTGCTGCCATGGCCCCTCCCACCTTCCCTGTGTGGTCAGCTAGATGTCCCTGACCCCCTCCCACCTTCCCTCCATGGTCTGTGTGTATGGCATCATAGTCTCATTGTTGCTCTCCATGATGTGTCTTGTTTCTAGTGCCCATCCTGCCTGACCTCCATGGTCATCTTGCTGCTCCTGCCCTGCCCCCTTGCCCCCAGCCCTCTGTTTCCATGTGCAGACCCCTATTCCCTCCCTCCTGACTTGTCTGTTCCATTGTAATGCCCCTGATCCGTCCCTCCTGCCCTTTACGGTCTGTTATGCTGCAGCTTTCTCTCCTGTCTGTCCATTATGGTCAGCTAGCTACCATTGCCTCTTTCCCCTCTGTTCTCTGTTGTCCATGTGCATGGTCCTGTCCCCTCCCTATTGCTTTCTATGGATTGTTGTGCTGCACTCCCGTCCCGCATGCCCTGTGTGGTGTATGGTGCTGCTGAAAACCCTGATGCCTGCCCTGTAGGGTCAGTTTGATGCACCTCTCCATGTCCCTCCTGTCCTCTGTTATCCGAGTCCATGTCCCTACCCCAATTCCTCCTGCCTACCATGATCCAATGTACCATACTTGCGAACATTTTGAACTTGGCAAGAGGGAGATTTTGAAAAAAAACTGGGGTATTGATTTTCCCCTTTGAGTTACATTGAAAAAGAGGAGATTGTAGACAGGAGACAGATCAAATAAAGCCCATTTGAGCTGAAAAATATTGGACGTTTCCTGGCTGAAACGGGTCTGTTGGCATGTATGGTTGTACTACCACTGCCTCTTCCTTCTGCCCACAATGGTCTAATATATTGCCACAGTCTCTCTTGCCAGTCCTGTATTGTTGGTTTGTTGCCCCTGCCCCCCTTTCCACTGCCCTCCATAGTCTGTTGTGCTGCCACTGCCCTTCCTGCCTGCCCAGTGTGGTCAAATTGTTGCCTCTGCACTCTCCTACCTGCCTTTCAGAGTCATGAACAACTAGATTGCTAACATTCTATATTTATTACAAAAGTGTGGAACACCTGACGTCATCTTGATGTAATCAAAACTTTAATACCTAGAGCATTTCCTTTAGAAATTACATATATGAGAGGGTCTTATTTGCATCAAAATTATGGTTAGTGCTCTAAAAAACTAAAATGAGGACATATTTTCTGAGTTTTCAAATACCGACAAATAACTTTTAAATTATTTGTAATCTTTATGTTTTTTTATCCAGTTGACCACTTGATTAAATGCTGCACCTAGGGGAGAGGATGTGGTGTTACTTCCAGAGCTGCAGACTTTGCAACTGGGCAACCAGGTTGGAGTTTCTGCTTCAGCTCAACATTCTGTGATTCTGGTCAAATCACTTAATCTCCCCATGTCTACAACCAAATGAATTTGATCTTGTGTGATGTAACCAATGCTCATGTAAAGCACTCCAATACCTGCCAAGTCTGCACTATATAAAACTGCAAATACACAAAAAATAAGTGTTTTGCACAAATCTGTCATTGGGCTACATGTGGGCTACATCTGGGTGATATTTGTGCTGCATTTGGGCTCTTTTGTCTCTAGTGGCCATCTTGGGAGATTTATTTGTTATGAAGTTTCCTAATTTCCTCATTTACTGCAGGCTCCTCAGTAGGAAATGCTTTCAGTTTTTTACTTTGATTCCATCAAGAAGGTATTCAGATATGTCACACATTTGCCATAAATTCTGAATGTTAGCACTCTAATTGCTCATTTGATCACTGTAGTAAAGCGACTGCTCACCATGGAAGTCTGCTGCTGGTATTAAAAGTGCATGTCTCAGTCTGCATATCAGAATTTTTTAATGAAATAGAAGAGGATTTGAGAAGTCACTCAAAATGTGCCCTAATATTTCTTTCTTCAGCACTAATCATAATTTCTATGGAAAAATGAACCCCCTCATTGTGTTCCTTTTTAAATTAAATGTTTTAAGTGTTACCAGTTTATTCAAATCAAGATGGCATCAGGTGTGCCATACTTTTGTCATAAGTAAGACAGTAAGCGCTCTAGTTGTTCTTAAGAACACTCTGGGACATTCTGTAATTGGGCTACATATGGGTTATATTTGGGCTACATTTTGGTTTTTTTGTCTTTGGTGGCCATCTTGAGAGATTTATTTGTTATGAAGTTTCCTAATTTCCTCATTTACTGCAGTCTCCTAAGTAGGAAATACTTTCAGATTTTTACTTGGGTTCCATCAAGAAGGCATTCAGATGTGTCACACATTTGCCATAAATTCTGAATGTTAGCACTCTAGTTGCTCATTAGATCACTGTAGTAAAGCTACTGCTCACCAGGGAAGTCTGCTGCTGGTTTTCAAAGTGCATGTTTCAGTCTGCATGTCAGAATTTTTTTATGAAATAGAAGAGGATTTGAGAAGTCAAAATGTGCCCTAATTTTTCTTTCTGCAGCACTAATCATAATTTCTATGGCACAATGAACCCCCTCATTTTGTTTCTTTGTAAATTAAATGTTTTAAGTGTTACCACTTTATTCCAATCAAGATGGCTTCAGGTTTGCCATACTTTTGTCATAAGTAAGACTGTTAGCGCTCTAGTTGTTCGTTAGAACACTCTGGGGCATTCTGTCAGTGGGCTACGTGGGCTACATCTGGGGGATATTTGGGCTACATTTGGGCTCTTTTGTCTCTGGTGGCCATTTCGGGAGACTTATTTGTTATGAAGTGTCCTAATTTCCTCATTTACTACAGTCTCCTCAGTAGGAAATACTTTCAGTTTTTTACTTTGATTCCATCAAGAAGGCATTCAGATGTGTCACACATTTGCCATAAATTCAGAATGTTAGCACTCTAGTTGCTTATTAGATCACTGTAGTAAAGCTACTGCTCACCAGGGAAGTCTGCTGCTGGTATTGAAAGTGCATGTTTCAGTCTGCATGTCAGAATTTTTTAATGAAATAGAAGAGGATTTGAGAAGTCACTCAAAATGTGCCCTAATTTTTCTTTCTGCAGCACTAATCATACTTTCTATGGCAACATGAACCCCCTCATTTTGTTCCTTTTTAAATTAAATGTTTTAAGAGTTACCACTTTATTTCAATCAAGATGGCTTCAGTTGTGCAATACGTTTGTCATAAGTAGGACTGTTAGCGCTCTAGTTGTTCTTTAGAACACTCTGGGAAGCTGCAGTAGAACACCAAGGAATCAACTGACAGTCTCTGCCCTTGTTGGATGTACATGTTTTACTGAGAATGTCAGACTTCATTCTCACATGACTGAGAAAGATAATGTGAATTTACAGAAAATATGCTCTCAGTTTAGCTTATAGATCACCTTCCAAACCTCTGTGGGAAAAGCATGAGAAAATTGTTTACTCTCAAACATGATTCATGATATCACAGCAGAAGGCTTTTTCACATGGCAAAATCACCTTAGAACACACCACAATTCCTAAAATGAGTATGGTACCATCAACAAATGATTTATAATGTAACTAAAGTCTTAAAACCTTCTATTAACTGCAATGATTTTTAATGAGGTGCTATCATGTATATTGGTCCCAAGATGGCTGACAACACTTCTTGGATGAAGTACTGACAGCCAATCAGATCTCACGATGAGGTGTGTGGTTAGGCTCCGCCCAGATATATCTATCTTTTTAACTCTAATTTTCTCAGGAACTACTGAACGGATTTACACCATTTAAGCAAAAGGCACGAGTCTGAATTGAGGACTACCTCTTTGCCAAATTTGGTGTAATTCCGTTCAGCAGTTCGGGCTGTAGCTGCGTCAACAGGTCCTATGGGAAAATGCATGGGGAAAACGTGTTTTGGGACCCCCCTTTTTTCTCGGCCCCTGCTTGACGAATCACCGTGAATTTTCAGGACAGGAGCGGACCGGAGCTGGCCAAAAGTATGGAAAATTTCGCAAAGATTCGTCAATCGGCACCAACGTTATTCCAAATAGAATGTTGCGGATTTCCTATGGAAAATAGGTCCTAACTATAACTACCTACTGGTGACTGCCTGTAGGTAATATATATATATATATATATATATATATTCACTGAAAAAACCATAGGTTTCAGGGGTGTTATAGTTAGCTGGACTTTTCACTTGTACAAAACCATTGAAATTCCCCCGTTATAGTTAGTTCAGCTAACTATAACTCGCGCGCCCGCAATGCACTGCTGATGACGTCACATATTACATCACTCATGACATGGTCAGTGACATCACTCATGACATCACTGATGACATCTCAAATGACATCACTGATGACATCACTGATGACATCATCCAGTGAATGTGTGTTTTTCTGAAAATTAAATATGTTTTATATATGTATATCTCAAGGTCGATGGAAGAATAAATGGGTATATAAGTGTCTAAATGGATGATTTGTTTTTGAAAAATTGATTGTGTAACTGACTGATTAAGTGTATCATAGTGAATACATGGCTTAGTGAGTAATGTTTAAATATGTAAATATCTGTATCAGTCTCTCACTTTGTGTATAAGTGGCTGCATGGGTTGGTGAGTAGCTACATGGGTGTCTATATAGGTTATTAGTTGGTTTTTTGAGTATCAGTCTGAGTGTCTGCATGGTTCGGTGGGGGGTATTACGTAGTGCATAGGTGCATGAATGAGTGACTCACTGTTTGTATGTGTTGAACACAGCATGTGTGCAGGACTGTATGGGTGGATGAGTGTGTGTATGGGTGTGTTAGTGAGTGAATGACTGTCTCAATAGTGTCTTTATGAGTAACTACATATGTTTTAAACTAGTATATGTGACTATTGGTGTATATATGTGAGTATATGTGAGAGTGAGAGATTGAAAGAGTTCCTGTATGAATAAGTATGTGTTTCTATAAGTGATTGTTTAAAAGACTAAGTATGTGTAAGTTTCCGTAGAAGTAAGTATGGTGGTGTGTGTATAACTGTATATGCAAGTAAATGTATGTTTGATTCTTTATTAGCATGAGTGACTATGTGTGTGAGTAACTCTATGGATGAGTGGCATTGTGTAACAGGATGTATAGGTGTATGAGTACATATGATGAGTGAGTACATGTATGAGTGACTGTATAGGACTGTTGGTGAATGAGTGGATGTGTATGTGGATCTTAGAATTACTGAAGAGGTTGTTGTAACTGGTATTGGTATGTCCATTGTTTTGAAAATTTTAGTCTCTATTTTTGAATGTGTGTATCAAAGGTTATATTAGGGTGAGAGGAGGTCTGCCACTCTATCACAAGGATGATGTCATCAGTGATGTCATCAGTGATGTCATTTGAGATGTCATCAGTGATGTCATGAGTGATGTCACTGACCATGTCATGAGTGATGTAATATGTGACGTCATCAGCAGTGCATTGCGGGCGCGCGAGTTATAGTTAGCTGAACTAACTATAACGGGGGAATTTCAATGGTTTTGTACAAGTGAAAAGTCCAGCTAACTATAACACCCCTGAAACCTATGGTTTTTTCAGTGAATTTCTGAGGTTTTTTAAATGCTAATTCCTAACTATAACGTGCCTGAAACCTATGGTTTTTTCTGTGAATTTCAAAGGTTTTTTAAATGCTAATTTCTAACTATGCCTACAGAGATAGGACATGGGAAGAAAGAAGAAAAAATGCACAGAAAGAAACAAAAGAAGTGCAGAAAGAAGCAACAGAAGTCCTCAAATACGAAGATAAGTGCAGGAAGAAGGATAACGTGCAGAAAGAACAAAAAGAAGAGCAGAAAGAAGCCTTGTTGCAAAATCATCCTGTACCCTCAACTTTTTCAGACGGATACTGGTGGTAACTGAGTCTGACTAACCAGTCCTAGAGCCAGTGCTATGTTAAAAGACACTTAGAATACAGTGAAAACACCTACATACACTAGGGAACATTATGCGTTGGGGTCCCCCTGTGATTAGCATGACCTCCTCTGTAAGCCCCTAGTGTATAATAGGGCATGGGGATTAAAACTACCTCTTAAAACAGGCCACAGGGCGTTTTTGCACACGTTAACTCAGGCCCCGTCCCCTCCCTTCACCACTGTGTAAACACGCCCTGTGTCCATTTTTAGTTGGGAGATTAAGTTCATTTGAATCCTGAGGGTCCCTAGGGTCCAACTAGCCCACTAGGTACCTCCAGTAAGTGCCACAGAGCTGCGTTGCAGAGAGGTGTAAAAAGTGGCACGGCCTGGACCACCTCTCTGCAATGCAGCTCAGTGGCGCTTACTGGAAGCACTTGGTGGGCTAGTCCGCCCCCAGGGGCCCTCAGTATTGAAGGGAAATTATATCCCCAATTTAAAACGTGCCATAGTGCGTGTTTGCACACGTCACCTCAGGCCCCGTCCCCTCCCTTCACCACTGTGTAAACGCGCCCTGTGGCTGTTCTAAGTTGAGAGATTAAGTCCCCCTGAATCCTAAGGGTCCCTAGGGTCAAACTAGACCACTAGGTACCTCCAGTAAGCGCCACAGAGCTGCGTTGCAGAGAGGTGTAAAAAGGGGCTCGGCCTCAGAACACCTGGCTGCAGCGCAGCTCCCTGGCGCATACTGGAGATGCCTGTTGGGGGCGCGTTTGCAGAGTGCTGCACGGAGGGGGCATGGCCTCCGGCACGATGCCAGTCTTTTATTTATTTTAGTTTTTTAAGAAGGGGGGCTGTTTGGTTCCCCTTCTTATTCTAATTTATTGGCCCTGATGACCCCATCCCCCAGGGCCAGTCTCCTAATTATATTTTTTTGACCCCAATCCCCAGGGCCGGCCACTGTTTTTTATTATTTTTAAAAAATATATATTTATAGACACACCTAGGACATGCTGGACAAACCGTACGTACCTATCACCATGACGATTTGCGTGATATTCATTAAAAGGCGACTATGCATGCAATGAATCCACGTGGAATGTATTTACACCACTAGTGAAGCTCTGACATGTCTGATGCCCTACCGTGCCTAATCCTGGTAGACACCCTTGTCGTTTATTTATACAAACATGGGTAGCTATTGACGGGCACATTTAATACACATGCACACCAAGCCATTCAAAGGGGATTCGACAAAAATTCGACCAAAACTATGCAAGAAACCCCCCTCACGGTTAATAAAACACACATCCACTGCCGGATGTGTAATACTTTTTATTTTACTCTCTGGAAAGGGGACGAACATCACTTGAGAGTCACAGCGTGCTCCTGACAGAGCCCAATGCTGTGTTACACCCACCATTGCCTGCCGAGTGCCACACACCTCTGTGTTGTATTCCACTAGCTAGTGCATATGCTATGACACTCTCTAGCCCATGTGCACTGTAACACCACCCCGTGAATATGTCATGCCACACTTGTCTTCGCACGGGTTATATTGCCCCATCTAACGTGCCTTTCTCGATGCCTATGTTATAACGCACAGTGCTATGCCATACATATTACAATCTGGGATCCATATCTTTGTCACAGTGCATATGCAACGTTACACTCCCCAGCACATATTTTATATTACAACTTTAGAGACTAGTTAGGTTACACAACACTGCCCTGTGCATATTACACTCCAAGGCGCATATCGCATAGCACGCGCTAGTGCCTGTGCTATCTCGCGCTCTCCCATGAATCTGTCATTGCGCACAATGTATTGCATATTATATTTCACGCCCGGTTCATCTTATATCACACTTTTTGGTGCATAGTTTATACCATACACTATATCTAGTTTTCATTTTCAATCGTGCTCTCAGGACTATGTTCTATATAACACTGTGTTCACCTACCCTTTTCACGGGCATTACATTTTGCGATAGGGGGTGGAGGGTCAGGGGGTGTTTCTGCCAAGTGAGCCCGGAGTCAAAGTCACAAACGTCCTCTTCTTCCTGAATAAAAGTGAGATTATGCTGCATACTTGTTCATATTTTAAGTAGTTCGCACAGACACAATGTTTTAAAAACAATAAAGTTCCTAATACCCGCCTTCTCTGAACAGTTAGCTTGCTGCCCCATCCCCTTCCTCCCTATCCTCTGTTGTGTGAATCCATGGACTAGCCTCCTCCCTCCTGCCATGCATGGTCTGATGTGCTGCCACTGCCCTCAATTTAGTATGATGTACCAGTCCACTCCTCCTGCCCTCCATTGCCCAATTCTATGCCCCATCATTGACCTCCTGCTTAAACTCTGTGCTTAGCTTGCTGCCCCTATTCTCCTTCCCCCTGCCCTCCGATGTCTTTGTGCATGCCCCTGCTCCATCCTTTTTGCCCACCATGTCCCATGGACCTGCCACTCCTATCTACTCTGAGTGTTCTGTTGAGCTGCCACTCCCCTCCCACCTGCCTAGCATTGTCAGATGACTGTAACCTGTCCCTGCCACCTCCACCCTGCCTGTCCACATGCCATGTCCCTATCCTCTTCCTCCTGTCCTACATGGTCCATTGTACTGCCACACCCTTCTGCCCTCCCTGGTCTGTTGTGCTGCAACTGCTCCACCTGCCTGCCCCGTGTGGTCTGTTGTGAGGTCCCTTCCCCTGAACTTTCTTGTCTGTGCACAGGTCCTGACCCTTCCTTCTATCCTCCATCGTCCTTTGTGCATGCCCCTCCACCCTCCTTCTTGCCCATCATAGCCATTGTGCTGCCACTAACCCTCCCACTTGCCATGCATGGTCTTCTGTGCTGCCATGGCCCCTCCCACCTTCCCTGTGTGGTCAGTTAGCTGCCCCTGACCCCCTCCCACCTTCCCTCCATGGTCTGTGTGTATGCCATCACAGTCTCACTGTTGCTCTTCATGGTGTGTCTTGCTTCTAGTGCCCATCCTGCCTGACCTCCATGGCTATCTTGCTGCTCCTGCCCTGCCCCCTTGCCCCCAGCCCTACTCCCTCCCTCCTGGCTTGTCTGTTCCATTGTAATGCCCCTGATCTGTCCCTCCTGCCCTTTATGGTCTGTTATATTGCAGCTTTCTCTCCTGTCTGTCCATTATGGTCAGCTAGCTACCATTGCCTCTTGCCCCTCTGTTCTCTGTTGTCCATGTGCATGGTCCTGTCCCCTCCCTCTTGCTTTCTATGGATTGTTGTGCTGCACTCCCGTCCTGCATGCCCTGTGTGGTGTATTGTGCTGCTGCAAACCCTGATGCCTGCCCTGCAGGGTCAGTTTGGTGCACCTCTCCATGTCCCTCCTGTCCTCTGTTATCCAAGTCCATGTCCCTATCCCATTTCCTTCCATGATCCAATGTACCATACTTGCGAACATTTTGAACTTGGTAAGAGGGAGATTTTGAAAAAAAACTGGGGTATTGATTTTCCCCTTTGAGTTACATTGAAAAAGAGGATATTGTAGACAGGAGACAGATCAAATAAAGCCCATTTGAGCTTAAAAACATTGGACGTTTCCTGGCTGAATCGGGTCTGTTGGCATGTATGGTTGTACTACCATTGCCTCTTCCTTCTGCCCACAATGGTCTATTACATTGCCACAGCCTTGAAGGAGGGTAGATTTTGTATCACAGGGGGCCCCTGGCCCGTTCTGTCCACACCTGAAGTATGAGACCCTTGTCCTTGCCCTGCCAGCTGCATTTGTAGGCCGTATTAAATTGACCAGCGGGTCCTGTGTTGCTATATAATTATCCTGAGACATCCTTACCACTCAGCCAGCATAAAACCCCTGTGTAGGCCCTTCTGTTCAATATGTAGGCCTCTTTGTTAAATTGACCATAGCTCTGCAATTTTAGTGTATAGCAGTCTGAAGGCAGGTCTGCGAGGCCTTCTGATCCAAACTAGTAGCCCCCACCCTACCCGAGTGCTCCGTGCTCGGTATCAAAGTTCAACATCCCCCTGAAGCTGTCGACATACAGTAGGCTGCATCCTGGACTGGTACTTGCTTCCTGGGCAGGTTTCCCGCTTTTAAGGAAGTGGCAACCGCAGAGCGTCAAGTTAGGAGAACTGAGGAGATTTTATACATGAATATATTGAATTCCCGTACAATACCCATTATTTTCTGCTTGCTCTATGGAACTTACGATAAGCGATTGGCCTGAGAGACTGACCTTTTCACCCAGTCCATTGTCAGCATTAAGTGGGTAAATGACGAAATGTCTGGTAAAATCTGCAGACGAAGCTTTTGGGTAGCATACGTAGGTAGATGTAGCGTGCAAAGGAGCCCACAAAATGATATAAAAAGGGAGCACCCACAGATATCGACGGACTACCTCGCCGTCTGTATGTATGTTAACAGGCAGTGCAGGTTTTCCCCAAGAGCTGGGAGCTCTTGTCTTCCTTTGCTTAAAATGTCTTGCTCTGCTTTGCTTGAAGTATCTTATTCTATTTTACCTATATGAAATATCATGTTATGTTTAACCATTGTTCTCTTTACTTTTGCATTTAAAAGATTTTGTATTGTAATTGCAGGAATGCTTGCTCTAAGAGTAAACGTGAGTGTTCCTAGGTAACATTTTCCTTGGTGTAACTTGTTTCTCATGATGCATTTATAGATGTGTTTTCTCTCTCTCTCTGTCAGTACATTAATTGAGATACAGAGAATATTATGACAGCTGTATGATTATCTGGATTCTGTATTTTGTACTTTATGTCTCTATTCTGCGGTTTCTTTGAAGTTGCATCTTCTCATTAAACTGCCATTGTATTCTGCCTCCAATTCCATGTCTCATATGTCTGTTTTCTTCATTTTTGGAGCAAGCGTTCCTAGGCACCCCGGCTCAAATTAAGGTGCCCCTTTTGTCCCTGACTCACTCTCCTGCTCAGTTCTGTGGTGGCTCCCGGGGATCTGGGGACCGCCCCTAGCTTCCTTGACCCGTAATAGATCTTCCCTCCAACAGCCTCTCTTGCAAGTCCTGTATTGTTGGTTTGTTGCCCCTGCCCCCCTTTCCACTGCCCTCCATAGTCTGTTGTGCTTCCACGGCCCTTCCTGCCTGCTCAGTGTGGTTAAATTGTTGCCTTTGCACCCTCCTACCTGCCTTCAATTTTCAGAGTCCGTGCCCCTGGCCTCTGCCTCTCAACAGTATCCTAATGAACAACTAGATTGCTAACATTCTATATTTATTACAAAAGTGTGGAACGCCTGACATCATCTTGATGTAATCAAAACTGTAATACCTAGAGCATTTCCTTTAGAAATTACATATATGAGAGGGTCTTATTGGCATCAAAATTATGGTTAGTGCTATAAAAGACTAAAATAAGGACATATTTTCTGAGTTTTCAAATAGCGACAAAGCACTTTTAAATTATTTGTTATCTTTATGTTTTTTTATCCAGTTGACCACTTGATTAAATGTTGCACTTAGGGGAGAGGATGTGGTGTTACTTCCAGAACTGCAGACTTTGCAACTGGGGAACCAGGTTGAAGTTTCTGCTTCAGCTCGACATTCTGTGATTCTGGTCAAATCACTTAGTCTCCCCATGTCTACAACCAAAATGAATTTGTTCTTGTGTGATGTAACCAATGCTCATGTAAAGCACTCCAATACCTGACAAGTCTGCACTATATAACACTGCAAAAACACAAAATAATAAGTGTTTTGCACACTTCTGTCATTGGGCTATATTTGGGCTACATCTGGGTGATTTTGGGCTACATTTGGGCTCTTTTGTCTCCGGTGGCCATCTTGGGAGATTTATTTGTTATGAAGTTTCCTAATTTCCTCATGTACTGCAGTCTCCTCAGTAGGAAATGCTTTCAGTTTTTTACTTTGATTCCATCATGAAGGTATTCAGATATGTCACACATTTGCCATAAATTCTGAATGTTAGCACTCTTTTTGCTCATTAGATCACTGTAGTAAAGCTACTGCTCACCAGGGAAAACTGCTGCTGGTATTGAAAGTGCATGTTTCAGTCTGCATGTCAGAATTTTTTAATGAAATAGAAGAGGATTTGAGAAGTCACTCAAAATGTGCCCTAATTTTTCTTTCTGCAGCACTAATCATACTTTTTATGGAAAAATGAACCCCCTCATTTTGTTCCTTTTTAAATTAAATGTTTTAAGAGTTACCACTTTAATCCAAGCAAGATGGCTTCAGGTGTGCCATACGTTTATCATAAGTAGGACTGTTAGCGCTCTAGTAGTTCTTTGGAACACTCTGGGAAGCTGCAGTAGAACACAAAGGAATCAACTGACAGTCTCTGCCCTTGTTGGATGTACATGTTTTACTGAGAATGTCAGACTTCATTCTCACATGACTGAGAAAGATAATGTGAATTTACAGAAAATAAGCTCTCAGTTTAGCCTATAGATCACCTTCCAAACCTCTGTGGTAAAAGCATGAGAAAATATTTTTCTCTCAATCATGATATCCCAGCAGAAGGCTTTTTCACATGGTGAAATCACCTTAGAACATACCACAATTCCTAAAATGAGTATGGTACCATCAACAAATGATTTATAATGTAACTAAAGTCTTAAAACCTTCTATTAACTACAATGCTTTTTAATGAGGTGCTATCATGTATATTGGTCCCAAGATGGCTGCCAACACTTCTTGGATGAACTGCTGACAGCCAATCAGATCTCAGGATGAGATGTGTGGTTAGGCTCCGCCCACATATATATATGCTTTTAAATGCTATTTTCTCAGGAAATACTGAACAGATTTACACCAGACCTGCAAAAGGCACTTCCTTGACCTTATGGCTACCTCTCTGCCAAATTACAAGTAATTCTGTTCAGCCGTTCGGGCTGTAGCTGTGTCTAAAGGTCCTATGGAAAAATGCATGGGGAAAACGCGTTTTGGGACCCCCCTTTTTTCTCGGCCCCTGCTTGACGAATCCCCCCGAGACTTTCAGGGTAGGAGCGGAGCGTAGCGCCCCACCTATTTTGAAAATTTCGCGAGGATTCGTCGACCGGCGCCAAAGTTATTCCAAATAGAATGTTGCGGATTTCCTATGGAAACAGGGTCCTAACTATATCTACCTACTGGCGACCGCCAGTAGGTAATATATATATATATATATATATATATATATATATATATACATATACAACTGACAAATAAAACCTGAATTTGTCAAAACACGGCATCGTCAATCCTTGATGATCAAGTTGATGTGAGCAAAATACTGTATCGAGCTTGGGTAATCCGGAGTGACGACGCACCCTCTGTTCTTGCGTGCGGTGGCTGCTACACAAGTAAAGGAGGAGAAGAAATATATATATATATATATTATCTACTGGCGGTCGCCAGTAGATAGTTATAGTTAGGACCGTGTTTCCATAGGAAATCTGAAAATTCTATTTTGAATAACTTTGGCGCCGGTTGACGAATCCTCGCGAAATTTTCAAAACTAATTGGGCGCTCCGCTCAGCTCCTACCCTGAAAGTCTCGGGGTGATTCGTCAAGCGGGGGCTGAGAAAAAAGGGGGGTCCCAAAACGCGTTTTCCCCATGCATTTTCCCATAGGACCTTTAGTCGAAGGTACAGCCCGAACGGCTGAACAGAATTACTTGAAATTTGGCAAAGAGGTAGTCCTAAGGTCAGGCATGTGCCTTTTGCATATATGGAGTCAATCTGTTCAGTATTTCCTGAGAAAATTGCAGTTAAAAGTACATAAATATCTAGAGGCGCACACCGTGTGCACACGGTGCGCGCACCCTGACGTGCGCGAGCGTAATTCTGATTGGTGGTTACATGTCAGTCAACGTTTGAATTAGTCGAAATCAGGAAGTGTCATCCGCCATTTTGTTTGTTTTGGGTGCGTCAGTGAAAAAGAGAGGTGGCGAACGTGAAAAGGGGGCAGGGTAGAGAGTTCCTGTCCCCCTAGCCTTTGTCAGGGGGTCCCTGAAGGACCCCAAAGGGTGAAAAAAACATTTTATTTTTTGTAAAAAAAATCGCGGGGTGCACGCACGGTGAAAAACCTTTTAAAAAATATATAATAATACATACATAACTTAGCTTTTAAAAAACCGTACAAATTCACTAAAAAAAACATAGGTTTCACACACGTTATAGTTAGGAATTAGCAATTAAAAAACCTTGCAATTTCACTTAAAATACCATAGGTTTCACACATGTTATAGTTAGGTGGACATTTCACTCGTAAAAAACCAATGAAATTCCCCCGTTATAGTTAGTTGAGATAACTATAACTCGCGCGACCGCCACTCTATCACAAGGATGATGTCATCAGTGATGGCATGAGTGATGCCACTGACCATGTCATGAGTGATGTAATATGTGACGTCACGAGCAGAGGATTGCGGGCACGCAAGTTATAGTTATCTCAACTAACTATAACGGGGGAATTTCATTGGTTTTTTACGAGTGAAATGTCCACCTAACTATAACATGTGTGAAACCTATGGTTTTTTAAGTGAATATATATATATATATATATATATATATATACATGCGTACACCCACACATAGTTGAGATGGGTGGAGATATATATATATAAAATTTTCAGGATAGGAGCGGACCGGAGCTAGCCAAAAGTTTGGAAAATTTCGCAAAGATTCATCAATCGGCGCCAACGTTATTCCAAATAGAATGTTGCGGATTTCCTATGGAAAATAGGTCCTAACTATAACTACCTACTGGCGACTGCCAGTAGGTAATATATATATATATATATATACAATTATAGGTATACTTCGTTTTCGAAATAAACATCCAGCACTCCAGAGTTAAAGTTTTGGCACTCGGTCTTTTATTCTCCATGAACGAGGAAAAACATCAACGCGTTTCAGCAGACTCACGCTGCCTTGTTCACGATATTTGTGCGCCATTTTTTTGTCAATAAAGTACCCAACATTTGGTAAGCAACATCAACGAGGGACTTGACACATTATATCACAGTCTCTGCTCGGTACACTTCGGCCGCCATTTCTTAACATGTACATTTCTTTAACCATGTTTTTGTGTTGCACAGCTTATCCATTATCTTATTATCCCTTACTATTCCCTCGGAAGTCATATTCGAGAATATTATTTCTCTAAATATTGTGCAGAGAATGCTGGGAAAATAAAGTGTAAATGCAAACTAACAGTCGTATTTGGCAAGTGCCTTAATACATTATCGTTTAAAGTGCTAGTGCTTATTGTGCAAATTACGCCATAGGTCCGTATTCTAGTAAAAACAAATAATTAATGTATGTAACTAGTTATTAGATATCTACTGTTAGTGCAAAGTCAACATCATTTTCTTATACATTCCATACAAGAATTGATTAATCGATATAATTTATCCTAATGAAAATTATATCATAATTATATATATATATATACATATATATATATATATATATATATATATATATATATATATATATATATATATATATATATAGTTGGACATTTCGCACGTACAAAACCATTGAAATTCCCCCGTTATAGTTAGTTCAGCTAACTATAACTTGCGCGCCCGCAATGCACTGCTGATGAGGTCACATATTACATCACTCATGACATGGCCAGCGACATCACTCATGACATCACTGATGACATGACTGATGAAAGGTTTTTTAAATGCTAATTTCAAACTATGCCTACAGAGATAGGACATGTGAAGAAAGAAGAAAAAACGCACAGAAAGAAAAAAAAGATATGCAGAAAGAAGCGACAGAAGTCCTCAAAGACGAAGAAAAGTGCAGGAAGAAGGAAAACGTGCAGAAAGAACAAACCGAAGAGCAAAAAAAAGCCTTGTTGCAAAATCATCCTGTACCCTCAACTTTTTCAGACGGATACTGGTGGTAACTGAGTCTGACTAACCAGTCCTAGAGCCAGTGCTATGTTAAAAGACACTTAGAATGCAGTGAAAACACCTACATACACTAGGGAACACTATGGGTTGGAGTCTCCCTGTGATTAGCATGACCTCCTCTGTAAGCCCCTAGTATATTATAGGGCAGGGGGATTAAAACTACCTCTCAAAACGCGCCACGGGGTGCGTTTGCACACTGATGAAGGGATTGGGAGCCTGAGGTGATATGTGTGCAAACACACCCTGTGGGCGTTTTAAGTTGGTGGATAAAGTCCCCTTGAATCCTGAGGGTCCCTGGGGACCAACTAACTCACAAGGTATTTCTACTAAGCGCCTCAGAGCTGCATGGCAGAGAGGTGTAAAAAGGAGCACGGTCTCGGACCACGTCTCTGCAGCGCAGCGCAGTGGCGCTTACTGGAAGCACCTGGTGGACTAGTTGGCCCCCTCAGGATTGAAGTGGAATTATTTCCCCAACTTAAAAGGCGCCACAGGGCGTGTTTGCAGACGTCACCTCAGGCTCCCTCCCCTCCCTTCACCACTGTGTAAAGGCACCCTGTGGCCATTTTGATTTGGAAGATTAGGTCCCCTTGAATCCAGGGGGGCCGATTCACAGAACTAACTTAAGACAAAATCCTAAACTTACTACTTTTGGTATTCACAGAAGTTAGGATTTTGTCTTAAGTTTGTCTTAAGACAAACTTACGACAGACTTAAGACAGTCTTAGGACAGAATTAAGACAGTCTTAAGACAGACTTAAGACAGTCTTAAGACAGACTTAAGACAAACTTAAGACAGACTTAAGACAGACTTAAGACAAAATCCTAACTTAAGTCTGTCTTAAGTCTGTCTTAAGTCTGTCTTAAGTCTGTCTTAAGTCTGTCTTAAGTTTGTCTTAATTCTGTCTTAAGACTGTCTTAAGTCTGTCTTAAGACTATCTTAAGTCTGTCCTAAGACTGTCTTAAGTCTGTCGTAAGTTTGTCTTAAGACAAACTTAAGACAAAATCCTAACTTCTGTGAATACCAAAAGTAGTAAGTTTAGGATTTTGTCTTAAGTTAGTTCTGTGAATCGGGCCCTGAGGGTTCCTAGGGTCGAACTAGCCCACTAGGTACCTCCAGTAAGTGCCACAGAGCTGCGTTGCAGAGAGGTGTAAAAAGGGGTACGGCCTGGACCACTTCTTTGCAACGCAGTGTAGTGGCGCTTACTGGAAGCACCTGGTGGGCTAGTTACCCCCAGGGGCCCTCAGGACTGAAGGGGAATTATTTCTCCAACTTAAAATGTGCCACAGGGCGTGTTTGCACACGTCACCTCAGGCTCTGTCCCCTCCCTTTCCCACTGTGTAAACACGCCCTGTGTCTGTTTTAAGTTGAGAGATTAAGTCCCCTTGAATCCTGAAGGTTCCTAGGGTCAAACTAGTCCACTAGGTACCTCCAGTAAGCACCGTTGCAGAGAGGTATAAAAAGGTGCACGGCCTGGACCACCTCTCTGCAACGCAGCTCAATGGCGCTACAGGAAGCACAGCGCGTGTTTGCACACGTCACCTCAGGCCCCGTCACCTCCCTTCACCACTGTGTAAACATGCCCTGTGGCCATTCTAAGTTGAGAGATTAAGTCCCCTTGAATCCTAAGGGTCCCTAGGCTCAAGCTAGCCCACTAGGTACCTCCAGTAAGTGCAACAGAGCTGCGTTGCAGAGAGCTGTAAAAAGGGGCGTGGCCTCTGAACACCTGTCTGCAACGCAGCTCCCTGGCGCATACTGGAGATACCTGTTGGGCTAGTTGGTCCTCAGGGACCCTCAGTATTGAAAGAGAATTAATTCCCCAACTTACAACTCGCTACGGGGCACGTTTGCACAATGGTGAACGAAGGTGGCGTGGCCTGAGGTGACATGTCTGCAAACACGTCCTGTGGCGCGTTTTAAGTTGGACAATTAATTACTCCTCAATCCTGAGGGTCCCTGGGGGCCAACTAGCCCACCAGGTACCTCCAGTATGCGCCAGAGAGATGTGTTGCAGAGAGGTGTTCAAAGGACATGCCCCTTTTTACAGCTCTCTGCAACACAGCTCTGTGGCGCTTACTTTGCCTCCTTTATGCGTTTTGTGCATTTTTTTCTCTGCTTTCTTGTGCCTTGGTTCTACCGAGGCACAAGATGGCTGCCAACACTTCCTGATTTGGTGTGTTAACAGCCAATTAGCATATAGCTCGAGATCGGGAGGGTGTGCGGATCCTGCGCGGCCAGAGATATATGTGATTTTACTTTTGATTTTCTCAGCAACTACTGAATGGATTTACACCACCTTTCTGAACCAAGGGCTACCTCTTTGCCAAATTTGGTGTAATTCCGTTCAGCAGTTCGGGCTGTAGCCGCAGCTAAAGATTCTTATGGAAAATTGCATGGGGAAAACACGTTTTGGGACCCCCCCTTATTTATCGGTCCCGCTTGACGAATCACCCTGAAACTTTCAGGATATGAGCGAATCGGAGCGCCCCACGAGTTTTGAAACTTTCGCGAAGATTCGTCGACCGGCGCCAAAGTTATTGTAAATGGAATGTTGCGGATTTCCTATGGATAATAGGTCCTAACTATAACTACCTACTGCAGACCGCCAGTATGTAATATATATATATATATACATATATACATATATATTTACATCCATCTCAACTCTTTCCTAAGAACGTTCACAGCGGTGGTCAAGAACAATGGGGTGGTCGCAAAATGTTGATTTTCCATAAGAATATTTCCTCCACGATACAGTAAAAAATGACCCAATGAAGTTAAACTAAATTGAACAAAAGTTAAAACTTTACTCAGAAAGAGTGTTTTTGTGAGTTGATGTAAATCCATTCACCTGTTTTTGTGAAATTCACACTTAAAGGTGTGGTGCTCAAAATCAATCCTAGGTGGAGTTTGCCGAGTTTTACTCCGCAGACCTCTTTGAAGTGCCACCTCTGCATTCCGCCGAGTTCCACCAGCGGGGGAGTCTGCTAATTGACACTGCTCGCACTGATTTTTAGCAAGGGGAGTTTGTCCTGTGCTTTAAAATCAGCGTTAACTGCACTACATGTTGTACCAGAGGACACTGCTGCTTCTTTCAGCTCGAGTAGACATTCTACTTGAGTGGCAGCTTCCTCAACGCGAATGGCAGATTTCTCAACGCGAGTGGTTGTGAACTTGAAACCTGTCGTGACCTGCCGCGACCAGCCACAATGAGAAATCTCACCGGGAGGAGGTCTAGAGCGTGATTTTTTCTCATGAGTGCTCGCCAACTCAATAAGCCACTCAAGAGACAAAATGCTGCATCACTTTGCTGAGGTTTTTGGAACTCCGCACTCTGCGTGGAGCACAGAGTGGGCAAAATTCTGCAAACTCCGCCGGCGGAGCAGAATTCTTCACCCATCCCTACTCAAAATGAGCTTGAAGAGGTTAAAAAGTTTGATATATCTGACATTTCGGGCCCCACAGGAGTCCTGTAGTACCATAAATCCACAAAATAGGGGTGTTTGATAGCTTTCACTCCCTTTGCCCCTTTCAGGACTTGGGGCCTGTGCCAGTTCCATACTATTGAATGATCTGATTGTCTGCTCACAAGCCAGAGAAAATATAGGGCTCAGACCCCCCAGCCTACAATGTAAAACACAGAATACATTTTGAGCTGCTTGTAATGCATACTCCTGCACTGGATTTGGTTGTAGTGCCTGGCCAGGAGCACAGCAGATAATTACAGGGCCTGTGTGTGAGGGAGCTGGCTGTTTATATTTTAAAAAAAGCAAAAAACGGAAATTTACAGAAAAAGTCACAGTTTAAAGTGACATTACAATTAGATAAAGTAATAAGATTTTACATTAAAAAAGATCTTGGAATTCATTGGAAAAACACGGTCATTAAAATAATGTTATGGTTATATGTCAAAATAAAGTAAAAATTAATGTTTAAAAAACAAAAATACACTGAAATTCCCAGTTGTAATTTACAGGACTAAACATAAATTGTGTGACTGCTGTACACTCTTTCTGACCTCACATATCACATCACTTATATGTGTTAATTTACATAATTGATCGCATCACTGGTGACAACTCAAATGTCTTCATTGATGACATCACTCATTATTTCATACAGTCATTGTGTCTGCATGCTAAAAGGTTTGTGGACTTAATGTAAAGTCATTCTACATGCTGTACCTGTGGCCAATGTTCTATCAGCAGTCATGTAATATTGGAGAAAACCTTTGACTAAGGAACTTTGCACAAAATCACGGTATGATGGGGTTGAAGCATTAGTGGCAGCTCCTATGGGGGCACTGCAGTATGTTGCAGGAGGGCTATCCTGGGGCCCGCAGGAGAACTATGGTACCAGCAACTTGCGGGGTGGGGGAGAGTGGGCCCCCGAGTCCTGTAATTTAGTTTATTCAGTTACGTCCAGTCAATGATGTTGTTCAGTACAGTAGTACCAGTCCTGGTCCAGTGGTAGTAAAAGTGATAACAGGAGAAACACCTTCCTAATCAGATGGTCCTATATTATACATTTTCAGCTCCTCAGGATTTGCATGGGACTTGAGTGGGACTCCCGCGGAACCAACCATTCCAATATATCAGGCTTTTTAATCCCTTCAAGCCCAAAGCGAGCAATTCTTTAAACTTAAATTTTTCAAAAACAGCTGAACAGTTTTACACCAGATGACAAAAAACATGCTTTCCGAGTAAAGTTTGAACCCTTTTGGCAAATTTGGGGTAAGTCCTTTGAGGCATTTTTTCAGTATCATAGAGAACCTTTTCCAATGGTCATTAACATGAGAAATCATTATTTCCCTGTTTCTTGACAGATAGACACAAAACTTTACAGGAAGGAACTGGGCGGATAAAATAGTTTTAAAGGTTTGAGCAGATTTTTCAAATGGCACCGAAAAACTCTGACCTAACTATAACTGCAAAGTAGTATTGTCACTGGGTAAAATAAATATGAATATAATTCACCATTATTTAAAGACATATATCTCATTTCAACTTACCTGGGATGGAAATAATTCCTTCTGAAAAGTTCTTAATTTACAATACATTTATATAAACATGACTGGCCTAGTCCTGCCACCTTGATTCAAAGCAGGTTGAGCAGGTCCATTTCCCGCTCAATGATATCAGCCCAATGGTGCATCACCGGCCCCTGGGTGTGGTAGAACTTGGTATGATGGTGCATGCTGTGCTACATGCTCCCGAACCACAGCTTGCACTTCTCCTTGGTGTATCCATTGCTGAGCCTGTCACCTTCTGTCAGTATGAGGAAAAGGTGTAAAAAGTCAGCACTGCAAGCCCCACCTTGCTAAAAATGTGGCAGAGCATTACCCCTCACACTTTAGTCGACCATAGATTGAGTCAGAGAGTGCACGGTGCTGCTTCGAGACAAAAATAGGTACAAAATAGATAAAACAGGAGCAAAAAACAGAAAAAAGCTCAGGGGCTGTCAAATGGAAACATAAATGAAAACAAGGTTGAAAAAGGTCTGAGGAGGACAAGAATGGGTAAATGGAGGTGAATGAGACAATGAACCGCAGCTGCATTTCGCATACTTACACGTCATTTTTGGGTAACTTTGCATCATTTTCGAAAAATAAGTTACCTCAATTTTGCACTCTCCAAATGAATAGCAAGGCATTATTAAGTGGTTTTAGCGTAGGAATAACTTGCATTAATTATGATTAACTATACATTTTTGATTCAAAATAGAGCATGGTATGTCATTTTAGTCCAATGTCAAGGATTATATCAAGGACTAACTCAATTATTAATGATACCAAACCTGAAATGCTGGCTAGAGCTGTAGGTGAATAGATTTAATTAGTGAAAGGTCTTTTACCAACTCTTGGCAGAAATGATATAATGCGTTCTGGAATATTGGAGCAGAATGATTGCACAGTGTTTCACTTTGCTGTCTTCAGTGTAGGTCAAAACATTCTCATGTCCTAATATCAGTAGCGGCTCCTGGAGGGAGTGCTGCGGGGGGGCGGGGCAGGGGAGGAGCAGGGTGGGGAGGCAGTAAACTACGGCATAAGGCCGAACAGAGGTAATTAAACAAAAAAATAAATAAAACAAATTTCATTGCGGGCGCTGCATTGCCAAATGCGATGCAGCACGCCCAACGGAATTTGTTTTATTTTTTAATTTGTTCACTTACCTCCGTTCGGCCGTATGCCGTAGTTTACTACCCCCACACTACTCCTCCCCCGCCCACCACCCCGCAGCACTCCCTCCAGGAGCCGCTACTGCCTAATAGTGAATTTTTGCTCTCTACCATGTTATATGCCCTTGATACCAGTGAGTTTCCACAAGAAGAGAGTGCATATCTCATAACAGATTTCTCCTGATGCTGAAAAGGTGTCATACTAAGAGCACCTTGTAGCAATGACAACATAATGTTCTAAATTAAATAGAAACAAACTAAAAGATCAGTATTATATCCGACCAGTGGAAACCATCTACCAACTATTATTACTTCCCCTTATACAGCAATTATGGAGACTGTACAACTCCGTTTTGTTCAATGGAACTTCCATCAGTCTCATATACAAAGAAAATGAAAAAAGATGTTATTTTCACAGGCAATAAATGGAGCTGCTAAATTTGCTTCTAAAGGCCTTCACTTGTATTTAAATACTGTTCCTTTGACACCTACCTTCTGAAATAAAGTACAATGTTCATAACAGTGCATTCAGTAATGTCTTCAATCTTTGGCCTACTTACACTATATACCTTTTAATTTCCTATGTATGTAAGTATGTGTTAGATATGGGGGTCTCTAGTTGGCACAGGTAGGTACTTGTGACAAATAGGGACCCTTGCCTCTAGTCAGGGTAAGGGGGTAAACTCCTAAAATAAGCCCTGCTCACCCCCTTGGTAGCTTGGCATGAGCAGACAGGCTTATCTCAGAGGCAGTGTGTAAAGCATTTGTGAACACATACAGTAATCAAGTGACAACACTACAGATGGACATCACACAGGTTTTATATCAAAAATAAGTATTCTTTATATAGATTTAACACAAGACCATAAACGACAAAAATCACCAATACTATTACTTTAAAAATGGTACAATTTAGCTTAGTTCTCTTTTAGATCTTAAATGCGACACTTTGAGTCAATGTACCTTTAGATGCGACACGCAGGGCAACAAACATGTTGCAACGATGGTGATGCGATGAAAGTTTGGTGCAAAGAAATAAAGGCGTGAAGATCTTCCTGATGCGGCACGCTTCTCCGATGTTGCGAGAAGACTCGACTCGATGCGTCAGCTGCAGCGGCGACACCCTTGTCCAGTGATGCGACAACAGCGGCTTTGGCTGCGACACTCTTCTCCGACGTGCGACAGCTGCAGCGGCGACACCCTTTTTCAGTGATGCGACGGCAGCAGCTCCGACGGCGGCACACTTCTCCATGGATGCGAGGCGCTTTTCTTGATGCGGTGCAATGAGACAGCTACAGTGGCGACATCCACGATGCGACGGCAGCGGCTGCGACGGCAACACGCTTCTTCCTCAATGCGAGACTCTTCTTGTGATGCGGTGCAATGCGACAGCTACAGCGGTGATACCCTTGTTCAGTGATGCGACAGCAGCGGGTGCGATGGCAACACGCTTCTTTGTTGTTGCGGGATGTTTCTCCTGGTGCGGTGCAATGCGACAGCTACAGCGGCGACACCCTTGTTCAGTGATGCGACGGCAGCGGCTGCGACAGGCTTCTTCTCCATGAGTCGCACTTCCAGCTCCTTGCGAGATGCAGTCCCTCGGAAGGCCCAAAACAGCAGCAGGTACTTCCAAAGAACTCTGGGGAGCTGGTGGTTGAAGTCTGTTGTCTCTGAGACTTCAGAAGGAGGCAAACTCTTTTCCAAGCCCTTGGAGATCCTTAAGTTGAATAAAAATGCACACAAAGTCTGTTCTCCTTTCTTTGGCAGTCAGGCAACCACTGCAGGCCAATCCCCCAAGCAGCACTTCAGCTTAGGGATAGTCTCTCCTCAGTTTCTTCTGGTTCCACTCCTCAGCAAAGGTTATTTCCTGTTTCCAAAAGTGATCCAAAGTTCTTGGGTTTGGGTCCCAATGTTTATACTAAGTTTCTCTTTGTTCTCTGAAGGCAGAGAGGCCTTTGCCTGGCTCAAACCAGTTCTGGGTAGTCCTGGAGCACTTTGTTTGCATGACTCCTTCTTTCCTTTCAGAGTGCAAGGCAGAGACATCAGACGTACCACAGGTGGTGGAGCCAGCATTGTGGAGGGAAGGCACAGCCCTATTCAGGTACCAGGTGCAACTCCTCCCTCCCATCTAGATGCAGATCTCTGTATTCACCACTGGGCTGACTCACCCTGCCTCCTGGAATTCCGCAGCCCTGTCACTCAAACTCCAGACAAGAAATACACAGCCTAGCAGAGGCAGGTTTGAATGGTTAGACAAGAAAATACCTACTTTCTAAAAGTGGTATTTTCAAACGCAGAATGTTATAACCAACTTCACTAAAATATGTATTTTATCATTCTGAGTTCAGGCATACTAAATTCGAATTTCCACCATGTTCCCTGAGTCAGTTAGGATTATAAGATGTAATAATCAGACTGCCCATTCTGGCCTATGGAGAACAGTTAGCTTTTCAACAGTGAAAAACGTAAATGGCTGTAATTCACTATTAGAACATGCCACACACACCAGGGCATGTTCTACCTTATACTTACAATGCACCCTGCACTTGGGCCTACCATAGGGGTGCCTGATATGGATAAAAGGGAAGGTTTAGGGACTGGCAAGTGGGTGCACTTGCCTAGTCAGCATGACAGTACCAGACTGCACGCAGGCTCTGCAATGGCCGGCCTTAGACCCAATTTTACAAGCTACTTCTGTGGGTGGCACAACCAGTGCTGCAAGCCCACCAGCAGCATTTGGTTTACAAGCCCTGGGCACACTCAGTGCACTGTACTATGGTCTGACAAGTAAACAAAACCAGCCAATCATGGAATCAATAATCCATACATCAATTTACAATAGGGAGAGCATATGCACGTTAGCACTGATCAGCAGTGGTAAAGTGCCCAGAGTCATTAAAACAGCCAACAACTCGTCAGAACAAATATAGGAGGAAGGCAAAAAGTTCAGGGATGAACCTGCAAAAAGGGCCAAGTCCAACAGTATGTTTATGCAAGCCTCACCAAAAGGTGACAGGCCATAGTATAGAATTTCAATCCACTGTACCATTTGCTAAAGACTGTCTACCAAGTTATACTCCTGAGCTACTCCTAATGCAACAAAAATATAATGACCTTCAGCTTTTTATCTGGTCATTATTCACATTTTATTTCTACTATGCATTTCTTCAATATCCCAGTCATCTGCTGAATAAACCTCTAATGAACTTGCTGAAACCCAAGAATATTTAAATGTTAATCATTCTTACATACTTTCATATTTCCTTCGTACAACATTTTTACATTGTAAAGCATCTCTTACACATTGGTTTTATATTTCCAAACTCTACCTAACATTAGTCAATGAAGAAATTGACCTAAGTTTTTCTCCTTACCTTCTTAGTAAATAGGATAGGAGCTCTGAGCTTTCCCTCTTTTGAAATCTCAAAAAGACTATCTTCTCTTTGCTGGAAATGGTATTCTGCTCTTCTATTTAGAGTTTGCTTGTAAAAATTGTGTTAGGATTCTGTCTGTTACCTGAATAATGAAAAATTGCTTAAACCTTTGTTAAAATGGAAGTAAAAGCACAGGTACAAAATGTCACCTCACAAGTTGACTCTTATGTAGCCTTTCTCTCTGATTGGCTCTTTTTGCCAGTCACCCCAATTTTGTGTGGGCTGATGCTGCTGGTTCTTGAACTTTGTGCACTGGGTACTGCTGTGCATCCCCAGTGCATGTGGTCTGGCCCCTAAAACATGGTATAATTGGCTATTCCTCATTTGTCTTATTCAACTTTCCAGTAGGGTCATGGTATATGGT
This sequence comes from Triturus cristatus, assembly GCF_964204655.1. Classification (NCBI taxonomy): domain Eukaryota; kingdom Metazoa; phylum Chordata; class Amphibia; order Caudata; family Salamandridae; genus Triturus; species Triturus cristatus. The sequence continues at coordinate 434,196,779 of NC_140588.1, forward strand.
GTAAGAGAATACCCCAATGGCATAGAAAGTTAAGTATTGCCTGTGGATTGCATCAATTATGTCATTCACTAAGATAACAAGGAAAACTAAACTTCAGTCTTTCGTGTATAGCATGACTCCTGCAACATTTAAAGCTACAGGCAGACATGTCAAAATAAACCTTTTGACAGGAGGGAAACCCTACTTTTAAATATCCAGTAGGTCACCCTAAGATGGCCTTGCAGCCAATAAGGTAGAGTGCCTGGTATTTATAAATGGAAAATGTAAGAATTTAATTTTTGCATTTTCCTACAGTGACCAGTGTCAAAAATATGTTTTCACTGTTAGGGCTGTATGTGGTTGTATAAAAAAAAGCTAAAGTACAGTTAATCTGCTTATTCTGTATCTTTGGTTTGTAATAAGCTACAGAGCCGGTTCAACCACTCATTTTCATGTTTACTAAAAATTCAACTCAAAGGTGAAGTTGGATTTTTAAATGATATACTTTTCAGTCCTGAAATTGCAGGTTAAATAACATAGGCCTGACTACAGATGGCCTGTCATTGCTGTTCTTAGAACAGAGACAATTATTTGGGCCTAGCAGGATTGCTCGGGCATCAATGTGATCCACCCTAACCCCCGTTGGTCAGTTTAGTAGTGTCAACGAGTTTTAGTAGCCTCCTGGCTTTATTTTAAATGGAGGAAGGAGCTGGCCCTAGAACTAGTATAAAGTTGTTCAGTAGATGGACTGCTTATCACCTTAAGCACATCACTAGGTGTGCCACAAGCTTCCTCCAGGGCAAGAAAGATTTTTTCATGTTTGATTTTACAGAAAATGGTGCACTATGTGGAAGTTTGCAATATGGTAGAGATGATGGTCTGCTGAAATGGGAAGGTTTGGCCTTTTTCCCACTGATCATGAAGCTTCCAGTAGTCGCTTCCAGCAACTGGCTAGTGAAGTGAACAAAAATATCACCGCAGGCAAGTTCCGCAGAAAACGTTCTAGACCTGTGAACAAACAGAAGTGTACTGTACATGATGTCTGTAACCTACAGGGAGATGTGAAGGAATGGACCTGCTGCTAGATGTTCCCAGGACTAAGAAATGGACTCCAAGGGCGTGTGCACAGAGCTCTTGTGTGCCTCAATGAACATAACAAGCTGAAAGAGACCTTTTTCCAGGAGTGACAAGTGCATCAGTTACAACTGGAATTGGACTGAGCCTTACTAGTGGTCTCTGCTAATGTGTACCTGGACCTCTAAATGCTTTTCCTGAGGTCCTGAGAGACTCAGAAATGGTTAAAAGGAACTATCCCAGAAAGTTTGAAAAGTTGACACCCTGGAGCTTTGGCTGGACCTAGCGGCAAAGGTGTTTGATTTCAAAAGAACTTTTTTTAATGCAGCTTCAGGCTTGCCCTGCTGGAAGATATTGTGCTTCAAAAAAGAGACCTAGTCTGAACACAAAAATCTTGACCCGCTAAATGTGAGAAAAGTATCCCCTTGACAAGAGGACTTCATTTGCCATGAAAGGTGAATTTTCCCACTGAGAACTTTTCCCTCCAAGATCAAATGCTTCAGTGACATCTTATCCATCCATCTATCTTGATTTGAATGGAATGAATTGGATACAGCTTGCAACCTTGTCAGAATGTAAATGTTTTGGCAGGATAACCCTCTTGGGGTATCCAACCAGCGTTCCGTTGCCATTGCCCTGAAATTGTGCTTAGATCCCAGTTTGCCGTCAAAAGTCATTTCTAGTTAGGGTATACAATTCTTGTCACTTCTTGCCTTCAAACATGACAAATTCATATCTATGGTCCCCATTGTTGAACTTTTGTTGTTTATGTATCATTTGTTTAAATAAATTTAGCTTCACAAATTGGTGTTGTCTAATTTTAATTGAGTTGTGATTTGATTTGCCAGAGCTACAGTGGCGTAATGAAATCTTAGGTGACCACTCAAGCAGGGTACTGTGACGGGGTCCCCACTAAAATCACCCAACCACCCATCACTTGCAAGCATCTTGCCTTACAACCTACCCCCAAGATATCAGCAGGATATTCAGTGATCCAGTTGGCTTCAAGGAGACCAACTTGTTCTGTAGGCAGAGAGATTTCAGGCCATATCAAAACATGTTAGGCGTTATTAATTTACGAAATCAGAGGTTTAGGGTTTCCAAAAGATTAACTTTTTGGTGATATGGAGGGGGCCCCAGGGCACAGACATATGATCATAAGAATGTCACAGATGACAGTGAGCAAAAATGCTGCCTTTATGAAAGTCAATTTTCAACGTGCCAATGTACATTGGTATTGGCATATTTTCTCTCATTTATAACTCAGTTCCATTATTCTGAGCTTACCTCACATTTCCAGCTCTCAATCTTCCATCATTTCTCCTTCGATCCTTACCAACATTTTAAGCCCCCCTCATTTGCACTTCTGATCACTACCTTTATTATTCATATTTCTAGCTTTCCTGTTCTCCTCCCTCTCTAAGATCCCTCTTAACTATACCTGCTTCCTCCTGTTATAGCCATTTAATTTAGTTGCTTCTTCACATCGTTCTCATGCTTCTACCTTGTTCCCTCAAATCTGTGATTGTAAGAAATGTGGTTATTGGTTGAGGGGCGTGAAACTCTGCTCGAGCAACAGCCACAATCCCTGTCAGGGTGATCCGCTAAAGTCACTTAAATAACCTGTGCTTAACTCTCTGGTAGTTAAGCAAAAAAGCAGTTAAGCTTAATTTAAAGGAAATGTGTAAAATATTTATGCAGCAAGCAAACAGTAATAAAATGAAAACTCAATGTAAGAAAAGTCCATTTCAGAACAATAGAGTAAATCTTAATAAATTATTTGACACCAAAACAACAAAAATCCAATCAGTAGAACCAGAGATAAGCCATTTCAAAATATTTGGTTAAAATAGTGCTTAAAAGCACAAAACCCCAACTGTGGTTATATAGTTACGCCAGATCAGAGCAAAGTTCAGGCTGTCCACGGTGGAGTGTGAGCCAGACACAGGGACCAAGTTAGGCCCACTGAGATTTGTATCTTATGACCTTGATGCGGGACAGTGTGCCATGCAGCGGCAGTTCCGAGGAGTGATTTGGGGACCTGTGTCGAGGTGCATTGCATTGTCAATTTCAATGAGGTGCTGCGATGTCCATGTCCAGTTGTGCAACACTGTGATGGTTCTGATGAGGAGCTGCAAGAGCTGTCATGCAAGTTCAAGTTGAGTCGTGCTATGTGGGTTCCAAGTGGAGCCCCACATGGGCTGGCAGAACACCTTTATCCCCACTTACAAGGATGAAGAACTGGGGAGGCACCACTTGGAGGTTAGGACTCACAGGATGCAGAGTCCATATGCAGGTTCAAGATGGTTGAAGGTTTTTCTGTTCCTGGGGCTCTGATCAGGAAGACAGCTGAATACCCCTTGGGACCAATCTGGTGGATCATGCACAATTTGCAAGTCCAGTCCTTCTTACTCAGGTAGAAGGGCAGCAGGGCAGCAGAGCAATCATTGCAGCAAATCAGTAGAGCAGTATTTCGTCTGAGTCTTTTACAGGCCCAGAAGTGATCCAAAGAGTGAGTCTGAGAGTACTATGTTTATACCTTGTGCCTCCTTTGAAGTAAATGTTTTGTCAGGTTCCCCTTTCAAAAGTGATTGGAATTTCTTGCCTCACTGCCTTGGATTCAGCCACAACAGGCAAGCGTGAAGGTATTTGGTGAAGCTGGGGCACACCCTATTGATTTGCAAGTTGGGCTGCGTCCAGCCCTGCTCCTCCATCCTACCTGAGAAGGCCCACACAGGCACACCTAATCCCTCTATTGTGTAGCTGTCTGGGAGGAATATACAAAAGCTGCCAACTACACCCAGTCATGTGGTCCAGGAACATACAGTAGGCACCAAACAATTAGAGTAGAAAAATGACAAATCAGACTTTAAAGAGGTTTTTAAATTACAACTTCTCAGACACCAAATAGGAATAATAGGAATTTCCTACCTACTCCCAATAAGAAGATAGCCCTTAATAAATGTAATAAGGTAACTCCCAGGACATGTCAACCTTAAAAGTAAATATCAAACTTTTTATGTACAATGCACCCTACCCTATGGACTGTTTAGGGCCTTCCTTCGGGGTGGCCTATATGTAATAAAGAGGGAGTTAAGGCTTTGCAAAGGGGTTATTTTGCTAAATCGGATTGGCCATGTTTTACGAGGCTACTTAAGTGGGTGACACAATATGTGCTGCAGGCCCACTAGTAGCATATAATTGACCAGCTCTGAGAATGTGGTTTACTACTTTATTAGGGACTTACAAGTAAATTAAATGCCAATCAAGTGTAAGCCAATATTTTCATGATTAGGAGAGTGAGCGCAAGCACTTAAGCACTGGTTCGTAGTGGTAAAATGCCCAGAGTCTTAAGGCCAACAAAACACTTTCAACTAAAATAGGAGGGTGAATGCAAAATGTTTGGGGATGACCCTGCAGAGATGGCCAGGTCCAACACTGATAGACAATCTTGCCCTCTCCGCCATTTCTTCTGGGTTGCTCTGCACCTCAATCTCTTATACAATCCTATTGTATCTTGACATTTTTTGCTTATAGTACTTTAACCATACAAAAATGCCTGGGCCCTTCTTGGTAGGCATCTGCAGCTTAAACCATGCATTGTCCCTGCCAGCGCTGATACTGGCAGTACCAACAAAACTACTAATCATTACACTCCTACAAGTGTGACAATTACGACTATTCTAGGCCACCAAAAGCTGTAAAAGTTGCCTGGACAGTTTGTATTATCTAGTTTTATTGTATATTAGATTATTAAACACTAATGATGTGCTGACCTTAAACATTGACAAACAGTGCCAGTGCCGAGCACTGTCAAACACTGACACAATTTAAGGACTGTTTGCTTACCTCCAATGCTCAAGCTTTCATTCTCTAAACGCTCTACCTACTCCACTCTCACCTCTATCGCTTTCAGTTTCTCTCCAACCCCCACTGTTCATTCTGCGTTCCACCCTCCAATTTTTCTTCAACCTGTGCACTTCATGTTTTCTAATTTCCATACATCCACTCTCCATTTCACATTCAATCCTTGACCACAAACTATCTCCACCTCCTCAGTTGATCTGTTAATTCCAGTTTTGCTCCTCTCATCTTCTCACTATCATTAGTGAATGCCACGTTCACATTCATCTCTCCCTTTAATTTTCTCTTTTCTCCATTCCCAGTCTCCCAACTTCTTCCACCTTTCTCATTTTTAGACTCCGGTCATATTGGTGGTTTTCTTCACTTCTACCTTTTTTATTCGATTTACTCACATGCGTCTTCCAGCTTCCTGTTATATGCTTGATTTTATCATTCCCAGTTTTCCTTTCAGCTCAGTCAACTTCCTACTCCTTCCCTTATTTCCCTCCCTTTTAATTTCATATTTATACATGTCATCTCCACTCATTCTATTACATCCAAATCAATCCAATCTGAACACCTTAACCACTCACAGTGGATATCGCTTTCTATTTTGTGCTTCCCACTCTTCCACATCAACCTTTAATTTTACTCTTTCTATCCTTCGCGCTCCTTACTTCCTTTTTCAACTCCTCTGTTCATTTTTTACTAGTTCCTTTATTTGTAGGTAAATCCAGTTCCTTACATTGACCTTTCTTGTTGATTCCCCACATTGAATTCCCATTCCTTGCTTATTTTTCTCTTCGTAAGATCTCTTTGGCTATTGCTACAAAATCTCCTTTCATGTTCTCCCTTCTTTTTGTTTCCTCTCTCTCTTGCTTGTGTGCTTTAATTTTATCCCTTTACTTTCACATAATTGCTTCTTTGCTTTGCTTCACCCTCCTTTCTTTATCGCTCTTGTTCTCTTCCACACAGCAAAATAACTATTTGTGGTAAGTTGGATGATAGGGAGAGAACAGAAATGTTACATATATGCTAAGATATGATGCATTTCTTCTCCGGCCCTTTGCTGGCGCACAGTGTGCTGGTGCACAGTGTGCTGCCCAATGCCAATGCAGGCACCAATATGCCATGGTGCAAAGGTGCCTGATTTAAAGGCGGGATTGTTCTGTGCATGAAGGGATACACTCCTGTACAAAAATAATCCTTAGAGGCTTAGAATGCAGCACTTGTGAAAAGAGGAAATAACAAGGAGAAATAAAGAGATGTCTCATTGTTATGTCTCACTTGGGAAGGCGTACCATTGTGATGCAATCTCAGGTTTACTGACCTTTGTAAAAAACTGGGATTGCATCAAAATCCATGGGTGGGTCAGTGGGTGGATGCATGGGAATGCCCATGCTCCACCCACTGATTGCCTTCTCAATGTAGAGTAGTGCAAGGCAGTAATTTGCGCTACCTTGCGTTTCTCTGAATTTACTGAGCCACAAAGAGGCTCGCAAAGTGGCTTTGCATGGCTTAGTAAATCACATTTAAGGGCTTGCATCACCTTGCATGATGCAAAAGCAACACATGCCCCTACTAGATCTGGGCTCCAGTCTTTCTGTCACTATGCTGAACCCTTACTCCACTTTTTCCCAAAACCATTAGTTCGATCAGGTCTGTCTCTTCGCTGGGTTATTTTTGACACCCTGTCTCTGTGCTTAGGACTCCCTTCAAAAGGTGTAATAGATTTAAATAGCAAAATCAGCAATAGAGCACTATTCTCAAGGAATTGGTACAACACATGAAGTAGCAGATCAAGTTGCTTTCAAGAGGTAGTTCATTAGCAGCAGCAGAGTAACCTTCACTTACAAACTCACAATGTACATTATGTAGCTAGCAGTATTGGACTCTTTACACTCACACATACACACACACACACACACACACACACACTCACATGCACACACACGCGAACACACACACACGCACACACACACGAACACACACACACACGGGTATATTAGGAGGTAAAATCCAAGATGTCATGATTGAGAACAGGCACAACACAGGCAGCACAAGTTTAAGATTCCTTCATGCAGAAGAGGAATGCCAGACATGGCTAAATTGCAAGCTTCCCTGATGCACCACCGTCATGACAGAGGTAGTAGCTGTGCAGGTTGCCTTCGCATATAAAGCACACACAAGACAAGCAGCAGCATTGCAAGCTTTCTGCACAGAAAAAAGGTGCATCCTGGATAGGAGTTTTGAAAATAACTCTTAATTAAATCGTGCTTTAAGTTCGCAGCAATGCAAGCCTCCCTGCTGCATGGGCAGTGACTGTGCAAGTTTCTGTCTCACTAAACATCAAAACTATGAGTAACAGCTGTAGAAGGCTTCTTCATAAAATAGATACAGTATAGCTTATAAGTAGCGCTGCAAGCATCCCTCACAAAAGGAGAGCTGCTTTCACACAAGAGGCGTAACTTGGATGCTTCCTGTTAAAGCACCTGTCACCAAATCAGGTAGATTATCATAGCAGCCGAGCAAGCTTATCTCATAAAACAGGTGTTCCCTGAGCAGTATGAATGGATAGGCGTATGGCTGTGAAGTGGAACATGTCACATGTCACCTCTATCCATTTGTGTTTTGTTTGTCCAACAGAACCGTGCGAACAGGCATTCCTATACCATATTTAAAAACGTAAAAACAAATCTGTACATTCTAAAATGCACAGTGATGTAGGCTAAAAACTAGAACTAGCTGGAGGTTTCTCATTTGACATGTCTGTGTGTATGTGTGCCTGTTTCTCTAGTTTTTAAGATATGTGTATTCCGTCTATCAAACGTTCTAGGAGCTAAACCTAGAATGTGATTAAATACACTGCTGCACCTAGCAGTAAAACTTACAGGCATATTCACAAGGATCTATTGCCGAGTTAACAGCACTTTATCCAACCAAAGTTGTGATAAACTAATCGCCCCAATCACAAGCTGGGGTTAACAGCCCACAGCACCAGTATACCTGTGATATCAGCCGCAAAAAGCATCGCCACAGATGACCCTCGCAAATATAGCTAATGAGATGCAGAGTAGGCGTTCCCGTGCGAAAAGCCATGACAACACCCCACCTCAACATTCTCAATGACCAGCCAGATCGGCGATAAGAACACAAAACAGGCGATAAGGCGCGTTAGCACCCAGAAACTAATACCTGCTCAGACCAGGTGCAAAGTCGGACGACAGCCTGCACCACAAAAGGGAGCCCAGCCCATAGCCACATCAGAAGGGCAACAGATGCCATGGAGCCACTGGTCATGCGGCCCAGACACTCAAGAGGGCCACAACACCCACCGCCACCACCCCAGGACCCCAACCCCCACCCGGAACCCCCCCCCGGACCACCACAGAGGCAGTGCAGACAAAGACAGTGGACCCCAGGAAATGCACCAGCCTCACAGACCCAACACCTGGCAATGTCATTGCCCACTACAGGCTCTAAAGGACAACCATTGTACGCATCCTTACCAACATCGCCCAACAGGCCAAGGGCACCAACACAGCGGACAACCAACATCCCACCCCACACAAAGCTGCTGGCTGTGTTGCACCTGTTGGCCCCTGGTACCCCCAACCAATACCCGCCAGAGTCGGAGGAGTCTCACAGCCAGCCACATACAAGTCCCTCACACCTGTCCTGGACATCACCATCAGCCTGGTACCCAGGTCCCTATACGTCCACCACAATGTGCAGGATCCGCTGGAGACCAAGCAAGGACCATACGCCATAGCTGGATGCACGCACGTGTTGTGGGCAATCCACAGCACACATGTCCTACCTGTGCCTCCTGGTGACACAGCACACAATCACCGCAACAGAAAGCACATGTCTCACATCAATGAGCAGGCAACATCCGAATACCGTGGAACCTCCACCAATGTCACCTCCAAATACCCAGCCAGTGTGCATGATTCCTTCATCCTCCGACTGTCCATCAGCAACCAGTGTTCCCAGGATGTCACCAAAGGAAATGCACAGCCCCTTGGCAAGTTCCAAATGAACACCCCACTCACCTCAACTCCACAACCATGCAACTCACAACTCTGGCAATGCACACATGACAAAATCACAACCAACATGCAAAACAACATGCCCACCCACCAGACACGACAGAACAATTCACAATGGTAACCTGGGCATACCGTGAACATGAGTCATCAATGGTATGGCATCTCAGCCACACACTAGCCGAATGTGGGGAGAGGTGGCAACCAGGCAGCTGTGAAGGTTGCAGGAGAACCATGATTGGGAAAGTACACAATGCCAAGAGTGGCGGAGATGTGCTGGACAGACATCAGTATGCTGAACACACCCATATTCATGGCGACATACACCTCTGGTGTATGGAGTGTATTGGACAGTGGATGTAACCATGTCACCTCAGCCAGTGGGGGAGTTCGCGGAAATATTGCTTGTTACGTCTCCCCCATAAGCGTGAGCGGAGTGTGATGGCCCAGCATACCCCAGGCCAGCGTAGGGGTGTGAATAAAAAGCACGTAGCCCTGGGCGTGGTCCTCTTCCGGAAAGCCAATTGTCTCTGCCAGGGTGGCGCCTCTCACCACGCCACGAGGCCGACGCCATCCTCGTGAGCCGAGTTGCCTGCGATCCTGTGCGCCTGCCGTTCCACGGCCTGCTGGACCCTGAACCCGTTAGGCCCGCCCCTGTGCAGCCAGGCCACACTGATAACCTTCCGTCACCGGTGTGTGTCAAGGAGGGCCCATCATGTGCCTGCACAAGCTCCAAGCCAGAGGCCCACAACCTTGGCAGCCTCCTCAGACTATCACGACCTCCACGACACAGGCCCGCTTTAGTCCTTTGTCGTTGACCTACTCTACTGCCGCCACCGGCCTACACAACGGTCAAGTAGGTCACACATTTAGAACTAAGTCTTGATCATACATTGTCTGTGTACGCACAATAAGGAATATTCTACTTCACTGTACTCCCTTCGGTCAGGTGGCAGCAACCATGTGCATAGCATCCCAATGACACGTGGCTGTGGGCCCTTGCTGACCGCTGCCCCGGCCTACACCACAGTCAAGTAGGTTACACATTTGGAACTGAGTCTTGATTACACCATGGAAGTGAACATTATTTAAGGCAAAGTTCATGTTACTATACTCCCTTCGATGTGGTGCCACCAAGTCTGTGCATAGCATTACAGCCACACGTATCTGTGGGCCTACGCGGACTACTGCCCTTGGCCTATGCTGCGCACGAGTAGGTCACAGAACTGGAACTGAACATTGATTATTCAAAGGCAGAATACATATCATCACACGCAAGGAGAGGCGTAAGAGGATGACGCGTTGCAGTCTGGAGGGAATAGGATCATCATTACAGAGGTGATCGAACACTACCGACAACTGCCCTGGTGTCACTAACTTTGTGCATCGCGAGCCAACGACAGGTGGGTGTGAGCCACTGCTGACCGCTGCCTCCGGCCTACACTGCGGTCCAGTAGGTCACTGAGTCTTGATTTAGCGATGGCAGAGATCATATCAGTGTACCAGCATCATCGCAGACTGCATCCCCTCTCAGCACCGGTGCCACTAAGTTTGTTACCCAACATTCATGGACACTCTCTGTTCATACATTGGTGGCATCTGAGTCTATGGACTAGGGGCTAGTTTTCATCCTCATGTAGCTGATACCAAATTGGTGGTGAAAACGAGGCTGTCGCTTATAACTCCACCATTTGCTGCTTCCGGATAACATCAGACCTTCTCCATCATGCCCTGGAGGACACCTTCCTCTGTCCCGTGCAAGCCTCTGCCACATTCACCTTCGAAATCGATGAGGACCTGCTCACTGCGCGTGGACCTACCTCAGTGCACCACAAGTCACCATCCCGTGGCAGGGTGCCTGTGCCGGCCGCTGTGCATCCGGGGCCACTAACTCTGTGCTGGTCAGGTCCGGGACCCCTTCTTCTGAGATATTGGATGGCCACTGAGGCGATGGCCTTAGGGTCATCAACGCCATGTGTCTGTGGCTCCGCGCTGTCCACTGCCTCCGGCTTAACTGCGGTCCACCAGGGCTCACACATCAAATCGAGTCCTGACCAGCCCGGACTTTGCATCACCGCAGGAGGCACACGCCACCACCGCAAGGACCACCTCCAACCACCATCTACCAGAGTTGAAACGGTGGTCCTGACAGACTTACAGAGTTGCTCACACCTGTCGTGGAGGCCATCATCAGACTGATACCCTGCTTGGCACTCCAGCTGCCACTGCACGGAACTGCAAGCCATCGTCTGTTACTGATTGAGTTTGGTGCTATGGAGAGGTTGCGCAGCAATGCCACCTCAAGCAGTGTGGGAGACCTGGGACGTTAATGAGTAAGATGATGCAGGTCTAACACACCCCACTGCATCTGCATCAGGAATATCTCGAAGGGACACAATCCGATAATTTTTCTTCTCATGGGCGTGCTCAGCTGTAGTGCCCCAACCTCAGTGCACTGCAACTCATGGACACTTCTGTTGCATTTTGGGTGTCCTCTGGCCTTTCTCCGACTCCCTCCATGTTGCTCAGCAGTTGACTCTGTTATGTAGGTGTTTTCAGTTTCCGTTGCACTGGTGTCCACTGTTCAAGTGGTTGCCAGCACCAAACACTCAATGCATGCTGGCTTACACTCACCTCACACACATCCAGCACAGAAGTCACTGTACATGTGCCCCTGCCAATAAAGGGGCTGGGCGCACGTGCCCGTAGCCAGTTCAAAATAGTATCTGCGTGTGTCCCTGTGGTCTTGTTGTATGCATGAGGGCCCAGGGCCCGAAGACATTACATTGTGCTGTGTACAGCGGATCCAGACATGTCACCGCAGGCAGCGGGTTAGAGCTTGGACATGTAGCTTTGTCTTCAGCCACTCAGTTCGTAAGGGAAGTGGCCTGGGCTGTCGTACGCAGAGCCAACGTGGGTGTGTGACTGCTATTTGCGTGCCCCTGGGCATGGTTCTGTACTGTGAATGTGCATCTGCATGTGTCTCCATGGCAGTGTGGGTCTCCTTTGTGGGGTGCAGGTGGTACCTGAAGGGTAATAGACACCAACGTATGTGATCTAGTTTCCCTTCCATGGGTTCAGACCCCACCCACACTTGTTCGGCCACCTCCTTTTGGCATGCTGACACATGGCATTGGGGTGCCATGTGTGGTTAGGTGAAGTATCGTGAGCCAGCTGTGCTTGCGGGGGCTTCCTGGTGTGTGGTCTGTTGCAGGCTCTGTGTTCTCCTCTAAGTAGCTTGGCTGCCCGGGTCCTGGTGGTGGGTTGCGTGGGATGTCCATGGGCTGTTGTAGGGCGTCGGTGTCGAAGGTGGGGTGGTCCTCTCCGGCATCACAGATGTGTTGTCTTCTGTGCTCTGCTGGAGGAGTTATGTGCCCCACTGCAATGTGAAGGGGAGATGCATGTTGACATTGTGTTGACATGTATGTTAGCACATTGTTCTGGTTGACATGCAGACTGTATGACAATGTACATTGTGAGTGTTTGGGAGGTGCTGAATACTGCTGCGGGACAGTGTACATTTGGACTACATGACGGATGTGAGGTCGTACGCGTACATTTCCATTTCAGAGTTTCCTGCTCTGTCAGATGTAGTACCATTAATATAAATGGGGTGACCCAGAATAGTCAAAGGACCTGGGTATCAATTGGTACAAGAAACAGTTGGTCCTAAAACACTATAATTAAAAAATACAGTCAATGTTAATGTTACTTCTTCACGAAAGATTGAATCCTGAAATAAATAAGGGAAAGGAATACAAAAGGCCAAATACTTTCAAATTCATTCAAAGTACGACATGAGCACTAACTCTTTACCTCTCTCCACACTTCCTGGTAGTAACCCCCTTCATTTTGTATGCTGTAAATTGAACTATTGTGATTTGTCTGCGAATAAATTAATTTGTTTTTTCGGCATAACTATACTAGTGGGTACTGTCGTATTTTGAATGAATTTGAATGTATTTGGCCTTTTGTATTCCTTTCCCTTATTTATTTCAGGATTCAATCTTTTGTGAAGAAGTAACATTAACATTGACTGTATTTTTTAATTATAGTGTTTTAGGACCAACTGTCAGATGTAGTAGGCATGTTTCTGTGCATGTGCAGAGCCAGTTGTGTCCTCTGTTCTGCAGTGTCGGCTTTGCGCATTGTACCACGTTGTCGTCAATGTGGGTGTGCTGTTCTTGCTTTGTGTGTGTGCTGCAGTGTGCCAAGGGGATGAGGGACATGATCCATGGTAATTGTGGGTGTGCAGTGTGCTACACCTCTTTGTGCATGTGTGCCATTGTGCCCATCTCCCCCCGTTCCCCCAGTCCCTGGTCGTTACTCAAACTGTTGATGTTGTGTCAGGTCCTCTTGAGCTGTGTCCATACTCCCTACTCCTTTTACCATCTCCACACTGATGACTGTGGCCTCGGTTTCCTGCAGCTCCTCCTGTGGCGCAGGACTGCCACCTCCTGTCGCCATTACAGCCTTCCTGTTGGCAGCGGGTTTGTGCCCGGTTTAGGTTGTCACATCATGCCAGCTCCTCTTGGCCTCCTCGATTGGCCTCCTTGGCACTCCGACTGCATTCCAGGTGGTCCACTTGTGGGTTAGTTGATGGTAGCGTTCTATAACCTCCGTGACGCTAATCTGGTTTTGCTGCGGACTGCACCCTGTCTTCCTGTCCCTCTTCTCCTCGGCCGTCCTCGTCCCCGTTGTTCCTTGCTGGTGGTCTGTGGGGGTTTTGGGGTTTGCGTTGGCACCAGCGCTCGGTCAGGGTGCATCCATGTTGCTACGTGCTTGGGCTTGTTTCTGGTGGGTTGTTTCTGTGGTTTTTATGGTGCATTTTCCCACCAGACGCGTGGGATTTGCAAGCCTGTGGCTGGTTTTCGCTACTTTTGTACTGCGACTTTTTGTACTTGCATGATTTTTTGCGTTCACGTTTCGCATTTTTGCGGCATGGCGTTGAGTTTTGCGCGGCCATTTGATGCGTTATCTGGTGACTATTGCATGCTACCGCCGCGTTGTGAATACTTGGTTGGCATGGTGTAATTTTCCCACAATAGGCTGCGATGTTGCCAGTTGCATTAGGCTACTCTTGCGGTAGTTATCACACGTTCTTGTGAATATACCCCTTAGTGTAGAGTGAAGTGTCGTTAGGCGATGCACTTTAGGATGCATGTTTTTAATTTTACTGTTTGGAACATTTACAGTGAGCTGGGTAAAGAGGTTAACCTGGGGCCCCAGCGGCACCATGCTAAAGGAGCTGTGAAAGGATATGGGCTCTAAATAGTATGAAAAAGGTGGAGGGACTAAAAAGGGCGGGAAGAAGGAAGGATAAGTATAAATGCATTTCTAAGTGGTGTGGCCATAAAATCACATCTACAGTAGAAAAAACATCAGGTACTAGTTATTGGATGACACGCTAGAAATGTGCCGTAATACATGTAACTGATATATTCCACACATGCGAAATTCGAAATAAAAATAATCCTTCATTAGTTGCACTAATTATAGGAAAAATCAACAGTTTATTCAAAATGTTTCTGAACAATTTATTTAGTAATGACAAAATAATTCTGTACCCATTTTAAAATAATTACCAACATTTAAAGTTAAAATATTTTTCTTTAGGAGAGTAGCTATACAAATATTTTATAAGATAAATAACTAAATGACATTACATATACATTAAAAACATTAAAGAAAGGATGCTCAATGATCTTTGTTACAACACAAAAAAATTAATGTGATTTGCAATGAATTATTTTATGCTAAATATTTTGTAGAAATAATTAATTCTGGTCAAATGTGTAAAATTATTTGAAGATATGGGAGTAGGCCACTTTATAGTAAGGGTGAGAGAGGTCCTTTATTTTCCATTTAATCAAGCAACTGTTATCATGCAACATTTATGGGACTTGCAAAAAAGAAATACAAACATTTGTGTTTTGCACTCCTTCTGGGTAAATGTCCAGTGCATATTGGACCCATAGCACAAGTAATTACAGGGGAACAAACTTTAAGAGGAAAAAGCATTCATTCAAATTAACCAACAAATGCATGTATTGAAAGCAATAGAAAAAGAAATGCTGGTTTTACCATTACTAAAAAAGACAATCAATAAATAATTCCAAATTCAGACTTTAAAAGGCAGAACATAAATATCTTCCTTAAGTAATGGCAGGATGGACCCCCACACACCCTTTAATATTAATTTGGAAAATACACATTTAGGTATAGTAACTATTCAAATTTGAAACATCCCACTGCCATGAACATATAAAAGTTTGGATCACGTCAAAGAATAACTTGAAACAAAATTTCAAAATATAATCAAGCCAAAACAAACCCATATGCACTACACTCCAGGACTTAACTGATGATGGTAAAAGCAACATTTCTCTCACACATTCAACATCAATATATATTATGAAATACACCACTCCACTTACCTGCCGCATTTCCCAAGAGCCAAAAAAGAATTTCAAAAGTACATGAAAGAAAAAAAGAGAAAATGGAACCCAAGAGCACTGAAAAAGAATTAAGGTAACTTCTCGAAAATTAAACAAAAAGGATATGCTTTCTAACGCATGTAGACAATGCTGGTCAAAAAGTTTAAAGGTTAGTTAAACGCACCTTTTAAATCATGTTAAACCATAGTTTAAGACATTTTCAAACATTTAGTTTCAAAATCTATGAGAGTGGCTGGGAGTATATGGAATTTTGAAAGTAAAATTACCATAAATTAATATTTAGTGCAATTAAACTTTGCTATCGTTTTTTCAAAATAATATACGGATTTGCTTATTAGTTGTTCATAGTTGTTTTACACAGATTTAATACTATATAACTAATTAGGCTCTGTCCCATGTGATCTACTTCTACCTTGATCAATTTTGGCATAATTATTTCATTATATGAATTGAATACTGAATGACATTCAATGGAGGATTTCCTTCCATTCAAATCATTTGAGAATGAGTTTGTTCACTTACTTCACAGGATATTTAGACAGAGGGTATCTTTATTTTTGAGAGTTATAACTCATCAACATTAAATTGAATATGTGTTAGCCACGAAACACAGATAGCTCTGTTTAATCCTCCAGCCCCCTTCCCATGCTCATCACAATCCACACCTTCAGTTCATTTGTAATGACCTCTAACCTTTTCAATCCCATATCAACCAATAATCCCCATTCCCTAGCTCTTCTTGCAGTATTCCATAATCTTTGAGATCTCATGCCTGACTGTGACCTGAGCTTACCTTCACACAAGCCACACCTATTTGCACAACCCCCTCTTGTACAACACTCTGATCCTCTGTATCTAATGTTGCTCTATGTAATCCCATAAAGATATATGCCAAGGTGGGGGGAGGTCTCTAACTCAATTTTAGCACCCATTGAACATAACCGATAAGGAAGATTCAAGATGGCCGCTGCAAGTTAAAACCTTTAAGCAGCCCGGGATCAATTATCAATTATTTTGATTTTAATCCCCATTGTAGTCTGCCATCTGTGATTTGTAACTAGTGCAACCCGACTACACCACTAACATTACTGGATTGAATAATACCTGCTCTTCGGAGATTCCCGTGATTCAACCACAGCATCTAATGAGTTGTTCAAGTTGGATTCCAGGCACGTGGGGTGAGAGAGTCTCTAGGTCCAGACCCTATGATTGTTGTCCTCTAGTCTCCCGGGGCCATGCCTCCTGCAGATCTGACCCTCCCGTGGCGATTGTCTTCACTTTGGTTGGCTCTCCACACCCCACTGCAATCCGGACAAGTGGCCAAGGTCTGCTGATCATTTCTGGAGTCTACCATCTTGATGCTGACAACCACTCAAGCAGGAAGGAGGTGGGCCTCTTGTGTCCTGACATCCATTTCTCACCATGGTCCAATGGTATGACCCGCATGGACTGACAAGAAACCTGCAGTGCTGCCACCCTGCACCGTACCTGCTCATTTGGTCTGGTATTGAGCGAGGGTCTCACTGGCCCTTGTTCACCTGTCCAGGGCACCCAATGATAGTACTGATCCCTTCCCATATGGCACTGGATCAGCTGCGCCGTGTACTGCTGTTCCAGCGAGGTGATCCTGCATTATCGAGGCTTGTCGGGATATTCTGTCTTAACCCTGATTTACAGAGCCCGCTGCCTTCTTTCAATCTAAAGTGCCCGCGGCCATTTTCTGATTTAAAGAGCCCACTGCCATTGTCTAACTATACAGAGCAACTTGCCTTTCTCCTCAGCTCGACGTGTTCACCATGCCCCTCTGACCAGGAGCTAACTACATGGGCTCCTTCACCCCAGAAATACTCCAGCTCCTCAAAGGTATGACAAAATAAATATAAGGGGGTTACCCTGTGTCCCTCAGAACCAGGGTATACAGTTATGAGCTACAAACAGTTCTGTCGGATGAAATAAATCTCCTCAAGGGGAATTGTAAATAATGGTTTTCATTAAACATTAAATACTAGAAGGGCCTATAAATGATCCCTCCAACATGTGGGAAATTTCTCATGACTCAAATAACACATATCTTTCAAGAAAATGATATCAGAAAACCACTGACACAAAACAGCCATCAACTTATGTTTTAAATATATTATTTTTCATATATAAAAACATGTATTTATATCTCTTTTCATATTTCTCTTTTCAATGGCTGTCCAGAAAACATAAAGATCAATTCATCACATTAACATATACCTAGTGAAAATCAAAATTCTCCCAGTGATCACAAACGCCAACATGAGACATTGAAACCACATATAATCAAAAATGTCCACAATATCTTTTTGCTCAGTGTATTCTTATATCTTCTTTACATATTCCAAGGATAGCTGACATAGGACATAACGCAATGTCATTGATGTTTTGATCCTGTGTTATTGTCTAAACATCATGGCTGGTCTTCCTCAGGACTAAAACAGACCAAAGGGCAGCCTTAAATGTATTCAAAGAAAGACACATATGACGTGTCCTGACCAAATGTACCATGACATCTCAGACCCCAGCCAGGATTCACTCGATGTGGGGATGGGGTGTATTCGTCTTGATCAGTTACCCTCCTTCAATTGCAGTCCTTTTGGCCCAATCATGGCTTCATTTGTTTTCGATTGAAATTATGAACAGCAGCAACACCTGTCTTGTCTGCTGTCATCCTGTTTTTGAGGCACTATACAAGCGCAGTAATAGTATCATGTCATGTATTACCTCTGACCCCCTTACAAGGCAGCATCTGCATTTGTGGCCTCTCCTTTGCAATATTATCTAATGCCTTGTGCCTTTAGTGAGCTGATGTCTGTCCCACATGCACAGCGTGCCAATAAGAGGGAGTAAACACAATATTTTAAATGCTTGAAGAGTCCTGAAGGACATCCAACAGAGAGCTACGAAGGGCACCCTAAGGCCTTTCTCTCCTGGGCACTCCTTGCACTGCCACAGTATGGAAGTGCACACAGATATGGGTGCACAAGACCTCTAAAGGGGCGAGCCTGACACCCTATTATAGAACAGACCCTCTCAAAGACACCTCTTAGCAGGGAGGGGAGCCTATATACCATTTCTTCACCTTTGCACTAAGCATGCAGGTCCTACAAATCCTTTCCCTCACACACTGAAAACATGCACTACAGCCCACTGTGCATACAGGACCGAGAAACCCTCTTTCCTCACATGTATTAGAGACATAGCCTTCAAACAATAGTGCTGTCACTTAGATTATACACCGCAGAGACTATGGTCTTAGACAGCAGACCTATTCCCCAGATTACACACCTCACAATCTGTGGTTTCAGATAGCAGCACTATTCCTCAGATTATGTACCTGAAGGCTGAGGCTTCAGACAGCAGACCTATTCCCCAGAATACGCACCTCAAGGCTGAGGCCTCAGACAACAGATCCATTCCCAAGATTATGCACTCCATGAGCTGGGGCTTCAGGCAACAGAGCTATGGCCCAGTTGACACACCTCATGGGCTGTGGCTCCAGACAGTAGAGCCATTACCCAGACTAAGCATCTCATGGGCTGGGGATTCAGACAGCAGAGCCATATCCCATTTTATGCACCCCACAAGCTGAGGCTTCAGACAGCAAAGCTATTTCCTAGATTACGCACCACATGGGCTAAGACTTCAAAGAACAAAACTGTTCTGCAAACTTCACTCCTCACAGACCGAGGTGTCAGTGATCAGAACTATTCTCTAGATAACAAACCTCACAGACTGAGGTGTCAGAGAGCAGAGCTGTGCCCTTGATTACACACCGCCCAAACGAGAAAGATCAGAGCTACCTCCTCAGCTCGCTTCTGCCCACATCTACCAGCATGGATCTCACCAATGCCAGAAAGCTGAACACCCTACTTTCTCCTGCAGGTCATGATTCGTTTTAATAAACTACCCTCCTAACCTAGACAAAAATGCCATGAAACATCTCAAACTTAAAATCGTAAACCTGAATAAAGAAACTCCTATCACTGAATCCTACTGCTGCCACAACAAGAGTACCCTACTGAATGACCTCATCTCAACTACCAATCGGAGTGCTAAATGGAGGAAAGGCTTTTCTTCCTAACTCAACGCCACCATCACCAATAAAATTCCATACGGTAATAAACCTACAATTTTGCTCTCTATGCTGGTGCCACCATCTCCATCTATAATCCGGGACTGAGTACAGTCAACCTTCATATCGCAGTCTGGAACACTTTGTCGATCTCTTCTCCTACCTCATGAACAACTAGTCATGGGCATCCCCCCGCCTGCCCCCTCGCAGCTCCCCTTCGACTCCTCCCCTTATGACAACCTTGTCTCTACCACCCCACCTTACCTCTCTTCCGACCTTTCTCCCCTGGTGGTCACTCACTTATCTACTGGCAACACTGCTGCTCAACACACACCTTTACCCAGCGACAATACTGGCACGCCCTCATGTCTACACCAATCCAACATCGCTACTTCCCATTCTTCTTCTATAGCCCCCTACACCTACACTCCCATCAACAGGATCAACTCATCCATCACCTCCTTGCAACCAACCATTAATAAGGTTTCGAATATGATACTTACCGAACTAATCGACCCAAAAATATTGTTTGAAATTCTCCAAAAACGTCAAAGCGCAAAAACAACTCCACTTCCTCAAACAACAAGCACTACCTAAATGTAGATCCTTTGCCTCCTTTTTTGCAGAAAAAAACATGCTAATCACCAACGACATCCAGAACGTTAAGAATATCCTACCACGCAAACCTCTCTCACACCCCTCCCCACTCAATCAGGAAGAATGCCCCAGTAACCCCCTCACACCTAAAAACAGCGCTGCCTGGTCTAACTCTAAAACCTTCAAGAAAAATGACATCTCAAATGTTTTGACCTCTCTGATATACTCCAACCAATTCAAACATCCCCTTTCCTCCAAATTCCTCAATGAGTCCATTCACCTCCTATTCCCTTTATGGACTATGATAATCAATGCCTCACTCACCCAAGTGCCCTACCCGACTGCCTCATAAGTGGCTAGGCTACTCCTATCATAAAAAAGTCCAACTGCGACCAGTCTGACCCCAATAATTGCTGCCCTTTCTCCAACATTCTAACCTTGGCCAAACTCTTTTAAAAATGTGTGCACCAACAGCTTAGCAATCAAATCGAACAATTCCAACTCCTCGACCAATGTCAATCTGGCTTCCGATTGGGTCATAGGACCGAAACAGCCCTGATCCACATTATCGATGATGCCCTACGCTCACTTGACCAGAATTAATCTTGCCTCCTAATCCTACTCGACTTTTCAGCGGCATTTGACACTGTCAATCATAATACCCTTTCAAACCTTCAAGGACACAGGATGAAACTTTCCGGCACCATACTAAAATGTTTTTTCTCTTTTCTACACAGCAGATCTCAGTGCATTCTATTGAACCACACTCTTTCCGATCAGTTGCCAGTGTTGCTGGGCATAACCCAAGGCTCTACTCTCTCCCTGACATTGTTTAACCTATATATGGAGCCCTTAGATGAAAGCCTTAAACTTGTCCACGTCTCCTACCACATGTATGCGTACAACACTCAGAGCTAAGCTGAATAAATGTAGGCTGCATTTAGAGTAGTGGGGGGAGTTTTCATTGCACCTGAATTGTGCCTGTCTCCCTTGCAAAATGCTGTCTGCACGTCCAGTAGTGATACTGCACCAGAAAGTGGTTGATGTTGCAAGTAAAGAAAATTATCTCTGATGACATCAATGACGCAACTGTGACACTGAGATCTGCACCGAGGCCAGGGGCACACTCATGAAGTGCACGACGCACCGCCCTGCCTGCAAAGCACCTCTGATGCCCTACGATGCCTGCAGTTATCAGCCTTCCCAACGCTAGCGCTCGCACAGACTCCATCATCGCCACCACCTTCATCCAGTTATTGCGGCGCAAACATGAGCCGAGGGTGAATCAATGAATTCGTCTACTTCGCATCGCGTTGCCTCACCGGAATCGAAGCCTCACCACAAACGCAACCGACTTCCCCAGTCCTGGATTCAACACATTACCTCCTCGTGGACAAGATGTCTTCCCTCTCCTGTGGTAGCCAGGCAGACGGTGTTGACCTCGGCACTGACGCCTTACGTCCCCGATGCAGTGCATCATCTCAGGCTTCGTTTTCTAAGGTACTGTTTGTTTGGGAGTCCGTGGGGCTCCATGCCCGACGCCGTGCTCCTGGCAGTCTGCGCCATACTTTGGATTTATTGCTATCATGATGTCGTAATAGACCCAGGTGAAGCTATTTGTTTTCTATAAGTTCTATGTTTGCAATAACATTTCTGAAATCACATTTTGATACATGTGTTTTGGATTTTTGTGGTTTTAGTCTGATTGAGTTTAAATAAAGACACTCCTTTTTTCTAAACTGGTGCGGTGTCCATCTGTGGTGTTTTTAGTGAATTACTGTGTGTTTGGAGTACAAATACTTTAAGTAAAAAGCAAATCTTCCACTGGTTACTGCAAAATTGACACCACTCTTATCTGTTCACCCAATACACAAGTATCAATACAGGTCAGGTATAGGTGGGATAAAACTATATGCTCCAACATTAGATCAAAAATACCTAACTAGTAGAAAATGTACAGAGTTTATTATATAAAATAGTTTTTTTGTAAAAACAGAAAGGAAATGTCTTTCTACTCACATAAAAAAAGTTAAAAAATACAAGGAATTGCAAAACAAATATTTCATATACATTATAACATTATCACATTATCATAATAACAAAAGCCACAGGTGTCTTACTGATGTTAATACAAAAAAAGAGAGAGAAGAAAAAGACAGTACACTTTGTCATTAAATAACACACATTTGTGTTGGTCAGTATATAAACTGAAACCCAATACTTAGACACTTGTTTGGTATCTGCATTTCCAGCCCACCACACAAATTGTGTGACAGATGCCTCAACGCGTTTCGATGGTGTTGTCCATCTTTATTGCATCTTTATCATGACATTTATAAGACTCTCTTGGTTATACATTTAGTTGATCCTAATCATAGTCCTGTACATTGATTGAGTCAAATATAAATATATATCAGTGCTGTGTTCATGATATAAAATAAAAAAACAACAAACATTTTCAATACTACCACAATAGAATAATATAGATAATCCATTGGGAGGACTAAACAAATTAGTACTACAAACCTATATTGACATACTGGAGGGGCATTGTACGAAAGAGGCTAAAATCATACCCACTTGTCCACACACGCCATACATTATTTCCAAAACCACATCCTTTCATAAATAGTCACAAATCAGGCTCCTATATTGTAGAGAATTATTTCTTCTAGTATTAAATCTTATCATGGCAAGGGAAAACACGCAAGGCAGGACAAACCTCACCTGTCCACTTTTTCACTATTGGTTATCTGGCGGGGAGGCAAATGTGCTCCTGATAACAGAAACAGTTGTCTGGTTTCTTCTATCCAGATAACATGGTTTGTTGACTTATATAAGGAAAAACATAGGGGTGATTATCCTCTATCCTCAATTGTTCTCAACTTTTCTGATCTGCATCTAAACACATTCTTAATTCCCCGATCAGAGAAGTCTCATCTCATAAGTAGTGGGTCCAAGGCTTGCAATACCGCATCTTCAAGAAAGCCACGGTATCAATTGGCAATTAAAAAAACCTTTCTCCACGGTTCTGAAGGAATCTGCCAGATATAATAATTAAACATCAGTTCATGCAGGTTGTCTTATTCCTATTCTTATAAATTAATAACCGATATTCTCATGCCTGCTGAATAATGAATATGGGTTGACGCTTGTTGCATTTGTTCAAGTGTCCATAGATAGCTTGTTGCACTGTTGCATGTATGCTCTTTCGTCAATTGGGCCTATTCTAAAAGAATATAAAACAATGTGCGTCAAACAATGATAAAACATATTGGGGTACAAAAAAGAACAAATCCGGCTGAAAATCTATTATGTCTCTCCCTTATGGCGCAAGTCCCAGCCATCACTTTACCGCGGCGAGTCTGAAACGTTAATATAATTCAACTCCCTGATCTAGACAACTAATAACTTGGCGGGGACTCATCTCGCCAACCCACTTTATTACTGGGCGTTACTATAAAGGGAGGGTTTGTCACAATTACCGACCTACATATCCATTCCAGCAAAATGGTATGCACTCAATATTTCGTAATGTGTTACTTTTGTTCGTATCTTAAAGGTAGCAAACTGAAGTCAGTGCCACTCACTCTTGCCTACACTTTTCTAAGATACGAAGGCAGATGACATACATAAACTATTCTACACTTTAAACTTTTCTTGGATCAAGGCCAACAACACACTACCAAGTATCTGCCCATACCTGTAAGCAGACTGTGAAGTTCCTTCTCGTGCTTCCTTGGTTCTTAAACACCGGATTGATCCCAGCGTCTTTTTCGGGCCGGATATAAATACCCTTACGGGCTTCGATAATTAGGAGGGCAGTACTCCTTCCACCAGTCACCGCTTACGTGACTTCCTCATAACCCGGAAGTATCTCTGTCATTGCAACACGACCCCCAAAGCCTGATATTGTCAGACAGCTCCCACAGGCAACCCGGATGTAAAAGTAAGCCCACAGTTACTTGGAGAGAATCCGCCATCTTTAAATGGCGATATCTATAATGCAGACCTACTCAAGAATAGTAAACTCGCCATGAAAATATTACAAAAACTGTTTTTTAAGGGGCATTACATGAAATAAATTCCAATATTCCTGAAAATGCATCACCCTCAACCTAAATATCACTAGAGGATCTTTGATGCGTAAAGCTCATTATCTCTGAGCATTAATATGAAAACCTATCACTTGATTCGACGCTTTACTCATGGCAATATATCAAATAATAAAATCTTTCCACATGTGATTCTAGGCTCTTATTTAGAAAAGGCTAAGAAACCTTACCTCAAGACAGTCCATTTTCATCAATTGTGCAAAAATCCCAATTTTTGGTTTAGGTAGACACTTCCTTAAAGAGTATGTGCAGACATTCACCTGAAACAATTACCTAGTTTTTTCCAGGAGATACTAGTTAAACAATCAATGTCATCCATTCCTCACGTGAGTTGAGACCTTTCTCTACTGTTCCTAGTTTGCACATATACCACTGTTCTCTTTTTTTCTCTTTTTATCTATGTCTCCACCTCTTCTGTCTATTCTAATCTTTTCCAGAATGAGCCATCTAAACCCATTGTGGTCATGATTTACTACCGCAAAATGATCTGTATGGGGTGTATTCATTTTCTGAGTTCTCAAAACTGATTTATGTCCCAGCATTCTTAGTCTCAGTTCCCTAATGGTCTTGCCTACGTAACCTAGTCCACATAGACATGTCAAGAAGTAGATAATATTCTTGCTCCGACAATTGTTCAGTGTCCTTGCCGTTAGTGTTGTTCCATTGTATTTCATAGGTTTAGTCTCCATGCAATGTTCACAGATGGAACAGCTGCCACATCTGTAATTCCCTGTGGCTTTTTTGTTATCTAGTGTAGTCTGTATGCTGTTCTCTGTGTTTTTATAGGTCTTAACTAGTGAGTTACGGATACTTTCATTGCGTGTAAATGCAATAGGAGGTTTCTCTAAGATATTTTCTTGTCCCTCATTCATAATTTTCCAGTTCCTATTTACTATGATTTTTATTTGATTACTAACACCAGAGAATTGGCTGACAAATACTATTCTTTCCATATTTTTGTTTTTTGTCTTGTCCCTGGACATATCTAGTAAATGGTCGCTATCATAGAACTTAGCTCTTTTAAATGAGTGCTTGATCAGTTTTTGGGTTTATTCTTTAGAGCCTCTGAATGTACATAGAAGTCATCAATAGTTGAGCAGTACCGACAGAGCCTCAAAAATTCTCCAAATGGAATATTATCTTTTTGTGACTTTGGGTGGTTACTCCCATAATAAAGTAATGTGTTTTTGTCTGTTGGTTTCGTAAATATCTCAACTGCTAGCTCACCCTCTCTATTTTTAATACAGATGTCCAAAAAATTAACTCTTGAATCACTCCATTGGGCTGTAAATTTGAGGTTTGGATCTCCAAGATTTAACCATTCAATGAATTCAGAAAGATCGTCGCTGGCACTATTCCAAATGAAAATAATATCATCAATGAAACGGTGTCAGCAATTGATGTTTTCAAAGAATGGTGCCATCTCAATAAAGATATGATGTTCCTCAAAATTGCTTACAAATAAACATGCCAGACTGGGGGCACAAGTGGCCCCCATGCTGGTCCCTTTCACTTGCTGAAACAGATTTTCTTTAAATAGGAACAGATTGTTCTTCAAAACCATAGTAACACAGGGCATAATGAAATCTTTATTTCCACCATTTAAATCTTCAATCTCCAAGATTGATGACACAGCTCTGATTGTGTCATCTTGGGGAATGTTCGTATACAGGGTTTCAATGTCAAGGGTGACCTAAATCTGGGTCACCCCATTGAAGCCCTGCCCCTCAAAGATGGAAATAGCGTGAGCCGAATCTCTCAAATATGATCTTTGTTTATGCACACTTTACACATAGCCTTTGGGATAAGCCTGTCTGCTTGTGCCAAGCTACGAAGGGTGAGAGCAAAGATTATCTAAAGTGTGTATCCCCTTACCCTGACCAGAAGCAAGGGTCCCTCCTTGGATAAAGGTGCATACCTCTGTCATCTGAAGACCCCAGTTCTAACAGGCTATGATCCATCCCAATGTTGCATGTATGACCCATAAAGTGCTACACCAAAATGCTCCATCCTACCCAGAAACTGACCCTATCAGGTGGAAATACATCTTACAGAAGCTTAATCTCCTTATTACTTAAGCTACAAAAATTCAAGATTAAGAAAACCTACAACCGTTCCTTCTCCAGGAGAGTCCCCAAAATTTGGAACTTTCTCCTACCCAAGATTAGAAGCAATCCATCCACATACATCTTCAGGAGAGAAGTAAAAATTCTACTATCCAACAAATTCCTCTTATACTGAGGACATAACTCCCTATCCTCATGAGTTTCTCTTCTCTCCCTGTTTTAGTTGCTTATCCTTACGCCTCCACCGATCCCTTCAAGACCCACTCTGCTCTCTTTCCTGCATCTCTCTGCCATCTACACACTGCTCTGTCAACTATTGGACTATGCTCAGGCATGGACTTGTGTTTGAACTATATGTTCTTATCTCTCTTCCTACCATTTGCGCATGTAAATAATGTTCTTCATGAGCTATACCATGTTATGTACATTGTCTCTATTTGTATTATATTATCCTTTGTTTCCTTTTCCCTGTTAAGAGCTCTGTCACCCATGTTCGTGCTATATAAGACTCTAAACAAATAAATATATAAACCATAAGCGAAGTAAAATGTAGTTTTATGTTTTCTGTGTCACTCCCCATTGAAGGGTCTATCCCCTACTAGAAGTCGTCCGATTGTAATCTTACACAGGGAATGAAAGTGGGTGTACAGTTAAAAATAATGTTTTTCATTGCCATGCCATTATAGAGGCATAATATGTAGCAGTGAAAATATCATGTAATTTGTTCTACTTCTAATATGCATAATTCCTGTCAAGCTTAAAAGCACTAACCTGTTTGGTGCCTGATCCTATGGGAGCAAGTTCGAGCCACAAGATGCTGCTAGCCCCCAATTCCACTCTCTGCCCCTTGCTCCACTGCCTCTTTGGATAAGCATTAGTCAAAAGTGACTCATCAGCGAAAGGGTAAAGGAACGAGAGAAAGAGAAGGTGGAAAAGGGAATCTTTATCAGTTGAGAATGTCTACTGCATACCCATTTTCTAGTCGCACCAGTTCCCTATTTACTAATTCCCTAGTGCTCCTTCTGCCTTGCTGAAGTGAGGAACAACTAATCTAACTTTGATATCGGTCACCTTGTCTGCTCACTTGTTCTTTACCTGAGATTCCCCCTTTCCCCTTTTTTAATATATGTATTCCAAAATGTGGTCTTCCCCTGTAGAGTTGAATTCCTTAAAAACGCATTCAACAAGTGTTTAATAAACTTAGATTATACTATACTTTTTCCCCTCAAACTCCCCCCATAAATGTCTATACCCACGCACCTAACATTTAACTGTAGGCTTGTGACAGCAGACCTCTCCCATTTGAAACAATTAACGACAAACCTGCAAACAGAATATATTGAGTACAACACAATTTGAAATTTGTAAATTGTTCTTGATGAATTTAGAATATGATGAAAATCCCCCAAAATATTCACAAATGTTCTGGTCCGAGGTTTTTGGTAAATCAGGTAAGTAAAGCTTTCAATATTTCTAGCTCACACGTGTTTCTGGTAAAGTCTACATTGAAAGAGTTGACTTCTTCAATTCCTGTTCTACTAGGATCTGCAGTCGCTGGAAACTCTCCAATTCAGCCCTTAATACTGCAGCTCCTCTCAGCTAAGGATTCAAAATAGCAAGCACACATTCTGTTTGGGTGTCATTTATTTAGCAGACCTCACCTAAGATGGCTGCCACTTCCGCAAGATTTGAATAGGAGCCGCAGTCTTCTGAAAACATCATACATGTTCTGAACCAGGAAGTGTGCAGGTACTTGTTCCTTCTTTGAGGGTGTACATGGGAACACCTCTCGGGGCTGAAAACCATTATAGACATGCTATTGAGTGATCAGGGACAACCATATTGTTTGGGCACCAATGACTGGTCTTTTAACCAGTGGAATGTCCAGTTGTATCAAGCACCTGCACAGGCTAGGCAGTTCCTGTAATAAATCTTAGTATTATTCAAGGGGTGGCAGGTATGTGATAATTTTGACTTTCTCAATGCTTTTTCATGGTAGGATCCCCCAATTTCACCATGTAATCAGAAGAAAAAATGGCATTTTATTCTGTTCGCTCTTGATAATCCAGTGATGGAAGGGAAATGTACATGAGGCATGCACTTACAGAAGTCTTGTGAGTTACCTATGCCCATCTGTAAGCTGAAAAACTACAAGAAATTAGATGAAATACAGGTGACCAATTAATCAGTGTTTATTCAAAATTACACGTGTTTAATTTGATGTATACACAGTTCTACTAGTATAGACACAAGTGTTCTCCTTACACATCTTGTAATACTACTTAATGCTTAACTGTTATTCCTTGTTTTCTACTTTGCCTTTCTTCTTTGAGACAGGTATGAGAAAACTATGTGCTATAAATATATACGATAAGTCTTCAAAGCACGTCAGGGCAAATATATTAATGATTTTCACGTAGTGAAAAGTGATGCAAAGCGTTGCATCCATTAACGTCCCATAATAAAAGCCTGCAGGAGGAGCAGTACAAAATTGTGCAACACAATGCAAGCGCCCACACAACCCTTAGTAAATAGCCCTCATATTAAGGTAATAAACAGCTCTGCTTATTCTGCTGATGCAATATGGAATAATTTAAATCCGTTGGCTAGATTGGTGTGTCTCCTGAAATAGCATTCATGGTTTGCAACATAAAACTACACGTTTACATTTGTTTTTCTAATGCCAGTCACCAACATATAATCGCTGCATTCCTATTAGTGTAGGGTGACCAGAGGCCCCGTTTTGCCTGATCTTAAACCCATGTTTTTGAGAGAGTGTCAAATAAGGGAGCATATTAATTACAGTTCAGTGAATGCTCCCGTTTCACCGGTCCTCGTACACCCCACCGACAGAAGCTGAATTATTTAAAGTTTCACCTGCTGTGCTGCCTCACCCCACGTAGCACCACAACAGGTTTGAAAAGAAGCTAATCAGTGTCCCTGGAGCCCATCATCAAAGGCAAACCCGCCCCTGGGGCATATCACAGCATGGAGTGGGAGTGCTCCCATCTGCTGGGTTTCGAGTTTTGCACAAGGGTGCTGTTATGATTTTTATTCCCATCGGCAAGTGCAAATAATTCCCATAACAAGTCAAGGGCATCTCTCCACTGGCTTCTGGTCATCTTTGTAAAAGCACACATTGAGATGTGTCCTTTTTAAAAATTGTATCTGCTTTCTGGCAGTAATACGATAGTTGTGCCATTATGAATACAGTGCTTCAAGTCCTAGAATGCAAAGAAAACTGGACTGCATGTGTTGCTCATTTGTGGTTTTTAATAACCTGAAATTTCAGGTATGTTCCTTTGGTAAATTGTTCGAAATTGGTTTATTGGTTGAATGGGGTGTGAGCCCTGGTCAAGCAGTGACCACAGTCCTAGTCATGGTAAAAGGCAGGCAAACCCTGAATTAACCTGTGCTCTCCCAGTGGTAGCTTGGCACAGAGCAATCAGGCTTAACTTAGAGGCAATGTGTGAAGTATTTGTTTAACACTTTAAACAGTAAAGCAGTGAAAACACCACACAAAAAGATAGAACAATACAGTAGGCTTTATTAAATAAAACAAGACCAGCAAAATTCCAATTAGTAGAACCAGAGGTATTGATTTTTAAAGTTTATAGTGAAAAATAGTGCCAAAAAGAACAAAGCGCTATTTAAGGATATCTAGTCGCGCTGGACTCAAATTCTACCAACCGCAATGTGTGGGCCAGCTACAAGGACCCATGTAGGCCCGCTGAACAAAGTACCTTAAATTCTGGTTGCAGAGTGTTGTGTGGATCTGTGTCATAGATGTGTCACGTAGCAGAGGCGATGCTCCAATTCTGAGATGTGGTGAGGCTGTGGTGTGAGGTCCTGATGCATCAACATCGCGGATCCTGTTGACGGTGCTTGCGATGAGAAGTCCGGTGTCCAGGAGGAGCAGTTGAGGAGCTTTGTTGGTTCCGATGATCGGTGAAGCTGCGATGCAGAGTTTAGCTGCCATTGTAGAGGCAGCAGTCGATGAGGGGAGAAGGAGCTTGTACCGGGAAAAGCATTGTGCAGTGGCAGTTCCGAAGGCAATACATCGGTTCCAAGATGCTGGAGGTGGCATGGATGTGAATCTTTTATGATGGGTCCACTGGGTTCTGCTAAGGGATGCTCCGCTCTGCAGACAGAGGAGATGCATCAGTTTTGTTTGGGGATGCATCAATCAGCAGAGAAGATGTGTTGGTTTCACTGGCAAGCACCTTAGGCCCACTTGCAAGGGTCCAAGTCTGGGTTGGCACCACTTGTCAGGGTAGACTCAAAGATGGCAGAGTCCAGGTGCAGGGGCTTTGAAGCCTGTTATGTCCTTCAGGCTTAAGATCAGGAGGCCAGCCAACTAGACATTGGGGTCACTCCGGGTTCTGGGTTAAAGTGATGCATGTCGAGTCCTTCTCACCTAGGCAGGAGAACAGTAGGTCATCACAGCAAAGCAGGAGTCCATCAGAGCAGCATTCCAGCAGAGTAGCAGTCATTCAACGCCACAGCAGACCTTCCTGGTCCACAGGTCCAGAAGTATGCTATCTTGGTGGTGTCTGAGGTCCAGTACTTATAACCAGTGGTGCCTTTCAAGTGGGGGAGACTTCAAAGACATCCCTTTGAAGGGCACAGAACTCCTGCCCTATCAGCCCTTGCTCTGGCCTAACTACAGAAGGTCGGCAGCCCTTTGTGTGGGGACAGGACACAGTTTATTCAGGTGTAATTAGGGCTGAGTCCAGCTTCTCCCTCCAATCCGGTCAGGATAGCCCACACGGTCACACATAAGCTCCCCTTGTGTGTAGCTGTCTAAGTGGAATACACAGAGCCAAACTGGCAACTATATGCACTCATGTGACTAGAGACAGGCTGAAGGCACCAAATGGCTAAAGCAAGATAATGCCAACTTCTAAAAGTGGCATTTTCATAATTACAATTTAAAATCTGACTTCAATCAATCAATCAATCAGACATTTGTAAAGCGCGCTACTCACCCATGAGGGTCTCAAGGCGCTGAGGGAAGGAGGGAGCAGCTACAGGTCGAACAGCCAGGTCTTGAGACGTCTCCTGAAGGTCAGCAGGTCCTGGGTCTGATGCATGTTTTGGCGGTGAGGTGGGAGAATGATCTTCCGCCATTCGGCGGATGCGTGGAATGGTGGCGAGTGCGAGGTCGGTGGAGCGGAGCTTGCGGTTTGGGGTGTAGAAGGACAGTCGTTCATTGAGGTATGCTTGTCCAGTGTTGTGAAGCGCTTTGTGAGCATGGGTGAGGAGCTTGAAGGTGATCCCCTTGTTGATCGGGAGCCAGTGCAGGTCTCTCAGGTGGGTGGTGATGTGGCTGTGGTAAGGGAGTCCAAGGATGAGGCATGCGGAGGCAGTTTGTATGTGTTGGAGTCTCTTCTGGAGTGTGTTCGTGATTCCTGAGTAGAGGGCGCTGCCGTAATCCAGCCTGCTGCTGACGAGTGCTTGGGTGACCGTTCTTCTGGTTTCGGTGGGGATCTATCTGTAGGGTGTTGAAGCAGGAGGAGGAGACCGTGTTGACTTGCTGGGTCATAGAGAGCGTTGAGTCCAGGATGACTCCCAGGTTGCGTGTATGGTTGGTAGGTGTCGGGGAGGCACCCAGCATGGCTGGCCACCAGGAGTCATCCCATGCGGTGGGGGAGGAGCCGAGGATGAGGACCTCCGTCTTGTCAGAGTTCTGTTTCAGCCGGCTCGTCTTCATCCACTCTGCGACGGCCTTCATTTCCTCGTGGAGGTTGGATTTGGCGGTGGCCGGGTCCTTCATGAGGGAGAGGATGAGCTGGGTGTCGTTGGCGTATGAGACGATGTTGAGGTGGTGTGCTCGGGCGATGTTAGCGAGCGGTGCCTTGTAGACGTTGAAAAGGGTCAGGCTGAGGGATGAACCTTGGGATACGTCGCAGGTGATTGTGGTGGCTCCGGACATGAAGGGGGGGAGGCCGACTCTCTGCGTTCTGCCGTGAGGAAGGAGGTGATCCAGTCTGGGGCTTTGTCTCGGATCCCTGCGTCATGGAGGCGTGTGCGCAGGGTGTTATGGCAGACGGTGTTGAAGGCGGCCGAGAGGTACAGGAGGATGAGGGCCACAGTTTTGCCGTTGTCCAGTATGGTTCTAATGACATCAGTGGCGGCGATGAGGGCGGTTTCGGTGCTGTGATTGCTGCGTAAGTCAGATTGGGAGGAGTCCAAGACGTTGTTCTCCTCCAGGAAGTGGGTCAGTTGTCTGTTGGCGGTCTTCTCAATGACCTTCGCCGGGAACGGGAGCAGGGAGATGGATCGGAAGTCCTTGAGGTCCCTTGGGTCTGCCTTGGGTTTTTTGAGAAGGGCGTTTTTTGAGAATGGCGTTAATCTCGGCTTGTTTCCAGCTTTCTGGGAAGATGGCGGTCTCTAAGGAGCTGTTGATGATCTTCCTGAGTTGGGGTGCGATGATGGAGCTTGCTTTGTTGAAAATGTGATGGGGGCAGGGGTCGGAGGGTGAGCCGGAGTGGATGGTGTTCATGATTTTGATGGTGTCTTCGCCGTTGACGTGCCAGGAGAGTACTTATCTCTTTCTGGAGATGACACTTATAAAATGTAATAAGGCAATCTCAATGTTATCTTATTCAAGAAATAGGCCTTGCAGTAATGAAAAATGACTTTAAGAGTTTTTCTCTACCAGGATATGTAAAACTTAAAAGTACATGTCCTGCCTTTTGAATACATTGCACCCTGTCCTCTGAGTTGTACAAGGCCTACCTTAGAGGAGACTTACACTTATATAAAAGGGAATGTTTCTGCCTAGCAAGAGGTTTATTTTGCCATACATGGCAGTGTAAACTGCACACACAGGCTCTGCAATGGCAGGCCTTAGACATGGCTAGACATGGCTAGAGGCATGACTTAGGTGGGGGCACAATCAGTGCTACAGTCCCACTAGTAGCATTTAATTAAGGTAGTTCACTTTACTAGGGACTTATAAGTAAAGTAAATTTGAGAATTACGGATGAGCCAATATTACTATGTTTAGGGGAGAGAGCACAAGTACTTTAGCACTAGTTAGCAGTGATAATATGCATAGTAACCTAAAAAGCATGTTCAGAAAAGTGGAGGAGGAAGTCAAAAAGCTGGGGGAAGACCACCTTAAGGCTGTCAGGACTAACACAAATCAAAACATATTGAAATGGAAATAAATCTTCTATTTATTTGATTTTTTTGTATAGTTTTGTCTGATGTGGCAGTGTAGTGCTTCTTATATATAATTGGGGGCTGTATTGTAGTTCTTTAGCGTTCTTGGTCGGTGCCAACACTTAGTCCTACTTTCCAGTGCTTCATTTGTTAAAAAATGAGTGCCAGTGCCAGGGCCATCAGCAGGCGGCCACTTCAGTTTGCATTAACCACTGCCCCTGCCAGCTCTGCCTGTGACAGAACCAACACAACTACTAGCCACCTCACCCTACAAGTGTGACAATTTAAAATATTCCAGACCACCAAGTCTATAAGAATGGCTGGGTTACAGGAGTTAGTAATTTTTAATATGTATTGAATTAATAAACAACTGTTGTGTTAATCTCTAATTTAGACAAACAGCACCACCATGTGTCAGACTATCAAAGTTGCCAGTGTTGACAATTAAGTGCAGGTGCCAAGCACTAGAAACCACCAGATCAAATTAAGCACTGCTACTTTCATGTCTCAGTCCATCCAGGTTTTTGCTATGAAAAATATGGTCACCCTGTATTATTGACAGTTGCCAAAGAGTGCTATTTATAACTTGCAAAAAAAAAATTGAAATACATGAAATCCCTCCAAATAATCTTTTTTCAAAGAGATCATACAGGTACGAACATGTACTTTACAAGTAGTAGCTTAGAAAATCCCAATATGTCAGAAAATAGAGGAATCTGTCATAGGCAAAGTTTATGTGGCTTTATATGAAGGAAAATATACAGAAAGAAAACTATATGTTAAAGAAGTTAATTCACATTTATTTTTCCAAAACAGATTTTTGGAGCATGTATTGGCATAGTGCTTTAGTTGCACTGTGAGGGAAATGACCATATGCAGTGTGGTTGTGCGATACTGTGTTACCGTGACAGCTCAATTGAAATACAAAAGGCAGCATCAATTTACCAAATATTTTGTGGGCCTCCAAGCACAATTTTAAATTGTGAGCTCTGGACAACCTTTATTAAATATTAATCCTAGTTCATATTTCAGGACTGTATTAGACATAATTTCGAACATACAACATAGGTGTGGCATGAGGGCAGCACTGTCACAAATGCCTCGCTTAAATGTGATTGCACCATTTTACCAAAATAATTTATAAGCACAGACATTATAATGATTGTCAAGGGAAAATCACTTTAAATATGTGTGAGAAAAAGTCATCCTTTTTCCCTGATCACCCCCTTTCAAATTTTGATATGGTATATTGGTGGTAACTGATTCTGACTGTGCCCTGGGCTCTGCTTACCAGGGCCAGTGCTCTGCTGTAAAGGTATATGGTCTAATTACTATTGGCACTGACAGACCCTGTAAGTCCCTAGTATATAATGGGGCAGGGAGGGTTAGAGGCCCGGTAGATGTCCTGCACTGGAGTGTGTGCTACTGTGGTGCCTACCGTCATTTTAAAACCAGCCTTGCCTTACAGGCTTCTTTTACGTTTAAATTATATGCAAGTTCGACTTTGGATTTAAAGGTACTTCCAAAGTATTAATCAACCTTAGTTGTTACATTTAATCCGCCCCTAAGGTCTCCCCTGGGTTCCCCAAGTGGTGTGGAGCCTTGTAGCTATAATCAGGTACATTATAACATATGTTTTATGAACCCTGGTGAGGGAAAAACTTTCAATTCTGTGTTTCCTCATTGTACTGAATGGCTGCATAGGCTAACATTGTAATATTTGATTGAAGTCTGAATATTGTTAGGAGCCATGTGAAAATGTATTTCAAGATATCAAATTAATGTTGAGTTAAAGCCAGCAATTTGCCCCTATTGGATTTGTAATAAATATTCCAGAAAAAAAAGTTATTAAACTTTATTTTCAGTGTTACAAAGTCTAGCTTTCCAGCTGCTCTCTCCTGATTGGCCAGTCTGCTCCCCGGCTGGGCCAGTGCTGCCATATGTATCCTGTGGACGGAGAAGTACTGGCTGCAGAGCAGATGGCAGGAAGGGGGCGAGGGGTTGTCAAACTGGTCTTCAAAGGGAGAATGTCACTTTAGGACAGCACAAGCCCACTGTTTAGCAAAACTAGCCACACTAGTTGGTTGGGTTAGCCTGATCCAGCTCCTCTGGAGATAATTCCTCCATGCTGGAGTTTTAAAGACTGAGGATAGAAATATGCTACACTTTGAATGAAGCTAGACGCACAGAAACCGTGGATAAATATGGGAGAGCTGCATAGCTCCTCAGGTCTGCCGACCGAAGAGACAAGAAGAAGACGTACTTCCGTGCTGACTCTCTGGCCTGCACTAAGAGAACTGCACTCACCAGGACTGCACCTGTTGCACATTCTGTGACTCAGCATCGGACAGACTTTGCCTGGCTCTGAAAGCCAAAGGAGTGGACTGCTGACAAGCTATGGTGTAACATAGCCCACCTGCATCATCTCCATCAAGAGCCTCCATACTGGAGTGTGTCCAGTGGACTTTTAAGGATTTGGCCAGGTGCACTGTGGCAATTGTAGTCCAGATCTCCCAATGACCATCTAGTTTTGGACACTTTGAACCCTCAAGAGGACTTCAGGAAGAAAGTCCAGAAGTTTAGAGAAGTTTGGATCAACCTTAGGAAAAAGCTCTATAATGTGGCTGACCCGACGTTGAGAGTCAAGAAGGCTACCTTCAACCACGACCAGGCTTGGATTTCAGGTTTGTCCTGCTGAAAGCTCAGGTGCTCCAGACTTACAGGATTTGACCTGTGACTCACAGAAAGTCAAGCCGGCGAACCTACACAAATCCGGCCTGACGAAGTGCCTCAATCGACGTAGAGGGAAAAAGCTCCAGAAAAACAGCTAAATGTGAAGGTAAAATATTGACTGAGGACTCCCGCTTAGTGTATCCGACTAGGGCTCTATTGCGGTTGGCCTCAAACTTTGACTTTGTCCCAGTCAAGTATGACCAGATGCCCCACAGTGGCACTATATGTTTATAAGCACTAGAAAGTGTTTATTGTTTAAAAATGTATATCTCCGGTTTCCTAAACTGGATTGTGGTTGTTTTGGTGTTTATTTGTTCATAAAAGTATAATCTATTGCTATAAATTGGAGTTGGATTTGTATTATGTGCTAGGTCTTACCTATTTAATGCGTTGTTGCTTTTAAATGCTTTACACATCTGTCGCCTAAGTTACGCCTGCCTGTTTGTTGCCAGCTACCAAGGGTTGAACAAGGGAATAATTTATGGAGACCTTGTCTGAACCTTTTATTTTGTTTGTGGCCTTATTACTAGTGGTAAGTTACTACTTATCACTACTAATAATTCACTTTCCAACAATATGTTTCTAGATTGTATAATGTGATGGTCCATGATTTGTTTCAAGTAAATCTTGATTCTCCAATTAAACATAATGGCAAGCAGCACCAATGAAGCAGTAGGCACGTTGCCACACTGGTACAATTTAATATCGCTTCCATATCATCACATTTTAATTTATTTCAATCTGCTTAGGCCCTATGGCCGCAAAACTTTCCTCCTTCCTGACGATTACATTGGTGATGCTAGTCCTCGATAATACCAAAAACTGACATGGCGGGACGTCTCTGGAGTGGATGCGGCAAGAGAGGGAGTAGTTCAAAGGATACCTCAAAATTGCCATGGACCTTAAGTTGACGGATGCATATTTATTCATTAGAAAACTTTATAATTCTCCCATATAGTCAATTTGAAGCCATATTCTGAACTGTACTAAATAGTGGGAGGAAGACTTCAGGGAATATTTTCCTTTAACACACTCAGCAAACAACAGAGCACACATTTATTTCTCATTGGAGTCAACCATTTCGCTTTCATGCTGACACAGGGTCATCTAATGTATATAAAAATACCCTTTTGTAGGTCAGCCTCCAATTGTGCTCGGACTGAAATACAATTATTGGCAGTTGTGGAATAACTTAGTTGACAGTGTAAAGCTCAGTGGGTCTCTGGTCTCTATGAGTCATCTTCAACCATGCACTAGGGAGCAACCATAACATAATCTCTACTATCTAAGGGTCTAACCCACAAAGGTCAACTTAGACCTGAAGTCCAAGTGCCCAATTACTAAGGTAAATGTAGACTTCAAGTCTAAGTTTACCTTAGGGAATCGGGTCCTTAGACTTCAAGTCTGGACTTAAACTTCAGGTCTAAACTGGCCTGATTTACAAAGATAAACTTGCATGTTTGTGTACATTTTCAATAGTTTTTGTATGTGCGGAGTCTCCATACTTATAAAGGTAATACCTGTAAATCCCTTTGTGAATAGCAAACAATCTTAAACCTACATAAAAGTATAAGTTTACCTTTGTGAATCAGGCCTTAAATGTATAAGTTACAGATTCATGTGTATAACCAGCCAAACTGTATCATGACTTTCTATTAAAGCTCAACTCAAACTCTTCACCGAGTTTTGTTTCGTGCGTGATCTGAACTAATTTGGGAATGGTGTCATAAATCCAGGAAAACCTCTGCAAAATAATGAAATATCTGTGCATATGTACCTTCGTGAGCCATGTCTATATAGTGAAAGGGGACTGCTGTTGTCAGCAAGCTCCCACCACTACACCCAAATCATTCTCCAGAGCATCAGTGATTTGTAAAGATCTTAATGAGCTCATGTATCGCAATACATTGACTAACATTTTTGCTCCATAGTGATAGAATTGCAGCACCATATATGGGATTTTCAATGCTGACAATAATAATGTTATGTCCCCATTTGTCGCCGGACATTCCCTTGTGGCAAACAGGAATTGCATTAAGGAATGGGCTGTGCACCAGCAGCACATATCAATCCATTCCTCTGTGAACCAGAGATGCAACTGGATATGTACCTACCACACCCCTGACCCTCAGGAGTAGTCTTCATTTTGGTCCAGTGGATTTGTTATCAATAGTGTACACCCACAGCACATTTAGCTAATACTTCGTGAAGCAATTCATGTTCAAAATTGTCTCCAGCTCCAGCTGCACAAACATAGCCATGACACAAATGTCTTTTGCTTCTTGCATACACATTATATTAGTTATCTGTACCCCTTGAAGTGACCACCTAGAGGGCTAACATAAGAAAGCAGGTGGAAACACAGCTCCTCATTTTAGTGCTCTTTTCAGGTCCAACAGAACACACCACCACAGCAAGATTCAGCACAAACAATATGCAGAACAAATAAGAACAAACGTTCTTAACACACATTGCCATCTTCAGAAGCCTGTTGTAAAACGATGGTAAAAGGTGTTTGGAGCAAAAACTGTTTTAATTTATCACCAAGAACATGAAAAGAGCCAGAACGGGCATTGGAACCTGCGGTCTGGGACGTACTGTAGCACTTCCGGTTAACCTGCGAGGAGTTAAGCTGGATATTCAGCCATGAAGAGGTCTTTAAAGTGTTTTTCTTCTTATATTTTCTGCTTGTTCTAAGACAGAGGATCAAGTGTCAATCCTCTGTTTATGATACATTTCTTCCAATTCTTCGAAAATGTAGATCTGTGTTTACCTTTCATTTCCCTGGCTGCAAAGTGAGTCGATTTTGAAATCTGTTTCTTGGGATGCTCTTGCAGGATTTGAAAGGGGATTGCTACAGTTTGCAACATTTCTTGTAACACACATGTAAAGGAAAACATTTGCTTAATTTCCGTACTACAAAATGTACCAGCAGCATGGGAAGTGCAAAGGAATCATCTGGTAAAACCAAAACACAGCAAGCAAACACTATGCCACATTACTACGAGCAAAATGCTGGGGTTAAATGTATAGATATAAAAGTGCGAATTACTCTCTCATCCTGTCACCACACACCATGCTGCATTCTTAGCTGATAAAGAATAAGAGCCATATGTATCAAGGCGAAATGCGATCGCAAACGCTGAAATTCGCAGAATTTCAGCGTTTGCGATCGCAATTTGGCCTAGTGCTATGTATGAAAGCACAACTGTCTCGCAAATTTAGGAATCGCAAAATTTGCGATTCCTTATTTTGCAAATGCATTTAAGGAATAGCAAATTGCGATTCCTTAAATGCAGTGTATGAAGCACCCAGGTTGTGAGAATATGGCATAAGGAATCGCAAATTACCACCAACTACAGGTTGGTGGTAATTTGCGATTTCTTTCAAAAATTCACATTTTTGCATTTTTAAAAGTGGCATGTGGCGCACACACATGCCCTTAGGGCATGTATGTGCGCCACATGTGCACCCATGCTCATTTCAGGGGTGCAACAGGGTGTACTTTTGACACTCTGGCACACTTGAAATTGCATTCTCAATTTGCGATTCTCTAATTGGGAATCGCAAATTGAGAATGTCTTCCCATTCATTCCTATGGACCTCTAGACCCATAGGAATGAATGGGGAGGTATTCCTTAATTGCGAATCGCAATTTACGATTCGCAATTAAGGAATATTTAGGATTCGCTAAATTTATTGCAAACCCTACATACTTCGCGTTTTGCGATTCTCAAATAGCGATTCTCAAAAATTCGCTATTTGAGAATCACAAAACCTGAAATTGATACATATGGCCTTAATTCAGGAGGTTAATTCTGAGAAGCAGCTATGGTGCTTTTCCACACAGTTTAGCAAGTGGTGTAAATGAGCACCATTGTGTACCTTTCACGTTTGTGAACCTATCCCTTCTACACAGTTTATTTCAGCGTTTTGTGTCATGAAGAGAATTAATTCATTTTTCCTTCTAGTTACAATCACTGGTCTGATGTGGAAGGCTTTAATAAGTCGCAAACCATTCGCAAAGTGGTTTTAATCTTCATAGAAGACTTCCTTGATGTACCATGAGTTCAGAAATGGCACAGTAAACCAAATATTTACTGATTTCTGACTTTGTGATTACATTTTGCATTTTATAAATGATCAATCTTAATTACAGATCGCACAATTAAAGGTATTGAGCAATTTACAATGTGTTAATGGCCACAAGAACAGTAAATTTCATGTGCAATTACCAGCTACTTGAAATGTGCTGTAACTGGTCACAAGGTATCTAACAAGGGATCTAACAGCACTGAATACTGAGCCAAAATGTTTAGCAACCTTTCACAATGACAGCACTGTAGGGAAGAGAATGTGCATTCTAAAAGTTGGACAGAGCAGGAGAATAAAGAAGACTTTTATGTAGAGGGTTACTTTGTTTGAACAAACAGAGATGGAGGTGTATAATAGGTATACGTTCAGAACAGGTTGATTCTAAGTTTAATTTCTGAGTTGGAGCCTGTTTTAGGAAGGTCCACCCAGCGCAGTTGGCTATCCTTACACATATTTAAATTTTATGTCTTCACTTCCTTGTAACTGGGAGTTATTAGTGCACAGTAACAGTTGCAGGGGGCATATTGCAGAGTGCTATGCTTGACAAATGAAATTAGGCTTTTTGTTCTATTGCAAATTGCCTCACTGTAATTGGATGCATGGGTGGTACACATATCATCATTTGTCCACCAGAAGAATCTGAATATATCCGTTGCAATAGAAGATGGGAGAGGATGTGGTCCGTTGGCTTAAACTGACGACTTTGGAGTTCGAGCCTCGAGGTCGCGTCCACATCCTGTGATTCTGGGCAAAGCACGTAATCTCCCTGTGCCTGAATGTGTAATGTAAATACGGTTTTCATGTAAAGTGCTCCAATACCTTTGGGTCAAGTTTGCGATATTTAAATATGCAAAAAAAAAAAAGATGGCAGAACTCTCTAAATTTCCAGGTGGTTTGTAATGCCTCATAACAGATATTGTAGCAAGGTTTCCAAGAAGCACCCACGAGTCAAGCATTTTTAGTCCTTTGGCATTATATAATCAGCTAGCTACAGGAGAGTTTGGAGATGGATGGGTGTTTTCTAAATATACATTTATAATGTAATGTTAGTTTTTCTTGAAAAAATATATTCTTTTTTATTATTATATATTTTTTTACTTCTTACAGTGACAAAAAGAACAGTAAATCATCATATGTATTAAAGAATGTCGCTGGAAGATGGTATCATCCTTAGTGGCTTTATTGGTGTTGCAATCATGATATATGCATGGTATATGATATATACCTCTGCTTTTATTATTGTGGTGTCACCCTGACAAATGGTCAACATACGGTATAAGGAGGATTGCAGCACTGCCTACGGAGACAGCTCTAAGGACTGTCATTCCATCGAGCATGCCACAGAGGATATACAGCCTCCCACAAAAGTCATAGGCATAGGTCTGCACCTATGACCAGGTCATTCTATGAGCAATTGCGCTTACTGATGAAGAAGGGTAAGTAAATACATTCGCCCTCACTAGTTTCTGAGTGTTCCTAAAACGAGATCACTTACCCACATCTTGGACCTGATGAAGGTCACTTGACTCGAATGGGCAATCCTTGGCCGAAACATGCTGACCTTGCATTAGATGTCGGGGATCAGTAGCTAATCCACCTAAGCACCACCGTTATTTGTAATCATATACCTCTCCTGAGTAATAAACTTCCTACACAGGCGAAGAGATATTTTTAAACACTTTTCATGACTTCCATTACCCAGACAGTCTCCATCCTAGTGGAGGATGGCCAAGCACTTTGTGAACCGAACTTTCAAGTGATAATGACCCAATGATGATACTATCCACTATACCACACGAGCGCAGAAAGATATATACCGCGTACTGTGAATGTGTGGTTGAGGGTCTCCGATACAATTCCCTTGAGACTCTGGATTGATGATAGATTCCCCTTTTGATTATAAGACACCCTGATAAAGCCAGTAGACTTGGGTTCTGAGAATACACCCACCATATTATTACTAGTATATGTGGGCAGTTTTAGATTTGGGGCTCACTAGAGGATGTCATCATTTATATTTTCACCTGGCAACATATATGTAGGTGTGTGTTTGTGTCTGTGGGTCAACGTATCTGTGTGTATGCATGTTTGTGTGTGAGATAAAGTCATTTTTCTTTTTATAAGTAAAAACACTGACTGGGCAATGATGTAGTGAGTATCGCTTGTTGTTTTGCC
The DNA here is from genome assembly GCF_964204655.1 of Triturus cristatus. NCBI lineage: Eukaryota > Metazoa > Chordata > Amphibia > Caudata > Salamandridae > Triturus > Triturus cristatus. The sequence goes on from NC_140588.1 coordinate 434,239,232, forward strand.
GGCTGGGCTAGGATAGTACCCCCACCACCTCCATTGAGGAGGCCTTGTAATTGCTCTGCCTCACTACCCTGAGATAATGAAGTGTAACAACAGAGTGCCTGGTCCTCAGAAGACAAAAGGTTGCGGACTGATTGGTTGAGAAAGACTTATATCCTCCCCAACTAACAACCCACTTTCTGACAATTTGTAAAAACTTGAACACTGTATACAAAATGGAGCAGCATTTGACCAATGTTGTGGCACAACATGTAAAGATATTTTAGGGCCCTCAATGTTATTTTGAGCTCACTATTAGATCTGTCTTTTGTCACCTTTTAGGGGATTTTGTGTGCAGACTGGAGAGACAGCATAGCCATGACAGAAGCAGAATGCTACCACCAATAGACTTATTTTGATTTTTTTTCACACTCATAAAGTATTGGAAGCAGACAGAGAGAGAGAGAGCAGACAGAGAGAGAGAGAGAGAGAGAGAAAGAGAGGGAAAGAGAGAAATGAAAAGATAGAGAAAGAGAAAGAGTGAAGGGCAGACACAGAAAGTGAGACAGAAAGTGATACCATTCCTTGAGAGAAAATCAAATGTGGTTTGTGCCAAGGTATTGAGAAATATTTTCGGATGGGCCACACTATCTTCACGAGGCAAAGAATAGCACTTGCAGAAGCAAATGTCCACAGGACAGTACCATTTCATGTTCATACACCTTAGTTCTCCAAGTTGCGAAGCATGATTAGGGCATTGCTCTTCCACAATCAAAACTAAACTTGAAGTCAGTAGTTTAGGTGCCTAAGGGGCATATGCATCAACATTGGCATTTGCGATTCCTTATTAGCGAAAAATAAGGAATCGCTAATAAGGAATAGCAAAAGGCTATGCATGTAGGAATCGCTATTCAAATAGCGATTCCTTAACTTTCCTTAATTGCTACTAGCAAATTGCGAGTAGCAATTAAGGAATGCCATCCCAATCATTCCTATGGGCCTCCAGGCCCATAGGAATGAATTGGAGATTGCATGAGCAAATAGCGAGTACCAGTAGGTTCTCGCAAATTGCTCATGCAATTTCAAGGGTGCAAGGGTGTCAAAATGACACCCTATTGCACCCCTGAAATTGATATGTGCACATATGTTGCACACACACATGCATTTTTCAAACTTTTAGCAAATTACCATGCAGTTCATCTTCATGGTAATTTGCTCCCCCTATTAGCGAATTCGCTAATTTTTTTCTTTCATGCATTGCATTTAAGGAATCCCAAATAGAGATTCCTTAAATTAAGGAATCTCAATTTGGGATTCCTTAAATGCTATCGCTATTTAAGGAATCGCTATTTAAGGATTCCTTAAATAGCGATTTTTGCTTTTGGGTTGATGCATTGGGATTGGGTATTTTTAACTCAATACCGGGAGCTATTAGCGAATCTGTATTTTACCGACTGGATTTTGGCTTGATGCATGAGGCTGTAAGTTGCACAAAGATGGAATTTAGCTGACAAATGTGCTCTATAAATTGAAATACCCTGTCTCACCATGTTCTTGTGATATATTATGACTATGCACGTCAAAATGCACCACTGGGCACCACTATTCTCATATACTCTTTTGCAGCCACACTTTGTCATATCTGGTGCAGCCGCTCTTTAATTAGCACTAAGATTATTCACTAGTTTAGTGAGCTCAAGTCGATGGCCAGCACCCCCACTCTTGAAATTGATCCAGCACTAGTGAGCACCAGTCTGCAATGTCTTCTGATCCACATCAGTACCTTTGGGTCAAAAGGCAGACTAGCTCACATCGTTACTTGTTCTCCTAACATTTCCAGACTAAAAAGTAAAATGGTGCCCCAGAACCCATCACTCTAGACCCTTTCAGGGATCGCGGTAGCAGGCCCTCACCTTTTGTTCTCTCATTTATAAACAGAAAAGAGACAAAAAAAGTGTACAATATTTATTGAAACTATTGTGTTTTATTTTGTAATAAATGTGCTGCAATTAAAAGACATAGCCAGGTAAACAATGTGATTATCTTAATCAGCAGACTATGCACAGCTAAAAGCCCTACCATATACAAAGACAGATCTACCTAAGCCTAAACTCACTATAGAAACACAGTGGTATATTATAGATCTCTGGGAATAGTGGGGGACCCCAAACCTGACATACATAGTTGTTCTACATCTCAGGCAGCAGAGTCCTCTCTCGGTTCAGGAGCTTTGCTCTGCCAGAATTTGCCCTCTCTGTTCTCAAAATGACAAATCCCAGCTTATATGATAATTGCATGTTCAAAACAGCAGCTGGATTTTTCTATTATGTCTCGGTGTTAGTGCCCGACCAAAGAGAAAAACAGAGCACAGTGTTTTTCGCCATTGTATGAAATGTTCAGTCTGAATCCCAGCAGAAGAACTAAATACAAAACATGTGCAGCCTATTTATAAAATAAATGTGCAGCACAAAAAACAAGTGTGATCTTTTGTAATGAGTGCAAAACAAATGCTGGTTATTACATGCAGCTAGGCTAGCGTAATGGAAAAAACACAGTGGGCCTCTAGGAAATACACAACACAAGCGTATACAATACTCTTTAACACCATTTGCAAAAAATGTAAAGTACATTATTAGATGGAAACTTCTACAATCTCTAAACAAATCACACTATTCACGTTTACACATATGTGTTTGTTTGTCTGGTAAATATTTAAACATCCAAAATAATTTTCATTTGGTAACTGCACAGTGTCCCTGTCCAAAGTTTTACTTTTGGCAGCTAAAGACTAGACTATGTTCAGTGTGCATTGGGCATACTATTTGGGTTTCTAAATACACACACCTATTTCAGTGCAAAATAATTTGTATAAGCGTTGAATGCATGCAGCAACTAGTTTAAATATGCTGCATGCGCGTTGCTATCGTTATTGTACATTGTGCAAAAGTACCGATGCAGAAGAGTGTGAAAAGACCTCTGGCCCTCATTTCTGGATATCTGGCTACTTCTCACTGACAAACCACAGTATAGGTGCCCAATTTTACTTGCTCATATTAGGGCCAATGGCACCCTTACAACATCACCAGTATGCTGATGTAATTATGACAAATACTTACTTCAGTAGGGATGTTATCACCACTGAGGCTCACAAGGAGAGCCAGATTCACAAAGGTAACTTACACTTTTGAATAATTTTACACTTATGGTAAAGTTTAGTAATCACAAATTAAACTTTTGTAGTAACTTACAATTTTGCAATGAATCCAGCACTACAAATGGCCAACCACTGGTACTGCAACATCCTGTTATGAAAAATATTGGGGGTAGGCACTTGCAACAAAAGTGTAATTCACAACAAAAGTAGAGGTTTTGAATAGAATTTTAGTACGTTTTGTGGTGCTGCTATTGTACTACAAAATGCAGTTTGTGAATCAGGCCCAGGGTGTTTTTTGACAATATGCAGTAGTACCTCTGGTAATTGGACCAAGAGCATAACATGCTTTAATTTTCAAAGGAAAAAACTTACAACATTATATCATAGCTATGATTGCCTGACTTTTGTTTTGCACGAGGACTAATTTATGAAATTGAAATATGGTGGGTAGGCAGTCAGTTTTCAAAACAATGTGATGACTAAACCTGTCATAAGGCTTCACTACATTTGTCGAGAACAGATGCCCTGCTGTATGTGGGTGGTGGATGTTCAAAGTAAACTTTATTTGACTCTACCTCTCTCTTCTACCTTGGTTTCTGTCTATTTTCTTTGCGTATTCATTGCTCTGAATCCGTGACTGTGTGGATAAGCTCTCTATCTCTCAGCCCACCTGCACCTGTTTGAGAAGTGGACAGAGAGAAAGCGTGCTTATCTATGCAGTGGTTGAATTATGCTAGAACCCCTGTAAAACATTCAATAACAAGTCCCACCATATTTTTAAATGAAAAAGGATGAGGACTATGAAGGCGGCTTTTAGAGGCAGAAGTCAGTCCTAGTATGTTTTTGCTCAAAAGTAAGCACAAAATGGAATTGTAAGGAACATTCGACACCAGTGCCATATTATTATGTGCTTCACTTTCTCAGCGCAGAATCAAGGTCTACTTGTTATGCGCCTATGTGTGAAGTGAAATGATTTAATGCAATATTTCTCTGAGTTATTGCATTATGTAAGACTTCATAGCTCAAAGACAGATTAAACTCTGCTCATTGTGTCTGAGCTGTAATTTCTAAAACTTACTCCCTAACTCCGAGAAATATTGAGTGAAATTAATTCACTGTATACACTGCTGGCCTCATTTATGGGGTTTGGAAGTACAGAACTGAATGTGAATTACCTCCATGCCATACTTTCTCATCCCTCTCATAAAAAACGAAGTGGATACCACTTTCCAGAAAATAATTTCAGAGTTAAATGTATTGAATTTAGCCCTTTCATTGTCCATCAATTGTTTCTTTTGCATTTGTTGCTCTAAGTGGGAAGTGTATGCCCAGACATGGGTCCCATGCTCACTGCGCCACTGGATTCAAAATAGCCTGGCTAATGAGGGGTGTTGCCCCGAAACCGGTCCCAGGATGCTTGTTTCTGGTCCAGGGAGGACCTGGATTGGCAGTTCAGGCTGGACTGTTCCCATAAGGAACAGGGTCAAGTCTGATTTGCATATGGCTGGGTCTAAACTGAAATGCTGTGGCATGCAAAAAAAATGATGGATTTAACCCAAATCTGTGAATTGTGGTGACTTATTGATTTGTTCAGCATTCTGTACATCATCTGTTTTTTTTTGTGTTTGTCACCCTAAGTGGGAAGGATATGCCCAGACATGGGTCCCGTGCTTACTGCACCACTGGATTCAAGCTAGCCTGGCTGATGAGTGGTGATGCCCCAAAACTGGTCCCAGGATACTTGTTTCTGGTCCAGGGAGGACCTGTCTTGGCAGTTCAGGCTGGACTGTTCCCTTAAGGAACAGGGTCAAGAGTGATTTGCACATGGCTGGGTCCAAACTGGGGTGGCGTGGTGAGCAAAAGTATGATGGATTAAGCCCAGATCCTTGTGACTGGGGGTGATTGTTTCCATTGTTCAGCATTCCATCCATCAATTCGTTCTTTTGCTTTCATTGTCTGGCATTTCCCTAGTTTTTTTCTCTTTTTACTGGGGTCGGAGGTCACTGCCGGGTTTTTCACCTTTTTCAGTGGCAGCCACTAGCTGGGGAAATCGGTGGCACAGCATGGGGGAGGGACCAGGGCAAGAATATAAAAAATTAAACTTACCTGTAGTCTAACATTAGTTGCTTCAGACAATGCTCACACAGGCTCCCAGAGTCCCCTGCGCCAATCAAGACGCTACTCTCATGCCGGTATTACCCAGCATGAGTGAAGCTCATCTTCAGGAAGAGCCTCAAGACCTGATTTTTCGGCTGCACCCCCACCTCCAGCGCCTTGAGACCCTCACAAGTGAGTAGCGCGCTTTAAACACCCTGATTGACTGATCGATTGAAGCTTAGGGAAGGAGCGGAGCGGGCTAGTTGCTCCTGAGCCCTGCCTATTTTTCTAAGCAATAGCCTGGAGATGTCCAAGTGTGCATGTCGGTTTGGCCATCCTATGAAGGCCAGCCAAGCCTACATGCACACTGGCAGTACCTTGAGCCCACTACTCTTCCTGGTAATGATGGCCCTGCCCCTAAGACTCGGCGGTGGCTCTGGAGTAAAATAAAATTATACTAAAACAGTTTTTTTAACTGCATTATTATCATTTTAGTTTACATGAGACTGCTGGTTCCAGCAGTGGGGCAACACTCCTACCCCATAACGGAGGAGCAGCCCCTGACATCTGTATTTATCCATGAAGACATCTGTCTGCTAGGTTTTGATAATTGTGTGTATACTACGTGAGAGCTGTAATGAGGGAGTAGATGAGTCGAACTCTGCCTTGGCAAGTCCATCTTGATAAATTTCGAAGTTCTATTAATAAGTCTTAATTTGGGTTTTTTACTTTCTAATGAGACTTCCGAGCTGGTGTGAATCCTTGAATCCTTCCGGGCATTTTCTTTAGTTCTGAAACACCACTGCATGATATAGAATTGTTGCATTATCCATCATGTTTCGACCATACATGTACTCTCACTTGGTGAATGGGCCACATCTATCCTGCAATCTAAGAAATGTGTTTTTTGTTTTTGGCATTTATTGAACATAATATGGGCAAATACATGAGGAAATGGTAGAATGTCAAATCAGCTTCCTCTTCATTCTTATCTCAGTACCCTGTTCTTTCATTACATCATAGAGGTTGAGGTTTTTCGTAGTAGAAGATTTGGAGAATGTTGTGGAGGTGTTTTTAGCATTTTCGGAACAAAGGAGAACCAAGGATGACTCTGATCATTCTCATTCTGAAGGCACTGATTCTGCTAAGGAGTCTGGTTATATATGTAATGAAGCAGGCTCTTATAGTCAACAAAGGAGGTGTATTTGAGAGGATGGCCTACAATTTGTACTGTCCAAGGTTCTTCACAATATGGATTTCCCCCAGCTAAGGAAGCAAGCATGTCAGTGCAACTTAAGTGGTGATATTGGGTACATGCAATCAATCAAACAATGAATCAATCAGGTTACTTGTAAAATGCGCCTACTCACCCGTTAATGTCTGAAGGCGCTGAGAGGGGTGGGATCTGCGGTTTAGTTGAAGAGCCAGGTCTTGAGGTCCTTCCTGAATTTAGGCAGCAACAGTGATTGCCTGAGATATAGTGGCAGGGAGTACCAAATCTTCACAGTGAGGTAGGAGAAGGAGCTTCCTCAATTGTTGTCTTGTGGATTCATAGGATGGTGGCCAGGGCAAGTTGGGTGGAGTGGTGATGTCTGGTGGGTGTGTAGAAGGAGAGGCAGTTGTTTAGGTATGCTGGTCTGGAGTTTTGGAGAGCTTTGTAGGTGTGTGTGAGGAGCTTGAAGATGATTCTTTTGTTGATAAGGAGACAGTAAAGGTGTCTCAGATGAGTGGTGATATGGCTGTGACAGGGGATGAGTCTGGCGGACACATTCTGGATCTTCTGCAGTTTCTTAAGGAGTTTTTGTGTGTGAGTGGTGCCGACGTAGAATGTGTTGCTGTAGTCAAGTCTGCTGCTGATGAGCACATGCATGACTGTTTTCCTGGACTTGGTGGAAATACTCTATCAGAGCTATGGTGAATGTAGCAGCCTTATTGGCCTCTGGATGAAAGAAGTTTGACCATATAACTTTAGTGCAATTAATCTTCAATGTCTTCTCACTGAAGCAAAAACTCAGTTAAAGAAATCTTGTATCACCCACAGAAACCCGTACACTGCGACTCCCAGCTGTGAAACAGAAAATCCAAAAATCTCTCATGGTCAACATATGCTGTGTCATTGTAGTTCTCTGCTACTCAAGCCTCTGACCTCTTGAAGGGAAATAACTATATCTTAATCTTTCTCTGGCAGTGTGGCAAAACTTCAGAACGTTCTTCCTTATGGTCTATGCATCATTCAGACCTATCTACATTAAATAGAAACTGAAAACTTTCCTGTTTCAAGCTCTCCCTAATTTTACTCTACCTTTGACCTCCACTCCCCCGATGGGGTGACTGAAGTACTCTATTCTTGTGTCCTTTTTTTCACTCTAAACCATAATTAAGGGCCTATTATCTTTTGCCTGTCACCTATTGTGAATGTACTTTATTTCAAGGAGAGTATTGAGAATGGTTGTCGCAATTCGAGTGAAGAACAGGCCTGGCATCACAGACAGTTGTCTTTGTAGCATGAAGGTCCCATCTGGTACAGGTGTTGCTGGCACTTCGCATTGGTGGTCACGCAAGATGTTGTTGCTGTAGCACAAAGTGCAGGTCTCACATTGATAGTCGTCTTTGGCAGTCACTGTAGCATAAAGTTGGGTTCACTGGAGCTTCGCATTGGTGGTCATCACAGGTGGCAGAGTGTCAGTGAGAATGGGTCTGTTCAAGCTCATGAAGAGCTCAAATGTTCGGTATTTCTCCGTTTCTTCCAGAGTAGGGCACCCTGATGCCCGCCAAGGGCCCAGGACTTGGGAAGGCACAGCTACAGGGTAAGGGACTCACTCTAGCAAAGGCCAATAGGTCTCAGACAGGTCCAGTTGCAGGTCAGTAGGGCAGTTGCAGGGAGGCCTCTGGAGCTTGGTGATTCTCTGTAGCTCAGCACAGGAGGTCAGCCAACAGAACCTTGGAGTCACTAAGGTTAGCCTGGGATGAAGGAAGCAGGTCTAGTTTTCCTTCACAGACAGCAGGGCAGTCCTCAAGCAGAAGGGCAGTCCTCTGAAGAACAAAGCAGTCGTCAAGCAGCAGGGCAGTCTCTGGTACAGCAGAGCAGTCCTCTGAAGAACAAGTCAGGACTCAAGGAGCAGGGTAGTACTCTGGGAAGCAAGGCAGTCCTTCTTCTGGGATCCAAGAGTCCAGGAGTGCACAGATGAGTGGCTCAAGCGGTTCAATATTTACACCTGGTGCAATTTTCTGAAGTGGGAGAAACTTCTAGGCCCCCCCCTTCTGGTTCTGGAAATGTCCTTCCTTTCCCAGGCTCCAAGTGGTCTAGGGTTACAATAGACTGGTGTCAAGTTCCTTTGTGTGTGTCCTGGAAGGTGCCCTTTGAAATGTGAGTGGACCAGGAAACAGCTCCACACTACCCGTCCTGACAGGATGGTCCATTCTGCCAACAGCTAGTCCCCATTTGTTTTATGGTGTGGGAGGAATACACAAAGCCCAACTGGCAACTATTCACAGTCATGTGAGCCAGAACAAAAGCTGGAGAAAAAAATGGCAAAAATTCTAAAAGTGGCCTTTTTATAACTGTGACTTAAAATCTGATGTTACTATTAAAAATGATGTTAAATTACAATTACAACACATTACAATTGTTTTGAGACCAAACATGACATTTCTACCTGTTTCCAGTGAAAGGTTAGCACTTATGAAATGTAATGAGGTAACCAATGCTATCATATGAGTGAGGTAGGCCTCAAAGTAGTGAACAACAAATTTGGGATTTTGTCACTATTAGGACATGTAAAACTTAAAAACACGTTCTACTTTTTAAATACAATGCACCCTGCCCGATGACCAGTTTCAAGCCTAACATAGGGGTCATTTTATGTACTACAATGTGAGATATAGACTTGGCAAACAGTTTAGTTTACCAGGGAGAATTGGCAGGTTAAAACTGCACACAGGCTACAATGCCAGACCAGAGAAATGTCTAAAGAGTTACGTAAGTGGGTTGGACCGACAGGGGACTGGATACAAGCTAGCCTGGCTGATGTGGGGTAATACCCCAAAACTGGTCCCAGGATGCTTGTTTACGATCCAGGGAGGATCTGGCTTGGCAGTTAGGGCTGGACTGTTCCCATGAGAAACAGGGTCAAAACTGATTTGCATATGGCTGGTTCCGAACTGGGGTGGCGTATTGAGCAAAAGAACAATGTATTTAACCCAGATATCTTGACTGGGGATGAATGTATGATTTATTTGCATCCCATCCATCATTTGTATGTGTAGCACTTTTTGCCCTAAGTTGAATGGGTATGCCCAGACGTTGGTTCCTTGATCACTGTGCCACTGGATTCAAATTGGCCTGGCTGATGAGGGGTAATACCCCGAAACTGGTTCCAGCATGCTGGTTTCCGGTGCGGGAGGACCTGGCTTAGCAGTTTGGGCTGGACTGTTACAATGAAAAACATGGTCAAGGCTGATTTGCATATGGCTATGTCCAAACTGGGGTGGTGTAGTGAGCAAATGAATGATGGATTTAACCCAGATCTCTTCACTGGGGGGTGAATGTATGATTTATTCAGCATTCCGACCATCATTTGTTTGTGTAGCACCTTTTTCCCTAAGCATGATTCATATTTCCAGACCTGGGTCCCTTGCTTACAGTGCCACTGGATTCAAGCTAGCCTGGCTAATGAGCGCTAATGCCCCGAAACCGGTCCCAGGATGCTTGTTTCCGGTCCGAGGAGGACCTGGCACGGCAGTTCGGGCTGAACTGTTCCCATGAGGAAGAGGGTCAAGACTGATTTGCATATGACTGGGTCCAAACTGGGGTGGCATAGTGAGCAAAAGAACAATGGATTTAATCTATATCTCTTGACTGGGGGTAAATGTATGATTTATTCTGCATCCCGTCCATCATTTGTTTGTGTAGCACATTTTGCACCAAGTTGGATGGGTATGCCCAGATGTGGGTTCCTTGCTCACAGTGCCACTGGATTCAAGCTAGCCTGGCTGATGAGGGGGTAATACCCGAAACTGGTCCCAGGATGCTTGTTTCCAGTGTAGGGGTCGGACCTGACTTGGCAATTCGGGCTGGACTGTTCCCATGAAGAACAGGGTCAAGACTGATTTGCATATGGCTCAGTCTAAACTGGTGAGGTGTAGTGAGCAAAAGAAGGATGGATTTAACCCAGATCTCTTGGCTGGGAATGAATGCATGATTTATTCAGCATTCCTTCCATCATTTGTTTATGTAGAGGTTTTTGCCTTAGTGGGATGGGTATGCCCAGACGTGGATTCCCTGCACACTGTACCAGTGGTTTCAAGCTAGCCTGGCTGATGAGGGGTAATACCCTGAAACCGGTCCCAGGATGCTTGTTTCTGCTCTAGGGAGGACCTGGCTTGGCATTTCAGGCCAGACTGTTCCCATGAGGTACAGGGTCAAGACTGATTTGCATATGACTTGGTCCAAACAGGGGTAGCGGAGTGAGCAAAAGTACAATGGATTTAACCCAGATCTTTTGACTGGGATTGAAAGTTTGAGTTATTCAACATTCTGTCCATCATTTGTTTGTGTAGCTCTTATTGCCTTGGTAGGATGGGTATGCCCAGACTTGGATTCCCTGCACCCTGCAGCACTGGATTCAAGCTAGCCAGACTGATGAGGGGTTATACCCCGAAATCGGTCCCAGGATGCTTGTTTCCAGTACAGGGAGGAACTAGCTTGGCAGTTTGGGCTGGACTGTTCCCATAAGAAAAAGTGTCAAGACTGATTTGTATGTGGCTCGGTTCAAACTGGGGTGGCTCACTGAGCAAAAGAACTATGGATTTAACCCAGATCTCTTGACTGGGGTTGAATGTATGATTTATTCAGCATTCCTTCCATCATTTGTTTGTGTATCACTCACAGGCCCACTAATTTACATGTCCTGAGAACATATAGTATGACTTTATGGACTTACAAGTAAATAAAATCGGTGAATAGGGTGTAAGCCTGTTTTTACCGCGTTTAAAGGAGTAAGCGAAGGTACTTCAGCAGTGGTTAGCTGAGGTAAAGTGCACAGAGTTCTAAAGCCAACTAAAAAGTTTCAGCGAACAGGAGAGGAGAAGGCAAAACTTTTGCGTGAAGACCACATCAAAGGCTGTCAGGTTTTACATCCGCCTATTGAATTACAAGTACAGTGACACTGTATTGCAAAAGGAAAAATGTTTGGAACAGAACAAGGGCTGCATTTATTAAGGGTTTGCTTTGCGCTTGCACCTAGCAGCGTGTTGCATGCACAATGCAAACCCTGAAATGCGATTTATCATGCAAGGCAAGGCCTCTTTGTGTAGCCCTGTGTAGCTTGATAAATCAGGCACAACGCAACAGAGCGCAAATCACTGCATTGCGTCACTAAGCCATGTTAACCCCTTCGATGCTGCGCAGATTCCGCCGCTGTGCTGACGGAATCTTGCGCGGGTGTGGTCATGACGGAATGGTTCCGTCATGAGCACAGCTCAACCGTGGGTCATGACGGAACCATTCCGTCATGAGCACCGAAGGGGTTAAGGAATTCCATGGGTGTTTCCATGCAACCCCCATGGATGTTGATGCATTTCCAGATTTACCATAGCTGGTAGACCTTGGAATTTGCCAAAAAGATACGCCTTCTCAGTGATGGCACAACGAGGAGAAATATCTTTATTTCTCCTAGTTACTTCCTCTTTCTATGTGAGCTGCATTCTGCAGCATACATAGAAAGACGAATATGGCTCTCAGAATTGGTTTTGTGCAGGAAGGTACCCCTTGCTGCATAAAACGAATCCTGCATGCACCCTTGGAACATGGTGCAGAGGTGCCTGCGTTGACTATAGGCAGCCTATTGTGTTTCAGCGCTGGGGAAAATACAGCAATGCAGCATTTTGTAATAAATACAGGGCATTCATGTTCATGGCCTTTCCTTGTAATGCAGCGCAGCAAGGTGACTTGCTGTGCTGTGCTGCATTACTTTTACAGAAATTGGTCCCTAAGTTTCCACGCATCTCCATGAACATCATCGCAGTCTAGGCTGAAGAGGTGAAGATATGACTCTACAGGCTGATCCTTATAGGCTGATATGTTTAATTTAACTTTAGTTTCATGCTGACATTAAATCCCAGTTGTTGGATAGGAGACCAGGAACTTTACAAATAATCAGGAAGGAAGTTAAAAAAATATGGATCCCATCAAAATGACAGACGTTCCCTTTGTAGCATGAAGCCTAACCTTGTAGCTCCTTCCAGAACTCTTTCGTGAGCAGACACAGATTCAGCCACAGATAAGTGTAGACATGGCACTAACTTCGTTATCAACCGTAATCACCGATTCACTCTGAACTATACTTGAAAGTTAAACTGTGTCTCTTCCACTACTCTGGATGTCAGTATTTTAATATTTCATCCATATTAAATGATTTAAATTTGTAAAAATTGTAGGTAATTAACAGAAGTTCATTTGGTACTTAATTCGTCCTTTGCCATCGCATTTATACTATGCATTAATACAGAGTCAGCATAATGGTGCTCCCCCTCTAAGAGGTTCCCACACGCACACACACACACAGCGCTCGCGCGCGTGCACACACACACACACACACACACACACTTAGGTTCCGAACATGGAGTTAAAAATGTAATTGCCATAACAGATGTAATATAAATAATGGCTTATTCACAAATAGAAATTAATTCAGTGTTTTAATAACATTAACAATGATTGTATGGTCTGGAATAGCCTTTTAGATCCATAGCTGATAGGAGGTCTCATTAGGAACATTACACGAAATAAGGCACCAATTAAGCGAAATGCACTTTTCGGTAACAAGTGAAGATTTTACTTAAAGGCATATCTCACTTTGAAAATTACCGCACCAAGCCAAGAAGGGGACTGGCACACAGTGAAATTGGATCTAGCAACACGTTTTCGGCTCAAGCCTGTCTCCCACAAATCATTTTCTGCTCAAACCAGTTCTCTGCAGCAAAAAATGTGTGAAATTTAGTACTGAGATGATTTCTGACATTTTACATAATTTGCTGCATGCAAAGCTCCGTAAATGAAGCAAAGTATGCTAGCATCTTGGAAAAGTTCATACCGACTAAAATCAATGTTGTGACCAAACACCACCCAAAAAAACGTCAGAGGCGCTTGTGTCATTCCAAAAGTTCTGGAGCTATAGACTCAACGCAGCCTAAATCACCGACTTTGTTGGAATCCTGGTATCTCTTCTACTGGAGGTGCTGAATTAAATGCAAGCAAATAGGAAAATGGTATGCTGCTGCTCCCTCTGTGATTGACAATTGTGACAAAATGTTAAGTGTGGTGTTGGCAAAGAATATTTAAAACATTGACACTGATCTGGTTCATCCAGCCCTGAATATATTTAAATCTGCATGGAGCACAGCTCTGAATCTCAGACACCTAGGTCAAGGTTTATCAATCGTTCATGCAATGCAGCGAGACAAGTTTTTGTGCTGAGAGGGCATGAACGCACCAAGATTAATAAAATATGGTGCATTCCTGCTCTCTACCTGCGCTAGCACACAATGTGCATCCTCAGATTTACCAAGCAACGCAGGGCCAATCAAGGTGGCCTTGCGTTGCTTGGTAAACCTGACTTTAGTATTGTGTTGCCCTTGCACCACCGTGCGTGATGCAAGCGGCCCCCCCAGTGCCTTGAGACCCTCACGGGTGAATAGCACGCTTCAAAATTCCTGATTGATTGATTGAACGCAATACTATGATAAATCTGGTGCCTGTTATCTCTTATACTTCAACAAGAATGAGGAAACCGCTGCTGCTAAAGTCAGTCTCAACTTTGAATAAGCATCCAGTTCTGTTATCTGGACATAGAAACATCAAGCATCACATCAAGCAGGTTTTTGCTTGGAACTGCAGTAGTGGATGCCCCTATTCAACAGCTGCCATTTAGGTCTGAGTGATGAATGGACTGATATCCTCATGTGACTGACAGCTGCAGAAGATGACACGTTAAAGCTCATCTCTTGTCAGTCCTATTCCTTTTAGTAATGGATCCATTGACTTCTAAAGTGCAAACTTAATTTGAAGACAGGAGTGCCAGGCTGAGAAGAGGACCTCAGCCCACACCTTTATAAATCATACAGAAAAATCCAGTTGCTATAGTATCCAATATGATTGTGACACTAGATAACTCTCGATTGGAACAAGTCATATCAACTTCTAATCGGATGTGCTACTAGCTGGCTTCTAGGATATACTGTGTTAGTGTGAGTTCCTGAGGTCTTCCTATACCTGAGTATCAAAGTGTTTATAGTTGATCATACCTCTTGAAAAATTACATTATCAAGACAGTAGAGGCATCGGAACTCAATAGTGTTCAGGATTACATTTTAAAACACACAAGATGATGGACGGAATGTTGCACATTGGCAAAACATTCACCCCCAGTCACAGATCTGGGATGAATCCATCGTTATTTTGCTCACCACGCCACCCCAGTTCAGACATGGCCATATGCAAATCAGTCTTAACCCTGTGCCTCATGGGAACAGTCCAGCCCGAACTGCCAAGCCATGTCTTCCCTGGACCGGAATCAAGCATCCTAGGACCGGTTTCGGGGTTTCACCCCTCTTCAGCCAGGATAGCTTGACTCCAGTGGCGTAGTGAGCGCGGGACCCACGTCTGGGCATACCCTTCCCACATAGGGCGAACAGCAAAACACACAAGATGATGTACGGAATGTTGCACACTGGCAAAACATTCAACCCCAGTCACAGATCTGGATAGGATTAAATTGTGTCCATCATGATGGGATTATTAATCATTTAAACAATGCTACTCTTCACATGATTTCTCTATATCTTTCAACGTATACAAATGAAAGTTTGGATTAGTCGTTATTATCTTAGACATGAATGTGTCTATATTGTTATGGACAGGGAAGTCTCAGACAGAAGTAATCACAACTTTAAATGTTCCCCCTAATATAAGGGGGATCAATGGCTTTGAAAATTAAAATGTTGCAGCAAAGCTCTAAATGTTAGCATCCGGAATCCAGGAGGGTACCCTGAGAGTCCTGCAAAAACAATGATAAATTACCTGAAGAAAGAACCAATTGCAGGGTTTTGATACCTGTTACCTAGTGCATAGGACATCACCTTTAGAACCCAGCAAAAATAAAGCTGATATAAGAATATGTCCCTGTTTTCCGAAGAACCTATCATCACATGATATGAAACAAGGTAGTATGTAAAGGGGGAAGAGGCTGGACACAGAAATATTCATATGTACATGTATGATGCTCTATGCAGCCACAAATCTCAGAGAATGCTAATCTATAGATTTAAAAATTAACTCAGTGAATAAGAATGGTCTATGACATGCAAGCTTGTAAAGATAGTACCCATAAATGCATACATGAAATCCAGGCAGTTCAAGGACCTCCACAGAAGCTATTTTGGCATCCAGAATGGATATGTTTATAGAAGATTAGTCACCTAAACGATAAAAGGGCAGGTGATTCAAGGGATTTTGCAGTCACAAACAGTTCGATTCACAAAATCACGGGGCTTGTAACTGCAAACCCCTTTTCCTATTTAGTTAAACCCATTTACAAGTTGGTACACATTTATAATCTTTTAAAATGAAAATAGAAATTGTTACTGACTCACAACTTGGAATGGATTTGTTTTGGTCTTTCTTTCTAAACTATGTATTGGTATCATATGTATTGATGATTTGTGACTGTAATTTTGGTCACAAGCCATTGAACAGTAACCAACTCTAAAGTTGAGGTGGTAACGGATTTGCAAAGGGGAATGTGTCAACTTTGGTGGGAGTAGGCAGTGAGCCATGGGACCGTTGCCAACTCTTGTTGAATTTTTTCAAAAATTAGACTTATTTTTAAGCAACCTTGTAGGAGTTGGGCCCTTTTTAAAAGGTCACCCCAGATTTGTTTGCCTTTTTGCTGAACCCTGTTTTTAGCTGGCTATCAAACTCTGTTATCTTTAACGTACTAAAGAGTTTTAAAGGGGTTGGGCTCTTACTTTCAATATGATAACATTGGCATACCCCTAATTGGCATATTTCACTTATCTGGAAGTCCTTAGTATATAGTGCCCAAAGTGTACTCAGAGTCTGTAAGTTATATGTCACCAGTGGTCTGGAGCACTTATCGTGTCACCCACCGCAGTGGCGATGAAAACATGACTGCAGGCCTGCCACCATTAGCCCTGCTCTGCAGGTTTGACATGCAAATTTGTGCTGCCAAAATAACCACTGTCAATTCGCCTAAAACCCTCCTTTTAAATATATGTCACCTTATGTGCATTGTATTTAAATGTAGGACCAGGAAAGGTTTATGTTAGAAATGGCGTTTCTGTTTGGCTAGGGTTTGCATCTAAGTCAGGCAGAACCCACCACTTAAGTCAGGGCAAGTAAGTTACACACTAAAGATAACATGTGCTCACCCCCTGGTAACTTGACACACAGCAGTCAGGCTTATCCGCAGAGGCAATGTGTAAAGCATTTGCACAACACACTCACTCCAGTAACACAATGAATACAGCACAAAAGAGACTCCACACAGGTTTATATATAAATATATAGTATATTGTATATATCACATAGACCAAAATGACATAATCATAAATACTGCACAAATTATGCAAATATAGAGATAGTACATGTTATAGTGACCAAACAAGAATCAGAGCGATACACATTATAACATCAGAGCATAAAATGCAACAGTTAGGTTATAGTAGAAACATATGAGTCACCATGTATCATTTAGTAATGTGCATACCACGCAGGTCCTGAAATAATACTCGTTATCCTGGCTGAGGAAGAATAAACACGGAATACATTACAATCTCAGAGGTGTAACATGCAGTAGTTTGATTTGGTACATAACACGTACATCACCAAATCAACAGAAGCACCTAGATCACAGCGCACTTGTGCTCCTACTGAACTTGGTATGGTAATCAGCAAAAACCGCGAACCTCTGTCGAGGCTACCCCCAGAGGAGTACCAGGGAAGTGCAAATTGATGCCCTAAAGCTCAATAATGCGGGTGGCACCAAGAATGGCAGAAGCTACCAGGAGGGCCCCTCTGACCTTGTGCGGCCAGAAGTAGTGTTAATGGTACCCTCCAATTGTCAGGGGCACGGCATGACTGCCCAGCACAATGTAAACAGCAGGCCCGCTCAGGTCAATCGGTGCCAACTGGAAGGTTCCTTGCCCACCAGGTGAAGTCAAGACGTGTCTCTGGTGTTGTGCTGAGGCTCCTCATCTATGGATTTGGCATCGGCACCTCCTTCATCAGCCGTAGTCCACAGTTCTGTGTGCGAGGGGGGCCACACTGACGGGGGGGTCCACACAGCCAGTTTTGGACTCTATTAGAGCAGCTTCCATATAGAAGGGGGGGTGGAACGGCCAGAAAATTGCAATCCTTGCTGATAGGGGAATGTTGCCTCAAAATAATGTGTCACCATCAGTGGGCCTACGTCGTGCTCTCCCTGACTGGGGAGATGTATGGCCCACAACAAAAGGCTTCGCTGGGCAAAAGCACTTCACACACGCTGATCTGTACAGGAATGGACAACAAAGTGCCTACCGTGTGCTTCTTTGTGGTAAAGGACAGATGAAAATGTAGCACTCTCCACTTGTACTCTCTCACCAGAGGCGCTCTCCATTCATTGGTAGAAATAACAAAGAGCTCACCAAGCACTGGAACATGTGTTGTTGCTGTAGATGCTGAAAACACCAGCTGTTCATTACACCAGCAGCAGAGCTGCCCCGGTATTCTTCAGAGATCCTTAATTGAGCTGGGAGGGGGTCAGCACACCTGACTCTGGAGAACACTTGGGGGCACCGAGGGGAAGGCAGACCAGCATACAAAGGCAGATAATACCTTCTGGTAACCGTGCAGCTTCTTGGCAGAACAAAGTCATGAAGTAGCTGGCAGCAGGGAAACAAACAGAAAAGCAATCCAGTGAGTCCTTTAGGTCACCCAGCAAGTAGCAGACATCAGGGCAACAGCAGAAGAGCAGCCCAGAGGAGTCCTTTGTGCAGCACAGCAATCCCTCTGACAGAAATTCAGTCTCAGTTCCAAAAGAGCTCCCAAATGATAGGGTCAGAGCCCCTGTTCTTATATACCAAATGTCTTTGATGTAGAGGTGACTTCAAGAGAAACCTTAGAAGTGCACAGCACCCCCTTTCAATCCCAACCCTGGCTCTGGACGTACAGTAGAGGGTATATCAGCCCTTTGAGTGAGGGCAGGAAACAACCTAAAAGTGTACTCCGCCTCCCTCTCTCCCAGCCCATCAGTATGCATGCAGATGAATGCGGATGCAACCTTGCTACACCCAACTCTTCCGGTGTGATGGCTGTCTGGAAAGTATGCACAAAGTGTAGCTGTCAACCAGGCCCAGATGTGGATTGTAGTCAGGCTGCAAAGCATATAGAATTATAACCAGAGGAAAAAAATGCAGTAAAAAACTCCAGCTACAGCAGTAAGCATGATTCATCACTACCATTCTAAACATACCAAACATGGCAACTCTACTTCTTTCAGATCAGGAATTACCACTTAAACATATACAAGATAATTCCAAATGCTAGCCTATGAGAGGAGTAGGCCTCACAGTAGTGAGAAACAAAATGTGGTGTTTGTCGCTACCAGGACATGCCAGACAATGAGGGCACATGTCCTACCTTTTCGCTACACTGCACCCTGTCCATAGTTTAAAGCATGGCAAGTAGTTTTAAATTCCAAGTCAATGTGGCAGCAAACTGCACAAGCAGGCCCTGCAGCGACAGACCTGAGACAGGTTTGAATGGCTACTTCTGTGGGTGGTGCAAGCAGTACTACAAACCCATTAGTAGCATTTAATTGACAGGCCCTGGGTATATGGTATACTAATTTATGAGGGACTTACTTGAAAATCAAATATGTTAAACAAGTGTAAATCAATCTTACCATTTTGAAAGGAGAGAG
This sequence comes from Triturus cristatus, assembly GCF_964204655.1. Taxonomy (NCBI): domain Eukaryota; kingdom Metazoa; phylum Chordata; class Amphibia; order Caudata; family Salamandridae; genus Triturus; species Triturus cristatus. The sequence goes on from NC_140588.1 coordinate 434,258,441, forward strand.
CGCATGCACGTTAGTACTGATTAGCAGTGGTAGAGTGCCCAGAGTCCTAAAGCCAACAAAAACGTCAGAAAAATAGGAGGAAGAAGGCAAAACGTTTGGGGATAACCTTCAAAAAGGGCTAGGTGCAACAGTTTAATTCAACTATGTTCATATAGAGCAGGGTTCTCCAAAGTCGGTACAGGAGGGCGGATCCATGTCAGATTTTAAGATAACTACATTTATCTAAATAATATATATACTAAAAATCTGGCATGGATCTAGCCCTCCAGGACCGACTTTGGGGAATCCTGATATAGAAAGTAGTGATTCTAAGTTATTTTCACTGTAGCAAGGTTGGTTGATTCATAGGAAAGCACAGGGATATAATAGTAATGTTAATAATATTACCTCACCTAGTAAACATCTATACATTTAATTTTGGACTTTCTGAAATATTTAAACGTCCACAAAAGAAACACACTTGTAATTTTCTTCCTGTTGGCCATTTCCTTTTCTGCATCAGCTATTCATTGTTGATTGCCCAGTAATCTTCATGGCATATTAAATAGTACAAGTATAAGAAATATCTATTTGAAACAAACATTTAATTTTTATGAAGTCAGCAAAATTATGCAAAAAATAATATGAAATATATATTGTACTATAAATAGTTCTATATCACCCTGCAGCCCTTAGGTCCATCAGCACCTTAGAAAATCATTAAATAGAAATAAATTATGAAATGATTCTAATATGTATAGCTTAAAATATAAGAAATATCCATTAAACATCTTTAGTTTATTTTAGAAAGAAACAACAAAAAACATTATATGTATAATCAGCCTAGGTAAAATTGTTCAAAAATAACACTTTTTACTTTATTGTAAAATACTTTGCATGCACCTATCAGGATCTTTTGCCTGTCAGTACAGTAGAAAACAGTTACGTAAAAATTTATTATGAAAATAAATAAATGTACATTTTAAGAAATATCCCTTCAAAACCAATATGGTGGAAGAGTAGGTCGCACACCGCTCGTCACACCAGCAAGTTGCCCCAAAGGACTGTGGGAAATGTAGTGACGACGGCGGGTACGCCTATGCCACGAAATGTTAATAGAACAGTATGTGTTGCGTTAGCCATCCCTGGACACGTGTTTCGAGGTAGTTGCCTCTCGTCAGCAGGGAGCAGGTCAATGTAAGGGGGTGCCGTGTGGACTGCCAAAATGTAATTAAAAGCAGGTCAAGTACCTCTCCTGGCGCGCAGGTGCAGACCAAGGCTCGTCAGCCCGTTAGCTCAAGGAAGCCGTTTAAATTGTGGAATTACATTTTGGCAGTCCACTCGGCACCCCTTTACATTGTCCTGCTCCCTGCTGACGAGAGGCAACTACCTCGAAACACGTGTCCAGGGATGGCTAAATGCAACACATACTTTTTTCTTTTTACACATCATGGCATAGGCGTACCCGCCGTCGCCACTACATTCACCACAGTCCTTTGGGGCAACTTGCTGGTTTGACGAGCAGTGTGCGACCAACTTGTGTTCAAAACCAATATGGTATTTGTAAACACAAACAGCATAAGTAGTTTAAATAAAACTATTTGAATACTTTGCATGCCAACCTCAGGCCCTGGTGTCTGTCAGGCTGCACAGTAAAAAACAATTATGAAAGTAAATAAATGTACATTGTTAGACCTGGCTTGTCCAGTGGGTTTATCCCCAGACATTTTGCTTTTGGGCCTCCTGTTTTTGACCCTGAGTTTGCTGGTTTTATGACTTTGGGCACATTACCACTGCTGATCAGTGCTAAAGTGCCTATGCTCTCCTTCTCCCTGTAAATTGTGTATATTAATTGGTGTTTCCATGATTGGCTTATTTGACTTACCACTAAGTCCCTAGTACAGTGCACTGTATGTACCCAGGGCCTGTAAATCAAATGCTGCTAGCGGGCCTGTAGCACTGATTGTGCCACCCACACAAGTAGCCTTTCAAAGGAGTTTCAGACCTGCCACCGCAGTGTCTGTGTGCAGTCTAGTACTGCCATGTCGACCTTGCAAGTGGGTGCCCTAATCTTCCCTTTTCTGACATGTGAGTCACCCCTAAGGTATGCCCAAGATACTCATGTGAGTAGGGTGCAATGTACGTGAAAGGTAGATAGTGAAGTACTACCAAATTCTTTTTTCACTATTGAAAGGCTATCTATCCCATGGGATAGAATGGGAGTTTATTTATAACATTTTATAAATATAACTTCCCTTTGGGACAAGATAGGAAGATACAGTTTAGTATGCCTGAACTCAGAATATAAAGATGCATTGTTTAGTAAGGATGATCTTTACATTCTGTGTTTGAAAATACCACTTTTAGAAAGTGGTTATTTTCTTGCTTAGCCATCCTGTGTGCCTCTGGAGTGGCAGGGGCAGGGGATTTGCATTCTATTCAGACAGCCACTTAGGGGGTTGAGGTGGGTCCTGCCTTTCCAGGGTGAGTCAGGGCTAAGCTCGATAGACCTGGGCTGTAATCAAAGTAGGGGAGGAGATTTATTTCACATCTGAAGGGGCCTGGTCTGCTTTGGACAATGTTGTCTCCACCTCCTGCCAGGAAGCTGCATCAGAGAGGACAGAACTGGGTTTGGCTGCACAAAGAACTTCTCTGCCACCAGAGAACAAAGGAATTTGTGCTATAAAAAGTTGGGCCCAGACCCCAGACTTGTAGGCTACTTTTGGAATTCAAGAGGAACCTCTTACAAGGAGAAGAGCTGGGAAAAGCTAGAGGAGAAGTACTGCCCCTTTGCTGTGTGTTGTCTGGGGTTGGCCTGCAGTGGCTGTTTTCTGCCAAGGAGAAGACTGTGTGTGTATCCTGCTTGTGAAGTGTCTCCAAGGGCTTGAAGTGGAGCATGCCCCATGCTCAAGATGTCTCAGGAACAGCAAAGAACTCACCATCCTTCTGGGCCCCATCTCTGGAACTACTGGTTTCAGTTGCCGTGGAAGAAAGGAGCAGCCAACTCTGTCACAGAGTCTGTTGCAGGTTTCCGTGCCATGAAAGACACAGCAGAAGGCCCCACCACACTTCACACTGCATCCTTGGTCTCACCGATGCCATCTGGATAATCGTCTTCGAGCCGTTGCTTGCATGGCGTCCTGTGGGCACTGCACTCCTCACCGCCTCACCCAGCACTGTAAGCCTTGGTCTCACCGGCGCCATCTGGGCAATTGTCACCATACCGCTGCCTGCACCATGTTGTGAGGGCTCCACATCCTGCACCACTTCAATTTTGCAACACAACCGCAACAGTTGCCCCGACTGACTCGCATCAATATGTCGGCAGCAATGAGAAAGGTACTGTTCGCTAGTCTGTCAACGCTTTAGCTGGCCCATACCGATGCGGTCGGCTGGAAATGTTTCAGCAGGTACTCACACAACATGGACTCCTATAATATAATATTGTGCTACAAAATTATCGAAAATACACTTGAAAAAAGCAAATAAATAACCAACACTACACAGAAAAAAAAATCACAACTCTCAAAACTGTACAAACATAAATATATTGCATATATAAAAATATATAACATTAATTTCTGTATACATTTTAATTATATTACTAAACAAAATAAAAACAAACATTACATATACATAATTAACATTAAACAAATTACATTTTAAATACCAACATATTTTCAAAAAGCTATCTCAACTAATACATTTAAACTACACCAACACAAACCAATAGAACACTCTAATTATTAAATAAACACTATAAAAGCAATCAATTAATTAACACAAAATTTACAGTGAAACGGACATACATTTGAGAAGCACGAAAGTTTGCAAGACAGAAAACCGAACGAAAAAGATGTACACAAACAACTAATCGAAAAAACACTCATTAAAGGTAAGAACAAAACAAAACCTTTTAAATAAATAAATTGAATTAGCTTAAGAGAACAATAATTATAAACAAATTAACTAAAACTATAATATGTTCCCTTTATATTTCACAGACTAAACTTTACTAAAACTCCACCTACAAAATTCAAAACAACAATTTACTTCCAAAACAACTACAAAATCAACATTAACAAAAAATATAAAACAATAAGTATATATCTTAACCAACAAATAGAGTTAACTGATGAAAAATAAAAATGTATTAAAAAAGTAAAACATAACTAACAAATACTTTTATTTGAATAGGTTCTTCAACAGAACAACAACTTCAACTAAATAAACTACATCAACTAAAAATAGTAACTATGGGGCATATTAGCAAGACCGGCGATAAAATTATCGCCGTTTTAGCGTCAGGAAACTGCCGCTAAAATGGCGATAATGGGCTTGCTATTATGCGTTATAGAATTCCAATAGAAGCCCAGGTTAGATGTGCAGGACATCTATCCTGGGCTTCTATTGGAATTCTGTAATGCATATTAGCAAGCCCATTATCGCCGTTTTAGCGGCAGTTTCCTGCCGCTAAAACGGCAAAAATGTTATCCCCGGTCTTGCTAATATGCCCCAATTTTTTTAACAACTAAATAAAAATTGAGACTAAATAAACTAAATGTAACAGTTCAATAAAAATAACATTCTCCTTTTTAACAAACAGAAAAAAAGAAACCAGTGAATAAACCATGAACATCGAAAAAATATCCAACAAGAAAAGCAAATCAATATATATTTAACTATATTTTAAAATGTAATAATTGTATAAACATGTTTACTCTTCAATACTTAATAATTTATAAATACATATATATAAATATATTCACTGATACACAAAACAAATGACAGAAGGGAAAAAGTTCATCTCCTCACAAAAGGGAAAACTACGTCTTTGCTACATGGGCTATACTTAAACATAAGAGAAAATAACAAGAAATAAAACCCATTGGAAATGTAGTAAATACCACTCCAACTCTTGCTATGGGAGAGGAACAGCAGTTGAAACAAATGTTATTAATGTCAGGGAACACAAGCATCCCCCCAATGTCACAGAAATTGAGGTGAGAGATGCTTTAGAAACCATCAAAGAAGCAAGGACCAGCTCCCAACAAACCAGTACCCAAATATTAAAAAACATACTAACTAAGGGGGTCATTACGATGCCGGACGTAAAATCGCACCGACCGCCGTGGCTGCGGGAAAAAAACGTCCAAATGGACTGCGATATTTCCGCCGGGCAGATTACGATGCAAAGCACGAAAACACCGTACGCGGCGGGCGCAATTCACAAAAGTCAGTCCGTCACAGTCGGAAAAGCTGACCGCTGCGGTCTGGGAAAGCTGAACAATGGACAAAACAAGCTGCACCTCCCACGGAATGACTGCACGATGAGACAGCACATCTGGTGTAACGATCATGGCTGTTCCAACCACTGCAGTCGCGCTCAGGCCCAATGAATGGCGGACGGAACAAACTTCACTACAATGCTCAAAGTGTGCCAGTATTATCCGCAGCCCCAATAACATTAGACATGCACCAATGGCACACCACAAATGCATTCCGGAAAGAAACCCATGTTTAGCATGGAAGATACACCTGGTGGTCAACACTCATGTGGACACACCCACATACCACAGTATTTAAACCAACCCCTTCCTGGACCAGCATCCTTTGCAAAATAGGCACAGAGAGAGGCCGAGACACAGGGAGAGACAGGACACCATCTTTGCACACAGCACACCATCGCACCTACACAACTCCACACACCACCACTCCATAGCCACATACCTGACACACCTCACACATCCCTATTTTCACCTTGCACCCAGCAGTTTCCAGTCATTTGCACCTTGCCCAATCCCACAATGCCCAAATTCACAGACACAGAGTTGAAAGTGCTGGTAGATGAGATAATCAGGGTAGAACCACATTTGTATGGGAACCTGGTCCAACAGACACCCATTGCCTGCAAAAATCAATGAGGGCTAGAATCTACAACAAAGTCAATGTAGTAGAGATCACCCTACGCACACTGCGTGATATCAAAAGGCAATGGACCGACATCAAGGCCCAGGTCAAGACTTGAGCACAGAGGAACCACGATGCGATGCAAAGAACTGGTGGTGGACCTCCCATTCCACCACTAACATTCACCGAATGGGAGGAGAATGTGCTTGCCATACTGCATCTCGAGAGTCTCACCGGAATCAAGGGAGGAGTGGAGGCTGGTAAGTACAAACAAAATTGACCAGATCCCATTGTAATGTACTGTTGTGCACAACAAGTGAGCCTCAATTACCAGAACAAAACAAACTCACATACAATTTAAAAATTGAATTTCTGACAAGGCTAGCATCTCATCACACTTACTCACCTAACAGGTAGGTATCAATCTCACTGGGGAGGGGGTAGTTGAGGCCTGACTGCAAGATCACAACTCCCACAAGGCCCTCTGTACTCCCTCCCAAACAGCATGGAACGCCCTCCCCACCCCACAGCCATGTGGCAGCTATCACCTTCGACAGGGCCTCCTAACAGGTAGGTATCCATCTCACTGGGGAGGGGGTTGTTGAGACCTGACTGCAAGACCACAACTCCCATAATGCCCTCTGTACTCCCTCCCAAACAGAATGGAGCCACATTACCACCAAATCCCACACTTGTCAGCCAACCGTGTAAAGCTCCATAAGTCATAGCCAGTGCACACACAGATAATGCCATTGAGAGGTAAAATTGTCTCAAAGCAGAAAGGCTCACATCAAAACAACACATGCATGGAGACCCAGTCACACATCACTAAACATAGGAGGTCAGTCCAAAAATCACAACAGAAATCTTGGATTTGCGGCATACTAGTTAGATACTCATAGAAAATCCAAAAATGTCCTAGCATAAAACTGAAGTGGATGAGCAACAAGTTGCTATCAGAGGATATGTCCTTGGAAATACCATATCTTCACATATGGAAATGTTATGTTCGCCATGGCACATCGCTAACCACCAATTTATGTACCTCAACATCATGTCCGATTGCTGACAAATTGTCATGAATGCCAAGTAATGGCAATTTAATAGATCAGGTCATTACAAATGAGAATTGCAAAACATGACCCTTCAATTGGGGCCAATGCCAGTCCCCACAGTGGCGGAGCATGCCTACCACGAGCATCAAAAATTGTAAGCCACTGGCGGTTCCCATTGGCTGATGGCTATTCCTCATAGGCGGTGATGCACCGCGGAGGTCAGGAAGCGGCGACCGCTATCCTGCATCATCCAATTGATGCCAATGCCGAGCCCCGCAGTGGTGGAGAATGCCTACCGCGATTTTCGAAAATCATGCTGCTGGCGGTACCCATTGGCTGATGGCTATTCCTCATAGGCGGTGATGCACCCTGGAGGACAGGAAGCGGCGGACGCAATCTTGCATCATTCAATTGGGGCCAATGCCAGGCCCCGCAGTGGCGGAGCACACCTACCACAGGTTTAAAAAATGTAGGCCACTGGCGGTTCCTATTGGCTGATGGCTATTCCTCAGAGGCGGTGACGTACCGTGGAGGTCAGGAAGCGGTACCGCTATCATGCATCATTCAATTAGGGCCAATGGCAAGCCCTGCAGTGGTGGATCACGCCTACCGCGATTTTCGAAAATCATGCAGCTGACAGTACCCGTTGGCTGATGGCTATTCCTCATAGGCGGTGATGCACCGCGGAGGTCAGGAAGCGGCAAATGCAATCCTGCATCATTCAACTGGGGCCAATGCCGGGCCCCGCAGTGGTGGAGCACGTTTACCGCAAGTTTAAAAAATGTAAGCTGCAGGTGGTTCCCATTGGCTGATGGGTTTTCCTCATAGGTGTTGACGCACTGTGGAGGTCAGGAAGTGCCGAGTGCAATCCTGCATCATTCGATTGGGGCCAATGCCGGGCCCCGCAGTGGCGGAGCACGCCTACCGCGAGAGTCATTAAAAAAATAAACAACATAAATCATGAAGTGGCGGCATAGTAAACAGATACTCAATGAAAAGTCACAAATATCCTTGCAGAAACTGAAGTGGATGAGCAACAAGTTGCTACCAGAGGACATGTCTCTGTAAATACAATATCACTACACATGAAATAGTTGCTTACGCCATTTCACACTGATAACGAGCAATGCATGTACCTCAATATCACGTCAGACTGCTGACAAACTGTTATGAATGCCAAGTAATGCAAATGTAAAAAGTCATGTCATCTCAAATTAAATGTACAAAACATGAACATCAAAGTTGTGCTGTGTACTGAATATGCTGACAATATAACCTCAGATCAACAGGTGATTCACTATCAACACCAGGCGAACCTGTGACCAACGAGCCGAGCCAGTCTCCTCCCCAGGAAGGTGACCTCTCGAATGCTGATTCTCTCAGTTTCTTGGATGAGGAGGACCAGCCCGGCCCCTCAGGCATGGCTGTGCAAGATCAGTCTCAGGGCCTCACTGTCCCCACCAGCAACACGACTCCCACAACAGCATCAACAACCCTGACCCCTGCAACAACGACCTGTGCGTAAGCCACCTTCAACATTACTACCGCTGCCTCCAATTCTGTCCCCGTGGAAGCTGCCAACAATACCACCAGCCAGCATGGAAACGCTGGGGACAGTGTGCGGGGGCATCGACAGGCAACACAACAGGTCTGTGTCTGCAGGGCATGTGGGAGGGCAAACAGGGGACAGTCACAAGAGGACACTGAGACTGCGACCCTGACCACCGTCAACACAGTCCTTGGTGCATACCACCAAAACAATGGACAGATGGGCCTCGTTCTGGAAGAACTACGGGAACTCTGCCTGCTGCAAAGGTCCATGGACACACACATAGGACAACTTGTGGAATATATGGGCCAGCTTGTGGGTCTTCTGATGGACATTCATGCTCTTCAAATTGCAACACGCCCTCTCAGTGGGCAGCATGATGATACAACACCTCAACAGCGGCCACAGAGAGGGGTGAGGCAGAAGGCACAGACTCCTCAGATACCTCTGAGCATGCAGCAGGTCCCCTCTGCCAAACGGCAGAGGTGACGTCCGAGATAAAACAATGGAGGATCACGTGGCAAAGCACCTTCCAAAACCATTTCCATGAACCACCCTTGATGTCACCAGAAATGCTCAGAGCATTGACTTTGTTGTTGATCCGATCAAACATTGCCACAATGATGTGAGTGTTCTGTGGGACTGTGGAATTCCTACATAGTGTGTTCTCACCTGAGTATCAATGTACCAGCACTTTCAACTTTATCCATCACCTGTCACTCATGTACAAATAAACACTTTTTACACCACTATGCCTTTGTGTCAGTACCATGTTTATCATAGCATGTTAACTCACATTGCACTGTATCACAAGATTTGAAGGCGAAAATCCATTGAGAGAGCGGGGGAACCTAGAACGACACAAGGAAATAACATTGAGTTGACATATAATGGCATGACAGCTAAAGCACAGCACTAAGCAACACTGTACAAGAAGCATTCCTGATCACACTGGACAACACCATCACCATGGACAGAAGCGGGATGTGAGCACACTACCTCACCTCCCAGCACAGTCCAACCCTTAGCATCATGGTAAATGCACTTCATTTGAAATGCTCACTTGATTTGCCTGCAAAGTGTTTCACCAAGTTTGTTGCAGATCCGTGCTGTGAATCTCTCGTCACATGTGTAGCGGGATATCATCCTAATCAGTAGAGATAAGAAACTGAAATCGTGGTCAGCTGAGAAAGCTGCCACAATCCGCTCAGGTCTCTGTCCCTCTCCCTGTCAAACTTTGGTGAAGCACATCAGCTGCATTTCAAGTAAGCAATTTCCACTAAAGTGCCTTTAGCAGGATGCTAAGGTGTGAACTGTGCCGGGAGGTGAAGGAGTGTCCTACCATCCCCATACAACGTTCAACATGGACATGACGGAAGTGGTAGAAATTCACAAAGCGCTGCACAATGTAACCATTAGCAGTGTGCCAACAAGAGCCAGCATCCAAACACATCCTGTTGAATGTCCCTTGGGGACATTGTTGTGGTCAGTAAGTCGAGTACAGTCACACAGGGCTTGTAAGATATCATTGTGGTGCTTAGCCTGTGTTCACAAATGAACAACAGTCCCAGCCAAATGTTCTTCGATAAATCTCCTTTATTTACGGAAGTCATCTAATCCTGAATAACCCAAACAGCTGCGGTTCACATGCAGGCCTCCTGTATACAGTAACAGTTTCTCTACGTGTCACTTGCGGTAGCAATGTCCTTTCACTCCCCCATATGTGAATGTTGATAGTTAGATGTGGCCTCCAATTCCCACTATGAAAGCAAACTTCAAAGAGCTAAGCAGGCTGAAAGCGCCCTTGTGTCTACAAGAAGGCACTCTCACATCAGCCCTTGAGAACTTCGAATTGCAGGTGGCTTGAATGTCCAGCAGGATCCAGTCACTGCAAAACAAGACTCTCCCACTTAAGTTTGGGGGACTGATGCACCAAAAAACAAAAATTTCTGATACTGAAGGCCTTGCACATTTCATTTTTGACTTGTGGGCTATGGCCTTGTAACGTAGTTTCAGGCTATTTTAGGAGTACTACCGGGGGTCATTCAAACAATATTTGTAGTGCAAGGCGTGGTTTTGCATCATTCCTTTGGCTGTCCTGCAAAGTGCTGGTTCACTTACAGCTCTCACACAATGGCTGCCTGTCCTAAGGTCAGGTGCAACTGTACCGTGAATGAATGCAGCATATTCTCGGATGTTTGCCATTAGCTGTGTTATGCGTCACTAACAGATTAACCTTCCGCTATGCCTATTTCGCCTGCGTGCATCCTGTGTTCCACTGTCGCAGATGCCCATTGCAATGGGCCATGGATGTCTGCCTTTTAAACACATATCTGTGGGTGAGTCCTTTGTTGGCCCACGACCAGAACTGTTCCGGGGATAGTCGTTTATGGAATGGCTTTCAACGTGGCCGACAGGCTGCCAGCTGCGCATGTGCATTTGGGCAACATCTCCTGTGCCATGCCTACATGGAACCTCTTCCAGGTTGCCCTGAAATGCTCCTTTCATCCACGGGATGCGAAGAGCAAATCTGTTTCTTCATACTTCTGGATTGGATGGTGGTCCTGTTTGCTGATGCGGCTATTGGAACTGATTGCCTATGAAGCTGCAAGGGCTTTCCCGGATTAGTTACCACTTTCCAGCATCCGAAAATGCTTTGAACTAAATCAATATTGTTTGACCTTTTCACGCCTACTTCTGAAATTCAATCAGATTTATCACAAACTTGGGCCGTGTCTGCATTCGCTTGAACTCTGCTTCCTTCTGCGGTCTGTTTCGCTTAGTTCAAAGACCTGAGCAAGGGGAGTCTGTTATATGCCCTGGTGTGGATATTGTCACTTTGTAGAAGCCTAGCTTACATCATGCATCTGTAGCGCACATTAATACATGGCTTTGTTGTTTAGCAAGTAGCTTTGTTTATGTCTGTCACATGAGAACTGTCCGCAGAGCTTGTTCTCTGCACTGTCCTGGAGTACAGTACATTTCACCATCTACGTGCTGAGGAATGGGCTCTGCTGACAAACCCAGAGCGATCTTTTGGGACACATTACATGACTACTCCTAGCAAGGGAAGGGGGGATAGGCACAGAGGTCTTCCTCCTGAGAGCTCATTAACATGACATATCTCTTCTTTACATCTGGACATGTTTCTATGGTGACTGTTTATGTATGATTCATGTATCTGCTTGTTGAGTCACTTATACTGCATGTTAGGACACGGTAATTGAAATAAACATTTTGAAACGTTACTTGAATCCAACTGATATTATTGGGGAGGAGTATAAGAGTGAGGGCAACAGGGTGTGTCTTGTTCCCGTGATTCTAGAGAGATGTGACAGTGTTGTGTTATGTGTTGTATAAGCGCTTGTTTCACTGTCAGTGAGTAGTAGAGCTACTGTGGCCCGATAGCTATTTGGTCCGTGGCAAATGGGTACACAGGTGGTCGGATGACTCAGTCCCTGCCTGCCCAAGTCCTATGGTCCTGTGCATAGTTCTGTCTGTGGGTAGAATGCATGCAACAACCCACAGAGTTTGTGAGACAAAAGCAAAGCGCACAGTCACAGTTGATCAATGCTAACTTATACTCAATGGAAGTAATTGGCGATAAGCTGCTCACGAAGGTCCAGACCTTCTTCCTCACCACTATCATTGTCACTGGGCAAGTGTGGGTGTGCAGCGGGGGCTGCTGCTGCTCATCATCATCCAGGACTAGGGGGATCTTTTTGCGCAAGGCCAGGTTGTGTAGCATGCAGAATGCGACCACTAACTGACACACTTTCGGGGTGAGTATAGCAGTGCACCACCACTCTTGTCCAAACACTGAAATCTAGACTTTAGGAGTCCAACAGTGCGCTCCACCACACAATGTGTCCTCCCATGGGCATCATTGAAGGGGACTTTCCCCGGGCGTAGTGGGATTCTGCAGTGGGGTCAGCTACCATGGACGATTGGGATACCCTGAGTCACCTAGTTGTGAGAAACACAGGAAAACATATTAATTGTAATATGTGAGGAGAGCAGCATGTCACACATACATTACACTCATTGACACAGCCCACTCACCAACCAGCCAGGCTCGCTTTGGGTGAAGATTTGCCATCAATTGTGGTATTCTGCTCTGAAGCATGTAAGTTTCATGTGCCGAACGTGGATACTTGGCACACACGTGTGAAATGATCTGATCAACCTAGCATACCACTTGCAATTAATGGAGTGGTAATGCTTGCGATTTTTATAAATGTATTCACGTGCCTGTGGTGGAACCACACCAATGTGGGTTCCGTCAATGGCTCCCACAACATGTGGGATGCGTCCAAGTACATAAAAATCCCCTTCACATCTGCCAATTTATTGAACCTTGGGAAGTCTATGTAGTTGTCCTTGTATGTCATCAATGCAGACAACATATCACGCAACACCATGCTGAACATAGGCTGTGACATCCCACCGGCGCTGGTCACAGTGTACTGGAAAGACCCAGTGGCAAAGTATTGCAGCGCAGCCATCACTTTGACTGTGGCAGACAATGCAGCATGATATGTTCTGTTGGGCTTCAAATGGGGCTTCAACTGAGCATATAGCTCTCGCAGTGTGAGGCGATCCAGGCAGAATTTCTTAATGATTTCAATGTCCTCCATCATTGCCAGGACTGGGACAGGGCAGTAGATAGGTGGTCTCCTCCTATGTACTCTGGCAGGTGACACATGCAAAAAATGGGCAAAAGATGATATGTGTGAGAAGAGCTTAAGCAAGGACTCACACAAACACAACATTGCCATTACTCATGAAGACATTACATTCACAAGTGACCTGCATACAGACCTTAATTTCCTCCACTCACTCAACATACTAACTACTACAACATCTAAAGAAGTCAATGTGTATGACATGTGGTACACTGCTACAGCAAAGTGTGAGAAGCCTTGTGGGTGTATGGCATAGCACATGTGGTTAACAGCATCAATGCTGAGTTGCATTACCTGCTTTCATTGCACGATCTCAAGCGTCAGTCCCAAAATACACATCAACTTCACAAAATGAGCTGGCATCCACAGTGGTAACATGCATTGGCCCCAATTGGATGATGAAGGATAGTGGTCGCCGCTTCCTGGCCTCCACAGTGCATCACTGCCTATGAGGAATAGCCATCAGCCAATGGGTACAACCAGCAGCATGATTTTTGAAAATCACGGTAGGCGTGCTCCACCATTGCGGGGCCCGGCATTGGCCCCTATTGGATGATGCAGGATAGCGCTCGCCACTTTCTGGCCTCTGCGGTGCATCACTGTCAATGAGTAAGCCATCAGCCAATGGGTGCCGCCAGCGGCATGATTTTTGAAAATCGCGGTAGGCATGCTCCACCACTGGGGGGCCTGGCGTTGGCCTCAATTTGATAATGCAGGATAGTGCTCGCCACTTCCTGGCCTCTGCAGTGCCTCACTGTCAATAAGTAAGCCATCAGCCAATGGGTACCGCCAGCGGCATGATTTTTGAAAATCGTGGTAGGCATGCTCCACCACTGGGGGGCCTGGCATTGGCCCCAATTTGATAATGCAGGATAGTGGTCGCTGCTTCCTGGCCTCCGCGGTTTGTCACCACCAATGAGAAATAGCCATCAGCTAATGGGAACCACCAGCGGCATGATTTTCGAAAAATTGCGGTAGGCGTGCTCCACCACTGCGGGGCCCGGCATTGGCCCCAATTTGATGATGTGAACCGACACAACTGCTGCCACATGATTTGACATCTGCCGCCTTAGCAAAAACGTGTCCGAAATGACGCTGTGCCTGGTTCCTCGGACTGGTCATTTGGCACGACGGAGCATGACCCCACTGTTGGCCCGTATCCTGGCGGTGACAAAGCCAGAGCTGGACAGGTGCCTGAGGGCCTGAGGAAATTCGATTTTCGATCACGATCGTATTGAGCCTCCATTTTGTGCTCCGCCGCCATTTTGTGTTGCCCGCACTCAGGCAGCACGGCGAACTAAGTCTTTTCCTCTTTTCCTGCAGTATCGTGTCAAAATAGCCTTCTGCCTCTGTTTACAAAGCTGGCGTTAGAGACTGGCCGAGTACACTAATCCCTGTCTGGTTTTTCTAATCCCTGTCTTAACTATCTGTTGGTTCACACTATTCACTTCTGACTTTATCTCATCTTCTGGCCTTCGCTGTCCTCTGCTCGTATTCTCTCGTTTCACAACTGTCCTCCAAAACACACAAACGTATTCTCGCCACCTGCAAGTCAGTTACAGACACGTTAATACCTTAACCTGTGGGAGGGGTGGCAAACACAGTTGGAGGAGAGACTTCTTCGGGTTACTCGATACTTTTGTTTTCCAATTCTTTCTATTGGCTTTGACTTACTTTCCAGACTATTCCTATTTGTCTTTTATGTATGTTTTAGGTGTGTCCTTCGTTAATGTATATGTCACCTATGTACTATATAAGATTGTGCGCCAGGGAATGAAGTGGCAGTCTCCTGAGAACATACCGTGTGTATTTCTAGGACAACTGTACTAGCTGCAGCTGTTAAATCTGATCTTTTACGCCGACAGTGTGTCCCCGTGTCTCTGATAGCTGAAGCAGGAGAGCCCAGGAGATTAAGGCGTACCCTGCGCCGCCAGGCCCATAAGGTTTCTGGTTCTTCAACTGGCGCCCAACGTTGGGCGGCTTCAGAGGTAGTGGTTCTGCCTGAAGGTCGTGAGGAACCCTGCAAGAAAATTCTGGAGGAATCGCGAACCACGTCAAGCAACCCCTTTATTTCGAAAGTGGCCCGAAGGTCTTTTGCAGCGTGGTTGCTCCTTCCTGACGGCTACTGACGACTGCTGCCTTGACTGCCGCCCTGCCTTGGCCCTCTTTTTGTGATGTATGGTAAAGCGGGACAATAGACGGGCCTCTGTTGGTGTAAGAAGACATCTTAGTTAAGTATTAGTGGGTCGCTCCCACATTTGGTTCTTTGGTTCTTTGGTTCTTAGGTTCTTTGGGTCTTTGATTCGGGTATTGCAATAACCGAAGCCGAGGGGTAAGTACATTTGTGCTGTGTTAATTGAGTTAACCCCCTTGTTTGTGAACAGTCCAGTGAAATAACGATGCCTGGTCTGACTAAGTTTAGGAAACTTTGTTGTTTTGGTTGTAATAGGGATTCCCGGCTGGAGGACTCTAGTCCGATTCCTTCGGTTGGAACTCCCACTTATGAGCTCTATTCTAAACATGGTGTTGGCCCCATTGCCTTTAACAAGACATGGATCTGATACACGAAGAATGGTGGTGTTTTAAAATGGCCAGAAAATGGTAGTTTTGATCCTGACATACTAGATAATTTGGAAACTATTTTATTTAAAAGAAAAGCCCGGCCGGCGATGTTTGACTCTTTCCGCCTTTGGCGTAAGGAAGCCAAACAGAGAAAAATTAAGCAAGAAAAATGAGATAGAAAAGCACAGGGTATGACAATTATACAGGCTGCTCAGAAACTTAAAGATAATGAAGTTGATAATGCGATGGAAATTTCCGAAAGACAGCATCGTATGGCGATAGATAAATGCTATCCGATGTTGCCGGCTTCCCCTTCTGATAAAAGAAAAGATTTAGAGGAAGATCCCTTGATGTCTCACCTATTGAGATTGCCTCCGCCCTATGTACAAGGTGCTAATGCACCCCCGTTATTACAGCCTGTTCAGCCGCCAGTTGCGCCTCCGCTTGCTCCGGCTCTTCCACATTTGCCCCCTCAAGTATTGCCGCCTCTGCCAGCTTTACCTTCGACTCCTTTACCTTCATCTTCTTTGCCCTCTGCTCCCCCGGTAATTACTGATTTCTCTTCAGTTAGTTCGCCTAATACCTTGTCCCCTATCCTTATGTCCAATTCTCCGTCTATGCGTAAACGACTTACAGATACGGTATCTGGTCTTTTATCTCCTTTCTTTGAAGTGTTAAACGTGTCTCCGGCATTTTCTCGAAGACAGTCTCGTAGTCAGTTCCCAGCTTCCGAAGAAAGAGAAAGGTTGGACTCTCTCGCTCGCAAATGGATTGAGAAGGGTCCTCGGTATAGTGTACCCGACATTATGCCTACCTTCTCACAGTGGAATGCGCCTACACAGAGATATGTTTTCAATGTTATGTGTGATACTCTTGTTAAAGGTTGGGAGGATATGGACTTGGGTTCGGCTCCTCAGGGTCTGTTAGATATTCAGGCAAATTTTGATAAGGGACTCATTGTGGGTTCTAAGGTTGAGGACGCTGTAAAGACACTTGTTACCTTTAGAACCTTATTTACCTCACAGACTTTTCTTGACTCCGATCCCACAGTTAGGTTGACACTGAAAAATTACCCAATGAGAGAGGTTCCTCCGGTATGGAGAGAAGAGGTTCCAGCAGCAGGTGCTAATCAAGCTATTCCTGCTCACTTCCAGCGAATATGGGTACATGTACCCTGGAAAAGATCTGAAGTTTTGGCTCTTAAACAGTCTCTACTGGATCCTCGTAAGAACCCTGCAGGTTATTATAAAGAGTTGTCACAGACTCTTGATGCCTGTATCATGAATTTAGCAGATATCGATATGTTGATGGGGAATGTAGTCCCACAAGCGTTATGGGCTAGGATTCGTAAAGAGAATCATGCCCAAGAAGGAGGTGGAGACTGGGATGCTATAATTGCTGCAGATAGAACCCAAGTGGGTGGTGCGAAGCCCAATGCCTTGATTTCAGAACTCCCTGGTAGGATTATTAAATAATGAAAACGATGATGCCTGCCTAGAGAGTTAACTGGGATAAACTAGCCGCGTGTAAACAGAAGAAAGATGAGAGTGTCTCCGATTTCTTCACTCGTTTCGAGGAGACATTCATTGATCACAGTGGTCAGGACATGACTACGGAGGGTGGACAGCGATTATTTGTAGATAAGTTCGTATTTAATTTGCTTCCCGAGCTATCGCATAAGCTGAAAGACTCCGAGAGTTCATGGGCTGTTTCCTCTTCAGCCCAGATATTGACTACTGCTCAATATTATGAAAATAGAGATAAAGAAGAAAAAGATAAGCAAGAAAAAAAGACTAAAGAATTAAAAACTAAGGTTCTCTTGCAACAGGCTTATCCACCTCGTTATGCTCAGCCCCAGTTCCAACAGCCTCCACAGTTTTAGAGGGTGTATCAGAAGCCTGAGCCATATATTCTGTGACCTTTGTTAGGTTCTAATCAATGTGCCTAGTGTAGAGAGGAAGGTCATTTTAAGAATAGTTGTCCGGTTTTATTGCAGCGTAATGGGACACTATCTGCTCCACGAGGTCGTGGTGGCCTCCAGTCAGCAAACAGAGGTAGAGGTCGAGGTATGTTGACCCAAGAACAGCGTTCCCTTCCGCCTTCTAATTCCGTGAACTACTTTGATCAGCAAAACATTCGGTCTACACAGTATTACAATGAGGATTGTTATGTTGAAGGCGAGAATGAAAGTCTTCATGTTAACTAGGACAGCCATGGACAAAGTAAGGGAGTTGTGTCGATTCCAGTAGATCAGAATGGACCTTATGTTAATGTCACTACAATGGGTGTTTCAGAGCCATTTCTTTTAGATACTGGTGCGATGAGAAGTTCTAACATTCATTCAAAACTCCCTGGGGCACCTTTGTCTGGCTTAACGAATGTATCTGTAGGTTTTTCTGGCGCCCCAGTTCGTAATCCGGTTTCTTGCCCTTTGCCTATTTCAATTGGCCCTTATGATTTAGAAGTTCCTCTTCTCTTAGCGAATGGTTGCGGCAAGAATCTATTGGGCTTGGATCTATTGAAAAGATTACATGCAACGATATATTGCTCTCCTTCTGGTGTATATCTTACTTTAGGACAGAACTGATTTCTCCAATGTATTTGTCTAAAGATCAATTCCCACCTGAATTGCTCTCTCTTCCTACAACGCTTCGGGCCACGGGTCCAAATGATGTTGGTTTTCTTGAAATTCCACCTTACGTTGTTACTCTCAAACCCAATGCTGAATTGCCACGCGTTCCTCAATATAGAATTTCCACTGAAGGTGAAAGAGCGCTTTTGGAAATCATTCATGATTTGATTCAGAAGGATGTGGTTGAGGAAACAAGAGGTAACATATGTAATAGCCCTATTCTTCCTATTCTTAAACGCACTGACCCTTCTCAGCCTCCTGTTTATCACTTTGTAATTGATCTTCGGGAGGTAAACGAAATTGTTGTACCACAGTTCCCTGTTGTCCCAGATATCACTGCGCTGTTGACGATGATACCTTCTACAGCGATTTGGTTTTCTGTTATCGATCTGAAAAATGCTTTCTTTAGTATTCCCATTGCCGAAGAGAGTAGGGATATTTTTGGTTTCTCTCTTGGAGGCCGAAGCTTCCGGTTCAAATGCGCACCTCAAGGCTATTGTGAAAGTCCCTCTACTTATAGTCAAGCTTTGAAATGTCATCTTGATGCTTTTTCCTTGCCGTCTGGTGCTGCTCTCATTTAGTACATGAACGATTTGTTAATCGCTACTGATTCAGAGGATATATGTAATAATGTGACAATTGCATTGTTACGACACTTATCCAATCTTACTCATAAGGTTTCACCTTCTAAGCTACAATATGTTCGTCGAGAGGTCACCTATTTGGGTCATCTCTTATCAAAGGAGGGAAGATGATTAACCCCAGAACGTATCCAAGCAATTGCGCAAATGTCTGTGCCATCCACACAAAGAGAGGTACGTGCCTTTCTGGGTATTACCTCCTATTGTAGGTAGTGGATCCCTAACTTCTCTCTGTTGGCCAAACCTTTGTTGGCACTCACTTTGAAAGATACACCTCAGCCCCTTCCATGGACTGACGAATGTCAGAGGAGTTTTACTGACTTACGTGCTGCTCTGTGTTCTGCTCCTGTACTAGGTACTCCTGATTACAATAAACCTTTTATGCTCTATGTTCATGAAAGAGAAGGTTGTGCGTTGTCAGTCTTGACACAGCGATTTGGAGATAAACAGCGACCATGTGCCTATTTTTCGGCTACGTTAGATCCAGTAGCTAAGGCATTGCCTTGTTGTCTTAAAGCGACAGCAGCAACAGCAATTTCTATTCGACAGTTGGCTGGAGTGGTGCTAGATAATAATCTCAATGTTATGGTGCCACATGCAGTGGATACTTTGCTAAACAGAACAAAAACACAGTATCTTACGAGTGCTCGTTTGTCTGGATATGAGCTGACGCTCTTGGCTAGTCACGTGCATATCAAACGATGTAATACTTTGAATCCAGCTACTTTGTTGCCTCTGCCAGAAGAGAAAGGTGTTCAAGAACAACATGATAGTTTCTTCCGTACTGAGGAAGAGACAAAAGGTAGAATTGACTTCACAGATACGCCATTAGTGAATCCAGATGGAACGCTATGGGTAGATGGTTCTTGTTTTAAGCTTCCTAATGGAGAGACAACTTCCGCCTATGCTGTTACTACCTTGCATACAATCGTGGAAACAGCACGCATCAGACATAATTCAGCCCAGGCAGCTGAACTGATAGCTTTGACCAGAGAGTGTGTGTTATCCAAAGGAAAAAGAGTGAACGTGTACACCGATAGTCAGTACGCTTTTGGTGTGGCATTCAATTTTGGACGTTTGTGGAAAGAAAGGGGATTCCTTACTTCCCACGATACTAAGATACAACATGGTCAGTTGGTTACTGACCTCCTTGAGTCACTTGCTTTGCCTACCCAGATAGCAATTGTGAAGTGTAGTGCGCATAAGAAGATTACTGACGATGTTGGTCGCGGGAATGCATTTGCGGATGAGGTAGCGAAAAACACAGCCAGAGATGCTACAAGTCGCATGTGTGTTGCAGGCCCCGCAAATTGGGTCAGAGAAAGAGGAATGTATGAGGATACAGTAGAAAGTGTGAAATCAATTCAAGAAGAGGCTACAGAGAAAGAATTGAGAAAGTGGAAAGAAAGTACAGGAATGTTAGACGAGATGGGATGTTGGGTGGAATTGTCCGAGCACCAACGTTGGCTGTTACCGGATGCCTATGTACTACCTGTAGTTACTATGGCGCATGGTCCAGCGCACCTAAGTGCGAAAGAAATATGCAAACTTCTGGCTCCAGTATGGAAAAATGAAGGAATCCCAAAATGTGCAGACAACGTAGTGAAACATTGTATTATTTGCTTAATGTACAATCCGGGAAAAGGAACCCCAACTCCAGCAGGTCATTTTGCTCCTCCGACCTATCCATTTGAGGTGTTACAAATCGATTACATTCACATGGCACGATGCAACAACCTCAAATATGTTCTAGTGGTGGTATGTGCCTTTTCCAGATGGATAGAGGCTTATCCCCTGAAAGACAATACTGTTTTATCTACAGCCAAAGTACTTCTAAAGGAGTTTTTCCCTAGATTTGGTTTGCCGCGCATTGTCTGGACTCTGGAGTGACAATGGGAGCGAATTTGTGGGCCAAGTCATGCAAAAAGTTTGTGCAGGTCTTGGTATAAAACAGAAGATCCATGCGGCAAACCATCCACAGTCCGCGGGTCTAGTGGAGTGCTATAATGGCACTCTAAAACTCAAACTTGCTAAAATACAAGCTAGTACAGGCCTTAGTTGGCCAGATTCCCTACCTTTGGCTCTTCTATCCACCAGAACGGCTGTGCATTCTCGTTTGGGACTTAGCCCTTATGAGATAGTTTTCGGACACCCAGCTAATATATGGGGAGTCCCTCACCCTAAAAAGTATTCAGACTTGCCATATCCAATGTTGATTGATTATTTGCACGACCTTACAACTAAATTGCGTGTTCTCCATCAACAGGTTCAGAGCGCTTTGCCAGAGGCCTCCACAGACTCAGGTCATTCCATCCAACCAGGTGACTGGGTTTGTGTGAAGAATTTCCAAAGGACGAAGAATTTGGAGCCTCGCTGGAGAGAACCCCGTCAGGTTCTCCTGACTACTCGTACAGCAGTAAAGGTTGAAGGAAAGAAGAACTGGATTCACGGCGTGCACTGCAAGAAGGTTCCTTTGCCTTTGCCCTTTAATCAGTGGGTCCGCAAGGGTATAAGTGACTCTGAAAGCGAGAAGGTTCCACGATTCATACCTTTTAGTGATGCACGCTTGAATGGAACATTGTCGGAAATAGAAAACGACGACATCCTCCAAGAAGCTGTACCACCACATTTTCGTCTGAATACCACAAATTCACGAACATTGTTTCAGGATCAGACTGTACCTGATAAGGCTCATTACGATTTTAGACCCAGCCTGAAGAAGAAAACTTGAGATTCTCTCTTCTATGTAGTTTCTATCCCGGTTGCAGGGTCACGATAGGTTCTTGGTTGTGACCTGAGTAGTGGCAATAGGCCTGCAGGACTTGCAGTGTCATAGGACAGCCGACAATCATGACCAAGTGATTAAGGAAGATTGCCGTGAGCATCCATTTAGAAGATGGAAACTACATTAGGCGAAAGAGAGAGAAGGAACATAATGAAAGACAATCATTGTAAAATAATATACAGTCGTTGTGGTATAACTTTATGTGTTTTTATATTATTATGTATTTTATTGTCATGTATAGGTTAGATTGTTTATACTATGCAGCAAAAAGCTGTCCCTTCTTCTATTACTGTGCCTTCTTTTTCTACTATCTCTCCGCATCTATTTCATACACTTCCTCAGCATGAACTCGTTAGAAGAACCGAATATTACAATAATTAATTTATCCAGTTATTGCACCAACACCAATTAGTAATTAATACAACCAATTGTTGGGTGTGTGGACTAAAGCCTCATACCACAGAAAAAGGGATGCCATATCTAGTCCTTCCGTTCCAACTAGTTTTTCTGGAACTTGCTATATAGCTTTTCTTCTTCCCCGGACATACACTGCTTCTTCAAATTTTCATAAAAACAGATACGGCAGAGAAATAATTGATTCCAAAGACACAGCAGGACAAGAGGGAGGAGACTTCCTTGTTGGGGTCCTATGGCAAACAGTAGGAATATGAGACAACTGGTTTGTGTTGTAGAAACTACCATAGACATCACTGTAGGAGCTTTGAGTAATATTACAGCGGAACTACAGGCGGATCGTCTTATGACTTTACAGAACCGAGTTGCCTTAGATGTTATTCTTGCAGATCGTGGTGGAGTTTGTAAATTGATCAAATCAAGTTGCTGTATTTATATACCTGATGATGCTCCGACAGTATACCAGGCCATCTCTAAATTACAGATAATCTCCGAGTCAATTCATCAAGACAAAGGAGATTGGTCGTTATTGGGATGGTTTTGGGGACTACTGTCCAAATGGGGTTGGAAAGTGCTAACATTCCTTGGTATGGTTTTAGCCATTGTTTTCTCTTGTTGTCTTTGCATGCACTGTGGTCCCGCTATCTGCGACCTTTGTGCTACTGTGTGCATCCCAAAACCTAAGACACAAAGAACAGAGAATATTAGAATGATGTTACAGCAACAACTCGATGACCTCATGGCCATCGATATTGACTCAGATTAACGTGAGTCTGTGTATCTTGCCTGAGTTCTGGCAAAAGGAGGGTCTGAGGAAATTCGATTTTCGATCACGATCGTATTGAGCCTCCATTTTGTGCTCCGCCACCATTTTGTGTTGCCCGCACTCAGGCAGCACGACGAACGAAGTCTTTTCTGCTTTTCCTGCAGCATCGTGTCAAAATAGCCTTCTGCCTCTGTTTACAAAGCTGGTGTTAGAGACTGGCCGAGTACACTAATCCCTGTCTGGTTTTTCTAATCCCTGTCTTAACTATCTGTTGATTCACACTATTTACTTCTGACTTTATCTCATCTTCTGGCCTTCGCTGTCCTCTGCTCGTATTCTCTCGTTTCACAACTGTCCTCCAAAACACACGAACGTATCTCGCCACCTGCAAATTCAGTTACAGACACGGTAATACCTTAACCTGTGGGAGTGTAGTGAAGATCGTTATCTACATATGTACAATGCTAAGTTAGCATAACCGTGTTAGATGTTAGAAAGCCATCTTGCTGCTTTTGCTGCTTTTGCACACGACACTGTAGTCACATGTTATTAAATTGAGAAATGCTTATTCGACTTTGCTTCACATGAGAACTGTCTGTTGTTAACATCCCAAAAAGTAAGCAGCGACCTTGGTCTGTACACAGTGTAAAAGAAACAGTCTGGGTCGCTAGACGGTGCATGTTGTTGAGTTCAGGTTGATCGGCCCACTAGTTTAGCCAAAACACGCACGCAGCTGCAAATACCTGAAAGTCGATTGCTTTTAATATTGCAGTGTTACATGTTTTCATTACATTCGGAAGAAGAGCGTTCCTAGGAGCAGAGCATAGCTGATCCTGTGATGTGAACTCTCTGAGCTGATCTTTACGGTATGGGGTTCCCCATTCATGCCTAGAGACCTTCTATTAGTCTAATAGTACTATTATTGTGTTAGAGAAAGGAAGGTGGCTTAGATCCACTGTCATTTTAGTATGATTACTCTTTTCATTTTCTATGGTATTGTAACTATGCTGATGGTTTTGATTTTAATCGTTTGTCTGCTAATGTTAGCCAAACTGCTGCATCTTATGACACAAGGTTTATAAAATAAACTCTTTAAACTTTTACAGTGTCTCTGTTTATTCTGTTGTGGACTGGTACGAGAATAATTGCGAAAAGGTATTTCTGATTCCCACCATTCCTGAGAAATATACTAAGTCGCTTGTTCTGGGTTGTCTATACATTGGGACCTCCGAGCTAAACCTCGGATAACGAATGGGGCACTGCTGCTGGCCGGATAAGGGGTTCTGGGTTCTGAGGTGAGTTTTTGGTACACCGCAATTCACTGAGGGCCTGGGTTCCTGCGCATAGTTCTGCGCATAAGCAGAATCCCTGCAACATGGCGCACCTAACGTTTGGTCAATTGATTTGAGACGCCTTAGTAGTGCTTGTATTAGTCCACAACACCCTCACTCCGGTTTCCAGATAACGGGAGTGACAGTTTGACCTACCTGTGTTTTGACTAAATAGGTTCCTTCAAGGCTGATCATTAAAAAGGTTATTTAACCCCTTGC
This sequence comes from Triturus cristatus, assembly GCF_964204655.1. NCBI lineage: Eukaryota > Metazoa > Chordata > Amphibia > Caudata > Salamandridae > Triturus > Triturus cristatus. The sequence continues at coordinate 434,282,969 of NC_140588.1, forward strand.
ATGCCCGCCCCTTTCCCCGCCCAGTGCCGCGCTTTGCATTAGCGGGCGGAGTTCATGACGAGCTGGACTCGTCATGGGCACAGCGCCACCGCAGCCCATGACGAGTCCAGCTCGTCATGGGCACTGAAGGGGTTAATCTGAACCCTAGTGCTACTGATATACTGTAGATTTACTGTTTGTGTCCTAATGGCGGTCGATATTCTGGCTCATAGCCGGGCACCCCGAAACGTCATCTGGCGCAGTATGGGGTGCCGGACGATGGTATGGCTGTGATTTTTGTCGTAAGTGCAGATGCGTTGTTTCCGTTTGAGTTGTTCTACTCTTGGGTTACTTTGCCGGCGGTGAGTGAAGACGATGATATGTTCCACACCTATACTGCCACGCAGCTACCAGCCAACTATACGCCATATAGGACTCAGGAAATTCCTATTTCTGCCTGGCAGCATAGCATTTAGTTTAATGGCGCCCTTCCCCATGCGGTTATACCGGCGAGAATGGGCCCTTTGTCGATTGCAGGGGCCACATGGCCGGTACTAGCCGGATATACGCCTCATCCCCGCTATCTACAGGTGACGGTGGCTGAGTTGCGTGTGCTTCACACAGCCCTTATTACAGTACATAGGGCTTTAGTGCAGTACGTGTCACGCAACGTGCAGGTGGTCGCTACTGCTATTGCGGGACATCAGACGGACCACCACCCGGTGGTTATTAGTCGTGATATGGTTAATTCGGTTGTCGGCAAGCGACCCCAAAATAGGGATGATTTCCCTTATTGGCTTGCTGAGAAATTTGACCAGCTAGAAGCGGTTTATCCGCATACGACTCCTGTGGAAAAACACAGGATCCTTACCATCACTTTGCTGAAAGACTTAGTCCCAGATGTGGCCGATTGCGAGAACTGGGGTAAGGTCTTTGCAGCGACATACTCGAAGTGCTTTGGCACTCCGTCTCTGTCGGTACTGCCCTCTGTTATAAAACGTGTTCAGGAGAATCATGGTGCGGAGGCTGCTGTTGAATTGGGAATGAGGCTTGTCGGTGTGTTCGATGTGGTTGCTACCATGATACTGGGCAACCTCAAAGGAGATGCTATGCAGTTCCAGGTGCTTAATAAATTAGAAGCAGTGGACGAAGACGACAAGCTGAGGGAATTCGCGAAAATTATCACGAACGCCTATAAACAGGTTGGTCGTAGCGCTTTAGGTGTTAAACCAATTGTGAAGAATCCTGATTTAATACAGCAGACAAAGGCAAACTCGTCTGGTAAGGACGAACGCCCTAATTTTCCAAAACAAAGTTGGCGGGCGAAAAAAAAGGAGAAACAGCAACAGAAAAGAGGGGTCTCGTCCTGCCTCTCCAGTACAGTCAGGTAGTGAATGCACTTAAGATATGCGCGATCGTGCTACTATTCAGTCACCTGATCGATTTCAGGTTTCTGAACAACGCTCTCCTCGTTCTTCACAGGAAACATCGGCTTCACAGTCCGGTGGCGGAGGCGCTGGCAAAAGTCGGGGTGCACCGCAGAGCAATCCCGACAGACTGACGGCAAAGGCAAGCAAGAGGACTCTGCACGACAACGACCCCCGTTTCAGAAGAAGAAAGTTGCTGCACTGACAGCGAGGTATGCCTCCATATCTGGTGGCGACAGCAACTGATATATTCGTGAATATTGAAACTGCTGACACTCGGGTGTCTCCCCCTGGTAGACTGTATAATATAGTCATTCAAATTGAAGGTGACATACAACGTACAATTCAAGGTTTTTTTGGGATAATCTGACCACTACCTATGATATTCTGTTGGCGGAGGCAGATTGGCCCCCGGCTTTCGTTTTAGATGCTCCTAGAGGGGAGGAAGTAATCCTCCCGTCCTTTGCGCACACTGTGCCTAAGGTCCTAGCTAAAAAGTACGCCGGGGAATGGGCTCAGGTGCAAGCGCCTGCGTTATATCGAAATCAGGTTGGCTGGGATAAATTGTCTCCCGGCCATGAGATTCCGTTGCGGACTACGCCCCAACCTCAACCCCAATACCCCATGCGACATGTCGCGTCAATCCTTGAACAATTGGAATATCAGGGAGTAATCGAAACATGTGTGTCACCTATGAATAATCCCTTGTTCACTGTGACGAAGCCTGACGGGTCGTACCGCCTAGTTTTGGATTACCGGTACCTAAACTCTCATTGCCGGACCTGTGCAGTACAGAACACCCACAGTTCGGCTCTCGTCGATAGTATTGTGAGAAAAAGGTTTAAAACCACACTTGACATTTCCAATGGCTTTTACAGCCATAACCTGTCCTCTCTTAGTAGTGAGTGGACGGCGTTCACCTCTGGTGGCAAACAAAAACAATTCAAAAGATTACCAATGGGCTATAAGAACAGCCCAGGAGTCTTTGCCGCTCGCGTGATCTCCCTCTTAGAGGGTATAGACCCGGATGCGTACTCGTATGTGGATGACATGTATCTCACAGATGACGAGTTGGACCCACATCTCCGTCGCGTTGATCGCATTATTGTTTTGTTTGCAGACTTCGGTTACAAATTCAACTTTGCGAAGTCACACATTGCGGAATATACATTGTTGTTCTTGGGGTACGAACTCAACAATGAAGGTCGAGGATTGGCTCCGCACTTTCTAGAGAAGTGCGCATGCCTCCGTGCTCCTACTTCACTGAAGAAATTACAATCCCTGCTAGGTTTTCTGAATTTCGGTCGAACTTACATCCCGGATTATGCCCAGCGTATCAAGCCACTTTATGCCTTGGTACAACCTACTTTTTCCAAATCTTGTTGGCTGCCAGAGCATTTAGCTATATTGCAGTTATTGCAAGCTGATCTTCTTGCTTCTAAATACTTACTGACACGTGATAACCACACTAACCTGTTCATAAGAATAGTGCCCGGAGCAGTGGGTTTCACATACTTAACGTTCAATGAGGGTGACACCGTCCCCATTGCTTACAAATCTCACTTGTAGACTTCAGCTGAACTGCGTTTTTCTGCTGTCGAGAAGGTTCTGACAGCAGTGCAGATGGCGATTCTGAAAGAACGAGCGCTGTCGCAAGGAAAATGCATGTTGGTGGTAACACCCTATCCTGCCCTTGAGGCGGTGACAAAAGCGAGTGTACCGAATTCTAAAGCTTTGCATCCAAGGTGGATACAATGGGCCACTTCCTTGACCTCGCAGTGACGTACTCGGGTGTACATACACGGGGGGGTTCGACACGTACATGCGGGGGCTGGGCGGGGTACGGCGCGTACATGCGGGGGCAGGGGGGGTACGGCGCGTACATACGGGGGCTGGGGGGGTACGGCGCGTACATGCGGGGGCAGGGGGGGTACGGCACGTACATACGGGGGCTGGGGGGGGTACGGCGCGTACATGCGGGGGCTGGGGGGGGTACGGTGCGTACATGCGGGGGCAGGGGGGGTACGGCGCGTACATACGGGGGCTGGGGGGGTACGGCGCGTACATGCGGGGGCTGGGGGGGGTACGGTGCGTACATGCGGGGGAAGGGGGGGTACGGCGCGTACATACGGGGGCTGGGGGGGTACGGCGCGTACATGCGGGGGCTGGGGGGGGTACGGCGCGTACATGCGGGGGCAGGGGGGGTTACGGCGCATACATGCGGGGGCTGGGGGGGGGTACGGCGCGTACATGCGGGGGCTGGGGGGGTACGGTGCGTACATGCGGGGGCAGGGGGGGTACGGCGCGTACATGCAGGGGCAGGGGGGGGTACGGCGCGTACATGCGGGGGCTGGGGGGGGTACGGCGCGTACATGCGGGGGCTGGGGGGGGTACGGCGCTTACCGGGCCACCTACTCTGGTCGTTTCGCGCCGTACTTCGCATTTGCGGCACTTTTTGGGTGCCGTGAAAATATTGCCGTCCGGACTGCTGTCGGTTCGAATCGTAATTCCTGGGTCGTGAACCGCTGCCTAGAAGTGTCCCGACGTCACGTCGCAGCATTCCCGGATCACATTCGTATGCATATTTTCGTCGGTCGGTGTTTTTTACGATTCGTACGGAAATGGTGTTTCCGTGCGAATCGTAATTCCATGTTTGTAATGTTTTACAACCGGGTAGGAGTCGGACGGAGAATACGCTCCGACCGACGGTTCGTACCCGGTTTTTACCGGATCGTAATCGGCACCTTATAGTGAGTGACTCCTTTTATTGTGTTCAATCTTACAACGACAATCTACATTTTTGGTCTCAGAATGATTACCATGATTCCAAAGGTAGCACAATTAAGCATAAACTGCTTTGGGTTCGAGTGGCAGATCTTAAACAACGTCTGCCTCTCGTGAATGTAATTCACACTCTTGGTCACCAACGAGTTGGTGTCCATGCTATCAGCAACAGCCTGGCTGACGAGGCAGCAAAAACAGCAGTGGCAACATACTTAGTAGCAGCAGTTACAAGATCCAAAAGTAAGATCGATGATGACATCTTGGCAGCTATTGCTGCTACAGAGCAGGGAACGAAGCCACCGAGAGGTTTCCCTGCTCGTTACCATTATCGCTTAAGTCCTGATAAAGTCCCATTAGTGAGGATTAATGACGTTGGTGACAGATTGATTCCCAACGCGGACTGCAGACCTTCTTTGATATTAGCGGCTCACGAGGGCATGGCATCAGTGCATGCCGGCGTGGCAGCTACTGTATCTCTGCTACAACAACGTTACTGGTGGTGCGGTTTGTATAAATAAGCCAGGGCTTATGTGCTTAATTGTGACATTTGCCAGCAGATTAAACCTTCAACTGCGGCGCGCCCACCACAAACTCAGTTGTACATATCTAATAGACCGATGGGTTGTGTTTATTTAGATCATTGCGGTCCTTTTACCTCTGATACTGCGTACAAATACATCTTGGTTGCAGTAGATTCGTGCACACGTTTTCTGTGGGTGTGGCCACAAAGGAGTGCTGATTCTCGCACTGTCATAAAAGATTTGCGTGTCTTTGTTGGGAGTTCAGGGCCCGGCGTACCTCTAAGGCGTACAAAGAGGCCATGAGAAATTTGGGGGTCCAAGTCAAATTTTCGTCTCCATACCGGCCTGAGGGTAATAGTGTAGTGGAGCGAATGAACCGTGACTTAAAGCAATCTTTGACAGCCAGAGTTTTGGGTACTGGCCGGAACTGGCTAGCCCACTTGTATGACGTGCAAAGTGCACTTAATAATCTCCCTAGAAGGTCTCTGGGTGGGCGGACCCCATACATGATGCTCTTTGGTGTATGAATGTTTGTCCCAGACCTTCATGGTCTAGACATGGCGGTGTCAGCCGCACCCTTTGACGAAGATGAACACTGTGCTGTATTGTAGAATCTTCAAGAAGCCAGAAACAGTCTAGCGAAGGAACACATACCCTCCTCGTCTGAAGCTGAACTTCAGATTCCGGTAGTCGGCTGGCTACCTCGAGTTGGTGATCTGGTCCGTGAGAAGGTGGAAAACAAGAAGGAGTTCGGCCCCTCTTATCGTGCACCGGTTCCAGTGCTTGGAGTGCAGGGTACTAGAACAGTCATTTTACCTCCACTTCCTGGTCGAAAGGATAACAGGTACATTTCGATTGACAATGTCAAACTACAGCGAGTGGCCGATTCTTCTTAGTATGACTCCGGCGGTTTCCTGCCCTTCGATGCTGAGAAATTCTGTTGTGGCCCGAGCTTCTGACACAGTGCCTGATGTTGCCATCGAGATGCATGCCGTTACTGGTCCCTTGTTGCCACATACACCTAGTGGTGTGCTTGAAGAGGTTGAGTATGCTTATCCTGCGGATGTTACCTTGCCTGTTTTATAATCCACTACAGTTGCCCTCTCACAAGACTCTTTTGATTCTCGTTCAATGACTTCCATGGCCCCGTCCAAGGTTTTGATTTTTGTGGCTTGGTTCAAAAGACATTTTTTAATACCCCCTTGGACTTACATTTGGCTGGTGCTCATAGGTGTGTTTTTGTTTATGTCCATTGGCTTTGTGGTAGTGTTTTTTAGACTTATCAATGGACACTACCTGAATGAACACTCCTCATCACACATTATGAAGAGGGACCAGACTTTTGTGAACATTACTGCCTGGCCTGTACGTGATGGGATCGCTTGGGATGCCATTAAATTTCAAATTCATGGCCCCACTGAAGTGTTTAATGTGCCAAATGTATTTTGTGTTTCTATGGGTGATGTCGTTAAGCAGAACATTCACTCAGATGATTGGGATGTTCAAGCCATAGAAGCACTGTTTTCTGATTTGAAATATTTTGCTGCATTTGATGCTGAGGATTTGTATTTAGATACTGCTAATTATGATGAACAATTTTGTTATCAACATTATGGCACGCATTTCCTACACAAAGCAAATACGTTTAGAAATTTTGTAAATTATACGCAGTGGGAACACTGCCCCGCCCCTAGGATGGGCAGCTCTGCCACGTTAGTGGAAAAGTTCACTTATTTTTCTGATTTTAGTGTGTCAAATCCGTTGCGTCTGAGTCTGCTTCTAAAGTTAGACTGACACACACCAAATTGTTGTATTCCAAGTCCTTTATGGACGAGTTGGCAATTGGCGGGTATGATCTGTGGAAAGCTACAGTCGATCTTAAATCGGTTTGGGGCTCCAAATGATGGCAAGTACAGGGAACAGAAGCTTTGCATCGTGCCTGTCTCATCCCGAATCACATGTTATTTTTAAATTCGTCCATTTTTCAGACCACCTGTTTTGGATTGACTACTTCTAAAAGATTAAATTCTCCCTCCGTTCCGAATCTGGGTGCTTGTCCCATTTGGGGTAATCATACGGATCTATCCCTTGCTATGTTACAGACACAGGTTTCCAACACGTCCTTCGATATTTCTGAATTGAATCCGGAAGGGTGGTTGGTGTGGCAAACGAGTTCGGATTCCTGTCAACATCGGTTGCTGGATTTAAAGCTGGGGTATACACAGGTTCGTGTAGACCCCCGTTTTGAATCTTCTCACACTGTAACTACCTACTCAGTAAGGAAGTTATGCCAGTCTTGGCTGCAACATTCCACTTTAGCGTCTGCTCAACTTCATTTAGCACGATTACATGACAAAATAGATTTGAATGATTTTGTTAAGGGTCCTGCAGTTGGCAGGCCCAAACGATGGGTGTATGCTGTTTATAACGAAGTTTGGAAGTTGTCACAAATTGAGGCTGCATCCAGATTACGTGCTATTGATCAAGCCAATATGGAAAAAGTGTTGGCTGTAATAGATAATAGTATTAACACCCTATCTTCTAGAATTTATACCTTAGATAATATTGTATCATCTGTGGTAGACATTGTGCAGGATGATTTGTCTGTATTGTATCATGGTCAAAATCAGTTGCGTTCTATTATGCAGTTTGCATGGACGTTGCAATCTTTAAAGGCAGGGAAGGCCCCTTGGGATTACATGAATACTTCATCTTTGTTCCTCCCTTTTAATTTAACTGCAAAACAGCAGTTCATGTCCATGAAAGATGCTACATATTCATTGCTACACATTGAAAAGTTAGAACCTTTACCTTTCTCTGTTGCTGAATTGAATTCTGCTGTGTGGCTTGTAAATGGGTTGATCACGTTACCGTTTCCCCTGTTCAAGTTTAGTTCATGCATGAAACATTATGCCCTAGGCAGGTATGAACAACTGGGTACTGCCTTCCTGCATGAAGTTTGGTCACTCCCTTTCACATACAGATGTGTGAGGGACGGCAAGGAGGTATACTTGAAAAGTGAGGAGTGCACTTCCACTCCGGATCATTCTGTTGTGTGTAGGCACATTCAGTTGCATGGTGCATGTAATGTGCACGCCCCTAATTTAGCTTGCGTCCTGAAAGGGATTCCTGTGCCAGTTATTACTCCATCTTTTACGCTGCTTGCTAACGGTAGTTATTTGCTGTTAAATAATGAGGCTTGCTGTGGGATGTTAGTGGGAATTCCCTACATAGTGACTATATCGCAGAGAGTGGTTTGCTGTAATAACGTCCTGTTCCCACCCCCGCATGGCCGGCTCGATGCATCCATCTGGCCTTCCATTCCAACCTTGAAAGCAGAGTTCAACAAGATGAGCAGAATAAGGGCTCTATTGTCTCAAAAAGAAGTCGCGTTGACTTCATCCCGGGAAACATTTGTCCTTCACGTAGCAAACACCCGCACTGAGGTGCAAGCGCTTTTGAATACTGATCTGCTACTTCATTTTGGGACTCTGATTCAGACTATCTTTAATGCCTCGTCCACAAGTGGCATAGCTCATTTTTTTTAAATTATGGTCTCCGGCCTCGTGACCTCTTTTCAGACTATTTTTGGAGTGATCCCGGCCTTTTTTCATTCTATTTTTTCCAACGTCTTCGGAGGTCTCCCTTTGCTTCTCGCCCTCATAGCTGGAATACTTTTGTTGATCTGCGCACTACGCTATGGATGCACAAATTGCGTCTCACGACAGCAGGTCCCGGCTGGTACATCTTCGCAACCGGATGCTTGAGTACTATGGCACTTTATCACTGGCGACGTTAAGCATAGTCTATGGATTGTCATTCCGGTTTCCGTACTTTACCTGTGTACAGCCCGTCTTTCATTGCCTAGATTGTCCATTCCAATGGGCTCTGGATTTGTGTCTGTCAAACTCGGCGTCTCCAGCCCCGGATTTTGATCGGCTAATGAGTTAGACTGTTCGGGAGTTGCGATTATGGCCTGTGGTGCGGCACATGGAGTCCTTGGGAATTGGGACATTGGAAAGGCTGCGATTGAATTCTTAGAGAGAAGTTATCTTGAAGAACACACCAGTTGTCCTCATCTGGTGCTGGAGGCTCCGGTGGTTGAGGAGCATGTATGTTCCTTCCCTGTCCTGAACTGGATGGCAGATAATTTTGCGGAACGTTCCAATGATTTCCTCTTGGAAGCTGTTGCATCTTATTGTGCCTATACATTGATGGATTGACTTTTGTACTTTCATTTCGTCATACGTCCTTCAATGATGTTTTTTTTTATCCTCTACATGTTTTTTTTTCTCCGTTTGAACTTTTTTTTTTTCTTCGAACTTTTTTCACTTCCCTTATATGGACTTACAGTTCATGCCCTTGGTTCCGTTCTATCAAACTTGAACTCTGCGTTCTTGCAAGTGCGCCCCTACTGGTTAGTGGTCCGATCAAGGGGTGGTGTAGTGAAGATCGTTATCTACATATGTACAATGCTAAGTTAGCATAACCGCGTTAGATGTTAGAAAGCCATCTTGCTGCTTTTGCTGCTTTTGCACACGACACTGTAGTCACATGTTATTAAATTGAGAAATGCTTACTCGACTTTGCTTCACATGAGAACTGTCTGTTGTTAACATCCCAAACAGTAAGCAGCGACCTTGGTCTGTACACAGTGTAAAAGAAACAGTCTGGGTCGCTAGACGGTGCATGTTGTTGAGTTCAGGTTGATCGGCCCACTAGTTTAGCCATAACACGCACGCAGCTGCAAATACCTGTGCTTTTAATATTGCAGTGTTACATGTTTTCATTACATTCGGAAGAAGAGCGTTCCTAGGAGCAGAGCACAGCTGATCCTGTGATGCAAACTCTCTGAGCTGAACTTTACGGTATGGGGTTCCCCATTCAAGCCTAGAGACCTTCTATTAGTCTACTAATACTATTAGTGTGTTAGAGAAAGGAAGGTGGCTTAGATCCACTGTCATTTTAGTATGATTACTCCTTTCATTTTCTATGGTATTGTAACTAGCCTGATGGTTTTGATTTTAATCGTTTGTCTGCTAATGTTAGCCAAACTGCTGCATCTTAAATAAACTCTTGAAACTTTTACCGTGTCTCTGTTTATTCTGGTGTGGACTGGTACGAGAATAATTACGAAAAGGTATTTCTGATTTCCACTATTCCTGAGAAATATACTAAGTCGCTTGTTCTGGGTTGTCTATACATTGGGACCGCCGAGCTAAACCTCGGATAACGAATGGGACACTGATGCTGGCCGGATAAGGGGTTCTGGGTTCTGAGGTGAGTTTTTGGTACACCGCAATTCACTGAGGTCCTGGGTTCCTGCGCATAGTTCTGCGCATAAGCAGAATCCCTGCAACAGGAGGGGTGGCAAACACAGTTGGAGGAGAGACTTCTTCGGGTTACTCGATACTTTTGTTTTCCAATTCTACTAGCTGCAGCTAATAAAATCTGATCTTTTACGCCGACAGAGTGTCCCCGTGTCTCTGTTAGCTGAAGCAGGAGAACCCAGGAGATTAAGGCGTACCCTGCGCCGCCAGGCCCATAAGGTTTCTGGTTCTTCAGGCCCAGCAGCAGCAAGTTGGGGGTGAGTATTGTACAAAGTGTGATTTTGCACATGAAAACTGCACGAATCCCAGACCAGAGCAAGGCAGTAACATATGAATTGTCTCTAGTGTAAGGTAATTACCTCTCAGTTGACTCAGTGGTGAATGCAGATATTATGCGCCTGTACAATCTCTGGATTGGCATATAGCCATGTGACATCAGCATAAGTGTCAGTCTCTGTGGCATACACTGGAAGTGAACATCAGTGAGCATCATGTCAGGGTGAATTTCGAAATGGATGTTGTGCTTTTCCATGTAATTGATACATCTACAGATTGCTTACCAATGTTCAACAGGACTTGTGCTGCAGTATCTACATTGGTGGATGTAAAGATGTCATGTCACTTAACAATTGTTTCCTTTTACTTACTTTGAGTGATGTTCTCTCACCTCAAACTTCCAGTGTGACACACACAGTTAATTCAGATGTGTAGATCTCTTAGCTGTTTGCATGTCGATGTTCCTTCAGGCAATAGGATGTGATGTTTAAATGCCAACACATGCCTAGCTATTTGCCAGTAAGAAGGCAACATGGAGCCTGGCTGTCCAATGGGCAAGTTAACATGCATCAGCTGAGCATGGCAATATTTAGACTAATGCAGACAGTATATTGAAAGTCAAATGTGTGCCTTGAGTTCAAGCTTTTCAGTTGGTATTGCCTAACATTATTGTTCTCCAGCCACTTTACTGAACAGTGTCTCTGTCTCCTACAGAATCTACCCAGGTGAGAGAAGAAGGTGGGCACGAAACCATTGGTGAAGCTACTAGCATCACTGCTGCCCGGGAGTACAGCGACACTGAGGGGACCAGTGCATCGGAGGTAGACAGGAGTGTCCTGGAGGAGTCTGCTCCAGAAATGCCTACCTCCACTTCATCACACTCCAGCGGTGACTCCTTGGTGTTGTCGGGCAAAGGAGGATCAGTTTCTGCTTCATCGTCTGCCACACCCCGTCCTGCGTCCACCCTCCCTGATACTCCACCCAATGTTATCTGTGCACGCTGCCCTAAGAAGCGTAGGGTTTCTTTTCCACCTTACACCACTGCCCCAGCCCTTGTGTCCCCTGATGCCCGCAGTGTAGAGGCCATCTTGTGTCAGGTGTCTGTGGGGCAGACTTTGCTCCTGAAAGCCCTACAGGATCATGGCAACAAGTTGTCACAGGTAGTTGCGTTCATGGAGGGCATCCATTCTGACTTTGGTGGCCTACACAGGACTGGACAATTTTGGCCTCCACACTAACAGCTGTCATTCTGCAGTCACAGGCTCACAGTCCGGCTCCTGTCCCTTCCGCAACCACCATGCCGGTGAACCCACCTGACCTGAGCATACACACACCAGTACACTCAGGCACCAAGTCATCCCCACGCAACACACGACAACAGGAGTCCAAGCAACAAAGACACGATACATCATCCCCATGGCACACAAGAAGCACACATGCCAGCCCCACCACAAAAACATCATAGGACACAAAGAAGCAGAAACACAAAAAACATGCTTCCCAACTGCAGAGCTCAAAATCCTTGTCCACCAAGAGCCCTCCAAGATCTGCAGCTGTTCCTGAATCAGAACAGGAAGTTGCCCAGGCTGCCATAGGCCTGATGCGTTCCACAACTGCACCCCCCCTAGTTCAGAGGGCTGTTGTGCCCAGGACTTCTACTCCCACCAAGCCTTCCCCCAGGAAGCATGGCCAGGGAATCAGTGAGGTAGTGGTTGGTCATAAACAGGGGAGGCAGGGTAAAAGCCCACCCCCCAAGCGTTCAACCAGATCCGAAGGTATTTCCAGGAAGGATCCATAAGCACTTGCTCCACTTTCTGGGAAGGAGGTAGCTGTTGTGGCCACCTCATCTGTCCCATGGCTCAAATCACTTGCGGGCTATCATATCCCCAAGCAAGTGAGGCCCAGTCCTCCACATGAGACAGCAGTCACTGAGCCTCCCCAGTGCATTTCACCGCCTCCCCATGCGACGACTCCAACACGTCCAGCCAGCCCTCAGGCTCCAACATCCAGGGATCTTATACGTCAACCAGCTCTCCCCCTCCCAGGTCCAATCCTCCAACTACCCCAGACAGTCAGCCACCACCCAGTTCCAGTTCTACCCAAATTTGAAGCAGAGTACCCTTTCCCAACCCATTCCTCCATGAACGGTGTCTGAGCTGCCAATTATCTGGCCCAATATTAGTGATGTTTCCATGGCTATAGACTGTAATATGATCAGCTGTGTGGAATTTCAAAGCACACAGGTGCAGACTTGAATTTTGTCTGGCCGTTGCCCTTAATGTTTTGCACTTTCCATGCTGATACTGAGTTTGTGTTGTAATAAATATATTTTTGTCCTGAGCGTTGGCCTTACCAATGATGCCGTACAATGTATCTGTATATGTTCCTTTGGTTCCATGCTCTTAATTCACACTTACCCATTAGCATGTAATTAAGTTGATATTGCATATGTTGCCAGAGGTTACAGCAACTAATTCCCACTTTCGACTCTGATGATTGATGGGTGCGAGCTGCTGGTCTGTGATGGTCCACTCTGGTCATGTTCATTATGTGGGATGGGCTCTACTTATTCACACATGTCGGATTTGTTTGATCTCCATCATGGGAATCTATTCCAATTCACATGATGACTTGAGGGGTGGACAGGGTACAACGTATCTGTGTGATGTATTTTGATGTGTGCACACCAGTGTAAGTGTGTTGTCATCATGGATAGGTATGGCTTCATAATCAAATGGTTGGATGTACATGTGCTTTCTGGAGTCATCAGACAGTGTGAGTGTCCTGTCATTAGCAGATGTGTTCATGTGTATGTGCCCTTGAGCATTGCCCTTTCACACATGTATGCTCCAATTGATGAGTGCCTGTTTGTTTCCCTGCTCAAACACCTTGTAGACTGTTTTAGGACATGTTGGGGTTGTTGCCAGAGCAGTGTGCAGTGTGTCATTGTAACCTCGCAGTCGTAGGGAACACCTACATCTTGTCCACATCATTTGTGAGTATGCAGTGTGTGACACTGCAATGCCTGTGTTGTGTGTCTTGGGATCCGTCCTGGCTCTTGCTTACCTTTGTTCTCACTGTGCTGCATATCTCTGGGGTACAAACATGATATGTGAGTTTTCACATGCATTGCTGTCACTTTCCACTTTAGGGTCTCCAATAGTTGTTGGTCTGATTGCTTCCAGTCACAGTCATACCATTGAGGCCCACACATGGCCCACACTATGGCTTTTTGCTCTGTACTCTCCTCTCCTGTGCAATTCTCGTGTATACACCACTTCAGTCAAAACATGTGCCACTGCATGCCATGCACATGTTTGACCCTCCCCACCACTCCATGTTGGGACACTGTACTGTGTGCAAGTGATTTGTTTCCAGAAACATTGTGGCCATGAGCACTGTTTCAGTAGGTGATCTGTGCTATTTGAACCTACTTGATATCAATCATGGTTGCTGAGGTACAGTACAGGTGGATTGCCAGTACAGTCCTCTTGTCTTGTTACAGCACATTTGTTTGCCTGGGTTGTGTGCAGTAGGTGATGGTAAAAGTGTGTACCTGTTTGCTGCGACACTGCTACCCATGGTGGGCACGCATCTTCCTCACATTGCAGTCTGCAGTGTATGCACTCCCAGCACCCAAGCATATATGCCACCTTGAGCCTGATCAGAGCTTTGTGAGTAGTGATTGTTGGTGGGGAAGAGGGGGGCAGCATGCCAGGAAGAGTCAGCGCAGAGAACCCTTCAGGACCCTGAAGGTGTCACTGATGCAAATTGAGGGAGCGTCACACTTTGCATTTTGCGTGTTCCCCCACACATTGTAGGGCAGGCCCTGCCTGCACCCTTGCTGTGGTTTGTTGTTGTACCGGGGTTGCATGTGTGGATCTGTTTTGGATGTACCTCTGCTGCAGAGCACGGTGGAGTCTTATCTGCTGGTGATGCATAAGGTAGAGCAGTGGAAAGGCCTGAAGTGCAGGATCCATGGCAGCTAGGGTCGTGTGCGTGTGTTCGACTTCGTCTTTTCCTCTCCAATGTTGTGCCTCCACCGTCCACGCTGAGGTGGTATTTCCGCCACGGTGGCAATGGCTGTTTATGGCGGTCGCAGTCGCCGCATCAGGAGCGGAATGATCTACGGTTTTCCGCCACCTCCACCACTGTGGATGAACCTAAGGTTCCTGAACATGTAACAGGACAATGACCATCCATCCCCACTCTAATAGCCAGAACTAAAAGATCTACTGCTCAAACACCACCTACCCCCAAAACCTTTGCAGAAATTGAAATGTTACAAGAATAGACAGTCACACACAAAGATGTTAAAATCATTCTTTATGACAATAACAGTCATGAAAAAGAATTACCACTTTGACACTTGCCACCAACATTCAAAAGTTAAAGCAGTGTGAAGCATGGATGATGGATGGGACATTTAAAGTTTTCCCTAAGCCCTTTTACCAACTCCATACCATCCATGGAGGATATGAAGAAAACAACATCCCCTTCATATTTAACCACTCCCGGTCCAGGGAATACATGGCTTGCAGTTCGGGCTGGACTGTTCCCATGAGGAACAGGGTCAGACTGATTTGGCCATGGCCATGTCTGAACTGGGGTGGCGGAGTGAGCTAAAGAATGATGATGGATTAAACCCAGATCAGTTGACTGGGGGGGAGTGCTTCCAATGTTCAACACTCCGTCCATCATCCCCTTTGGTTTTGCTTTGTTTGCCCTAAGTTGGCAGGGTATGCCCAGAGGTGGGTCCCTTGCTCACTTTGCCACTGGATTCAAGCTAGCCTGGCTGATGACGGCTGATTAGCCAGAAACCGGTACCAGGATGCTTGTTTCCGGTCCAGGGAAGACATGGCTTGGCAGTTTGGGCTGGACTGTTCCCATAAGGCACAGCAGTGTGAAACATGGATGATGGATGGGACATTTAAAGTTTTCCCTAAGCCCTTTTACCAACTCCATACCATCCATGGAGGATATGAAGAAAACAACATCCCCTTCATATTTGCACCACTCCCGGTCCAGGGAATACATGGCTTGGCAGTTCGGGCTGGACTGTTCCCATGAGGAACAGGGTCAGACTGATTTGCACATGGCCATGTCTGAACTGGGGTGGCGGAGTGAGCTAAAGAATGATGATGGATTAAACCCAGATCAGTTGACTGGGGGGGGAGTGCTTCCAATGTTCAACACTCCGTCCATCATCCCCTTTGGTTTTGCTTTGTTTGCCCTAAGTTGGCAGGGTATGCCCAGAGGTGGGTCCCTTGCTCACTTTGCCACTGGATTCAAGCTAGCCTGGCTGATGATGGCTGATTAGCCAGAAACCGGTTCCAGGATGCTTGTTTCCGGTCCAGGGAAGACATGGCTTGGCAGTTTGGGCTGGACTGTTCCCATAAGGCACAGCAGTGTGAAACATGGATGATGGATGGGACATTTAAAGTTTTCCCTAAGCCCTTTTACCAACTCCATTCCATCCATGGAGGATATGAAGAAAACAACATCCCCTTCATATTTGCACCACTCCCGGTCCAGGGAATACATGGCTTGGCAGTTCGGGCTGGACTGTTCCCATGAGGAACAGGGTCAGACTGATTTGCACATGGCCATGTCTGAACTGGGGTGGCGGAGTGAGCTAAAGAATGATGATGGATTAAACCCAGATCAGTTGACTGGGGGGGGAGTGCTTCCAATGTTCAACACTCGTCCATCATCCCCTTTGGTTTTGCTTTGTTTGCCCTAAGTTGGCAGGGTATGCCCAGAGGTGGGTCCCTTGCTCACTTTGCCACTGGATTCAAGCTAGCCTGGCTGATGACGGCTGATTAGCCAGAAACCGGTTCCAGGATGCTTGTTTCCGGTCCAGGGAAGACATGGCTTGGCAGTTTGGGCTGGACTGTTCCCATAAGGCACAGCAGTGTGAAACATGGATGATGGATGGGACATTTAAAGTTTTCCCTAAGCCCTTTTACCAACTCCGTACCATCCATGGAGGATATGAAGAAAACAACATCCCCTTCATATTTGCACCACTCCCGGTCCAGGGAATACATGGCTTGGCAGTTCGGGCTGGACTGTTCCCACGAGGAACAGGGTCAGACTGATTTGCACATGGCCATGTCTGAACTGGGGTGGCGGAGTGAGCTAAAGAATGATGATGGATTAAACCCAGATCAGTTGACTGGGGTGAGTGCCTGCAATGTTCAACACTCCGTCCATCATCCTCTTTGGTTTTGCTTTGTTTGCCCTAAGTTGGCAGGGTATGCCCAGACATGGGTCCCTTGCTCACTTTGCCAATGAATTCAAGATAGCCTGGCGGATGAGGGTTTTGAACTCGAAACCGGTCCCAGGATGCTTGTTTCCGGTCCACGGAAGACATGGCTTGGCAGTTCGGGCTGGACTGTTCCCATGATGCACAGGGTCAGACTGATTTGCATATGGCCATGTCTGAACTGGGGTGGCGGAGTGGGCTAAAGAATGATGATGGATTAAACCCAGATCAGTTGACTGTGGGTGAGTGCTTGCAATGTTCAACACTCCGTCCATCATCCCCTTTGGTTTTGGTTTGTTTGCCCTAAGTTGGCAGGGTATGCCCAGACGTGGGTCCCTTGCTCACTGGATTCAAGCTAGCCTGGCTGATGACGGCTGATTAGCCAGAAACCGGTCCCAGGATGCTTGTTTCCGGTCCAGGGAAGACATGGCTTGGCATTTTGGGCTGGACTGTTCCCATAAGGCACAGGGTCAGACTGATTTGCATATGGCCATGTCTGAACTGGGGTGGCGGAGTGCTTGCAATGTTCAACACTCCGTCCATCATCCCCTTTGGTTTTGCTTTATAATGCCTTCCAAGCCACAATTGGAAGAGGACAACTAACTTTACACAAACTAATAGAAGCCATCAGAAAAGAACAGAGGGGCTTCAGTCCGTCCGCCATTGTTGCGGATTTGGGACCGGCCACCTATGAGGCGGCCTCCCCACAATTTGAATCACGATGCGACCGCCACCACGGCAGTCGCATCATCTATATTTTGCATTGTGGCAGGGATGCGGTCAGCAGGCCCCGCCAGAATGCAAAATACATGGTGCAGACACATCTCTGCACTACGTGGAACCATAGGTGCCCCATAGGGTATATCTCCCTGCCCCAGGGATTAAGAGGGGCCCGCTACGGGCCCCCAAATCCGTTTCCGCCATTTGTTTTGATGCAGTTTGTCCACCGCAAAATGAACAGAGGAAGGAATATCATAAACCCTACGGCAGTGCCTGTAAGGCACCGCCGCAATGTTGGGCTATGTTTCTGTTCCAACAGGATTTCGGAAAGGACCACTTGTCTGAACCGTGGCAGGCGGTCTTTACGACCACCACGCTTACCCAACGATTTCCCCGCCATCATAATATGGCAAGGGAAAAACAGCAGTAGGATGGCGGAAGGCTCGCCACCGACCGACTGTCGGTGGCAGGCCTTCCACCATCGTAATGAGCCCCAGATTTGTCAAGAACTAAGGCTAGGACAATCTCTCACTGAAATAGGTCCTAAACTTAGTGAGCACACAAAAATAATATCCGAATACCTGCAACACAAAACTTGACTCTACCAAACACCAGGAGTAGAATACCGAGAGACAATAGCCAAATATATACTTTAAACAAAAACAGTAGCAAACACCATGCAGCATTTAAAAATTACAAAACATTTGACCAACATATTTCTACTCTTTTTTAAATTAATAATTATAATTATGTCATTTAAAAATTAAAAACGTACATAAAAATATGTGACATAATATAATTATTACAATTTTAAAAAAACAATCCAAATGTTACCAAAAATATTTACCACAGATGATAAAAAAATATAATCTACAGTTCTGTCGCGACAGATGGTCCTCAAAAACAAAAAAATACATAGTAGATAAATCAAGCACAAATCCATTCAAAAGGAAACCCCCCAAAAAGTGTAAAAATACAACTTTAGAAAAAAGGCTCCATTGACGCAATCCTCTCAATAACGAAAGCTCCCAAAAAATACAAAAATACAACTGTAGAAAAAAGGCTCCAACTACGCAATCCTCTCAATATTCTAACCCAAAAAAAACCAAAAATGAGCTAACACGCTCATACACACCCGAAAAATATAAGGAAATGTAAAAATTAATTTGTTTCAAAGAAACAAAATACATTTTCCTTTTTAAAAAAAAACATGTCTTCAGCACCATCCCTTAATGAAACTAGAAACCTGCAAATAAAAAACCCCAACACCCTCCCATAGTAACATATAAAACCTACACACATTAATTACAACATTAAATACAGCATCAAATAATTAATCATTATATAACAAACTAACCCTGGGCGTAGTTTGCGAAGTAGCGCTACGCGTAGCTACGCAAAGTGCACTTCACACTACGCGAGCTACGCGTAGCTTCGCGAACTGTGTAGTGCACTGTGCAAAATGCTGTTTGCACTGATTGCACAGTGCCGGATGCTTGTCCGCACTGTGCAATCAGTGCAAACTGCATCTTGCACAGTGCAAGCGGTCGTTTTCTGCCGCTCGTGTAGATTTCTACTCAATCGGCAGCTTTCTCAATGCGGACTGGTAGTTTCTGTTCGCGAGCGGTTGCGAGCATACGCGACCACTCGCAATGAGAAACCTGACCTCCCCGTGTTGAGAAGCTCGCCGGGAGGTTTTCCACGCTCGCGATCGGCAACTTGATGTTGCTGATTGCGAACGAGGAAAAAGTCTCGCCGGGATGTCATTTTGCTTGCTCGCGGTCACCAACTTGACGTTGAGGACCGCAAGCATGCAAAAAATTACCGCTGCACTACGCTACGCATGTTTGCACTATGCTACATGCAATTCGCGTAGTGCGAAGTAGCGCAAACTTCGCAAACTACGCGCGCGTATCGTAGTGCTTTGCCCAGGCTTATAACTAACAGTATAGAAAACTCTACTACTCTTTAAAATTACATCAAACAATAAACTACAAAACAACACCAAACTACACAAAATAAGAACATTTAACACCCTAACAAGTTTAACAACACTACTACTACCTCCCCTACCCTAAAACTACCTTAAAAGTAAATTAAAACAAACTTACCTTAACCAACGAAACGCAGCTCCCAACCATGAGTTTCTGTCTTCGAAAATGACCTAAAAATGAAACAGATAGACAGAAAAGTGAGGAAATGGAAAAAATGACCGCATAAAAAAACTGAAAAAAGACTACCACCACAAAGACAAGAATGGAGAAGTAATAAAAAAAAATCCCAAAAATTAAATATATTTTTTCATATTTTGAAAAAAAAAGACAGAAAAAAGTACAAAAATGTAAAATCTATATGACATTTTATATTTTCACAAGACTTAAAATATAATAGTTAATATCTATTAAAATGTATATTTTTTGATGTACTCACCTTCAACATATACATTTACAAGACTGTTGTAAATGTGCAAACAATTTAACAATGTTTAATTAAAAAACATATGATACAAAAATATATTTGTGAAACAAATTTGTAAATTATTTAACATATTAAATATTTTTTTTAAATAATATTCAAAAGACTAAATAATAAAAACAAAATGTACAAATTACAACTGTTTCAAATACATACAATACACTTTAATGACAAAAATAAAATTAACTAAAATGTATTAAAAAACATGTAAAAACAAATACTTACTTTTCAATAAAATAAATGATAAATAACAAAAATCAAAAAGTCTATAATGAAAGAACTTAAAAAATACTTACTTTACTTCTACATGACTATGCTTCATAAAAATGTATAATTTTTCAAAACTGTTTAAAAAATATGTACGTAAAAGTATATTTGTATTGTTGCAAAAGTACATTATAAATATATGTTAAAATGGTTTATGCTTTATAATATATTCTAAATAACATCAAAAAAAAATTATCATGTTTTTCAATATTTTCAAAAATTGCATAACAAAACTGAAAAAAACCCAATTTAATTGTGAACAACTAAAATAAATACATGCTTTTATGAATAAAAATGTTAACAATAAAAGGTGACATACGTCTCCTTTCTTATTTTTAATTTACATGTAAAGTCTAAGAAAATGCTGTATAATAAGCCATGCAAAATTACTATTCCAACTCCAAAACCAACTAAACTCAGAGAAACTGCTGGATAGTAAACCATATAAATGTACTATCCTAACTCCAAAACCAACTTAACTCAGGGAAAGTACTGGATAATAAACCATTAAAAATGTACTATTCCAAACTCCAAAACCAACTAAACTCAGGGAAAGTGCTGGATAATAAACCATAAAAATTTACTATTTCAACTCCAAAACCAACTAAACTCAGGGAAATTGCTGGATAGTAAACCATAAAAGATTTCTATTCCAACTCCAAAACCAACTAAACTGAGGAAAAGTGCTGGATAATAAACGATAAAAACTTTACTGTTCCTAACTCCAAAACCAACTAAACTCAGGGAAAGTGCTGAATAATAAACCATAAAAAATAACTATTGCAACCTCCAAACCAACTAAACTCAGGGAAAGTGCTGGATAATAAACCATAAAAAATTAATATTCTAACTCTAAAACAAACTAAACTCAGGGAAATTGCTGGAAAATAAACCACTAAAAATGTACTATTACTAACTCCAAAACCAACTAAATTCAGGGAAATTGTTGGATAATAGACCATAAAAAATTACTATTACAACTCCAAAATCAACAATAATTTAATTGTGAACAACTAAGATAAATACATGTTTTTGTAAATAAAAATGTTAACAATAAAAACTGATATACGTCTCCTTTATTATGTTAAATTTACATATAAAGTCTAAGAAAATACTATATAATAAACCATGAAAAATTACAATTCCAACTCCAAAACCAACTAAACTCAGGGAAAGTGCAGGAAAATAAACCATAAAAATGTACTATTCCAACTCCAAAACCAACCAATCTCAGGAAAAGTGCTGGAAAATGAACCATTAAAAATGTACTATTACTAACTCCAAAACCAACTATACTCAAGGAAAGTGTTGGATAATAAACCATAAAAATTACAATTCCAACTCGAAACCAACAGAACCCAGGGAAAGTGCTGGATAATAAACCATACAAAATGACTATTCCAATTGCCTTTTTTTCTGAACTGGTGTGATGTCCATTTGTAGTGTTTTCTCTGTGTTACTGTATGCATGCACAAATGCTTTACACACTGCCTCTGAGATAAACCTGTCTGCTCGTGCAAAGCCACCAAGTGGGTGAACAGGGGTTACTTTAGTGTATACTCCTTACCTTGACTAGGAAGAAGGGTCCCTACTTGGACAACGGTACAAACTATTGCCAACTAGAGACTCCCATCTCTACCATTGGAGGTCAGAGATGAGGTTCCAGACTGACCGTGGTGAGGCCACTGTCCTGGAGGGGTCTTCATGCTCTGTCAGGTGGACAGGTGGCAGGAGACCTGCACCAGGCAGACTCTTGCACAACTCCAGAGGAGTGTGTTTCCCTTGGGAGGGGGTAGGTATAATCCCACAGAAGTCCTGGGTTGCCAAACACAGGTCTAGCCTAAGGGCACAGACCCTGGGTTGCAGGACCAGGTTCAAGATGTCCCCCTGACCTGGAGGAAGGGGCGACTGCCATCAGTGACCCTACCGCTTTGTCTTCTGGGGGCACCACTTGAGGTGGGAGGGTGCGAGGCCTCGGTAGGGTAGGCGGGGAGAGAGCAGCCTCATGCCTGACCCCTGCCTAGTCTAAGGGTACAGACCCTAGGCTGGGATCCAGGTTGCAGGATAGAACCCCTGAACTGGTGGGCAAATTGTGCAGGACCCCTGCCACAGGTGGCCTGACAACTCTGGAAGGGGTTCCACTCCAGGTGTAAGGGTGCAACACCCCAAGGAAGAGGACCGGGTGTGGTAGAGCCCCAATCCCCTGTCCAGTCTCAGGTTACAGACCCTGGGCTGGTGGGTCAGTGTCAGGATTTCATCCCTGACCTGACAGGAGGGAGAGTAGACAAAGGGTGCCAGGGACCTGGGGCTACTGCCCCCCACCCTCTGACACCACAAATGTTAGAGAGCTCTGAGAGGCATAAGGCCTGGGTCTCATCACTGACAACTGTCAGTGGCCACTGTGGCTTGCTGTCCTGGTGAACAGGGTGGCCCCTGAGGGGGACAGTAGTCACACCCCGAGGGTGGAATAGGCCATACAACTGTGTTGGCCATATGGGTACTGTCTACCTTTTGGGACACCCCTGTGAGCAAGCTAAGGTCAGGTGCTGCAAAGATGAGGTCCCCAGGTATGAAGGAGGGTTGCCCATGGGTTAGCTCAGTGGGCTCTGAGAGTATGGACAAAGGGATTAAACTGGGTTCAGCACGGCATAGAACCAGAATGTGACCACGCTGTTGTGGGCCCCAAGCAGGGAAGTCTATCAAGGGATTGATTACATCTACCCTGGATTTAGGCAGGAAAGGGGTTGTGTTGGACCTGGCTTGTCCAGCGAGTTTATCCCCACGCTTTTTGATTTTGGGCCACATGTTTTTGACCCTGTGTTTGTTGGTTGTATAACTCTGGGCACTTTACCACTGCTGATCAGTGCTAAAGTGCATATGCTCTCCCTGTAAATTGTGTATATGGATTGGTGTTTCCCTGACTGGATTATTTGACGTACCACTCAGTCCCTAGTACAGTGCACTGTGTGTGCCCAGGACCTGTAAGTCAAATGCTGCTAGTTGGCCTGCAGCACTAATTGTACCACCCACACAAGCAGCCTTTCAAGGGAATCTCAGACCTACGACTGCAGTATCTGTGTGCAGTCTACTACTGCCATGTCGACCTGGCAAGTGCACCCACTTGCCAGGCCCTAACCTTCCCTTTTCTTAAATGTGAGGTACCCCTAAGCTAGGCCTAAGGTACCCCTGAGGGCAGGGTGCAGAGTATGTGAAAGTTAGGACATGTTCTGATGTGTATGGCATGTTCTGAAAGTGAAATTCTGCCAACTTCATTTTTCACTATTGAAAGGCTTTCTTTCCCATAGGATGGTATAGGAGTTTGTTTATAATATCTTATAAATATAACTTCCCTTTGGGACAAGATAGGAAGATAAAGTTTAGTATACCTGAACTGAGAATATAAAGATGCATCTTTTAGTAAGGGTGATTTTTACATTCTGGGGTCGGTTCAGATTCCGGCCGCAAAACGAACCGACCGACATGGACCCGGACCGAATACCGACCGACACGGACCAGCGCAGTACGACCCGTGCAGTACGATGCAACACGAGTGAATTACAACCGACACATACAGAATACAAGCCGTACGACCGAGCCGGAGGGAATATAGTGATCCGGCCGGAAAACCGACGTGATTTTCACCGACCGACACGAACCCGGAATTAACCCGACCGACCCGCACCCACGATGTACGATTAGCGCAGTACGATGCAATGCGTGTAAAACCAAACTGACTCGCATGGAGAACAAGCCGCACGACTGACACGCACAGACAACCCGGCACACAAGCAATAGAGACCGCCGCGTACCAAACACAGAAGACAGGCAGCGTGAACGAGGCGGAGAAACCCATACCAGACAACAGCAGCGTCTGTTTCCGTCACATGAACATCTCCTTCATGCCTACAAAACACAAAGGAAAAAACACAAAAAAAGGACCAAACAAGCAATGACTAAGCCAATAAATACCCCCCAAAAAACCATGGGACAAAGACACACCCACAACTCCAACTATATAAAGGACTACAATCTCTACCATCATCCCTTGCAAACAGGAGACACAGCCAGCAGCAAACACCAGTACACAGCAACCGCAGACACACTCACAACTCACCCATCACACAACTAACACACCATCAGCACCTCATACAAAAGCACACAGACATACACACAGCAAAACCAACACCAAACCAACATCACTTGCACCCTCACACACACATCCCCCACCAGATAGTGAGTTAGAAGTGCTGGTAGACGAGATCATCAGAGTAGAGCCACATTTGTTTGGTACATTGGTTCAAAGGACGCCCATCTCACAGAAAACCAAGATGTGGGCTAGGATTGTGGACAAGGTGAACGCACAAGCACCAACGTTGCGCACAAAGGACGATATCCAGAACCGGTGGTATGACGTGCGCAGGAGGGTCAAGAAACTCATCGAGAAAGATCACGCCTTGAGTCAGCGCACCGGCAGTGGCCCTCCTGCCAAACCAGTCTACTTCAGCACCTGGGAGGAGAAGGTGCGGGACATCCTACCACCAGAGAGCGTCCATAGCCTAACAGACATCCCAGAGACTGGTGAGTACACAAACAACATACCCAAGATTGTGTGGCAAGGGGACAGTGAAACCATGCACCCCAAGCAAAGCTACACTAACCAATAGATAATCAACCCAAGATGTGTATGCCAGTCACACAAACACAATACCTGCCATCTCATAGTGACTGGGGACTGGGTCATGACATGCACCAACCTACAAACAAATAGAGCAAGCCAGTGGCACTAAGCCAAATACACCCAGTCAGACAGTTTGCCACCACAAACACACCACCTCACAGTGCAGCTGACTGTCAGGAAGGAATAGTGGGGATGCAGGTGAAGTGATTGTAGACAAAAGCATGATGGGGCCTGTAGTCACAGATAATGCTCCCCCTCCTGATTGGCCCATCAAGACCCCTCTGAAACATGCCCACATCACAGGGAGTGGAAAATGGCTGACAAGATGGCTGACACTGGCTCCTGCTGTGGGGAGCACAAGGCCCTGCTAGGGCTTTTGTGCAAATCACAAGCAGGACACCACTGACTGACATCCTGAAAGACAACTTGCATGCCCTACAATGGAATCACGTTTCATGATGGGAAGGAGGACTGACAGCCCTGCATATACTAATCAGCATGGGGAGACACCCCCCCAACACAAACTCCACACAACTCACTGGGTGCAATGCATTGACACTCACCTCATTGAAATATCAGCAAAAGATACCCCGTACTGGGTGCTGCTGTGTGAAGCACAGGGGCTCACTTGGGACTTGTAGCCAAACAAACACCAGGATTTCACAGTCAGCCATTTTGCCATTGATGTCACACCCCCTCACAGGGAAGAAGAGTCAAGAGGGAGGAAGCATGGGCATGCTGGGAAAGGGGGAGTAGCCAAGAGTATGATGAGACTCGCATTCACAGACAACCTACACCCACCCACATAGCCCTGCAAGATCAACCTGAACCATACTCGCCTCACAGGGAGTGGGAAGGGACTGACAAGATGTATGAGACGGGGCTCTGTTGTGGGAAGCACAAGGCCATGCTGGCAAATGGCCAACAACAAGATCAAACTCTGTCCGTGACAAGCTGGGAAAAAGCAGTGTAGAGGCAGGCATCTGTTTGAAAAGTAGAAAATGTCATGTTTGTGAACCAACGATGCATGTAGAAACATAAATCACATTGTGTGTCTATTCCAAACACAGGTTGTGCTGGGCACCCAGCACCAAATGACGAGGATACCCAGTCCCAGACTCTGGTGGACACTGAGCTCTCTGGTCTGATTCTCTCACTGTCTTCTTCGGATGACGACAACCAATCTGGCTCCTCCGGTGTGAGCCTTGAGCCATCATGCAGCACCAGCAGCAGCAACATCTGCCCCCCCTGTACCCACTCCTCCAACATCTGGACACCGACAGGGCACTCCCGTTAACATAAACAGAACTTGGACAATCAATACCCACAGCACAGGGACACAGGACCCCCCGGAAGCTACAGCCAACACCACCAGCAACACCACCCAAGGGGTCCCAGTGTCACCTGTGCATACAGCCGCAGGACCTGCCCGTGTGGAGAGGGGTGCTGGGAGGGGTGGGAGGCACAGGGCACGCCTTGCAGAGGGGTCTGGACTGCATGATGACCACCAACTGGCACGCATCTTAGATGCGTACCAGGATAGCACCGGAGGATTTGGCCAGGTAGTGGGGATCCTCAAGGACATGCAACACGAGCAGGTCGCCCACCATGCCCGCATGGAGGCAAAGTGGGATGCCCTTACTGCGGTGCATCGGGACATACTACAATGCCTCTGCCAGATCAACACCAACCTGTCCCCACCCCCCTGTGTGCCCACAACATCTGTCGCAACACCATCTGCCAGCGCCACAGGGAGGGAGGAGGACTCTTGCAGAGAGTCCCCTGCACCGTAGAGGCCTGCACATGATGATCCTCCCCCGGAAGAAGAGGGGTCGTCCAAAGAAGGAAATGTGAGAGGCAGATGTCCCAGCACATCCCCCAGGGCCTACAAACCTGTTCTGGACAATGTTCTTTGTGCGCAACCCGTTCACCTTGTCCAATCGCACACAACTCGCCCACATTACATGGAGGGTGCATGTTGGGCCAATGTAGCAGACAACTGTGGACTTTACTTTGGACATTTCATCTACCAGCACTTCCAACTCCAATGTGAACTTTGGATTCCCAAGCCAATGTACAGCACCCACCATCCAGTGCACTTCACTCACACATGTATGTAAATAAACTCACCAGTACACCATACTTGCCTCTGTTGTGATTCCAACTTGTCATGTTCAGGGCGAAGTGGATCTGCTACACAACACAGTACATGCCAAATACTGCAACAATGTGACCAACGTAAGGTGAGTCATGGGGATGTGACACATATGAGGGAGACACACCACTATGGCAGCACAAAACATACTCACCATGGCCAAGTCACTCATCACACACAATGATGTTGACCTGAAACACATTGGCATGCACAGACACAACACCAAGCACAGTCAGTGGTAACAAGTCCACAGGTGAGGTAAGCAGATGTCACTCAGATGTGGGAAGACAGACAACACACATAACAAATCGTAGCACAGGTTCATTACACATCAGCAACACGTTTATTCCACAATAGTTGCACGGTAATTCTACGTAACAGTGGAGACACGCTCACAATGTGTTGGAGAATGGAAGTCCAGGGATGTGTGGTACATTAGTTGATGGGAATTGTCAACTTCCACACTGGTGTTGGCTTCTGGGTGTTGGGGGCCAGTGTTGACCACACAACTGGCAAAGGACCCTGGGAAGGACAGACAAGATACAGCCAAAAGCACAGACGAACAGGAGAGAAATGCAATACACATGCACAAAACATGTTGCAAAACACCTACACAAACACTAATTAGCAGTACTACCCTATTGTGGAGTACACACCACCTGAATGGACACATCACAGCACACATCCAGTCAAGTGGCACACAGACATACTCAGACAGCAACAGAGCTGCCTCAACACATTCCAGACTACCTCCATACATTCACATAACAACACTGGAAACTCACATTCAGGTGAAGAAGTTGTTGATGAGCTGGGAGCGGATGTCACCATCATCTTCATCATCACTGGCATCTTGGCCCAGGCCGGGATCCTCCACAGGTGCCGGACGTTGGTCATCATCATCGTCATCCTGGATGAGAGGCACCTCCTTCCGCACTGCCATGTTGTGTAGCATGCAGCAGACCAGTATTATTTTGCACACCCTTGCAGGCTCATATGGGAGGGCCCCTCCGGTCTTGTCCAAGCAGCGAAAGCGGCTTTTCAGGAGGCCGAATGTCCGCTCAATCACCCTCTTGCTCTGACCATGTACCTCATTGTAGCGCAGCTCAGCTGGTGTCACAGGGTTTCTGAGGGGTGTCAGCAACCACGGCATGTTGGGGTATCCAGAGTCACCTACACACACAAAAATGAACATGTAGCTGAGGTTTGTAGGAGTGAGGAATTCAACACTGACAAACACACACAATGAGAAACAGTCAGTACACACCGACAAGCCAGGCACGCTGAGCTGGCATCTGTGACATCAGCGTTGCAATGTGACTACTCCTCATAATGTAGGCATCGTGCGCCGAACCAGGGAACCGTGCACACACATGTGTGATCAACATGTCAGCAAGACAGACCACCAGAGCATTGATCGAATGATAGTGCTTCCTGTTCCGGTATGCCTGCTCATGTGCCTGTGGTGGTATCAGGGCAACATGTGTCCCGTCAATGGATCCAATGACGTTTGGCATCCTCCCCAGTGTATAAAAGGCATCCTTAATTTCAGGGAGTTCATCTTGGCTCGGGAACTTGATATGCAGGTCGAGGAATTGCAACATCCCCATCCAAGAAATCGCGTAGCACCCGACTAAACATAGCTTGCGACATACCACCAGCAGTAGCCACAGTGTACTGGAAGGTATCGGTAGCAAAGAAGTGCAGGGCTGCCATCACCTTCACCTCTGGGGTCAGTGCTGTAGGGTATGTCCGGACAGGTAGCAGATGTGGCACCAACTGCTCCACCATCTCCTCAATCAGGGGCCTGGTGAAGCGGTACAGTCTGATGCTGTCGCGTTCGTGCATGGTTGCAAGGTCTGGGAATGGCCGATGGACAGCTGGTGCCCTGCAGTACAGAGATGCACAAAGGAAGATTGTCAGTACATCCACCCATGTGGCCATGACCACGATCACTATCACTATCACATGCTAGCTCATGACATTACACAATGTACTGAGGTGTTTGCTGCTGGGCATGGACACATATGTCACCTACAAGCCCACCACCTCACATCTCAATTCCACATGTCCACATGAGTGCCATGTAGTGCAATGGGCTAATCATCTGGCTCTGTCACCCAACCTATGTGCTGCTGCAATGTTCAAAAAACCCACCCCAGTGACAAATGAGGACTCATGTCTCCCAGGCATCACAGATCTTTGCCATGCAGAAACCCAGGGTCCTACATGTATGTCTCTTAGACACACACCCCATCAAGGTTGATGCATATACCACATGGATGTGGAGACTGTCACCCATTGGTAACATGTGATCAGACACATCAAAGACACACCATGCACACAGACTGTGGGTGCACATCAGTATTGGGGCTAAAGGTCTCACTGTAACGTACATGCCTTCACCCCCAGGACTCAGGGTGTATGTGACATGTCTTAAACATATCCAACCTGACTCTGTGGCCTTCACTCATGCCCATTACTGTCCAATTGCACATCACAGTGCTAATGTGCACAACACACAAAGGACTATGCCCCTATGTAAAAGATAACAGCCTGGGAGTGGCTGCACAAAGTTCCAGACAAAAAAACAGCTGTGGCCCCCTCAAACACCCAGGGAATGCAGCCTCACATGCCATGGGACACTGTGTGGCCAATGCTATAGCGTGCAAATGAAGGTGAGTGAGCCTGCACACCGAGTATACAAATTATTCAAAAGTATAGAAAATAATAAAACTCAATAGCGTTTTTTTTAGCGTGCATACATGTGGGGGATGAGAGCCAACATCCCTGGTTAATATGAATGGAAGTAAAAGGTCAAGGAAAAACCCTAACCTGCGTGAAGCACCGCGTGGACACAAAGATCTCAACAAATGTTGATCCAAATAATCACAATTTTCTCAGTATTTTTCAAAGTCAGTCATATGCATGGAAACTTAAAAGTTTTTAGAAACAATAAGCATCAAAAAATGTATGTCAAACAGCCAGAACTTTCAATACAAACTGTATGTATTTTACTCAAATGTGAACACATGAATATGTTACTCATCACATAATTCATTAGACAATTCAGAATTAGTGTCTTGTTTCAAAATCAGAACACATAAAAAGATGGACAATCCCAATGCATTTCGGGTTTTTCTAAACCCTTCGTCAGGGGGTGTATAAGTCTCAGTTAATCATTCAAATGCATGTATTCGTTTCCAAAGAATCATCTTCCAGAGCTACAACAACAAGAAATCTTATGAGTATCCAAGAAAAAATAAATGAAAAACAGAAATGCAGATTTACAAAACTAATCTGTAGGATTTGCACTCACAGAAAAAGACCCAAAAGGCCCAGCTGGGAGACAATGGTATGTTCAAGCGGTCCACTCTAAGCTCGTGTATTAGAAACGACAAGATAAGTGCTGTTAAGTGTCCTTGGATGATGGTCAGTGACAGTGTTACGAGTAGGCCTGGGCAAAAATTTCGTTCCGTTCGCGGAAATTGCGATAATTTGACATTTTTGCGTTCCGCGGAGAGCGCGAAAATGTCAAAAATTCCGGTTTCCGCAGCTTGGCGATAATTTGTTTCTTGCTCGCGCTGTAAAATGATACATTCTCGCGCGCGCGCGATCGCCTTACCTGAATCCCTGCGTTCGCCGACAAGTTTTCTTGATCCGGTCGCGTTCTCCATGAGATGTTGTATTGTTTTTAGCCATTTGCGCTGTCTCGCGACAGTTCGCGCCCGCAGTGACGTCATGCGTCGCGCGATCACGTCTTTCTTCTCGCGATCATGCACCGCGAGAACAACTCAAAACAAGATGGCCGCGCCCGCAAGCAACCACATGGGTAAGTTGGCGACCCGCAACCATGCAGAAAATCTCGCGAACATGCCGGAAAAAAACTTCCGCATCTTCGCGATATTTCTGCTTGTTTGCGATAATTTTAAACATTCTCGCGATAATTTGCGAAGGTTAATTCCGCAAATTCCGCCCACCCCTAGTTACGAGAAAATTAACCCGTTCTCAATGCGAAAGAAATTACCCAAACAAATCATCTCACTCTAAGGAGCATGAAAGAATAACCGTGAACCTCAAAGAAATGCTATAATGTGCCCCATGGGTTAAAAAATACAAATGAAGGTGTTTAACGAACTATACGAAGCATGCTACTAAGTGTCTATGTTCAATATAAATGTTTGCTTACCCACGAAAGAAAAAATATTAGACTCAGCTGTGATGTTTCAGTCTGAAATTAAACACAATCGTAAGCACCCGAGAAACATCGAGTGTGTTTAAAAAAAGTCACTGTGAGTTGTGAAAAAGTAATGGCTAAACTCAGCTTACCCTATTCAGGCAACCAGTCAAGATAAAGAAGCCTCCTTTTCAAGTTTAACCAAAATGCCACCTCGTACTCTGAATGTAGATAAAAAGTGTGTCACAAACTTCGGTTCCTGTGATTTAAGCAATATTATAAACTCATGTCTCTGAAAGGCATCCCCACGTCTCACCTGAATAGTGAAACGCCCAGAACCTCCGTTGGAAACCCCGTACAACCGCGTTCGTGAAAATGCGTGCGTGTAAACAATGGGCGGGGAGTTGAGTTATACGAGAGCAAGGTAGGAAATGGAAAACAGACTCGTTGTGAGAGAGGGAAACGGCTCAGTCTATACGAATGCCGGTGTTAGAAAAAACACAGAAGTGCACTTAAAAAGAAAAACAAAGAAGAAACAGACATAAGAAATTATTTAAACAAAAGAAAAAATGTAGTACACTGTGTGTGAGAAAATTAGGATTAGCTGAGAGGTGCTAAGAAATTCCAGAACTGGGGGAGGAGCCAAGATGGCGACCGGAGCAGACGCTTGAGCGCCCGGCTCCGTCGGTCCGTGGCCTCGGACTACTATCCTGATGCCCATCCTCGCCGATTTTCGAGGTGCACCGTGTGCGAAGACGCGCTGACCGCGCTGCTGCTTTCCCGGAGTCTCAACCGCCCGGATGCCCGAGTTCTGGGTGCTTTTGTCCTCGGCACTGAAACCCTGCGCCCTTACGGCCTTTGCCGGCCTCCTGGAAGCTCCGCAGTTACCGGACCAGCTAGCGCTAACCTGAGCCCCGCGGTCCCGATCTCGCCTCGCACCATGGATCGTTGCCGGATGAGCCCGGGGAGAGACGGCCGGACACCTTCTGCACCCTGTGCCTGACGGGCTGGAGCTGTGGGGTGGGCCCCGGTGCGGTGGGTCTCCTGCCCCGCTCTGAGGACCGAGCTGTGGGGGGCTGCTGCCCCCTTTGCCTATTGCCTAGCCGGCGGCGAGGGGGACCGGCGAGAAGATAAGCGACTGTCGGCCTTTCCTGTTGCGGCGTAGACCTGAGGGGAATTGACCCCTTGCCACGACCCCCTCCCCCTGGCCATTGCACCGTATAGCGGCAAAACATGGCGTTGAGTGCCTGCTCGCGGCTGGGGGGTGATACTCCGGTCTCGCCCGCTGCCCACTTCGCCCTCCCTCTTCCGGACACCAGCTCCACAGTGCCGTCCCGGATTGCTGCCGATGTTGGGGCCCAGCTTCCGCTGACATGCGGCTCCGTTCTGGCTGTCCTGCGGGACTTTCAACTACAGATGTGCGCTGGCCTGCAGGCGCTGAGTGAGAGGTTTGGCCCCATACTGTCGGCTGCGGGCCGTGAGCGCGCTGTTTGTCATCCACAGGGCGTGGGTCCTCCGGTGCTCTTGTCCTCTTGCGGGGACGCAGCGGCGGTGTATGATTGTGCTACACTGGTGCCTTCATCTAGCGCTCCCGGCGCCCAGGGTCCACCGCTCTCCACCTCAATGGCGGATACTTTGTCCCCCTGGTCATGGCTGCCTGCTTCATTGTTCCCTCCCTCACCGCGTCCGCGAGGCTATCCTGCTGAGCGATACCTAACGGCTTCGAGGGACCGTCCGCGGTGGCCCACTGCTGCCTTTTTGTGGAACTCCTGTACCTTACTTGCCAGGTTTGGATTTTATGTGGTGCAACGAGGGACCTCAATCGATGGCCGGCGGCCATTTCGTGATCCTACTTCACCATCCTCTCACAAGCGGCCATCTTGTCTTTGTCTGCTCGGGACACGGGGCCTTCACGCAGGAGCTGGTTTAATCCCAAGCCCGCGATCGGGCCAGGGCTAGACTGACTTCTATCGCTATGGTTTATGGACGGGCTGGCCTGGGACTGGGACTGTATGTATGTTTTGCGCGCACTCGTCGCGACTTGTATCTCTTGCTTAAACTGTGGTGCCATGGTATCTTTGCATGCCGTTTTTTGGCGTAGAGGGCTCTCAGTGTGTGGGGGCCATAACTGGCTGATGGTTCGGGGCGCTCTGGTGTCCAGTGGGCTCCTCCCCACCTTCTTTTCTGTTTTCTTCTCTTCTTTACTCTGTTCCTACTTTCTCTCTTCTCTATATTTCGGGTTCATTGGGCGACAGGCACTATGCTGGGGGGGGGTAGGCCGTAGCCTCCGCATTGGTGTAGGGTGGGGGGGTAATACTCTGTTCTCAATTAGTTCTATGGGCCTTTCTTCTTTTATGTCTCTGTGCTCTACTTTCTTCGATTCGGGGTCCGGGTGTGGGGTGGATCGAGTGGGGGCGGCTCTGGAGGGGCGCGTACTTGCTCATGTGACTATCCTGATATATCTCTGCACCGCCTCACTGATTGAGATTTTACTCCCATTGTTGTTCTTACTGATGTTGCTGCTCGCCCGTGTGGTGTAGCTATCTTGCGGACTCGAATCTACTTTGCTCTTATCCTTCATTGACTTTTTTCTCTGATAAAATTATCAAAAAACTTAAAATTAACCTTCACCTCTCCTTCCCCGGGTTTCAAAGATATCTCCAGTATGTGACTCATAACCTGTTGTTAATCCTGACCGCTGATGCACGGGGGCTGTAATGTGGGTATCAGTGCTTTACTGTATCGTGGCCGGCCTGACGGTTGTAGGCCCGTATTTGTTCTTTTAAGATGCACGAATAAAGGTTTTTGGAAAAAAAAAAAAAAAAAAAAAAAAAGAAATTCCAGAACTGGTGAGTGCAGATCCTTTACAAATACAATGAAGAACAAATTTAATAAAACGTCACAATCAGTATTAAAAACTCATGTCTCTGAAAGGCATCCCCGCATCTCACCTGAATAGTGAAACGCCCAGAACCTCTGTTGGAAACCCCGTACGACCTCGTTCGTGAAAATGCGTGCGTGTAAACAATGGGCGGGGAGTTGAGTTATACGAGAGCAAGGTAGGAAATGGAAAACAGACTTGTTGTGAGAGAGGGAAACTGCTCAGTCTATACGAATGCCGGTGTTAGAAAAAAACACAGAAGTGCACTTAAAAAGAAAAACAAAGAAGAAACAGACATAAGAAAGTATTTAAACAAAAGAAAAAATGTAGTAAACCGTGTGTGAGAAAATTAGGATTAGCTGAGAGGTGCTAAGAAATTCCAGAACTGGCGAGTGCAGATCCTTTACAAATACAATGAAGAACAAATTTAATAAAACGTCACAATCAGTATCAACTTCAGATAAAGCATAATAATTCATATTGGTCATTGAGACCCCCTGGGATCACAGTTCCCAGGAACTTGATCCAGTGTGTTTCTCTACATGCTAGTGCTGTATTCGCATCAATACCTGTGGACAAATGGATGCGTTCAAGAATAATGAATCTCAGTTGAGGGATTGTGTGTGCTGCATGAACCCAATGTGTAACTAAAGAAGAACTCATGTTTTTATTACGAATTCTGCTTTTGTGCTCTATTATCCTTGTTTTGATTTTTCGACTGGTTCTCCCTACATATACAAGTCCTCATGGGCACTTGATAGCATAAATTACCCCCTCTGTGTTGCAATCAGATGAGTGGTGAAGTGTTATCTTTTGACCTGTGCGAGGATGTGTGAAACTGTTGCCAGTAATTACATTACTGCATTGCCCACAGTTGTAGCATTTTTTCATGCCTGTATGGTGCAGGCTGTTGATGCCGGGCCGCGTTTTAAGAAGCTCCCTCAAATATTTTGAATGAGTGTGAGCAAATATAGGTGGTGCATTGAATAGTCCCATGAAGTCTGCCTCCAGTTCAATTATGTCCCAACGTTTACGAATGATGGACTTAATATGGGTTGCTTGAGCTGAATACTTGAGTACAAACACTTCACGTTTAACTGGATTTTTAACAGTAGTAGATAGCAATTCCTCTTGTTTTTTTCAAGGCCACTTTCTGTTCTGCTTCAATGAGTATATCATCTGGGTAACCTCGGTCTCTGTATTTTTCCAGTTGATTCTTTATTTCGGTTTTACATTGGTGGTCGTCCGAGGTTATTCTTTTATTGACATCCGTGGTCTTCCGATACACAGTGGTAACCAATCCTGTCGCGGATTTATGAATCTCGATGTCCAAAAAATGAATCTTCTCTGGTTGAATTTCATAGGTAAATTGAATTCTAGGGTTGCAAAGATTCAATGTGGTAATATTTTGCTCAAGGAGATCTTTTGAACCTGTCCATACTATGAGTATATCATCAATGTATCGAAGGAAAATGGCCGCATTTTTGCGCCATATGGGGTTCTGCAGTATGTGTTGGTTTCCAAAATAAGCCATAAATGTATTCACGTATGCTGGGGCTCCAGGAAAACCCTGGGAGGAGAAGGTGATGGCCATGCTGCCGCTGGTGGGAGTGGAGGGAGTAGAAGGACTCCGAGAGCCTGGTGAGTACACAAACAACTCACCTCACATGGGGGGAACGTCATCCACAACCAAACTCACATCATGCACGCAACCACCCCAAAGCTATCGAATGACTCAACCACACTCCATAAACACGCACATGCCACTAGCGCCACCATGCCCCATGCACCCAGCTAGACAATGCCAAGTCACAGGCCACAGAAAACACCAACACAAGACACGGTAACCCGGATGGCGGGAGTGTGGGCCTCAAAAATCACATAGTGCAACTCAGAAGCAGACAACAATGCCCTAAGCCCATATGGCCTAGGTCACAGCCAGACAAACAGTGTGTCCCCACACAGGAAAGACTTGCCTGCAAATGGCGGACGCCTTGCATGAAGACATGGGGTGAAGGCACTTTTGCACATGACAGCAGCTAATGAACAGCCAACACTGTGAAAGAGTGGCAGCACACACCACCACAG
Organism: Triturus cristatus; assembly: GCF_964204655.1. Classification (NCBI taxonomy): domain Eukaryota; kingdom Metazoa; phylum Chordata; class Amphibia; order Caudata; family Salamandridae; genus Triturus; species Triturus cristatus. The sequence goes on from NC_140588.1 coordinate 434,318,995, forward strand.
CAGCAGCGCAGACACAGACACTACACCCAATGGGTGCCTGGAGATCAGAAACAAACTCACATGAACAAGCCAAGGGCCATTCAAAGTTCTGCAAACAGTGTGTGCCTAGGAAGCTGGGCTGAGGTGACAGAGGGTGACACACAGAGGGAGGGAGAGGGGGAGAGAGAGGGAGGGAGGCACAGGGAGACAGACAGAGGGAGGAGGCTTACACAGGGAGGGAGGGAGAGGGGGACAGAGAGGGAGTGAGAAAGGGATACACAGGGAGACCAATTCAGCCTTGGGTGGTGTGGGAATGTCTGCTCATCAGCAGGTGGACTGCGTGCATGTAGACAAGGGTGGCCAGTGCCTGAATCCCCCTCTCTTCTCCATGGCAAAACACTGGGCCATGTGTCAACCTGTGCACGAGCACAACGCCAGCTACCTGCATTATATAAGTGTGTGGAACAACTCCATTTGCCCACGTACAGTGCAACACAGAAGGCGCCAATGCATGGCTCGCCACACCTGCTCACTCCACTGCTGACTGCAGTCACAATTGACACAGCAAGTAAGACTGTGTCACACATAGGTAAAGTCTCAAAAGCTGTGGCCAAGGGACATACCCATGCACAAGTGCACTGTGAGTGGAATGCAAGACATATCCAAATACCCAGAGGAAATGTGCCAACTTTGAAACTAATGAAACATGGATGTTGCATGGAACAAAAATAACATTGTCTCTCTCACACACAGGTCAACGTTGTGGATCACCCCCCAACACTGGGGGGGAAGACTCACAGGACCTGTCTCTGCGGGATGACGATCCCACCGGCAGCGACGACTCTCACCACTCTGTGGACGACCCCGACCAACCTGGCCCCTCTGGTGTCCAACCACCTGCAGCACCTGCGTCAGGTACAACTGGGCCAACCACCACCCCCACTCCTGCCACATCCCAGGAGACACCCAGGATCCCTGCCCCACCACCACAACGCAGCCAGGCTGACCAGGAGGGAAACAGTGTACCGGGCACCCAGGAGGAGGCAGGCGACAACGCAAAGGCCACCCCTCAGGGGTCCCGGAGACCCGATGTGCCCACAAGGGCAGGCCAGGCGCAAGTGGGCAGGGGTGGTGGGAGTGGAGGACGGCGGAGGCGCGAGCCTGTCCAGTTGGCAGCGGAACCGGTATATTCCCATGTAAGAAACATCCTGGACACATACCGGCAGGACACCACGGGCATGAGCCAGGTTGTGTCCACCCTCAACGAAATGAAGGGGACCCTCGAGGAGATCAAGACCCAGCAGGCCCAGCAACATGCGGAGCAACATGCCTGTCAACAGCGACACCAAGGACGGATGGAGGACAGACAGGCTGAGCTCGTGACGGTGCTCACGGGAATTAACCGTTCACTCCGTCGGATAGCCGACAACATGGGCAACCCTCCCTGTACCACCAGGTGAAGAACATCACCACCCACAGGGAGGGATCAGGAGGAGGAGGATACATCCGACGGAGCATCCCAAGCATCGTCACAGCCTGCTTCTGAGGGTTCCCGCAGGAGGGCGGGTCGTCCACGGAAAAGACCGTGAGGGTTGGCGCAACAGCACCATCTCCCAGGACACCTGGCCTGGCACCTGGCCCACTGGCCCAACAGCAGCACATCAGCAAATGACATTCTCTGCCACATGGACTTGCTGGTCACTGTCTGACCAATGTTGACAAAGACTGTGGCATGGACTCTGATGATTTCCAATGGCAAGGATACCAACTCCCCCCGTGAACTTTGGATTCCACACACCCGGAAAGCCCCTCTTGTCATACCTCCCCTCCCCCAACACGTACCCCAACACAACTAAAAACTTACACGATCAAGAGATGATGACTACATTTTGCATTATTACATTACATGTGTCTTGTAAAGTCTAACCATGCCTGAGTTCTCATATGACTTCAACCATCCATACCCTGGGGCCTGAGTCTGGCACAGGACACACATGGGTCACAATGTATTAGGCAAGACAGACATGGAGCACCATACACACCCGTGATGGGCCCAACCAGCTGAGGGGGTGGCCGCACAACCGTGCCGACAGACACATTGAGTACAGCAACAGTCATGCGCAGAGGTCAGGGATCATGTGGAGTGTCCTGGGGGGCACCCAGGTATGTGTAGACAGGTGGCAGAACCATGTCCTGCAAGCTTGAGTCAGGTGGATGCAGAGAATGGTGGCCTGGCCAACGCTGGATGCATGGGGATGGCACATGTCACAATACCCACACAGTCATGGACATCATGCACAATACAGAGTCTACTCCCACACAAACAGCTTGCATCTTGCTACTCTACACATAGACACATAGCCACTACACTGAGAACCATGCCAGACATGCCGTATGCACCGTGGAAACACACCAGCATTGACTGAGAAGAGGCACCTTGGAGGCATAGGGACACCTTTATTAGTCATGTATTCCGGAATGCAGAGGCAACTCGGAGTACACATACACAGGTCATGTGGAGTAACATGTGGGTCCAACACTGGCACCCGCCTTCTGCACCACAAATGCTTGATATCCATGGAACTGGCACACAAGTGTCGGGTAACAGCTAAACACCCCCTGCTGCTCACGGAGAGGCTACCATACACCATTGATCCTCTGATGTGGAAGTCCCACACCATGTCAAGCCAATGCAAACCGTATGTGTCCGAGGGCAGTGTTACACACATTGATGCCTTCATCACAATCCACTATCCCATTACAGATGACTGTCAACAAGTCTGACCATCTATTCAGGTGAATCCAGCTACATGTCATGTGTCCCATGGTGATGCGACATGTCTGCAGAGGAACAAAACATCGACAGGGGCAGTGTGCACACATCGTAAACAACTGCCACACCCAATACACCCCTGATGCATCCCTTACCCTAAGGAGACTTCCAAACTTGTCCGTGCGTGTAACGCTGAGTCAGCACACGATGACGTGTCCATGAGGAATAGCAGTGCCACACAATGCAACCAGCAGACGGCATGCACAAGTACCTGGGGATGAGAGACACACAAGAAGTCAGCCACAAAAAGCTCATCCACTTGCATGTGCATGTACTCGACACATATAAGGATGACAACATGCTAGGTCACAATTATGACTGTGGAAATACACTCATCACTGGCACCATCACTCGAGTGACACATCCACACACAGCTCTGACTCACATGGCATACATGCAGATGGACACACACATTGCAACACATGCCACACAAGGACCAATGCGTGCACACTCAGACACTGGTACTCACCACTAAGCAAAGAAGTCGCGTATGAGCCGACTCCGGATGTCCTCTTGCGGCTCCACATCCTCCACATCACTAGCCCCATTGCCAAGCCCTTCGTCCTCCACGGGTGGATGGTCCTGATCATCTTGATCCAGGATGAGTGGCACAGCTTTCTCAACTGCCATGTTGTGCAGTATGCAGCAGACCATGAAGATTTTGCTGACCTTCACCGGGGCATATGGGAGGGCACCGCCGGTCTTGTGTAGGCACCTGAATCGGCTCTTCAGGAGGCCAAATGTCCTCTCTATCACTCGCCTTGTCCGGCCATGGGCGGTGTTGTAGCGGAGCTGGGCCGGCGTGCTGGGGTTGCGGAGAGGTGTGATCAGCCATGGCATGTTGGGATAGCCAGCGTCCCCTACATGGAAACCACATGGACATAAGTAGGACAGGAGAAGCAGTCGGGCAGGAAGTCTACGCAAAATACAGGACAGACAGAGTGTACCCACCAACAACACATGCTCGTTCATTGCGCAGCTGCGTCATCATTTCAGGCACCCTGCTACGCCTCATGATGTAGGCATCGTGTGCTGATCCAGGAAAACGAGCACAGACATGTGAAATCACCATGTTGGACAGACACACCACAATGGCATTGATGGAGTGGTAGTGCTTGCGATTCCTGTACGCTACCTCCTGTGCCTGGGGTGGTACCAAAGCCACATGTGTCCGATCTATGGACCCAATGACATGGGGCATCCCTCCCAGGGCATAGAATCCACGCTTGACACCTGTCAACTGTTCAGGAGTTGGGAAATGGAGAAACTCATCCAGGTGAAGCAACATGGCCTCTAAACAATCATGCAGCACACGGCTGAACATGGTCTGGGACATGCCACCAACATGAGCTATGGTATATTGAAAGGTACCCGTGGCAAAAAAATGTAGGGCTGCCATTACCTTCAGCTTGGGTGTCAGTGCCGTAGGATACCTGTGCAGCGGTTGCAGGTGTGGTGCCAGCCTTGCCATCAACTCCTCAATCAACGGTTGGGGGAAGCGATAGCAGCGTATACAGTCATTCTCCCGCATGTCAGCCAAGTCCGGAATTGGTCGGGGAAGAGGCGGCGCTCTGCAGTAATTTGGAAGTGACAAGGAAGAGTGAGTGCACTACAAGAACAATTTATATGTACTGAGCACATGTTAATCTGTCAATACACATATGCTACATATGGAGTCAGGTATGTGCTACATGCCCTGGACACGTATGGCTGCCAGGTGACACTCCTACCAGACCCAGCTACACATGGGGATTGTGAACTTCCACATCCCATGGCATGGGACTAGCTGTGTCCCAGTGTAAGTGAACAGCCAGACGCAATGCAGGAGTGACATACATCAACATATCAGCAGATGTAGGATGTTGATTGCAGAGACAGGTAGCGGAACACTAGAGCCACAGGTCACATGACATAACACTAGGACAGCCCACACACCTTGCCATGAAGGTGTACAAGTCATGACTGATCACACATACATTGAGAGTATGCAGACAGGTCCTTGTTACGCTACTCCGTGTCCCATGCATACATACACACCTTACATCCGATACCACATGTGGCCTGGTGTGCGTAACAGTGTGCCATGGCCATCTACACACAGACACATGTTGGTTGCAGCAACTGAAGATGCATTTGAGGGAACACCAACATCAAGCTAATGGGAACACACCACACATACATGACATAGTCACATCGTGCAACGTGGGTAGTCACATGTCAGGTGTGGTAACCCCTGTAGCGGGCATCAGGGGACACTTGCGTGTGTTGTTGACTGTGCCATGCCAGTGACGCTTATCTCAAGTGTTCTGTACGACATGCACACATGTCAAAGGAGTGAAGGGCATGTCTGGCACATAGTGCACCATCACACATAACATCTGTACACATCTCATCATACATCTATTGCCTTCACAACTCAGGAGTAATGTGCCACATCACAGCCTTTCACACCTGTGCCCCACACATGTAGTACTGCACAGACAATGCCTTGATGTCCATCCATCGACAAGTATGTCAACTCTATTCCTTTCTGTGTGCTGCCAGTCACCACTGTTATGTGTGAAAGGCACTGTACATTCGCTCTGAGGGCGTGTGTACGTTCCCTATCACTATGGGAGTGCTGCCGTAGGCCTACCCATAGTGATAGTGAGCGTACAGGCGTGTGTACGGTCCGTATCACTATGGGTACGCATACGCGAGCACACCCATAGTGATAGTGAGCGTACACGCGTGTGTACGGTCCGTATCACTATGGGTACGCATACACGAGCACACCCATAGTGATAGTGAGCGTACAGGCGTGTGTACGGTCCGTATCACTATGGGTACGCATACGCGAGCACACCCATAGTGATAGTGAGCGTACACGCGTGTGTACAGCCCGTATCACTATGGGTTTGCTCGCGTATGCGTACCCATAGTGATACGGACCATACACACGCCTGTACGGCCTGTTGCTATGCATTTGGGGTGCCCTAGGGCCCCGGAACGCACCGTACCTGTGTGTGAATCTCCAAATTACATAGGGGACACATGAGGGACAAGTATGAAGCCAGAGATGCATGCTGGTCGCCATGGAGACCGAGTTTAAACTTTGAATTTGTTGAATGAGGTGGCCTGCAAAAGTCGGTTTGAAATAATCTACTTTGTTGCAAAGTTGTTGTTGAAATGACATCATGCTGAATTCTAAAAAAATCTAACCCCCTTGCAGGGTTAGCTTTAAATGGATTGGAGGAAACATAGGATGCAAATGTGAGTGACCAATCACTCTGTACTCCTGTGCATGAAACAGGCCAGCAAGGCAGATATAAGGCAGCCAGGTCCCATGAGAGAGCACTTGCCTGCACATCTTTTGATTCCACAACACTGCTGCTGCTCGTGATTCCGTGGCACCATGTCAAGGTCTGTGGAGAGGGCCCAGCCTTTCACCCTGGAGGAGAATGTGGCATTGCTGGATGTCATCCTCCCACAGTACCCCATGCTGTATGGCCGACCAGGGTTTCATGTGAGTGCTGAGTCCACTAGCACAGACTGTGGCCCTTTTTTGTGACTGTGACTTCTGGCATTGTGTCCAGGTGTGACACACATGCATTGTACTGTAGGGTGGGTCCCAGGGGGGAATGCCTAATGTCTCCCAGCCAGAGCATGCTGTGGTGCATGTCTGCCGTCCTCACTTGCATTGTGTTTACTGTGACAATCACTGCATGGTGCATGCCACATTCTACCTGTCTAATCCTCCTGGGAATGTTGCTTCTACAGTCCTCATGTGATTCTGTGGTCACCCCAGTGTGACAGGTGACTGTACCCACAGATGTGTGTTTGTTCAGTGTACCTGTGCTGAAAGTGTACACATGATGTGTTCGTACCCTGGACATCGGTGTGTGTGTAAGTCCCCTGTCATGTGGGTGGGTGCATATGTGGAGTGTAGCACCCCAGCTGCATGAGGGATGGATATACCCTGCCCATCTGATGTGAGCAGGGAGCAGTGCTGTGTGTCTGACGTGCAGAGCCAGCCCCACACCTGTGAGCCCACCCAGTCTAGTGGCACATGTGCAGAGTGAGGTTTGTAGCTGCAGTTGGCAATGGCAGGTGAATGTCCCGTGCCTGTGTGTGTCTGTGTACTCTGCTGAGGTAGCGTCAGTGGCCTGTGGCATGTGACTGCTTTGAGGTGCTGCACATAATCCTGGTGTACCTTCTGATGCACAGTGTGAGTCTGGATCATTTATTGTGTCGTACCCCTCATGCCACCTGTGTACTTTCAATGGCACGTGGTGCATTTGCCCTTACACAGAGGAAAATGTCCCTATGACAAAGGTGCAATGCTTTGGCTGCATACTATGCCTTGTTGAAACCAGCAAAATTGTTCTAATGTGTGTCTCTGTGACATGTGGCAGGTGTATTGATGTAATCTCACTTTTTCAACCCCACAGGTAGGCGCCTCTGCCAAGGAGCAGATCTGGAGGGACGCCGTCAGTGACGTGAGGAGGACGGATGGTCGCAAGCGGCGCCTGGCCCAGGTGAGAAAACGCTGGCAGGATATCCGGTGCTGGACGCGGAGGATCGCACGGGTCCTGCTGGGGGACTCACCTGTGGGCCCTAAGAACCATGGGCGTCGCCGTCTGACCCACATCCACAAGCGTGTGCTGGCGGTGGTCTTTCCTGACATGGACAGGCGCTTACGGGAGAAGCAGCAGCAGGAAGGGGGTAGGTACATGTGTGTTTGTTGTGAGTCACCAGCATTTGTAAGTGCGCAGTTGCATGGATACACTGCCAGTGTTTAAATGTGCGGTGCAGGTCCTGTCACCCACAGTATAGCGGTGCTGTCCTTCCTCCCTTCCCCTCCTTGCCATGTGTTCCCTGGTCTGTGTGTAGTCACTCTTTCACAAGGTCATCTGGGCTGGCAGTTTATCCACGTGACCAATGCTTGCAGCATCATGTGTGGGGGCGGTGTGTAACAGGTTTTGGGACCTTGCCTGTGCCCTGTCCAGTTCAGTACTTGTGGGGTCCATGTCAATTGGCACTGATGCTGAGTCCAGACATAGGAGTATATCTCTGAAGTGTAATGCCTTACAGCAAGCATGTCCTATGTTGTGGCCTGTGACATGATGTGCATGAGTGTGCGATACGCAGAGTGCAGGGATGGTGGCCTGTGTTGCAGTCATTACCATTCAGGACCATGGAATATTGTGGCCACTACTGTCCCCTGGGGCATATTTTGCTAGGTATCATGTGTGTCATCACAATCTGTGGACACTCTCAGTGTCTACAGCATAGGATGTGCTCTGTGCCATTGTCCCCTGGCACCATGTATATTTAGGTAACGTGTTCTACAAGTGTCCACTGTACAGCCTGACCTAATTTTCCTCGTTCATACTCACGGTGGCCAGTGCCTGTGTGTCTTGTTACAATTATCTGATGATGGCCATTTGTACATGAGATCGTTGTACAGGCGCACATGGGGTATTTTGGGTCCAATATGGGTTTCTGGCAGCCCATGTGTATTTCTCCCAGACTAAGAGATGCAAGTGCTCCTGTGTCTCATCAAATTGTCTCATGTGTGTGGTTGGTGCGGGCAAGGCCTACATGTCGACACCTGAAATCTCATTGCTCGTTCTGGCCAGTGTGTGATGTTTGTCTGGACATACACTCAAGGTGCAGTGACCCATTCATGTTGGGCATGTCTTTAAGTATTACCTTTGCAGCATGTGCCTCAAGTTCATGGAGATGGTCCCTGCTCATCCCTAGTTACGGCAACGCTGTGTGGTGCAGATGCAGTGCTGGATTGTCCCCAGAGCCTGGCTCCTCTGTCCAAATCCATATCATGTCATTTGTATATGTGTCATGCTCTCCATTGTTTCTCAGTGGCATGGTGGGTGAACCAACTGTGTGTTGCAGGGCCTATATATGTACCTTGTATTGTAGATGTTACTCATCTTTCTTTTCAGGCTTTGCACTGTAACCCATTTAGATTTGACTCTTGTGACATATGTATACAGGTGTCTGATTAATTCCTGTTTATTCACCTTGCCCACAGCATCGTCGGGGGACACGGATGGAGACACCGGCACGGACCATGCGGAGGGACCGAGCACCAGTGCCAGCAGTGACATCTTAGCTGGCACATCGAGTGGAACTGAGGCTGAGGGGAGTGAGCCGGAGGACCTGTCCACTGCCACCATAGAATATGAAGCTGACGGGTCCGAGGCTGAGCTCTCCGAGGGGGCGGAGGCTGCTCCAACAGCTGACAGCAGCACAACATCTCTCCCCGCCCCCTCCATTGCCATCACCGGCCTCCCACTTGCTCGTGTCACTTCCCGGCGTGCTAGGTCACCACGTGTCTCCTTCCTGCCAGGCACCGCACCCCCTGCCCCTGTCTCCACTGCTGCCGCCAATGCCGAGTCTGTGGACATCCTGCGGCAGTTGCAGGTTGGTCAGGCTGCGATGCTTAATTGTAATTGTAACTGGGTTTTGTATCGCGCCAACTCACCGACAGGTCTCAAAGCGCTACTGACCAAGTACAGAACAAAGATGGAGTGAGGATATATGGGTATCAGGTCTAGCAACCGACTATTGAAGCGGCAATGCGTCTTTGAAGAGTAAGGTCTTCAAGGACTTCCAAAAGTGGAGAAGGTTGGGCTCTCTACGGAGCACCTCCGGTAGCTTATTCCAAATGATAGGAGCCTGCACTGAGAAGGATCTGCCTCCTTTAGTTGTTAACTTAAAGCGTGGTCGAGACAGTAAGAAAGATCCGGACGATCGCAAGGCGCGTTTAGGTTCGTGGAGTTCCAGCCTTTCTTTTATATAAGCTGGTGCCTGTCCGTGGATTGCTTTGTGGCAAATACACATACTTTTAAACTCCACTCTCTGCACCATGGGCAGCCAATGTAGTCGGTGGAGCAGGGGGGAAGCATGGGTCCTCCTCGGCACTCCAAAGATCAGGCATGCTGCGTCGTTTAGAATGACCTGAAGACGGTTGATGGAGTTCTTTGGAAGGCCGAGATACAGCGCATTTCCATAGTCTATTCTAGACACTATTGTGGCTGAAACAATGGTTTGCAGCATTTTCCTCGAGAGCAGGGGGGCGAGTTTACGTAGTTGCCTGATCAGATTGGTACAGCAGCTAACTACAGCGGATACTTGGTTGGCCATTGAGAGTTCCTGATCGATTTTCATCCCAAGACTCTTGACATTGGGGCATGGTTTTGGAGTAGGTCCTAGTTCTTGTGGCCAGAACAAGTCGCTCCAGGGGGAAACAGAAGTTGAAATGACAAGGACTTCCGTTTTATCCGGATTGATTTTCAGCAAATTGGATGACATCCAATTCACTGTAAATCGTAGGATGTCTTGAGCCACTGATTGTGCCGATGATGTGTTATCGATACTCAGCAATAGCTGAGTGTCGTCGGCATAGTTAAAAACTTTACACTTCATGTTTGCCAGTGACTCTATCAGAGGTTGTAAGTAGAGGTTGAATAGGAGCGGCGAGAGCGCTGACCCCTGCGGGACCCCACAGACTAACATGCCCACCTCTGACACCTGGTCTGCCAACTGGATCTTCTGTGTCCTTCTTGTTAAGAAGGCTGTGAGCCATTTAAGAGCCTGCCCTCCCATCCCAAACCCAGCCAATCTGTCCAAGAGCAGTGCATGGCTGACAGTATCAAACGCCGCTGAAAGATCTAATAATATCAGCGCGCTTGGCTTTTTACTGTCAGCCATGCATCTTAGCTCATCCAGTACCGACAGCATTACTAGTTCTGTGCTATGGTGGGCACGAAAACCAGCTTGCCGCTCCTGTAGAAGATGGTGAGATTCTAGGAGGGCTGACAGGGACTTAAGTACGTGCTGTTCCAGTACCTTTGACAGGAATGGCAGCTGGGAGATTGGCCTATAGTTCTTCAGGCTAGTTGGATCAGCTCCAGGCTTTTTTATCAAAGGTCTAACACATGCCTCTTTGAAGGTAGATGGTAAAGATCCAGTGGCTAATGAGATGTTTAAAAGGTCTAGGATCTGGTCTTCTAGAAACGGTATTGCCATCCGAAAGGTGTCAGGCGGACAGGGGTCAGCGGGGGAACCAGATTTGGTAGACGCTACGAGTTTTCTCAGAGTACTAGAGTCAATGTGGGGAAAGCTGGTGAAAGTTGGAGTTAGAGAGTCTGGGAGGGGCAATTGTTCGATGTAAGGGGCTGGGTTGTTCTTCTTGATATCAGACAGGATAGTCGCTACCTTTCCCAGGAAGTATCCTTGAAAGGTATCGCAATCGATCGTGATATCTGTCTTTTCCTCTTTCTTACTTAACTCTTTCAAAATTTGGAAAGTCTCTCTCTGGATGTTTGTGGCGTTATTGATACGCGTCTCATAGTACTCCTTCTTGGCTGATGTAATAAGCTTTTTATATGCTTGGAACGACGTTCGATATGATTCCCTATCGGTATCCTTTTTAAATTTCCTCCAGCATCTTTCGAGGTAGCGAAGCTTTCTCTTTTGTTCGCGTAGACCTTCAGTAAACCAGGGGGCTCCTTTCTCTATGCCTTTTATTTTTTGTACCTTTTCAGGAGCTAACTCATCAATAGATTGCCTAAGGATGGTTGTTATCGTATTGTACTTTGAGTCTAGATCGATACTATCAGCAGGGAATATAGAGTTCTGTATGTACTTGGGCATGGTTTTGGCTAGGGTCTCAATATTCACCTTTTTCCATTGGCGCACTTTTTTAGTTTTTAACGGTAGTTTGACCTGGCAGATGTCTTGCGATAAGTCATATGAGATAAGATGGTGGTCTGACCAGAGACAAGGTGAGATACTTGTAATGACCGCTTTTGGTGTCGAAGACCAAATAAGATCTAAAATATGGCCTTTTATGTGGGTTGGAACTGCCACAAGTTGTGTCAGTCCGAGGGTGGTCATGATGGTCTGTAGTTTCTGGGCTGTCGGGTCTTGATTACTTTTATCCCAATGGACATTAAAATCGCCAGTTACCAGGATGTTTTTATAACGTGTGCATAGATCTGATATAATTGGATGGAAGAGATCATTGAACACAGGAGTACTTTGGGGTGGGCAGTATACTGTTAAAATAATGAGACAGGAGTTGTTCATGGTAATTTTTATCCCCAGTAGGTCGACAGTATTTGTAGTCTCAGCTAGGATCTTTGTTACCATAAATTGCTTTTAAAAGATCGTTGCTACCCCGCCACCTCGAGTCCCCTCTGGCCGATTGTGCCAGACCATATCATACCCACTGGGAAGGGCGGCGATGATATCCGGGGAAGAGGCGTTGCTCAACCATGTTTCGGTGAGTGTCAGGATATCAATGGTCTCATCCTGTAGCAGGGTGAAGATCTCTAAATGATGTTTCTGCAGTGACCTGGTGTTAAGGGTAGCTAGCTTCAAAGGGGTTAAGTGGCTTTGGTACTTACAGCTAGAGATGTGCAGGATGTTATGTTTCTTGAGTGTAGCACATATACTCGGGGATAAGATATACCTGTCAGAGTTCAGTCCTAGGAGGTCCGCTGAGGTATAGCAGGAGCGTGTGCCAGAGTCCCTGAGCCCTGCGCCCGGTCGTGCGCGGACGGGCGCAGACGGGCAGGACTCTGGCACGACTCCGGCGCAGGTCCGGCGCGTCCGCTGAACGCGTCCGCTGCGCGGAGCCATCCTTGTCCGTTTTTATAGCGCTGACGATGTCCTCACTCACCCAGCCCGACCCAAGATGGCCGCCAAACTCGACGCCCAGCGCTCTCGGCGTCGATACTCAGCCGAGAGCGGGACTGGAGCTGGAGGGAGGGGGTAGGGGTGGATTCTAGGCGCTGCTAAGCGCTGAGGAGTTACAGCACACCAAATGCAATCAGGGTATAAAATTCACGAGAGACAAAAAAAAAAAAAAATATCAAAGATAAACTGTTAAAAAGCGATTTGCGAACAAGAAAAGACTGGAGACCTCCCGGCTTCCGCCTCAGGAGGGAAAGGTGCGTACAGTGTCAGAGTTAATGTCCTCCATGGCCACAGCCGAGTGCTCAACAACATGGAGGCATACTTGGAGGGCATTTCAGCATCGCAGGCTGACCAACGCAACTTGCTGTGGTCGATTGACTTGACACTGACTGCAGCAGTGGATCTCCTGCAGCACTTCGTCCCACCCCCTACCCATGCCCCATCCACACTTCCCACTCCCATGCCTGTCCCACGTACACCCAAACGTCAGCATGCACACACCCCACCAGACACAGGCACCACACCAGCAGGGAAGGACAAGCGCACACCTCCTGGCACGCACCCACAGGGTGAAGTAGGCACACCCACTGGGTCGGGGGGCAAACGTAAGACACGCAGCCAGAGTGGGAGTCCGCATTCTGCAAAATCCACTCCCTCCAAAACCACTCCCCTCAGCTCTCCTGGCCACAAATCCAGCAAGGACTCCTTCATGGCCGCTCTGTCCCTGAGCCCCACAGTGACACCACCCCGCAAGCGGTCAAAGGAGTCCCCGGTCAGGGTGGTTGAGTCCCCCCCCGTCCACACCCTCCCCGGGTAGCGCTGCGACCCATCCCTGTGACCCCCCCCCTTCTTGGGGCCTGTGGTTCCTTCAGGTGCAGGGGAGACGCTGGGCGACCTGGCAGTAGTGTGCAGCGCCGTGCTCCAATCCACCTTTGGCGCTGCCCCACCCCTGTGTTGGAGTCGTCCGTCCCTGCACCCACAACACCTACCCTTGCCCCTCCTGTCCCTGCGGTGCCTGGTCCTTCCCCCCAACATGATACCCCCCCCCTGTGGAAGACAAAGGAGTCTGACTGTGCAGGCAAGCTAGGGGACACACATACCACTGTGTCCCCCATCCGGATTTGAGTCATGGACTGCCCTATGGGCCTTGTATATATTGACATTTATGATGATTATTACTTACATCCTGCTGAATAAAGCAATTTGTTTTTTCCATGGAAAACTACTGTTTATCTGGTATTGCTGTTGGTGGACCTGCTCCATGATTTTGGGTGGTGATAATGTGTTGGATGTGTGGGAAATGTAGTCTTGTGCTGGTCATGGGGTGGACCCTGGTATCTGTGTGCCATCACAAGCTGTTGGCTGATTTACTTTGTTCATGTAAGCAGTTACTGCATGGTGACATCGTCCCAAGGTGTGTTCCTTCCTCTGTGTAACCTGACATCTTCCCTGCAGGGTGTTTCCAATATGTGGTGCTGAGCTGTGTCTACATCAGCTGGGTGTGTGACAGACTCCTTCAACTTTGCACATGCATGCTGAGCGATGTCTCCACCTGCATCATTCGTGGCACCCTTGGTGGTCACTGTACTTGTGTATGCAGACTGTTGACATGACTTCATGTGGACATGTTCTCTTTTAGGCGCTATGCATGAGTGTACTCCCAGCCTCGCACACATGTGGTACATGTACTGCAGGGTCTTTGTGCACCTGACTGACATTTGTGGGCATTGTATCTGTGGGTACTCCACCCTTTGCGTTCCATGGGCACTGCTGGGAGGACTCTACACCCACCCCTCCTGGTCTGGGCACTGCTGGGAGGACTCTACACCCACCCCTCCTGTGTCTGGGCACTGCTGGGAGGACTCTGCACCCACCCCTCCTGTGTCTGGGCACTGCTGGGAGTGATAGGCACCCACCCCTCCTGCGTCTGGGCACTGCTGGGAGTGCACTGCTGGGAGTGATAGGCACCCACCCCTCCTGCGTCTGGGCACTGCTGGGAGTGATAGGCACCCACCCCTCCTGCATCTGGGCACTGCTGGGAGGACTCTACACACATCCCTCCTGCGTCTGGGCACTGCTGGGAGGACTCTGCACACACCCCTCCTGTGTCTGGGCACTGCTGGGAGTGATAGGCACCCACCCCTCCTGCGTCTGGGCACTGCTGGGAGGACTCTGCACCCACCCCTCCTGTGTCTGGGCACTGCTGGGAGTGATAGGCACCCACCCCTCCTTTGCCTGGGCACTGCTGGGAAGACTCTGCACCCACCCCTCCTGTGTCTGGGCACTGCTGGGAGGACTCTGCACCCACCCCTCCTGTGTCTGGGCACTGCTGGGAGTGATAGGCACCCACCCCTCCTGCGTCTGGGCACTGCTGGGAGGACTCTGCACCCACCCCTCCTGTGTCTGGGCACTGCTGGGAGTGATAGGCACCCACCCCTCCTTTGTCTGGGCACTGCTGGGAGGACTCTGCACCCACCCCTCCTGTGTCTGGGCACTGCTGGGAGGACTCTACACCCACCCCTCCTGTGTCTGGGCACTGCTGGGAGGACTCTGCACCCACCCCTCCTGTGTCTGGGCACTGCTGGGAGTGATAGGCACCCACCCCTCCTGCGTCTGGGCACTGCTGAGAGGACTCTGCACCCACCCCTCCTGTGTCTGGGCACTGCTGGGAGTGATAGGCACCCACCCATCCTGCGTCTGGGCACTGCTGGGAGGACTCTACACCCTCCCCTCCTGCGTCTGGGCACTGCTGGGAGGACTCTGCACCCACCCCTCCTCTGTCTGGGCACTGCTGGGAGGACTCTACACCCTCCCCTCCTGTGTCTGGGCACTGCTGGGAGTGATAGGCACCCACCCCTCCTGCGTCTGGGCACTGCTAAGAGGACTCTGCACCCACCCCTCCTGCGTCTGGCCATGTACGCTCCATACATACGCGGGTGTGGGTATGGTCCGTACATACACTGTTGGGGTGGGGGTATGCTCCATACATACACGAGTGGGGTACGGTCCGTACATACACTGTTGGGGTGGGGGTACGCTCCATACATACGCGGGTGGGGGTACGGTCCGTACATATACTGTTGGGGTGGGGGTACACTCCATACATACACGGGTGGGGGTACGGTCCGTACATACACTGTTGGGGTGGGGGTATGCTCCATACATACACTGGTGG
The DNA here is from genome assembly GCF_964204655.1 of Triturus cristatus. NCBI lineage: Eukaryota > Metazoa > Chordata > Amphibia > Caudata > Salamandridae > Triturus > Triturus cristatus. Next base: position 434,334,690 of record NC_140588.1, read on the forward strand.
GGGTACGGTCCGTACATACACTGTTGGGGTGGGGGTACGCTCCATACATACGCGGGTGTGGGTACGGTCCGTACATACACTGTTGGGGTGGGGGTATGCTCCATACATACACGGGTGTGGGTACGGTCCGTACATACACTGTTGGGGTGGGGGTACGCTCCATACATACGCGGGTGAGGGTACGGTCCGTACATACACTGTTGGGGTGGGGGTACGCTCCATACATACACGGGTGGGGTTACGGTCCGTACATACACTGTTGGGGTGGGGGTACGCTCCATACATACACGGGTGGGGGTACGGTCCGTACATACACTGTTGGGGTGGGGGTACGCTCCATACATACGCGGGTGAGGGTACAGTCCGTACATACACTGTTGGGGTGGGGGTACGCTCCATACATACGCGGGTGTGGGTACGGTCCTTACATACACTGTTGGGGTGGGGGTACGCTCCATACATACGCGGGTGAGGGTACGGTCCGTACATACACTGTTGGGGTGGGGGTACGCTCCATACATACGCGGGTGAGGGTACGGTCCGTACATACACTGTTGGGGTGGGGGTACGCTCCATACATACGCGGGTGTGGCTACAGCCCGTACATGCACTGTTGGGGTGGGGGTACACTCCATACATACGCGGGTGAGGGTACGGTCCGTACATACACTGTTGGGGTGGGGGTACGCTCCATACATACGTGGGTGTGGGTATGGTCCGTACATACACTGTTGGGGTGGGGGTACGCTTCATACATAAGCGGGTGGGGGTACGGTCCGTACATACACTGTTGGGGTGGGGGTATGCTCCATACATACGCGGGTGACGGTACGGTCCGTACATCCACTGTTGGGGTGGGGGTACGCTCCATACATACGCGGGTGAGGGTATGGTCCGTACATCCACTGTTGGGGTGGGGGTACGCTCCATACATACACAGGTGGGGGTACGGTCCGTATGTACCTGTGCCCACGCTGTGGAATGCTTGTGCGGCCCGTACCCAGGCCTTTGGCACATGGGTACGGGCCGTACCGCCATTGTTGGGGTGACGTGGGTGTGGGCGTGGTACGACTCATACCCACGCTCTTAAGGCGTGGGTACGGTACGTACCTGTATTGTTGTGTTGCCGGTTCGCGTCATCGCCCACTTCCGTTGTGGCGGACGCTGGTGTTGCTGGACACGCCCCCACCCCCTCGAAGTGACCATGGCCTGGAGGTCAGGTATGTCCAGGGCATGTGTGATGTGTGACTTGGGTGGGGGTTTTGTGTCTTGCCCCTGCCCCCCACTTTGCCCCTGGGTGTTGCTCTGACCTTCTGCGGCGTCTGCGTCGGTACCTGTATAGGAGGTCGACTGCTGTGAGGGCCGGGATGACAAGTAGGTTCGGGTCCATGTCTGTCCGTCACGTACAGGTGCTCCTTGTGCGCGTCGTCCTGATTTCCCGGCAGTTTTTGGCTGCCGGAAAATATTCTCCGTGCGGGATGACGTCGGTGCGAATCGTACTTCCTGGTTCGTGGAACGCAGGCTGCATGCGTCCCGACGTCACGTCGGCGCTTTTCCGGATGTCATTTGTATGTTTATTTTCCTCGGTTGGTGTTTTGTACGAATCGTACGGAAATAGTGTTTCTGTGCGAATCGTACTTGCATGTTTGTAAAGTTTTACAACCGGGTACAAGTCGGACGGAGAAAACCCTCCGACCGACGGTTCGTACCCGGTTTTTCCATGATCGGAATCGGCACCTCGATGTTTCTCGGGTGCTTACGATTGTGTTTAATTTCAGACTGAAACATCACAGCTGAGTCTAATATTTTTTCTTTCGTGGGTAAGCAAACATTTATATTGAACATAGACACTTAGTAGCATGCTTCGTATAGTTCGTTAAACACCTTCATTTGTATTTTTTAACCCATGGGGCACATTATAGCATTTCTTTGAGGTTCACGGTTGTTCTTTCATGCTCCTTAGAGTGAGATGATTTGTTTGGGTAATTTCTTTCGCATTGAGAACGGATTAATTTTCTCGTAACACTGTCACTGACCATCATCCAAGGACACTTAACAGCACTTATCTTGTCGTTTCTAATACACGAGCACCAACGGGTTTAGAGTGGACCGCTTGAACATACCATTGTCTCCCAGCTGGGCCTTTTGGGTCTTTTTCTGTGAGTGCAAATCCTACAGATTAGTTTTGTAAATCTGCATTTCTGTTTTTCATTTATTTTTTCTTGGATACTCATAAGATTTCTTGTTGTTGTAGCTCTGGAAGATGATTCTTTGGAAACGAATACACGCATTCAAATGATTAACTGAGTCTTATACACACCCTGACGAAGGGTTTAGAAAAACCCGAAATGCATTGGGATTGTCCATCTTTTTATGTGTTCTGATTTTGAAACAAGACACTAATTCTGAATTGTCTAATGAATTATGTGATGAGTAACATATTCATGTGTTCACGTTTGAGTAAAATACATATAGTTTGTATTGAAAGTTCTAGCTGTTTGACATACCTTTTTTGATGCTTATTGTTTTTAAAAAACTTTTACGTTTCCATGCATATGACTGACTTTGAAAAATACTGAGAAAATTGTGATTATTTGGATCAACATTTGTTGAGACCTTTGTGTCCACGCGGTGCTTCACGCAGGTTAGGGTTTTTCCTTGACCTTTTACTTCCAATGGTATAGTGTGGCAGGTGTGTGCGGGTGTCCATGGCCAGTATATTTGTTGCATCTGTCTAATAGTCACACTAATGAGGTCCCACGCGAGTGACATTGCGTACGCATTGCACGGGTCATGACCGAGCCATGTTTACGCCTTGTCATTGAATGCAATGAGGTCCGACGCGGGTGAATATCATGCATACGCGTCGGACAGGCATGGTCCGAGACAGGAGTACGCCTTGGCCATTGAATCGTATGGAGACGGGTGCATGTGTATATTCAAAATACACGTTGTACAGTCAGTTGAATGAGCCGGGCGCACCCATTGGCTCTGGACTGTCATGGAGACGGATGCGGATTCAAAACTTGTACGAGTTGTGCACTGGAAATTCAGTTGGATGCCTACAACAAAGTTGCAATTTCGAGTGTTCCATGAAGGTGAAGATTTGAACGATGGGGAAGGCGTGTACGAGTCGTACTTTTGAATGGATTGGCCAGATTCATAGGATGCAACTTGGGACACATGGCACAGAGTCTGCCTCTGCAGCACAGATATAATGCTGGCTGGCCCCCAGGGAGCTCACTTGCCTGCACTACATGCTACTGGACCACATCCCTGCTACCACTGCTGCTGTCTATGCATCTTCTGGCTCCTGCTATGGCACGTACACTGGAGAGAGCCCCAAACTTCACTGAGGAGGAGAACCAGGCCCTGCTGGACGGGCTTCTTCCAGAGTAAGGAAAGCTCTATGGGACACCAGGGGAGCAGGTGAGTGTGCTGTCCACTGCCTTCCTAATTATGCATGTTGTCTGACTAACAGTACTAGCAGTGTGTACACAAGTGGCAAGCATTCTCACTGACTACTTTCATCCACCAAAGTGTGTAGGTACATGTAATGAATAGTTTTCCTGCTGCTAAAGTGCATTGTTGCAAGCTTAAACTATCCAGGCATTGTTAACATGTCAGACATGCATGTGAGTTTTCATTCCCCATGGTTGCACTACCTGTGTAATTTATTTCCCTTTGTGATGATGACATGTATATCCAATCGTGTGCTGCACAAATCTGGGGCATGTGTGTTAATGTACTTTTCACTTTGTCATCCTCACAGGTTGATGCCCACTAGAAGCAGAAGATCTGGCTGACCATTGCCCAGGCTGTTCGTTCTGTGGGGGTCTACAAGCGCCGCATCCACAACTGCCAGAAGAGGTGGCAGGACCTTCGGGGCTAGAACCGGAGGATAGCTAGAGTCCAGCTGAAGCTGTCACCTCCACGCAGGAGGGGCAGACACCGGACCCTGACTCCCCACATGCTCCGGATACTGGCGGTGGTCTTCCCGGACCTGGATAGGCAGCTGAAGGCCAGACAGCTGCAGGAAGGGGGAAAGTCCATGCTTGATCTGTGTACTATGTCTGACATGTAAATAGCAGTCTTTTGTCCTGGTCACACTTCCACATTACGTAGGTCTTATAGTCCCAAAATCAGGTCCCTCATGTGTGTGATGCACCCTCCTCATCTGTTCCACAGGTGTGGCCCCTACAGTCTGTTGCTTGTGTCACTAGGGCACTGTGTCCCTGCAGTCAGCTATGTTTCAGGTACCAGTCAGCATCAGTTCCCGTGACTCTGTTGTGTGTTTCATGGGTGGTTCAATTGTTTACACAATGCCTGAGATCTGACATGTGAACTGTGTGTGCCCTTGAGATGTGTACCAATTGCTGGTCTGACTCGCAACATGTTTCTGGGGTATTCAAAACAAAACCATGCAGCAGGGGACTCCAATTTTTGGGCATCAGGAGTATGTATATCAAGTATGTCACAATTGCTTAGCCACCTGACTTCTGTCTGGGGCAAAACACTGTTTCACTTAGTCCTGCCCAGTCATGCCCCCTCAAGGGCATTCAGAAACACTCTGTTATCCCACTCCTGTGTATGAAATTGCAGGTTGTGCTTAGTGACATGTGCCCTCAGGTTTGTGCCTCTGTGTCATTAGGGTGTGGCTTGTTGCTACGTACAACTGGGGTGTCCATGATTCAGAGGGTCAGCATGACATCTGCGATGTGACTGTGAGAGACAAGACCTGTGTGACATATAGGTGTGTGATCATCTGACAGCGCACAATGGTGTATGCAACTGTGTCCCTCATGCAGCTGGGTTACATGTATGGCAGACTGTGATGTGTTAATGTACATGGATTTGTGTTTGCTGAGACTCATATGAATGATTTTTATGATGTGGGGTCTTCTGGGTCCTGGATATGTTGTTTGCAAGGGATGGGCAAGTGCGCCGGTCATCTGCAGTCAGATTTACCCCTGAGCTAGGATTGTGAGTCAGTGCATATTGTTGTTGTCTGGATGCCCTGTCCCTGTTACAGGAGACAGTGTTGACTGACTTTCAGGGCATCCCAGTGCCATGGCATTGAACTTGCTATGAGTGAGCCTGCGTTGTGTTCAAGTGTGCACCATGCACCCCATTGTGGCCTTGCCCATCAGGACATGAGTACATCATAGTGTGTGTTGCTGGCATGCATCCCAAGCATGTGAAATGAGTCTATGCCCATCCCTTCATCCGGACACCTGTACTGAGTCAGTCGCAAGAGATGTGCTGTGTGTCTAGTGACATACTCCTACATGTTCACTTGCATGTACAACTAAGGTGTGGGTGGTGCATGTTGGCACATTGGTGTGTTAGCATCCAACATGCAACAGACATATGTGTGAAAGTCAAGGAGGGATATGTGTGCCATGGTTGATGTTGAGAATGACATTTGTCTCATCCTAAACTGTATTGGCACTTTGAGCTGTGTTCAGCTGATGATGCCAGGGCTTGCCCTGTGATGTGATGTACTCACTGTGGTCTGTGCAGTTGGTGCAGGTGACTGATGTTGTTCTGTTACTTCCTATTCCTATCCAGATACATCCACGGCCACAGGAGGGGACAGCTCAACGGACCAGGAGGAGCCACAGAGCCTTACAGGGACAGAAGGAGAAGAGTCAGGTGTACCCAGTGGCACGGAGGGCGAGTTGAGCCACACAGAGGAGGCATCAGCACCACCCCCCAGCTGAAGGCCACAGCAGCTCTGAGGATGACTCCCCTGTGGAGGCGGGTGTCAGCAGCCACCAAACACCAGCTAGTGAGGCTGTCTCTGCCACCGCCACCACCACCACCACCCACCTCCCATCGGCTCCTATCTCAGAGGTCCCTGTGGGCGCCCGTGTTCATGAGCATATCTCCTTTGTGCCAGGCACCGCACCCCCTGCCCCTGTGTCCCCTGCTGCCCTGAGTGAGGAGTCTGTGGACTTATTTAGACAGATACATGTAGGGCAGACATCGATGCTGAAGGTCCTTCATGCACACACAGGTCTGTTGACACAACTGGTGTCATTCATGGAGGGCATTCCCTCGGGCATGTCTGCCTACTGAGGACCAACCAGTCCGTGGACTCCTCCCTGACGGCAGCAGTGTCCCTCCTCCAACAGTCCCACATCCCTCCTACCCCTGCACCACCCACGATTCCTAGCAGCCTATCTGTCCCAAGCACAGAAACCCCCAAACCAAGGGCGAGACGTGAACAAAAGCAAGCGCAGGGGACTGATTCCACACTCACAGGGCTGGTTTGCTGACACACACACAGTCATCCACAACCACTCCACAGTCCTCCCAGACCTCTCCCTCCCAGCCCCCTTCCCTTGCCTCACCTGCAACCCCATCCCCCCAGAAGCTCTTCCTCTGTGACCATGGCCTCTTCCCCACTGACCCAGCAGATCCAGATTACAAGGGGAAGAGTAAGTCCCCACACACAGAAGGGAGTACCCCTCACACCCGGACACTCTCCTCCAGTTGCAGTCAGACCGAGACGCCCACCCGCAAGTCCCCCCCAGTGCAAGAAGAGCAAGACCCCCGCCACCATGCAGCTCCAAGGCAAAGTCCCCGTCCTCCATCCCCCAGGCCACCACTCCAGAGGTTCCCCCGCCACTCCCTGCCCCGGGTTCCCCCACCCACAGATACACCATCCCCAAAATGCTAAGGCCATCCCCCCTAGCACTTGCTCCTCCACACCTGGTCAGACAGTTGGTGCCACTGATGTGGTGACCGTTTCCCCCCCCTGCCCTGCCGACCTCACCTGTCCCCCATTCCGCTCCCATGGATGTAGGCACTGCTTTGGAGTCCACGACCACCCTGTCTGACTTGGGCACTGCAGTGGTGAGCCAATCCACTCCATCTGACCTGCCCACTGGAGTTGTGCCGGCACCCACCCCATCTGACTTGTGCCCCACAGTTGTGACTGCACCCACCACTTCAGTCAGCTCCACTGCAGATGCAAGTGTCTCGCCTGCATCCCCCACCTCTTCGCTCCCTCCTTCTGCTGCGCCCTGATCCTGTCCCTGCGGTGCCTGGCCTGCCCCATGTATGCCGCTCTGAGGGGATGACCCTGGTCCTTAGCAGTGCAGGCAAGCAAGGTGTGACAGTTGTCACTCTAGTTCACTCCTTGCATTTTGACATAGACTGGCCATTGGCCTTTTGGTTGCAGAGAAGTTTAGCATTTCATATACTGAATTTGACACTCTAATTCGCTCCTTGCCATTTGGACATGGACTGGCCATTGGCCTTTTGTTGGAACAGACGTTTCACTTTTCATATGCTGTATAAAGCTTTTTACTTTGTCCCTGTGAACTTGATTTAGCTATACATCATGTTGACATTGTTTTACATGCCGTTGCACCTGTAATGCTTGGTTTACAATGTTGCATACTGATGTGTTGATGTGAGGTACTCCCTGTTGTCCATGAGATATGTATCCTATTCTGGTGGGTATCCATGCCATCCTTTGCAGCTACCTGGGTGTGTCTGGATCAACTATTTGTGTACATCTCTCTGTGAGCATTTCATTGGCATGGTCACATCTGTGGCTTGCACCCCTGCACATATGATGTGCTTACCATTGTCCAAATTGTCACTTCCACATAGTTCGTGCTCATCACTACAGGCCCTACAGGTGTGGGCATCATTGTAATAGGAGCAACTGGGTCCTCTGTGCAACTTGCTAGACATATGTTTTGGGTATGTGCAGCTGACTTAGGGGAAACTCCCATACCCAGGCTGTTGTGACCAGAGCCTTCATTGGGTGGTAACTGATGACTGACTGACCAAGTGTTCTGCAGACATGAGTGGGACTTGCGGAGAATATGTTTGGCACAGCTGTGCTCCCACAGGAGTTGTGTCCCCTCAAGTTAGTGTGTTGTCCAGTGACATGGCCTGGGCCCATGGTGTGTGTTGTATGTGCATGTGTGTTTGTCCACATCCCTGTTCATACAGAGACGATGGGCCCGATTCACAGAACTAACTTAAGATAAAATCCTAAACTTACTACCATTTTGGTATTCACAGAATGCACTTACTGCTTTTGGTATTCACAGAATGCACTTACTACTTTTGGTATTCACAGAATGGATTTACGACTACTAACTTTACGTCCGCACTCGGGCCAGAAATTCCGGCCTGGAGGCGGAGCTTCCGGCCCGGAGGCGGAGCTTCTGGCACAGAGGCGGGGCTTCCGGCTTGGAGGCGGAGCTTCCGGCCCAGAGGTGGAGATTTTGGCCTCCGGGCCGGAAGCTCTGCCTCCCCGCCGGAAGCCCTGCCTCCGGGCTGGAAGCTCCGCCTCCGGGCCGGAATTTCCGGCCCGAGTGCGGACGTAAAGTTAGTAGTCGTTAATCCATTCTGTGAATACCAAAAGTAGTAAGTGCATTTTGTGAATACCAAAAGTAGTAAGTGCATTCTGTGAATACCAAAAGTAGTAAGTTTAGGATTTTGTCTTAAGTTAATTCTGTGAATCGGGCCCATCGTCTCTGTATGAACAGGGATGTGGACAAACACACATGCACATACAACACACACCATGGGCCCAGGCCATGTCACTGGACAACAAACTAACTTGAGGGGACACAACTCCTGTGGGAGCACAGCTGTGTGCATTGTCAGCCCCCATGTGTGGTGCTTGTCTGCACATGGCCGATAGTGTTATGTTTTCACAGCACTGTTAGCCTTCGCCACATCTTTATGTGTATGGGACACAACCATTAGTTTGCACCAGAAGTGTTTGATGTGTTGGGAGCAGGGATCATACATGCTGTTTGTTATTTGCAGCTTTGACCATGATGACACTTACCTTTTGGTCACTGTGTTGAGGGGGGTTTGGTCCCCATCACCACAATGCTCGACATCTGCAGCATTTTGTGAGCCCCCACTTAACTTCTGCGCTACACAGTGAGGGGGTGTTCTTTTTACATTGCCACAGTGCTATGGTGATGCTTGCCATCTGTATGTCACACTCATGTGTTGATCACACATGTGTTGTTACTTTCATTGTATGCTCATAGCCATAATCACTGTTGTGGGCATTTGTCACAGACTACACACTGTTGTCATGATGTCAGGGGGGATGTATTTTGCGGACATACCTGATGTTTGCGTATGCTGGATGTGTTGCGCATCAACCATCCTATGGGTGGGGATGGCAGTAGTGATGATCAACAGGTCTCCTGTGAGTGGGGGTGGCAGGGGTGATGTGCAACAGGTCCCCTGTGAGTGGGGGTGGCAGTAGTGATGGGCAACATAGTCCCTATGGGTGTGGGGTGGCAGTAGTGATGGGCAACATAGTCCCTATGGGTGGGGGTGGCAGTAGTGATGTCCAACAGGTCCCCTGTGAGTGGGGGTGGCAGGGGTGATGTGCAACAGGTCCCCTGTGAGTGGGGGTGGCAGGGGTGATGGGCAACATAAGCCCTATGGGTGGGGGTGGCAGTAGTGATAGGCAACAGGTCCCCTGTGAGTGGGGGTGGCAGGGGTGATGTGCAACAGGTCCCCTGTGAGTGGGGGTGGCAGGGGTGATGTGAAACAGGTCCCCTGTGAGTGAGGGTGGCAGGGGTGATGGGCAACATAATCCCTATGGGTGGGGGTGGCAGTAGTGATGGGCAACCGGTCCCCTGTGAGTGGGGGTGGCAGGGGTGATGTGCATCAGGTCCCCTGTGAGTGGGGGTGGCAGGGGGATGGGAAATATAAGCACTAGGGGTGGGAGGGGCAGGGGTGATGGGCAACATAGTCCCTATGGGTGGGGTGGCAGTAGTGATAAGCAACAGGTCCCCTGTGAGTGGGGGTGGCAGGGGTGGTGGGCAACATAGTCCTTATGGGTGGGGGTGGCAGTAATGATGAGCAACAGGTCCCCTGTGAGTGGGGGTGGCTGTGGTGATGAGCAACATAAGCACTATGGGTGGGGGTGGCAGGGGTGATGGGCAACATACGCACTAGGGGTGGGGGTGGCAGGGGTGAATGGCAACATAGTCCCTATGGGTGGGGGTGGCAGTAGTCATGAGCAACAGGTCCCCTGTGAGTGGGGGTGTTAGGGGTGATGGGCAACATAGTCCCTATGGGTGGGGGTGGCAGTAGTGATGAGCAACAGGTCCCCTGTGAGTGGGGGTGGCAGGGCTGATGGGCAACATAGTCCCTATGGGTGGGGGTGGCAGTAGTGATGGGCAACAGGTCCCCTGTGAGTGGGGGTGGCAGGGGTGATGGGCAACATAGTCCCTATGGGTGGGGGTGGCAGTAGTGATGGGCAACATAGTCCCTATGGGTGGGAGTGGCAGTAGTGATGGGCAACAGGTCCCCTGTGAGTGGGGGTGGCAGGGGTGATGGGCAACATAAGCCCTATGGGTGGGGGTGGCAGTAGTGATGGGCAACCGGTCCCCTGTGAGTGGGGGTGGCAGGGGTGATGTGCAACAGGTCCCCTGTGAGTGGGGGTGGCAGGGGGATGGGCAACATAAGCACTAGGGGTGGGAGTGGCAGGTGTGATGGGCAACATAGTCCCTATGGGTGGGGCTGGCAGTAGTGATGAGCAACAGGTCCCCTGTGAGTGGGGGAGGCAGTGGTGATGGGCAACATAGTCCCTATGGGTGGGGGTGGCAGTAGTGATGGGCAACAGGGCCCCTATGGGTGGGGGTGTTAGTGGTGCTGGCCATGCAACCCCTATGGTGGGCTTTTGTTAGTGGCCAGGATATGGATCCCCTGTGTGTGTGTGCCATTTTGCGGGTACTTGTCGTTTGTTTATGTGGTAGGTGTCTGACTTATCGCCTGCACCTTCGGTTCCTGAGCCGGTCATAGATGTAGAGTACTGGTATGACCTGCGCGATGGGATTCATGATGTGTTCGTGTTGTACACGCTGCTTGTTGCTCTGTCTCGTACCCGCTGCAAGCTGCTCTGTCTCGTAGCCGTGTATTGAGTTGTGGCGCGAATCGTAGCTGATATGCTTGTTTTCCGGATGCTGTGACGTGCCGTACATGACGACCCGTCCGGCGCGTAGGAAGTACGCATCGTACTTGTCATGCTGGAAACTTCTATGGATACTGCTTCCAGGCGACACGGTTCCTCTTTGGAAGTTACGGCTCGGACGGAGAATGGGTCTTGATTCACAGCCTACGTGTCGGTCGTGTTTTTGGCAGTTATGCGCATCGTACTTACTCTACAGGACGGACCGGGTACGTGTCGGTCGCAGGGTAAGGCTACGGACAGCTGTCCGACCGACCATCGGAATCGGCCCCTCTGTGTTTGAAAATACCACTTTTAGAAAGTAAGTATTTTCTTGCTTAGCCATCCTGTGTGCCTCTGCTAGGTTTGTGTATTGATTGTCTGGCTTTGGAGTGACAGGGACAGGGTATGTGCATTCTGTTCAGACAGCCACTTGGGGAGTTGAATTGTGTCCTGCCTTTCCAGGGTGAGTCAAGGCTGAGCTGAATAGAACTGGGCTGCATTCAAAGGAGGGGAGGAGTTTTCTTTCATGCTTGAATGGGCCTGGTCTGCTTTGGACAATCTTGACCCCACCTCATGCCAGGAAGCTGCACCAGAGAGGACAGAACTGGTTTTGGCTGGGCAAAGAACTTCTCTGCCACCAGAGAACAAAGGAATTTGTGCTATAAAAAATGGCACCCAGCCCCGAGACTTGTGGACTACTTCTGGAATTCAAGAGGATCCTCTTCCAAGGAGAAAAGCTGGGAAAAGCTGAAGGAGAAATACTGCCCCTTTGTTGTGTGCTGTCTGTGGTTGGCCTGCAGTGGCTGTTTTCTGCCAAGAGAGGGCTGTGTGTGTATCCTGAATTTTAAGTGTATACAAGAGCTTGACGTGGAGCTTGCCTTCTGTTCAAGAGGTCTCAGGAACAATAAAGTCCTCACCATCCTTCTGGGCACCATCTCTGGAACTGCTGGTTTCAGTGGCCATAGAAGAAAGGAGCAGCCAACTCTGTCACTGAGTCTGTCACAGGTTTCCATGTTGTGAAGGCACCGCAGAAGGCCCCTCTGCACTTTGCACTGTATCCTTTTTCTCACCGACACCGTCTGGATGATTGCCACCGAGCCGTTGCTTGCACCACATCCTGTGGGCACCGCACTCTGCACCACCTCACCCTGCCTGGATGTCACTGATACCATTGCTGCATGATCCGATCATTGAACGGCTCCATCGCCTGCACCACAACCTGCCAGCAGCGCATCGAGCACCGCCTCACGCTGCACCTTAAGCCTTGGTCTCACCGACACTGTCTGGACGATTGCCACCGAGCCGCTGCCTGCACCACATCGTGAGGGCACCGCACCCTGCACCGCTTCCATTTTGCAACACAACTGCAACAGTTGCCCCGACCAACTCGCACCAACGTGTCGGCCGCAACAAGAAAGGTACTATTCATAAGTCTGTCAACGCTTTAGCTGGCCCGTACCGACGCAGTCGGCTGGAACTGTAAGACTCTTTTGTTTTCAGCATCGTGGTATCCACAGATGGAGCTACAAACTCAGAAGAACTGTGTTTTGTGAATATTTCTACAGTGTTATTGTTTTTCTTGTAAACTGTATATTTTTCAGAACTGTATTGTGGATTGTTTTTTGTTTTCGATCTTGTTTGATTTAGATAAGGAATTTCTAATTTTTCTAAACTGGTCTTGTGTCCCTTTGTAGTGTTTTCACCGTGTTACTGTATGCATGCCCAAATGCTTTATACAGTGACGCTGAGATAAGCTTATCTGCTCATGCCAAGCTAACAAAGGGGTGAGCAGGGGTTATTTTAGAAGTGCATCCCACCTTACCCTGACTAGGAAGAAGAGTCCCTACTTGGACAAAAGTGCAAACCATTAACAGCTAGAGACCTCCATATCTAAGATTGGTGGTCAGCGGTGAGGATCTGGACTTGCATTTGTGCCTTACATACAGTGATTGGTATACACTACTAGTATAGTGCAGACCATTATGCAACCACATATTGTCTCTTTCTGCTTTCTGGTGTCCTCCTGGAAGTATTTTTGATACTGAAACTCTGGTTAGTTGATGCCAAACTACCAAGAGGGTGAGCAGGGGCTATTTTAGGAGTGTATGCCCCTTACCCTGACTAGGGATAAGTGTCCCTACTTGGACAAAGGTGCAAACCATTGCCAACTAGAGACCCCCAATTCTAACATACATTTTAACAAATTTCAAAACCAATATGATATTTTTAAACACATTTTTTTAAAATAATAATATTTAAAGACTTTGCATGCCAATTTCAGACCCTTGTGCCTGTCAGTACAGTAGAAAATGGTTAAATAAAATTAAATTATGAAAATAATTTGATCCTGATTACGATGTCGGGCAGACGACCATCTCGGTCCTCGGACTGACTAACCTTCAGTCAGTGGTCCCGACTGCTGTACTCACATTTCACAATGGGAGCTTGTGTTAAGGCCATAAACAGGCCATTACACAAGCTCCTGTTGAGAAATGGGAGGTGTTCATCATCCCTGCACCCCGTGGCAGGCACCTCAAGGTGCCTGCCACGGGGTGCAGTGATCATCATCAGGGGGACCCTCAGCCCCAAACCGGAGGCTGCAGGCCCCCATACACACTTTCTGACATGGTTTTTATGTCAGACAGGCCAGCATGGAAACCATGTCGGAAACAGTGCATCGTAATCCCAAGGGAGGAAAAGCCCCCCCTTTTGAAATTAAGAGCCAGCTACGCTTATCCGATGGGCTCCATTTGCCCCTCGTAAGCCAGTTGGAATGACCACCTGTTCACTTTCCGCCGACCAGCATCATAATGCCACAGTAGGGGCCCATTATGATGCGGCCAGGAAAGCTTTAAATATTGTTCATTAAAAAACATATACCCTCAAAACCAACATATTTTTTAACACAAAAAAAACAATATTTAAAATATTAATATTAATAATATGTGAATATATATAAATTCACAGATACATAAACACACATATATAAATACATATCAACTGTACAGAAGTTGCATGAATATTAAATGGAATGAGTAAGATGCCAACAGTACTTCCTAATATTATTAAACAAAACAAACTTAGCTATAAACACCTGAAACTATGATCACACATCAGATTCATATTCTCTATTATTTAGAAAGTTTGCTTGTTGGTCTGTAATATGAACAATCCTTTCAATTGTTCTTATGTTGAATTCTGGTATTTCCTTTATTAGCGCTTTTTCTATTGATACCATGGCCAATGCATTAATTCTAGCTTGAATCAGTATGTTTCACAAAAAACTTTTTACCCTCTTTAGGGTGGAAAAACATCACTCAGACTCTGCTGTTGTCATGGGTGTAGTAATGAAAACTCTTAAAAGCTTTATGGTCTCAGAAAACTTTTTCTGTAAGTTGTGTTCGCACACAAAGCTAAATAAAGCCATGCCACCACTCGTAACCTGATGAAAGACATGTCTTCCATACAGGACTGAAAGTTCTGTACACAATCTGGCTTTGTCTAGCATAGGATAAGCTTCTACTGTTTCTGCGAGTTCCTCGGCTGGGGAAGATTTGGCATATCTTTCAAAAAGGTCACTTTGCAATAGTGTTGCACTAACAAGATGCATTTTGAATGCATAACACTCTGGCATGGACCACAATAATGTCACAGACTTCTTTTGCTTCTTGGGTCAACCAGTCTCCGGTTTATAAATTTAGATTCCTGTGGCAGTATAGAATCCAAACTGTCAATGGATTCCCATACTTTGGTGATGCTTGTCACAATGTCTGTAGTATTTTTCTGGACAAATACAGTGTCAATGTCTATGTGGGGCACTATATTATGAAAAATAAACAGAAAATATATCTTCCAATGTTCTTGTAAATCCCTTAGCTTCACGAAATTACCACTGTTTGCAATGGTTGTTAGACATTCAAGAAGATCATCTCTGTATTCATAAATTATGTTTATTGCTCGAGTATTGAATTCCAGTGAGATGCAGACCCTCTTGGAAATCTTCTTCAAACTACTTGTTCAAGAATATCAGTCCTTTTCGAGGAACGTGTAAAAATGCTGTTATATTACCCACCTCTAAAAAGAAAATTTTGACTCTAGATATTTTGGAGGAAGCCTGTTTCATGATTAAGTTAAGTTGGTGAGCATAGCAATGAATATAATGTGCAGATGGGTTCACATCCCTGATTTTCTTTTGCACCCCACCAGTTGCACCACTCATGATCAGTGGTCAGACTAGTGCTGGTGTCCGCATCACCACACTAGAACGCATTATTCATTCAAACTATAGCACCACTAGGCCCTGACAAACCTGAATGCTGTATAAGTAGCTGCATTTAGGCAGCGAGCACGCTGCATTCTGTATAAGTAGCATGATGCTGGCACCATCGTAAGTTTGAGCAATTATTTTTTCTTTAGCATATTGCTCAGGGAAAACAATGTTTAATTAATTAAGAAAGACTGAGGCAATTATTTCTGCAGATGAGTCTTTTAGATGTTTGAAACAATAAAATCTTTCAGCTACCTTGCAATTTCCATCAATGTAGTGAAAGACCAAAACTGACTACGTTTTAATAGAGACATCAGTTGTATTGTTAGCTTGCATAGCCACATAATCAGTGCTTCTCAACTGCTGTGTAATGCATTCTCTTATTATTTCCAGCATACAGTCCAGCAATTCATTCTGAATTGTTTTAGAAGTGTCTTTAAACACTGTGGCTGTTTTTAACTGTGTTTCCATAGCACTGTCAATGCAGGAGACAAAATCAACTAGGCCCCTGAACATACCAGGATTTAGAGACTCTTTAATTTCATCATGGCCTTGTAATGCCAGTTCAAAGGCATCACAAAAATGAATACAGTCAATCAATTTTGATAAAATGTATTGGTTTTTATCTACTTCTGCATCATGATTTCTTACTCCAACATAGTATGCTTCATTCAATTGCTGTACAATGTCCGATTTTCCAAAAAGAGCTCATTTCAACATATTTGTCAAATGGGATTTTCAGGAATCATGTTTCTTTATTTTTCTGCCAGATGCTTTAGGTCAGTAACTCCTGTGTTGTCAAGGTAACTTCACTTCCAAAGAGTAAGTAAGGGACAAAGAATAAAGCATGTTTAGAAGTGCTACCGGTAAGCAATTCCATCCTATCATACCATGTTCTGGTAAATCGAAGTGGGTAACCCTTCCCCCTATCTTTTGCAGACTGATCCATTTTATTTTCAGGTTTAACAGCTCCTAATGTTATCACATGCAGTTTATTTGCATGTGTCAAGCCAAAAAAAAAGTTTGTGAGTAAACAGTCAACTGTGTTCATGTGTCCAGTAATAGATCAGACTGGAAATAGAAAACCTAGCCTGTTTTTAAAATATACTCTTGGATGAAGACACAAAACCTATATCACACAAAATACTTAATAAACACTAGTGTGAATTGTCATGCACACACAAGTAACGGGCAATTAGTCATCCATCCTCATTCTGACAAGAATGCAACATCAACAGCACATACAGCTGTCCCCAAGTGGTATAGCGTTGTAACTATTTGCAGAATTCTTCCTGGGATCCTGTTAATAATTAAAATATGATGTAAACTTTGGGGCTAGGTACCATTGCATGCACAACACTCACTAATGATTGAAAAGCTTGAGCATGTCAATTCAGTGATCTACCTAGAATTTAAAGGGTGTATTAAAATTATTTGCTCCTTGAATTACTATTATAAGGATAAAATAACTATACATTAGGAGTAAACCTAAAACAAAGCCCTTATAAATTTGAACTTGACTTTAGTGGCAAAATATTATAAAACGTATTGAACATTTTGTTGAAAAGCATAAGGCTCTTATTGAGCAATACCCTTTAAAAGAGTTCTCGGCAGATCTCTGAAATATCCAGAACACATCTGTACCAAGCACAGCAAAATACATTTATATGTTTCCAATTAAGAGTGCAACTTTGCCGTTAGACCATTTGGAAATTCTACACATTTTTGAACGGGGGTATTTTACGTATTTTACACAGAAGACAGACTATAATTACAGCTTATAGACAGTGCTAGTCCTATCAGTGATCCTGTTACTAAACTGACAGCAGTCACATTGACACATTAGATAGATTTTATATATCCTACTCAATGAACATACTCTGTGTTCAGTAAAAATATCATGGGGAAAAAAGTAAACTGAACAATATCTGTGTCAAAAATATTGTTGACTAAAAAAATAGAATGAAAAAAATAGAGGCTTAAAACATGGTAAAATGTCATGCATTATAGAGCGAACATAAGTCTACTGGGTGCAGGGGTAAGGGGCATCCTCCTTCTAATGTAGACATTTAAAATGATGTGGGGTGCAGGGGGCTGGAGACTAGCAATGCATTTTTATTATTCAGGCAAAGCTAGCGTAAATGGATAGGTAGGGGAATTTAGGGTAGAACTAAGGAATCAAGGTAGCATTAAAGAGTAGTACATTTTTTAAGCATCAAGAAAGGGTAGAATTTATGGGCAGTTTAGGGTTTTAAGGGTTTTAGGATGGGAAGCATTAAGGGATAGTAAGGGATTATTAGGCTGCAGTTAGATACATGAAAGTGTGCATACAATAGTAACATTTTCAAAAATCAACATTTTTGGAATTGTCATAGTCAGTAATGAAGAACACAAAATGATTCCCTTGAAATTTTAACTTGCCACAACTTCATACTCTCTGCACAGTACTGGTAAGATAAACCAACAGTCCGCCACACCTAAAACACTTCCTTAATTGACCACACAGTTGGCACCCATATAAGGCTGAATGTGGACCTTTGCGGTCAATCAAGAAGCATGTCCTTCCTGTGGCCTGAGGTCAAGGACCAGGAGGCTATGCTTTGATCAACATCCTGTTGCGGCACGACTACAACGTGTGCTCTTTTGATATCTCTCAGTACTGATCTTGAATGTGATTATATTACGACCAGACTTATCTCCATTTTCTCATTTGCTAAAGGATATAAAACAAGAATTTTTACCAACAAGTACATTGCATTCATGTAATGTTTCTAGCAAATGTGCTTCCTGTACAATACTGTTTTACACAAAACAAATAAACACAATCATTTAAAATAAAAAATCGAGTGGCTTTTTATCGAATGTGCATGAGTGCAAGTGAGCTCCTGGGTCTCTGCAAGCATGGTGATGTGTGCAATTCTGAGTAGAGTTGCATGTTTCTGCAAAGAAGTGCATGCACATCGTTAAACATGAATCTATGTGAATGAATGTGTGTGTATGTTTGAGGATGTGTGCACTGCAGCGAGTGCCTGTGGCGCTGGGCCCAAACTCTCGAATTCTGTTGGTGTAGTGAGCAGAGGTATGGGAACAACTCATGTGACTAGAGGAGGGATGGTGAGTTTTTGTTTTACAATGGCTACATTCAGGGGGCTGGAGAGCCAGGGGACAGGTAAGCCAGTGATAATTTCCCAGCAACTGGACCCTAAGGTTGAAAACATTAAGCACCAATCCCACTGCCCAAAGCAGCCTATTGTCTAGAGCCTTTCAGTAAAACAACATTAGGCAAAGTGCCACCCCTTGGATCTACTTGGGACACTGTCTGCCAGCTGGGTCCGGTATTATTTTTGTTTATGACCTTGCACTGACTGAAGAAAGTGTTTTACACTCATGACAGCAGCCAGTTTGGCAAGAGATTGGTGAGTATATTTTTCCGGGCAGTGCCGAAATTTGATTGTGCCAAGTAAATAAGTGGGACAGACTGCATTATTTTCACAGTGCACTTACTGCCAGCGTGCTCGCTGCCTAAATGCAGCTACTTATACAGCATGCAGGTTTGTCAGGGCCTAGTGGTATAGTTTGAATAAATAATGCGTTCTAGTGTGGTGATGCTGACACCAGCACTAGTCTGACCACTGATGCGTGGTACTTGACAGGACTGCAAATGTGAAAAGGGAACGCTCTTCAAAATTAAAAAAAGTGTATCTTTTAAACTTTTGAAAACTTTGACATTATCAAGTCAAATTATAGCACCTCACTGAGAAGACTTTCTTAAAAGTGATGGGAGGGAGGGGCTGACACCTACACCTGAATAGGGCTATACCTGTCCCCTCACAAATAGCTACATAACCACCTGTAGTGTGTCCAGAGCCAGAGAAGGAAGAGCCGGGATCTTTTAAGGATCAAAGGTCTCTTTTGTTGTCTCCCCCACTTCAAAGATGCATTTTGGTATAAGTATTGGACCTGTGACACCCCCAAGTTAGTTCACTTTGGGGTCTGAAGGAGAATCTGCAACTACGACGAGCTGCGCTGCTAGAAGGGCTGCCCTTTTGTCACTTGCTTTGTTGTGCAGGCCAGCTGCATGCTGTTTGATGTGCTGCCAGGCGTGACTGCCTCTTTGCACAGTGTTCTGCTGTGTTGGCCGGCTCCCTGCTACCTCGGCAGTGAAGGACAACTGGCCTCTATATCCTGCAAGTTCCCAAGAAACTCCAAGGGCTTCTTCGGGCCGAAGATTCACAAGACTACCTCTATTGTGGCTAAACCCCAGCCCTGCATGCCTCTGTGCCTCCTATCAACACGGGCCTCGTGTGAGAGTCCTGTCAACACAGCAGTATGGGGCCATTGACCTGCCTGTACTCCTGCGGCCATGCTGGAGCCTACCTCATCTTCCTGCCATGTGGACCCCGTGTGCGAGACCACTGACAGCCGGAGCAGTGACTTCAAGCCCCAGGTACTATCCTGAGGGCCTGCGCAGCATGACTTCAACCCCCACTGCATCAAAGACACTTGAGGGGGGAAAGTACTCTGCCGCATTCCGATCACCTCCTTTCTGAGGTGAAGATGGCCGGTGGGCTCATTTGAGGATTACTGTTGCTTCCTTAAAGGGAGAACCTGCATCTTTCTTGAGCACTGTGATTCCCCAGGAGAATGAGCTATTAACTTTAAAATTGGCATAACTCTTGATCTACTGATTTGATTTTTGTAGTTTAGGCCTGGTTTTAATTAAATAAAGGTGGCCTATTTTTCTACAACTGGAGTGGAGTTTGTTGTGGTGTCTCTCACTGTGTTACTTTACTATGTGTTGCACAAATACTTTACATATTGGCTCTTTGCTAGGCCTGCCTGCTCTGCGCCAAGCTACCAGAATGTGAGCACAGGTTATATTACATGTTTATCTGAATTAACCTGGCTAGATTGGTGGGTTCTGCCTGGTTTAGGTGTATACCCTAGCCAACCAGAATCCCCATTTCTAACAGGGACACATTCAGGAGCGGCAGCATATTGTCTGCTTTTATTCCAACATGCAGGCGGCAGGTGGGCTTATCAGATTTCAGCTGGGCCCATAACAAAGGTTAAAGTTAAGGGGCCATCAGGCCTCTTTTTGTTTCAGTATTCTGGCTGGGAATTATCTGGAGCCTCACACCTAAATGCAAATGCCTCGAACAAGGCAAAATGGCTGCCCTCATCCTGCTGGACTGCTCAGCCACCTTCAACACTATTTCCCACCACACCCTCTGTGCAAGACTCCCCTACGTCGGCATCCACAACAAAGTCCTGGATGAATCCACTCCTTTCTCATTGGCCGAACACAGAGAGTCAGACTTCCACCATTCAACTCAATACCCACAGAGATCAGCTGCGGACTGCCTCAGGGCTCCTCCCTGAGCCCCACCCTCTTCAACATCAACATGGCCCCACTTGCAGCCATCATCGAAAACCACGGAATCAACATCATCTCCTACATCAACAACACCCAGATGATTCTCTCCCTCACAGAGGAACACACAGCCACCAAGAGCAACTTCCACAACTGGAAAAAGGCAGTCGCCACCTGGATGAAGGACAGTTGTCTCACGCTTAACTCAGACAAGACCTAAGTCCTCATCCTGGAATCCACTCCCCCAGTGCTGCCACCCCCACTGCTGAGACGACTACTGGTGGCCCACAGCACTTGGAACCCCTCCCACACCCACTGACCACATATGAAACCTTGGCATCTTCCTGGACTCCTCACTCTCAATAAACCACCAAAACAATGCCAATTCGTCCTCCTGTTTTCACACCCTCTTCCTACTTTGTAAGATCTCCAAGTGGATGACCACCAAGTACACGAAAACCCACAACCATGCGCTCGTCAGCATTCTAGCTGGCACCACACAGAAACTCCAACAGAAAATGCAGAACATCCAGGACTCCTTCGCCAGACTCATCCTGAAAATCCCATGCCGCAGCAACATCATCAGCAACCTGAGAGATCTTCACTGGCTACCTATCAACAAAAGAATTACCTTCAAGCTTCTCATCCACGCCTACAAGTCCCTCCACTATGCCGGACCTGCATACCTCAACCACCACATCTCCTTCTACCCTCAATCCCTCCAGACATCTCCTCTCCACCCAAATGGACCTGGCCACTTCCCCACGGATCTGCAAGACCACTGCTGGAGGAAGATCCTTCTCGCACCTCCTGGAACTCCCTGCCTCTGCACCTCAGGCAATCACCATTGCTGCCGCAATTCAGGAGGGGCCTCAAGACCTGACTCTTCAAGTGAATCGCAGATCCCCCCACTCAGCGCCTTGAGACCCTTATGGGTGAGTAGTCGCGCTTTATAAAAATATTGATTGATTGAATGCAAGGGGGGAAAGAAAGGTTCACAGCTTATCATTTTGAGAGAGGCTTGCTTTTGACTTTGATCAATTCCTACATATAAGAGATATGCATGCACTATAATCATGCCATACATGCTGGCTTGTTACAGTATTTACACAAATAACAATTTAAATACCACTATTTTGTTTTTATTTATTCTTATAGTGCTACTCATTCTTATGGAGGGTGTCAGAGCATTTTAGAACACAGGTAAACATATATTGACAATAAATCATGATTGTGTAACCTACTTATCAAGCTACATAAAATACAAATCTGTCATCTGCATATTACATGATCTGATTTGCATGAGACATATTATCCCTCTGTGCTGTTTTGATTTAAAACTGGGATCGGGCTAGATAAAACAGAGATCTCTCAAGCAAATGCACTGACCCTCAGAGTTATTATTCATTGGGATATTCTGGGCACACCAACATCTCTACAGTGGGTGCCTTGACTCTATAAGATGTAAATGCTGAATTTGCAAACAATTTATCAGAATAGATTTAATACCACATTTCTCCATGTTGCAAGTTTATTTATGGTAGAGCTCAAATGCACTCATGATACTAGACCTGCTAAACAAAACTGTGTAATATGCTAAAATAATTAAAAAGTACAATATTTAAACAATGCAAACATTGCAAAAGTAATTAAAAAGTAAACTATTTAATATTTCACACTTACCTTTGAGGCAGCTTCTGTCCCAGTCAGTCAACCGGTTGATGAGTCCAGGCCAGGGTTGGTGTCAATGCTGGTTGATGTACCTGTCCTGTTACTGATGAGTCCTCTCAGCTACAGTTCAGGGGAGCTGAAAGTGAAAGCTCCACTCTGGGCAGCATGTGACTCCACCTCACAGGGTCATGAGTTAAGTCTCATGACTCTGTGACGTCAGGGCAAATGTGTGGAAAGAATTAAAAAAATACAGAGTTACTAAAATAATCACAGCACAATACAAAGTACTATGATTATTGAAATAACAAAAAAACCCTACCTTTCCCAACTTATCGCAGAGATGGGTGGGTCAGTTCTGCTTGATCCCACCCAATCCAGTAATGACTTGTGAAGGGTCAGGGTGAGTGGGGCCTTCATTGCCAGCCCATCTTAGCTTTGCCTTTAATGCAGCCTCAGGAGGTACAGGGCTTATACTGTACCTGCCTGAGGCTGCCTCGAAATATGATGCTGCCTGGCGTCAATTGTGGGCGGGCCACCAAAAGGGCTCTAACAGTGACTAACGGGCTGGCACTGTGTCAGCCTGGTTTGTTAATTAAAGTTTCCCACTTACGCATTTGTTTTAAAATGGTAAGTAACAGTGCTACTGTTTATACTTAACATTTTAAAAGAAATGTGCAGTGTGGATGCTGGCGGAATAGGGAAGGCGCTGCCCCTCCTCCCTTTGAAGGAAACCGCTGCTGCCTGCAGCCTTGCCCCACTGGAAGAATCAGAGCTCCAAAACAAAAGGGAGTAGGTCTGAAGGTAGGAATCTTAACTGGGTGAAGACACAAACAGTATTTGGCCTTTGAGGGGCGTTTTAGGACACAATATTCAAATTTCTCCAACTCAGAGTTTTCCCACTGAAATTCAACAGCTTCACTGAGACCTCTTTTTTAGGAAGCTTTTTGAGTTTATTTTGAACCATAAACTTTAAAGCCTCAAAACTCTGGTTCTACTTATTGGATTTTTGTTTTGGTGTCAATTTAGTTTTAAAATATGCCCTATATTTCTAAATTGGTTCGATATTTTTCATGGGCAGTGTTTTAATTTTATGCTGATTGAGTATCCCATAAATACTTTACACATTGCCTCCAAGTTAAGCCTGTCTGTTGTATGCCATAGCTAACTATTGTCCCCTACATTTCAGAAATGGTTGAGATCAAGCATCTTTTGGGCGACAGTAGAGAAGTATCTGAAGACAGAATGGTAATACACTTGTGCCCCCAGAGTTTAATATAATGTATGTAGTGACTGCTTAGATGTCCTATATAAACATAAGAAATAGGAAAAAAGGTGCTGGAATGTACAGGGAAAATGTGGAGTTAGTTTGTTGTTGTTTTGTTTCCCGAAAGGATGTCAAAACATCTACGGGCAGGAAACTAAAAAACACTAATCTACTTAAATGCACAAAAAGCTGAAATTACATGTATCTACTAGGATATAGAAGTATTATGTACAAAACATGTATTATGTGAGATTTCACTCATGGAAGTACATATTTCCCCTTTTAATTTGGGTTATATCAACTCAGATTTTAAAGCCATATTTTGTAATCAAGGATCACAACAACTAGTTAAACTTCTCTTACAATAAAGCTGCAGAGGGCAGATTACATGTTTTATCAGACTGGAATATTTAAGGTTAAATCTTGCACATGACACTTTCATCTCTGCAAGCCTATCGAACCAGAAATATTAGTGCTTTTATTGACCTTATTGTTGTGGCATTGTTGGCAAAAATACATCTAGTACCTTTGAAAGATAGTTGTGTTTCAACATCAGAAGAGTTCCCTTTGGTGAAGCAGTGGCCAACCACTATCCTGCTGATCATGGCCCTGCTGCAGTAAACGTGAGACTAATGGTCACATTGTATATGTAGAAGTCTTGCAGTTCATAATCTCCACCATGAATACAAAACCAGGCTTTTTCCCACTTCTCCTGCCACAGCAGGGACATATTCAGAGACACCCTCCTCTACAAAGGAAAAGCAGTAAGAAATGAATACCCTGTCCATAGCAGTTCTAGGCCTGGGTGAAATTTTAATTACACTGGTGAATTTTATACTACGCAACATCTAGCAAACGTTTTCATTGCTCAATTTTATGGACTCTTTTGTCCTCCAAGATACCAGTTGGAGACTAATTTGCGTACAAAGGGGCTTATTTATGAGCCCTTGCGTCACTTTTGCGACATTGGTGCGTCACTTTTTGGGACGCACCAGCGACGTAAAAAATGCACCATGTTGAGTCATATTTACAAAGTGACGCATCTAGGTAGATTCGTCACTTTGTAAACCCCTGCGCCACTTTTCTACCTGCGCCAGGTATAATGTATAAAGAGTGGGCGTTCCGAAGCAAGTAAGCCTCGTAGAAGTGACGCAGTGAAATCTATGAGATCAATATCTTACGTCTGCCTCACAGCAGGCGTAAGACTGATGCAGGCACATCGAAATGGGACTTGCCCATGTTAAATGACCCATTGCTGAAGTTGCGTCAGTTTTGTGACACACTACAGCAACGTGTCATTTTTGCACCTACAGATACGTCAGAAATACTGAGGTATCTGTAACTCCTTGCGACAAGATGCGTCATATTGTAAATATGACGCATCTAGCATGTCGGTGCAATGAAAAGTGATGCATCACAATCGTTCACATCCTCTTATTGAAAATCAGGAAAACACCACTATCAAAATCAAATGTTTTTATTAAAAGAGAAGAACAGCGAGAAACAAGGCACATATTTCTTGATGTGGCAAAAAGTAATAAACTGTGCATGCTTTCCCATCATCATAGCATACTCAAGAGCTTGGACACCTTCTGAAGCAGTAAGTAATTGTTACAGTCTAGTTGTAAGTTTTTCTCATGTTCTCTTCATTTTCTTTATTTTTATTGCTGTTTTGGAATTGTGTAGTCAGTGGTTGCTAATCGACTTCTCACTGCATGTGCTTCTTCTCTAAAACACGGGGACCAGTTGAAAAACATGCATTGGTCTATTTGTCTTTTATCCAAGTCCAAAATAAAAGTGTCCAAGGAATGGACAAGTGGTTTTAAAGACGAATACCTAACGTGGGGCACAGCGAAATTATCTGCCTCTCACCTGCTAGATTAAAAACACAGATAATGGGATTCCTTGCAGTCCCACGGCTTAGAAGATAACTCATACTTACTTTTTAAGTTCAAAAAAGGTTTTATTAAAAGGAAAAGGGTGTCAATAAACAGTATATAAAATTAATTACACATCAGTACATTACTAAGTTACTCCAAGAGAAATACATAAATTGGAATATTGAAAGGAACAAATGAAAACAAAGTGATAAAAAGGAAATATAGTTGATATTGAAGTAGATAACTAAGGAACCTTTGGGGAATTCATGGTGGTTTAAGTACTTCTTGTTGACAGGGTTGCAACGAGAAAGCTCTCTTAGCACTTGCATCAATGTACAATGTAACAGGTGACCATAATTCTAAACGTTTCGTAGCCAAATGTATAGGATAGACAAAGGAGTTATCTAACCTATGATTATGGCAAATAGCATACCACCAATCCTTATAAGAGATTTTAGTGAAATCTTTCCAATTCTTAGTTATTTGCTGGAAAGCAACCTCTACTAACAAATCAACAATTTTGACATTGGATGTATAATTGTTCCAAATTGGTGAAAGACTTCCCAAAAATATATGAGTGAAGGAAAAGGAAAAGTTATTACCAAAAACTGAATTAATTTGAGACCATACACGCTTCCAAAAACTGTGCACAGATGAACAGGAAAATAGCATATGAAACATATCAGCGTTTGGGGATGAACATGTCCAGCAAGTATCTGGTACAGTGGAAAACCTTTTACTTAAAGTGATCGCGGATAATAAAAGTCTATTGTATACAGAAAACAATGTTTGAGTTATATTAGCTGCTCTTGAAGATTTTCGGATTTTAGTCAAGATATTACTCCAGAGAGACAATGGCCAAGATGTTTTAAAATCCTGTTCCCATGCAATCTCTATTTTAGATTGTTGTCTAATAGTGTCAGTATATCGTAAATAATTATACATGGTGGAAGCTTTGGTTAAGGTGTGCAACAGGGTGTTTAAGTGTTCAGATAGATCTGGAGTATGAACATTAACCAGTGTATTTGTGAATTGAGCGCACATATCTAACACAGCTTTCTTGATGAGGTTATATTTAGAATTAAAAGAAGCAGGCAGGCTGAATAATTGACTAAGTGTTGGAAGTGTATAAATTCTGATTGTGAGAATAATTGAAGAACCCAAATTAAACCTTTTAGCATCCATGTTTTCCAATAGAAGGGTTTATTACGGATTAACAACGTTTTATTATGCCAAATGGTTGAGTTAAGGAAAGAATCAAGAGTCCCATGGATTAAAGGGGAAGTTGACCCAAGCAGTTTAGAAGTAAGTTTGATTATAGGAGTGGAGAGGAATTGTGGTTTATGAGAGAAAGAAAGATACTCTTGAAAAGAGACAGGGGATAGAAATAGGCGTTCAACCGAGGTCCATAAAAGACAACCTTCTGTGGAATCAAGCAGCCAATATGAAGCTTGACGTAAAAGAAATGCTTTTGATAGGCAGAAAACTTGGTAAAATTAACTCCTCCTTCTGTTTTTGGGCGAGTTAGTTTTGATATAGATATACAAGATCTCCTATTACTCCATAAGAAGGAGGAGAAGATGGAATTAACTTTTTTAAATAGTTTAGCAGAAATAGGGACTGGGATGTTGGAAATGGTGTATAATACAATGGGGGAGAGCATCATCTTAATAGTGACTAGGCGACTCCACCAAGAGAAGTAAAGAGGATGCCATTTAGCTGTGAGCTTTGAAATCTTTTGAATACATTTATTCATGCATAAAGCTACTGTGTCAGTAATTAAAGGGTTAAAGTGTAACCCTAAATATTTAATATGGTTGGGGCTCCACATGAAATTAGAGGGGGTAAAATCCGCTTTGAAAGTATACTTAGTGAGGGGCAAAATTTCGCACTTATCACTATTTAATTTGTAACCGGAGATTGAGGAAAAGGATTGCACCTCTGCTAAAAAAGCAGGAATCGAATCATTTGTTCGTGAGATAAAAAGCAAAATATCATAAGCATAGGCTGCAAGTTTAATGTGAGATGTTGGTGTTTCAAAGCCATGTATATGTAGATTTTGACGTATTTTAGAAAGAAAAGGCTCTAGAGCCAGGTTAAAAAGAAAGGGGGATAGGGGGCAGCCTTGACGTACTCCTCTGCCTAAATCAAAAAATAGAGAAATTAGGCCATTAGCGCAAACAGCAGCGTGAGGATTAGAGTAAAGGAGAGAGATTAGGGAGATAAATTTAGGGCCGAAACCAAACCATCTAAGGGTAGAAAATAGGTAAGGCCATTCCACTCTGTCAAACGCTTTTTACGCGTCTAATGCTATTGCTGCAAGGGGGTACTTTAAATGGGAAGATTTGGATAAAATATCAAAAAAGAGTCCTGTGTTAGCATTTTTAACTCGTCCCTTGACAAAGCCGGATTGTTCTTTACCTAATAACTTTGGTAAGTATGAATCTAAATGAAGAGCTAGTGCTTTGGAAAAAACTTTGTAATCGATGTTAACAAAGGAAATGGGTCCATAATTTTTACAATACTTTGAATCCTTACTCTCTTTAGGAATAAGGCAAATATGCACTTCTCAAAAAGATCCAACAGAACTATTCATGGAACAAAAAGAGTTTACCAGGGACTGTAGTTTGGGCAATAGTAACTTGGAAAAATGAAGAAAACATTTGACGGTGAAACCGTCTGGCCCTGGTGCTCTGTCTTTTTTAAGGTGTTGGAGAGCAATCAGGAGTTCCTGTTGTGTTAGATCTGATTCCAGGGAGGATAAATCAGGAGAAGTGTGTTGGGGTTGTTGTATGGTAGAAATAAATTGTGACATCAAATGATCTGTGGAGTTCATTTCCGAGGTATATAATGATTTATAACACAGAGAAAATTCATTCAGTATTTCTACATCCTTAAATTTTAAAATAGAATGTTCATCGTAAATAGACTCAATGTTTAGTTTGTTATGTCTAATTTTCAAATAATTAGCCAACATTTTCCCTGCTTTATTTTTGCCTCCAAAGAATTTCACACTAGATTTTAATAAGTATAATGAGGCATTATCTGTTGTTTCCTTGTTAAACTGAAGTTTAGCTTTTATGAGAGCTGTTAGAGAATCTTTTGAATTAGAGGAATAGTGGGAATGTTCTAGTCTCTTTATGTCTTGAAGGAGAGCATTGATTCATTTACGTGCTATTCTATGCTTTTTGGCAACATAACTTATGATGAAGTCTCTTGCTAAGGCCTTGAAGGCATCCGAAATGGTCGAAAAGGATAGAGGGTCACTTTGGTTTAACAAGAAATATTCAATAAAAAAGGTAGTGAAGGAAGAGATAAATGTTGGATCCAAAAGAAGTGTATTATTAAAACGCCATCTTTTGGGAGCATTAACCCTGGGCAATATATCAAGGGCAATTGAAATAGGAGCATGATCCGATAGTAGTATAGGACCAATTTCTGCATTCAGAAGGGCTTGCGATATATTATGGGAAACAAAAAAGTAATCAATTTGTGATTGGGTGTGGTGAATGGCGGAGTAAAAAGTGTATTCCCTGGTAGTGGGGTTACATAATCTCCAAGCATCCAAGAGTTTATGTTGGGAGATAGTATGAACAAAAGATTTGTGGGATTTATTAGGGACAAAAGAAACTTTGGCGTTTTGATCTATACATGGGTCAAAATTCTGATTACAGTCCCCTGCCAGTATGAAATTGTCTTCAATATTAAAAGTAATTTGCTTAGCTAATGAGGACCAAAAATATGGGTCACCATCAGTGGGAGCATAAACGTTAAGAAAAGAGACTGGAACACCCCTTAATAACAGTTAAACATTTAGCCATCGACCAATTTTATCAGACTCTTGAGATATGAATTTAACAGGTAACGATTTACGACTCAGGGGCCGATTCCGATAGCCGGTCGGACAGCTGTCCGTAGCCTTACCGTGCGACCGACACGCACCCGGAGCCGGTCCGTCCTGTAGAGTAAGTACGATGCACATAACTGCCAAAAACACGACCGACACATAGGCTGTGACTCGAGCCCCATTCTCCGTCCGAGCCGTAAATCCTAAAGATGACCAGAGTCGCCCAGAAGCAGGATCCATAGCAGTTTCTGGCATGACAAGTACGATGCATACTTCCTACGCGCCAGACGGGTCGTCACGTATGGCACGTGACAGCATCCGGAAAACAAGCATATCAGGTACGATTCGCACCACAAATCAATACACCGCTACGAGACGGACCAGCTTGCAGCGGGTACGAGACGGAGCAACAAGCAGCGTGTACGACACGAACACATCATGAATCCCATCGCGCAGGTCATACCAGTCTACATCTATGACCGGCTCAGGGACCGACGCCGACGGCGCAGGTGGTAAGTCAGACACCTCAAAACAAACGACACGTACCCGCAAAATGGCACACACACACAGGGGATCCACATCCTGGCCACTAACAACAGCCCACCATAGGGGTTGCATGGCCAGCACCACTAACACCCCCACCCATAGTGGATCTGTTGCCCATCACTACTGCCACCCCCAGTCACAGGGGGCCTGTTGCCCATCACCACTGCCACCCACACCCATATGGCTGATGTTGCCCATCACCCCTGCCACCCCCAGCCATAGGGCTTATGTTGCCCATCACTACTGACACCCCCAGCCATAGGGTTTATGTTGCCCTTCACTACAGCCAGCCCCACCCATAGGGGACCTGTTGCCCATCACTACTGTCACCCACACCCATAGGGCTTATGTTGCCCATCACTACTGCCACCCCCACTCACAGGGGACCTGTTGCCCATCACTACTGCCACCCACCCATAGAGCTTATGTTGCCCATCACTACTGCCACCCCCACTCACAGGGGACCTGTTGCCCATCACTACTGCCACCCACACCCATAGGACTTATGTTGCCCATCACTACAGCCACCGCCACCCATAGGGGACCTGTTGCCCATCATTACTGCCACCCACACCCATACGGCTTATGTTGCCCATCACTACTGCCACCCCCACTCACAGGGGATCCGTTGCCCATCACTACTGCCACTCCCAGCCATAGGGCTTATGTTGCCCATCACTACAGCCACCCCCACCCATAGTGGACCTGTTGCCCATCACTACTGCCACTCCCAGCCATAGGGCTTATGTTGCCCATCACTACAGCCACCCCCACCCATAGTGGACCTGTTGCCCATCACCGTTGCCACCCCCCAGCCATAGGGCTTATGTTGCCCATCACTACAGCCACCCCCACCCATAGTGGACCTGTTGCCCATAACCCTTGCCACACCCAGCCATAGGGCTTATGTTGCCCATCACCCTTGCCACCCCCAGCCATAGGGCTTATGTTGCCCATCACTACAGCCATCCCTACCCATAGGGGACCTGTTGCCCATCACTACTGCCACCCACACCCATAGGGCTTATGTTGCCCATCACTACAGCCACCCCACCCATAGGGGACCTGTTGCCCATCACCCTTGCCACCCCCAGCCATAGGGCTTATGTTGCCCATCACTACAGCCACCCCAACCCATAGGGAACCTGTTGCCCATCCCTACTGCCACACCCAGCCATAGGGACTATGTTGCCCATCACTATGTTGCCCCCACCCATAGAGGACCTGTTGCCCATAACCCTTGCCACACCCAGCCATAGGGCTTATGTTGCCCATCACCCTTGCCACCCCCAGCCATAGGGCTTATGTTGCCCATCACTACAGCCATCCCCACCCATAGGGGACCTGTTGCCCATCACTACTGCCACCCACACCCATAGGGCTTATGTTGCCCATCACTACAGCCACCCCCACCCATAGTGGACCTTTTGCCCATCACTACTACCACCCACACCCATAGGGCTTATGTTGCCCATCACTACAACCACCTCCAGCCATAGGATGGGTGATGCGCAACACATCCAGCATACTCCAACATCAGGTATGTCTGCAAAAAACATTCCCCCTAACATCATGACAACAGTGTGTAGTCTGTGACAAATGCCCACAACAGTGATTATGGCTATGAGCATACAATGTAAGTAACAGCACATGTGTGACCAACACATAAGTGTGACATACACAAGGCAAGCATCACCATAGCACTGTGGCAATGTAAAAAGAATACCCCCTCACTGTGTAGAGCAGAAGTTAAGTGGGGGCTCCCAAAATGCAGCAGATGTCGAGCATTGTGGTGATGGGGACTAAACCCCCCTCATCACAGTGACCAAAAGGTAAGTGTCATCATGCTCAAAGCTGCAAATAACAAACAGCATGTATGATCCCTGCTCCCAACACATCAAACACTTCTGGGGCAAACTAGTGGTTGTGTCCCATACGCACAGAGATGTGGTGAGGCTAACAGTGCTGTGAAAACATAACACACTCTCGGCCATGTGCAGACAAGCACCACACATGGGGGCTGCCAATGCATACAGCGTACAATGACACAACAGCAGAAGTGACCATCACCATGGATGCACACATCTCGAAAATAGACACACCAATCAAAACAACATGTGTAGACTGTAGGTGTCAGATCCCAAACTCACATTCCATGCCAGCAATGGCACCCAACAACCAGGATGAATGTGCACAATGATGAGAAATGACTCACAGGGACAGCATGCAAAATCAAAGAAACAGCATCCAGACAAAGGCCCACAACAGCAATACCAATGCACTGGTGCAGATGCACAAACACAAACAGGCAAACTCAAACTGCACATCGGACACAACATGTGTGTGGGTGTGTCACGGTATCCCTAGGCAACTACACAACACATGACGGGGGCTGAACCACAGTGACACAGATGTGGACACAGTGCCATACAAAAGTAAACCATCATTGGGACACCCTCAGTGGGCAATCAGGCGTTGGGAGATGAGAGGGAGCACAACAGACATATGTGACACAAGCTGGAATGAACACCAACTAACACAGCAAGAGACTGACACACAACACCACTACCCCCAGGGAGCAGACTTTGGGGTGACACAAGCATGCATGACACCTCCACTGTGATGCTAAAGGCAGATGTCATACAAACTGGGAAACCCAGACATGTGTCCTGTGCCACAAACGTACATCACACAAACACAAATCACTCAGCATGGCCCCTCATCCTTGGACAAACGGGAGCTAGGGGACCATCCATGCAAACATTTACATCAGTCCACCCTCAACACCACACACCCTGAACTGCAACAATGTGTATCTGTGAAGCCCACATGGACAGGTGACATTGCACATGCACCCATAACAAACACAGGAATGTTGGGAGGAACTAAGGTGCACAGACAAATCACACAAGGACAGTTTACAACCCTGGGGAATGACAGACAAACTGCACAGTATGCGGTACATGGCCATGACCTCAAAGCTCACGTAACCTTCAGAATCCCTGCCACAGTCCCAGGACAATGCAGATGCCAAAGAGAAATACAAGGCACACATGCTGACACCTGCCAGCATCGCAGCCATGAACCCAACAAGTGGGAGCAGTCACACACACATACAAATGTCTCAACCACTGAAAACTACCACCTAGGGACAACTACATGATTTAGCAAATAAACAGGTGCCTTGAGGAACCCTGACTGTGTCCCATCTGTGTCTGACAACATCATTACCACTCAGAACTGACAAATCCCAATTAACAGTAGTGTGTCAATCAATCAATCAATCATTTATATTGCGCACTACTCACCCGGAAGGGTCTCAAGGCGCTTGGGGGAGGGGGTCTGCTACTGCTCGAACAGCCAGGTCTTGAGCTGTTTCCTGAAGGCGAGGTGGTCCTGGGTCAGCCGCAGGTGGATGGGCAGGGAGTTCCATGTCTTAGCCGCCAGGTAGGAGAAGGATCTTCCACCGGCGGTGGCTCTCTGGATGCGGGGAACGGCGGCGAGGGCGAGGTACGCGGATCGTAGCTGGCGGGTGGGCGTGTAGGAGGTCAGGCGGTCGTTGAGGTACCTTGGGCCCAGGTCGTGGAGGGATTTGTGTGCGTGGGTGAGGAGTCTGAACGTGATCCTCTTGTCGACAGGGAGCCAGTGCAGGTCTCTCAGGTGGCCCGAGATGTGACTGCCTCGGGGGACGTCCAGGATGAGTCGGGCCGAGGCGTTCTGGATACGCTGAAGTCTTTTCTGAAGCTTGGCTGTTGTTCCGGCGTAGAGGGTATTTCCGTAGTCCAGTCTGCTGGTGACAAGGGCCTGGGTGACCGTCTTCCTGGTTTCGGTCGGGATCCATCGGAAGTTCTTGCGGAGCATGCGGAGGGTGTGGAAGCATGATGAGGAGACGGCGTTGACTTGTCTGGTCATTGATAGGGAGGAGTCCAGGATGAAGCCCAGGTTGCGTGCGTGGTCCGTTGGCTTGGGTGCGGTGCCTAGAGCCGGGGGCCACCAGGAGTCATCCCATGCGGAGGGTGATGGTCCAAGGATGAGGACTTCTGTCTTGTCCGTGTTCAGTTTCAGGCGGCTGATGTTCATCCATTCGGCGACGTCTTTCATCCCTTTGTGTAGGCTGGCTTTGGCGGTGTCGGGGTCTCTGGTGAGGGAGAGGATCAGCTGGGTGTCGTCGGCGTAGGAGATGATGTTGAGGTTGTGTTGGCGTGCGATGGCAGCGAGGGGTTTCATGTAGACGTTGAAGAGGGTGGGGCTGAGCGACGATCCTTGCGGGATGCCGCAGATGACTTCGGTGGCCTCAGAACGGAACGGAGGCAGGCGTACTCTCTGTGTTCTGCCGGCGAGGTATGAGGTGATCCATTCCAGAGCCTTCCCTTGGATGCCGGTGTCGTTGAGGCGTTGGACTAGGGTGCGGTGGCAGACAGTGTCAAATGCTGCGGAGAGGTCTAGGAGGATGAGTGCCGCTGTTTCACCGTTGTCGAGCAGGGCTCGGATGTCGTTGGTGGCTGCGATGAGGGCGGTCTCGGTGCTGTGGTTGGTTCTGAATCCGGATTGCGATGGGTCGAGGGATCCGTATGTCTCGAGGAAGGCGGCCAGTTGCTTGTTGACTACCTTCTCGATGACTTTGGCAGGGAAAGGAAGGAGCGAGATGGGGCGGAAGTTCTTGAGGTCGGTCGGGTCCGCTTTTGGGTTCTTCAGCAGTGCGCTGAGCTCGGCATGCTTCCAGCTTTCCGGGAAGGTGGCTGTGTCGAAGGAGGTGTTGATGATGTCTCGGAGGTGGGGTGCGATGGTGGAGGTTGCCTTGTTGAAGACATGGTGGGGGCACGGGTCGGTCGGAGATCCGGAGTGGATGGTGTTCATCATGCGGGCCGTGTCTTCTGGGGTCACCTTGGCCCATGTCTGGAGGCTGGCGGTGGGGTGCGTAGGTTCGACCGATGGGTGCGGGGGTGGAGCGCCGAAACTGTTGTGGATGTCGACAATCTTGCGGTGGAAGTACGAGGCGAGGGAGTCGCAGAGGTCCTGTGAAGGAGTGATGTCGTTGTTGCCGGTGCTGGGGTTGGAGAACTCCTTGACGATGTTGAAGAGCTCCTTGCTGTTATGGGCGTTGTTGTCTAGTCGTTCCTTCAGAGATTTCTTCTTGGTGGTGCGGATGAGCTGGTGATGTCTGCGGGTGGCGAGTTTGAGGGCGGGATTTTGAGAATTTCTCTTTAGAAAAATGCTATGTTATGTTGATTGATTTTGCGCATCCTTAATCAATTGTTTTTTCAAGAAGTTCTACAAAAGAAGCAATAATAAAACAATCACAATCGTTCACATCCTCTTATTGAAAATCAGGAAAACACCACTATCAAAATCAAATGTTTTTATTAAAAGAGAAGGACAGCGAGAAACAAGGCACATATTTCTTGATGTGGCAAAAAGTAATAAACTGTGCATGCTTTCCCATCATCATAGCATACTCAAGAGCTTGGACACCTTCTGAAGCAGTAAGTAATTGTTAAAGTCTAGTTGTAAGTTTTTCTCATGTTCTCTTCATTTTCTTTATTTTTATTGCCGTTTTGGAATTGTGTAGTCAGTGGTTGCTAATCGACTTCTCACTGCATGTGC
Organism: Triturus cristatus; assembly: GCF_964204655.1. Lineage (NCBI taxonomy): Eukaryota > Metazoa > Chordata > Amphibia > Caudata > Salamandridae > Triturus > Triturus cristatus. The sequence goes on from NC_140588.1 coordinate 434,370,100, forward strand.
TTCTTCTCTAAAACATGGGGACCAGTTGAAAAACATGTATTGGTCTATTTGTCTTTTATCCAAGTCCAAAATAAAAGTGTCCAAGGAATGGACAAGTGGTTTTAAAGACGAATACCTAACGTGGGGCACAGCGAAATTATCTGCCTCTCACCTGCTAGATTAAAAACACAGATAATGGGATTCCTTGCAGTCCCACGGCTTAGAAGATAACTCATACTTACTTTTTAAGTTCAAAAAAGGTTTTATTAAAAGGAAAAGGGTGTCAATAAACAGTATATAAAATTAATTACACATCAGTACATTACTAAGTTACTCCAAGAGAAATACATAAATTGGATTATTGAAAGGAACAAATGAAAACAAAGTGATAAAAAGGAAATATAGTTGATATTGAAGTAGATAACTAAGGAACCTTTGGGGAATTCATGGTGGTTTAAGTACTTCTTGTTGACAGGGTTGCAACGAGAAAGCTCTCTTAGCACTTGCATCAATGTACAATGTAACAGGTGACCATAATTCTAAACGTTTCGTAGCCAAATGTATAGGATAGACAAAGGAGTTATCTAACCTATGATTATGGCAAATAACATACCACCAATCCTTATAAGAGATTTTAGTGAAATCTTTCCAATTCTTAGTTATTTGCTGGAAAGCAACCTCTACTAACAAATCAACAATTTTGACATTGGATGTATAATTGTTCCAAATTGGTGAAAGACTTCCCAAAAATATATGAGTGAAGGAAAAGGAAAAGTTATTACCAAAAACTGAATTAATTTGAGACCATACACGTTTCCAAAAACTGAGCACAGATGAACAGGAAAATAGCATATGAAACATATCAGCGTTTGGGGATGAACATGTCCAGCAAGTATCTGGTACAGTGGAAAACCTTTTACTTAAAGTGATCGCGGATAATAAAAGTCTATTGTATACAAAAAACAATGTTTGCGTTATATTAGCTGCTCTTGAAGATTTTCGGATTTTAGTCAAGATATTACTCCAGAGAGACAATGGCCAAGATGTTTTAAAATCCTGTTCCCATGCAATCTCTATTTTAGATTTTTGTCTAATAGTGTCAGTATATCGTAAATAATTATACATGGTGGAAGCTTTGGTTAAGGTGTGCAACAGGGTGTTTAAGTGTTCAGATAGATCTGGAGTATGAACATTAACCAGTGTATTTGTGAATTGAGCGCACATATCTAACACAGCTTTCTTGAGGAGGTTATATTTAGAATTAAAAGAAGCAGGCAGGCTGAATAATTGACTAAGTGTGGGAAAGTGTATAAATTCTGATTGTGAGAATAATTGAAGAACCCAAATTATACCTTTAACAACGTTTTATTATGCCAAATGGTTGAGTTAAGGAAAGAATCAAGAGTCCCATGGATTAAAGGGGAAGTTGACCCAAGCAGTTTAGAAGTAAGTTTGATTATAGGAGTGGAGAGGAATTGTGGTTTATGAGAGAAAGAAAGATACTCTTGAAAAGAGACAGGGGATAGAAATAGGCGTTCAACCGAGGTCCATAAAAGACAACCTTCTGTGGAATCAAGCAGCCAATATGAAGCTTGACGTAAAAGAAATGCTTTTGATAGGCAGAAAACTTGGTAAAATTAACTCCTCCTTCTGTTTTTGGGCGAGTTAGTTTTGATATAGATATACAAGATCTCCTATTACTCCATAAGAAGGAGGAGAAGATGGAATTAACTTTTTTAAATAGTTTAGCAGAAATAGGGACTGGGATGTTGGAAATGGTGTATAATACAATGGGGGAGAGCATCATCTTAATAGTGACTAGGCGACTCCACCAAGAGAAGTAAAGAGGATGCCATTTAGCTGTGAGCTTTGAAATCTTTTGAATACATTTATTCATGCATAAAGCTACTGTGTCAGTAATTAAAGGGTTAAAGTGTAACCCTAAATATTTAATATGGTTGGGGCTCCACATGAAATTAGAGGGGGTAAAATCCGCTTTGAAAGTATACTTAGTGAGGGGCAAAATTTCGCACTTATCACTATTTAATTTGTAACCGGAGATTGAGGAAAAGGATTGCACCTCTGCTAAAAAAGCAGGAATCGAATCATTTGTTCGTGAGATAAAAAGCAAAATATCATCAGCATAGGCTGCAAGTTTAATGTGAGATGTTGGTGTTTCAAAGCCATGTATATGTAGATTTTGACGTATTTTAGAAAGAAAAGGCTCTAGAGCCAGGTTAAAAAGAAAGGGGGATAGGGGGCAGCCTTGACGTACTCCTCTGCCTAAATCAAAAAATAGAGAAATTAGGCCATTAGCGCAAACAGCAGCGTGAGGATTAGAGTAAAGGAGAGAGATTAGGGAGATAAATTTAGGGCCGAAACCAAACCATCTAAGGGTAGAAAATAGGTAAGGCCATTCCACTCTGTCAAACGCTTTTTACGCGTCTAATGCTATTGCTGCAAGGGGGTACTTTAAATGGGAAGATTTGGATAAAATATCAAAAAAGAGTCCTGTGTTAGCATTTTTAACTCGTCCCTTGACAAAGCCGGATTGTTCTTTACCTAATAACTTTGGTAAGTATGAATCTAAATGAAGAGCTAGTGCTTTGGAAAAAACTTTGTAATCGATGTTAACAAAGGAAATGGGTCCATAATTTTTACAATACTTTGAATCCTTACTCTCTTTAGGAATAAGGCAAATATGCACTTCTCAAAAAGATCCAACAGAACTATTCATGGAACAAAAAGAGTTTACCAGGGACTGTAGTTTGGGCAATAGTAACTTGGAAAAATGAAGAAAACATTTGACGGTGAAACCGTCTGGCCCTGGTGCTCTGTCTTTTTTAAGGTGTTGGAGAGCAATCAGGAGTTCCTGTTGTGTTAGATCTGATTCCAGGGAGGATAAATCAGGAGAAGTGTGTTGGGGTTGTTGTATGGTAGAAATAAATTGTGACATCAAATGATCTGTGGAGTTCATTTCCGAGGTATATAATGATTTATAACACAGAGAAAATTCATTCAGTATTTCTACATCCTTAAATTTTAAAATAGAATGTTCATCGTAAATAGACTCAATGTTTAGTTTGTTATGTCTAATTTTCAAATAATTAGCCAAAATTTTCCCTGCTTTATTTTTGCCTCCAAAGAATTTCGCACTAGATTTTAATAAGTATAATGAGGCATTATCTGTTGTTTCCTTGTTAAACTGAAGTTTAGCTTTTATGAGAGCTGTTAGACAATCTTTTGAATTAGAGGAATAGTGGGAATGTTCCAGTCTCTTTATGTCTTGAAGGAGAGCATTGATTCATTTACGTGCTATTCTATGCTTTTTGGCAACATAACTTATGATGAAGTCTCTTGCTAAGGCCTTGAAGGCATCCCAAATGGTGGAAAAGGATAGAGGGTCACTTTGGTTTAACAAGAAATATTCAATAAAAAAGGTAGTGAAGGAAGAGATAAATGTTGGATCCAAAAGAAGTGTATTATTAAAACGCCATCTTTTGGGAGCATTAACCCTGGGCAATATATCAAGGGCAATTGAAATAGGAGCATGATCCGATCGTAGTATAGGACCAATTTCTGCATTCATAAGGGCTTGCGATATATTATGGGAAACAAAAAAGTAATCAATTTGTGATTGGGTGTGGTGAATGGGGGAGTAAAAATTGTATTCCCTGGTGGTGGGGTTACATAATCTCCAAGCATCCAAGAGTTTATGTTGGGAGATAGTATGAACAAAAGATTTGTGGGATTTATTAGGGACAAAAGAAACTTTGGAGTTTTGATCTATACATGGGTCAAAAATCTGATTACAGTCCCCTGCCAGTATGAAATTGCCTTCAATATTAAAAGTAATTTGCTTAGCTAATGAGGACCAAAAATATGGGTCACCATCAGTGGGAGCATAAACGTTAAGAAAAGAGACTGGAACACCCCTTAATAACAGATTAACATTTAGCCATCGACCAATTTTATCAGACTCTTGAGATATGAATTTAACAGGTAACGATTTACGACTCAGGGGCCGATTCCGATAGCCGGTCGGACAGCTGTCCGTAGCCTTACCGTGCGACCGACACGCACCCGGAGCTGGTCCGTCCTGTAGAGTACGTACGATGCACATAACTGCCAAAAACACAACCGACACATAGGCTGTGAATCGAGCCCCATTCTCCGTCCGAGCCATAAATCCTAAAGATGACCCGAGTCGCCCAGAAGCAGGATCCATAGCAGTTTCTGGCATGACAAGTACGATGCATACTTCCTACGCGCCAGACGGGTCGTCACGTATGGCACGTGACAGCATCCGGAAAACAAGCATATCAGGTACGATTCGCGCCACAAATCAATACACGGCTACGAGACGGACCAGCTTGCAGCGGGTACGAGACGGACCAACAAGCAGCGTGTACGACACGAACACATCATGAATCCCATCGCGCAGGTCATACCAGTCTACATCTATGACCGGCTCAGGGACCGACGCCGACGGCGCAGGCGGTAAGTCAGACACCTCAAAACAAACGGCACGTACCCGCAAAATGGCACACACACACAGGGGATCCACATCCTGGCCACTAACAACAGCCCACCATAGGGGTTGCATGGCCAGCACCACTAACACCCCCACCCATAGTGGATCTGTTGCCCATCACTACTGCCACCCCCAGTCACAGGGGGCCTGTTGCCCATCACCACTGCCACCCACACCCATATGGCTGATGTTGCCCATCACCCCTGCCACCCCCAGCCATAGGGCTTATGTTGCCCATCACTACTGACACCCCCAGCCATAGGGTTTATGTTGCCCTTCACTAAAGCCAGCCCCACCCATAGGGGACCTGTTGCCCATCACTACTGTCACCCACACCCATAGGGCTTATGTGGCCCATCACTACTGCCACCCCCACTCACAGGGGACCTGTTGCCCATCACTACTGCCACCCACCCATAGAGCTTATGTTGCCCATCACTACTGCCACCCCCACTCACAGGGGACCTGTTGCCCATCACTACTGCCACCCACACCCATAGGACTTATGTTGCCCATCACTACAGCCACCCCCACCCATAGGGGACCTGTTGCCCATCATTACTGCCACCCACACCCATACGGCTTATGTTGCCCATCACTACTGCCACCCCCACTCACAGGGGACCCGTTGCCCATCACTACTGCCACACCCAGCCATAGGGCTTATGTTGCCCATCACTACAGCCACCCCCACCCATAGTGGACCTGTTGCCCATCACTACTGCCACTCCCAGCCATTGGGCTTATGTTGCCCATCACTACAGCCACCCCCACCCATAGTGGACCTGTTGCCCATCACCCTTGCCACCCCCAGCCATAGGGCTTATGTTGCCCATCACTACAGCCACCCCCACCCATAGTGGACCTGTTGCCCATAACCCTTGCCACTCCCAGCCATAGGGCTTATGTTGCCCATCACTACAGCCACCCCCACCCATAGTGGACCTGTTGCCCATCACCCTTGCCACCCCCAGCCATTGGGCTTATGTTGCCCATCACTACAGCCATCCCCGCCCATAGGGGACCTGTTGCCCATCACTACTGCCACCCACACCCATAGGGCTTATGTTGCCCATCACTACAGCCACCCTACCCATAGGGGACCTGTTGCCCATCACCCTTGCCACCCCCAGCCATAGGGCTTATGTTGCCCATCACTACAGCCACCCCCACCCATAGGGAACCTGTTGCCCATCTCTACTGCCACACCCAGCCATAGGGACTATGTTGCCTATCACTACAGCCACCCCCACCCATAGTGGACCTGTTGCCCATCACTACTACCACCCACACCCATAGGGCTTATGTTGCCCATCACTACAACCACCTCCAGCCATAGGATGGGTGATGCGCAACACATCCAGCATACTCCAACATCAGGTATGTCTGCAAAAAACATTCCCCCTAACATCATGTCAACAGTGCGTAGTCTGTGAAAAAAAAAGCCCACAACAGTGATTATGGCTATGAGCATACAATGTAAGTAACAGCACATGTGTGACCAACACATAAGTGTGACATACACAAGGCAAGCATCCCCATAGCACTGTGGCAATGTAAAAAGAATACCCCCTCACTGTGTAGAGCAGAAGTTAAGTGGGGGCTCCCAAAATGCAGCAGATGTCGAGCATTGTGGTGATGGGGACTAAACCCCCCTCATCACAGTGACCAAAAGGTAAGTGTCATCATGCTCAAAGCTGCAAATAACAAACAGCATGTATGATCCCTGCTCCCAACACATCAAACACTTCTGGGGCAAACTAGTGGTTGTGTCCCATACGCACAGAGATGTGGTGAGGCTAACAGTGCTGTGAAAACATAACACACTCTCACCATGTGCAGACAAGCACCACACATGGGGGCTGCCAATGCATACAGCGTACAATGACACAACAGCAGAAGTGACCATCACCATGCATGCACACATCTCGAAAATAGACACACCAATCAAAACAACATGTGTAGACTGTAGGTGTCAGATCCCAAACTCACATTCCATGCCAGCAATGGCACCCAACAACCAGGATGAATGTGCACAATGATGAGAAATGACTCACAGGGACAGCATGCAAAATCATAGAAACAGCATCCAGACAAAGGCCCACAACAGCAATACCAATGCACTGGTGCAGATGCACAAACACAAACAGGCAAACTCACACTGCACATCGGACACAACATGTGTGTGGGTGTGTCACGGTATCCTTAGGCAACTACACAACACATGAGGGGGGCTGAACCACAGTGACACAGATGTGGACACAGTGCCATACAAAAGTAAACCATCATTGGGACACCCTCAGTGGGCAATCAGGCGTTGGGAGATGAGAGGGAGCACAACAGACATATGTGACACAAGCTGGAATGAACACCAACTAACACAGCAAGAGACTAACACACCACTACCCCCAGGGAGCAGACATTGGGGTGACACAAGCATGCATGACACCTCCACTGTGATGCTAAAGGCAGATGTCATACAAACTGGGAAACCCAGACATGTGTCCTGTGCCACAAACGTACATCACACAAACACAAATCACTCAGCATGGCCCCTCATCCTTGGACAAACAGGAGCTAGGGGACCATCCATGCAAACATTTACATCAGTCCACCCTCAACACCACACACCCTGAACTGCAACAATGTGTATCTGTGAAGCCCACATGGACAGGTGACATTGCACATGCACCCATAACAAACACAGGAATGTTGGGAGGAACTAAGGTGCACAGACAAATCACACAAGGACAGTTTACAACCCTGGGGAATGACAGACAAACTGCACAGTATGCGGTACATGGCCATGACCTCAAAGCTCACGTAACCTTCAGAATCCCTGCCACAGTCCCAGGACAATGCAGATGCCAAAGAGAAATACAAGGCACACATGCTGACACCTGCCAGCATCGCAACCATGAACCCAACAAGTGGGAGCAGTCACACACACATACAAATGTCTCAACCACTGAACACTACCACCTAGGGACAACTACATGATTTAGCAAATAAACAGGTGCCTTGAGGAACCCTGACTGTGTCCCATCTGTGTCTGTCAACATCATTACCACTCAAAACTGACAAATCCCAATTAACAGTGGTGTGTCAATCAATCAATCATTTATATCGCGCACTACTCACCCGGAAGGGTCTCAAGGCGCTTGGGGGAGGGGGTCTGCTACTGCTCGAACAGCCAGGTCTTGAGCTGTTTCCTGAAGGCGAGGTGGTCCTGGGTCAGCCGCAGGTGGATGGGCAGGGAGTTCCATGTCTTAGCCGCCAGGTAGGAGAAGGATCTTCCACCGGCGGTGGCTCTCTGGATGCGGGGAACGGCGGCGAGGGCGAGGTACGCGGATCGTAGCTGGCGGGTGGGCGTGTAGAAGGTCAGGCGGTCGTTGAGGTACCTTGGGCCCAGGTCGTGGAGGAAATTGTGTGCGTGGGTGAGGAGTCTGAACGTGATCCTCTTGACGACAGGGAGCCAGTGCAGGTCTCTCAGGTGGCCCAAGATGTGGCTGCATCGGGGGACGTCCAGGATGAGTCGGGCCGAGGCGTTCTGGATACGCTGAAGTCTTTTCTGAAGCTTGGCTGTTGTTCCGGCGTAGAGGGTGTTTCCGTAGTCCAGTCTGCTGGTGACGAGGGCCTGGGTGACCGTCTTCCTGGTTTCGGTCGGGATCCATCGGAAGATCTTGCGGAGCATGCGGAGGGTGTGGAAGCATGATGAGGAGACTGCGTTGACTTGTCTGGACATCGATAGGGAGGAGTCCAGGATGAAGCCCAAGTTGCGTGCGTGGTCCGTTGGCTTGGGTGCGGTGCCTAGAGCCGGGGGCCACCAGGAGTCATCCCATGCGGAGGGTGATGGTCCAAGGATGAGGACTTCTGTCTTGTCCGTGTTCAGTTTCAGGCGGGTGATGTTCATCCATTCGGCGACGTCTTTCATCCCTTCGTGTAGGCTGGCTTTGGCGGTGTCGGGGTCTCTGGTGAGGGAGAGGATCAGCTGGGTGTCGTCGGCGTAGGAGATGATGTTGAGATTGTGTTGGCGTGCGATGGCAGCGAGGGGTTTCATGTAGACGTTGAAGAGGGTGGGGCTGAGCGACGATCCTTGCGGGACGCCGCAGATGACTTCGGTGGCCTCAGAACGGAATGGAGGGAGGCGTACTCTCTGTGTTCTGCCGGCGAGGTATGAGGTGATCCATTCCAGAGCCTTCCCTTGGATGCCGGTGTCGTTGAGGCGTTGGACTAGGGTGCGGTGGCAGACAGTGTCAAATGCTGCGGAGAGGTCTAGGAGGATGAGTGCCGCTGTTTCACCGTTGTCGAGCAGGGCTCGGATGTCGTCGGTGGCTGCGATGAGGGCGGTCTCGGTGCTGTGGTTGGTTCTGAATCTGGATTGCGATGGGTCGAGGGATCCGTATGTCTCGAGGAAGGCGGCCAGTTGCTTGTTGACTACCTTCTCGATGACTTTAACAGGGAAAGGAAGGAGCGAGATGGGGCGGAAGTTCTTGAGATCTGTCGGGTCCGCTGTTGGTTTCTTCAGCAGTGTGCTGAGCTCGGCATGCTTCCAGCTTTCCGGGAAGGTGGCTGTGTCGAAGGAGGTGTTGATGATGTCTCGGAGGTGGGGTGCGATGGTGGAGGTTGCCTTGTTGAAGACATGGTGGGGGCACGGGTCGGTCGGAGATCCGGAGTGGATGGTGTTCATCATGCGGGCCGTGTCTTCGGGGGTCACCTTGGCCCATGTCTGGAGGCTGGCGGCGGGGTGCGTAGGTTCGACCGATGGGTGCGGGGGTGGAGCGCCGAAACTGTTGTGGATGTCGGCAATCTTGCGGTGGAAGTACGAGGCGAGGGAGTCGCAGAGGTCCTGTGAAGGAGTGATGTCGTTGTTGCCGGTGCTGGGGTTGGAGAACTCCTTGACGATCTTGAAGAGCTCCTTGCTGTCATGGGCGTTGTTGTCTAGTCGTTCCTTCAGAGATTTCTTCTTGGTGGTGCGGATGAGCTGGTGATGTCTGCGAGTGGCGAGTTTGAGGACGGTCATGTTGTCGGCGGTCTTGTCGAGGAGTCAGGCTTTCTCAAGGGTGCGGCAGGCCTTCTTGGAGTCCTTGAGTTCGTCGGTGAACCAGGGGGCCTTCTTGCTTCTGGGCCTGGTGAGTGGGTTCTTCAGTGGGGCAAGTTCGTCGGCGCAGGAGGTCAGCCACTGCGTGAGGTTGCGGGCTGCTGTGTTGGGGTCCGTTGTCCTGACAGGTGGGCTCTGGCCGAGGGAGGTGGCGAGCTGGTCGGCGGTGATCTTGCTCCAGTTTCTGTGGGGAACCTGCTTAGGGTGGTGGTGGATCGTGTTATTTCTGAAGCTGAAGTGGACGCAGCTGTGGTCAGTCCAGTGAAGTCCGGTGGAGTGGCTGAAGGTGATGTGCTTGCTGGATGAGAAGACGGGATCCAGCGTGTGGCCGGCGTAGTGGGTGGGGGTGTTGACCATTTGCATGAGTCCGAGGTTGGCGAGGTTGTCCAGCAGGGCGGTGGTGTTGCGGTCGTTGTTGTTCTCCAGGTGGAAGTTGAGGTCCCCGGGGAGGATGTAGTCGGTGGAGGGGAGGGCGTGTGGGCTGATGAAGTCCGTGATGTCTTCACAGAACTGTGTGCGTGGTCCCGGGGGTCTGTAGATGAGGGTGCCACTGAGGGTAGTCTTGGGGTCGGTGTGGATCTGGAAGTGCAGGTACTCGGCGGCGTTGAATGCGTCGATGGAGTCAGTCGAGATGCGAATGGTGCTTTTGTGTACGATGGTCATGCACCCACACATCTGGTAGCCCATTGGAAAAGTAGTAGGATGAACCCAGTACCACTCAGCAAGCATCAACAACAGGAACATATCAAGGGAACACTGTCTGTGTATGAACAGGGATGTGGACACACACACATGCTCATGCAACACACACCATGGGCCCACACACGGGCCATGTCACTGGACAACACACTTACTTGAGGGGACCCAACTCCTGTGGGAGCCCAGATGTGCCAAACATATTCACCGCAAGTCCCACTCATGTCTGCAGAACACTTGGTCAGTCAGCCATCAGTTACCACACAATGAAGGCTCTGGTCACAACAGCCTGGGTACGTGAGTCTCCCCTAAGTCATCCGCACATACCCAAAACATATGTCTAGCAAGTTGCACAGAGGCCCCAGTTGCTCCTATTACAATGATGCCCACACCTGTAGGTCCAGTGCTGATGAGCACAAAGTATGTGGAAGTGACAAATTGGACAATGGGAAGCACATCATATGTGCAGGGGTGCAAGCCACAGATGTGACCATGCAAATGAAATGCTCACAGAGAGATGTACACAAATAGTTGATCCTGACACACCCAGGTAGCTGCAAAGGATGACATGGATACCCACCAGAATAGGATACATATCTCATGGACCACAGGGAGTACCTCACATCAACACATCAGTATTCAACATTGTAAACCAAGCGTTACAGTGGCAAGGGCATGTAAAACAACATCAACATAATGTACAGCTAAATCAAGTTCACAGGGATAAAGAAAAAAGCTTTATTTAGCATATTAAAAGTGAAACATCTGTTCTAACAAAAGGCCAATGGCCAGTCCATGTCCAAATGCCAAGGAGTGAACTAGAGTGACAAATTCAGTATATGAAAATCTAAACGTCTGTGCAAACAAAAGGCCAATGGCCAGTCCATGTCCAAATGCCAAGGAGTGAAGAAGAGTGACAACTGTCACACCTTGCTTGCCTGCACTGCTAAGGACTGTGGTCATCCCCTCGGAGGGGCATACATGGGGGCAGGCCAGGCCCCGCAGGGACAGGATCAGGGAGCAGTAGAAGGAGGCAGTGATGAGGTGGTGGCTGCAGGCGAGACACTTGCAACTGCAGTGGAGCTGACTGAAGTGGTGGGTGCGGTCACAACTGTGGGGAACAAGTCAGATGGGATGGGTGCTGGCACAACTCCAGTGGGCAGGTCAGATGGAGTGGATTGGCTCACCACTGCAGTGCCCAAGTCAGACGGGGTGGTTGTGGACTCCAAAGCAGTGCCTACATCCATGGGAGTGGAATGGGGGACAGGTGAGGTCGGCAGGGCAGGGGGGGACACGGTCCCCACATCAGTGGCACCAAATGTTTGACCAGGTGTGGAGGAGCAAGTGCTAGGGGGGATGGCCTTAGCATTTTGGGGATGGTGTATCTGTGTGTGGGGGAACCTGGGGCAGGGAGTGGCGGGGGAACCTCTGGAGTGGTGGCCTGGGGGATGGAGGATGAAGACTTTGTCTTGGAGCTGCGTGGTGGCGGGAGGGTCTTGCTCTTCTGGCACCAGGGGGACTTGCGGGTGGGCGTCTCTGTCTGACTGCACCGGGTGTGAGGGGCACTCCCTTCTGTGTGTGGGGACTTCTTCTTCCCCTTGTAATCAGGATCTGCAGGGTCGGTGGGGAAGAGGCCAAGGTCAGAGAGGAAGAGCTTCTGGGGGGATGGGGTTGCAGGTGAGGCAAGGGAAGGGGGCTGGGAGGGAGAGGTCTCGGAGGACTGTGGAGTGGTTGTGGAGGACTGTGTGTGTGTCAGCAAACCAGCCCCTGTGAGTGTGTAATCAGTCCCCTATGCTTTCTTGTGTGCACGTCTAGACCGTGGTTTGGGGGTTTCTGTGCTTGGGACAGGTAGGGTGCTAGGAATCGTGGGTGGTGCAGGGGTAGGAGGGGTGCGGGACTTTTGGAGGAGGGACACTGCTTCCGTCAGGGTGGAGGCCACGGACTGATTGGTCCCCTGTAGGACAGACATGCCCAAGGAAATGCCCTTCATGAATGACACCAGTTGTGTCAACAGACCTGTGTGTGCATGGAGGTCCTTCAGCATCAACGTCTGCCCTACATGGATCAGTCGAAGTAAGTCCACAGACTCCTCACTCAGGGCATCAGGTGACACAGGGGCAGGGGGTGCGGTGCCTGGCCCAAAGGAGACATGCTCACGAACACGGGAGCCCACAGGGACCTCTGGGATGGGAGCCGATGGGAGTGGGTGGTGGTGGTGGTGGTGACAGTGGCGGGGGCGGGGGCGGGCACAGCCTCACTAGCTGGGGTTTGGTGGCTGCTGACACCCGCCTCCACAAGGGAGTCATCCTCAGAGCTGCTGTGGCCCTGAGCTGGGGGGGATGGTGCTGACGACTCCTCTGTGTGGCTCCACTCACCCTCCGTGCCACTGGGTCCACCCAACTCCTCTCCTTCTGTCCCTGTAAGGCTCTGTGGCTCCTCCTGGTCCATGGAGCTGTCCCCTCCTGTGGCCGTGGATGTATCTGGATAGGAATAGGAAGTAACAGAAGAACATCAGTCACCTGCACCGACTGCACACACCACAGTGAATACATCACATCACAGAGCAAGCCCTGGCATCATCAGCTGAACACAGCTTAAAGTGCCAACACTGTTTAGGATAAGACAATTGTCATTCTCAACATCAACCATGGCACACATATCCCTCATTGACTTTCACACATATGTCCGTTGCATGTTGGATGCTTACACCCCAATGTGCCAACTTGCAATACCCACACATTAGTTGTACATGCAAGTGAACATGTAGGAGTATGTCACTATACACACAGCACATCTCTTGCTACTGACTCACTACAGGTGTCCGGATGAAGGGATGGGCAGAGACTCATTCCACATGCTTGTGATGCATGCCAGCAACACACACTATGATGTACTCCTGTCCTGATGGACAATGCCACAATGTGGTGCATGGTGCACACTTGAACACAATTCAGGCTCACTCATAGTAAGTTAAATGCCATGGCACTGGGATGCCCTGAAAGTCAGTCAACACTGTCTCCTGTCACAGGGGCAGGGCATCCAGACAACAACAATATGCGCTGACTCACAATCCTAGCTCTGGGGTAAAGCAAACTCAGCAGATGACCGGCGCACTTGCCCATCCCATGCAAACAACATATCCAGGACCCAGAACACCCCACATCATGCAAATCAGACATATGAGTCGCAGCAAACACTAATCCCTGTACATTAACACATCACAGTCTGCCATGCATGTAACCCAGCTGCATGAAGGACACAGTTGCATACACCATTGTGCACTGTCAGATGATCACACACCTATATGTCACACAGGTCTTGTCTCTCACAGTCACATTGCAGATGTCATGCTGACCCTCTGAATCATGGACACCCCAGTTGTACGTAGCAACAAGCCACACCTTAATGACACAGATGCAGACACCCGAGGGCACATGTCACTGAGCACAACCTGCAATTTCATACACAGGAGTGGGATTACAGAGTGTTTCTAAATGCCCTTGAGGGGGCATGACTGGGCAGGACTAAGTGAAACAGTGTTTGGTCCTGGACAGTAGTCAGGTGGCTAAGCAAGTGTGACATACTTGATATACATACTCCTGAGGCCCAAAAATTGGAGTCCCCTGCTGCTTGGGTTTGTTTGGAATACCCCAGCCACATGTTGCGAGTCAGACCAGCAATTGGTACACATCTCAAGGGCACACACAGATCACATGGCAGATCTCAAGCATTGTGTAAACAATTGACCCACCCATGAAACACACAACAGATTCACGGGAACTGATGCTGACCGGTACCTGAAGCATAGCTGACTGCAGGGACACAGTGCCCTAGTGACAAAAGCAACAGATTGGAGGGGCCACACCTGTGGAACAGATGAGGAGGGTGCATCACACAAATGAGGGACCTGAGTTTGGGACTACAAGAGCTACGTAATGTGGAAGTGTGACCAGGACAAAAAACTGCTATTTGCATGTCAGACATAGTACACAGATCAGACATGGACTCACCCCCTTCCTGCTGCTGTCTGGCCTTCAGCTGCCTATCCAGGTCCAGGAAGACCACCGCCAGGATACAGAGCATATGGGGAGTCAGGGTCCGGTGCCCACCCGTCCTGCGTGGAGGTGACAGCTTCAGCTGGACTCTAGCTATCCTCCGGGTCCAGCCCCGAAGGTCCTGCCACCTCTTCTGGCAGTTGCGGATCCGGCGCTTTTAGACCCCCACAAAACGAACAGCCCAGGCAATGGTCATCCAGATCTCCTGCTTCTGGTGGGCATCAACCTGTGAGGAGGACAAAGTGAAAAGTACATTAACACACATGCCCCAGATTGCTGCAGCACACATTTGGATAGACATGTCATCATCACAAAGGGAAATAAATTACACAGGTAGTGCAACCATGGGGATTGCAAAAGCACATGCATGTCTGACATGTTAACAATGCCTGGATAGTTTAAGCTTGCAATAATGCACTTTAGCAGCAGGAAAACTATTCATTGCATGTACCTACACACTTTGTTGGATGAAAGCAGTCATTGAGAGTGCTTGCCACTGGTGTACACACTGCTAGTACTGCTAGTCAGACAACATGCATAATTAGGAAGGCAGTGGACTGCAACTCACCTGCTCCCCTGGTTTCCCATAGAGCTTTCTGTACTCTGGAAGGAGCCCATCCAGCAGGGCCTGGTTCTCCTCCTCAGTGAAGGCTGGGGCCCTCTCCAGAGTGCGTGCCATAGCAGGAGCCAGAGGATGCATAGACAGCAGCAGTGGTAGCAGGGATGTGGTCCAGTAGCATGTAGTGCAGGCAAGTGAGCTCCCTGGGGGCCAGCCAGCCTTATATCTGTGCTGCAGAGGCAGAATCTGTGCCATGTGTCCCAAGTGATAGGTCCAACACGTTTGCATTCTATGAATCTGGCCAATCCATTTAAAAGTACAACTCGTACACGCCTCCCACATCGTTCAAATCTTCACCTTCATGGAACACTTGAAATTGCAACATTTTTGTAGGCATCCAACTGAATTTCCAGTGCACAACTCGTTTAAGTTTTGAATCTGCATCCGTCTCCATGACAGTCCAGAGCCAATGGGTGCGCCCGGCTCGTTCAACTGACTGTACACTGCGTATTTTGAATATACACATGCACCCGTCTACATACGATTCAATGGCCAAGGCGTACGCCTGTCTCGAACCATGCCTGTCTGACGCGTATGCATGATAGTCACCCGCGTCAGACCTCATTGCATTCAATGCCAAACGGTACGCACGGCTCGGACATGACCCATGCAATGCGTACGCATTGTCACCCGCGTTGGACCTCATTGCATTCAATGCCAAAGAGTACGCACGGCTCGGACATGACCCGTGCAATGCGTACGCATTGTCACCCGCGTCAGACCTCATTGCATTCAATGCCAAAGCATACGCACCGCTCGGACATGACCCGTGCAATGCGTACGCATTGTCACCCGCGTCGGACCTCATTGCATTCAATGCTAAAGCATACGCACGGCTCGGGCATGACCCGTGCAATGCGTACGCATTGTCACCCGCGTCGGACCTCATTGCATTCAATGCCAAAGCATACGCACGGCTCGGACATGACCCGTGCAATGTGTATGCATTGTCACCCGCGTCGGACCTCATTGTATTCAATGCCAAAGTGTACGCACGGCTCGGACATGACCCGTGCAATGCGTACGCGTTGTCTCCCGGGTCGAACCTCATTAGTGTGACTATTATACGAATGCAACACATATATACTGGCCATGGACACCTGTGCACACCTGCCACACTACAGCATTGGCCACACAGTGTCCCATGGCATGTAAGGCTGCATTCCCTGGGTGTTTGGGGGGGCCACAGCTGTTTTTTTGGCTGGCACTTTGTGCAGCCACTCCCAGGCTGTGCACGTGTACATGGGGGCAGAATCCTTTGTGTGTTGTGCACATTACCACTATGATGTGCAATTGGACAGTAATGGGCATGAGTCAAGGCCACAGTGTCAGGTTGGATATGTTTAGGACATGTCACATACACCCTGAGGCCTGGGGGTGATGGCATGTACGTCACAATGAGACCTGTAGCCACAATACTGATGTGCACCCACAGTCTGTGTGCATGTTGTGTCTCAGATATGTCTGATCAGATGTTACCAATGGGTGACAGTCTCCACATCCATGTGGTATATGCATCACCCTTGATGGGGTGTGTGTCTAAGAGACGTACATGTAGGGCCGGCAGGAACAACAGTGGTCACTACCTGTGGGACTAATGCTTGCCTTGCGGTGTGTATGTGCTACGCCATGTCCATTGCTGTGTTGATGTGGCAGTACAGGAAGCCTGGGTTTCTGCATGGCAAAGATCTGTGATGCCTGGGAGACATGAGGCCTCATTTGTCACTGTGGTGTGTTTTTTTAACGTTGCAGCAGCACATAGGTTGGGTGACACAGCCAGATGATTGGCCATTGCACTACATGGGACTCATGTGGACATGTGGAATTGAGATATGAGGTGGTGGTCTTGTAGGTGACATATGTGTCCATGACCAACAGCACACACCTCAGTACATTGTGTAATGTCATGAACTAGCATGTGATAGTGATCGTGGTTATGGCCACATGGGTGGATGAACTGACATTCTTCCTTTGTGCATCTCTGTACTGCAGGGCACCAGCTGTCCATCGTCCGTCCCCAGACCTTGCAACCATGCAGGAACGCGACTGCATCAGACGGTACCGCTTCACCAGGCCACTGATTGCAGAGTTGGCAGAGCAGTTGGCACCACATATGCTACCTGGCTGGACATACCCCACAGCACTGACCCCAGATGTGAAGGTGATGGCAGCCCTGCACTTCTTTGCTACCGATACCTTCCAGTACACTGTGGCTACTGCTGGTGGTATGTCGCAAGCTATGTTTAGTCGGGTGCTACGCGATTTCTTGGATGGGGATGTTGCAATTCCTCGACCTGCATATCAAGTTCCCGAGCCAAGATGAACTCCCTGAAATTAAGGATGCCTTTTATACACTGGGGAGGATGCCAAACGTCATTGGATCCATTTGTGGAAATGTGGATTTTCCTGATCAGTTATGTCCCCTATCTTGGACCCCAACGGTTCTATGTGCATGTTACAAGCACATGTATGTTCCCTCCAGTTCCAGTTTCGAAGACGCAAACACATGTGCGTCCACCATCAACATGTCCTCTGTCAGATCCGCCATCAATGGGCTGGATATTCGATTCCTAAGTATGAAAGGCCACCGACTTTTTATGGCTAAGTTACTCCATTTTTGCAGTTCAGGCAGAGTAGGCCCGATTCTGTCCTCAAAGCCTTTCCCTGCTCTCTGCCTCTGACAGCTTCAGCTTGAGCTCGCATCTGTATCCATGAACTTTGTCCTACTTCCTGTGCAGCTAACGGTGCCTGCCTCGGCCAGTTTCGCCTGCCTGCCAAGAAGCTGTATTTCACCTTCGAATTATCTACTTTGCTCCTCAGCCGATGCATTCCTGTCTAGTAGTTTAGGTAAACATTTCCTTTAGCTCCCAAGCAAAGGGCTCGGCCTTTCTGTCCTCATGCAAGTAAATCATAGCCCTGTTGCCATGGAAAGTTTCTGCCTCTTGCATCTCATATAGACACTTAGACGCTTGTACACGCACACACACAGTCAGTATAGAATAGATTCTGTCCGAGAGTCCTTCCTTGTGGATAACATAGTTCTTTAAACATAGGATGTTAGATATGATTTGGGATTAGGTTGACTTGACCCCCTAGACTTTTTGTCTCCACATGTAGAGCTAAATGTCAAGTCCCCTTCACCCCCTAGTTACACGTCAATTACACGTCATGCTGCTGCGCGCGCATCTATGCCAAGTATTATCTTATAGATCCACCTATGCACAACATCATGACCAATCATGTTTCTTTTTACTCCTTATTACGCCCATTTTCGGTTACGCATTTACCGTATCGTTTCTCTTATCAATTGTTACGCCTTTTACATTGGTTTCATTATAATGTATATTCTATAAAAGCAATTCCCTGTCAATAAAGTAGGTTCTTCACTTCCTGAACCCCCGTGGTGACGGAACCTGAAGGCCGCGACTCGAGTCGGCCATTTTGGAATAAAGCCCATTCAGAAACCTCTTATACCACGGATTCTGCCTCTTATTATTCTGAGCTATTTTATTTAAGATTCCGTATGAAATTCAGTCCAGGTAAAAGAATATTTACCACATAATGGCGCCCGAACAGGGACACTTTCTCATCTCACGCGCCGGCGGTGCGTTGCAGGCCCGGTCTCCTGCCACAGCTGGACGGACCATAACGCGTACCAGCAGGATTTCCTGTAGCTCCCTCCGGTCAAGCGGGGGCGACTGAGGCTGCGATCAACCCAGACGAGGCGGTGAGAAGTGCGAAGTATCCCGACCAGAGCCTAGCTGAGAGAGCAAGATCCGAGGTATACAGAGGCCCACCAGGTTTTCGAAGTCCCGATGTCCAGAGGGTCCGATGTCCACAGTAATCGAGTCCAGTCCATTCTCCGAGGCCTTCCGTTTCAAGGAGCTACCCGGTGAGTACCATCGCCGGGGAGGCGTGTTGACGCGCACATAGGTTGTGCCGGTCAAGACGGATTTGGGTACACAAATCCGGTCTGCACTGTTTAGCAGTGTATATGTACTGTTTAGCAGTATATCAAGTATTCCGAAGTATCTAGTTATTGTCAAGAATTCTGCTTGGTGATTAGTTATGCAGACTGTCATCATTGTTGGTCGTTTTTTTTTAATAATGTTTTAATGTTTAATGTTTAATGTGTTAAAATGTCCTGCATATTGTGGTATGAGTGATTGTTCATTATTGTGTTTTTCGTATTAAGTGTGTTCAAGACCAGGTATCAGATCAGTTATCAATATGCCGCTCTTTTCGAAGTTAAGACAGATTACTACTAGAAAAGGGGTGCTTGAAGAAGCAGTCCCTATTCCTCCTAGGGACACTCCAGGGCACTTTATGTATCACAAGCATGGCTTAGATGCCATATTATTTCTTGATTTATGGGTAGATTACACCAAAGGATTGCCAGAAAGTCAAAGGTGGCCCGCAGCGGGAACCTGGGATGCAGAGTGCATCATGAAAGTCGAGGAAGAATTATGGAAAAGAAAGGTCAGACAGTCACAGAAAGACGCTGTTGAGTTATGGCGTAAAGAATCTCATAGACGTACAGAAAAAGCACGTAGACAAGAAGAGAAGAGTAAAGAAAGTTCAAATAAAGTTCAAGAAAATTTATTAATTGAGGAAGGTATCCGAGTGAAATCAGAACAAATAGATAGACAAAGAAATGCCCTTATGAATGGTATGTATCCCCTTCTAGCCGAAGGATTACCAAAAGCTGCTCCAGAGATACCGAAAGACTTGCCACCCCCATTATTTCCAATTAAGGTACATCCTAAAGGACATCCCAGAACCGCAGAAGATGTTTTTCTTTCCTCATATCTAGATGACGCAGCTCCCGAGTATGCTAACCCCGCACCACATAGACCGTCTGCCGGGGGGGTTCAACGTCAGGATCAGGTATCTGTCCCTGTGCGACAGCAAGTCCCGACACAAGCTTCGGCAAGCACATCTGTTTCCGCATCTGTCTCCGCAACCGATTCTACAGTGGTGTCCACACCTATAGTTGCTGTGTCACGTTCGACGAATCCATTCACACCCGACGCCCCAGATGGGGCCACGGGAGGTGCTAGCAATACTTCTACGCCACCTAGAATAAATAAACTTGTTTTTCAAGAGTCAGCGCATTCACGTACACCCAAATTCGTAAGTGAACGTGCGCTTAAGGAACTTCTTATAGATTGTAGATATGACCCGGTGGTCGGTAAAAAGGACGAAATGGTCCTGGCATCATTACGCATCAGACGAGCCGCAGGGTATTTAGCGAAGTTACCAGGAATGACTGCGCATCTAGATAAAATATATCATTTTGTTCAAACAGGGCGAGATCCAGAATGTATTAATAGAGCTATGGAATTCCAGAAAGTAGAGATACAGGGGGAACTGTTACGTTTCCTCATAAACTGTGTGATCAGAAATCAAGACCGACCGGGGGTAGACCCGAATGCCATGCTTATTCTTACAAGATGGAGCCAGAATATATCAGAAGGGAGACACGATAAGCAAAATTGTATAATAGCCATGTGCCGAAAGATCCGTAAAGAAATAGAACGTATTCATGAAGAAAGATTGGAAACAGACGAGTTCGAGCAAGATGAAGTGTCCGAATCAGGGGATTCCGTAAGACAGTCAGAGACCATAGCCTATGTAGGTAGAGGAAGATCCTGTAATAATACTAGATGTTTTTCTGATCCAATACACTCTGTATGTCCAAATAATAGCAGAACGTATCCGACGCCAATAATAAATCTGAAGTCTCCTGAACATTTGTTTCAAGCCGCAGATAAAATACTCCGAGAACGAAGGGGTTACCACCTCCTCGATTCCATGGATGAGCAAGAATTAGCCAGATCAGCTGTCCACTGGATTGACAGTCCTGGAAAATACGGTGATGAGACCGTAGCACACACGTTCTTTAACCTCAGTCCAGATGAACAACGTTTAGCTGGAATCTATATGATTCAGCAACTCCTTATATTATATAAGAGCCAACATGCTGATCCTGGTCCTTTACCTGATATATTAACGGAACTACTCACGAATAGATGGAGAGGTTCTAGTAACAAGTTAATTAAAGAAATCTTAGTGTCACGTAAACAGTACGTCCTTTTTGTAAGCCCAGATCCTTTCTCGCTGCCCAGCAAGGAAAGAATGCCGTATTACATGGATAGACAAAACCCCTTACGAGAAGTGCACCCGATAAAAGGCGAAGACAATCAGTTTCACCGTGTATTTGTATACACACCCATAACAAAAATTGAATTGTTAGAAATGAAGAAAGTAGTACCCAGTCATGACAAAGACCCAGCGGGTTTTCACCGAGAAATTAAAGACATGTTACTGATGGGAGAGTATACCTATCCTGATATTATGACGATATTAAAGGTGCTAATGCCTGCTGGCATTTATGAAAAGCTGAAAGAAAAAGAGTGGGAAGTGGGAGACCAAAAGATAGATTGGACAGCATTAGAAGCAGAGGAAAGGGCCCGAACTGCAGGTTCAGGGCTCGGGGATAAAGTTAAAGCATTACCAGGTTTACTAGTACAAGTATTGCCACGTTTATTAACTACGAAAAAGGAAGATTGGGGTGCAATCTCAGCCTGTAAACAAAAGCATGATGAAGACACAAGTGATTATTATGCCCGATTTGAAAAATGTTTTGGTGTAAATAGTGGTATAAAAGCAAGTAGTGAGTCGTATCCACATTTATTTGTGACAAAACTAGTGGAAAATGCATTGCCTCCAGTGAAGAATAGAATATTGAAATTCGAGAGTACCTGGCAAAGTAACACTCCGTCACAAATGCTACAAATGTTACAGTATCATCACAATAGAATTAGAGATGAACAAGAACACGAACAAAGACGTATGAAGGATACAAAAATGAAAATGC
This sequence comes from Triturus cristatus, assembly GCF_964204655.1. Taxonomy (NCBI): domain Eukaryota; kingdom Metazoa; phylum Chordata; class Amphibia; order Caudata; family Salamandridae; genus Triturus; species Triturus cristatus. The sequence continues at coordinate 434,391,964 of NC_140588.1, forward strand.
TAGTTTCTCAGACAGTACCAGCGGATGGTCACAAAAAGGGTGTGACACATTCCGGAGTTTCAGCAGTTCCTGTAAAGGGAACATGCAATTACTGTAAACAACTAGGCCATTATGTACACGATTGTCAAGTCCTGAAGCGTAATATAGCTATAGGTATTGCAAAAGAAAGACCACGACCACTCAGACAGGATCAGAATGAACAAGGAGCTACGCAGCATGGACAGTCCATGCCAGCTCAGCAACAGTCTATGCCAGCCTCACAACAATCCATACAGTTTGTACCAGCTGCACCACCGATGCCTGCTGCTGCCACACAAACCACAACACGACAAATGTATCAGACTGCACAGTATGAATATCCTGAGTATCAGCGTTACGCATGAACTAGCCTAGAGAGGGAAGTTGACTTACCCCTTATTGAGATTCCTGTAGATCAAGAAGGACCTTATGTACATAGTGAATTATTAGGTCAAGATAGAAAATTCTTACTCGATACAGGGGCAAGTCGAACAACAATAAAACGTAGTGAAGTTCCAGGGGCACCCCTCTCAGGCTCTCAAAATGTTTCCCTTGGTTTTTCAGGAAAGCCTATTGTTAATGAGGTATCACAGCCACTTCCACTTACGATTGGTCCTTTGACACGAACTACTGATTTATTGCTTACCAAATCTTGTCCAGAAAACTTGTTAGGTATAAAGACATTAAAAGCCCTAGGGGCTATTATCTGTTGTTCTCCAGAAGGAGTACGATTGTTTTTACGTGATTTTAAAGGTCATTATGTATCGAGAGACATGGATCGCCGATTACAGACTTTACCAGCACATCTATGGGCACAAGGCCCTACTGATGTTGGTTGCATGAACATTACACCATACCGAGTCACATTAAAGGCAGGAGTGGTGCTACCACGAATGCGACAATACAAGTTACCACCAGATGCTGTAGTGGCTTTGCTGAAAATCATTGACGAGCTAATTGCCCAAGGAGTAGTTGTAGAAACAGACTCCAATGTATGTAATTCACCGATAATCCCGATTCTTAAACGAACAGATCCTACAGCCCCGCCAGTGTATCGATTGGTTATTGATTTACGCGAATTAAACAAATGCATTGTACCACAATTTCCTGTGGTCCCCGATATCTCATCATTATTGACAGCCATTGATTCCGAAGCAACATTCTTTACTGTAATTGATCTCAAGAATGCTTTTTTTAGCGTCCCCATAGATCCGGAAAGCCAATATTTGTTCGGATTCAGTTTAAATGGGCGCAGTTTTAAATTCTCACGCGCTCCTCAAGGATTTACAGAAAGTCCCAGCATCTATAGCCAAGCACTGAAACGAGAACTTGACAGCATACACATGCCAGTTAATACTGCACTGCTTCAATATGTCGATGATCTGCTGATCACCGCCCGAAGCGAACCCGAATGTGAAAAGGCTTCTCTGACAGTTTTACATTTTCTAGCAGACAAGGGGCACAAGGTGTCTCCTTCTAAGCTGCAATTCTGTGTCCAGCGAGTTATTTATCTTGGTCACTCGCTGTCCAAGGAGGGAAGGCAGCTTACACAAGATCGCATTCAGTTAATTGCTAACATGTCAATACCCAAGACACAAAAGGAGGTGCGGGCTTTCATAGGCCTCACTTCATATTGTAGGCAGTGGATCCCTCAGTACGCATTTCTAGCAAAACCACTCATTCAGTTGACAACACAGGAGGCAGCCACATCGACTGTCCTCCCTTGGACCCAGGAACACACACAAGCTTTTGAAAGCTTAAAGAAAGCTCTATGTCAAGCACCTGTTTTAGCGACACCATGTTACAGCAAACATTTTTACACTCTTTGTTACAGAACGCGAAGGTACTGCCTTGTCAGTACTCACTCAGGAACAAGCAGGATCACGCAAGCCATGTGCGTATTTTTCCAGTACATTAGATCCCGTAGTTCAGGCTTTGCCTGCGTGCCTGAAATCAGTGGCAGCAACAGCTTTAGCAATTAGACAAAGCGATGCCATAGTGTTAGGACATCCATTGACAGTACAAGTACCACATGCAGTAGAAGTCCTTGTGAACCGAACGCAAACACAACACTTGACCATAGCAAGACTTACCGGTTATGAACTGACATTGTTTCAGCCACACATAGAGATCCGACGTTGTAATACATTGAATCCTGCTACACTTTTACCTGTAATTGGAACAGACCCACTAGCTCATGATTGTGTTGAAGTTATTGAAATAAAGACGAAACCCAGACAAGACTTAACAGACGTTCCATTGTTAGATCCAGACCTGACGTTGTATGTAGATGGATCGTGCATGAGAACAAGTACAGGAGATTTAGTGGCCGCGTATGCAGTCACAACAGACACTGAAGTTATTGAAACAAACTGTATAGATACTTTGTCAGCCCAAGCAGCGGAACTTATTGCTCTAACGCAAGCCTGTATTCAAGCCACAAATAAGAAAGTTAACATATACACTGATTCACGTTATGCATTCGGAGTTGTACATGACTTCGGGGTGCTTTGGCGAGAGAGGGGTTATTTAACTTCTCATGGGACCCATATTCAGCATGGGTCTCTCATTCATGCTTTGTTAGACGCAATCCATCTGCCCACAGCTATATCGATTATGAAATGTAAAGCACACACGAAGGTTACTGATATCATTTCTCAAGGCAATAATTTAGCTGACAGAACAGCTAAACAGACTGCTCAGACTCGCACATCCGACATGACAAAGACAATAGTTCGGACACCAATGCAGTGTATGACGATTAAGGATCCCGCACTTGATATAATTGACATACAGTCACATGCCACAACAGAAGAAATAAAGAAATGGACTGAACTAGGAGGGATCCAGACAGATCAGGGATGGGTGACAAAGGAGAAATCTGTATGGTTTCTTCCTGACTCTATGGTCCAAGCCATTATAGCTACAATTCACAGTCCGGCGCACTTAGGAGAAAAAGCTATGCTAGATAGCATTCAACACATTTGGTTCAATAAACATTTACGAGCAGCAGCTAAACAAAAAATCCGTACCTGTATGATATGTTGTCAGTTCAACCCAGGAAAAAGTGTTCCCGTAGAGCAGGGTGGATTTCAGCCTCCCGATCATGCTTTTGAAGCTCTCCCGATGGATTATATCCAGATGGAACGATGTCGAGGATTCAAATATGTTCTTGTAGTTGTCTGCGCTCTTTCCCGATGGACTGAAGCGTACCCAGTATCAGATTACACTGCCCCGACCACTGCTAAGCAGCTAGTTCGAGAATTCTTCCCACGGTACGGTTTACCACGTGTTGTATATTCAGATAACGGCCAGCCTTTCTCATCTGAATTAATGAAACATGTTTCACTTTTGCTGGGATATCAGTGGAAGTTTCATTGTGTCCGACACCCCGAGGCAGCAGGTCTCGTGGAACGACATAATCAAATTTTGAAAATCAGATTGTCTAAAATATGTCAGGAGAAAGGTGTTGACTGGATAGTAGCCTTACCAGTTGCACTATTTTACATAAGAATGGTAGCACACTCTCGAACAGGGCTATCCCCGTATGAAGTGATCTTCGGCAGACCACCGAATATGTGGGGGACGCCTATACCCCGTAAAATAACTGATGTTGATTGTAATATGCTGACAGATTACCTGGCTTCCTTGATGTCTGCACTACAATCTTGTCGTTCACAGGTAGCTGCAGCCTTTCCTGACAACACTGAGGTGAAACCCCATGACGTAATCCCGGGTGATTATGTCCTTGTGAGGAACTTTGACAGAAAGACCCAACTGGAGCCGAGGTGGAAGGCACCCAAGCTAGTCCTGTTGACCACAAGGACAGCCGTGAAGATCGAAGGAAGAAAAGGTTGGATCCATTCAAGCCACATCAAGAAATTTCATGGACTTCCTTCAGATATAAACAGTCCTCCTCGTGTGTCTTCACCTATTGACTCAAAGCTACCTTTGGCTGAGGCCAGTAGCACAGACCTTTACAAACTGAAACTTAGACCCAGGCCGTCGGACGATTTGATTGTTTAAGTCCTCTCCTAGGTGAAGCGGTTGAATTTGTCCCGACATGTATCCCTTAGGTCTGAATCATGAACAATCAAGAACAATGTTGAAACGACATGCATACTGTAAAGCACTGCGTAGCCACTGTATAATGACATTATTAATTTTGTTTTTCTTGAGTTTTATAATAATTACTGCAAGTATATTGTTGCATATGTATTATCCTGTTTCTAAACATATTTTCAATATAACTGATGAACATTCTTTTAGTGACCTACCCCCACATGAATTATCTTATAGACTTGCGCTGCGTAATAACACTTTCATTAGTATGTTACATCATTCCCATCAGACTAGTAATGCCACTAATTGTTGGGTGTGTGGCCGACTTCCTCCCTATCAGAATAACAAAGGAGTTCTGCCTTTCTTCCCCCATCCGTTCACACATAATGGCTCCTGTGGAGCATGGTTTAGTTTACTAAATTCCATAGACTCAGACACAGCAGTTTATCAACACCATTGGATATGGGGAAATCTGAATCTAGTTTTATTCAAAGTCTGTTACCCTGATAAGGAGGGTCACCCCAGTAGAACAGGAACTGATCTAGAAAATGAAGTGTATGGATTAGGTAATTTTACACCTAATCTTATGATTCTGAATGTCGAATCCGAAGTTGAACTAATTCTGCCCACTATGTCAGTATTTCCAGTTAAGGGTGAATTATGTGTAAGAAAAGTTGGTTCCATACATATGGGCCATAGCAAATGCGTTACTACAGTAGAATATAGTGATCAAGGTAAATCTTCATTTAGAGCTTCTCGCCATTCCTACTTTATATGTGGTCAGACCGCATATATGCGTCTGCCTCTAGATTGGGATGGTACCTGTTACATAGCATTCCTTTTGCCACCTGTTTTCCTAGCTCCTCCTGATTATTATCGAAACGTTCATTTAGTACACAATAGAGAGCGAAGAGATCTCCCAGTTGTCGATTATACTGAGACGGCATGGGACAAGTATGTAGATTTCAATAAAGGTATCTTTCCCTATATAGGTACAATTTCAAATAGTAAGCTGATACGTAGGCTAACCAAGACTCTTGAAGCCGTAGTGAATGAGACTATAGCCGCCCTAGGCAATCTGACAGAGGAGCAATCAGTGATGAGAATTGTTGTTCTTCAGAATCGTCTTGTCCTTGACGTCATCCTGGCCGATAGGGGCGGAGCTTGTAGGGTCATCGGATCCAGCTGCTGTATATTCATACCAAAAAATTCGCCATCTGTATATAAAGCTATAACACGCCTTCATAAGATTGTGAGCCAGATACACGAGAATCCAGGCACTTGGACGTGGTCCGGGTGGTTTTGGAGTGTGATATCAGCCTGGGGATGGAGAGTTCTGTCCTTCCTAGGTATTGGCCTTCTTATACTATTCAGTTGCTGCTTATGCCTGCAATGTGGACCAGCGATTTGTGGTCTGTGTGCCACATCGTGTATTCCACATCAAGGTTTTCGTTCAAAATCCCGGAAGAAGAAAGAAGAAGAAATGATGCTCCATGAGCAAATCGATGGATTAATGAAGATCGATATCTCTTGAAGGGCAAGTAGGGGACAAGGAGGGAATGTGGAAATGTGGATTTTCCTGATCAGTTATGTCCCCTATCTTGGACCCCAACGGTTCTATGTGCATGTTACAAGCACATGTATGTTCCCTCCAGTTCCAGTTTCGAAGACGCAAACACATGTGCGTCCACCATCAACATGTCCTCTGTCAGATCCGCCATCAATGGGCTGGATATTCGATTCCTAAGTATGAAAGGCCACCGACTTTTTATGGCTAAGTTACTCCATTTTTGCAGTTCAGGCAGAGTAGGCCCGATTCTGTCCTCAAAGCCTTTCCCTGCTCTCTGCCTCTGACAGCTTCAGCTTGAGCTCGCATCTGTATCCATGAACTTTGTCCTACTTCCTGTGCAGCTAACGGTGCCTGCCTCGGCCAGTCTCGCCTGCCTGCCAAGAAGCTGTATTTCACCTTCGAATTATCTACTTTGCTCCTCAGCCGATGCATTCCTGTCTAGTAGTTTAGGTAAACATTTCCTTTAGCTCCCAAGCAAAGGGCTCGGCCTTTCTGTCCTCATGCAAGTAAATCATAGCCCTGTTGCCATGGAAAGTTTCTGCCTCTTGCATCTCATATAGACACTTAGACGCTTGTACACGCACACACACAGTCAGTATAGAATAGATTCTGTCCGAGAGTCCTTCCTTGTGGATAACATAGTTCTTTAAACATAGGATGTTAGATATGATTTGGGATTAGGTTGACTTGACCCCCTAGACTTTTTGTCTCCACATGTAGAGCTAAATGTCAAGTCCCCTTCACCCCCTAGTTACACGTCAATTACACGTCATGCTGCTGCGCGCGCATCTATGCCAAGTATTATCTTATAGATCCACCTATGCACAACATCATGACCAATCATGTTTCTTTTTACTCCTTATTACGCCCATTTTCGGTTACGCATTTACCGTATCGTTTCTCTTATCAATTGTTACGCCTTTTACATTGGTTTCATTATAATGTATATTCTATAAAAGCAATTCCCTGTCAATAAAGTAGGTTCTTCACTTCCTGAACCCCCGTGGTGACGGAACCTGAAGGCCGCGACTCGAGTCGGCCATTTTGGAATAAAGCCCATTCAGAAACCTCTTATACCACGGATTCTGCCTCTTATTATTCTGAGCTATTTTATTTAAGATTCCGTATGAAATTCAGTCCAGGTAAAAGAATATTTACCACACATTGACGGGACACATGTTGCCCTGATACCACCACATGCACATGAGCAGGCATACCGGAACAGGAAGCACTACCATTTGATCAATCCTCTGGTGGTCTGTCTTGCTGACATGTTGATCACACATGTGTGTGCACGGTTCCCTGGTTCGGCGCACGATGCCTACATTATGAGGAGTAGTCACATTGCAACGCTGATGTCACAGATGCCAGCTCAGCGTGCCTGGCTTGTCGGTGTGTACTGACTGTTTCTCATTGTGTGTGTTTGTCAGTGTTGTATTCCGCACTCCTACAAAACTCAGCTACTTGTTCATTTTTGTGTGTGTAGGTGACTCTGGATACCCCAACATGCCGTGGTTGCTGACACCCCTCAGGAACCCTGTGACACCAGCCGAGCTGCGGTACAATGAGGCACATGTTCGGAGCAGGAGGGTGATTGAGCGGACATTTGGCCTCCTGAAAAGCCGCTTTCGCTGCCTGGACAAGACCGGAGGGCCCCTCCCATATGAGCCTGCAAAGGTGTGCAAAATAATACTGGTCTGCTGCATGCTACACAACATGGCGGTGCGGAAGGAGATGCCTCTCATCCAGGATGACGATGACGTCGACCAACGTCCGGCACCTGTGGAGGATCCCGGCCAGGGCCAAGATGCCAGTGATGATGAAGATGATGGTGACGTCCGCTCCCAGCTCATCAACAACTTCTTCACCTGAATGTGAGTTTCCAGTGGTGTTATGTGAATGTATGGAGGTAGCCTGGAATGTGTTGAGCCAGCTCTGTTGCTGTCTGAGTGTGTATGTGTGCCACTTGACTGGATGTGTGCTGTGATGTGTCAGCTGGTGTGTACTCCACAATAAGGTAGTACTGCTAACTAGTGTTTGTGTAGGTGTTTTGCAACATGTTTTGTGCATGTGTATTGCATTTCTCTCCTCTTCGTCTGTGCTTTTGACTGTATCTTGTCTGTCCTTCCCAGGGTCCTTTGCCTGTTGTGTGGTCAACACTGACCCCCAACACCCAGAAGCCAATACCAGTGTGGAAGTTGACAATTCCCCTCAACTGATGTACCACACATCCCTGGACTTCCATTCTCCAACACATTGTGAGCGTGTGTCCACTGTTACGTAGAATTACCGTGCAACTATTGTGGAATAAACGTGTTGCTGATGTGTAATGAACCTGTGCTACGCTTTGTTATGTGCGTTGTCTGTCTTCCCACATCTGAGTGACATCTGCTTACCTCACCTGTGGACTTGTTACCACTGACTGTGCTTGGTGTTGTGTCTGTGCATGCCAATGTGTTTCAGGTCAACATCATTGTGAGTGATGAGTGACATGGCCATGGTGAGTATGTTTTGTGTTGCCATAGTGGTATGTGTCCCTCACATGTGTCGTATCCCCATGACTCACCTTACATTGGTCACATTGTTGCAGTATTTGGCATGCACTGTGTTGTGTAGCAGATCGACATCTCCCTGAACATGACAAGTTGGAATCACATCAGAGGCAAGTATGGTGTACTGGTGAGTTTATTTACAAACATGTGTGAGGGAAGTGCACAGGATGGTGGGTGCTGTACAGTGGTTTGGGAATCCAAAGTCCACATTGAAGTTGGAAGCGCTGGTAGATGAAATGTCCAGAGTAAAGTCCACAGTCATTTGATACATTGGCCCAACATGAACCCTCCATGTAACGTGGGCGAGTTGTGTGCGATTGGGCAAGGTGAACAGGTTGCGCACAAAGGACATTGTCCAGAACAGATTTGGAGGCCCTGGGGGATGTGCTGGGACATCTGCCTCTCACATGTCCTTCTTCGGACGACCCCTCTTCTTCCTGGGGGAGAAGGACCTCATGTGCAGGCCTCTGCGGTGCAGGGGACTCTCCGCCAGAGTCCTTCCTCCCCGTGGCTCTGGCAGATGGTGTTGCGACAGATGTTGTGGGCACACAGGGTGGTGTGGACAGGTTGGTGTTGATCTGGCGGAGGCATTGTAGTATGTCCCGATGCACCGCAGTGATGTCATCCCACTTGGCCTCTATGCGGGCATGGTGGGCGACCTGCTAGTGTTGTATGTCCTTGAGGATCCCCACTACCTGGCCACATCCTCCGGTGCCATCCTGGTATGCATCTAAGATGCGTGCCAGTTGGGGGTCATCATGCAGTCCAGACCCCTCTGCAAGGTGTGCCCTGTGCCTCCCACCCCTCCCAGCACCCCTCTCCACATGGGCAGGACCAGCAGCGGTATGCACAGGTTACATTGGGACCCCGTGGGTGGTGTTGCTGGTGGTGTTGGCTGTAGCTTCCGGGGGGTTCTGTGTCCCTGTGCTGTGGGTGTTGATTATCCTTGGTCTGTCTGTATTGACGGGGGTGCCCTGTCGATGTCCAGATGCTGGAGGCGTGGGTACAGGGGAGGCAGATATTGATGCTGCTGGTGCTGCATGATGGCTCACACCAGAGGGGCCAGGTTGGTCGTCATCATCCGAAGAGGAGAGTGAGAGAGTCAGACCAGAGAGCTCAGTGTCCACCAGAGTCTGGGACTGAGTATCCTCGTCATTTGGTGCTGGGTGCCCAGCACCACTTGTGTTTGGAAGAGACACACAATGTGATTTATGTTTCGATATGCATCGTTGTTTCACAAACATGACATTTTCTACTTTTCAAACAAATGCCTGCCTGTACACTGCTTTTTCCCAGCTTGTCACAGACAGAGTTTGATATTGTTGTTTGCCATTTCCCAGCATGGCCTTGTGCTCCCCACAACAGAGCCTAGTGTCAGACATCTTGTCAGTCCCTTCCCACTCCCTGTGAGGCGAGTATGGTTCAGTTTGATCTTGCTGGGCCATGTGGGTGGGTGTAGGTTGTCTGTGTCTGCGAGTCCCATCATACTCTTGGCTACACCCCCCTTCCCAGCATGCCCATACTTCCTTCCTCTTGACTCTGCTTCCCTGTGAGGGGGTGTGAAAGCAATGGCAAGATGGCTGACTGTGAAATCCTGATGTTTGTTGTTGGCCATTTCCCAGCATGGCCTTGTGCTCCCCAAAACAGAGCCCAGTGTCAGACATCTTGTCAGTCCCTTCCCACTCCCTGTGAGGCGAGTATGGTTCAGTTTGATCTTGCTGGGCCATGTGGGTGGGTGTAGGTTGTCTGTGACTGCGAGTCCCATCATACTCCTGGCTAACCAATGAACCTGTCAGTCTCAGTAATATAACTGAGCAAGATAATGTACTTCTCCCCATTTTCAATCTTACCCAGCATACACGGTCCAGTGGTGAATTGTCACTGCTCAACAAAGGGCTCTCATTTGTTCCCACTATTCGTCCAAACTACCTTGATACCCAAACCGAGCTTCTGAGATTCTTCAGAAAAATCAGGCTTCATAGCTTTTTTCTTTTGAACCCATCGCCCTTGAAATACGCCAACACCCCCCTTCAAACCACCCTCGAAATTTTCCCCCACTGGAGGAATGATTCCACCTGAAATTTCCACCTTCGAGAAACTGGTTTTGAATGACCTCACTACTATGGAAAAAAAGAAATCATTTATTCCATATAACACCTCCATCATTGAAAAAAACGCCCTTGCCTCTCTTAAAAACAACCCATCCCTTGTCATTAAATCAGCGGACAAGGGTGGCGGAATTGTGATTCAAGAACTAGATAACTACCGGAATGAAATCTTCCGCCAGCTCAAGAACACCGAACATTACTGTAGACTTCCACGTAACCCGACAGAGGAAATACAAAAGATGATTCTTAGTGTCACTAAAGAAGCACTCAAATCAGGATATCTATCCAAAAAGGAACACAAATTCCTTAATATTAAAGCACCCAGAATACCGGTGATTTACTGCCTCCCTAAAATCCATAAAAATTCCGACAGTCCACCTAGTCGCCCGATTGTCTCAGGGTGTGGCTCTGTGTTAGAGCCCCTCGGACATTACATTGAATTCTTCATTAAACAATTTGTCCCGGACACCCAATTCTACATAAAAGACAGCAAGTCCATGATAAACATAATTGAGGACCATCCATTTGACCCCACATCCAGCACTATGTGTACACTGGATGTGGAGTCATTATATACCAACATCCCTCAATTAGAGTCTCTTCGGGTATTTGAAAAAGTTCTAAATACACGACCACGCCCGCATAATGTCCCTTCACTATTCATTCTGCAACTACTGGAAATCTGTCTAACTAAGAATTTTTTTCTTTTTGAGGGACAATTCAATGCCCAGGTACGTGGAACTTCCATGGGAGCTATTTTTGCTCCCAACCTGGCCATTCTATACATGGATCATATTGAAACATCATGTATTCTGAACTCCTCCAATCCTTTCCACAATGGCATAGCCCTGTGAAAACGATACATTGATGATATTTTTTTACTATGGACTGACTCTACAGACTCTCTCACCGACCTTCTAGACTGGCTTAATAACAACAGTGGGGGACTCAAATACACGCTCTCAATAAGTAAAGACTCAATACCATTCCTTGATCTTGAAATTAAACACACAGATGGCCGTTTGACCAGATGGCCGTTTGACCACTAGTCTCCATCGTAAACCTACTGAGCGTAATACTCTGTTAACCTGCAACAGCCATCATCCCCGTGTCTTGAGACATTCCCTTCGTTACTCACAGTTCCTACGTATCCGAAGGAACTGTTACTTCAAGGAAGACTACTTCAAGGAGGCAAAAATTCTCAGTGATAAACTCAGGAACAGAGGGTACCCAAAAAAATTGGTACGCCGCTCTCTAAAAAGAGCTTGGTACTGTCCCCGTGAGGTCTTGCTGGAACCCAAACCCAAAAAGAACCAAGACAGACTCATATGTGTGACTACTTTCTCACCAGCCTCAAACTCTATAAGGAAAAGCATATTGAAACACTGGCCAGTACTGAATGCAGGGGAACTACAATTAGAACGCCCCATGTTCGCTTTCAAACGGGCCAAAAATATCAAAGACCACCTGGTACGAACGAACGTCCCTCCCACAACCGACATCTAAAGTTAAAATAAATGAGGTATGGGGACTACCCGCACTAACTGGCCACATGAAATGTGGCAACTGTGTAGCCTGTGACTCAACTATTGAAGGTAAAACCTTTTCATTTGGCTCGATCAAGTTTGAAAGAAAACATTTCACTAATTGTAATTCATCAAATGTGGTGTATGCAATCTTTTGCCCATGCATGAAAATATACATAGGTCAAACCGCTCAGAAAATAAAGCTTTGCATTGGGCAGCACAGGAGCAGAATAAGATGCAACACGGAAAACGCTCCCTTGGTGGAACACTTTATGGAAAAGGCACACAATGAAAGAGACTTGACTTGGACAATTATCACACAGATCAAACCACCACCACGTGGTGCGGATGTGTCACAGCTACTAAACAAGAAAGAGCTCCATTGGATATTAAGGACCAACAGTATCCGCATGAGATTCAATCGCCTTGAGGATTGGACGTCCCTCCTCTAACTGAATGTACAAAATGGTTACAAATTACTGTGTCAAAAAAATGTTTTGTCTCTATCCTTGTATAGAAAATATTCTCTCAATGTGATTTTCTGTATCCATTTCTTAATAGCTGAATTGTGATTTTGAATGTATAATTCCAAACAGTTTTTGAAATTTTTCACTGTAATTCACGTCACCACCACCACTATTTCAATATCTCTTATTCACCACTCCAAGATGGCCACCGCGTCTTAGCTATCTGACTGCTATTTCAATATGGCCACCACTTCACTATTTCTCACTCACCACTCCAAGATGGCCACTGCGTCTTAGTTACATGACTGCCATTCCAATATGGCCCCCACACAGTCAGCATTAGTCCCAACTTTATTTTTCCAGACCACATGCTCCTTGCTAGCTTTATAGCCGGTTCTCTTAGTACAGTCTAACAGGGATCCCTACCAGAGATGCCGCGTCCTGCGATTCTGCAACCGGCACCACTGTAAGTATACAATCCCTAACCCGCATAGCCTTGCTCCAGCCCCACTGTCACTTAATTTGAATAATGCCCGTGCTTCCTTTCCCCAGTGAGCCGTGATCTGGACGGTTTCCTTGATAAATACGCGGGATATCCTGATATCGACTCACCACTGATGGTAATTATACTCTGCCCCCTTCTCTCACGCCCAATCTGCCCTGAATTCACTATACTTATGATTGTTAAACTTCTCCATAGGTCTTAATCTTTCTCTACCTGAACTACCTTCCCCGCTTTATGGACCAGCCTTGGTAATACCTTTTTCCTCTAATGCAAATGCGCCGTTTACACCAGATTAATCACTATATAGACAACTGTGTACCCAGCACCGTTAAGTCTTCGCTAATGCACCAGTCAACTTTGACCCTTTCACCTCTATTCTAAATATTGTCTCGCACTGCGCCATATGTAACGATCTGTTTTTTAATTCACCTGGTTCCCCTATTGTTCCCAAATGGAACTTTGGTTTTTAATATCTTCCCGCACTGCGCCGTCTTTTTTTAAACATGGTGATAGCTCCTATTCTATTTTTGGCCGCCTACGCCGAGCACCGATCACATTTCCTAAACACACTTCACTATCCAAATATAGTGACTGCACCATTGCTTAGTGCACAGTATGACATCGTTGTTCTAGCACTAAGCATGCCTGAAAAGAACGGTCCGTTTGGTGCAAACCGTATCACTAATTTTATCCATGTCACTTCTGTTCTAAATTAACATACCTGGCCTCGTATTTACAGTGTTTTTCCCTTCTCTCCCTTATTTTTTCCCAACAAATGTTGTTTTTATGTAGCATGAAAGGCAAATTGTTTATAATTCTAGGACAAACATGATTTATATATTTATCCTGAAGATGATGCCATTTATTTTGTTTTTCGGCATCGAAACGTCGTCGACACAATAGAATCATATGTACTGAATATGCTTGTGAATGCTATGTACAATGGTCACTCAAATTATAATCAAGTCTGTTCACTGATTATAAGTATACAGACCGATTTGCTCGCTGTTGCCTATATTTGTTGTTTTGTCTTGTTCACTGTAGGTCACGGGCTGTGCCCCCTTGACATTACTTTTTGATTTTGTGCATCGCCAAATAAATTCCTGTCCGGCTGGACAAAGGACATAAATACTATTTAGTTTGTGTCTATCCTTATCTTAATCCCCCAACTACTAGGGTCCACTGTTTTTTGTAATAAGTTAACACCCAAGGTCCCTAGTGTATTACCTTCGGGTTCCCTTGTCTCTCATAACTGTACACCCCCCTTCCCAGCATGCCCATACTTCCTCCCTCTTGACTCTGCTTCCCTGTGAGGGGGTGTGACAGCAATGGCAAGATGGCTGACTGTGAAATCCTGGTGTTTGTTTGGCTACAAGTCTGAAGTGAGCCCCTGTGCTTCACACAGCAGCACCCAGTACGGAGTATCTTTTGCTGATATTTCAATGAGGTGTGTGTCAATGCATTGTACCCGGTGAGTTGTGTGGAGTTTGTGTTGAGGGGGGGTGTCTCCCTATGCTGATTAGTATGGTCAGGGCTGTCAGTCCTCCTTCCTACCATGAAACGTGCTTCCATTGTAGGGCGTGCAAGTTGTCTTTCAGGATGTCAGTCAGTGGTGTCCTGCTAATGAATTGCACACAAGCCCTAGCAGGACCTTGTGCTCCCCACAGCAGGACCCAGTGTCAGCCATCTTATCAGTCATTTTCCACTCCCTGTGATGTGGGCATGTTTCTGAGAGGTCTTGATGGGCTAATCAGGAGGGTGTGCATTATCTGTGACGGAAGAGTCCATCTGATCTGTCCTAAGCGAGTTTATGAAGCTTTGTAGTTGTAGCGGATCTTCTTATATTGTTGTCCTGTTATTATACGTGACATTAAATAAGCAAGGGTGGAATAAACTATAGCGGGCTCCCATCGAGCGAAGATCAGGTCTCATACTAAGAAAATCCTTGCGTCTGGCTGCAGTGGCCTTGGCATAATCCTGTGCGAAAAATAGTATTGATCCAGACCAAGTAATTTGTTGAATAGATTTGGCTGCTGACAGTACTTTTAACAGATCGGTGTACTCTAAGAAGTACATGATGACTTCTCTTGGTCGCTGTGAGGGTGAAGCACTAGAAGAAGGACGGCCTAGCCTGTGTGCACGTTGGATGTTGAGCACAGTGTCCTTTGGCATATGGAGCAACTTAGGAAGGAAAGACTTAAAGAAGGTGAGGGGATCCGTACCTTCCACCCCCTCTATCAGCCCATAAATACGTAAATTATTCCTCCTGTTGTGATTTTCGAGATCCTCAACCTGCCTTTGGAGCACAGACTTGAGACTGAAGATGAGTAACGCTGGTATTAGTGTCCCTGAAAAAAGCTACATTTTGCTCCACTGCAGTGAGCCTTGTATCAAGTTGAGACCAGCTGTCAGTGAAGAGTTGCAATTTGGTGTTAGTTTCCTCTACAAAGGGTCTCATTTACTGTAACAACAACTCCATAGAGACAGGGGAAGTTGGTTTAGGCGGAGAGGGAGGGTCCTTTTTTAGATGCTTCATGGTGGATTTTCCTGACGGTACAGGAGGGGGATCCATTGTTGTGTTGAATCCCTCGGGCGAGGGTATCAGAGCATCTTCTAGCTTAGAAAGATTGGTAAAGAGTTTTGAGTTTTTAATAAAGATACACTTTGGCTTTGAGGAAGTAGAAATAGTTCCCCTCAATCTGCCCATGAATCTTGAGGCTGGTTGTAGATGAAGATCCTGAGGACAAAATCATGACTCCTGAGTGAGATATGTAGTAAGTTGAGGAGCAAACTGAGGAGCAAACTAGTCCAGGAAGAAGTATGATATATAGAGGGAAGATACTAACGGAGCTATGCACAGTAAGTAGGTATGACGTCAGTAATCACCCAAAAAGCGTTATGTTTGACAAGCGACGATAAAAAATGCTTCGCAAAATGGCAGCCGCAACCACATTGACTCAGTGATAGCAGAAAGCTGAAGAGAAGCTGTGTTGTCGCGCCGCCTTTAATGCTTGCTAAGGAGGAGTAGCACAGTCATGGCATAAAAGAGAGGCTGCGGCGCGTTCCAAAATGAACCATTATTGCTGCAGTTGAAGAAAGCTGTGCTGCTCGTCCCGTTAGTTGGGAATCAAAATGGCGCAATGCTGCAGCATAGCAAGGAGAATTTACCTTGGAGCTGGAGCTGTCCTGACACGACAGAAAAGGATGCGAAGAATCACATTCTTGGCAGGAGATCTTCTGAGAGTCCTGTCTCTAAGCAGCTTCGCATTCTGGGACAGGGATGCGCAAAACTGGAGCCCTACCCCAAAGCCGACATGTTCCTCAGGCGCCAAGCCACGCCCCCCTCATACTTACATTTACAAGTTAAAACAAAACAGATTTTGAAATCTGAGGCATAACATAAGCCTGGCATTAAGTTAGTCCAATGTACATGAAACTTGAAGCTGCAAGGACCAGTGATGCAACGGTCAGATTGATGAAGAACAAAGTATTTGCATAACTAAGAACCTGCGTGGATTGAAAAGTCTTCAGACTCATTTACTTCCCTCTAGGGTTATCAGAAGACACAATGATTTTAGGTTCTAAAGGGTTGTAGCATGTACAAACCCTATTTTGCGAGTCAGTAACCTATTACTGACTCACAAAATAGGGTTTACGAGTCACTATTAGGAAGGGGCATGCCAAGGGCGTCCCTTCCTAATAGTGAGTTGCAAGGCCATGCATGCAAATGTGGGTGCAAAACAATTGCAGTTTACCACCTACCAGAAGTAGGTGGTAAGCCTGTCACAAACATGATGCTGGTCCCATGGGACCCCTTCCCCTCTGACACTGGCAGTGATTTTTTTTTTTTAAGAGCAGGCAGCAGAAACGTTTTATTTTTATTTTTTAAATGCATCCCATTTTCCTTTCCGGAAAACGAGATGCATTTAACAAAAAAAACTGCTTTATTTAAAAAGCAGTCACAGACATGGTGATCTGCTGATCCCAGCGCGCCACCAATCCTGTGAGTGCTGGCGATTCCCAATGGATCGCAAATTGCAACCTGCCTCATGAATATTGATGAGGAAGGTCATTTGCGACCCCATTGGGAATTGATAAATGCCTCTGAGACCCATTAGTACATTCCGTTTTGCGAGTCGCAAAACATTGCAATTGCAAAACGGAAAGGTCATACATCTGGCCCTTAGAACTTACTGGTCAGCCCAAACCTATGTTTAGAGGGCAACAAGAAGTGCTGAAACAATTTCCAGAGTGAGAATGCTGCCTTCAATGCTACATCATTGCTACATCATTGAACTCCTAGAGATTTTGAGAAATCCAAGTGTCACATAAAGAAGAAGCACAGTACATGAGCCGCACGATTCGGTAAGAGAGCAGTGTGGGTGTGTTTTGTAGCTGGTAATTTGTTTTGGAGCACACTATTGCAACTAAATTAATAAAGCATAATGTGGTAGCGCAGTGACGTTTCCAGACAGCATATTCATAGTTGAAATGGGCAATACATCTTCAATGGTATTCACAGTTCCTGATAAAACATAACACACAAACGATGATGTGTGGTAATTGGATATCAGCAAATATTTGTCATTTGCTCATCACCAAGTAATGAGCCTTGATTTGTTTTGATGCAATTAAAATCTTTGATTCCATCACACTTCAGGTTTACAAAAAAGGGTTTCATTTTTGCTTTCTTACTTACTGATATATTTTAAAATATTTGTACAGTTAATTTATAGGTTTGTAAATTTCGTTGATTGCTAGGATAAATTACATCATACAGTCTTTACATTCACACCAATAAGACTGTCACATAGTTCATTTTAGAAAATCCCCTCACTTTGAATTCAAAGAAAGAAATGTCAAACATATCAATTTCCATGTAAAACTAAAATAGGCAGTGATTGCATTGTAATCAAACTTGTAGAGTGCACCCACATATAATACTTTGTCATGTTAACATGAAGTATTAGAATTTTGATTCGTTATATTAGTAAATGTGATGTATTTAGGCCATTGAATAGTAAATCGAAGAATCAATGTAGAAAGTAAATGCAACTAGCAGAAAACATTAACATGAAGAACTCGTGTTGCGCAACTGTCAATCCTTCATTTAATAAATGTGTTTATTAATGTGTCATTTCTTATGTAGATAGGAATATTAATTGAACGTGTCTTAATTTCATATGCAAATCCTTAACGCTCATATGCCTCTGGATTTAAGACACACCGTTTCTCCATTGGTATAGGACTGCACAGGGGGGATATCAGACTGATTCAAGGAGACGTGCCAGTCCACATGCATATGAAGCCTAATGCAGAATTTCCGAGAACACTCAGTACAACCTGACCCCGGAAATAGTGGCACGGATTACACCTGTGATTGAGTCCATGATTGTGCAGGGCATACTGAAGGAGATCATAGGAATTTCATGAAATTTGCTCATCATGGGATTGCAGAAACCGTGCGGAAAGTACCGCATACTTCAGGACCTTAGGAAAGTGAATAACATTTTGATTCCTTGTTGTCCTGTGGTACCGAATCCATCTGTGATACTATTCCAGATTCCTTGTGAAGTTGCTTGGTTCACAGTGATTGACCTTTACCAGGCATTTTTCTCCATCCCATTGCATGAGGGAAGAAATGTTTATTTGATTTCTATCTGGAAAGTCATGTCTTAACA
The DNA here is from genome assembly GCF_964204655.1 of Triturus cristatus. Taxonomy (NCBI): domain Eukaryota; kingdom Metazoa; phylum Chordata; class Amphibia; order Caudata; family Salamandridae; genus Triturus; species Triturus cristatus. The sequence continues at coordinate 434,410,453 of NC_140588.1, forward strand.
CGGTGTTGTATCCCTCAAGGGTATTCTGAAAATCCATCCATCTTCAATAAGGTCTTGAAGAAGAACCTCGAGAGCATGGTTTTGCCTCAAAATTCAGTGCTAGTCCAGTACATTGAAGACATCCTCATTGCATCTGAGACACAGGAGGCTAGTAGGGATCATACTATTGCCTTAATGAATCACCTGGCTGACAATGGGCATAAGGTGTCTAGGAGCAAACTTCAGTACTTTCTGACTGAAGTTTAGTATCTGGGTCATCAAATTGAGAAAGACAAGAGGAAGGTGCCACCAGAACGAGTGGAGGCGATTATAAAAATGAATCCACCCACTACCCAAAAAGGGTGCGCAGTCAAAATATCGATTTGTTTATATCGACCTACACTAATATACATTTTTTATTATCGTAGGCACACAATATCGATGTCAAGAATATCGGTGACCAGAATCTCTGCCTTAAGGTAAGTAATATCTTTTTTTATATCGAAGTAACTAATAGTAAGTAATATCGTTAGCAAAAATATTGTTGTCAATATCCATAGTTATATTAGTGGTATGTATTTTAGTATGTATTTTATATGTATTTTTAACATTTTTTATAATGTATTTTTATTATTTTTAAATATATGTATTAAATGTTTGGAAATTAGTCCAAAAGAAATTGGTAAATTTAGCGTTTTAGTATCAGAGCGGTTTGTGGGTTTATAGGGAAATAGGGTGGGAAGTAATTTAATTATAATTAATTAATATGCTTTTATTTATTGTTATTGATTATTAACCCCTTCGCCACGGCGCGAATCCAGCCGTGGCGCTGGGGGGGTGCGGGGTGAGCGCGGCGCCACCATGCTCGTGACGGAACCACGCGGTCATGAGTCACGGGCGAGCTGTGCTCATGACGGCGTGGTTCCGTCACGACTCTGCCCACTTGTTACTTCGCCCGCACAGGTGGGGAATCAGTGCCACGTGGGCGGAGCGGCCACAGCATGACAGAACCACATCGTCATGAGCACACGCCGCCCGTTGCTCATGACGGCGTGGTTCCGTCATGCGCATGGAAGGGGTTAATTTATTGTTAACTAATTGTTCATTGGTAATTAATTTTTATTAATTGATTAATTTATAATTATATTAATAATAATTAATGTATCATTATATTTGATTTATTGTTATTGTTAATTAAGTTATTGTAAATGTGGTATTAAATGATAATACATTTTTATTAATTGGTTACTAGATAATTAAATTAATTGTGTTGTTTTATGTGTAGCAGGTTGTGGGTTTATAGGGGAAGTAATTTAATGTTTTTTAAGAATATATAATGATTCAATATTATTGTTTTTTATTATAATTTTATTGTTATTAATTATTAATATGTCATTCATTTTACAAAAAATATTTAATTAATAAATATTTTAATTTAACACCTACGCTATTCTAAATTTTCCACACCGTTACACTCACTGGAGTTGGAATAGTCATTTTAAACCCTACGCTATCCAACACTTTCCCTACTGTTGCACTCACTGGGATGGGAATATTAATTTTTACCCCTACGCTATCCAGTGCTTTCCCTACTGTTGCACTCTCTGGAGTGGGAATAGCAATTGTTACCCCCACGCTATCCAGCGCTTTCCTTACTGTTGCACTCACTGGAGTGGGAATAGTAATTTTTACCCCTATGCTATCCAGCGCTTTCCCTACTGTTGCGCTCTCTGGAGAGGGAATAGTCATTATTACCTCTCCGCTATACAACACTTTCCCTACTGTTGCACTCACTGGAGTGGGAATAGTAATTTTTACCACTATGCTATCCAACACTTTCCCTACTGTTGCACTCCCTGGAGTGGGAATAATAATTTTAACCCCTACACTATCCAACACTTTCCCTACTGTTTCACTCACTGGAGTGGGAATAGTAATTTTTACCTCTACGCTATCCAACACTTTCCCAACGGTTGCAATCACTGCAGTGTGAATAGTAATTTTTACACCCAGGCTATCCAACACTTTCCCTACTGTTGCACTGTTTGGAGTTGGAATAGTAATTTTATTCCCTCCTCTATCTAATATTTTTTGTAATTGTTTAGTTAATGTAGTATATAATTAATTTTAAAAAGATTAAAAATAATTTACATTTTTTTAATTTGTTTTATGTGTATAGATGTATTTATAATGTATAGGATATTTTTTAACAATGTATAAGTTATCAAAATAAACATTACAAATATTGATAAGTAAGTGTATATCTTATCTATGATATGTATATGTTTAATTTATTTTTACTTTATATATATATATTACTTATAATTGTTAAACATTTTGAAATATTTTTAACTATGTTTATTCTTAATTATATGTATTATTTACTTTATTTCACATTATATTTTTTAAAAAGATATTTTGAACAACGACATTTTTTTCCCGATTTTTTGTACTTACCATAATGTAGATAGGATGTCGATATTCTTGACTTTGATATTCTTGTGTCGATATTTCTGTAGGTCGATATTCTGACCTTTTATATTCTGTCAGTAATTCCCCAAAATGAGGTCAGAATGTTTTTGGGAATGGTTGGCTACTGCCGACAATGGATCCTGAATTTCTCTTTGATTTCAAAACCTTTGCAGATGCTGACCCACAAGGATGTGAGTGATCCAGTACCTTGGGATAGCGATTGCTTACTTGAATTTTGGAGCTGAGAGAGTGCCTGTGTCATGCTCCAGCTTTAGGAATGCCTGATTATAACAAAGCGTTTTCGCTGTTCTGTCATGAGAAGGAAGTTTGCGCTCTTTCTGTACTCACCCATATACATGGAGGTGCTCATAGACCAGTGGGCTATTTCTCAGCTAAATTAGACCCTGTAGCTTCAGCGTTACCCAGATGTCTCAAACCCGTTGCTACAACTGGTGTCAGAATCGGAAAATGTGAAAGCATTGTGATGGGTCGTCCACTTACTGTATAAGTACCATACTCATTTGAACTCCTGATAACGAGGACCAAAACACAGCATTTAACTAATAACAGGTTGACAGCATAAGAACACGTGCTGCTTGCAGCAGAAAACATAACCTTAAAGCACTGTTCTGTGTTAAGCACAGCTACCTTGTTAACTGTTCCAAGTGCTGATGGTGAAAATTGTGAAGACCATGACTGTTTGGATGTTACTGTGTTTTGCACCAAGCCAAGACGTGTCATTATCGATGGGCCATTGCCAGAGCTTGAACAAGTCATTTTTGTTTATGGTTCATGCCTAAGAGAAAATTATATTAAACTACTATGAGAGCAGCGTAGGTTGTCTGTACCATCTCTGGAGTTGTGGAAGCTGATTGTCTATAGGAGGTACACTCCGCACAGGGGACCGAGCGAATTGCCTTGACCCATGCATGCCTTGTCTCTGAGCAGATCAGAGTGACCATCTACACCAATAGTCACCACGGTTTCAGTGTGTTTCGTGACTTTGGACAGCTCTGGTTGCAGAGAGGGTTCCTAACATCATCAGGATCTCCCATTAGGAATGGGGAACATGTCAGACAACTGTTGGAAGCATTGCAGTTACCAAAGGAAGTGTGCTCCTCATATGAAGGAAGATGATTTTGTCACTCCTTGAAACTGCTATGCGGATGAAGTTGCTTGTTTTTGTTCCACACAGCATGCATTTTTAATCGGGTTTATGTTGTCAAGAGTACAGAGAAGACCGAAATCAGCATGATGCTAGCTGTTGCAGACACATGGGATGAAGTTAGGCATTTACAAATGGATGCAACAGATCAGGAACAAGCAGGTTGGATCAGAGCAGGCTGTGAGAAGGGAGTAGATGACATATGGGTTTCAACTGATGGGAGGGCAGTGTTGCCGGATTGTTTGTTAAACCCAATTGCGAGGCAGATTCATGACGCAGCTCACATAGGAAGAGATGCAATGGTGAGATTGTTCAGGGAGACTTGGTTATCTGTGTATTACGTGTCAACAGAGGAATTCTGGGAAGAAACCTGTGGTTACCTTGAACCACATTGGGAGTTCAGGGTTGTCCTTTGAATCGGATCCAATTGGACTTTGTTGAAATGCCTCTATGTGATAGAATTATATACATTTTGGTTGTTGTGTGCATCTTTTCTTGGTGGGTGGAAGCTTATCCAACTATAATGTGTGACAGTCTCACAGTAGCAAACTTATTGTTGAGGGAGCTTATTCCTCATTTTGGATTTACAGCTACATTGGAGTCGGATAGAGGAACGCACTTCCACCGCAAGATCCTGCAGCTGTTGTGCACTACCTTGAGTGAGGACCTGAGACAGCCTTGAAGTTACAGGTTAGAGGCATCAGGCATTGTGGAGCAGATCAATGGGACATTAAAGGCAAGGTTGGCAAAAGTGTGTGTTTCAACATCTTTGAAATGCCTTTGATGTGTTGCCCTAGGTCCTAATGAGCTTGCGCAGCATCCCTGATAGGAAAACTGGGCTATCTCGGCACAAGATCCTGATGGGAAGAACTATGCGCTTACCTGCAGTAACAGCTACAGCTTTGGTAAACATATCAGAAGACTTGGCACCAGATGTATGACCCGCCAATTAGCGTGTCGCAAATTGCGTAGAATTTGCGACTCACAATTTGCAAATTGCTAATTGGGATGCACAACAGTGTCTGAGTCACTATTTGCGATTCCCAATGGGGTGGCAAATTGCATGCTTCATGCATATTAATGAGGCTGTCACAATTTGTGACCCCATTGGGAATGGCTGGCACTCCCAGGGATGGTGGCCTGCTGGGGTCAGCAGACCTCCATTTCTGGGACTGCTTTTAAATAAATCAGTTGTTTTTCTTTTTTAAATACAGCCCGTTTTCCTTAACGGAAAACAGGATGCATTTAAAAACTAAAAATGAAACTTTTCAGTTTCATTTTTTTTAAGGGCAGGCAGTGGTCCCTCGGACCCTGCCTGCCCTTAAAAAATATTTGTGCATGCATTCACAAATGGGAAGGGGTCCCCTTCCCATTTTAGAGTGCTTTACCACCCTTCTGAGAAGTGTGGTAAACTGTGAGTGTTTTGTGACTGCAATTGCAAAACATTCTTACATAGCTTAAGGAGTCGCTATTAGGAAGGGACGCCATTTGGAATGCCCCTTCCTAATAGCAAGTCGCTAATCCTATTTTGGGAGTCGTAAATTGATTTGAGACTCACAAAATAGGATTTGTACGTGGGCCACAGGTTTTTTGCGGGTGCAAACGGGTCTAAAACCCATATGCGCATGCAAAAAACCTTTGTATATCTGGCCCTTGATCCTTGACTACTGTAAGAGATTGGCTGATGTGGTTGGTTTCATCAGGTTTGAACACCAACTGCACCGACATCGAAAGAAATCTGCCACGATCTGAGCCCAGGAGATCGGGTGCTTGTCCAAAAGCACGTAAGAAAGAACTGTCTTGACGCACGGTGGCATGGACCATATCAGGTGATATTGGAGATGAATACTGCTGTGAAGTGTGGAGGAGTGCCGAACTGGATACACGCTTCACATACCTGATGAGTCTCAGGGCCCTCTGATTAAACAGCTCCTCTCCCAGAAGAAATTCCCAGCATGGTTGCAAGGATCACCAGAGGTGGCAAGCCAAGCTGTGGGGGTTCCTGAAGAGGCTGGATACCCACCAGGTTAAGCTGAGGAGGGTCAAGCTACACAAGAGCCAGGTATAGAGTCTGAGGTTTACGGTAACATTGGGAGTGGTATAGAATCTGACTCAGCAGATGAGACTGCAGAAGTCGGTCCTGTGCAATCAAGGAAGAAAGGGGTCACAAATGAGCCATGGCCTTCTGACAAAAAACTCACACCAATAAGTGAATCATCTGAGTCGAATCTGAGTGAGTTTGAACTAGTCCCAGGAAGTATAAGGAAATCAAGGAGAAAAAGAGTGCTGTGTGAAATATACTCCTCTCTCAAGTGTACTTACCTAGCTACAAATGCCGGGGAGATTGAGGTCCGGGACTTCGATACTGATTGTCAAGATCCTGCTGAGAGTTCCTGGAATAGAGGCTAAGGCAATATTGCCATTGACTTTGCTTTAGCTCCCAAGGTTGAGTGGTTTATAGACTCTGATTCCTGAAAATATCGAATTCACAAGCTTTGGAAGTCAACCACCTCCTCAGGAGATTGCAGCTTTCAGAGCTGAACAGTTACAGCGAGTCATTGATGAGATTGTCTTTGATCTCATAAGGGATGTAAACTGAAGCTTTGAACTGTAATAAAAAACTTGCTTGAAAGAAGATAACCTAGGCCCAAGTGGAATAAAAATAAAAATAGGGACCTTTCCTTTAGAAGAAGAAAGAGGGTTAAGGAAGTCTTCCAAGCTGTGTAAATATTGTGCTAAGACTGTTATGAAAACTTTCTAAGATCCAAAAAGAAGTTGCTTGAAGACTTTGTTGCTAGTACACCAGAGGCAGAGAAAAAAGACTCTGTGTGTTGATCCTCTTACCGCTACAATATGAGACACTTTGAAAATGGAGTTTGGAAATTCGATTTGAAGGCACAAATGTATTATAGGTACACTTATTGTAGGAGTAATATAGTGATAGCCGTAGTCATTACTGAGTCTATTTTAAGAGTACAAAAAGCTGAGGTACAAGGAGTGGGGGTACATAGAACATCAACACCTACCACTGCTGCCTCAAAGAGGGTACATTAAGATCTAATAGAGGCTTAATAGAGCAAACTAGTTGCTTTTTGCATGTAGATTTGTCTAAAGCTGATTACACGCTAAATGCTTAAGCGAAGTTGCTGTACGAATATGTGAATGCTATGGATGTGATAGAGTGTATGCAATTGCCTGCTTGAGTCAAGAAGGGTATTACGTATCATCACCTGCCCTTGACCAATTTTATTATTTGAAGTTCGCTCCTTAGCATGTTTCATGGAAAGGGTCATTACGAGTACTATTTCTCAAATTATGATTTGGTACTCTCAGAAATTCCAGTCTACAAACATCTGAAGAAATATGATTATTACAAGCAAGAAGAGAGAATAGGAAAGTATTTTGTACCCACAGTAACAATAAACACTGCCTATGCACATAGATGCAACTTAACATGCACATTAATAGACAAAGAAAAGAAATGTGTAGATCAAATAGAGGATAAACATAGAGGCCTAACCGTTAAGCTTGATAATAGGCAAGGAAACTTAGAATGGACCAAGGAGGAGCCCACAAGGCTAAGGGAAGCTATGGTCCTATAGCTCTACATTGGGAAACAACAAGGTAAGCTTTGCATTCGACAGGTACAGACCCATTATGACACTATTTTTGGGGGACCGAGTGTGTGTGATCACATCTTTCTAAAAGATGCTTCACTCGAAGAAGTTCCTATAAGAAGCAGTTCATGTAGTTCCAGAAGTATATTTTGTGTGTGAAGAATGCATTCGTTCGGCTTCCAAACAATTGGTATGGTACTTGTTATGCGGCTATTGTGTTTCCAAAGATATACCATGTGGAGGATTTGGAGAGTTTGGAGGGAAAGTCGAGCTATAGGGAGAAATATGGACTGAGTGCTGGTGTGATTGTGGGAGACATTTTTGGAGTGATTATACCCAGTTTGGGTGAGGTGTTGAATGACATTAAGATTAGAAGGTTGTCTAGCATTCTGGATAAGTTGTCGGTTAACACAGCTCAGTCATTGCTCTTAGATGAGAGATGGTTTTGATAAGCGTGATGGTAATGCAGAACTGCCTTGCTTTAGATGTATTATTGTCAAAAGAGGGCAGAGTCTGTCGGATGCTGAAAGCCCAACAGTGCTGCACTTACATTCCTGGCAAAAGTAAATATCATAGGGGATATACATCACTGAGATACATCATGAGATACATGACTTTGCAACCAAGAGAGTTTGGGATAAGATTGGAAAAGGATTTGGAGGAGTTGGAAGTTGGTTTGCTAACGTAGGCAAGGGAATTCTTGGATATATCTTAAAGCCAATAATAATTGTTGTGGGCTGTGTTATCATCTTGTTAGGTATGATAAGAGTATACAAATGGCACAAGTCAAGGCAATTGGAAGATTCCTTTAGGGAGAGAGAAAGCAAAGTGGAAAGACTGCTGGACAGTCATTATGAGAATCTTAAGTGTTTGAAGGAGTTCAGACAGAGGAGACTAGATACGACATCTGTTTAGATTGGTCTACTCTACAGGAATAAAGGGTTTTGTGATGACACATGTCATCAGAGGGGGGACTGACGAAGCGGAAATTTCATTTTATGTGTAGGGGTGCATTATAATCACACATGTAGAGCGCACCCACATATAATCCTTTGTTAACATGAAGTTTTGGAATTTTGGATTGTAATAACAGGGAATGTGATGCATTTAGGCCATTGAATAGTAACTCGAAGAATCAATGTAGAAAGTAAATGTAACTAGCAGATAACATTAATGTGAAGAACTTGTGTTGTGCAACTGACAATTCTTCACTTATTAAACGTGTTTATTAATGTGGCATTTTTCATGTAGATAGGAATATTTATTGAATGTGTCTTAATATCTTATGCAAATTCATAAAGATCATATGCTATTTTCTTATGTTATCTGAATCTTGTAGGCCTGACTTGCAATTTCCCGTAAAGCTTTTGCTTTAGAATTAACAGTTTGAATTTCATGTGTGCTGTGGATTTCGTTCTTTCTTTCTGTTTTGAGTTGCAGGTGGAAGAAGCGACCTTGTTAGCTATATTAATGTCTTTGTTTTATTAGTTGGGCAATGAGAGACGGAGATACATTAGGAGCCTAAGCCGATAAGGGAAGTTGTTGGATTTTCACACCGGGGAAGGCCTGGAAATCAAAGTCAACATGTTGCAGTTCAGGATCATCGCTATCCCGTGGAAAGTCACCTATTAGATTATGTTCTGATTGGATGGTGTGACCTGCAAGGGCTCTTGGGACAAAATACCTGCAATAATGTGATGCTAGAGTAGGGAATGTGCCCACTCCTTCTCTGCCTTGGAAGAGAGAACATCTTAGAACAAGCTCTGTCTCGATAGCTTTATGCTATCCGACCCATCAACAGTTGAGAGACTTCTTAGGAAGACTCCACATGCTGACACCTTTTATTCCTTTTCCTGAGAATGCTTGAGTAGGGATGTCATGTTACTGTTCGTGTAGTGATAGATGCTGTATTTTAATCAACCCTCAATGCAGGGAAATTTGGACTCATCATGCTTTTTGGTCCTATGCATCCTATTTCTTGAGCTAATTGTTTTGTGTATGTTGCACCGCCTCAACTTTATTCTCAGATTTGGCTTTATCCTGATTCCCATGTTTTTCTACACTCTCGTCTTGAGGTGTCCTTATGTTCAGTTATTTTTGGCTATGTAATAAATTAACTAACCTTACATAGTTGTCTGTGGTTTATATGTATCCAGAGAAATCCCTGTTCAATTGACTGACATTAATAATGACTTTCTCCTCTCTATGCTTATATGCTGCTAAAAAGAACCATTGGATTGTATTGCTAGAACAGGCTCAGAAGTTATTGGCCCGGCAATTTCAAGAGCAATTTGTCATGGCATATAGTCAGATATTTGACCTTGGTCTCTGAATGGACAACAAATGTGACGAAATAAAAACCAATCTCTGAACACCAAAATGTTTATTTTGGCAGTGCTGCAGCTCCCCCACCTCCACACCCCTACGTCAGGTGCCTTTGTAGGCAACTGTGAAATGAAGGGAAATATGTTTGACAACTTAAACACACACAGAAAGGCCTTTCCTCCCGATGTAGGAAACACATGTCAAAGGACCAAACATGCAGCAAATCACTTCAAAGAAGACCTCCTCTTAGACATCCTGGCACCACATTCCAATGTATAGAAAACAGATAGGTGACAAAGAGGGGTGTATTTGTCTTTTGATTGGAGAGGGCTGTCCTTGATGAGCATGGTTGGACTTGGAATTGGGAGCAATTGGGAGCAAAACGTTTCAGAGCTTCTCTCCTTCCATCTTAAAATAAAACAACTAAGAATAGTGCTTTATGAAAGTTCTACAAAATCTACCTTGTGACAGACGGGAATTCCCTGTTTTTAAAAGTGTAAGGCAGGACACCAGTTACCATTTTAAATAAAGGTTCACATCTCAGAGACGTCTGTACACTATTGGAGCTGGCAAGGTAAGAAGAGGAAAAAGACTGAAGTTTATGAACCACTTTCTCTGCACGTGGAAGGGTGTCACCTGAATCCCCCTTCTCTTTGCCTCCAAGCATCTGAAGGTTGTTCTCTGGATCTGAGAATCTGATCTCATGCTGATTCATAGGAGGCTTGGATATATTTTCAGGAGTTGTGGCTGTAGTCTAGTTGGAAAATGGGAAAAAACGTGTTAAACACCTCAAGTCATGGTTAGGTGCTTAGGTAAACATCCCTTGAGAATTCAAGGAGAACTAGAATGGTAGAACTGAAATAACTTTTCCTGAAATTTCTGAGTTTGGACATTTGGACAATATATTTCTTAAAATGTTTCCTAAAACAGGAACTGTTTGTAACCGGTGTCATGTTTCCATTTTCAAAAACCTTTTTTTATCAACACAAACTATATTTACTATTATCTTTAATATCTGCCTCTCAATATCAGATTTCCTTCATTTGTATGCCGTTTTAGTAATTAAAGTATGTTCTTGTTAACAAACTAGGTTTATTTATCACACACATACCTGTTTTTATTGCTGTTGTTCATAATTCACATGCATTTTAGGGAGGCCTATGCTCTAGCACCAACTTAACAAGGCTAAATGACAGACACCTCCTTTTAATTTTGGGTGATAGATTGTTGTGGGAGGTGAGCTGCATTCCAAACTAAGGACCCAATTAGGATGTCAGGCAGATTGCCATCAACAGGCCCTCGGAAGTAGTCCGTCCGACATCCAGGATAGCTGGGATAGCAGTGTGACCGCCGCATTATCATGCAATTGGCTAGAGCGCAGTGGTCAAAGGGACTGACTGATGCCTCCGACAGGCTCGAGGAGCGCGTCAGAGCATCGGTCCAACCATAATCCATGGAATGGGGGCACTGCTGTAAGGATTACAATGTCCCTTTCCCTCTGCCTTTACATGGCAGTTCAACCTCCATGTAAAGGCAGACAGAAAGGTACTTTGGGCACCCCTAGAAGGGCCCTGTTCCCTGTGGGCCTCCACTATTGGGCCGGGGGAACATGTGGTGCCCCCCAAACATCCAGCAGATGCTGCAGCACGCCTACTTGACCTTGGACGGAGTTCAGCAGGCAGCACTTAGACCTTTTACAGAGTTTCTTTATTTAAGCATATTGTTTGTATTCAAAGAGAGTGTGAACCAACAGCAAGCATCCAAAAACTATTTATTTTTTAAAATATACATACATTGTGATATCAAGCAGATCTAGATTTGCTTTGTTTTTTTGCATATTGAGGACCATTTATAATTTAGGCACTCATAGATTTCTTATCACATAAATGCATAAAAAGCCATGTGCTAGCTTCCTTTTTAAATATCAAATACGGCTTTTAGCCTATTAGTGACAAAGTGTGATGGAAACAAAGATTTTCAATAAGATGATAACAATCTTACATTAAGCTATCTATACCTGGCTGTTATTTGCATTTTTTATCCCTCTTTTACATGCATATTTTCTGTTGCTATTGATAGAATGACAGAACTGCAGGCCCACATGTGAATATTTATGCCAGTTTAGAGGAATGCCAGCTGTTACTTTGCAGTTAATTTGCAGTTAATTCCATGGGGAGTCATTACATCGTGGTCAACTTTATTTACATCAGTTGTTTGCATCTAGAGTTCTTGGGGAAGTTAAGTCAAATTTTTTAATCCGGGGTGATTCGTCAAGTGGGGCCGAGATAAAGGGGAAGTCCCAAAACACTTTTTCTCCATGTTAATATCAATAGGAAACTGTTGACACAGCTACAGCCACGCTTTATTTTCTTTAATCCCCCAGGTGGGCTAGATCTCAGGGGCAATAATTAAAATGGATGCAGTGGATCACACGGGCCCCCACAGCCCCGGGGACTGTCTCTTCCATGGGGCTTTATTTTCTAAATAAATGCAGGGGGGCTCTTGCCCCCCCACACAGGGGACCGCCACCTCCCCAGGGCTAATTATGTTAAATGCAGGGGGGCCATACAGCCCCTCCACATCCCCAGGGACCAACACCTCCCTGGAGTTAATTTCAAAAGATGCTTGGGGGCTCCAGCCCCCCCACACAGCCACAGAGACCACCACCTCCCGGGGCTTAAATATTGTTGGAGGGGGCCGCGGAGCCTCCCTCATGGAGCCGTAACTGGCCCTGGGAACCGCCATCTCCCAGGGCCAACTCCAACAATGTCCCTGGGTACCCACCCCCGGGACATTGCAGTTTGCTATCAGATGGTGGGAGCACTGCTCCCGCCATCCCATAGCAAACAGTATGCTCACTGTGAACAAGCAAGAGCAGTTTGCTCTCACATGATCAAAGTGAGCACACTTTGCTTTTTACCCTCAGGGAGCTGCTGACATGCCAACTCCTGCAGAAGGTGGGAGCCAGATGGTCTGCAGGGACCTTTATGCTCCCCTGTGGTCCCCAAACAGCTGGCCATACCCAGGGCCAGACTGGCTACCGGGCCTTTCTAACTAAACAATGGAAAACCAAATGGTTTTAAAGAATGCTTTAAAACCATTTGTTTTGCTTTGTTTATTTAGAAGCACATTCAGGTCCCCATCAACAAAATTAGCCCCCACTGCAGTGAAATAAGCCCCCAGTTTGGCAGCCCACCAAAACCCCTGATAGCCAGGCCGGCCTTGGCCATACCCCAGGAGGTGGGTTCTCCGGGGCTGAAAATGGTCCGGGAGGGAGGTGGGCCGCATGGCCCCCCTCTTTTAAATAAAAAGAAATAATTAAAAATGTAATGGCCTGGCCCTGGGAAATGGGGTCCCTGGGCCGAAAATGGCACAGGAAGGGGGCTGCTGAACCTCCCTTGACAGTGAATATAAAGAAATGGCCATGCCCCAGGGGATGGGCTCCTGGAGCGTTCTTGGTTGGGGGATGAAGTCTCCTTCGATGCTAAGGGTCCTTAGGGGCCAACTAGCCCATCTGTTACCTCCAGTAAACCCCACACAGTGGGATTGCGGAGAGTTGGTCGGAGGCCATGCCCCTTTTTACACCACTCTGCAAACACACCTCTTGGCGCACTGCTGGTGGGGGGATGAGGTCCCCTTGTGTCCTGAGGACTTCAGGACAAAAGTGGACTTCATCTCCCAAGCAGCAGTGCTCCAGGAGGCAAGTTTGCAGAGTGGTGGAGAAAAGGAGCGTGGCCTCTGACCGCCTCTCACTCAGCAATCGAGCTGTGCGGGGCATACTGGAGTGTGTGTGTATATATATGTAATGTGTATATATATATATATATATATATATATATATATATATATGTATATATATATGTATTTATAGAGCGCAAACGTGACCCGTTAGGTTATCAGAGCGCTATACAGAGATAACAAGCTGAACACAAAGATTAGGAGCAACCGATCACAAATACACTTGAGGAAGAGCATACAGACAGGAGCAAGGGAGGACTACACAAATCAGACCCAATAGAGTTACAGAGAGGTACGAATTATGCCCTATGCTAAACATTCTCCATAATACAAAATTTGTGTAAGTTTCATCTCCGAAGTCTAGTGAGGCTTAAAATGGGTGGTGTTCATATAAGGAGCAGTAAAGTGTCACTAAGACGCTGATTCCGTAAGTGCTCTGAGAGAGGTTATGGGAGGAATTTGCCCATTAGAAAAGACTTAGGGGTCTATTAGTATGCCGGACGGATCGTCATCGCACGCATGGCTGCCATATTATGATGGCGGAGGGTACCGCGGCGGACGGGAAGACTGTCCGCCGCTTTTCCGCCCAGTCGACGAGTCGACGGTGCGGAAAAGGGTTGCATATGGTGGCGGTGTCTGTTAGACACCGCCATCCATATTACAACAACAGCTGGAAGCAGCATTTGCCACGGAAACGCATGCGGTCTTCTCAGTTGGGGGCCTGTTGCGGGCCCCCAGGGTGTTTGGGGTTGCGGGGTGCACATGGGGGGTACCTATGGTACCCCCCTGCATTTGCAGGCACAACATGGCAGGCACCAAGCGGTGCCTGCAACGTTGTGCATGGAAATGCACAGGGTGTATCCACAGCATTGTGGCAGGCGGTGCTGTTAGCACCGCCCGCCACAATGTTGTGGATGGGGGATGCCACCGCCACCGTGGCGGTAGCATCCTAATTGCCGGTGCAGGACCGCCGCACCACTGGCAGCCGGTCTTTTGAAGATTGGCGGCAGCGAGTTCCAGATTCTAGGTGTGGCCACAGAGAAAGCTCTGTTGTAGGTTTTCTTCTTCTGAAAGAAGGGTGGTTTCAGCGTAAGATCCCTGGCGCTCCGGGAGTGCCTGCCTCCTCCGGATACCTCAAATTTATGAGCAAGATATGAAGGTGCCTTAGAGTGTAGCGCTTTGTGTTTGATACAGGCCAGTTTGAGTTGGATTTAGTACCATCAGGTGTGGTGAGATGTGGTTGAATTTTTTTGAACCTGTTAAAAGTATTGCAGCTGCGTTGAGACAGGCTTTTTTACGGGAGCCCTTGAGATCTTGGGCAGACCAGAGAGTGCTGCACATTTGTCTTCGATCCTTTGGTTTAACTAATGCCTGAACTGCCATTTTGAGGTGAGATATATCGAGGAATGGTTTTAGCTTTCTAAGGTAGCTGAGGTGAAACCTGGTGTTTTTGGCCAGTGTATTTGAGCACATTGAGTTTGAGGTGGTTGCTAGCTAGCCATTGCACAGTCAGCTTTAGAGCCTCGTTCATTGTTTTGATCTCTTCTGGGGATGAAACTTTGATGTAAATTTGTGTGTCATCTGCATATAAATGGAAAGAGATGTTGGCGTTGCACAGAATTTCAGTTAAAGGTTCCAGACAGAGGTTAAAGAGAGCTGGGGAGGGAGTTGAGCCTTGCAGGACTCCAATCATAATCGGGAAAGGAGAGGGTAGATTTCCATTAACTAAGAGTGCAGTTCAATTAGAAGGATTTAAACCATTCAAGAACGGTTCCCCCTAAACCCATCCTGTTTTCGAACCGATTAAGTAATTCTCGTGGTTAACTGTGTCGAATGCAGATGAAAGTTCCAGAACAATTAAGAGATGCGTTTTGCCATGGTCTAGGGCTTGAAGGGCGTCATCCACTATATGGAGAATAGGCCTGGGCAGTAAATTCCGTTCTGCTTGTGGAATTTGCGGAATTTGGGTAATTTCGCGTTCCGCGGAGAACACATAATTTCCCGCAATTTTTTACCGTTTCGCAGAGCTTAGCGTAGCGCGAATACGCAAATTCCGCCCACCCCCAACATTGGAGAATAGTAGTTTCAGTACTGTGATCTGCCATGAAACCAGATTGGCAATCGTCCAGCAGGTTGAATATGCCGATGTGTTGGCTGAGTTTTTGTTGCACACATTTCTCGAGAACTTTCGCTAGTAAAGGAATATTAGATATGGGTCTGAAATTGTCCGATTCATCAGGGTCCAGTGTGGGTTTTTTAGACTGGGGATGACCTGACCAGTTCTTAGAGAGTCGGGCATGGAACCTTGCATTAGAGAGGCGTCGATTATTGCTGTCCAGATAGGTAGGATAAATTGGTTGGTTGTGGATAAACAATTGGAGGGGAGCGGGTCATTTAATTGGTTATTTGGTTTTATGAACGATAGAATATTTGAGAAGTTGTGGTCATAATATAGATTGAAAGAGGTCAAGTGGGTTTCATTTTTGGGTGCTGTCTGAGGGGTGTGTGTTGATACGTTAATTTGTGCTGTCGATCGATGAGACTGGATGACAGCGGCAGAATTCAGCTGATTTCCCAATGAGTCAATTTGGCTTAGAATAAGGATGAGAACTCATCACAGGTTTTTAGTAATTCTATTGCTTCTTTAGAGGATTTGGCCAGTTTGTTTGATTGTTGTTTTACCATTTCAAAGAGCTTGTGAAGTCTGTTCTTAGCGTTCTCTAGTTCCACTCTAAAGAATTTTTTTTAGCTTTGAGCATGCTTTTGTTGTATACATTCCTGGTCTTTCTAAGAGGTTTTGGCTGGGGGGAAGAGGGGTGTTGTCTTTATTTTAGTTCCGTTAGTTGCAGATTTCTCCTTTTGTTGTTTAGGGACCCATTAACCCCTTGAGTGCCCCGCCCTTTCCACGCCCTGTGCCGGGCGTTTCATTAGCGTGCGGGGCTC
Organism: Triturus cristatus; assembly: GCF_964204655.1. NCBI lineage: Eukaryota > Metazoa > Chordata > Amphibia > Caudata > Salamandridae > Triturus > Triturus cristatus. Next base: position 434,426,692 of record NC_140588.1, read on the forward strand.
ATGACGAGATAGTCTCGTCATGGGCACAGCGCAACCGCGGCCCATGACGAGACCATCTCGTCATGGGCACTCAAGAGGTTAAACCAGAGATTTTTGTCTTTAACCTGAATTCTGTTCAGGGGCTAGAGACTCGATTATGTCAGAAATTGCTGCAATGTAATGCTCAGTAAGATCACTGATATTTGATAGCTTGGGGGGAGGGGGGAGATCCTTTACCCAACTTGCTGCCAGTTCCTCGAAGTCTAAGCTTTTTGTGTCCCTAAGCCATTGTTTTGGTTTCACTGGTTGCACTGGTCTTTTCTTAAGTGCAAGTGGAATGTAATAGTGTGCTGGTCTGACCAATCGCACAGAGCAATCAAGGTTAGCCTGACTGCGTTTTCCTTCGAGATAGTCCAATTGAATGTAGAGCCTTTCATGTGAGTTGGCAGAATGCAGGCTTGAGTAAGTGTTTGGTCAGCTAGGAAACCTTTAAAGATATTGACCTGATTGTCATTAAGGTTGTTCCAATGAAGGTCAAAGTCCCCAAGGAATATATAATTGGGGTGGGGGGTGACATTTGCTGTGATGATTTCCATGAGGTGGTCGATGAACGGGTCATTCTTACCCGGAGGGAGGTAGAAGGCATGCAGCTTACACAATTGGTTAGGGTCGCTGCTTATGGACAGTGCGAGGTATTCGCAAAAGTCAAGAGGATCAGAGTGAAGTTGGATAATGGTGAGATCGGAGCGGTGTATGCAAGTGATACCTCCCCCTTTTTTTATTTCTCTGTCTAGCCTTACGATGTTGTAGTTTGAAGGAACCAACAAATCCATGCAGGGTGATGAAGCTTCGTTGAGCCAAGATTCAGTTAGGATTGCCACATCTACAGCTTTATTTAAGATCTCAGAGGCATCCTTCATTGCTGATCAGCAAGTAAGTGGAAGACCAGAGAGCGGTGACACAGAATTTCCTGGGGTTGGTTTAGGAGTTGAGGTGGGTAGGGGTACTTGTTTTAAGTTGTTGCTGTTTACCCCTCTGTTTCTGAATGGGGAAGTTATATTTGTGCTGCTTGTGATCATATGGATTTTGTTTCCGTCTTTCTTGTCAGCGCAACAGGAAGAGGCACGTGTTGACTCATAGGATAGTAGAAGAGCTAGGATTAGTAGTTAAGTTGTATGCGTGGACGATATTGTCTATTTGCCAGCGACAATGGTCGATGGTTTGGCTTGTTTTGAATGTTGAGGTCTGATTTTTAAATGCGTTTGATTCTGGAGAGTAGTCGCAAGGTGTAAGATGCTCTTCAGTTCGAGAATAGTGTTATGGATGCTCTGAGATATGCTGACTGTTTGTTGATTCAGAAATTCTACATCCGTTAGTGTAGGGTGTGATAGAGGAGATGGGTCCCAGGGATAAGGGCTTGGTTTGCTATTGCCCTCTGGGATCCTGGTAGAGGTGACGGATTTTGAATTCCCTGTGTTTGTTTTTCTGTTTTCTAGAGGTGAGCACCAGAACGAGAAGAGGCCTTGTGGTGATCATCAACGGGCTTTGTTTGACCTGTATGGATGTGGGACGGGGATGATGAATGGGGGATGAGGTTGCAGGAGTTACATTGTTGAGAGGTTGAGAAAGCAGGGTGGGCAGTACTCTAATAGACTTAGGGAGATGCTGCTCTGTGCACTGTACTGTAAGGAGTGCCAGTCTTCTCTAAGGCAGAGGGCGTTAAGGAGCCTAAGGAGGTAGCTTCTGCCATGGTAGCTGTAAGTGGACAGTAATTACCCCAAGAGGTTAACTTAGGACTGGAGTGGATACTGCTCCAATGAGTGTTAGATTGAGAAAGAGGGTTTTGGGGGTGTATTTAAGGAATGTAGCCAAGCACCTGCTCTTTTAGGGTGGTGAAGTGGTCATCAAATGTATTTAGATCCTTGTTTGCTGCTTGGATCAGAACAGTGCCATTTTTATAAATTGTTATATTAAGGTCAGCTCTTAAGTTTTGTTATGGAGCGATCAGTAATTTGTTTCCATCCGGAATGTTTTTAGTTTCAAGAAAGTTTAATGGGTTTAATATGGCTGCTCACCATATTGCTATTTTCCTAGTGTAAAATATTTGGTCATTTCAATGATGCCCTTTCCCATGTTGTAGTAATGGTCGGAGATCAGAGTGTCTGGTTGACTTCTAAGAAGATTGTGTTTGAAGGTTTTTGAGGCAGTCTTGGATAGGTTGGGGGGTATGTGATAGTGTAGGAGTTTGATCCTGCTGGTTTCAGGCACAAACCTGCCATACTGGTGAGAGATGGAGTGCAGTTTAAGCAGAATAGAAGTTTCTTATTCTTGATCTGTGGCAGGGCTGTCGAATTGCAATGATGTTGGAGTTGGTGCATTAATCAGAGAGTAAAAGTAGGGGTTATGTGGCTGCGATTCTACACATTCCCTATCCAGTGTTGCAGGAAGTTTCAGCGAGGTCACTTCATTGTGTGGGGTAAGCTCAGAGGTATAGAGGGAAAAAAAAACCTCTAGGATTCAAGGTAATAGGCCCAGGACTTTTCAAAATGGCCACTTCATAGTAATATATATATATAGTTATGTACACATAAAAACAGGTCAAACCTGCAATACGTTTTTGGTTAAAAAGTGTAAACCACTGAAAATCTCCAGTTATGTATATGAATGCACTCAAATAAATCATAGCCATTCTCCATGTTGTTCTCCAGTCAACTGTTTTGCATTTATGTGGCATTTGCAAATAGGTGTTTTGTGCATGGCGGTCGACCATGAATTATGTCTTGGGTTTGTAAATCCAAAAAATAACTGGTGAATTCCAGTGGTTTTATGGATTTTAGCAATAGACATCACTCAGTTTATAACAGTGTTCTTTTTTATGATTTTCAACTCCAGCTGTGCATGGCCTTTGTTAGGGGGTATCAGGATTTTGGCAGCAGGATCTGTGCCCGAGTCTTGCGCAGAACCTATCATAGCTGCCCAATCCCCCGCTATGCAGGGCCTATGACCATGCAGATCCGGGGCTGTGCACTGCTCAGTGGGGTTTCGACACAGAACCTGACAGCAGACCAGAGCCTATGCCTTCCAAGCAAAGCCAGGTACTTATTTTAGTATTTGGCTTTATTTGTGCTTTTTATTTATAGTGCCTGAAAATCGGCAGTTGGAAGTGACACATGAATCAGGAATAACAAAAAGCAGTTGAATCCAGCACCTAAAATGACAACTTGAGCTCCGACTGGTGAGTCACATGCTAAACATTTGGCTTTTTGATGAGGAATGCCCTATTGTTACCATGCATCTAGGTACCTCTAACCACTGCTCTAGGGTCAGTCACCTTTGGGGTTGGTCCCAAGCTGTAAATGTTTTTTTTTACAGAGCTAAACTAGTGCATTGGAACTGAATTGTAAGTGTTAAGATGGCCCAAAAAAATGTAATCCCTAGGCCAGCCAAAAAATGATGGACAAGATTCCAGCGCCATGAATTATGATTTTAAATGGTAGGGATTTTAATCACATCATGCAACTTTTTTAAACGCTAATGTCACAAAAACTACTGAACGAATTTATAACCAAACAAAATAAAGCACACTTTCTGAGGAAAGTTCTATTTTCATCCCAAGTCGGATGTAAGTACATTTTAGTGTTTTTTTGCTATATCTTTTGGCAACATTTCCTATGGGGGCTAAAATGGGAAATGGTTGCTTTTTTGACTATCCCTTAACTTTTTATACCTATGGACGGATCTTCACAAAACCTGGTACGAAAGAACTAGCCTGACTGTATAAGTAGATTTTGTGCAAATCTATCCATGGTGTCCATAGTTATAGGCAAATCCATAAATGTATTTTCAATGGAAACACCATCGCAAACATAACCACACAGTGACTATTGGCACTGTGTAATTAATATGTATGCTTATATGCGTGTGTGTGTGTGTGTGTGTGTTTTTATACATGCACACACATATGTAAAAACATATACAAAAAAAAAATATTTTATTTTAATTTCAATAATTATTCTAATGTTATATTTATTTGAAAGTAATACAAATTTAACTAATATTATCTTAAATATAAATGAATTGCATATTTAATTTAATTATATTATATATTTGTTTACCTAATGTATTTATATTCTACCCAAACCTAAACCCTTAAAAATCCTTCCTACCCCTTTACTCTACCATCACTAAATGTCCTAAAAACTCATCACTACCCCTATACACTACACATCCCTTAACCCAAAAATCGCATTAATATGCCTGTAGATTACCCATCTCTGAAACCCCCAAACTCCTGCCTACAGCTAAACACTGACTCCTTACTACCCTCCCCGAACCTAAAAACTTCTTACTATTCATATACACTGCCAATCACTGACTCCTAAAAACATCTTACTAATCTGTACTCTACCCATCTCTGAATTATAAACCCTAAAAATGTCTAGCTAATAATATTATAATTACTATAAAATAATATTACTATTAATGTATTTGGATTGACTTAATGTATTTGTAATCTACCCAGCCCTGAACCCTATAAACCACTTTCAACCCCTTAACTCTTCCATCCATGCACCCTAAAATATTTTACAACCCAGTACTTTACCTATCTCTGAGTCTAAATAATCCTTACTACTACTATATACTACCCATCCATGAACCCAAAGATCTCTTTATCACCCCTGTACTCTACCCATGTCTGAACACCAATAACACCTAACTACCCGTATACACTGACACTTTACCACCGGATTCTCTAGTCATCTCTGAACCTCAAAATACTCCATCATACCCTTATATATTACCCATCTGTGAAACCTACAAATTTCTTAGTGCCTCTTTATACTACCCAAATTCAAAGTATAAGATCTTCATTCAGTTTAAAACAAACAACCCGTAAAAGGCTGAAAACAAAATAATATCAATAAAATCACAAAAATGTAAAAAAGATATCAATATGATTATCAAAACATGTTAAAACCATCTTAGGTTACAGCTGAAAATAACAAAAAAGCACAAACAACTAAGAAGCCAATAAATCAGGCTAAACTCATGTAATTCCTCATTTTAACTGCACTGTTTAAAAAGCAGGAAACATGATAGCAGGTACTGATATCAGTCAAAATCTGCAGATGTAAGAAGGTGGGCCTGGCTGGTCTGAAATTGCGCTTTGCCAAAATTGCTGCAAAAAATCTTTTACGCCTAAACAAATAAAAAGAACATATGAGAACAAAGTGCATAGGGGCAGATTTACAAACCCCTTGCGCCACTTTTGCGTCACTTTTCCCATTTTAAAAGTGACGCATAAGTGGCGCAAAGGGCTTGTAAATCTGCCCCATAGTGTCTTGGACCAACCGTCACATTGACAGGGAATTTCTAATTCATCATTCGCCCAACCTTTTGGAACATGCAACAGGTGGTACATTAGGTTAAAACTGAAGCAAAGTTAACTAAAGGCATTGGTTATTTGACAGTCCCTAAGTAAGGTTCCAATGAAAGAAAAAATTGAACAAGGACATAGGATCTCACAGAAGACATAATCAGAGCTCTGGATACTCTTACTTCAGACTTTAACAACATAAATGTTTACCTGACCCAGAGAATGTCACCCTTGGCTATAGTTTCAGGGTGGCTAAACAAATCAGGGCGTACTAGTTTATGAAACCACTTCTTGACATATGTAATTCCCAGGATTCTAGCATTGTCAAAGTTTAGGCAATTTTTAATGATAAATCTGTTGGGCTCGCCAAGATGCAGCTCCCCAGCACGGCAGGCGGGTTGGGATCGCCCGATTTTAAAGCTTATTGCATAGCTGAGCAATTGCAATGGCTGGCGTATTGTTTAGCGAGCCATAATATGTTTGAGGTAGTGTACACTCCTGACCAACTTGGCCGTGGTACCTTACAGGCCTTGCTGTGCTCCGGGGCAGACAAATTGCAGAAACCTCCCTTTCTTTTACATATGGCGCTCCATTATTGGAAACTGGCACATAAATATGCAAATATACTCTTCCCATATGCCCCAAATATCCCACTCTGTGGATTACCCACAGTGCGTGGAATAATAAGCAGGACACAGATCCATGCTTGGACACAGCTAGGGTTTGAGACATTTGGAGGATTTTTTCAGGACGGCAACCTGATGCCACATGAGGTGTTTGCATTCACCAACGCAGTACCTGACACTCTTTTCCTTACACATGCCACTACCACACACTATATCCGCAAATATTGGCTGGTAAACCAGAGGGAGCCTCCCACCATCCACCTATTGAAATCCCTTCACATAATGGGGCATGGCCGTCACCTTGTTCGGTGGCTGTACCGGGGGTTGAGAGAACATCTGAATGTCCCGTTGGGGTCTCTCTGACAGACATGGGAAACAACGTTATCCCGCGGCTTCAACAATAAGGAATGGACCCGGATATTAGAGCATCCTAGAAAGGTATCTCATAATACAATTATTTATTGTGCATAGAGCCTACCACACCACGAAAACGCTACATAAAATGTACACTGCTGCCTCCCCGACCTGCCCCAGATGCCCCGCTCAAGAAGCTGACTTTGTTCATATGTTGCGGTCCTGCCCCGCATTGCATGAGCTTTAGAGTGAGATCATACAGACTTTGTCTGTCTCAACAGAACACACACCCTGGGACACTGTAGAGGCATGTCTATTGGGCCATTTCCCACTCCCCTAAAAATTGATGCTGCTGCGCCGCTTCGCAGGCCTAGCTCATATGATTGTCAAAAGGCTGATTACACAGCGCTTGAAATCTCGTGCGCCATCGCGTATAGGTAACTGGAAGGAGGAGGCCCTTCGTTGGGCCACTGCAGAGAGAGAGGGTCAATAACAGGCAGAATACAGGGGGTTACAGAAACGTCCAATATCCTTAGAATGGACTCAATTGATAGAACTATTTAGGTCAGATATGGAGGAAGTCACAGTCGGCCCACAACCCCCGCAAACGAATAGCGGAGTGGATAATAGGTCCCCTTTCATATAAATGCCTGCGTTGTTGGTGGTTGTCCTTAGAGTAGCTATACAGCTCCTCCCCCTCCTCCCCTTAGGCCCCATACATGATCGCTGTCCCCTCATCCCCTTATCCCCTATCACACTCGGTTATATTTCCCACCTGGTGTCCTTTTCGGGATAGTAGTTGATCAATGCACAGCAGCAATTGGCACTATTTGGTTTGTTTTGGTTTTGTATCAGGTTGGGTTTGCAGGGGTGGGACAGGGTAGGTGGGATGCATTGGGTTTTAAATAACTATTTGCCTTATCCACGACTTTTAAAATGCATGATTCTAATGCAAAGTACAAGACGGTGTTCTTGTTAGACTATTATGACTATGTGCAAAGTTATCTGAATATCTTATGTGTAGATTTCGTGCCATACTATATATGTAATCTGAACCCAATGTTAACAGGGTCCATCAATCCAGAAGTAATGATATAATGTTGTGCATATATACCTTAAAAACAAACTCAATAAAGTTTGTGTTAAAAAAAAAACTCTGTTGGGCTCAAGATAATTCTTGAGCCAAACGGCTAACTACTGGGCTAGGGGGTGAAGCTGAATTAAATCAGAAACATAGCCTACGATTAGTTGTTCATGCACATTAAAGGAGGACACACTACAAGGCAATGAAAGCAGCTGCATAAGAAACCTGTTCTCTATGGTGTGTAGAAGTGGTACATTTGAATACCTCCAAACCTCAGCGCCATGGAATGCATTAGTGATACATTTAGTTTGATACATTTTTAGCATTGCAGGCACAAACATGTGTCCTATTTTGAAAGCAAAATCAAAAACAAAGCAAGACTTGAAAAACCATGTCTTCTGTTGCTAATCAGAGGGGTCTCACAAAGTGAGGGGTCAAAGAGAATCTCAGGGTAAGCAAATGTCTTTACTATGCTGAAATTTTTTCTTTAATATAATAATAGGCTCTGCTTTTAGTGTTTTTTAAGACTAAATACCATGATGTTCAACTTGGTATTATTTGTAGTGAGATTGAGGCTGTCCATGAAATCACAAAACTTTTCAAAAGTCACTTTCGACCAAAACCCATGCCCAGCATCATGTTCCAGAGTTTGGTCCTATTAACCATGTCAAAGGCTGTTCTTAAATCCATGAACCCTAGATGGAAGGGGCCCATCTTTGCCTTGGAGTACTCAGTTCTAAGTACATAAAGGTAAATAAAGGTACAGACCTTGATCCACCATTCCCTTCTGGCCTGACAACTGTATTGTAAATCAGATAGGAGCTGTTGGTCACTGGTCCACACAGTTAACCTGCTCAAAACAACTCTCCCCCTCACTTTGATGGTTTGAAGGTCAAAGAGATGGGCCAATAACAACAGGAGTTGTCCTTATTAACCTTTTTAAAGACTGGGACAATAACAATCACAGAATTTGACTATGAGGGGGGAAGTCCTTGCCTAATGGCTGCATTCATATTGAGTGTTAAATGGGGAGCCCATAGATCGGCATTTGATTTAAATACGTCGAGCGATACTACATCAGAGCCAGAGGCTTTTTTCTTTGGAAGATAGATAATGCATTCCCGGATCTCTTCCCATCTAAATGCTAACAGAGATGCTATGGAAGGGGATGAAGACTTATCCAACAGCACATCCATGATGCCATTAAAAGCAGGGGCATCATAAATGGTTGCAAAGGGCTTGAGCCAGGAGTCTGGAGCAATAAGCTGAGAAAAGTGTTCCTGAGGACAGTGCTAAAAAGAGGCTTCTAATTATTTCCCAGAATTTGGAGCAGTCTTTGGCGTTACAAGAGTCCACCAGATCTAATCAAGCATCTTGCCTTAACTCAGGATTCCTCCTCTTAATAACAAAGTCAATCAGTCAACACTTTGTTTCACATTTAAAATCAAATGCATAAAAAGTACAAACATGTAATAACAAACTATTTCATAAATTCGATGAATTGACTCTTAGAGGCATATTTACAAGCCCCTATCACCATACGAACGTCACTTTTTACGACGTTCCTGTGGCGATAGAGGCGATGTTTTATTTACAAGGCAGTGTTAAGCCACTTAATGTGGCTTAATGCTGCCTTGTAAATAAGGCCCCCTATTCATGCTATGCTTAGCATAAAAGGGGAGGGCATGGGTGTTCCTGTGGGCATTCCACCGCAACACCCATTGACTCTGACGCTGTCTCCTATTTACAAGGGAGGCCTAAATAGGAGGCAGCACCAGAATTAAGACTGGGGAAAACCTGGTCTTACCCTGGTGCAAGGAGGAGAAATGTTTAAATTCTCCTCGATTTTGCTGTTTGCATGTGTGCTGCCTTGTGCAGAACCCATGATAAGAGCAAAAGGCCAATGATTGTTTATGTATAGGAAGGTCCCCCTTCCTGCACATAAACAATCATTTTATAAAAATGCAGTTTTGCAACTTCTGTGTGTGCTGCATTAGGCACACACAGTGTATAAAGTATTTGGGCAACACTTCAAACAGTAAAACAGTGAAAACACCACACAAAAATAATGATAGCTGGTAAGAACAATAGAGCTTAATTTAATGAATAAAACAAGACCAAAACAACAAAAATACCATAAGTAGGACTGGAGTTAAGAATTTTTTGAGAATATATTGAAATATAGTGCTTAAAAGCATTAAGTGCCAACCAGGGCAATCTGGTCATGCTTGACCAGAACAGAGTCAAACATTCAGACTGACCACGATGGAGTGCAGGCCGGCTACAGAACCTCGGCCAGCTTGGAACCTCTGCAAAGCACCTTAGTTGCGTGGTCGAAGGGGCGGTGATGTGAGAAGCAAAGAGGCGATGCTTCATCATCAAAAAGCAGGATATAGGCGATGTGTCATCGTCCATCAGTGCAAGTATAGGATGAGTCGGAAATGGAGGCAAAGCAATGTACTGGATCCTTGCAATGCATCACTGTTGAAGAAGATCTGCCAGTTCTGAGGGGTGCAACGTAGTTGATGCGAGGATTTTGTATGGTGTAGCACATTATATCCACCCAAGGGCCTAAGACTGGGTTGGCACCACTTGGCAGGGCGAGACTCTCATATTGCAGAGTCCAGGTGCTGTTAGTGGAGTAGTTGTAAGTCTTTTTTGCCCCTGAGACTTCAAACAGGAGGCAAGAAGAGAAGCCCTTGGAGTCACTATGTGTTCAATTGGTGCTTGTCCAGTCCTTCTCACCCAGCCAAAGAGGGCAGCAGGCAGGTCAATACTTCAGAAAAGTAATTCTTCCAGACCAGCAGTTCAGCAGAGCAGCAGTCATTCAGCAAGACAGCAGCATTCTTCCTGGGAAAGAATCCACAAGTCCAGAAGTGTGCTGAGTTGGTGGTGTCAGAGGTCCAGTACTTATACCCAGATTTGCCTTTGGAGTGAGGGAGACTTCAAAGAGATACCTTTGAAGTGCACAGAGGCCCTGCATATTTTGGCTCCAGACTCACCATGGGGGGGGGGGGGGTTAATCAGTCCTTTGAGTGGGGACAGGACACAGCCTATTCAGGTGTAATTGTGAGCCTGTGGCCAGATCCTCCCTCCCATCCTGATCAGGATGGCTCATCGATATAGGGATGGCCCATCAGTCACACCTAAGCTTCCTCTCTGTGTGGCTGTCTAGAGGGAATGCACAAGGCCCAACTATCACCTAGCTTAGATGTGTATTGGAGACAGGCAGCAGGCACACAGGGCTAAGAACAGAAACATTTCTAAAAGTGGCATTTTTGGAATAATACATTTAACTTCCCCACTAAAGAGGATTTATCATTACAATTCAATAGGTTCTAAACATGACAGCTCTACCTCCTGCCAATTGGGAATTGCACTTAGTAGATGCAACATGGTCTCCTCAATATTAACCTACAGAAGGGTTGGGCCTTACACTACTGAAAAACAAATGTGGGTGTTTTTCACTACTAGGACATGTAAAACGTATATTTGTATGTCCTGCCATTTACTTACACAGCACCATGCCCTTTAGGCTACCTAGGGCTACCTTAGGGCTGAAGTATATGTAATAGAAGGGGACTTTCAGGCTTAGCAAGTAGTTTTAAATGCAAATTCAACATGTCAGTGTAAACTACACATACAGGATCTGCAATGGCAGTCCTGAGACATGCTTTTAAAGGGCTACATAAGGGTTTGGCACAATCAGTGCTGTAGGCCTACTAGTAGCATTTAATTGACAAGCCCTGGGCACACGCAGTTCACTTTACTAGGGACCTAAAAGTAAATTAAATGTGCCAATTGTGGATAAGTTAATTAAACCATCTTTAGGGAGAAATCACGTTCCCTTTAACACTGGTTAGCAGTGGTAATGTACCTAGAGTCCTAAAAACAACAAAAACAGATCAGCAAAATTGGAGGCAACTGGCAAAATGTTTGGAGGAAGACCACCCTAATGCTGGCAGGTCTAACAGCCATACACCAATAAAATTAACCCAAAGGAAGTGGCTCAACATTGACATAAGTTAGGCATGGATTTGAAAGGCCCACGAGCAGGCAACCAGCAGTACTAGAGTTGTTAAAGTTCACAACAATATAGTCCCCATCCATACTCTTTGGTAGCTTGCTTAGCCAATTTACTCTTCATTCCATGATGACAGAATTATCCAAATTAAATTGTTTCTGAATCGTCCATCTAACCAGTAAACTCTTTAGTTTTTAGGCTGTGGAAAGTGTTCAATAATCCTAGGTTTGAGGAGGGGCACATTGGCGAGAATAACTATGTAGAATGTGGTGGCTGGAGGTAAATCAAGACTCTGGTGAGTAGAAATAGAAATCTACTACTGACAGCAAAATTAGACGACATCATCTCTGAGATTATTCATTTGGTAATACCTTGTCGAAGACTAGGCTCTTTTCCAAAAAAGTATGCATCCCCCTTCCAATGGGGCAAGGCATGGCAACAGAGTTCATTGTTTGCTTAGGTATAGAATCTACATGATGTGGAATAAAATTTTGATCTGGCATAATCCGTTCATCTGCAATCAGTGAAGTTTGATCCCGCAAAGGTGCTGATGGGTTGGTGTTAGGCAACAAAGCCTCCAGTGTGGTTGGTTGGTTAGAAAGTGATACTTCAGCCTTCTTGGTAAGGGCAGCTTCCAGTTTACCAAGTCCGTCTTGCACGCTGAGAAAGATGCTATAATCAGGTTCTCCAACTTGCTAAAATAACTAGCAAACAAGTCACCCACAAGTTCAAGAGACCATGTAGTACTCTAGATGCCCCAACAATGGCCACTTTCTTTTTTTTTCCATGAGAGGATGAAGTTGTGGCAGAACCCTTTGCTGGAGGTTGATGAATAAGGGCTTCAATTATGTCTGAATTGCCCAAAGAAAGCGGTCTCAGTTCCACATTTGTCTTAGGAAAATTCCATGCTAGAGGCATCCTACCAACTAGAATACTTGTGTATTGACTGACAAAGGGTGTGCCTAGCCCCAATCCTTCTTCGACTGAGATGATTTCATTAGTTATTGCGCCAACCACTAATGTCAAATAAGTTAATATATTCAACCAGTTACATTGATATTTTAGGGCACAAAGGACAGTTTTTGTTTTCCCATAACTCAATCTAGGAGAAAAACTTAGTAAAACAGGAAGTTAAATCAAGTTTAGCCAAAGGCTAGTGGTAATAATCACAAAGAGCAAGTGAGGGGTCAGCAATATTAGGTATCTCAAGAAAGAAATACTATGTGAAGTCCTGGGAATGGCCACACTTACTTGTTGAAGGAGTAATAATTAGGTGGGTGCCCAGCCCAAGCTTCCTCCCGGCATGGCCAGGCCCGCCCTTGGCCCAGGTTTTGCTCTGGTGCAGCCCGTGCACGTCCTGCTCTGGGGAGGAGTAGGTGTGCTCTTGTAGTACTGCCTTTCCTCCATGGTTGCACTGGAAGATGGGCATTGCAGTCCCCAAGTCCGGCCACAACAACAACACGTCCCGCACCTCAGGGGACAAAGTGCAGCTCTGCTGTTCTCCTGCCCCTTCTCCATGAGTGCACTGGAAGCTGGGACTTGCAGTCCCCAAGTCCGGCCACAACAACAACACGTCCCACGATGCGGGAGACAAGGAGTGCTCTTGTAGCACTGCTGCTCTCCTGCCCCTACCCCACTGGAAGCTGGGACTTGCAGTCCCCAAGTGTGGCCCCAACAATACATCCCCTTTATACTACCCATTTCTGAACCCTAAAAACTGCTTACTGCTCCTGTACACTATCCATCCCTGAACCCTATAAACTCCCTACTGATGCTAAAAAAACTCCATACTACCCCTATATACCACTCATCCCCAAACCCCTAAACACTCCTTATTACCCCGATGCATTGCTGAAACCTAAAAAAAACATTAATATCCCATACATTATCCATCCATCTTAAAAAATCATTACTGGCCATATACACTATCCATCCCTGAACCCTAAATCTCTTTGCTATCCAACCCAAACCTAAAACCTTTTACTAAACATATATAACACCTATGTCAGGAACCCTGAAAATGCCTACAAAAATAATAAAAAACTTAGAAAAAAGTAAAACTATATACCCATATAGTAAATACGTTTTTGAAATATTAAAATTAATTCATGTTTCAAAATTTTTAACATTCCTATTTTGTTATTTGCAATTAATGTAGCTAAGTTGTGAACTAAAAGAATTATTAAAATTCAATTAATACTTCTTTTTTTAGGTAACAATAAACTATATTTACACAAATATATAGATAACACACACCTGTTGCTGGCATATAATGTTAATTATATGCACCCGTGTGCAAAGTGTTTAAGATGTTGCTCATGGAACTTCCACAAATGCGTGTCAGGTTTTTCACGGTATGTTAAGCTTTAAGGGATCTACAACCTTTTCTGTAGTAAGAGCTACGTATGTTCAGAGAAAATCATCCCAAGCTCCTAATATTATTAGTGTTGTACTAGTGACCACCAAATGCACGATTACAGTAGTGGTCACTTCAATTCATAAAGATTGGCTCCCAACAGTAATGTAGAAAGGCTTGTTAATGTGAAGTGCCTCTACATGAGTAATGCATAACAGTCATAGCTGCAATTACACAGGTGGCAAAGTAATAATATTAGTAATAAATCTCCCCAGCGGAGCATGATTTCTCACTCAAACTTCAGCGTAAAATATACTTTAGAAATTCAACCACCATTTCTCCAAACACCAGCTTAAGATTATAAAAACACGTTTTTATCTCAATTACACATTTTTTATTTTAAGTATAAATATATTGATTGAACCAAGCAAAAACGTCTAATTAAGAAGGCTGGTCTTCACACAGGAGATCTACTAATAGGTAGCTGGAGAGCTGAGATACTCATTGGAGACGCCTGGCCATGTTATACTTTATGTCATGCAGTGTTATATCATCTTATGCCACAAGACTACCAACATTTCTATACAAGTGCAATATTTTAAAAACTCACAGAAGCGGACTTTAAAAAGAGAATAATTAAAAGCTTTGGTTCCCTTGTATGAGAAGATACTACACCATCCTGAAGATGGTCATGTTTACTTTTGAAGTTCGAAAACTTTGTGCTCTGTATTTTTATGCGTGTTTTGCCTGTCACTACTGTCGAAGTATAAATAAGATGACTTCTGCTATAAATTCTTTATTGTTTTCATTGCATAATACATTGAAAAATGTGAGATAATCTCTTCTCTGTGTTTGGCTCTTTAATTCATTATACTTGTATTGGTGTAGAGATGAAGGCATCATTTGAAAAAGTAGTGTAAGGAAATGACAAAAGAGCTTGTAATTGATTCCCCCAGAACATTTTTGTGTTTATATTAAATCAAAAAAGGCAGCATAAAAAGTATGAAAACTTTATTCTACCATATAAGATTGTAAAACCGTATTATGGGCCTAATTTAGAGTGTGCAGGACGTATGCTCCTTCACAAATGATTGAAATTCTTTCAGCCATATTACAAGTGCATTAAGGTGTACTGCAGTTTTAACATAGAGTACAGGATACCTGTCACATTTGATGGGGTATGCATCTGCCAAACCCTACTGCAGGCCCTATGTGCCCCTACTTTGTTGACATGGTTTGGGTGGAGTACTCTTAGGAGCATTTTTGCGTATCGTACTAATGATATGGATTATTATTATCACTGAGTAAACAGTATTTCAGATGGCAGTATGTAGCCATACACTGTACTCCGTATGCTATTTTATTTTAACGATAAGAGTCTATTTATGGAAGGGTATTATTACATTTGTAATCACATCACCTCCTCTTTTGCTCAAAGTTTCACACACACACAATTTCATCTGTTACAGAGAATTTTTCACAAAGTTCATCGCTGGTTCCACATGGGTACAAAATGATTCTGATTGGAATATAAAGATTATGGCGGGGCGGAGAAATAATCACTTTGTCGATTCTGTTGAAAGTAGTAAAAACAGGATAAATTGATGTTCTCTCTAAAATATCCATGCTTAAAATCAAGTATTTGATTCCCTCTCATAATTCAACAATTGGCAATATTAGCTCTGAATTGTTATGGTACAGATTGACAGTTGCTGAAATAGAAATAAAGAATTTTCCAATCCTGTAATTACCAGAACAAGGGCCTTGTTGCTGGTATTAGTAGTAAATCACGTTAAAAAATTATTTTGCTTGACATTTCACCTGGTCATTTTCTTAAGGTGTACAGACCTCCCCTCACATGAAATCCTTCAGGCATGCTCGTGGCTTCAATGGTAAAATTGTATTTGGAACCCAGTAGAAGGATTTCAACAGCTCTCTCTCCACTATTGATGCTGTTATCAGTATTGTACATTTAATCTTCTGTATCAGATGAGGGCAAGGTGGTAGTGTTGCTCGGATATAGATTTACTTAAATAAATGAAAAGACAAGAGGCACTTGGCAAAAAAAGAACAAGTTGGTTTAATTAAACGCAGAGAGTATTGACTGTGATGTGTCTGAAGACAATCTTAACGTACAGAGGTTTGGGCCATACATATATACATTTTTGTGAGTACAATGAAACACTTTGACATTCTTTGAAAGCCATTATAGTCATAAGTAACAATTTTGATCATCTGACAGGGGACACAGATTGCTCTCGACCTCGAGGAGAGCTAGTGTGGGACAGTGCATATGTGTCCAGATGTCCAGTGTGTGGACCGGGTGATCACCTTGTGTGGTGGGCATGTCATGTCCTTGTTGGCTGAGTGTTCCTATCTACATGTGGCATCTTGCTTTGTGGGATTTATGGGGAGCACTCTTTCTGGCCAAATGTGTTTTATTGGGGTCAATATCCTTGGACCTGTTGGTGGTGCAACTGTCTATCTGTGGGTACAATCTGGGTTTTCCCTGGGTACGAGTTTGTCTTGGGGTTAAGTTCGACTCCACCTGTGACCTGTCATTTGATAACTGTGGGTTGGGGTCACAAGCTCTGTCTAACTACGCATCTCTGATTCGGGGTTGATGGAGAGTTCACCTTGGGTGAATCCGACAGCAATGTTACAAGTTCGTTGGAGCTCCTACATATAATGTGGCAGCCATTGATATCATTTTTACTGACTTCCTCAATATTGTGTGTACAGTTGTCATAGCATACATTGATAATGCCTTTACTGATATTGACATTGTTATGCGTGTCTTGATCATGGTATACATTGACATTGTTTCTACTGGTATCGAAATTGTTATGCATGCATGGATTGTATATATCAATATCGTATTAGTAGCATTACATGTGCCTCAACCACTGGTAATAGGGCTCAGTTCAGGTATCAATACATTTTCTTATGCGCAACCTAGGTAGCTTTGGCTGCGAGCAGGCAGGCTTAACATAGGAGACAGGTATTTCAAGCATTTAAAAACAACCGTTCAGTAAATAAATCAGACACCACAAACAAACAAAAAATCCCACACAAATTTATAAAAATAGAAACTATTTTTATTTTTAAAATGTCATCAAAACAATAAACATTAAAAATAGGGAACCAGAGAGTTGAATTTTTCAAGATTTAGCACTATACAGCATTTAGAAACCTATAGAGCCACCTTGGGACATCTGGTCACGCTTGACTGAGACAAAGTCAAAGTTTCAGGCCAACTGCAATGTAGCTCTGTTCGGATACCCCTCGCAATAGGCCTCAGTCGAGATTTTAACTTGGAATTAGAAATTTTTATGGCGCATTTAATGCCGGGGTCCCTCGATGCGCTTCACCAGTCCGAGTTCGGTGAGGGTTCGCCGGCTTGCTTTCCAGGAAGCTCCTGATCATACTCTGGAAGTTGGACGTCTGGAGCTTTTTAGCAGGACGAACCAGCTAGGCAGGTTGGCTCACATTTAAAGGTCTCTGGCTAGGGTCTTGGGGTTGTGTTGGCTCAACCATGGATCTTTTTTCCAAAGTTGCTCCAAACTTCGGCAACTTCTTCCTGAGGTTCCTCAAGGGGGTCCAAAGTGTCCAAAACACAATCCGAGATGGTCCTTGAAAGTTTGGGACTTCAGTTCCCACAATCCATTTGGACATAACCCTTACAAATCCACTGGATGCACTTCAGCCTAGGGATTCTTGGTGGTGATGATCCAGGTGAGCTTTTTTAACCTGTAACTTGTCAGGAGACCACTCTGTATTCTTCTTGAAGTAAGGTGCATCCAAATGGCTGTAGTTCCAGATAATGCAGCAGGTGCAGTCAGTCAGAATAGAGGGCCTGATGGTGCAAATCAAGTTTCTAACTTGGCATGCCCTCTTCTTTTCTTAGCAGATCTGAGAGGCTCTGCTCCTCTCACATTTTTATTCAGTGTTATCTGGGTTAAAGCAGAAGAGCACTCCTGTCCAATGAGGTGCATTGCAATACCCCAGAGCATAAAGAACTTCCTCCAATGTGTGCCAAAATATTCTCCAAGAAAGCACTATTCCTCCAAAATTCAGTATGGCTGAATTCCAAGCAGAGGGGCAAGAACTAGTTAAACCAACCTCCAGTATGGCTCATTTTCATAGCTCTCCTCCCCCTACCATCTGCGAATTCTTGACTGAAGCCTGCCATATGGCTGGTTCAGGGGCCTGAGGGTAGATGGACCTGGCCTTCTCTGCCTGTCCTACTACTCTTTGAAGCGGTATGCTTTACGACCCCTCCCTTTGCTCTGGCATTCCTGTGTAGCATAGCTCCCTCTAACAGATAGCCTTTCTCTGGGTGAGCCACTTATCACTTCATCAAAGGAGCCTGGCTAATCCTGTTAACTCTGACCAATAAGGGAGAACACAGGAAGACTGTATTTTACAGGCAAGAAAGTCTTATACCTTCTGTTCTGTATATTTTAGTATAAATTGGACAATAGCATATTGTTGGATTTATCAATACAATTCTCCTAAATCCTTGTATTATATGTAGGCGTGGGCGGTAAATTCCGTTCCGTTCGCGGAATTTGCGGAATTTGGGTAATTTCGCGTTCCGCGGAGAACGCGAAATTGCCCAAAAATCTGCGTTCCGCGACTTCGCGAAATTTTTTGCTTGTTCGCGTTCTCAATATGCGTGTTCGCGAGATATTTCACCCGAGCACGCAAACAGCGATCGCGAACAGGAAAAAAGTATCGCGAACAAGCAATTCCGCGTGTTCGCGGAATTTCTGCGTGTTCGCGCAGATTTTTTACCGTTTCGCGGAGATTTGCGTAACGCGATTACGCAAATTCCGCCCACCCCTAATTATATGTTTCATTTCTCTAACCTAAGTGCATATCAAACCTCTTTTATAATGATCCCCCTTATAATTACATGACCCTACATCCCTGGGAGACCTAGGGGAGACCCTGGGGGAACCTAATATGCCACAATATAGTAGTTTATCACTTTTCAAATGCCCCTACCACCAAAGGAGAGTTTGGACACAATTTATATCTAAAAGCACTGCTGCAACACAGGGCTACTTTTAAAATGACCTCACGCTCTCAGCAGTGCACACATGCAAGTGCATAAAGGGCTGCCCTGCTCCAAATTGCCATGCCCTAATATGTTCTATGGACTTAAAGGTAATTTTAATCCCCCTGCCCTAATATGTACTAGGTATTTACAGGGTAGGTCATGCCAATCACAGGTGTACCCTAATGTATGGGTGTGTTTCAACATACCAGTGGCTATTTCCAACATAGCACTGGCTTGGTTCTGCCAAGCAGAGCCCAGGACACCCGCAGAGTCAGAAAACCAGCATAAAGGGCTCTCAAATGGAGCAATTAGTGGGGGGACACTGCAAACAGATCCTGATTTCTGATTATGTGATTATCTTGTGTTGCAATGCTAACATCTTTGCATTTCTACAAAATAAGGTATTCTTTGTTTCAGTTCAGAAGACATGTGACCAAGAAGTTTGTATTGTTCTTTTAGGCTGGGAAAGTCCGAGTTTCATATGATTCTTCCTTCACAGTAAAAAGTAGACAAGTTCAACAAACAATGGAATGGAACACATCTGAAACAACTAACAGTTATTAAAAATATCAAGCATTTTTATCCATAAGGCTTGTGCTACATAAATAGAATTAACTCAGAGAAAACTATTATACATTTGTGGACAACAGCATGATGTACTTGTCAAAACTGAGGTGGACCTAAAGAGGAGTTCCAAATTCACTGTGTTGTGATTGCGAACAACATAACCAATATCTTCTTGTTTAGTCAGTGACAGTGGAAATGTATTGGATTCCCCAAATATTCATTCTCTGACACTCTAGTGCTCACCATATCAGTGAACCCCAAACACCAATCCTAGGACTGAAACTACTGCTTTGAACTCTGCACACGTCTGCTTCAACCTAAAAATATGCTTTTCATAACAGAAAATCTCCGCCATTAGCTCTACAGCATTGCTCTAAAGTAATTCAGCCCTCTTCTGTCTCCAGCTCTGACCTGATCCTGCTGTAGAGAATTTTGTTGCACCAGAAACGCATGAACACAAAAAACAACTAAGAAAGGCGAGTTGAAGTGACTCAATGATCCACATATATTGCTTCAATCTCATGAAATTTCTGATCATCCTGAGAATATTTTCTTCAATACTAGACTTTTTAATTTGCAAGCGTTTGCATATGCACTCCTATTTGGACACCAAATCTCTACTAGGGAAAATAGTTCCAAGGATGTTTCTAATGATAAGGTAAACGTTTTACAGAGCTTTTCAAAAAGGTTGATCTATGGCAAATACTCTTGGTCTCACAGGTATTTACTGCTATGATCCAATTATAAATTATCCCCCCTATGTTTTTTGTCAATATCTCAACCTAATTAGAACCCCAAAAAGGCCCTCAGGGGACCCATTCTGTCTCATGATTTTTAACCAACTCAAAAAATGCCCTCATTACAATACAGCTATTTATTTAACATTTCATTTTTTTACCACCAAATACTTCATTGAGCCATCATATCTTGCATCATCCAGAATTCCTAATGGATGTTATCCTTTATTCTCCTTTCTCAATCCTGAGAATATTTTCTTCAATACTAGACTTTTTAATTTGCAAGCGTTTGCATATGCACTCCTATTTGGACACCAAATCTCTACTAGGGAAAATAGTTCCAAGGATGTTTCTAATGATAAGGTAAACGTTTTACAGAGCTTTTCAAAAAGGTTGATCTATGGCAAATACTCTTGGTCTCACAGGTATTTACTGCTATGATCCAATTATAAATTATCCCCCCTATGTTTTTTGTCAATATCTCAACCTAATTAGAACCCCAAAAAGGCCCTCAGGGAACCCATTCTGTCTCATGATTTTTAACCAACTCAAAAAATGCCCTCATTACAATACAGCTATTTATTTAACATTTCATTTTTTTACCACCAAATACTTTATTGAGCCATCATATCTTGCATCATCCAGAATTCCTAATGGATGTTATCCTTTATTCTCCTTTCTCATGTGTTCCAATGTGACTCAAGTCATTTTTTTGGGTAGAATCTAGATAATAGACTACTATTTTTTAAAGCTATTTATTCAAGCCCTTAACTTTATTGCAAACATGATTATTCCAATGTTCATTCTGAAAGTAAAATATGCTTTCAGATAAAATCAAAGTACTGTTTGTGGAGGAAAGTAAATGTTGCTTGATGCAAAGTCCATCCTCCACTTGATTACTGTGGCATATAGACTTATATAAACACACAAACCGCCCCATTTTATCACTCAAACGCCAGGAAGAGGAACTGCGATTGTGTAAAACAATTAAGGAATTCCGTTAAATCCAAAAATGACATCATATTCTCCAACATTCTTACACTTTTTCTGCCATCCTGAATAGATAAGCAAGAGCCACACTGTGGTGCTCAATTGCTCTATGCAGAACGTATTGGTTTTTACTAAACCAGGGCAGTTTTTTCAGCTAACCAACCCTGTTGGACAGAGACAAATGTACAAACCACTACAGTTCATTCCTTAGGGAACTTACTATTCAACTTCTCAAGGATAAAAGTGCACTCACTCTCATCAATCACCTCTGTTTCATATCTGCCGAGCTGGATTCAAATTTCTAAAAAATTGAAAAAATGTTGATGACAAAAAGACTTAGGTGTAGTCGTTAAGGAGGTAATTTTATAAAGTAATGAAATGATCTAATGGAATTTTGGAGCAATAAAGTAGAAGCTTCACATCACAAGTTTAGACACTAGACTAGAAATATGTTATGTTATATTGCAGGATTTATAGAGCGGATGGCTGCCCCAGAGTGAGGCTTCTGAGCACTAGGCCTAAGAGCACACACCTGCTGCTGACACAATTAACATTATAAACAAAATACAACACCAAATACAATTAACAAACACTTCCTCAATAAGGGCCATATCATCTAAAGTGATCACTGAAAGTTCTTTTTTCAGGCAGGCCAGGAGTAACAGAAATGTACCACTTAAAAAGTGTCAGGCTGTTGTTATAACTGGATGCTTATAGTAATGTGCTGCTTCTGGCTGGAAATGTTGCTGGGATTGTAACAACATTTGTTAACATATCTAAAGTAAACGACAGAATATAACACAATAGCATACCAAAAATCAACATATCAACACATCATAAATACAACAGAGTTCCCGACATCAGACCAGTCATAAATAAAATAGCTCCAAAACACAGCAGCAGAAAAAACAACAGCACATCACCACCACAACGAAATACAGCACAGCAAATCTGAACATTCTTGTTACACATTATGACTTCGAGATGTCTGCATTTATAAATCAGTGGTGAAGGTGTTTGTCCCATACACTTCCTTACTAACCATCAAGTACCATCAAGGACGGGTAATAGCGCGAGTCGAAAATGTTTGTGATCCAGTCCTTTGCTTGTTATATGATCTGCTTTTTCGATGCTTTAAATGGGAGGATAATGCACAAAATACAGGGCCTCATTTATGAAAAGTGACGCATCGCTGCGAGAAAACAGTGATGCGTCACTTTTCATTGCGCCCTCCTTGTGACACCAATGATGCGTCATATTTACAGTATGATGCATCATAGCGCAAGGAGTTACAAATACGTCAGTATTTCTGACGTATCTGTAGGTGCAAAAATGACGCATTGCTGGAGTGTGTCACAAAAGTGTCGCAACTCCAGCAATAGGTCATTACACATGGGCAAGTCCCATGTTAAATGTGCCTGTGTCAGTCTTACGCCTGCCAGGCGTAAGATATTGACGCATTTGCATCCTAGAAGTGGCACAGTGAAATCTCATAGATTTCACTGCATCACTTCTACAACCCTGTCTTGCGTCGGAATGTCCCCCCTGCATACATTTTACCTGGCGCAGGTATAACGTGGCTCAGGGGTTTACAAAGTGAGGTATCTACCTAGATGCCTTACTTTGTAAATATGACGCAACATGGCGCATATTTTACACCGCTGGTGCGTCACGAAAAGTGGCGCACCAGCGGCGGAAAAGTGACGCAAGGTCTCATAAATAAGGCCCACAGTGTTTAAAAGTGGTGCACCATACAGTGCCCCACAAATGAAAGCTATCTTATTTTTCTGGAACAAGAATGAGCTAAATAACGGTTCGCAGCTTCCAACCTCCACTTACCGAGAAAAGATGATACAAGAAAGAGAAACATGAGGCATAATATATTTTCCCTGATTGGTTTTAAATTGGCCATATTTATCTTTCAGAAGGAGATTCCCCAAAGTCTGAGGTTGTAGGATAAAAGAGCAAATAGAATCAATATAATGACAACTGAAGGAGAAACTCATGGTATGACAATGCATCACACGCCTTGCAGTTATCACATTGAAGCTGCCAAGATGGTTTTGACTTTCTTTATACTACATCCAGCTCAAGTTGATCTAAGCAATTCATCATCGCGGAGGCTGGGAATACATTACGTGCCGCTGTGAAAAGAACTCGTCTTCAAGGAATAGCATTACCTGATTAATGTGTAGCACTTCCAGGAGCAAACATAGCGACCTAAAAAAATCACAGAAACAAAGGAAAATGTACTTCGGGAAGTCGGTGCACTGTTTGTTTCTTATGCCTTCCCTCGCGTTGTCACGGGCATTCTTTAAGGGAGGAAACCATAATAAAAAGGTGATGAAGGTCAGAGCTGTTTATTAAGCTCATGTCAGTGCGGGTGACTTATGGAAAAATACAAATATCACAACATGAACATTATCATGTAGCTTTGTGGTCCTCTCGGTGCCATTTAACAGATCTGTATCAAAAACGCCTATGTAGTGGTAATAACTTATTTATTTGCCGGTTACTTACCAACTATGAGCTAATTCGCACAAGGAATAAAGCCCAATGCTTTCCTGACAGGACCTTCTTACTGGCCAAGTTTGGTCCGGCCATTTCAAATAGGTACGGGTGATCAAAAAATAGTGTTTTAAGAAGGAGCAGATTAAAATTTTAACTACACTAGCTAGAAATAAGTGCACCTAGATACATACTGTTTCATAGGTAGCAGGGATGCATTACACAAGCATTTTTACTCGTAAACATATGACTTGATATATGTAGTTGAAAGTACCAATTTAAATGTATGTCTAGTAGTTTTGTATGTATGTTAATGTCTTTACAAAACCAGTTACAATGGATTTATACAATAATAACAAATTCCAGATCTAAAAAGCATGGGGCATATTTTCAAGAGTTTATCACCACAGGACTTTCACATTTTATGATGTTCCTGTGGCGAAAAACCCTTTGCCTTATTTACAAGGTGACATTGAACCACTTAACGTGCTTAACGCCACCTTGTGAATAAGGTCCCCTTTCATGCAGCACTTAGCATTTCGCCTATGTTACATGGCATAACTTTGAGAATTTCGTGCAGCAAGTGTATTATGAAATTCCCAAAATTACATGAATGACACCTGCATTACTTTCTCCCAGTCCTAGTGCGTATTTTTCTATGTTCCTGACAAAGAATAGTCTTTCTGTGATATGGAATGTCAAGGGTTTAAGGTATTCCATGAAGAAACAAAGGCCATGATTCTCATTTGGGTGATATTTGCCCAGTGCTTAATTTGTAAAATTTTAAGTGCAGGTGCTCAACTTTTTTAGGGGAGGCCACACCCACTTCCTTTGCTCCACCCACTTCCTCTACTAGCCCCAACCACGTCCTCTATTGGCCCCACTCACATCCACAACTAGCACTACTGAAAACCAGATATAATAACCAATCTGAATTTCAGTGTGCGACTCTCTACAAGAAGAAGATCTTTCTTTCCAACTGTGACTCACATTTCCTGATGGAGAGCTATTGGGGAAAGCTGGGCAGTGATCTGTGTGCTGCACAATTTGCATGATGGGGCCCTGATATCAGACAAAGGCCCTCTTCCACCACTACCCTTCCCCAAGTTTAATACCCAACCACCTTTGACAGCTCTCTACTGAACCAGAAGACCTTCCTTCTCAATAGGAGTAGAAAAGAGATAGAGGGACCCACCGATCCTGAAATGTACTTTCAAAAGCAGTAGCTATACAGATCTATTCAAAGACCTCGGAGAACAAATGCCAGTCATCAGAGATGGAAGACCATTTCTGATACCCACTAGATTGAGTCAGAGCCCTCAGCACAACATTGAAACAGTAGAAATCACCTATAACAACCACAAGGCCATTATGATGTATAATTATTTTTTTATTTTTTGTGCCAGTTACAAACACCTGGAATAAAAATGATCATTTGAAGTTTCATAGATCCCCCACCACATTCTGTCTATAAATCTAAACACCCACGCTGTGCACAAATACCATCTGCAATCCCATGCACATACCTTATGCATTCATCATCTAAAGTATGTGTGAGTGACTAGAAACAACATTTACAGGTTAGTTTGACAACTTTTTGTGGTTCACACTAACAAAGATTGTGGCTGTTTCTAGGGTAGGGTTTCACATCTCTCAAACAACAACCCAATTTTTCACATATGCTATGCTGTAGTCCAGGGACCCATCCCTGTGATTAAGTTGCAAAAGAACCAAACTAGCATTTCTGCTGCATTATATTAAAAGTGGCCCACTGTTCTGCTATGGTTTAAAGATTGAGTGCTCCAAACCAGTTGAAATCTTAATCATGAGTACTATCCCTGCGTGTATAATACTGAACTGAAAAATAAAAGCAATGTGTGTTGACATTTGCCCCAAATAGGGTTTTTGCTCAATTTCTCTTTATTCCAGGATCTGATAGCTATTACAATATGAGAAGAGTATCAAACTACCATGATTTTCACAATGCTTTTAATTTTGCCCTTCTACATTCCTTCCAACTTAACATCTGTGGACACAACAAACCTATTAAAAATCTGAAGGAATACAATCACCAGATTGAAGGGTGTCAATCTGTAGGGCCAACATTCATGATGACATTATGCAGTTTGTGGGTAGTACACAAGAAATGCCATCTCCTTTAAAAAACAAAATATGAAGAAACTTAAAAAGATTCATTTTGGCTAACACTTTTGAACAGCCAATCAGGAGCACAAGAACTACCACTTATAAAGAGAACATTGATCCCTTACTCAAGCTCTTCACCTCATTTCCTGGCGACAATCGATTTTTGGAAAGGGACAGAATGTATACATAGGGAAAAAAGAAATACCTTAGATGCAAAATAGCTGACAACTGTAGGACTACTCAAAGCATCAACAAGCAACTTATATATGGTCATTTTAGTTATTGGTTTGCTAACACATGAATAAGGGTTTGGCTGCAGCACACTCACGGTGTGCATTTTGGACAAACATTATGGATTCATCTATTGGCTGATGGGATTTAGGGATGTGTAAAGATTTTTTTTAAGCATTGCTTTGGACTTTATTCCTTAGTGAAGTTTCCAAATATTCCCGGGTTAACTATGCCTTTGCAGATGAGCATCTTTTTTTGTGCACTGCAAGCTAATTTTCACTATACTGTGATATAACTGCCACACTAATCAAACCCATTCAAGATACAAAATATATTGAGACTTTATCTCTGAAGGTTTAAGTTTTTCCAAGATTTTTTTGGCACAGTAACAAATGTATGCATGATTTCTATGCAAATGCAGAAAAAGGTAAAACGTTGCAACTGTTTTAAAGTTGCTAAATCTTCCCTAGACCCTCGTGTAGATTTGAAATAAATAAATAAAAACATTCACTCCTCTGGTGTCACTCCACTAAGTAGAGGTTTCCTGCAGAATAGGAGTTAGTAGACTGTGACTATAATGATTCTAATGCTTTGGGATCAGAATTTGGGTCATTATGTCTGGGACTCAAAGCATTGAGATATAGCAGATGACATGCAGAATGTGAATTCACGGCCCACATTGCAACTGTAGAGCAGAAATGGTCATGCGGCCATACTAGCTCAGAAACACACTTGACAGTCATTAATGCTGTTTTTTGAGGGGGTGGGGTTAATGCATTACCAAGGTAGGCTTTGGGCTTTTTTCGAAATCGCTTCTCATTTCCCCATGCATTACTTCTTTGAAACATATAAAAGGTCTGCTTTATTTGTGACTCTGTTTTGTGATTGGATTTCTGTAGCACAAATAGATTTGAATACATCTCGAAATCGAAGGGTCTCTTTTCTGCACTCTAGCTGCCCTCATCTTCTCAAGAAAGCGTATTTTGAGGACACACAGCAGGAGGGGCCTATTGTTAGCTCTTGGAAAAAGCAGCGCTAGTTTATTATTTGGCAGTTGATAGTTTTGTTGGGAGGACATAACGGTCTAAACAGCTGATTTACAAGTAAGGCTGTCGGCAAAGGTTCCAGTTTTCGCATGTTTTTCTGGGAAATTCAACGAGGCAGGGCTTGCGTATTCAAGCGAAGTGTATGGGTATAGAAATTCGCTTTGGCGCACTCATATTTAGAAATACTCATGCTTGCGGCACACCAGTTCTTAACTGTTCCGACTTCCATAATCAATTGGATTAAAACTTCAGTTTTTAGGGCTCGCGCAGCGAGAGCCCTTTTGTGTGGGGTTCGAAAACGGAGCCTGGAATCGTACACGCTCGTGCGCGTGCTTGTCCTTTTGGCTTCCGTGATTGGCCTTTGCGTGCGTGTGTTTCTGAAAGACGGCACGCAATAGGCCAAAGGCGGGCGTATTGCTCCGCCCATGGCCCATTGGTGTCTGTTACGCCACCAAAGGCCATGTGGTTTCAATTATCGTGCCCAGACACGGGAGCGATAATTGAAAACACATGTCACTGTGGCGCGCTCACCACTCGCTGGCGTTTTAAAAAAAAAATTTTTTACAATAGCGATTGCTTTCAGGATCGCTGTCAGTGCCGCTTGTTTGAATTTTTTTTTTTTTTTTTTTTTTTTTTTGAAACCGTTTATTGCAATCTCAAATATATACAGGTATGGGCCTACAACCTTCCGGCCGGCCGCTAAAGTGACAGAAGCAAATGACATACATACAATGAGGCACTTGGCTTTGCAGAGACGATAAAGCAGGAGGTATCAACAACGTGGGCCACATGACTCTGAGCCCACAATACGGTTTCGTTTTATACAACACAACAACATAAAACCACACCCGCAAGGCAACCCGCGATCGAAAATGACGACACGTGCTCCTCAAGTGGGGGACCCCAACCATCCAAAGAAATCCAGAGAGGGGAAGGGAAACAGATCCGGGACTGGGAGAACAATGTGCCAGGGGCTGAGGGAGGGGGTCAACTAGGGGGATGGAGCTGGTGAAGCGGGAGGCAACAACGGCGGCTCGCAAATACCCCCGCGGTAGGCGTTCCAGGGGCCCCATATCTTCACCCATGCCCCAGGCTTACCCCGCGCCACATACACCACCTTTTCTCGGAACATGCACCAATCCATGTGTTCTTTCCAGGCCGACACCGCCGGGGGCCTCTGGGATCCCCACAGTTGAGCAATGTCACGTTTAGCTATCATATATCCCAGAGTCACCCATCGCGTCTGCGGAACCGAGTAATCGGTCGGTTCCCACACATTCAGCAAGCATCTCCTCGCTTCAGGCAACAGCGCGACATGTGTAACCGCTCGCAGGACCTCATGCACACCACGCCAGAATCGCTCCACCCTCGGACATTCCCACAGAATGTGCAAAAAAGTCGCCAAAGCACCACACCCACGCTCACACAATCCATCCTCGGCATAGCCCATACGCAGAAGCCTTGGCCCCGTCATATACACCCGGTGGAGTATCTTAAGCTGGACGAAGCGAAGGCGAGCCGGGATGGCCACCTCCTTCGGAGAGGCCACCGCGGAAATCCAGTCCTCGTCGTCCGACTCCAGCCCATCGGCAACCCAAGCCTCGCGGAGGCCAGTCAGTAAGCCCGAGCGGTCATTTATCAATTTCTTGTAAATGAGGGAGATCGTGCTGTCCGGAACGTGGCCATCTAGCACTCTATCCTCCAGGGGGGAGGACTCCGGGATGGAGGCCACGTCTGGGAAGACGGAACCCAGTGCGTGACGGACCTGCAGGTAGCGAAAGTATTCACTGCCCTGCAGCTGAAACTCCGCCTGCAGCGTCTCGAATGTTTTGAATCCTCCCCTCGTCCAGAGATCTCCCACTGTACTGATGCCTATCATGTCCCACCTCTCGAAGCCCTTCGAGGTCCACAAAGAGCCCAGCCTCTCCGACGCATACAACGGTGACGCCCGGGTCAAACAGTCCTTCCATCCCATAGCTGCATTGGCCGCGTGCCATACTCGCACCATGACACGCGTGGGTCCCGTCAAGCGGGAATCGGGCACGCTAGTGTAGAGCGCTCGATTGTAGTCGCCACCGGGCAGGAGCATTTTGTCCATTTCAAATGCCGGGTTTAGGGCGGGCCCATAAAAGCCGTGATTAATTGCAGCTAACTGGGAGGCCCAGTAATACCGCTTAATATCCGGGAGGGCAATCCCTCCGTCGTACCACGGGAGCGTCAATTTTGCCAGGGCTATACGCGGCCTCCCGTCCCAAAACAGACGGCGCTGTAAGCTTTCCACCTCACGGAAGTAGCGCGCCGGGACCAAGTCCATAGTGTTCTGGAGAGCGTACAGAAAGCGCGGCAATGACATCATCTTGAACAATGCCGCCCGGCCGAGCGGCGAAAGCGGCAAGCGCCGCCAGCGCGCGACGTCCTCCTTCAAGCGCTGGAGGGGGGGAAGCAAATTTCGCTCGTAGCGGGCCACCGGGTCCAGCGTAATATAGACCCCCAGGTATCGAAATCCCTGCGAGGCAATCTGGATCGGACAGCCCCGAGGGAGGACAGGAGCCTCCCCGGAAAGCACATAGACACAGGATTTAGCCCAGTTGATGACAAGGCCTGAATTACGGCCAAAGGAGCGCAGAACATCGACCAGGACAATCAGTGATTTGCGCGGGGAGGCTAAGTACAAAAGGATATCGTCAGCGTAGAGGGACACGCGGTCCTCATACTCGGGGGTCCAACGGAGACCTCGGATAGAAGGGTGCCACCGCAGCCACTCCGCCAAGGGTTCCAAGGCCAGTGCAAAAAGGAGCGGCGACAGGGGACAACCCTGTCGCGTGCCCCGTCCTAGCACGAATGGGGCCGAGACTCGACCATTCACCACCACCTGTGCCAATGGGTCCGAGTACAACAATTTGACCCAACTGATGAATCCCGGGCCAAATCCAAATTTCGCCAGCATCGCCCAGATGTAGGGCCATTCGAGCGTGTCGAACGCCATGGTGGCGTCCAAGGACGCCAAGATGGCCGGCTCCCGCACGAACGGAACACGCGCGAGCACCCCGTGCAAGCGCCGCAGATTAAGGGCCGTATTGCGATGGGGAATAAAGCCGGACTGGTCTTGGTGGACCAAATCGCCCACCACGCCGACCAGCCGGTTGGCGAGCACCTTGGCGAGGATTTTAGGCTCCGCGTTCAAGAGCGAGATAGGCCGGTAGGATGTAACCCGGTCTCGCGGTCTCCCCTCCTTGTGGATAACCACGATGGTAGCCAGACGCTGGTCCGGCGGGAGGGAGCCCCGCGAGTGGGCCGCAAGGAACATTGCGCGGAGGTGGGGTGCCAGTACATCCGGTCGCAGTTTATACAACTCGATAGGAATGCCGTTCGGGCCCATGGCCTTGCCAGAAGCGACCGAGCGGATGGCGAGGGCAATTTCGTCCGATGTGGGGGCGGCATCCATCAACTCCCTGTCTTCCATTGAGAGGGAGGGCAGCGCGATGTCACGCAGCAGGGCATGGGAATCCTCCTCCGGGCAGGGAGAAACCGGGGAATATACCTCGCGGGAATAATCCGCGAAGCAAGAGACAATGCCTTCCGGCTCAGTAACACGTACACCATCCATTCTCTCAATCAGCGGGACCACACGACTAGCTCTCTCCTTCTTATCCAACCACGCAATCAACTTGCCAGCCTTATCACCCACATCATACAATCGCCCCTGTTGCTCTCTGCTGAGGCCCCTGGCCGCCTCCGTGACGAGGGACGTATAGGCCGCCTACTTAAGGTGTAGAACGTGCAGCGCAGCGTCAGTCACCCCACTCCCCAGATCACCCTCCAGTTCAGTAATTTCGGCCTCCACCCGGGTCACCTCCTCCTGTGCGCGCCTCCGGGCATGGGAAATAAAGGAGAGGGCCTCCCCTCTAAGCACTGTCTTGAAAGCCTCCCACAGGGAGATGGCCGACGGGACAGACCCCACATTCTCCTCAAAATACCGTTGCAAGGATTTAATCAAGTCAGCACGAATAGTGGGGTCGCGCAGGTACCAGGCATTGATTGGAGCTACCCTGCCCTCCCCCCTCGGGAAGACATCAAAGTGCAACAGGAGTGGGGAATGATCTGAAATACCCCGCGCCAGATGGCGCACCTCCCCCACTCTCCCGGCATAGGCCGCGGGGACAAGGACATGATCAAGCCGCGAAAGGCTACCATGGGCCCCCGAATGGAAGGTGTATTGCAGCTGAGTGGGATGCTTTAGACGCCAACAGTCCACCAATCCCAGTGTGTCCAAAAGGCCAGACAGCCACGCTTGTGCCCGGGGGAGGTCCCTAGGGGGATGGCGATCCATAGTCCCAGAGGCCACCGCATTGAAGTCCCCCCCAACCACCAGAAGCCCCCCCGGAAGGTCAAGCAGGAGGCGTCCCAGGTCCGCAAAGGTGGTGGACTGTAACCCCGGTGGGACGTACACTGAGACAAAGACGACTACTTTGCCCTCCATTCTCCCCACCAAGACAGTGTAGCGTCCCCTCTCATCATGACGCACCTCGTCTATTTCTAGCGGGAGCGAGGTCTTGACCATAATGCCCACCCCTCGTGAGCCTGATGTGAAGCCCGAGTGGGCCACCAAACGATAGCCACGTCGATTCATGGCACAAAAGGAGTTACCAATGAGGTGTGTCTCCTGCAAAAAGACCACATCAGGCGAAATCCGTTTCAGATATTGCAGGACCACACCCCGCTTAATCCTATCACCCAGTCCGTTAACGTTCCAGGACAACAAAGTCAGGTCCCTACCCCCCATCACATACAGAAGCCATCATTTGTCCCCCCGAGAGCATCTCAAAAACACCAATACAATGAAGGGTTTGCCTTGCGGTAGAAACGAACCACACCCCACCCCAACCCACCCATCCCAACAGAACTCCCCCCACCCTGCACCCCTGCATGAGCCCAAACAGCCCCCCAAAGTGCAGTGTGCCTGTCGCCCCATAGAAGAAAACTAACTAGTCCCCCAGAGGAGGAGGGAGATCCCCCAAGAGACCCCACACGACCTCCACAGGAGGGGAACTTACCCTAACAGTCAATGGTGACAATAACACAGTCCAGAGCAAGGCCTACCATTAGTCCCTCAGTCCTGATCCGGCGGGCCCTCCCCACCAACCGCTCCCCCCCCACCCCCCCGGCCCCGATCTCCGGGCAAAGTGTCCAGCCAGTCCCCGGCCACCTCGGGACGATCAAAAAAGTGCGTGCGGCCATCCACCTCCACCCTCAGCTTAGCCGGAAAAAGCATCGCATATTTGAGATTCAGGTCCCGTAGGCGACGTTTGACACCGAGAAAGCTCAGTCTCTGCTTTTGGACCGCCGGAGTAAAGTCAGGATAGAAATTTATATCCATATTGTCAAGTCTGACCGGCCCTTGTAGCCTGGAAGTCTGCAGGATAGCGTCCCTGTCCCGAAAATTGAAAATCCGGGCGATGAGAGGCCTCGGAGGGGCTCAGGCCTTAGGCCTACCCCCGGGGACCCTGTGGGCACGTTCCACTGCAAAGAATTTACTCAACCCCCGAGGCTGGAGATGGGTGAGGACCAAGTCCTCCACAAACAGATCCGCTGCCTCTGCCTCGCGTCCCTCCGGCACCCCGATAATGCGGACGTTGTTTCTCCGGGCCCGACCCTCGGAATCCTCCAGTCGACGATGCATCAGGGCGCTCGCCTGGCCAAGCCTGCGCACCTCCTGTTGGAGGGCCGCCACGTCAGATGTGAGGCCCGAGGTAGAGTGGGCCAAAGAATCGACCCGGTCATTTGTTTTTGACAGATCGGCTCTCACGAGGCCCACGTCCACGAGGACCGAGTCGATCTTCTGCGCCAGAGTGTCAAAGCGCTGGTCCACCGAGGCCTTCATCTCGGCGATGGCCCCCATGACGTCTCGGAGGGTCAGGTCCGTGGGCAGAGCAGGAGCATCAGTCGGGCCCGTAGGGGACCTACGCAGCGCCTCTGGAGATCCCTTCTGGAGGGTGTAGCGGTCCATGTTGTTGGATTGATGGGCCGCGCCACGACGGGTCGACTTCACCTTAGCCCGGTCGCCATCTTGTTTTGTGGCCATGGTCGCGGTCCCCAAATCGAGCCAATCTCCTCAAAAAGGGGGTAGACAATCCCGTTCAAGGGCTCTGGGGGGGGGCGACCACCGCTCCGCAGGACGGACCGCAGCCGGCGGGCCGGCAGGGCACCCCAACGAGGCCACACCACCGCACACCGCTTCGCGACCCTACCTCGCCTGGCAGCAAGGAGGGCGCAAAAGGGAAAGTGAAAGTGCGGGGTGCGCGAGTCGCCCAGCCTTGCCCGCCGCTGGTATTCACTTTGTCGCCGGATCGCCCCACAACTCCAGTACGGGGGGCCGGTGTGGAGAAGGCCGCAAACCTTAATCGGTGCTCCCGCCGGTGTCCGAAGTCCGAATTGAAAACGGAAAACGGGCGTCACCTCAACTCGGGTTCACAAACACAGTCCCCTCATCTAGGACAGGATTCGGTCAGGATTTATGCAGGAGGTCGCGGAGGTCCTCGGGAGCCTCGCACCTACGCGGCCATCTTGGGTGCGCGCTAGGCTCCTCCTCCGCTTGTTTGAATTTGAAAGAATCTGTATCTTGTTATTCTAGATGAGGACGGAGGTGCCTTCGATGAGCTGTGTGGGCTCCAGCACTTTTAGCAGCGGCTACCCTAGGGCGGGACTGAGGTGAACTGGCTGAGTTATTTAAGCATGTTTAGCCCTGTTTGAAATTCCGTAGAGAGCTGTGAACAGTCTATGATCTGGAATTGGATGAGGGTGGGGAGGGGCTGCAATACACGGGTGGATTAGGGGTGTACTGCTTACTGGTGCCTGCTGTTTAAACAGCTACAAAGGGTCAATGTGACCCCACAAGCCCAGACTGATAGCAGGTTCCTCCTTTTTCAGGCAGCTTGCAGAGATATCTTTCGAGGGCAGAGAAACCTCCCGTGCCAGCACTGCTTTATAAGGCAGCAGCCGGCGCCATCCCATATACAGTTATGCTTTCCGTGTTCCCCTGGAGCTGCTTGCACAGGGCACCGAGTCACCCCCTTAAACCTCTCACTCTAACGAGCCCCCTCGATACACTAGGGAGCCAAGAAGCAAGAATTAAGGTTTTGGCTGCGGCCCTCCGGAGTCCCTGAGTTACTCCCATCTCTGCATCCTTTCTCCACAGCCCTATATAGTCATGATTGATGCCTGATCCAGCTGGGTCTGCACCAATGCCGCGCAGCCTCGCGCCACCCTGCGCACCTTCCTGTGTGGTCTGGAGGACAGAGCAACATGCGCCGGGCATCATACCAGCCACATACACACACAGGGAAGCCACCAGAACCTGCAAGACAAAGCTGAACAATGAACCGAGTCAGTTAGGTGAACCTATAATGGCAGCTGTTTAACTGCGGCCTAATTCAGATGAAGATGCATGGCTGCAACCCCAGAGTTGCATCCCATGTAATACTCTTATTCACAGAGGAAAAACAAAATAGATTTTCTCTACTTGCACTTGCACACTCCCAGCAAAATAACATGAGACATGGAAACACCAAACTAAAAAAAAAAAAAAGGGGGGGTTCTTTAGCCATTTTACGAAAACTTCGGACCCCACCCTCCTTCTTGGGAACTTGACTTTGGCTCAGAACTTGTTATTTTCATAAATGAACCGAAAATGTACCTAATCTAATATTATGCGGCACATTTTGTGATAGCATTACTTAATTATTTTGATTTTCCACTTCTGAAGAGTGGGCATAGGTTTCACCTCATTAGTACCAGTTTGACCCCCAAATATAGAAAAAAGCAACAGAAAGGGTACCAGGAAAACTCAATGAAGCGTCTTCTACTGCACAGCAGCAGGTACTGCCTGGTATGTTTTTGCTAATTCTTGATTCATTTATGCTATAAAAATTTTTTTGTTAAAATAGGTAGATTCTGCAGCAGATGATCGATAATGCAGCAAACGCAGCAAATCCATAACTATGCGAAAAAAACGCCATGTACCGCAAATCGCATGATTACAGCATTGCCAAAAATATATGTACTTTCGTTGTCTAATGTACACTAATGTTTATACAGCTAAAGACAATATTTAGTCTGAAGACTCGTCACTTCCTTTGGTGCTGTTCACTGACCGGTTTGCATGATTTGATGGCTTCAGCCCGGGATACAATGGTGACTGCCATTAAACCATTGTTACAAATAGCATTACTTGGCCCATCTAGTGGCAGGTGCTAATAGTCTCACTAGGTGGAACAGGGATGGGAGGGGTTTGGGCATCAGGGGGCATATTATCAAGAAATGGCGTTAAAATTATCGCCACTTTAGCGGCAGGAAACTGCAGCTAAAGCGGCAATAATGGGCTTGATAATACGCCCTCGTGAATTCCCATAGAAGCCCATGTTCTGGTGTCAACATGGGCTTCTATTGGAATTCTCTGCAGCATATTATCAAGCCCATTATCGCCGCTTTAGCTGCAGTTTTCTGCCGCTAAAGCGGCGATAATTTTAACGTCGTGCTTGATGATATGCCCCTTATTCATTTGGTCTATTCACTTCTTATCATAGTTGGTTGATAATATGCCCCTACATTATTCTCTGAAAGTGGGCATTCCAAGACAGGAGCAGGCCTGTGTGACATCTGTGTACAAACAAGGTATTCTAAGTTCTAGAGACGTGAATGTGTATGTTCTGATATTTATAACAGAGATATGTGTAGCGCTGCATTGCCATTAGCAGGCCTCAATGATTTTGTCACAGACCAGGAGTCTCTGTGTTCTGTTCCAGGTTGTTTAATATTGTGGTTGGTGCTTTTGTGAGCTTGAGCATAATAACCAACTATATGGAATATCTGAGCTGCGTTGTACATGTGCCTAATGTTCTGTCTAAAGTGGTCTGTGGGTGTGAATGGCTATTGGCAGTGCGACTTAGACAATTGGATGTACATATCTCTTCACCTGAATGCATCGCCAAGAAGTGTGTACTATTAGAGTGGTGTTCATTACCGTGTGTGCTGTTGAGAACTTCACCAGCTGTGTTCGCATGTTTGCGTGTGTAACTAATTAGCTGAACTTTTCCTATCTTGTGCATCGTCCCTAAGTGAACAGGTAATCCATCTGATGGGTACATGGGCACGTTCTTAAACATGCTCCTTTCTGTAGGGAACGAAGTCCAGATCTATCATTACCTTTCAAACACCAGGCATCTGCAATTAGCACATCGGGTGGTTTGCAACGGGAATTTGCAAATCAACCTGTTTGCTAATAAGCTGTATTGCAAACCGTTCATTGCTCGAGTGTCTGAAAATTACCCGCCTAATGAATGTTAATTTGGGAGGTCGCAATTTGTGACCCCCGTGATTGGTTGCCGCCGAAGCAGACCCTTCAGTGCATTTGCTTTTCAAAATGGGATTTTTTTTTTAAGTAGTCATACCCTTTAAAATCACAGGTGCTACTTAAACAAGCATTTGCAATGCAGTAGGTCTCTCATTCACACGAGTTTAAGCTATTAGCATTGTAAAGGACAATGCCTTTTATTTATGTTTTGGGTTTTAAAACATAAATAGAAGGCATTGTCAATTACAATACTAATAACTTAAACTTGCGTGAATGCGAGACCTACTGCATTTCAAATGCGTGTTGGGACTTGCAGTGGCAGACACTAGTACGCTTCAATAACTGCTCTGTAGTACACCATGAGAAAAATGAAGGCGCAGGAAAGGAGGGCGACTCACCTTTTGTGCCTGCAGCTCCTCGAATTCCTCCTCAATGCAGGCCTCTGGACAGCTGCCCAAAAGTCGGAGTTCCCCTTCCAACGGGCATCAGCAGCACCAGCATGTCATGAACTTTCCCAGCCTGCCTTGCCCCCCACCTCACCCACGAGCCCGCCCTCCGCCGCCCGCAACTATTCAAATGCAATGAGCAGAAGGACCCTTTTGGTGAAAGGCATGCGTCAACTGCTGACATCACTAACGTGATGCAGTCATCATGCCTGGACGTGGGTGGGCCGTTCTCTGGAGACATACCAGGCCAGAATCTGAACCGAAGGAGAACAGGATGAACAGGACGGGTACGTGTTGATTTATTTTATAATATTAATTGGGCT
This sequence comes from Triturus cristatus, assembly GCF_964204655.1. Taxonomy (NCBI): domain Eukaryota; kingdom Metazoa; phylum Chordata; class Amphibia; order Caudata; family Salamandridae; genus Triturus; species Triturus cristatus. Next base: position 434,463,899 of record NC_140588.1, read on the forward strand.
CAGAGAAGAAATCTTTAATAGACCCGGTCCTGAAAAATAAGTGCCGGTGCTAAGCACCTGAAAGCACCGGCACAAATTAAGCACTGTATTTGCCACACAAAGTAATTTCCGGTTGTGGTAAATACCTCCTTCTTCATTAACATTTGACAGGCCAAATTTAACAGGGGAAACAATACAGTAATTGCCGAGGCATGTGGATTTTGGTGCGGTATTTACCAAACTTGATAAATGGAAAACCCTATGGTATAGGATTCTATCGGGTGGGATAAATGGCACCTTCAATCTGACAAACTGTATATACCAATAAGCATTGGGCTGAGTGCCAAACCTCTGCGCTACTCCGCACTTGAGTGAAAAAAGTACTGCCTCATAAGGAGTGAGAGACATGGGTATGTGTGGTGTTCTTGGTATTAGCTATCTAGTGTAAGCAATGCAGCCTTCATTTTCTCCCTTGTTACCATTCCCTATTAGAATCCTATTGTTGTAGAATGTTAACACTTGAATCTAAGATCAGTTGTTGCTGTTGGTTGAAGGATGAAGTCTCAAGAAATGGAGCTACATTAAAGACCTATCGCCAAAGACTACGCCTAATGGTCTTTTTTTTGCATGGGTCCCCCACCTCTTTTTGGCGACGAGCGGAAACACGCCTTCCGGATCCAAGAGACCTCAACTCCACACTTTTGCGTTTTATTCTCAATTTCATTGTAAAGATGAAAGTAACAATGAATTGATGTCAATGAAGCTCACCTCCAGTGTCTTCCAGTCTGCCTGATCTATACCCCTGCTCACTGCTGCTGGATCGTAACTCAAGCGGATGGTCACTCTCTGTCTCTCTTCGGTTGGCGGATCAGCAGTTGAGGCCTACGTGGTTGCTGTTTCCTGTTGCTTGGCAACCACCATTGCCTGACTAGTTATTCTGATTTGTGTGTGGCAGACCTACCTTCATTTTCACAACATTCTTCTGCACACTGCAGATTGCTTAACCCTCTTCACAGTGTTTTATCACGTGTTACTGTGATTTTTGTGCTTCATGTCTGTCTTCTTGCAATATCTGTTGTGGTACACACTGATCTGCACAGCTTTCTTGCTTATAGACAGTAAATACTGCTGGACACTGCAGATTGTTTTTCTCTTTTCACAGTGTTTCATCACACTGATCTGCACAGCAGTTATTATTATTATTTTAATTTGTGTTACAAGCATTTTTTGTTCTTTGCTGCCCTACCTTGTGTTAGTCTTCTCTTGTTGCCATGCAGAACGTCACTCCTCCTCCGTTTTTTCTCTCTGCTCCTGGTGAACCTACCATACCCTGGTTGAAGTGAAAGTGGAAAAAAGTATTTATTAATTACGCCAGAGTGTGTGGTACGTCACTAAGTGCAGAGAGGAAAACTTCTCTTTTTCTACATTGTCTGGGGTCTGAGGGACAGGAAGTGTTTGAACACCTACCAGACCTTCCTGATAGTGAGGCTAACTCTCTCAATGAATATGAGATCTGCATTAAAACAATGGACTTGCATTATCTCCCCAAAGTGAGTATGATCTTAGAACGCTATCACTTTGGGAAGAGGATGCAAAGGCAAGATAAATCTGTTGAGCAATATGTCACAGCTTTACTTAAGCTTGCTTCGACATGCTCTTTTGCTGGAGTCTTTATGAGAGGCTAAGGGACCAACTTATGTTAGGTTGCTCTGTTGATAAAGCAAAAGAGAGTCTTTGGCAGAGAGACAACCCCCCTCTTCATGATGTGATCACTACATTAAAGATGCATGAACACTCCAAAGCCTGCATTGAGGCTATTCGCAAAGATACGGAGGGTCATAAGAATACCACGACTGATGTGAAAGAAATGAAAACTCTTTCAGCTGACAAATCACTCAAGCCTTCCTCACAGAGTGTCCCTATTGCTTCAAAATCATAACGTTCCTTTACAAACATTAAATCCATTCCAGTAAAATGCTTTCGTTGTGGGATCCTAGGTCATGTAGCTAATTTCAAAGATTGTCCTGGCAGAAGACAATTTGTTCAATTTGTAAAAGAAAGGGTCATTTTTCTAGGTGCTGCAGATCTAACAGGGATCAAAAGAAAGTAAGGGAGGTAGATATATATGACCAAGATGACGAAAATCTTTTTATCTGTCAGGTCAATGATCAAGTGATTGATGGACCTATGGAAGATGTCCTTGTTAATGATAATTCAGTCAAAATGTTGTTTGACTCGGGGGCTAAAATCACTTTAGTGCCTAAGATTTTTTACGAGAGACATCTGTCTGGAAAAGTAAAACTATTTAAACCAGACATAGTACCAAGAGGCTATGGACGAGAAATCATCAATCTGTTGGGGTACTTTATGGGCACGATAGATTTCAAAGGTAGGATCACTGCAGGGAAAATATATATATCCATGAAGGGGGATTCCCGGATCAGTTGGTCTCATCAACGTGACCTTGGTGTTTTCCTTGATCCCAATGAGTCTTCTTCTGTGTGTTTAAGAGAACCACCCTCCATTGCTGCCATTACTGATCGCAACACCTGGATTGCTAATTTTCCCAGAGTTTTCAATTATAAGTTAGGTTGTCTCAAAAATTATTTACACCTGATCAAGTTGACACACAATTCTGTACCCTAGGTGGCGAAAGTTAGAAATGTACCATTGTTGGTCAAAGACAAAATGAGGTATGAATTAGACAGACTGTTAAAGAATGATGTCATTCAAGAGGTTGAAGCCACTGAATGGGTCTCTCCGGTGGTTATGGCCCGAAAGGCCAATGGAGAGGCAAGATTATACATTGACCTGAGAGAGCTTAACAAGGCTGTAGTTGTTGATCGCTACCCTCTTCCAAACATTGCTGAAATGTTGCCCTATCTAGGTGGTGCCACTCACTTCTCAACATTGGACCTCTCCTCGGTCTATCATCAGGTCAAGCTTCACTCCTCCTGCCAAGATCTTATGGCTTTCATCACCCGTTTGGCACTTTTAAGTTCCTCAGGATGCCTTTTGGCCTAATATCGGCTGCATCTGTATTTCAAAGAGTGATGGAAAATATTTTGGCTGGCATTGATGGCGTCAAAGTGTACCAAGACGATGTTCTTGTTCATGGTGTGAGTTTAGAAGAGCATGATTCAAGACTGAAAGACGTTTTGTCTATTATCAGATTAGATAAGTATAAATTCGATGTCAAGGAGATTGAATATGTTGGTCACTTGGTGTCTGGGTCGGAATCAGACCAAAGCCATCTTTGGTTGAAGCCATTTCCAATCTCAACTATCCTATGAACAAGGATGAACTTGTTAAATTTCTAGGGATGGCAGAATTTTACAATACATTTTCCCCTGGTTTTGCACAAAAAACATAAAATGTAAGAGGTCTGCTGAAAAAGGGACGTGAGTTCATATGGGATAAGTCCTGTTGTGATGAATTTGATCTCATCAAAAGTTGTTTGAATAAGGCACCTAACTTGTCTAGCTTTGACCCTTCAAAAGAATCTTTTGTCATGACTGACGCTAGTTGTAAGGGGTTAGGTGCTGTTCTTTTGCAACCTGGTAAAAAAGTTGACAACACCATTTTGTTTATTTCCAGACCACTTAGAGGTGCCGAGTGCAATTACTCTGTAATAGAGAAGGAAGCCGTGGCTGTCTACTGGGCTGTTCACAAGCTCAAAAAGTTTCTGTGGGGCAAGTATTTCTCAGTAGTCTCTGATCACAATTCCCTAAAGGAGGTATTTGAAAAAAAGGGATTGATTGTGTCTCCCATAGGATAAGAAAATGGGTTGTTGCCCTGCAGGATTTTGAATTTCACGTTTCTTATTTACCTGGCGCTAACAACATCCTTGCGGATTGTTTGTCTAGGCTCGGTGGGTCAGCTATTCCTGATGCTTGTGACGATGACTGTCTTGCTGGTGAGGACTCTGGGGAAGACTTAAAAGTATGTGTGGTGACTGAGGGTGTGGTAACTGTAGGAGAATGGAATGCCAGTCTAGGAAATGACCCTGTCTTACAGCAAGTCATCAGCTTCATACGTGATGGGTGGTGTGAAAAGCGTGAATGTGATGATCAGGTCAAAGGATTTTGGTGTGTGAAGGAGGAGTTGTCTTTTTTAATTGGACTACTTTTTAGAGGAAGTAGACTTGCTGTTCCTTCTGCCCTACATGACAAATTGGTAGAGTATGCCCATTCCAGTCACATGGGCATAGCTAAAACAAAAGAAAGGCTTAGGGAAACCTATTGGTGGCCTGAAATGGATGTTCAGATAGAAAGGCAGGTACGCTGTTGTTCCCAATGCGCTAACAGTGATAAAGTCCTAAAGTGCAGGACCCAACCCATGGCTATCAGACAGCAAGCCAGTGGTCCTTGGGTTGATATCGCAGTGGATATCCTGGGTCCGGTAAAGGTCAGAACCCAAGATCGCTATGTATTGGTGTGTGTGGATATGTTTTCTAGGTGGCCTGTGATCAAACTTGTCAATTCAGTTGATTCATCTGCTGTGATTTGTTTCTTGGACAATCTTTATGCAAGTGAGGGATTACCAGGTTCTGTCTTAATGGACAATGGGGTGCAGTTTACCTCCGGTGCAGTAGAAGAGTTTTTGGCTGAGAGGGATATCACCCATAAGTGTGCCGCGATATACCACCCTGAGTGCAACAGTGTTGTCAAGAGATTTGTTAGAGTACTCAAGGAGGCCATGCAACTGGCAGTCATCTCTAGTTGTAACTGGGAGGAAGCTGTAAAAAAAAAATGTAAATACAGGTTCACGCCACATTCTTCCACCAGAGTTTGCCCTTTCACGCTATTTAAAGGAAAGGTCAATCATCTCTGGGTGACCTCTAGAAGAATGGAAGTTGGTGTTGTGGTTGACCGCACTGTGGGATGGAAAGACCATGAGTTGAAGAAGATGAAGAGAAGGAAAGTAGAGTTTGATGCGATAAAAGCTGTTAAAAAAACTGTTGTTCAAGTTGGTGTCTGGGTCAAGTTTGGACAACCAATAAAAGTGGTCAAACCTTTTGGCAATGCTGTGAAAACCAAAGATCATAGGGTATGGAATCTCAACAGGATTGTCAAGTTCCCTTCCAAATGTGTTGGGGAGAATTCCTCCTGTGAGCTCGCTGCTCCTCCACCACAACCTGTTGAGAGGAGATCAAGTAGGATGAGGAAAATTCCTCAACGTTTGCAAGATTGCATTTTGTGTATTTCATGTATTTAACTGAGTACTTTGAATTAATTCCTCATTCTGCTGCCCTGAAGGGTGCCTAGGCTCTGAAGGTCAAGACTCCATTCTATTGGATTTAAATCAAGGGTATTGTTGAGGAAGAACCAGGTTTTAAGCTTCTTTCTAAAGCCAAGGAAGTGTGTGGTGGCTTTTAGGTCTTCCAGTAAAGATTTCCATAGCTTGGCAGACATATGGCAAAGGAATGGACCTCCATTTATGCTTTTGTAAAGTTTAGCAGTCATTAAGAGGTTACAGGACACAGAATGTTGTTGTCCCATTAAGAGGTATTTGGTATGGGCCGGCTCCTCCGCTAGGGCGGTAGAGCGTCACCCCGCTGCTCTCAGAGCATGAAAAATAAACTTACAATAGGCTAGGTTAGGGCGGCGCTGGTATCACGGGGTAGTGATTTGCACACTCCAAGTGTGCATGATGATTTGGCGCCCTTTCCATGTTCCCCACCAGGCTCCCACTGCCTGTCTGAGTGCCGAACCACGGTGCTCAGACCAATCAGATTGCTGCATTGCAGCGTTATGATTGGCTTAGAGGAGCCTGGGTGCTTCCTGCTTCTGGGACTCACCGGAGAAGGATACACATCGGTGGAGAGATGGTCACGGTGTCTGTGAAGAGGTAAGTGTTTTTTTTGTATCGTGTTCCCCAACCCTCCCCCCCCGTTTCCTGCCTGCAGCAATATAATTTGGTAAATGTGTTTCTGCTAAACAGAAGTGCAGTCTTTTCTAAGGCCTTGTGTCTCAGACAGAGTGATTTGAAAATCACCTGTTTGTGAGATTGTTGCAAATGCAGGACCTCTATATGTTGACTGACAGAGGAGAGCATAGGAGTAATAAGAGTGAGGAGTGCAGCTGCATGCGGCACTACCTGCAGGAAATCTAGCAGATATTTGGAAAGACATAGATAGTAGTCCAGCTGGCAAAATATAATGGCCTGGACTAGCTTCTGCCTAGGAGAAATTGACAGAACAGGACACATTTTCCTCAAGAGTCTAAGAATTTACAAACATTTAGCTACACCTTTATTAAAATGGTTTGCGAAGGATAGATTTTTGTCAATGACAGTTAGAAATGGGGGTCTCTTGTTGGCAGAGGTAGGTACCTTTGTCCGAATAGGGACCCTTGCTTCTAGTCAAATAACCCCTGCTGACCCCCTTGGTAGCAGACAGACTTATCTCAGAGGCAGTGTGTGAAGCATTTGTGAACACCTACATTAAAACTGTGAAAACTCTACAAATGGACACCATACCAGATTAGAAAAATAAGTATCTTTATCTAAACAAGACCAAACGGCAAAAATCCACAATGCAGTATCAAAACTAAGAATAGAAATAGTTCAGTTCAATGCAAGTTGTAAAAGTGACACTTTGCCCACAAATTACCTTAGATGCTTCATGCAAAACAAACAAAAGGGTCGCATGGAAGGTGATGTGTCAGTTCCTTGCTTCGAGGGAGGCGATGCGTCTGTTCCTTACTGCAGCGCAGGGGAGGAAATGCGTCTGTTCCTTACCGGAGAGGAGGGGATGCGTCTGTTTCTTACTGAGTTCCGGTTACAATGCGACACAATGGTGCCTCAATGTGTGGCGATGATCCGGTGTGATGCAACAAAATGGCAGCTCGATGCGATGCAATGATCCGGTCGATGTGTGAACGTTTGCAGCCGCACGGTAGGTGCGGCAACGGTTTTCTTGGTGATGTGTCGGAATTCGGTTTGGATGCGGTGCGCTTCTTCTCCAAGGCTCGGTGATGCATCGGGAATCGGTGCAGATGTGACAAGCTTCTTCCTCGTTGCGTCGATCTTCCAGCTCCCAACAACAAACAGTCTCTAGCGGTCCTAAATAGCAGCAGGCACCTCTCTGTAGGTTGGAATTCCCAGCAAGGAAATTCAGAGGAGCTGGTGGTGAAGTGTTTTTGTCCCTGAGACTTCAGGCATGAGGCAAGCTCAGTTTCAAGCCCTTGGAGACCTTCCTCAAGATGACAAAGCAAACAGCAAAGTCCTTTTCTCCTTTCCTTGGTAACAAGTAACCACTGCAGGCCAACCCCAAACAGCAAACAGCACAGGGGCAATAATCTTCCTTCAGCTTCTCCAGTTCTTCTCCTTGACAAACGTTCCTCTTGATTTCCCAGAAGTGATCTAAAGTTATGGGGTCTGGGTCCCCCTTTTTACTCACACTGGCCCAGGCAGGTGAAAGGAAATCTCCTCCCCCTACTCTAAATTCAACCCAGGTCCATTCAGCCCAGCCCTGACTCATCAGACTGCCTGAACCGCTGCCCTCTCCCAGCCCCTGTCACTCACAAGCCAGACATGCAATACACAAACCTAGCAGAAGCAATCTGGATGGTTAGGCAAGAAAATACCTACTTTCTAAAAGTGGTATTTTCATACACAGAATGTAAAAATCACCCATACTAAAAGATGCACTTCAGAATTCTGAGTTCAGGCATACTAAACTTTATTTTCCCATCTTGTTCCCTGGGTCAGTTATGTTTATAAGATGTTATAAGCACACTACCCATTCTGGCCTATGGGAACAAATAGCCTTGCAATAGTGAAAAATAAAATTAGCAATATTTCACTATCATGGCATGCCACACACATCAGGGCATGTCCTACCTTTCACATACAATGCACTCTGCCCACAGGGGTAACTTGAGCCTAACTTAGGGGTGACTAACATGTAGAAAAGGGAAGGTTTAGGGACTGGCAAGTGTGTGCACTTGCCAAGTCGACATGGCAGTCCCAGACTGCACACAGGCTCTGCAATGGCAGGCCTGAGCCATATTTTACAAGCTGCTTCTGTGGGTGGCACAATCAGTGTTGCAAGCCCACCAGCAGCATTTGATTTACAGGCCTGGGGCACACATGTTGCACTGTACAAGGTTATGACAAGTAAATCAAATAGCCGGTCATGGAAACACTAATCCATATCACAATTTACAAAAGAGAGCATATGCCCTTTAGCACTGATCAGCAGTGAAAAAGTGCCCAGAGTCATAAAACCACCAACAACAGGTCAGAAAAATTACGGGAGGTCAGCAAAAAGTTCAGGGATGACCTTGCAAAAAGGACCAGGTCCAAGAATGACAATGGCTAAATTCTTTGCTGAGCTGACGGTGACAGGAGCGCTCCCAATTCTGCTGGCCAACATAATGGAGCATGCAAAGGGTTTCATTGCGGAAGCACAAATGCTTGGTCTTCTTCCTGTTATATTTGGGATAGGTGGAGTTCAGCTGGCGATGGCTCTATTACAATCATTGCATTTCAGTCTTATGATATCTGTCTTTTCAGAAATGGTCACAATAATCTGAGTATCCTCAGGATATGAAATTATATCAAATCTAAATGATTGTATTGGAGATGCCAGCAGGGAGATGTATATGCCAAATGCATTGGGCTGAAAGCCAAACCCTATGCTGCTGGGCACGTCAGTAAAAAAGGTACTGTCTGATACTGAGTAAGAGATATGGTTTGCTGTTTGTTGGTAAGGAAAGCTAGCTCAGTCCTAAGTAGGGGTGGGTGGAATTTGCGTAGTCGCGCTATGCAAAGCTCAGTGAAACGGTAAAAAAATGTCTGCGAGCACACAGAAATTCCGCGAACATGCGGAATTGCTTGTTCGCGATGCTTTTTTCCTGTTCGCGAATGCTGTTTGAATGCTCGGGGGAAATATCTTGCGAACACGCATTTTGAGAATGCGAATAAGCAAAAAATTCCATGAAGCCGCGGAACACAGAATTTTTAGCAATTCCGCGTTCTCCGCGGAACGAGAAATTACCCAAATTACCCAAATTCCGCAAGCGGAACGGAATTTACCGCCCAGGCCTAATCCTAAACCCCTTATTAAAAAATTCTTCAATCTATCCAGGAACCCTGTTTCAAATGCCACAGACATGTCATGTAGAACCAGAGGATCAGAGCCACCCTAAAGCTAGATTTACCCAACATTGTTCAATATGGCCAGAAGGGCTGATTCTGTGCAGTAAGCAGGGAGGAATCGGGATTGTGATGGATGCAAAAGATAATGTAGTTCTAGCTTTTTAAAACTTTCCTAATTTATAACTTTCTAGATATTGGGGGTTGAAAAATAGGTCAATAGCTGCAAAGACTGGCTGCCTTTAAGATAGGTTTTTAAGCATAGGCATTACTATAACTTTCTTCCAGCTTTAGCAGACTGTTGCAGGAACGATTGAAAAGTTTAGTTATTGCTTGTTGTCTAGGAGGTGGCACACCAAAGGAGAACATAGGCCCAGCAGGAATCTAGGTTTGGAATTCTATGAGTCTGCAGTTGAACAGGAGGAAAGGTTCTTATTAATGGTTTCCATTTAGTCTTAAAAGAAGAGTATGTTGATCGTGTTTATGATGAAGGTCCTGCAGTGGCACGTATTTGGACCTAAAATTATACAGCATTCTGCATTGCTTTACAGTTTTTCCACAAAGTCCATATTTCCAAATAGTATACAGTCAACCTATTTTCCCCTTCGAAAGGAACCAGACAAGGTTGTTCTCTTTAACCTGCAGTTTTTTTCCATCCTTAGAACCTTATTGGAGACAATTACAAGATCTTCTTCTTCATAGGTTAAGTTTGTAGAGGTTATTTTTACTGCTTATGTGGATGATGTATTATTATTATTATTATTATTAATATTATTATTATAAATTCCAATCTAATATCTTCCCTTCAGTTAGTTATTGACGAATTACACCTGTTTTCAAAGGTATCTGTTTTTAACCGATTATTAAAAATTCTAAAGTTTTGCTTCCAAACAAGTACTGCTGAAAAAAGATGTTATAGAACATGACATAATACCTACATCAATGATTTGAGTACCTGCCCCTCTTATTTTATAAAAGAAACAATTAAAATGAATGTATAAGAGATTAAATGCAATTGTAGCACACTGACTGGCACGTGGTCCCCTTTATTTTATCCTGGTCAGACAGACTTTGTATAATAAAAGTGATGATTTTTCTATTTACAAATGTATTTATGCATGCATTCTGTCAAACTACTTCACTTGTTTCTTAAATAGTTGATATCATATTGTCCAAATTTTCATGGAAAGGTAAAATGGCATTTGTATAGTTCTATACATTTAAAAGGCCTGCATTAAATAGATGAGATAACTTGTCAGATTTTTTTTAAATGTCACTCTAGTCTGCTTTTAATCTTGAAGAATTTTGGACCTTACTATTGGATTAATGCATTAGAAGTGAAGGTCTTTTTCAAAGTCTGAAATTTCAGCTTTTCAGCTTTTTCTATTTAAAGGCATGACCTTAATGACACAACTACCTAGAGCTTTCTCCTGCCCCATGATTAAACTATCATGTGCATTAGCTAAACCCCTTGTTATGCACTCTCACCCTGGAAATTATAACATTATGGTGCCGATTCGGATCCTGGAAAAATGTCCCCCGTCCGAATTGAATCTGGACTTTTTACCGTCCGAATCGTACAAGAAGCGTACAAATTGCCAAGTACGATTCGCATGGGAAAAACTCCATACGAATCACATCCGGAAAAGTCCCCCACACGTCCTCGGGTCGGAAATTGTGTCCGACACATCCCCGGACGATTTACCGTACGAATCGGAAAAATGAAGTCCGACCGCGCAAGTACGATCACTCCCGTCCTTTCGATTTCACAACTGGATAAAAAAAACACCGTACGGACCGAGCTCCCATAGCAAGCATGGAGACACGTGCCCGCATACACGCCGAACACCCCACCACAGACCCCGCATGTACGCGCAAAATGCCCCCGGCCGCGGATGTACGCGCCGAACCCCCACCAGTGTATGCATGGAGCGTACCAACTCCCCACCCGAGTATGTACGGACCGTACCCCCACCCGTGTATGTACGGACCGTACCCCCACCCCACCCGTGTATGTACGGACCGTACCCCCACCCCACCCGTGTATGTACGGACCGTACCCCCACCCGTGTATGAATGGAGCGTACCCCCACCCCACCAGTGTATGTACGGACCGTACCCCCACCCGTGTATATACGGACCATACCCCCACCCGTGTATGAATGGAGCGTACCAACACCCCACCAGTGTATGTACGGACCGTACCCCCACCCTTGTATGAATGGACCGTACCCCCACCCCACCAGTGTATGTACGGACCGTACCCCCACCCGTGTGTGAATGGAGCGTACCCCCACCCCACCAGTGTATTTACGGACCGTACCCCCACCCCACCCGTGTATGTACAGACCGTACCCCCATCCGTGTATGTACGGACCGTACCCCCACCCCACCCGTGTATGTACGGACCGTACCCCCACCCGTGTATGTACGGACCGTACCCCCACCCGTGTATGAATGGAGCATACCAACACCCCACCAGTGTATGTACGGACCGTACCCCCACCCGTGTATGAATGGAGCGTACCAACACCCCACCCGTGTATGTACGGACCGTATCCCCACCCCACCAGTGTATGTACGGACCGTACCCCCACCCGTGTATGTACGGACCGTACCCCCACCCGTGTATGAATGGAGCGTACCAACACCCCACCAGTGTATGTACGGACCGTACCCCCACCCGTGTATGAATGGAGCGTACCAACACCCCACCCGTGTATGTACGGACCGTACCCCCACCCCACCAGTGTATGTACGGACCGTAACCCCACCCGTGTATGTACGGACCGTACCCCCACCCGTGTATGAATGGAGTGTACCAACACCCCACCAGTGTATGTACGGACCGTACCCCCACCCGTGTATGAATGGAGCATACCAACACCCCACCAGTGTATCTACGGACCGTACCCCCACCCGTGTATGAATGGAGCGTACCAACACCCCATCCGTGTATGTACGGACCGTACCCCCACCCCACCAGTGTATGTACGGACCGTACCCCCACCCGTGTATGTACGGACCGTACCCCCACCGTGTATGAATGGAGCGAACCAACACCCCACCAGTGTATGTATGGACCGTACCCCCACCCGTGTATGAATGGAGCGTACCAACACCCCACCCGTGTATGTACGGACTGTACCCCCACCCCACCAGTGTATGTACGGACCGTACCCCCACCCATGTATGAATGGAGCGTACCCCCACCCCACCAGTGTATGTACGGACCGTACCCCCACCCCACCCGTGTATGTACGGACCGTACCCCCACCCATGTATATACGGACCGTACCTCCACCCCACCCGTGTATGTACAGACCGTACCCCCACCCCACCAGTGTATGTACGGACCGTACCCCCACCCATGTATGTACAGACCGTACCCCCACCCATGTATGAATGGAGCATACCAACACCCCACCCATGCATGTACGGACCAAACCCCCACCCCACCAGTGTATGTACGGACCGTACCCCCACCCGTGTATGAATGGAGCGTACCCCCACCCCACCAGTGTATGTACAGACCGTACCCCCACCCCACCCGTGTATGTATGGACCGTACCCCCACCCGTGTATGTACGGACCGTACCCCCACCACACCCGTCTATGTACGGACCGTACCCCCACCCCACCAGTGTATGTACGGACCGTACCCCCACCCGTGTATGTACGGACCGTACCCTCACCCGTGTATGAATGGAGCGTACCAACACCCCACCAGTGTATGTACGGACTGTACCCCCACCCGTGTATGAATGGAGCGTACCAACACCCCACCCGTGTATGTACGGACCGTACACCCACCCCACCAGTGTATGTACGGACCGTACCCCCACCCGTGTATGAATGGAGCATACCCCCACCCCACCAGTGTATGTACGGACCGTACCCCCACCCCACCCGTGTATATACGGACCGTACCCCCACCCGTGTATGTACGGACCGTACACCCACCCCACCAGTGTATGTACGGACCGTACCCCCACCCGTGTATGTACGGACCGTACCCCCACCCGTGTATGAATGGAGCGTACCAACACCCCGCCAGTGTATATACGGACCGTACCCCCACCCGTGTATGAATGGAGTGTACCAACACCCCACCCGTGTATGTACGGACCGTACCCCCACCCCACCAGTGTATGAACGGACCCTACACCCAGCCCCCCTTGTATGTACCGTGCGAAACACCACCACCGATGGACGGTGCGGACCAACACCCTGCCCGTGTTCGTACGCATCCTACCCCAGGCCCACACACCAGCACCCTCACCCAACATCGGGCATGTACGAGTCGTACTAAGCCATAGCAAAGGACAGCACTGTACAACAACATGGCCCATGTACGCACCGTACAGAGGCTAAAAACACTCCTACTGAACCAGAACTAACCAAAAAAACACAAGGACAGTCAATCCGAGGCACACAACACCACAAAACATATCCAACAAGGCCAAATACATCCTATACACTGACCTGCAACTGACAAACAGAGAAACAAAGGCCCAAACCACTACCACTCCTTATAACACACCCACCCAAAGTTCAAACACAGCCACACCCACAAATGGACCAATAAAAAGGCCCAACACACACAAACCATGATCCTTTGCAACAGATCCACTGCTGCCAGACCCCAGAGACAACGCACTGCACCATAATTCAACCATCAATATACCTTACACTTGCACTCCTTCACACAACCACCATCACAAACACACCCTCATCACATTCACACACACACACCCACAACCATCCACACCCACACCCATCCACACCCTCACCCCCACAACCATCCACACCCACACCCCACACCATGCCCACCAACAAGAATCCAAAGTTCACAAAGGACGAGCTGGAGTCCCTTGTCGACGAAATCATCAGAGTCGAGCCACAGCTCTTTGGAACATTGGTCAGACGGACCAGCATATCAGAAAAAACTGCCATGTGGGAGAGGATAGTCAATTCCGTGAATGCTGTTGGGGCCACCAGAAGGACCAGGCATGAGTGCCAAGCCAGGTGGTACGATCTGTGGAGGACAGTCCGCCGCAAAATGACGGACGAGCACAACCAGGCCAACATCACTGAAGGAGGGCCGCCCCGCAGACCGGTACACTACCATCCCTGGGAGGAGAAGGTGATGGCCACGCTGCCGCCGTTGGTAGTAGACGGACTAGAAGGAGTCGGAGAGCCTGGTGAGTACACAATCAACTCACCTCACATGGGGGAACGCCATATACAACCCAAATACCAATCATGCACGCAACCACCCCAAAGCCTGCACCGGACACAACCACACTCCAAAATCACACACATGCCACTAGCGCCTCCATGCCCCATGCCCCAAGCAAGGCCATGCCGAGTCACAGGCCACACAAAACACCAACACAAGACAGGATGTCCCTGATGCCGGGAGGGTGGGCCTCAAAACTAACATAGAGCAACTCTGAAGCACACAATAATGCCCTCAGCCCATATGGCTTATGGCACAGCCATACCAACAGTGTGTCCCCACACAGTACTGTTTTGCCAGCTAATGGTGGCCGCGTTGCAGGACGACATGGGTATGAAGGCACAATTTGCACATAACAGCAGCCAATGAAGACGCAGCACACTGAAAGAGTGTCAGCACACACCGCCACAGCAGCAGCGCACACTCAGACACTACGCCCAATGGGTGCCGGCAGAGAAGAAACAAACCCACATGAACAAGCCAATGGCCTTTGCAAGACCTGCAAACTGTGTGTGCCCAGGAAGCTGGGCTGAGGTGACAGAGGGTGACACACAGAGGGAGGGAGAGGGGCAGAGAGAGGGACAGAGACAGAGGTGGACACAGGGAGACAGACAGAGGGAGGGAGGAGGCTCACAGAGGGAGGGAGAAGGGGAGACAGAGGGAGACGGACAGAGGGAGGAGGCTGACAGAGGGAGGGAGAAAGGGAGACGGACAGAGGGAGGAGGCTGATAGAGGGAGGGAGAAAGGGAGACAGAGGGAGACGCACAGAGGGAGGAGGCTGATAGAGGGAGGGAGAAAGGGAGACAGACAGAGGGAGGAGGCTGATAGAGGGAGGGAGAAAGGGAGTAGGACAGTGGGAGGAGGCTGACAGAGGGAGGGAGAAAGGGAGACGGACAGAGGGAGGAGGCTGACAGAGGGAGGGAGAAAGGGAGATAGAGGGAGACGGACAGTAGGAGGAGGCTGACAGAGGGAGGGAGAAAGGGAGATAGAGGGAGACAGACAGTGGGAGGAGGCTGACAGAGGGAGGGAGAAAGGGAGATAGAGGGAGACGGACAGTGGGAGGAGGCTGACAGTGGGAGGGACAAAGGGAGATGGACAGAGGGAGGAGGCTGACAGAGGGAGGGAGAAAGGGAGACGGACAGTGGGAGGAGGCTGACAGAGGGAGGGAGAAAGGGAGACGGACAGAGAGAGGAGGCTGATAGAGGGAGGGAGAAAGGGAGATGGACAGAGGGAGGAGGCTGACAGAGGGAGGGAGAAAGGGAGACAGAGGGAGACCAAATCACCCTTGGGTGGTTTGGCCATGTCCGCTCGTCAGCAGGTGGACTGTGTGCATGTAGACAAGGTTTGGCAGTGCCTTAACCCCCCCTTCAACCTTTGATAAACACTAGGCCATGTGTCAATCTGTGCACACGTACCTCCGTGCTGCAGGCACAAACAGAACCTTACACCCAGTATACCTACCCACTGTGTTCGTCAGAACCCTGTCACAAATTGTTAAGTTACCTACCTGCATTCTCAAATAGCATGGAATAAACATCATTTGGCCACGTACAGTGCAACACGTAAGGTGGCTCTGCATGGCTTGCTACGCCCGCTCACTACACTGCTGACTGCGTTCACAAAAGATGCATCAACTATGACTGTGTCACACATAGGTAAAGTGTCGAAAGCTGTGGCCAAGGGACATACCCATGCACAAGTGCACTGTGTGAGGAATGCTAGCCAAATCCAACCACCCAGAGGAACTGTGCCAAATCAAACATGAATGAAACATGGATGTCGCATGTAACACAATTAACACTGTCTCTCTCACACACAGGTCAACGTCATCGATCTCCCCCCAACACTGGGGGGGAAGACTCACAGGACCAGGCTCTGCGTGAAGAGGACCCCACCAGCAGCGACGACTCTCACCACTCCGTGGATGGCCCACACCAACCTGGCCCCTCTGGTGTCCAACCACCTGCAGCACCTGCGTCAGGTACAACTGTGCCAACCACCACCCCCATTCCTGCCACATCCCAGGAGACACCCAGGAGCCCTGCCCGCACACAACAACGCAGTCAGTCTGTCCAGGAGGGACAAGGTTCTCCGGGCACCCAGGAGGAGGCAGGCGACACCGCAAATGCCATCCCTCAGGGGTCCCGGAGACCCGATGTGCCCACCACGGCAGGCCAGGCGCAAGTGGGCAGGGGTGGTGGGAGTGGAGGACGGCGAAGGCGCGAACCTGACCAGTTGGCTCAGGACCCGGCTATGGCACAGGTCAGAACCATCCTGGACGCATACCGGCGTGACTCCAGAGGCATCGCCCAGGTAGTGGGGACCCTCAATGAGATGAAGGCCCTGCAGGTTGAGCATCATGCCAGGATGGAGGCAAGACTTGCAGAGCTCTTGGCGGTGCACAGGGACGTGAGCCAATCCCTCCATCAGATCGCCCAAAGCCTGGCAAACCCTCCCTGTGCCACCAGGCGTAGAGCAGCACCAGAAACAGGGAGGGAGGAGGAGGAGGATACATCTGTTGGAGCGTCCCTTGCATCGTCAAGGCAGGTGTCTGAGGGTCCCCGCAGGAAGGTGGGTCATCCACGAAAAAGACCGTGAGAGTCAGCGGAACATCACCATCTCCCAGGTCACCTGGCCTAGCACCTGACCCTCTGGCCCAACAGCAGCACAGCAGCAAAGGACATTCTCTGCCACATGGCCTTGCTGGTCACTGTATGACCAATGTTGACAAAGACTGTGGCACAGACTCTGATGACTGTCAATGGCAAGGACACCAACTCCCCCTGTGAACTTTGGATTCTACACTCCCGCCAAGCACCTCTTGTCACCCCCCCAAACACGTACCCCAGCACTAATAAAATTCATCACAATCACAAGATGATGCCGTCATTTAGCATTATTCCACTACATGTCTGTGTTGTAAAGTCAAACCATGCCTGATTACTGAATTAACTCCAAACATCTATACCCTGGGGTCTGAGTCTGGCACAGGACACACATGGGTCACAACGTACCATCCAAGACAGACATGGAGCACCATACTCACCCGTGATGGGCCCAACCAGCTGAGGGGATGCCCGCACAACTGTGCCCACAGACCTATTTAGAAGAGCAACAGTCATGCGCAGAGGTCAGGGATCATGTGGAGTGTCCTGGGGTGGGAGTCCCAGGTATGTGTAGACACGTGGCAGAACCATGTCCTGCATGCTTGAGTCAGGTGGATGTGGAGAATGGTGGGCCAGCCAAGGTTGGATGCATGGAGATGGCACAATTTGGTGTTGGATCACAGTGCCACAAGGTTGTGTTGTGGGTGTGGGCTGCATCCTGAGTGTGTGCGTGGATTGAGAAGGTCATCCTGCAGCTGGCAGTGATCCACTCCCCCCATCTCTGTTGGACGTTGATGTGGCCTGGTCGCCGGATGTAGTAGCAGAGCTGTGCAGATGCACCCTGGATGTGGACAAGTATCATGGGATTTCTAACGCACATGTCCGTAGAGTGCAGGGTAGGAGTAGACACGGATGTCATAGTTGACCTGGGGGATGGTCTCCCTCTTGCCTTGAGGTGGATGGAACTGGGGATCTTGTGCATAATGCCGAGTGTGCTGCCGCATGGGGCACAGATGCTGCTGATCAGCATAGCACATGTCAGCAAGCAATCCATGATGAACACCAGCTCGTTTGCGTGGACACTGGGTGCCCTTGCAGCAGGGCCTGCAGCAGCATGCGCCATTTCAAGGAAACAATGCCACAAGTAGCACACA
Organism: Triturus cristatus; assembly: GCF_964204655.1. Classification (NCBI taxonomy): domain Eukaryota; kingdom Metazoa; phylum Chordata; class Amphibia; order Caudata; family Salamandridae; genus Triturus; species Triturus cristatus. The sequence continues at coordinate 434,481,982 of NC_140588.1, forward strand.
AAGACAAGGATCTCAGGAAGGAACCATGCAAAAGGTGTATGTCAAGGAAGGAATGTCTGGTTCAACACGGCACACACACACACAATGGATTCACATGCGGCACAGTGGCCGTCGTGGAGACTGACATGCCACAAAACCTACACAGCCATGGACATCATGCACAATACATAATTTAATCCCTGACAAACAGCTTGCATCTTGCTAGTCTACACATAGACTCATATGCACCATCTCTGAGAACAATGACAGACATGCCGCATGCACAGTGGCAACAGACCACCATTGACAGAGATGAGGCACCTTGGAGGCAGAGGGACACCTTTATTACTCATGTGTGTCGGAATGCTAATGCAACTCTGTCAACACATACACAGGTCATGTGGATGAACACGTGGGACCAACACTGGCACCCCCCTTACCACCACAGATGCTGGAAATCCATGGCACTGGCACACAAGTGACGGATTACAGCTAAACACCCCCTGCTGCTCACGGAGTGCCTGCTATACACCATTGAGCCCCTAATGGGGAATTCACACACCATGTCAACCCGGAGCAACCCGTATGTTTCCGAGGCCAGTGTTACACACATTGATGGCTCCATCACAATCTCATTACAGATGACTGTCACCAAGTCTGACCATCATTCAGGTGAATTCTACTCCAGGTCATGTGCCCCATGATGAATCTACATGTATGTGAAGTATCCAAACATGAACAGGAGCAGTGCACACACATTCAAAACAAATACCACTCCCAAAAAGCCGTGCTGCATCCCTTACCCGAAGGAGATTTTCGAACTTGTCCGTGCATGTCACGCTGATTCAGCACATGTTGCTGTGTTCATGAGGAATAGCAGGAGCACAACAATGCCACCAGCAGACAGCATGCGCAAGTACCTGTGGATGGGAGACACACCAGAAGTCAGCCAAAAGAAGCACATCCGCATGCATGTGCATGTACTCGACACGTATTAGGTTGTCAACATGCGAGGTGACAATGATGACTCTGGAACAACATTATTCTATTGCACCATCACTTGAGTGACACATCCAAACACCTCAGACTCACTTGGAAGACATGCAGAGGGACACACACATTGCAACACATGCCACACACAGCCAAATGCGTGCACACTCAGACACTGGAACTCACCACTAAGCAAAGAAGTCGCGTATGAGCCGACTCCGCATGTCCTCTACCGCCTCCTCCTCCTCCACATAACTTGCCTCGTGCCCAAGCCCTTCATCCTCCACGGGTGGATGGTCCTGCTCATCTGGATCCAGGATGAGTGGCACAGCTTTCTCCACTGCCATGTTGTGCAGCATGCAGCACACGAGGAATATCTTGCAGACCTTCACCGGTGCATATAGGAGTGCGCCACCGGTCTTGTGGAGGCAACGGAATCGGCTCTTCAGGAGGCCAAACGTCCTCTCTATCACTCGCCTGGTCCGCCCATGGGCGTTGTTGTAGCGGTGATCGGCAGCCGTGCTGGGGTTGCGCAGAGGCGTGATCAGCCATGGCATGTTGGGATAGCCAGCGTCCCCTACATGGAAACATCATGGACAAGAGTGGGTCAGGAGAAGCAGTAAGACAGGAAGATGAGGTTAAATACAGGACTGGCAGAGTATACCCACCAACAATACATGCCCGTTCGTTGCGCAGCTGCAGCATCATTTCAGGCACCCTGCTACGCCTCATGATGTACGCATCGTGTGCTGATCCTCGGAAACGAGCACAGACATGTGAAATCACCATGTTGGCAAGACACACCGCAAGGGCATTAATGGAGTGGTAATGCTTGCGGTTACGGAAGGCTACCTCCTGTGCCTGTGGTGGTACCAAAGCCACATGTGTTCCATCTATGGACCCAATGACATGGGGCATCCCTCCCAGGGCATAGAACTCACGCTTGACAGCTGTCAACTGCTCAGGAGTTGGGAATTTAATGAACTCATCAAGGTGCTCCAACATGGCCTCTAAAAAATCATGCAGAACACGGCTTAACATGGTTTGGGACATCCCACCGACATGGGCAATGGTATGTTGAAAGATACCCGTGGCCAAGAAATGTAGGGCTGCCATCACCTTCATCTTGGGTGTCAGTGCACCAGGATACCTGTGTAGCGGTTGGAGGTGTGCTGCCAGCTGTGTCGTCAAGTCCACAATCAAACGTTGGGGGAAGCGGTAGCGGCGTATACAGTCATTTTCCCGCATGTCAGCCAAGTCCGGAATTGCTCGAGGGAGAGGCGGAGCCCTGCAGTGAATTAGAAGGGACAACGAAGAGTGAGTACAGTACACCACCAATGTCAATGTACTGAGCACATGGTCAACAGGCAATACACATATGCTACATACAGAGTCAGGTATGTGCAATATGCCCTGGGCACGTATGCCAGCCATGTGACACTCCTACCAAGAGACAGCTCCAAACGTTTATTCTCAACCTCATTATGCCATGCCATGAAACTAGCTGTGGGCCAGTGTAAGTGAGCAGGCAGACGCATTACAGGAGTTACAGACAACCAAATATGTGCAGAGGAAGGATGTTTATTGTACAGACAGGTTGCGGAACACTGGAGGCACATGTCACATGTAATAGAAAAAGGACAGACCACACACCTTGCCATGAAGGATTACATGTCAAGAATGATCACACATACATTGAGAGTATGCAGATATGTCCTTGTTTTGAAACTCTGTGTCGATGCATACATACACACCTTACGTCGGATTCCACATGTGGCCTGGTATGCGTAACACTGTGCCATGGCCATCTACACACAGACACATGTTGGTTGAAGCAACTGCAGATGCATTTGACCAAACACCTACAGCAAGCTAATGGGAACACACAACACATACATGACATAGTCACATCGTGCAACGCAGGTAGTCACATGTCAGGTGTGAAAACCCCTGTAGCTGGCATCAGGGGACAGTTGCGTGTGTTGTTGACTGTGCCATGGCAGTGACGCTTTTCACAAGTGTTCTGTACTACATGCACACATGTCAAAGGAGTGAAGGGGATGTCTGGCACATAGTCCACCATCACACATGACATCTGTACACATCTCATCATACATCTATTGCCTTCACAACTCAGGAGTAATGTGCCACATTACAGCCTGACACACCTGTGCCCCACACATGTAGTACTGCACAGACAATACCTTGATGTCCAGCCTTGGACAAGTATGTCAGCTCTATTCCTTTCTGTGTGCTGCCTGTCACCACTGTCAGGTGTGAAATGCACTGTACATGTGCTCTGAGGGCGAGTGTACGTTCCCCATCACTATGGGAGTGCTGCCGTAGGCCTACCCATAGTGATACGGAGCGTACACGCGTGTGTATGGGGCGTATCACTATGGGTACGCATACGCGAGCAAACCCATAGTGAAACGGCCCGTACACGCATGTGTACGGGGCATATCAATATGGGTACGCATACGCGAGCAAACCCATAGTGAAACGGCCCGTACACGCGTGTGTACGGGGCATATCACTACGGGTACGCGAGCAAACCCATAGTGAAACGGCTCGTACACGCGCGTGTACGGGCCGTTTCACTATGGGTTTGCTCGCATATGCGTACCCATAGTGATACGCCCCGTACACACGCGTGTATGGGCCGTATCACTATGGGTTTGCTCGCGTATGCGTACCCATATTGATACGCCCCGTACACACGCGTGTACGGGCCATTTCTATGCATTACGCTATCCGGCCTATATATCTATCGCCCTCCAGGCCAGGCCACAAGATTTATTGATGCCCTCCTCGAAACTGCCACTGTGCTCATCACTAAATCCGCTAATTTCACCATCCTAGGTGATTTAAACCTGCACTTTGATGCTGCTGGCGATCACACCATTACTAATCTTCTTGCAGACCTCTCGGCACTGCAACTTAACCCCCTTGTCCATGCTCCTACTCATATAGCTGGACACACCCTAGACCCGATCTTTTCCAATATACAAGAGGTAGTTACAGAAGCTCCCACCCCTATGGGATGGACGGATCATCACCTTATTACACTGAATGTTCCGGCACCTCAACGTCAGATTAAAACTGAATCCTTACAGCGTCTGAAAAGACCCTGGCACAAACTCTCCCCCCTCGCCTTACATGAAACTCTTGGAGAGTTCCAATACGATGCTAACCAGGATATAGACGCGATCTATTCCTCGTTTTCCAAATGGATCAGCAATGGCCTCGACACTCTCATTCCGGCTAAACTGACTAAAGGGCGCAACACACCTTCCAACCCGTGGTACGACGACACCCTTAGGGCTATGCGCAAGGAGTGCAAAAAAGCAGAACGCCGATGGAGGAAACACTATGACAACCAGGATAAGGCAAAATATCTATCTAGCCTTAAAACCTACCATAAAGCTATCAGATCTTCCCGTGCTTCTTTTTATTCCAACAAAATTAACTCCAATGCGAACCCATCTAAAATCATATTCAAATTAGTGAAAGAGCTTCAAAACCCTAGGGCGCCCCCACCAAAGATTTCTTCCCACGAGCAATGTGAGCAGCTCGCATCATATTTCATTGAAAAAGTCCAGAAAATTTACGCGACCTTTCCACAGATCGCTCCTCTCTGTGGAGTCTCTAAGACCACAGCCCCTCACATCCTACCTCTGTCCCAAATTTCTGCCATTACTGCAGCAGATTTGCTCAGACTAGGAAAGAAAGTGAAGTCTGGCTCCCCAGCTGACCCCATGAGTCCCTCTCATTTCCTGGACTCGATTGACTTTTTTCTATTCCCCTTGCTGAAAATTCTCAATCTTTCCCTCTCAACAGGATTTGTGCCCATAGCCTGGAAACAAGCATGGGTTTCACCGATAATCAAGAAACCTTCCCTCGACCCCTCCAAACCAGAAAACTTCCGGCCTATATCCCTTCTTCCCTGGATCTCCAAAATAGCCGAAACACATGTTAACAACATCCTTTCGAAACATGTGGAAAGTCACGGAATCTTGGACCCCTCCCAAAACGGCTTCCGTGCAGGTCATAGTACGGAGTCTGCCCTGCTGGCCACTACGGAGCATCTTCGGACGATTCTAGATGCCGGTCATAGTGCTGCGCTGATTCTTCTTGATCTCAGCGCAGCCTTTGACACGGTATCCCATGACATCCTTCTGAAACGTCTGGAGACAACCGGTGTGACTGGCCTCGCTCTTGCATGGTTCCAATCCTTTCTTAAGGATAGATCCTTCAAGGTCTCGGCTCCTCCTTTCCTCTCTAAACCCCACCCCATCGCTCAAGGTGTCCCCCAGGGCTCAGCGTTGAGTCCCTCCCTCTTTAACCTTTATGTTCAGCCACTTACGGACGTGGCTAGAGAGTGGGGACTCACGCTGGTCTCTTACGCTGATGACACCCAGCTGGTGGTCACCCTCTCGGAAAGCCCGTCTCTCGCGGCATCCAGGTTTAAAGAGGGTATGACTGCAGTGGCCCGCTGGATGACGGACAATTACCTCCAACTCAATGCCGGAAAAACCGAGGTACTCCTCCTAGGCCGGAATATCAGCCTCTGGAATGAGCACTGGTGGCCGTCATCCCTAGGCGCCACTCCACTCCCCAAAAATTGTGTTAAAAACCTGGGAGTCTGGGTGGATGCCAACCTAAGCTTCCAATCCCACACTAAAAAGGTAGCAGCCACCTGCATAGGCCTTTTAAGGAACCTCAGGCCCATACTTGGGCTCTTCGATTCTAAGGCCCGCCAGCTTATCGTCCAGGCCACCATTTTATCGCGCCTGGACTACGCTAACGTTCTCCTTCTGGGAGCCAACAAAGCGGAAACAGCAAGGTTCCAACGCATTCAAAACGCGGCAGCCAGAACGCTGGTTGGTCTCCCACGCAGATGCTCAGCCAGAGCTACCATCCGTAAACTCCACTGGCTGCCGGTGGAACACCGAGTTAAATTCAAGGCCTTAGTCACAATCTTTAAAATCGTCAAACAAGGAAACCCCCCTCTGCTTCGTAGCCTTGTCCAACCTTACGTCCCTGGCCGTGTTTTGCGCTCTACCAATCAACTCCTCCTCACAATCCCCAGGATTCGACTTTGTCGATCTGGAGGCCGCTCCTTTAGCGTCCTCGGCCCTAAATTATGGAATGATCTCCCCCTCAGCATTCGCTCCATTGATTCCCTCCCAGCCTTCCGTAAGGCAATCAAGACTCACCTTTTCCCCACTCCCTAGTTTTCTCCCCCTCTCTCCCCCCCCCCCTTCTTTCCCTCTGTCTGCGCGCCTGTCTCTTAGCGCCGGGACACCTCTTTGCCGGGGTAGCTGTTGCGCTTCACCAAATCTAGAAATAGAAATAGAAAATAGAAATTTGGGGTGCCCTAGGGCCCTGGAACTCACCGTACCTGTGTGGGAATGTCCAAATTACATGGGGGACACATGAGGGACAAGTATAAAGCCCTACATGCATGCTGGTTGTCATGGAGAACGAGTTTAAAGTTTGAATTTTTTTCAACAGGTGGCCAGCTAAAGTCGGTTTGAAAGAATCTACTTTGTTGCAAAGTGGTTGTTGAGTTGACATCATGCTCAATAAAAAAAAAAGCAAAGCCACTGACTGTGGTAGGTTTAAAGGGATTGGAGGAAACATAGGATGCAAATGTGAGTGACCAATCACTCTGTACTCCTGTGAATGAAACAGGGCAGCAAGGCAGATATAAGGCAGCCAGGTCCCATGAGAGAGCACTTGCCTGCACATCCTTTGATTCCACAACACTGCTGCTGCTCGTGAATCCTCTGGCACCAAGTCCAGGTCTATGGAGAGGGCCCAGCCTTTCACCCACGAGGAGAACCAAGCCCTGCTGGATGTGATCCTCCCACAGTACACCATGCTGTATGGTCGACCAGGGGTTCAGGTGAGTGCTGAGTCCACTAGCAAAGACTGTGCCCCTTTTTTGTGACTGTGACTTCTGCCATTGTGTCCAGGTGTAACACACATGCAATGTGCTGTAGGGTGGGTCCCGGGTGGGGGAATGCCTAATGTCTCCCAGCCAGAGCATGCTGTGGTGCATGTCTGCTCTCCTAACTTGCATTGTGTGAACTGTGACAATCACTGCATGTGGCATTACACATTCTGCCTGTCTAATCCTCCTGGGAATGTTGTTACTACAGTCCTTATGTGAATCTGTGGTCCCCCCAGTGTGACAGGTGGCAGTACCCACAGATGTGTGTTTGTTTAGTGTACATGTGCTGAGAGTGTACAAATGATGTGTTTGTCCCCTGGACATTGGTGTGTGTGTGTAAGTCCCCTGTCATGTGGGTGGGTGCATATGTGGAGTGTAGCACCCCAGCTGCATGAGGGATGGATATACCCTGCCCATCTGATGTGAGCAGGGAGCAGTGCTGTGTGTCTGCGGTGATGGGCCAGCCCCACACCTGTGACACCCCCCAGTCTAGTGGCACATGTGCAGAGTGAGGTGTGTAGCTGCAGTTGGCAATGGCAGGTGATTGTCCTGTGGCTGTGTGTGTCTGTGTACTCTGCTGAGGGCACCTCAGTGGCCTGTGGCATGTGACTGCTTTGAGGTGCTGCACATAATCCTGGTGTCCCTTGTGATGCACAGTGTGAGCCTGGATGATTGATTGTGTCGTACCCCTCATGCCACCTGTGTACTCTACAATGCCACCTAGTGCATTTTGCCTTCCACAGAGGAAAATGTCCCTATGACACAGGTGTAATGAGTTTGATGCATTCTATGCCCTGTTAAAACCAGCCAAATTGTTCTAATGTGTGTCTCTGTGACATGTCGCAGGTGTATTGATGTTGTCTCACTTTTTCATCCTCACAGGTAGGCGCCTGTGCCAAGGAGCAGATCTGGAAGGACGCCGTCAGTGCCGTGAGGAAGACGGATGGTCGGAAGCGGCGCCTAGCCCAGGTGAGGAAACGCTGGCAGGATATCCGGTGCTGGACGCGGAGGATCGCACGGGTCCTGCTGGGGGACTCACCTGTGAGCCAAAAGAACCATGGGCGCCGCCGTCTGACCCACATCCACAAGCGTGTGCTGGCGGTCATCTTCCCTGACATGGACAGGCACTTACGGGAAAAGCAGCAGCAGGAAGGGGGTAGGTACATGTGTGTTTGTTGTGTGTCACCAGCATTTGTAAGTGCACAGTTGCATGGATACACTGCCAGGGTTTACATGTGCAGTGCAGTTCCTGGTCCCCAAAGTGTAGCGGTGCTGTCCTTCCTCCCTTCCCCTCCTTGCCATGTGTACCCTGGTCTGTGTGTAGTCACACTTGCACAAGGTTATCTAGGCTGCCAGATTATCGATGTGCCCAATGCTTGCAGCTTCATGTGTGGGGGTGGTGTGTAACAGGTTTTGGGACCTTGCCTGTGCCCTGTCCAGTTCAGTACTTGTGGGGTCCATGTCAGTTGTCACTGATGCTGAGTCCAGACATAGGAGTGTGTCTCAAAAGTGTATTGCTTTACAGCATGCATGTCCTATTTTGTGGCCTGTGACATGATGTGCATGAGTGTGAGATATGCAGAGTGCAGGGATGGTGGCTTGTGTTGCAGTCATTACCATTCAGGACCATGGAGTAGTGTGGCCACTACTGTCCCCTGGGGCATCTTTTCCTAGGTATCATGTGTGTAATCCAAAAATGTCGACAATCTCTGTGTCTACAGCATAGGTTGTGCTCTGTGCCATTGTACCCTGGCACCATTTGTATTTACGTAAACTCTGCTACATGTGTCCACTGTACAGGCTGACCAAATGTCCCTTGTTCATACACACGGGGGCCAGTGCCTGTGTGTCTTGGTAAAATGATCTGATGATGGCCATTTGTAGATGATGTATTTGTACCGGCGCACCAGGGGTATTTTGTGTCCAATCAGGATTTCTTGCAGGCCATGTGTTTTTATTCCAGACTAAGAGATGTAAGTGCTTCCTGTGTCTCAAAAAAATGTCTCATGTAGGGGGTGGTTGGTGCGGGCAAGGCCTACATGTCTAAACCTGAAGTCTCCTTGCTAGGTCTGGCCAGTGTGTGATGTTTGTCTGGACATACACTCAAGGTGCAGTGACCCATTAATGTTGGGCATGTTTTTAAGTATTACCTTTGCAGCATGTGCCTACAGTTAATAGACATGGTTCCTGCTCATCCCTTTTTACGCCAATGCTGTGTGCTGCAGATGCTGTGCTGGATTGTCCCCAGTGCCTGGCTCCTCTGTCCAAATCCATATCATGTTATTTGCTTTTGTGTCATGCTCTCCATAGTTGGTCAGTGGCATGGTGGGTCAACCAACTGTGTGCTGCAGGGCCTACATATGTACCTTGTATTGTAGATGTTACTCATGTTGCTTTTCAGGCTATGCACTGTGACCTATGTGGATTTGACTCATGTGACATATGTATACAGGTGTCTGATTATTTCCTGTCTCTTCACCTTGCCCACAGCATCGTCGGGGGACACCGAGGGAGACACTGGCATGGACTGTGAGGAGGGAGCGAGCACCAGTGCCAGCAGTGCAGAGTTGTCTGGCACATCGAGTGGCACGGAGGCCGACGGGAGTGCAGCGGAGGACCTGTCCAGTCAAACCACCACCGACTATGACGCAGACGGGTCCGAGGCTGAGCACTCCGAGGGGGCGGAGGCTGGTCCCACAGCTGACACCAGCACTCCATCACTACCCGCCCCCTCCATTCTGATCACCGGCCTCCCACTTGCTCGTGTCCCTTCCCGCCGTGCTCGGTCACCACGTGTCTCCTTCTTGCCAGGCACCGCACCCCCTGCCCCTGTCTCCACTGCTGCCACCAATGCCGAGTCTGTGGACATCCTGCGGCAGTTGCGTGTTGGTCAGACTGCAACGCTTAATATCCTCCATGGCCACAGCCGAGTGCTCAACCAGATGGAGGCATACTTGGAGGGCATTTCAGCCACGCAGTCTGACCAACGCAACTTGCTGAGGTCCATAGACTCGACACTGACTGCAGCAGTGGGTCTCCTGCAGCGCTACGTCCCACCCCCTACCCCTGCCCCATCCATACTGCCCACTCCCATGCCTGTCCCACGTACACCCAGACGTCAGCATGCATGCACCCAACCAGACACAGGCACCACACCAGCAGGGCAGGGCAAGCGCACACCTCCTGGCACGCAGACACACAGGGTGAGGTAGGCACACCCACTGGCTCGGGGGGCAAACGTAAGTCACGCAGCCAGAGTGGGAGTCCGCATTCCGCAAAATCCACTCCCTCCAAATCCACTCCCCTCAGCTCTCCTGGCCACGAATCCAGCAAAGACTCCTTCATGGCCGCTCTGTCCCTGAGCCCAACAGTGACACCACCCCGCAAGCGGGCAAAGGAGTCCCCGGTCAGGGTAGTTGAGTGCCCCCCCTGTCCACACCCTCCCCCAGTGGCGCTGTGACCCATTCCTACACCCCCCCCTCCTTGGAGCCTGTGGTTCCTTCGGGTGCAGGGGAGACGCTGGGGGACCTTGCTGACGTGTGCAGCGCCATCCTCACCACCTCCTTTGGTGCTGCCCCACCCCCTGTGGTGGAGTCCTCCGTCCCTGCACCCACAACGCCTGCCCTTGCCCCTCCTGTCCCTGCGGTGCCTGGTCCTTCCCCCCCACATGATGCCCCCCCCTGTGGAAGACAGGGTGGTCTGAACTGTGCAGGCAAGCTAGGGGACACATGTCCCACTGTGTCCCCCATCCAGCTGTGACTTATGGACTGCCCTATGGGCTTTGTAAATATTGAACTTTATCCAAACAAACATTTTTTGATCATGCTGAATAAAGCCATTTTTTTTTCCTTAGAACACTACTGTTTTTCTGGTATTGCTGTTGGTGGGGCTGCTACATGATTTTGGGTGGTGATCATGTGTTGGGTGTGTGGGAAATGTAGTAGTGTGCTGGTCATAGGGGGGACCCTGGTATCTGTGTGCCATCACAAGGTGTTAGCTAAGTTTCTTTGTTCATGTAAGCAGTTACTGCATGGTGAAATTGTCCCAAGGTGTGTTCCTTCCTCTGTGTACCCTGACATCTTCCCTGCAGGGTGTTTCCAATATGTTGTGCTGAGCTGTGTCTACATTAGCTGGGTGTGTGACGGACCCCTTCAACTTTGGCCATGCATGCAGAGTGATGTCTCCACCTGCATCATTCGTGGCATCCTTGGTGATCACTGTACTTGTGTATGTAGTCTGTTGACATGACTTCATGTGGACATGTTCCCTTTTAGGCAGTATGCATGTGTGTACTCCCAGCCTCGCACACATGTGTTACATGGACTGACAATTGTGGCCATTGGATCTGTGGGTACTCCACCCTTTTTCTTTCCGTGGGCACTGCTGGGGGCCTCTGCACCCACCCCTCCTGTGTCTGGGCACTGCTGGGAGTGATAGGCACCCACCCCTCCTGTGTCTGGGCACTGCTGGGGGGCTCTGCACCCACCCCTCCTGTGTCTGGGCACTGCTGGGAGTGATAGGCACCCACCCTCCTGTGTCTGGGCACTGCTGGGGGGACTCTGCACCCACCCCTCCTGTGTCTGGGCACTGCTGGGAGGACTCTGCACCCACCCCTCCTGTGTCTGGGCACTGCTAGGGGGACTCTGCACCCACCCCTCCTGTGTCTGGGCACTGCTGGGAGTGATAGGCACCCACCCCTCCTGTGTCTGGGCACTGCTGGGGGGACTCTGCACCCACCCCTCCTGTGTCTGGGCACTGCTGGGAGGACTCTGCACCCACCCCTCCTGTGTCTGGGCACTGCTGGGAGGACTCTGCACACACCCCTCCTGTGTCTGGGCACTGCTGGGAGGACTCTGCACACACCCCTCCTGCGTCTGGGCACTGCTGGGAGGACTCTGCACACACCCCTCCTGTGTCTGGGCACTGCTGGGAGTGATAGGCACCCACCCCTCCTGTGTCTGGGCACTGCTGGGAGGACTCTGCACACACCCCTCCTATGTCTGGGCACTGCTGGGATGACTCTGCACCCACCCCTCCTGTGTCTGGGCACTGCTGGGAGGACTCTGTACACACCCCTCCTGTGTCTGGGCACTGCTGGGAGGACTCTGCACACACCCCTCCTATGTCTGGGCACTGCTGGGAGGACTCTGCACACACCCCTCCTGCGTCTGGGCACTGCTGGGAGTGATAGGCACACACCCCTCCTGTGTCTGGGCACTGCTGGGAGGACTCTGCACCCACCCCTCCTGTGTCTGGCCATGTACGCTCCATACATACATGGGTGGGGGTACGGTCCGTACATACACTGTTGGGGTGGGGGTACGCTCCATACATACACTGTTGGGGTGGGGGTACGCTCCATACGTACGCAGGTGTGGGTACGGTCCGTACATACACTGTTGGGGTGGGGGTACGTTCCATACATACACTGTTGGGGTGGGGGTACGCTCCATACATACACTGTTGGGGTGGGGGTACGCTCCATACGTACGCGGGTGTGGGTACGGTCCGTACATACACGGGTGGGGTTACGCTCCGAACATACGCGGGTCTGGGTACGCTCCATGCATACACGGGTGGGGGTACGGTCCGTACATACACTGTTGGGGTGGGGGTACGCTCCATACATACACTGTTGGGGTGGGGGTACGCTCCATACGTACGTGGGTGTGGGTACGGTCTGTACATACACGGGTGGGGGTACGCTCCGAACATACGCTGGTCTGGGTACGCTCCATGCATACACGGGTGGGGGTACGGTCCGTACATACACTGTTGGGGTGGGGGTAAGCCCCATACATACACTGTTGGGGTGGGGGTACGCTCCATACATACGCGGGTGTGGGTACGGTCCGTACATACATTGTTGGGGTGGGGGTACGCTACATACATACACTGTTGGCGTGGGGGTACGCTCCATACGTACGCGGGTGTGGGTACGGTCCGTACCCAGGCCTTTGGAACGTGGGTACGGACCGTACCGCCATTATTGGGGTGACGTAGGGGTGGGCGTGGTACGACTCGTACCCACGCTCTTAAGGCGTGTGTACGGTACGTACTGGACTTGTTGTGTTGCCGGTTCGCGTCTACATCCACTTCCGTTGCTGGACACGCCCCACCCCCTCGAAGTGACCAGCCCCTGAAGGTCAGGTATGTCCAGGGCATGTATGATTTGTGACTTGGGTGGGGGTTTTGTGTCCTGCCCCTGCCCCCCCCTTTGCCCCTGGGTGTTGTTCTGACCTTCTGCGGCGTCTGCGTCGGTTCCTGTAGAGCAGGTGGACTGCTATGAGGGCTGGGATGACACGTAAGTTCGGGTCCATGGCTGTCCGTCGCGTACAGGTGCTCCTTGCGCGCGTCGTCCTGATTTCCCGGCAGTTTTTGGCAGGCGGAGAATTTTATCCGTGCGGGGTGACGTCGGTGTGGATCGTACTTCCTGGTTTGTGAAACGCAGCCTGCATGCGTCCCGACGTCACGTCGGCGCTTTCCCGGATCACATTTGTAAGTATATTTTCGTCGGTCGGTGTTTTGTACAGATCGCACGGAAATGGTGTTTCCATACGAATCGTACTTGCATTTTTGTAATGTTTTTTCACCGGGTACGAGTCGGACGGAGAAAATGCTCCGTCCGACGGTTCGTACCCGGTTTCTCCAGGATCGGAATCGACGCCTATGTTGTCCCTGATTGGTATCATAATAAAATCTTAATTAGCGACATGATTTAGTTTTGTCATGATTGGATAACCAAAGGTAGTTGCTAAGTTAATCAACTAATTTCTGGATAAAGATTTCTTAATTTATAGGAATTTCAAAGGAAATTCAACTCTCCTGATTCCTTTGTGGATAATTATGATTTGTTAATAACTTCCATTAGGCCAGTCTTGTTTGTTGCCCTAGATTATGGAACACAGACTGAAATCACACAAACTAATACATATCATTTTTCTTTTAACTGTGCAACCTCTTACATGTATGAAAATATTATCACAAGTAGATCAAACACTAATGTTGAATTGCTACAAGAGAAGACTATAATATACCTTCACTATCTTAATTTGGGATAAAATATGATCTAAAATACACATATCCTCACATGTTTATTGTACAACTCAAACTTTGGCTTTCTTTTACAATAGATTCGGGGTCCTGATTCACAGAACTAACTTAAGACAAAATGATAAACTTACTTCCATTTTGGTATTCACAGAAGGCAGTTACTCATTTTGGTATTCACAGAAAGCACTTACTCATTGATGAGTAAGTGCCTTCTGTAAATACCAAAATGAGTAACTTACTAATTTTGAGTAACTTACTCATTCTGAGTAACTTACTCAGTTTGGTATTCACAGAAGGCACTTACTCATTGATGAGTAAGTGCCTTCTGTGAATACTAAAATGAGTAAGTGCCTTCTGTGAATACCAAAATGATAGTGAGTTTAGGATTTTGTCTTAAGTTAGTTCTGTGAATCAGGCCCAAAGTTTACACTTGCAACACTTTATCAAAAGGAAATTTGTTAGTTAAAAAAAAATCTAGTTCTATATTCTATTTATGTTTTTGAATGTCCTCTGGTTATTATATTTTGGACAGAGGTTTGAAATAACACTGCTGAAATTTGCTAAGTTACTGTCTCCTTTAACAATATATGAATTTTTCTCAGGGGACAACTTTACAGGATATTATGTCTAGTTGAAAAAATGCCAATAGACTTTCTTTTAAAGCATGGTGGAATTTAGTATGCAATATTCATAGATTAGATAGAGCTTATTTTTCAATGGTGGAACTGCCAATCAAGGGAGACCTGTTATGGTCGCCTTTCTTTTCCTACTGTCAAAACCTTTAGACGGTATTTCGAGGTAATGGTGATTTCATAATTTTTGATTAATTTGCTTTTATATCTCAAGGTTTTGCTTAAACAAACATAACTCATTTTATGTGAAATAATTGACTTCTATAATGTATATTTCTAAACATTGTTGGTCGTTCAAATAAAATGTGTTAGCCTTGGTTAACTTTTTCTTCGGGCAAGCTATCTGCTATTGACCTTTTATTCTCTTGTTTCTTAGTTCTTCACTTGTCTTTCTACTCTATCTTCTTTTTATACTTCCTTCTTTATGTATTACAACCAAAATATAAAAAAAATGATTATTGCCTAATTGTAATCCACCAAAATTACATAATTTCTCTATCATAATTGTTTTTATTTCATTAAGCAACATTATCCTGATTGTGTGTAATCCTTTTATTTCATTGATGATTGAATCATCTGCTTGTTTTTCTATTGATTGGTATTGGCATATTGATTTCTTCTAATGCACACTTTAATAAAGCATAATGAACATAAAAAATAATCAACTGTTTGCTGTATCAATACTCAGTGACTTTGTAACCTTCCCTTTCTAAACATTTAAAATTTTTTGAGTTACTGTGATTCTCTGTTTAATTAGCAGCCTACTGTTTTGCCAGCATAAGCTACAGTGTTTCCCTACAGTCTATTTCAGGCATGCCTTGTAAGCTACTTATGACATGCAAACTATATGAAGTTATATAGAAGATAACATTTGGGGCCTGATTATGATGTCGAGCGGAAGTCGCCACGATCTCTGGACCGACCGACCTCCGGTCGGCTGTCTCAAAACCACCATTACAATGCGAACACACATGGTGTGGTCGCATACTCCCATTTCTCTATGGGAGACTGTGCTGCAGCCGTAAACCGGCTATTACACAAGTTCCCATTGAGAAATGGGCGATTGTTTTAATACCTGCACTGCGTGGCAGGCGCCACAAGGTGCCTGCTACGTGGTGCAGGGATTAACAGGGGCGCACAAAAAGTGCCCCCTTGGCCCCTATCTGAGCCTATCGGAATCCAGCTGGAATGACTGGCCAGTTTCAATTCCAAATGCCTACATTGTTATTTATCGGTGGGAATTCGAAAGCGGATATGTCGGTCAGAAAGCCTCTGACCTACAGTCGGATGCTTTCCGCCCAACATCATAATTGGCCCCTTAATGTTTATATATTTCATCAAATAACTGGCAGTGTGTCTTCAGGTTTCAGCAGGAATGTTGATTTTATACGTCATTGAATGTGCATTTATTCAAACAATTACCACAAAAGAAAAAAATATCAATACGTTTGTTGTATCCAGTGATTGGGATTGGGAATTATAGGCTTTTGCAAATGTAAACTATGGAATCTATCTAATTAACTAATCTAGTAGAAATGTCCTTATCTTAATTTATTGCCCAGAAGAAGCAATTGATTTGGAGAAAAACATTTTGGCTGCTTCAATGGAAAGCACAGGTGATGTGTAATAAAGAATATTATTAAATATGCATCTATCTGAATAGAAAAAAATGATTTCTTATGAAAATATAATTGAATAAATATTCAGAACACAAATAAATGTGATATAGTTTTATTGTGAAGTCATCAACTTTCTTGTTATTTCTAAGTGTACATGTGTCATACGCAATTAGGAGAGAACAGTGTCAAAATGTCTCAGTGTCCCCACTATGCACAATGCAAACTTCACTTAAATATGTTTTGTTATACAAAAAAGAACCCTGCCTTTTACATTGCATTGAGGGGAAGAGGCAAGGTGTATTTTAAGTGAGAAGTGTGGCTCACTGGTTAGAGGCGGCAGACCCGTAAGCAGAGGTCGGCCCGGCACCAGGGTTCAATTCCCGACGCGGCAGGGTCTTGGACCAGGGTCAGCGGACTCGATAATTCTCGCTTCGGTGCCTACTCTAGTCAGGGACCACACTCGGCAACTCTGGGCATTAGCTTGCCTCATCTTCACAACGGCCCCCCCAGACCGCCAGGGATGCTTGGTTGCACCTTGGAGATACCCATTAGGGACCATCTCTCAGGGTGAGCCAGGACGGGTTCTCCAGCGGTCGAACCGCAGAGATACTCCTCCGGGAGTCGATTCTAGCGCTATATAAACCCACAATTAAATTAAATTAAATTATGGAGCTCCTATAATAAAATCTCAGTAGGAACCTGCCATATTTTTGGGGGTGTTTCTCCCAGGGTGGTGTAAAGTTAAACAAGAATTATAGGTAGGCATAACTCACATCATTACATACAGCATAATCATGCAGAACTTCCTAAAAATTGAGTGAGATTTCACGAGATTACACTGGATGCCTCTTGTGCACATCCGGTCAGGAAAATAATGCTGGTGGCTCCGTTCATGCTGGAAACCAGT
Organism: Triturus cristatus; assembly: GCF_964204655.1. Lineage (NCBI taxonomy): Eukaryota > Metazoa > Chordata > Amphibia > Caudata > Salamandridae > Triturus > Triturus cristatus. The sequence goes on from NC_140588.1 coordinate 434,499,121, forward strand.
GTGATTGGCATGTCACAGTGTGCAAATACCCCGCCATTTTGTTTCATTAGGCCTTCTGCTGCCTAGCTATTCCCTGGTGTTTCCTGCTCCCTGGGCCCCATCTAACACAATCGACCCAATTCTGCTCCACCTCCCCCCTCTCCCCCTTTTTCCAAATATATTTTTACTTTTTATTTCTCCCTCTCCCCTCTGTGTTTATTTTAAATTTTTGTTCACCAGTTAGCCTGTTTTTTGTACCTATCTCATCCAACGTATAGCTATGGCAGAGGCAGGAAGATCCACCGAATCCCACTTCCCCTGTGGTTGATGGCGGCACAAGTGGGTGACACCCTGCCACATTGTTAGCAAAGCAGAGGTGGCTTAGGCCGAAACAGGGTTCAAAATATCGTCATATCAAAATATTGAGTACAAAATATTGTGGTATGGAGATATCATCAGGAAGATTATTGATGTAAAGAATATTGATTTAAGGTAAGCAATATCGTTTATAAAAATATTAAAGTTATTAATATAATTTGTAAAAATATAGGGCCTGATTACGATGCTGTTGGAAAAGGCTCCGACCATCCGTCGGAGACTTTCCAAAAGCATCGTGATTTGACGGTCAGATTCCTTTCCGCCGGCCTCATTACAATACAGGTGATCTGAAAGGAACCTGACTGGTCATTCGGATTGGCTTCCGCCGGGCTCGGAAAGCCCGTCCGCCAGATGGAATGCTGTCAGTATCCCAAGGGCAGCTATTTCTGCCCTTGGGATTACGATGTCGGGTTTTGACCTTGAGGTGCCTGCCACGGAGTGCAGTGATGAACTGCACCTCCTATTTCACAATGGGAGCATGCATTCCGGCATGAATATCTGCTCCCATTGTAAAGTATACGTCCCTTGACCTGACGATGTCGGACAGAGGAAACTACGCCCGACATCGTAATAGGGCCCATAGTTGTTTGAAATATTGTTTTTAATTATTGTTATGTATTTAAGTATACAGTTTAAATGTATATGATGTAGTTCTTTGTACAATTAGTGTTTATGGTTTGTAATATATTTGTTAAATTTTTAGTAGTTATTAAATTTGATTTAATTACATTTTGTGTTTTTTAGTGCTGTATTGGGTTGTAGGTTTATAAGGGTATATGGTGGGAAGTAATGTAATTGTAATAAAATGAATGAATATTTTGTATTTAATATTATTTATTTGATTGATATTTAATTACGTTAATAATGCTAATCATTTTTTAATGTACATTTTATGTGTGGGTTGGGAGGTTTATAGAGATGAAGGTTGGAAAGTAATTTGATTATGTTGATTGTGTAATTTGTTTTTTAAGTGTGTGTTGTGAGGGGTAAAGGGTGAGAAGTAATATATTTTAAATAAGTTATTAATTATTTGGCAATTCATGTAATTTATTAATTGATAATTAATTATGTTAATTGTTTAATTACATTTTTTTAATTATGGGTTGTTGGGTTTATACTTTTAAAGGGCGGGGAGTAAATCTATTTTAATTAATTAATAATTAGTTGTTAGATGCTATTAATGATTTATTTGACAATTAATTATTTTAATTATGTAATTAATGTCTTTATTAAGTTCAGTTTTAGGTGGAGGTAGTGGGGTTTTTATGGATAAAGGGTTTGGAAGTTAATTAATTGTAATTAATTAATATTTCATTTTTAATAAATATTATTTGTTTAATTGTAATATTGGTTGCTAATTGTGCTAGCATTGTTTTTTTATTTTAGATGTTGGTTATGGATTTTGTAGGGGTAGGAGTGGGGAGAAATTTAATTTTGAGAAATGAATAATAACCTTTGTTAATTATTATTAATGATTAATTTAAAAATTAATTATGTTAATTGTGTAAATATTTTTTGATACATTTTTGACACAGTGTGTTGTGTGTTTTGTAAGGGAATATTGTGGGAAGTTCATTTATTATAATTCATAATTATTAATATTTAATTAATGATAGTTGGTTTGTTGATAAATATAAATATTAATAGTGTAATTTGTTTGTTTCATTTAAGTGTAACATAAAGGCTGTGAGCTTTGTGGGGTTATGGGGTGAAACATTAGTAAATAAATGTATGTAATAACTTTTTTTGTTAATACAAATAATTTTTAAATAAAAATGTTTATATGTAAAATATATTTTGTAGTTTATCTATAATAATATTTGTAGGTAATTGTGATATGTATTTAACAAAGTAATAGGTTATTATTTTTTTTAATTTTTAATATTAAATATATTTGTATTTTTTACAGCATATTTATATTTGTCTATATTTACTTTGTTTTTAAAACAATTTTATTTTGTTAAAGATATTTTGTTTGCTGTTAATGTTGCACTGACTGGAGTGTGAATAGTAAATTCTAACCCTCCGCAATCCAAAACTTTCCCTATTGTTGTAATTACTGGAGTTGGAATAGTACATTTTACCCATCTGCTTTCCAACACTTTCCCTACTGTTGTACTAATTGGAGTGGGAATAGTACATTTTACCCCTCTCCTATCCAACACTTTCCATACTGTTGTACTAATTGGAGTGGGAATAGTGCATTTTACCCATCCTCTATCCAACAGATTCCCCACTGTTGTACTGAATGGAGTGGTAATAGTAAATGTTCCCCTTCTGCTTTCCAACACTTTCCCTACTGTTGTACAGACTGGAGTGGGAATAGTAAGTGTTACCCCTCCGTAATCCAACACTTTCCCTACTGTTGCACTCATTGGAATGGGAATAGTAAATTTTACCCCTCCAGAATATAATAATTGCTCTACTATTGTACTGACTGGAGTGGGAAAAGTACATTTTACTCCTCCACAATTCAACACTTTCCCTACTGTTTTACTGATTGGAGTAGGAATAGTAAATTTTACCCCTTTACACTCCAATAGTTTCCTCACTGTTGTACTAGCTGGAATGGTTATAGTAAATATTACCTATCCACAAACAAACACTTTCACTACTGTTGCATTTCCTGGAGGGAGATTTGTAAATTTCACCCAGTTTTATTATGTTTGTGTTGTGTGAAGTCAGAGTAGTAAATTTTTTATAAATTTACTATAATATTCACATCCAAAACTTTCCAAACTTTCACGGAAAGAAATCCAGGACTCCCAGGGGTGCTTATTCAAAGTTTAATCCAGGCAAATTATCGCCTCACCAACGCGTTTCGCTGTAAAAGCTTGTTCACGGTATGGCGAGAAACCAATTGCACATTCCTTACATACCAGCACTCAGGGATATGAAAATAGGACTGAACACAACCATTGCATTCTAGGTTTAGGCACCATTTTGTAGTGGTTTACAAGAAATCCAAATAATACATTATAGTGCGGTCACGTATTAAACTCATTGTCAGTGCAAATAACAGGCAATTGGGAAATATGTTAATCATAAATATCCTAAACAATTTATATAAATAAAGTTTTGAAATAACCCATATTTAGCAGCATCGAACTTTAAACAATAATTATTGCGCAAACAGCTGTTTTCAATCAATCCCTAGTGGGCAACCGCATATTGTAAAATAATTTACAATGATTGATTGTCTTGAAATAAGGGCCCCAGTAAGCCAATTCATGCTTAAAATACAAAAACAATAAACCAATGCTGTAATTCTGAGAAAAAGTCTCGCCCAAGTGGGCATTCTCGTGATTACATAATTCAATGACTAACACAAAAATCTCTTTGCCGACCGTCCCATGAAATTATTATTAAAAGCCACTCGGCGTCTTCTATTAGTTCAGGAGATCACCATTATCTATATTTCCTGAATGTTAGAGAGAAGGAGGGTGACAAGAAAGAGAACAAAAAAAAACATCTTATCAACTTTTCTCATTCAATTAAAAATATACCATTAAAATTGTTCAGGTTTACAAATTAATCAGCAAAAATAATTATAGATAGCATTTCTGAAACTTTCAACATACTCAAAAATACATGATCCTATATTATTCAATCACAGATGTACAGCCAGCTCCTCACTTGAATTCAATCCTATCGGTGTCTGGGTGTCAAAGTCTATTATAAACCTTGACTCCATGCGTCTCAATTGTCGCTCCCTGTCACCTCCTCTCTCCTGCCTTGCAATAGCATGGAACACTACAAAAGATAACAATTTCTCATTTTGATTATGTTCCCTATAAAAGTGTCGAGCCACTGGATATTGCACAGACTGGTGTGAACGACATCAAACCTGGGCTTCTATGGGAATTCACAAGGGCATAATATTAAGCCCCTTATCGCCTCTTTTGTGGCAATTTCCTGCCGTGAAAGGGGCGATAATGTTATCGCCGTTCTTGATAATATGGCCCTGGGTGCGCAGCGGCTGTTAGACACCTATGGGCAGTGGAAGTGGATGGGATGCAGCAGCCTGGGTGAGCAGAGCCAAAACTGAGAATTACTCGTGTGCACTTGTATATAATGCAATTACTAATTCTATACTATCTTTGAGATAACTAAACTTGAGGGTGCAGTATGTCCCGGCACGTGGTTGGAGACACACCGGTGACACAAAGGTGTTGTCATTTGAGATGTCATCAGTGATGTCATGAGTGATGTCACTGACCATGTCATGAGTGATGTAATATGTGACTTCATCAGCAGTGCATTGCGGGCGCACGAGTTATAGTTAGCTGAACTAATTATAACGGGGGAATTTCAATGGTTTTGTATGAGTGAAAAGTCCAGCTAACTATAACGCTCCTGAAACCTATGGTTTCTTCAGTGAATTTATGAGGTATTTTAAATGCTAATTCCTAACTATAACGTGCCTGAAACCTCTGTTTTTTTCAGTGAATATTACCTACTGGCGGTCGCCAGTGGGTAGATATAGTTAGGACCTATTTTCTGCAACATTCTATTTGGAATAACGTTGGTGCCGATTGATGAATCTTCACGAAATTTCCCAAACTTTTGGCCAGCTCCGCTCCGCTCCTATCCTGAAAATATCACAGTGATTCATCAAGCGGGGGCCGAGAAAAAGGGAGGGTCCCAAAACGCGTTTTCCCCATGCATTTTCCAACAGGACCTGTTGACTCAGCTACAGCCCGAACTGCTGAACGGAATTACACCAAATTTGGCAAAGAAGTAGTCCTCAGTTCAGACTCGTGCCTTTTACTTAAATGGTTTGAATCCGTTCAGTAGTTCCTGAGAAAATTAGAGTTAAAAAGATAAATATATCTATGGCCTCGGAGGATCCGCATACCCTCCCCGCACCCAGCGCGCACCCTTCCATGCACGAGCTGTATTCTAATTGGCTGTCAACACTCCAGTTCAGGAAGTGTTGGAAGCCATCTTGTGCCTTGGTAGAAAATAAAAAAAAAATCAGCACGGGCTCCCGCGCTGAATATTCTAATTTGCCCCCGGGGGCCAAATCCTGGGGGCATAATTAAAAAAAAAAGTGTGGGGGGGTCTCAATCCCCCCACACTACCCCGGGGACCGCCACCCCCGGTACCTGGTGGGCAAGTTGGCCGCCAGGGACCTCAGGATTCAAGGGGACCTAATCACCCAACTTAAAACACGCCACGGGGTGCGTTTGCACAGTGGTGAAGGTAGGGGGCGGGGCCTGAGGTGATATGTGTGCAAACACGCCCTGTGGCGCATTTTAAGTTGGGGAATTCATTTCTCTTCAATCCAGAGGTCCCCTAGGGGCCAACTAGCCCACCAGGTACCTCAAGGAAGCGCCACGGAGCTGCGTTGCAGAGTGTTGTAAACAGGGGCGTGGCCTCTGAACACCTCTCTGCAACACAGCTCCCTGACGCATACTGGAGGTCCCTGGTGGGCTAGTTGGCCCCCAGGGGACCGCAGGATTGAAGAGGAATTAATTCCCCAACTTAAAACGCGCCACAGGGCGTGTTTGCACACGGCACCTCAGGCCCTGCCCCTTCCTTTACCATTGTACAAATATTCCTCTAAAATCAGCCAAACTACGAATTCCAATTTACTCACCTGTTACCTTGAGAGAACCCAGGGCTGCATCTTTTAGACCAGCACTGACTCTGAAAAGTAATTCTAAGAATACTTACCAGTAACTTGTATTTCCTTCCATAGGAATCCCTTGTGTGGTTTCACCAGAAAAGTTTCTAATTGTCCATTTTTTAAACTTACAAATATTCCTCTAAAATCAGCCAAACTACGAATTCTGATGTACTCACCTGTTATCAGGAGAGAACCCAGTGCTGCATCTTTTAGACAAGCACTGACCCTGAAAAGTAATTTTAAGTGTGCTGAACAGTAACTTGTATTTCCTTCCATAGGAATCCATTGTGTGGTTTTCAGCAGAAAAGTTTCTAAGTGTTCATTTTTGAAACGTACAAATATTCCTCTAAAATCAGCCGAACTACAAATTCCGATTTCATTGGTGTCATTTGAGATGTCATCAGTGATGTCACTGATCATGTCATGAATGAAGTAATATGTGACATCATCAGCAGTGGATTGCGGGCGCATGAGATGTAGTTAGTACAAATAACTATATCGGAGGAATTTTAATGGTTTTGTTTGAGTAAAATGTCCAGCTAACTATAACACCCCTAAAACCTATTGTTTTTTCAGTGAATCTCTAAGGTTTTTTAAATGCTAATTCCTAACTATATCAGGCCCGAAACCTAAGGTTTTTTCAGTGAATATATATATATATATATATATATATATATATATATATATATATATATATATATATATATATATATATATATATATATATATATATGTGGATATATATATATATATATATATATATTACCTACTGGCGGTCGCCAGTAGGTAGTTATAGTTGGGACCCTGTTTCCATTGGAAAACCGCAACATTCTATTTTGAATAACTTTGGCGCCGGTCGACGAATCCTCGTGAAATTTTCAAAACTAATGGGGCGCTATGCTCCGCTCCTACCCTGAAAGTCTCGGGGGGATTCGTCAAGCGGGGGCTGAGATAAAAGGGGGGTCCCAAAACGCGTTTTTCCCATGCATTTTTCCATAGGACCTTTAGACACAGCTACAGCCCGAACGGCTGAACATAGTTCCTTGAAATTTGGCAGAGAGGTAGTCTACAGGTCAAGGAAGTGCCTTTTGTAGGTTTGGTGTAAATCTTTAAATCAATATATATATCTGAGCCAGCTTACGGTGCGCTTACCGTGTGCTTACCGTACGCGTACGGTGACGTGCACGAGCGCGATTCTGATTGGCTGTTACATCTTAGTAAACATTTGAATCGGTCGAAACCAGGAAGCGGCGGCCGCCATTTTCTATCTCGCACTCTGAGAGGGAAGATGAAAAACAAAGGGAAAAAACATGTAAAGGGGCTGTTTAGACTGCTCCCAACCACCTAGCCATGATGAAGGTGTCCCCTAAGAACCCCCAAGAAAAATCGCCGATTACGCTTACCGTACGGTAAAAAAAATAAAAATAAAAAAAATATCCACACTCACCACACCCCGTGTGCAAATGGTGCTCGAAGGGCACGATTTGTACATGGCATATCATATCCAAGTAAAAAATCAAACATTACCTTTCACAACGAAGCGCATAATATGTCCTCCATGTGCGCACGGTGCGCGAAGCGCATCGTGCGTACATGGCCCATCCAGCGTAACGTGGGCACGCGGTGCGCATAGCGCACCGCGTGCCCACCGTGCGTGCACGGCACTAACTGCGTAAAGTGGGCGCGCGAAGCGCACCGCGTGCTCACCGTGCGCGCACGGAACGAACTGCGTTAAGTGGGCGCGCATGCCACGAATGGCGTAAAGTAACTTAGCATTTAAAAAACCGTACAAATTCACTGAAAAAACCATAGGTTTCACACACGTTATTGTTAGGAATTAGCATTTAAAAAACCTTGCAAATTCACTGAAAAAACCATAGGTTTCACACATGTTATAGTTAGCTGGACATTTTACTGATAAAAAACCAATGAAATTCCCCCGTTATAGTTAGTGCAGGCAACTATAACTCACGCGACCGCAATCCTCTGCTGATGACATATGTGTCTTTATGAAAAAAAAATATTTGTAATATATGTATAGCTAAAATTTAATGGAAGAAGACATGGGCAAATAAGTGTCTAAATACAGTATTAGCATCAGCAGAGGATTGCGGTCGCGTGAGTTATAGTTGCCTGCACTAACTATAATGTCATGTGATCAAGTCCCCGAGCAGGGACGAAACGCGTAATGGCTGCTACTAGGATGTAACCTAAGGACATTAAAAAACTTCGATCTTTAAGGATTGTGGTCCATGCTCTTTTTCCGTGGCTGGCGGCAGAATCGCGGAGTGTAAGAGTGCTTGCAAATATATATATATATATATATATATATATATATATATATGTATATATATATATATATATATATATATACACATATATTGTCTACTGGCCGGTCGTCAATAAGTAGTTATAGTTAGGACCCATTTTCCATACGAAAAGCATTTTATGACTTAGCTATAAGTTTGGTGTCGTTTGACCAATCTTGATGAAATTTTCCCAACAACGTGTCAAAGTAATTACTGGTTGTTATGCAATGTTTGGGGGTGTTCTGTGCAGTGGGGACTGAGAAATAGGAGCATGATAAAAGGGTGTATTTGTGATGTTAATTTCCATAGGAACGCGTTGTCAAACCTACAGCCTGAACCCAATTTAGCAGAAAGATAGATGTTGTTACACAGATTGTCCTTTTTGTCTTTTGGTGCTAATTCGTCCAGTAGTTTTTGAGAAATCTAAACTGAAAATAATAGATATATCTCAGACCACAGATATTTCGTGGCGGGTCCGTGATGAATAACGAATGCACGTGCTAACAGGAATGCTGTGATTGGCTGGACGCAACCTGAATAGGAAGTTGCCACCTCCATTTTATCATCTGAGAACAGTTCGCAGGGCTAAATATTTGTGTGAAAACTAACATAAGGTGTCAGGTTTGAGTTACTCTGACCCCATGTTTGAGAAATGGGTTTGATATTGACACAAATGATATGTCCAAAGTGGATTATTTTTGTCAATTGTGATATTCTTGATGATGCTGTGAGTGCCAGCACAGCCCCCCTTGTACCATCACAAGGATATCGTGAGTATTGCGACATCCTCGCAAATATTGGTGAAAGTATATTTTAAAAAATCCATGAATCATTAATACGCATTTTTGTAGAGAGACATTGAGATTGTAATTAATGTTTTATAGAGTTATTTAGATAGTGATTTATCTAGTGTGATGGCTAGAATAAAATAGTTCTAATAGAGTCCACCAGAGTTATAAAAAAACTACAAACCATACAGAACTCGGCAGCACGCCTCCTGACAAGGACACCCAAGTTTGCACCCATCTCGGACACCATCAGGACACTCCACTGGTTGACTATCAAGAATAGGATCACTTTCAAATCTCTTTGTATAATTTATAAAACCTTACACGACCAAGGTCCACGCCCTCTCAAGGACCAACTTAAACTTTATAGACCAACTAGACAACTCAGATCCTTGACTCTTAATAGTCTAGTGGTCCCTCGCTCTAAAACTGTCTCATGGGGTGATCGCCGCTTTACGGTAGCAGCTCCTAAGATCTGGAATATGCTTCCTCAGCATATCAGATCCAGCAAATCATTATTGCAGTTTCGCAAGAGCCTGAAAACTTGGTTGTTTAACCAGTAATTCCCCTGGTCTTTCCAATGCTGTGGAGATTCAGTCGTTCAGTCTAGCGCCGAGACGCCTACGGGTATTCGTTCGTGCTCTATAAATGCCAAAATTAAATTAAATTAAATTAATGTTTTAATGTAGTGGTGGCATTAAATTCCTCCTTTTGCTTTCTACTTTTGTGACACATTGATAGGGATCGCGAGTACTCGTCATCGTGATGTCAGGCAGGAAAATAGGTTTTAGAGATGGTTGTTCTAGAAATCCAGGAGAAAAACATGGGTTTAAAGTGTACAGTAATAAACGTCTAGTGTGTAAAATACTGTAATATGTGTGCATATATGAGTTTTTCAATTACTGGAAACAGTGCAATCTTTGAGGTTAAAGGCATCGTCATGATTCCCCGAATAACCTCAAAAATGGAAAATAGGTCTTAAAGATGGATTTTACAGAAACTTAGGGGCCCATTATGATAATGGGCGAATTGCCACCGCCGCGCCGGCGATGGCGATCTGCCCGCCAAATGTCCCTGGTTTACCCCCGCCATATTATTATGGCGAGGGGCATCATGGTGGACGGAAAGACTGTCTGCTGCTTTTCCGCCAGTCAGATTGCCAGCCAGGTGGAAAAGGGGCACAATATGGTGGCAGTGCCATCCATATTAGTATGCCTGCGGTTGGATGCCTTTCCATGGCGGAGATACCGCCATGGAAAGGCATGCGGATAACAGTTTGGGAGCCCGTTGTGGCCCCCCTGGTTGTTGGGGGGGTGGGTGGCTGCACTTGGGGGGTACCTATGGTACCCCCCAACATTGGCATGCACAAGGTGGCAGGCACCTCGCGTTGCCTGTCAAGTTGTGCATGCCAATGCACAACATGCATATTTAACAATGTGGCGGGTGCTGGTCAAAGCATCGCCTGTCACAATGTTAAATATGGGGATGTGACCGCCAGGGTGGCGGTCGCATCCTAATGGGCACAGTGGGACCTCCACACCTCTGGCGGTTGGTCCCGTTTACCGTTACGGTGGTGGGCAGACTTTGTCCACCCGCCATCGTAATGGGCCCCTTAGTACCAAAACATGAGTTTAAACATGTTTTTAAAGATGCATGTATACAGTAATATGTGTAGCGCAATGTTTAGAATGACATTTTTTACTTGCTATGTTTGGATATGCTGGTGGCCCTTGAATGTTATGCCTTCTCGCGATCTCTCAGTGACAATCGTGATGTTGTTGCAAAGATTCCCAAAAACTAAAAAAAGGGTCTTCTCAAAGAAAATTAACAATATTTTGGGTACTAGGGTAGCTCTGACAAGAGCCTTTATGTTGATTGTGTGTACATGACAGCCACACATAAGATTGGCTTTTGTCTGTAAAATGCACTCCATCATTTCAATGAATTGCATGCATGTCAAAACGCCGATTGTTGTTATAGATACAGCCCATGCGATAGTCTCTGAGGAATGCAGAAACAGTTTTATTAACATGTTTCCTGGCTTTCTCAATCTGTGGACAGAATTTATTTGACCACTTCTATTTCTGTCTTTGGCATATATTAGAGTACACCAAGACATTGTGAGGAAAAGTGACATCAGTTCCCCAAAGGTTTCCTTCATTAGGATTTCCAGCCCTTCCACAGTCATTGTGCCCTCGGTCATTGCCACCACAGTGCACAACCATGAGGGGAGGAGGTTGGGTATCCACAATGGATTTATCCAAAGCCAGCAACTAATAATACTTTAACACTCTCTGGCCAAACCAAATAATCTGCACATTTGGGAAACCCAAGTCTCTATCAATGCCTCTCTTTCTTGCAGCCTCTATAGCCAAATAGACATAGCTGTGGCCCACAATCCATACTCAAAGCATTTTGAAGTGAAGGAGCAATAGCAGATAGGAGAAGGCTGGAGATGAATGAGGCAGTTTTCCAAATGAAAAGTGGTTAAAAAAGAGGTGTATAATAAATAAAAAATATATATTTAATTGGATGCTGTCAGCATGAAAGTGAATGAAATGAGGTTGTGTGTTGGATGCCTTAGCAACAAGTCCTATTATTGACTGTTGTTTAAAAAAAGAACTGTAATACCGACATGGATATGTTTTTGAATCCGTGGATTAAACCGCACCTGCAGTATCTTATTTGGAAATTTCATGTTCCTTCTACGATATGCTGTGAACTTGTAACCTACGAGTTCCACTGGGTTGCCAGTTACACTGAGTTAAAAGTGTATTTGGGGGAAGGGTGTTAAAGAGACAGAACATTTTTTTAAAGTTGACGAGTGATGACACAATTTAAGTAATGACAAACTTTAATTTCCAACTCAGAAGTATGCAATAAACTGATGTGTAGTATTTAAATTAAAAAAACTAAAGCTAGATATATGTTTGGACTCCCGTTTTTTTCACAGTTACTCCGCAAAGATCGCTAAAACAGTGCAAACATGTGGAGACAGGAACCTCGTCTTGAAAGAGAGGGAAAGGGTTCACAGATGCTAACCATTCACAAGTGGGGCTAGAGTAGTCTAAATTGTAAGACATGATTTAATTTGCTGCCTTCCTCATGATCATAGAGTGGAAAGTACATTTTATAATTGCTTTGTATGAGAATGGTGTACAATTCTTGTGCTTAGTTCTTATAAATCTTAACAAAGTCAAAACTATCCAGAAAGAGCTAAAACAACAATATAATCTATGTACTAGATTCACTGAATGTATATAACTTTTTAATTATTTAAAACATGTAGATTCGAAATGAAGATGTATATGGGAGTTTGGAAAAAAACAGTATCACAGTAATATGAAAAAAATATATCAGATGAACTGTATCTGGCAGGCTGTATGTATTTAAGATGTTAGTACTGTTGAAAGTTGCCATGAGTAATGCCTTTAAAATGACAATGTTTTAAATGTCTAAGCATCATGTGCAGAACAGACAGATCTATGTTATTTGAATTCTGGGAACTGCAGTGCCTTTAGTCACATTGTTAAATAGGAGAAGTCTAGTCATGACTAAAATATAAGAAAATGTGCTGTGCCTGTATATAAATTAAAAAGTAGTAATACTTGTTAGGTATGTATTAGGAAGTGTTTGTCAATGAGGTTTTTAACTTATATGACCGATTTGCATACTTTTAGATAGTGATATATAGTTTTTCTGGACGCAGATAGTTATTTGTACGATGAGACTGTTGAGTTTACTTAAAGATTCAGAGAACATTATCTTATTGGAAAGATGGCCTGAAGGGGTATGTCTATTATGAAATCAAATATATGTTTACATGGTGAGCTATGTTCTTTAAGGCTGTTGAAAATCTCTTGTGTATAGTGAGGTTGGTGCATTTCTTGCAAACATTCTCTGTTTAAAATTAGCGGGGATTAATAGTCTAGAATGTCTTTTGAGAGTTTGTGTGCTTGCTTCACTTTTGTTTTAGAAATGCTGGATATATGTTTTAAAAACACAAGAAATAGTTGTGAAATGATGTAGGTATGCCATAAAGAAAAGTTTTTTTTGCTTTCAAAAGGTGAGAATTGTTGTTTAGAAACATACTGATGCATGTGCACATTGAGTAGCAAAGCAATGTATACTCTTAGAGAGGCATGTATGGAATTATATATCAAGTGTGCTATCTAGACTTATTCAATCACCCAGTTACTGCACAAGCACCTTTCCGATCACACAGGCACTAATTGTGTAAGGACTCAACCAGCATCCTTGACTACCCCTCCAACACTCACAACAGACAATTGCCCACCAGCAGGTCCTCACCTGCTCCCACCCCTACCCACAATATCACTGTAACTAAGCCTGTTGTGGCCCAGGGCATGCCTTGTGATGCGGACAAAAACCATAGGCCAACATCGACTAATTTCTCTACTGACATACCCCCCTGACCAAGGCAGACTCTACGCATCCCTCTCTGACTGTCTTTAATCCTTGTCCCAACAGCTCAGATCACGCCTATAGCGTAGCGGCCTCTGCTTCCTCAGGCGTAGGACTTGCCGCATTTTCCCCCGCCACCTATGCGGGATGCATCAATAACACTCTCACTCAGATTCTAAACCGTATGGAGCATAAATGTGACTCTCTTGCAATTGACTTAGCGCATCTTAGACAGGACCTATCAATTCAGGCCACATTTACGAGAGTCTGAAATTGCCTCCTCATACAGGTTCACTGATGGCCTTACAAGGCACCCCCTTGCCCTCCACCCCCCTGTGCCGGCAGGCCCACAGGCCCGTCATTCTCACTGCCCCTTATCCATACTGGAAGCAGATGCTCTCAGCAAATCTTACCTCCCCAAGATCCAGACTACTGTCCACAACCCTTCCTCCACTATCCCAATAATAATGAGCATTAATAGAATCCCTGTTATTACAGACTCGCCCAGGCCCACTGCCCAACTCACCACCATTCAGCCCTTACAATATGCAAGAGACCATCCCTGCGCGCTATCTTGCATACTTGCCAACTGCAGATTGGCAGCCAAGACACAGACCGGGGCCCACAATCCTCCCTCCACAATTCCAGTAATAGTGGGCATGAATAGAACCCAGGTAACTACTGACTCGTGCAGATCCCCTGCTCAATTCACCACAATTCAGACTCTACAACCTGCTAAAGACACTCCTTCTCCTTTATCTTGCATTCTCGTCAACTGTAGCGGCAGCTCAACACGCTACAGATATCTCTGAAATCTTGCTCAGTGAGGGAATTGATATTGCTTAACTCATGGAATCTTGGCTCAACAATCACTTTGACGCCATACCCCTCCTGGGTACTCCATCTTTAGACAAGACAGACTGGAAAGAACTGGTGGAGGTCTAACCGTAATCCACAAAGCTGAAATTCATCTTCCCATATTAAATAATGCAGAATACTCGACTTTCAAATACCTCGGCATCAAACTTAAAGGTAATGGCTCCCCACCTATCAAACTACACACCATCTACCACCCTCCTGGTGATCGTGCCCTCTTCGCTGAAGGGTTATCTGACCTACTAACGTGGCTCTCCTTAACTGACACAAAGGATGTGTTTTTGGAAGACTGGAAGAACACCGAAGACTCCACAGTCAGGCACGTCATGAACCTTCTAGAAATGAATGACCTAAATCAACTCTGCAATAAACCAACACATATCAAAGGTGCTACGCTTGACCCAATTATCACCAAAAATTAACTGTTCTCCCTTAGTGCGATCATACCTATAGACTGGTCAAACCACCATCTCATACTGTTCAGCATCGATACCTTCATCAAACCACACTAAGACTCATCGGCTAAACGAAAGCAGTGGACCAGAAACCTCAAACAAGTCCCCAATTATGGATCTTGAAGCCAATATCTGTGAATAAATACAACATCACCCTCTCTGGCATAACGTAAATGACCTCACTGCCCACTTTAACACAGCTATAACGGAAGCTCTCGACCAAGTTTCACCTCTCAAATTAAAACAACCAAGGTCAATCCAATCAAAATCTTGATTTAACTCAGACCTCAACAATGAAGGAAGACATCTTAGACAAGCTGAAATGACTTGGAGACAAAACCCATCATCATATCTAACTCTACTCAGAACTGCAAGGATGGCATACAAGAAGCACATCTTCAGAGACAAAGTCACCTGCTTCCGCAGCCAACTTGACCGTGCAAATAACAGGCCCAGAGAACTCTAACATTGTCAAACAACAGACCACTTCTTCCTCCCCACATGAAATGATGGCCTCCAATGAATGATGTGAAGAAATTGTCATTTTTTTCATGGACAAAATAACTAAAATTGAGCAATCTTTCCTTCAAGTCACAACCCCCCCCCCCCGATACAATTGATCCGCTCTGACACTCCCTACTCTACCTCAGTCACCCTTCCGGATCTCGCTAATGACCAAATGGCTCCAAATGGAACTTACGGAAACCTTTTCAGCAATGAACAATGCCAATTGGTTGGGCTTCAAACCCATGACAGAACTTGAAGTTTTCAATATTAATGCGAAATTAAAACCTACTTCTCACACCAAAGATACCCTCCCTGCTAAAATAGTACATAACCTTAACCACATTATCGCCCCGTGTTGGACAAAAATCATAAATTCTTCTCTCGCCTCGGGTTGTGTACCAGATTCTCTCCAACTAGGTCAAATCACACCCATTCCCAAAAATCCCAGGGCTGACCCGAATAATCTCAACAACCTCAGAGCTATCTCCAAAATACACCCTGCAACTACTCAACCGGCATATAGAGGATTCCAGCCTACTTGACTCCTTCCAATCAGGGTTCAGGAAAGGCTGTATCACAGAAACTGCCATGCTCAATATCGCAGATGACATCCATAGATCCTTAGATGAAGGTGATGCATGCATACTTATCCTACTTGACCTACGTGGCCTTTAACACTGTGAACCACATAGCCTTACTTGAATCAGTGGCACTGTTTTAAAATGGTTCCCTTCTGACCTTCAACACTGATCACAACAAATCAGAATCAAATCTTGCCTCTCAAAACCCTCACCTGTCTCTCTTGGCTCCCCCAGGGCTCAATCATCTCTCCTTCACTGTTAAATCTCTTCATGGAACCCCTTACTATCGACCTGAAGCAAGCAGAACTCAAATTTTACCTCTATGCAGATGACACTCAACTCTACTGCGAAATGAAATCACGCAGAGATATCCTATATCTCAACATCACACTGAGTAATATACAATGGTCGTTTAACTCTAACCATCTAAAATGAAACCCCACCAAAACAGAAATAATCCTGTTCTCCCACAAAAGTAACTACCTTCCAATCAAAGACTGGATTAGTGACCTGAAGGCTCTTTTCAATTTGGCTAAATCCTTAGGCTTCACCCTGGATAAAGACTTGTCAATAAAGGATCACATCAACAACTCAGCCAAAGGAGCGATTTACACAGTAAAACACCTTAAAAAAATCAAACCATTCATTCCCTCGAATGATTTTCAATGGGTCATTCAACCTCTGGTCCTCTCTAAACTTGAATACGGTAATGCTATCCTCACAGGGACCCCGAAATCGCACCTCGCTCCCCTCAGATCAGTACTAAACATGGCAGCCAGGTTCATAACAGATATTGAATATTAAACGGTATGATCACATCACGCCTGCACTCAAGACCCTCAACTGGCTTCCCTTCGAAGGAAGATGCAGTTACAAGACTGCCTGTATCACTCAAAAAGCCATTCACTCACAAACCCCTGACTATTTAGATAAAAAACTCACAAAAGCAGGAAGAACCAGATCATTGAGAAGGTCCAACACACTTCTTCTCTTTCCTCTCAAACTAAAGACTAAAGAAGAAATCTACCTAGGCTCGCTCTTTTATGGGTAGCACACCCAGCATATGGAACTCTCTCTCTCGGGAACTACGATGCTAACCCCTCCTTCACTGGCTTCAAAAGAGACCTGTCACGCCATCTCCTCAACAAATACTGGAACACTTGAGCAATTCTTGAAATCGGTTCTATTAGTCTCTCCTTGACCCTGTTGAACAGCCGGCTGTTTACTTCTGTTTGCCTCTTTTGCTTAGAAGGTCGTTCTCTTGCTGTACTCAAAATTTGCGATTTGCCCTCAATCAGTAACCACTCTCAGTGTCGAACTTCTGTTCTGTGTACATATTGTATTCCACCCGCATTGCCTAATAATTTTATGTGTATTTATTGTTGCTTGTACTTGAACCTAAGATTGTCATATACTTAGTGACAGGATTATTGCCTTGCTCTTAGTTGTGTAAAGCGCTCTGATACCCCGGGTCTAGTTAGTGCTATATATAAAAATAATAATAATAATAGTAATAATAAATGTACTCATTGAACTACGCAGGCAACACCCATGTGTTCATCCAATCACCCAGATAATAGCAATATAGTTATGCGAATACACAGGCACTAACTATGCAGATTATGGAGCCACTGATGTAGTTCTTACATACTCAGGGAATCATGAGGTGCTACCTATATTCTGAGGGAATCACCTAGGCACTGTCTATGCACTCATCCAATCTTTCCGGGAGTATTGTTGTACTCAACCAAAAACACATTTATGTATACGTTTTACTGAGGAATATGTACTTGTTTAGAACTATGTGGTGAATTATATATGTAATCTGTCACACACTGTTTGCATGTACTCCGAAGAATTAGTGAGCTATGTGCTGTGATACAAATTGATGTGCAGATTTTTATATGCAGTGTTTTTCAAAATTTAAATCTGACACATGTAAGTAGAAAAGTATTGAAACAGTAAATCTACCAGTGATGCAATTGTTGAGAGGCACAGAAATAGTTTTATGCTGTGTTTTACAGTATTGAGACACTGTATGTACTTTTACACTTTACACTGGTTGATATTTATTTTAAAAATTAGTACAAAGAAATAAAGTGATCCTTTGGCGTGTATAAGTGAGAACTGAGATATGGTGCGGCTGTGTTGTAGGAGAGGGTGCTATAATATTAAAAGGTAAGTAATGAATTAAGTTTTGTGTTTTGCTTTGGGATTGGCCCATTGAAGTGCTTTTAGTTATGTAGGTAGGTTGATTTGCAGATTTAAAACTGGAACATAATATAAAAACTTCTATTATTCAGACAGAATGTCTACAAAAGCTCAGAGAAAAAAGGAGCAGAAGCAAGTACAATATCTATGCAGACCTGAGAAACAAGAGGGGCAAAATGAAGAAAAAGTGGTGAAAGAAAAAAGAGCTACTGGTAAGAGAACAAAGTAATTTCTTTAAAATATATGTGGACATTCACAAAGATTCCAAAATAATGAAATTAAAATTCAAACTATGAACAAGAATAACAGTGGCTAAAATCTATATTACAAGAACAGGAAATAAGGTAACAAGGATGGACACACCTTAACCAGGAGACAGAAGTTGTTCAAGGAAATCAGAACCAGGATGATTCATAGTAGAGTAGTCATAAATCTACAGAGAATTATGAAGAAGTATAGAAGAAGGAAAGAGGCTCTGAAACAGAAAGAATTGGTTGAGAAAGTAGTTGATAAGGCCTTTGCTTTGAAAAGGAAGCTTTTCATTTTGATTAAAAATAAAATGAAGACTCTTGACAAAATGGTGTTGTGCATGAGGAGACAAAACCAGAAAAAAAGATTAGTGAATAGAAATAACTGTTGTACAGTTTTTAGTGGAGATTGCATACATAGCTCTAGTGCAGAGAATTTCTTGAATGGAGAAAGTTATCTCCAGGATCCTAGATTAGTTCATGCTCTTGATTACGGAGAACAATGTTATGAAATGAAGACTGGCACACCAATAGCGAAAAAGGTGATGGTATCTACAAACAGGTACAAGGAAGGCAGAATCAGGCGTCTGTATAGAAATGGAATTGTAGTAATGTTTGTAGTATTCAACAGCGATCCATTGATATATTAGGGGCATTTCAACATATCTTTCCAAAGTGAAGTTTAAAACACAAAATAAGTACATTTCAAGGATTGGATTTGACCCTTGTAAGATTAGAAAGCATACACATTTGCAGGGAAACTCACTAGCTTGTTTATCAAAAAAAGTGTACCAAAGCACCTTTTATCATTTCAGGATGTTTATTGTACACCACTCAAACATGAGAACTTTAGTTAGGAGGCTGTACTAACTGAAAATGCCTGCTTTATGTTAAGGAGAAATGAATAGAGCACTTTTGTATGATACTGTGGCAGATGTTGAAAAGGTTTGTGATGATGTGCAGTTTAGTTTATTTGGTCCTCAGCAGGATTCTAGGGAAAATGAAGAGTTGTTAAGAGGAGGAGTTGTAGAACAGGACACAGATATTATGGTTGATAGTTTTGAAGAAGAAATTACAAAATTTAACACATTGTGGTCTATAAAAACAGGATATGTTTGTATATTTTGTTAACACACTCACTAGAAGATTTAAACACAGACTGTTGTTTTAAAAGTGAAAAAGTAAATAATGAAAAGTGGCAAAAGTTAGCTGTGCATTTTATTCTAGAACTGGCAAAGGTTAGCTATGTATTTATTTGTAGAGGAATGCTTTGACTTGTCCATACGGCAAGTTATATGTAAGTGGTGTTACAATAAATTAGAAGATAATAAAATGGACAACACATTGAAATTAGAAACCCATTTTGTAAGATAATAAAATGCCTGCTAAAGTAGAAAAACTATGAAAAAAATCAACATTTATAATTCTTTGTAGCATTGTGAAGGGCTCTTATGGACTTCTCCAGCACTTATTACCACTCCACAATCCATGCAGAATGATGCCATCTGGGAAAACTTTGGAGCCAAATCTAGGAGTTGAGATTAGACCCCTAAAAGGTCTCTCTGTCCCGGAGTTGTTGTGGCTGTTATTGAAGTTGAGGGTTCTTCAGCCTCGCATTGCCTTCCTGCTGCTTTTAGATGATTGTTACAACAAACAAATGATGGACGGAATGCTGACAATGCAGACATTCTCCCCCAGTCAAGAGATCTGGGTTAAATCCATCGTTCTTTTGCCCACTACGCCACCCCAGTTCAGACATGGCCATATGCAAATCAGTCTTGACCCTGTGCCTCATGGGAACAGTCCAGCCCGAACTGCCAAGCCATGTCTTCCCTGGACCGAAATCAAGCATCCTAGGACCGGTTTCTGGCTATCAGCCGTCATCAGCCAGGATAGCTTGACTCCAGTGGCGCAGTGAGCACGGGTCCCACGTCTGGGAATACCCATCCCACTTAGGGCGAAAAGCGTTACAACAAACAAATGATGGACGGAATGCTGACAATGCAGACATTCTCCCCCAGTCAAGAGATCTGGGTTAAATCCATCGTTCTTTTGCCCACTACGACACCCCAGTTCAGACATGGCCATATGCAAATCAGTCTTGACCCTGTGCCTCATGGGAACAGTCCAGCCCGAACTGCCAAGCCATGTCTTCCCTGGACCGGAATCAAGCATCCTAGGACCGGTTTCTGGCTATCAGCCGTCATCAGCCAGGATAGCTTGACTCCAGTGGCGCAGTGAGCACGGGTCCCACGTCTGGGAATACCCATCCCACTTAGGGCGAAAAGCGTTACAACAAACAAATGATGGACGGAATGCTGACAATGCAGACATTCTCCCCCAGTCAAGAGATCTGGGTTAAATCCATCGATCTTTTGCCCACTACGCCACCCCAGTTCAGACATGGCCATATGCAAATCAGTCTTGACCCTGTGCCTCATGGGAACAGTCCAGCCCGAACTGCCAAGCCATGTCTTCCCTGGACCGGAATCAAGCAACCTAGGACCGGTTTCTGGCTATCAGCCGTCATCAGCCAGGATAGCTTGACTCCAGTGGCGCAGTGAGCACGGGTCCCACGTCTGGGAATACCCATCCCACTTAGGGCGAAAAGCGTTACAACAAACAAATGATGGACGGAATGCTGACAATGCAGACATTCTCCCCCAGTCAAGAGATCTGGGTTAAATCCATCGTTCTTTTGCCCACTACGCCACCCCAGTTCAGACATGGCCATATGCAAATCAGTCTTGACCCTGTGCCTCATGGGAACAGTCCAGCCCGAACTGCCAAGTCATGTCTTCCCTGGACCGGAATCAAGCATCCTAGGACCGGTTTCTGGCTATCAGCCGTCATCAGCCAGGATAGCTTGACTCCAGTGGCGCAGTGAGCACGGGTCCCACGTCTGGGAATACCCATCCCACTTAGGGCGAAAAGCGTTACAACAAACAAATGATGGACGGAATGCTGACAATGCAGACATTCTCCCCCAGTCAAGAGATCTGGGTTAAATCCATCGTTCTTTTGCCCACTACGCCACCCCAGTTCAGACATGGCCATATGCAAATTAGTCTTGACCCTGTGCCTCATGGGAACAGTCCAGCCCGAACTGCCAAGCCATGTCTTCCCTGGACCGGAATCAAGCATCCTAGGACCGGTTTCTGGCTATCAGCCGTCATCAGCCAGGATAGCTTGACTCCAGTGGCGCAGTGAGCACGGGTCCCACGTCTGGGAATACCCATCCCACTTAGGGCGAAAAGCGTTACAACAAACAAATGATGGACGGAATGCTGACAATGCAGACATTCTCCCCCAGTCAAGAGATCTGGGTTAAATCCATCGTTCTTTTGCCCACTACGCCACCCCAGTTCAGACATGGCCATATGCAAATCAGTCTTGACCCTGTGCCTCATGGGAACAGTCCAGCCCGAACTGCCAAGCCATGTCTTCCCTGGACCGGAATCAAGCATCCTAGGACCGGTTTCTGGCTATCAGCCGTCATCAGCCAGGATAGCTTGACTCCAGTGGCGCAGTGAGCACGGGTCCCACGTCTGGGAATACCCATCCCACTTAGGGCGAAAAGCGTTACAACAAACAAATGATGGACGGAATGCTGACAATGAAGACATTCTCCCCCAGTCAAGAGATCTGGGTTAAATCCATCGTTCTTTTGCCCACTACGCCACCCCAGTTCAGACATGGCCATATGCAAATCAGTCTTGACCCTGTGCCTCATGGGAACAGTCCAGCCCGAACTGCCAAGCCATGTCTTCCCTGGACCGGAATCAAGCATCCTAGGACCGGTTTCTGGCTATCAGCCGTCATCAGCCAGGATAGCTTGACTCCAGTGGCGCAGTGAGCACGGGTCCCACGTCTGGGAATACCCATCCCACTTAGGGCGAAAAGCGTTACAACAAACAAATGATGGACGGAATGCTGACAATGCAGACATTCTCCCCCAGTCAAGAGATCTGGGTTAAATCCATCGTTCTTTTGCCCACTACGCCACCCCAGTTCAGACATGGCCATATGCAAATCAGTCTTGACCCTGTGCCTCATGGGAACAGTCCAGCCCGAACTGCCAAGCCATGTCTTCCCTGGACCGGAATCAAGCATCCTAGGACCGGTTTCTGGCTATCAGCCGTCATCAGCCAGGATAGCTTGACTCCAGTGGCGCAGTGAGCACGGGTCCCACGTCTGGGAATACCCATCCCACTTAGGGCGAAAAGCGTTACAACAAACAAATGATGGACGGAATGCTGACAATGCAGACATTCTCCCCCAGTCAAGAGATCTGGGTTAAATCCATCGTTCTTTTGCCCACTACGCCACCCCAGTTCAGACATGGCCATATGCAAATCAGTCTTGACCCTGTGCCTCATGGGAACAGTCCAGCCCGAACTGCCAAGCCATGTCTTCCCTGGACCGGAATCAAGCATCCTAGGACCGGTTTCTGGCTATCAGCCGTCATCAGCCAGGATAGCTTGACTCCAGTGGCGCAGTGAGCACGGGTCCCACGTCTGGGAATACCCATCCCACTTAGGGCGAAAAGCGTTACAACAAACAAATGATGGACGGAATGCTGACAATGCAGACATTCTCCCCCAGTCAAGAGATCTGGGTTAAATCCATCGTTCTTTTGCCCACTACGCCACCCCAGTTCAGACATGGCCATATGCAAATCAGTCTTGACCCTGTGCCTCATGGGAACAGTCCAGCCCGAACTGCCAAGCCATGTCTTCCCTGGACCGGAATCAAGCATCCTAGGACCGGTTTCTGGCTATCAGCCGTCATCAGCCAGGATAGCTTGACTCCAGTGGCGCAGTGAGCACGGGTCCCACGTCTGGGAATACCCATCCCACTTAGGGCGAAAAGCGTTACAACAAACAAATGATGGACGGAATGCTGACAATGCAGACATTCTCCCCCAGTCAAGAGATCTGGGTTAAATCCATCGTTCTTTTGCCCACTACGCCACCCCAGTTCAGACATGGCCATATGCAAATCAGTCTTGACCCTGTGCCTCATGGGAACAGTCCAGCCCGAACTGCCAAGCCATGTCTTCCCTGGACCGGAATCAAGCATCCTAGGACCGGTTTCTGGCTATCAGCCGTCATCAGCCAGGATAGCTTGACTCCAGTGGCGCAGTGAGCACGGGTCCCACGTCTGGGAATACCCATCCCACTTAGGGCGAAAAGCGTTACAACAAACAAATGATGGACGGAATGCTGACAATGCAGACATTCTCCCCCAGTCAAGAGATCTGGGTTAAATCCATCGTTCTTTTGCCCACTACGCCACCCCAGTTCAGACATGGCCATATGCAAATCAGTCTTGACCCTGTGCCTCATGGGAACAGTCCAGCCCGAACTGCCAAGCCATGTCTTCCCTGGACCGGAATCAAGCATCCTAGGACCGGTTTCTGGCTATCAGCCGTCATCAGCCAGGATAGCTTGACTCCAGTGGCGCAGTGAGCACGGGTCCCACGTCTGGGAATACCCATCCCACTTAGGGCGAAAAGCGTTACAACAAACAAATGATGGACGGAATGCTGACAATGCAGACATTCTCCCCCAGTCAAGAGATCTGGGTTAAATCCATCGTTCTTTTGCCCACTACGCCACCCCAGTTCAGACATGGCCATATGCAAATCAGTCTTGACCCTGTGCCTCATGGGAACAGTCCAGCCCGAACTGCCAAGCCATGTCTTCCCTGGACCGGAATCAAGCATCCTAGGACCGGTTTCTGGCTATCAGCCGTCATCAGCCAGGATAGCTTGACTCCAGTGGCGCAGTGAGCACGGGTCCCACGTCTGGGAATACCCATCCCACTTAGGGCGAAAAGCGTTACAACAAACAAATGATGGACGGAATGCTGACAATGCAGACATTCTCCCCCAGTCAAGAGATCTGGGTTAAATCCATCGTTCTTTTGCCCACTACGCCACCCCAGTTCAGACATGGCCATATGCAAATCAGTCTTGAACCTGTGCCTCATGGGAACAGTCCAGCCCGAACTGCCAAGCCATGTCTTCCCTGGACCGGAATCAAACATCCTAGGACCGGTTTCTGGCTATCAGCCGTCATCAGCCAGGATAGCTTGACTCCAGTGGCGCAGTGAGCACGGGTCCCACGTCTGGGAATACCCATCCCACTTAGGGCGAAAAGCGTTACAACAAACAAATGATGGACGGAATGCTGACAATGCAGACATTCTCCCCCAGTCAAGAGATCTGGGTTAAATCCATCGTTCTTTTGCCCACTACGCCACCCCAGTTCAGACATGGCCATATGCAAATCAGTCTTGACCCTGTGCCTCATGGGAACAGTCCAGCCCGAACTGCCAAGCCATGTCTTCCCTGGACCGGAATCAAGCATCCTAGGACCGGTTTCTGGCTATCAGCCGTCATCAGCCAGGATAGCTTGACTCCAGTGGCGCAGTGAGCACGGGTCCCACGTCTGGGAATACCCATCCCACTTAGGGCGAAAAGCGTTACAACAAACAAATGATGGACGGAATGCTGACAATGCAGACATTCTCCCCCAGTCAAGAGATCTGGGTTAAATCCATCGTTCTTTTGCCCACTACGCCACCCCAGTTCAGACATGGCCATATGCAAATCAGTCTTGACCCTGTGCCTCATGGGAACAGTCCAGCCCGAACTGCCAAGCCATGTCTTCCCTGGACCGGAATCAAGCATCCTAGGACCGGTTTCTGGCTATCAGCCGTCATCAGCCAGGATAGCTTGACTCCAGTGGCGCAGTGAGCACGGGTCCCACGTCTGGGAATACCCATCCCACTTAGGGCGAAAAGCGTTACAACAAACAAATGATGGACGGAATGCTGACAATGCAGACATTCTCCCCCAGTCAAGAGATCTGGGTTAAATCCATTGTTCTTTTGCCCACTACGCCACCCCAGTTCAGACATGGCCATATGCAAATCAGTCTTGACCCAGACGTGGGACCCGTGCTCACTACGCCACTGGAGTCAAGCTATCCTGGCTGATGACGGCTGATAGCCAGAAACCGGTCCTAGGATGCTTGATTCCGGTCCAGGGAAGACATGGCTTGGCAGTTCGGGCTGGACTGTTCCCATGAGGCACAGGGCCAAGACTGATTTGCATATGGCCATGTCTAAACTGGGGTGGTGTAGTGGGCAAGAGAACGATGGATTTAACCCAGATCTCTTGACTGGGGGAGAATGTATGCATTGTCAGCATTCCGTCCATCATTTGTTTGTTGTAACGCTTTTCGCCCTAAGTGGGATGGGTATTCCCAGACGTGGGACCCGTGCTCACTACGCCACTGGAGTCAAGCTATCCTGGCTGATGACGGCTGATAGCCAGAAACCGGTCCTAGGATGCTTGATTCCGGTCCAGGGAAGACATGGCTTGGCAGTTCGGGCTGGACTGTTCCCATGAGGCACAGGGCCAAGACTGATTTGCATATGGCCATGTCTAAACTGGGGTGGTGTAGTGGGCAAAAGAACGATGGATTTAACCCAGATCTCTTGACTGGGGGAGAATGTATGCATTGTCAGCATTCCGTCCATCATTTGTTTGTTGTAACGCTTTTCGCCCTAAGTGGGATGGGTATTCCCAGACGTGGGACCCGTGCTCACTACGCCACTGGAGTCAAGCTATCCTGGCTGATGACGGCTGATAGCCAGAAACCGGTCCTAGGATGCTTGATTCCGGTCCAGGGAAGACATGGCTTGGCAGTTCGGGCTGGACTGTTCCCATGAGGCACAGGGCCAAGACTGATTTGCATATGGCCATGTCTAAACTGGGGTGGTGTAGTGGGCAAAAGAACGATGGATTTAACCCAGATCTCTTGACTGGGGGAGAATGTATGCATTGTCAGCATTCCGTCCATCATTTGTTTGTTGTAACGCTTTTCGCCCTAAGTGGGATGGGTATTCCCAGACGTGGGACCCGTGCTCACTACGCCACTGGAGTCAAGCTATCCTGGCTGATGACGGCTGATAGCCAGAAACCGGTCCTAGGATGCTTGATTCCGGTCCAGGGAAGACATGGCTTGGCAGTTCGGGCTGGACTGTTCCCATGAGGCACAGGGCCAAGACTGATTTGCATATGGCCATGTCTAAACTGGGGTGGTGTAGTGGGCAAAAGAACGATGGATTTAACCCAGATCTCTTGACTGGGGGAGAATGTATGCATTGTCAGCATTCCGTCCATCATTTGTTTGTTGTAACGCTTTTCGCCCTAAGTGGGATGGGTATTCCCAGACGTGGGACCCGTGCTCACTACGCCACTGGAGTCAAGCTATCCTGGCTGATGACGGCTGATAGCCAGAAACCGGTCCTAGGATGCTTGATTCCGGTCCAGGGAAGACATGGCTTGGCAGTTCGGGCTGGACTGTTCCCATGAGGCACAGGGCCAAGACTGATTTGCATATGGCCATGTCTAAACTGGGGTGGTGTAGTGGGCAAAAGAACGATGGATTTAACCCAGATCTCTTGACTGGGGGAGAATGTATGCATTGTCAGCATTCCGTCCATCATTTGTTTGTTGTAACGCTTTTCGCCCTAAGTGGGATGGGTATTCCCAGACGTGGGACCCGTGCTCACTACGCCACTGGAGTCAAGCTATCCTGGCTGATGACGGCTGATAGCCAGAAACCGGTCCTAGGATGCTTGATTCCGGTCCAGGGAAGACATGGCTTGGCAGTTCGGGCTGGACTGTTCCCATGAGGCACAGGGCCAAGACTGATTTGCATATGGTCATGTCTAAACTGGGGTGGTGTAGTGGGCAAAAGAACGATGGATTTAACCCAGATCTCTTGACTGGGGGAGAATGTATGCATTGTCAGCATTCCGTCCATCATTTGTTTGTTGTAACGCTTTTCGCCCTAAGTGGGATGGGTATTCCCAGACGTGGGACCCGTGCTCACTACGCCACTGGAGTCAAGCTATCCTGGCTGATGACGGCTGATAGCCAGAAACCGGTCCTAGGATGCTTGATTCCGGTCCAGGGAAGACATGGCTTGGCAGTTCGGGCTGGACTGTTCCCATGAGGCACAGGGCCAAGACTGATTTGCATATGGCCATGTCTAAACTGGGGTGGTGTAGTGGGCAAAAGAACGATGGATTTAACCCAGATCTCTTGACTGGGGGAGAATGTATGCATTGTCAGCATTCCGTCCATCATTTGTTTGTTGTAACGCTTTTCGCCCTAAGTGGGATGGGTATTCCCAGACGTGGGACCCGTGCTCACTACGCCACTGGAGTCAAGCTATCCTGGCTGATGACGGCTGATAGCCAGAAACCGGTCCTAGGATGCTTGATTCCGGTCCAGGGAAGACATGGCTTGGCAGTTCGGGCTGGACTGTTCCCATGAGGCACAGGGCCAAGACTGATTTGCATATGGCCATGTCTAAACTGGGGTGGTGTAGTGGGCAAAAGAACGATGGATTTAACCCAGATCTCTTGACTGGGGGAGAATGTATGCATTGTCAGCATTCCGTCCATCATTTGTTTGTTGTAACGCTTTTAGATGATTGCCATGGTATGTTTTCAGATGGTAAAGCATGGACGCAGTTGCGCAAGAATATTTTTTTATTTGATCTCCTTCAAAATGTCTTGTCACATATTATGCATTGCGCAAATGTATCTGTTAAACTGTGTAAACCAATGACATTTCTTTGTTTGGTAGTTTTGTTCTATTCGTGAGTTTCGATGTTGAAAGTTATTTTTTAAAACAATGTGTTGTTAAAATAAAGTTAAAACATTTTACAAAACAGCTATACTCAAACTTTCTGTAAAATATGTCTTCATGTCTCTTTTACCCTTTGCCATTTGTATTCGTGACTAATGACGTCATTGCGACCTCCGATGTTACAGTGAAGAAGAAAATTTATTTTTGATGTAGTTATTTCAACAAATGAAAACAAAGGGGGAATTTAAATTAGGATCTTACTAAATGGCTATGCTGAAAAAGTTATGCAAAATATATCTATATATGTATGTTACACTTTGTCAAAAACACACAGTATTCTCAGGGCCCGATTCACAGAACTAACTTAAGACAAAATCCTAAACTTACTACCATTTTGGTATTCACAGAAGGCACTTACTCATTTTGGTATTCACAGAAGTTAGGAGTCCTAACTTTAGGACTCCTAAATGCCTTCTGTGAATACCGAAAGTCTTAAAATTAGGATTTTTCTCAGTTTAGTAGTAGTATAGTTAGGACTCCTAACTTTAGGACTCCTAAATGCCTTCTGTGAATACCGAAAGTCTTAAAATTAGGATTTTTCTCAATTTAGTAGTCCTAAGTTTAGACTTAGGACTACTAACAATATGTCACACCAGTGTAGCCTCTCCACTATAAACTATTACATTCGATGCCACTCTACGCTAATCTGCTATTACACTCCTGGATATCCTCATGGGTGACAAATAGCTCTCTACTAATCTACTCACTGATTGACTGACTGTACACTAATCCACTGCATGCCATTCCACTGTACACTATTCCACTCTACGCCACTCCAGTGTATGGCACTCTATTGTACATTACTTCATTCTATGCTATTCAAATTGACCCCACTCCAATGTAAGCCACTCCACTGTATACTATAACATTATACCCCACGCCACTGTACGGTACTCCAATGGACACTACTCCATTATACACCACTCCGCTGTACACTATTCCACTATACACTATTACAGTCTACGCCACTCCACTGTATAACACTAAGCTCTAGGCCACTGATCTCTGCACTATTATACTGTACACAATTCCACTCCATGCCAGTCCACTCTACTCTATCACACTGTATGCAACTCCACTATAAGCTATTCCATTCGATGCCACTCTACACTAATCTGCCATTACACTCCTGGATACCCTCATGGGTGACAAATAGCTCTCTACAAATCTACTCACTGATTGACTGACTGTACACTAATCCACTGCATGCCATTCCACTGTACACTATTCCACTCTACGCCACTCCAGTGTATGGCGCTCTATTGTACATTACTTCATTCTATGCTATTCAAATTGACCCCACTCCAATGTAAGCCACTCCACTGTATACTATAACATTATACCCCACGCCACTGTACGCTACTCCAATGGACACTACTCCATTTTACACCACTCCGCTGTACAGTATTCCACTATAAACTATTACAGTCTACGCCACTCCACTGTATAACACTCCGCTCTACGCCACTCTACTCTGCACTATTATACTGTACACAATTCCACTCCATGCCAGTCCACTCTACTCTATCACACTGTATGCAACTCCACTATATGCTATTCCACTGTAGGCTACTCAAGTCTACACCACTCCAGTGTATGGCACTCCACTCTATGCCACTTTATTCTACGCTATTTAATTGGACCCCACTCCAATGTACCCCACTCCACTGTATGCTATTAAACTCTACCCCGCACCACTATATACCACTCCAATCAACACCACTCCATTATACACTACTCCACTATACACCATTACACTGTACGCCACTCCACTGTACAACACTCCACACTACAATACGCCTTTTTAGGTGCTTCCACATCCTTTCAACAGGGAGATACTCTGTGTCCCCAGGTACTTACCTGAATAAATCTGATTTTTGTTTCTTATGCACCCAGATTATTTTCTCATCAGAAACAAGTAGAGCTTCACAGAACAAGCTTCTGCAAGACCACAAATGTCCTCCTAGGCAGTAAGAACATAATCAGTTCTGCAACTATGTTTTTTTCCTCATTTTCCACACAGATATTGTTTCCTGCTCCTTCGAAAGTGAACATGCTTTGTTTTCCTCCTCCATATATTTTGTGACATATTATTAAAAAAACACAGTTACATACTGATCAATAATTGCTAATAGTGATACATCACTATTTTCTGTAAAATCGTCTACATTTGTTATGCACAATCACATATTTATATCTACTGTACTGCCAACTTGTTATTCCTTTCCCTTGAAAAATTCCACACCTTCAACCAGTTCATTTCTTATTTCACTATTAAATTATAAGATGCAATCAGCCCTGGTTCCATAAAAGTTTATAAAGTAACACATTCCTTGTGAAACACCCTTCCTTACAGTGAGCATAGTGCTTTACTCTGTAAAAAGCAATAGCTCCACTCAATAATGGGAGTGCATACTAGGATATCAGGAGGGACTGTCCTTTCCTTTCAAACCTCTCTCTGAGATGACAGGTATGCATAGTAGGGTGTATGGAGGGAATGGCCTCTCTGCTAAGACCCCTCTCTTGGATGATGGTTTTGCCTTGTAGGGTTTGGGGAAGCATTGGCCTCTCCACTCTGACCTCTCACTCAGATGGCAGTTGTGCATTGTGGTGAGTGGGAGGGACTGGCCTCTCCTTTGAGACATCTCTGCCAAATGACGGGTGTGCACAGTAGTCAGTAGGGAGGGACTGGCCGCTCTTTCAAGACCTTTCTCTCAGATGACAGGTGTGCATAATAGGGTGTATGGGTGGACTCGCCTCCCCTTATAGACCACTCGCTCAGATGACAGGTGTGGATGGACTGACCTCTCCTTCGAGACCTCTCTCTCAGATGATGGCGATGCATAGTAGGGTGTATGAGGAGTGACTGGCTTCTCCTTTGAGACCTCTCTTAAATGACCGATGAGTGTAGTAGTCAGTGGGGAGGGACTGGCTTCTCCTAAGAGATATCTCTCTCACATGGCAAGTGTGCATTGTAGGGTATGTGTATGGACTGGCCTCTCCTTTGAGACATCTCTCCCAAATGATGGGTGTGCACAGTAGTGAGTCGGGGGGACTTGCCTTTCTTTCGAGACCTTTCTTTCAGATGACAGATGTGCATAATAGGGTGCATGGGTGGACTCGCCTCCCCTTCTAGACCTCTCACTCAGATGACAGGTGTGTGGAGTAGTCAGTGTGCCGTGTAGTTCCTATGAAACCTATACAGGATTGGCACGTTCGGACAGCATACACTGCAGGATTGGTGTCAGACCGATTCTGAACACCCCCACCGGGGATGTTGACCTTTTGTACCAGCTAGCTCACAGTGCCCCTAGAATCTCCTCTTACCAAGGAGAGAATAGTTCTTGGCAACTATCGAGCATGACAACCCTGATCCCTCAGTCACTCGTGCTTACTCAGTCTTTCTTAGAGAGGTACACAGAATAAACAGGCTGGGCGTTTTCAATAAGTATTTATTGAACAGCTGTTATTCTGGTGTAAAATAGATGAGCTGCAACAACCGTTAGACAGTAGCAGATATATAGGATTAGAAGCACTATGAAAGTAAATGGATGGTAAAGCTCTACCATCTTGCAGTAATCATGAATACATACAAGTATATAAAATACATGATAATAAAAAGATGTGTACTCCTACGATGTCTCCCTAACTAGTTGTACCTAAGTGTACCTAGCATATGTGCAGGTGTTAAGCCAAGAATTTCTCTAGGATAAAGTCAACCCCATTACCTGAATTGAGAGACTGTGAGACCCCGTCCTGATCTTGAGTTGGACACACCGCGAGGGATGTTAGACCCCTGCGAGCTGGAGTGTCTGCATGCAGGAACCTCAGCGTCTCTGATCAGTGTGTTGGTTGGGAAGTCCTGTTCTCCTCTGTCTATCTTAGCAAGATGTGATGAATATATACCCATAGGTCTCCCCAGGGGTCCTACCTTGCTGTATTACTGTGTCGGACTAAGGATGACGTCAGACATGAACTATATACATAGATATTATACAGGAGATGGTAGACCTGCTGTGCCTCCAAGAATCCTCATGCATAATGTATGAGATTTCGAACTAGAGAAAATCCGCGTTCTGAATGCAGTGTCCTATCTAGGTAAAAGTTCAGTCCCTGTAAACCATTATAAGTGTGATGTAGAGAAGAATATAGGTGAAGGGTTATGAAATTACCTGGCCTTATATTGGGGTACCTCTATGGAATATAACAAGTGGAGTGGGACTGACCTCTCCTTTGACACCTCACTCTTAGATGACAGGTGTGCATGGTAGGGTGTATGGGAAGTTAAACGAGGCCAAAGTAGTTAGCGAACCAAGAAATGCTTCATCTCTTCCGTCTATGGAAAAGCAAACATAACTATAACTACCTAGCCTCATAGGGGCAATTACCTAGTGGACACATATATATGATATCACCTAGTGGAAGTCGCCACCAGGTAGCTAGGTAGTTATGGTTACGTCTGCTTTTCCATAGACGGAATAGATGGAGCATTTCTTGGATTGCTAATTACTTTGGCCTTGTTTGACTAATCTTCATAAAACATTCCAAAAAGAAAATTTGTCTACCTCAGCTCCTACCTGGAAAGTTTCAGTTTGATCTGTCCAGTGGGGGCTGCCAAAAAATATATATATACATATCATACATATATATCCTACTGGCGGTCAGTTGTGGGTAGTTATAGTTAGGACCTAGTTTCCATAGGAGTATAATTTTTTAACTTACCTTTAACTTTGCCGTCATTTGACCAATCTCCATGAAATTTCCCCAAAAATGTGTTAAAGTAGTTCCGTGTGTCATGGAAAGTTTGGGGGTGATCCGTGCCGTGGGGACCGAGAAATAGGGGAGCAAAAAAAGGGTGCATTTGTATTGTTAATTTCCATAGGGACATGTTGTCGAACCCACAGCCCAAACCACTGGACAGAATTACACCAAATTTGGCAGAGATGTAGATGTTGTTGTGCAAATCTGTCCAGTTGTTTTTGAGAAATTTATGCCGAAAATGATAGATATATATACCTGGCCATGGATATTTCATGGTGGTTTCGCGATTTATTACGGATGCATGGGCCATGGGGAATGCTGTGATTGGCTGTACAAATCCTAAGCAGAAAGTTGCGGCTGCTATTTTATCATTCGGGAACACTTCCCGGGGCTGAAACTTTGTGTGAAAGCTAAAATGAGGGGTCAGGGTGGAGATACGCTGACCCCATGTTTGAGAAATTGTTAGTAGCACAAATTATGTGTCCAAAATGGAGTTTTTTAAATCTTGTGCGATATTCGTGACAATGCCATGACTGCCAGCTTGGCCCCCGTGTATCGTCAGTGGGACATCGTAAATATCGCAAAGTCATCACAAACGTTAGTGAAAATATATAAAAATATATATTTTTACACACTCGCTCGTCACTGTCACACATTCATGTATGCAATCACAAACTCACTTAGATACTTATACACCCATTCACATACCCACTCACACACTTATACATCCAGTCACATACCCAATCAGATACTTATGTACTCACTCACAAACCCATTCAGATACATATGCACCCACTTACAGATCCACTCAGAGAGTGATGCACCCATGTACAGACCCACTCAGAGACTCATGCACCTACTTTGAGACTCAGTCATAGACTCATGTGAATAGTGTCACACCTACTTAGAGACTCATACCCACTCCCAGACCCACCTGGGCATGTATGCACCTACTCACAGACCCACTCAGATACTCATGCACCCACTTACAGACTCACTTGGAGAGTCACTAAGCCACTCACAGATCCACTCGGATACTCATGCACCTACTTACAGACTCACTCGGAGAGTCACGCACCCATGTACAGACCCACTCAGAGACTCATACACCCACCAACTGACCCACTCAAACACTCACGTATGTTCTCAAAGACCCACTAAGACACTCATACATTCACTTATAGATCCACTTAGCTACTCATACACCCACTCACACATCTATACAGGCACTGCTACACTCAGTCACAGACCCTCTCTTAGACTTATGGAATCAGTCAATCACTCATATACTCAGAAACTCACACTGCCACTCACAAACTCAATCAGAGATACACACCCCCACTCACTCACCCAATCAAGGCTCATGCATCCACTCACAGACCCACCCAAACACTCAACCTCCCAGTCACAGACCTACTCAGACTCTCATGCATGCAACCATTCCCTCACCCACTCAGAAACATATGCTATCACTCACAGACCCATTGAGACACTCATACACCTACTCACAGATCCACTAACTCATTCATCCACTCACGGACACACCCATGTAGACAGTCATGCAGCCACTCATAGACCCACTCAGAGACTTTTGCACCAAGTCAGTTATAGAATCAGAGACTCATGTACCCACTCACAGTTGTACTTGAGATCCACACACACACTCACTGACAGAACCACTTAGACACTCATGCTGCCAGTCATTGACCCACTGAGAGACTCATGCGCTCATTCACAGATCTACTCAGACACTCATGCACCCACTCAAACACCCACTTAGACACTCACGTATCCACTCACAGATCCAGCCAAACAGTCATAAGGTTACATGCAAATGGACAAAGTCATTTATGTACCTACTCACAGATTGAGTGAGACTTATGCAACCAATCACAGACCATCATGACACTAATGCACACACTCAGATGAAATGAGGCAGTCACGCATTTCATTACAGAATTATTGATAGACTGATGCACCATCTCACAGATCCTCTCAAATACCTATAAATCAATGAGAGACTTAGTGATATAGTGATGCACTCCAGTCATAGATTACACTGAAAAAGTTATGCACTGTGTTACAGAGATAGTAAGGGAATTGTACATGCTATTATACAGTCAATTAGATAGTAATGTGTTTAGTTTTTTGGTTATAATCCATTTTGCAGTCATATGTTTTGAATGTGGTATTGTCTGTTGAATGTTGGCATTTGTTTTGTCATTTTGCGACATATTCATGGTGACCGTGGTTACCGATATCATTGCGATGCCTGATTTCACCTCGAAAATGGAAATTGATTTAAATGGTTGTTTTTATTCAAACTCCCCACAAAAATATGACTTTAAATAGTGCCGTAATAAACCCCTATTGTCTAAAATACTGTAAAATGTGTGCATGTTTTGCACCCCCTAAAAAAGGCATGATCGTCTTGATTACCTGAGTCCTCGTGCCTCTCGCTGTAATCGCAAAAAGGGTAAGTGGGTTTAAACAGTTTCTTAAAAGACTTACTACAAAAACATGTGTACAAATATGTTTTTAAAGCAGTGATATGGTTAGTAAAGTGTGTTAAAAATGTTTAATGTGGTGGTGGTCGTTGAATGTCAGCTTTTGTTTTGCGTTTTCACAATGTGATTGTGACATCCTCAAGGATTTCAAAGATTCAAAAAATTATTTGAAAAGAAATGAACACCATTTTGGCCTCTTGTTGGCTCTTACAAGAGCCTTTGTGTTGAAAGTTTGTATAAGACAGCTACAGATAAGACTGTATGCAGAGTTTCAGGTTGCTTAGAAACACCCTGTTCCCTTTGTCTGTAAAGTGAACTCCTTTACTTCTATATATTCCATGTATGTCAAATCGCAGATTGTTGTCATAGACAGAGCCCATATTATGGTCTCTAAGGAAAGCAGATACAGTTTTATTAACATGTTTCCTGGCTTCATCAATCCATGGACAGAATTGATTTGACCACTTTCATTTCTGTGTTTGGCATATATTAGTGTACACTTAGACAGTGTGAGCGAAAAGCGAGATCAGTTCTGCAAATGTATTCTTCATTAGGATTTCTAGCTCTACCCCAGTCAATGTGCCAAGGTCATTGCCACCACAGTGCACAATCATGAGGTGAGGAGCTTGGAAATCCTTAATGTTTTTAACCAAAGACAGCTGATGGAACTTTAACCCTCTCTAGCCAAACAAACTAAAGTCCACATTTGGCAAAACCTATGTCCTTGTTAATACCTTTGTTTTTAGCAGCCTCTTTAGCCCAATAGACATAGCTGTGGCCCACAACCCTGAATATAAGCATTTTGTTGGAAGGAGGGGAGCACACTGAACAGGTCTGCAGCTCAATATTTCAATTGGTACCATGAAAGACAGTGAAAATGCATTTGTGCTGGTGGTTTGGAAAAAACTTCAAATTTGCTTGGATAAAGGGAATATGCAGGTGAATAGATGTCGGTTGTGTTTGGAAATGAGTAGTAAATAGATGTTTCATTGGCTTTGGTAAA
The DNA here is from genome assembly GCF_964204655.1 of Triturus cristatus. Classification (NCBI taxonomy): domain Eukaryota; kingdom Metazoa; phylum Chordata; class Amphibia; order Caudata; family Salamandridae; genus Triturus; species Triturus cristatus. Next base: position 434,535,517 of record NC_140588.1, read on the forward strand.
TAGAAAAAAAAGTAATACAGAGCTGGATATGCTTTACAGTATGTGCAGTAAACCACACCTGCTGTAGTTTATTTTGTAAATAGTATGGTCCTTCTGGAATGTGTTTGGAACTTGAGACCTAGTGGTTCTACTGGGTTTCTATGAAGAAATTGCATAGGGTGTATTGGGGAAGGGTGTTAAAGAAACAGGTATTCTTTTTTTAAATTGGAGAGGCTTAGATGCATTGTTTTATAAGGTAGGTAAGATTCCCTACTGAGGATGTTCCAAGAGAGTGTAGTGTAGTGGTAGAAATATAAAAGTATTAAGGAAAGTAGGTTTTCTGACTCTTGTTGTGTTTCGTGAATTCATCACGATGATTGCGAATTACGTAATGAGTGTTGTCACAAAGGCATGCATTTTGGGATACCTCCAAACAGGAGGGAAAGGGTTAATAGACAGTAATCATTCAGAGATACAGTTATAAGACTGAAATATGAAAGCAATGTTTTTATTTATTGACTTTTGCAGCATCAGGCAATGCAAAGTTCAGAAGCTTGCCATTATGGTTGCTTTTTATCAGAGTGGTGTGCCATTCTTGAGCTAAGTTTTTACAAACCCTGAGCATTTTACATCTACCTAATAAGAAAAAAAAAAAGTGATATATCAACAAACTCAATCTTCATGTACGCTAATTAATTTTTTTTGTAAGTCAAAAAAAAGAATTAATAAGGTATATAATTATGTCATATTGTAATAATCCGAGATACGTAAGTACAAAAGCAGACAGACAATGAGTCACCTAGTGAGATAGTTAGAGAAACATGCAAAGATTCACTCACACAGACAGGCACAACTGATATTTATTTTTTGGTAATGAAGAAAGCTACTTACACACTTAAATAACCCAATGTTCACTAGTGCATCCAGGAGGCAATCTATGTAGGCCCTTACAGACACATTCAGACAATCACATATCACATTAGGAGAGTCAGAGATTTAGTAAAAGATTTACGTACATATGGAATCACAGCCCCAGATAGGAACTGAAAAACCCTTACAGATATCTGCTAAACAACTGACACTTTAAAGTTTACTATGCAAACAAGTAGCCCTTACATTGGGATGGCCGCTGTAAACCACGCCGCATAACCACAGGTGACCTGACCTCGCCCATGCCACGCCCCCCGTCAATGGAGGCACACACGGGGATGGAGTAGAGGGATGCTGCTATGTGGCGATTTCGTTCTCACCTTTGCGTTCGGTCCCGTTTTCTTCTTCGCCTTGAGGCATTCTTTTGCCGATTGCAGTGACTGCAGGTGAGCAGAGGAGCCGGGGAGATTTTTGTCTCGTGCAGGCTCGTTGAGAGGAACGCGTGGAGTGCTGGAGTGGAGTGCTGAGATGAGGAGGTTGCTGCAACAGCTTCCGTAAAACCGGGGGAGAAGGACTTCAGCCTTCAGTCTGCTGCCGGACAATCGGCCACATCCTTGGAGGGCTACAGTAAGATTTATAGTTGTACGAAACCCACTGGCAGGAGTATTCTATAAAGTAAAAACATTTTTTTTTTGTTGTTGTACAGTGGTGCCTTTTGGGAGCTGGAGTCCTGGATAGCTTTCAGGGAGTTTCTGACTGCATTTTCGAGGTAGACCGGGACAGGCTGTTTTTGCATGAAGAAAAATAAGCTGTCTTAAGGAGTAATAAGGAATGATAAGGCTTTAACCCTTTCTGGAGGACTATAAGGAGGAAGTTGGTGAAAAGACTTGGAACCAAGTATTTTTGACACTGAGCTCCTAGTTATCCCTTGGACTGCTCCTTTCTGTGTGGGGTAAGATACCTGCGGGGGAGTGTTTTGCGGGTTATACAGCGCAGATATGGGGAAAAATCTGCAAACACGCCCCAAAGTCAAAAACCGCATGCTACTGGCCAAAGAGACAAGAGAGCTAGCCCGCCTGGCCAATAAGCAAAATTCATCTAAGCTAACGGACCAGGACTCAACATTTGAGAGCTCGGATGATGAGATTGAGGTGTGCTCGGGCCAGGTTGACAGTTCAGGTAAAGTTGGCAAACATGAGAAAATAAATATCGCTCAAACTGCACTGTCCCCGCAGCAGAAATGTGATGCAGATAATGGGGAGAAAAAAAAGAAAGCAACCAAAGAAACTAGAGAACCAAAACAATTCCTGGTATTTTTGAAGAAGGTGCCAGTATGCCAATCTCCCCTTCCCCGGCTTCGGCTGTAGCTTTGGCCCCGGTATTAACCTCCACCAAGGATTTATTTGGAGTACATGTGGCCAATTCAGGGCTATTATTATTACCAACATGGATCTGAAGATTGTCGATATTACGCCTCTTCCCTGGTCTGATCATAGGGCAGAGCATTTTAATCTTAAGACTGGAGTATTGGGTATTTCATCAGGTCATAGATCAGAGAAACAAGTGATCAGACCGTGGTCTCAGGTGACCGCGGACAATCTTCTCCCTATTTTGGGAGGCACGCGTCCCTCCTACAGTAATGATATTTCTGAGGTGGCGTTGCTCTTTAAGGGTTGGCTGGCGGCCGCGGTGGATAAGGTAGCACTTCAGAAGTTGCTTGGTTCTAGGAGAACCAAACTATCCGCGCCCTGGTACAACAACAAACTTAAGATCTTGAAGGGTACATGTAGGAGGGCAGAGCGGTTGTGGAGAAGGGACTATAGTGTTGAGGGTAAAGAACACTATAATTGCACTCTTGCAGCTTACAGGCAAGCCATAGTTGCAGCTAAAAGTGCCTATTTTGCAACTAAGATTAGGGAGGCTGGCAACTTGGCCAAGGAGCTCTTTAAGACAATAACAGCTCTTGCCAAACCTCCTCAGGATAACACCTATCGGCCTCACCTGGAAACATGCCAAAAGTTGGCGGTATATTTCCAGGATAAGGTACAGATAATTTACAATGAGTTTAGGAGATTGTCCCCTAGCTCGGAGTGTAGCGATCAGAGGCAGGAACCTAGCCTTAGGGGCAATGTTGGTCTCAGTAATTTAGCCCCCATCACTGTGGAGGAAACGTGTAGGCTGATCACTTCAATCAAATCAGGATCACCCCTGGATCCCTGCCCTCCTTCAGTTTTTCATCTTCAGCTGAGTTGATTGCGGAGGAGTTGTCCCAGTTAATTAATAAAGCAAAGCAATCCGGCTGTTATCCCTTAAGTTGGAAGAGGGCAATAATCAGACCACTGCTAAAAAAAAAACACGCTAGACCCCCATGTCTTAAAGAACTATCGTCCAATTGCCGCATTGCCCATGGCTGCCAAGATTCTGGAGAGGGAAATAAATCGCTCCTTAACGGAATATCTGGCTGCCCACGATCTGCTTGACTCCTCGCAGCACGGTTTCCGCGCTCAGCACTCCACAGAGTCAGCACTTCTGGTGGCAGCAGAAAAAGTTCATAGTATAGTAGACGGGGGAGGTCGGGCAGTCCTGGTGATGTTAGATCTATCGGCTGCCTTCGATACTGTCAACCACACGGTTCTGATTCGGAGGCTCCAGGAGTTTGGTGTTCAGGGAGCTGCATTGGACCTACTATCCTCTTTTCTGGAGGGCAGGGAGCAGAGCTTGCTATGGGATGGTTTGCAGTCAAACACTTTTCATCTACCGTGTGGAGTACCGCAGGGCTCTGCTTTATCTCCGACGCTTTTCAACATCTACGTAGCCCCCTTGGCCAAGCTCATTAGGGAACATGGCTTTACGATAATCACCTATGCTGACGACTCCCAGCTCATAGTGTCAGCTGGTGAACAAGCTAATGACACTGCTATTAAGTTCCATAGCTGTTTGTCAGAAATTATGAGTTGGATGCGAGAGAACTTCCTTAAAATCAATAAGGAGAAGACGGAGATTATAGAGTTTGGCCAGGGCAATCCCTTGTGGAATGCAGCTTGGTGGCCGGCTGAGGCCAGGGAATGCCCCTGTCCCGTGCCCAAGGTCAGAAACTTGGGAGTGTTGTTTGACAATCAGCTCAATTTTTCAGCGCATGTCAGTAATCTTGCGTCCTCTTGCTCCTATTTAATAGGGACTTTGCGGAAGATCTTCTCTTTTATTGAACGTGACCTTCGCAGGATTGTGGTAGTGGCCTTAGTGCTATCTAGAATGGATTACTGCAATGCATTGCTATTAGGGATAAACAAGACTCTGATGAGGAGATTGCAGACTCTGCAGAACATGGCAGCCAGACTCCTGTTAGACGTCCCCAGAGATCAGTCTATCGCTGAGGGAATCAAAGCTCCCACTGGCTCCCAGTTCAGCAGCGTATTGATTTTAAGGCCTTATGTCTAGTACACAAGGCTGTGTTTGGGGGGGAGCCAAGGACGTTCAGAAGCTTCTTATTCCTTACTGCCCGGGTCGGGCACTTAGGTCCTCCACTCAAAGCCTTATTAAGATAAATCGTATCAGGAAAGTCAGATGGGGTGGCAGAGCTTTCTCTTTCCATGCTGCTAGTCTCTGGAACAAGCTTCCTTGTTCTTTGAAACTAATGGATAGTCATCAAGTTTTCAGAAAATTGCTAAAAACACGGCTTTTTGATGAGATCCGGTGCTAAGATGGGGTTTTTCTCTCTCTGCTCACCAGCGCCAAGACGCTTCGGCATTCGTTGCGCTTTATAAATGGTTATCCTATCCTATCCTATCCTATCATCCAACGTAGTGGAAGCTGCGAATCTCATGAGTCAAAAGGGGCCACAAGATAATCTAAATGCCATCTTCGAACAGGAATTGACCTTAGAAAACGCAAAAGGATTATCGCAACAGCAGAAGGGTGGAATTAATAATAATGGGTCTAGCTTGGCGCCACAACTACCTAATAAGCTGCCAACTCCGCCACCTCCTTCACACCCTGGAAATCGTACTCAAGAGTCTTCACCAGAGGTGAAATCCATTTCAAGTATGGGGGCGATGGGAACTCAGCCGGTAGCCATATTAGATACCTCAAACTTCCTGCCTGATCTTAACTCCATTGCGGAACCAACAAGAGAATTGCAATTGAATATAAAGGATATGTTAAACCTAATCCTACAAGAAATCCGGGATCTTAAACAAATTCAAAAAGCGGAATTGACCTCCCTTCATCAAAGGCTAGATAAAATGGAGGAGGTGATGCTGAATTTCCCCGTAAGATTAAATGAAGCAGAAGTTAGAATTTTAACTCTTGAGAACCAAATGGTTATCGTAATCGAAGAGGCAAAGCTAACGGTCAAAAATAAACAAAACCTCGAAAATAAATTAGAAGAATTGGAAAATCATTCTAGGAGATCGAACCTCCGCATTGTGGGTATTCCCGAAGGATTGGAAGGCTCACAGCCCCTCCAGTGGATGAACTCCTTCATGAAGCAAAAAATTGTCCCTGAATTTGTTGGTGATTTAACAATTACCAGAGCCCATTGGGTTCCTGCCCGTCCGTTCTCCAACCCCTCTAATCCACGGACATTTCTCCTGAACTTCGCAGACTTTCGGGTCAAGGAGATGATCTTGACCAAAGCAATTCAGCAAAGACAGTTTGATGTTAATGACACTGCGAAATGTTGAATTTTTTCAGATATGACGGCTGTGGCTGCTAAAAGGAGGAAAGAATTTGTAAAAAATGTTCATCTTTTTAAGGCGAACGGGGCACAAGCAATCCAAGCTTAAGGTTCTGGTTAGGGGGAAATTTTTCATGTTCTCTAGTTTAGAAGAAGCACAGAACCTTCTTAAAGAAATCTCCCAGGGTCCCTCCACAGTTTAAAGGCTGACGTCCTCTCAACTATGTTATTATTAGAGCTGGGGCCCTCAGGGTTGCCTTGAAAGGTTCTAAAATATTAAAATATAAAAGTCTTCCCTAATGAACGTTTATAAAGGAGGAAGGGGAAGTAGAATGGAGGGGGGGTAGTAAATAAAGAATAAAGATAACGAAAAAAATATATAATTTTTTGGTCTTTAGGACTTTAAAAGTACGTTTGATTGATAGCTTGAGGGCATTCGTTGTCATCCCTCCTCCCCCATATTTTTTTCCCTTTTTAGAGAAGGGAGAATAAAAAGAGGGGGAGGTAATGGGGAAGGGGAAAGGGGGTTAAAAAAAAAAAGAAAAAAGAGACAAAACCCAGGTTGGTTCCCAAGAATTTAAAAAAAAAAAAAAGGGGGGGGATTTTTTTTATATATATCTGTTAGCAGAGGACGGGGGGGAGAGGTCATAGGTTAGGTCACCAGGGTGTAATTCCATGACACCCAACTTAGTAGGGAGGGGGCAATGTGGATGGTGTGGTGCTGAGTTAGGGGTCTGTATTTTGAGAGGGGAAAGGGGTGGCGGGGTAGGGAATGCGGCGGGAAAAATGAAGTCTTGGTTACATTTCTTTGTTTATCAAATTCAATCAGATCTGATACTTGAGATGTGGTATTTGAACTTTTTTGTTGTTTATCATTTGCAATTTAACATGTCATTTGAGGCGTGGTACTTGAGCGTGAAGTGGTGTTATAGTAGTCGTCAAATGCCCTGGTGGGATAAATATCATGGCAAGTAAAGATGTATTTAAGGTCGTTTCATTTAATGTAAATGGTCTTAATAATGGGAAAAAGATGCGGGCAATCGAAATGTGGATCAAAACTGAAAATCCGTCTGTTATATTATTACAAGAGACACATATCTCTACTAGTCGGCTATCTGATTTCTCTATGTTTAGGTCATGGGCCTCCTATCGGGGTTTTTCCATATCCACTGCTTCACATAGAGGGACAGCCAAATTCTTGAATAAGAAACTACAGGCCGAGGTAGTGAAATTTGAAACAGATTGAGATGGACGTTGGTGTTGGATAACATGCACCCTCAAACAAATTTCTACACCAATCACATTTGTGAATTTTTATGCACCTATTGAAGATCAGTCACAAGTCTATGAAGAATTGTTTCAGTCCTTGATCCTGGTCTCAGGTCACATCATAATGGGGGGTGATTTTAATATTCTTATGAACCCCCTAATTGATTCTTCAGGGTCAAGGAAAAGGCAGATGAAACCTAGAACTTTTAAAATAGTACAGCAATATAGCGCAACATTAAATTTACATGATCCTTGGTGGGTGGCTTTCCCTTCTAAGAAATCCTATTCGTGCTGGTCGGGTAGATTTCAATCCTCATCTCGAATTGATTTTTTTTTGTCTCTAGTAGGCTTTGTTTTAACCATCAGGCATTCCTACCCAATGGCTTTTCTGATCATGCTATGCTGACTTTACAGATGGGGGTAGTTGAAGATGTCAAATGTCCTAAAAGGTGGTCCCTGAACCGGCAATATCTGCTGGAAGAAGACTGGATAGGTTCCTTCCATGGCACTGGAAATTAAATGCTTTCTGACACGAAATGCTGAGACGGCATCATTAGCTGTAATATGGGACACACTTAAGGCCTTTTTACGGGGCTTAGCTATCGGGAAAGAGGCCGACCACATTAAAAAAGCTAAAAAGATAAAAAAAGATCTGGAAAATAAAGTTCAAACCCTATATGCTTCTGTTCTGAATAATCCTTCTCCGACTAATCAAGATCTCTTGGTCCAGGCGAAATATGAACTTAGCTCCAACTACTATGCTCAAAGTGAGGTGTTGTTCCTGAAATCTAATCAAAAAATCTACGAGCAGAGTAATTTTACTGGCAGGTTCCTAGCGTGGCAGGCTAAGGAACAAGCCGCTTCCAATCTGATTAAAAGATTAAAATGCCCCTTATCAGGCACATGTTTTGAAGATCCAGCTAAAATAGCTGAAATAATGGTCCAACATTATGGCTCTATTTATAGCTTCGAGCAAAATGTAGATATGAGCTCTCTAAAAAAACTTCTACTCGAGAATGATCTACCAAAACTTTCTGAGACTGAAAATCTCGGTATGAAAGGACCTTTTACGATGGAAGAGCTAGAAGGCGTAATTCAAAATCTGCCAAATGGAAAGGCCTGTGGCCCGGATGGACTTCCACCCGAATTTTATAAGGTTTTTTTAAGCTCATTTGCAGAATATTTTCTCCAATTATTAAACTCTATGTTAGAAGGTGGCGAGGTGCCAGAATCCTTCCGTCAGGGGAATATAGTGAGTTTTCCAAAGAAAGGGAAAAATATTGAAGATCCAAATTCCTATAGACCAATAACATTACTTAATTCGGGCTACAATATTTTGTCCAAGCTTCTGTCCCTTCGATTTAATAAACACGCTGCGAATCTGATACATAGTGACCAAAATGGTTTCATTGCAGGGAGACAATTAGCCACCAATACGCACTACCTTGCGGAAGCACTTGATTAAAACACCTGCCTTGGTGATGTTATTTGACGCCGAAAAGGCTTTTGATTTAGTGGTATGGGAGACTCTATTTATGATCTTAGACCATTTCGGCATCCCCAGCAAAATCTTGTCCCTGATCCAGCAACTATATGGCAATGCGGAAGCCAATATAATTATTAACACCTCAATAGCTGGTCAGGTTAAAGTGAAACGTGGCACGCAACAGGGGTGCCCCTTGTCGCCAGTTCTTTTTGCGTTTTTTATTGAGCCATTGGCGGCCGCAATAAGGAACTGCCCAGTAATTTCCCCCCCAATTCCATCAATGTCAAAACTGAAGCTTTATGCTGACGAAATAATGCGCCTGATTAAGCCAGAGATGGAAATCCAAACTAGAGTTTTTCAATTGTCTGCGGCTTTTGAGACATTAGGGGGATATCGTATTAACAAAAATAAAACTGAAATTATTCAATGTGGCAGGGTGACCAGCGATCTACATATAGATATTCGATTTTGTATTAATTCTAACCCGAAAAGATATCTCGGGGTGTATTTTTCGAATTTAGTCTCCGACCTGTACCATTTGAATTATGTGCCATTAATTCGGAAAGCTCAAGCTTTGCTGTTGCGCTGGAGCTCTCTTCCCATTTCGATTTTAGGGAGAGTTGCACTTATTAAAATGTCAGTCTTACCTCTTTTTAATTTTTTATTTTCAACTATTCCATGCACCTTATCAAGTTTGTTTTTTACTAAAATAGAGTCAATGTTTACCACTTTTCTATAGGCAAAGAAATCTTCACGCATTGCACTAAGCACCTTATACGAGAAGAAGGAACAAGGAGGGCTAGCGCTTCCAAATCTCTAGGATTACTATTATGCATATTTTGCATAATATTTATCAAGATTTAAGCCTCCCCCACAAGTACATTTTATCTATAATAGTTTTATGGATCTTATGCTTAAAGAAAATCAGATTCAATCACCGCTTGCAATTTTTAAATCCCCTAAACTAGTTAGGTATAAGTGCCTCCATTGGGTATTCAAAAAACGACAAGCACTGTTTAAGAGATATTCTATCCCAGCCATTAACTCAGGTACTCTTTTGGCGGGGATACTCCCCTTAGCCGGGATCGTATCCTCTACCGAACTTACGTTAAAATGGGCTATGATAGGATTCCGTCAAGTAGGTGATTTTCTGCAAAATGGTCAATGGCTATCTAAGCATGACATTTTACAGCGAGCTCCGAATGATTCTATTTTTATTGGGATCTTATAATGTTATACAAATTTTTCTCAGATTTAGATATTTCCCAATTGAATGGGTCAAGCCAGTTAGTCAATGATCTACTATTAGTAGCATCTGACAGGAAACCTGGCGAGTGGAAACAATGCTTAACCTCGGTTAAAAGTTTGGATCTTGCACAGAAAGCAATTAAAAAATGGTCTGATCAGGAGCATGTTGAAATTTCTATGAATGTTTGGATGACGGTTAATAGATTAAATGTTAACACACTTAGAGGTGCAAATTGGCGTAGGATGCTTTTTTTCAGTAAATGGCTAGTATATCGCACACCTTCTGTTTTGCAGAAAATGTACCCTAGTTCTTCAGCTCATTGTTTCAGATGTATCAGTCACCCGGCAGCTAATTGGACTCATACTATGTTACAGTGCTCAAACATTCAAACATTTTGGGAAGATGTTTTTGTTTTTCTTGCAATTGAATGTAATTTACAATGTTTAAGATATGATAAACTGATCCTTATTGGTTATGACCCAGATCTTATACTCCCAGACCAGATGGTCAAACTTGTATATATCGCAATGGCAGTAGCTAGATCTCTTTTATTACAGAAATGGTGAACAGATTCAGTCCCCTTACTAATGGAATGGGTCAATAAGATGTGGGCGGTTAAGCAAAGCAAACGCATATACGCTATGAGAATAGGGGGTCTCAAAAAAATTCACGAAAATATGTTCTTCCTATTTTGATTAAAAAGTCCTGGGATCTATTATCATTATTATTATCCTGATATAAATTGGTGTAGCAAGAACCAGTGAGTTTGGAAGCAGGATTGGGTCTAATTTTATGTACATGGACATATATCTTTGGGGGATTTTATCGGCAGTTGAGCCCTGGTTTTAGCAATGCTTTTCTAAATCTGGATGTATTTTACTTCTTGTATATGCAATGTGTTTTGAATTTCGGGTTGATATCTTTTTTTTTTTTTTCATGTATCAGATGTGTAAATGTAATCTGCTTTTAGACTTCAATAAAAAATAAATAAAAAAAATAAAAAAAGTAGCCCTTACATTATGTTTCAGGCCTGGTATACATAGAGCAGGGAGCTATTTGCTTAAAAATTAAAAAATGTACTTGAATGTTTCAGTGTGCTATATTCACTCATTTAAACCTTTGTGCCCAATTATACATCCAGCCTACACCCAGATTTAAATCCGAGATACGTAACTACAAAAGCAGACAGACACTGAGACACCCAGTGAGGTACTTGGAGAAGCAAGATTCACTCACACAGACAGGCATTACTGATATGCATCTTGTGGTAATCAAGGCAGTTTCTCTCACACTTAAATAACCCAATAATCCTTAGTACACCCATGAGGCAATCTATGCAGGCATTTACAGACACATTGAGGCAATCACATATCACATAAAGAGAGGCAGTGATTTAGTAAAAGATTTACATACACATGGAATCACAGCCCCAGATCAGAACTGAAACACTCATTCAGATGTCTGCAAAACAACTGACACTTTCAAGTAAACCATGGAGAGAAGTAGTGCTTGCATTCTGTCTCACGCCTGGTATACTTGAGCTTGGCCAGGTAGTTTTACTAGCAGATGTTTCTCATCACTTAAAAGTGCTACTCAAGGTGTAAACTGTTGTTGTACCAAGTAAAAGTGAACTCCTAGGTAGGCTGTAGCTAGGCCATAGTGCAGGGAGCAAGTCGCTTAAAAATGAAAAGATGCATTTTGATGTTTCAGTGAGCTAAATGCACTCATAGAAACCTATGTGCCCAAATACATCCAACCTACACTCAGACTTAAATGCAAGATATCTAAGTAGCAAATCAGAAGATGGTTGCGAGAGTGGTAGCGCTGAACTGAGCTCTGCTCCAGCCTGCCAGAAAAATCCTGCCAACACCTCGTCCTGGCTGAGTGAGCCTGGTGAAATAAGCAGCGGACATCTCCCTGCACCAGCCTATGCACCCGCCGGTGCTGTCGATTGATCTGCGAGGCTGTGCGGCCCTCTATTCTGAGAGGTGTGACGCTGGGCCTGTGGGGCCTAGGATCTACTTAGGAGACGCGCCTGCTCGATGGAAGCTGCTGGCCTCTCAACCGGCCCAAGCAATCAGGCCACAGACGGTCTCTGTAGAGCTGAGACGGCGTCCGCTCCTGCTCTAGACATACAGACTGGGCTGAACTGCCAATGAACCCGCTACTTTGCTACTCAGCACCAAAGGCAAGATTGCAACAGAGCACCGCATGTCACTGGGTACGTTGACCCACACGGGTTGCTGCGGCGAATCGCTATAGAAGGGTACTGTGAGATAGGATGAGCCTGAAATTCTGACTGGGGTCGCAGTGGCTCAGTGATGGTAATTGATGACTCGGCCTCCCCATGCACACTGGCCACTGTCGGCGCCTGAGAGACTGTGATGACCCCTGTCCCTACTTGGGACTCACTGAAGTCTCGGGCAGGGCTGCCCGTGATCCCACTGCCACAACACGAGATGCTAACAGTGGCGTGCCAGAGTGTGTGGACCTGCACAGCCCGCAGCAGCTGCGACAAATTGCCCTGAGATGGGTGTGCCCCCTGGAGTGTGGCGGAATTGGAGAGGCATTTAGAACTTCCCCTGTTGGGATAACAGAGGCAAAGAATAGAGGCCAATACGGATCCTTGGGACCTTCACCCCCTCCATACTGTGCGGAGTAGTTTGGGCGAGGACAATTAGCAATTGGCAACAGCGCATCTGCCTTGATCTGTAAACACTTTCTGGGGGGCTACAGCAGTGTGCATGCAGTACAGGACGGGATGGAGGGCCTGCAGAGACCCGGACCTCCCGATTGACTGGCTTTTGAGACCCTGAGGCTTGGGACCTATTGAGGGAGCGCCCCCCTGGGCAACCCTCTGAAGCTGTGTAAAGTGGGGTGAATCGATACGTGTGGCATATTCTGAGAAGTGCATTGGACAGCTCGAGAACACACTCATAGCTCAGCCCATTGTAGCACTTGACTCTACACCCCCATAACCTAGAGTGATTAAGTGCAAGCGAGGTCCCCACACATGGGTCTGGTAGCGTCTTGCGGACACAATCTGCAACAATAAGATCACGCGATACAGCCACACTCACACTCACCCCGAAACTCCTAGACTCAGCCCTCTGCTCCCTACTAACACTCTTGGGGACTGCAATGACCACTCACACAGATTTGATGAGTTGATGGCGGCGATACTTGATATTAAAACCACCCTAGGTACAAAGATTGACTCACTGGGTATAAATATGGGATACCTCCAGGAGGAGCACAAGAAATTGAAAGGCAGGGTGGAGGAGTCCGAATCCATTTTGGCGTCTCTACGCCCTACGGTGACCGCGGCGACTACTCAGATACAATCCCTCCAACAAGAGGTAGACTTCATAAGAGCACGGGTGGAGGGCCAGGAAGGAAGCTCACGCTGGAAAAATGTCCGCATTGTAGGCCTTCCCGAATGAGTGGGGGGACCCAACACGGAACTCTACTTTTTGCAAGGCAAAGCCTTGAAGTTCTTCTCAATAGAACATGCTTATAGGGTGCCTGGAGGCCCCCCACGCCTGGGATCTCTCCCCAGACCAGCGGTGGTGAGACTGTTTAATTATCGTGACAGAGACCACATATTGCAAGCTACTGATGCTTGAGGCCCATGGCAAGTCGAAAATTCCTCAGTCCACATGTATCCAGATTATACTTTGGCAGTACAGCGCTGACGCTTCTCTTATCTGGAGGTCAAGAAATGCTTGAGGGACCACAAAATCCAGTACTCACTACAATTTCAGGCACATCTGAGATTCACCACGAGGAAGGCACGGTATTCTGCAATACACCTGCAGAGGCGTGGGCTTGGATCGATCACCAGGGCCTGGAACACGCAACACCCTTATCACCAACAGACTCATGACAGGCCTGGGAATTTGTGCAACCACACAGAGGCCATGGCAGGGGAAGGCTACATCGTCCAACGAAAGCCCAGCTAGCTCAAGAGCATGCACAGGTTATCAAGACAGCAGAGCAGATAGGTAGCCCCACGTCCTCCCACAGAATGGACTCGGACTCGGACACGGCGCTGGACCAAACATCGCCTCTCACGGCCTTGCAGCTTGAGGTACTGGTGGGGGACAGACGGGCCCTTACTCCACAGACTGATGACATGCTGGGCTGAACCCTCAAGAGCACCTACTCGGGCTTCCATTGTAAAGACTGACCACTACAAATAATCTAGTGTGCCACCAGGCTGAATCATGATTGGCGGCACACCAGAAATGACACCGTGCCTGCTGCGCCCCTTTCAGTGAGTAATAAGTAGCTGATATAGCACTAATTTTGTTCATATTTGTTATGTGTCATTTTTCTGCAGGTTTGAATTGCATGTTAGTGTGAATGGGCAATTGCCCGTTGGCAAGCTGGCCTGGGGTAGGATGTTGGGGAATCTTTTTCAGCATGTTTAATATGTTGATCTCTTTCCTTGTCTATATAGTGCAGGGAACTTGGGCTGCTAATGCATGTTGGTGTCATGTGTGGGGGGTGGGGGTAGGGCATGGGGGATGTGGGAATAGATGGTGGGGGCTTTCTATGTATCAGATATTACTCACACCATTGGATTAGTGATGTCGGAAGATTTTACATTGTTGACCTGGAACATGAGGGGTTTGGCGGGCTGCGCTAAACAACACAAAGTGTATCAATACCTGAAAAGTCATAAGATCACGTTCGCACTGTTACAGGAAACACACCTCACCACACAAACACTTGAGTCACTTCATAAACGTTGGAGGGGTACAATCCTGGGTACCTAGTACTCGGGGTATGCAAGGGGTGCGCTTATTTTGGTGATACCAGGGACCCCGCTCCAAGTCACACACTCTTGAGTGGTTATGTTGTCATGGAGGGCCAATTGTGCGGATCTCCACTGGCGCTGGTATCTCTATAAGCCCCGAATTCAGGGCAATATTTATTCCTACAAACACTCACGCCGTCCCTGCTTGTGGATCCTGCTGCCCTGGTGTATTGGAGTGGAGATTTTAATGGGGTGAACGATCTTGGCCTCAAGCACTCCTGCTCCCCCTCCTGGGGGCACAATCCATCAAGCTGAAGCAACACATGAAAGAGTGGACCTCTAACATGCAAGTCCATCATGCATGGCATAGCAAATATCCTTTGACACACACATACTCTACACATGATTTGTACACTAGGATAGACATTATATATTGTCCAGACAAAGCACTAAGCAACGTCTTGCAGGCTGACTACTTGGCACGAACACTATCTGATCGTAACCCGTTAGAATTAAGCCTGTCCTTGGGTGCGAAAAGACCTGGCATATCAACCTGGCGACTGCCATGTGCCACACTAGCTGACTTATCATACCTGGCTACTCTTTTGAACTCCATCGATTCATATTTTTTGACTTACGCTGGTACTGCGTCATTTGTAAGAATAGAATGGGATGCTTTTAAGGCAGTCTTTCGAGGTCATGCAATTAAAACCATGTATGGTGCCCGTAAATCACTGAAGGACAAGCTTCAGACTCATGAAACGGAAATACGGAGATGTGAGCAACTCATCCCTAATGACCCTTGGGTTGGCCCCTCCCTGGCCCAAGCCCGCCTGGTGTACAAAGGTGCAATGGAGGATCTCTGCACGCGGGACTACAAAACATACCTAGCTCACAGACAGAAGTAGGGAGATAAAGCAGCAAAGCTGCTAGCATGGCTACTGAAACCTGACACCTCTCAACCCCCATTACTGCCATATACACATCTACCTGAACCCTTGCGAATACACAAGAGGCAATTAATCAATCCTTCTTATAATACTACACTACACTGTTTGCGACTCCCGTCCTCGAGGACCAAGCCTCCGCACAAGGCTTCCTCGCTGAGATTCAACTCCCACAAATTACACCAGCGCACTACGACACCCTAGAGGACCCCATCATGGTAGATGAGATAGCGGAGGCAATCAAGCAATTAGCAACTTGTAAGACTCCGGGAAAGGATGGTTGGCCATCGGAGTTTTATACCACTTATTCTAAACAGCTAATGCCATGGTTGGCCAGCATGTACACCGATGTCTTTGAGAAAGGTGAACTCCCGCTCACTCTGCGAGAGGAGACACTGGTGGTCCTACCGAAACCAGGCTGAGACCCTCTTTTAATGGCCTCATATTGTCCTTTATCAATGCTGAACGTTGATTGTAAGATTCCCGGGAAGCTACTAGCGAATAGGTTAATCGAGGCTGTCCCTTTGCTGGTCCATGAAGACCTGAACAGTTTTATACAAGGGAGGAACACTGGTTTGAACCTGTGATGATTATTTGCAATGCTTGAGTGGGCAAGGGGGGAGGTGGAACTGCCCTGGATAGCATCCCGAGATATCGAAATGGCGTTTGATACACTGAGTTGGGACTACTTGTTGATGGTGTTGTCTGGCTTTGGCATTGGCCCTAATTATTTGAGATGGGTATGGTTATTTTCCCACAGACCGCAGGCCAGAGTAAAGATGGATCATGATTTTTCCTCACTTTTTACGATAGCGCGAGGCACGCGTCAAGGTTGCCCTCTGTCGCAGATACTTTTTACCCTAGCCATGGAGCCACTGGCTTGTAGATTACGACAGCGGGTAGTGGAGTGGGGCCTACATGCAAAATGTCGATGGCACGTGGTTTCACTATATGCGGGCGACGCCTTAATTTACCTACGTGGCCGAACCGAGGTACTTCAACAGATAATGGAACTGTTAAATGAACACGCACGGGTCTCGGGACTGTAAGTTAATTGTTTTAAATCGGTGGTGTTCCTGATGGCACCCATGTTGTTGGTCCAGAGTCAGGCTACGCCACAAACATCACTGGAATGGGTGTTTTATACTTTTAAATATTTGGGGATACAGGTCTACCACTCAGGGGTGGACACCATAGACAATAACTTGGGGAGTGCCATCACTAAAGCCCGATTGACCCTCCCATTCAGGTTAAACCTTCCCTCATCTCCCATGGGACAGGTGGCGATCTCCAAAATACTGGTCCTTCCGCGTCTCCTAAATTTCTTTTACACACTCCCCTATCGCTTGCCGCCGAAATTCTTTAAAGATCTGGAATCTCTCTTGGTCTCCCTTTTATGGGGACACTGTAGGGCCAGGGTGGCTCTACATAAATTATATCTGCCATTATCGGAGGGCCTTCTGGGTGCTCTGAATTACGAGCGTTACTACTCTGCAGTACAATTGCTATGGCCAATGAGATGGCAAGGTAAGAGTAACCCTACTGAATTGGTAACGGACGCCGTATCTTGGGGTTATCCAACAATACTGGAGTGATTGTCAGGAACCACTACACTGACCCAGAAACAAAGCTGTAACATACTAATGACAGCGACTAGACGTAGTTGGTCCAAATATGTGCTTCCCAAGGGCCAGGTTGCCCCCATGCCCCAGGCCTACCACTGGAAGTACTACTCAGCATATTTACCCGTCAAGGACGTTCGGAGCTCGGCTCCTGGAGAGAGAGGGGGCTGGACACATGGGGCGACATGTATGCAGTCTCACAACCTAGCGTTGGTTGGAACCATTTTTGGGTGGCCGAGACATTGTGCCCAGTGTTTATCTGAGATAGTGGTTGTCAACTCAGTTTCCCAGTACGCACGTAGGGCTACCAAGGCGGGTGCATCATTCAACCTGAAGGAGGTGTATATGGCCGTTACTGCATGTCTACCCCTTCCATGTGTCAGTAATGTCTGCAAGAAATGGGATGTGGGGGGGGTTCAGCTTGATCATTGCCCCATGTTCATAGGAAGTGGCGCGTTAGTAGGGTAAGTAGGAGAAAGGAGCCTTGTGGTACCTCATAAGTGTCCACTAACTCTTCAAACGTTTGTAGTTGTGAGTCTGCATACATGTCGCCCCATGTGTCCAGCCCCCTCTCTCTCCAGGAGCATTAGGTTGGTGGGCGCATCCCGCATTCTAAACATTGAGGCGGGCGGTGCTGCAAGCAGCACCCGCCGCAATGTGTAAAATGCATGTTGTGCATTTGAATGCACAACGTGACAGGCACCGCGCGGTGCCTGTCACCTTGTGCATGCAAATGTAGGGGGGTACCATAGGTATCCCCATGTGCACCCCACACCCCCCGAACACCCTGGGGGCCCGCAACAGGCCCCTAAAGACAAAATCACCTGCCTTTCCATGGCGGAGTCTCCAACATGGAAAGGCAGTTCACCACAATGTTGATAATATGGATGGCGGTGCCTGCAAGGCACCACCACCATGTTCCTGGGCTTTTCCACCCAGTAGGCAATCGGGCGGATTGCCTACTGGCGGAAAACCGGCGGACGGTCTTCCCATCCGCCGGGGTCTCCCCGCCATCATAATGTGGCGGGGGGAAGTCATGCGGGCGGTAGATTTTGGCGGGCAGATTGCCACTGCCATACGGGCGGTGGCAATCCGCCCGCTATCATAATGACCCCCATAGTGTCAATCAGTCATATTATTATGATGATTTTTTAACTAAAAGAATTTTTTAACAAAACAATTGTAACCACAAGCAGGTCTTTAGTTTTTTATTGTATAATAAAATAAAAATATACTTATCTGAAAAGACCAGTCACGATATTTTATATTGAAATGTGGACTTTGGTTCAGTGCAAACTATTTTAAGCTTAGTGAATTTAACACAAAAGGAAATTCTACCTGGTCCCTTCTGGTCTAACTGGGGTAAACTCTCTCTTTGTTTGGGATTGGAACACTATATCCACTATACTCACAGAGGTAGATGAAACACAGGTGCTTGTGCAGTCCACCCATTTCCTGCTGGGTGCCACAAAGTGCTCAGCTTTGCGTAAAGGTCTGAATAAGTTCCTAGCCCTATGCCTCGCCAAACGCAAAATAATCATGACATGGAAAGTCCAGACGGGCCCCAGCGTGCACTCGTGGCTGCTACATCTCCAGAGGGCACTTGTATCAGAACACACAAACCAGGTGGCACAGACTTTGTGGGCCCCAGCGGCCCCATGACAGAGTCCTACCTAATGGAGGGATTACCTGTCCCTAATTGAGACCAAGCTGGCCGAGACAGGCACCCCTGCGTAGGCGGCACCCCCTTTTTCCTTTTTCCTCCTTCTCCCCTCTCTTTCTGCCTCTCGCCCCTCCCCTCCCCCATTGCCTTTTCTCTTGACACGCCCACACTGGGTGGTCCACCTTGCACAACTATCCACATATGTGACACCCACTGAAATGTTGCACTGTCAGGTACACTCTGTCTGTACATACACGCAGAGATCGACTTATAGTTCTTTGTTATTTTTCCTTCATATGCTATTTTACATTGATGCCCGCATGTGATCTCAGGATGGAATTGATTTGTGCTTTGAGGAAGGATTTTCCAGCTGTACTTACAACTTGTATATACTGTATGCAAAGATACTCTACTATGGACATGTCGGGCAAAGCAGAATACAAGATGGACCTTCCCGATCAATGGCTGGAATTCTCCGGGCATTCCGCCCAAGCCATTCCAACTACTATTATTGTAATGTCAATATTGGAATATGTTGTCATGCAGATGCTAATAATATTATGTTGCGGAAAATCAATACAAATCATGTAAAAAAAAAAAACTGCGAAAGGGCAATAAAGGAACTCTAAAAGGGCATAAAAAAAGTATCAAATCAGACAGACACAGAAACACCTAGTGAGGTCGTTAGAGAAGCACACAAAGATTAAATCATACAGACTGGCAGAACTGATATGTATTTTGTGGGAATGAATGCAGTTTCTTACATACTTTCATAACCCAATATTCACTAGTACACCCAGGAGGCAATTTATGCAGGCTGTTACAGACACGTTCACCAATCAATATCACATAAAGAGAGGCAGTGATTTTGTAATACATTTAAATACACATGGAATCACATCCCCAGATAGGAACTGAAACACTCATTGAGATGTCTGCTAAACAATAGAAACTGTCAAGTTTACTATACAGAGAAATAACCCTTGCATTATGACTCACGCCTGGTATACTTGAGTTACATTTTGGTTCAAGAAAACACAAATTATGCATCATAATGCAGCACATTTTATAACAGTATTACTTAATTATTTTGTAGTAACACCCGATTGTGCATTGGTTGCACCTCATTAGTAGCAGTTTTACACCTAAATGTAGTAATATGTAAAAGAAAGGTGACCGGCCCAGCTTTGCAAAGTGCCTTCCACTGTGTGGCAACACATGTTACTATTTTTTTAGTAACCTTTGAAACGTTTGAGCTAGAAACAAACATTTTCTTTGTTAAAATCTCCAGATTATGTGGCAGATGATAGATTATGTTGCAAGTGCAGAAAATCTATTACTATGCGAAAATTGCAGCTGCCACACAATTGCATAATTCCAGTGGTCCTGCCTAAAAGAAAAGCCTTATCATCTCAAACAAAAATGTGGGCCTCCTTTTTGGAAAAGACCCTCATGAGTGGTAGCATCCTCCTGATTTGCCATGGTGAAAGTGAGGAAAAGTTGCATGATAAATGTATATATTTTAAAAAGTGAAGAGTGATGCAAATGCCTCATTTGTGATGCAAGACTGCCTTGCAGCATGCAAGTCGGATTTGTGGCATGCAAGGACTAATTGCATTTCAGCATGCTGTACTACAAAGCATATCTTTGTATCATAATGCAGAACTTGGAAAATCTGTCACCTGTCAAAAAAATACATGATGCTGGACAATGCAGCATTATGTGGGTTTTTGTAAATCTAGGCCTGGATTTGTAATTGCCTACTAAGAAACAAAAATGCTAAGCCAAATTAGTAAATGTATTTAGTTTCACCTGTAATCTCTGCTTCTTCAGCACAAATAAAAACATTGTTCTCATTTCTTAAACACCTCATCAGTGGGTCATGTCATATTTGACACTTTTGGACAGTTCTCTTTTTTCACTGAGCTATATTTTGCCGGCTACAGGAACCCAGTTAGGGACGCTGAATAAAGTACCTTAAATCCTGGTTTGGTGAGTGCTGCGAATGTCCAAATCAAAGATGCATCATGCAGCTGAAGCGTTGCGTCAGTTCCCAGGTTATGAGAGGTCCTTCACCATCGTTGAGGAGCCTGTTAACAAGGACTTACAATGCAAAGTCCAGCGTATCACTGAGTGGGGTGACTCATCAGTACGGAGGAGCTGCGAGGCTACAATGCGGAGTCCACCATTGTCCTTGAGGATGTTGGTGACTAGGGGTACGACGGCCTGTGCCAAGTATGCATCAAGCATCGACGGTTTCGAAAAGGCTGTGAAGGCTATGCGGGTCTTTGTGATGGGAAAGATCAATGCAGCTGCGGCAATGCAATGGTTCTTCTTAGCGTTGCAATGCACAACAGATGAGATATGCCAGTTCTGGTGAGTCTGCAGAGGCTGGAAGAGTACCTTAGGCCCACATACAATGGTCCAGGAGTGGGATATCACTAGTTGGTATGGCAGTCTCACAGACAGCAGAGTACAGGTGCTGGGGTCAAGATTGTTGGAGCCTTCAGTCCCTGAGGCTCAAGTCAGGATGTCAGCCAACTAGCCCTAGGAGTCACTCTGGTGGGCCTGGGATTCAGCAGATTCAGGCCCAGTCCTTCTCACCCAGACAGGTTAGCATCTGGCCAGCACAGCAAGACAGCAGTCCTACAAAGCAGCAGTCCAGTAGAGTGGCAGCCCTTTCAGCAGCACAGCAGTCCTTCTTTATGGCAGAGTAACCTCAGGTCCAGAAGTGTACTGAAGAGTTGGTGTCTGGGGTCCAATATATATACCCGGGCCTTCCTTTGAAGTGGGAGAAGCTTCCGGATGTTTCCTATTGAAGTCTCCAGGTTTCCAGTCTTCCATGTCCTGGCTCCAGACTTACTACAGGGGGATTGCAGCCCTTTGTGTGGAGGCCCAGCTCCACCCTCCCATCCTTCCATTAATGGCCTAGCCAGGCACTCCTAAACCCTCTATTGTGAGTGACTTTCTAGGAGGAATATACAAAGCTCAACTCTCAACTGCATCCAGCCATATGACCCAGAGATAGGCTGCAAGCACTAAATGGCTAAGGCAGAACAATGCTGGCTTTTTAAAAGTGGCATTTTCGGAATTGTAACTAAAAATCTGACCTCACCATAAGATGGTATTTTTCATAACTTCCAAAGAAACCATGCATGAACTAGCCACCTGCTTCCATTTGGAAATTACAGCTTACTAAATGTAATAAGATAACTCCAATATTATCCTATGCGAGAGGTAGGCCTTGCAGTAGTGAAAGACGAACTTACAATTTCTTCACTACCATGACATGTAAAACTTAAAAGTATATGTCCTACTTTTTAAATAAATGGCACCATGGCCAATGAGCTGTCCGGGGCCTACACTTGGGTTATTTATATGTATTAAAATGGAAGATTTGGGATTGGCATTAGGTACATAATTTTTCCATGTTGAAATGGCCGTTTGAAACTGCACACACAGGCTGCAATGGCAGGCCCATGACATGTCAAAGAGCTATTTAAATGGTGGCACAATCAGTGCTGCGGCCCACTATAAACATTTAATTTACAGGCCTGGGCACAGGTAGTACCACATTACTAGGGACTGACAAGTAAATGAAATGTGCCAGTAAGCCGTAAGTCAGTGCTACCATGTTTTAAGGAGAGAGCAAAAGCACTTTTCCACTAGTTAGCAGAGGTAAAGTGTGCAAATTCCTAAAGCCAGCAAAAAACGAAGTTAGCGAAACAGGATGGTTGAAGGCAAAATAACAGGATGGTTCAAGGCAAAATGTTAGGGGGAACTGACCAAATTCGTTTAAATGCATCATGTTATCAGATGCCATCAGGCATCGCTTTTCCTGAAAATTGGTAAGATACTGGATAAAGGAATTTAACAAAAAACTTGTTGCCTCAAATCAGCTGTGGAATGACTACATAAACACTTATCCAGGCTCCGCATTATACTGCGAAAAGTCATAATAACATGTTTATTTATTTTCCCTTTTTACTGGCATTATACAAATGTTTCAGGCTTTAGTGACAGAATCATAGAAGCTAGGGCACTTTACAGTACCTTGATATACTGTAAAGGAATATTTTTCTCACAGATCCGTTGAATTCACAAGAGGCCATCCCTTTCAGCGCTGATGCGCCGTGCCTTAAAGTCAAGTGCTATTATGCAAGGAATAATGGCGAGTGGTCTTCCGGTGACAGCCATTCTGTAGCTTTGACAACCTAATGCTATTTTAGCAGCAACCTAGATTGTGTTATAAATGTATGCGCGCGTATCAGTGTATTACTTGTGCTTCTACTGACAGGAGGGGGTGGGGCTGCAGGGAGATACTTGGGGAATCTCTTTTTCATGAGCAAACAGCAAATATTTTTTTTCCAAAAAGAGCTTTATGGACTTGAATTAATTAACATCTCAGGAATGCAAATACTGATTGTACCCTCTTTTTGAAGAGATGATAAAATATGTGTACTTTGTGTGGGCAGAGAAAGCTGCCTCCGTGGTTACATAATGAAGCAGCCACAAGGAATTGAAAATGAGGTTATAAATATTCAGAGTTCTAAAAATTGCAGCCACCGTCTTCTCTAAACTGCTGTCACTCTTCTGTTCGGTATAGACATTCGCATTAATATTCAATGAAATCATTACCTCTCTGTGTTTACCGAGGCAAGAAAAAAATCTAGCATAAAGGACTGCAGCTGAAATAATTATTTCTTCGATAATTGCGTTTTTACTACCAAGTTTGAGGTCTGTGTGATAGCGTCGTATATAATTACATCCTCTGGCTTCGCTACCACTCTTTATTTTAATTAGTATGTATCTCTATACTGTCGCCAAGTGAAAGTTCAAGCTTGTATCAGACACAACCTATCACTTTTGTCAAATTTCCTTAAAGCTCTAACTTAATGTAACACATTTAAATGGAAAACGTGTTTTTCTAAATATACTTATTTTTCTAATTTTTTTATGCTGTTTTTCGTAGCTACACAGGGGCATAAAGAGTGTCCTAAGATGGGATGAGAAGGCTAAAAGGTTATGTTTTTCTGTTGGAAAATGTAAAGCACTCACAGTTTTCACGTTAACATTTTTAATTGTCTTTCCTTCAAGGTATGATGTTTTTAGAAAAGCAGGGTAATATACAAAATAGTTCTGAAGGAAGAAGTTTCGACAACGCCAATATTTTTTGGGGGCTTTTGTATGGTGCATGCATACAGGGGATGCGATAGACATTACAAGAAAATGTTAGAAAATGTTTGTTTTATTAAGCGTTAATGAGGTACTCCAAGAGCAAAATGTAATTTTGTTTAGAGAAGCAGAAATCTTTATATTGCTCCTGGGAGTGTTCTCCTAAGGAGAACACTACAATGCATCTTAGGGAAGCACTGAGCGATGCCCCTCAGGGAACAGTAGTGTCACATCTTGTAGGAGCACTATAGTGGAGCACTGCGTTGTGCGTCTCACAGAGGTACTAGGCGAATAACTTGGCTTGGCAGTTCGGGCTGGACTGTTCCCATGAGGCACAGGGTCAGACTGATTTGCATATGGTCATGTCTGAACTGGGGTGGCAGAGTGGGCTAAAGAACGGTGATGGATTAAACCCAGATCAGTTGACTGGGGGTGAGTGCTTGCAATGTTCAACACTCCGTCCATCATTTCCTTTGGTTTTTGCTCTGTTCGCCATAAGTTGGCAGGGTATGCTCAGACGTGAGTCCCTTGCTCACTTTGCCAATGGATTCAAGCAAGCCTGGCTGAAGACGGCTGAAATGCCAGAAACCGGTCCTACGAAGCTTGTTTCCGGTCCAGGGAAGACATGGCTTGGCAGTTCGGGCTGGACTGTTCCCATGAGGCACAGGGTCAGACTGATTTGCATATGGTCATGTCTGAACTGGGGTGGCAGAGTGGGCTAAAGAACGGTGATGGATTAAACCCAGATCAGTTGACTGGGGGTGAGTGCTTGCAATGTTCAACACTCCGTCCATCATTTCCTTTGGTTTTTGCTTTGTTCGCCATAAGTTGGCAGGGTATGCTCAGACGTGAGTCCCTTGCTCACTTTGCCACTGAATCCTGGCTGAAGATGGCTGAAATGCCAGAAACCGGTCCTACGAAGCTTGTTTCCGGTCCAAGGAAGACATGGCTTGGCAGTTCGGGCTGGACTGTTCCCATGAGGCACAGGGTCAGACTGATTTGCATATGGTCATGTCTGAACTGGGGTGGCAGAGTGGGCTAAAGAACGGTGATAGATTAAACCCAGATCAGTTGACTGGGGGTGAGTGCTTGCAATGTTCAACACTCCGTCCATCATTTCCTTTGGTTTTTGCTAAAAATCCAAACACAAATAAACAAAAAATACATTAAAAATATATCACAAATACAGAAAATAAACAAACATAAATATATCTCATGTATAAAAAAATATCACATTTATCTAAATATACATTTAAATAACAACAAAAAACAAAATTAAAACAAACATTAAATAAACATAATAAATATTCAACAAATTAAAAAGTAACAGCCAAAGAATTTCAAGAAAGCTATCTCGACCAATAAATTTAAACTACACCAACAAAAAATGAATAGAAAACTCTAAATAATTGAATAAACACTACAAAAAATTAACACAACATTTACCGTATAACGGACAACCAAAGAGGAAGAGCGAACTTTTGCGAGAGAGAGCCCAAAATGAAAAAAAACTTCACAAACAACTGGTCCTAAAATCCCTCAATAGAGGTAAGAACACAAATTTATAACTAAATAAATGAAATTAGCTTTTAAAAAAAATAACTAAAACTATACCATGTTTTCTTTTACACATCACAGATTACCTTCACTAAAAACTCCACACAAAGATTTACGTACACAACAACAATAAAATCAACATATTAAAAAAATATATCACAAACTAAGTAAATGAGTTAACCAACAAATAAAGTAAAGTATTTAAAAGGATACATTTAATAAATATGCAAAACATAGCTAACATATACTTGTTTCTTAACAGCTTCTACAGAAGGCAACAAAACCACAACATCAAAGAAAGACACTTCATCAACTAAAAATAGTAAGCATATATTTTTTTTATAAATATATACAAATACAGACTTAGGGACCCATTAGGATGGCGGGCGGACTTCAGCCTGGGACCAGCCGCCAGGGGTGAGGCAGTCCTGCACCGCCAATTAGGATGCGACCGCCACCCTGGCAGTCGCATCTCGCATCTTTGATATTGCGGCGGGTAAGTAGCACCCACCGCAATGCAAGAGAGGCATATTGTGCAATGCCATGCACAAAGTGACAGTGCAGTGCCTGCCACCTTGAACATGGCAATGTAGGGGGGCACCATAGTGCAGCCCCCTACCACTCTACCCCCACAGGGGCTCCACTGGTACCCAAAGCAATTCCCACCAGCCCTTCCATGCCGCCATGGAAAGGCCTGAACCACCAGCCATCATAATATGGATGGCGGTGCCTGGAAGGCACCACCACCATATTATGCCCGAGTTCCGCCCGGCAGGCAATCGTGACGGTTGGCGACCGGCAGAAAAGCGGCTAACGGACTTTCCGTCCGCCGTGGGACCCCCACCATGGTAATATGGCGTGGGGTAAATGTGGTTGCGATGGCAGGAGGCCGGGCAGTGGCGTTCCACCCGCCATCATAATCTGCCCCCAAATAATCAAAGTAATAAAATTAAATAAAACTATAAAGTTTTCTTTTATGTTTCACAGATTACACTTCATTATAACGCCACCAAAAAAACTCAAAACAAACATTAACTTCAGAAACAAGAACAAAATCAACATTAAAGAAAAAAATACAACTAAGTAAGTATATAAATTAACCAATAAATAGAGAAAACTAATAAAAAACGATAAATTAAATAAAAAAACAAATATAACTACCAAATACTTTTCCCTTCATACCTTCTCCAAACTTCAACATACAACAACATCAAAGAAATAAACTTCATCCACTACAATTAGTCAGTATTTTTTTTCCAACTAAATAAAAATAGTGAAAAAAAAACGGAAAGAATAAAATTAAATGTAACACTTTAATAAATATAACATTTTGCTTTTAAACCAACAGAAAAAATCAGTGAATGAACCACGACCTTAGACAAAATATCCATCAAGCGAATTAAAGCAAGACAAAAGTAAGTTTATTTTCAAATATAATAATTATCTGAACATGTTTACTGTTTATAATCGTATAATTATGATATACATCTATTCACAGATAGACAAAAAAATTGCAGAAGGAGCAAACTTAATAACTTCACAAAAGGGAAAACTACTGTTGTGCTATACGCAAGAAAAATTAACTGGAAACAAAACCCATTGGGAATGTAGTAAATATTACTCCAATTCTTGCTATGGGAGGGCCACTACAGTAGAAACACATGTAATTAATGTCAGAAAACAAAACCAAACCCCCAGTGTGACTGAAATCGAGGTCAGAGATGCTCTAGAAACAATCAGACAAGCAAGCATCAGCTCCCAACAGACCAGTACCCAAATGATAAAAAACATGTTAACTAAGGTTCCCGAACATGTCACAGGACAACTAATGTCCATTCCCACTCTAAAAAGATCAATCACCAGAACTAAAACAGCTACAGCTCAAACACCACCCACCCCCAAAACTTTGCAGAAATAGAAATGTTACCGGAATACCCCATTACCCACAAAGATGAAAAATTCCTTCTTCATGACAATAACAGCCATGAAAAACAAATTATCAACTTTGCTTCCAACAACTACTTACAAAAACGGAAAACCTGTGAAACGTGGATGATCGATGGCACATTCAAAGTTTGTCCCAAGCCTTTTTACCAACTACATACCGTCCACAGCGAATATGAAGACACTAACATCCCCTTCATATACGCACTACTCCCTAATAAGCAAAACACCACCTACATAGAGCTCCTTACAATACTAAAACAATACACCGACAACTACTTTCCACAAAAAATAATCATTGACTTTAAACAAGCAATGACTCAGTCAATTTTAAAAATGCACCCACACACTGCAATATAAGGTTGGTATTACCACTTCAACCAAAGTATCTGAAGACACCTACAAAAATCTACTCTAAGGGCATCATTGGGATAAGTCCGCCCGCCATTCCGTCGCAAAAAGGGACCACCTGCCATATGTGCAGCGGTCCTGTGGGGGAGATTAGGATGCGCTCGCCACACTGGCGGACGCATCCTGCATTTTTAACATTGCGGCAGGCGGTGCTTCCAGCACCACCCTCCGCAATGCCAAAAATGCATGTTGTGCATTTGCATGCACAACGTGGCAGGCACCGCGCGGTGCCTGCCATGTTGTGCATGCAAATGCAGGAGGGTATCATAGGTACCCCCCATGTGTACCCCCCAGAATTCCTGGGGGCCCGCTATGGGCCCCCAATGGCAAGGACCACATGCCTTTCCGTAGCGGTGTTGCCACCACGGAAAGGCAGTTTTCCCCTGCCGTCCTAATATGGTTGGCTGTGTCTAACAGACACCGCCACCATAGCAGGCCCCTTTTCCGCCCAGTCACCTGTTTGACTGGCGGAAAACCAGCGGACGGTCTTTCTGTCCGCCGGGGTCCCCCTGCCAAACTAATATGGCGGGGGAAATAGGTGGCGGGTGGGGAAGGATGTAGGGCAGATAGCCACCGCCATGCGGGTTAGTGGCGATCCACCCTACATCCTAATGGGCCCCTTAGTATAGATTGCGCCACCAATAGCAACTTTGCGTACCAAATTAAAACATTTATAACCCTGGCTTACGTACCAACAACTGAATAGCCAACCATTATAAAATACATCTTGAAAGCTCTTTCTATCAAGCAAATGAAACTAAACTAACTCCCTTCCTAGACTACTTTGAAGACACTTGGGTGGGAAGGCTACGTAGGTCAGGGCACCGAAGACAACCAAAGTTCCAAATCCCCTGGTGGAACGTCTACAATAGCACTCTAGCTCAAAAAACTAAAACTAACAACGCGGTGAAAGTATGGCATAATGCCTGCCAAGCCACAATAGGAAGAGGACATCCAACCCTACGCAAACTAAGAGAAGCTATCAAAAAAGAACAGAGCTATCAAGAGCTAAGGTTAGAGCAATCCCTAACTAAAATCGGCCCTAAACTCAGTAAACAAACAAAAAAATGTATGACTACCTACAACACAAAACTCGACTATTTCCAAATACCAAAGGGCTAGAATACCTAGATATGACTGCTAAGTCTATACTTTAAAAAAAAAACAACACCAAACATCATAAGCATTTTAAAATCACAAAACATTTAAACAACATAATTCTACTAATTTTTAAATTAACAAACACAAAAATATATGACATAATATAATTATTAAAAGAAACAAGAAAAACATTTACACCCATAATAAAAAAAAACTTACAGTTATGTTGCAGTAGATGATCCTCGAAAATGAAAAAATCCATAGTAGATAAATAAAAAAACAAAACCATTTGAAAAGAAAGCCCCCCAAAATATACAAAAATACAACTGTAGAAAAAAGGATCCAAAGACGCAATCCTCTCAATAACGAAACCCTCAAAAGCCCAAAAATTTGTTACACAAAATTGCAAAAATTGAACTGTTGAAAAAAGGTTCCAACGACGCAATCCTCTCAATAACAAAACCTTCAAAAACCCGAAAAGTAGCCTAAAAAAAACGGTCTAACAACCTGCAAAAAGGACATGTAGAGTAACTTGTAGTAAAAAAACAAAAAACATTTTCCTTTTAAAAAAAAATCAACGGTTGTCAGCACCATCCATTCACGAAACGGAAAAACTGTAAAGAAAAAAAACAGCCTCCCACAATAGCATGAACAAACCCACATGCATTAATATAAATACTGAATACAAGATAATAGAATTAAACAACACATACTTAACACTACACAACACTCTACTTCTATCAAACACTACGTCAAACACATAAACTACCAAAACAACACCTAACTACAATAAAAATGAACAAGTAACGTCATAACAAATCTAATTACACTACTGCTACCTCGCCCCTACCCTAAAACAACATTAATAGTAATTAATAGTAAATTAAATTAAACTTACCCTAACTGACGAAACTCAGCTCCTAACCGCAAGGTTCCTTCTTCCAAAATGACCTAAAAATGAAACAGATAGACAGAAAAGTGAGGAAATGGGGAAAAAATGGCTGCGTGATAAAAATTAAAAAAAGACTGACCCCCCCCATAGACAAGAATGGACAAATAATAAAAAAATCCCAAAAATTATCCTATATTTTTATTTATTGTACTTTTTTTAACAAATGTTCAAAAAATATACAACAATTTGTAAAATATACATTAAATATTATATTATCAAAAAACAAAAAATATAATATTTAATATATATTAAAATGTATGTTTGTTTCATGTACTGTCGATGTGCAACCAATATGAAAATGTTTACTAAAACAATATATGATAAAATTATATTTAATATATTAAATATTACTTTATCAAACATAATATTCAATATACTAAATAATATAATGTACAAAATATAAATTAGTAAACTACATATATAAATCTACAAAAAAATCAAATTATATAAAATGTATTACAAAATGTAAAAGAAATGTATACAAATGTTTACTTTTTGTCATAAAAATGCTAAACAATAAAAATCAAACTGGTTATAATTACAGAAATAAAAAATATATTTACTTTACTATTACATGACTAAACTTCAAAAAATGTACCATTTTTCAAAACTGTTACAAAAAATATGTATGCAAAATGTGTTTTTAATCTTGCAATTGTATATGAAAAATGTATGTTAAAAATATATTATTCATTATAATATAATCTGAATAACATCAACATTTCTGAATCATGTTTTCAATATTGTGAAAAATTGTATAACAATACCACATGAGAACAATTTAATTGTGAACTAAAAAAAATACGTGTTTGCAAATAAAAAATGTTCACAATAAAAACTTACATACATCTCCTTTCCTATTTCAATGTACATATTGGGCACCATTAGGATGGCGGGTGGATTGCCCCCGCCGGGCCGGCGGTGGTCACTGCCGGGCCGGCGGGGGTGATCCGCCCGTCGTCCACACATCAAAGACCCCCTGCCATATTACGATGGCTGAGGATTCCGCGGCAGATGGAAAGACCGCCTGCTGCTTTTCCGCTGGTCGACTCGTTGACAGGGCGGAAAAAGAGCATAGCATGGTGGCGGTGTCTGTTAGACACCGCCATCCATATTATGATAGGTGCGGATATGAACCTTTCCATGGCGGCATTGCCATCATTAAACAGCTCACGGTCTTTGCAGTTTGGGGCCCGTAGTGGGCCCCCAGGGTGTTGGGTGCATGGGGGGTGCACATGGGGGGTACCTATGGTACCCCCCAGCCTTTGCATGCACAATGTGGCAGGCACCGAGCAGTGCCTGTCATGTTGTGCATTCAAATGCACAACATGCATTTTTTACCTTATGGTGGGTGCTGCTTGCAGCACCGCCTGCCACAATGTAAAAAATGCGGGATGCACCCACCACTGGCGGGACAACCACACATATGGTGGGCGGTCCTGTTTTCTGTCCTAATGATGCCCTTAAACTCTAAAAAAAAATACATAATTTAAAAAAAATGCTATTCCTAACTCTAAAACCTACTAAACTCAGGAAAAGTACTGAATAATGAATCCCCAAAAATTACTATTCCAACTCCAAAACCAACTAAACTCAGAGAAAGTGCGGGATAATAAACCCCCAAAAACTGCTCGATTATAACCCACCAAAAATTACTATTCCAACTCCAAAATCAACTAATCTCAATGAAAGTGCTAGATAAATATCCTATTACTAACTCCAAAACAAAACAAAAAAAATACTAATTAATAAAAAAATTACAAATATAGAAAAAAGAATAATTCTTAACCAAAAACAAAATTATAAAAATGTACATTTCTTTAACAAATGAAAAAATTTAATACAATTTTTTTAAACGTGTCACAAAAAATGTAAGATAATAAAATGTAAATTAAAGAATTATAATAATTATAATAATTATAATAATTATAATAATAATAAAATATAATTATAAAAAAATTATTAGTAGAAATTTGAGACACCCCTTCTCTCAAAAAGAAATATATATATATATATAAATACTAAGGGCCCAATTACGATGGCATACAGAAAAGCCCTCCGACCGCCAAGGTTTTCGGAAATATCCCCCCGCATGACTCGCAGCATTTCCGTCAGTCAAGTTACGATGCTATGTACGCTAAATCAGACCGCAGCGGACGGATGTCACAAAAGACCGTCCACAGTCGAAAAGCTGCAAATCTAGCTTGAGAAGGCCCCTCCTGTCGCGGCATGACCGCATGGCTACTTACGATGAGAATGCAGAGCTGGTGGACCAAGCACTGCGTCCGACCGCCACGCATGCACATAGGCCAAATAAATGGCGGACAGAACCAATTTCACAACAATGCCCGAAGTGTGCCTGTAGTCCCTGCCATCCTCAATCACAACCCACACACCACAATGATACACACCAACTTGCTCCTGGCAAGGAAAGCCGTGCACTGCATGGAAGAGACATCTGGAGGTCATCACTCATGTGGACACACCCACATACCACAGTATAAAACCAACCCCTTCCTGGACCAGCATCCTTTGCACACCACAAGCCGAGACAGAGAGACAGGACACAATTGACTCACACTGCACAACATCACACCCACCTAGCTCCACACAACGCCACTTTAACCCACACTCCTCACACACTTCACATATCACCACCACTATCTTGCACCCTGCACCCCTCATTCATTTGCACCATGCCCCCAAGAAAATGCCCAAATTCACCGACTGAGAATTGAAAGTGATGGTAGATGAGATAATCAGAGTAGAATCACATTTGTTTGGACACCTGGTCCAACACACCCCCCTTGCGCGCACGAATCAGATGTGGGCAAGGATCCACAGCAATGTCAATGCCGTAGGGACCACCTTACGCACTGTGCGTGACTTCAGCAAGTGGTGGTCGACCTCAAGGGCCCGGTCAAGCATCAGGTCCAGAGGAACCATGAGGAGGCACAGAGAACTGGTGGCGGCCCTCCCATTCCACCACTAACCTTCCCCAAATGGAAGGAGAAGGTGCTTGCTATAATGCAACCAGAGAGTCTCACAGGAATCAAGGGGAGAGTGGAGGCTGGTAAGTACTAACAAATGTCTCCCATCACACTGCAATGTACTGTTGTGCACAACAAGTGAGCCTCAATCGCCAGCCCACATCAAACTCATGTGGAATGCATGCTTTCAATATGAATAGATCACAAGGCTAGCATTTCCTTACTCAGCTTCACCTCACAGGTAGGCAGTCAGCTCATGCACCCTGGCCTACCTCCCAAACAGCATGGCCCACCCTCCCCACCCCACAGCCATGTGTCAGCTAACTCCGTCGATAGTGCCTCCTAACAGGTAGGTAGCCATCTCACTGGGGAGGGGGTTGTTGAACCCTGACAGCAAGACCACAACTCCCACAAGGCCCTCTGTTTTCCCTCCCAAACAGCATGGCCTACCCTCCCCACCCCACAGCCATGTGGCAGCTAACTCCGTCGACAGTGCCTCCTAACAGGTAGGAAAGCCATCTCACTGGGTAGGGGGTTGTTGAGCCCTGACAGCAAGACCTCAACTCCCACAAGGCCCTCTGTCTTCCCTCACATACAGCATGGAGCCAAACGTCCCCCATTTCCCGCATTTGGTAGCCAACTCTGGAAACCCCCATAAGTTGTAGGCAGTGTACATACTGCTAATACCATCGAGAGGCCACATGATTCACAGTGTCAGTGATGAAGTCACATGTAACTGCAAAGCAAAATACAAGAACGCGATCACAAAAAGCCAATGTGCAAGTCCCATTGCCTCAAAGCAGAAAGACTCGGGTCTACACAACACATGCATGAAAACTCTGTCAAACCTCACAAACCACAGGAGATAAGTACACAAAGCATAACACAAATCATGAAGTTGCAGCAGAATAGTCAGATACTCATAGAAAAGACACAAATTTCCAAGCATGAACTGAATCGGATGAGCAACAAGTTGGTACCAGAGGACATGTCCTTGGAAATACAATATCTGTACATATGATTTTGCTTCTTCAGCCATGACACATCGCTAACGAGCAATGTATGTACCTCCACATCACGTTCGACTGCTGACAAACTGTTATGAATGCATAGTAATGCCAAGGTAAAAAGTAAGGCCATCTCAAATTAAATGTGCTAAACATGAACATCAAAGTTGTGCTGTGTAATGAACATGCTGACAATATAACCTCTCTTCAACAGGTGACTCGCTAGCAACAGCAGGCGACCGTGCCATGGGTGAGCCCAGCCAGTCTCCCCCCAGGAATCAGAACCATCAGATACAGGCCCACTGGTCTTTTCGGATGAGGAGGACTGACCTGGCCCCTCCGGTGTGCCCAGGACAGCTCAGTCTCTGGCCCTCACTGTCCCCCCACCACGACTCCTACAACAGCTGCACCACCAACGCAGACCCCGGCAGCAACGACCTGTGTGGCAGCCACCTCCACGATTACCACCGCTGCCTCCAACACTGTCCCTTGGCCAGCAGTTGTGAATACCACTAGGCAGGTTGGGGATGCTGGGGACGGTCGGCGATGCCAGCTCCTGGCATGCCACAAGTCTGTGGTAGCAGAGCAGGTGGGAGGCCGACTGGGGGACATCCACAGGAGGACAATGAGACTGAGGCCCTGGACACCGTACAAACTGTCCTTAGAGCATACCAGCAGAACCAGGGACAGATGGGCCAGGTCCTTGACAAACTGAGTGAACTCCGCAGGCTGCAGAGGTCCTTGGACACTCATTTGGGACAAATTGCACAGTACATGGGCCCGCTTCTGGGTGTCCTGAGGGACATGCATGCGGCTCAAATCGCTGCCAACTCCCTCCCCGTGGCCAGCCAGATGATAATCGCACCACCTCAGCAGTGGCCACAGAGAGGGGTGAGTCACACCACAGCGAATACTCAGACACCTATGAGCATGCAGCAAGTTCCCCCTGACCAAACAGCAGAGGGGGCATCCGAAAAAGACCCCAGGAGGATGACGAGGCACAGCACCGTGCCATACCAGTTCTAGGAGCAACCGCTGATGTATCCACTGTAGCACCGAGCATTGAGTTTGTTGTAAATACGAAACCACATTGCCACAAGGGTGGGAGTGTTTTGTTGCACTTTGGAACTCTATCATTGTGTGTTCTACCCTAACTATCTGTGTACCATCACTTTCTACTTCACCCCTCACCTGTTACTCATTGCAAAATAAACACGATTCACAACAGTATGCCTTTGTGTCAAGAGCATTGTCATCACAGTAAGTAGCATATTAACTCTCATTCCAAATGTGTAAAAGCAAAAATCCATTGAGAGAGTGGAGGAACCTGGAAAGACACAAGGAAATAACAGTGAGTTGACATATTATGGAATAACCCTCTAAAGCACACCACTAGGCAACACTGTACAATATGCATTACAGATAACACCGGCCAACACCATCAACATGGACAGCAGGGGGACTGGAGCACACAACTGCACCTCCCAACACAGTTTAGCCCTTAGCATCCCGGTAAATGCAGTTCAGTTGAAAAGCTTACTTATGTTACCGTTGTCGTGTGTCACCAAGTTTGGCGCATGTCAGTGCTGTGAATTTCTAGACACATGTGTCGCATTATCCTCCTACATCATTAGGGGTAAGATACATTGTGATCGGTGTCTGCTGAGGAAGCTGCCACAATCTACTCAGGTCTCTGTACCTCTCCCTGCCCAACTCAGGTGAAACCCATCAGTCAGATGACAAGTAAGCATCATGACTGAACTACATTTACCAGAATGCCAAGGGGTGAACTGTGCTGGGAGGTGAAACAGTGTGCTCCCATCCCCCTAATAACATCATCATGGACATGACGGAAGTTGTCACAGGTCACACAGCGCAGAGCAATGAAATCCTTAGCAGTGTTCCCACAAGCGCCAGTATCACAACACATCCTGTCATGTGGACGATGGTGACATTATCACATTCACACACTCAAGTACTGTTGCCCAGGGATTTTCATGTGACATGTACGATCTATGCATGTTTGCCCACATGAACACCAGTCCCTGACAACATACCCACGCTAAATCTGTTTTACAACCGAAGTTATCTTCTCCTCAATGAGCACAACTGCCGCAGTTACGGGGCGGGCATCACGTATATAGGAACTGTTGCACGCCACTGTAGCAATGCTCTCCTTACTCCCCCATATGTGATTGTGGATAGTCATTTGTGGCCTCACATTCCCACAGTGAAAGCATACTTCAATAAGTATGCAGGCACAATGGTCTTCTGTTTCAATAAGTAGCTGCTCACACATCAGCCCTGAGACCTTCGAATTCCAGATGCATTGACTGCCCCGCACGATTCAGTCACTGCTGAACACGGCACTCCCACCTTTTTCAAGGGGACTGACACAAACATCATCGAAAGCCTCTGATATTGAAGTCAATTGCACACTTTTTTCAAACATGTGGGCTCTGGTCTTGTCCCTTAGCTTCATGCTATTTTTGGAGTACTACCGGGTGTCATTCCTCCAATTTTCAGACTGCATTTAGCGGTTTGATATCACTACTTGTGGCTGTACAGCTGAGCGCTGGTTCTAAGAGTGCTCTCATGCCATGTCAGCCCATCCTGTGGTCCAGGCGAACCCTGGTCAGTTGCAACTGTATCGTGACCACATACAGCTTCTATTGAGATGTGTCCCATTAGCTGTGCTACGCATCAGTTATAGGCTAACCTTCCGCTATGCCCATTTCACCTGCGTGCAACCTGTGTTCTACTGTCGCCGATGCCCCTTTCACTGGGCCATGGATGTCTGTCTTTCCAACACATCCCTTGTTGCCCTGGATCATGAGCTGTGGGTGAGTTCTTTGTTGAGCCACGACCAGGACTGCTTCGGTGATACACATTTGTAGGATGCCTTTCAATGTGTCAGACAGGCTGCCAGCTGTGCCTGTGCTTTTGCACAATGGCTCCTGTGCCATGCCTAAATCGAAACTCTCCCAGGTTGCCATGGGATTCTAATTTCATCCTCATGGTGTGAGAAGCACATCTGTTCCTTCATACTGCTGAATTGGATTGCGGTCCTTTTTGCCAAAGATGATTTGGATCGTCTTTTGGAACAGATTGCGTTCGAAGCTGCCTGTGCCTTCTTGGATTCGTAACTCCTTAACAGCAACAGGAACTATTGGCGACTAATTCAATATCCTTTTACCTTTTTCATGCCTGCTGACAGGAATAGTCATTCAGCTCTCTGACTTTTGCCCAGTCTGCATTAACTTTGACTCTGCTGACCTCTGTTGTCTGTTTTGCTTGGCACCACAGACCTGAGCAAGGGGAGGCTGTCATCTGTCCGTCATTGACATTGTCTACTTGCAGGAGCCCGGCTTCCATCATGCAGCTGTAGCGCACAAAATTTACATGGCATAGTCGTTTTGCAACTACATTAGTATTTGTCTATCACTTGAGAAGTGTCAGCAGAGCTTGTTCTCTGCCGGCGGTCCAGGAGTACTGCCTGAACATTCTGTCCATGGTCGGAGGAGATTGTACGTTGTCATTCTGTTCTGGTCAGGACTAAGCCTGGGCAAAGCACTACACTACGCTCGCGTAGTTTGCGAAGTTCGCGCTACTTCGCACTACGCGAACTGCACGTAGCACAGTGCGAACACGCGTAGCGTAGTGTTGCATAGTGCTGCGTTCATTTTTTGCTTGCTCGCGGTCCTCAACGTCAAGTTGGCGACCGCGAGCAAGCAAAATGACATCCCGGCAAGACTTTTTCCTTGTTCGCGATCAGCAACTTCAAGTTGGCGATCGCGAGCATGGAAAATAAACCTCCTGGCGAGATTCCTAACGCAAGGAGGTCAGGTTTCTCATTGCGAGTGGTCGCGTATGCTCGCGACCGCTCGTGATGAGAAACTACCAGTTCGCGTTGAGAAAGCTGAAGCTCGAGTAAAAATCTACTCGAGCAGCAGAAAACTACAGCTCGCACTGTGCAAGATGCCATTTTCAATGATTGCACAGTGCCGGTTGCCTGTCCGCACTGTGCAATCATTGAAAACGACATCTGGCACAGTGCGAACAAGGTACTACGCAGTTCGCGAAGTGCTACGCGTAGCTCGCGTAGTGCGAACTTCACTTTGCGTAGCTTCGCGAAGTGCTACTTCGCGAACTACGCCCAGGCCTAGTCAGGACCTAGCACCCCGACTCAACAAAGTGTCACAGATGCTAGAGGACACAGGTTCCTTTTAGATGTCATGGGGAGGTGGGCTAACTGTTTTTGTACTTATGCATACTCAACTTGTTGTGACACGTATGTTGCATGTTTTGACACTAGTAAAAAATGCACAATGCAAAGCGTTTCTTGTATTTAACTTATCTACTTGTGTACACGCACTTGAATACCTCTGAGTGAGTGCATAGTCCTGTATGTGTACAAAATGCAAGCAACAATTAAGTTTGTAAGAAAACAGCAAGGCACACAGCAAGGCACACAGGCACAGTCATAGTCGCTCATTATTAACTTACACTCAACGGAAGTAGTTGACGATGAGCTGTTGACGCTGGTCAAGGCCTTCTGGGAGCGGGGGGCTGCTGCTGTTCATCACCGTCCAGAATCAGAGGGATCCTTTTGCGCAAGGCCAGGTTGTGTAGCATGCAGCAGGCGACTACCATCTGGCATACTTTCTGTGGTGAGTACATAAGTGCACCATCAGTCTTGTCCAGGCACCTAAATAGGTAGTCCAAAAGTGCGCTCCACCACAAGATGTGTCCTCCCATGTGCATCATTGTATTGGACTTCCGACGGCGTTGTTGGATTCCACTGTGGGGACAGAAAACATGGACGATTGGGATACCCAGAGTCACCTAGTTGTCACTGGGTCACTGGCCCTTCACAAGACGACCCCTGGCCAAGAGACGCCAGTCAGATGTCAAGGGATATACAAGCGATGTTCACAGGTTGGATTTTTCATTACACAACATAGGTACAGTGTGACAGACCTTTGTCCTTTTTGACTCCTTCCCTCATTTTAGTCCATGCTGGCCACGAGGCATGACTATGTATGTAATTTCACTCTCCTTTTCTTGGACATACCATGTGTGTGAGACTTGACTCAAAGGTCACACTCTCTCATACCTTCACAGTGTAGTGACCAGCTGGTCACTGTACTAGTTGTTCTGATGTACCAGCCACTCCCAGAGGGCTGGCTTACCCCCACCCCACAGTCACCCAGCACAGGCGTCACTGGACATGTGACCCTACCAACAAACGGGGCCAGAAGCACGTGCCTTGGGCCAGTTCTCCTATGCATATATGGTGTCTGTGTGGTTACTTTATATGCATGAGGGCCTCGTGCCCCACGACATTACACATGGGGTGCACCAATCACTTTAGGCAAGTGAGTTGTGATGTGTGATGTAATCCGCATGGCCCCAATGCAAATGCAGTATGTGTTCACATGCACGGTAGCTGGCATCCGCAGCGATGACACACATTGTCCCCATTTCAATGATGCAGGGTTGCGGTCGCCGCTTCCAGGCTGCCATGGTGTGGCAACCACTATGCGAATGAGCCATCAGCCAATGGAAGCCTCCGGTGTACATTTTTTGATATTGCGGTGTGCGAGCTTGGCTACTGTGTGGCTCGGCATTAGCCGCAACTGCCTTTAGGGGCACCGAGGGTCACTCATGCAGATTGGGTGGGCCTCGCACTCTGCATTTGGCAGGTTGCCACATTCATTGTGGTGCCACCACGTTTGCTGGGAGTTGTAGTTGTTCAGGGGTTGCATGCCTGGAGATGTTTGGTAAATACCTCTGCTGTTGAGTGTGGCGGCATCTTGTCTGCCAGAGGTGCAGCAGGTAGAGCAGCAGGAGGGCCTGTAGCATAGGATCCATGGCGGCTCCGGTGGTTTAGATGGGTTCTGTATCAGCTCTTCCTCTCCGTTATTGTGTTTCTGCCATCTGCAACAAGGTGGTTTTTACGCAGCAGTGGGAAGGGCTGTTTGCAACATCGTGATCTGGTTAGCGGATGGAACATGTTTCTGCACGCCGGTCTTGCTCTGTTGGCTCCATCCACCATCCTTGCACACGCAAAAAAATTGCACAGCCTGAAAGACCATGGCGGATGGAAAATGACCTCTGCTGGACCATTGTAATTCGGTGGTCGCAATGACCGCACCTTGAGTGGGAAGATAAACGTTTTCTACCACCGCCACCAGTGCGGATGGGCTTCCGTCTGTCATCATAAGGAGCCCCTAACTTCAAAATTACAAATAAATTTAAATATTTAAAAATTCATAATTTGCCAATTTTCAAACTTTTTTTAACCTAAATGAGCTTAGAAACAAAAAAATCTTTTTAAAATTATATTTTAAAATAAACTAATCGTCATTTTTTTAAATTATTCTTTTAATTGAAATTTAAAATATTTTACACAATTTACATCAAAATGTTAGCACCCAAAAAATTCAAATTTTTAAAAAGTTACAAATTTACATTTGTTTTTGGAAAATATTTATATATGTATATTTTTTTTCTAAAAATGTATTTTCAACCAACATTCTTAAATTACTCCCCACCCATATCTCCTGTAAACCCAACATCCCGCAACTACATTTTTACATAAAATCAAAAAATATACATTTTTTGAAATAAATATTTTGAAATTACCCCCCACCCTAATCCCCTATAAAACCAACATCCCGCTCCTAAATTTTTAAAAAAATTGAAACGTATTTACATTTTACACCAAATTCTTTCAATTACTCCCCACCCTTATCCCCTATAAACCCAACATCCCACTCCTAATAATTAATTAAAAAATAATAAAAACAAACATTTTAACATTAAAAAATAAATGAAAATATATAAAATAACTAATACCAAATTAATTAAAAAAATAACATTAAACAAAAACAAAAAAATCAATATTATTTACAACTATGTATTTGCCATCGATATTTACAAAATCAATATTTTTACATTACACAAAAATCAATATTTTTAACAACAAAAAAAGTACCTTGATATTATACAACATAGATATTCTTGACTCGATATTCTGTCTTTGCACCATAGAAATTCACTTAAAAAAGCAAAGGTTAAAGGCACATTATAGTTAGGAAATAGATATTAAAACCTTAGAAATTAACTTTAAAAA
The DNA here is from genome assembly GCF_964204655.1 of Triturus cristatus. NCBI lineage: Eukaryota > Metazoa > Chordata > Amphibia > Caudata > Salamandridae > Triturus > Triturus cristatus. The sequence goes on from NC_140588.1 coordinate 434,576,314, forward strand.
ACTAAGGTTTCAGGGTTGTTATAGTTAGCAGATAGAATAAAAAAAAGCCTCTGAAGTAGAAATTCACTGGAAAAAACAAAGCTCACAAGGACATTATAGATAGGCTCATTATTCACTGTTTCAAAACCTGTGAAATTCAACAGGTATAGTTACCTGAGCTAACTGTAAGTTACTCCCATAAATGCACTGTTTATGACCTCAGATATTATATCACTCATGACATAATCAGTGACATCACTGATGACATCATTGATGACATTTCAATTGATATCACTGATAACATCATTCACAGAACCGCTCACTCACCTACTGAAATCCCTATACAACCTCTCAATCGCCCACTCACATACCCGCACAACTACTGATATACCCATTCACAGACCAATACCATTACTTACACACCCACTCACTCCTCAATTAGAGCCACTCACATACTTACTCATTCACTAATACAGCATCTCATATAACCAGTTACTTACCCATACAGCAAGTCACATAACCACACTCTCATACAGCTACTCACACACCCACTTATTTACCTACAAAGTATCTTGCATACCTACTCACTCACCAATCAGCCTCTCAACATAGTCACTCACTCACCCAAACATCCCTCACACACTCACTCACACAACCACTTACATACCCATTCACACATCCATACAAGGACTCACTAATCCCCCTACTCACCCATACATCCATTCACACAGACATGCACTCCCCAATACAGCCACTCAAACAGCAACTCAGTTAACAAAACACCCACTCAAACACCCATATAGCTACTTACACACTCAGTCACTCACTCATGCAGCCAATCAGACACCCACTCACTCACCCATGAAGTCACTATACACCCACGTACCCACCCATAGTACCAATAATACCCCCACTCACCCACTCACCCACCCACACACCTGACACACCCACTCACTCACCAATACAGCCACTCACACAGCATTTCACTCACCCACACAGCTATTCACACACCCACTTATAAACCCCTATAGCCAGTCACACACTCATATGCACATGGATACATAAAGCCACACAGCCACTCATTTGATATATATTAAAAGTAGTACCACACCTAGTATACTACTTTAACTTTTGTATTACCTTAGTATATATGTTTAACAATCATAAACTCTTACAAAATCCTTACAGTCACTGGATAGTGTCATTTGAGATGTCATCAGTAATGTCACTGACCATGTCATTAGTGATGTAACATGTGCATTGCAGGAGCGTAAGTTGTAGTTAGCGCAGGTAACTATAACTGCCAAATTTCACTGGTTTTGTCCAAGTGAAATTTGACCCTAACTATAACATCACTGCAATCTTTGTTTTGTTTGTGAATATTTACTGAAAAAAACATTTCGTCCCAGGGACCCCATCCCTGAGGCCAGGCCTTCATATATTTTTTAAAAATGGGTAGGGGGCCTGCTACTCTCCTTCAGCCAATATTGTCCTGGGGACCCCATCCCAGGGCATTGTCACCTTGTTGGGGACTGCGGAGGAAACCTAAAGGCCCCTGCAGTCCCTGATTGCTCCCCGCCTCCTGCATGCGGGGATCATTGCTTTTGGACAGAAGGAGCTGCTGACATGCAGCCCCTCCTGTCCAAAAGCAATTATGCTCCACTTCCGTGAAGCGGAGCAGTGTTTACTATGGCTTGGAGGGATCCATGTCATGGGGTATCCCCCGGGCCATCTTTGGCCCCTTTCCAACATTATTTAAGCCCAGGGGAGATGGTTGTCTATGGGGCTGCGGGGGCCACGTAGCCCCATATGTAATTTAATATAGAGTTTCCCAAGGGAGGTGGCGGTCCCTAGGGCTGCATAAGAGTGCTAGAGCCCCCACACATTATTATTTAACATAGCTCTACTGAGGTAGCAGTCCTCGGGGCTGGATGAGGGGTCTGGAGACTCACATGTATTATTATTTACCATAGCCAAAGGTGGCGGTCCCTGGGGCTGCATGGGGGCCCATGTAATGCCCCTGGGACCTGGCCCACCTGAGGGTCTAATTTAATGCTTTTTTGGCCCGGGGGAGCATGTGGGACCCCCGCTAGAGGCATGGGGGCCAGGGTGCTTCTATCCTGCCCCCTTTTCTTTTATTCAGCATTTTTTCATGTGACTTGGTTTAACCGAGTCACAAGATGGCTACCAAACTTTCCTGGTTTGAAATGGTGATAGCCAATCAGATCTCAAGCACGAGATTGGGAGGGGTTGCAGATCCACCATGACCACAGTTGTATATCTGAGAAACCTTTACATTTCTCAGACACTACTGAACAGATTTACACCATTTAACAAAAAGAGTGCTTTCTGGACCAAAAACTATATTTTTGCCAAATTTGGAGTAATTCCCTTCAGCAGTTCGTGCTGCAGACATGTCTAAAGTTTCCTATGTTAATTAACATAGAGAAAAAGCATTTTTGGACATCCCTTTTTGTAGGCCTCTGCTTGGGGATCACATTTCATGATGGTTCGTCAAACGGCGCCAACAATAACTACCAACTGGTGACTGCCAGTAGGCAATATATATATATATATAAATGTATATATATATATGATCAAGGTCACCTGTTGACCGAAACACGTCAGATTTTGAAACCCGTGAGCAAACAAAGACATTTTGCAAGATACCCACTGGAGTTCATTGCTCTCTTCTCACCGTATGAAGTACAGGAGGGCTATCTATCTATATATATATATATATATATATATATATGTATATATATATAGATCTATGCTTTTATGATTCGGGTCTGCCTTCGTGTGAATTGCGAGGGCGGAACGAGGGGTGCCCTGGTGATTGTTGCATCGCGGAAAGAAGGACAATTGTTTCCCGATTTATAATTATGTAAAGGACTGTGACAGCGTGCAAGCTCACCCACTGGGGTCTGATTGAAGAAAACTACTAATCCCAAGATGCATGCATATTTGTTTGAATCTCAACTGCCGAAATTGGAAATAAAAGAGGGATTTCATTAGTAGTAACCTTGCCTGCTGTCACCGTTCTTCTGGTCCATGATTAAGGGCTATGAGCCAGAAACTCGTCGGACCGAAATTAACGGAGAGGTTTTGCCTGACTTTGCCGCTGGATTTCAGAAGCGTCAAACTTTCCTTGGGTGTGCCAGCCTCTTGGGTAACTCCTTTTTGCAAACACATTAGTGGCCCACCCAGGCCACAGCTCGGCACCACTGCTTTTATGATGCGGGTCTGCCTTCGTGTGAATTGCGAGGGCGGAACGAGGGGTGCCCTGGTGATTGTTGCATCGCGGAAAGAAGGCCAATTGTTTCCCGATTTATAATTATGTAAAGGACTATGACAGCATGCAAGCTCACCCACTGGGGTCTGATTGAAGAAAACTACTAATCCCAAGATGCATGCATATTTGTTTGAATCTCAACTGCCGAAATTGGAAATAAAAGAGGGATTTCATTAGTAGTAACCTTGCCTGTTGTCACCGTTCTTCCGGTCCATGATTAAGGGCTATGAGCCAGAAACGCGTCGGACCGAAATTAACGGAGAGGTTTTGCCTGACTTTGCCGCTGGATTTCAGAAGCGTCAAACTTTCCTTGGGTGTGCCAGCCTCTTGGGTAACTCCTTTTTGCAAACACATTAGTGGCCCACCCAGGCCACGGCTCGGCACCACTGCTTTTATGATGCGGGTCTGCCTTCGTGTGAATTGCGAGGGCGGAATGAGGGGTGCCCTGGTGATTGTTGCATCGCGGAAAGAAGGACAATTGTTTCCCGATTTATAATTATGTAAAGGACTGTGACAGCGTGCAAGCTCACCCACTGGGGTCTGATTGAAGAAAACTACTAATCCCAAGATGCATGCATATTTGTTTGAATCTCAACTGCCGAAATTGGAAATAAAAGAGGGATTTCATTAGTAGTAACCTTGCCTGCTGTCACCGTTCTTCTGGTCCATGATTAAGGGCTATGAGCCAGAAACTCGTCGGACCGAAATTAACGGAGAGGTTTTGCCTGACTTTGCCGCTGGATTTCAGAAGCGTCAAACTTTCCTTGGGTGTGCCAGCCTCTTGGGTAACTCCTTTTTGCAAACACATTAGTGGCCCACCCAGGCCACAGCTCGGCACCACTGCTTTTATGATGCGGGTCTGCCTTCGTGTGAATTGCGAGGGCGGAACGAGGGGTGCCCTGGTGATTGTTGCATCGCGGAAAGAAGGCCAATTGATTCCCGATTTATAATTATGTAAAGGACTATGACAGCGTGCAAGCTCACCCACTGGGGTCTGATTGAAGAAAACTACTAATCCCAAGATGCATGCATATTTGTTTGAATCTCAACTGCCGAAATTGGAAATAAAAGAGGGATTTCATTAGTAGTAACCTTGCCTGTTGTCACCGTTCTTCCGGTCCATGATTAAGGGCTATGAGCCAGAAACGCGTCGGACCGAAATTAACGGAGAGGTTTTGCCTGACTTTGCCGCTGGATTTCAGAAGCGTCAAACTTTCCTTGGGTGTGCCAGCCTCTTGGGTAACTCCTTTTTGCAAACACATTAGTGGCCCACCCAGGCCACGGCTCGGCACCACTGCTTTTATGATGCGGGTCTGCCTTCGTGTGAATTGCGAGGGCGGAACGAGGGGTGCCCTGGTGATTGTTGCATCGCGGAAAGAAGGACAATTGTTTCCCGATTTATAATTATGTAAAGGACTGTGACAGCGTGCAAGCTCACCCACTGGGGTCTGATTGAAGAAAACTACTAATCCCAAGATGCATGCATATTTGTTTGAATCTCAACTGCCGAAATTGGAAATAAAAGAGGGATTTCATTAGTAGTAACCTTGCCTGCTGTCACCGTTCTTCTGGTCCATGATTAAGGGCTATGAGCCAGAAACGCGTCGGACTGAAATTAACAGAGAGGTTTTGCCTGACTTTGTTGCTGGATTTCAGAAGCGTCAAACTTTCCTTGGGTGTGCCAGCCTCTTGGGTAACTCCTTTTTGCAAACACATTATTGGCCCACCCAGGCCACGGCTCGGCACCACTGCTTTTATGATGCGGGTCTGCCTTCGTGTGAATTGCGAGGGCGAAACGAGGGGTGCCCTGGTGATTGTTGCATCGCGGAAAGAAGGACAATTGTTTCCCGATTTATAATTATGTAAAGGACTGTGACAGCGTGCAAGCTCACCCACTGGGGTCTGATTGAAGAAAACTACTAATCCCAAGATGCATGCATATTTGTTTGAATCTCAACTGCCGAAATTGGAAATAAAAGAGGGATTTCATTAGTAGTAACCTTGCCTGCTGTCACCGTTCTTCTGGTCCATGATTAAGGGCTATGAGCCAGAAACGCGTCAGACCGAAATTAACGGAGAGGTTTTGCCTGACTTTGCCGCTGGATTTCAGAAGCGTCAAACTTTCCTTGGGTGTGCCAGCCTCTTGGGTAACTCCTTTTTGCAAACATATATATATATATATATATTTATTCACTGTCAGTCATTCAGTCAGTCACACACCTATTAAATCCTCCACCCACACACTTATACACCAACTCATTCTTCAATACACCTTGGCATTAAAATATATAACATATATTTAAATTTGACAGAAACGCATATTCACTGAATGATGTCAACAGTGATGTCATCAATGATGTCATTTGAGATGTCATCAGTGATGTCATCAGTGATGTCACTGACCATGTCATGAGTGAAGTAATATGTGACATCATCAGCAGTTCATTGGGGGCGCGAGTTATAGCTAGGTCTACTAACTATAACGTTCAAATTTCTCTGGTTTTGTACGAGTGAAATGTCCAACTAACTATAACGTCCCTGAAACCTATGGTTTTTCCAGTCAATTTCTAAGGTTTTTTAAATGTTAATTTCTAACTATAACTTCCATGAAACCTATGTTTTTTACAGTGAATTTCAAAGGTTTTTTAAATGCTAATTTCTAATTATAATGTTCATTAAACCTATAGTTTTTTCAGTGAATTTAAATTATCATTCCATTCTCAACCAGGTGAAAACAGCTGATATCGCCAGTTTTCCAGCAATAGCTTCCGCACAAAAAAATCACCATAAATGAGAGCAACAACTAACGCTAATAATATGCAGAGTAGGCGTTCCTATGCAAAAATAACATGAAAACACCACTTCCCGATATTTTCAACAAGCAGCCAAATCTGTGGTGCGATCCAAAAACAGGCGATAAGCTGCGTTAGCAGTAGGAATGTAACATCTGCGTTTTACTGGTGTAAAGTAGGACGACTACGTACAGTGTGAAAGGGAGCCCAGCCCAGAATCACATCTGAAGACCAACATATGTCATAGAGCTACTGATCATGCACTTCCCACACCCAAGAAGGCCACAAAACCCACTGCCACCACCCTCAGGACTTCACCCCAGACCACCCCCCTACTAGCACTGAGGCAGCGCTCAACAGGACAGCAAACCTTCCTAAAACGGCATGACCTCTCAGCCACACAATAGCTGAATCTTGCGAGATGTGGCAACCAAACATGTGTAAAGGATGCAAGTCACCCGCCAATAATAATGCAAACAATACCAAGTGTAGCGGTGATGTGCTGGACAGACCTTACTATGCAGAGCACAAACCTCTCCATGTGTACATATACTGCTGGTGCTTGTAGTGTTGTAGACAGTGGAAACAACCATGTTATCTCAGGCAGTGGGGAAGATCTTGGTCATGTACCTGTGTCATCGTCCCCTGTAAGCGGAAGCGCAGTGAGCTGGTCCAACGTACGCCACTCCAGCTTAGAAGTGTGAATAAATAGGCCGGGGCTCTGGGCGTGGTTCGCTTGTGTGAAGGCCAACGTGTTTGCTAGAGCAGCGGCCCTCACCTGCCACATGGCTGCCGCCATGACCGCGGGCCTCCTCGACACAGGCCCCCTGCGAACACAGCAGCACAGCACCACAGACTGATGTCTGTACACACTACTGCCTTTGATCTACACTGCGCACAGCAGGGCTCACAATTCAGATGGAGTCGCGATAGCAGATGACGCAGTCCAGTAGGCAAGACACATTGCCCCCAGTGTGGCCTGCCCGGACCATGCATCATCGCAGGCTGCATACACGCTAAGCGCCAGAGGTATCACTAACTCAGTGCACCACAAGTCATTGCCACATGGCCTTACTGAGGCAGAATTTATTAGACAAAAGACATTGCTACCAGTGCAGCCCGCTCGGACCACACATTATCACAGGGTGTGCACATACTGGTTACTTCAGGTGCCACTAACTCACTGCACCACAAGTCATCACCACATAGCCTTATTAAGGCAGAATTCATTAGACAAAAGACATTGCTACCAGTGCGACCTGCCCGGACCACGCATCATCGCAGGCTCCACACACACTGAATACTTCTGATGCCACTAACTGTGCAGCTCAACTCAATGCCAAGTGGCTGTGGTCCCGTGCTGCCCGCTGCCTCTGGTGTACACTGCGGTCAGCACAGCTCACAATTAAAATTGAGTTTTGATTCATTAATTACAGAGTCCAGTAGGCAACTAACTAACTACAACGACCCTGAAACCTACACAATATCCTTTTAGTATCCTTGCTGCAAGAACTTTTTTTATATCAATTATAGCTTTAGTACAATGACCAGATTCAAAGGAACACTGAATGGCAGTCTACACTGCAGCCAGCAGAGCTCACAGTTTGAATTCAGTCCTGATTCATTAATTTCCGAGTCCAGTAGGCAACTAACTATAATGTTCCCGAAACCCACACATTTCGACAATGTATTCCATACATATTTCATCTTTTGTTACCTATAAGGAGGTCAGCAGAGCTCACAATTCAAATTGAGACATTATTTATTAATTGCAGACAGAATTGTACTCTATGTCCTTGGATTTTTGTCAAGAGGAAGTGACAAAAAGCATTCCTTGATGTCTGTGCTGACTACTGCCTTCCATCTACATTGTGGACTGCAGGGCTCACAATTTAGATCGAGTTGCGATTGCAGATGACGTAATCCAGTAGGCAACAGACATTGCTACCACTGCGGCCCTCCCGGACCATGCATCATCGTTAGCTGTGCACATGCGGAATGCTTCTGATGCCTCTACCTCAGTGCACCACAATTCATGGACCCTATATGATGGAATCTTTTGTGCATGATTTCAGATCTGCTGCCCCTACCTCAGTGTACCACAAGTCATGAACCCTTTACGATAGAATCTTTTGTGTATTATTTCAGATCTGGTGCCCCTAACTTAGTGCAGCACAAGTCATGGACCCTTTAAGATTGAATCTCTGTGTGTGACTCGATGATTACTGTTATACTTGTTGCCAGCACCAACCATCCCCTGAGGGCTGGCTTACACTCACCCCACACACATCCAGCACAGACGTCACTTGACATGTGACCCAGGTAATAAGAAGGGGCCGAGCGCACGTACCTGTACCCAGTTCCACTATCTATCTAACTGTATCCTTGTGTTAATTATGTATGCATGATGCTGCCCCTGGGCCCAGCCACATTACATTCTGCTGTGGGCAGCGCTCAAAACCATGTTACCTCTGGCAGTGGGGAAAACTTCGGTTATGTAACTTTGTCTTGGTCATTGTATAAGTACATAGGTAGAGACTGGATTATTAGAGTACTGCAAGGAGAGTGTATAGTGAATTTATAAGTGCTTCGGATTTGGCGGAGTGATTGGATAAGTACATATGTTGGCAGAGCCTAACCCCCTGAGCACGAGCTTGGCTCTAATTGGCTGCCCTCCATGTGCCAAACACGGAAATTTGGGCTTTGCATGGCCCTGTATTACTACAGCTGCAACACTCCATTGAATGTGCAATACACATTCATATCCAGACAGATATGTCATGTGCACAATCTTTCATGTATGGAAATATGGATGAATGTAGGGTCAGTGATTCCCCCTACCTTCCATGTTGGCCATGTTTTAGGACTTGGGTCACAGGGTGACACATTGGTGCTTACGGCCCGGTTGGCGGCAGCACTACAACAGTGACACCCGCATCAGTTGATTTCTCATACAGCCCAGGACGGAACCACGCCCAGAGCTCCGGAGTCATTGTTCACAGCCTCACGCAGGACTGGCATAAGTCAGGCCAGCCCAATCTACTTACGCATACAGGGAGGGACAACAACGCTACATGGCCCAGATTTTCTTTGTAGTGATCTGCTGCTCTCAGGTCTAGTTGTCAGTATGCCACAGCCACTCCCTGATGGCTGGTTTACACCCATACCACACCCATCAAGCACAGGCGTCACAGGACACGTGACCCTGCCAATAAAAAGGACAGGGAGCATGTGCTCCACGCCATTTCCATTTCAGACTTTGTGCACCGGATGCACTGCGGCCGGCACAGGCACACCGCCATGTGACTTTCAGTGCACTGAGGTAGGGGCACTGTAAGTGGTGAGGGGGTGTTCAGCCTTTGATGATGTCCCGTCCCGGTGGTCTGGACAGGTCAGGTTTTGTGTGCCCTTCTGGACCACAGTTTAGGCCTGAGCCATCGACCAGCGGGGGCCTACCGCCATATGGCGTGGCCTCACTGGTCACAGAGTTAGTGGCACCGCAAGGGCTGAGCGGGTTTGCAACCTGCGATGATGGCGGGTGCACTGGTATGTCCTCTGCCATGGTAAAATCAAGACACAGCATCAAATGTGAGACCTGGTGGCCTGCAGAGCAGGGCTGCATGATGTGGAGGGTGCCCTGTCCGTGGAAAGGTGAGCAGTGATGCCTGGGTGCGCAGGGGTGGACAGACACCTCTGGGCGGAGGGAGTGGATGGGGTGCAGCAGACTGGGTGCGCAGCAGTGGGCAGACACCTCTGGGTAGTGGAAGTGGATGGGGTGCAGCAGCCTGGATGCACAAAGGCGGGACAGCGATTTAGGCATGCGTGGTCGTATGTAGTCTGCCATTACTGATTTTGTACTATGTTTCAGATGAGTGAGCTTGAGGGCTCCACTATGTCCCGGCACGTGGTTGGAGACACACCGGTGGTGAGCTGTGAGGGTTGTGTGGGCACTCACTGTCGCTCTTCATATCTTCCTTTCTCTCCCTCACACTGTTTCTCTCTCTCTTCCTCTCTCTCACACTGTTTCTCTTTTTCTCTCTCTCTTCCACTCTCTCACTGTTTCTCTCTCTCTTCCTCTCTCACTCTTTCCCTCTTTCTCTCTGTCTTCCTCTCACTCTTTCTTTCTTTCTTTCTCTTTCTCTCTTCCTCTCTCTCACTCTTTCTCTCTCTCTCTCTCTCCTTTGATGGACGCATGATGCACAATCTTATCTTGCTTTTTGTCTAGCAGGCCTGCGATGATGCGTGGCCATCCTGGCAATCAACGCCCACTCTCAATTGTGAGCACGGCTTGACCGCGTGTACGCAAGGGCTGAGGAGGTTGTTTTATCACGTGGTGGACCCTCTTACACAAACGCCGGTGGCGGAAGGTGAGCAGAGAGGCTTGTTTCCGCAGCAGCGCCCAGTCACCTCTGGGCGGTCGGAGTGGATAGTGTGCAGCAGCCTGGGTGCACAAGAGTGGGCAGATACCTCCGAGCAGTGGGAGTGGATGGGGTGCAGCAGCCTGGGTGCACAGGAGCGGGCAGACACCTCTAGGCAGTGTGAGTGGATGGGGTGCAGCAGTCTGGGTGCGCAGGAACGGGCAGTCACCTCTGGGCACTGGGAGTGGATGGGGTGCAGAAGCCTGGGTGCGCAGCAGGGGGCAGACACCTTTGGGCAGTGGGAGTGGATGAGGTACAGCAGCCTCGGTGCACAGAGTCGGGCAGAGACCTCTGGGCGGCAGGAGTCGATGGGGTGCAGCAGCCTGAGTGCGCAGGGCGAACAGACGCCTCTGGGCGGTGGGAGTCAATGGGTTGTAGCAGCCTGGGTGTGCAAGGGTAAAACAGAGAATTAAGCGTGTGCAGTTGTATGTACTCTGCCATTAATGATTCTATACTATGTTTCAGATGACTAAACTTGAGGACTGCACTATGTCCCGGCACGTGGTTGGAGACACACTGGTGGCAGAAAGGTGAGCTGTGAGGATTTTTCCACAGTGTCAACACTCACTCTCCCTCTCCATCTCTTCCTTTCTCTCACTCACACTCTTTCTCTGTCTCTTCCTCTCTTTAATTTTTTCTTTCTCTCCCTCTTCATCTCTTCCTCTCTGTCTCACTCTTTCTCTCTCTCTTCCTCTCTCTCACACTGTTTCTCTCTTTCTCTCTCTCTTCCTTGGATCTCACTCTTTCTCTCCTTCTCTCTCTCTTCCTCTCTCTCTCATTCTTTCTATCTTTCTCTGTCTTCCTCTCTCTCTCACTCTTTCTTTCTCTCTCTCACTCATTCTTTCTTTTTCTCACACTCCTTTGATGGATGCATGATGCACAATCTTATCTTTCTTTTTGTCTTGCAGGCTGTGATTCACAAATTGTCGAGGGATGACACGCCATGCCTGTACCTCCTTTTTTAAATTTTTTGTTGTTTTGTTTAACTCCTTCGGTGCTCATGACGAGCCCAGCGGGTGAATTAATGAGTGGGCGGAGTCGTGACAAGCCCAGCTCGTCATGAGCACAGCTCCAATGTGACTCATGATGAGCTAGGCTAGTCACGAACACCACGCGCCGTGCTCAGCCCCCACACCCCCGCACCGTCGGGGAATTACCCCCACAGCGAAGGGGTTAAATAAAATGTTTTATGTGTAAATTCATAGATGACTGAGATTCTTATTTGTCCAACCTCACATGTATGTTCTTAATTCTAATTGTGCGACATCAGCCAATTTTGTACATTCCAGATTTCCTAAGGTTGCCCTCACATTTGTTTGTGGGGGTGACAGTGAGGGGGGATGGCGGACAAGGGGCTGGTGGTGGGGGGGTGTCCGAGCAGTGTTGGGTGTCCGAGCTGCATGATCGTTGGCTTCATTGCATCTGTTGTCATTCAGATGTATAAACAGGTAGAAAGGTGCCTTCAAGGGATTTGTTTGGTAAATAATTTGTATAATTTCGATTCTTAATTAAAGGTAGGGCAGTTATATACCTACAAATTTAATTATTATCACTTTTTCAATACTTAAATCAGCTTAGTTTGTCAGAATCAGGATTGAATAAGGTGTGAGTGAATCATCACATATTAACCTGAATACAATAAATTCAATAAACCAAAAGGAGGAGAAACAAGCGGGTGTATATATAAAAATTGAATTTATATTGCTAGTTCAAAAAAGGGTACTTCAAATTACAACAATTAAATACAGTGAAAGGAAATATTTCAATATTTGATGCCTTCACTTTCAAATTGATCCAACACTTTTTCACAAAAATATATAGCCATTTCTCTGGAAAACAGTGTGATTGTCGACGTTTCGGTCTTTAGGTTTTCTTTACCAAGACCATCCTCAGGACAATTTTATTTACAAGGTTGACCCCTAATAAAATAAAAGAACATTGTCTTAATTAACGAAAAATCAACACCCTAAATAACGATACTTTTCCTCCAAAAAGTATATGTCGTTTCCTTAGTGATATTCTTAATCATGCATCTAGGATATTACTCTAGACTTGTAGTCACAATTATTTTGCATTCCTATTGAAAAACATACTTGTTTTACATAAATGAATAAACAAAGCAATGATCCAAAACGAGTCATAATAAATAATGAAAAGCGTCAGCCTAATACCATAAATCATTTAAACTCATTTATCAGTTGTGCTTTTTGATCATTGTTGTCAGACATATAAAATGTAGGTTAGTCTTTATAAGCATTTTTTCTTATCCTCATCGTATTGATCTTAAATGTTGTCCCTATGGCTTTTTATGGGGGCAACATTTATAGAGGTTGTTAATAAACATTTTCAATCTATTCCAGACCTCAAGGTATATATATCTTAGTATCTTGACACTATCCCAGTGCAAATAGTCAGGATATTTAGCTTAGTCCTGCCAAGAATATTGTAGTATTTAACTGAAATTAGGGCACCAGAACATTAACGTGTCTTTGTTTGCAAAAATAGAAGAAAATAAATAAATCTAGTCATTATTTGATCTAATCTTTGTGCTAAAGTTGATACGACTTGTAAATACGTAAAATGAGATGTGTTTGCACTTCTTCTAATGTTGTGAGCCCAAGAAGGTGATCAGGAGATATCAATAATGAATAAACATATTAATCTTGGTATTTCTAGTTCATAATAGGAACGAGCTTATCCAGATATTGAGAGACTGAAGTATATTAATCAATGAAGACATACCTCAAATCACTGCGAGTTATTTTATCCACTAAAAATCAAGCGGGACGTCCTAAATTCGTAACTAATCAGTATATTGTAGTCAAAGAAATTCAGTTGATTGTCAAAAAGCTCCCGTCTTAATCTAAGATCAAACATATATTCAATCAATTATTGGGTCAGCGGTAAACAAAGGATCTAGATTTTAGGCAGTGAGCTACTTAGAACATACCTGTAGGTTATTTAAATCTCAAAAGAGCCTCTGTGTGGCAAAACTACTCTTGTGTCTGTTTACCGACACCGTTAAACACTCAAGTGGTCGTGAAGATGTCAGCGAATTAATCTAAAACGCAGAAAATATCTAATTTAGTTTGAGGTTAGAAGTTGGAGAAGGGTCTTACACTCCACTGCTTAACTACTTATAACATACCTGGCTGTTCTGAAGGTTTGAGTCTTGCATGCACGTCTGGACGTCGAACCAACTGTAGTGTTCGTTTGACGACAGCATTTATGCTGTTTAGATAGCGAAAAAGGACTTGGGGAAGTTTGTCAAATGACTAAAACGCTAAAATGTGGCCATCTTTGAATGGAGTGATTGTTCTGTTCATTCAAGATCTTGAGTGCCAGTATATGTTAAAAATCACTTTGTCTTCTCGCATTGTGAATATTTCATAATGAATAATCAATTGGATTGGTTATTGATCGTATTGTATCGTCCAATATAGTTGGAACTGACCAAACATTGCCGTTTTTAGGAGTAATGTTACTTATAGTTCGATGTATAGAAGTGTTGAAATTTAGTCTTTCTAAACATCGATTTGTAAATTCATTCAAATAGTGATTTAAATATAGGATCAACGTGATTGCCCTTTAGTATGTTAAATGGGACGTTTACTCGACTTTATAAATTAATCAGAGTCATTTCACGACTCAATATTTTCTTTTTTTGCACTGATTTACTCTTAGAGCATAAAAAACTGCCTATACAAAACTAGAGTATTTTATTTTGCAGCACTGATTTGTTCTTCGAGTATAAACAACTACCTATACAAATCTAAAATGTACATAACAATAGTCACTATGCTACAAATCGTATTTAAACGTGCGTTGTTAACCATAAACATGTTAAATCAATTAAATGATGAAACATTGCTATAGTCAAAATCTCTATTCCATACATCAACTTTGGTAGACTTCGTGAGAGAAAACACACAATAATGATGAATCTGCTGTACACTGGAGAGAAGTATTTCATCAGAATAAATCTGTCAGACATAATCAAAAAATAGATAGTGACAAAGGGAATCGTTGTACATAGAGACTCATATGATTAATAGTCATTCTCTAGTGTAACCCTATTTCATTTGCAGTAGTTATGATCTTTTTATAAGTGGTCACTTGATGAATATTTAAGTGATACAGGCCAGAGTATGCCATTCCGTTGCTGAGTTCAGTCCCCGGTTTACTACATCAGTCTGACAAATAAGTCTACCCTCTTTGATGGTTAGTAGTTGATCCACATTATTCTGTCTCTTAGTTGGTTTAACTACTTCCAAGACCCACCAGCGCATTTCTTTATCGGTGTGACCCTGGCTTTGGTAGTGTTCTACCAGGGGGGCATTTGCTGTACGACATCTAATGCAAGACTGATGTTGTAAAATTCTTTTTTTGACTGGTTGAACTGTTTTTCCAATGTAGTATAGGTTGCAAGGACATTGTATGCAGTATATCACATTTGGTGTGTTACAGTTCGAAAAGGTTTTGAGGGTGATAGTCGTGTTGTTAATGACACTAGTTTTAGTTGTTTGAGTGGTATTGCATGCCAAACACATGTTGCATTTATAATGACCAACAATGGGAGATAGTTGTCTCATATTGTCTATTGTGTCTTGATGTTTGTCATCATATGCTCTAACCAGTCTGTATTGAAGGTTGGTACCCCTTTTGAAAGCAAATAAGGGTTTTTCAACGAAAACTGGTAATTTTTTTAGGAGACTCCAATGTCTATTTATGATTTTTTTGATGACATTTGTGTGAGTTCCAAATGTGGAAACACAGACTATTTGGGGATTTTTAGGACGATCCTTGACTGTCAGTAGTGCATCTCTATTGTTGAACCATGCATGTTTCATGGACCTTTTGAGCAGTTTGGATGGATATCCTCGAGCCTTAAGTTTCTCTTTTAATTTCTTTGCCTCTGAGAAATAGTCTTCTTTATAGGTGCAGTTCCTGCGTAAACGCAGAAATTGCCCAAATGGTAGGCCATCCTTGAGTGCTTGGGGATGATGACTTTGGTATTTTAAGAGAGTATTTCTGGCAGTCGGTTTGGTATATAAAGTTACGTACAGATGATTAGACGTGTCGTTCTTGATCGTAATGTCTAAAAAATTAATCTCACATCTATCAAATTCCATAGTGAATTGTAAATGTGGACTTCTAGTATTCAACCATTCATGGAAAGTTTGGAGCTCCTGATGTGTGCCATGCCAAACTAAAAAAACGTCGTCTATGTATCTAAGCCAATTTTTAATATTAGACAAAAATGGGTTAGAAGGGTGTGAAATATGTTCTTTCTCAAATGTTGATACATAGATGTTGGCAATGTCTGGGGCATAAATTGCCCCCATGGCTACTCCTTTCTGTTGCTGATAGAATGTATTTTGGAACAGAAAAAAGTTTTCACATAGAGAGATGCGTACACATTCCAGTATAAAGTTTGTTGGTACTGGATGTGGCCTTGGTCTTGTATCCAAGAGGTTCTCTAGTATATTTAGAACCTCTTGCTGTGGTATGTTGGTGTACAAGCTCTCTATATCCATAGAGACTAAGAGATCGTGTTGGGGGTCAAATTCATAATTTTCCACTATATTGATCACAGCCGTGGTATCTCTTATATAGGAGGGTTGATTTATTGCAAAAGGTCTAATAAAAAAATCAGCATATTGTGCCAAAGGTTTAAGAATGGAATTGCATCCCGAAACAATCGGGATGCAATCAAAGTGAAGGCATTATATATTGAAATATTTCCTTTCACTGTATTTAATTGTTGTAATTTGAAGTACCCTTTTTTGAACTAGAAATATAAATTCAATTTTTATATATACACCTGCTTGTTTCTCCTCCTTTTGGTTTATTGAATTTATTGTATTCAGGTTAATATGTGATGATTCACTCACACCTTATTCAATCCTGATTCTGACAAACTAAGCTGATTTAAGTATTGAAAAAGTGATAATTAATAAATTTGTAGGTATATAACTGCCCTACCTTTAATTAAGAATCGAAATTATACAAATTATTTACCAAACAAATCCCTTGAAGGCACCTTTCTACCTGTTTATTCATATTTGCCCGAGCCCTCAAGGGTATATTGGGTTGTCCACTGCACTTACCTTACTTTAAGCGCAGACAGTTGTCTGCTGTGGACCACTTGTAAGTGGTTTTTCTTTTGTTCGTTTCAATATAAAACAACTTTATTTATGTCTGAAGCAGAGACATTGTCATATTCAGATGAGTATATTCTGAAAATTGCGGCAGGCCCCTCATTATTGGGCAATAAAGGCCTCACAACTCAACTTCCAGAGGAATCAGGTCTCAACCAATTGGAACGGCTTAAAAAGAAACTAGTTAGAACAGAACTCCATGCTAAATTTCTAACAGATTGTTTAAACGCAAACATCATTCCAACTGGATTACAAATCCGTAATATACCTATAATTTTTACAGATGATGAAGAATTCAAAATAGGTTTTAGTTTCTCAGCGAACAAGTGCTCTCGCACTTGGATGGTCTTAAGTATAGAAACTGCCTTGAGACAACTTAAAATCCTATTAAAAGAAATAGAAACTCTAGAAAAAAAGATACTGGGAGATTCTACAATTACAAATGGTAAATTCCTTCTTGAAAAGATACAACAAACCATAAAGGAATTTGAGGAGTTCAATGCCCATAAAAAAAACTGAAAAACTTCAAAACTATATCAAAAGGTACAATAAAGAAAAAACCTACCCTTACCTAAACAAAGACTTCTACAATCCACAGGTGTCTAATCAAACCACAAGAAAGAGAATTACATTTTCAGACACCAATTCTGATACAGGGAGTGATCAATCAAGTGACATCCCATACCGCAACTACGACCAACAACCATCGACCTCACGACAGTCTTTTTTAGGACAGGATCGTCGAGGCACGGGTCCACCTCGGAGACTGCGGTCGTCCAAACGAGGATGGTACCACAATCAATACACACCAGGGTTCCGCCAGACTCGCAATCAATATTACGAGTGGTAGAACATAATCAGACTATACCAATTTTTAATTTATCTACGCATATTCTATCAGAGCAAGAGATTGCAGTTCTTTCAGCGGGTCTTAGTTTTGTACCCACATACAAAAATGATCTTTTTCAGACTAAACTTGAACTGTATAAATTTTTCCGGATGGTAAGATTAAAAGACTTTTTTTCTAATAACAATACAAATAATCCTTGTGGTTATACAGGCTTAAGAAACAAATCAACATTTTACCCAACAAACTCAATGGTAAGAAAAGATATTGTGACATTGAGAACGCCATACTTATAGAGATAGAGAATCTCTTTAAGGAGAGAATACATTACAAATCGAACTTCTCTAGAGAACAACAATCAGCATTACAAAACCTTCAATCACTCCCTAATGCCCTAATAAAACCAGCGGATAAAGGGGGTGGGATAGTACTCTGGGAAAAAAAAAATACAATCAGGAGCTTCTTAAACAACTCTCTGTCACATCACACTATAAAAAACTGGCGACTAATCCAACTAACAGACTGGCACAAGAGATTGCCAATTTAAGTCAATTAGGCCTTGAGGGAGGCTGGCTTAATGAAAAGGAAGCTGCTTTTCTAATTAATAAAACTCCTACAGTACCATCTATCTACATGCTTCCAAAGGTACATAAAGATCCCCTTAACCCTCCCGGACGCCCGATTGTTTCGGGATGCAATTCCATTCTTAAACCTTTGGCACAATATGCTGATTTTTTTATTAGACCTTTTGCAATAAATCAACCCTCCTATATAAGAGATACCACGGCTGTGATCAATATAGTGGAAAATTATGAATTTGACCCCCAACACGATCTCTTAGTCTCTATGGATATAGAGAGCTTGTACACCAACATACCACAGCAAGAGGTTCTAGATATACTAGAGAACCTCTTGGATACAAGACCAAGGCCACATCCAGTACCAACAAACTTTATACTGGAATGTGTACGCATCTCTCTATGTGAAAACTTTTTTCTGTTCCAAAATACGTTCTATCAGCAACAGAAAGGAGTAGTGATGGGGGCAATTTATGCCCCAGACATTGCCAACATCTATGTATCAACATTTGAGAAAGAACATATTTCACACCCTTCTAACCCGTTTATGTCTAATATTAAAAATTGGCTTAGATACATAGACGACGTTTTTTTAGTTTGGCATGGCACACATCAGGAGCTCCAAACTTTCCATGAATGGTTGAATACTAGAAGTCCACATTTACAATTCTCTATGGAATTTGATAGATGTGAGATTAATTTTTTAGACATTACGATCAAGAACGACACGTCTAATCATCTGTACACAACTTTATATACCAAACCGACTGCCAGAAATACTCTCTTAAAATACCAAAGTCATCATCCCCAAGCACTCAAGGATGGCCTACCATTTGGGCAATTTCTGCGTTTACGCAGGAACTGCACCTATAAAGAAGACTATTTCTCAGAGGCAAAGAAATTAAAAGAGAAACTTAAGGCTCGAGGATATCCATCCAAACTGCTCAAAAGGTCCATGAAACGTGCATGGTTCAACAATAGAGATGCACTACTGACAGTCAAGGATCGTCCTAAAAATCCCCAAATAGTCTGTGTTTCCACATTTGGAACTCACACAAATGTCATAAAAAAATCATAAATAGACATTGGAGTCTCCTAAAAAATTTACCAGTTTTCGTTGAAAAACCCTTATTTGCTTTCAAAAGGGGTACCAACCTTCAAGACAGACTGGTTAGAGCATATGATGACAAACATCAAGACACAATAGACAATATGAGACAACTATCTCCCATTGTTGGTCATTATAAATGCAACATGTGTTTGGCATGCAATACCACTCAAACAACTAAAACTAGTGTCATTAACAACACGACTATCACCCTCAAAACCTTTTCGAACTGTAACACACCAAATGTGATATACTGCATACAATGTCCTTGCAACCTATACTACATTGGAAAAACAGTTCAACCAGTCAAAAAAAGAATTTTACAACATCAGTCTCGCATTAGATGTCGTACAGCAAATGCCCCCCTGGTAGAACACTACCAAAGCCAGGGTCACACCGATAAAGAAATGCGCTGGTGGGTCTTGGAAGTAGTTAAACCAACTAAGAGACAGAATAATGTGGATCAACTACTAACCATCAAAGAGGGTAGACTTATTTGTCAGACTGATGTAGTAAACCGGGGACTGAACTCAGCAACGGAATGGCATACTCTGGCCTGTATCACTTAAATATTCATCAAGTGACCACTTATAAAAAGATCATAACTACTGCAAATGAAATAGGGTTACACTAGAGAATGACTATTAATCATATGAGTCTCTATGTACAACGATTCCCTTTGTCACTATCTATTTTTTGATTATGTCTGACAGATTTATTCTGATGAAATACTTCTCTCCAGTGTACAGCAGATTCATCATTATTTTGTGTTTTCTCTCACGAAGTCTACCAAAGTTGATGTATGGAATAGAGATTTTGACTATAGCAATGTTTCATCATTTAATTGATTTAACATGTTTATGGTTAACAACGCACGTTTAAATACGATTTGTAGCATAGTGACTATTGTTATGTACAATTTAGATTTGTATAGGTAGTTGTTTATACTCGAAGAACAAATCAGTGCTGCAAAATAAAATACTCTAGTTTTGTATAGGCAGTTTTTTATGCTCTAAGAGTAAATCAGTGCAAAAAAAGAAAATATTGAGTCGTGAAATGACTCTGATTAATTTATAAAGTCGAGTAAACGTCCCATTTAACATACTAAAGGGCAATCACGTTGATCCTATATTTAAATCACTATTTGAATGAATTTACAAATCGATGTTTAGAAAGACTAAATTTCAACACTTCTATACATCGAACTATAAGTAACATTACTCCTAAAAACGGCAATGTTTGGTCAGTTCCAACTATATTGGACGATACAATACGATCAATAACCAATCCAATTGATTATTCATTATGAAATATTCACAATGCGAGAAGACAAAGTGATTTTTAACATATACTGGCACTCACGATCTTGAATGAACAGAACAATCACTCCATTCAAAGATGGCCACCTTTTAGCGTTTTAGTCATTTGACAAACTTCCCCAAGTCCTTTTTCGCTATCTAAACAGCATAAATGCTGTCGTTAAACGAACACTACAGTTGGTTCGACGTCCAGACGTGCATGCAAGACTCAAACCTTCAGAACAGCCAGGTATGTTATAAGTAGTTAAGCAGTGGAGTGTAAGACCCTTCTCCAACTTCTAACCTCAAACTAAATTAGTTATTTTCTTTGTTTTAGATTAATTCACTGACATCTTCACGACCACTTGAGTGTTTAACGGTGTCGGTAAACAGACACAAGAGTAGTTTTGCCACACAGAGGCTCTTTTGAGATTTAAATAACCTACAGGTATGTTCTAAGTAGCTCACTGCCTAAAATCTAGATCCTTTGTTTACCGCTGACCCAATAATTGATTGAATATATGTTTGATCTTAGATTAAGACGGGAGCTTTTTTACAATCAACTGAATTTCTTTGACTACAATATACTGATTAGTTATGAATTTAGGACGTCCCGCTTGATTTTCAGTGGATAAAATAACCCGCAGTGATATGAGGTATGTCTTCATTGATTAATATACTTCAGTCTCTCAATATCTGGATAAGCTCGTTCCTATTATGAACTAGAAATACCAAGATTAATATGTTTATTCATTATTGATATCTCCTGATCACCTTCTTGGGCTCACAACATTAGAAGAAGTGCAAACACATCTCATGTTACGTATTTACAAGTCGTATCAACTTTAGCACAAAGATTAGATCAAATAATGACTAGATTTAATTATTTTCTTCTATTTTTGCAAACAAAGACACGTTAATGTTCTGGTGCCCTCATTTCAGTTAAATACTACAATATTCTTGGCAGGACTAAGCTAAATATCCTGACTATTTGCACTGGGATAGTGTCAAGATACTAAGATATATATACCTTGAGGTCTGGAATAGATTAAAAATGTTTATTAACAACCTCTATAAATGTTGCCCCCATAAAAAGCCATAGGGACAACATTTAAGATCAATACGATGAGGATAAGAAAAAATGGACTACCATTGCTTATAAAGACTAACCTACATTTTATATGTCTGACAACAATGATCAAAAAGCACAACTGATAAATGAGTTTAAATGATTTATG
Organism: Triturus cristatus; assembly: GCF_964204655.1. Lineage (NCBI taxonomy): Eukaryota > Metazoa > Chordata > Amphibia > Caudata > Salamandridae > Triturus > Triturus cristatus. The sequence goes on from NC_140588.1 coordinate 434,598,028, forward strand.
GTATTAGGCTGATGCTTTTCATTATTTATTATGACTCGTTTTGGATCATTGCTTTGTTTATTCATTTATGTAAAACAAGTATGTTTTTCAATAGGAATGCGAAATAATTGTGACTACAAGTCTAGAGTAATATCCTAGATGCATGATTAAGAATATCACTAAGGAAACGACATATACTTTTTGGAGGAAAAGTATCTTTATTTAGGGTGTTGATTTTTCGTTAATTAAGACAATGTTCTTTTATTTTATTAGGGGTCAACCTTGTAAATAAAATTGTCCTGAGGATGTTCTTGGTAAAGAAAACCTAAAGACCGAAACGTCGACAATCACACTGTTTTCCAGAGAAATGGCTATATATTGTTGTGAAAAAGTGTTGGATCAATTTGAAAGTGAAGGCATCAAATATTGAAATATTTCCTTTCACTGTATTTAATTGTTGTAATTTGAAGTACCCTTTTTTGAACTAGAAATATAAATTCAATTTTTATATATACACCCGCTTGTTTCTCCTCCTTTTGGTTTATTGAATTTATTGTATTCAGGTTAATATGTGATGATTCACTCACACCTTATTCAATCCTGATTCTGACAAACTAAGCTGATTTAAGTATTGAAAAAGTGATAATTAATAAATTTGTAGGTATATAACTGCCCTACCTTTAATTAAGAATCGAAATTATACAAATTATTTACCAAACAAATCCCTTGAAGGCACCTTTCTACCTGTTTATTCATATTTGCCCGAGCCCTCAAGGGTATATTGGGTTGTCCACTGCACTTACCTTCCTGTCATTCAGATGTGGCTCTGGCCTGGGCTCCCTTTCATGTTGCAGGCTGTAGTCCGACTTTACACCAGCTCAGAGCAGGTGTAAACCTCATACTACTAACACACCTTATCGCCTGTTTTGTACTCTCTTCGACGATCTTGCTGGTGGTTGAGAAACTTGCGAAGTGATGTGTTCGCTGCTTTTTGCACGGGTATTCCTACTCTACATCTCATGCGCAATATTTGCCGGGGTCATCCGTGACAATGCTTTTTGAGGCTGCTATCGCTGGCAAACTGGTGATATGGGCTGTTTGCTCCACCATGTGAATGGTGCGTTACATTTACCACCATTTTGGTTGTGATAAAGTGCTGTTAACTCGGCGATGTGTCCTTCAGAATATACCCCTTGGTGTTTGAAAGACTTAAGAAGTACTTGAGTGCCGCGCTGAGAGCCGCGAAAAAACAAACGAGAAGACGGCCGCGTCGGCCCACCTCCCGTGGCCAATTTGGGCCCAGAGGACCCCGTCCCCCGGACCCTGGCCTCACCGTTGGGGACAGTGGGGGGAGCCCCAATGCCCCCACGGTCCCGCCGGCTCGCCGCATCCTGCGGGAGCTCGCATTGCTTTTCCACCCGAGGAGCTGCTAACATGCAGCTCCCCGTGTGGAAAAGCAATCAGCTTTGGATTTTGGAAGCGAGAGCAGGTTTCCCAAATCCAAAGCAAGTTTTCAATGACAGGGCGGGATCCGCGCGGCTCCCGTCCTGTCATAGCAAACAGCAGCGTCCGGGGGTGGGCACCCCAGGACACTGCAGGAGCCGGCCCTGGGGCTCCAGGAGGAGGTCCGCACCCCCACAACATGAGTGAAGCCCCAGGGAGGTGGTGGTGCCCGAGGCCCCTGCTACTTTTTTGAAGAAATGCCTCCGGGACCTAGCCCACCCGGGGGGGTCACTAAAGCAAAATGTGGGAACCTGCGCTTCATTGTTTTTAAACAATTTCAGCGGAATTTGCGACCCCAGCGCATATTGCGCTGAATTTGTTTTAAAAAAAATGCTTTTTTTGGCCCTTGGAGTCCTTCTGGGACCCCCTGAGCAAGGTGGTAGGGTGTTTCTACCCTGCCCCCTTCTCTTGTTTTATATCTTTGTTTCTCTGTGTTCTGGTGACTCACTTCTACCGAGTAACAAGATGGCTGCCAACACTTCCTGGTTTGGAGTGTTGACAGCCAATTAGAATGAAGCTCGTGGTTGTGGCAGCCAATTAGGATGAAGCTCGTGGTCGGGAGGGTTTGCGACTCCACCGTTGCCCTAAATATCGAAACTATTATTTTTTGAATTTCTCAGCAACTACTGAACGGATTTACACCATTTAAAAAAAATAGTCACTTTCTGAACCAAGCACTAACTTTTTGCCAAATTTGGGGTACTTCCATTTAGCAGTTTCGGCTGTAGCCTTGCCCAAAGTTTCCTATGGGAAATTGCTTTTTTGACTCTCATTATTTGAATTTCTGAAAAACTACTGAACGGATTTACCCCATTTAAAAAAATAGGTCGCTTTCTGAACCAAGCTCTACCTTTTTGTCAAATTTGGGGTAATTCCGTTCAGCAGTTTGGGCTGTAGCCCGTCTCAAATTTTCCTATGGAAATTAACTTGGAGAAAAATCGTTTTTGGGACCACCCTTTTTTCTCAGCCCCCGCTAGACGAATCACCCCCAAACTTTCAGAATAGGAGCTGACCTGGATAGACTTTTTGTTTGGGGAATTTCACGTAGATTCATCAAATGACGCCAAAGGTATTAGCAAATCAAAAAATGCTTTTCCTATGGAAACTAGGTTCTAATTATAACTACCTACTGGCGATATATATATCACCAGCCAAACAACTCTCAAAACCTCCTTTCGGCGAGAAGAGAGTGACAGACACCACCAGGTAGAAATGGTAAATTTATTTTTCACACTCCTCCATTTCTGACGCCTTTCGAGCAACCAGTGTCCTTGATCACATTCGCAACGCAGTCCTCCATATTGTTTATATATGTTTTTTGTTATGCACTCCCCCAAGTGTCACGTGTTCACAAACATAAAGGAAACACTTTGGATTTGACTTTACAATGTCACCATCTACTATTTCATTGATACTACGGGAGTTTATAAATAGAGGTAATTTACATTTCTGGTGATTAGGTTAGGCTCTCAATGTATAAATATAAATAAATATACATAAATAAATATAAATACATAAATATGCCTATAAATAGATAAATACATCAACTATTTACAAGGATTACATTATTACTGTAGTACGTATTTCAGCTTTACTGCATACTGATCTTGTGCTTAAGATCACATCAAATCTCAATATGTAAACGATCTTGGTTAAAATAATGCCTTTACATTGCTGTATAATACAATCACCATGTTTTCTTATATCTCCATAAAAGCTTGACGCAATTAGACCAACTTTAGTACTTTGGTCACCCTCTATAAATAGTGTCTCCTGTACATTTGATTAGTGATTAGAAGTCAATCCCTATCTCATATGTAATTTATTTATTTGATATTTTCGTCTTGAGTCTATAGCCTCATATAAAGTGCTTCTGTGCCTAGTAGCATCAGCATAATGTGCAAAACTGCTTACTAAAAGTGCTGAGTGCTTCTAAGTGTAATACTAAGCATATAAAACAAAGTGCAAGTGCTAATAAAAACCCTAAACCTGGTTAAAATTATCCCACCCAAAAGTGAAAATCAAATAAATAATCACATCTAGGTTGCAGCGGCTATTTACATTGTTCCTTGTCAACATATCCCTGTTATTCAGCCTGACATAGTATTACTTGTGGTAGACATAGCAAATCATCTTTGTACATTTAATTGGAAATTGTGCTTGTCCTCTCTATTATTGAACCCGTTTGGTGTACTACAATCCAGTTCTAGAATCATACGTGTTTCTACTTGCCTCAGTATTCTCTCCCCATTGCCACCTCTTCTAGGGTTGGGAATAGCATCAACAAAGTAATATTTTAAGCAATTCAAATCGTTGTTGTGCATGCTCTTGAAATGCCATGCCACAGGATATGCGGTGTCATTATTGACGATTGCTCATAGATGTTGCAATATGCTGACATGCACCTGCAGCTTGGTACTTCGCACGTATTTGAAGCCACTGGTGCATTTCAGGACATACACCGCATAATGTGTTATACAGTTGTAGCTGCCTTTAATGGCAATCTTTTCTGAGCTGAATGGAGTGGTATAACGTGTGGTGTTCACTCCAAACTACCAAGCTCGGCACGATGAGCATTTGTAGAAACCTAGTCTTGGTTTGAGCCAAGTGTTTGTTGAGCTCAATTCCGAGCTATTTTTCCCTAACTGGTACCTCATGGATAATGATTTCCTAATGTAATGACGCCATCTTTGAGAACTATAGGCCAGTTCTTACATATAATAGATCTCACCTTCCTTTCTTGTTTGCTATAATTCTTCTTCTTGCACAGTGCATCAAAACACTGTAGTTGCCACTTCATATTTCATTGATTTCCATGTGCCTGCCCTTTATGTAATTCCATAGCAGGGGTTCCTTGTCTTTGCATGGCACAGGTGGTACCTGTGGGTGAGAAGCCTATAAAAATATCAAAGAGTTGACAGGATCGCACTAATTTACCAGGCTGTGGATCCCTCATTTTCTAGAGATATACTAAGGACCCAGCAACTGATCACTCTTTATGAAGAGATTGCAATAACATATGTTAACTCTCTCAAGTGTAGTTACTTATAAAATTCTGGGAGGCTGAGGGTTACACCTTACATAGCTTCTCAGTCCTACTGGTTTATATATACCTAATTGTTATAGGCAAATCAAACAATGCCTTTTCAATAGTGATGAGACGATTTGTAGCTATTAGGATATAGAAGAATTAGAAGCATATTTTGTGAAAAGAAATTGACTTACTCTTATGTTGGTGGGTATTTTCTATTAGTATGTACCTTCCTAACCCCCTCCTTAAGTTTAATGTACCCCTCCCAATTTGTAGTAATTATTCTCCATGTACACACTGCTCTTCCTTATCCCTCCCTTATTTACTCGTACATTTTATAACTCTTACATATGCATAGAACTCCAATTCACAGGGCTGAGGTCTCCACACACAAAATATATGTATTTAGTATAACTTATGCTAAATGTATTTATTTTTCAAATATAATATTACACTGAAATGTAAACTACATCAGATCAGGCTTAACTAAGTTTAAAAGTATTGAATTAGTACAATTAATTGAAAACATAATTAACAACTAAGTTCATTACAAATGTATTACAAATATAAATGTTAGAGTGAGTGATTTCAATTTTAAAGTACCCTTTAAAAATTATAGTTTTAAAATTAAGTAATATATTTAAATTCATTTAGAATTTAGTACAACGTTAACCTTAGGAGGTGGTGTGTTGAATATTGTTTAAGTAGCACAAGGTTACAATTATTTGTTTAAAACAATTTTACATTTTTACATCACACTAAATTAATGTTATGATTTTTTTTTTAAATTAACTGTATTCATTTTCTCTTCCCATTGGGGGATTTCCACCCTGTGGTGGAGATCTTCACAAACAGGTGGAAAGTTACTAATAGTAAATTACATACATACATTCAATTTTCGGGATCTCTATCCTCTCACTTGATTAACAAGTCCAAAAAGGTGAGGTTGTGCAGCACACAAGCAAAGTGATAACAGCAATGGCAGCCCTAGTAACATAACAGTAGGATTGAGTAACCTTTCCTTCAGTTAATCTTGCACTCATGGAACCCAGACAACGTGTTTATAGTACACATCAAATGCAGTTTTGATGTTTTTGGATCAGATAGGGTCAGTAAAATATCATCTGCATGCAACATTATTGATATGTTCCCAATGAATGTCTGTATATTCTGAACAGATTGAGATAATATGACAGCAGTAGTTAGTGGATCCAATGATAGGGTGAACAATAACAGAGAAATTGAATATCCTTATCTAGTGCCCCTTTTGCATTTCAAAGAGGTAAGACAAGGAACCTACATAGTGTTGGTATTTAGTGTAAGATGCATCTGTCATTCTCTCACAGGAGATCATTGAGTCAGGTTTTGGTATTAGGAATACCATGGCTTTGATAAAGGTTGTGGTGCAGGGAGGCAGTTGAGTTTGCATCATTAAAGACCTGATGCAGGGAAAAATAGATTTGATGTTTGTTAATTCTATTGAATTATTTTGGGCGACTGTCCTTTGCTGGAGCCTTCCCAGAAGGCATCCAAGATGGATTGTGGAATCCCCTCACAAGTGATTTCACTATCTGATTGACAGCGGACATAAGTGGAAAATGTTGGGTATAGAAGGGATCATTTAGTGGGGTATTCTATCAAAATATTGCTATAGCATTAAGTTAGATGGAGGTTGGGTAAAGAATAGTAGAGCTAGATTTACCTACATACTTGCCATCGCAATGCTGTGGTACTTGATATTGTGGATGCAATATTTTTGTAGTATGATATGATTCTATGTCAGAATATTATGTTCAGTTCTAGGCAGACTTAACATGTCCATTTAATATCATATTTATCTCTGAAATGTTGTTGCTAGTACAGTTTTTTGTTCTCCAATTCTTGGATGGCAGAGCCACAAGGCTTAAACCAAATGTAGGCAACACCGAGCATGATCCCTCACTTGTCTTCCAGTTTCAAATACTGTGAGAGTTTAAGATGGGAGAATCATTCAAGAGTGAAAGTAATTTCTAGAAACATGACACTTATGCATAGTCACTTTCTGTGAGGCATAGCAATTCCCAGGGAGCCAAAAGATTAAAGTTCCCAAATTTGTCTTGTAGAACTGGTCTATCCACATTATTAGCTCTATCATTGTTCTCAGTTTTGTACAATATGGGCTCAGGGGCAATGTTCCTCCCCTGCAATCATAGGAGTGTTCCCAAATTTGGCGAGTAGTCTGGAATGGTTACAGAGAACTGACAACTTTTGTGCCATTAGATGGTTGAATTTAACCTAAGATTCGATGTGATGACAGATTACATCATAGTAAAAATATACCAGCTTTTTCTAGCAGTCCATGTCGAGAGGACCTTCACTTGTAAATTTTTTCTGAAAAGTATTGACACTCTGCATCTTTCGTTAAGCTGGATGAAAAGGTAGCCTATGTGTGCCGGTCAACCAGAGAGCAGCAGCTGTTCATCGCTTTACCCAACCAGTCTCTGTTCAGTTTTGCCCTTCTTGCAGCAGTCCGATATCTAAAATATTTGAAGGCAAGATAATTAGGTATCATATTACTGCTGATATAATGAGAAAGGCCATTGACATTACGGTACAATAGGAACATGGATTGTTGTTTAGAATTATTTTGTTTATCAGGGATGATCAGTATTCTTTAAAGGGAGGCAACATTGAGGATGGAAAAAGATTTTGTTGGACCCAGACAGATAGAAGTTCACCTGGAGGCATGTGCTAATACAATGGCCATAGCAGTGAGTAGGGAAAGAAGGAAGAATTGTTTGAGTAGGGAGGCACTGTTAGCGAAAGAAAACATAATTTTTTATAAATATGTAAAAAACACATATAAAGGTGTGGGAGAACACTGGATACTTGAGCCAAGGCACAGATGTCTTTTAGACATTAGGTAACCTTAAACAAGCTTACAGTACTTGTACAGCATGGTCCCTCCACTCAAACAACAATGGAAGTGGGGAGGTTGATTACAACAACCATCCGAATAATAAAACAAACCAGAGCACAATTGACATTATCAAGAAATGCAAATGAGGCAGCAGGTGGCAAAGAACAATATAAGAATGTGGGGGAAATATTGTCAAAGTTACCAGTTACAATGGTGAGTGGCAGGGATAGTCACTGCTGTTAGCAGTGATATTCAATATGACATGGAGTTCTAGATGAGGAGATATAGGGCTAGATGTGCACATTACAATCAGAGGTGCACCACCTATAAAATATTCAAAATAGTCATAAAATCTTGAAAATTATTCACAACAAGCCTAATGCCTCCAATAAAGTTCTTCTTTTATTAGTGCTTCATGTAAATACTCCTAAAGCCAGCCAACGTGTTTCGTCCAACAACAAATGGACTTCTTCAGGGCAAGATTGCAGTAAAAGGAAAGTGTGTCATCTAATCCCATTTTCAGGAATGTAATGACTGCTCACCAACATACAATAGTATCCAGAAAGCACCATCCAATTAGAACACAACTGTAAGTCACAATCATAAGGGACATTTCACCCCACAGTAGGTAATGTGAGTGTAGGTGCGTAAGATCCAAAACTGCAATGTACAGAGGGCAAGTCCGCCCTAAACAAGGCACTTCGATTGGTGCCAATGCAGACAAAAGGGAATCCTCCTAGTCTCCGACGTGTGCTTGAAAAGAGCAAAAGAGAGGCTAGATGTACAATGCATTTTACCGATCACAAGTGCCCATCGGGCCATTTACGACCAGTTAAATAAATGTTTCTATGTACAAACCCTATTTTATGAATCAGTAAATAATGAAACAGTAACCAAAATAGAGTTTGCGAGTAGCTATTAGGAAGGGTGTGCCCAGGGTGTCCCTTCCTAATAGCGTACCGCAGGGGGATGTACAATTGTTTTGTGACCAGAGTGGGGTTGCACATCAATCGCAGTTCACCACCTATTTCAAGTAGGTGGTAAGCCAGTCACAAATGGTAAGGGGGTTCCCAATGGATCCCTTCCCCTTTGCGAATGGTAGCGAAAACATTTTTTAAGAGCAGACAGTGAGTTCACAGACTGCTGCCTATCATTAAAAAATTAAACTGAAACGTTTCATTTTTCTTTTTGAAATGCATCCCATGTTCCTTTAAGGAAACTGGCCTGCCTTTCAAATGAAAAAGTTGCTTTATCAAAAAGCAAACACAGACATGGTGGTCTGCTGTCCCCAGCAAGCCACCATCACTGTATCATTTCCTATTCCCAATGGGTTGCAGATTGTGACCTGTCTCATGAGTATTGATGAGACAGGTCCCTTGCGACCCATTTGGGAATCACTAATGTGTCTGAGGCAAATTGGTACATTTTGTTTTGCAAGTCTCTAATTGTGAGTCACAAAAAATCACAATTAGAGACTCGCAAAATGAAATGTTCGTGCATGTCGCTCATAGTGTGTGCCTGGGTACTAAACAGTAATGCATTCAATGTTGCCATCTCCACATAAGATCAGAATGGTGAGCCATATGTGTATCATGCAACAGGCGAGCAGAGGGGGTCCCTTGCCTCTATATGGTTGCACAATGCCAGGCTCTTGTAGGGTGCACTGGCAGTATGTCAAAAAATCAACAAAAACAAATTCTGGCACAAAACAAATCATGGCCAAATGATCAATATTAATTCACTATTAAAATATGAAAAATATCGACATCAAAATATTGCCAGTAAAACAGTAGATAGAACAAATGTATCAACTAGAAATATGTAGAGTTTTAAAATATTGCATGAAAATTATATAGTATTCATCTTTGCATTGTATTCAAAAACATAGTTTACAGCAATATCGAAAAAATATTTTAATAGAAGAACCTAATTCTAATTATCAAAAAGAAAATTGCATATTGAAATTTGCATTTAAAATAACATTGAATGTTTGGTGTTTTTTATAATCTATATTCGTAAAGCCCATAAATGATTTCATACGTCAACACTGTACATCTGGTGGAAGGCAATTAATATGGTAAAATACTACACCTAGGTGTGACTCATGATCTATCTATCTTGGAATGAAACAACATTTTTAATGATGTACAGTAGATCGGTCCTGCCAATGAGCTGTTGCCATGCTAGGGTGGGTTCCAGCACCCTGAGACCTGACAAGTGTTAAAATAAAATATAATTAATATACTTTAGTGTATGCTAGGCAGGTGCTCAGCGCTACCTAATCGTACTCATCATTGATGTTCACTTTGCCTCCTTAATTAAGAAGCCATTGCAGAATTTACTCCTGTCACTATAGTGAGCCAGTGAGTAGTGAATTCTCTCTGTGAATTTGTTTATGGTACTCGTACAGTTCCATGGTATATACTTCACAGCGAAGTGTAGTATGCATCTATGCATTGCAAAAAAAGGGAGTCTGAGTTGGTTCATCAAGGGGATAGAATCATGGGAAAAGAATCAAAGATCATTCTGTGCAAGGCAATAGTTGCAAATGTAGTTTTGGTTAAAAGAAATTTTGAATAGGAAATTCAGGATTAGTATGGGCAACTCAATGATAGTCAAAACTAGTAGTACTATAGGCAATCTGTTTTAGAGAAGTACATTGTGACTACATTTGCTTTTAATAAAGTGTTTTGTAGAGATTATTAACTGAATCACTAATCTATTTTTTTTTCTTCTTAATTTTTTTCAGCAGCACCCATGGGGAAGAAGAGGGACATTGTCAAGTGTGCGGGAGAAGCCGATCAGCCAGCGCCGGCCACCATCGCTACTGCCGAGGGCTTTGCTGACCCCAGCAAGTACTTTTGTGATTGTTATGAGCTTCCTAAGGGTAACATCTTGGAGTGTTGGAATGTTGATGCTGTCTATCAAGAAGATTCAGATTGCAAGCCCAAGTAAGCTGTCTAATCCCTCTACCCTACCCCTTGCAGTAGAGTAAATCATCGAGTTCCCTTTCCTTGCTTACCGCCCAGCGAATGAAATTGTTGTAAATATGTGGTGGTTGGGGAGGCCACAGAGTAAAGTGGGAGTGAGTGCATGATTTCATGTCAAGCTTGGCTTATGGGGTACACAGTGACAAATGTGCCAAATACAATCTATATGGTCTATTCCTTACCCTGTAGTGCAGTCCATCAGATTCATTTTCCCCAAAATCTACTTACGGCAGACAGGATAATATTAATATCCACATTTCATATGAGAGGTTTATGAAATAGTAACTTATTTATTTTTCATCTTCCTCTTTGGAGTCAGGGTAGAAAGAGAAATGCATTTGTAGAGGAGCAGGACAATTGGAATTCAAAATAGATAATTGTCAACTTTATCTGTCCCAGCTACTAACAGTAGCAAACTACCCGACACGCTGGCTAGCAATGAGCATGGCTTCATTATTTTGCCACAACACATAACTTGTACTCCATATAGTGCATAATGCCGTACTCATTAATGAGAGGTAATTTATTGTTCAACTCAAACTCTCTGTCAATAGTTAATTGAAATGCCTATAGAAGAAAAAAAACATCAACTCACTGTTTTTTTAATCCAGTGATGTTGTTCTGCCTTTTAATACCTTTCTGCCACATAGTAAGTGCTTTTCTGTGCAAGGCATGAGTGGGTTAAACATAAAATTGGCCTTGTGACTCTCCTTATCATAATCACAACAAATTTTAATGGCCCTGGGGGACCACCAATGCACTGCTACTGTGCCACCCAGTAATTTAAAACAGTTGTTTCCACATAGCATTATTTACAATTTGTCTTTCTTGTATCTCTAAATATAGTTGCTCCTGCTGGTCTAGCTGGGCCACTCAACAGGCAAGAGATAGCAGCCCATCTGCGGCTGCAGAGGCTAGAGTGTATCCAGGTAGAATACCGGTGACTGGTGCTCCTGGAAGAGAAGGGGGAAAGTGATGTACCTCAGCTGGGCCCAAGTTCAGCTGATCTCCTAGCCTCTAGCATCCTGGCCATCTCATTGCCGGCACTGCCGCCAGCCTACTGCTGCCATCCTCTACCATATTGACAACAGGTCATTGCTGTGCCACATCCTGCAGCGCCTGAACACCATCGAAGGCAGGCTCACCGAAATGGAACAGAACCTGGATCAGCTCTGTAGCGATATCCATCTTGCCCTCTTCTAGCTCTTTTAAAAAAAATTGTTTTGGTTGTTGGGACTTGTTGTTTATTGGGGCTGGGTGGGGAGGGTGGGAAGGGTGTTGGTACTGGAGTGACTTTTTCCTTGGACATTTTGAGTTTTGGGGCTTGGGCCAGTTTTGTTTTGGGGAGAGGGGTCGGCATGTTGTTTGGGTGGAGAGGGTAGGTTTCTTTGTAAAGAAATAAAGGGAAAAGCTATTTTATTTAATCTAAATGTATGCCTGAAGTAGCTTGTTTGACTTTTACTGTGCAGTGCTGCCTTCAGCTACTTTTACACAGCCTGTTTATCAGTTTGTAACTTAAGAGAGAGTGTAACACTTAGTTATAGAGTAATACTTCTCTAACTATCTTGTGTCCTATATTACAAAAAAACAGCAATACTAGTAAGTTTTGGCTAATGTGGAGATAGTATTATTATTTGTGAAATCCTTAAGTTTTAAAAAATATACTCAAATTCTGGAGTGGACAAGCTTAGGTTAGGCGTTTATAGTTACACAACACAATCTCTGAATGATAATGCTGATGACTGATGTTCATTCTATATTTAAAATATGGATCACTTTTCCTGAGCAGGTGGTAATGGGCCAGTGTGGGTTATTGCTTAGAAGAACCTGCAGTAATGTGCTGTAGCTTTCACCACATCCGCTCCACCAAATGTGTGATCTATTGATGGGGAAAATTAAGCCTCACCTCAATCAATCACACAGCCCGGGGCAAGAGGGTTAGGGGTTTGCTGAATGGATGGGAAAGGGGATTTAGAGAAAGGTTTGGCAAAGGCTACAACACAAGGACAGCATTCATCTGGGCAATGAGCAGCAGCACATCATTCTCCATCAATTTGTTGTGGAAGGAAACAAAGGAATGAATATGACAGAGTACAGATAAATGTATTGCAAACAGTCCTTCTGCCCCTGAGACCCAAGCTATCGGATTTCAAAATGTTCTGTATTCCAGGTTGGGGAGTGAACCCACCCACTCAGTTCTATAAATATGATTGTTAAAAGATAAATGATACCCTATTGCAAAATTAGATGGTTTATATACATTCTCCTTGGGACTGTGCAGCCTTTGGTGACTGTCTGGACTAATCCGTTGGGTAACCAGGAGTGTTGTTGAGCTTGGCTAGCTTTTGCTTTTTTTTCTTGCAGGAGACCAGAAGAAGGCCTGCGGATTGTAAAAGAGAATTTGGATTTTACAGTCAAGGAGAAGGACAGAAGGAAGGTAAGCTGATTGATGAGTGTATCAAGAGGATTCAGAGGCAAAGTAAAAAAAACAAGAGGGCGACTCAGAGTTTTACTTTTGCTACAAGTCCAACACAGGTGCACACACACACACGCACACATAGCAGCAGCATTTCACAAAAGCACCTCTCTCTATTCCGCATAGCTGAGAACTAGGCCTCAGACTCTTGGTTTAACTTTGAACTGAAGACGATAACATCTTGCTTAAAGCTGTTGATGAGGTACTTCTGCAGCTACCACCCTGAGTTCTTCCATCTTCCTCCTGTCTCCTGACTCTGAGTGACTCCGTCCTAGACCAGTTATCATCATGACTCGAGCAAGGTAGTCGTGTAGTGCATTGCTGTTAAAGAACAAGTAGTGAAAAAGAATTTCATTATTTTGCAAAGGTTCATGTAAATTAACACAATGACTGCTCTGGTCTCTGAAAAGCCAGAAAAAAGGAAGGGACAGTCCAATTAAATCTGGCTGTGTGAATGGGCCGATCACCTCCAGGGAAAAAAATTATTGCCCATCACTTAGGCCTCAAACATTACAAATTAATAATAATCTCAAAAAATGTCTGTATTACAGTTCAGCACACCCTCCTTCATTGTCAGCCTTCACGCCCATCATCATTCACAGTCACTCGATAATCTGATCACTTTGTGGTGCAATGGTTACCTGTTCCAATACAAGCACAGTGGTAGCTACACTATCTCATATTTAATGCAAGCAGCAGATTGGAATTTAGCATTCTTGACAATCAAATGGGGCAGCCATCCTAGAGGATGAAGGAAACAGAAGGATAAAAGGAGTGGACCATACAGGTTAATTTATTTTTGCTGAGTAAGTTTGTGAAGGCCAATCGCATCCAGGGAAAAATGATAACCCATCACTCAGGCCAAAACATTGCAAATCAATCATCTCAGGCAAGTTTCCACATCACAGTTTAACATTCTCTCTTACTGTCACCCACCACATGAATCATCATCATCACTTACACAATCAGTCATACACCAGTGCAACAGTTAAAGTTACCTCTTCCAATCGAAGCACGGATAGTTCAGGTATTAGGCAGTCAATCTTCTTTGATAAAAGCAACACAGTTTAATTTGGTATTGGAAGTCAGTCTTGTCAGCAATAAATGATCTTTTGAGCATACCTTCTAGTGCTAAGTGATGCAAAAAGGGATAGGCACTAGGCATGTAAACGGGTACTGGCATTTTCCTAAATGTCATGATGGAATTGTGGAGGTGTCTTAAATGCACACTGGTCCAACTGCAATCCGGCAATATATATGACTAATAAAAAAGGTGGGGCAAAATAAATATGACACAAAAAATAATAATGTTCCACTAGCTACTTTCTTTATTTTATTTTTGCTAAGATCAATGAGAAAAGATTAAAAGGTTCTTTAGGTGCACTGGCATACTTAGTCCGGGGAGCAGTGTTCATCCTCAAACTCAGGTGGTTCACACAGAAGTTGGTCAGCTAACACATTTGATTCAATTTTGGACGAATCAACCTCCTCCTCCTGTGCTGCTGTTTTAATAATGGTGTACTTATAACGTATATAAAATGTTGGTTCCTTTGGCTCATAGTCAATATCTCCACATTTTGTGGCATGCAACTGGTCCTCCTCACTGTAACAAGTGTACAAGCTGCACTGCACCCAAGTTTAGAAGACATACTGGTGACAGGGCAAGCCAGATACTTTATTGCCAGCCTGCTGAGCTCTGACCATTGGCACATCTTCCCTAATACATCAGTGGATTTTGATCCACATAGACCTCTTTTGGATCAGACAGACATTCCTGGAACATTCTCTGGATGTCATCGGGACTGCCACTTGCTCAACCTGTTTTGCCATCACCTCTGTACTAGACTTGATCCCTGCCAATTGAAATCAATACAATGCAGAGGTTGGGTCCAGTCTTTCTGTTGCTGCTGTTGATGGTGTTCTGGTTGATGGTGTTGTTGGTTGCTGTGGGACACAACTGCCTTCTCAGGAAGTTAAAGGCAGCACCCCAGAATTGCAGGGGAACTCGAAGCTCTACCCATTCTTCTTCCAAGTTTCCGGCTTGCTCTATAATCCATATCTGATGTTTTAAAACATCCCCTTCAGAAAAAAGAATGAAAGTTGGCAAATTTTTTATGTACCGTGAATCAAGTAGTGTGGCACAGATGTAGTCTTTGCACTCAATAATGTCATGTTGCAGCCTTGTATTACAAGCCAAGCGAAGGATTAAGGTCTCAGCCAAGGAATGCGCTTCTTTGTTTTCACTCACTCCTATGGGACGAACTTTTAAGACACCTTTTTACCTGGTCCTGAAGGAGATACAAAAATGGGATAGCTTGGCCCATCATACTGTTCCCCTTGCTAATCTTCCTTGTTAGAACCTCAGCAGGGAGTAGCATCGGTATCAGGCATTTGACTAGGCCCCAGTTGTCCGCATCCATGGTCATAGCTCTCCCAACTGCATCCCCTCCTTTTTGAATGACACAGTGATTGATCTATTTGTACTGCTCAAACAGACATTGCAACATGTAAAAGGTTGCATTCCAGGGTGTTATCACCTCCTGTATCAGGGCTTAAATGGTGCCCTATTATTATGTGGAATAATCCACAATTGCTGCCAAGCTTTAAAAGAATGACTGAAATGAGTGCACATTCTTTTGTAGGTGGTCAGTATGTTGCTGACTATGTCTTCCTGTTTGATGAAGTCTTGGACCACCAGGTTGATGCAGTGGGCAAAGCACAGGAAGCTGAAATAGACTCCGTCTGACGTGGCCTTGACTATGTTACTGCCATTGCCCGTGGCAACAAATCCAATTCTGAGACCTCTGGGTCACAGCTTTTCTTGCTTTGCTGTTAAATTACTCCAAGATGTTTACAGCTGTATATGATTTCTCCATGGCGAACGTGGCCACTGTTGCATGCTGCCGCATGCTCTTAAAAGTTTTGCTTCAGGGCCAAGACCTGAAGATATATTTTGCTTTACCCGCGCAAAAGAGATCCAGTGTGCAGTGATGCCCATGTAATCAGTAGCCTGACAACTGGTCAACATGTCTGTCATCAGGTGGATTGTGTGAACACTTTGCTGCAAAGCGTGTGCAACGAACTACAGCACACCGTGATGCAGAGCTGGAGCAGCAGCTCTGGCAAAAAAGGTCCTACTGTGGAGAGGTGTGGTGCAACGGCCAGGGCAGTTGACTTCGGAGCACAGGGCTCGCGGTCCGATCCCCAGCTGCGGCGGCAGCTCAGCTCATCACCACGTGACTCTGGGCAATAGCTCACTTAATTTCCACAACGGCCCCCAGCGCCTTGAGACCCGTAAGGGTGAGTAGTTCACGCTTTATAAATACAGATTTACGTTTTTTGTTTTTTACTCAGTACCTTCCATTTTGGGAAAATGGCTGCCACAAGATGTGAGGACCATACTCCTTCAGCAAAAGAAAAAGGGAGACATATAATCATCCACTACATCACTTTCCCCTAATATGGACAGTTTTAGTAAATGTTTTAAAAGTTTTCTACCTTCAAGCCCTAAACAATGCCATAAAAGGCATTGTTTAGTTTGAATCAGCATTAAGATATTTTCAAATACCAAAAACAAGAAACAAATCACATTAATGGTGCAAATTGGTGTGCGAATAGGTACATGTAGAGAATCACCTTCAAATAACTTCATGCAGCACCTTGTAAGCCTGCTAAAAACAGCAATGTGTAATAATATACCCTTTATATTGTCAAATGTCAGTACTACAAATGGTGTGCCTGTCAATGTTATAGCATGTTTGTAATAAATTGTAATAAATTAAATTAAAACATTAAAGTAGAATGTGTGCCTGTCACCGAAATTTTCAAAACTAGAATTGTGACAGGCTTCAACAGTAAGGTGTGCTGTCAGCAAATTCCTTACTAGCAAATACTTAAATACTTCTCCGTGCTCACACCAATCCTCAAGGTAAAAAAATATTGACAAGCTTCAATATTAAGGTGTGCCTGTCACTGTGTTTCTTACTTGCCAAAAGTCGCTCCGATATGCTTCAACACCACAGAAAATTAAAACAAGGCATAAGCCAGCATTTGAAGAGATGACAAATCAGGCGCTCAGTGACGTGCAGTGGACGACAGGCGTCTGAGCGTAAGTGCTCCCAAGATTTTGTCCGTACTGCGTGCCAAGGATTAAGAGCATGCGTAGAGCTACCCCCAAAAAATATAAATATAAAACTCTGAAAGCTCCATTACAGCATGCGAAGAAATGCACTTAAGGCGGTGCATGAGCATGTATTTAATAGCTTGCGCCGAAGAAGGCCCTGCGCAGCTTAAGACTTCCAGCCTGAGTTTCCATAAGAAAAGAAAATATCCTCAGCAAAGGAATCCTTGTCTTCTGAGAGGATATCCTTAAAATCCTCAATGATTCATCATGGGCCAGCAACAGTATTCAGGATAACCAAGATGCCTTGTACAGAAGCAGCATCCAGAACACAAAGATGCCGAGAGTACCATGTGGGGCCCTGCCATTCTGCTCATAGTTATCACATTATAAAAAAACGAATATTTCTATATATATATTACTTTTATATTTTTAAGAAACTATTAGGCCTTAACTCTCATTTTTAAATCATGTAAGCAGTTGATTGGCAGTATAGGCACAGAAATAACAAGAACATAAGGATAAAGATGCAGAGGCAAGTAAGTAGTACTCAAATTTAGGGGCCAATTACGATGTGGCCAGTAAAGGCTCTGACCGATGGTCAGAACCTTCAGGGCTGCATCGTAAAGGGCCGCTTGGTTTAATTTCCGACCACTTAGTTATGATCTAGGCGTTCGGAAAGTAAACCGGCCAGTCATTTCAGCTGGCTTCTGGGCTCCAGGAGCCCGCCAGCCAGTCGGAAGCCGGCCAATAATCTCAAGGGCGGGCCTTTCCACCCTTGAGATTAGGATGCACGGTTTTCAGCATGGTTTCCATGTCAGCCTGCCTGTCTAGCAGGCAACTTGAGGTGCCTGCCACGGGGTGCAGGGATGAACTGCACCTTCCATATCCCTATGGCAGTATGTATTAAAGCCAGTTTACAGCTGTAATGTATACTCCCATAGGAAAATACAGGAATGCGACCAAACAGTGTTCGGTCACATCGTAATGAGGTGGTCGGGACCTCTGACCATCAGTTGGTAGGTCCCAGGAACGAGTCGGTGTCAGGAAAAAGCAATTCCACCGGCATCGAAATCGGCCACTAAGTATTTATTTCTAAGCATCTAGAAGTATGAACAGGTCAGCAGGCTCACATAAACTGATACTCCTGTTCAATAGTATACATTGCAATAACATGCATGACAATGCTTTACATATTCCACATTCTATCATTCCAGAAGGATCAAGATCCTAACAATATGCAGGAGCATGTTACACGTAACACCTCTGTATGAGAGCAATAGGCACTGGAGTTCAAAGGCCTGGACTGAAAACCGGAAGGCGTGGGGCAGAAGCCATGCTGATCTGTGTTGACACAGCCGCACAATCCCTAGCTTGCTCTTCCTTATCTCTGTTGATGATTTGTGACTTTTGCACAACGTTTCACTTATGTCTGCACAAAATGCACAAAAGGAAAACTATCCTGTGCAGTATTATTGGGGTTAAGTGAGCCATTTTAAGTTGGGATTTGTGCAGACGACATTTAAGCCCAATTTTTCATTCCAGAGGAAATGAAACAGAGGACAGAAGATGATCTAAAGTGGCTGCAATCCGTGTCTAGCAGCGTACGAATTTTACAATTGTTCAGAATATCATAATTTACAAAGGAACGCAACGTTGGCAATTGTGGAATTTCATTAGCTTAAATTAGAAAGCTTATTGAATTAGTAAATACGTTTAAATGACTCACTTAAAACCTTGCCATGATAAAATGAGTAATGCATTCTCACTCTTTGCCAAAACACAATCGAGAGAGATGATAATATTTAATCTTTAGTCACTGGCAATAATTAATTCGCTTCAAAAGAAATTCTCTATTCTTTCTTCAAATGATTAGCTGTTTTCAACCAGCTACAAAAGGATTTTGATTTGGGAATGTATTACAAAATACATACGATTAACTTGTGAGGTAAGGATAGAAATGTCAGATGAACAGAAGTAATTGTAAGTGTCTACCTGGACATCCCTAAGGAAAGTGATACTGAATGCTGCTTCATTTTAAAATTGAACTCGTTGTCAATGTAGCAAAGTATGCCTAAACGTGCCAAAATCAAATTTCTTTTTTTTTTCTTTTTTTACTGCTGTTAGTAAGTCTGGGTCAGTAAACACCCAATCTGATTAGCTACTTAGGGTTAAATCAATGTTTGAAGGTCCTTGGCTAAGGGTAATGAATAATGGATGACAAATGCACGGCATTATCACTGAGAAGTAATTAGCTAACGTGGTATTTGAAAGTAAAATGCATACAGAATAAATGTCTGCTCAAATAAGAACGTTTGACTTTTGGATGGGTAACAGCCAAATCAAAAATAGGTATTTATTACCAGGTAACATTTACCTTCATTACAAAGGCAGTCAATCAATCAATATAACTTTATTCAGTCTGTATGGAAATAGACCATAAAAGTACATAGAAATATTGCATATACCCATATTCACACATAACATGTAAAAATGATCCTGCATAAAAACAGATAAAAAGATATATGAACATAAACAGCTTTAAAAGTCTTAAAGTACAAGTCGTAATCAAATTAGTTTTTAAAACACCATTTCACTCATACAGAGAATGGCTGAGATTTAAAAAGAATAATGGGGAAGGGGAGAGAACAAATTCCTCTTAACGGGTCCGTTATGCGCTCCTACTATCCCCTTAAACTAAGCCAAAACTTCTCAGCCAAACTTCATTTATGAATCCATAATTCTAGCGAATTAACCTAACATGGTTTTTCTAGCCCTAATGGCTACTTTCAAAAAGGCACAGACATTGAAAACAACTTCGGGTAAACTCAGAGGGGCATATTATCAACAAACAGCGATGATTAACACTAAGCGTATTTAGCGCGTTTTTTCTTATCGCCGGCCATCGCTGGATTTTATTGCCGAGATAGCGCGTTATCATTAATGCTTATCTCCAAGGCGATAATAAATCCAGCGATAGCGGGGAAATGCGGGAATATCGCATGAAATCCAGCGATAAAAACTCAGCTAAAGGTAAACCTTTGATAATACAACATGGTGCACTTAGCCTGACAGTCCACCTCCCATAGGTTAATATAGCTGAGTCAGGAATTTTGCAGACGTTAGATTCCAGCGTTAATGGGAGCTTTGCGCCATTTTAATTGTCACTACGCTGGTCCAGGGCATCGTTGTAAATATCGCGAAGCTGTGTTATCGATGTAATCCCATGAAGTTATGTGAGGAACGCCTAATTTGCATCTTATTAGCAATGCGATGCAAGGCTTTAGTAAAACGGTTGCTAGCACAAGGAAACACGCGCTAAAGCCTGTTAGTGGGTCCTTAATAATACTGCGATTAAATTATCGCCGCTTTTCGGCCGAAAAGGGCCGCTAAAGCGTTGATAATGGGCTGGCTAATATGCCCCAGAGATTTTACATAAAGGAGAGCTGGTCTACAGCTCGAAAACCTACTCTCCATAACAAAGGTGTTAAAAAATGCTTTCGTGCTAAGCTGTGCAAATTGCATACAAAAATAAAGTGCAATAGTGATTGTGCAGAATTATTTTTCTCTGTGGGTCCAGAAATTTTTTGAAGAATAAGGACCAATGAATTGACCCTGCTCTGAAGTCAAAGAGAAGTGACCGCTCCCATCTAGACAAGTCCAAAGACGAATATAAGGGGTTTTAAGGTTTGCACAATAGTCCTTAAATAATATATTCACCTCCTTCTTGTCATTTTTTGGGATACAACTGGGATCAGTAAACCAAGAGTATATACCGAGGGATCCAAAAGTGTCCCTTGTGTAACTCAGCTGCGGTATGGAATAGGCCTTATGCAACGTCAGGCATTCAGATATAATATCTTTACAAAGCTCAGCTGCTGGGTTCGACCAAAACTGACCGATAAAAAGTGGTGCCAGCTGAATCTTGTCTTCTATAAAACCCTGGTTCAACTCAAAGTGGGTAATGAGACTAGAAGTGGACTGCAGTAAGCTCAGCAATAAATGCAGTCATTAAGAGACAAACTAATATTTTGTGTAATTGTAACTTTTGATTGTTTCTGTTATATTGTAATTAATTAAAATATACTTCAACCAAATAGAGCGCAATAAAAAAAAAACAAGTCCAAAGAAAAAAATGAAACTGAAAAATCATGTATTATACTACTCAAAACTCAGAATGTGCATAAATAAGCCTATATTACAAAAGGAAGATCATCATTATTAATAATTATTTTGAGCTAATTTCAAAGAAAAATGTGTGCACACATTTATATTTAAGGTGTCTTACATTCAAATTTATCAGCAATTTAAATCAAGAAAGCAGTGTGTCTTTTTTGACTTTTTGAGACTGTAGGTCCCAATTACAAGTTTGGTTATTTACAGTTAAAGGTAGGCCAGTGCACCTAGATTTCTCAGCTGTGGAAACACCGTGGATTTTACCAGCCATAATATCAGGACAGTAAAATTATTGTGGGAAATGGCTGCGGTGCACACTGGTCCAGGTCCCTGGATGCTGCCCAGCTCTCTTCAAAGGAACAGCAGAGCACGTGATGTTCCCTCCTTCCAAGCAAAATCCTCACTCTCCCATCCTACTCACTCACACCTCCTACTCAAAACCATTCCCCTGCACACAGTTAATTTGTGCTCAGAGCAAGTGGTAAATGTGTGCATTATCCCCCATGGAGCAGTGAATTTTGTGAGGAATTCCATCTAAGTTTGGGTGCGTACAGTTGCTCTCCATTTTGTGTGCTTCACACTGTAATTGGAGGATGTATATGTAGACATTCTGACAGGAATATGGAGGCAACATAAAACATGTCTTAATATTTCAACTCCTAAAGCATAGAAAATAAAAAGTCCAGGTTCCACAAGGATGCTATCAAATGTTCCTTCCCAACTACTGCAGCCTAGGCCCTTGCATAATTTAGCATAATGTTGAAAACTGGACTGCCTGCATCTCATGCAAGTGATTGATTTCCTTACTCTTATGTCGACCACGTAACTTTGATTTGTGCAAGACCTGGTTTGTGCAGGAAAAAGTGTCTCTGAAACTCTGAAGCTGGAAGAGTCTGTCTTACATGCACTGCACTAGCAATATTTACAGAACAACCTACAAAAACTGAATAATAATACATGTCTCTGTGTATTGCTGAGAGTGTATTATTAGGAAACATAATTTAAGTGGATAGGCTATCCATAGCTCCACAGATAATACTGTGTATACACAAGTGTTAGCGGGTCAATGGGAACAGGCATGACTCTTTGTGGTTATAAGGAGGATTTATTCACACGATACAAGTGTCTCTCTTGATGTCAGTACAAATACACGGAATCAACAACACCAAGGGATCAGTCCTAGGCTCCCGCTGTCCTCTTCCCCTCTCACGAAGTCATCTGGGCATCCCTTGTGGCCTTCAGGGGTCCAGGTCTTGGTTCACAGCAGATGGTGACTAGAGTAATATGCAGAAAACAAAATGAAAGGCAGCGGGTGAGTCTCTAGGTCAGTGAAAAAATGAGGTGGGGTGGGGAAGTGAAGGAGCACCTCCAAATGTCGTCACCTCAAAAACGGGGCAGTGATAGTGTGGGGAGGGGGTAGTGACTAGTGCAGGACTCAGGCGAGAGTGCGTTTCCCCTAGGCGTCCGGTCTCTCCCGCCTCCCCACCCAGCCCAGGAACCGCTTGCGTACCTGGGTTAGCCCCGCTCCTCCAGGAACGTGGCTGGGCGAAGCACGGTCCTGGCAGCTCCTTGGCTCTCCTGACGCCTTCGGCCTCCCGACATCTTCTCCACCAGCTGGTATTCGCGCTCCTCCTCGTTCTCCCGTTCCTCCAGGCTCGATTCGGATTCCACTCTCCTCGCTTCCTCATTCCTCGCTCTCCTCTCTTCCTCCGGTGTAGAGACACACCCTCTTCCGGGATTTGCTAGCTCTTGTTGGAACGAAGCCTGCCACGTCACGGTTGGGGGCATAGTCGGATACCACTTCATCCCAGTTAAAGGTACAGTACTCAGGGGTAGCGGGACTCTCGCTATCGTCATGTGAAGCTGCTAGCCAGTCATCCTGCTGTGTAGAAAAGAGAAGTGTCTTATCAGGTTGCGCCTCCCACCAGTCCACCGTTCTGGGTAATACCTCCCCAGGCATTCCGACCCCATGACACACCTCCTCCCCTGGATGCTCACGTTTGGGGAGAGGGAAGACTCTAGAGAGGAAATCTGCACTGCTATTCTCTGTACCCTTACAGTGCTTCACAGCAAACTTAAAAGGTTGGAGAGAAAGGAACCACCGGAGGATGCGGGGGTTCTGAGCGTGATTACGGCTCATCCACTGGAGGGGCGCATGGTCGGTGTACAGGGTGAATGGGTGACCCTCCAGGTAATAGCATAGTTTATCTATGGCCCACTTAACCGCTAGACATTCCCTCTCTATGTTAGGGTACTTTCTCTCCCTGGGGAATAGTTTTCTGCTGATGTATACGATAGGGTGATCTGCTACATCTGCAGAGAGTTGGGACAGTACGGCCCCTATCCCATGATCGGAGGTGTAAGTGTGCAGGACAAAGGGCTTTGAGAAGTAAGGGGAGATCAAGACAGGAGAGGTGGTTATGGCTCTTTTAAGGGCGTGGAAAGCTTCCAACATCGGGACTGTGGGGTGTAATAGGACTTGGGTCTTTACGTCCCTACGATGGGTGTCTGTCAGAAGGGCTGCTTTTTGAGAGAAGTGGGGTATAAACCGACTATAGTACCCTATTACTCCCAGGAAGGCCCTCATTTCTCTTTTGGTGGAGGGAAACGGTGTCTCACAAATGGCCCTAACCTTTTCTGTTTGGGGTGCAATAACGCCGTGTCCCAAGATGTACCCCAGATACTTCACACTTCGGTATCCTGCTCGAGATTTCTTGGCATTTACATGCAACCCCGCTTCTTGTAGGGCCTGGAGGATTGTCTGTAGGTTTTGGAGATGGGTTTTCCAGTAAGGGCTAAAGACAACAATATCATCCAGGTAGGCCGACGAGAAGCTGTTAAAGTCCTGCAAAACCGTGTTCATTAGCCTCTGGAAATTCGCTGGTGCTCCGTGCAGTCCAAATGTGAGCACCGTGAATTCATAGAGCCCGTCCGGGGTTGAGAAGGCTGTTTTCTTTTGGTCTTCCTTGCGTAACGGCACTTGCCAGTATCCTTTGGTTAGGTTGAGTGTGGTGATATAACTGGCGTCCCCCAGTTTCTCAATCAATTCGTCGATGCGTGGGATGGGATAGGCATCAAAAGACAAAATTTCGTTGAAGCTCCTGAAATCCATGCAAAAATGAGTGCTTCCATCGGGTTTGGGCACCATCACGATTTGTGAGGACCATTCACTCCTCGAGGGTTGGATGACTCCTAGTCATAGCATGTCTTGCACTTCCTTCTGTATGGTGATCCATCTGGCTGCAGGGATCCAATAGGGACGTTGTTTGATTATCCGGCCAGTCGGGTTGTCAATCCGGTGTTCTGTCAGGTGGGTCTTCCCTGGTTTGACGGAAAATATAGCTGCGAACGGGGCGAGCCCCGTTCTAAGGGAAGCTGTCTCTTCGGAGCTAAGTTCGTCGTTTATCACTAGTTGTTCCAAGGTGTGGTGGTCTTCTGCCCTAGTTGGTAATGAAAGATGGGTCGCGTTGGGCAAAGGCCCAATCCAGTTTTTTTAGCATATTTATATGGAAGGTCTGGCTTCGGCTGGGGGATAGCTGGAGCCTGTAGGTGGTATTTCCTATCACTTTGGTTACTTTGTAGGGTCCCTTCCACTCCGACAAAAAATTCTTGGTAGATGATGTTAACAACACCAAAGCCCAATCACCAAGACACAATTTGCTCCATCTCTTTCCTTTGTCATATACTGCTTTTTGTCATTTTTGTTTCTCCTCTAAGTGGGAATATGCCAGGTCCCGGAGTTGTCCTATTTTGGCTCTCAACTGTTGGGTGTATTCCAACATGTCTCTGGTTTCCACATTCTCGTCTTTCTCCCAGGCATCCATAGTCATTTCAAGTAGGGTCCGTGGCTGTCGACCATAAAGCAGCTCGAAGGGTGAGCACCCCATAGAACTCTGTACCTGTCCTCTAATGACATAAAGGGCTAAAGGTAGTAGCTGGTCCCATGCCTTACCATTCACACTCAACATTTTCCTCAAAGTGGTCTTCAAAGTGCCGTTATACCGTTCAACGCACCCGTCGGTTTGGGGGTGGTATACTGACGTCTTGATGTGTCGCAGGTCCAGGGTCTGGCAGACCTCTCTCATCATACGCGAGACAAATGGTGTTCCTTGGTCTGTCAGGATTTCTTTGGGGAAACCCACCCGTGAAAATAGTTCCAAGAATTTTTCTGAGATGACGCGGCTTGTGAGAGCCCGTATGGGAAAGGCCTCGGGATAATGGGTGGCATAATCCACTATTACCAGGGTGTACATATTCCCTCTTTTTGTGTGAGGAAGGGGTCCGATTAAGTCCATTCCTACCCTCTCCAAGGGGGTACCGATGATGGGCATAGGTTGTAAGGGCACCGCCGGAGGTCTATGGGTATTCCTTTTTAGGCATATTTTGCAGGACTGACAATACTCTTTAAAAAGTGCCTCAGTAGGTTCTGAGTCATTTTCTCTGCCCTAATGTGCCCTGCTGTGAGGTGGGAATGTGAAAAAACAACAGCTGGTCCCTAAAAGATAGTGGAACTATCAGCTGATGGGAGTCAGTGGGGGAGCCCTGTTTGTATAGGAGGCCATCCTGTATAAGGAATCTTGGATATGTCGGTATACCCCTGTCCTGTGACGCGTGTGCCTGTTCCCAGGCATTGAACAATGTTGCGTTGTTGGCCTGGGCGAATTTGAAGCTCCTGTCATGTAACCATGGTTTTGGGGTGGTCAAGGCTGATAAACGATTATCTGGGATTTCCCCTGTACCACTCTTCACGTCTTGTTCCTTCATTACTCTCCGGAACAGTTCAAGGAACTTGGGGTTATCTGTTCCTATTATGACTTCCTCTGGGAGGCTTTCCAGGACCCCTACCTTAACGCTACATGTCACCCCGCTACTAGGTGTCAGGTCTATTGTTGCCAGGGGATTTGGCTTGACGTCCCCATGCACACACCTGATATGTACAGTGGTGTCTGGTATAATCTGACTAGGGTGTATAAGGCATCGTTGAATCACTGATTGTCTGCACCCTGAATCTAACAGGGCTTTTACTTGTCTCCCATTCACCCTGGCACGCCCCATCTCCGCAGTGTACATGATGGACTTGGGTATATACCCCACCTCCATTGGTTCTTCCATCTGTCTCTTCCTAGGGCAGAGGCGGGCTATGTGGCCCCAATCACCGCAATCATAGCATTGTGGCCCCTTGAAACCTGGTACGTCTGGTCTTGGAGGTTTAGGCCTCACAACATCTGGGGTGGTTTTAGGCCTTTTGTCGTATGGCAGGGCGGGTCGTCTATTTGTTTTCTCCGTTTCCCAGGGTAGCGGTTTAGGCTGTGCGCGGGAATACGTGGTGGCCAAGTCTATGGCCTGTTCTATAGTGAGGTGAGTATGCTGCCTCAAACACTTCTGTGTGCTAAAGGGGAGGGCTTCCTGATATTGTTCTAAGTAGATCTTTTCCATGATCTCCTCCTTGGTACTAACGGCAGGGGTTAGCCACTTGTCGGCTGCCATTTTTAATTGGAAACACAAGGTTTGGGGTTTTCCCCCGGAGCCCCAATCTCTCTCCTAAAACGCACCCTGTAGGCCTCAGCATCGAGACCCAAATGATCCAAGATTATGTTCTTGATGTCTATGTATGGTGTATCCCCTCTGGCGTTTGCGACTTGGTAGGCGGCTTGTGCCTCCCCAGTCAACAGGGGTGCCAAAAAGAACTGCCCTTAATCCACAGGCCAGCCACACGCCCTTGCCGCCTTCTCAAAGTTCAAAAGGAAGGCATCGGGATCCTCACCAGCCACATACTTCTGTAGGGAGATACCCGATGGGGAATGTGTGGTAACTCGAGTGGGGACTGACGGAAGATTCTCTGTTACCATTTTCTGAAGTCCCTCCATTTGGGCCGCGGTGGTGTCTTTAAAGATGTCCTGGTCAGCCTGAGCTGACATCATCTGGCGTTCTACGGAGCATTCTAGTTTTTCTTGCCCCTTTACAAGGTGCTGTATTAGGCTCTCCATCTTGGTTTGCAGATGGTAGTCCTATGCCCGCATTCTCCACCAGTGTTAGCGGGTCAATGGGAACAGGCACGGCTCTTTGTGGTTATAAGGAGGATTTATTCACACGATACAAGTGTCTCTCTTGATGTCAGTACAAATACACGGAATCAACAACACCAAGGGATCAGTCCTAGGCTCCCGATGTCCTCTTCCCCTCTCATGAAGTGAGCCTTCAGGGGTCCCGGTCTTGGTTCACAACAGATAGTGACTCGAGTTATATGCAGAAAACAAAAGGAAAGGCAGCGGGTGAGTCTCTAGGTCAGTGAAAAAACAAGGTGGGGTGGGGTAGTGAAGGAGCACCTCCAAACGAGAGACGTCACCTCAAAAACGGGGTAGTGATAGTGCAGGGAGGGGGTTGTGACTAGTGCAGGACTCAGGCGAGAGTGCATTTCCCCTAGGCGTCCGGTCTCTCCCGCCTCCCCACCCAGCCCAGGAACCGCTTGAGTACTTGGGTTAGCCATGCTCCTACGGGAACGTGGCTGGGTGAAGCACGGTCCTGGCCGCTCCTCGGCTCTCCTGACGCCTTCGGCCTCCCGACGTCTTCTCCACCAGCTGGCATTCATGCTCCTCCTCGCTCTCCCATTCCTCCAGACTCGATTTGGCTTCCACTCTCCTCGCTTCCTCGATCCTCGCTCTCTTCTCTTCCTCCGGTGTAGAGACACACCCTCTTCCGGGGTTCGCTGTCTCTTGTTGGAAAAAAGCCTGCCACGTCACGGTTGGGGGCGTAGTCGGATACCACTTCATCCCAGTTAAAGGTGCAGTACTCAGGGGTAGCGGGACTCTCGCTATCGTCATGTGACGCTGCAAGCCAGTCATCCTGCTGTGTAGAAAAGAGAAGAGTTTTATCAGGTTGAGCCTCCCACCAGTCCACCGTTCTGGGTAATACCTCCCCGGGCATTCCGACCCTGTGACAACAAGCAACATCATATTCCTGTCCCTCAAACTCCTCCTTTTTGTTAATTAACTTCTTGGGCATTTTTGGATTTGGGTACTAGAGAAAAAACATCATACATACTTTGCCTGCCATTACATTATATTGAAACATCAAGAGAGTGAGATAATTATTTTTGACGGGCTGATGGTGTAAGAAGGCATGGTGATCTAACAATTAATTTTGTAAATCTTTTTGTTAGTTTCATAACCAACAGGTAAACTTTGAACAAGAGTCTGCAGTCTCCATAAACCCCCAACCCTCCCCAGGTTCAAAGTACTAAAATAACTCCAAACATCATGTACACTTTGTACCTCCGCCCATATCAATGGTTTCCTACCCCTTTATGCACACCCTGATGTATCTCCTCACCTGCCCCCACCACTCATTCTGGAGCCCAAGAGGTCAATGCTACAAGGCTTCCCCCGGTCCCAGCTCTGGACCCAACCATCCAACTCCTATCTGTCAGATTCATGCATAAATTTCTTTTACGGACTTCACATCTTCTGGTTTTACGGGTGGGGGGCACAACGTGACTGATAGACCAGTTTTTTCTGCTACATACACCAAGTTTGATCTCCAGGCCTTGAGTGTTGGAGGTGATCCAGCACGAAAAAGGGGGTGAACTTTTTTACAGATCCTCGCTGCGTCATAGACCCGTCATCACACTAACTCATTCACACACGCATTCATTGGTGGGGCCCATAACACCAACACTCATACGTTTCTCTCACGAGTCTGCACACAGGAGGAGCGATGCGCTGGACATGTGGGGGTTCTTTATTACCTATAGGGAAGGAAAAATTTATATTACAGAATATACATATTTACATCACCACCTATAGGATCCTAACATTAACATCAAGGCACTCCATCACTTGGTGGACGGACCAATTAGTTGGACTGGTTGATGGTGATTTAGAACCAGCTAAAACACATTTAAAGCTTCAGAATCCTTCAGTAACCTAATGGAAAAACCACAAACTCATAATTTCAGTCAATCAAATTTTAATTTTTAGTCAATCAACACAAATCGCATGACATTTTATATTTACCCATTCTTGCTATAGGGGTCTTTTCTAATTGGCTCTGCATAAATCAAATTCTCTGCTCAATTGTCCCAATAGAAAGCAGGCCAAGACTCAAAAGTCCGGGAAAGTTCTTTGCTCAGCACGTCACAGTCCCAAAGATCTCAAAAGGACCAGGAATTGTGCAAGCATGTAGCTCTTCGGTCATCGTCTGTGGGTCGGTAGGGGTGTGCGGTGCGGTCACTCCTCCCTCTTCTACTACCCTTTTTATAATAAAATTCTGGGTAACATGAAACATTTCTTTGGCAATTCTAATTTTTGATTGGTCCATTTGAAGAAGTTTTAATATCGTCCGGCTTTCCCAGAGACTTTGGTTTTCATAGAAGTGCTGGGTCACTTCCTCGATTCAGGTCATAACCATGCAACATTGTAGTTTCCTGGTTGTGGAAGCTTATTGTTTCTTGCATTGATTTTCATTAACTGAAGTTTGGCAGTCCTCCATGTTCCTATCCTTGACCAGGAACACTATGCTCTGAATTGAGGATGCCTGGAGATCTACGGAGCCATCCGAGTCTGCGCAGTAGACATCGCGCTCAAGAGACGGTGGCCACTTCTGAACTCCATTTTGAATGTCATGGCTTGGTAGGCCCAAATGCCAACTTAAGCAAAACAAACACAAAAGAGTAATTAATATGCGGAAATGAAGATTCTAATGTTAAACCCTCACTAATCCCTTTATGTATTAGTATTTTCCTAGCTTATGGCGACATTTAAAGCAATACTACTCACTTTTCGGTCCTTACAGGAATGCAAAACATCACAAAAGCAACATAAATCATGCAATTTTCTATTACCATATTTGCTATTATTAATATGCTTACCATATTAGTCATTAAGTTATTCTGCCATGAAAATAGCAATGAGTCCCGCTTGTAATTTGTGTTTACCAAAAACGCAAATCATTGGTTAGTATAACACACTAGTCAGTTAATTCAAATTATAATATAAATCGATTAAGTAATTAGTATTTTCATGCAAAAAAGAGAAGGTATACAACATTTTGCTTTACCTGCTCCATCAGAGGCACCACCATTCCCCAAGTGTGGACCATCTCCCATTTAGAGACTGCCAGGGCTGCATTACAAAACAGTCATGCATTATTGTTTAGCGATTGCTCTCCCCATATTCCCAGCACTACCAAAGTTGGAGAAAGGCTCAGCGTGAAGCCCATTCCTCTCTATAGTGTTTTGCCGATTGCATCCCAGCATCCCTGCAGACATGCCTCGTTGTCTGCAATGTCTGAGACACCTATCATTGTCTAATTTGCCCATTGCCACCAGTTGTGTTCTGGTGTAGTATGCCTTGTGAAATATCTTTAATTGGATCAGCCTAAAGCCCGCCTTGATAGCCACTTCTCTTGGGTAACTACATGGTTCTGCCAACGCGCCATCCTCAAGTTTCCACAGGTTTTGCTCCCAGCTGTCTCTGAGTGCTGAGTGGGGGTTTAATATTGTTAAGTAGCGAGGCATGGATCTGTGACACAGAGTGCTTATGTAGTAGGGTCCCCAGAACTTTAATTTATAATGTGTTTCTTCCCCAAGTTCTTTCAGGTTGCTGATATGGGTCCTCAGTATATGCCTCATTTGCATGAAAAGGATGATATGGCTACCTTCTAATTCATATTGCACTTGAAGTTACTGGAACAGTATCATTTCCCCATCCTTCTATATGTTCCCTGTTTTGGAGATATGCAACTGTTCACACTTCCTGTATCCACTAATGTGCCAAAGGTCTTTCAATACATTAGTCTCCCAGAGGGGTGTTCACATTGTCAGTTTCCCTCCTCACAACATGTTAACTGTTGCCTTTTTCCATAGTCTCACCGCAGTCGCCATCGGGTATGGCAGCGCCCCCACACGGTCACCCATATACAAGCATAGTAGGTATCCAATCAGGCCCACTGCTCTCCTGTCTACTATTAAAGTTGGGTCCTGTTGGCTTACATACACCCTTGTCATTAGCCTCAATTAGCTGAGATAACAAATAGTACAGTTTTAGATTCAGTAGAGCAAATCCCTGATCATGGGTTACCAATTATTTGTTTTCATCCCTTTGGATTACTTCAGTTTTTGCCTGCAAGACCTAGGTATCAAGATGTTAGAAACAGGGTTTCTGATGGCAGAGGAATGTACCCTGTCCAAGTGGAAACCACAATCCTAGTCAGGGTAGGTCACAACGCCTCCTAAATTGCCCTGTGGTGAATCTTTCGTAGCTTGGCACAGAGTAGTCAGGCTTAACTTAAGAGGCAATTTGTAAAGTATTTTTGCAACATTTCATACAATAACACAGCGAAAGCACCACAAAAAGACTCCATGCCAGGTTAGAAAAATTAACTATGATCTTATAAATAAAACAAGACGAAAATGACAAAAGTCCATCCAGCGGAAGTCGAGGCATGAATTTTTAAAGATTAAAGGCAAAATATAGCGCTAAGAAGCAAGTAACGCCTAAAGATTTAATTGGTTGCAATGGACTGGGACAACGTCAAGAGTCAGGCCGACTGTGATGGAGCGTAGATGGATACAGAACCCACACTGGCCCCAGAACAAAAGTACCTTGATCCTGATTGCAACAGCAAGATGTGTCAGTGATCCTCATGCAGGTGAGGTGTTGCGCCGAATTTCTCCACGCAACTACAGTGATGCATCACTTTCATGAGTGAAGCAGTGGTTCCAAAGCGCGTTGGTTCTGAATGAGATGTGCAGGTGCCTAGTGCGATGTGCTGGTCCAGTTCCCACAACAGTGGTGATGCGTTGATTTTGCTCTCGCAGCAGAACACACTTCGATTCTACTGGAGCAAACCCCTAGGTCCACTTCCAATAGCCCAGGACTGGGGTGGCACCACTTGGCAAGACAAACTCACATGGAGATGAGCCCAAGGGTTGGAACAGGAGGGTTCTAAGTGTTTTGTGTCCCTGAGATTTAGGCAACAGGAGGCAAGGCCTTGGAGCCACTCTGGGTTCATTGATGCAGGTCTAGTCCTTCACACCCAGGCAGAGAGAGAGCAGCAGACAGCAGGGCAACACAGCAAGGCAAGAATTCAGCAAACAGCAGTTACAGCAGTGTGGCAGTCCTTGAGCAGCACAGCAGAGCCTCTTCTTCCTGAGAGGGTGGTCACAGGTACTAAAGTGTACTGATTTGGTAAAATGCCAGAGGTCTGGTACTTAATACCAGTGGTGCCTTTGAAGTGGGGAGACTTCAAAGAAAGCTTTGAGGTTCAAAGAGGCTCTCCCTTCCTGCCCTGGCTCCAGACGCACTACAGGGGGGTAATCAATGCTTTGTGTGGGGACAGGACACATCCCTTTCAGGTGTGTCAGCTCCTCC
This sequence comes from Triturus cristatus, assembly GCF_964204655.1. Classification (NCBI taxonomy): domain Eukaryota; kingdom Metazoa; phylum Chordata; class Amphibia; order Caudata; family Salamandridae; genus Triturus; species Triturus cristatus. The sequence continues at coordinate 434,630,571 of NC_140588.1, forward strand.
CTCCCATCCTGCTCAGGATGGCCCATATGCATGCAGGTGATCATTCAGGTACCCCTACCATTACTTTGTGTGTGAATGTCTAGAGGGAATGCAGGAAGCCAGCTGTCACCAACCCCAAGCTAATGTAAGTAAAAGTAGACTTTTTTAAAAATGGCATTTGCTAAACTAGAATTTAAAATCCAATTTCACCATAAGTTGTGATTTTAAATTGTGAGTTCAGTGACACTAAATGTGAAAATTATATCTCTTCATAATTGGGAGGTATACTTAAAAGATATAAGAAAGTAATCAGAATGTAAACCTATGGGAGAGCTATGCCTTGCAGTAGTAAAAAGGGAGGTTTTCACTACAAAGACAATGAAAGTTTAAAAGTACATGGTCTGCCTTTTAAAAACACTGTCCCATGCCTTTTGGGTTATACAGGGCTTACTTTAGGGGTGACGTATATGTGTAAAAAGGGAAGGTTTAGGCCTGGCAAGAGAGTTGACTTGCCAGGTCGACATGGCAGTGTGAAACTGCATGCACAGGCACTGCAGTGGCAGGACCGAGACATGGTTAAGGGGCTACTTATGTGTGTGGCACAATCAGTGCTGCAAGCCAACTAGTAGCATTTAATTTACAGACCCTGGGCACATGTAGTGCACTTTACTAGGGACTTATAAGTAATTGGGGATGACCCAACATTGCCATCTTTTAGGGGAGAGAGCACAAGCACTTTAGCATTGGTTAGCTGTGGTAAAGTGTGCTGAGTCCTAAAGCCTGCAAAAACAAGATCAGAAAAATGGAGGGCGGCAGGAAAAACTTTGTACTATACTGGGATGTGGAGAAATGGGGATATTATTTTCTCACTTTCCTTCTTTTTGGTTCATATTTAATGCTATAATCTAGAGAGTGTTTAATGTCTAATTTGATGTATGCCTCAGCAAGGTTTCCAGTTTTAATCAGAGGCTCACTGCTTCTCTCCTGGGTGTGCTCGAAATGTATGAAGGGTTCTCAATGTTGTGTCATGTTTAGTGGATTTTGCACAGTCCTTGCCCTGCTTGTTTTTTGTCATGGAGGATAGGGACTACAGGGCATGCTTTATTATTCTTATTCGCCATGTGCCAATGTGCCATTTTGTCTACACCCTGTCTGTGCATGACATTAATGTTATGTTTTACAAAAATGTTTTTTCGAATTTTCAATCGGCAAGTACTTCTCTTGAGGGGCCCAGAGGTTTATTGGGCCTATTCAAACTATATTTGTTTCATATTGTCTTCATGTGGTACCTTATTAGTGTAGGTGTCACTTATATTATTTTTACAGAATGCTATTCTTTTTCTCTGTGTCTTGTTGCTCTCCTCCGTGCCTTAGGGCCCTTAAACTTCATTAATTCTCTTCCAAATGTTCTCATAATTTCTTCATATTGCCCAGGTGAGTGTGTGTGGGGGGAGTGCTTTGTGTAGTGTGTGGGCCACATATCTTATTTGTCCAGAAAGTTATTGGTTTTTGACTGTACGCCCATAGATCTGCTGGGGTTTCATAGGCCCTGTCTTGCCTCTAAATATTAAAGCATACTTTTCTCATCATATCTTAAAATATTTTCTTTCTTTTTATATTATAACTTTGTATTTGGAAAACATTGGAAACTGTATTTCAAAAACATTCTTGTATTATTCATTAATAAGTTTACTGGAGTATTTTTAACAGTGAATCCTGTCTTTGGTTTATATTTGTTACTGACCTAATCTTTTTTCATGTATGGGCAGAATTAATTTGCTGGTTTGCTGTGTTGAAATGTACCTCTTTTCAGGCTGTAACTTTGAATAACCTGCATTTACTTAACAGGACTTATGAACTCTTCTATTGTGAGTAGCCTACCACCGCAAAATTAAATGATCTTTTATTACCTGTGCTTTATTCACAGGTCAATGTCTATTCTTTCCTTTGGTCTGTTTACTGTGGAAAGGCCTTAAGCCTTCCTGTTGCTCACAGCCTGTGTTAAGTATAGCTCTCTCTGCTCACGGTTGACCTAGTGGCTTTCTTGCCACCTCCACCACCTATCACTTGTCTGACCTATATGATCTCTTGAACAGGGCAATTAGGAAAAGAGCAGATAACAATGTAATCTTTATGTCTCAATTCATTTACTGTTTGTGCCTCTTGGTTGGCCAGTAGGTCCTTCTACACAATTAACTCTGCCTGAGCACATACGTCGTCTAGTTTCATTTCCTCCATCGTCACTCTCTTCTCATCTCCCCAAATCAAAATTCATTACTTCCATAGAATTACCTGTTGCACAGAGTCACTTCCGTCTCATTATCAAAATACATTTATTCGACTCACACCATCTTCACACATGGCTGAACTCCATCTAGTACCTAAACAATGTTTTTGACAGTAGTCTCTAACTTGCCATCTAGAATCTCTCAATTGAATCCACGGTGTAATAAATCAAGTTAGAACTAGCTAATGGGTAGTGGGAGCTCATAGGAGAGTAAAATGCGCATACCACCAGATCTTCAATGCCCTCAGCTGATGGCTGAGGTAGTGGTGGTCACATTTTGGGATGCATGTGAGACACACCCCAGTTGTTCTGAGGTAATTGTGACACTCATTCTGGGCTTGATGTGTTCCCAGTATTTTGACAGCTCTCTATTAGAAACTGAAGGGTAGAATTATGCAAATCGTATTGTGTCAACTCTTATTGGTAGCTAACTGCCACATCTAGGCTGCCAACTGAAGACTAAGGCTTTCTACTCCAATTTACAAAGTGTTAGACTAGGCCAACCTCCCATCCCTTTTTTAAAACTAACAAACAAATGGATTATTATTTTTTTATAGTATGATCAGGATATGCTATGCATGGTAATCTAGTAAAAGCAAATGTGAAACTCTTACACTTCCCCCTACTTCCTCTTTTCTAGTTAACTGCAGGCACATGTTTCCCATAATTCAAACACACCCCAGTACTAAACAAATGGCACCAAACATACCACTCTTCATCATGACTAAAAGACTATCATGCACAATAAACTGACAACCTTATCCATCTGCACCAAAAGTTATTTTAGTCACTGCAGAAACAGAAAGACGAAAGGTGTACATAAGGACCGGTATCGGTTGGTGGCGGCGGCTGTCGCAGAGGGAGCTCTCCGGCAATCGACAGTGGTAGAGGCTTTTCCCATATTTGCAGGGGCTACCCCTGCCGTGTTGGGGGAAAAAAAGAAAATAACAAAAGAGAAAGAAAAGCTGGCTGCCTCTGTGGGTGCTATTGTAAGTGGAGGAGTTCCTGGGTTGGAAGCACGGTTGTCGGTATTTCTTGGACCGCACCAGGGGCCACAGGCGTATTCGGACCTTGCCTCGGTCCTTCAGAAAGAAGCACACTCGCCAGACTCCTCAGCCCCAAAAGGTACAAAAGAAACAACAGAGAAAGAAACCGTAGATGTGGCAGAGCTAGTTGTTTTATTACAATCAGAGTCAGAGCAAAATCACGCGCCCCCAGACATTACAGATATTACAGATACTACAGGGGTCATACCTATAGAAAAAGGATTAAATGTCAGTGATCCATCAGAGGGGGATCAAGATAAGAACTGTGAACATCATCGTTCCCCACTTACTGCCAGCATTCCTGATAGCGATTCTAGCCGTATGCCGCAGCTCTCAGCACTGATAACACATGGCTCCCCCGAGGCAGATAAATTTTTCTCACTTAATGACAATTCCGACTCTCCAGTTTTTACTGATCTCAGTATTTCAGATGATACGGATTCAGGAGAATCCTCTACTGCGCAAAAAGCTCTTTATAGTAAGCTTAATACACAGAGGCGTAATAAGATCTAAAACTAGTCCAGTCAAAACTAACTCTGTCACAGCACGGAATCTGGAGTGGGACTATTCTGCCACAAGTCTGGTACAAGAGAATAGCGGACAGGCAGCAGCAGGAGGATTAATTACACTACCCGGTGATGCTACTTCTCATTCACTGGACTTGGTATATCAAACTTTAAAACAAATGCAGAGCGAGGTCAGATCTGAAAGCAGGAAATCACTTCAAGCAACAAAGAAGCTTCAGGCTTCCATACGTAAAAAAAATAAACTTTGTACTGAAATGGCCGAAAGGGTTACCCAAGTGGAGGACAGAACGATGGCTCTGGATGAGGCAGTAGATAAATTACATGAGTCTAAAGCACAACAGGAAAAGCAGGCAATGGATGTCTGTTGGGAACTTGAGGATTTTGATAATCGTCAAAGGAGGAATAACGTTCGCTTGCTTGGGATTGCGGAAAATGCAGAGGGGGGAAACATGTTGTCCTGTATCGTATTCTTGTTGAAATGCTCCTTTCCGGAACTCGCACACTAGAATTGGAATATGGAGGTTCAACGGGCTCATTGTTTCCTAATGGCACAGAAAAAGAGGAATTACCCAGATAGACAAGAAGACTGTCCCAGGGCAATTCTGATTTTTATCGGGAACTTCCTGCTTCGTCAGGCCATAATAATTGATTTCTGTTTTCAAGGGTTAGGCTGCGAAGCCTACCTACTTTTCCCCGCCCGCCTTAAGGTTATAGCCAAAGGTCGGGTTCATATTTTTCACTCGGAAATCAAAGCTCAAGAATTTATTTTAAAGTTAAAAGGGGCTTAACTGGGATGGGCTTTCAGATATCAATCTTTGGCCTAGTCTGATGCCGCCTGTGGTTGGTCGCTGGACGAATCTTAAATGTTGGGGGAAGCGGTTCAGGTGGGGTAACGGTTGATTAACTGTCTTTTACTTGTTATGTATTTGCCGTATACCGATTTTTCGCTTTATACTATGAGGGGGGTGTTACAGGGGTTTTGTTTTTTGGCTATGGTGATATATATTAGCACGGGGGAGGGGAGTACACAGCAGCTTGAGTAGCGTGTTCAGCCGTCACACATAGGTCATGGTTGACCTATTTGCCCATACGGGATGTCAGGGGGGAGGGGGCGAAGGGAGATTTAGTTCTGGGGAGGGTTTGGGGCTGGGGTGGGTTATGGGTACAGCTCAACATTGTCTTTCTGATAAGAATATTTGGTATTACAGGATGTAGAAAATATATCGGAAATTGCTATATTGTACAAAAAAGGAGTTTAGGGTGGTGTTATGCATGGGGAAATACTGGAAAGTTTATCGCTAAGGAAAATTATTTAAAATTATTTTATGAATTCCAGTCATCTTAGAATCGTTACCATAAATATTTGTGGGCTTAATGACCATACTAAGCGACAAAGGGCGTCTGTTATTTTGAAATCTATGAGGATGGATATCTTATGCGTCCAACTGACTCATGTAGAGGGTAGCAGAGAAGGGATCCTAGAACAACTTGGATTTTGTTTGCTGGGGGCTACTAAACAAGGGACTAAGACAAGAGGGGTCGCTATTCTTTCTCGTAGGAAGGATATAATGGTCAAAAAGAAGATTTCAGATAGGTGGGGAAGATGGGTGGTAGTACATTGTGTATTTGCTGGGGAGCATTTTACTCTTTGTTCCTTGTATGGCTCCACTGCTGATGACTCAGAGGCCCTGGAGCACTTAGATGATGAGTTAGCGAATTGGCCCACCCCACTGGTATTGTGTGGTGATTTTAATATCAACAGGCTTGGCGGGTTGTGGAGTAATACTGGTGATCTATATGTTGGTCGTAAAAAGAAGGTTTTTAAGGCCTTAACAAATATAGTAAGAAATCACAGACTTGTAGATGTATGGCAACAGCTAAATGCCCAGGACCCTGGTAGCACTTTCTTCTCTGCTCCACACCAGTCGGTTTATAGACTTGACTATTTTTTAGTGGCACAATCTTTGGTGTATCGGGCTAAAATAGAGAAGTACCCTAGGATACTATCTGATCATAATCCTCTTGTCCTCACTTTAATATTTACAAAAGGTGGGCGGGCTGAAAGGACTTGGACTTTTGAAAGAGGGTTATTATTAGATCCATGTTATATCTCCCATATGAAAGGCTGGATAAAGACCTATTGGGATATAAATAGATATAGCGCTAGCGCTGGGGTCGTATGGGATGCTTTTAAAGCTCGTCTACGAGGGGAGACAATTAGTTTTAGTGTGTCCCGACAGGCGAAGGAGGCGCACAGGGTGGAAGCACTATATAAAAATCTAGCTAGTATTGAGAAGGAGTTGGTTGTAGCCTTAAACTCAGGTTCAGCAACGGAAGATGTCCTGCTCAGGCTTGCCTGGGCTAAGGCTGGAATTGGGGATCTTGCTGCCGAAAAAGCTGCCAAGCTTTTTTTAGCTAAAAGGGAACATTGCCATGAATTTAACGAACGGGTTGGCCACATGCTGGCAGTTAGACTCAGACAAAAATGGGCAACGAGCGAGATAAATGTGATCAGAGATGTACATGGTAAGATAGTAACAGACCCCTGCGAGATTCAGGAAGTATTTCGACTTTTTTACCAACGGCTAAATGATGCCGGCCCCCCGGGACAGATGAAGCTAATCCATGACTATCTCAATAGAGTACCATTGCAAGGCATTGAGCACGAGGATAGTATGAAACTCAAAGTTATTTTGAGCCAAGAGGAGATTTATTGTGCGTTGAAAAACCTTCCTTCTGGTAAGGCGGCGGGACCTGACCAGATTCCTTTGGAATTGTATAAACCATTATTGGAAGAAATTGGACCATATCTGGTCGAAATAATAAAACTTGCACAATTGGGGAGCTCAGTCCCCGATTCTTGGTCAGGTGCAGATATTATAGTAATTCTAAAAAAGAGTAAACCATCCCAGGACCCAGGCTCGTATCGGCCAATCAATCTTATAAATGCTGATGTAAAGATCCTGTCTAAAGCTCTCGCAACTAGACTCAATACCATTATTGGAAGAGTAATCCATCCGTTCCAACATGGTTTTATCCCGGGGAGAGGGACCACCCAGCACATCCGCAGGGTAATAACATTATTCGACGCAGCAGAAGTCTCAAAGAGACCCTATGGCTATGCTGCTTCTGGATGCAGAGAAAGCTTTTGATAGGGTCTCCTGGGATTATCTATGGGAGGCAATGAGCTGGTTTGGGCTAGGGCAAGGGTTTATTAAAGCCATCAGTAGTTTATATAGAGCTCCAACTGCCCGTCTTAAAATCAATGGGAACTATACTGCACCTTTCGGGATTAAACGAGGCACTAGGCAGGGATGTCCTTGTTCACCCCTTTCATTTGCGATATATATAGATCCTTTAATTCGACAATTCTAGTCTTCTTCGGAAATATCATTGGCCAGCTACAAAGGTCCTTGCATATGCGGACGATGTAGCTTTGGTTACTCCTAATCCCCTAGCTGCTATCACTGCAGTAGAGGAGATAGCCTTGGCTTTTGGCGAAATCTCGGGATACGCCCTGAATAAACAGAAGACTCAGATAGTAGTGAATAGTGCGATTAGCCGCTCTGACCCACGTATGATAGATTCAGCAGTCTATCTGGGGATTATCATAACCCCAGATTTGGACAATTTAGTGGATGTAAATATTGACCCTCTGGTTCAGAAGGCCAAAACAGACCTCGATAGATTTCATAATATGCACTTGTCACTGGTTGGCCGCTGTAATGTGATTAAGATGGTAACTTTACCAAAAATATTGTATTTGTTTAGGGCAATACCCTTAGAATTCAAGAAGAAATGGTTTATTGTTTTAGATAATATGGTCAACTGATTCATTTGGGCGCATGGCAAAACAAGGAGGGCCCTACGTTTTATGACTCTACCTCTGGATAGAGGGGACTGGGCAGTCCCAGACTTTAAATATTATTATTGGGCCGCAGCCTTTCAATACATGTGTGAGATGCTTGGTGGTAAACATGAAGATCCTGCTATTGAATTTAGGATCCCAGACGTATATAGGTTACTTTTGGGGGTAGACGTAGAAAATTGCTTTTTGAAATTTAGCGAACCTAGCTATTTTAAGAGAACCAAATTCAAAACTTGGCTGGCAGCTTTTAAAATCTGGAATGCCTTTAAGAAGAAGACTGGTTTGGGTCGAATACATTTCTATACTCAGTTATTCGGCAACCCTTTGTTGCCAGAAATCTTCTCGGGTCAAATTATGGTGGGCTGGGCTGATCATGGTCTTATGAGAATCGGGGATTTAACAAGTTCAGACGGATTCTACCAATTTAAGGAAATTCAGGACAAATTTAGCATTGATACTAGGAATTTTTTAAAATATCTGCAAATTAGAAGTTTTTTAAGTAAAAAGCTGGGTGGTTCTAATGGATTTGGAAGTTTTAAAATCATGGACGTCATAAGTAGAGGGGACGGCTGTACTATTAAGGAAATCTACAGCGAATTGATAGCATCTAAATCAGATGATTTAGAAAAACATGGCAAGAAATACGAAGAGAGGCTGGGGACTGCTATAGACAATTTTATCCAATCCTTAGTTCTGGGTCAGACTGTTTTATGCTCTGCGGGGCTTCAGGCCCAGCATTATAAAACACTCTTTTCCTTATATTATACCCCCGGCAAAGATTTCACAATGGGGGGGGCAGGAGGGCATTAGATGTCCACGGTGTAATTCTTTAAATGCCGATCTAGCCCATATGTTTTTCTATTTGCCCTCACCTAGATATATTGAAAATTTCCATCTCTACATTTCTTGAGTCCACCCTGGGTATTAAAGTCAAGTTAACATCAGCCTTGATACTTCTTGGGGTGGATAAAACCCAGACTCAAATTGTCTTTAACCGGTTTCTTATTCTCGCCATGGCAGTGTTACGAATCTGTGTAGCTTCGGCTTGGCTCGACCAAGCGGCCCCAACATTCCAGCTTTGGCTTGCTTGGCTCCTCTCAGTATTTAATCTTGAGAGGAGAATTTATAAAAAGAAGGGCAAGAGAGCAAAAATACTCGGCAGACAAATATGAGCTCCCATCTACAACTGGAAGGAAACGCTGAGTCATACTGGGCCATAGTATTTTGTGTTGGACATATTAAGGAAATCTAAATAATATAATTTTGTTCTTGATTGGTCTTTTTATTGTTAAATACAACGCAGATTGATTTTTTTTTCCTCCTCAGCTGTAAATTATATGTTACTTCGATATGTTGTGCTGTACTCAGAAAATGAAATAAAAAGATTAACAAAAAAAAAGACTATTTACATATCAAATTGGTTCACATAATATTTATTTTTGATAAACAGGACCTCTTATCATCCAACAGCAAACCAATAAATCCTACCTATAGCGCAACACCTGCGATCTCATATACCTAACTTCCATTCAACAAAAAACACTCATAACACATATATCCCTCCCCTAAAATCAAAACATCCAACCCATACCACTGAAGTAGCACACTCACCATACCACTAAACCAAACATATCTTTAGTCTTTTGCCTCCCATACAAGATGTGAGTAGTGGATGAACCACGGTAGAGAATGAAATCAATTCACTCAATCAGGAATGGGAAACATTCCATGAGCAGGATGATGTGCCAGAATATTTTTTGGACAATAAACTCACGTAACATTTTCTGCCTACTAGAATAGTCAATGTAGTGAACCTTTAGATCCATAACATATTTGTATTTTTAGTTACAGTGTTGTATTGCCATGGTAAATCCTGTTAAAAGTGACATCCGACAATACTGAAAGGGTAACAAAGGATCCTGGAATTGCTGAATATTGGTGCATTTATCAATAACTATAAAGTCATCTGATTTAAAGAATCCTTATTCATCCAAGATTTTGTGTCATTCTCTGTACCAAACTTTAATATGAGTCACTGTCTTGCCTTACTCTGCGTCAAGGAGGCATTCCATGGGGGTCATGATGGGTCTTTTCACGAAGCACCCATGGATTTTGCCCCAGATTTCATATCGCTGTTACACTTAACGCATTGGCCAGCACTGCCTACAATACCAGTCCTACCATGAGGGGAAGACAGGACTTCATTGCCCAGGAGGCTGTGTGCTGCTCAACCTCCCTCACCTGTGCAGCTCATCTGGGGCTACAAAACCTCTTGCCGCTCCCGCTTCGCGGGAGCCGCTGCGCCTTCGGCTTTTGCCTGTGAGGGGAAGACAGGACTTCATTGCCCAGGTGGCTGTGTGCTGCTCAACCTCCCTCACCTGTGCATCTCGTCTGCAGCTACAAAACATCTTGCCACTCCCGCTTCGCGGGAGGCGCTGCGCCTTCGGCTTTTGCCTGTGAGGGGAAGACAGGAATTCATTGCCCAGGAGGCTGGGTGCTGCTCAACCTCCCTCACCTGTGCAGCTCGTCTGGGGCTACAAAACATCTTGCCGCTCCCACTTTGCGGGAGCCGCTGCGCCTCGGCTTTTGCCTATGAGGGGAAGACAGGACCTCTTTGCCCAGGAGGCTGTGTGCTGCTCAACCTCCCTCACCTGTGCAGCTCATCTGGGGCTACATAACATCTTGACGCTCCCGCTTCGCGGGAGCCGCTGCGCCTTCGGCTTTTGCCTGTGAGGGGAAGACAGGACTTCATTGCCCAGGAGGCTGTGTGCTGCTCAACCTCCCTCACCTGTGCAGCTCGTCTGGGGCTACAAAACATCCTGCCGCTCCCGTTTGAGCCTGTTCGAGTCTGGAGTAGGCTGGGCTGGGCCACTCTCTTTTGTGTGCTCCAGCATATGTTCCCTGGACCTGCTGCGGTAAGATCTACCACTTTTATTTTGAATCAGGTAGCTGCACTTGTTTGACTGTGTAATGCCTCCAGCGGGCAGCAAGAATAAAAAATGGACTAAAGGTGGGAGCGTAATGGGAACTCTAGACCAATTTATCACGCGAGCCTCCAGTGTTCTAGCGCGTGAAATAGCGGATACAGAACGACAGCTGTCTACTGAGCCAATATTTACAAAACGTTCCTCCTTGGGTCCCATTATGAACGCATGTACGCCAATTCCTTGTTTAGACGATGAAAGGACCGCTTGTACATCTGATGCGGATCCCTGTGTGGTAGTATCACCAACCGCCTCAACTTTGGGGGGCGGTCCCAATAGCCATGCCCAAGATGAATGTGGGCTGGATGGGATAACTCAAGAAAAAGCGATGAACACCGCAACTAGGTCGAAGTCGATCCCGATACCTACCACCTCCACGAGAAGTAAGAAAGTATCAAAAAATGTGGTTGCTGCCAAGAAGAAAAACTGTAAAGGTGGCCAGCTTAGGAAAAACAACTATAAAAACTCTAAAACACCAAGGTGTGATGGGGGAGGAATGACATCTCGGGAATTGACTATGGAGACCGCAGGGTTTGTGGAGAGTGTGGGGACCCAGACTGAGCCTACTGCAGTATGTCCGATGAATCTCATGGAGTCAGAGGCTTCAGTTCCAACATTTAATGATGTACTTTCAGAAAAATTAGGGGGCTTAATTACTGGCTGCTTGTCACCACTTACTAAGAGATTGGCAATTATTGAAGAACAATTGGAAATTATTGCTAACACTGCTGCTCAAAACTGTAGGGGTGTGGGAAGGAAGAGTCATTCCAATGTTGAATCAACGCCCCAAATACCATCTCCTCTAACTGTTGATTGTCCTTCTACTTCAAATGATGCAATCAATCCGGAGAGATTGCGGCCATCGGCTATGATCCGAAGTAATTATCCAGCCGGGGGGGTACCATCAAAGAATGCAGGCTCAGCTACGATAAATTCTAGCGGTGGCAGTGATCAGCACTGCCAACTTCCATCTAGCCCTGAAACTACCCGTCACCCTGCTGTATCATCCCGCAGCAAAAATAAAATACCGCTTGCAAGAGTTGATTTACCACCTGAATCTAGTCCGTATGTAGTTGTTTTGACTGGTGTACCATATTAGGGGAATGATACTGAGGAGTCATACCCATCACTTAACCTGTTGGACACGTGTCGTACTCCCTTGCTTTCCCTGATTAATTTGTCCTTGGGGTCAGCGACTGTTCCTACCAAGTGGAAGGAAGCGGTAGTCACTCCCATCCTGAAAAAGCCTACCCTTGACCCCACCAAACCTGAGAATTACCGCCCCATTTCCTTGTTGCCGTGGGTCGCCAAAGTCACTGAGACTCATGTGAATGGGATCCTGGCGGATCACCTGGATAAAGCGAACATTCTGGATCCCACGCAAAATGGTTTCCGTAAAGCTCATAGCACGGAGACCGCCCTACTGTATATGGTTGAACATCTGCGCTCCGTGCTGGACACCGGTCATACTGCGGCACTCCTTTTGTTAGACCTGAGTGCCGCCTTTGACACGGTGTCCCATGACATTCTGCTGCGGCGGCTAGAGGAAGCTGGGGTTAGGGGTTTGGCGTTAGGATGGTTCCGCTCCTTTCTCTCCAACAGATCCTTTCGGGTAGCTATCCCGCCCGGTAAGTCCACCTCCCATCAGCTCACAACGGGGGTCCCGCAGGGCTCATCTCTGAGCCCCACTCTTTTTAATCTTTATGTGAGGCCGCTGGCTGCTATTGTCAAAAGTTGGGGTTTGACAATGGTCTCCTATGCGGATGACACGCAGCTGGCGGTCACACTAAGTGGGGACTCAGCTATTGATGCCCGCAACTTCTGTGAGGGGCTGCGTTCGGTGGCCAATTGGATGAATCAGAACTGTCTCCAATTGAACACCAAAAAGACTGAGGTGATGGTGTTTGGCACGCGTCCTGACTGTTGGAACGAAAGTTGGTGGCCTTCTGAGTTAGGTGGGATCCCCTCTCCGGTTGTGGAGCTAAAGAACCTTGGGGTATGGCTTGACCCATCACTTAGCTTCACCTGTCATACGAAGAAGGTAGCTGCTGCTTGTTTTGGCATCATCAGGAGCATTAGACCGGTGCTCAAATTCTTTGATGCCAGTACGAGACAGCTGGTGGTCCAGGCCTCGGTTCTATCTAGAATAGATTATGCTAGTGCGTTGCTCGCTGGCACGAACAAGGCTGAACATGCGCGGCTGCAAAGAGTTCAGAACGCCGCTGCTAGAGCAATTTTTGGGCTGCCTAAACGCTGCTCAGTGTCTGGAGTATTATATACTCTTCACTGGCTACCTGTGGTGCGGCGTATTGAGTTTAAGGTGTTGTGCCTGGCCTTCAAAATTCTGAAGGGCTCGGCCCCTCCTATCCTAACGAATCTCCTTACTCCGTACATTCCTTCTCGCCCGCTGAGATCTCTGGGCCAGAATTTGGCGGTTGTTCCTCGCTTTCGGCTGACCAGGACGGGTGGCCGCTCCTTCCGAGTGGTAGCTGCCCAGCTCTGGAACGCTCTTCCCGCGGAAATCCGTGCTATGGATAATCTAACCAGGTTTAGAGGGGCTATTAAAACGTTTCTTTTTAATAAATCAAAGTAATCCCACTGCATACTGTGTTGTTGTGTTCACCTTTGGCGCCAGGACGCCCCTTTGCTGGGGCAGCTGTGCGCGGTATAAAACTCAGTAACATAACATAACATAACTTAAGAAAAAGGTTACGTTCTGGCTCAGTAAGTATAGACCATTGCCATCACACGTAACCAGTGAAGTATTGTTTGTCAGGAGGGTAGCATGGATGGGCCATAAGATAAAGGACACCAGGGGGGATTGTATTTTGATTAATTTTAGGAATACTTGGCCGGTGAACTATGTTTGTGGTTGGGGCCAGTCTAGGTCTGTGGAAGGTATTGAGTCCCACCCATTGTCCTATTTCTATCCCACCACTCAATTGCAACCTAATCCGGCCTCTGATCGGGCTATTGATGCTGCAGGGACAGTGACAGGTGGTATATACACTGCGAACTACCCCCTAATACAGCTTTAGTCAGAACAATAGATAAGTTCCTCTAGATTTGGTCGACTGACTGTATTTTGAGAGCTCGCAACTTCTAATTGCAGCTGAAAATATAGTCGGTATGAAAAGAAGGGTGGCTCAGGGAGTAATGGTATTTGCAACCAGAATATTGTAGGGAGCGGTAGAATTACCACTAGGGGTAGCCTAGCCAGTGGGACTTTGACTACTACTACTAGTGGCCGACCTCTGATTGTCAAATCGAGAAAAGGGGCAACTGATGCAACTCTGGCACTGCTTTTTCCGGTGCCACAAACAAATAGCGAGCTCAAAAGTGTGGAGATAGCCGATGGGGCAACTATGAGTCCATACCACGCATGTAGTATTAGTCAGGAACCAGGCATCAGGGCCTCAGATCACAGTGAAGGGACAAGAAACGTTGCGGAGTGTTTGGAACGCGTCCACCCAGAGGTTCTTAGTGTTCTATCCACCAGCCCTAATAACAACAGTAATACCCACACTACCATCCATGTCGCAGATACTAGCTTCCATACCAATGAGTCGGTAACATCCTGCCCATTGGATGGGGCATATAGTAAACCGCACTGCAGTAGGCTCGCCTCAGCGCAGGTGTTGCGAAGGAGTGTGGGTGGAAACGTGGAAAAACTTAGAGTTCCCTCATGGAATGCTGCGGGCTTAACCAGTAAGATGATGAGTGTTGAATGGGGTTCCTTTGTGGATGACTGTGATGTTTGTCTGTTCCAAGAGACCTGGGCCTGCACGGAGCAGCATCGGGTGGGTTTCGCTTCATTTTCTGTTCCAGCAATGTGGGGTGGGCGAGGTCGCCCCTCGGGGGGTTTAACTATCTGGATTGGTTCCCACTTGGGATGTACGTGCAAAATATTAAATCCAGGCTCTGTGGATATCCAGTGTGTTGTTCTTGTCTTCCCAGATGATTACAGGATAGCACTAATTAATGTATACTCTCGTCCTGTTGGTGTAGCTAAAGAGTCCAAAGTTATAGAGGACCTGACTACTTTTATCTCAACTGTACCAAGTAACATCCATGTATTGCTGGGAGGTGACCTGAACTGCCAATATGAGCCCTTGGTAGGCTTTAATGATACTGACCATATGGAAGAAGACCTTTATGGGGTCATACCTATGGCGCAGGCAAACCCGGTGAAAGTTTGGACACCTTTAGCAATACAGATAATGGCGTTGACTTTAACCCATTCTCTACGAGCGTGCAATGGTCGCTTTTCCTCTGATATCCCTGCAAAATTGACGTACAATAAATTTGGGCAAATGTCTCTCCTCGACTATATCATGGTAGAAGTTAGGTCATGGTCGAGAATTCTTGATTTTGCGGTTGTTTCTAGAATTGATAGTGACCATAATGCCCTGATTCTGGACATGGCATTACCTAATGTCAGCAAGATTGGTGTATTGCCTTCTGAATATAATTCAGGCGATTTAAAACTAACAAATGAAAGGCGCAGAGTTAAATGGCAGCTATTGCTGGAAAACCCTGGTAAAATTGGAAAACTCTACAGCTTGGCTATTCCAATTTTAGAAGACATTGCAGCTCTTGTTGATTCATCTCTGCCTGCAGATTTTTATGGTCAGCTGGAGGTTTTCCACAAGCGATTAGTTACCAATATGGCTGAAATAGTCAACCCCTTGGTTCCCAAGAAGGGGAAGAGGGCCCTTCCTAGTTTGTGGTATAACACTGCATGTAGGAAGGCTAAAAAGGAACTACTGTTGGCTGTAAAAGCAAACAACCAGGATGAAATTAAAGTTAGAAGGACAGACTATAAAGTATTAACCAAGGCTGCGAGGGAAGAATGGGAGCACGAAAAGTGGTCTTCGTTAACAGTTGCGCTTGACACTAAAGACTTTCGCAAATTTTGGTCCATAATTAACACCGGCAGTAGTGAACCAAACCAGGTCAATGACCCTAACTTAGCGGCAGATGTCTGGGAAAATAACTTCCAGGCCCTGTATTCTCCTGAGGTTCTGCCAGGTCACCCGAAATTATTTATGATTCTATCTATTGCAAATACGCAGTGTGAGGTGACCGAGTTTACGGTTGAGGAGGTTTGTAATGTTATTGCTAAACTCCCCTCGGGAAAGGCTCCTGGTCTCGATAAATTACTGGGCGATCTTTTTAAGCATGAACCAAAAGTCTGGGGTCCTTACCTTCAGATTCTGTTTAACGCGGTCCTAGGTGGTATGCCGGTACCATACACATGGATGGGTGCAGAGATAGTGCCTATATATAAAAAGGGTTCTCCTCTCCTGCCCTCTAATTATAGACCTATAAGTCTAATTGATGTCTCCCAGAAATTATTTGCAAGACTCATCTTGGATCGTCTTCAGTTGTGGATGGAGGAGTTTGCAATTTTAAGTCCTTACCAGGCCGGGTTTCGGGCGAACACCTCCACCGTGGACCAGATTTTCCGATTACACTATCATATTGGAAAACGGTGAAAATAGAGGGTGGCATCCTCTATATGGTGTTCGTGGATCTCCGAGCAGCCTTTGATCTTGTGCCACGGGGTAAGCTCTGGTCTGTACTCCTCGAGATGGGCATCCCCAATGACTTATTAGAGGTCCTGATGAGATTACATGAGGCAAATTATGCCCAGGTTAGATGCGGGAAGAATGGTTCTTTGTTGTCACGGTTCCCAGTTGGCAGGGGGGTAAGACAGGGATGTGTGCTTGCTCCGACCCTGTTCTGCCTCTTTGTCAAGGGGTTATTGCACATCTTAATGCAGTGCAGGACAATGACGCTCCCAAGTTGGCTGGCAATAAAGTGCCTGCTATCATGTTCGCTGATGATACCCTTTTCCTATCTAAGACACCCATGGGTATCCAGCGAACACTTGATAGCTTTGAAGAATTCTGCACTCTTCGGGGTCTTGAGATAAATATTCTCAAGACTAAATATATGATTTTAATCCGCCCCATTCTACACGCCCGAACCCTAAACTGGGGGACACAAGACTTGAAAGGGTAGCTGTTTTTGATTATCTGGGAGTCACTGTTAATGAAAATTTGACGTGGGGACACCAGATAACTAAGACACAACTTAAACTGGCTCAACTTTCTGGGGGAATCATCAAATTGTTAAGCAAGTCTTCTAGTAAACCAATTGGTCCTCCGTTGGAAGTCTACAAGGCACAAGCCAGGGGGTCTTGTATGTATGGGGCTGAGCTTTGGGGACATTCTAGTATGCTTGCTATTACAAAGGTTGAGAATAAATTTCTGCGGCAGCTGCTCGGACTTCCATCGAGCACCCCGCTTTTACCGTTGAGGCTTGACCTAGGGATTAGGTCAATCGACGACGAGCTTGCATTAAAACCCCTTAGGTTTTGGCGCAGGCTCTGGGTGACCCGAGAGCTGACCAGCTACAGACAGGAACTAAAAGAAATATTGTCCTTCTCTGGAGCTCGAAAAATCCCTTGGCTTATCTACATTAAGAATGAACTGACGAGAATTGGTGTTCCTGCCTTGTGGGCTGATCCAGAAAGTCAATGTAAATTAATTTCACACCAAATGCTAGAAGCTATTTTTCGCTCCTAAAAAAAAAATTGGCCGCTCAATCTAATCCCTCCTCTGGTTCGGCCATTTGTTCTTTTTTATCTGTGAAGGATTGTTATCTTTTTGAGCCTTTTCTGGACGTTATATACCCCATCTTAGCCAGAAAATTGTATGTTCAGTATAGGCATGGTGTTCTCCCTCTCCGGGCCTCTACTTGTAAGTGGGCATGTATAGCACCAATGAATTGCCCAGCCTGTGAGTATGAGAAAGAAACGGAGACTCACGTCTTTTTTTTCTGCCCGGCTTATGTTAAATCCAGGAGATATTGGCTGCTGCCCCTTTGTAAAAATATGGGGTTTCGTTATTGTATGCAAGCGCTAAGAATACTGAAGTCTGACACATCCGAATGTATTGTATTTGCTGTCTCCCAATTTTTAACAGCTATTTGGCACAAGCGTAGACATTTTGTTTAATTAACTATATTGCTGGTTATTAATATCGATTGGACTATTACTGTGTATTAATAGTGGTGGTAACTCAATGCTAGTTTTTAATCTTTTTTACTTTTTTATTTACTGTTTGAACTTTTCTTGATTTTATGAACTATTTTTAATGTTTTGTCTCCCTGTGCTATCTAGGTATTTTACGTATGAATTCCAGAATGCACTGATTGAATTAATTAAGTTGATTGTGATTCTTCACATGTGTTCTTTATGCTATGTGCACACTTTTTATGGTCATTGTGTACCGAAAAATAAGTTTTTGATGATGATGATATATGTTACTTTGATATGTTGTGCTGTACTCAGAAAATGAAATAAAAAGATTAAAAAAAAGAAACAGAAAGACTATTTACATATAAAATTGGTTCACATAATATTTATTTTTGATAAACAGGACCTCTTATCATCCAACAGCAAACCAATAAATCCTACCTATAGCGCAACACCTGCGATCTCATATACCTAACTTCCATTCAACAAAAAACACTCATAACACATATATCCCTCCCCTAAAATCAAAACATCCAACCCATACCACTGAAGTAGCACACTCACCCTACCACTAAACCAAACATATCTTTAGTCTTTTGCCTCCCATACAAGATGTGAGTAGTGGATGAACCACGGTAGAGAATGAAATCATTTCACTCAATCAGGAATGGGAAACATTCCATGAGCAGGATTATGTGCCAGAATATATTTTGGACAATAAACTCACGTAACATTTTCTGCCTACTAGAATGTTGTGAACCTTTAGATCCATATCATATTTGTATTTTTAGTTACAGTGTTGTATTGCCATGGTAAATCCTATTAAAAGTGACATCAGACAATACTGAAAGGGTAACAAAGGATCCTGGAATTGCTGAATATTGGTGCATTTAGCAATAACTATAAAGTCATCTGATTTAAAGAATCCTTATTCATCCAAGATTTTGTGTCATTCTCTGTACCAAACTTTAATATGAGTCACTGTCTTGCCTTACTCTGCGTCAAGGAGGCATTCCATGGGAGCATGATGGGTCTTCTCACGAAGCACCCATGGATTTTGATACTGCCCCAGATTTCATATCGCTGTTACACTTAACGCATAGGCCAGCACTGCCTACAATACCAGTCCTACCATCTCCCACAAAAAAATCCACTCAAATGTTTTTTGCCTGTCTTGTTTAGTATATTTTAAGACTTCACCAGATCAGGATCTGTGTGAATCTGACAAACTTCCTTTTACAAAAAAGGTGAGGTTTCAAGTGAGTGGCAGATTCAGGTGAAGTTATATAAAGAGTGTTAAATAGTACATTGAGTAATTATTTGTGTTACTAAAGAAGAAACATGATTTCCCACTTTCTCCTTTACCTACTTTCTGCCCCCCACATCTACCTTGTGGTGCTGGGTTGCTCCTAGAAAAGGCACTGATCAGTAGAACTGATCTAAGTAAGCACAAATAAAATACATAGTTATAGAAAAATGGCTCTTTTTCCATAATCACCCTCATTTTTGGGGACTGATGCTACTCGATGTGGACTCTACAATCTGCATACTGGAACTATGCTAACCAGGTTCATGTGCATGTGCGCTAACCCCTAAACCCTTTTGAAATTGGCTTTAGACCTAATTGACAAACTCAACTTACGTATAAATTACTAGCATATGGTATAAAATGTGCTACCCAGCTCCTGTAAGTTAAATGTCACTACTGTGCTGCAACACCCATTGTGTCACCCAATACAGTGACAGTGCAAGCATGACTAAAGTCCTACCATTGTAACCTGGCTGTGCATTTTTAAAACTGCAAATACAACTTTTTAGAAAAAAAAATCCCTTTTGACAGGCTTAAACCTTCCTTTTAAATAATATTAATAAGACACCCCAAATTAGGCCTTACTGCCCATAAGGCAGAATGCATGGTTTTTAAAAGTAAGACATGTAAAGGTTTAATGTTAAACATGTTGTTTAATTGAAAAGGCCTCACAAGCTATTTTCACTGTTGCAGAGTGAGATGATCCATAGGAAAACAGTGGAATAAAATATTACATTTAATAATGCTATATCCGACTAGGATACAACTAGAAATGTCATTGTTTGACTTTTTTAAATATTCATTACAAGCTCATTTCACTAGTTAAGTTGAATTTGTAATAACAGTTTTGGAAAAAGTACTTTAAAAAAATTACATTGTCCCTGTCTAAAGCCTTTGTAGGCCCATTTGCTTGAGCTTCAACTGCCACTTGGTAGCTGAATAGCTCCCTTGATGTTATGCTTTGCCATTCACCAGCAAAGCCCATGTCTTCCATGGGAGCAAGGAAAGTCCACAACTATCAGTGCACACTTAGCCAAGACCTCTTTGAAGCTAGGGATTTCTTACAAGGAAGGCGTTGGAGAATGTCTAGTCGATGGTCAATTCTGCTTTAAATTTTGGAATTTTCTGCACACAAGAAACATAGCAAACTATTAGTATCACAGTACAGATCTGACAGTAGAGAGTGCACAGTACTATAGCAAACTCGTCTGAGAATTCACTCAACTCACTCTAAGGCTTTCTGCCTATTAAGATAGCTTTCTTTTGCAAAGAGTTGTTGCTTTACAGCTCTGTTAGATACATGTGATATTATGTGTGTTGTTCTTTCAGTGCAAGAAATCACAGCACTCCAGAGAGAGTGTCTTCTAATTCCAAGTCTTTACAGTACTCCAAGAGAATGTCCACCAAGTCCTAGAAATCACTCCTAAGTGAGTGTCAAACTAGAATTTTAAAAGTTCTTAGAATACACTCAGAATCACACTGTCGTTCTTTGTAGAATTCTTTATCTTGTTCTGTGCATGTCCTAGAAATATGGAATAAACATTAGCTTGACCTAAACTGAGAGTCCTCTCTCTTTTCTTTGTAGGATTTGGTGAGGCACTCTGAAACACAATTCAAGACTCAGATGCAAGATGCTTCAAAACAGTGATGCACGTAAGTGAGGCAAGGATACAGGGTTGATGGGCTGTGGGAGGATGGCTCTAAGACATGCAGTTGCGGGTAAGTGAAGACAGGGTCAATAGGAACTTGTGAGGAAGATCCTTCTTCCTCAAGGTTCAGGTAGCCAAGCACCAGCTTTGGGCACGGTGTGGTATTTATAATGGCCGCCAGTCACATGATCATGCTCGTAATTTCGCGAGACTTAGTGCGTGATTACAGAAGTGACCATAGACGCTCAGGTAAGGAAGGGTAGTGTGCAGGAGCCAGTCTGGTACTCTGAGATATTAGTAAGCCCAAAATGAAGGCCTTTAGTAAATGTAATCAATAGGGCCTTAAACATTAGTGTGCCCAAAACCGAAGGTCAGTGACAAAAGAACAGTATGCAAAGGGGGGGGGAGCTTAGGGGCTGTATGCGTAAGTACAGTTTGAGAGTGGAAATGGGGCACAAAGAGGTGGCGAAGGTGGGGTGAGTAGCAAAGGGTACAAATAGCGCAGGCTCAGCCCGTAGAGACAGTGGTGACACGTGATGAGATGTGAAAGCTGTTCCCAGAGCAAGACCAAGGATGGATTTAGGGTGGTGTTTTTGTTCCTCTGGCAGGATAACCACACGGGCTGTGCCTATTACCTATAATGAGGCAAACTCTGTTGCTGTCAAATGTTAGCTGACACCTAGTGGAGCCTCTCTTTGTCCCCCAGTCAGGCAGGTTCCAATCCCAGTGGAGAGGAGCTGTCCCCAGAACTGGAGGTTGCCAAATTTCATGGTCCCACACCCCTGGGTTGGACACACAGGATCTACACAAGGGGAGAATAGCTTCTCATTTTGGATTTGGACTGAGAGGTGCACAGTGACTTTTTCTTGCGGATGGGCTTATAGGAACGGTTGAAAATAGTGAATGGGTTTAACCCTGGTAACCTTTTCCCCTATTGGTTAAGGAGAGGTCAGGAGTCACCCCCAACCACAGGCTAGTGCCTAGCATAAATGTGCCACCTCTGGGCACCCTCTTCAGAACATTACTAGACTAGTGGCGGAACAGAAGAAGGCCTGCTATTGAGAACTGTTAGGAGACATGAAAGGTTGGACCTGCTCCCATTTTCCCCTGGCTAAAGAAGTGGATTCCAATCATCAGTTGGCTAACCTTCTAGGAAGCTACATGGACACAGCAAGCTGCAAGAAGCCCCTTTTTCTTCAGAGTCCAGCTGACCAGTTCCAGCTAGGTTTGCCATGGACCCAGCTTATGGCTTTTGCTAGAATGAGGAATGAGTCTTAACTCCCCAAGTACTGTACCTGAGATCCTGGGACCATTGGCTGGGTCAAAGTCTACTCCTCCTAACATCCTGAAAACCTGAGACTTCAAAACATTTTGGCTCCAAAAACCTCTGGAAGATCAGGACAAGCCTGCCAAGTTAAAGCTACAAAGGTATGTTGTGTTACAGCTTGGCCAAAGATTCAGTTTGCTCCTGCTCAGAGCTTCACAGCAACAGTAAATCCATTTCAGCTGAACATTGCAGAAGGGTGTCCAGCCTTGTGGAGCCCTGTTCAACTACAGCTTGCTTCTCACCCTACTGTAGGAATCTAAGATCCAATGAAGTGAGCAAGTCAAAATGTAGAAATCTTTGCAGAGCGAAGGTGACAAAAGTATCCAGCCAGCGAAGGACTTTCCTTTGGTGCAAAGTTTGAATGTATTCTGCTTGGAGCTTTACTGCCAAAATGCAACAATTTCATTAGGACCTCGTCTGATAGTAATCCGGCCCCATGGAACCCTTCCCAGCCACAGCCTTCTACCTTGCCCTGAGGAGGACTAAGGGCCCAATTAAGAGTATGGCGGACCTGGAACCGCCATATAATCATTGACGATCTGACCCCTGCCGCCTCGATTACAAGGTGTGTGGTCTGATCACTAAACGACTGCCTCCAGATCACCATCTCCAACAAGATCACAGTTCCTGCAGCAGCGGTGGTGTGGACTGTGGTAGTCAATGGAGGCAGTGGCAGCATAAGCACTGCTGTGACTATTACCTCCAGCCTTTCTGCAGACCTTTTCATGGCGGGGACACCGCCATGAAAAAAGGTCAACGGAAAGGCAGGTTTTAAGGGGCATAACTGTCTCTAGGGGGAGTTCGCCCTTGAGATAAGTTGCCGGTATCAGCACTATTTACCACCATGCTGTCAGGTCATTTGTATGCCCTGTTTCACTTGCAGTATGTGCTTCAGGAAACTGTGCATCCAATTTGCTGGGGGCAGTGCTGCATGGCCTGCAATGGCTTCAAGCTCTGTAATAGAGCTGAAGCGTGACGCCGCCGCCATGCTTCTGTCTTTCATACACCGCTTGCCCCGGCATGAAGCCCTTATTAGACCTAACAAGAATAGTGACATTATTACTTGTGGAACTGATAGTCCCATTTCTCACAATAGTCAATCAAAACTGTTCAGGAACCAAGCACATGCTACACTCCTGTCTCCCTCAAAACAATCCTACCAACTTTTTTTCTCCTTTTTAAAATAGGATTCTCTCTCTCACACTCTTGTATATTTTTACTATCTCTCTAAGGGTCTGATTCTGAGTTGATAGGATTTAGGTGTGGGTGTACCAGGCATCTGGAATTAATATTTGCAGACCAATATCTCATAACTAAATTTGGCTAATGCAAGTTATTCTGCTCAGAGTGGGGAATTATATGTTTTCTCTATCACAGTGGTTCAAATACTTCATGTGGATCCCTATTTGTGGCTGAATAATGAGCCCTTTTCCTTTGCCATTTACCATTTATGTTTTCCCCTGGCAGGCAGTTCCATGTGTTCCTCATGGAGTTGTAGGTGTCTAGTGGGGGGCAGATATTTCCAACTCACTTGCAATTCCATCTTCTGATTTGCAATTTGTTCCTAATTGTATTTGCAAAAAGTGACATAATGTGGCCCTTCATGAAGAAGAAGAAGGTTTCTGCATGGCTACATTAAAGTCAATGTATAACAGCATGACCTCACCCATATTCTTGCAAATTTAAACCCAGCAGCAGAATATCAGGAAATAATTGTTTTCGAAGTTGACACTAAGAGCTGCTATTCCCTTGGGATCGTGAGAGGGAGCTGGGAAATATTTTTGAAAAATAAGTGACAGCAGCTGGATTCTTCCTCTTGTCCCCACATGTTACCAAATTGTTCAGCTAATAGCAGAATGGAGAATTCATATATGTCCTGTAGGACTTGGCCCTTTTTGGCTAAAGTCTCTAAACTGTTTACTTTCTCCCTAGTCCTTTTTCTGACATTAGTGTTGCCAACTTAGATGCTTTGGACACTTTGTCACTGCTAAACAGTGTCAAAGTGTAAGTGTTCCCTGTATAAAGTAATGGTAATTGGTTGTCCATGTTTGGTATGTTTGCCTTACTAAGTGAAGTCCCTAGTAAAGTGCACTATGTGTGCCAGGGCTGGTAATGTAACTGCTACTAGTGGGCCTGCAGGACTATTTGTGTCACCCACACAAATAGCCTTAAAAAGGGAACTCAGGCCTGCCATTGCAGTGCCTGCGCACAGTTTGTTAAACTGCCAGGTTTTTCTGTCAAGTGCATTCACTTGCCAGACCTTACCCTTCCCTTTCTGTGTACAGCAAACATCCCTATGGTAGGTCTAGGGTACCCCCTGGACAGGATGCAGAGCATGTGAAAGGTAGGACATGTACTAAGGTGTGTGTCATGTCCTGACAGTGAAATAATCTCCATTTCGTTTTACTCTGTTGAAAGGCCATCTTGCCCATAGGATAGAATGGGAAGGCTGGGTAATATGTTTTTCAGCCTATCTTCCTAAAAGTTTAAGCTGGAAAGGGGAAGTGTAGTATGCCTGAACTCATAATGTAATAACACATCTTTTTATGTATGTGGTTTCTGCATTGTGTGGTCAGAAGCCACTTTTTTAGAAGTGGCTGAGTTTTTGTGCTCTAACAAAGCGATAGGATCTGAGGAATGTCTTGACCCAGGGGAGGAGGTGAGACAGCAACAGGCTGACCTGCATCTAGAGTGTAGGGGGAGGAGAAGCCCATAGAGGTGAAGAGCCCTGGGTTGCTACAATAAAACAATTGGCTCATCTCCTGCTGAGTGATTGAGAATCCAGACCCCCACTAATCAAAGGAAGAAAGGTGTCACTAGCTGGGAGGCACCCAGAACTGGTTTGAACAGGGGTCAGTGCCCCCTGAAGCACAAAGACTTCAAAGCCATTGAGGGGTATAACTATGAGAGCTGAAACCCCTGTACTTTGGAGAATGGATTGATCAAGTATGAACACGACTGGAGCTACTTCATGGTCAAGAGGACCTTTGCCAAGGAAGAAACAACTAAAGAGACTGAAGGATGTGACTGACCCTTACCGTGTGATCTGGGGCTGGCCTGCAGTTTGTTGTTTCAACCAAGGAAAGGCTAAAGGGACTGCTTGAAGGACTTTGCTGTGTGCTGTTTCCTGAAGTAACTATCCCCAAGGGTCTGAGGTGAGCTGGCTCCCTGTTTGGAAACACAGGAACATAAAAGTTTCCAGGAGAGTCTCAGCGGCACTGTGGGAGCGTGCCTGTTGCAGTCTGAGACCCTCATAAGAACTGCCTGTGATCGTGGGCGCCTGGTGTCCAAGTGAGTCTCAGTGACACTGTGAACGTGTACGTTGGGCACTGGGAGACCTTTGTGAGGATTCGCCTTATTATCGTGTGCACCGGAATCCAAGTGAGTCTCATCAACGCTGTGAGCATGTGCGTTGTTCACTGTGAGACCTTTGTGAGGAATTGTCTTGTTTTCGTGTGCACTGTGTGCAGGTGTGTTGTGCACTGGGAGCCTTTCGTGAGGATTCGCCATGTTGTTGTGTGCACTGGAGTAAAGTGAGTCTCAGCGATGCTGCGCATGTGATCTTCATGCAGCCTGAGACCTGTTTGTGGAGTGCCCAGTGATCATGCACCCGAAGTGAAGGAAGACTCAGCAACACTGTGTGCATGTGCTTTGGGGCAGCCTGACATCTTCGTAAGTGAAGCGGCCCGGACCGGCAGTCCCAGAGGAGATGTGTTTCTGGCCCGAGCCGCCGATGCCATTTCACAAAGCTGCTTGGAGGCCCAGCCGCTGGACGAGGAGAGGAGAGTTGGTTTGTGCCCCCCAGGCAATGTGTGTCGACTCCTGAGGTATGGCGCGGGCTCAGAGGGAGATGCTCTTGGCCTCTCTTTCGTGTTGGCAGCGCGAGCCTCTGCTTCGGCTCGTATCACGGCCGGTATTGCCAAGGGAGTGGAGGTACAGGGGCCGGAGTGTGAAGCTGCACTGATGGAATTAACATCGTACTGTGTTAGGGGCAACTGTGAGAGGCAGACTGAAGGTCAGAAGAGGAGGCGGAGAGACCGTCTATGGCCCGGAGATCAGGGCCTGAGTATACTACGTAGGATTCCATTTCTAAGAGCGGCTTACCTGACTGACGTATTACACATTGTAACATTTCTGTATAACAAACCACTTGATTGTCGTATGATGCATTGCCTTGTTCCTGCATAACGAACTACCTGATTAGCGTATTGCGCATTGCATTATTCCTGCATAACGAATTACCTGATTAGTGTATACGCATTGCCTCATTATTGCAGAATGACATAGCTGGTGGTTGGATTACGCATTGCATTGTTTTACCTTGCAAAGTGCCTGATTGTTGCGTTACGCATTGCATTCTTTTCATTGCAGAGTGTCTGATTGCTACGTTACGCATTACAGTATTTTTACATTGCAAAAGTACTTAGCATTACCTAGCATTACGAACTGTATGACATGTGATTAGGAGTACAGGAGAATGTTTAGAAGTACTCATTGACATTGCCGGAACTTACAAGGGCTGGCTGGCCTAATAACCGGCCAGGAGAAATATTACACAGCCTCATATGTTGGTTTTATATTGTGTGGTCTTATCGTATATCTTTTTACAGAAAGTTTATACTGGTTTTATAAAACTTGTGTGGAGTCTATTTGTGGTGTCATCATTGGATTATTGTGAGCGTGGTTGAGAATAATTTACACATTTGCCTTGAAGATAAGCCTGGCTGCTCGTGCCAAGCTACCGAGGGGGTGAGCGGGGCTATCTAAGAAGGTGACCTTCCTTTCCCTGACTTTGGAATGCGGGTCCGTGCTTGGCCTAAGGCACCTGCCTCAGCAAACCAGGGATCCCGGGTCTAACATGTCCCATACCTGAAGGCTGTGAGGTTTAACTCTGGCTATCGAGCAGATTCCTTGCAGTCCTGGGTGGCAGTTAAATCTTTTCTACCTCGTGTTTTGATCATTTTTACTGTTGCCACTCTTTTTTATAGAAAAAAGTTATTACGTTTTTAAATTTCTATATCATCAAAATTGTAACAGCACTCCATATCATCAAGGTACCTCAAAATATCACAATAACATGAAAACTGTGTAGACCCAAGCAAAAATGAAGGGAGGAGAGGCAGTTCAGGATTACAAGAAGTCCCGCCAACAGTCCAATACTTTATTTTATGTCTTGCTGTATCTGCAAGCCTTATAAACGAGTTCCTCCGTTTCACAAAAAAATCCATACCCCTAGTCTACTCATTTAAAATAGGGGCTTATGCCTCCTGCCAATGGCGTGCAAGGTCTCCGTTTGCTACCGAGAACCCTGTGGCCACAAGTAAATCCAACCATTCCTCCAGGAAGCCCAGTAGAACAATCCAGTGCTCTGGGTGAATAGTGCAAGCAATCACTTTGCTGAGTGGTGCAAATTTTACCCCTCTCACCACCACTGGGCATGTCAATTTCATATGGAAAAAATACTGTAGAATTTCATATGGTGCAGTTAGGGCATTGCACCCTTCCCATAGGCCAAAAATGGATCAGGTGAGTAGTAATATCGATACAGATATTTTTAAATTGAATGAGGCGCAGATGTGACAACAGGACAAGAGACATCGGCACCATCATGGCCTCTGTCCAGTCATCATTATGCAGCTCACCAACACCTGACTCCCACTTTTTACGGAGCTTTGAAGGTTGGGGCATTAATCACCAGAGCTCTGTAGACTCCAGAGATACCTTTCTTCCCCAGCCCATTTATCACTAATTTGCCTCTAGTGAATTGCTGTCCTGGATCTTCCCCAGTCTATCCCCATGAAAATCTAGAGCATGTCGCAGCTGAAGATATCGAAAAACTGGTAATTTTAAAGTGATAATTCCACTGTAAAGTCTGCACAGGATTTAATCTGGAAGTGCGTCCACATATCCCTCATTGTGGAGATCCCTATGGGAACCTAATGTGCAAATCCCTAAGGGTTCACCACATGTAGGAGCCATACATCCTGCCAAATTAGCATGGCAGTGAAGGGAATGCATCAGCACCACATGGATTTCAGTACTTCTCTCCAAAACAACAGGGGTAATCTAGATACCGAGGGGAGAGAGTGTGGAATTCAACCCCCATACAGCATGAATAGCATACCATGTTGCTCAATACTAGCTAACTCTAGTTTTTTCAAGGGGTCATTTCTGTGTCCATGTAGCCAGTCATTACAGTTTGTGACTCTTTTCAACTTATCTAATCTAGTAAAATTATAATAATAATATGTGAAGTTTCAAATGTGAATCTTGACATTTTCTGTTGCATGGCTGTCCATTAAAATAGGTGATTTATAGTTATAATATCAAAGAAAGTAGAAAAAGAGTTACAATCAAGCTGAAAGAGAGATTTGGAAGATAAGAAAACTAAAAGAAAGGTATTGTTGGAACACAAGCTCAGAAAACGAATAGTGAACTTTTAGAGAGAAAAGGAACCAATTAAATGTAGCACCCAGTTTACTGTGATCAGGTTGTGAATCAGTAAATGTTTTCATCACACCAACTGCTTTGAAACAGATCTTTGTTTTATACTGCAACCTAGGCATGGTGGATCATAGTACAGAACCAGCATTAGCAGGGAGTTGCAGAACTCATACATCATCAATATTCATGATGTAAACGTCCTTTGGAGACTCCCAGTGAATGGCTACAAATATTTTGGTGTAGATCTTTAAGGGACTCCAGACCTCCATTTATTCATGTTCAGTCACTCAGTGCTGTTTTATTTTTAAACCAGCCCATTTTAAGGGTGTAGGGTCTGCTTCAAATAAAGCTGTGATTCAATTAAATATATTGGGGGTGTAGTCTATGGTTCCCTATGTCACAATGTCAAGAGCTCAGAATCATAAGGGAGCAGCTTTAACTTTGTAAAGGCGGCTGCCACCCCCTTCCAGGAGGCAGTTTCTAATCAATGGTTTGTGGGGCTGTGGTTTCACTTCAGGGTTATATTTTTAGGCCTAAAATCAAGCCTATCTCAGCTATTTTACACCCAGCTTTGACTCTTCTAATTTAGTCAGTTGTTTTTTGTCCAATAAGAAACTATAATGAGAACCTGTTTTGCTAAATAGATTTGCAACTAGAAGGCTTCTATGCCTCTGTGGTTTTTAGGTCTCGCCTGAGACAGCGCTTTAGCGCTGCACTGGCGAGACTTATAGTAAGCACTTTTGGAAGTGCAAACGAGTGCTTTCAGGCCGCCAACTACAGTGCATGTGCTCCGGGCGCGCGCACCATTTGGCAGCCTGAAAGCACTCGTTGTCTTTCACTTTCGTGGCCGCTCGGCCGCTTTGATGTTTGATCACTTTCACTTTCGCGGCCGCACTTTAACAAGCTCCCGTTATGCAATTTGGCAAGATTCTGTGCTGGTTTTTCTTTGATTTGCACAATGGCAACTTGAGGGAGCATAGCATGCCGAGCAGTAGCTTTGCATATGGCGGGCTGCGCCTTTCCTTTTGTTCTGCACAGTTTGTGTGCGAGTGTGCCCCGAACCATTTGTGCCCTGAGGCTGCTTTGGAGAGCCCAGTGCGCCCGCCGGCAGTGAGTGCTGCCTGCCTGGTCTCTACTCTGCTGGGGGAGGGGGAAGTGCGTGATGTACCTCTGTGCACTGCTGGGGTGTGAGCCTGCATGCATGCCTTGTCGCCGCTCTGCTGGGGGGGGCAGTGTGCACTTCTGGGGGTGTGTGGAGCCTGCATGCATGCCTCTGCTCTGGCCTGCATGCATGCCTACGCTCTGCTGGGGGGTGCCGGTGTGCACTCCTGGGGGTGTGACAAATGTATTGAGTTGTTTGCAGCTCAGTCGGTTGCGCTCCGGTTATAGTGGTGTGTGTGTGTATGCGTTTGTCTGTCCCCATAAGTTTAAACGTTTAATCCAGCTGACCCAGCCTTTTGTTCCTTACAGGGGCATGTAACTAGACACTTACTCTCCCACAGTGTTGTACGTGTCCTTCGGGGACACCATTTTGTATAAGTATCATTGTGTGGCGCTGTGAGTAAAAACTGTTAAATATGTGCCCTTCCGTGGTGCCAGTTACAGTTGCCCCAGGAGACTAAAACTCTAAGTTGGCTTTGCCAGAATTGAAACCTGCAACACCCCCATTCTCTAGCATGAATAAACACGTCCCCGAGTTTTATCACTCGCTAGCCCGCCTTTACTTTTGTTCTGCACGTTTTGTGTGCGAGTATGCCCCGAACCATTCGTGCCCCGAGGCTGCTCCGGAGAGCCTAGTGCGCCCGCCAGCGGTAAGTGCTGCCTGCCTGCCTGCCTGCATGCCTCATCTCCACTGTGCTGTGTTGGCCTTCCGACTCTTGGAGTTTGAAAATTCTGTTTCATTTTTCAAGTATTGGAGTACCATTATATTTTATGTTTTTAATAAGCAACGCGGCACATACACCATGCTGCGCTGCTTACTAAAATCATAAACTATTGAAAAAATAAAATTTAACAAACCGCGCCTTTCTTTTACACAGCGCTGCTCACCAAACTCATTTTGGGCTCTCTGCAAACCCTGCCTCACCCCACTCCAAACAAAGGCGCGGCTCGACCAAACTCTACTTTTTCAATATTTTATTATTTTAATAAGCAGTGCGGCACAGGCAACATGTTACCAGCTTACTAAAAGTATAAAATATTGAAAAAAAGAGTTTGGTGAGCCGCGCCTTTATTTTATTTCTTTAGCAGGCGATCGGGACGGGACAGCAGAGGAAAGTGGGCAGGTCGGGGATGGAGGGGGCTCGGAATGGGAGGGAAGGGCTGGGTCGGGTCGGAGCAGAAGACATGAGTAGTTGCATGATGCTGGGTGGGGGAGGGGCAACAACACTTGGGGAATGCTCAGATTACGGGTATTGGTACACATTTTGTTTACACTTTTGGTCCCCCCTCCCGCCCCCAAACAGGGCTTTGCATTTCCAATGAGGCCTTTGCTGTTACTGTGCTGTAATAGATCCTTGCGAGTTAACTACAATGACTGACCGGGCACATAACAACACACCCAGTCAGGCACATAACACCGGGCC
Source organism: Triturus cristatus (assembly GCF_964204655.1). Taxonomy (NCBI): domain Eukaryota; kingdom Metazoa; phylum Chordata; class Amphibia; order Caudata; family Salamandridae; genus Triturus; species Triturus cristatus. Next base: position 434,661,621 of record NC_140588.1, read on the forward strand.
TGCCAGCAGCGCCAGCGAGAACACTCCCTTGGAGAAGAATACCTTTTTAACTCCTTTCATTGATAATGTCTTGCAAGAGTGATGCCACATAATTTTCACTGTTTTGCCATGTTTGATATGGATGCCATTTGTTTTAATGTTATACTTACTGAACTAATACAATGCCAATAGGTCTAACAAGAGTTTAAGCTATTGGCATTGTAAATGACAATGCCTTTTATTTATTTATTTTTTAAATTGGCATTTACAATGTCAATAGCTCAAAATAATGTAAATGCGAGACCTATTGCATTGCAAATGCTTGTTCTTTCTAGCTACTTTTAGCACTACTTTCAAAGGTCACCTATTGGAAATTGTGTATCAGATTGGATTGCCAGTGTGTCTCTAGGATATCACTTTATTTAAGATGACAACTGATTGACCTCTGCATTCACTCCAGATTCTCTGTCTCTCTCTCTCTCTCTCTCTCTCTCTCTTTCTCTCTCTCTCTCTCTTTCTCTATTTCTCTCTCTCCCCCTTCCAACCCTCAGTTCATCTTTCATCTGAGCTCTGGTTCACTGTGGCCTGTCACTCAATTTGTCAAATATATACATCTGCAAGCCTCTCTCTTGCTTTTGAAGCATACTCTCTTTCTCTTTGTCTCATTTCATATCTCTTTCCTTGTCTCAGATATCACTTTTCACACTTTTCTCCCACACTGCTTTCACTAAACTCTGTTCTTAATTGTTATTCAGAATCAAAAATATTTACTTTGAGCATGACAATATTAAACCCTAATTTGTCAAATCGGAGTTTGTGGAGTTTAAGGAAAGGAAAATCATCTTACCAATGTGGAGAAACCCCCTTAATTGGATGGATATTTCAAGAGAGCACATCTTTGTTAGTAATGGTCTAAAGGACAAACGGATATTACAAAGGGGAGGGATTGACTATGCAAAAACATGCGAACATCTAAGAAGTCAGCACTTGGTACCTGGATTAAAATGTATTGCATAGCATTTGATACTCTGGGAGCACCTAAAAATCGACTGGGCCTAATTTACAAAGTCATTTGTGCTTTTAAATAGTAAACCAGGTTTAAGAATGTAAATGATGGAGTTTTGGGTCCCAGTTATTCACAAATGATGACATTGCACTCATAAATCTTTTTACCCCTGCAGAAACATATCCAAAGATTGCATAATGTTCCATGGAAAGGCACTGCTTACAAAAGATAAAAAGTGTGCACTTTTAGACTTGACGCTCTCTGGCGATTTGTCACCCTTGTAATAGTCAGAGATTTACTCTTGACAAGGGCAGGAATACATGAACTTTGAGCCTAGGGAGGGGAACGGTCCACCCCCGAGATTGGTATGGAATAGAAGATGGATGGGGTTTTACAGTAGAGAACAACTAGTACTAGTATTACACAAGATGCATAAGGCACAGTAAACTCGATCACATGAGGCTTAAACCTGGATTTCTATGAATGTTGTTATGGCCCTTGGAAATTGTGTAAAAAATTAGTAAATGTTTTTGTCTACTAGATTTACCCGTTTTGAGAAAGATCTACTGAGTTACTCAGGCATATCTAGCGGTCTCTTAAGTCTGTGACTTTGAGATATTTTCTCTCTCTTCTTTCTATATATCTCTCATGTACTCATTCACACTATGTTTCTTTCTCCTTCTCTTTTGTTATCTCTTTCCCCTGTTACCCACAGGTCATTCTCTCTTGCTGTCTGCCCTCTCTGAGTCCTCTCCCTCACGCTTTCTTCCAAATCTTTATTTGCTGTCTTTCTCTTCATGCTTACTTTTTCTTTTTCATTCATCTATTTAATGTGTTCTTTCCCTTTCCTTTCTCTTTTTTCCTATTTGTTTATTCGCTCACACTTTCCAATTGCATGTCTTGATTGTATATTTCTGTGGCGACATTGTTGTATTTCCTTTAAAACCTGGTGGTGATACTGGTGAAGTATTTTTCATATTTTAAAATGTTCCCTTTAATACTACATTAACACATGGACATGTTAACAGCGTTTGTAGAAAAATATGTTCATTTACGTTTACTGTGATCATAGTTAATGAAGGCCTGCATTTTGAAAAGGCTACCGCAGTTTGCCTTGTTGCTTTGTTATATATGATATTTTTATATCAGACCACTGACCCAATATTGAGGTAAACAATATAGTTGGCAAAAATATAGTGTAAAAAATATTGTTTACCAAAATATCGCTGACACTAACATAATATAAAAATATGCAGAAATATCATTTTTTAATACAAATAGACTTTAAAGTAGTGAATGTTAAATATTCTAATATATACATTTAATGTAATGTAAATTAAATAAATTTAACTAACATCTATTTGTATATAGAAATATATACATATATTAGCTCACAAACACACACACACACACATATATATATATATATATATACACACACAACTGGATAAAGAACAACTGTCTGAAACTGAACACAGATAAGACAGAACTACTGACCTTTGACAATGACAGCTACCTCTGGAACGACTCCTGGTGGCCACCAGAACTGGGACCCACACCCGCCGCCGACACCATATACTTCAGGATTCTTATCGACAGCACACTCTCCATAAAATCACAGATCAACACTGTCTCTTCTGCCTGCTTTATAACTCTGCGCATGCTACATAAAATCTTCAAGTGGCTACCCCTTCACACAAGACACACTGTGCCACAGGCCCTCGACACCAGGCGACTGTGCTACAGCAACGCTCTCTATGAAGTGATTACCACACACCTCCTGCAGAGACTTCAAACCATACAGAACACCACAGCTAGACTCATCCTTGACCTCCCCTGACACACCCACATCATACCCCACATCAGGCAACTCCACTGGCTCCCCATTCAGGAGAGATACCATTTGATGGTGCTGACCCACTCACACAAGATGCCACACAACCATGGACCCTCCTACATCAGCCACTGCCTGAACTTTCACCAGCCATCGAGAGCTGTACCTTCTGCCTCCAGTTACTTGCCTACGCGCCCCCCATCCACAGAGCAGAAGTGGAGGATGCTGCTTCTCATACATCACAGCAAAGACATGGAACAGCTTTCCCATACCTCTCCAGACCATCACCTCTCTTCCAGAATTCCAAAGGAACTTCAAAACGTGGCTGTTCGACTAAAGACTTCCAGGACCTGAAAGAGCATGGATACATTACTCTGTGATTAGCCACACTTTATAAATCCTGTTTGATTAATTTATATATATATAATAGCAGAATTATTATAAATATTTATTTTGGAAAATATATATAATTTATATTTTACATTTATTACTATGAATATATATATATGTATATTCATAGTAATATAAAATAATTAGTAAATAAATACAAAATATAAAAAAATGTAAAATAAATAATAAATAACATAAGCATATATATATGTGTGTGTTCTATATATGTTTTCTTTGTAATAATCATGGAATGTTTCCATAAACAGCACATTCAAGAGACATCTGCAGGGTACTGGCTGGGTTCCTGTGTCTCATCTTGCTTCACATAAAGTAAGATTGAAGGGTGCTGACAGAAGCATGGATTGTGGAAGGTCCTGAACCCCTCACAAGCATTGTATCATTTTGCTTCAAATGGATGCATTCATATTTTGATTATTGATTGATACCAACTTGATTATGTGTGCCTTCTGTAACATTTCACCATTAATAAACCTTCATGGTTTGAAAAGTAATATTTTTCTGTCTTACTTGTGGAACCTAATGTGCTTCCCCCTTATTGAAAGTAAAGATTTGTTCACCAACCTTAGTTGCAAACTTCAATTCAACCGACAGTGCTTTATGTGCCCCACAAAGAAAAGGCACTAACAAATGACCAGTAAAATTGTTCCCTTCAAAAGTCCGAGTGGCTTATTGAGTTCTACAGAAACTTTAAAACGGTCTCTTTACATGATTACTGCACATATTTCCCTTACAACTCACTTTAGGACAAATACAGATGTTAATTAGACACCTTTTCTTGCAGGGCCTTTGGGTATTGATGAAAGCCCATAATTAGCTGGGGTAAATAACCACAATTTTTACCCCACAAGTAAAGGGCAATTGAGTTATTAGTAATACCCACCTAAAATAGGGTGCGCAGAGGGAGTATCAGCTGTCTTTCACTTGAAATGGTGCAAGGGGTGGAGACTGGCAGTGCTTAGTTTGTAACCCAATAAGTGCCAGGACTGTCATCAGGAGGCATCTGCAGCTTGCACCACCCATTGCCCCAGCCAGCGCTGCCAGTGACAATCTAAACACACCTACAGACATCTCACTCCTTCAAGTGTAGCAGTTCAGAGTATTCCAGGCCCCTCAGCGATAAGAATGGCTTGGGTGGCAAGTATTAGTCATTTTCAATATATATTGCATTAATAAACAACTGTTTTTCTCATCTATCAATAATGCAAACAGTGCCCCCATGTGGCAGACTGTCATGAGTGCTGGTGCTGAGCACCGGAAACCACAGGCTCAAATTAAGCACTGGTCAGACAGGACAGCTGTGCCTGCTGCTGACAACAACATCTGTAGAGTGGAAGCTGGAGTTGCACTGTTGCAGTGGAGTTGTTTTTTACAGCCCCTGCCCTTATGCTGTGAGTGATCTGCAGACTGGAAGCTTACCAACTACTGAATTCTCCTTGCGTGGGACTTTAATGGTGATTATAACCTGCATAGGAAGCATAGTGATTGGCTGAGCAACTCTCGACTTTCTACTCCAGGTCCTAATCTTTTAGATGGACCACAATGGAAGAGGTACAGAGTTCCATTTAAAGGTGTTCTCTTTTATTATATAGATAATGTTTACTGATTTTCTAGTGTATTGTTACATCACAAGTATGTTGATGTTAAGTTTTTTTTACACTGAATAAGATTATTTAAATACAGTGCTTCCATGCACTGAGTTAAAATTTGTAATGTAATGTTAAAAAATCAACAAAACAACCTTTTATTTTAAATTCCAATTATAAATGCACTGAAGTTTGCTTCAGTCTGCACTCCTCTCTTTCTGGCAGCATTAAAAATGTCAAGATAACTCTTGTGATTAATGTTCCTGCTGGAGAGAGAAAGATCAGAGTTATGTCTAGTGGCAGTTTTCACTTACCATAAAGTAGTGCAGAGCATTAATATACCTGCTGCAAATAACTTGCAACCTGCAGATCAGAGATGTTTATATAATGTGGATAGCTGAATAGATAACTGCTTTTGTCACAGATATCCTTTTGTCACTGCAGTTCATAAGATACAACCCTAATATAGAACAGTGACTGTTACGAACGGTAATCAAAGAGCTGCGTGCAATCTGCCTAAAATAGGTTAGGACATTATGTTTTTTCCCCAGTCTTTCATTATCTATTCCTAATGTTGCTGGAAATGGTTTGTTTGGGTAGATATACATTCTCATTTGTAAAGTCAGCCTTTACCAGTGCTTTTAAACAAATTAAGTGTATTTGAGAGAGTGTCTATGGAGAGACAAGGGGCACTTTGAGCTGGTGGTATGGGAGAATCTGAGGAAAACATCATGGGAGGGCACCCAAAATGATTGTCACATCAGTCGCCAACGGCACTAAAGCCAGCCCGTCCCCATCTGTATCAAACTGCTAAAAAATCAACAAAACAACCTTTTATTCTAAATTCCAATCGCAAATGCACTGAAGTTTGCTTCAGTCCACATCACTCTCTTTTTGCAGGTTTTCATATGACATAAAAACTGTAATAATTTGTTCAACAGAAAATGTACACCTGGGGCTGTATTATGAAAAGTGCCCCTGGGGCGCTAATGGCATGTGCACCCACTTTGCGTGCCCCTGTGACACTTTGGTATTACTGAAAGGGCCACAGACGCTTGTATGTCCCTTTCTGTAATGCAGACAGTTCTGGTGCACATATATCGGCACCACTATCACCAAAGGGTGTTCCCTTATTTGCATGAAGGGTGGGCCCATGCAAATGAGGGAATGTCTTTGCCTCTGCACCCGCACAGTATTATAGATGTGGGCGCAAAGAAAAGAAGCTGTCAGGAGGCACACTGACCTAAAAGGTGGCACACTCTTTGGGGCCGATTTCGATGTCGGAGAGACCTGAGTCCGTCTGACATCGATGTGGAACTGGGACTGACTGACTTCCTGTCAGCGGTCCCAAAACAGCAATTAGGATGCGATGAACACTGTTCAGTTGCACTCCTATTCTTTACAATGGGAGCATGGATTCCAATCAGAATGCATGCTCTCATTGCAAAGAGCTGAGGTGCAGTTCATCCCTGCACCTCATGGCAAGCACCTCAAGGTGCATGCCACGGGTTTAGGGATCAACCTCGGCCACCATTCAAAGGCCCAAGGATGCCCTGCTGGGGGCCCCCAAAGTCGGTTTCCAACAGTCGACACAGAAAGGTTGTAGGAATCCGCCATCGTAATCCCTTGGGCGGAAGGAGCTGCCCTTGGGATTACTGGCTCCTTTCAAAATGGCAGACGGGCTCTCCAAGCCCATCGGAAGCCATTCGGAAAGCCCTTTCGGATTTCTTTCTGACCAACCACATCGTAATTGGTCAGTCGGAAAGGAATCCGAATGGGACATTTTGATGCAGTTGGATATGCTCCGACACGATAGTTGGGTCTGTTTCCAACCACATCGAAATCGGTCCCTTAGTGTGATCCCTGATAGCAGCCCTCTGGAGGGGGCAAAGGGGGTCCTATGGACACCCCTGACACCTCCTTACAGGCAGGTGCAATCACTCACTGCACCCGCCTGCAAGGGGATCTCTACTCCCCCTCAAAAGTGCATGCAGTTTGCTGTTTGCATTGAAACACAGAGCGGCTCCATCAAAGCCGCTCAGTATTTTAGTTGAATGTGCAGTCACCAGGGCAGCATGAGTTTGCGGCTGCCATTGGGGCAGCCAATTCAATGTAATATGGTGCACTCTCCTTGTTAGCACCTGGCCCACCTTTTGAAATGTGCTCCCTGTGCTACCTAGGAAAATGCGCCGCATTGCATAATACCAAAGGAACAATAACAGGAGTAAGTCCCGTTAACCCAGTTGAGACCGGGCAAAATATGCAACAAACAAGAATGTCTCAACTGGAGATCATTAAAACAGGACAGTAAAAACGGTGATATCAATCACAATGAGGATAGGGAACAATGGAAGGGAGACCACAATGAGAATGGTAGGGTGAAAAAGTTATTATTTGTAGATAGTTAAGCAGCACTACAGCAACGTGATCGTCTTTACCAAAGCCTAACCAGCCATATTAAATGTGTAGGAAAAATCCTCTTTTTGTGAGGTCATCTCCATGTGTTTTTTGGACTGATGTTGGTTGTTTGACTCTGTACACTGGGACATCTTTAACAAGACTGAGTGAATGTGCTGTGACCCCTAAAACATGTGGAAATTTGCTATACTACTAACTGGCTTATTTGACTTACCTATAAGTCCTTTGTATATTGTTGAACGAGTAAACAGGGCTTATGAGTCATCCAGTGTGCCACCCACTAAAGTGACTGTAAAAACACCATTGTAGCCTGATTGTGGTAGTTTAAAAACTACAATTTGACCTGTCAATGATAACCATTTTGACAGGTCAAAACCTTCCATCTGAATATTAATAAATCACCCCTTAGTAGGTCTTAAGAGCCCTCAGACAGGAAATATTGTATTCAAAAGTCAGTGTCCTTAGAGTGATCACACCCCAAAAGGCATTTTCACAGCTTCATGGCTGACTGTTCTATAGGAAAGCACTGGTTTAAATATTACTTTCAATAATGATAATTTGAGTTAAGGAAGAGCTAAAATATATATTTTAAGGACTCTTTATAATAGTTACTTAAAAACCTAATTTAATAGTGAAATCAAATTTATGATTATGGATTTAGGTAGAGAGGTGCAATGTGGGGTTATGTATTGTAAGGCAAACAGCAACTTCTGCACAAAGGGATTGGGTCACCCCTGGAAACTTTTATCCTGCTGGCCAGGGAGGGGTCAGGAGCCTCTCATCTACTAGCTAATGCCAGGCTTACATGTGGCCCCACTGGATAACTTCTGTACAACATTAGTGGACATGTGGAAGACACAAGAAGGCTGTCGAGACAGGCGAGGAGACCTAAAGTGCTAGACCTGCTCTCCACTTGTACCCAGGACAAAGAAGTTGACTTCAAGGGACACTTGGCTGACATCCTGTTAAGCTACAGTGCTACAAAAAGCAGGGTAAGATGCTTTCTCTGCAGAGCCCATCTTCTCAGTTCTAACTCAAACTGGCCTGGGCCATGCTGGTGGCATCTGCTGTAGGAAGTGTGGACCACCAAGTGCTGATCCTGAGGCCCTGTGACTATTGGCTGTGTCAAAGTTTTCACCATCCTAACATCCTGAGGAACCTAGGAATTAAAATAATTTTTGACCAAAGAAAGACCTCTGGAGGACAGAGACAACCCTGGCAAATCATTTGGACAAAGGTGTGTAGCCCTGGGCCAAAGATTCAGATTGCTCAGACTCTGAGCTTTTCAGCATGAGCACATCCATTTCCATGAGAAGCCACAGAGACAGTATTTGATCTTGCGGATCTCTGCTTGACTATAACTTGCAACCTTGCCTTAATGGAGGAATCCGAAATAGAACAAAAGTGACTGAGTCCAACAGTAGAAATGTTCACTGAGCATAGGCATTAATAGCATCTTTCCCTTATTGCAAAGTTTTAATTTCTGCTGCTTGAAACTTTCCTGCCAAAAGTCAACAGATTCACCATATTCTTGCCCTATGGATCCCTGGCATTGTTGAGCCCTTCTTTGCCATATCCTGCTGCTTTGACCTGCTGAGGATTTGTGTCTTAAATTTCAGACTAATTCAGGAGGTAAAATGTTCTACTGGGTTGAACCAGTTTTCTGTATCTGACCAGCACTCCATCGTGGTCACCCTTAAATAATGCCTAGGTCCTGGTCAGGCACAACCAGGTGACCACACTTAGGGCCATATGTACGTAAATGTATTTTACCGATTCATAAATACCGATTTTTACCGAATCGGTATTTATGAATCGGTAAGTTATATGTAGGTAATCATTCGGTAATAATTACCGAATCGGTAACAATCGGTATTCAAGAATCGGAATTTACCGATTCGGTAAATACCGAAGTGTTATTTACCGAATCGGTAAATACCGAAGAGGTATTTACCGATTCGGTAAATACCGAATCGGTAGTTACCGAATCGGAAATTCAAAAACACATGACTGGATGAATCAGCCAATCCTGTGCAACCAAACCCCACCCAACCAGGAAGTGGCCACACCCAAGCAGGTGCACACAATCATCAGACTCTGGAGAGGCTGGGAGTGCAGAGGAGAGGCAGAGAGCCAGTGCCTGATTGTGCAGCTCAAACTCACAATGTCCAGCCAGGAGACACAGAGAGATGGAGGGGAAAGGAGGAGAAAGCAGAAATTTAGCCCTAAGGAACTGCAGGTACTAGTGGAGGAGGTGGTCAAGCAGCACCAGAAGCTGTTTGGGAAGCAGTCCCTGCAAGTGCCTGAGTCGGAGAATCGTAACATATGGCTGGGAATCCAGGCGCAGGTCAATGCTATTGGAGTGACCCCCAGGGACATTGAGGTGCTGAAAAAGCGCTGGTATGACCTAAGGATCGTCACGAAGAGGAAGATGGGGGAACTGCAGAAGGAGGCCAGCTGGACAGGAGGTGGAAGGAACAGGGCACCTGCCCTTACCGAACTGGAGTTGCTGGTGGAGTCCACAATAGAGCCCGAGAGTGTCGTGGGGATTGGGGATGCCGACAGCTCTGCCAGAGCTGCCACCCAACAAGGTAAGACGCATGCACAGCAATGTTGCCCCCCTACCCCTATCCCACATCCCCAATTGTGAAATGAGTATCCCACTCCAGTCCATGTGTTAGTGCATACTGGCAATGCATTATGGGAGATGTAGTCTGGGAAACCCCAACCATGAACTGAATAGCATAGAACAACAAGGCATGGTACACACATTAGCGAAAAGCATGCAGAGGACAATGTGAGAGTGTTACAGAAATGTATTGTGATGCTTGCAATGCAGGGCTTCAGGTACACTGAGCTGATGTTGCATTTCTGTCCACAGATGATACATTGCGCAGGACTGCACATGCAACAGGAGAGAGGGCACACCGGCAAGACAGTTCAGGGAAGGCCAGCACAAGTTCTGCCCAGAGATCAGTACCACATGCAGCCTCACCACCACAGCCAGCATCACCACCGCTGCCAGAATCACCACCACAGCCAGCATCACCACTCATGCTGGAGTCACCGGCATCATCACCGCCTGCATTGGTGAGGTCGAGGAGGCGTGCTGCTTCCAGGTTGCGAGTGTTAGAGTCCTCATCTGACGACTGCAGGGGGCCGGAGCCAACCACTGTGCCCCAGGATGGGAGCCATGCCACTGTGCCCTCCACCTCAGAGGGAGCATACACAGGTGCCAGACGGCGCCGCAGGTCTCGGGTGCAGAGTCCACCAGCACACAATGAGAGCCATGGGGTGTTCTCGGGGCTCGAGGGCACCATGTTAAAGATACAGCGCCTACAAACAAAGGCAATGATGTCAGTTCAGCGCCAAATGCGGGGACTGAAAGCTACATTTGAAAACATGGACAGGGGCATCAGCACTATGGCGGTGGGGATGAGTGAGATGGCTGCGGGCATGCGGGACATGTCCCAGTCCGTCATGCTGTTGTGCAGCAAGTATGATGCGGACAGAGCTGCACGGCGCCGGGAACGGCAGAGGAGAGATACTCATACGAGGGCACTTAACCGGCTGGCAACTGCCACCTCGCTGCTCTGCAGGCGCTCTGTGGCTATGCAGGAGGGCCTGACACACTGCAGCAATGACGTTTCAAGGGGGATGGTGCAGGTCACCAGTGCACTGGAAGTGCTACTGACAAGCCAGGCGGCCACAACTGGTGCTAGGGATGCTGTGGAAAGCATAGAAACCAGCAGCAGGAGCAGCATTACCCCCCCTGTCCCAGATACACGGAGGAGCAGCAGGCGGCATGGGGCTGCCACTAGTGAGGATGCACAATCCGTGGCATCCCACACTGTAGTGCGTGGCCGCAAACAGTAATGCTGCACGGTATAGCCTAAGACAATTGGGTGTAGTAACCCTGGACTTGCAAGTAGTCATTACACAATGTTGACAGAACGGCTTTTTCTTGGTGTTGTGGCGTAGTGCCGCATTATTAAACTACGTCATGACATCCAACAACTGGCTGTGTCCCCTTACTTACTCAGAAATAGTTGCATGTGATCTCTGCCCGTCTCTCTCTCCCATCTGTTGCTGTTGGCACTCCAGCTGCGTTGGCCTCTGGCTGTCCGGACTCATCCTCATTGTCCTCAAAATCAGTTAGTTCCACCTCTGTACCTCTCTTCGTGGCAAGGTTGTGCAGCATTGCACAAGTGGCAATGATCTTGCAGCAGATGATGGGTGTGTACTGGGTGCGCCTCCGCTTTTGTGGAGGCAGCGGAACCTGTTTTTCAATAGTCCAAACGTGCGCTCCACCACGTTGCGTGTAGATTTGTGTACCACATTATATCGTCTCTCACTCTGGGTTGATGGGTGTAGGTAGGGAGTGAGGATGAATGACCGCACGGCATATGCACTGTCGCCTACGTGAGTATGAGAGAACCATCAGTCACATGCCTCAATACACGATGATTTGCACTAAGTAGAATGGAGCGTCACTGTTACTTACCTAGCAGGTATCCTTCTCCAAATTCTCCCGCAAGCAGTCGTGTGTAGATCCCACTGTTCTGGAAGATGAAGGAGTCGTGGGTGCTCCCAGGAAACTTAGCTACGATATCTGTGATGATGTTCCCTGCATCGCAGATTACCTGCACATTTATGGAGTGGGTGGACTTTCTGTTCCTGTAGATGTGCTCAGTGGCAGCTGGTGGGCAGATTGGAATGTGTGTGCCATCAATACAGCCTATGATATGGGGGAACTGTGCCATGTGATAAAAGTCTGTTTTGGTTTTCTGCAGTTCAGGCTGTGTGTTTGGGAAGCTGATGTAGTGGTGCATTCTCTGCATCATGGCATCCAGGAACTTCCTGAAGAAACGGGACAGGCAACTCTGGGATACACCGCCCACCGCAGCTATCACCCCCTGGTAACTGCCAGATGCGAGTAGATGTAGGCTGCAGAGAACCTGCACATGTGGTGGTATGGCATGCGCCCTTGTTGTTGGCTGGTCCAGGAGTGGGTGCAGGTCCCTTATCAGGTCCATGATGGTTTGTGGGTGTAGCCTGTACCTTTCATGTATCTCTGCCTCAGTCTGTTGAAAGAGTGTGATGCGCTGTCTGTAAATGCGTTCCTCCCGTCTCCAAATCCTCAGACCTGCTGCCTGTAGACGTAGGCGCCTTGCAATGACATACAGAGCGGCCATGTTGTCAATGCTGTTGCATTTTGGGATTGCTTATATGCACTGTTGATGCTTACCACCTGCTTTCAATCTGTGTTAATTACCGACTCTTAATTACCGAATTTCATGGATTTCTTAAATACCGAATTTACCTTTCCTTTACCTTTATCTTTTCTCGTTTTACCACTTCATATTTACCAAATCGTAAAATATGTATTCGGTCAATATGAATCGGTATTTTAGAATTTGGTAATTATGAATCGGTATTTACCGATTCATATTTACCGAAAACTGGTTTTTTGCCTCCTACATCTCACTTGACTAAATACCGGTCGGTAACGGGATATTTACCGAATTTCGGCCGTTTCCGACCGGTATTTAGCTACCTACATATGGCCCCTAGTGCTTAATGCTTTCTGGCACTTTTGTATTCAAAATATTTTAAAATTCAAATCCATAAATCACCTTAGTGGATTTTTGTCACTTTGGTGTAAGTTTGTTCATTAAATGACTCTCCTTTTTTTATAAATTGGAACCTCTCATTTGTTTTGGTTCTTCTACATGCTTTAAACATGTTCCTAACTTAAGCCTATCTGCCCTGTGCCATAGCTACCATGGACTGTACTCAGGTTTAAATTACTGAATCCATTACTGTACCTAACAAGATTGTGGCATTATTACTTGTGGACGACTTCCATCCAAAACACCTAAAGATCTACTTTCATCGAAAAGGTATAGAAAATCTTATTTTTGTACTTTGAGGATGGCTTACACATTGTGAAATACAATGTGCGTAGTGTCAACATGTCATGGCAGCACACATAATGATACAATGTGCACCTATCTTGAATGTAAGGAAAAAAAGATGTTCATTCATGCCAGAAGGAAATAAAAAGAATGCTTCTTCACTTTAAACAAATGTTGAAACCTCTCTTCCAACTCAGATTCAAAATTTATTATTCCTTCAAAAAGCAGGTGCAAATCTATGAATGTCTGCACTGTGTCAGTATGCCAGCCTCTTGGATAAACATTTCCTATGGCAGTAGTAGTTGCACCATCTGCAAAGGCTGGAGCACGTACGACATCAAAAGAACCGTCAGAAAAGAACTGCACTTTTCAGTGCACGAATTTCAATAATGCAGAATACTCCAAACAATTCTGAATCAGGTTGAAAAGTATTTTAAAATCAGAAATCAATGATTGACTTACATAGGTGTCCTAAACTCAGCTCTTACAGGCAAATATGCACCAGCAAATTAGTTCTTTAATGCATAGTCAATTAGTCTGCAATCTAAAGCACTCCTAAGCTATACGTGTTTAACCAACCATCAACTAAACAACAATCTAGGCATGAATCTAGGTGTTCATCTTATCAGGATCATTCCATTCATGTAGAATCACATCTAAAACATGGAAGTGCAAGGGCAGATCCATTGAAGTAGTATACTGAAAGTGTTTTAAAATTGGTAAAGTGGAAGAGGATACAACAAAATATGGAATGCCAATATTCTGGTGAATTCTTGTTAATATTCTATTTTCTAAATAATTTTTTCACGTAGCATATCCCCGTCAATGTCTGTCACTCTCTGGTCTAATAGAGTAGTATCCATTGTAGCCAGAAAGGGCTGAGAACAACTTACCGGATCAGCAGACTCTGCATTAATACTTAAAAGACACAAGCTCACTGGCAAAAACAAACCAAATAACACATGCTTTTACATGAGCAACTTCCAACACTATCAGGGAACATTAGAAATTCCTAAACATAGCAACACTGCAGGAGAGAGACATTTTCAACCGCAGTACTCGACATCATGTTCCGCTTCCTGCAACCAGTTTCAGATAGGGAAAGAGCTCTATTACAATACGGCTTGCTTTCATTTGCTGCTTACTTGAAAGTGGCCGTTGCAAACCCCATCAAGATCATTCCCTTTCTTCCCATCCAAGCTTTAAACTCGATTTACAGTCAAACTCCTCCATGTCCTCCACAGAAATAATGATGGGTGTGAGATGAGAGTCTGCATTCCGGCAAGGATCCCAACTTCCTGTCTGTGATTCAGTCATGAGCCAGGGAAAAACGAGGAAGAATTCTTGAAGGTTATATCTTTTATAGCATCCACAGTAGTGAGAGGGGCTAACAGCATCATACTATCTGTTGATCATCTTGTCCTGAGATGAGGATCACATCAAAAGTAGTGACTGGAATAAGGCCCAGGGATGTCGGGATTCTGGGGTTGGATAGTGCATTTATACTATATTCGTAGAGGATTTGATATTTTTTAAATGTTTTCCCAGGAAGGTGGGTGGGATTTGTGTATTGTTTTTATGTTACAAGTTACAAAGTTATTTCCTTTTGGAGTTGCATTTATTAACATTTGTTATGATATTGTTTGAAGGAAAATATATTGGATTGTTTTCCAGCAAAAGTTTATTATTTTTCTTCACTATTTAGCTTTACTAAACCTTTTATTTAAAACAAATTTCAGGTTTTCAGAGGATGGATGTGATACAGCACTGTCATTCTGAAATGTTCTTTTTTTTAACTTTAGCATGTAGTTGAAACATGTTTTAGAATATCTGCTGCGAAGAAATCGCCTGCCTGTATTTTATGTATCATCAGAACTGAGTATTTTAACATATTTAAGAACATTTGCATTAATATTTGTGTAACATCATTTGTTATTGGTAATATGTTTCAGTTCTTTGTTTGATTTGTGGAGTTATATTTATCGCTAAATAGGTATTGCTTTGGGAAATATTCAATTTATTTTATAGAGGAATGTTTCAGATAATTTTTGCAAAAAGTGTTATTAGTTAAGTTTGTATATTGTTGTTATGTTTAATAACATGTAAGAGGCAGGTGTTATGTTGTAAGTGGTAAGTGATTTTAGCATTCCATTTATTGTTTTTAACTTGGGTTTGAAGGATATTTAAATAGGTAAAGATTTACAGTTAGATTTCTTTATTTAGCTATCTAGATGTTCATGTTTTTGGGTTATAGATTATTTGTGTTGCTTTGTAGGTATTTTTTTCTATAGTTTTATTGACACTATTTATGATGTTAATATTTAGATAATGTACTTTGTTTTTTATTATCAATTTTACATATTTTTGTTAGCAATATTTTTGTTGTGCAAATGTTTGTACTATACTTCTGTCATCTGTATTACTGAGTTACATATAAGATATATAGAAAATGCATATTTTTGTAGATGTTAGTTAAGCAGCAATATGTTTATAACCAGCTCCAAGGAATTTTCTGCATAGGACTTACAGGAGCTATGAGGAGGGCTTCTTGGGCCCCAAGGTCCCTCTGGAGTAAAAATGGACTTCATCACCCAACCAGTACGGTGCAATGTAGGTGCGTTTGCATACAGGTGGAGAAAAGGGGAGTGTTGCCTCCAAAGACCTCTTAGCAGTCCCAATGTGTGGGGCTTAGTGGAGGTAACAAGAGGGGTAGTTGGCCCCAAGGATGTCCTCTTTCTCCACCAGTCTGCAAACATGCCTCCTTGTGAGCTCTTGGTTGGGAGATAAAGTCCCGTTCGCTGCTGGGGTCTTAAGGGGCCAACTAGCCTACCTGTTACCTCCAGTAAACCCCACACCCACACAGTGGAATTGCTGAGAGGTCATTGCAGGCCACGCCCCCTTTCTCCACCACTCTACAAACGCACCCCCTGTCCCTTTGTGTCTGGAGGGTCCCTGGGGGCCAACTACCCTTCCTGTTACCTCTACTAAGCCCCACACAGCTGGATTCCTGAGAGCTGGTCAGAGGCCATGCCCCCTTTCTCCACTACTGTGCAAATGCGCCACCTGGCGCACTGCCATTTGGGGGATGAAGTCCACTTTAGTCCTGAGGCCCTCAGGACACAAAGGGACCGCATAGCACCACCAGCAGTGCACTGACAGGCGTGTTTGTAGAGTGGTGGAAAAAGGCGCATGGCCTCTGACCACCTAACAGCAATCCCACTATGTGATGCTTACTGGAGGTAACAGGTGGGGCTGGCCCACCCGGGGCCTAAATGAAATAAAGCGCGGGAGCCCATGATTCATTTTTAAAACAATTTTTGGCTGGATTCACGGATCCACCATGAATCTAGCCGATAATTAAAAATAAGTATTTGGGCCCTGAGGGTCCCTGTGGGACCTCCTGACCAGGCCTAGGGGTCAGGGTGTTTCTACCCTGGCTGCTATTCTTGTTTTGTCAGGTTTTTTAACCTTTTTGCCATGGTTTTGTCAAGTCACAAAAAGGCTGCTAACACTTCCTGGTTTGAAGTGTTGGCAGCCAATCAGATTGCAGGCTCAAGGTTGGGAGGATTTGCAGATTCTCCATGGCCACAGTTGTATATCTGAGAAAGACTTACATTTCTCATGAACTACTGAACGGATTTACACCATTTAACAAAAAGAGTGCCTTCTGAACCAAAAGCTACTATTTTGGTAAATTTGGTTTATTCCGTTCAGCAGTTCGTGCTGTAGCCATGTCTAAAGTTTCCTATGGAAATTAACCTGGAGAAAAAATGTTGTAGGTGCCTCTTTTTTTCTCGGGCCCCGCTTGATGAATCATCATGAAACTTTCAACACAGCAGCTGACCTGACCGCCCCACAATGTGAGAACATTTCGCAAAGATTCATCGAACAGTGCCAAAGTAGGTAATATATATACATACATATACATCTATATCTATATCTCTTGCTCTCTCTCTCTCTCTCTCTCTCTCTCTCTCTCTCTCTCTCTCTCTATATATATATATATATATATATATGTTGAAATTCTGTGAAAAAACCAAAGGTTACAGAGACGTTATAGTTAGTCGATAAGGCACCTACTAAATCATCCATACACGCTGTCATAGAGCCACCTCTTCATCAATAAAGTTTGTTATATATATTTAATACTCATAAACATTTTAAAAACACTCACAGTCACTGGATGATGTCATCAGTGATATCATTTGAGAAGTTATCAGTGATGTCATCAGTGATGTCACTGACCATGTCATGAGTGATGTAATATGTGAGTTCATAAGCAGTGCATTGAGAGGGGGCATGTTATACTTAGCTCAGCCAACTATAACTGCTGAATGTTTTGGTTTTGTACGAGTGAAATGTCAGCGTAACTATAATGTCCCTGTAACCTTTAGTTTTGTCACTGAATTTCGAAGGTTTTTTAAAATTCTATTTCCTAACTATAACTCCCCTGTATCCTTTTGTTTTATTTCTAAGGTTTTACAAATGCTAAATCCCATCTAAAACATCACTGCAACATTTGTTTTTTTCAGTGAATTTCTAAGGTTTTTTTAATTCTATTTGCCAACTATAATGTCCATGTAACCTATGATTTTTTAATTGAATTTCTAAGGTTTTTAAATTGTACTTTCTCCCTAAAACAGTTCTATAAGGTGTATTTGTATAAGCTTGTATTTTCTTAAGGGGATTAATAAGCGCTGTTTTTTTTTCTTTACCTTTTTACATATCCGTGACGATGTTACAATACCGCGGGGACATCACGAAAGGCGAATGTTTTCGAGTATCTTAACAATATATATAGACAAACTTTACTTAATAGCAGACACTAGTTGCTTAGTAATGTACAGTTTATATTTGAGTTTGTGTAATGGTTTTGTGAAAAACATCTTCAATGTGATATTTTATATATACCCCAAATTGCTGCCTCCCACGGTCCCTTGTTTCTCGACTGGTGGGCCCTAGCAGAGGTCAATCTTCACTTTCAAGAGTTCTCCTGGTTGCTCCAGGCCTGCTCTTCAGTCTCCTTGCTGGAGACCTTGCTCAGACCTTGTGGGTCTGCACCAGTAGCTGTTTTGTGATTCTTGCATGGGTTGCGGTTGCCAAGGCTTAGTGGATCCAATCCAGACACTAACACCGCAGCAACCCTCATCCTTTGTGGGACAGTCGCCCTCCAGAAGCTGGCCTTTCTTGACAGCGCCTGGACCCCATGGCTGACGATCCAAGCTACACCTCTTCCACCTGGAAGCACCCGACATTGAAGGGCTCCTTCTCATGAGCCCCCTGGTCACTGTGCCGTGACCCAGACTCTGTCCCCTCTGCTTTCAGGTCCTTCTCTTCAAGATCTATATCTTCAATCTTCACGACATCGACGACGCTTCTTGCTAGCCGCAGTTCTTCACGTTTTGCCATTGAAAATAAGCCCCCGACCCGACATCGAAAACGACCTATGCACCCGGCTTCCCTGGGACAGGTAGCAGTGGTACCTCGGTACTCTCGTGGGTGTGGGCCCTTCAAAAGCTTAACTCTAAAGTATTGAACTTGAACACCTGCTAGAAGTGTTTTTAATCTTGTAAAATTCAACCGCGACATTCTCCATAGGCTTTAATAGGGATCACGACAGTAGCTTCTGCTCCTGCACGCATCTCCCGTGGGTCCCCTTCCTCACTACCTTGGGTGGTTTCACAAGGAGCCAGCAACCCTAAGTGCCCTAGTCATTGTCTGTAGAATTGTCGTGGTTCTTATACCACTTTTTTGATATATGGTTTGGTCCCCCCCTGGGGCCCTATGATTTCAGTGCTATTTATTGTAACTATCAATGTTTGTTTGAATTGTATCTTTACCTCCAGCCTCATAAAGAGACTAGTGGGATTATTCTTAGAATAAATACATATATTTGATATATATACCTATGTGGACTACTCTTTCATTTGGTTATTCAAGAGGTTATCTATGGTAAAACAATGAGCTTAACACTCCTTCAAGACTTAGCCGGAAGGCTGCTCTCCACAGCTACCACTAGGATAGCTTTCTTTAAAGGTTGTCTTTAACCTATCACCATAAGAGTCGAATTGGACTGGTGCAAGGTGTCCCATATAACTAGTGGACAGCATATGCCAGGCCAACTTCTCACATTGGTGTGCAGCGGTTGGATTCAAGCTTGCCATTGTTTTACCAGATAACAAATTGAATTTCTAAAGTGAAAGCCACTTGGTACTAAAGGTACATATCAATTTAAGCTTAGAATACAATAAGTTCTACTGAACTTAGGAGTTGTGTGTAGAGGGCTTAGCACACCTTGACTACAACCAAGAAAGGGTTCAGTAGGCCACACCTAGTGTAGGTAGATACACCAGTACCACTACACTAGAAATGTCTTTAGGTTCAGGAGCCCATAAGGCCCTGGAAGGACCACAGTGGGTCCCAGTCAACAAGTATGACAACCTCTCTTTTGCTGAGCTTAGGTAGATGTGCACTACTAGACAACTGAAGACAAACAAAGGTGCCAACACTCAACGTCTCAGGGAAATCCTGCTCATTGCAGACTTCAAGCAGACTCTAGTCTCTGAGGGGGTAGACAGGTTGGGTGGGCATCCCAAAGAAGAGGACACCCATGTGGTGGACTCTGATGAGGACCAGGAAGAGGAAGTTGAACTTGACCTGGATGAACCAGACCACTCACAGCATGGAGGTGATGGCCCAAGAGGCACTCCCTCCATCCCTAATGGAGAGTGGTGGATCCAAACAGAAGGGACAGATCCCCCTCAGAGGAGTCTAATCATTCTGAGAGATCCAAAAGGACCTCTGCCTCTTCTCAGAGAAGAGAATCCTCCCAGCTTCAGCTCAGGAGAGAACAGTTAGCATTAGACAGGGACTCCCTGGAGCTTCAGAAAGCTTCAAGAAAATGGGGTCTAGAGACCCCTGGTGGCAGTAATAATACCCCTAGAGTTAGAGAGAAAGCTCCTGACAATAGGAACCTGCATAAGATTGTGCCCCCTATCAGTGAGGGGATGACATCCATAAATGGATCACTGCACTTGAGAGGGCCTGTAAAGTTCAGAGGGTCCCAGTAGAGCAGTGGGCAGCAATCTTATGGGTCTCCTTTGCAGACAAAGGAAGATACAAGCTCCTCTATGTTAGGGAAGAGGATGCAGATAATTATTATATCTTGAGAGATGCTTTAATAGATGGGTTTGGTCTAACCACTGATCAATACAGGTTAAAGTTCAGAGATACCCAAAAAGCACAGAATCAAGATTGGGTAGACTTGGTAGATTGTGCTACTAAGGCTCTGGAAGGTTGGTTAACTGGCAGTAAAGTAAATGATAACCAAGGATTATACAATCTCATCATGAGGGAGCAGATTCTTAATAATTGTCAGAATCAGCTCTTGCATCAGCACCTGGTGGACTCAGATCTGACCTCTCCCCAAGAATTGGGAAAGAAGGCAGACAAATGGGTCAGAACCAGGATCAAGCAAAAGGTCCAGCCCTTAGGGGGTGCAACTAAAAAGGAAGATGCCAAAAACTCTGAGAAGGGTGGGGAAAAGGGAAAAGACCAGCAGTCTTCAACAGGCCCCCAAAATCAGCATCTCATAATTCCCAATCCAACAAAGCTAAACAGCCAAGGAAGCCATGGTGTAAAATCTGTAAATAGTAAACCCATTGGACTTCAGACTGTAATAAGGCCAAAGACTCCACAAGTACCACTACACCTGCCCCTAAGGCATCTGTTCCCCCTAGTCCAGCTATAGGTAGTGGTACACAGAACATGGGTATAGTAGGGTTGACCCTAGGATCTGGAGAGGACTCTGGCCTAGTCAGAATGCCTACTCAGGCTGTATTGGTTTGTGATGGGGACCTGTCCCTATTTGTGAGTCCCAGTGGTCTGGGCAAATACAAGCAACAGCCTAGAATAAATGGAAGGGAGTCTCTAGCTTACAGGGACACAGGGGCTAGTGTCACCATGGTGACTAAGGACCTTGTGGACCCTAGCCAGATCATACTTGGAGAAACTTACCAAGTGACCAATGCAATCAATGTCAGTAGTAACCATGCTCTGGCAGTTGTTAACTTCTCTTGGGGAGGGGTAACTGGCCTAAAGAAGGTTGTGGTGAGTGCAGACCTACCAGTAGAATGTTTGCTAGGAAATGATTTGGAAACCTCAGCATGGGCTGAGGTGGAGCTGACTACCCATGCAGCGATGCTGGGTTTCCCTGAATAAGTGTTTGCCCTGACAAGGTCAAAAGCTAAGCTGACAGAAACTGAACAGGCCTTGGATCCTGGAAAAATGGACCAAGGACCTTCCAAGAGGAGGAGTAGCAGGGGTAAGGCAGTGCCTTCCCCCTAGGATCAGTCTGAAGAGACTCTTATAGCAGAAGAGGATCTGACACCTGAAGAAGGAACTGTCCCAGATGAGCTTGAGCCTGATCAGGTTGAGTTCTTGGGGACAGGGGGACCTTCTAGGGCAGACTTAAGCCTGGAGAAGCAGAGCTGCCCCACTCTTGAACCCCTCAGACAGCAGGCTGCTGCTGAGGCTGCTGGGAATGCTAGTGGAACCCATAAGATATATTGGGAAGATGGACTCCTTTACTCTGAGGGTCGAGACCCCAAGCCTGGTGCAGCCAGGAGGTTGGTCATACCTCAGAAGTTCAGGGGTTTCCTACTCACACTGGCCCATGATATTCCCTTAGCAGGACACCTAGGCCAAAATAAGACATGGGGCAGAATTGTCCCTCACTTTTACTGCCCTCAAATGAGTGAGGACTGTAAGAGTTTCTGTAGCTCTTGCATTACCTGCCAGGCCAGTGGCAAGGCAGGTAAATCCACAAAGGCCCCCCTGATACCACTACCTGTGGTGGGGGTTCCCTTTGAACGGGTAGGGATTGACATAGTTGGTCCCCTTGACCCACCAACAGCATCTGGGCACAGGTTTATTCTGGTGGTAGTGGATCATGCCACCAGATGCCCAGAAGCTATTCCCCTTAGGACTGTCACAGCACCTGTGGTGGCAAGGGCCCTCCTGGGAATCATTTCCAGGGTGGGTTTTCCTAAGGAGGACTTGTCTGACTGAGAAACAAACTTTATGAGTAGTTACCTCAAAGCAATGTGGAAGGAGTGTGGTGTCAACTACAGGTTCACCACCCCTTATCATCCTCAATGCAATGGGCTTGTTGAGAGATTCAACAAGACCCTAAAGGGTATGATCAAAGGGCTCCCAGAAAAGCTTAGGCGAAAATGGGATGTTCTTCTGCCCTGCCTTCTCTTTGCATACAGGGAGGTGCCACAGAAGGGGGTTGGTTACAGCCCTTTTGAACTTTTGTTTGGTCACCCTGTCAGAGGGCCAGTCTGTCTAGTGAAGGAGGGATTGGAGTTACATCTCAAACCCCCTAAACAGGATATTGATGACTATGTACTTGGTCTCTGCTCCCGGATGGCTGAGTATATGAAGAAGGCAACAAAAAACCTTGAGGCAAGTCAGGAATTGCAAAAAGCCTGGCATGACCAAAAGGCTGTACTGGTGGTGTACCAGCCAGGACAGAAGGTATAGGTGCTGGAGCCAGTGGCCCCAGCAGCCCTCCAAGACAAATGGAGTGGACTCCATACCATATTGGAAAAGAAGGGAGAGGTCACCTACTTGGTGGACCTTGGCACTACCAGAAGTGCCCACAGGGTACTTCATGTAAACAGACTGAAACCATATGTGGACAGGGTTGACATGGGCTGGCTCATGGCAACAGATGAGGAACAGGAGGAGGAGAGTGACCCTCTCCCAGACCTGCTCTCTCACAACACTTATTATGGGTCAGTAGATGGTGTAGCCTTGGCAGGCAGCCTCTCTGCCCAGCAACAGTCTGACTGCAGACAAGTTCTCCAGTCATTCAGGCATATGTTTTCACTGACTCCAAGTCAGACCACCTGGTGCACTCATGAAGTGGACACTGGGGACAGTCTGCCTGTGAAGAATAAGATCTACAGGCAACCTGACCATGTCAGGGACTGCATAAGGACAGAAGTCCAAAAGATGTTGGAATTGGGAGTCATTGAGCCCTCAGACAGCCTTTGGACTAGCCCAGTAGTCCTGGTACCAAAACCTCACACCCAAGATGGCAAGAGAGAGATGAGGTTCTGTGTAGACTACAGAGGACTCAATGCAGTCACTAGGACTGATGCACATCCCATTCCCAGAGCAGATGAGCTCATAGATAAATTGGCCTCAGCCAAATATCTGAGCACATTTGACAGCTGGCTACTGGCAGATAAGGTTAGCTGATTCTGCAAAAGTCAAAACTGCATTTTCTACCCCTGGTGGGCATTATCAATTTATTGTAATGCCCTTTGGTTTGAAAAATGCACCTGCCACTTTTCAAAGGTTGGTGAACCAAGTCCTCTCAGGCCTGGATGACTTTAGTGTAGCATATCTAGATAATATTGCTGTCTTCAGCTCCACCTGAGAAGATCACCTGATCCACCTGAGGAAAGTTTTGGAAGCCCTGCAAAAGGTACAAATAAAAAATTCTCTCGTGCATCAAATTCAATGCTCTACCATCTGAAAACTTTCCACAACAACCGACTAAAAGCTGCGAAGAGACAACAAGAGGCTGGACGTCCATCTACATCTTTAGCAAGTGCATCAACACTTGGACAAAAAGTGCCTTCTGAAGTTCAACAACAGTCTCAAGATATCGCACCTGCATGCTGCCGGATGGCCACTTATTGTAAGGACTGTGGAGGTGTGGTTAGTGCTGGTGTGCAGAGCATAACAGCTTTACGCAACATTCGCAAGACTCACAAATGTTGATTTTGTGTTTGGGCCCTTGCAATATTCTCATATTTTTGAGAGCTTCTTGATGTTGTTCCACTGCCAGTTGCAGTTAATTTTTCCTTGAAAAAAGAAAAAAATATAAGCTAAAAAAATCGCAAAAAACTAAATCATATTTACAAATATAATTGATGAGTGCAAGGGTAGTGCCTGGATGATTGGATATGTGCCCGGGTAGTGCCTAGGTGAATGGATGAATGCATGGGCAGTGCCTGAGTGTATGGATGAGTACAAGAGTAGTGCCTGAGTGAATTAATGAGTGGAAGGGTAACTTCTGAGGGATTGGATGAGTGCAAGGTAGTGCCAGGGTAAATGGTTGAGTGCAAGGGTAGTGCCTTGGTGATTGGGTGAGTGCATGGATAGTGCCTGGGTGATTGGGTGGATGCATTGATAGTGCCTGGGTGATTGGGTGAGTGCATGGACAGTGCCTGGCTGATTGGATGAGTCCCTGGGTAGTACCTTGATGATTGGATGAATGCATGGGTAGAGCCTCAGTGATTGGATGAGTTCAAGGGTAGTGCTTGAGTGAATGGATCTCTGCATGAGTAGTGCCTGAGTGAATGGTTGACTCTATGGTAGTAGATGGGTGATTCGATGAGTGCATCGGTAGTGCCTGAGTGAATGGATGAGTGTATGGGTAGTGCCTGAGTGAATGGATTAGTGTATGAGTAGTGCCTGAGTGAATGGATGCGGTCAAGGATGGTGCCTGAGTGAATGAATGAGTGCATGAGTACTGCCTAGGTGATTGGATGTGTGCATGGGTAGTGCCTGGATGATTGGATGAGTGCATTGGCAGTGCCTGAGTGAATGGATGAGTGTATGGGTAGTGCCTGAGTAAATGGATTAGTGTATGAGTAGTGCCTGAGTGAATGGATGCGGTCAAGGATGGTGCCTGAGTGAATGAATGAGTGCATGAGTACTGCCTAGGTGATTGGATGTGTGCAAGGGTAGTACCTGGCTGATTGCATGTATATGAGTAGCACCTGGGTGAATTGATAAAATGCAAGTGTAGTGCCTGGGTGATTGCATGACTGCATAGGTACTGCTTAAGTGAATGCATAACTCTATGGTTCCTGCCTGGGTGATTAGATGACTGCAAGTGTAATGCCTGAGTAAATGGATAATTGCAAGTGGAGTGCCTGGATGAATGAAAGAGTACAGGTGTAGTGACTAGGTGATTTCATAATTGATTTAGTAGTGACTAAGTGAAGGCATGACTCCATGGGTAGTGGCTGGGTGATTGGATGAGTGCCTGAGTAGTGGCTGGGAGATTAGATTAATTCAAGTGCAGTACCTGAGTAATTGGATGACTTCTTAGGTAGTTGCTGGGTGTTTGCACTAGTGCAACTGTTGTGCCTGGGAGATGGGATGAGTACATGAGCAGTAATGAAATGAATCCATCATTAGATAAGTGATCTGACATATGTAATATATCTCGACCTCCAACCACTGTGAAAAAATAGACATAGACAAAAATGTTATTAACATTTCATTTTGAACACTAGGCAACCAAACAACATACAATTTTTTTTAACCAAAACTTTAATTCAACATAGGCAAATGTTTTACTTTTTTTTCCTGTTTTCAGCTTTCATACTTATTCACTTTCAACAATGCATGGGTGAAGCATCATCATTAAACAGTGGGAAACAATAATCAATGGATTGTAAAAAAAAAACTAATGTGCACAGTAGATCATTACAACTATGTCCTATTGTTCACTAAACTCACTGCAAGTTTTTTAATCCTGGCTTGCAGAAAACAACTATATGTTAAAACTGTTTCTGACATTTTTATATCTGGGTCAAAATGTCCAACAATTATGAAGCAGTCTTCATTTTTGAATATCCTTTTTGGTAACATCATGCCTGATAGGCCAAATGATGTCTAAAAAGTTCTTAGTCCATGTACGAAAAACATAACACACAGTGCTATGTAGAAGTTGCTGTAGCAGAAAGAAAAGGGGGCATTTTTGTTAGTTGTGAAGAGACTTTTCATTTTCACATGCAACTTAAGGGTATTGCTATTATAGTACCTCCATTTACTTATTATTTGTAGTAACACAATGTAGTCCTCAAATGTTTTATACATTTTTTTCACATACTTAAAAAGAGTGCTTCGTTCTCACAGCTGCTTTACACAATACCCCTAATAGGCCAAATAATGTCTCTTAAACACATAATCCATATATATGTCAACACAATACCACATTTTCTTATCCTAGATTCTCCTTAGAACTTCTGCTTTAGAAATAGCAGATATGAGTTCGGTAACATTTTAGGTATTCTTGAATTGAATGTCACTTGTATGTCATTGTACTCTGTCCATCCTGTTTCATATCTTAAATATATTGTGTAATGTCCAGAGGTTATATTAACTCCTTCACAAAATATGATTGCTATAGTTGTGAAAGTTTTATTTTAGATGGAAATGTGTGCAGCTTTAAAGGTTGTAATTTCAGTTCCTAATTTAGTACCAAATACTCTGCATCGATGTAGCATGACTATGACATATTTTCCATAGATTTTGTAGAAACAACGTTGACCTAATTTCTGATCCACAGTTTGGACAGGTCATATCATGATGGGGGTTTTCAGTTAAATCTTTAAAGGGCACATCTTTACAATCTGGTAATATGAAGTAGAGGAATCATTCTGAATTGATTTCAGTGCTAGACATAAATTCACAATTGTCATAGCTATGTGTCCATTTATCAGTTAAACCATAGAATTCATTGATATACATCACTTCTTCATCTAATAGTCCTAGCATTACCATACCATTTCTTTTTGCATCCTGCTGAAGATTTTGAGAGTACATTACTGATCCAGTTCAATCATTGGTGAGTTTTCTTATTCTAGTAGCAGAATGTATAATACTTCGGTCACTTCTTCATTCTTCAAGTAAACTACATCGTTGTGAAGACATTCTTTTATCCACCTTTTCTTTAATAGAATTTGTAAAATGACGCAAATTGTATAGTCCATTTAACACTACATTTGCATAACAGTTCACTCCTGATTTATTATCAAAGTAAGAGCCTTGTATAGCCTCATTCTGCTGTAGTTTTCTTTTCTTTTCTCCTTGTTGATTTTCTTTTTGTTCATCTTTCTGTTCAACGCTGATAGACTGCTTTGATATTTTCCACTTTAGACACAGTATTGCATTTTCACCCACAGGATACTGGCCTAAATGAGGAGCATATTGAGCTCTTAAGCGATTATACTCTGTTACACAGCTCACATCAGCACTTACTTTCTTCTCATCAAATTCAATCAGAACTAAACCAGACAATGTTCTAATTCACAACAAAGAAACATATGGCTTTCCTTCTTTGAATACACTACTATCAATATTAACAAGACCTGTATCTGCACTTAAACCTTACGATTTGTGAATAGTTACTGCATACGCTAAAGACACTTGGAACTGCTTTCGCTGGACATACAAGTCTTCCACATGTAGGAAACGTATTTCGCATCTACCAATCAGCTTAACTTCAGCAATATCATCACATTTTATGGCTAAGTATGCCACACCATTTCAGTTTGTATAATTAATACATTTCATAACTTTACCCATTGCACCATTCACTAGCCCTTATTCAAAACTTAAATTATGACATAAGACTACACAACAATGGGGGCATGGCCTGGCAAGATGGCCGAATAGACGTGTCTATCGGTGCACCCGCTAGCAACAGGGAGATCCTCAACAATCCTGTTATATATATCCCCTATTAACCCCGAAGATATGTGGCTAAAGACAAGGATGCACAAACAGGAACACTGAACCTAAGGAGCTGCCTCCTGTGCCGCTGTGCGACGAGAACGGGAACAAATAAACCGAGACCCCGGGAGCCGGCACCATCTTGGCAGTGAAAGCCACTGCCAAAAGCCCTGGTGCGGGAAGAAGCAGGGACGTCGGATCGGTCCTGGAGATCGTCAGCCCTACCAAACCAATTGCAGGATCAGCAGAATTACACGGGACCCGAGACCGAAAGACACCAGGGCTGCGGACAGAACACTGTCCCTGTGCTGCCCCAAGCACGTAAAGTAAGCGCGCAGGAGAATGAAAAAACAGAAGTGGAAGGCAGAAAGGGGAAACCGGGTGCGTTGAAATGCATAATAAAGCATTACAGAAAAAAAGAGTTGGGACCCTGAGCGCAGAGGAGTATGAGGTCTGTGCCAATCCTTCGGAGTCCAGAGGAGGGGTCAGAAGAAGGGCAAAGGCCCAGAGCAGTGGGCTGGTATCGACACCCTGCGGAGTCGCGCTCGGGAGCGGCAGCCGGGAGCGGAGGTGTTACAATGGGAACACACAGATTGGTCTCCCCAGGGCCACAACGGAAAAGGACACCCTGACCGCAGAAACCCTAAGGTGAAAGACAACTGATATAAGAATAGGGATCGTGAGTCTAGACTTGACCTCCTACTGCTCACACAGATAGAGTAAGAACTGTGCACAATATAGGTGAGCGGTGCAGGGGGAAGAAATCCTGTGAGCGCTGGGACCTCATTGCCAGTTAACATTTAACGAGAACCCGCTGCTTGAACAGTGGGGGGATACCAGGCCTAGTGTCAAACGAAATGCGCAGACACCCCGTGCAGCCTGCACCAGCCGGACATGACCCTGTGAAGAAAGAAGATAGGCCTGAGGTGTGAGTGGGCCCTTTAAAAATTTGATCGGAAACGACACCAAAAACACAAGTGACACAAATACAAACGACTTGGCCATATCCCTAATTGTAGCACTGGGAAAGGCAAGCTATACTGGGCCTTTACTGGGCCTATACTGGGCCTTCAAGGGTGGGTTGCTGAGACGAGGTTGACACCAAAGACACTGAGGCCTGTGAATCAAAAAAAAAGGGGCGATGCTCCTATGTGGATGTGGTGGGGGATTGACCTGAGGTTAAAAAAGGAGACACCAGTTAATTGTGGGAATGCATTCAAGCGAAAAACGCGAGAACAACCACCCACCATCAGTGTCAAAAATAAAGGCAATCAAATGCAAGCTAATAAGATATCTAACTATGTACAACCCGGCCCTCAATAAACAGATGGTCAGATAAGAGGCCCAGGAGAGGAATCTGACGTGGTTGCAAACTAGGCGATACCAGAGCCTTCCCTGGCGGACATCATGTTGGCGATCCAGTCAACAAAAAGCGATATGGTACAGAAGATAGATGTGATGGCAATTGATGTCAACCTATTGCGATGTGATCTGAGGAAGGTAGCGGACAGGGTCACCACAAATGAACAAAACGTGGAGGAGCTGCAAACTGAGGTCCGGTCTCTACGTGGTACGGTCATGGATTTACCGAAAAGAGTAATTGCACTTGATGATCGCACGGAGGACCAAGAAGGGTGTTACAGAAGGAACAATCTACAATTTGTGGCTTTTCCAGAACGGGCAGAGGGGACCTCAGCGGAGCTATTTCTGAAAGAATGGATCACTAGGGTGTTGGCCCCCAAGAGTCTTTCTATGTTTTTTAGCATCGAGGGAGCCCATAGGGCACTAGTTCCACCTCCTCGACC
Organism: Triturus cristatus; assembly: GCF_964204655.1. NCBI lineage: Eukaryota > Metazoa > Chordata > Amphibia > Caudata > Salamandridae > Triturus > Triturus cristatus. The sequence continues at coordinate 434,691,122 of NC_140588.1, forward strand.
GGGTGCCCCACCTAGAGCCATTATAGCGTGCTTCTTTAACTATCGTGGTAGAGATATTATCATCCAGACTACTCACGCCAGGGAGGCGCCACTCTTTGAGGGACACCGTATAGAGATTTATCCCGAATATACTCAAAGGGTACAAGAAGACCAGAGGAGGACATATATGGCGGTCTAGAGAAGGCTCCGGGAAACTGGGACAAAATACAGCCTCTTGTTCCCGGCTAAACTCAGGATTGAACACAATGGCAGGGCTCTTTTCTTCTTTTCAGCACCTGAGGCATCTAAATGATTGGACTCTGCAAACCGGAATAATTCACAACTAGAGGACAAAAATGGAGGGCTAAGTCAACAAAAACCCCAGAAGTCAGAAGGAACAGAGACAGACTAAACACACAATTATCACGGAAGGGGTCACCCAACGGGGGCAGGCTCCAGGTGGCCCCAGACTGAACACTTCAAAGAGTGGACCCTCCCTATGACTCAGATACAGTCACACAGGATATCTTCCCTTCATCTGCTGCTATGTAGTGGGACAGTGTGAACTTCAGATATTGAACTGGATCCTGTACACCAAGAACTCAGATAAGTTCTAAGTGGGATAAGAACATATATTGTCTGAATTATGGGCTACTTAACCAAGTATATACTCCTTGTGACTTGCAAAGTGGGTACCCCCCCTTAAAGGTTGAGGCTTGCCGGGGGCGCTAGGGAGTCTGATCTTACGCTCGGGCGATGGCTCAGCCACTGGCAAAGCACAAGCTACCTAGACTATTACAGTTACAATAAAAAATGTCAGAACAAAGTTAATCCACTAGTTTGGCTAATTATGGTGTGGATGATTATTATCACAGTGGAAAATTGGAGGGGGGATTGGGGTGGGGGAACTGGAACCTAGATCTCTATTGCAGGGGAATCGGACCTGTACCACTGCCCAGCGGAGGGGGAGGGGTGACAGGTTCTGGGGGTTGGTGTTTAATGGGGATGAGGAAAAGGGAGGGGACTCAGCATGGGATGTTTGGCCCTAAGTCACAGTGTGTATCTGTATTACTGGAAGATCACTCGCAGCAAAAAAAACATTTTAATTCACGGTTGATATGGTTCACCCCGTGATGAAACTACTCACCTGGAATGTAAGGGATATTGCAATATATGAAAAGAGAAGACAAGGGTTTGCTTATTTAAAACATCATAGAATATCAATAGCATGCCTACAGGAAACTCATGTTTGGGGGGACATGATACCATTCATAAAGAGCAGATGGAGGGGACAAGTTTATACCACGTTCTATTCAGGGCTCACAAGAGGGGCCCTTATTTGGATAGCCCCTGGAGTCCCATTTCAGAACCTTCATCATGTAGAAGTCCCAGACAGAGGTTATGTGGTTTTACACACTAGACTAGACGGACGGGAATTATGGCTTATCAATCTGTATGCCCCTAACTCTGATTGCTCTGCCTTTTTCCCGACAATACTGGCTGCAGCATTCCCATACTTAGGAGCAGGTGTGATTATGATGGCAGATGTTAACTGTGTCCTAGATGGATCCATAGACAGAGAACCCCCAGACAAAATTCTAAACTGAAAATTGCTGGAGCCCTCAGGGACACTCTAACAGGTACGGACCTATGGGACGTATGGAGAGTGAGAAAACCCAGGTAAACGCTCCCTTTCCTGTCATACGCCGGCGACAAATACATTCAGTCGCCTGGTCCAGTGTTTTGTATCAAGCAATCTGACCCCGGACATATTAGATATAGCCTACTTACCTAGGTACCTTTCAGACCACTCGCCGGAATTAATGACATTTGGCGTTCGACGCCCTAGACCAGCAATACCCACATGGAGGTGTGTACGCCCCTAACTCGGATTGCGCTGTCTTTTTCCCCAACAGTACTGGCTGCATCGTCCCCATTCTTAGGAGCAGGTGTGATTATGATGGCAGATGTTACCTGTGTCATAGATGGATCCTTAGACAGAGAACCCCCAGACAAAACACTAAACCGAAATTTACTGGAGCCCTCATAGACACTCTAACAGGTATGGACCTATGGGACGTATGGAGAGTGAGAAACCCAGGTAAACACTCCTTTTCCTGTCATACGCCAGCGACAAATACATTCAGTTGCCTGGACCAGTGTTTTGTATCAAGCAATCTGACCCCGGACATATTAGATATAGCCTACTTACCTAGGTACCTTTCAGACCACTCGCCAGAATTAATGACATTTGGCGTTCGACGCCCTAGACCAGCAATACCCACATGGAGGTGTGTACGCCCCTAACTCGGATTGCGCTGTCTTTTTCCCCAACAGTACTGGCTGCATCGTCCCCATTCTTAGGAGCAGGTGTGATTATGATGGCAGATGTTACCTGTGTCGTAGATGGATCCTTAGACAGAGAACCCCCAGACAAAACACTAAACCGAAATTTACTGGAGCCCTCATAGACACTCTAACAGGAATGGACCTATGGGACGTATGGAGAGTGAGAAACCCAGGTAAACACTCCTTTTCCTGTCATACGCCGGCGACAAATACATTCAGTTGCCTGGACCAGTGTTTTGTATCAAGTGATCTGACCCTGGATTTTTTTAGATATAGCCTACTTACCTAGGTTCCTTTCAGACCACTTGCGTGAATTAATGACATTTGGCGGTCGACGCCCTAGACCAGCAATACCCACATGGAGGTTACGGGTGGAAGCACTATCAGATCCAACCTTTGCAAAGACACTCACAGAGGATATTTTATAGAAAACCGAGGGACAACGAACACGATTGCGACAGAATGGGAAGCAATGAAGGCAGTGATTAGAGGGGTCTGCATAAAAACCACATATGGGGTTCGCCAATAACTTGAGAGAGACATACGGTCCCTCGAGAAAAGGTTAGAGGAAGTAGAAATACAGCTACTTGTACATCCTCAATGCATCGGGAAGTGGGGCACTATTCAAAAAGACTTGCTGGAATCTCTAAGCCGCCTTGAGAAATGTAATTATGTAACATATAGGTAACGCTTACACATGGAAGGTGACAAGTCAGGAGCAGTACTAGCTAAATTAAACAGACATGAAACACCTATAGCACCCATAATACAAATGGAGACGAAAGGTGGGACAGTGGTTTATAATCAGACCGCTATATTGGAGGCTCTAACAGAGCACATGGTGGGAGTATATGCAAGGCAAATTTCCCCCCCAGTGGAAGTAATAGAAGGTTTCTTAAGCCCACTGGGTCTCCGCAACTGGACCAGGAGGCAAACGAGAGACTAGATGCCCCGATTACTAAAGAGGAATGACTAGAAACTATTAAGAAACTAAAACCCGCCAAAAGCCCAGGTAGTGACGGGTTTTTATCAGAGTTCTATAAGACATTTGCACCATTACTGGTTGCCCACTTATTGGAAGTGTACAATGAGGCGTTGCAGCTACACACTCTTCCAGCCTTGATGAGAGAGGCTATAGTGATTATGATCCCTAAACCAGATAGGAATCCGAGAAACCCAAGCTCCTATAGGCCGATCTCTATCTTAAATTTAGATATGAAAATTCTGAGTGTGGTGCTGGCGAATAGACTCCTACCATGCATGCCAGCTTTGATACATTCCGATCAATCTGGGTTTATCCCCAAGTGTAACACTACTCATAACTTGCTCCGACTGGCACACGTGTGGCACTCCCCCTTCATAGAAAAGGAAGATTGTGCCCTAGCGCTACTCGACATAGAGCAAGCCTTTGATTCAGTGGACTGGTCATTTTTGTGGGCAACATTAAAGGTAATGGGAATGGGGGAGGGATATATCAGATCGCTGCAACTATTATACACAACTCCTCAGGCATGGGTACGCATAGGGGACTGATCTCGCAGGCTTTTGCCCAGCAAAGAGGCACCAGACAGGGGCGTACCATGTCACCACTGCTTTTTGCGGTGGCAAGGGAACCACTAGCGAGCTCGTTGAAAACAATTAGATAACTGTGGGATTGAACTGGGGGACACTAACCACGTAGTCTCCATGTACGCGGACGATACGCTAAACTATGCTGACAACCAACTCAAGCGGTCCATAAATCATTAGATATATTGAGTAGGTTCGGTGAATTCGCCGGACTGCGAACAAACCCTAACAAATCAATCTTGTTACCGATAGGCCGAATAGCCAAGGAGCCACAGAAATCATTGCTGTTGGTGGGACTCCCTTGGGAGGTAACTGACCTAAAATATCTGGGAATCAAGCTGGCGGGCAAACCGGAGGGTCACCTTGCACTCAATATAGGAAGAGTAGTGGAAGGAGTGAGGTGCTTGGTGCACTTTTGGCAGGGCCTACCATTGACACTCATGGGTAAAATCGCAATTTCAAAAATGATTCTAGTCCACGGTGCCTATACGTATTCCAACATTCTTTTTATGAGATTCCTACTTGTTTCTTTAAAACACTAAATAAGCTGATGATTGAACTATTGTGAGGGCCTAAAAGGAAAAGTGTGAGGTTATCAACACTCCAGAGAACGTGCCAGAACGGGGGGTTGGAGGTCCCCCATTTGGAACGATACTACATGGCCTCCCATCTCCAGCATGCAATTCATTGGCTGGACAATAATGATAATTGGGAATAAAAGTTACTAGTATATGGGGGATTCGCTAGCGAGTTATTTAATGAGGGGGGCGGGTATGCCAGGGACCTGCCCATACATAGTCCAGCATGTATCCCGAGTGTGGGAACACGCAGTTAAAAAGGTGATAGATTATCCCTATATGCGCCAGATATGCCGATTTGGGTGATCCAGCCATATGTTAAAATAGCAGATTCCATGTCAGCCCACAACTGCAAAGAAGGTGGCTGCCTGACACTGGATGACTTGTTATTAAACAACCAATTCATATCCCACGAAAGCGCAGAGGAAGTGTTTGAGTTAGGATGAGGGCAACTCCGGCAATACAGGAATATATCACATGTGAATAGTGAATTATGGGCATCCTTTCCGGAGGAGCCGCCGACAACAAAAGTGCTCCAAGTCATGTTATATATGTCACAAGGGGAGCACCTGATCTCACATATGCATAGTGCACTAGGGGAAGACTTAAAAACCCCAGCCCTAGCTACCCAGTCGCACTGGGAAGGAGCCATAGGAGAGCCCCTTTCAGAGCTGGAATGGATTAGGGTGCATAAGGGAGTTAAGGAGGTGAACTCCAACCAAAGATTTAAATTAATTCAATACAACTACATACACCAAACATACCTTTAACCCAAAATGCTGGGTTAAATCTTCCCGAACCAATCGACCAAATGCCCCCCGCTGTAAGGATTAAGATGCGTACTTTCTGCATGTGGTGTGACACTGTCCAGTCAGTCTCCTATTGGACCCGACATCCTAGAAAAACTGGGAAGAGTCACCGGATGGACAATTCCCCAAGACATGAAAACAGTATTACTGGGTTTGTTACCCACCCCCAAAAATTAAAAGTTGAGTAGGGGATTAGCAATGTTGGGACTTATACTGTCGAAGCTACGAATCGCAATTGCATGAAAAAGTCCAAGCCCACCCCACATAAAGAGGGGGCAAAGTGATTGGAGTGAATGGGCGACTGCAGAGACAAGACGTGTGAATAGGGTAAGACATGACAAAAACTGGAGGATGATCTAAGTGCATGGACGGTGATGTTAGCAGACCTTTAAAATATGCAAACAACAACACCTCCCAAAGCGAATACCCTATAGAAGCGACATTCCATGAATAGGAGTGAAAAACCTGAGTTGCAATGTAATTGTGACACGTACAACAGTAAGTTATATAAGCAAAGATTATAGTGACAGTACGAAGTATGGTAAAAAGGGATTAGTAAGGAGGTGGAGTTTGATAAGAAATAATAATAAGAAATGTAATGTTGATTACTGCGTTAAATTGGATTAACCACTTGCGTGCGGGTTGATTTCTCCCGCTGTGTGGGAGAAATAAACGGCGTTCGCGATCACGACGGCTCCCAGCCGTCGTGCGCACACACCCACCGTAATGCACGACGTCCGGGAGCCGTCGTGCGCACACAAGGGGTTAAACTGAGGAACTCAAAATTGAAATTTTGGAAGGTATGATAGCCAATATACAAAACGTATGAAAAATATTGTAGTTCCAAATTTATGTACGGACTGATTACAAGTCCCATGTTTGAATAAACAGCAATAAAAGATTACACAACATTGTTTACAGATACGTAACAGTTTTTGTAATCCTGCAGTTTTTGACACAGACTTTTCTAAACTATCCAATTTTGATTGCAGTTTTTCTGTAAGTAGCATTGTAACTCTGTCATGTTCCATTTTATCATTTGCTCTAATTTTGACGATCTCTTCTTTTTCCAGTTGTAATAATTGTCCATTGAATTTACTACAATCCTCAAGATTTGGCATCAAACAAACAATAGACCTCTATTCCTTAGAAAAATTGTACATTACTTCAGCAGCTGAAACCTTTCTTGGAAACACATTTTTGATGAGACAGATTTGTAATACTGTCTTTCCCTCTTTTGTGAGGACTCCCACTCTTGTATCCTTTAGTATAGCTGCATAATGCATATCTGATGCTTGGCGCATATTTTGGATGAACTCTTTGTACTGAAAGATTTGCCAAACGTTTAAATTTCCAATACTTCCTAGGGAATTCCTTGTTTCGTTATGTAGTAGTTTCTTGAATACCGGTTTTCCTTTTACTGGAGTTAGTTGGAGCAGGTCTCCAAAGATTATGACGTGTTTTCTTCCAAAAAGTACATTGTGATCAATTTTGAATATTTGCTGCATTCTTAAATGTATAAAAGCTAGCATTAGGTTACACATCATGCTGACTTCATCAATAATTAGTAGCTTTAATTGCTGTATTGTAATTCGTTGTCATGTTTAACAGGCAGTATTAATAACTAATGAAGGTTGTTAGAAAATGGATTTCTGGATGGCTAGGGCATGCGCCTAAGCCAGGCAGAAACCAGCACTCTAGTCAGGGCAAGGGAGTTACACACAGAGTATAACCCCTTCTCACACCCTTGGTAACTTAGCAAAGCAGTCAGGCTTAATCCGGAGGCATTGTGTAAAGCGTGAGCGCAACACACTCACACAGCAGCGACACACTAGGCACACCACAAAAGAACCTCCACACAAGCATATATAAAAAAACAGCCTTTGTTTTATGCATGAAATCACATTAGAACATAATCACATATATAGACTGTGCCACCAGGCACTTGTCATGACTTTTACAGGTAGTACATAGGTGGCTGCACTTCTCCAGTGCTCTCAGCTTCCCTCACGGAAAGCGCTTCACCTGCGCTAAGCCTCCTCAAGGCCAGGGACACCAGCAAGGCTCCAGCTGGTAGGCCAGCACAAGTGGTCCCTCAGGGCAGGGCTGCAGTCCTCTCCCAAGCCCAAAGGGCAGCAGGGCAGTAGTCCAGAGGGGCAAGGCAAGGCCCATAGGCAGTTCCTCCAGGCTTGCAGCAGCCTGCTGGTCACAAATCCCACGCAATACCTTCAGTCCCGAGAAAATTCAGTTCAAAAGACATGGGGTCACAGCCTCACTATTTATATTACATATGGTCTTTTTTCTGCCCTGGTACAGGGCCCTGGACCCAGTGAAACCAGTTCTGGGAGTCACTTGTCAAGTGCAAAACACTCCCTATTGTAAGTGAAGGCTCTGGCCCCAGACACACTACAGGGGTAAGAGCCAGCATTGTGGAAGACAGGCACAGCCCTATTCAGATACAGGTGCTACTCCTCCCACCACTCAGAATGCAGATTAGGTCTATTCAGCCTAGTGCTTACTCACCCAGACTCTCTGGAGCCACTGCACCTCCCTAGCCCCTGTCACACCAAGGCCAGACAGTCAATACACAACAGGCAGGCACAAAGACACATAGCACACAGAAATGCCTACTTCTACAAGTGGTGATTCTAAAATAGTGATGTTAAATCTGCGAACACCAGTACGCAGCCTTTATAACCAGTATTCCAAACATAGCAAACCGGATCACTCTACTCCTCTCATGTCAGGAATTGCCACTGAAGCACATAACAGGAAAACCCTAATGCATTCCTATGAGAGGGCAGCCTCACAGCAGTAAGAACCAAATAGGCTGTTTGTTACTACCAGGACATGCCACACAGTTAAGGCACATGTCCTACATTTTACCATAGGGCTAGCTAGGGCCTACCTTAGGGGTGACTGATATGTAGTAAAAGGGGAGTCACAGCTGTGGCAACCACTTTATCTTCCACATCACAGTGGCAGTAAACTGTGCGCGCAGGCCGTGCAATGGCAGAGGCCTAAGACAGGTTTAAAAGGCTACTTTGGTGGGTGGTGTAAGCAGTGCTGCAAGCCCACCAGTAGCATTGAATTTACTGGTCCTGTGTATATGAGGTACCACTGTACAATGGACTGACAGGTAAATAAATATGCCAAACTGGTGTAGACCAATCTCGCCAAATTTACCATACAGAGCACATGCACTTTAGCACTGAACAGCAGCGAAAAAGTGCCCAGAGTCCTAATACCACCAACAACAGGTCAGAAGAAGGAAAGCAAAAAGTTCTGGGATGACCCTGCAAAAAGGGCCAAGTCCAACAAAGGGTACCTTCCTTAACATTATGAGCAGCTAAGCTTGTTGGTGCAGTGACTACACAAAACACATTGGAATCTGTTGTCTTCTGTAGGTACCTTGTTAGGGCTTTAATCAAGAAGCTTTTTCCAGGTCCAACTCGACCACTTATGTACAGTAGAACTGGTTTGTATGTACAACATGCACACTTTTTTCTCAAGGAGAAATCCATGTTCTACTTTACCTTTCAAAAATGTCTTTATCATAGTTCTAAATCCACAGTTTTCCATATTACTTGCTGCATTGCATTCTCCACTTCATACACAACTATTGCAGCTTCAATTTTTAATGATTGGCTGTCCAAGAGTATATTGACTTCCAGGTGCTGAAATTTGACTGCTCTGAGAGCCCTCTCTTGCTATCTCAGCAGCAATTGCTTCTTCTTGTTCAATCTCTTCTCTCAACATTTGAAGATACACTGGAAACACACAGCACTCAATGCTGTCTTTCACAGCGTTGAACGAGTTTTCAACAGTCAAATTCTCCATGTAGCTCAATTTCAGGTTGCCATGGCTTAAACAACTGTAACAAGGCTAAATAGAAAAACTCTCTTTCGTCTGGAGTTTGGCAACTTAGCTTTTGATGGTTGATTCCATTTACTTTGTTATGTCTTACCAAACATACTTCACGTCCAGCCACAGCAAATTTACCTTCATCTATGTTTTCATTGACATTACTTCTGCAAATATCATTTTGGAGTATTTAATCGAGACACATCTTTTCCAGATTAGGACTTCTCCTTGGATAATACTTATCCAGCATGTTACTCTTCAGAATATCTGTACTGTGTGGCTCAAATTCGGCAATAAATTGAATTTCAAGAAAATACTTCAGTACTCAGTTACTAGCAAGCCCTAAACTCACTCAAAGAAATCCTCTAGTTTTATAAAAACCAACTAGCTGCGCTTAACCGGTCTACACATTCATAGGAGCCAATCTCTCTGTTAGGAAGCATTTTCAATCTAAAACTGTACAATCTTTTCTTAAGAATTGTTTCTGCTGAAATCTCCTCTCACATCTACTTCATCTCAGTTTTCTCTGACTTTGTTATATAAGATGTAACATACTGAGCAACAACAATTGAGTTGTCTGCAAAAAACTGTACATCCATTTTTGCATTCCACATTTTCAGAATCACAGGGTTGTAGTCATTAATGTATTTGGTGGACTCTGTTATTCTTAGGTTGTACGTATTGTTCGGTGATTTCCTTCTAAGTGAATTTCTGACTGTAGACAAAAAGCTGTTGACTCTTCTATTGTGAGATGACAGCTCGTGGAAATCCAAAACATTGTGTATAAAATTTCCCTTTTGCTCTGTATGTTCGCTGACAGTTTTTTCTGCATCTGTGATTTTGGAATCGTAGAACAAGTTTTCTTAATATGCTGTCACTACTCTCCTTTTAGAATGGAGCAAGTTACATACTGCTCAGTAAAAAACAACACAGACTCATCACTGCCTGTTCCAAACTTTAGGACATCTTTTACCCACAACAGTATGTGAATATGGGGAGTAGCTCTGGCGTGGTACTCTTTATGGCAAACTAAATCAATCACTTCACCAAGAGGAGGTTTTGTTTTGTTCAAGATGAAAGACATCATTGCTTGAAATCTGTGATAACAGTATTTCTGGCATCTTCAGATAAATGTCTTCTATATTTGAATTTGCCCCCTGTAAGAATTATAGCAGGCCATTCCATTCATAATTAGTACAAGTCAGCCTCAGGAACCAAGCAGGTGCTCCAAGGCTCCTCAACATGCACTTGAGTTCACCATGACACTGATACCAATGTTGATTAGTCCCACGCTGACATGCCATTAGGTGTATTAAATTGTATTCCAAGTGCTTATCTTTTCCTTTAACTTTCTCAAAAAGTTCTCTTCTTGATATATTATGAACATTAACTCCTGTTTTTAGAATATGATTCACCGCATTAGATGCCAGACAAGTCACACTCAAATAATAGGTGAAATATATATGGAATGCACTGATGAAATCTTTGGTCTTCAGAATAAAGTCTACTGCATTTAACATTCAGCTGCAGGTATTTACACTGGCCGCTCATCATATCTGCCACCTACTCCACTAGGAACAAATTGTGGGAAACACCGAGCTTCTAAACTTTTTTCAACATACTTAATGGAGCTCCTTTTGCCTCCTTCATTTGAAACAGCCCAATGGCATCACCAATAACCTCTTTAGAATGCAAAGGGTGGGTGCCGTAATGTTCATAAATTTCTTATGTTCTGCACTGATCCACCTTCTCGATCTGACCTGTTGATGGACATGTCTGATCCTCCATATGTATCTTGCAGGCTTTCCTCATTTCTATACTTAACATTGTTCTGTACCAGATATAAATTTGCTTTTTTTTTAACTTTGGTAACAACTACTAACTCCTGCCCTATCTTCTTTTTCTTGGGAGGTGCACCATTTGCAAGAATTACTAGTCTTTCCTCTAAATCTCTATCTACCCCTACAGTTTCAATGTTTTTCTTGACATCTTATGGCAAATACACTACTCTACTGTTTAGACCTTTCAGCACCTCTGTTGGGGGTAACGTGCCAGTCTTTGGCTCATACGTACTATAGCCTGAGATGGATGTATAGTTTGGATCAGAATGGACTGTTTGAACCTTGAAGTGCTTCTGGGATGGGAACCAGTTCTAACATGTTATGTACAGCTCTATCAGGCATTTTTTTATCCTCTAATTTATTGCAGCTATACTTACATATAACTTGTCATGAGGACAAGTCAAAGAGTTCTTCTACAAATAAGTACAGTGCAAACTTTTGGCAATTTTCAATATTCCCTTTTTCACTTTTTAAATGTAAATCAATAGCCCGTTTTTGATTCTTGTAGTGAGTGCGTCGACAACATATACAACATACTCTGGTTTTTCAGAACATAGTTGCATATTTACAAGCCCCTATCACCACCACAACGTCACTTTCAGTGATGTGGTGATGTCAGTAGGGGCATAGCCTTATTTACTTAACATGGCTTAGCACTGCCTTGTAAATAAGCCACAGTTTATGCTATATTTAGTGTGAAAGGGGAGGGTAATGGGTGTTGAGGTTGGCGTTCCATCGCAACATCAATTAATTTTGACGCTGTCCCCTATTTACAAAGGGCAGCATGAATAGGAGGCAGTGCCAAAAGTAAGACCAGGGAAAACCTGGTCTCAAACAGGCAAACCAGGAAAAATGCTTTATTTCTCCTCGTTTTTGCTGTTTCCATGTGTGCTGTCTTGTACAGCTCACATAGAAACAGCAAACTGCCTATGATTGTTTATGTGCAGGAAGATCATCCTTCTTGCACATAAACAATCATTTAAAAAAATGCCATTTTGCAACTTCTATGTGTGGTGAATTAAGCAGCACACATAGAAGTTACAAAATGGCATTTTAGATTGTTTATGTGCTGGAAGGGAGACCTTCCTGCACATAAACAATCTTCCCTTCAACACAGGCACCCTTGCTGTATGGTGCAAGGGTGCCTGTGTTGGTGCTAGCCAGCTAAAGTTAGTGCTAATGCAGGGGGAAACGCAGGGCTGCACCATATTCTTTTTTTTTTTGTTCTTATACCACCACCGTATGCAAATTGCAGCCTGCCAACCGTCCTGTACCTCCACAGGCTATTTGCGATATCTCAATAGTCCTGTGTACCAGCCCATCCAGTAACCTGGTTGCTAGTTCCACGCAGGCGTAATCATAGGACTAATACGATTAGGTTCTTATTATGCCTTTCCAATTCAGAAAAGCCTCCCAGATCTTAGAATGCGTATTAGTCTCTGATCCTATATCCTTTTTACAGGTGCTTTTTACCACCTGGAACCAGTCTATCCCTACAGCATCTATCCACTTTTTGCAAATTTCTCTCCTAGTGAGAAGAATCAGATTAAAGAGTAGGGCCTGCTTATCCCTAGAAATGGGCGAAATCGGCTTATCTTCCACCCCTAACATAATCAACGTTAGACATATTTTTATGTTAGCGCAGAGAATTTCATTTATTGCCTTCTCCACTGTAGACCAATAGTCCTGTAACAAAGGGCATTAGAAAAGCATGTGTCTGTCATTTGCACTCAACAAACTGCATCTGTGACATCATGGGGCGACTGCTGTTACGAATTTTGCCAATTTATTTGGTGTCCAATTTAGCCTATTGGCTGTGAAAAAGTGATTCCTTTTTAAATTTGATGGCTTGACCACTTTATACAACAGCTTAAAGGAAAGTTGTCACAATCTCTGTGGCTCCGAAATCTGTATAACACCACTCCAGATCTCATAGGGTGCTGTGGATTTCTTCTCTTCAAAAGAGGCCAAAGTCCGATACCAGTCGCTTGCTTCCTTCTTTTTTGGGGCTTCATTCTGTAACTTCTTTTCAAACTCCCAAAATCCTCCGGTCTCATTCCTGTTTTCCTCCCCCCAGGATAGTAACTGCAGATATTTAAACCTTGAGAGGGACCCCCCTGTCTTTACCCACAAGATTTCACATGGCACCACCTCTTTCATCATCATGAGGTCCCCCCAAAGCTCAATTCCAGCCCTTGTAAGAGGAATACTTAATTGGTCTTGCAGGCATTCCAGTGTGCCTGGTGAGTCCCATATTGGTGCCCCCCTGAATAGTATCCCATTCCCAATATGTTCCTTATTCCGACCCTCAGAATAAGTGCGGCCTTTAGCGTCTTCAATTTGAATTTTTTGAAAAATGTCTTTGCCCCAAATTTGTATAAAAGCCCTTTGGCACCCCACGCCTTGACCATCTCCTCTAACATCATCCCACCCCACGCCAGGGGCCCTGGTGAACCTAAAAGAGCTCTGCAGTTCTTGAACTGAAATGCCATACAGTATATCCTTAGGTCCGGTAGTGTCAACCCACCTTCAGCCAATTTTAGCTGCAATTTCTTCCAGGACATACGTGCTCCCCTATCCGCCCAAACAAAACTACCCATTTTGCCCTGTATTTTATCAATCAGACCTCTTGGGAATGTAAGGGATATGCATTTAAAAAGAAACGTCAACTTAAGCAGTAACACCATTTTAATTAGATTTACTCTTCCATATAATGTTAATGGGAGGTTCTTCCATCTAGTTAGGGATTTCTCAATATCCTTTGCAACCCTCTCTAGAATATGCTGGGGGATATCCTGTAATGAATTGACAAAGCTAATTCCCAAATACCTGATCTCTCTCCGGATATTCCCCCTCCAGTCTGGGATATTCCAACACATAGTCCCGGTTTTCTCCTTAGCACTGAATATACTGAAAAGGCCCCTTATTTGTCTGCTAATAACTCTACCCTTTGAATTGTAACAGCCGGTTTTGCTGTGTAGATTATGAGGTCGTCCGCAGGGCAATTTTCTTTTCAAATGCTCCTGCACAGAAATCTTTAACCTGTTCATCTTGACGAAGCATCTGGGCAAATGGTTCAATATATATATTGAACAGTAAAGGGGAAATGGGACAACCCTGTCTCGTCCCTCTAAAGATCTTAAAACTCCTAGTAAGAACACCTTTAAGAAGAATCCTGGCTGTGGAGCGATGGTATAGGGCTTTTAGTGTAGTTATAAAATAAGGCCCAAACCCCATGATCTCCAATACTGCCCATAAATACTCCCAGCAGATGCGATCAAAAGCCTTGGCGGCATCCAACGTAACCGCCACCAAGGGGACCAACTTTGAGGTAGCTATGTCAATGCACCCTATTAACTGCTGGGTCGATTCGTGCATTTGTCTCCCAGGAATAAACCCCTTTTGGTCTTCATGTATAAGCTGAGGAGGGACTCTGTACAACCTCCCTGCTAAAATGCTGACAAAGATCTTATATTCTGCATTCAGCAGGGATATCAGCCGATACAATTCTGCTTTTGCCAAATCCTTAGCAGGTTATAATATCAGGACTATAGAGGCCTCCCTCCGTGATTCTGGGACCTGTGCCTTGCCCATGTATATCATATTAAACAGACTCTCCCATACAGGCAATACTTCCTCTATTACCATTTTATATATTTCTGAGGGAACAGCATCTAACCCCGCAGCCTTCCAATTTTTAGATCATTTAATGGCTCCCCTGATCTCTTCTTGCGTGATTGGGGCTTCCATTATCTTCATTCATTACAGGGGGGCCAAGCGAGCTGAGCCAGCTTATTAACTTATGGGGATCAGGAACGGTATCTTCCTTATAGAGCTGCGAGAAAAGTGCCACTATATGTTCCTGCATAGTTTCCCAACTGTCCAGCTTCTCCTCTGAATCACTCCTTAACTCCTTTATCTCATTTCTAGATCTTTCTACTCTGGCTTTCCAGGCTAATAATGCTCCTGCTTTCTCTCCATACTCAAATTCCTTCATATTCGCAGCTTGCCATTTTGCCTTACGCTTTAGTTCTAACCAGATTTTAAATTTTAGTTGAACCTCTTCTAACCTCCTTTCCATCCTCTCCCTTTCCTCTCCCACACTTATGGTATGCAAAGCCTCCTCGAGAATCGCGACTTCATTTTTCCATATTCATTAGTTCTGCCCTATATACTCGATTTTTTGCGCAGGAAAGTCTTTTCAGAACCCCTTGCATATATGCCTTGAAGGCATCCCACACTATTCCTGGGGAGGCAGTATCTTTATTATTGACAAAGTATTGTGCTACCTCTTTTTTCAAAGCTGCCTGAACCCCTCCTTCTAGAAGCAGGGCACGCTTTAGGGTCCATCTCTTAGGAGGCTGTGGTCCTAAAGCTTGTAAGGATATCATTACAGCTGAATGGTCCGAAATATGAGGTGGGAGATGCTCAATCTTTTTAATATCAGTTGCAAGGGATCTATCGGCTAAAAAATAATCTAATCTAGAAAAGTGATGGTGCTTTTTGCTGTGATACGTGTACCCCCTCGTTTTACCTCTCAAGTGTCTCCACATGTTTAATAAATCAAGGTCCCGAATCATACTTTTCAACGGATTCCTCATTCTGGGGACATAAACACTATCCCTCCTCATTGAGGGGTCCAAAACAGGATCCATCAGTACATTAAAGTCCCCACCCACAATTGCACAAACTGAAATATCCACCAGCCTCAATTCTAAATCTATGATATAGTGTGGATCATCCTCGTTGGGTCCATAAAACCCAACACATATAAAATCCCTAGCCGTTCATTTTAAGCGAGCTATCTGTGCTCGATGCCTTAAATTCTATCCCACTTCCGCTCCTAATTAGGATCACGACTCCCTTACAACATTGTGCTTGCTCAGAAGCAATTACATTTTGGACCCATCCACACCTAACAAACAGCTCCTTGCTTTAATTTGCTAATAAGTGTGTCTCCTGTAAAATCATAATTTGTGCCTGTCTATTTTTTAAATATTCCATCACTTTCCTCTGTCTAGGTTTAGACCTAAGACTATTCACATTCCATGTGAGAATATCAATACTCGGAATTTTAGCCATGATGCTTCCTAAAATGTTCTATTCTTTGCTTCATTACTGCATTGTTGTATTTCTCCTGCAGAAAAGGTTCTGAGGACTTTTTTTTGTTTTTTATCCCACTGCTCCCCACCCGTGCTAACACTCCCCCACCACCTTCCCAACCCACCCTCCTACACCTACCCTGGGGAACCCTCCCTATCTTTTTAGGCATAACAATGCCTATGGGCGCACCATTGGGGGAATTTCCCACTAAAGTATTTAGAATTAAGAGAGCGACCTATCCTATAATCCAAATGAATCAATTTGCAGTATCTCCTTTTCTGATCCTGTCCAGTAACAATTCCGCATCTTCTACTGTCCAGAGATTATGCATTTGGTTGTTCCACAACATTGCGGGGAATTTTAGCTGGACCTTTGCTCCCAACTTCCGGAGCTCCTCCATCTTGCCTCCTAACCTCCTAGCTCCCACTGCCTCTGTTCTGTAACCTTACACAAATCTGATCTGACAAGCAGGGAGTACCCATTTACCAAATAAGGACCATTTTTCAGCGCCCTGCTGAGTATTTCTTCTTTAGTGGTATATGAGACAAAGTTAACCAGGATCTTCCTAGGTTTAGTTCTTTGTAGGTTACAATGGAAAGCGTCTCTATGCGCCCTCTAGACTTCATGTTCGAGGTTTATCTCTTCCCTGTCATCCAAAATCGTTTTCCGTAGCAGCGAGATTATAAAGGCCTTTATATCCAATCCTTCCTCAGTTTCGGGGACATTCAAGAACCTTAAGTTATTCCTACGGGAATGGTTCTCCACTCTCTCCATATCTTCTCTTAGAATTTGGTTTTGCCTTTCTAACTTAGAAATCTCTGATGCATTCTTCTCCACATCCTGTTTCACTGCATCCACCTCTTCCTCCAACTTCTGTGTACGAAAGTTACTTCATCCAGCTTCTGCATTAGCTCCAAACAAGAAGCTTGTATGCCTAGCTGGTTTGCTTCTGAGACCTCAAAGCCATTCTTTATATCATTCTTAAGGCCCAATAGAATACTTGCCAACGAGGTTTCTGTATCTTTGCTCACTTCAGACGTTACCATATCCGGACTACTCTGTCTATCCCCACTTAGTACTGGGGGCGGTACTCCTAGATCTTTGGGTGTTGCAAGCACTGAAAACCTGTTACTCAAAGGAACTGTTATAGTATTTCCTTGGAATACCCAGGTACCATCTCTTGACTCACTCATTTCAACCAAACCGCCAGCACTGTTTGCACTCTTTTCTGTATTACAGTATCCTCAAAATTGGCCCTACTGCCGGGTGTATTTGATGCATGTTCTCCTATGCTGGGGCTTAAACCACCTATGCCATTTTTCTGCATGCTTGGTAGTACTCGGAAAAAGATTTAAGTGCTTTTCCCCTCGTTGATTTTCCCTACTGGAGACGTTCCTATTCCCCTGCTTTGGAGACTCCCTCCTCATCGCCCCCGTTTTGACTTTACAATAATTCTTGCTCCTTGCGATGATTTTGGCAATGAATCCGGTGCGATAGGCACAAGATTTTCCTGGTCCTCAATGTGTACCTGGAGGGTGCCTCACCTTCCTATATGTCACCTGTCTCCATATGTGGGTGCTGACCCCTCTCCTACTCAGCTCTCCCCGCTTCCACTCGCCTGCTGCTCTGCTCAGGACCCTCTCAGCATTTCTCGCTTTCTCAGCATACTACCGGAAAGCTTGACTTGTTCTGTCTCTGCCACCCTCTCTGATTCTGGCCTTTCAGGCTCGCTGGAGCTCTACTGCTGCCTCACTCCAGCACATCCCTGGGGATCCGCAGATCAACCTCCAATCCCTTTCAAGCTCAAGGAGCCGCGTTCCAAGATCATTCCAGGACCCAGGGATTCAGTACGTGCAGAAACGTATTTGTACGCGGTTTTTGACCGTGTAACTGCTGTTCTCCTCCGCTAACGCTCCCCCTGCAATGGTGCCCGCGGCCGAGAGCGTCTAGCTAGCAGCCGCCATGATCCCACCATGCAGTCACCTTGCAGTCGGGCTGCACCATATTCTAGTAAATATATGACAGCCCTACATTACTAAAGTGGCAAAGCATGTTGTTAGCCTTCTTGGCTTAATGACACGGTTCACCACTTTATTGTAAATGTGCCCCATACTGTCTTACATTTTGTAATCTCTTCTTCAAAACTATCAACTTTGTTCTGCAACTTCTCCTGTTATCAACTGTTCAGTTTCCCTACAGTCTTGTTCTGGAACAAAGAAACAAGACTGCACATCATCACAAACCTTTTCTACCTCTGCCACGGTACCATGCAAAAGTGCCCTATTCATTTCTCCTAAACATAAAGCAGTAGTTTTCACATAGTACAGCCTCCTAACTAAAGTTTGCATTTTTGAGTGGTGTGTAGCTAACTTCCTAAAATGATGAAAGGTGCTTTGGCACACTTTCTTTGATAAACAATCTAGGAGGTGTCCCTGCAAATGTATATGCTTTCTCAGCTTGTAAGAGTCCAAACCTTGTAAAGTACTTATTTTGTGTTTTAAACTTCGCCTAGGAAATATACTTGGAAATAAACCTGGGAATTTTCTTAATAAATAAATGGATTGATGTCTAAAATTATAAACTCTACTATGTTCCATTTGTATACAGGGGTCTGACTACTTCTAATGCAATAACTTCTTCTACATTTCTAGGTACCATCAACTCTTTTGCTCTAGGACTGCCATTTTTCATTTTTATAACATCTTCATCTTTCAACAATAGAATGAACTAATCTGTTATCCTGGAGATAGCCTTCTTCATTAAAGAAAGGCTCTGTATTGGAAGTATGCATCTATTTACCACTAAGAACTGTACAAAAGTTACTTCTATTCAATAATATTTTCTTCTGGTTTTGTCTCCTCACGCACAGCACTATTTTGTCAAGAGTTTTCATTCTGTATAAAATCAAAAGGAAAAGCTTCCTCTTCAAAGCAAAGGCCTTCTCAACTACTCAGTCGACTTGTTCTTTCTGTTTCAGTGCATCTGCCATTTTTCTATACCTTTTCAAATTGCTCAGTAGATTTCACTCTACTACAAAAAATTGTGGCTCTGATTTCCTCAAACTGCTTCTGCCTACTGGTTAAAATTTCTCCATCTGTGTTACAATCTTTTCTGTTCTTGCAATGTACACTTTGTCCACTCTTATTTTTTCTCATAGTCATAATTTCATTCTCTTTATTTTGTAATCTTTGCAAATGCCCACATATATTTTTAAGAAATGACTTTGACCTCTTACCAGTAGGTCTTTTTTCTTTACTACTTATTCTACATTTTGCCACATTTGTAACTCATTTCTGCAAACCTACTGCAGTTGCTTCTGTTGCTGTTTCTTCTAAGGCATTGTAGGCATTCTAACTGTGTGTGCTTATGTAGATATTGTTATATATATAAAACAATATATATTTACATTTTTACCCAAGCAAATGTACCAACTGCTTACTACTGACTTACACATAATACAAAAACATTGTTCATGTTATGTTGCAGTTTTAAATATACAAATGATCCTAGATATATTATCAATATAAAACAATTTCCCTTGTGTGCCTCCTATCAGTATTCAGGATCTGTTGTTAATCAATCAGAAAGCACTGAATGAGGAATTAAACTATGTTAGCTCCTCCGAAAATATTTACCATCTCCAATAGTAAAAAAATAGATTTATTTAAATTATTCACATAAAATATATTCACAATGTGCGTCTTAAAGAAAAAATCTAAAACCATCAAGTGTTTCCATGAACAAACATCACCTATACATGATCGTTTAAAAATGTTTCTAAAATAATCCATCTATATCTAGTAGGCACCTCTTTTAATTTATACAGTCACAACATTTTGAACATATACAACAAAAAGTAGCTCAATTTAGACATCTTTAAGAACCATCTTGCAGACCTATTTTCTGTTTTGGCGGTTATTCAGGGTGTCACGATGATGTCGTTAACCATGAAGATCATGCCTTTTCCATAAAGTTTGAAACACATATATCCACAATATTTAAGTATTTTACACACTAGGGGTCTCTTACACTATTCTCTAAAATCATGTTTTTTCTAGTGTATTTCTAGAACATAAATCTCTAAAACCTATTTCCGATTTTGGCAGTGAGGCTGGAGATCGGGTTGACATTGGTAATCCCGATCTCCACGGATATGGTGAGAAAGCAAAAGCAGGAATTTAATAGCCACCACCACACTCAACATTGTTAACTATATAATTAATTCTAAACATCAGAGTAGGTAACTCACTATAGAAAAAACTCTATATCAACATTTATCAGAATCTCAATATCTCTATAACAATGTGTATTAATGATTCACTGTTATATTTTTTTATATTCCCACCAATATTTGAAATGTCGCCTTTATATTCGCGCTGTCCCTGTGATGATACACGGGGGCCGCGCTGGCAATCGTGTCAATTTTGGACACATAACTTGTGTCACTAACAACCACATTTCTCAAATATGGACTCTGACCCTTTATGTTAGCATTTTCTGATATTTTCAACCCCAGGAGCCATTCCCGATCAAAAAAATGGTGCCTGTAACTTTCTGTTCAGGTTCCGTCCAGCCAATAGGAGCATTCCCGTTGGTGCATGTATTTGTGATTAGTCGCGAAACTGTTGTGAAATATCCGCAACCAGAGCCATCACTACAATTTTCAGCTTAAATTTGGCAAAATCTACTGAAAGGATTTATACCAATTATGTAAAAGGAACTTCCTTGAACTAACGTCTACCTCCCTGCCACATTTTGTGTAAGTACATTCAGTGGTTTAATCTGTAGCGGTGGCTGTATGTTCCTATGGGAATTAGTATTGCAAAGGCACCCAAATTTTCGGTCCTAACTATAACTACCTGCTGGCGACCATCAGTAGGTGATATATATATATCTATATATATATATATATTACCAAAAAAATTGCCACATGCTCGGAGATGCACTCAAGAGACAAAAGCGGGCCCCCATGGCTTTCAAGAAGGTCCTTTATTTCATCGCAAACCGGGTTTCATTTCAATTTATGCAAAAAAGGTCCAACACATTTCAAAGCTCCTGCTTCTTGTTCACGGACCGGCTGGTTGAAGGCGGTGATAACGTCATCTCGGCAAGCCCCTGTTAAGTAGTAGTTGACTGCCCCCAGGTGGGTTGGATCTGTATTCAGTCTGAAGGTATCCTGGGACTTGTAGGAATAGACGTTGCTGCCGCATAACCAAGGTATCAAGTATTTCCTGTAGTAGGTAGAGATGAAATTCGGTTTAAGTTTAAAGCATAACTTTGTCTCTTCTGTGTTAAGCGAAATGCAAGTATATCGCTACAGTCCATTATGTAATGAAACCCGGTTTGCGATGAAATAAAGGACCTTCTTGAAAGCCATGGGGGCCCGCTTTTGTCTCTTGAGTGCATCTCCGAGCATGTGGCAATTTTTTTGGTAATATATATATATATGTAAGAACCAATACTCCCTCTGAGTACAAAGGGGTCCGACACAGCAAGGGTTAGTGCTCAAAGGGTTTATTCATTGCCCTCAGTCCCAGATATTGTGAAGCATCTCGGCAGACGTGTTTCAGCGTTGTCCGTTTTCCTCAGTGCCAGCTTCACTTCAAATCGTCACACCTGGGGCCCCTTTGAATGTTCTTATAGTCACTCCCACTGACTGGATATCTCGGCCCCATTATAATCTTAAAGGCACAATGTTTTTTTGGATGACTTGATAAAAGCTCAATAGTTCAGACCTCCGCAGTATGGATTTGCTACACACGAAGAGAAAAGCCCTTTCAGTAAACGGTATTCCTGAACACACAGTGGAGTCCCAACGTAATTGGCTTCGGGTAGCACCCTCGTGCTGGAGGTCAGTAGCAGTTCTTGATTTTGAATAAATTCAATCCCCAAGAGCTACACTCCACAGTGAAATACTGCTTCCTCTCTCCCCATTACATAAAAATAAAACACCATGTGATATTTAAATGCTATTTTTTTTACTGAAAAAACACAGGTTTCAGGGACGTTATAGTTAGAAATTAGCATCAGTGATGTCACTGACCATGTCATGAATAATCTAATATGTGACGTCATCAGCAGTGCATTGCGGGGGGTCATTTTATAAGTGCTTGGGTATTGGTGGAGTGATTGGATAAGTGCATAGGTACTGGCTGGCTGGGTGATTGGAGGAGTGCATGGGTAGTGCATGGGTTATTGGATTTGTGAATGGGTAGTACCTGGGTTATTGCATGAGTGGGTGAGTAGTGCCTGGGTGATTGAAGGAGTGCATTGGTAGTGCCTGGGTGATTTTGTAAGTGGATAGGTATTGTTTGGATGATTTTGTAAGTGCATAGGTTTTGCCTGAGTGATTGCATGAGTTTATGGGTAATGCCTGGATGATTGCGTGAGTGCAAGGGTAGTGCCTGGATGATTGCATGAGTGCATGGGTACTGCCTGCATGATTGGAAGTGTGCAAAGATAGTGCATGGTGATTTTATTAAGTGTATGGGGATTGACTAGGTGATTGGAGGAGTGCATGACTACTGGCTGGGTAATCGAAGGAGTGCATAGGTACTGGCATGTCCTAATTTTTCTTTCTAAAGCATGAACCATAATTTGTATGACAAAATGAAGCCCCTCAGTTTGTTCCTTTTTAAATTAAATGTTTTAAGTGTTACCAGTTTATTCCAATCAAGATGGTTTCAGGAATGCCATAATGTTGTCATAAGTAAAACGGTTAGCACTCTAGTTGTTCTTTAGAACACTCTGGGAAGCTGCAGTAGAACATAAAGGAATCAACTGACAGGCTGCTCTTGTTGAAGTATAACAGAAATATATTTGAGATCTCACATAAAACATGTCCTAATTTTTCTTTCTATAGCACAAACCATAATTACAATGGCAAAATGACCACCCCCAATTGTATTTCTTTTTAAATTAAATATTTTAAGTGTTACCAGTTTATTCCAATCAAGATGGCTTCAGGTGTGCCATAATTTTTTCATAAGTAAGACTGTTAGTGCTCTAGTTGTTATTTAGAGTACTCTGGGAAGCTGCAGTAGAACACAAAGGAATCAACTGACAGGCTGCTCCTGTTGAAGTATAACAGGAAGATATTTGAGATCACACTTAAAACATGTCCTAATGTTTCTTTCTATGGCACTAACCATAATTTCTATGACAAAATGAACCCCCTCATTTTGTTCCTTTTTAAATTAAATGTTTTAAGTGTTACCAGTTTATTCCAATCAAGATGGATTCAGGTGTGCCATAATTTTGTCATAAGTAAGACTGTCAGCACTCTAGTTGTTCTTTAGAACACTCTGGGAAGCTGCAGTAGAACACAAAGGAATCAACTGACAGTCTCTGCCCTTGTTGGATGTACATGTTTTACTGAGAATGTCAGACTTCATTCTCACATGACTGAGAAAGATAATGTGAATTTACAGAAAATATGCTCTCATTTTCGCTTCTTGAGCACCTTCCAAACCTCTATGGGACAAGCCTGAGAAAATAGCTTTCTCTCAAACATAATTCATGATATCCCAGCAAAAGGGTTTCACAGGGCAAAATCACCTTAGAACACACCACAATTCCTAAAATTAGTATGGTGCCATCAACAAATTAATTCTAATGTAACTAAAGTCTGTTATCACCCTTTATATTTCTCCTTTTGGTGACCCTCAAAACCTTCTATTCACTACAATGCATTTCAATGGGGTGATATCATGAATATTGGTCCCAAGATGGCTGCCAGCAATTCCACGATGAAGTGCTGTCTGCCTATCAGATCTCATGATGAGATGAGTGGTTAGGCTCCGCCCAGATGTCGATATTTTTTTTATTTTTGTATTTCTTAGAAACCACAGAACGGATTTGCACCATTATAAAAAAGCACGCTTCCTAGACAAAGACCTACCTTTATACCAAATTTGGTGTCATTCCGTTCAGCAGTTCGGGCTGTAACCTATTTCAAAATTCCTATAGAAATTTACATGGGGAAAATGCGCTTTGTGACCCCCCTTTTTTCATGACCCCCGCTTGATGAATCACCCCTTTCAACACAGGAGCTGACCAGTCCACCTCATTAGTTTTTAAAATTTTGTGAAGATTCATCAACTGGCACCAAAGTTATTGGGAAAACAAAAAACGACTTTCATATATATATATCTATATATCTATATATATTCACTGAAAAAAACATAGGTTTCAGGCACGTTATAGTTAGGAATTAGCATTTAAAAAGCCTTAGAAATTCACTGATGTCATTTGAGATGTCATCTGTGATGTCATGAGTGATGTCACTGACCATGTCATGAGTGATGTAATATGTGACGTCATCAGCAGTGCATTGCGGGCGCGCGGGTTATAGTTAGCAGAACTAACTATAACAGGGGAATTTCAATGGTTTTGTACGAGTGAAAAGTCCAGCTAACTATAACGCCCCTGAAACCTATGTTTTTTTTAAGTGAATTTCTAAGGCTTTTTAAATGCTAATTCCTAACTATAACGTGCCTGAAACCTATGGTTTTTTCAGTGAATTTCAAAAGTTTTTTAAATGCTAATTTCTAACTATGCATACAGAGATAGGACATGTGAAGAAAGAAGAAAAAATGCACAGAAAGAAAAAAAAGAAATGCAGAAAGAAGCAACAGAAGTCCTCAAAGACAAAGAAAAGTGCAGGAAGAAGGATAACGTGCAGAAAGAACAAACAGAAGAGCAGAAAGAAGCCTTGTTGCAAAATCATCCTGTACCCTCAACTTTTTCAGATGGATACTGGTGGTAACTGAGTCTGAGTAACCAGTCCTAGAGCCAGTGCTATGTTAAAAGACACTCAGAATACAGTGAAAACACCTACATACACTAGGGAACACTATGCGTTGGGGTCCCCCTGTGATTAGCATGACCTCCTCTGTAAGCCCCTAGTATATAATAGGGCAGGGGATTAAAACTACCTCTTAAAACGTGCCACAAGGCGTGTTTGCACACATCACCTCAGTCCCTGTCCCCTCCCTTCCCCACTGTGTAAACATGCCCTGTGGCCATTTTAAGTTGGGAGATTAAGTCCCCTTGAATCCTGAGGGTCCCTGGGGGCCAACTAGACCACTAGATACCTTCAGTAAGCGCCACAGAGCTTCGGTGCAGAAAGATGTAAAAAGGGGCATGGCCTAGACCACCTCTCTGCAACGCAGCGCAGTGGCTCATACTGGAAGCACCTGGTGGGCTAGTTGGCCCCCAGAGTCCCTCAGGATTGAAGGGAAATTATTTCCCCAACTTAAAACGTGCCACAGGGCTTGTTTGCACACGTTAACTCAGGCCCCATCACCTCCCTTCACCACTGTGTAAACATGCCCTGTGGCTGTTTTTAGTTGGGAGATTAAGTCCCCTTGAATCCTGAGGGTCCCTGGGGGCCAACTAGACCACTAGGTACCTCCAGTAAGCGCCACAGAGCTGCGTTGCAGAGAGGTGTAAAAAGTGGCATGGCCTGGACCACCTCTCTGCAACACAGCTCAGTGGTGCTTACTGGAAGCACCTGGTGGGCTAGTTAGCCCCCAGGGGCCCTCAGGATTGAAGGGGAATTATTTCTCCAACTTAAAATGCGCCATAGGGCGTGTTTGCACACGTCACCTTAGGCCTCGTCTCCTCCCTTCCCCACTGTGTAAACACGCCCTGTGGCCGTTTTTTAAGTTTGGAGATTAAGTCCCCTTGAATCCTGAGGGTCGCTAGGGGCAAAATAGCCCACTAGGTACGTCCAGTAAGCACCATTGCAGAGAGGTGTAAAAAGGAGCACGGCCTGCACCACCTCTCTGCAACGCAGAGCAGTGGCGCTTACTGGAAGCACCTGGTGGGCTAGTTGGCCCCCAGGGTCCCTCAGGATTGAAAGGGAATTATTTCCCCAACTTAAAACATGCCACAGGGCGTGTTTGCACACGTCACCTCAGGCCCCGTCCCCTCCCTTCACCACTGTGTAAACGTGCCCTGTGGCTGTTCTAAGTTGAGAGATTAAGTCCCCTTAAATCCTAAGGGTTCCTAGGGTCAAACTAGCCCACTAGGTACCTCCAGTAAGCGCCACAGAGCTGCGTTGCATAGAGGTGTAATAAGGGGCATGGCCTCAGAACACATGTATGCAACGCAGCTCCCTTGCGCATACTCGAGATACCTGTTGGGCTAGTTGGCCCTCAGGGACCCTCAGTATTGAAGGGGAATTAGTTCCCCAACTTACAACTGGCCAGGGGGTGCGTTTGCAGAGTGCTGCAAGGAGGGGGAGTGGCCTCCGGCGAAATGCCGGTCTTTTATTTATTAATTTTTTTTAAGAAGGAGGGCTGTGTGCCCCCCCCTTCTTTTTCTAATTTATTGGCCCTGGAGACCCCATCCCCCAGGGCCTGCACCCTAATTTCTTTTGTTGAAAAAAATAAATTTGGCCCTCCCAAGGCCTTAAGGGACCCCAACCCCCAGGTCATGGCCTTATTTTTTTTTTATTCTTTGGGAGGGGGGCTGTGTTGCCCCCCTCCTCAGGACCCTATCCCCCGGGGCCGCCCTTTGTTCTTTATTATTTTAAAAAAATATATATTTATAGAAACACCTAGGACATGCTGAACAAACCGTATGTACCTATCACCATGACGATTTGCGTGATATTCATTAAAAGGCAACTATGCATACAATAAATCCACGTGGAATGTATTTACACCGCTAGTAAAGCTTTGACGTGTCTGACGCCCTACCGTGCCTAATCCCGGCACCCCTGCTGGTGGGTACTCTCCAAGTAGACACCCTTGTCGTTTATTTATTCAAACATGGGTAGCTATTGACGGGCACATTTAATACACACGCACACAAAGCCATTCAAAGGAGATTCGACTAAAATTCGACCAAACTATGCAAGAAAGCCCCCTCACGGTTAATACAACACAAATCCACCGCCGGATGTGTAATACTTTTTATTTTACTCTCTGGAAAGGTGACCAACATCACTTGAGAGTCACAGCGTGATCCTGGCGGAGCCCAATGCTGTGTTACACCCACCAGTACCCGCCGAGTGCCACACACCTCTGTGTTGTATTCCACCAGCTAGTGCGTATGCTATGACACTCTCTAGCCCATGTGCACTGTAACACCACCCCATGAATATGTCATGCCACACTTGCCTTCGCACGGGTTATATTGCCACATCTAACGTGCCTTCCTCGATGCCTATGTTATAACGCACAGCGCTATCCCATACATATTACAATCTGGGATCCATATCTTTGTCACAGGACATATGCAACGTTTAACACTCCCCAGCACATATTTTATATTACAACTTTAGTTAGGTTACACAACACTGCCCTGTGCATATTACACTCCAAGGCACATATCTCATAGCACGCGCTAGTGCCTGTTCTATCACGCGCTCTCTATGAATCTGTCATTGCGCACAATGTATTGCATATTATATTTCACGCCCTGGTTCATCTTACATCACACTTTTTGGTGCATAGTTTTTACCATATACTATATCTAGTTTTCATTTTCAATCGTGCTCTCAGGACTATGTTCTATATACCACTGCGTCCACCTACCCTTTTCACGGGCATTATATTTTGCAATGGGGGGTGGAGGGTCAGGGGGTGTTTCTGCCAAGTGAGCCCGGAGTCACAGTCACAAACGTCCTCTTCTTCCTGAATAAAAATAACATTATGCTGCATACTTGTTCATATTTTAAGTAGTTCGCACAGACACACGTTTTAAAAACAATAAAGTTCCTAATACCCACCTTCTCTGAACAGTTAGCTTGCTGCCCCATCCACCTCCTCCCTATCCTCTATTGTCTGAATCCATGGACTAGCCTCCTCCCTCCTGCCTTGCATGGTCTGATGAGCTGCCACTGCCCTCCATTTAGCATGATGTACCAGTCCACTCCTCCTGCCCTCCATTGCCCAATTCTATGGCCCATCATTGACCTCCTGTTTAGCCTCTGTGCTTAGCTTGCTTCCCCTATTCTCCTTCCCCCTGCCCTCCGATGTCTTTGTGCATGCCCCTGCTCCATCCTTTTTGCCCACCATGTTCCATGGACCTGCCACTCCTATCTACTCTGAGTGTTCTGTTGAGCTGCCACTCCCCTCCCACCTGCCTAGCATTGTCAGATTACTGTAACCTGCCACCTCCACCCTGCCTGTCCACATGCCATGCCCCTATCCCCTTCCTCCTGTCCTCCATGGTCCATTTTACTGCCACACCCTTCTGCCCTCCCTGGTCTGTTGTGCTGCAACTGCTCCTTCTGCCTGCCCCGCGTGGTCTGTTGTGAGGCCCCTTCAACTGATCTCTCTTGTCTGTGCCCAGGTCCTGACCCTCCCTTCTATCCTCCATGGTCCTTTGTGCATGCCCCTGCACCCTCCTTCTTGCCCATCATAGCCATTGTGCTGCCACTAACCCTCCCGCTTGCCATGCATGGTTTTCTGTGCTGCCATGGCCCCTCCCACCTTCCCTGTGTGGTCAGCTAGCTGCCCCTGACCCCCTCCCACCTTCCCTCCATGGTCTGTGTGTATGCCATCATAGTCTCATTGTTGCTCTCCATGGTGTGTCTTGTTTCTAGTGCCCATCCTGCCTGACCTCCATGGTCATCTTGCTGCTCCTGCCCTGTCCCCTTGCCCCCAGCCCTCTGTTTCCATGCGCAGACCCCTATCCCCTCCCTCCTGGCTTGTCTGTTCCATTGTAATGCCCCTGATCTGTCCCTCCTGCCCTTTATGGTCTGTTATGCTGCAGCTTTCTCTCCTGTCTGTCCATTATGGTCAGCTAGCTACCATTGCCTCTTTCCCCTCTATTCTCTGTTGTCCATGTGCATGGTCCTGTCCCCTCCCTATTGCTTTCTATGGATTGTTGTGCTGCACTCCCGTCCCGCATGCCCTGTGTGGTGTATTGTGCTGCTGCAAACCCTGATGCCTGCCCTGTAGGGTCAGTTTGGTGCACCTCTCCATGTCCCTCCTCTCCTCTGTTATCCAAGTCCATATCCCTACCCCAATTCCTCCTGCCTACCATGATCCAATGTACCATACTTGCGAACATTTTGAGCTTGGTAAGAGGGAGATTTTTAAAAAAAACTGGGGTATTGATTTTCCCCTTTGAGTTACATTGAAAAAGAGGAGATTGTAGACAGGAGACAGATCAAATAAAGCCCATTTGAGCTTAAAAACATTGAACGTTTTCTGACTGAAACGGGTCTGTTGGCATGTATGGTTGTACTACCACTGCCTCTTCCTTCTGCCCACAATGGTCTATTATATTGCCACAGCCTCTCTTGCCAGTCCTGTATTGTTGGTTTGTTGCCCCTGCCCCCCTTTTGTCACTGCCCTCCATAGTCTGTTGTGCTGCCACTGCCCTTCCTGCCTGCCCAGTGTGGTCAAATTGTTGCCTCTGCACTCTCCTACCTGCCTTCAATTTTCAGAGTCCGTGCCCCTGGCCTCTGAATCTCAACAGTATCCCAACTAGATTTCTAACATTCTATATTTATTACAAAAGTCTGGAACGCCTGACGCCACCTTGATGTAATCAAACCTGTAATACCTAGAGCATTTCCTTTAGAAATTACATATATGAGAGGGTCTTATTTCCAGCAAAATTATGGTTAGTGCTCTAAAAAACTAAAATGAGGAGATATTTTCTGAGTTTGCAAATAGCGACAAATAACTTTTAAATTATTTGTAATCTTTATGTTTTTTATCCAGTTGACCACTTGATTAAATGTTGCACCTAGGGGAGAGGATGTGGTGTTACTTCCAGAGCTGCAGACTTTGCAACTAGGGAACCAGGTTGGAGTTTCTGCTTCAGCTCAACATTCTGTGATTCTGGTCAAATCACTTAATCTCCTCATGTCTACAACCAAAATGAATTTGATCTTTTGTGATGTAACCAATGCTCATGTAAAGCACTCCAATACCTGACAAGTCTGCACTAGATAAAACTGCAAATACACAATAAATAAGTGTTTTGCACACCTCTGTCATTGGGCTACATGTGGGCTACATCTGGGTGATATTTGTGCTGCATTTGGCCTCTTTTGTCTCTGGTGGCCATCTTGGGAGATTTATTTGTTATGAAGTTTCCTAATTTCCTCATTTACTGCAGTCTCCTCAGTAGGAAATACTTTCAGTTTTTTACTTTGATTCCATCAAGAAGGTATTCAGATATGTCACACATTTGCCATGAATTCTGAATGTTAGCACTCTAGTTGCTCATTAGATCACTGTAGTAAAGCTACTGCTCACCACGGAAGTCTGCTGCTGGTAGTAAAAGTGCATGTTTCAGTCTGCAGATCAGAATTTTTTAATGAAATAGAAGAGGATTTGAGAAGTCACTCAAAATGTGCCCTAATTTTTCTATCTTCAGCACTAATCATAATTTCTATGGCAAAATGAACCCCCTCATTGTGTTCCTTTTTAAATTAAATGTTTTAAGTGTTACCAGTTTATTCCAATCAAGATGGCTTCAGGTGTGCCATACTTTTGTCATAAGTAAGACAGTAAGCGCTCTAGTTGTTCTTAAGAACACTCTGGGACATTCTATCATTGGGCTATACTTTGGCTACATCTGGGTGATATTTGGGCTACATTTGGGCTCTTTTGTCTGAGGTGGTCATCTTGGGAGATTTATTTGTTATGAAGTTTCCTCCTTTCCTCATTTACTGAAGTCTCCTCAGTAGGAAATATTTTCAGTTTTTTATTTTGGTTCCATCAAGAAGGCATTCTGACGTGTCACACATTAGCCATAAATTCTGAATTTTAGCACTCTAGTTGCTCATTAGATCACTGTAGTAAAGCTACTGGTCACCAGGGAAGTCTGTTGCTGGTATTCAAAGTGCATGTTTCAGTCTGCATGTCAGAATTTTTTTATGAAATAGAAGAGGATTTGAGAAGTCACTCAAAATGTGCCCTAATTTTTCTTTCTGCAGCACTAATCATACTTTCAATGGCAAAATGAACCCTCTCATTTTGTTCCTTTTTAAATTAAATGTTTTAAGAGTTACCACTTTATTCCAATCAAGATGGCTTCAGGTGTGCAAATCGTTTGTAATAAGTAGGACTGTTAGCGTTCTAGTTGTTCTTTAGAACACTCTGGGAAGCTGCAGTAGAACACAAAGGAATCAACTGACAGTCTCTGCCCTTGTTGGATGTACATGTTTTACTGAGAATGTCAGACTTCATTCTCACATGACTGAGAAAGATAATGTGAATTTACAGAAAATATGCTCTCAGTTTAGCTTATAGATCACCTTCCAAACCTCTGTGGGAAAAGCATGAGAAAATAGTTTTCTCTCAAACATGATTCATGATATCACAGCAGAAGGCTTTTTCACATGGTAAAATCACCTTAGAACACACCACAATTCCGAAAATGAGTATGGTACCATCAACAAATGATTTATAATGTAACTAAAGTCTTAAAACCTTCTATTAACTGCACTGCTTTTTAATGAGATGCTATCATGTATATTGGTCCCAAGATGGCTGCCAACACTTCTTGGATGAAGTACTGACAGCCAATCAGATCTCACGATGATATGTGTGGTTAGGCTCCGCCCAGATATATCTATCTATTTAACTCTAATTTTCTCAGGAACTACTGAACAGATTTACACCATTTAAGCAAAAGGCACAAGTCTGAACTGAGGACTACCTCTTTGCCAAATTTGGTGTAATTCCGTTCAGCAGTTCGGGCTGTAGCTGCGTCAACAGGTCCTATGGGAAAATGCATAGGGAAAACTTGTTTTGGGACCCCCCTTTTTTCTCAGCCCCCGCTTGATGAATCACCGTGAAATTTTCAGGAAAGGAGCGGACCGGAGCTGGCCTAAAGTTTGGAAAATTTCGCAAAGATTCGTCAATCGGCGCCAATGTTATTCCAAATAGAATGTTGCGGATTTCCTAACTAGGTCCTAACTATAAATACCCACTGGCGACTGCCAGTAGGTTATATCTATATATATATATATATCACAAAACACACCAGAGCCCAACTTCGTCTCACGGCAAGAAGCCGACTTTATTCGTCTCGAGCACTGCAGCTTGTGACACCCTTAAATAGTCCTGACGCGTTTCGGCGTGAATCCGCCTTAATCATAGGTAGGTGTGTCATTAATTAATCCCAAGTGGGCTTGGTCCCGCAGTAGCTGAACTACGGGTACCAGCATGCATCAGGTAGGTTATCACAGGTAGGTACTGTGTTTGTGTCATTCTGCTGAATAGCGTTCTTCCACCCAGTACTGCTGATCCTTTTGCCAGCCTGACGTTGCAATTAAATTTCTGCTGCTCAGTTGCCATAATGTTTTTGCCAAGTGCTTAAGCCAATGCTGCAATGTTCACCAAAATATGCGCTTCAGCAGCGAAGTTGTAGGAAAAGGACGACGCCCTTCTCCTCTCCCTTTCTTCAACAAAATGCCAGGTAGCCAAGGAAGTCCAGATACGGCAGGCATTGTTGTAAGCGGATCATCCCCCTCCATTTGCATTCCAAAAGAGTTCCATTTACCGGGGGCTCCGACCCTGCAGGGCGGGCTCTCAAAGGCAGGAATGGAGATCCTGCCGCTTTAACACCACAAAACACACCAGAGCCCAACTTCGTCTCACGGCAAGAAGCCGACTTTATTCGTCTCGAGCACTGCAGCTTGTGACACCCTTAAATAGTCCTGACGCGTTTCGGCGTGAATCCGCCTTAATCATAGGTAGGTGTGTCATTAATTAATCCCAAGTGGGCTTGGTCCCGCAGTAGCTGAACTACGGGTACCAGCATGCATCAGGTAGGTTATCCCAGGTAGGTACTGTGTTTGTGTCATTCTGCTGAATAGCGTTCTTCCACCCAGTACTGCTGATCCTTTTGCCAGCCTGACGTTGCAATTAAATTTCTGCTGCTCAGTTGCCATAATGTTTTTGCCAAGTGCTTAAGCCAATGCTGCAATGTTCACCAAAATATGCGCTTCAGCAGCGAAGTTGTAGGAAAAGGACGACGCCCTTCTCCTCTCCCTTTCTTCAACAAAATGCCAGGTAGCCAAGGAAGTCCAGATACGGCAGGCATTGTTGTAAGCGGATCATCCCCCTCCATTTGCATTCCAAAAGAGTTCCATTTACCGGGGGCTCCGACCCTGCAGGGCGGGCTCTCAAAGGCAGGAATGGAGATCCTGCCGCTTTAACACCACAAAACACACCAGAGCCCAACTTCGTCTCACGGCAAGAAGCCGACTTTACTCGTCTCGAGCACTGCAGCTTGTGACACCCTTAAATAGTCCTGACGCGTTTCGGCGTGAATCCGCCTTAATCATAGGTAGGTGTGTCATTAATTAATCCCAAGTGGGCTTGGTCCCGCAGTAGCTGAACTACGGGTACCAGCATGCATCAGGTAGGTTATCCCAGGTAGGTACTGTGTTTGTGTCATTCTGCTGAATAGCGTTCTTCCACCCAGTACTGCTGATCCTTTTGCCAGCCTGACGTTGCAATTAAATTTCTGCTGCTCAGTTGCCATAATGTTTTTGCCAAGTGCTTAAGCCAATGCTGCAATGTTCACCAAAATATGCGCTTCAGCAGCGAAGTTGTAGGAAAAGGACGACGCCCTTCTCCTCTCCCTTTCTTCAACAAAATGCCAGGTAGCCAAGGAAGTCCAGATACGGCAGGCATTGTTGTAAGCGGATCATCCCCCTCCATTTGCATTCCAAAAGAGTTCCATTTACCGGGGGCTCCGACCCTGCAGGGCGGGCTCTCAAAGGCAGGAATGGAGATCCTGCCGCTTTAACACCACAAAACACACCAGAGCCCAACTTCGTCTCACGGCAAGAAGCCGACTTTATTCGTCTCGAGCACTGCAGCTTGTGACACCCTTAAATAGTCCTGACGCGTTTCGGCGTGAATCCGCCTTAATCATAGGTAGGTGTGTCATTAATTAATCCCAAGTGGGCTTGGTCCCGCAGTAGCTGAACTACGGGTACCAGCATGCATCAGGTAGGTTATCCCAGGTAG
This sequence comes from Triturus cristatus, assembly GCF_964204655.1. Classification (NCBI taxonomy): domain Eukaryota; kingdom Metazoa; phylum Chordata; class Amphibia; order Caudata; family Salamandridae; genus Triturus; species Triturus cristatus. Next base: position 434,725,174 of record NC_140588.1, read on the forward strand.
GTACTGTGTTTGTGTCATTCTGCTGAATAGCGTTCTTCCACCCAGTACTGCTGATCCTTTTGCCAGCCTGACGTTGCAATTAAATTTCTGCTGCTCAGTTGCCATAATGTTTTTGCCAAGTGCTTAAGCCAATGCTGCAATGTTCACCAAAATATGCGCTTCAGCAGCGAAGTTGTAGGAAAAGGACGACGCCCTTCTCCTCTCCCTTTCTTCAACAAAATGCCAGGTAGCCAAGGAAGTCCAGATACGGCAGGCATTGTTGTAAGCGGATCATCCCCCTCCATTTGCATTCCAAAAGAGTTCCATTTACCGGGGGCTCCGACCCTGCAGGGCGGGCTCTCAAAGGCAGGAATGGAGATCCTGCCGCTTTAACACCACAAAACACACCAGAGCCCAACTTCGTCTCACGGCAAGAAGCCGACTTTATTCGTCTCGAGCACTGCAGCTTGTGACACCCTTAAATAGTCCTGACGCGTTTCGGCGTGAATCCGCCTTAATCATAGGTAGGTGTGTCATTAATTAATCCCAAGTGGGCTTGGTCCCGCAGTAGCTGAACTACGGGTACCAGCATGCATCAGGTAGGTTATCCCAGGTAGGTACTGTGTTTGTGTCATTCTGCTGAATAGCGTTCTTCCACCCAGTACTGCTGATCCTTTTGCCAGCCTGACGTTGCAATTAAATTTCTGCTGCTCAGTTGCCATAATGTTTTTGCCAAGTGCTTAAGCCAATGCTGCAATGTTCACCAAAATATGCGCTTCAGCAGCGAAGTTGTAGGAAAAGGACGACGCCCTTCTCCTCTCCCTTTCTTCAACAAAATGCCTGCCGTATCTGGACTTCCTTGGCTACCTGGCATTTTGTTGAAGAAAGGGAGAGGAGAAGGGCGTCGTCCTTTTCCTACAACTTCGCTGCTGAAGCGCATATTTTGGTGAACATTGCAGCATTGGCTTAAGCACTTGGCAAAAACATTATGGCAACTGAGCAGCAGAAATTTAATTGCAACGTCAGGCTGGCAAAAGGATCAGCAGTACTGGGTGGAAGAACGCTATTCAGCAGAATGACACAAACACAGTACCTACCTGGGATAACCTACCTGATGCATGCTGGTACCCGTAGTTCAGCTACTGCGGGACCAAGCCCACTTGGGATTAATTAATGACACACCTACCTATGATTAAGGCGGATTCACGCCGAAACGCATCAGGACTATTTAAGGGTGTCACAAGCTGCAGTGCTCGAGACGAATAAAGTCGGCTTCTTGCCGTGAGACGAAGTTGGGCTCTGGTGTGTTTTGTGGTGTTAAAGCGGCAGGATCTCCATTCCTGCCTTTGAGAGCCCGCCCTGCAGGGTCGGAGCCCCCGGTAAATGGAACTCTTTTGGAATATATATATATATATATATATATATATATATATATATATATATATTCACAGAAAAAACCATAGGTTTCAGGCACGTTATGGTTAGGAATTAGCATTTAAAAAACCTCAGAAATTCACTGAAAAAACCATAGGTTTCAGGGGTGTTATAGTTAGCTGGACTTTTCACTTGTACAAAACCATTGAAATTCCCCCGTTATAGATAGTTCAGCTAACTATAACTCGCGCGCCCGCAATGCACTGCTGATGACGTCACATATTACATCACTCATGACATGGTCAGTGACATCACTCATGACATCACTGATGACATCTCAAATGACATCACTGATGACATCACTGATGACATCATCCAGTGAATGTGTGTTTTTCTGAAAATTAAATATGTTTTATATATGTATATCTCAAGGTCGATGGAAGAATAAATGGGTATATAAGTGTCTAAATGGATGATTTGTTTTTGAAAAATTGATTGTGTAACTGACTGATTAAGTGTATCATAGTGAATACATGGCTTAGTGAGTAATGTTTAAATATGTAAATATCTGTATCAGTCTCTCACTTTGTGTATAAGTGGCTGCATGGGTTGGTGAGTAGCTACATGGGTGTCTATATAGGTTATTAGTTGGTTTTTTGAGTATCAGTCTGAGTGTCTGCATGGTTCGGTGGGGGGTATTACGTAGTGCATAGGTGCATGAATGAGTGACTCACTGTTTGTATGGGTTGAACACAGCATGTGTGCAGGACTGTATGGGTGGATGAGTGTGTGTATGGGTGTGTTAGTGAGTGAATGACTGTCTCAATAGTGTCTTTATGAGTAACTACATATGTTTTAAACTAGTATATGTGACTATTGGTGTATATATGTGAGTATATGTGAGAGTGAGAGATTGAAAGAGTTCCTGTATGAATAAGTATGTGTTTCTTTAAGTGATTGTTTAAAAGACTAAGTATGTGTAAGTTTCCGTAGAAGTAAGTATGGTGGTGTGTGTATAACTGTATATGCAAGTAAATGTATGTTTGATTCTTTATTACCATGAGTGACTATGTGTGTGAGTAACTCTATGGATGAGTGGCATTGTGTAACAGGATGTATAGGTGTATGAGTACATATGATGAGTGAGTACATGTATGAGTGACTGTATAGGACTGTTGGTGAATGAGTGGATGTGTATGTGGATCTTAGAATTACTGAAGAGGTTGTTGTAACTGGTATTGGTATGTCCATTGTTTTGAAAATTTTAGTCTCTGTTTTTGAATGTGTGTATCAAAGGTTATATTAGGGTGAGAGGAGGTCTGCCACTCTATCACAAGGATGATGTCATCAGAGATGTCATCAGTGATGTCATTTGAGATGTCATCAGTGATGTCATGAGTGATGTCACTGACCATGTCATGAGTGATGTAATATGTGACGTCATCAGCAGTGCATTGCGGGCGCGCGAGTTATAGTTAGCTGAACTAACTATAACGGGGGAATTTCAATGGTTTTGTACAAGTGAAAAGTCCAGCTAACTATAACACCCCTGAAACCTATGGTTTTTTCAGTGAATTTCTGAGGTTTTTTAAATGCTAATTCCTAACTATAACGTGCCTGAAACCTATGGTTTTTTCTGTGAATTTCAAAGGTTTTTTAAATGCTAATTTCTAACTATGCCTACAGAGATAGGACATGTGAAGAAAGAAGAAAAAATGCACAGAAAGAAACAAAAGAAGTGCAGAAAGAAGCAACAGAAGTCCTCAAATACGAAGATAAGTGCAGGAAGAAGGATAACGTGCAGAAAGAACAAAAAGAAGAGCAGAAAGAAGCCTTGTTGCAAAATCATCCTGTACCCTCAACTTTTTCAGACGGATACTGGTGGTAACTGAGTCTGACTAACCAGTCCTAGAGCCAGTGCTATGTTAAAAGACACTTAGAATACAGTGAAAACACCTACATACACTAGGGAACATTATGCGTTGGGGTCCCCCTGTGATTAGCATGACCTCCTCTGTAAGCCCCTAGTATATAATAGGGCATGGGGATTAAAACTACCTCTTAAAACAGGCCACAGGGCGTTTTTGCACACGTTAACTCAGGCCCCGTCCCCTCCATTCACCACTTTGTAAACACGCCCTGTGTCCATTTTTAGTTGGGAGATTAAGTTCATTTGAATCCTGAGGGTCCCTAGGGTCCAACTAGCCCACTAGGTACCTCCAGTAAGTGCCACAGAGCTGCGTTGCAGAGAGGTGTAAAAAGTGGCACGGCCTGGACCACCTCTCTGCAATGCAGCTCAGTGGCGCTTACTGGAAGCACTTGGTGGGCTAGTTAGCCCCCAGGGGCCCTCAGTATTGAAGGGAAATTATATCCCCAATTTAAAACGTGCCATAGTGCGTGTTTGCACACGTCACCTCAGGCCCCGTCCCCTCCCTTCACCACTGTGTAAACGCGCCCTGTGGCTGTTCTAAGTTGAGAGATTAAGTCCCCTTGAATCCTAAGGGTCCCTAGGGTCAAACTAGACCACTAGGTACCTCCAGTAAGCGCCACAGAGCTGCGTTGCAGAGAGGTGTAAAAAGGGGCTTGGCCTCAGAACACCTGGCTGCAGCGCAGCTCCCTGGCGCATACTGGAGATGCCTGTTGGGGGCGCGTTTGCAGAGTGCTGCACGGAGGGGGCATGGCCTCCGGCACGATGCCAGTCTTTTATTTATTTTAGTTTTTTAAGAAGGGGGGCTGTTTGGTTCCCCTTCTTATTCTAATTTATTGGCCCTGATGACCCCATCCCCCAGGGCCAGTCTCCTAATTATATTTTTTTGACCCCAATCCCCAGGGCCGGCCACTGTTTTTTATTATTTTTTAAAAATATATATTTATAGACACACCTAGGACATGCTGGACAAACCGTACGTACCTATCACCATGACGATTTGCGTGATATTCATTAAAAGGCGACTATGCATGCAATGAATCCACGTGGAATGTATTTACACCACTAGTGAAGCTCTGACATGTCTGATGCCCTACCGTGCCTTATCCTGGTAGACACCCTTGTCGTTTATTTATACAAACATGGGTAGCTATTGACGGGCACATTTAATACACATGCACACCAAGCCATTCAAAGGGGATTCGACAAAAATTCGACCAAAACTATGCAAGAAACCCCCCTCACGGTTAATAAAACACACATCCACTGCCGGATGTGTAATACTTTTTGTTTTACTCTCTGGAAAGGGGACGAACATCACTTGAGAGTCACAGCGTGCTCCTGACAGAGCCCAATGCTGTGTTACACCCACCATTGCCTGCCGAGTGCCACACTCCTCTGTGTTGTATTCCACTAGCTAGTGCATATGCTATGACACTCTCTAGCCCATGTGCACTGTAACACCACCCCGTGAATATGTCATGCCACACTTGTCTTTGCACGGGTTATATTGCCCCATCTAACGTGCCTTTCTCGATGCCTATGTTATAACGCACAGTGCTATGCCATACATATTACAATCTGGGATCCATATCTTTGTCACAGTGCATATGCAACGTTACACTCCCCAGCACATATTTTATATTACAACTTTAGAGACTAGTTAGGTTACACAACACTGCCCTGTGCACATTACACTCCAAGGCGCATATCGCATAGCACACGCTAGTGCCTGTGCTATCTCGCGCTCTCCAATGAATCTGTCATTGCGCACAATGTATTGCATATTATATTTCACGCCCGGTTCATCTTATATAACACTTTTTGGTGCATAGTTTATACCATACACTATATCTAGTTTTCATTTTCAATCGTGCTCTCAGGACTATGTTCTATATAACACTGTGTTCACCTACCCTTTTCACGGGCATTACATTTTGCGATAGGGGGTGGAGGGTCAGGGGGTGTTTCTGCCAAGTGAGCCCGGAGTCACAGTCACAAACGTCCTCTTCTTCCTGAATAAAAGTGAGATTATGCTGCATACTTGTTCATATTTTAAGTAGTTCGCACAGACACAATGTTTTAAAAACAATAAAGTTCCTAATACCCGCCTTCTCTGAACAGTTAGCTTGCTGCCCCATCCCCTTCCTCCCTATCCTCTGTTGTGTGAATCCATGGACTAGCCTCCTCCCTCCTGCCATGCATGGTCTGATGTGCTGCCACTGCCCTCAATTTAGTATGATGTACCAGTCCACTCCTCCTGCCCTCCATTGCCCAATTCTATGCCCCATCATTGACCTCCTGCTTAAACTCTGTGCTTAGCTTGCTGCCCCTATTCTCCTTCCCCCTGCCCTCCGATGTCTTTGTGCATGCCCCTGCTCCATCCTTTTTGCCCACCATGTCCCATGGACCTGCCACTCCTATCTACTCTGAGTGTTCTGTTGAGCTGCCACTCCCCTCCCACCTGCCTAGCATTGTCACATGACTGTAACCTGTCCCTGCCACCTCCACCCTGCCTGTCCACATGCCATGCCCCTATCCTCTTCCTCCTGTCCTACATGGTCCATTGTACTGCCACACCCTTCTGCCCTCCCTGGTCTGTTGTGCTGCAACTGCTCCTCCTGCCTGCCCCGTGTGGTCTGTTGTGAGGTCCCTTCCCCTGAACTTTCTTGTCTGTGCACAGGTCCTGACCCTCCCTTCTATCCTCCATCGTCCTTTGTGCATGCCCCTCCACCCTCCTTCTTGCCCATCATAGCCATTGTGCTGCCACTAACCCTCCCACTTGCCATGCATGGTCTTCTGTGCTGCCATGGCCCCTCCCACCTTCCCTGTGTGGTCAGTTAGCTGCCCCTGACCCCCTCCCACCTTCCCTCCATGGTCTGTGTGTATGCCATCACAGTCTCACTGTTGCTCTTCATGGTGTGTCTTGCTTCTAGTGCCCATCCTGCCTGACCTCCATGGCTATCTTGCTGCTCCTGCCCTGCCCCCTTGCCCCCAGCCCTACTCCCTCCCTCCTGGCTTGTCTGTTCCATTGTAATGCCCCTGATCCGTCCCTCCTGCCCTTTATGGTCTGTTATGCTGCAGCTTTCTCTCCTGTCTGTCCATTATGGTCAGCTAGCTACCATTGCCTCTTGCCCCTCTGTTCTCTGTTGTCCATGTGCATGGTCCTGTCCCCTCCCTCTTGCTTTCTATGGATTGTTGTGCTGCACTCCCGTCCTGCATGCCCTGTGTGGTGTATTGTGCTGCTGCAAACCCTGATGCCTGCCCTGCAGGGTCAGTTTGGTGCACCTCTCCATGTCCCTCCTGTCCTCTGTTATCCAAGTCCATGTCCCTATCCCATTTCCTTCCATGATCCAATGTACCATACTTGCGAACATTTTGAACTTGGTAAGAGGGAGATTTTGAAAAAAAACTGGGGTATTGATTTTCCCCTTTGAGTTACATTGAAAAAGAGGATATTGTAGACAGGAGACAGATCAAATAAAGCCCATTTGAGCTTAAAAACATTGGACGTTTCCTGGCTGAATCGGGTCTGTTGGCATGTATGGTTGTACTACCATTGCCTCTTCCTTCTGCCCACAATGGTCTATTACATTGCCACAGCCTTGAAGGAGGGTAGATTTTGTATCACAGGGGGCCCCTGGCCCGTTCTGTCCACACCTGAAGTATGAGACCCTTGTCCTTGCCCTGCCAGCTGCATTTGTAGGCCGTATTAAATTGACCAGCGGGTCCTGTGTTGCTATATAATTATCCTGAGACATCCTTACCACTCAGCCAGCATAAAACCCCTGTGTAGGCCCTTCTGTTCAATATGTAGGCCTCTTTGTTAAATTGACCATAGCTCTGCAATTTTAGTGTATAGCAGTCTGAAGGCAGGTCTGCGAGGCCTTCTGATCCAAACTAGTAGCCCCCACCCTACCCGAGTGCTCCGTGCTCGGTATCAAAGTTCAACATCCCCCTGAAGCTGTCGACATACAGTAGGCTGCATCCTGGACTGGTACTTGCTTCCTGGGCAGGTTTCCCGCTTTTAAGGAAGTGGCAACCGCAGAGCGTCAAGTTAGGAGAACTGAGGAGATTTTATACATGAATATATTGAATTCCCGTACAATACCCATTATTTTCTGCTTGCTCTATGGAACTTACGATAAGCGATTGGCCTGAGAGACTGACCTTTTCACCCAGTCCATTGTCAGCATTAAGTGGGTAAATGACGAAATGTCTGGTAAAATCTGCAGACGAAGCTTTTGGGTAGCATACGTAGGTAGATGTAGCGTGCAAAGGAGCCCACAAAATGATATAAAAAGGGAGCACCCACAGATATCGACGGACTACCTCGCCGTCTGTATGTAGGTTAACAGGCAGTGCAGGTTTTCCCCAAGAGCTGGGAGCTCTTGTCTTCCTTTGCTTAAAATGTCTTGCTCTGCTTTGCTTGAAGTATCTTATTCTATTTTACCTATATGAAATGCCATGTTATGTTTAACCATTGTTCTCTTTACTTTTGCATTTAAAAGATTTTGTATTGTAATTGCAGGAATGCTTGCTCTAAGAGTAAACGTGAGTGTTCCTAGGTAACATTTTCCTTGGTGTAACTTGTTTCTCATGATGCATTTATAGATGTGTTTTCTCTCTCTCTCTGTCAGTACATTAATTGAGATACAGAGAATATTATGACAGCTGTATGATTATCTGGATTCTGTATTTTGTACTTTATGTCTCTATTCTGCGGTTTCTTTGAAGTTGCATCTTCTCATTAAACTGCCATTGTATTCTGCCTCCAATTCCATGTCTCATATGTCTGTTTTCTTCATTTTTGGAGCAAGCGTTCCTAGGCACCCCGGCTCAAATTAAGGTGCCCCTTTTGTCCCTGACTCACTCTCCTGCTCAGTTCTGTGGTGGCTCCCGGGGATCTGGGGACCGCCCCTAGCTTCCTTGACCCGTAATAGATCTTCCCTCCAACAGCCTCTCTTGCAAGTCCTGTATTGTTGGTTTGTTGCCCCTGCCCCCCTTTCCACTGCCCTCCATAGTCTGTTGTGCTTCCACGGCCCTTCCTGCCTGCTCAGTGTGGTTAAATTGTTGCCTTTGCACCCTCCTACCTGCCTTCAATTTTCAGAGTCCGTGCCCCTGGCCTCTGCCTCTCAACAGTATCCTAATGAACAACTAGATTGCTAACATTCTATATTTATTACAAAAGTGTGGAACGCCTAACATCATCTTGATGTAATCAAAACTGTAATACCTAGAGCATTTCCTTTAGAAATTACATATATGAGAGGGTCTTATTGGCATCAAAATTATGGTTAGTGCTCTAAAAGACTAAAATAAGGACATATTTTCTGAGTTTTCAAATAGCGACAGAGCACTTTTAAATTATTTGTTATCTTTATGTTTTTTTATCCAGTTGACCACTTGATTAAATGTTGCACTTAGGGGAGAGGATGTGGTGTTACTTCCAGAACTGCAGACTTTGCAACTGGGGAACCAGGTTGAAGTTTCTGCTTCAGCTCGACATTCTGTGATTCTGGTCAAATCACTTAGTCTCCCCATGTCTACAACCAAAATGAATTTGTTCTTGTGTGATGTAACCAATGCTCATGTAAAGCACTCCAATACCTGACAAGTCTGCACTATACAACACTGCAAAAACACAAAATAATAAGTGTTTTGCACACTTCTGTCATTGGGCTATATTTGGGCTACATCTGGGTGATTTTGGGCTACATTTGGGCTCTTTTGTCTCCGGTGGCCATCTTGGGAGATTTATTTGTTATGAAGTTTCCTAATTTCCTCATGTACTGCAGTCTCCTCAGTAGGAAATGCTTTCAGTTTTTTACTTTGATTCCATCATGAAGGTATCCAGATATGTCACACATTTGCCATAAATTCTGAATGTTAGCACTCTAGTTGCTCATTAGATCACTGTAGTAAAACTACTGCACCATGGAAGTCTGCTCCTGGTATTAAAAGTGCATGTTTCAGTCTGCATGTCAGAATGTTTTAATGAAATAGAAGAGGATTTGAGAAGTCACTCAAAATGTGCCCTCATTTTCTTTCTTCAGCATTAATCATAATTTCTATGGCAAAATGAACCTCCTCATTGTGTTCCTTTTTAAATTAAATGTTTTAAGTGTTACCAGTTTATTCCAATCAAGATGGCTTCAGGTGTGCCATACTTTTGTCATAATGAAGACAGTAAGCGCTCTAGTTGTTTTTAAGAACATTCTGGGACATTCTGTCATTGGGCTATACTTGGGCTACATCTGGGTGATATTTGGGCTACATTTGGGCTCTTTTGTCTCTGGTGGCCATCTTGGGAGACTTATTTGTTATGAAGTTTCCTAATTTCCTTATTTACTGCAGTCTCCTCAGTAGGAAATACTTTCAGTTTTTTACTTTGATTCCATCAAGAAGGCATTCAGATGTGTCACACATTTGCCATAAACTCAGAATGTTAGCACTCTTTTTGCTCATTAGATCACTGTAGTAAAGCTACTGCTCACCAGGGAAAACTGCTGCTGGTATTGAAAGTGTATGTTTCAGTCTGCATGTCAGAATTTTTTAATGAAATAGAAGAGGATTTGAGAAGTCACTCAAAATGTGCCCTAATTTTTCTTTCTGCAGCACTAATCATACTTTTTATGGAAAAATGAACCCCCTCATTTTGTTCCTTTTAAATTAAATGTTTTAAGAGTTACCACTTTAATCCAAGCAAGATGGCTTCAGGTGTGCCATACGTTTATCATAAGTAGGACTGTTAGCGCTCTAGTAGTTCTTTGGAACACTCTGGGAAGCTGCAGTAGAACACAAAGGAATCAACTGACAGTCTCTGCCCTTGTTGGATGTACATGTTTTACTGAGAATGTCAGACTTCATTCTCACATGACTGAGAAAGATAATGTGAATTTACAGAAAATAAGCTCTCAGTTTAGCCTATAGATCACCTTCCAAACCTCTGTGGTAAAAGCATGAGAAAATATTTTTCTCTCAATCATGATATCCCAGCAGAAGGCTTTTTCACATGGTGAAATCACCTTAGAACATACCACAATTCCTAAAATGAGTATGGTACCATCAACAAATGATTTATAATGTAACTAAAGTCTTAAAACCTTCTATTAACTGCAATGCTTTTTAATGAGGTGCTATCATGTATATTGGTCCCAAGATGGCTGCCAACACTTCTTGGATGAAGTGCTGACAGCCAATCAGATCTCAGGATGAGATGTGTGGTTAGGCTCCGCCCACATATATATATGCTTTTAAATGCTATTTTCTCAGGAAATACTGAACAGATTTACACCAGACCTGCAAAAGGCACTTCCTTGACCTTATGGCTACCTCTCTGCCAAATTTCAAATAATTCTGTTCAGCCGTTCGGGCTGTAGCTGTGTCTAAAGGTCCTATGGAAAAATTCATGGGGAAAACGCGTTTTGGGACCCCCCTTTTTTCTCGGCCCCTGCTTGACGAATCCCCCCGAGACTTTCAGGGTAGGAGCGGAGCGTAGCGCCCCACCTATTTTGAAAATTTCGCGAGGATTCGTCGACCGGCGCCAAAGTTATTCCAAATAGAATGTTGCGGATTTCCTATGGAAACAGGGTCCTAACTATAACTACCTACTGGCGACCGCCAGTAGGTAATATATATATATATATATATATATATATATATATATATATATATATATATATATATATATATATATATATATATATATATATATATATATATATATATATATATATATATATATTATATATATATATATATATATATATATAATTAAATCATCAAACCTCTTACAGCAAAATGGAAAGTGTAAGATTGCAAATATGTATCTATGCATCTATGCATGTACATTTAGGACTTTATCCAGTACAATTTTATATCTTCGGATTTTTTTCCATATGTGTATCGTATTAAAATCTCAATGTATGCATACATTTTACGTGTGATCATGTATCTAAAAATGCATATATTTGCATCCCTCTGCAGACAAAAATAGTAACCAATCACTCCAAACCTCATCAAATCACCACTCAATACCTCATCTTATTCCTCTTCCAAAATATCCCCAACTTCCACTCCCTGACTCATACCAAACATATTTTACTACCATGAACTCCCAAACAATTTTTTCCAAATGTTCCCTTTTGTGTCCATCCTTTATCTTATGTATCCAACTAACAGGCTCTCTGAGTCAGCCTAAACCTCTTTTATTACCATGAACTCCCGAAACAATCCTTTCCCCTCCTCTATCCTTCCTCTATTCTATTCTATTCATCCAACTATCAGCTTCAGGTCTGCCACTCACACCACTCCGAATAATAATTTACATTTCCCTCTATTAATCAACCACTGGTCCACATTTGAGTTCTGGAGTAGTTACTCATTGAAAAACGCTTCAATGCCTTGTCAGTGGTAATAAACACTATATAAATACATTTAATATATAAATATATATATCTAAGCCCGAGGCCTTGATTTGCACCAGCAACAGTGTGCCGCGCTCTGCAGTGCACCAAAGCCATAAGGACTTTAACCATCTATTCCCCTTGCAGCACCTACCCAGAGATTATGCATTCTGGGAGCTGTAGGACGGACAGCACTACAGCAGGTGAGCGATCACACGGCAGGGGAGGTGCTTCCTTTCAAGAGTGGGAGGTCTGCAGATGGATTCAAATGTGGAGGCGTGGGGCTGTTTCCCAAGTGCAGCAGTGGCATCTGAGGAAGACTATGATGTCGAAATGCATTATGCCTTACCTGCGTGTCCAATAAAAGCTTTTTCCAGAGTTCCCCGTGTGGCCTCTTCCTACAGTTCTGCTGGAGGGTTCGTGGACATTTACACAGTCAGCCAGAGACGCTTTAAGAGGCCCCGTCTGTCAAGTGGCTGTGGCATTACTGGCATCTGCGTGAGTAGTTTCCTTTTGCATCCGAGGTATCGGATTGCTCCAGCCCACCTCTCCAGCACGGGTTAAGCAGGGTTTGCTGCCAGTTGGCAGCTTGTGACTTCACGACTATGGTTTGGATATTATACCGGCCTATGACTCGGCGGACTTGTGCTGTGGTGGTCATGACGTATGCGGGGACCCAGGGTAGCCCGAGGACTTGATTTGCACCAGCAACATTGCGCCATGCTCTGCAGTGCACCAAAGCCATAAGGACTTTTACCATCTATTCCCCTTGCAGCACCTACCCAGAGATGATGCATTCTGGGAGCTGTAGGACGGACAGCACTACAGCAGGTGGGTGGTCACACGGCAGGGGAGGTGCTTCCTTTCAAGAGTGGGAGGTCTGCAGATGGATTCAAAAGTGGAGACTTGGGGCTGTTTCCCAGTGCAGCAGTGGCATCTGAGGAAGACTATGATGTCGAAATGCATTATGCCTTACCTGTGTGTTCAATAAAGGATTTTTCCAGAGTTCCCTGTGTGGCCTCTTCCTACAGTTCTGCTGGAGGGTTCGTGGATATATATAGATTGTGAACAAGGCAGCATGAGTCTGCTGAAACGCGTAGATGCTAAACTTCGTCTGGAAATAAAATAGACCGAGTGTCAAAATTTACCCTGGAGTGCCGGATGAACATTTCAAATAAGGAATGTACTTATAATTGTGTATGTATATATATATATATATATATATATATATATATATATATATATATATATATATATTATCTACTGGCGGCCGCCAGTAGATAGTTATAGTTAGGACCGTGTTTCCATAGGAAATCCGCAACATTCTATTTGGAATAACTTTGGCGCCGGTTGACGAATCCTCGCGAAATTTTCAAAATAGGTGGGGGGCTCCGCTCCGCTCCTACCCTGAAAGTCTCGGGGGAATTCGTCAAGCGGGGGCTGAGAAAAAAGGGGGGTCCCAAAACACGTTTTCCCCATGCAATTTTCCATAGGGACCTTTAGTCCAAGGTACAGCCCGAACGGCTGAACAGAATTACTTGAAATTTGGCAGAGAGGTAGTCCTCAGCTCAGGGAAGTGCCTTTTGCAGGTCTGGTGTTAATCTGTTCAGTAGTTCCTGAGAATATCAAAAGTAAAATCATATATATATGTGGGCGGAGCCTAACCACAAATCTCATCCTGAGATCTGATTGGCTGTCAGCACTTCATCCAAGAAGTGTTGGCAGCCATCTTGGGACCAATATACATGATAGCACCTCATTAAAAAGCATTGCAGTTAATAGAAGGTTTTAAGACTTTAGTTACATTATAAATCATTTGTTGATGGTACCATACTCATTTTAGGAATTGTGGTATGTTCTAAGGTGATTTCACCATGTGAAAAAGCCTTCTGCTGGGATATCAAGATTGAGAGAAAAATATTTTCTCATGCTTTTTCCAACAGAGGTTTGGAAGGTGATCTATAAGCTAAACTGAGAGCTTATTTTCTGTAAATTCACATTATCTTTCTCAGTCATGTGAGAATGAAGTCTGACATTCTCAGTAAAACATGTACATCCAACAAGGGCAGAGACTGTCAGTTGATTCCTTTGTGTTCTACTGCAGCTTCCCAGAGTGTTCCAAAGAACAACTAGAGCGCTAACAGTCCTACTTATGATAAACGTATGGCACACCTGAAGCCATCTTGCTTGGATTAAAGTGGTGACTCTTAAAACATTTAATTTAAAAAGGAACAAAATGAGGGGGTTAATTTTTCCATAACAAGTATGATTAGTGCTGCAGAAAGAAAAAATAGGGCACATGTTGACTTCTGAAATCCTCTTTTATTTCATTAAAAAATTCTGACATGCAGACTGAAACATGCACTTTCAATACCACCATCAGTTTTCCCTGGTGAGCAGTAGCTTTACTACAGTGATCTAATGAGCAAAAAGAGTGCTAACATTCTGAATTTATGGCAAATGTGTGACACATCTGAATGCCTTCTTGATGGAATCAAAGTAAAAAACTGAAAGTATTTCCTACTGAGGAGACTGCAGTAAATGAGGAAATTAGGAAACTTCATAACAAATAAGTCTCCAAAGATGGCCACCAGAGACAAAAGAGCCCAAATGTAGCCCAAATATCACCCAGATGAAGCCCAAGTATAGCCCAATGACAGAATGTCCCAGAGTGTTCTTAAAAACAACTAGAGCGCTTTCTGTCTTCATTATGACAAAAGTATGGCACACCTGAAGCCATCTTGATTGGAATAAACTGGTAACACTTAACACATTTAATTTAAAAAGGAACACAATGAGGGGGTTCATTTTGCCATAGAAATTATGATTAATGCTGAAGAAAGAAAATGAGGGCACATTTTGAGTGACTTCTCAAATCCTCTTCTATTTCATTAAAAAATTCTGACATGCAGACTGAAACATGCACTTTTAATACCAGGAGCAGACTTCCATGGTGAACAGTAGTTTTACTAAAGTGATCTAATGATCAACTAGAGTGCTAACTTTCAGAATTTATGGCAAATGTGTGACATATCTGAATACCTTCATGATGGAATCAAAGTAAAAAACTGAAAGCATTTCCTACTGAGGAGACTGCAGTACATGAGGAAATTAGGAAACTTCATAACAAATAAATCTCCCAAGATGGCCACCGGAGACAAAAGAGCCCAAATGTAGCCCAAAATCACCCAGATGTAGCCCAAATATAGCCCAATGACAGAAGTGTGCAAAACACTTATTATTTTGTGTTTTTGCAGTGTTATATAGTGCAGACTTGTCAGGTATTAGAGTGCTTTGCATGAGCATTGGTTACATCACACAAGAACAAATTCATTTTGGTTGTAGACATGGGGAGACTAAGTGATTTGACCAGAATCACAGAATGTCGAGCTGAAGCAGAAACTCCAACCTGGTTCCCCAGTTGCAAAGTCTGCAGTTCTGGAAGTAACACCACATCCTCTCCCCTAAGTGCAACATTTAATCAAGTGGTCAACTGGATAAAAAAACATAAAGATAACAAATAATTTAAAAGTGCTTTGTCGCTATTTGAAAACTCAGAAAATATGTCCTTATTTTAGTCTTTTAGAGCACTAACCATAATTTTGATGCCAATAAGACCCTCTCATATATGTAATTTCTAAAGGAAATGCTCTAGGTATTACAGTTTTGTTTACATCAAGATGACGTCAGGCGTTCCACACTTTTGTAATAAATATAGAATGTTACCAATCTAATTGTTCATTAGGTTACTCAGAGAGGCAGAGGCCAGGGGCACGGACTCTGAAAATTGAAGGCAGGTAGGAGGGTGCAAAGGCAACAATTTAACCACGCTGAGCAGGCAGGAAGGGCCGTGGCAGCACAACAGACTATGGAGGGCAGTGGAAAGGGGGGCAGGGGCAACAAACCAACAATACAGGACTTGCAAGAGAGGCTGTGGCAATGTAATAGACCATTGTGGGCAGAAGGAAGAGGCAATGGTAGTACAACTATACATGCCAACAGACCTGATTCAGCCAGGAAACGTCCAATGTTTTTAAGCTCAAATGGGCTTTATTTGATCTGTCTCCTGTCTACAATCTCCTCTTTTTCAATGTAACTCAAAGGGGAAAATCAATACCCCAGTTTTTTTTCAAAATCTCCCTCTTACCAAGTTCAAAATGTTCGCAAGTATGGTACATTGGATCATGGAAGGAAATGGGGTAGGGACATGGACTTGGATAACAGAGGACAGGAGGGACATGGAGAGGTGCACCAAACTGACCCTGCAGGGCAGGCATCAGGGTTTGCAGCAGCACAATACACCACACAGGGCATGCGGGACGGGAGTGCAGCACAACAATCCATAGAAAGCAAGAGGGAGGGGACAGGACCATGCACATGGACAACAGAGAACAGAGGGGCAAGAGGCAATGGTAGCTAGCTGACCATAATGGACAGACAGGAGAGAAAGCTGCAGCATAACAGACCATAAAGGGCAGGAGGGATGGATCAAGGGCATTACAATGGAACAGACAAGCCAGAAGGGAGGGAGTAGGGGTCTGCACATGTAAACAGAGGGCTGGGGGCAAGGGGGCAGGGCAGGAGCAGCAAGATAGCCATGGAGGTTAGGCAGGATGGGCACTAGAAGCAAGACACACCATGAAGAGCAACAGTGATACTGTGATGGCATACACACAGACCATGGAGGGAAGGTGGGAGGGGGTCAGGGGTAGCTAACTGACCACACAGGGAAGGTGGGAGGGGCCATGGCAGCACAGAAGACCATGCATGGCAATTGGGAGGGTTAGTGGCAGCACAATGGCTATGATGGGCAAGAAGGAGGGTGCAGGGGCATGCACAAAGGACGATGGAGGATAGAAGGGTGGGTCAGGACCTGTGCACAGACAAGAAAGTTCAGGGGAAGGGGCCTCACAACAGACCGCACGGGGCAGGCAGGAGGAGTAGTTGCAGCACAGCAGAGCAGGGAGGGCAGAAGGGTGTGGCAGTACAATGGACCATGTAGGACAGGAGGAAGATTATAGGGGCATGGCATGTGGACAGGCAGGGTGGAGGTGGCAGGGACAGGTTACAGTCATCTGACAATGCTAGGCAGGTGGGAGGGGAGTGGCAGCTCAGCAGAACACTCAGAGTAGATAGGAGTGGCAGGTCCATGGAACATGGTGGGCAAAAAGGATGGAGCAGGGGCATGCACAAAGACATCGGAGGGCAGGGGGAAGGAGAATAGGGGCAGCAAGCTAAGCACAGAGTTTAAGCAGGAGGTCAATGATGGGGCATAGAATTGGACAATGGAGGGCAGGAGGAGGGGACTGGTACATCATACTAAATTGAGGGCAGTGGCAGCACATCAGACCATGCATGGCAGGAGGGAGGAGGCTAGTCCATGGATTCACACAACAGAGGATAGGTAGGAGTGGGATGGGGCAGCAAGCTAAATGTTCAGAGAAGGCGGGTATTAGGAACTTTATTGTTTTTAAAACGTGTGTCTGTGCGAACTACTTAAAATATGAACAAGTATGCAGCATAATCTCACTTTTATTCAGGAAGAAGAGGACGTTTGTGACTGTGACTCCGGGCTCACTTGGCAGAAAGAACCCCTGACCCTCCACCCCCTATCGCAAAATGTAATGCCCGTGAAAAGGGTAGGTGAACACAGTGTTATATAGAACATAGTCCTGAGAGCACGATTGAAAATGAAAACTAGATATTGCGTATGTTATAAACTATGCACCAAAAAGTGTGATATAAGATGAACCGGGCGTGAAATATAATATGCAATACATTGTGCGCAATGACAGATTCATTGGAGAGCGCGAGATAGCACAGGCACTAGCGCGTGCTATGCGATGTGCGCCTTGGAGTGTAGTATGCACAGGGCAGTGTTGTGTAACCTAACTAGTCTCTAAAGTTGTAATATAAAATATGTGCTGGGGAGTGTAACATTGCATATGCACTGTGACAAAGATATGGATCCCAGATTGTAATATGTATGGCATAGCACTGTGCGTTATAACATAGGCATCGAGGAAGGCACGTTAGATGGGGCAATATAACCCGTGCGAAGACAAGTGTGGCATGACATATTCACGGGGTGGTGTTACAGTGCACATGGGCTAGAGAGTGGCATAGCATGTGCACTAGCTGGTGGAATACAACACAGAGGTGTGTGGCACTCGGCAGGCAATGGTGGGTGTAACACAGCATTGGGCTCTGCCAGGAGCGCGCTGTGACTCTCAAGTGATGTTCGTCCCCTTTCCAGAGAGTAAAATAAAAAGTATTACACATCCGGCAGTGGATGTGTGTTTTATTAACCATGAGGGGGGTTTCTTACATAGTTTTGGTCTAATTTTTGTCGAATCCCCTTTGAATGGCTTGGTGTGCATGTGTATTAAATGTGCCCGTCAATAGCAACCCATGTTTGTATAAATAAACGACAAGGGTGTCTACCGGGATTAGGCACGGTAGGGCATCAGACATGTCAGAGCTTCACTAGTGGTGTAAATACATTCCACGTGGATTCATTGTATGCATAGTCGCCTTTTAATGAATATCACTCAAATCGTCATGGTGATAAGTACGTACGGTTTGTCCAGCATGTCCTAGGTGTGTCTATAAATATATATTTTTTTAAAATAATAAAAAACAGTGGCCGGCCCTGGGGATTGGGGTCAAAAAAATATAATTAGGAGACAGGCCCTGGGGGATGGGGTCATCAGGGCCAATAAATTAGAATAAGAAGGGGAACCACACAGCCCCCCTTCTTAAAAAATTAAAATAAATAAAAGACTGGCATCATGCCGGAGGCCACGCCCCTTCCTTGCAGCACTCTGCAAACGCGCCCCCTGGCGAGTTGTAAGTCGGGGAATTAATTCCTCTTCAATACTGAGGGTCCCTGAGGGCCAACTAGCCCAACAGGCATCTCCAGTATGCACCAGGGAGCTGCGCTGCAGACAGGTGTTCTGAGGCCAAGCCCCTTTTTACACCTCTCTGCAACGCAGCTCTGTGGCGGTTACTGGAGGTACCTAGTGGTCTAGTTTGACCCTAGGGACCCTTAGGATTCAAGGGGACTTAATCTCTCAACTTAGAACGGCCACAGGGTGCATTTACACAGTGGTGAAGGGAGGGGACGGGGCCTGAGGTGACGTGTGCAAACACGCACTATGGCACGTTTTAAATTGGGGATATAATTTCCCTTCAATACTGAGGGCCCCTGGGGGCTAACTAGCCCACCAAGTGCTTCCAGTAAGCGCCACTGAGCTGCATTGCAGAGAGGTGGTCCAGGCTGTGCCACTTTTTACACCTCTCTGCAACTCAGCTCTGTGGCACTTACTGGATGTACCTAGTGGGCTAGTTGGACCCTAGGGACCCTCAGGATTCAAATGAACTTAATCTCCCAACTAAAAACGGACACAGGGAGTGTTTACACAGTGGTGAAGGGAGGGGACGGGTCCTGAGTTAACGTGTGCAAAAACACCCTGTGGCCTGTTTTAAGAGGTAGTTTTAATCCCCCTGCCCTATTATATACTAGGGGCTTACAGAGGAGGTCATGCTAATCACAGGGGGACCCCAACGCATAATGTTTCCTAGTGTATGTAGGTGTTTTCACTGTATTCTAAGTGTCTTTTAACATAGCACTGGCTCTAGGACTGGTTAGTCAGACTCAGTTACCACCAGTATCCGTCTGAAAAAGTTGAGGGTACAGGATGATTTTGCAACAAGGATTCTTTCTGCTCTTCTTTTTGTTCTTTCTGCACGTTATCCTTCTTCCTGCACTTTTCTTCGTCTTTGAGGACTTCTGTTGCTTCTTTCTGCACTTCTTTTTTTTCTTTCTGTGCATTTTTTCTTCTTTCTTCACATGTCCTATCTCTGTAGGCATAGTTAGAAATTAGCATTTAAAAAACCATTGAAATTCACAGAAAAAACTATAGGTTTCAGGCACGTTATAGTTAGGAATTAGCATTTAAAAAACCTCAGAAATTCACTGAAAAAACCATAGGTTTCAGGGGTGTTATAGTTAGCTGGACTTTTCACTTGTACAAAACCATTGAAATTCCCCCGTTATAGTTAGTTCAGCTAACTATAACTCGCGCGCCCGCAATGCACTGCTGATGACGTCACATATTACATCACTCATGACATGGTCAGTGACATCACTCATGACATCACTGATGACATCTCAAATGACATCACTGATGACATCACTGATGACATCATCCAGTGAATGTCTGCTTTTCTGAAAATTAAATATGTTTTATATATGTATAGCTCAAGGTCGATGGAAGAATAAATGGGTATATAAGTGTCTAAATGGATGAGTTGTTTTTGAAAAATTGATTGTGTAACTGACTGATTAAGTGTATCATAGTGAATACATGGCTTAGTGAGTAATGTTTAAATATGTAAATATCTGTATCAGTCTCTCACTTTGTGTATAAGTGGCTGCACTTTACGCATTTAGTGCCGTGCACGCACGGTGGGTACGCGGTGCGCTACACGCACCGCGTGCCCACGTTACGCTAGATGGGCCATGTACGCACGATGCGCTTCGCGCACCATGCGCACATGGAGGACATATGATGCGCTTCGTTGTGAAAGGTAATATTTTACTTTTTCGGGGTGGGGAGAGTATGGATATTTTTTTTTTTATATTAATTTTTACCGTACGCGTAGGGTAAGCGTAATCGGCGAAATTATCGAAAAATTTAAAATTACGTTTTTTACCTTGGGGGATCTTTGAGGACTCCCTCAACATGGCTAGGTGCTTAGGAGCTGTCTAAACAGCATCTTTACATGTTATTGGCCTTTGTTTTTTAACCCCCTCTCAGAGTGCGAGAGAGAAAATGGCGGCCGCTACTTCCTGGTTTCGACCGATTCGAATGTTTACTAAGATCTAACAGCCAATCAGAATCGCGCTCGCGCACGTCACCGTACGCGTACGGTAAGCGCACCGTAAGCGCACCGTAAGCTGGCTCAGATATATATATTGATTTAAAGGCTATTTTCTCAGAATCTACTGAACAGATTTACACCAAACCTACAAAAGGCACTTCCTTGACCTGTAGACTACCTCTCTGCCAAATTTCAAGGAACTCTGTTCAGCCGTTCGGGCTGTAGCTGTGTCTAAAGGTCCTATAGAAAAATGCATGGGAAAAACGCATTTTGGGACCCCCCTTTTATCTCAGCCCCTGCTTGACGAATCCCCCCGATAGGGTAGGAGCGGAGCGTAGCGCCCCATTAGTTTTGAAAATTTCGCGAGGATTCGTCGACCGGCGCGAAAGTTATTCAAAATAGAATGTTGCGGTTTTCCTATGGAAACATGGTCCTAACTATAACTACCTACTGGCGACCGCCAGTAGGTAATATATATATATATATATATATATATATATATATATATATATATATATATATATATATATATATATATATATATATATATATATATATATATGAGTAAAGTTCAATCCACAGTAGGAAAGATGCGGCACTCCGTCCTGGTGTTCAAGGTATGTTTAATCGCTCACAAACAACAACGCGTTTCAGCCGCAAGACGGCCTTTGTCAAGTTGCCTGTGCGTTCCACTATGCCGATTTTTGAAAAAACAACGTCATGATACACATGTAAAAAATACTTCCTAAATCTCATGAGTAGTTCATTAATTCTGAGATAACTGGTTAATAATTTTTACACATAAGAAGTTACCAGCCCATGGAATCTAATCAAACTTGGCTACATGCCAGGGATGGCTTCCATAAATGTAACTCCTGCAAAGCGTGTAAGAACTCTGTAAGTTGCAGAAGCTACAAGACGCAGGATGGCAAGGAGAAACCAATCAGGAAATTTATCACTTGCACTTCAGACCACGTGGTATATCTTTTGGAGTGTCCGTGCAACATGCGCTACGTTGGTAGTACTAAACTCCAACTTAAAAAACGTATCCTTGAACATTTAAGGGCTATAACCAACTTAGATTTCAACTATCCCATAGCGAGACATTTTCATATTTCACATAACAGTAACAATACACTTCTGAAGTTTTGTGGAATAGATAGAGTACTGAAGCACATACGTGGAGGAGACAGAGAGAAACATCTACGTATCTTGGAATCAAGTTACATAATTGACCTAAACACTAGGGCCCCGTATGGATTAAACAGGGAAGAGGAACTCAATACTCACATTGGTCATTAAACTAAACTAGACCTTCTTGCAACCCATTATATGTCCTTTGTGCATATGTGGTTGTATTTCCTCTATCACGTTTTTTTCTGTGATTCAATGATAGGTACAATAAGATGTATTGTACCTTGTATATATACTGATTTCGTTATAATTTTTCACATTTCATATTATTTTGGAAAATATACGCACATGATTGTGACTAGTTACGTGGTTAGGGTGGGACAGATATTGATCTGTGGTTGATATAATCTTATAATTTGACATGCTCATTGCGACCTCTATTGGTTTCTGTGACAGTAGATTATTGGGCACTTGTCTTAAATTTCAGGGTGATTACTCGTATTCCCTGTACATCCCAATTCAGGGTTATTGGACTTTGTATTTACCATTGTCCTTTCACGGATCAACAATGAGATCTGACATGAAAAAAGTATTTATACAACCGATACCTTCCCCACATACCAGTCCTCTCTTTCTTGCATCACACACCCCACTATTTTGGATTTAGCAATTCAGCGTGTCCTCAATGCCATTTTGAGTGGAGAAATCTTGATTACAGTATAAATGCTAAATTGTAATTTAAAATCAATCATGGCTTCAGAATTGGTAATCATATATGTGATCAGTCCTTTATTTATTTTTTGGACGAAAATTCATGCATGAGTGTTTTTGAGAGCGAAAGGTTTCGTTATGATGGGCTGCAGTCTCCCTTCTATTTCCATAAAATGATTTCACTCGAAGCACAAGAAAAAAGCATTAACTGTTTCTAATTTTCTCCCAATTTTGATTGCTTTTCATTTTTTGTAGTTTATGATTATTATGTGTAAAAATTATTAACCAGTTTATCTCAGAATTAATGAACTACTCATGAGATTTACGAAATATTTTTTCCATGTCCATCATGATGTTGTTTTTTCAAAAATCGGCATAGTGGAATGCACAGGCAACTTGCGGCTGAAACGCGTTGTTGTTTGTGAGCGATTAAACATACCTTGAACACCAGGACGGAGTGGCGCCTCTTTCCTACTGTGGATTGAACTTTACTCATATTTGTGGTTGCCGCTACCACGGCAGGCACCGACGCTAATGTGCAGGCGTGCGGCGTTCAGCGGAAAAACTTCTTCGTATATTCATTGCAGCCGCCCCAGCCGCTCCAGAGTGGATTTCTAAACAGCAGATGAGATCGTTGATGGTATCGGTTTGCGGAGGTGAGTAGTAGCGGTGGTGATTGTGTGGGGGGCAGTGCGTCTTCACACCAGTCGGAGGGCTTGTGGGTTTTCGTTCACCTCTCCTCATTTTACCGCTTACTCTCTAACACCCATCCGTTACATCCATTTCTCCCTGTATTATCCTGGAGCATCGTCACGTTGCAGACAATATTCAGACTGTGACGTCGTCCTACCGTTACAGGTATAATATCGCACTTAAGCATGGACACTTGGGAAACAGAACGTCTAGGTGTAGCTCTCTCCCTGTTTGACGAGAATGCAGCTTCCAATATCACAACATCAAATACTGGAACCATTGCGAATGCTACTGAGCCCACCTTAAAACAAAATCTCAATCTTCTGGAAAAACTACGTAAACGAGAATTAAACAAATAGTGGGAGGTCACCTCTCTGACGAACTACGTTGAAGTAGGACGTGTACCTAGAGGTTTGCGTATCACAATTATACCTACTTATGAGAATCCTAACCAAGAATTATTGGAGGAATGGGCTTCCTTCATGGCTAAAACATGCAAAGGCATGTTAGAGATGTTAATCAAGTATGCCAAAATCGACTTGGATAAAACCAGACAAGATCTATCTGCTCTGAGGATTGAAATTGACAAACATAAGGAAGAGAAAGTGGTGATTGAGTTTCTGAAGGCTTTGGAGGGACGATTGAAAATCTATGAAGATAGCATTAAAGTAAAAAAACATCGAAAATTTCATTGAGATAAAAAAGACTACGCCGAGGGCAGAATTCTAACGTATGCCAAACGGTTCGATTGGGTGGAAAAAGATAGACAACTTCTCCTGAGAGAAAAAACGGATACGGTGTCAACAGACTCGAGCTCTGAATTAAGCTCGGACATTGAACGTCAAACTACCCCGACCCCTTTGGGAACAAGACCACTCACTTTTTTACATGAGTTCCAAATCCTCAAGCAACAGAAGGACCAAGCGAGCCCCCTCGAGGGAGAGAGAAGAGGAAGAGGAAGATGCCGTGGAAGGGCAAGAGGAAGACCAAAAACCAGAAAATAAGAATAACAAGAAGGGGTGGTCGCAAAAAATTCTGGTACAAGAACATAGCATACATGGATACGTGTGAGAAAACCATTATCAATTTATCAACACGCATTTTAACATCTGATGAAGAAACACTTCTCAAATTGGGTCTCTCCTTTTGTCCCACGAGCGATTGGAACTATGTAGACACCAGAATTGATCTCTTCCTATACATACGCAAACTAAAACTCATGAAATTACATCTCTTAGCCAAACGGAACAAGGAACGTACAACCAATGTAATTGGCACACAGTTGTCATCCGCGAACTTTACAATGAATGATATTGATGACATCTTTGAACTTAATGCATTGGAGACCAATAATCCATCTCCCAGTGACGAATCAGAGGGAGTCCTTTTACAAACTTTGGGATTCTCAATCGATACCAAACGCAGGAGTGGATTTAGAGTGAAATCTAAATTTAATCCCAACACAGCACACGATAACATCGAATCTTTCCACTCAGTACTGATGCATGAAATCATGAAAATGAGGGACAATCATGACTATCGCATTCGGGACAATCTTACAAAAGGTCAAAGACAAGCATTAAATAATCTGTTGCAAGATCCTACAATAACCATTAAACCTTCAGATAAAGGTGGAAATGTTGTTTTAATGAACACCAAGGATTACAAAAATGAGGCCTTGCGCTAGTTAAATGACAAAAATTGTTATGAAATCATCAGCTGGAAGTACTATGATGAAACAATAATAAGATACCATAATCTTCTCATGATCTGGTGGCAACAAAATCTCCTGGATGACGACGAATATAAATTTCTTAAAAAGGAGAATCCAAAGGTACCATGCTTATATCTATTGCCTAAGGTGCATAAAAGCCTGAAAAAACCACCGGGAAGGCCTATTGTGTCTTCTAATGATGGCCTACTTGAAAATACATCAATATTTTCGGACTATTTTCTAGCTGCATTCGTTAAAGATCTTAGATCCTATTGCAAAGACACCACTGCCTTTCTAAAACGCATTCATGATGTCAGGTGGGAGGAGGGCTTTGTCATGATCTCTCTTGATGTATGCTCGTTGTATACATGTATTGACCAATTGAAGGGAGTCCAAGCTTGCATGTATTACCTACAACGCCAACCGTTGAAGATGTTGAATCATTCCTTAATGTTAAGGGAGATGATGCTTTTTTGTTTACAAGAGAATATTTTCTTATTTGACACCACACTTTATAGACAAAAAACAGGTACTGCTATGGGCACTTGTTTTGCCCCTAGCCTAGCAAATCTTTTTATGGGGTGGTGGGAGGAGCAGGTGGTCTGGAGTGAGACATTTGAGAAATTCACAAATCATGTTCCCTTATGGCTAAGGTACATAGACGACCTTTTTATCATCTGGGACGGAGGTGTAGACCTAGCCCAGGAGTTTATTGAGGCATTCTCTGCTAATGATTTAAATTTAAGTTTCACCTATTCCATCAGTGAAACCTCATGTGATTTCTTAGATGTAAGAATAACTATTGATAACATCAACAACAGACTCACTACCGCTCTTTTCAGAAAGGAAACATCGGTAAACGCATTATTACATGCCCGTAGTCATCATCCCCCCTCGTTAATCAGCAGTATCCCTTATGGAGAGATTCTAAGAGCCCGTAGAAACTGTAACACAGATGAAGGGTTCAACATGGAGAAAAACATTATGATAACCAGATTCAAACAACGGGGGTACAAAGACAAAATTCTGAAACAAGCTGCTGATAAATTGGCAGCTACCAAACACAGCGAGGTTCTCTTTGGCGAAAAACAAACTAGCAAAGAGGAAACCATGGATGGTCCTCGTATGATAACCACATACAGTGTGAAATCTGGGAAATTAAAATCCCTTTTGACTCAGCACTGGGGTCTTATAAAGGCTGATCCTGTGATTGGGGACAAAGTGGGACAAGCTCCATTAATGACCTATAGACGACCTCCATCACTCAGGGACAAATTGGTAAGAAGTTACCAGCCCATGGAATCTTATCAAACTTGGCTACATGCCAGGGATGGCTTTCATAAATGTAACTCCTGCAAAGCGTGTAAGAACTCTGTAAGTTGCAGAAGCTACAAGACGCAGGATGGCAAGGAGAAACCAATCAGGAAATGTATCACTTGCACTTCAGACCACGTGGTATATCTTTTGGAGTGTCCGTGCAACATGCGCTACGTTGGTAGTACTAAACTCCAACTAAAAAAACGTATCCTTGAACATTTAAGGGCTATAACCAACTTAGATTTCAACTATCCCATAGCGAGACATTTTCATATTTCACATAACAGTAACAATACACTTCTGAAGTTCTGTGGAATAGATAGAGTACTGAAGCACATACGTGGAGGAGACAGAGAGAAACATCTACGTATCTTGGAATCAAGTTACATAATTGACCTAAACACTAGGGCCCCGTATGGATTAAACAGGGAAGAGGAACTCAATACTCACATTGGTCATTAAACTAAACTAGACCTTCTTGCAACCCATTATATGTCCTTTGTGCATATGTGGTTGTATTTCCTCTATCACGTTTTTTTCTGTGATTCAATGATAGGTACAATAAGATGTATTGTACCTTGTATATATACTGATTTTGTTATAATTTTTCACATTTCATATTATTTTGGAAAAAATACGCACATGATTGTGACTAGTTACGTGGTTAGGGTGGTACAGATATTGATCTGTGGTTGATATAATCTTATAATTGTTTGACATGCTCATTGCGACCTCTATTGGTTTCTGTGACAGTAGATTATTGGGCACTTGTCTTAAATTTCAGGGTGATTACTCGTATTCCCTGTACATCCCAATTCAGGGTTATTGGGCTACAGTCTCCCTTCTATTTCCATAAAATGATTTCACTCGAAGCACAAGAAAAAAGCATTAACTGTTTCTAATTTTCTCCCAATTTTGATTGCTTTTCATTTTTTGTAGTTTATGATTATTATGTGTAAAAATTATTAACCAGTTTATCTCAGAATTAATGAACTACTCATGAGATTTACGAAGTATTTTTTCCATGTCTATCATGACGTTGTTTTTTCAAAAATCGGCATGGTGGAACGCACAGGCAAATTGACAAAGGCTGTCTTGCGGATGAAAAAGTTGTTGTTGGTGAGTGATTAAACATACCTTGAACACCAGGACGGAGTGCCGCCTCTTTCCTACTGTGGATTGAACTTTACTCATATTTGTGGTTGCCGCTACCACGGCAGGCACCGACGCTAATGTGCAGGCGTGTGGCGTTCAGCGGAAAAACTTCTTC
The DNA here is from genome assembly GCF_964204655.1 of Triturus cristatus. Classification (NCBI taxonomy): domain Eukaryota; kingdom Metazoa; phylum Chordata; class Amphibia; order Caudata; family Salamandridae; genus Triturus; species Triturus cristatus. The sequence continues at coordinate 434,752,587 of NC_140588.1, forward strand.
GTATATATATATTTATATATATATATATATTCACTGAAAAAACCATAGGTTTCACACATGTTATAGTTAGCTGGACATTTCACTCGTAAAAAAACAATGAAATTCCCCTGTTATAGTTAGTTCAGCTAACTATAACTCGCGCGCCCGCAATCCACTGCTGATGACGTCACATATTACATCACTCATGACATGATCAGTGATATCACTCATGACATCACTGATGACATCTCAAATGACTTCACTAATGAAAGGGGGCCACGGAGTCTCATTGAGGGACTCTACAGTGGAATGCGCCTCCTGGATTAAGTATGACATCGCTTCTTGGGGCTCATGTTGAGCTTTGTACCCAGCAATCATTTAAGAGGCATCCATCTGAGGAGAAATGGCGGACTACATCTCCCATGAGCACTACTTACAGACTCATTCAGAGCAGCTGCATGACAGCGTAGGATATTGTTTAAAAGGAAGATGTGACCCGCAATGCCTCTTTCGACCGCTCAGCCTCTGATGAAGTGAAGCCACGAAACGCGTAAGGCTGCGGTCGTATGCTTTAATAAGGACTGAGAATGGATGACAAACACACCAAATAAAGCTTTTACGGGGAAAAGCGGAGCTGCGTTCGAGTGCTGCTTACCTTGTTGGACACCCCACTGAGCCTTGAACATAAAAATCGGCCATCCTGCCGCTAAGCAAGCACCACCCCAGATTCAAAGGGGGCCACGGAGTCTCATTGAGGGACTCTACAGTGGAATGCGCCTCCTGGATTAAGTATGACATCGCTTCTTGGGGCTCATGTTGAGCTTTGTGCCCAGCAATCATTTAAGAGGCATCCATCTGAGGAGAAATGGCGGACTACATCTCCCATGAACACTACTTACAGACTCATTCAGATCAGCTGCATGACAGCGTAGGATATTGTTTAAAAGGAAGATGTGACCCGCAATGCCTCTTTCGACCGCTCAGCCTCTGATGAAGTGAAGCCACGAAACGCGTAAGGCTGCGGTCGTATGCTTTAATAAGGACTGAGAATGGATGACAAACACACCAAATAAAGCTTTTACGGGGAAAAGCGGAGCTGCGTTCGAGTGCTGCTTACCTTGTTGGACACCCCACTGAGCCTTGAACATAAAAAGCGGCCGTCCTGCCGCTAAGCAAGCACCACCCCAGATTCAAAGGGGGCCACGGAGTCTCATTGAGGGACTCTACAGTGGAATGCGCCTCCTGGATTAAGTATGACATCGCTTCTTGGGGCTCATGTTGAGCTTTGTACCCAGCAATCATTTTAGAGGCATCCATTTGAGGAGAAATGGCGGACTACATCTCCCATGAGCACTACTTACAGACTCATTCAGAGCAGCTGCATGACAGCGTAGGATATTGTTTAAAAGGAAGATGTGACCCGCAATGCCTCTTTCGACCGCTCAGCCTCTGATGAAGTGAAGCCACGAAAAACGTAAGGCTGCGGTCGTATGCTTTAATAAGGACTGAGAATGGATGACAAACACACCAAATAAAGCTTTTACGGGGAAAAGCGGAGCTGCGTTCGAGTGCTGCTTACCTTGTTGGACACCCCACTGAGCCTTGAAATATATATATATATATATATATATATATATATATATATATATATATGTTCACTGAAAAAACCATAGGTTTCACTCACATGTTATAGTTAGCTGGACATTTTACTCATAAAAAACCAATGAAATTCCCCCGTTATATTTAGTGCAGGCAACTATAACTCACGCGACCGCAATCCTCTGCTGATGACATATGTGTCTTTATGAAAAAAAAATATTTGTAATATATGTATAGCTAAAATTTAATGGAAGAAGACATGGGCAAATAAGTGTCTAAATACAGTATTAGCATCAGCAGAGGATTGCGGTCGCGTGAGTTATAGTTGCCTGCACTAACCATAACGGGGGAATTTCATTGGTTTTTTATGAGTAAAATGTCCAGCTAACTATAACATGTGTGAAACCTATGGTTTTTTCAGTGAATTTGCAAGGTTTTTTAAATGCTAATTCCTAACTATAACATGTGTGAAACCTATGGTTTTTTCAGTGAATTTGTACGTTTTTTTAAATGCTAAGTTACTTTACGCCGTTCGTGGCGTGCGCGCCCACTTAACACAGTTCGTTCCATGCGCGCACGGTGCGCTTCGCGCATCGCGTGCCCACTTTACGCAGTTAGTGCCGTGCACGCACGGTGGGCACGCGGTGCGCTACGCGCACCGCGTGCCCACGTTACGCTGGATGGGCCATGTACACACGATGCGCTTCGCGCACCGTCCGCTCACGGAGGACATATTATGCGCTTCGTTGTGAAAGGTAATCGAATAAATGTTCCTATTGAACGATACGCCGTGCACAAAAAGTGACCTACGGGCACCTTTTGCACACGGGGGAGGGAAAGTGTGGATACTTTTTTTTTTTTAATTACTTTTTACCGTGCGCGTACGGTAAGCGTAATCGGCGTTTTTTTGAAAAAAATTTAAATTTGAATTTTTGGCCTTGGGGGTTCTTTTGGGACAACTTGAACAAGGCTAGGTGGTTGGGAGCTGTCTAACCTGCCCCTTTACATGTTTTCACATTTTGTTTTTCCTCCACCCCTCAGAGTGCGAGAGAGAAAATGGCGGCCGCCGCTTCCTGGTTTCGACCGATTCGAATGTTTACTAAGATCTAACAGCCAATCAGAATTGCGCTCGCGCACGGCACCGTACGCATACGGTAAGCTTACCGTAAGCGCACGGTAAGCGCACCATAAGCTGCCACAGATATATATATTGATTTAAATGCTATTTTCTCAGGAACTACTGAACAGATTTACACCAGACCTACAAAAGGCACTTCCTTGAACTGTAGACTACCTCTCTGCTAAATTTCAAGTAACTCTGTTCAGCCGTTCGGGCTGTAGCTGTGTCTAAAGGTCCTATGGAAAAATGCATGGGAAAAACGCGTTTTGGGACCCCCCTTTTTTCTCAGCCCCCGCTTGACGAATCCCCCCGAGACTTTCAGGGTAGGAGCGGAGCGTAGCGCCCCATTAGTTTTGAAAATTTCGTGAGGATTCGTCGACCGGCGCCAAAGTTATTCCAAATAGAATGCTGCGGTCTTCCTATGGAAACAGGGTCCTAACTATAACTACCTACTGGCGACCGCCAGTAGGTAATATATATATATATATATATATATATATATATATATATATATATATATATCTCACACACTAGAAAGACAAATGTCCGCACTCTTGGGATAGTAGCAGTGAGAAATGTAATTACCAGGGGTAACGCGTTTCTACATCTCGCGCTGTCTTGTTCACACAATTTGTGCATAAGGGCTGCAAGATTTATATAAGCTATGGTTGTGCATAGCAATAGAAAATAGACTCCACAAACATTACACTGCGCATGTGTACTGGCAAGTGCAAAATACTAACAAAATGTAGCGGCCATCTTATAACGTGTCGGTATATGGGAAAAAGAGGCATATAAACACTGGAAACCATTAAATAAAGATTAAAATATCATCATGCAAGTAGCGTTTCATGTCAGCGTATATCTAATTCAATTATTAGTATAAAGAAGTTAATGGGATAACCGACAGTCCTATAATGGTTACTAATGATTATGGAGGCTTGGTGCCTGTTTAAGCACCATTATAAAACTTAAGTAATGTATCTAGTGGTTCTCGTTTCGCGCATCGGACGCGTGTTGAAAGTTAGTCCTCTTAAGTAATTTTTAAATTGCAAATCTGTTTTTAGATATTTAATTTTAAACATTGAATTGCTGTTACTGTGTTGCTGCTTTTTACTCACCCTTAGTTTCTGGCCGTTACTCACCGCTCCGCCTACTCCCCGTTCCACCACAGGCTTTTCTGTTTGTTGTGGAGGAAGAATGCGGTACAGTCTGATTGGGCAAGAGTTGGGGAGGCGGGGAATTGCGTGCGCTCGGTCACCTGACCTAGCGGAGGCCTTAACTTTCATGCATCACGCTCCGCGCAGCAGATGCGTGCAGTGGGCGTGCCGGTGGCACGCCTGTCTGCGCCCGTCCGCGGCCGATCAGGGCCTGCGGCTCTGACCCCTGCCCTGCTGTCTTCTTCAAGGTTAGTATATTCTACTTTACAACTCCTTGCCTTACGCCCGACCAGTAGTGCAGATTGCATTCAATTGGCTGTTGACAATGCAACTACTCATACCTGCACGGGTGAAAATTGTTCTTTTGCCCTGTTCCAATCTTACTTGTCTTTGGACAATGAACGTAGACCTATTACGATGTTAGAGAATTCTCCCCCTCCAAGTTTCGTTTATTTGTTTAAACTGTCGCTCACTTCCCCAGCACAGAAGAGGAATTTTTGATCTCCTCCTGGATGAGGCACCGGATGCCTTTTTCCTCACTGAGACCTGGCTTCATGAAAGTTCGGGGCCCGATATTGCTACTGCCCTTCCTTCTAATTATGCCATTGCCCAAATGGATAGAGCCATTGGGAAAGGTGGGGGGATTGCTATTATTTTTAAACATCATTTTCAGTGCAAATTGGATTCTGTAAACCTTCCAAATTGCGAAGCTGCGTTGTTTAAACTTACACTTACCCTTAAATTCACTTTCTCGGGCTTATTAGTTTATCGCCCTCCAGGTCCCTCCTCTTCGTGGTCTGCTACTTTGCCTGGTTTGTTATCTCCTTTACTTTTGAGTTCCATAAATTTCTCATTAATTGGTGATCTGAACCTACATTTGGAGGATGTCACAAATTTTACATGTACTAATTTCATCGCTGAACTTTTAGCCATGAATATTACTCTCTGCAATTCTGGCCCCACACATAAGGCTGGTCACTTTCTAGGTCCTATTTTTTCTAATCTTTCCTCTATAGAATGTGAAGCAGCAACACCTATTCTTTGGTCGGATTTCTTATTGAAATTTATAATTCCTGCCCCTGTAAGTCTGCCATCTGTATTTCCTCAGTCCACGTCTTTTAAAAGGGACTGGAAAAAAATTGACATTTCTACCTTGAACAATTTACTTAGCGAAAATACTCCTATCGTCGATTCTCAGGTCAATGCTTTTGCTAAAAATATTCATAATTGGCTGTCCCATGCTGTTGAAGAATGCCTTACTCTGACTAAGAAAAAACTGCCTCACCATCGCCCTCCAGCGCCATGGTATACTGATACTCTTAAAGCCGAAAAATTTAAATGCAAAGCACTAGAAAGCAAATGGCGAAGAAACTATGCCCCTGAGTTGAAAGCAGTCTATTAAAAATCCCTAAAAATGTATCATGATTATATAAATCTACGAGAGCTACATACATTTTTAAAACTATCACCACTGCTACTAACCGTCCCAAGACACTCTTTAGTTTAGTAAAAAATCTTGCCGGTTCTGAAACTATAGCTAAGCCTCTGCCAATAGATAAGAACCTGTGTGAGGATCTTGCTCTTTTTTTCTCATGTAAAATAGTGAAAATTCACTCTGAAATAATTAATTCCTCTCTATTTTGTTCTTCTCAACAACAATCGTCCACGACGACTTGCAGGGTGTCATCTTCAATTCCGGCTAGCATCTCAATGGACCCTTCTCTGTTAGCCTCTTGGCCTCTTTTGGATCTGGCCTCTTTCGGTCCTATTCTTGATACAATAAAATCTGGTTCCCCTAATGATCCCCTACCTATTTCCATTATAAAACAACTCAATCCCATTCATCTTCAGTTTATTGCGAAAGCCCTTAATTTTTCGCTGCAAGAGTCCAGAGTTCTGTCTGCCTGGAATCACTCAATGGCTGTCCCGTTGCTAAAAAAGCCTACTGCAGACCCCAAAGTTCTTGCTAACTTTCGACCCATTTCCCTTTTGCCTATTTTTTCTAAGATTTTGGAAAGACACATTCATCTGCACCTTTCCAAGTTTGTTGAAACAAACAACATACTTCATTCCTCACAATCTGGTTTTCGAGCTGGCTTCTCGACTGAGACCACTCTCTTGGGGGTCACGGAAAGACTACGACTCCTTATTGATGCTGGAGACACAGTCGCGCTCATATTATTGGATCTGAGCGCGGCGTTCAACACTATCTCCCAACCTATATTAATTAATGCACTGAAATCTTTTGGCATCTGCGGTTATGTTCTGGATTGGTTGACTTCTTTCCTAGCTGACCGCACTTTTCAGGTCTTTTCTGCTTCTGACAGCTCTAATGTCTTTCCATCGCCTTTTGGAGTTCCTCAGGGCTCTATCTTGAGTCCTTTGCTTTTTAATCTTTATGTCAGGCCGCTAGCAGATATTGCTGACAGTGTTGGACTGTCCCTTTTTACATATGCTGATGATTCTCAAATCATCTTCTCGCTTTCCAAATCTGACCCTTGCTCCATCTCTGACCTTCAGTTGGGCTTACGCCAAATTGCTATTTGGATGAGTAAAAACTATTTGAAACTCAATGCCAATAAAACTGAGATCCTTATTCTAGGTAAACAGAAAGATCTCTGGGGCTCCACTCATTGGCCGGACGAGATGGGCACTCTTCCGCGGCCAGTTGATCATGTCCGCAACCTGGGTTTTAATATTGATGACTCTTTGACAATGCATCACCAAGCAGTCAAGGTTGCTGCTACTTGTTTCACTATTTTAAAATGGTTGCACAAAATCCTTTGGTTGTTGCCCAGCGATACCCAGAAAACCGTAGTCCATGCTCTTATTACATCACGGCTGGACTACGGGAATGTTCTTTTTCTGGGTGCAAATAAGGCTGTGTCCCGCAGGCTGCAACTTGTACAAAACTCCGCTGCAAGACTCCTCTGTAAGGTTCCTAGATGTTCTTCTATCTCGGGACATCTTCAGGATCTACATTGGCTTAGAATTGAAAAGAGTGTCGAGTTTAAAGCATTGAGCTTTATGTTTAAAATCAAATGGGGTTTAGCACCTGACTATTTACAGACCCTTGTCTGTCCCTATGTTCCGACCCGTCATCTTCGCTCTGCCTCACTTGAAAAATTTTTAGTTCCCAGATTTAATCTATCCAGAATGGGTGGTAGATCTTTTTTGGTTCTAGGCCCCACTCTTTGGAACTCTTGTCATACGTAAGGAAACTTTGTACTCCCAGTTTCGTCGCTCATTAAAAACCTGGCTATTTAATCAATAATCTTTCAATATTCCAGCACTGTCCAGGCGCCGGGAAACCCTTGTTGGGTAGCTGTTGCGCCATATAAATTAAATAAATAAATAAATCATATGGATGTTTGTTGTTAATTGCACACATGTGCTCTAGGACTATCTTTTTTGCCATGTGAGAGATACTTCAGATGTAACGGAGTCCACATGAGCAGTCCAGTGCATACACCTCAAAAGTAATGCTACAAGTGAGGAATTGGGTGATCTGTTTCTTATTGATTCTACCCGGTAAACTGTATTCTTTTACAGAGCAGCTGTTGCAGCAGGCTTTACAGTGACCGCACGGATAAAAACCTTTAAGGTTATGATCTCTTTGTGTGTGTGCTTGTGTGATGTCATTATGGACTAAGATGTTCCTGAGGCTACGGCCTTTTCTGCAAGTGACTTTGGGACGTGTCTGAATAGTTTTGTCTATGACTGAGTCATTTATGAGTATGGGCCAATGTTTAGCAAAGATCCTATAGATCTCTGGGGAATTCCGATAATAGGTAGTGATGATTCTTGTTTCACTTGTATCAGTGTTCCAAGTTTTGGGGCATTTCACAGTGTCCATTTTGTTTTAATTCAAGGTTTCTGTTCTACTGTTTTTGTTTATTTTTTTTGACTGCCTTATTGAGGACCCAACTAGGGTAACCTCTCTCTATAAATCTGGATACTATGTGATCTTTTTCAGTAGTAAATGCTTTTTCTGTGCTGCAATTTCTTCTCGCCCTCAACAGTTCTCCGAAGTGAATAATCCATTTCAGAGTATTGGTATGACTGCTGAGGGCGTGCAGAATGGTGTTGCCAGCAGTTGCTTCTCTAAAGAGACTAGTTTCAAGAGTGTTGTGTTTGGCAGTGACCAGGACATCTAGGAACTGAATCAAATGTTTATTAATGTTGGATGACAGTTTTGTGTTATAACTATTGGTATATAGTTTTTTTTTTTTTACAAAATTGGAGACCTCATCTTGTGTACCTTTCCAGATAACAAATAGGTCATCGATATATCATAACCATAGATGTACTTTGGTAAATCCCAGTGTCATAGTCGCTTCCTTTCTGATTTCCTCTTCCCACAGTCCCATGAACAGGTTGCCAAAGCTCGGGGCAAAACAAGTGCCCATAGCAGCCCCAAGGACCTGTTTATACAACACCCCATCGAACATAAAGATGTTATTTTTCAGACATTGATTAATCATTTCGAAGATCATGTTGGTGTGGTCTAAGAGGCAAATGGGTCTGTGTTTGAGATAGCGATAGCATGCCTTCACGCCCTGTGTATGATCTAATATGGTGTAAAGTGAGTTGACATCTAGTGTCACCAGAAGATAATCTTCTTCCCACCTAATAACTTCTATATAAGTCAGGAAATCTTTAGTATCCCTAATGTAGGATGGCAGAGCTGTCACATATTCGCTTAAAAAAATTATCTACATATTTCCACACATTTTCCAATGCGCTGCCAATAGATGAGACTATAGGTCTCCCTGGCGGCCTAGTGGGGTCATTATGTACTTTGGGTAAAAGGTATAGAATAGGGAATTTAGGATAGTCTCTTTTCATTAAGCAGTATTTGTCCCACTTGATAATACCACTTTGTTGCCAGTCTTTAAGTTTGTTCCAGATTTCCAGTATGCTATCATTGTATACATTACTGTTGATTTTCAGATAGAACCTTGTGTCTTGTAGTTGGCATTGGGCTTTGTCTATGTACATGTCTTGACTTAGGAGAACAATGTTGCCTCCTTGTCAGCAGAACGTATTATGATATTCTTGTCTTCTGCTTAGGATTTAATAATGGCTTCTTCTTTTAGGGTCAAATTGTTGTTAAAAGAAACCTTTCTCCAACTTTGTCTTTTGAGTTTCAGAAGGTCTTGTACCACCATGTCATTAAAAGTATCGATGTTATGATGGGGTAGCATGGAATAAAAGACAGAGCGAGGTTTGAATGAGGTGGAAGCTGCTGAATCAGTAGGAAAATCGATGTTGCAACCATGCCCTAGCATACATAAATAAGTAGTTTCTCTATACACATTTATCAGTGCAGTAATTTAGTAGCAAACAACACGATTTGGTATGACGTGGCTGGTTTATTGTTCATTCCAGTTGCTCCCGCCAACACATGTTTCGTCGCTGTGGGTGTGTAACCCGCGACTTCCTCAGGGCTGAGTCACTGTAGTAGAGTTAGTGTTGCCTTCCTGACAGTTATACTTCCGTCCCGGCCTAATATCGGCCTGGGATGATAGATATGAATTGTGTATCACGTAGTTCGTGGAGTAGATAAATCTGACAAACATGTATCTTCAGTGTCGTGTCAGTAGTATTTTTAGTTACAACGCTGTGTTTAGCAGCTCGTAAGCAGTGCTGATGAGCGGCCCGTCTCCTCAGACCTGGTCTATCCTGGCTCCTCGTATGGCACTGATAAATGTGCATAGAGAAACTACTTATTTATATGTGCTAGGGCATGGTTGCAATTTAATTAGGATCTTCTTTGGGTCTGGTTAGTGGGGTTGAGGATGATTACCCCCTCCCTAAGGGGAGGGGAGGAGCAAACAAAGAAGAAAACGAAGTAAACAGAAAAAACAGAAACATCAGAACAAAGAAGCACATGGGAAATGCAGCAAGCTCCATGACCAACCAATAATGGATATAAACATGGTAAATAGAACTATTATAAATCTATCTTAACACTCCCTCTCCTTTCTTGATGAAGAAACGTTATGCTTTGGCTTAACATTCTGCCCTACTGAAGTATTTAACTAATCTGACACCCAGGTAGACCTCTTTAAATTCCTAAGGAAACTCAAGCTCAACAAATGGCAGTCTCAAGAATCCTGATATTGACATGGGATCTATCTTAAGTACTAACCTTACTACACCGACAAACCTCACTGTAGGTGATGCTGAAGTCCTACTAACTATGCAGGATCTTCATGATTTATCAGAAACCACCAATATGTCCGCCATGGAAAATCTCAACATCGATTTTCCTACTGATTCAGCAGCTTCCACCTCATTCAAACCCAGCTATGTCTTTTATTCCATGCTACCCCATGATAACATCCATACTTTTAATGACACAGTGGTACAAGACCTTCTGAAACTCAAAAGACAACGTTGGAGAAAGGTGTCTTTTAACAACAATTTGACCCTAAAAGAAAAAACAATTATTAAATCCTTAGTAGAAGACACGAACATCATAATATGTCCTGCTGACAAAGGAGGCAATATTGTTCTCCTAAGTCGAGGCATGTACATAGACGAAGCCCAATGCCAACTACAAGACACAAGGTTCTATTTGAAAATCAACAGTAATGTATACAATGACAGCATACTGGAAATCTGGAACAAACTTAAAGACTGGCAACAAAGTGGTATCATCACGTGGGACGAATACTGCTGTATGAAAAGAGACTATCTGTAGTGAAAGAGCAACTCTTGTGGTTTGGCACCCTATGGTGAACTTCGACTACCACCATTTTAATTGACTTTAGTGTGTTTTTTTACCCTAGCTTTAATGTAGGATGGTCCTGCATATGCCTGTTTCACTTCTGTCTTGTAATCTTGCTGTCTTTTTGCGGGAGCTGTAACGAAGTAGAACAGTGCTATTGGCTTTGACATGGCCTCAGGTCATCTTGTTTTCTGACTTTGCCTTGCTTCTGCGTGCACAGCAGTGCTTGCAAGTTGTTTGTGTTATGAGAATTATAAGTGCTTATTTATTTATTTATTAAGGAGTTTTATATAGCGCTAGCCTGATTGGAGGGTATCGGAGCGCTTCACAACCGTGCAAGATTCATACAATAAGCAGTATTCTCCATATAAGTTCGGCAGTCCAATTGTGCTGAGCAGCATTGAGATGGTACGAGAGTCCTGAGATAACATCATAGACTGCACGTTTTCTTGGGGTTGATATAATAAAGCAGAATTCTACATAATAGGTTCGGAAATCCAAGTGTGCTGAGCAGCATTGAGGTAGTGCGTGAGTCCTGAGATAACCTCATAGAGTGCACATAGTCTTGGGGTTGAACCAATTAAGGGGGGGAATAGCAGTTGGGGGTCGAATAGCAGGGAGGAGGAAAGTCTTAGGGCTACAATGTCAGGAAGAGACGACGAGCAGGGAATAGCATTTTGATGGCGGCTTACTATTGGCTTTGACATGACCTCATGTCATCTTGTCTTCTGGCTTTGCCTTGCTGCTCGCACGTAGCTGCAAAGTGGGGAGGGCAGGTTTCTGCCTTTCACTTGTTTTTCGCTCCTCACTGACCAGAGTGAACTGGATATTATCTGTGGAATGTGCAACTCTGCCTCGAAGTCAAAATACGGGAGCATGGCCAGCCTCCGTCTTGGCCTTGATGCAGACTGGTACAGCCAGCTCGGTTCTTTCTCATGAGAAGGGGGTGAGGTTTTCTAGAAGCTTCGCCTCACGTTGAGTAATGGTATTAAAGCTTGGAGCCTTCGGGGGCCAGGTGGAAGTTCACCACAGAATAGACGTATTGCTGTGGAGGTGACGGAACTTGAGTCCTGATTGAACTCCTTCCTCGGCTGTTGAAGGGCTTCCCCAGCTTGAGTTGGCAAGGATGATGCAAATTCAATTGGTGAGGTGTTCCTAACCATTTTGTATATATTTTCTACTCTTTTCTACTTGTATATACTAAATTTTATTCTAATTGTTCATTGTAGTTAATTGATACTTGGGAATCTGCATCTACTGATATATTTGGCCTACCGTTCTAAACATAGCATTAATAAACTTGTCTGTGTTATTTTAAATGCACCAGAATTTGTTTTCTTGCCTCGCCTAAAGGGAGTGCTGTGTCCTTTCCTCGTCTTTAGGGGGTGCTGCTCAAAGTGTAATATTTAAAGGTGCAGTGGTATATTTGTCTCCAGAGTGGGAGTGCAGGGTTTGGGTGTGTCCTTTTAGTGAAAAGCACATTCATTACTCTATCCCAAACTCCCTATTCTATACCTTTTACCCAAAGTACATAAGGACCCACTAGGCCGCCAGGGAGGCCTATAGTCTCATCTATTGGAAGTGCATTGGAAATTGTGTCCAAATATGTAGATAATTTTTAAAGCAAATATGTGACAGCTCTGCCATCCTACATTAGGGATACTAAATATTTCCTGACTAAAATAGGAGGTATTAAGCGGGAAGGAGATTATCTCTTCGTGACACTAGATGTCAACTCACTTTACACCATAATAGATCATACACAGGGCGTGAAGGCTTGCTATCACTATCTCAAACACAGACCGATTGGCCTCTTAGACCACACCAACATGCTCATCTAAATGATGAATCAATGTTTGAAAAATAGCATCTTTATGTTCGATGGGGTGTTGTATAAACAGGTCCTTGGGACTGCTATGGGCACTTGTTTTGCCCCAAGCTTTGCCAACCTGTTCCTGGGACTCTGAGAAGAGGAAATCAGAAAGCAAGCGACTATGACACTGGAATTTTCCAAAGAAAAACTGTGGTTATGATATATCGATGACCTATTTGTTATCTGGAAAGGTACACAATAGGAGGTCTCCAATTTTGTAAAGAAAACTCAAAACCAATAGTTATAACACGAAACTGTCATCCAACGTTAATAAACATTTGATTGAGTTCCTAGATGTACTGGTCACTGCCAAACACAACACTCTTGAAACTAGTCTCTTTAGAAAAGCAACTACAGGCAACACCATTCTGCATGCCCTCAGCAGTCATCCAGATACTCTGAAATTGAGTATTCCCTTCGGAGAACTGTTGAGGGGGAGAAGAATTTGCCGCACAGAAAAAGCATTTACTACTGAAAAAGATCCCATAGTAACCAGATTTATAGAGAGAGGTTACCCTGGTTGGGTCATCAATCAAGCCATCACAAAAATAAACAAAACCAGTAGAACAGAAACCTTGAAGTAACACAAAATGGACACTGTGAATAGCCCCAAAACTGGGAACACTGATACAACTGAAACGAGAATAATCACTACCTATAATCACAATTCCCAAGAGATCTAAAGGATCTTTGCTTAACATTGGCCCATACTCAAAAATGACTCTGTCATAGGCAAAACAATTCAGACACGTCCCAAAGTCACTTACAGAAAAGGCGGCAGCCTCAGGACATCTTAGTCCATAACGACATCACACAAGCACGCACATAAAGAGACCATAACCTTAAAGATTTTTATCCGTGTGGTCACTGTAAAGCCTGCCATAACAGCCGCTCTGTAAAAGAATACAGTTTACTGGGCAGAATCAATAAGAAGCAGATCACCCAATTCCTCACTTGTAGCACTACTTTTGTGGTGTATGCACTTGACTGCCCATGTGGACTCAGTTACATCGGAAGTACCACTCTCATTGCAAAAAAGTGAGTCCTAGAGCACATGCTTGCAATTAACAACAAAGATCCACATTACCCAGTTGCGTGCCACTTTCAAACACACCATCTCTTCAACAGTTCTCAATTGAGCTATTTCATAATTGAACAAGTACACATAGGTAACTGTGGGGGCAACAGAGTACAACTATTACGCAAACGAGAATCTAAATGGATTCTAGAGCTCAAAACCAAACAGCCGGGGGGCCACAACTTAGATGAAGAACTAGGAATACACTTCCATGCTGACTAATAATATCCACTTCTTCTAAGTCCGTCTATCTAGCACTCTACTTCCTCTGTCTGATCTGAGTTTATAAATTGTTGTTCACTATTGTTAGCAAGAGCAAACACAATGTTTTGAAACCCTGCATCATGGTTTTAATTCTGCACTTGTGTGTTTATATATCTTCACAGGAGGAAAGGAAGGGACCCACCGCCAGTTGACAGACACTATTTTCACTGGTTCCCTATACTTTTCTTCCTTCCATTCGGGGGCATCACCATATCCAGATAAGATTTCTTTAATATTATCACATTCTTTCATCTGTTGGTTTTCGTGCTTCCTTTTGTTGCGCAGGACTCCATCTATTATTTAACGTATATGTGGCTAACCACACAGTTATACTCATCGTCTTGAGATCTAGCTCTCCAATATGTATGTATACCAAACTGGTATGATGAGTCCTGTGACTGTTATATTGAACTATTAAGATGTATGTATTGTAACAACTGTACTGGTACTATATACTCAGCCCCTCTGTTATTACCCTGCATATTTGCCAGTTGCAAATATAGTGCTCATATACATAATTACTCGATATATTGACTACTCCTGTTGTACTCACCTAGTATATATTTAGGGCACTCACCTGACAGTTTACTATCTGTTGCAAAAGTAGCCACTTACCATTCTCTTATCCTTCATATACAGTCTACCACAATTTGATTTTGGGTCTATATACATTACTCAAATATGTTTTATAATGGCACTTAAAGAGGCACCAAGCCTCTATAATCATTAGTAACCATTATAGGACTGTCGGGTTATTCCATTAACTTTGTTATATTAATGATTGGATTAGATATACGTTGACATGAAACGCTACTTGTATGATGAAATTTTAATCTGCATTTAATAGTTTCCAGGGTTTGTATGCCTCTTTACCCATATACCGACACGTTATAAGATGGCCGCTACATTTTGTTAGTATTTGCACTTGCCAGTACAAATACACAGTGTAATGTTTGTGGAGTGTGTTTTCTATTGCTATGCACAACCATAGCCTATGTAAATCTTGCAGCCCTGATGCACAAATTGTGTGAACAAGACAGCGCGAGCTGTCAAAACGCGTTACCGCTGGTAATTCAATTTTTCACTGCTACTATCCTGAGAGTGCGGACATTCGTCTTTCTAGTGTGTGATTTATTTATGGCTTGCTCCGCCGCCATTCTGCACCACCTGCTTCAGGACTGATCCCAGCAGCAGCACTGCCAAGTGTTTGATATATATCAGTCACCAGTGGGTAGTTATAGTTAGGACCTAGTTTCAATGGGAAGAGCGTTGTTTGCTTTGCCAATACCTTTGGAGCCGTTTCACTACTCTTTGCAAAATTTTCAAAATGAATGGGTCAGTTACGTCAGCTGCTGTCTTAAAAATTTGGGGAGATCCGTCAAGCGGGGGTCGAGAAAAAGGGGGGTCCCAACTCCCAAAACACTTTTTCTTAATGTTAATTTTCATAGGAACCTTTTTCACTTGGCTACATCCCGAACTGCTGAATGGAATTACACTAAATTTGGCAAAACTGTTCTTGGTCCAGAAAGCACTCTTTTTGGTAAATGGTGTAAATCAGTTCAGTAGTTCCTGAGAAATTGAAAGATTTCTCAGATATACAACTGTGGCCATGGTGGATCTGTGAACTCTACCGATCTCGTGCCAGAGACCTGATTGGCTGCAAACACTTCAAACCAGGAAGTATTGGCAGCCATCTTGTGACTTGGTTGAACTGAGTCACAAGAAAAAATTTTAAATGAAAGAAAAGGGGGCCGGCTAGAAACACCCTGGCCCCCTAGGCCTGTTCAGGCAGTCCCACAGGGACCCTCAGGGCCCAAAAAAAGCGTTTAAAAAAAGAGATGTTGGTGGCATTTACGAAACATCGGTGAATCCGGATGATTTTTTTTTGTAAATGAAGCAAGGGCTCCCACGCTTTGTTTAATTAAGCTCCTGGGTGGGCCAGGTCCCGGGGGCAATTAGAAAATAATCATGTGGGTGCCTGCATGGGCCCCTGCAACTCCGGGGACCACCACCTCCCCGGGGCTAATTGATTGAAATGTGGGGAGCCACATGACCCCCAAGCCACCCCAGGCGCCACCTTGCCAGGTCTATATCTAAAATAATGAGTGGGGGGCTCCAGAATCCCCATGCAGTGCCGGGGACTGCCATCTCCCTGTGGCTCAAATACTTAAAAACGTGGGTGCCACATAGCCCCCCGCAGCCCTGGAGACAGGCATCTTCCCAGGGCTATATCTAAAATAATGCGTGGGGGGCCAGCCCCAGGGACCTCCACCTCCCTGGGGCTCAAATCTGAAATGCAGGAGGGGCACACTGTCCCTGCAGCCCCAGGGACCGCCACCTTCCCGGGGCTATATGTGAACATAATGCATGGGGGGCTCCAGCCCGCCCATGCTGCCTCGGGACCAGCACCTCCACAGGGCACAAATGAATAAATGATGGGGGTCCGTTGTGGACCCCTGGCCCTGAGGACCACCACCTCCCCAGGGCTATAGAGATGATGGGAGGGGGGGAGCCCTTCATGGCCCTGGAAACATCTATCCCCCAGTGCCCACCCCTGGGACATTGCAGTTTGCTATGGCTTTTGGGAGCACTGCTCAATCACAGTGGGATGGCTGAGAGGTGATGTGAACAAACATTGGAATGTTAATGCTCCGGGCTTTCATCAGCCATTAGAAGCCCAGAGCACTCAGTTGTCTTCAATGGAGAGCTCAATATTCCAATGTTCTAATTGGAGTTAACCCACTCTATGTATTTGTTTGCATTTTTCTTTCGCGAACCGAGCCCCTTTGTAATCTAATGGGGTAGCTTGTGCTGCATAAGTACAATTCTAATGAATTATCATGCAATTTAATTTGTTTATTAAATCAGATTGAGAAGAATGCTGATCAGTAACCCATCTATAGAATAATTGACATTTTTTTCTGAGTAAAATAGCACTGCATATCCTTACTGAAGAAAGACTGCTTAACAGGAGTGTATTCAAAGTGAATTATTAGAGTAAGATCTTTTTCATTCAATACATGAAGGATTTTACAGTCAATTTGCATTATAATTCACAGACAGTAGAAACAGTTTTCCTGCATTGCAAAATCATATTATCAGTCAGCAGGAGCCCCTATTCTGATTCAAATTTGACCATCATTTCTACAAATAGACTGCTGGAGAAATGTATTAGACTATTTTACACTTAAGCAGATAGATTCTACAGTATTTCAGTGTCAGATCTACTATCTAGAAATGTCCTATTTTCAAACCTATTCCAAAGGGGTATTATTTCCATTTAGGAACAAAATGTAGACACAGCATGAAACTGTACTGTACAATTAGGAAAAAACATAACATGGATTAATCTAAAAGCCACATAAACACAATGTTATTGTGCATACAAATATGCTACTATTGCAAGTTTGTGCAGCAACTATTGTGGACAGTATTTTGTAAACAAATTCCTGATCTGGCACATAATAAGAGACATTGTATCTTCACTACAGGGTTTTAATAAAACAATAGAATGATAGTATTCTATATCCATGACAATGGGGAAGCACTTCTGGCTGCTGTATCACTTTAACAGGAGCCTATGCCGTGATGCAGGCTGGCATAAATGGGCATTTGGGAGTTATTGCGGTATTGAAACCAGATTTTTTTTTTTTTTTATGTGGGGGAAGTATATATAGGCCTTTAATCACGTATGGTATATTATATTTTGAAAGGCTGGTAATGGTTAATGAGATTCCTACATGAGTCCAGTATCTCATTTGTCCATTCTCTCTCTTGCTTAATACCTATATCTTTTTAGAAACAGTGACTTTTTAGTAGACATAAGGCCTGATCTAGAGTTTGGCAGGTGAGTCCCTCCATCACAAATGTGATGGATATCCCGCTTGTCGTATTTCAAGTGTATTATATCCAATAGCACTTGTAGCACAACGGAAAGAATTTCCATCACTTTTTTGATGGAGTAACCTATCCACTTATCTCTACATCTGGCCCACAGTTTTTTAATTTTTCATTGAAAGGTTTGGGAGCACTTGTTAGAGGTACAAAAAGCTGCTTGCAGGCAAATCTCATGCTCCAAAGGAATAGATTTGTGTTCCCGAGAGTTGCAAGACTCTACAAATGAGTTACCATTCGGGCATTTTGTCTTTCTTTTTACTTCTCTGTCTTCCTTTTGCTAATAGTTGAATATCCCTTAATGACAGTGCAAGGTTTCAACAGCATTTTTATTGTGAATGAAATGTAATCAAATAATAAAAAATTTGTATCCATATATATTTAAAAATCTTTCCTGGTCTACCTTAGAAACACCTTCATGCTAAGGCCATTAAATAAAATATATTTTAGCATAAGTGATTAAAAACATCTGCCTTCAGCTCAACACAGCCAAACTCAAGGCCTAATCTTCATCAAAAACCACTCTCCCTTGGATGACTCTTGGTGGCCTCTGAACTTGGCACCCCACCCGCCTCTGCAAACCATGCCACACTGTGAAGTCAGCAATAAACTCCAAGACTGCATCGAGGCACCAAGCAAGCCCAACAATAGCCAGCCAGCAAATTGAGTAGGGAGCAAGGGAGTGCAGGGGGAAGATAACATTTTCCAAAAGAGAATTGGCAATTCTCACTAATGGTTGCTGCAACAACCATGAAAAGTTTTTTGGGTGGGCCTCCCAGTCATTTCCTGATTCTGGAAAGTGTAAGTTCTGTAGGAAAATGCAGCAGACAGGAGAAGTTTAATGTCTTTGCATTTCTTCACAGGTGAAGTTAAATCATTCATAAAAACCATTATATGTTCAAAATATAACACATTGGTTTATGGAAAACAATTAGAGCATGATAGGTAATTGATAGATATGGTGAAGAGTTTACAGCAGTGTGGAGTGATAAAAATAGAAGTGATAGTTAAGTGTATGGGCTATTGCTGATTCTAAGAATGGAATGCAGCCTATGTTTGATCTGGAAGTGGTGGTAAGGAAGGCTCCAGATCCAAAGTACAGGAAGGAGGTGAACCCAAGAAAAGATTTGAATTGGTCAAAGTTTATGAAATATTTTTTTTAAAGTGGATGCTGAAACAGCCACTTAGGAAAGGACTCATAATGTTTGATTAGCGGAATGTAGGAAGGCATTTAGATGGTGAAACATTTACTTATACAGCACCTTCACTATGACAGTTTGATGTTACCTTCCATACGATGCTCACCACTGACACCAATGCTTAAGATCTTATGATATTATCCCTCATAAACTGTGTGTTATTGGGCCACTATATAAAAAGGAATAGAAAGCAGCCGGGTCATAGAGGACCGGACCACCAGAACTAGTCTCTAGAAATATGCAATATTGCCCACCTCAAGAGATCTGCTGCTTGTAGATCACAAATATACTCTTGACAATTGGTTTGAATGACAGGCAATATAAGAGCAAATGTAATCAATTATATAGTAATATATCAAGAAAAAATATTTTGCATATCAGTGTTTTCTGTTCTTTTATTTTCTGTTGCATTTCATTTAAAAACAGCCAGCCAACGCGTTTCGCCCAAACATGGGCTTCTTCAGGGCTGTAATGGCATACAATATAAAGATGTTTTAGAATAAGCAAAGAAAAAAACAATACATTACAATAAACATAAAATTGCAATTTAAGAAAAAGCAAAACGAGATAGAGAGATGATGAAAACAAGAAATTAGTCGAGCAAAAACGATAAAGAGGTGCTTAGTATAAAAGAAAAAATTAGCCCAAGTGGACCAGAAATCTAGGGAACTGGTCATTCATTTACACACGTGAGAGAAAGGTAGTACCTAAAGGCCAGCACCAACATTAGTGAAAAAGTAAGCAACATGGACTAGAAAGAGAAAAACAGTGAAACAACCGCCTTGTGACCCAAAGCCTATGTGAGTCAAAACCGAAAATAAAATAAAAATAGCTAGTTTGCTAGCTTACCAAGAAAAATGTAAGCACACAGCGTATCTTCTGGCGTGTAAGTCAGAGGACGACTGAAAGCGAAATCTAAAAGAGATTATATACCCGAAAGATTATGTCAGAAATGCACGTGCCTGCAGTCAGTAGTAAGAAACAATGCACAGACTAAAAGCGAGAATAGTTCGACATACCTAATGCACAATGATGTGGCTCAAGGTGGAGCAAAGGTCGGTAGGTATATATGCTGATGATTCTATCTATAAAAAGATAATTAAAATGAAAAAGTATGCCCCAAGCTTTGCAAAAGAGCATTCAAAAGTTTAATTGTGCTGAAAATTAGTGTAAAGACCATTCACCCGAAAATGGCCGTAGCCGCACATGATTAGCAACAAACCCATGCAGTATGGCAGTCAAGACACCACAATGATCTACACAAATGTCTAAAAAGAATTGTGCGCTTAAAGAAATTAAGGTACTAAAATGACAAAGTACAAGAATCATAAGTGAAATAATAATGGAAACATTTTTACGAGATAGTAATAGACTGAAACCCTATTTAATAAGGCATGAGGAGTAAGGTCTAAGACACATACCAAGTCTAAGTGTCCCCCCCATTCATGGAGCACAGAATGGGCGGGTAACAGAAAAAAAAATATACACTACGCCGGAGGCAAATGGTGTTCTAACCATAACAAGTCGGACACTATGTTTATGTGTGTCAAGAAACGCTGTAACCTAATGCGTTTAGTGGGGAAAGAGAGCACCAGGAAACTATGTCTGTAGCAAAAGAATATACGGTGACACACAAGAATCTAATCATACTAACTCGTAATTCAGAAAAAAACAAGTAACTAGTAATAGAGAATTAAAAATCAGTGCTGAAATCGATAACTTGACCACAGTGTGTCACACCTAGGAACAAAATAGTAGCCGGATCGCCACATTAACCCTTCAGTAAATTGCACCAGAAAGTTAAATGGTCACAAGAGGTCACGAAGGCGAGGTGGACAACTTAGTTGATGACGGTATTAGCCGCATTGGAAGAAATTCGGAGCCGTGTCCATAGTCAGCGTCCTGGGGCCAGCACGATAAGCGAGGGAGTGAAGGGGGCTCATTGAGACATTTAAAAGGCGTCGGACAATTTGACACGTTTTTCAAACACTAGACCGCCCCACAGGAAGTAAGTTCATTAGTTGTTTCCGGGGTCAAAGTGGTATGCGATAATAGGAAAAATAACGACTAGAACGTAAACAGTGAGTTTCAGAAAACACGCTTCCGTTTTGGATCCTCGGCAATGAAAAGTCATAATGTTCCAATCGAAGCAAAAAGAGAACACGAAAACTGAATGAACTGAATAATAAATAGGTAAGGCTCGTTAAGCACTTAAAGGACACAAGAAACGAGCACTAGACCGCCCCATGATAGTGAATTAGTTAACTCGCTTGCGGGGTCATTGTGGTGTGGAAGGCTAAGAAGAGTAACAGCTGGACCAAAAACGGTGAGTTTAAATAAGATGTTCTATGTCCAAGCTACAACCTACAAACCAAACCTAAACACGACACATGGCTGAGTAAACCCACTGGGTTTTCACATGTAGCACCTGTAACATCTGCCATCTGGGATGTAACAGAACAATGACGTTCAGTTACAATACTAGTGTTAGGCACAAGATTGAGCAATTCATCAATTGTCTCACTACTTTTGTTGTCTATGTAATTATATGTGGTTGCAACAAAATCTACGTAGGCAGCACAACTAGACAATTGAAGGTTTGAATTCAGGAACACTGAAGAGCTGCCCTGAATGGGGATAATTTGTATGCTCTTGTGTCACATGAGTGCAGGGTGGGTATTAACCGGGCCCGATTTAGGTTTCATGGCATAGACACCATCACCGCCAATATTAGGGTTGGTGACATGGCACAAATGTTGAGACAATTGGAGGCTAGATGGATTTGTACACTACGCTCTGCAACTCAGGGTCTCAATTCAGATAGGGAACTACACTATTTTTTGTAAACAGTGTGGTCATGTAGTCATCGGAACTTACTGCCTATATTAGATTTGCATTATAAGATTAGAGGGTGTCACCATTAATGCATGTCCTTGTCTGTTTTGTTATCATCTTAGAACAGGAAGCTAACAGCAAATGTGCCTTTTTGATTTTTGGACATTAATTCTTTGTTAAATTGGTCTTAATAGTCGACAAACATGGCCTCTGTCCTCCTGTTTGTTTTTCTTAGTGTATATTATATCCCTTTGTGCATTGTTTCATCTGTGCACTGTGTCTTACTGTACCTACCAGTGGACTCTGGTAAACATCAGTTTATTTGTTTTAGCAGCATTGTGCATTGCCTCATTCATGCTCTGTGTCTCTTTATACTTAACTTGCATTTTGTTAAAGCTCAGACTATTACTTTAATGGCATTGTAACCTAACTGCCAACCATGTGGAACAAAATGTTTATTTGATTGGTGTTTCTGATATAGAATGACTCCTTGCTTTCACTTTTGAATCCAGTCTGTACATAGTGGGCCTCAGTCCTATTTAGCTCTGAGCATTGGTTAATGTCTGGTAAATTATTACTCATGACGTATCTAACAGAGACTCTTCTGTTGTTCCATCTTGTTTCTCCCCTAAACAAAACTTTTGCACTCTATCATTCTGTTTATTATACACTTTCACTCTACTGGTTAAGCTGGATAAAAAATCTTTTTATCGAATAGTGTTTTCTTTTACTTGAGAGTCACTATTAGTTTGCTGTTCTATTCTTACCTTTTTCATGTGCTTTGTTTCTTAACTAATTGGATTTACTTATTGTTTTATTTAGTTTGGTTACTGGAACCTTTCATTATTTTTGGAGTCGGGTATTTACTATACCGCTCCTTCAGTCCAGTTACTCTGCAGTCATCTTGCTTTTTGATTTAAGTTATGTCAATGCTTGATTAATCTTATTTAGCCATTGGCCACTTTACTTAGTGGCTGTATCTGAGTCCATCTTTTGATCGGTACATCATGGTTATTCACACTCAAGGATTCAAATCGGAAGTGAGTTATTTAAACTCACCGTTTTTGGTCCAGCTGTTACGCTTCTTAGCCTTCCACACCACAATGACCCCGCAAGCGAGTTAACTAACTCACTATCATGGTGCGGTCTAGTGCTCGTTTCTTGCATCCTTTAAGGTTACTTTAAATGCTTAACGAGCCTTATCTATTTATTATTGAGTTCATTCAGTTTTCGTGTTCTCTTTTTATTTCGATTGGAACATTATGACTTTTCATTGCAGAGGATCCAAAACGGAAGCGTGTTTTCTGAAACTCACTGTTTATGTTCTAGTCGTTATTTTTCCTATTCTCCCATACCATTTTGACCCCGGAAACAAGCTAATGAACTTAATTCCTGTGGGGCGGTCTAGTGTTTGAAACACGTGTCAAATTGGCTGACGCCTTTTAAATGTCTCAATGAGCCCCCTTCACTCCCTCGCTTATCGTGCTGGCCCCAGGACGCTGACTACGGACACGGCTCCGAATTTCTTCCGATGCGGCTAATACCGTCATCAACTAAGTTGTCCACCTCGCCTTCGTGACATCTTGTGACCATTTAACTTTCTGGTGCAATTTACTGAAGGGTTAATGTGGCGATACGGCTACTATTTTGTTCCTAGGTGTAACCGTCACACTGTGGTCAAGTTATCGATTTCAGCACTGATTTTTAGATCTCTATTACTAGTTACTTGTTTTTTTCTGAATTACGATTTGGTATGATTAGATTCTTGTGTGTCACCGTATATTCTTTTGCTACAGACATAGTTTCCTGGTGCTCTCTTTCCCCACTAAACGCATTAGGTTACAGCGTTTCTTGACACACATAAACATAGTGCGTCAGCATACTGTCCTACTTGTTATGGTTAGAACACCTTTTGCCTCCGGCGTAGTGTATATTTTTTTCTCTGTTACCCGCCCATTCTGTGCTCCATGAATGGGGGACACACCTAGACTTGGTATGTGTCTTAGACCTTACTCCTCATGCCTTATTAAATAGGGTTTCAGTCTATTACTCTCTCGTAAAAATGTTTCCATTATTATTTCACTTATGATTCTTGTACTTTGTCATTTTAGTACCTTAATTTCTTTAAGCGCACGGTTCTTTTTAGACATTTGTGTAGATCACTGTGGTGTCTCGACTGCCATACTGCATGGGCTTTGTTGCTAATCATGTGCGGCTACGGCCATTTTCGGGTGAATGGTCTTTACACTAATTTTCGGCACAATTAAACTTTTGAATGCTCTTTTGCAAAGCTTGGGGCATACTTTTTCATTTTAAATATCTTTTTATAGATAGAAGCATCAGCATATATACCTACCGACCTTTGCTCCACCTTGAGCCACATCATTGTGCATTAGGTATGTCGAACTATTCTCGCTTTCAGTCTGTGTGTTGATTCTTACTACTGACTGCAGGCGCGCGCATTTCTGAAATAATCTTTCTGGTAAATAATCTCTTTTGGATTTCGCTTTCAGTCATCCTCTGACTTACAAGCCAGAAGATACAGTGTGTGCTTACAATTTTCTTGGTAAGCTAGCACACTAGCTATTTTTATTTTATTTTCGGTTTTGACTCACATAGGCTTTGGGTCTCAAGGTGGTTTTTTCACTGTTTTTCTCTTTCTAGTCCATATTGCTTACTTTTTCACAAATTTTGGTGCTGGCCTTTAGGTATTACCTTTCTCTCACGGGTGTAAATGACCAGTTCACTTGATTTCTGGTCCACTTGGGCTAATTTTTTCTTTTATACTAAGCACCTCTTTATCGTTTTTGCTCCACAATTTCTTGTTTTCATCATCTCTCTATCTTGTTTTGCTTTTTCTTGAATTGCAATTTTATGTTTATTGTAATGTATTGTTTTTTTCTTTGCTTATTCTAAAACATCTTTATAACGTATGCCATTACAGCCCTGAAGAAGCCCATGTTTGGGCGAAACGCGTTAGCTGGCAGTTTTTAAATGAAATGCAACAGAAAATAAAAGAACAGAAAACACTGATGTGCGAAATATTTTTTGTTGATATATTACTATATAATTGATTACATTTGCTCTTATATTGCCTCACATTCAAACCAATTGTCAAGTGTTATTGGGCCACTAGAAATTTCAAAGGTTGTTTTTCTTCGAAGTGTGCCTTTCATGATATATGGCCCACCAAACGTTAATATATATTTCCACATGTAAATGGCTGATTGTACAAAGCCCAGCATTTTCCAGTGGGCCTTTATGATTGAAGTATACAACGTAAAGCTGGAATATATGCCAAGTTTTGAGGAGTGTGGCTGTTGACTGCGTGTTCAATTTGCTTCTCAAGAAGCAGAAAGAGGAAGTGGTAGAGGAGGGTCCTCGGTATTTGGATGAAAAGGAATGGATGTTTTGGAATATATATAATTTTTTATTCTCCAGAGTTTTACATAGCGTGAACTTGACCCGAAAGTATCAGAGTGCTTTACATGAGCACCAGTTGCGTTACACAAGGACACATTCATTAGGTCGAGCCTGATCCTGCGCGCAAGTGCTGCACTGGGGATGATCTGTGGTAGTTCAGTACGGGAGAGAAGCCCCACCCACTCCCCCACCCATAATTTTCATTGGCTTGTGTCTTTGTCCTTCATAAATGCAGGCTTCTGATTGGTTAATGGGCTTGTTAGTCCCTCCTTAGTATGGCCAAGTCCTCATTTGTAACCTCCCATGGCTACTGGCTCCTTTACTTGCTTGTTACACTGTAGGTGAACTTTTTCTTTAATGAGTCAGGATAATGGCGACCGCATGTTTTTTAAACTAGAATTTGGGTACAACTAAGGTCAGACACTCCAAATGGGAATCACTCAAGTGGCACACAAAATTAGTGAGCCCTGCGTCGCCGCAGGGTGTATCGCACGCCAGTGTTTTGCACACTGGGGGCAAATGCTGTGGGCAAACACTGTGGGAAAGTTTTGTTGCAGGACAGACTCAGCTGTGCGCTCCGGGACAGCGGAGGGGCACTGGCTCCTGTTCCTGCCTGTCTATCTGCTTGTACGCAGGGCAGAGGCGGGTTGTGGTTAATGGGGCCAAGCCAGACTGATGTTTGATGGCCCCCGAGCACGGAGGAGGCAGGCAGCACTAACAGCAGCGCTTCCCCGCCGCCTGCAGCAGCATGGAGGAGTGAGTATGTAGAATCGGGGCGGGTGACTCTGAAGGAGCTGGATCCCCAACTTAGCAGAGGAAGGGCTGGGCTCGAAGGAACACACAGTCGCTGCTCCGGCAACGCTATGCCCACTGCAGGAAGTGAGAGGCGGGGTCTGCCATGCAACCAAGGCTCTCCCCCGGAGCCTAGGCGGAGCAGCGTAGGGTCCTCCACACCACGGGATCGATGTGTCTGAGGCACCAGCAGAGCCCGTAGGAGCCCCTAGGAGGCAGGAGAGAGGTTCTTCCGGCTGTGTGCCCCTGATAGAGGGAGGGTGCTGCCGCTGAAGTACTCCAATTTTTGAGACCCCAGAGGTGCTAGGGGTAGCACCCTATGACTTCGAGTACTTCCTGATGTGGTATTATAGAATTCTGCATATCTTGATAATATAACAAAGAACTTGGCAACAGAAGCTGAAATATGAAAAGACATCTTTATTAAACTCAAATGAGTGAGACTACGTCGCACAGAAGCCTTAGCAACTGAATGAAGCAGTCTGCAGAACAGAAACCAGTCTCCTCTTTTATGGAGAATGTTACGCTCTGGGCAACACCGCCCTTCTCTTGCAGTTGGTCATTCACATGTATACATTGCAAACGAAAAGGCAGAGTCATGATGACCATCCCACATTCCAGTTAAGCCAGCCCGTAATTATTTACCCAGCAAGGCTCAGATCCCACATCAGATATCGATAGGCCCCAATAAACATGAGCATCTCCTGTTTTGGGAAACAAGCCATAAAGCAGGAACAGTCAGGTGTGAAAGAGATTAGCCGGAGGCTTGTGTAGGATGAAAAGACTTTATGGTGTGTCAAGCCCTGATGCTAATCACAGGTGGCCAGAGGACGGGGAACTCGTGAGACCAGTTTGACCTGGGGTGGCGGAGCCAAGCTGCCCAGGTCACAGAAAAGTCAAAGAAAGGCACATGTGCTCTAAAAGGCCCGTTTTCGCTTCATGCTATATAGCCTATGTGAGGGCAACCATAAGATGGCCACCGATACAAAATGGAACCCACGGAGTCAATGTATAATAACGTATACATAGTGCATTCATAGCTAAAACGTTACACAAAGCACTTGTACATACCGCATTGACCATTCGCGGTTCGCTAATACCGGGATAGACAGGGGTAGGGCCCTGCCTCCTACGCGGTCCCAAATTTTAAAGTACGACACCGCCACTAGTCTTAGGCAGGAAGGGCCCGCCACCTCGGGGAGCGCCCACCCCCTCCTGGACCGGGAAGATGTCCGCCTCCACCGGGGAGTGTATGATGAACCGGCAGAGAAGCTGGAGGCCACCATCAGTGACCCCAAGTACCCCATCAATGTGGAGAGCCTACTGGTGAGTGCTGCGCCCCGGGTGCCCCCTTCCTCCCACCGTACCCCTACACTTCTGTTCAAGCCTCAGTGTGTGCACACACCACAGTCCCCTCCCTGCAGACACTCCCACCGGGGCCTTGCAGCAGCCCAGGGGTGGGCGGCTGTATCCAAAGGCCAAAGTTCTCCCACAAGTACCAAAATAGGTGTGTGTGCATGATTGTCTGCTGAAATTTTCTAGGCTGTCGTCCAGCAGTGCATCACAAGCAGTGTCCCCTGCTTGTGCAGACGCTGCCATACATGTACAATCACCCCCCCCCTCCACTGTGCTCTCTGACAAGGCATCCTCCTACTCTCACAAAAGTGCAAAGCTGGGGTGCCTCTCCCCACGTGACATCCTCTCTGCTGCCCCTGTTCTCATGTGTGAGCTCTGCAACCCTTTCCTGTCTATAGACATGTCACCCTGGGCACCGTTACGCACATGGGACTCTGATATGTGTAAAAGATGTTTTTTATTTTCCTCGCTCACTTTTCTGTGCTTGTACTTCCTTGTTGGCCTGCGCGTCAGCGACCCGAGTCGCCCCTCGCCCGGTGACTTGCATTTTGGCATTTTCTGTTACTACTGGCATTTCCATCTGGCCCGAGCGACAGCCCTCATCTGCCTGACCAGGGTCGGGTTGGGACACAAAATAGACTCCGACAATCAAATACAAGCATTTGCAATGCAATAATACGTCTCGCATTTACACGAGTTTAAGCTAATGGTAATGTAAATGACAATGCGTTTTATTTATGTTTCAAAAACCTAAATAAAATGCATTGTCCTTTACAATGCCAATAGCTGAAAATCGCGTAAATGCGAGAGCTGTTGCATTGCAATTGCTTGTTTTTGTTAGGTGCTGGGAGATTAAGTGATTTCCCTAGAATTACAGGATGCTCAGTGTCCCTGACGAGACTCGAACCCTCACGGCTTCAAGATCGACTCTAGCCGTCAGGCTACATCTTCTCCCCAAGCGAAAGAGTGAATTTGCACCCATATTTGGAACCAAATGTCGTTTACTCATCTTTTCTCCTCTGTCTTCTCCTTGCAGAATTTGAAGGTCTCTGTCACACCGCAATTCTGTTAGTGGTATATGGCACTTCTCTACCTCGCAGTACATCTGGAAACCAGAACACTGTTGGGAGAATTTCTTCATTATGGAGAATGCAAAATTTGAAGTTAGAATATTTAGTTGCATATTCATGATAGTAAAGAGTAAGTCACAAATGAGAGGAAATAGCAATGATTTTGTGACACAACCGTGAAGCTAGCCAATAGCAGCCACTCAAATATTGGTAATTTTTCTAGAACGATAATTACTTCCTTTATTTGTAAATTATGATTAATAGTCAGGTTGAAAAAAATATTGGATTAACACAATTTTTGTTCCTAACTAGTTAGCTGAAACCTTATTGAAAAACGCATGCTTTAGAGTAATGTTCACGCTGCTCAAAGCCCTATACTTTCTGCATCAAAGAACCTGGCAGACTCTTTAAACAAGGGAACACTTTAGTCTATTTTCCACTGTTAGGGTTGTATAGAAATCCCGCAATCTCCTCACATTTCACTCGTTTAATTGGTTCCTTTCATCTCAGTTCAACCCGCGGTGGGCCTATGAGGCATGGGGACATGAAATGCAATTTCACTTTGTTAGAGAAAACAAAGAATCAAAGAGTATTACAAAAGAATTACAAATGCCTGAACTGAAAAGCTGCAGCAACAACGTGAAAGTAGCATCTGCGAGCCTTAGGAGACCTTTCAGTCGATCCCAATCCCACTTGAAAACAATTATTTTTCTTTTGACGTCTTTCATTGACTTTTTCGGAACACGTTTTCATCTACAGAACAGCCTTCTCTACAGGGCTCAAATGTAATTCCATCAACAGAAGCCATAGTTTGCCCCTGCTTCTCAAATACCTGTTTGCAAATATTGAGGTCAGAAAGACATGCCAATAATGTCGAGGTATAATATTCCCCCTTTTTTAAAATCTGAATACAGATTATGGAACGCACAAGAAATAAACTCATGATTTTCACTTAGAAAAAAATGCAATATTAATTTATGTCACTTGGCTGCTATGATAGTTTACTTATTTTTTTAAAGTATACCTCAAACCGGGATTATGGGAATTGTATTGAACTGTTTGAGAGATATTAGTCCTTTACTAGGTTGGAAAGTGGGAGAACAGGAAACATATGGCATCATAAACAAGCATTTGCAATGCAATAGGTCTCGCATTTCCGAGAGTTTTAGCTATTGGCATTGAAAATGACCATGCCTTTTATTTCTCAGTTCTCAAAACTAACACATAAATAAAAGGCATTATCATTTACAATGCCAAAATAGTTCAAACTATAGCATTGCAACAAAAGAAATTGTAGGCACGGGAGATTAAGTGATTAAGTCATTACCCAGCTCTAAAGTCTGCAGCTTTGGTCTGCGAGACCTAAAAAGGCGCGTGTTCATCTTGGTGAAAATGCTGGTACAGTTTTACATCCCCATGTCTCAGCAACTCAGTAGCGCATGTCCCCGTGGCTGCTGCTCGGCTATGGCATTTCTGAATCACGGCCCCACCCCCTATAAGACAATTCCATGGTGCCCCCTCCCCAGTGAAAGCCAAGACCCGTGCGTAAAACTCCGGAATCGGAGTTGAGTTAAAGAACTTCGGCGGCCCCAGGCCTTCGCCTTGACAGTAAGGCCTGTGAAATTCAGGCCCTCAAGAGCACAGTGTGTGCAAGCAGGAAGAGGGGGAGGGCGGGGGGCACGGGGACCTGATATCAGACTGGGGCGATAGTGTGGTCAGAGGTCGAGTTCGTGTGCTGGGTAGGTGCCCCCGGGACAGCTGCACAAAGACCGCACTATTTGAAAGGGAGTGGGTAGCTGTTTTGCAGCAGAAGGAAGGTCTCTAACATCTATTACGAGCCGAAGCACCATTCGGATTTTAGCTCCTAGAAGCGTGTCCCGCTGCATTGGTGTTTTCATCAATCAGTGTGTCGATAAGCATCCATCGGCTTCTGCTAATATTTCTTTATAACTGGTGGAGACAGGGAAATTGGAAATTCCTCAAAGTGTCGGAGCAGTTGCCTTCGTAAATAGTTCAGTTTTACCGACTGTAAAGCGGCAAAACATGGACTGCACAGAACAGCTAAAACTTAGATAAAACAAGGACCCGACTTTTTTTTTTTTAAACAAATTTAATCCACCGTCTAGTTAAGGCGCTGGATGCAGAACGCTCTATGCTTCTTGAATGCCCCACTGCCAAGCCACAATCCACCGCCGCGGTGAAGTGAAACTTTTCAAGTTTGCATTAATATTAGAACATGCGAGTGTACGTGAAACTCCGGAGTAAAAAAGGAGGTTCTTCCCAGAATGGATCAAAGAATGATGGTCACATTTGTGTACAAGCCACAGATGCCGTTTTTAGACCGGAGTATCAGAAAAGCCAGGGGAGGACAATCAACCAAATCAATTAAATAAATAAACCTAGCACGGCTGCTAAAGTCAGCGGACCGTGCTCGAAATTAAATAAACAAGCGCGAGGACCGCACTGCAAATAACAACGAGACACGGCAAAAGTGAAAGCAGGGGTGCGCGCGCTGCATTTGAAGTAGTTAAAGTGATCGGAGACGCGATCAAGGGAGCAGAAAGGAAACTGATTAGAAGGGAGGGGGTAGTGTGAAAACAGCGGGGAGAGAAGGGAGGGGGGAGTGGGAGCAGCTGTGCATGTGCATGTGATCGTGCACTCAAGGTTTAGGCCAGCCCAAAGACTGTGGGTAGCACTTCGAAAATCCCACATACAAAATGTCTCTTCGAGCCTTTGGCTCAGCGAGACCTAAAAAGGATACAGTAACATTTTGTATAGTAATTGTTAGACCTGGCTGTCTTGGCATGGTATTCCCCCACACTGTTTACCTTCACTCATCTGTTTTTGGTCATCTGGCTCTATACACCTTACCCCTGCTAACAAGTGGTAAAATGCTTGTGCTCTCTCTCTTCAACATGGTAAAATTGGCCCACACCTGATTGGTACATTTACTTTAAATGCTGCTAGTGCACTGCAGCACTCATTGTGCCACCCCTTTAAAGTAGGACTGTGAAACATGAATCATGCTTGCCACTGTAGTGCAGTTTTAAACTGCCATTTCAATCTGAAAAAATAAACCTTTTGCAAGGTCTAAACTTTCCTTTTCAATACTTATAAGTCACCCTTAAGTTAGGTGCTAAACACTCCTAGGTTTTACATGCTCAGACAGTGAAAAATGAATAAAGTAATTTTTCACTGTTCTAAGGCTATTTCTCCAATAAATTAACACTGGTTTACCTATTACACTTAATAAGAGATAACTTCATTTAGAATTAGAGAACAGATAGAGAAATCCTTCTTCCTCTCATTTGAACTGTATTTTCCACTAAATTGAACTGTAATTTAAAATCCTCTTTAATAGTAAAGTCAGATTTCAAGTTTCAATTCTGAAAATGCCACTTTTAGAAAGTTTAAAATATAACAAAAATATTATGGCTAGAATACTTGAATTCATCTCAGCCATTGGTAATTACTCGGACCGCATCCTAATTTATTGTTATTTTGCACAGCATGTCACCTCAGTTTCGACTAAACTAAATGCAAATCATTCTTGACCCTGCTACAATCGGAACAGTCCAGCCCGAAATGCTAAGTCAGGTCCTCCCTGAACCTGAACACAAGCAACACAGGACTGGTTGCACCCTAGTTATGGGCTCATCAGCCAGGTACAGCTTTGTTCCAGTGACATAGTGTGCATGGGACCCATGTCTGGCCATCTCCCATCCCACTTAGGGAAACACACTAAAGTATACAAAAAAAATTATGATTGGAATGGTTGAGCCCGTTATTGACCCTTTGGTTTGGATCACTTGCAACACTACCGGCACCTTGGAGGCACCAGTTGGAGGCATTTGTGGTTTTTAGCATGCCGTACAGGACTTCAACCTCCATCGTCTCTTGCGCTGTGAGAGCGCCAACGCATGTAACCTGCGCCAGGCGGCGCATAAAAGCGGCTGCGGGCTCCTGCGGGGCGGGAGCCCATTATTGACCCTTTGGTTTGGATCACTTGCAGCACTACCGGCACCTTGAAAGCACCAGTTGGAGGCACTTGTACTTTTTAGCACGCGGTACGGGACTTCAACCTCCATCGTACCTTGCGCTGTGAGAGCGCCAACACATGTAACCTGTGCCAGGCAGCGCATAAAAGCGGCTGCGGGCTCCCGCGGGGCGGGAGCCCATTATTGACCCTTTGGTTTGGATCACTTGCAGCACTACTGGTTGAATTACTCTCAGCCACTAGTAATTACTCAGGGCTGCATCTCAATCAATTGATATTTTGCACACCATGGCACCTTATTTTGGACCCAGCTATATACAAATTAGTCTTGACCCTGCGCGAATCAGAAAAGTCCAGCCTAAATTGCCAAGCCAGGTCCTCCCTGAACCAGAACACAAACAGTTTAGGACTGGTTTTGTTCTAGTTATGGGTTCATTAGCTGGGTACAGCTTAGGTCCACTGACACAGTGTGCATTGGACCCACGTCTGGGCATGCCTGTCCCACTAATGGCGACATACTAAAATGTACAAAAAAAGTGGTGGATGGAATGCTTGAATATATTCTCTTCTTAGCCAGTTCCTCCCTGAACCAGAACACAAGTGATCTAGGCACGGTTTTGCCCTAGTTTGGTGTCTTCAGCCAGGACTAGCTTGGTTCCAGTAGCACACTGAGCCTGAGACCAACGTCTTGGGATAACCGACGCACTTAGAGCATCAAATACAAAAACAACTTGGTGAAAGATGGAATGCTTGAATTAAACTCAGCCACTAGTAACTTCTCGGTCTGCATCCAAATCCATCATTATTTTGCACACCATGTCACTGTCACCAGGCAAGGTCCTCCCTGAACTGGAACATAAGCAGCCCTTGTGTTATGGTTCAGGGAGGACTCGGCATGGTAGTCGGGCAGGACTGTTCCTATGAGCAGAAGGGTCAAAACTGACTTGCATATGGGTGGGTCCAAACTGAGGTGGCATTGTGGGCGAAAAACTATGGATTGGGATGCCGCAGAGAGATTGCCAATGACTTTGATTAATTCAAGCATTCCCGCCACCACCTTGTTGTTATTGCATTCGCCGCCCTAAGCACACAGGGTATGCCCAGACGTGGGTCCCGGGCTCACTTGGAACTAAGCTATACCTGGCTGAAGAGCCCTAACTTGGGCAACACCAGTCCTAGGTTGCTTGTGTTCCGATTCAGGGAAGAATTGGCCAGGCAGTTTGGGCGGGACTCTGACAGGGTCAAGACTTATTGGTAGGGCAGGGCCACCCCCTTGGCTCTAAGGCCCAGAAAATGCCAGAATACTAGCATTTTACCTGCTCACATGGAGCTAAAGAGGGTCTCCCTACCTGATTGAAATTTTAATGTTCTAATTTTGCTGCGGTTCATGTCTTAAATGCCCTCCTGCTACCCAATCATACAATCTGTAACAAAGGGGGCCAAAAGGCTGGAGGTTTATTTAGCATCTTCCATCTACTTATTAAACCAAGGGGGAATCCAATCTTGGGCAAAAGAAAGGTGGGCCATCACTTGCCTGGTGTTTGGAAGAAGCCGAAGACTGCCAGAAGACATGTGCTGAACATTGCACCGTACAGGAAATTGACAATTTAATAGTGGGAGTTGAGGTCATCCTCAATAAAGAGAGAAAAAAGCCTGTGGTACAGGGCCCTAAGACTAAAATACCTACATATTACAAGGGGAAACTAAATGATGATTGTTCCAGTACGAAAATTCCTCCTCATGCTGACTCACTAAACCTAGTAGGGAAAAGGGCCCCATGTACTGTTACATCACATAGTGCACAGACAGCTCCCACTTATGGTCAGCTTCATGTAGAAGTTACTAGGAATGATCAGCCGACTAATCTGTCCCTCCTAATTTACTCAAATCATTCTACTCCACTTCAAGCTTGGATAGGGAAAGGAAACTTTATCTTACTTGTGAGTCTATGTCTGAGACCTTATGCTTAGATGATATAAGATGTATTGTTAGCAGTCTTAGAAATTACCTCAATGAAGTGTGAGAAAAGATGTTTCCACATTGAGCTCAAGGGTAACAGACCTCTTGGAAGTTAACAATATTTTAACCAAGAAAGTCCTAGCCTACCATGCCAGCAATCACCCTGTTTGCAGAATGGAACCTCTTAGTAGCCATATGAGCACAGATGATCATATTGGTTCATTTTCGGGTAGCCATGTTATTGGGAACAGAAACTGACACCCCCCCAAGCATTCCCTATACTCAGGGATAACACTGATTGTAATTGAACCTGGCTAGGGGGTGCCGTTGTTAAGAAGAATGTGATGTATGCTACTCTACAAGAAGGTAGCAAAGCTATTGCAACTAATCCTTACACCGTCAGAATCATTTCAAGCCCCTTATCTCATCATAACAGCAGCATGATTGAACACAATAAGCAGTACACCGGTAGAGCTAGCTTGTTTAAGTGGGGTAACTCATCTTTGGTGTGCTCTAGCCCAAGCCTCCAGGGAATCGTTAATATACATGACTACCATCCCAAAGTTAAGAGAGGAGGAAAGAGAATCCACTGCATCACTAATAAAGTCATTGCTGTTGTCTAATTCTTTCGGACATTATCCATGTGCATCGCCTGACTAATCTTAACCATGACCATGATGTCATTTTGTTGACCTCCATGGATGTTAGCCTAGTAGATAGGTTACTGACTTTGGATGCATGTACTATCCCACCTCTAGGTTCCAACATACAATGTAAATTCAGTTTAAGACCCTTAACGTCTGCAGCACCACCTTCTTGAAATTATTTTTGCTCAGCAATATTGCTCCAGCTACAGTTACCAATTTCCTTAGAGCTCTGGACTTGGCTGGAAAAACTTCCCCATTGAAGCCATCGGATTTCATGAGGTCAGATTACAATCCTCTAGCAGAGGCTGACTGACTGCATGATAACAAATTAGAACTTACATGCAATGGCGCTCTCAGTCACTCCACCTCACCCATTCCTTTTGTGATTGATTGTACATCCATTACTATATTGAGCTCTCCTATATTATCTCCATTTCTTTGTTTCTCTCATGACAATTACATTAGTTTATTCACCCTTGAACATAAGCAAACCTGCACAGCATTGTCTTTGCATTCACCCCCAGAATCCTTCTCCAATTGGAAAAACGTGCCACTCTCCTATTAATATTTTATCTTGGAATGTAGCAGGCTTGCGAGGGAAAACCATAAATCCTGAGGGGTGGATCTTTGATTATCAATTTGACATTGTACTCGTGCAGGAGACGTGGGCTCTGGAATTAACCCTTTATGACAGGTTTCTCAAACTACAGCATTTAGGCCACTCCATCTAGAAAGGGTCACCCATCCAGAGGTCTATTAATCTGGGTCAAAAGCTTTCTTAACTTAGTTGGAAATTCACGGCTTAGATATGATTGGGTTGGTTGTGAATGTAAGTAATGGGTACAAGATAGCCTTATATAATGTGTATAATTGTTCTAGTCACAGAAATACAGAATCCCCAAAGTTTAAATTATTTATGCACCATCTTTCTAGCAGGCTAGATAAATCTTCTCTCCAGATTGCAGGAAACTTTAATGTCACTTTTGAGCCACTATATGGAATTTGTTCTGCTATTGAAATGTAGGATGAAGTCAGGGGCATTCAGAAGTTGAAGGCAGAGATGCTACGATCTTGGTCTGCTTCTGCCATGCAATTATTGTCCCTTACTTTAATACATGGCTTGCATGCCTGCAATGGGAATTTCAAATCTGATAGGCATAGAGCTTTCACATTTGCTAGAGGGGTCTGTCAGAGCTGTATTGATTACACAGTCTTCAATATTGACCTATGGCTTACAGTATTGGACTTTAAAATAGTAACCAGGTCTGATAGTGACCACAATGCCCTAAAATTAACACAGGAAGGACATTTTTTGGCTAACACAATTAATATATGCAAAGGGTCTGAGGTGACTTTGTCATTGAGGAACAATAGGAAGTCTGTTAAATTGTCACATTTAATCACCAAACATGATATATTATTGCCAATTTATAATGAATGTATTAAATTTGTCCCATTCAAAAAGTGTTTAATTGACGCGATGCTAGATCTCTGTATTTCTTTTTTTAACTTTGCAATGTTTATGCACAAAGGAAACCTCTTCCTCTAGCTTGACTGTTCATAAGCCCAATTCCTGGTTTTCCAATGAAGGCCAAAAGGCCAAAGAAATTCTGATTTAGGACTTTAAATCAGAGGAACACAAGGTAATCAAGGAACTATGTTCCCAATATAAACAAATAGTAGTCCCTTCATAGCAGGGTTGGATTGATTCTAATTGGAACATTCTTGCTGAGGCTCCCAGACAGAAAGATACCATAGCCTTTTACCATATTTTTGCACATGGTAGTCGTAGACATGTCAGTCCTTTGGAGTTCTCTGTACAACCCCAACAGTGGGGGTATCATTTTACAGAAATATACTAAAAAGTTCAGAAGTAGGTGTGCTACTATCAGTTGATGAGGTAGGCTCTAGGAACCCAGAATGCATTTCCAGCCTGATTGATTATCGCTCAATGAACCATGACCCTATACTGTTCACTGTAGAGGACAAGCAAAGTGCTATTCAATACTTGCAACCAGGAAAAGCTCCCTGTCTAGAAAAGATCCATGGCGAGTTATTTAGCTCAGGGCCCACCGTATAGGGTCCCTATATCAATGCACTGTCGAATAGGTTCATGAACACAGAATTAACCCTGGGTTCGTGGCACGGTGCCAAGATCACACCGCTATTTAAAAAAGGGGATAGGACCATTCCAGGTAATTCTCAACCCATTAGTCTAGTTGACAATCTACAAAGTCTACAGAAAGTGTTCTGTCGACAAGTCATTGACAAATTGCTTGTTTGGATAGCAGAATCCCAGATTCTTTCCCCTTTGTAGGCAGGATTCTGCGCCATGGTGAGCACACTCAACCACCTCATTATGTGGAAATACCTGAGACTCTCTAAAGACCACTTGTATGTGGCATTTGTAGACTTAAGAGTGGCAATTGATCATGTCCCCAGGCAATGTCCATGGCTCACTCTTGTGTCAATCGGAGTTAATCCTGATTTGCAGGACATTTTGAACTTTGTTCAAGTGAGATAGGGGAGGGGTCAAGTTCACAGACCACATACCTGTTGAGTGTGGGGAGCATCACCGGTGTGTACTGGCTCCTACCCTGTTTTCGCTTTACATAAGTGATATCATAAAAGATCTTAGCAACTGTACTCATGACTCTCCGAAACTGGGTGGGACTCCTGTTGCTGCTTTGCTATTCGCCTATTCTACTCTTTTGGTCTCACGTACTACTTTTGGACTGCAGACCTTGCTTGATATCTTTGCGGATTTCTGTGATACCCGAAGTTGGATGTAAATACACTAAAAACCAAGGTTATGGTGTTTAACCACATCCATGCTCAGGACGGCTCCTGGCCGTCATGAGTCACGGTAGTCGTGTGCTCATGACGGCCGGGACCCGTCCGACCGTTGCCGCTCTGCCGAGGTGCAGCAAATTCCCCGCCTGTGCGGGCGAATTAATTAGTGGGCGGAGTTCGGACAGCTCCCGGCCGTCATGAGCACACGCCCACCGTGAGTTATGATGGCCGGGAGCCGTCCTGAGTACCTGAGCGCCATGCCCAGCCCCGCCCCCCCCTTGCATTGCGGCGGAATTTGCAGTGCGTGGAAGGGGTTAATCCTCCCAGATCATTTAGAGGTAGGTTTTTTATGAAGAGGCTGACTCTCCAATCAGTAGGTAATTTTGTTCATATAGACATCAGAAAAGACAAATCTCTCACCTGGAGATCTCGCATTCAAAAAATCGAATTGCCCCTCCTACATAGAGCTTCCAGGATTACTAGGAAATATAAAGTCACTACACCGAAGTGGATCTCCCCGCTCTTTGAAGTTTACCACGCAAACATAAAAACTGTGGCTTTAAATGGGGCAAAAGTCTGGGAAGTAGGGAAGATGCCTGGATTGACCTCTAAGTAAAACAGTTTAGTTAGATATGTTTTGCTTGCCTCAGAGCACCCCTGTGATCCCATTCTATATTGATACAGGTCTGAAAATGTTTGGTGATCTAGCCATGTTGAAGCCCCTTCTCTTCTGGGTTAGATTGTGGACCACTACTGAGCTATAACACTATAGGGTTGCTTTGGGTGAAATTATGAAATTTGATATAGCGCACACAATTCCTTGGCTCCAACACATTAATCACACTTTAACTATATAGGCTTGGAAAAATGTTGAAGTAATCCCTCATCAATCAATAAAAGCAGAATTAAAGCTAATGTAAAGAAGGTCTTTTTGAATTTTAAGATCAATTCCTATCAAAATAGCTCCAAAATAGACAAACTCTTGAATGTGTTCTTGCCCAACAAATATGTCCCTTTCTTGGACCATTACATGTATGCAATTGTACCCTGCCAAACTCGAACACTTTACATCAAATTTTGCCTGGACACATTGCCGGTCAACAAGTATACTATCGATTGGAAGTCTAATCCTTCTAATTCTCAGTATTGTATTGCTTGTAGCAACATGATTGAGGATGATGAACAATTATTAATTTTCTTCTCAACACTTACCAGGCCAAGAAGTGTATGGATTAAGCCTCTTTGCATATCCCTTGGTGTGAGACAATGTAAATTCGCCCTCTGAAAATGGTTGACAGACATCAACCCTTTCATAGTTTTTGCACTCAGCCGCTATTTATATGCAGTTTGACTTTATAGGAAGAGACTAGGCTTATTGCTATATTCATGGTATTGTTTGGGTTTATACTTTTTAAACTGATTTTAACCTACCTGGCGTGATCACAGTTTATATGTATATTTAAATTTTACAAGCTAAAGCATTACGGGCGAGTTACTATAGTAAGATTTTATGTTTAAAACGTTTTTATTGAAACAAAACAAACCATGGGGGAGGGGGATAGGAGGTTAGGGTACATATAATACAGTAAAAGAAAAAGGTGCAACTCAAGAGGGTTGGCGAAGGATAGCTCGGTGGTCCAAAGGAAAAGCACAGTAAATGAAAGGCAAGAAATGCAATCTGTGGGATCCCTGCGTGCATATCCAACACCCCAAATCTGAGCAATGAAAGCCAGCAGCAACTCAACAAGGCACAATCCACCCCCCCATCCCTCATCCCCCCAGTAAAGAAAGGAGGGAAAAAAAAAACACAATACCCCAACCCCCCCGTCCTATGGTCCCGCGCCAGATTTATCCGCCCCAAAAAGCCCCGCACCCCCCCCCGAGGACCCCGCCTCACATGTGATCTAGTCCGCCGGGATCACCGGCGGCGTCAGCCTAAGAAGCCTAAGATACCTCGGACAGGTGAGCTCCCGGAATTCGGTGGACAGCAGCGCTAGAAAGGGTTGCCACAGCTCTTCATATTGGTCTATCTCCCCCGCCACCGTAAGCGACAACTTCTCCATTCCCAGCACATGCCAGAGCCTATGCAACCAACCCGTAATGGAGGGGACAGTGGTGGTGCGCCAGTGGATAAGGATGTTCTGGACCGCAGACCCCAGCGCAATCGCGATCTGCCTACCCCTGCGGGACTTCAGTGGGTACATTAGGTCATTGGGGAGGCCCAGCAGGACATACGCCGGGAAGCGCGGCAGCTCTATCCCAAAGTGCTTATCCACCTCGTCCAAAACTTCCTTCCAGTAAGCGGTCAGCACGGGGCAATCCCAAAGAATGTGTGAGAGGGTACCCTCCTGCCCGCAGCCCCGCCAGCACCCCTTGTCAGTGTGTTTATGCATTTCATACAGTCTCTCCGGGGTGTAGTACCAATAAGTGGACACCTTAGTAAAGGTCTCCGTAAGGCCCGTATGATATGCAGAGTGCCACGCCCGATACGCAATTTTGTTCCATTCCTTGTGGCTGAGTGTCCTACCCAATTCTCTGTGCCAGCGCTCCCTCCCCGGGTTATAATAGTGAAACGGCGGGGGTTGTAGGTACTTGTACAGATCGGTAATTAGCTTAGCGTCGGAGGTCCGGGTAGCCAGCCACCTCTCATACAGTGTAATTTGACGAGCAGCGGTGTCACGCACCTGGGGCTGGAGGGCCCAATGCCGAACCTGCATGTAGCGCAATCTGTCCAGCTCCGTCAAGCCGAATTCCTGGCGAAGTTGCTGAAAAGGAATCACGCCCTCCGGTCCATAGATCTGGAAGAGCACCCTGCAGCCCGCATGCACCCAATGGGAAAAAACTCCCGGCTCCATCCCTGGGGAGAAGTCCGGGTTGCCCACTATGGGTGTGAACGGCGAAGGGAAGGTGGTGAGGCCCCGAGCCTCACAGACTGAATCCCACACCCTCAGGAGGACCCGCGTAACAAAAGAGGCGTAAAGGTTAGGGGGGCGATGCGTGCGGCGCAAGAATGGAACCTCTTGTAAGGTGCGGCCCGCCACTGCCTGGTCTTGAAAGAGCCAGTGTTTGTCGGACTCCCACCTGCTCCACTCCACCAGATATCGCAGCTGTGCCGCCTGAAAGTACTTACGGAGGTCCGGAATACCGAGACCCCCCGCCTCCGGAGCAAGCGTGGAGAGGACCCTCTTCATCCGTGGCTTGCGGCCCTGCCAGACAAAGCGGGAGATGTCAGCCTGCATTTGTCGTATCCAGCCCACCGGGGGCTGGAGAGGTAGGGCCCGTCATCTTAACCGCCGCGATGCGCCCCAGCCAGGACAGTAGGCCCTTGCTCCAGCGGCCAAGCTCCTCCTTGATCTTCCTGCTGAGGGAGGTATAATTGGCCGTAACCATCTCCGGCAATGTGGGCGCCAGCAGAATCCCCAGGTATGGCACCGTGGAAGAGGACCACTGCATGGGGAAGAGTCGCTGAAGGTCCCTCCTGGTATCCGCAGCCAGGGACACGTCTAACGCCACCGACTTGTTCATATTCATTTTGAAGCCGGCCACACGTGCGAAGGCGTCCAGTTCCTGGAGGCAAGCAGGCAGCGACCTCCTAGGGTCGTCCAAGGTC
This sequence comes from Triturus cristatus, assembly GCF_964204655.1. Taxonomy (NCBI): domain Eukaryota; kingdom Metazoa; phylum Chordata; class Amphibia; order Caudata; family Salamandridae; genus Triturus; species Triturus cristatus. Next base: position 434,793,971 of record NC_140588.1, read on the forward strand.
AACAGGACATCGTCCTCATAGAGACTAACCGTGTGGACATACTGGCCCATCTGGACCCCAATAGCATCCGGGTTGTTGCGAATCCTCTGAGCAAACGGCTCCATGGAGACTGGGCAAACAAAAGCGGCGAGAGGGGGCAGCCCTGCCTCGTGCCGCGTTCGATAGCAAATCCACCGGAGCTACACCCGTTGACCCGCACCGACGCTGAAGGATGCTTGTAACAGTTGAATACCATGGTGCGGAACTTATCACCGATTCCCAATTTCTTGAGAACCAGCTCGAGATACGGCCAGTGAACTCTGTCGAAGGCCTTCTCCGCATCAACGGACAGCAACATCCGCTCCCCCGGGATCCGCGAGGCCTTCTCCAGAACATGCGTCACCTGCTTGGTATTGTCAACCGTCTGTCTGCCGGGTACAAAGCCAGCCTGGTCCGCCTCCACCAATCCGGGGAGGCATGGACCCAGCCTGGACGCTAGAATCCCCGTATACAACTTGAGGTCGACATTTAAAAGCGAGATGGGTCGATACGAACCGCAGAAGGCCCGGTCCTTCCCAGGTTTCGGGATCACCGAGACCGTCGCCCTCAGGAGATCCAGTGGGATGGCTCCCGGTTCGGAGAAGGAATTAAATAGCCGAGTAAGGACAGGGGCCATAGCCGTGCAAAAAGTCTTGTAAAACAGAGACGTGTACCCGTCCGGGCCCGGGGCCTTACCATGCTTCAGCCGCGCGATAGCGGAAATCACTTCCTCAACATGGATATCCCGCTCCAGGTGGTCCGCCTGAGCAGGATCCAGCACCGGAAGGGTCACTGACTCCAAATAGCCTTCGGCATCCCGCGGCGAGGAGGGCTCCTCAGCATACAGCACCTCGTAGAAGCCGCGGAAAGATTCCGCTACCTCTGCGTCCCCGGAGACGACCACCCCGTCCGTACCCACCAGTTCCCTCACGACGCTACGCTGCTGCGTGACCCGGAGCCGGTGTGCTAGGAGCTTACCACATTTGTCCCCCCCAGTGTAGAAGGCATGCTTCAAGCGCAAGGCGGCATACTCCGCCCTATCAAGATCCAGTGCCGACAGGAGCTTCCTCGCAGCCTTCAACTGCCTCCACACCCTTGGCGCCCCCGTGCGGCGGTGGACCTGCTCAAGCTCCCGGACCTGAACGGTCAGCTCGTCCCTTTTCCGTTGCCGCTCCCTATTTTCGGCTGAGGAGATGGAAATAAATTCCCCCCGGAGGACCGCCTTCAATGCCGCCCACTGTGTCGCTTGTGAAGTGTCGGTGTTGCTATTGTGAGTTAGGTAATCCTGTATGACCTCCCCAATGCGCTTCACTACAGACTTTTTGTGTAAAAGGGTATCCCGAAGGCGCCACACCCCCCTAGAGGGGGAGGCCGCCGGCCACTTGAAAACGCCGGCGACTGGTGAATGGTCAGACAGGGTCAGGACCCCAATGTCCGCCGCCGTGGCGGCAGCGCGCATCGGTCCACTCACCAGAAGATAGTCCAGCCGTGAGTAGGTTCGGTGTGCGTGTGAAAAGTAAGAGTAGTCCCTATCAGTGGGGTGCATGGAGCGCCAAAGGTCGTGTAAGTCCATTTCCGCAATCCGGGCCTTCACAGCCTGGGACAGTTCCCCCGTCTGCGGGGAGCGCTGCGCCGATCTGTCCATCACAGAATCGAAGACAATATTAAGGTCTCCCCCCAAAATGACGTGGCGGTCGGGAGAAGCAGTGACATCCACTAACACGGAGTCCAGGAAACGCTCTTGGTGGTCATTTGGGCTATAAACGGAACCGACTGTAAACGCTATGCCTCCTAAGCGCATGCGATACGCAAGAAGCCTCCCCTTCTGTTCAGCACACTTATACAAAACCTCCCCCCTAAAGGAGTTCGCTAGAAGAATGGCTACCCCCGCCGTCTTGTTCGCTGCCGAGGAGAAGAACTGGGTAGGGAACTTAGCAGAGCGCAGCCTATGGCAATCCCGGGACAATAAGTGGGTCTCCTGCAAGAGGCAAATGTCCGCCTGCGTCCCCTCCAGCAAAGATAAGATCGCTCTGCGCTTCACAGGGTTATTCAGACCCTGAACATTAAGGGTCACTACCTTTAGGGCCGACATTCCTCCCGGGGATCAGGGACGCCGTGCAATGGGCAGGGGATCAGTGGGCGGGGCGCGCGGGGCAGTCGCGCGGGACAAGCCAAAACAGACCAAGCGTGGGCACGGACGACATCGGACGGAACCTCCCTAACCCCAGAACAACCCCTACACCCACCCAAAACACAACCCTGGCAACTAGCCAAATGCAAACTTAAACACCCCATTGTCCCAGTCAAGCCCCAAAACGGGCAAGTCCGTAGAAAAAAACGAAGTGGACGTCCAGCCACTCACCTCCATCTGCTCCCCCCCGACCCCCCCGACCCATACCCAGCATTTAAAGAAGCTAGAGGCATCTCCCCCCGGAGTGAGTGTTAGGCCGTCAAGGCCACGCCGGTGGAGCCGGCCGAGTCCCTGGCCGCCGCCCTCAATGCGTCGGCCATGTCCGCCCTGATGGTAGGGGAATCAGGACGCCCTGCGCTGGCTGCCGATCGTCGCCTCGTCGACCTCCGCCGGCTCCGTCTCTCCGAGGGCCTCCACGACGGTGTAGCCCCTTCCTCCTCCGCCGCCGTAAGCCCCAGGACCCCACAAATGTCCTGCAAGGAGCGTAGCTGATGTAGCACCCCATTCCACCGGAAGATCAGGCGGAAGGGATGTCCCCAAGAGTACGGCGTCTCGTGTTCGCGCAAAAAGTCAGTGGCAATCCTGAAGGACCTGCGTTTCTGCAGCGTGATGGCGGAGAGGTCCTGATAAAGCACCACAGGCCGCTCCCGGAAAGTCAGGGGCTGTTTCCTGCGGGCCTCAGTCATGATGCGTTCCTTCAGCGGGAAGTCGGGCAGGAAAGCCAAAATATCCGGTGGAGGTGCCGATGACTGGCGCTGCCGGCCAACCCTATGTGCCCTATCAATGCGAATAGGGAAGTCCGCAGCTTCCCCCAGGATCTCTCGGAACAGGTCCTGCAGGTAGCCCCCCAGATCGAACCCCTCGTCTGCGGACGGCACACCACGCACTCGAATGTTGTTCCTCCGTGACCTGTTCTCAAGGTCCTCAGAGTGGGCCTGGAGCTCAACACACTGCTCCCGGAGGCAGAGAACGTCCTGTTGAAGATGGACTATCTCCTCATCCCGGCGTTGGGTCTCCGTCTCCACCGTTTCAACGTGCTCGCCAAGGCCCTCCACTTCCCTACGCACTTCCCGGACCTCGCTGGCCACTTCCCGCTTCAGTGTCTGGAAGTCCTCTTTGAGGGAGCTAAACAGTTCTTCCATAAAGGACCTCGTGACCGGTGGCTCCCCCCCAGTCACATCCGCCGAGGCCCGGGAAGACCCCGGCGAGGGCTGTGTTCTGTCCCGCAGTTGCTGGGCCCTGCCGAGCATGTCCGGCAGGGTGCGGTCCCCCTTCTTCGAGCCGCCTCTTCCAGTCATCGCAAACACTGCGGTCAACGGGTGGGCACAGGTCCAGCCGCCCCAGGGATGCCGAGCCGCTGGCAAGCGCTCGACGTGGGGGTCCCCCCGCAAGCAGAATCGCTGCGTCACAGGCGACAAGATGGCGGTTCAGTCCGGTCACCGCCAGCCGCGGGTGCCCATCCGAGACAGCAATGGAAGCTACAGTGGGGGGCTCCTCATCAGCACGTCCCTCAGAGAGTCAGCCTGGCAGCAGTGACGGTCACATACATCCACCAGCAAGGGCTCCGGTGAAGGCCAACACCACTGATCCCTCGGGGACAAAATGGCGGCAGGGCGGGGCAGGGCAGAACGACCAGGCCCGGAGACACCACCGGGGCCCCCTAAACGCACAGGGATCAGATACGTTCCACCGCCGGTTTCAGTCTGTCACACGCAAGGGCCCAGATGGTCCGACCCCAACAGAGAGTCCGCCGTACTTCGGCCAAGGGACAGGGGCCCACACAGTGCGAAGTGTCGCCGACACAAGTCTGAGTGCCAAAGCACCCGTCCTAAGTCTTCCGCACCACCGGTTCCCAGCCCGCAGAGCTCCTTCACCCTCCGTCGAGCGACGGGTCAGACTTCCTCCAGATCGCAGCTTTCAGCACCAGGCCCAGCCGAGGCGCCCGGACAGCACTCCGATGCGCACCGCCTCCCAGGCCCTCCGTCGCTCCTCGAACTCGATCGGACTTTTGGGGGACTTCCCTCGAGGCGATCCGAACCAAAGCGACAACAACGTGCGCGCCAGGTGCTCCGCCGCACTCCTCTCACACGCTGAGCCTCAGCGGGGGGGGAAAAGCGTAAGAAAAGGGCTCAAGCTTGGCCGGGCCGGAGGAGCTACGGGAGGAAGCGTCCGCTCACCCCGCCATCTTGGCCATGCCCCTATAGTAAGATTTTATCTAAAGTAGTCACTTTAATGATTTTTGATCCTTGTCACATGTTTCCAGAATCTCATGGAAATTTACAAGCTAAAGTACTAGGAGTGTAATACCACAGATAATTCCTATTGAAAGTATTCACTTTATTGTCTTTTTCTTTTTCTTTTTTTGTATTGCTGCTCTAAATAGTTCAATATGTGTAATTTATTTTGAATGTAATGTTTTTCTATGCATTTTTAAGGGGCCAGACCTCGAAATAAATGTATTTACTACCTTTAACTAGAGTGCTACTATTCTGTATTTCTGACGAAAGTGTGATACAATTGAATGCCATCTTGATGAATTCAAAGCTGGAAAACTGAAAGCAGTTCTTATAAAGGATAATGCAGTAAATAAATAAATGAGGGAGCTTGATAAAAGTCTCCAAAGATTTCCATTTGAAAAATGCCCAACCCATTGTAGCCCAAATAGAGCCCGGTGACATGAGTGTGCATAACACATGCAACAAATAATCAAGTGGTCAATTGGATAAATAATATAAAAGCAACTTGATTAAAAGTCCTGTATCGCTAATTGAGAAAATATATCCTCCTTTTGGCTCTATGGAGCACTAACCATCATTTTAATGTGAAAAGAACCCCGTTCATTTTCTTCATTTTCAAAGGAAATGATTTATGTTTTACATTTTTGATTCCATCAAGATGACTTCACTTGTGCCACACTTTTGTCATAAATAAAAAAATTTAGCGCTATAAATGTTCATTAGAACATTGCAAGGATCGAGAGAGCAGGGGCACAGAATCTGATAAGAGAGGCCAGGAGCGAGGCAGTAGGAGCAGAGGAAGAACACTGACGGTGCCTGACATGCAGGAGGGGCAGTGGCAGCACAATAGATCAGGAGGACAGTAGAGGTTGGACAGAGCATCAAACTAACAATGCAAGAGAGGCGAGGGAGGCTATGGCAGCATAACAAACCTTGGATGGCAGGATGGAGAGGCAATAGCAGGATAAAGAAGGGCAGGAGCAGGGACAGCAAGCTGACCATGCAGAGTATGCAGGATGTACAGTATCAGCACAACAGAGCATGCAGGTCAGGCAAGAGGGGCAATTGCAGCACAACGTAACATGGAGGGAAGGAAAGAGGGATACAATGAAGGGCAGAAGGGAGAGGCCAGGCCAGGACAAGAGAGGTCATAGGGAGCAGGGCATGCTCAGTGAGCTCACCAAGCAAACCATGTAAGGCAGGCACAAAAGATATATATATATATATTCACTGAAAAAACCATAGGTTTCAGGCACGTTATAGTTAGGAATTAGCATTTAAAAAACCTTAGAAATTCACTGAAAAAACCATAGGTTTCAGGGGCGTTATAGTTAGCTGGACTTTTCACTCGTACAAAACCATTGAAACTCCCCCGTTATAGTTAGTTCAGCTAACTATAACTCGCACGCCCGCAATGCACTGCTGATGACGTCACATATTACATCACTCATGACATGGTCAGTGACATCACTCATGACATCACTGATGACATCTCAAATGACATCACTGATGACATCATCCAGTGAATGTGTGTTGTTCTGAAAATTACATATGTTTTATATATGTATATCTCAAGGTCGATGGAAGAATAAATGGGTATATAAGTGTCTAAATGGATGATTTGTTTTTGAAAAATTGATTGTATAACTGACCGATTAAGTGTATCTTAGTGAATACATGGCTTAGTGAGTAATGTTTAAATGTGTAAATATCTGTATCAGTCTCTCACTTTGTGTATAAGTGGCTGCATGGGTTGGGGAGTAGCTACATGAGTGTCTACATAGGTTATTAGTTGTTTTTTTGAGTATCAGTATGAGTGTCTGAGTGGCTGTATGGTTCGGTGGGGGTATTACATAGTGCATAGGTGCATGAATGAGTGACTCACTGTTTGTATGTGTTGAAGACAGCATGTGTGCAGGACTGTAACGGTGGATGAGTGTGTGCATGGGTGTGTTAGTGAGTGATAGACTGTCTCAATAGTGTCTTTATGAGTAACTACATATGTTTTAAACTAGTATATGTGACTATTGGTGTGTATAAGTGAGTATATGTGAGAGTGAGAGATTGAAAGAGTTCCTTTATGAATAAGTATGTGTTTCTATAAGTGATTGTTTAAAAGACTAAGTATGTGTAAGTTTCTGTAGAAGTAAGTGTGGTGGTGTGTGTATAACTGTATATGCAAGTAAATGTATGTTTGATTCTTTATTAGCATGAGTGACTATGTGTGTGAGTAACTCTATGGATGAGAGGCGTTATGTAACAGGATGTATAGGTGTGAGAGTACATATGATGAGTGAGTACATGTATGAGTGACTGTATAGGACTGTTGGTGAATGAGTGAATGTGTATGTGGATCTTAGAATTACTGAATAGGTTGTTGTAACTGGTATTGGTATGTCCATTGTTTTGAACATTGTAGTTTCTATTTTTCAATGTGTGTATCAAAGGTTATATTAGGGGAAGAGGAGGTCTGCCACTCTATCACAAGGATGATGTCATCAGTGATGTCATTAGTGATGTCATTTGAGATTTCATCAGTGATGTCATGAGTGACGTCACTGACCATGTCATGAGTGATGTAATATGTGACGTCATCAGCAGTGCATTGCAGGCGTGCAAGTTATAGTTAGCTGAACTAACTATAACTAGGGAATTTCAATGGTTTTGTACGAGTGAAAAGTCCAGCTAACTATAACGCCCCTGAAACCTATGGTTTTTCCAGTGAATTTCTAAGGTTTTTTAAATGCTAATTCCTAACTATAACGTGCCTGAAACCTATGGTTTTTTCAGTGAATTTCAAAGGTTTTTTAAATGCTAATTTCTAACTATGCCTACAGAGATAGGACATGTGAAGAAAAAAGAAAAAACGCACAGAAAGAAAAAAAAGAAATGCAGAAAAAAGCAACAGAAGTCCTCAAAGACGTAGAAAAGTGCAGGAAGAAGGATAACGTGCAGAAAGAACAAACAGAAGAGCAGAAAGAAGCCTTGTTGCAAAATCATCCTGTACCCTCAAATTTTTCAGACGGATACTTGTGGTAACTGAGTCTGACTAACCAGTCCTAGAGCCAGTGCTATGTTAAAAGACACTCAGAATACAGTGAAAACAGCTACATACACTAGGGAACACTATGCGCTGGGGTCCCCCTGTGATCAGCATGACCTCCTCTGTAAGCCCCTAGTATATAATAGGGCAGGGGATTAAAACTACCTCTTAAAACGCGCCACAGGGCGTGTTTGCACACGTCACCTCAGGCCCCGTCCCCTCACTTCCCCACTGTGTAAACACGCCCTGTGGCCATTTTAAGTTGGGAGATTAAGTCCCCTTGAATCCTGAGGGTCCCTACAGTCCAACTAGACTACTAGGTACCTCCAGTAAGCGCCACAGAGCTGCGTTGCAGAGAGATGTAAAAAGGGGCACAGCCTAGACCACCTCTCTGCAACGCAGCGGAGTGGTGCTTACTGGAAGCACCTGGTGGGCTAGTTGGCCCCCAGGGTCCCTCAGGATTGAAGGGGAATTATCTCCCCAACTTAAAACGCGCCACAGGGCTTGTTTGCACACGTTAACTCAGGCCCGGTCCCCTCCCTTCACCACTGTGTAAACACGCCCTGTGGCCGTTTTTAGTTGGGTGATTAAGTTCATTTGAATCCTGAGGGTCCCTAGGGTCCAACTAGCCCTCTAGGTACCTCCAGTATGCACTACAGAGCTGCGTTGCAGAGAGGTGTAAAAAGTGGCACGGCCTGGACCACTTCTCTGCAACGCAGCTCAGTGGCGCTTACTGGAAGCACCTGGTGGGCTAGTTAGCCCCCAGGGGCCCTCAGGATTGAAGGGGAATCATTTCCCCAACTTAAAACGCGCCACAGGGCTTGTTTGTACACGTTAACTCAGGCCCCTTCCCCTCCCTTCACCACTGTGTAAACAAGCCCTGTGGCCGTTTTTAGTTGGGAGATTAAGTTAATTTGAATCCTGAGGGTCCCTAGGGTCCAACTAGCCCACTAGGTACCTCTAGTATGCGCCAGAGAGCTACGTTGCAGAGAGGTGTAAAAAGTGGCATGGCCTGGACCACCTCTCTACAACGCAGCTCAGTGGCGCTTACTGGAAGCACCTGGTGGGCCAGTTAGCCCCCAGGGGCCCTCAGGATTGAAGGGGAATCATTTCCCCAACTTAAAACGCGCCACAGGGCTTGTTTGCACACGTTAACTCAGGCCCCTTCCCCTCCCTTCACCGCTGTGTAAACAAGCCCTGTGGCCGTTTTTAGTTGGGAGATTAAGTTAATTTGAATCCTGAGGGTCCCTAGGGTCCAACTAGCCCACTAGGTACCTCCAGTATGCCCCACAGAGCTACGTTGCAGAGAGGTGTAAAAAGTGGCATGGCCTGGACCACCTCTCTGCAACGCAGCTCAGTGGCGCTTACTGGAAGCACCTGGTGGGCTAGTTAGCCCCCAGGGGCCCTCAGGATTGAAGGGGAATTATTTCCCCAACTTAAAACGCGCCATAGGGCATGTTTGCACACGTCACCTCAGGCCCGGTCCCCTTCCTTCCCCACTGTGTAAACATGCCCTGTGGCCGTTTTTTAATAAGGGAGATTAAGTCCCCTTGAATCCTGAGGATCCCTAGGGGCAAAATAGCCCACTAGGTACGTCCAGTAAGCGTTATTGCAGAGAGGTGTAAAAAGGGGCACGGCCTGCACCACCTCTCTGCAACGCAGCTCAGTGGCGCTTACTGGAAGCACCTGGTGGGCTAGTTAGCCCCCAGGGGCCCTCAGGATTAAAAGGGAATTATTTCCCCAACTTAAAACGCGCCACAGGGCGTGTTTGCACACGTCACTTCAGGCCCCGTCCCCTCCCTTCACCACTGTGTAAACGCGCCCTGTGGCAGTTCTAAGTTGAGAGATTAAGTCCCCTTAAATCCTAAGGGTCCCTAGGGTCAAACTAGCCCACTAGGTACCTCCAGTAAGCGCCACAGAGCTGCGTTGCATAGAGGTGTAAAAAGGGGCGTGGCCTCAGAACACCTGTCTGCAACGCAGCTCCCTGGCGCACACTGGAGATACCTGTTGGGCTAGTTGGCCCTCAGGGACCCTCAGTATTGAAGGGGAATTAATTCCCCAACTTACAACTGGCCAGGGGGCGCGTTTGCAGAGTGCTGCAAGGAGGGGGCGTGGCCTCCAGCGCGATGCCGGTCTTTTATTTATTTTATTTTTTTAAGAAGGAGGGCTGTGTGGCCCCCCTTCTTTTTCTAATTTACTGGCCCTGGCTACCCCATCCCCCAGGGCCTGCACCCTAATTTTTTTTGTTGAAAAAAATTAATTTGGCCCTCCCAAGGCTTTAATCGGCCCCGGGGACCACAACCCCCGGGTCATGGCCTTTTTTTATTTAAATTCTTTATGAGGGGGCTGCGTTGCCCCCCTCCTCCGGCCACTTATGGCTCCGGGGACCCCATCTCCCGGGGCCGGCCTTTGTTTTTTAGTATTTTAAAAATATATATATTTATAGAAACACCAAGGACATGCTGGACAAACCGTATGTACCTATCACCATGACGCTTTGCGTGATATTCATTAAAAGGCGACTATGCATAGAATGAATCCACATGGAATGTATTTACACCGCTAGTGAAGCTCTGACGTGTCTGACGCCCTACCGTGCCTAATCCCGGCGCCCCCGCCGGTGGGTACTCTCCAAGTAGACACCCTTGTCGTTTATTTATACAAACATGGGTAGCTATTGACGGGCACATTTAATATACACGCACACCAAGCCATTCAAAGGGGATTCGACAAAAATTCGACCAAACTATGCAAGAAACCCCCCTCACGGTTAATGAAAAACACATCCACCGCCGGATGTGTAATACTTTTTATTTTACTCTCTGGAAAGGAGACGAACCTCACTTGAGAGTCACAGCGTGCTCCTGGCTGAGCCCAATGCTGTGTTACACCCACCAGTGCCCGCCGATTGCCTCACACCTCTGTGTTGTATTCCACCAGCTAGTGCGTATGCTATGACACTCTCTAGCCCATGGGCACTGTAACACCACCCCGTGAATATGTTATGCCACACTTGCCTTTGCACGGGTTATATTGCCCCATCTAACGTGCCTTCCTCGATGTGTATGTTATAACGCACAGCGCTATGCCATACATATTACAATCTGGGATCCATATCTTTGTCACAGTGCATATGCAACGTTACACTCCCCAGCACATATTTTATATTACAACTTTAGAGACTAGTTATGTTACACAACACTGCCCTGTGCATATTACACTCCAAGGCGCATATCGCATAGCACGCGCTAGTGCCTGTGCTATCTCGCGCTCTCCAATGAATCTGTCATTGCGCACAATGTATTGCATATTATATTTCACGCCCCGGTTCATCTTATATCACACTTTTTGGTGCATAGTTTATACCATATACTACATCTAGTTTTCATTTTCAATCGTGCTCTCAGGACTATGTTCTATATCACACTGCGTCCACCTACCCTTTTCACGGGCATTACATTTTGCGATGGGGGTGGAGGGTCAGGGGGTGTTTCTGCCAAGTGAGCCCAGAGTCACAGTCACAAACGTCCTCTTCTTCCTGAATAAAAGTGAGATTATGCTGCATACTTGTTCATATTTTAAGTAGTTCGCACAGACACACATTTTATAAACAATAAAGTTCCTAATACCCACCTTCTCTGAACAGTTAGCTTGCTGCCCCATCCACCTCCTCCCTATCCTCTGTTGTCTGAATCCATTGACTAGCCTCCTCCCTCCTGCCATGCATGGTCTGATGTGCTGCCACTGCCCTCCATTTAGCATGATGTACCAGTCCACTCCTCCTGCACTCCATTGCCCAATTCTATGGCCCATCATTGACCTCCTGCTTAGCCTCTGTGCTTAGCTTGCTGCCCCTATTCTCCTTCCCCCTGTCCTCCGATGTCTTTGTGCATGCCCCTGCTCCATCCTTTTTGCCCACTATGTTCCATGGACCTGCCACTCCTATCTACTCTGAGTGTTCTGTTGAGCTGCCACTCCCCTCCCACGTGCCTAGCATTGTCAAATGAGTGTAACCTGTCCCTGCCACCTCCACCCTACCTGTCCACATGCCATGCCCCTATCCCCTTCCTCCTGTCCTCCATGGTCCATTTTACTGCCACACCCTTCTGCCCTCCCTGATCTGTTGTGATGCAACTGCTCCTCCTGCCTGCCCCTCGCGGTCTGTTGTGAGGCCCCTTCCCCTGAACTCTCTTGTCTGTGCCCAGGTCCTGACCCTCCCTTCTATCCTCCATGGTCCTTTGTGCATGCCCCTGCACCCTCCTTCTTGCCCATCATAGCCATTGTGCTGCCACTAACCCTCCCGCTTGCCATGCATGGTCTTCTGTGCTGCCATGGCCCCTCCCACCTTCCCTGTGTGGTCAGCTAGCTGCCCCTGACCACCTCCCACCTTCCCTCCATGGTCTGTGTGTATGCCACCATAGTCTCATTGTTGCTCTCCATGGTGTGTCTTGCATCTAGTGCCCATCCTGCCTGACCTCCATGGTCATCTTGCTGCTCCTGCCCTGCCACCTTGCCCCCAGCCCTCTGTTTCCATGTGCAGACCCCCTATTCCCTCCCTCCTGGCTTGTCTGTTCCATTGTAATGCCCCTGATCCGTCCCTCCTGCCCTTTATGGTCTTTTATGCTGCAGCTTTCTCTCCTGTCTGTCCATTATGGTCAGCTAGCTACCATTGCCTCTTTCCCATCTGTTCTCTGTTGTCCATGTGCATGGTCCTGTCCCCTCCCTATTGCTTTCTATGGATTGTTGTGCTGCACTCCCATCCCGCATGCGCTGTGTGGTGTATTGTGCTGCTGCAAACCCTGATGCCTGCCCTGTAGGGTCAGTTTGGTGCACCTCTCCATGTCCCTCCTGTCATTTGTTATCCGAGTCCATGTCCCTACCCCAATTCCTCCTGCCTACCCTGATCCAATGTACCATACTTGCGAACATTTTGAACTTGGTAAGAGGGAGATTTTGAAAAAAAACTGGGGTATTGTTTTTCCCCTTTGAGTTACATTGAAAAAGAGGAGATTGTAGACAGGAGACAGATCAAATAAAGCCCATTTGAGCTTAAAAAAATTGGACGTTTCCTGGCTGAAACGGGTCTGTTGGCATGTATGGTTGTACTACCACTGCCTCTTTCTTCTGCCCACAATGGTCTATTATTTTGCCACAGCCTCTCTTGCCAGTCCTGTATTGTTGGTTTGTTGCCCCAGCCCCCCTTTCCACTGCCCTCCATAGTCTGTTGTGCTGCCACTGCCCTTCCTGCCTGCCCAGTGTGGTCAAATTGTTGCCTCTGCACTCTCCTACCTGCCTTCAATTTTCAGAGTCTGTGCCCGTGGCCTCTGCCTCTCAACAGTATCCCAATGAACAACTAGATTGCTAACATTCTAGATTTATTACAAAACTGTGGAACGCCTGACGTCATCTTGATGTAATCAAAACTGTAATACCTAGAGTATTTCCTTTAGAAATTACATATATGAGAGGGTCTTATTTGCATCAAAATATGGTTAGTGCTCTGAAAAACTAAAATGAGGACATATTTTCTGAGTTTTCAAATAGCGACAAAGAACTTTTAAATTATTTATAATCTTTATGTTTTTTATCCAGTTGACCACTTGATTAAATGTTGCACCTTGGTGAGAGGATGTGGTGTTACTTCCAGAGCTGCAGACTTTGCAACTGGGGAACCAGGTTGGAGTTTCTGCTTCAGCTCAACATTCTGTGATTGTGGTCAAATCACTTAATCTCCCCATGTCTACAACCAAAATGAATTTGATCTTGTGTGATGTAACCAATGCTCATGTAAAGCATTCCAATACCTGACAAGTCTGCACTATATAAAACTGCAAATACACAAAAAATAAGTGTTTTGCACACTTCTGTCATTGGGCTACATGTGGGCTACATCTGGGTGTTATTTGTGCTGCATTTGGGCTCTTCTGACTCTGGTGGCCATCTTGGTAGATTTATTTGTGATGAAGTTTCCTAATTTCCTCATTTACTGCAGTCTCCTCAGTAGGAAATGCTTTCAGTTTTTTACTTTGATTCTATCAAGAAGGTATTCAGATATGTCACACATTTGCCATAAATTCTGAATGTTAGCACTCTAGTTGCTCATTAGATCACTGTAGTAAAGCTACTGCTCACCACGGAAGTCTGCTGCTGGTATTGAAAGTGCATGTTTCAGTCTGCATTTCAGAATTTTTTAATGAAATAGAAGAGGATTTGAGAAGTCACTCAAAATGTGCCCTAATTTTTCTTTCTGCAGCACTAATCATACTTTCTATGGCAAAATGAACTTCCTCATTTTGTTCCTTTTTAAATTAAATGTTTTAAGAATTACTTTATTTCAACCAAGAATGCTTCAGGTGTGCCATACGTTTGTCATAAGTAGGACTGTTAGCGCTCTAGTTGTTATTTAGAACACTCTGGGAAGCTGCAGTAGAACACAAAGGAATCAACTGACAGTCTCTGCCCTTGTTGGATGTACATGTTGTACTGAGAATGTCAGACTTCATTCTCACATGACTGAGAAAGATAATGTGAATTTACAGAAAATATGCTCTCAGTTTAGCTTATAGATCACCTTCCAAACATATGTGGGAAAAGCATGAGAAAATAGTTTTCTCTCAAACATGATTCATGATATCACGGCAGAAGGCTTTTTCACATGGTAAAATCACCTTAGAACACACCACAATTCCTAAAATGAGTATGGTACCATCAACAAATGATTTATGATGTGACTAAAGTCTTAAAACCTTCTATTAACTGCAATGCTTTTTAATGAGGTGCTATCATGTATATTGGTCCCAAGATGGCTGCCAACACTTCTTGGATGAAGTGCTGACAGCCAATCAGATCTCACGATGAGATGTGATGTCATCAGTGATGTCATTTGAGATGTCATCAGTGATGTCATGAGTGATGTTACTGACCATGTCATGAGTGATGTAATATGTGACGTCATCAGCAGTGGATTGCGGGCGCGCGAGTTATAGTTAGCTGAACTAACTATAACGGGGGAATTTCATTGGTTTTTTACTAGTGAAATGTCCAGCTAACTATAACATGTGTGAACATTTTCAGTGAAAATATACATATATATATATATATTCACTGAAAAAAACATAGGTTTCACACATGTTATAGTTAGCGGAAATTTTACTGATAAAAAACCAATGAAATTCCCCCGTTATAGTTAGTGCAGGCAACTATAACTCACGCGACCGCAATCCTCTGCTGATGCTAATACTGTATTTAGACACTTATTTGCCCATGTCTTCTTCCATACATTTTTAGCTATACATATATTACAAATATTTTTTTTTCATAAAGACACATATGTCATCAGCAGAAGATTGCGGTCGCGTGAGTTATAGTTGCCTGCACTAACTATAACGGGGGAATTTCATTGGTTTTTTATCAGTAAAATTTCCGCTAACTATAACATGTGTGAAACCTATGGTTTTTTCAGTGAATTTGCAAGGTTTTTTAAATGCTAATTCCTAACTATAACGTGTGTGAAACCTATGGTTTTTTCAGTGAATTTGTACGGTTTTTTAAATGCTAAGTTACTTTACGCCATTCGTGGCGTGCGCGCCCACTTAACGCAGTTCGTTCCGTGCGCGCACGGTGCGCTTCGCGCACCGTGCGCGCACAGTGAGCACGCGGTGCGCTTCGCGCACCGCGCGCCCACTTTACGCAGTTAGTGCCGTGCACGCACGGTGGGCACGCGGTGCGATGACAAAGCAAGAAAGCACGTCAACAAATCTGTTTCTGCTTTCCTCCGTGACTATGGTATGGGTGCCATTTACCACAACAACTTGCGTTATGACATGCAAGACATTTATAGAGGAGATGGTGTGCACTTCAATGATGAAGGGAACAGAGTCTTCCTCTTGAACCTTAGACTCTGCATCGGTACTTACTTGTAGGTACCACTAAAAAAATGACTTCATAAACACAACAGCTCTTTTTAGAGCTCCCTAATTTCTAAACTCTTAAATCTGCTTTTCATTTATTTATTTTTATTTTTTTTACCGTACGCTTACCGTAAGCTTACCGTACGCGTACCCCGTGATTTTTTTTAAAATCAATAAATGTTTTTTTTGTACTTTTCTGTCCTTCTTTGACCCCCTTACAAATGTTAGGGGGTCTGTAACTCTCCTCATTGCCCCCTTTCCTTGTTTTCACTCTTTTTTTTCAGAGTGAAATTCACAAAATGGCGGCCGCCGCTTCCTGGTTTCGGCCGATTCGAATGTTTACTAAGATCTAAGAGCCAATCAGAATCGCGCTCGCGCACGCCACCGTACGCTTACCGTAAGCGTACGGTAAGCGTACCGTAAGCGGGCTCAGATATATATATTGATTTAAAGGCTATTTTCTCAGAATCTACTGAACAGATTTACACCAAACCTACAAAAGGCACTTCCTTGACCTAGGGACTACCTCTCTGCCAAATTTTGAGTAATTCTGTTCAGCCGTTCGGGCTGTAGCTCGTTCTAAAGGTCCTATGGAAAAATGCATGGGAAAAACGCATTTTGGGACCCCCCTTTTATCTCAGCCCCCGCTTGACGGATCCCCCCGAGACTTTCAGGGTAGGAGCGGAGCGTAGCGCCCCACCTATTTTGAGAAATCCGCGAGGATTCGTCGACCGGCGCCAAAGTTATTCAAAATAGAATGTTGAGGTTTTCCTATGGAAACGTGGTCCTAACTATAACTACCTACTGGCGACCGCCAGTAGGTAATATATATATATATATATATATATATATATATATATATATATTCAGTGAAAAAACCATAGGTTTCACACATGTTATAGTTAGCTGGACATTTTACTGATAAAAAACCAATGAAATTCCCCCGTTATAGTTAGTGCAGGCAACTATAACTCACGCAACCGCAATCTTCTGCTGATGCTAATACTGTATTTATACACTTATTTGCCCATGTCTTCTTCCATTAAATTTTAGCTATACATATATTACAAATATTTTTTTTTCATAAAGACACATATGTCATCAGCAGAGGATTGCGGTCGCGTGAGTTATAGTTGCCTGCACTAACTATAACGGGGGAATTTCATTGGTTTTTTATCAGTAAAATGTCCAGCTAACTATAACATGTGTGAAACCTATGGTTTTTTCACTGAATTTGCAAGGTTTTTTAAATGCTAATTCCTAACTATAACGTGTGTGAAACCTATGTTTTTTTCAGTGAATTTGTACGTTTTTTTAAATGCTAAGTTACTTTACGCCATTCGTGGCGTGCGCGCCCACTTAACGCAGTTCGTTCCGTGCGCGCACGGTGCGCTTCGCGCACCGTGCGCGCACAGTGAGCACGCGGTGCGCTTCGCGCACCGCGCGCCCACTTTACGCAGTTAGTGCCGTGGATGGGCCATGTACGCACGATGCGCTTCGCGAACCGTGCGCACATGGAGGACATATTATGCGCTTCGCTGTGAAAGGTAAGCTTTCACATTTTCTAGGTAACTGATATTCCATGCAGTAATGGTGCCGTTCGGGCACCATTTGCACACGGGGTGGGGAGAGTGAGGATGATTTTTTTTTATTTTTTTGTTTTTTTTACCGTAAGCGTAATCGGCGATTTTTCGTAAAAAAAAAAATGAATTTTTGCCCTTGGGGGAACTTTGGGGACCCATTAATCAAGGCTAGGTGGTTAGGAGCTGTCTAAACAGTCCCATTACATGTTTTTTGCCTTTGTTTTTCCTCACCCCTTAAGAGTGCGAGAGAGAAAATGGCAGCCGCCGCTTCCTGGTTTCAAACGATTCGAATGTTTACTAAGATCTAACAGCCAATCAGAATCGCGCTCGCGCACGTCACCGTACGCGTACGGTAAGCTTACCGTAAGCGCACCGTAAGCTGGCTCAGATATATATATTGATTTAAATGCTATTTTCTCAGGAACTACTGAACAGATTTACACCAGACCTACAAAAGGCACTTCCTTGACCTGAGGACTACCTCTCTGCCAAATTTCAAGTAACTCTGTTCAGCCGTTCGGGCTGTAACTGTGTCTAAAGGTCCTATGGAAAAATGCATGGGAAAAACGCGTTTTGGGACCCCCCTTTTTTCTCAGCCCCCGCTTGACGAATCCCCCCAAGACTTTCAGGGTAGGAGCGGAGCGTAGCGCCCCATTAGTTTTGAAAATTTCGCGAGGATTCGTCGACCGGCGCCAAAGTTATTCTAAATAGAATGTTGCGGATTTCCTATGGAAACAGGGTCCTAACTATAACTATCTACTGGCGACCGCCAGTAGATAATATATATATATATATATATATATATACACACAGTAGGTAGTTATAGTTAGGACCTTGTTTCTATTCCAAAAACATTTTTCCTTTTGCCAATATCTTTGGCGCCGTTTGACGAATCTTCGTGAAATGTTTCAAGCTAATGACCAGCAACGGTCAGCTCCTCTCTTAAAAGTTTGGGGGTGATTCGTCAAGTAGGGACCGAGAAAAAAGGGGGGTCTCAAAACGTGTTTTCCCCATCTTAATTTCCATAGTAAACTTTAGACAAAGCTACAGCCCGAACTGCTGAACAGAATTACACCAAGTTTGGCAAAAAGGTAGGTCTTGGTCTACAAAGCATGATATTTTTTAAATGGTGTACATTCGTTCAGTAGTTGCTGAGAAATTAAAAAAATAAAATATCGATATCAGAGCACTGAGGAGGATTCGTGAAACCTCCTGAGCACTAGCTTCATTCTGATTGGCTGCCAGCACTCCAAACCAGAATTTGTTGGCAGCTATCTTGCAACTTGGTAACTGAGTCACAAGAAAACAGTAGAAAAACCATTAAAAAACAAGAAAAGGGGGCAGGGTAGATACACCCTGACCCCATAGGCCATCTCAGGGGGCCCCACAAGGACCCCCAGGGCCAAAAAAGCATATGTTTTAAAAAAAATCAGCCGAATTCATGCTGGGTGAGCGAATCCGGCCGAGAAAATTAAAAAAAATGAAGCGTAGGCTCCCGTGCTTTGTTTTCTATAAGCCCCCGGGTGGGCCAGGCCCCGGGGGCAATGCCCAATTAATTAGCGGGGGCACACAGGGGCTTGTGTAATTCGGGTTGGGGGGCCACTCAGGCCCCCCAAGCCCCAGGGACTGCCACCTCCCAGAGGCTTTATTTAATTATGCGTTGGGGGCACACGGCCCCGGGGACCGTCACCTCCTGTAGTAAGGACTCCCTTAATACGTACATACATTGTTAAGTTAGCATAACCACGTTAGAAGTTAGAAAGCCATCTTGCTGCTTTTGCACACGACACTGCGTTCACATGTTATTGCTTAAACAAACTGCTGACTCGAGTTTTGCCTCACACGAGAGCAATCTGTTGTTACCATCCCGAGCTCTGCGAAGCGACCTTGGTCTGCACACGATGTGACAAACAGTCTGAGTTGTTAGACAATGCATGTTTTCCACTCTAGGTTGATCGACCCACTATTTAGTCATAACACACGAGCAGCTGCACATACCTGAAAGTCGGTGCTTTTAATATCACAGACATCATGTTTATTATTCAGACCGAAGACGAGCCTTCCTGCGAGAAGACTCCTGATGCTCCTGTGATGTGATTTCACTAAGCTGATCTTTGAGGTATGGGGTCCCCTATTCAAGCCTAAGAGACCTTCTGTTAGTCTAATAATAATATTAGCTTCTTAGTAAAGGGAAGGTGGTAGTATACACTGTCATTATAACATGATCACCCCTTTTATATTCCATGGAATTGTAACTATGCTAATGGTTTTGATTTTAATCATTTGTCTGCTTGTATTAGCCAAAGTACTGCATATTAGGACACGTGGTCTATAAAAATAAACTCTTTTTATTTTCACCGTGTCTCTGTTGATTCTTGTTGTGGACTGATGTGAGAATAATATACGAACAGGTATTTCCGATTCCCACCATTCCTGAGTATGTACTGAGTCGCTTGTTCTGGGTTGTCTTTTCATTGGGACCGCCGAGCTAAATCTCGGATAACGAATGGGACACTTATGCTAGCCGGATACTGGGTTCTGGGTTCTGAGGTGAGTTTCTGGTACACCACAACTCACTGAGGTCCTGGGGTTCTACGCATAGTTCTGTGTATAAGCAGAATCCCTGCAACATGGCGCCCCTAACGTTTGGTCTATGAGTTGAAACGCCTTAGTAGTGCTCGCGTTTGTCCACAACACCCTCATTCTTGTTTCCGGATAACAAGTCTGACGGATTTTAAACCTACCTAGGTCTATTGATATAGGTTCTTTCAAGCTTGATAATAAAAAAGGTTATTGAACCCTTGTGCTACTGAATACTTCAAGTGTAGCTTGTCCTTATGGCGGTAGATATTGCGGCGCTTAGCCGTGCAGCTCTGAAACGTCATTTGACGCAGTATGGGGTGCCGGACACTGGTATGAACGTCATCTTTGTGGTGGGAGCCGATGCGGCTCATCCCTATGAGTTGTTCTACTCTTGGGTGACGATTCCAGCGGTGGGGGATGATGACACCTTTCATTCTTACACTGCCGCGGCCGTGCCAGCGAACTATACGCCGTATAGGACACAGGAAATACCAATATCTGCTTGGCAGCATCATATTTGGTTTAATGGCGCCCTTCCCCATGTGGTTATACCGCCGAGAATGGGCCCTTTATCAATTGCAGGGGCCACATGGCCGGTACTAGCCGGATTTACGCCTCATCCCCGTTACCTCACGGTGACGGTAGCTGAGTTGCGTGTACTACACACTGCCCTAATTACGGTATATAGGGCGTTAGTGCAGTACGTGTCGCGCAATATGCAGGCGGGGGCACCTGCTGTTGCGGGGCAGCCTACTGATCATCACGCGGTGGTCATTAGTCCTGTTATGGTTAATTCTGTTATGGGCAAGCGCCCCCAAAATAGGGATGATTTCCCCTTTTGGCTTGCTGAAAAATTTGACCAAATAGAAGCGGTTTACCCGAATACTACTCCTGTGGAGAAACACAGGATCCTCACCATTAGTTTGCCTAAAGACTTGGTCCTCCACATAGATGATTGTGTAAATTGGGGCAAGGTCTTTGCAGCGACGTACGCGCAGTGCTTTGGCACTCCGTCTATGTTGCAGCTGCCCTCCGTTATCAAAAGAGTTCAAGAGAACCATGGTGCGGAGTCTGCGATAGAGTTAGGGATGCGGCTCCTCGGTCAATTCGACCTGGTGGCTACCATGATAATTGGAAACCTAAAGGGTGATGCTTTGCATTTCCAGGTTCGTAATGAACTGAAGCGAGTTGCTGAGGAGGACAAACCGCAGGAATTTGCGAAAATAATCGCAGAGGCATATCGGGATTCGGGTCGTAGCTCTTTAGGAGTTAAGCCTGTCATAAAGAATCCCGATCTCAAACAGCAGGGTAAGGCAGAAACGTCTGGTAAGGACGAAAGACCCATTTTTCCAAAACAAAAATGGCAGTTTAAACAACAGGGAAAGCAGCAGCAACAGAAACAGGGCTCTCGGCCTGCCTCTCCCGTACAGTCAAGTAGTGAACGCACTTATGATCTGCGCGATCGTGCTGCTATAAAGTCTCCTGATAGATTTCAGGTTTCTGAACAGCGCTCTCCTCGTTCTTCACAGGAAACATCGGCTACACAGTCCGGTGGCGGAGGCGGTGGCAAAGGTCGGGGTGCTCCACAACAGCGTGACCAGCCCCGACAGACTGAGGGTAAAGGCAAGCAGGACGAATTTGCACGACAAAGACCCCCATTTCAGAAGAAGAAAGTGGTGGCTCTGACGGCAAGGTATGCCTCAGATAGTGCGGACACAGCTTCGGAACCGGACATGGGCGCTGACGCTCCTGGACAGCGCAGCGGAAATTACCATAGTCCGTCAAGCTCTGCGTCCATTTCTGGCGGTGACAGCAACTGATATCTCGGTTACTGTTGAAACAGCTGACACCAGAGTGGCTCCCCCTGACAGACTTTATGAAATAGTCTTATTAATTGAGGGTGACATACAACGTACGATAAAAGGGATTTTTTGGGATAATCTGACCACCACCTATGATATCCTCCTAGCGGAGGCAGATTGGCCCCCAGCTTTCATTTTAGAGGCTCCTAGAGGGGAGGAAGTAATCCTCCCGTCCTTTGCGCACACGGTGCCTAAGGACCAAGCTGAAGTGTATGCTGGGGAGTGGGCGCTTGCGCTTGCGCCGGCGGTGTATCGTACTCAGGTAGGATGGGACAGATTGTCCCCCTGCCATGAGATTCCATTGCGGTCTATGCCCCAGCCTCAACCTCAATATCCTATGCGTCGTGAAGCGAGACCCCACGTCGCGGCAATCCTTGAACAATTGGAATATCAGGGTGTTATTGAAACATGTGTGTCCCCTATGAATAACCCTTTATTCACTGTAACGAAGCCTGACGGCTCGTACCGTTTAGTTTTGGATTACCGGCACCTAAACTCCCATTGCCGGACCTGCGCGGTACAAAATACACATAGCTCGGCTTTGGTCGACAGTCTCGTGCGTAAAAGATTTAAAACGACACTTGACATTTCCAATGGCTTTTTTAGCCACAACCTGTCCACACTGAGTAGCCAGTGGACAGCGTTTACTTCGGGCGGCAAACAAAAACAGTTTACAAGATTAGCCATGGGTTACAAAAATAGCCCTGGCGTCTTCTCTGCTCGCGTGGTTTCTCTATTAGAAAGAATAGACCCCGACGCATACTCCTATGTTGACGATATCTATCTTACGGATGATGAGCTGATGCCGCATCTGTCTCGAGTCGACAATATTATCGTGAGTTTTGCTGACTATG
Source organism: Triturus cristatus (assembly GCF_964204655.1). Lineage (NCBI taxonomy): Eukaryota > Metazoa > Chordata > Amphibia > Caudata > Salamandridae > Triturus > Triturus cristatus. The sequence goes on from NC_140588.1 coordinate 434,816,252, forward strand.
GCTACAAATTCAATTTTGCGAAGTCACACATCGCAGAATATACGGTGTTGTTTTTGGGCTACGAGCTCAACAATGAAGGTAAGGGTTTAGCCCCCCACTTTCTGGAAAAGTGTGCACGCTTAAGTGCTCCTACGACACTGAAGAAATTACAATCTCTGCTGGGTTTTCTGAATTTCGGCCGTACGTACATTCCTGATTATGCCCAGCGTATCAAGCCACTTTACGCCTTGGTACAACCTTCGTTTTCGAAATCTAGCTGGCAGCTAGAACACTCTGCAATTTTACAGTCTTTACAGGCTGACCTTCTTGCTTCACAATACTTGCTGACACGTGACAACCGCACTAACCTGGTGATAAGAATAGTGCCAGGCGCCGTGGGGTTCACGTATTTGACGTTTAATGAGGGCGACACTGTCCCCATTGCGTACAAATCCCACTTGTACACCTCTGCTGAATTACGTTTTTCCACGGTCGAAAAAGTTCTGACTGCTGTGCAGATGGCGATCCTCAAGGAACGCGCACTGTCGCATGGGAAACAGATTCTGGTTGTAACACCATATCCTGCTTTAGAGGCAGTGACTAAAGCAAGTGTACCAAATTCTAAAGCTTTGCATCCACGGTGGATACAATGGGCCACAACACTGACGTCGCCAGATGTCACTTACATCTTTGATGCCTCATTACAGACTCAAGAGTACTTGCAGTATGAATTCATTCATCCGGCACCTCTGTCTTTGCGCCCGCTCGAAGAATACCATTGTGTCATATACACTGACGGGTCTGCGCAACCCGCGATTGGATCGAAGCACGCTTATTCAGCGGCTTGCGCAATTGTCGTAGGTACATTCGTAAATGGTGAATTCCAATCTGATGCAGTGCATACGCAGTCATTGGGTGATTGTACCGCGCAATTAGCGGAGCTCCGGGCTCTGGTGCTTGCACTGGAGTTTGCTGATCCCCGAGTCACTACTCTTATAGTGAGTGACTCCTTCTACTGTGTCCAGTCCTACAATGACAATTTACACTTCTGGTCTCAAAATGATTATCGAGACACTAAAGGTAGCACAATTAAGCATAAAACGCTTTGGGTTCGAGTGGCAGACTTTAAAGAACGTCTCCCTCTCGTGAGTGTTATTCACACTCTGGGTCACCAACGACTTGGTGTCCATGCTGTCGGCAACAACTTAGCTGACGAGGCAGCGAAAACAGCAGTGGCTACATACTTAGTGGCAGCAGTTACAAGATCCAAAAGTAAGATTGATGATGACATCTTGGCAGCTATTGCTGCTACAGAGAAGGGAGGTGATTACCCGAAGGGTTTTCCCTCTCGTTATATTTATCATTTAAGTCCTGATAACGTCCCATTAGTGAGGATTAAGGACGTTGGTGACAGAATTATTCCCAACGCGGACTGCAGACCAGCACTGATCCTAGCTGCGCACGAGGGGTTGGCGTCAGCCCACGCCGGTGTGTCAGCTACAATATCTCTGCTACAACAACGTTACTGGTGGTTTGGTTTATATAAACAAGCGCGCGCTTATGTTCTTGATTGTGACATTTGCCAACAGATTAAACCTTCTACTGTTGCGCGCCCACCACAGACACAGCTGTACATCTCTAATAAGCCATTTGGTTGTGTTTATTTAGATCACTGCGGTCCTTTTTATTCTGATACTGCGTACAAGTACATCTTGGTTGCAGTGGATTCGTGCACACGTTTTCTATGGGTATGGCCACAAAGGAGTGCTGACTCGCGGACTGTCATCAGGGATTTGCGTGTCTTTGTGGGAACTTTTGCGTGTGGTACCTTCCATTCTGATCAGGGCCCTGCGTTCGCCTCTAAGGCTTACAAGGAGGCTATGAAAAATTTGGGGGTCCTTGTCAAATTTTCGTCTCCCTACCGACCTGAGGGTAATAGTGTGGTGGAGCGAATGAACCGTGACTTAAAGCAATCATTGACAGCACGTGTTTTAGGCACGGGCCGGAACTGGCTAGCCCATTTGTATAACGTCCAACGTGCACTAAATAATCTCCCTAGAAGGTCTCTGGGTGGGCGGACCCCGTACATGATGCTCTTCGGAATCAGAATGTTTGTTCCAGACCTTGATGGTCTAGACATTGCGGCGTCGACCGCACCCTTTGACGTAGATGATCACTGTGCTGTTTTGCAGACTCTATAAGAAGCCAGAGACTCTCTTTCGAAAGAACATTTGCCCTCCACATCTGCAGCTGAGGTTCAGATTCCGGTAGTCGGCTGGCTACCCCGAGTTGGAGATCTGGTCCGTGAGAAGGTGGAGAACAAGAAGGAGTTCGGCCCCTCTTATCGTGCACCAGTTCCAGTGCTTGGAGTGCAGGGTACAAGAACAGTCATTTTACCTCCACTTCCTGGTCGCAAAGAAAACAGGTACATCTCTATTGACAATGTCAAACTTCAGCGAGTGGCCGATACTTCTTAGTATGACTCCGGCAGTTTCATGCCAGACAATGCAAAGAACTTCAATGTTGGTTCCTGCTTCTACCACCTTGTCTGATGTTGCCATCGAGATGCATTCAGTTACTGATCCCTTGCTGATACCACCGGCTGGTGGTTTGCCCGAAGAGACTGAGTATGCTTATCCTACACGTGGACCCTCGCCTGTTTTACAATCTACAGAGCTTGGCCAGTCCCGTTTTTCCTTTGACACTAACTCTTTGCCCTCAACTCCCCCGTCATACATTGCTGTTTTTGTAAGTTGGTTTAAGAAACATTTTTTGATAGCCCCATGGACATACATCTGGTTAATGCTTTTCAGTATTTTTTTGTTCATGTCCATTGGATTTGTTGTAGTTTTCTTCCGTTTGGTGGATGGCCATTATCTCAAAGAGAGATCGACAATTAGACTTATCAATGGAACTTTGGCCCCCCACTCCTCATCCCACATCATGAAAAGGGACCAGACTTTTGTGAATATTACGGCCTGGCCCGTCATGGATGGAATCGCATGGGATGCGGTTAAATTTCAAATTCATGGGCCTACAGAGGTCATTAATGTGCCTAATGTATTTCGTGTTTCTATGGGTGATGTAGTTAAACAGAACATACGTTCTGATGATTGGGATGTACACGCCATTGAAGCACTGTTTTCAGATTTGAAATATTATGCCGCCTTTGATGCTGAGGATTTGTATGACAATGCGGCTAATTATGCGGAACAGTATTGTTTTCAACATTATGGCAATCACTTCCTGCATAAAGCGAATACGTTTAGAAATTTTGTAAATTTTACCCAGTGGGAACACTGTCCCACCCCCTCGTTTGGCAGTTCACATACATTAGTTGATAAGTTTACTTATTTTACTGATTTCAGTGTTTCAGCCCCGGCATCCTTTTATTTTAAAGTTAAGCCTGAGTCTGCCTCTAAGGTTAGACTGACACACACCAAATTGCTATATTCTAAGTCCTTTATGGATGAGTTGTCAATCAAATGTTATGATCTATGGAAGGCTACTATTGATCTTAAGTCGGTTTGGGGTTCCAAACCGTGGCAGGTTCAGGGAACTGAAGCTTTACACCGTGCCTGTCTAGTACCAAATCATATGTTGTTTTTAAATGCAACCATCTTCCAAACCACCTGTTTCGGATTGGCCACTTCTAAAAAACTAAATTCGCCTTCAGTGCCGGATCTGGGTGCTTACCCGAATTGGAATAATCACACAGATCTGTCCCTTCCTGCTTTGCAGTTATTAGTCTCTAATTCATCTTTCAATATTTCGAAATTTAATAGTGAGGGCTGGTTAATTTGGCAAAGCAGTTCTGATACCTGTCAACGTCGTTTTCTAGGATTGAAACCGGGGTATACTCAAGATCGCGTGGACCCCCGGTTTGAGTCGTCACATACAGTAACTACATACTCTGTAGGGAAATTATGTCAGTCCTGGCTGCGACATTCCACCTTGGCATCTGTCAAAGTTCATTTATCAAAATTACATGACAAAATAGACTTGAATGATTTTGTTAAAGGTCCTGTGGGTGGCAGATCCAAGAGATGGGCGTATGCTATTTACAACGAAGTATGGAAACTGTCGCAAATTGAGGCAACTTCAAGATTGAGAGCTATTGATCAGGCTAATATGGAAAAAGTATTGGCAGTTATTGATAACAGCATTAACACTCTTTCTTCTCGCATTTATACATTAGATAATATTGTTTCTTCAATTGTGGATATTGTGCAGGATGATATGTCTGTGTTGTATCATGGTCAAAACCAGTTGCGTTCTGTTATGCAGTTTGCATGGACATTACAAACATTGAAGGCAGGGAAGGTCCCTTGGGAATATCTGAATACAACATTGTTATTTCTTCCCTTTAACCTTACTGACAAACAGCAGTTTATGTCCATGAAGGATGCTACATATTCCTTGCTACATATTGAAAAATTGGAGCCGTTACCTTTCTCTGTAGCGGAAGTCGATTCCGCTGTGTGGCTCTTACACGGATTGATAACTCTCCCGTTCGCACTTTTTAAGTTTACCTCTTGTATGAAACACTATGCTCTGGGTAGATATGAACAGCTGGGTACCGCTTTCATACATGAAGTCTGGTCCCTCCCCTTTACGTATAGATGTACTAGGGACGGTACTGAGGTTTATCTGAAGGGTGAAGAATGTACAACGTCACCTGATCATTCTGTTGTATGTGGGCACATTCAGTTGCACGGAGCTTGCAATGTACACGCCCGAATTTGGCCTGCGTCCTCAAAGGTATCCCGGTACCAGTGATTACGCCATCTTTCACGCTGCTTGCAAACGGTAGTTATTTAATTTTAAACAATGAAGCTTGCTGCGTGATGTTAGTAGGGATCCCGTATATAGTAACTGTATCTCAGAGGGTTGTCTGCTGCAATAACGTCCTGTTTCCACCCCCGCATGGGAGGCTGGATGCTTCCATCTGGCCTTCGATTCCAACCTTGAAAGCAGAGTTCAACAAGATGAGCAGAATAAGAGCGCTATTGTCCCAAAAGGAGGTGCCATTGACTTCCTCCCGGGAAACATTTGTCCTTCATGTAGCTAATACGCGCACTGAGGTACAGGCGCTTTTGAATACTGACCTCCCCCTGCATTTTGGAGCTTTGATCCAAACAATTTTCAATGCCTCGTCCACGACTGGCCTGGCTCATTTTTTTAAACTTGTGGGCTCAGGCCTCGTGACCTCTTTCCAGACTATTTTTGGTGTGATTCCGGCATTTTTTCATTCTATTTTCTCAAGCGTCTTTGGAGGTGTCCCGTTAATTCTGGCGCTAGTGGCAGGTGTGCTGCGTTTACTTTTCATCTTGCGGAATGGCTGCTCTTTCTGTGCCACACGACAGCCTGTCCCGCCTGCAGCTTCTTCGTGACAGGATGCTTGATTACTATGGTGTCCTGCTGTTGGCGACTTTGAGCCTGGCATATGGATTATCCTTCCGGTATTCCTACTTCACCTGCGTGCAACCTGTCTTCCACTGCCTAGATTGTCCCTTTGAATGGCCTATGGATTTGTGCTTATCCAACATGGTGTCTCCGGACCCGGATTATGATCGACTGATGAGGCCCTTAGTGTCTCACGAGTCTGCCTGTTCTGGTGTTCGGATTATGGCCTGCGGTGCGGCGCATGGTATCCTGGGTAATTGGGACATCGTGAGAGCGGCATATGACTTCTTGGATATGAGTTATTTGGAAGTACACGCTGGTTGCCCTCTGATGGTGCTAGAGGCTCCGCTAATAGAAGAACACGTATGTTCCTTTTCTTTGCTTAACTGGATGGCTGAAACCTTCAGTGGCCGTGCCAATGATTTTCTGCTGGAAGCAGTGGCCACATATGCTGCATATACTTTCATGGATTGAGTGAACTATCGTCAACTGTGTTTTCCTCACGTGTCTTGAACTGTCCCGGTACGTCTGTACTTCTGCCCGGTGAGGCGTTTTTTCATTTTTTCACCCCCCACGGCATGTTTGAAGTTTTTTGTTTTTTCTTTCCACTTTCTGTTTTTTTCCTATTCGGACTTTGCCTGAACTGATCAGTGTTTTTTAAATTGGATACGCCTTGTTCTGCTCTGTCGCGCTTGAACTCTGCGTTCTCTCTTTTCTTGCATACTAAGTAGTGCTTCGATCAAGGGGGCATGTAGTAAGGACTCCCTTAATACGTACATACATTGTTAAGTTAGCATAACCACGTTAGAAGTTAGAAAGCCATCTTGCTGCTTTTGCACACGACACTGCGTTCACATGTTATTGCTTAAACAAACTGCTGACTCGAGTTTTGCCTCACACGAGAGCAATCTGTTGTTACCATCCCGAGCTCTGCGAAGCGACCTTGGTCTGCACACAATGTGACAAACAGTCTGAGTTGTTAGACAATGCATGTTTTCCACTCTAGGTTGATCGACCCACTATTTAGTCATAACACACGAGCAGCTGCACATACCTGAAAGTCGGTGCTTTTAATATCACAGACATCATGTTTATTATTCAGACCGAAGACGAGCCTTCCTGCGAGAAGACTCCTGATGCTCCTGTGATGTGATTTCACTAAGCTGATCTTTGAGGTATGGGGTCCCCTATTCAAGCCTAAGAGACCTTCTGTTAGTCTAATAATAATATTAGCTTCTTAGTAAAGGGAAGGTGGTAGTATCCACTGTCATTATAACATGATCACCCCTTTTATATTCTATGGAATTGTAACTATGCTGATGGTTTTGATTTTAATCATTTGTCTGCTTGTATTAGCCAAAGTACTGCATATTAGGACACGTGGTCTATAAAAATAAACTCTTTTTATTTTCACCGTGTCTCTGTTGATTCTTGTTGTGGACTGATGTGACAATAATATACGAACAGGTATTTCCGATTCTCACCATTCCTGAGTATGTACTGAGTCGCTTGTTCTGGGTTGTCTTTTCATTGGGACCGCCGAGCTAAATCTCGGATAACGAATGGGACACTTATGCTAGCCGGATACTGGGTTCTGGGTTCTGAGGTGAGTTTCTGGTACACCACAACTCACTGAGGTCCTGGGGTTCTACGCATAGTTCTGTGTATAAGCAGAATCCCTGCAACACTCCCTGGGGCTTTGTTTAAATGTGGGGGGGCCTCACTGGCCCCCCCAAGCCCCGGGGACTGCTACCTCCACGGGGATTTGATTAATTCTTTGTGGGGGGACTCACAGTCCCCCCAAGCCCCAGCGCCCAACACCTCCCTGGGGCTTTCTTCAATATTGAGGGGGGTCTCGCAGGCCCCCCCAGGGACCACGACATCCCCAGGGCTTTGTTCATTATCGAGGGGGGACCTCGCGGCTCCCCCAAGCCCTGCAGACCACCACCTCCCTGGAGCTTCCATCTTGATGGGAGGGGGGCTGCGCACACCCCCTCCTGGAGTTGTAGATGGCCTTGGTGACTGCCACCCCCCAGGGCCGACTCCTGCAATGTCCTAGGGTGTCCACTCCAGGACATTACTGTTTGCTATGGCACGGCAGGAGCATGGCTTTCGCCCTACCACAGCAAACATTGCTTTGCTTCTTGGAAGCGAGAGCAGGAAACCTGCTCTCTCTTCCATGAAGCAAAGCAGAATTGCTTTTAGGAAAGGGGAGCTGCATGTTATCAGCTCCCCTTGCCCAAAAGCAATGCCGGCTCCCGCAGGAGGTGGGGAGCCGGCAGGGACCGTGGGGGCATTGGGGCTCCCCCCACGGTCCCCAACACTGAGGCCAGTCCCCAGGGCATGGGGTCCCATGAGCCAGAAGTGGCCCGGGCGGGGGCCACTCGGCCTTCTCCCCTTTCTTTTCTTTTTTTAAGCGGAAGGCCGGCCCCAGGGAACGGGGTGCCCGTGGCCATAATTGACCTCAGGAGGGGGGGCACGCAAAAGTATGTGGTATTTAGTGAATAGGAATTATGTAGAGTAGGATTATGTGTAATGGAGAGTAATTCTGTGGTATGATTGTCTGTGTTGTGGAGTGGTAACCTCAGGATTAGTCTTCCCCATTAACATAGAAGCTAAACTATAAACTCAATGAGACAAAAAAAGAAGGAACCACTGAGGAGCATTTCTGGACCTAGTCAGAGGTATGAGCAGGGCCATTGGAATTATGTGACTGTTTTGCTGCAACGGCTTTTGCAAATTATATATTTTCTGCATTTGCCACATAATCCATCATCTGAACAAAATAACCTTCTTTCTAGCTCAAACGGATCAAACGTTACCAAAAATGCAGCGACAAGTGTTACAGGATGGTGGAAGGCCCTTTGCAAACCTAGAATGGTCACCTGTTACTTATTGCTAAATGTGAATATTAAATTTGTACTAATGGTGTGTAAACCACTCTTGCTTCTTTCTGCACCTCTCTTGCCTCTTTATGCATTTCTGTTGCTTCTTTCTGTACCTTTCTTTCTTTTTCTGCACTTCTTTTGCCTTGTTCTGCTCATCTCTTGCACTTTCTGCACCTCTCTTGCCTCTTTCTGTACCTCTCTTGCCTCTTTCTGCATCTCACTTGCTTCTTGCTGTACCCCTCTTGCCTTTTTCTGCACCCTTCTTCCCTATTTCTGCACCTCTTCTGCCTCTTTCTGTACCCCTGCTTTCTATTTCTGCACCTCATCTGCTTGTTTCTGTACCTCCCTTTCCTCTTTCTGCACTTCTCTTGCCTCTTTGTACACATCTGTTGTTTCTTTTGCACTTCTGTTGCCTCTTTCTGCACCCCTCTTGCCTCTTTCGGGTACCCCTGTTGCTTCATTCTGCACTTCTCTTGCTTCTTTCTGCACCTCTGTTGCTTCTTTTTGCACCCCTCTTGCCTCTTTCTGCACTCTTCTTCCCTCTTTGTGCAACTCTCTTGCCTCTTTATTCACCTCTCTTCCCTCTTTCTGTACCCCTCTTGCCTCTTTCTGCACTTCTGTTGGTTCTTTTGCACTGCTCTTGCTCTTTCTGCACCTCTCTTGCTTCTTTCTGCACCCCTCTTACCTTTTTCTGCCCTCCTCTTGCCTTTTTCTGCACCCCTCTTCCCACTTTCTGCACCTCTCTTGCCTGTGTCTGCACCCATGTACCCTCTTTCGGCATATCTTTTGCCTGTTTCTGCAACCTTCTTGCCTCTATCTGCAGTTCTCGTGCCTCCTTCTGCACCTCAGTTGCTTGTTTCTGCACTTCTTTTGCCTCTTTCTACACTTCTCTTGCTTCTTTCTGCACCCCATTGTCTCTTTCTGCACCCCTCTTCCCCATTTCTCCACCTCTCTTGCTTTTCTGCACATCTCTTGCTTCTTTCTGCACCTTTTTTGCAAATTTCCGCATCCCTCTTCCCTCTTTCTTGTCTATTTTTGCACCTCTCTTGCTTGTTTTGGCACCTCTGTTGCTGCTTTCTGCACTTCTCGTGCCTCTTTCTGCACCCCTCATGCCTCTTTCAGTACCTCTGCTGCTTCTTTCTGCACCTCTCTTGATTCTTTCTGCACATCTCTTGCTTCTTTCTGCACCTTTTTTGCAAATTTCTGCATCCCTCTTCCCTCTTTCTGCACCTTTCTTGCCTATTTGTGCACCTCTCTTGCCTGTTTTGCACCTCTGTTGCTGCTTTCTGCACTTCTCTTGCCTCTTTCTGCACCCCTCTTTCCTCTTTCTGTACCTATTTGCTACTTTCTGCACTTTTCTTTCCTCTTTCTGTACCCCTCTTGCCTATTTATCTACCTCTGCTGCTTCTTTCTGCACCTCTGTTGGTCCTTTCTACACTGCTCTTGCTTCTTTCTGCACCTCGGTTGTAAATTTCTGAATCCCTCTTGCCTCTTTCCATACCCCTCTTCCCTCTTTCTGCACCTCTCTTGCCTCTGTCTGCACCCATGTACTCTCTTTCGGCAAATCTTTTGCCTGTTTCTGCAACTTTCTTGCCTCTATCTGCAGTTCTTGTGCCTCCTTCTGCACCTCAGTTGCTTTTTTCTGCACTTCTTTTGTCCATTTCTGCACTTCTCTTGCTTCTTTCTGCACCCCTGTTGTCTCTTTCTGCACCCCTCTTCCCCATTTCTCCACCTCTTGCTTCTTTCTGCACATCTCTTGCTTCTTTCTGCACCTTTTTTTGCAAATTTCTGCATCCCTCTTCCCTCTTTCTGCACCTTTCTTGCCTATTTTTGCACCTCTCTTGCCTGTTTTGGCACCTCTGTTGCTGCTTTCTGCACTTCTCTTGCCTCTTTCTGCACCCCTCATGCCTCTTTCAGTACCTCTGTTGCTTCTTTCTGTACTTCTCTCGCTTCTTTCTGCGCCCCTCTTTCCTCTTTCTGCACCTATTTGCTACTTTCTGCACCTTTCTTTCCTCTTTCTGTACCTCTCTTGCCTATTTCTCTACCTCTGCTGCCTCTGTCTGCACACCTGTTCCCTCTTTCTGCACCCCTTTTGCCTGTTTCTGCAATTCTCATGCCTCTTTCTGCAATTCTCTTGCCTCCTTCTGCACCACACTTGCCTGTTTCTGCACTTCTTTTGCTTCTTTCTGCAGCCTTCTTCCCCTTTTTCTACACATCTCTTGTCTCTTTCTGTACATCTCTTGCCTCTTTCTGGACATCTATTTGTTCTTTCTTTACTGCTTTTGCCTCTTTCTGCACCCCTCTTCCCTCTTTCTGCACCTCTTTGCCTTCTTTTTGCACTTCTCTCTCATCTTTCTGCACCCCTCTTGCTTCTTTCTGCACCTCTGTTGCTTCTTTCTGCACTGCTCTTGCTTCTTTCTGCATTTTTCTTGCTTCTTTCTCTGGCCCTCTTACCTCTTTCTGCAATTCTCTTGCCTCTGTCTGCACCCCTGTTCCCTATTTCGGCACCTTTTTCATCTGTTTCTGCAACTCTCTTGCCTCTGTGTGCAGTTCCTTTACCTCCGTCTGCACCTCTGTTGCTTGTTTCTGCACTTCTCTAGCCTCTTTCTGCACACCTGTTGCTTCATTCTGCACTTCCTATGCTTCTTTGTGCACCTGTCTTGGTTCTTTCTGCACCCCTGCTGTCTCTTTCTGCACTCGTCTTCCCTCTTTCTGCACCTCTTGCCTCCTTATGTACCTCACTTGCCTCTTTCTGCACTTGTCTTGCTCCTTTCTGCACACATCTTCCCTTTTTCTGCACATCTCTTGCTTCTTTCTGCACCTCTTTTGCCTCTTTTTGCACATCTTTTGGTTCTGTCTGCACTGCTCCTTTCTCTTCCTATACACCGCTTGCCTCTTTCGGCACCACTGTTGGTTCTCTCTGCAATGCTGTTGCATGTTTTGCACCACTGTTGCACATTTCTGCATCCCCCTTGCCTCTTTCTGCAACTCTCTTCCCTCTTTCTGCAACCCTCTTACCTGTTCCTGCACCTCTCATGCTTCTTTCTGCACCATTCTTCCCTTTTCCTGCACTTGTCTTGTCTCTTTCTGCACCTTTGCTGTCTCTTTCTGAAGTTCTCTTGCCTCCTTCTGCACCTCTGTTGCTTATTTCTGCATTTCTCTTTCTTCTTTCTGCACTTTTGTTGCTTCTTTCTGCACCCTTCTTGCCTCTTTCTGTACCCTTCTTCGCTCTTTCTTCAACTCACTTACCTCTTTCTGCACCTATCCTGCCTCTTTCTGCACCCCTGATCCCTCTTTCTGCAGTTCTCTTGCTTCCTTCTGCACCTCTGGTGCTTCTTTTTTGCACTTCTATTCCTCTTTCTGCACCCTTTTGCCTCTTTCTGCACACCTTTTGCTTCTTTCTGCACTTTTCTTGCTTCTTTCTACACCTCTCTTGTTTCTGTCTGAACCCCTCATGCATCTTTCTGCACCGTTCTTACCTTTTCCTGCATGTCTCTTGCCTATTTTTGCACCACTCTTTCCTCTTTCTGCACCTCTTTTGCTTCTTTCTGCACTTCTCATGCCTCTTTCTGCTCCCCTTTTGCCTCTTTCTGCACCTCTGTTGGTCCTTTCTGCACTGCTCTTGCTTCTTTATGCACCTCTCTTGCTTCCTTCTGCACTTCTCTTGCATCTGCAAACACCTCTCTTCCTTCTTGCTGTACCTCTCTTGCTTCTTTGTGCACTCCTGTTGTCTCTTTCCACACCCCTCTGCCCCATTTCTCCACCTCTCTTGCTTCTTTCTGCATGTCTCTTGCTTCTTTCTACACCTCATCTGCAGATTTCTGCATCCCGCTTCCGTCTTTCTGCTCCTTTCTTGCCTATTTCTGCAACTCTCTTGCCTCTTTCGGCACCTCTGTTGCTTCTTTCTGCACTGGGGTGGCAGAGTGGGCTAAAGAACGGTGGTGGATTACACCCAGATCAGTTGACTGGGGGTGAGTGCCTGCAATGTTCAACACTCCGTCCATCATTTCCTTTGGTTTTGCTTTGTTCGCCATAAGTTGGAAGGGTATGCTCAGAAGTGAGTCCCTTGCTAACTTTGCCACTGGATTCAAGCAAGCCTGGCTGAAGACGGCTGAAATGCCAGAAACCGGTCCTAGGAAGCTTGTTTCTGGTCCAGGGAAGACATGGCTTGGCAGTTCGGGCTGGACTGTTCCCATGAGGCACAGGGTCAGACTGATTTGCATACGGCCATGTCTGAACTGGGGTGGCAGAGTGGGCTAAAGAACGGTGTTGGATTAAACCCAGATCAGTTGACTGGGGGTGAGTGCTTGCAATGTTCAACACTCCGTCCATCATTTCCTTTGGTTTTTCTTTCTGCACTTCCCTTGCCTCTTTCTGCACCCCTCGTGCCTCTTTCAGTACCTCTGTTGCTTCTTTCTGCACTTCTCTTGCTTCTTTCTGCACCCCTCTTTCCTCTTTCTGCACCTCTTTTGCTTCTTTCTGCACTTTCCTTGCCTCTTTCTGTACCCCTCTTACCTATTTATCCGCCTCTCCTGCTTCTTTCTGAACCTCTGTTGGTTCTTTCTACCCTGCTCTTGCTTCTTTCTGCACATCGGTTGCAAATTTCTGCATCCCTCTTGCCTCTTTCTGTACCCCTCTTCCCTCTATCTACACCTCTCTTGCCTCTGTCTGTACACCTGTTCCCCCTTTCTGCACCCCTTTTACCTGTTTCTGTAGCTCTCTTGCATCTTTCTGCAATTCTTTCACCTCCTTCTTACCTCACTTGTCTGTTTCTGCACTTCTCTAGGTTCTTTCTGCAGCCTTTTTCCCTTTTTTGTCACACCTCTTGTCTCTTTCTGTACCTCTCCCGCCTCTTTCTGCACTTCTCCTGGTTCTTTCTGTACCCCTCTTGCCTATTTCTGCACCTCTTTTGCTTCATTCTGCACTTCTCTCTCATCTTTCTGCACCCCTCTTGCCTCTTTCTGCACCTCTGTTGCTTCTTTCTGCAACTCTCTTGCCTCTTTGTGCAGTTCTCTTGCCTCCTTCTTCACTTCTGTTGCTTCTTTCTGCACTTCTCTTGCCTCTTTCTGCACCCCTGTTGCTTCATTCTGCACTTCTTATGCTTCTTTCCGCACCTGTCTTGGTTATTTCTGCACCCCTGTTTTCTCTTTCTACACTCGTCTTCCCTCTTTCTGCACCTCACTTGCCTCGTTATGTACCTCACTTGCCTCTTTCTGCTCTTACCTTGCTTCTTTCTGCACACGTCTTTTCTTTTTCTGCACATCTCTTGCCTCTTTCTGTACCTCTTGTTCCTCTTTCTGCACATCTTTTGGTTCTGTCTGCACTGCTCTTGCCTCTTTCTGTACCCCTTTTGCCTCTTTCTGCACCTCTGTTGGTTCTTTCTACAATTCTCTTGCTTGTTTTGCACCTGTTGCAAATTTATGTATCCCTCTTGCTTCTTTCTGCAACTCTCTTCCCTCTCTCTGCACTCCTCTTGCCTCTTCCTGCACCTCTTGCTTCTTTCTGTACCCTTCTTCCCTTTTCCTGCACCTGTCTTGCTTCTTTCTGCACCCTTCTTCCTCTTTCTGGACTTCTGTTGCCTCTTTCTGCATTTCTCTTGCTTCTTTCAGCACCTTTCATCCTCTTTCTGCACAAGTCCTACCTATGTAGGTATAGTTAGAAATTATCATTTAAAAAAACCTTAGAAATTCACAAAAAAAACCAAAGGTTACAGGGACGTTATAGTTAGAAATTAGCATTTAAAAACCTTAGAAATTCACAGAAAAAACCATAGGTTTCAGGGACGCTAGAGTTAGAAATTAGCATTTAAAAAACCTTTGAAATTCACTGAAAAAAAACATAGGTTTCAGGGACATTAAAATGAGAAATTAGCATTTAAAAAACCTTTGAAATTCACTGAAAAAAACATAGGTTTCAGGGACGTTATAGTTAGAAATTAGCATTTGAAAACCTTTGAAATTCACTGAAAAAAACGCAGGTTTCAGGGACGTTGTACTTAGAAATTAGCATTTAAAAAACCTTTGAAATTCACTGAAAAAACCATAGGTTTCAGGGACGTTACAGTTAGAAATTAGCATTTAAAAAAACTTAGAAATTCACTGAAAAAAACCACAGGTTTCAGGGCGTTATAGTTAGTTGGACATTTCACTCGTACAAAACCATTGTTTTCCCTAGTTATAGTTAGTTCAGCTAACTATAACTTGCGCGCCTGCAATGCACTGCTGATGACGTCACATATTACATCACTCATGACATGGTCAGTGACATCACTGATGACATCACTGATGACATCACTGATGACATCTCAAATGACATCACTGATGACATCACTGATGACATCATCCAGCGACTGTGTGTTTCTGTAAAGTTTAAATAAGTTTTTTGTATATATAGGCCAAGGAGTATTGAAGAATGAGTGGTGCTATGACTGTTTGAATGAATGATTTAGTAGGTGTGTGACTGACTATATAAGTGAGTGATTAAACGTGTCTTACTGAATGCATGGGTTAATGGCTAAACTGCATCAATGTATCAGTCTGTCTGTTGGTGTGTAAGCAGCTGCATGGGTTGGTGAGTAGCTACATGAGTGTCTATATGGGTTATTAATTGGTTGCCTGAGTATCTGTATGGGTGCCTGAGTGTCTGTGTGGGTGGGTGGGGGTGTGTGACTCTGTGCATAGGTATGTGAGTGGGTGATTCACTGGGTGTATGGGTTCAAGTTTACATATGTGAAGGGCTTTATGGGTGGGTGAGTGTGTATATGGGTGTGTTAGTGAGTGAATAGATGTCTCAGTGCTACATGTGTGAGCAACTACATATGTGAAAGGTAGCATATGTGAGTGTTAGAGTATATAATTGACTGCATGTGAGAGTGAGTGATTGTAAGAGTGGCTGTATGGATGAGTGTATGCTTGTGTCAGCCATTGTATAAGAGAGGAAGTATATGTTAGTATCTGTATAAATAAGTGAGGTGGTGTGTGTATAACTGTGTAGGTGATTAAACGTGAGTGTGATTGATTCTTTGCCTGACTGACTAGCTGAGTGAGGAACTCTATGGATGAGTGGCGGTGTGTGAGTGTTTGTATGGGTGTATGAGTGCATATGATATTGACTGTATTGATGAGTGACTACATGTATGAGTGACTGTGTAGATGAGGCAGTGGATGTGTTTTAGAATGGGTGTATGAAAGATTATATTAGGGTGTGAGAAGGTGCATCAGATGATCACGTGGATGATGTCATTAGTAATATTATCAGTGATATCATTTGAGATGTCATCAGTGATGTCATCAGTGATGTCACTGACCATGTAATGAGTGATGTAATTTGTGATGTCATCAGCAGTGCATTGCAGGGGCGCAAGTTGTAATTACCTCAACTAACTATAACAGCTGAATTTCTTTGGTTTTGTACAAGTGAAATGTCCAACTAACTATAACATCCCTGAAACCTATGGATTTTTTCAATGAATTTCTTCTTTTTTATGCTATTTTCTAACTATAACATCCCTGAAACCTATGTTTTTTCAGTGCATTTCAAAGGTTTTTTAAATTCTCATTTCTAACTATAACACCCTTGAAATCTATGTTTTTTCAGTGAATTTGTAAGGTTTTTAAAATGCTAATCTCTAACTATAATGTTACTTATTTTTTTAATTGTTATAAAAATAATATAATGTTTTCTGTTTTCTAAAATAGAAATATAATAAATTTTTTAAGTCGCGTACCGATCATGTTCTTGTCTCGGTGGGTATGCGAATCCAAGCCGCCATATTGGTTAAGTCGTGTAGGATGCACGTTTTGTATGTGACGGGTGAGCAAATTTTAGCATTTAAAAACCTTAGAAATTCACAGAAAAAACCATAGGTTTCAGGGACGCTAGAGTTAGAAATTAGCATTTAAAAAACCTTTGAAATTCACTGGAAAAAAACATAGGTTTCAGGGACATTAAAATGAGAAATTAGCATTTAAAAAACCTTTGAAATTCACTGAAAAAAACATAGGTTTCAGGGACGTTATAGTTAGAAATTAGCATTTGAAAATCTTTGAAATTCACTGAAAAAAACGCAGGTTTCAGGGACGTTGTACTTAGAAATTAGCATTTAAAAAACCTTTGAAATTCACTGAAAAAACCATAGGTTTCAGGGACGTTACAGTTAGAAATTAGCATTTAAAAAAACATAGAAATTCACTGAAAAAAACCACAGGTTTCAGGGCGTTATAGTTAGTTGGACATTTCACTCGTACAAAACCATTGAAATTCCCTAGTTATAGTTAGTTCAGCTAACTATAACTTGCGCGCCTGCAATGCACTGCTGATGACGTCACATATTACATCACTCATGACATGGTCAGTGACATCACTGATGACATCACTGATGACATCTCAAATGACATCACTGATGACATCACTGATGACATCATCCAGCGACTGTGTGTTTCTGTAAAGTTTAAATAAGTTTTTTGTATATATAGGCCAAGGAGTATTGAAGAATGAGTGGTGCTATGACTGTTTGAATGAATGATTTAGTAGGTGTGTGACTGACTATATAAGTGAGTGATTAAACGTGTCTTACTGAATGCATGGGTTAATGGCTAAACTGCATCAATGTATCAGTCTGTCTGTTGGTGTGTAAGCAGCTGCATGGGTTGGTGAGTAGCTACATGAGTGTCTATATGGGTTATTAATTGGTTGCCTGAGTATCTGTATGGGTGCCTGAGTGTCTGTGTGGGTGGGTGGGGGTGTGTGACTCTGTGCATAGGTATGTGAGTGGGTAATTCACTGGGTGTATGGGTTCAAGTTTACATATGTGAAGGGCTTTATGGGTGGGTGAGTGTGTATATGGGTGTGTTAGTGAGTGAATAGATGTCTCAGTGCTACATGTGTGAGCAACTACATATGTGAAAGGTAGCATATGTGAGTGTTAGAGTATATAATTGACTGCATGTGAGAGTGAGTGATTGTAAGAGTGGCTGTATGGATGAGTGTATGCTTGTGTCAGCCATTGTATAAGAGAGGAAGTATATGTTAGTATCTGTATAAATAAGTGAGGTGGTGTGTGTATAACTGTGTAGGTGATTAAACGTGAGTGTGATTGATTCTTTGCCTGACTGACTAGCTGAGTGAGGAACTCTATGGATGAGTGGCGGTGTGTGAGTGTTTGTATGGGTGTATGAGTGCATATGATATTGACTGTATTGATGAGTGACTACATGTATGAGTGACTGTGTAGATGAGGCAGTGGATGTGTTTTAGAATGGGTGTATGAAAGATTATATTAGGGTGTGAGAAGGTGCATCAGATGATCACGTGGATGATGTCATCAGTAATATTATCAGTGATATCATTTGAGATGTCATCAGTGATGTCATCAGTGATGTCACTGACCATGTAATGAGTGATATAATTTGTGATGTCATCAGCAGTGCATTGCAGGGGCGCAAGTTGTAATTACCTCAACTAACTATAACAGCTGAATTTCTTTGGTTTTGTACAAGTGAAATGTCCAACTAACTATAACATCCCTGAAACCTATGGATTTTTTCAATGAATTTCTTCTTTTTTATGCTATTTTCTAACTATAACATCCCTGAAACCTATGTTTTTTCAGTGCATTTCAAAGGTTTTTTAAATTCTCATTTCTAACTATAACACCCTTGAAATCTATGTTTTTTCAGTGAATTTGTAAGGTTTTTAAAATGCTAATCTCTAACTATAATGTTACTTATTTTTTTAATTGTTATAAAAATAATATAATGTTTTCTGTTTTCTAAAATAGAAATATAATTAATTTTTTAAGTCGCGTACCGATCATGTTCTTGTCTCGGTGGGTATGCGAATCCAAGCCGCCATATTGGTTAAGTCGTGTAGGATGCACGTTTTGTATGTGACGGGTGAGCAAATTTTAGCCCCACATAACATCACACACAGCGTTCCGGGGGTCACGCCGGGTGTGCAAATCCATCACAAATCTTTATGTTTTAAAAGTATATGCATAGAAGTTTAATATGTATATTATAGCAATAGATTATTCAAACTAATTATAAAAATCATATATTTGTAACTGGAATACAGATAAATTAATGTTAAATATTTACACGCCGGGTGTGCATTGGTTGCCCGCTGGGTGCGTGGATCCCATGTGACTTTAAAAGAAACAATTTCATTGGTTAAGAACCTTTTGAGTCTAGAACTTGAAGGACCCCACCCATTTTTTTCATTTATTCCAGAGCATCTCAGAAGACACACCTATTGATTTCTGATCCTCTCTTTTGCCGTTTTTGGTGTTTTCTTCACTGATTTAAAAATAGCAGCTGGAAATGATCCTCAGCAGATTCCACCTGAAGAGAAAGAAGACCTGGAGGAACCGGTGAAAAAAAGCTACGAAAGTATTGTGTGTCATTTTTCTCAATACGACCAGGAGAAAAAAAAGTCAATGCTTGAAAAATAACATGCACCATTTGTGGGAATGTTCTCCCACATGGTTCAGAGAAAAAATATTCCTGCGATGCATCATCAATGCTGAAACATTTACAGACTATCCATCCTCGGCGTCTTGCAAGAAAACAGCATCGACGGGAATAAGAAAAGCGGAGAACCGAGGACAACAATGTTACCACTTTCCCCATATCCCGTCCAAATCCTGACATATTCATTCTGTCCTCTATCTGTTTCTTCTTCCCTCTCTCCTGGTATTGGTTGCACCATGACAGGTGGTGAGGTAAGGTTGCTATTTAAGAACCTCCCCTACTTGACACAGGTGCTTGGCTTAACCGATCAACAATCCCTACCCCGAGAGGACGCAGGAGCATGTCTCTCCTTCTCATCTCTCCCAGACTCTTATCCTAAGAGGGCGCTGGAGCGTGCCTCTCCATTCCGAAGATCACCACAAGTGAGTGCTGCGAAGTAGGGAGTACCTCACAAATGCGGCAGGAGCTGCGAGTTCAACCCAGCTGCGGCCGAAGCCGCTACATAGTTTCTTCATGCGGCAGAAGCTGTGAGTGCATCACAGCTGCGGCTGGAGCCACTAAACATTTTTTTTCACGTGGCAGAAGCTGCAAGTGCATCACAGCTGCGGCCGAAGCCGCTAAACATTTACCTTCAAGTGGCAGAAGATGCGAGTGCATCACAGCTGCAGCCAGAGACGCTAAACATTTTCATCATGCGGCACAAGCCGAAAGTGCATATCAACTGTGGCAGGAGTCACCAAACCTTTCCTTCAAGCGGCAGAGGCTGCGAATCTTTCTTAACGGCGGCAGTTGCCGCTACCCATTTCCTAAGGCGGCAGAAGTCGCAAGACTTTCTTTTTGCTGCGGCAGAAGCCGCGAAAACTTTGCCTTCATGCGGCAGAAGCCACAAGACATTTCCACGGCGGCAGAAGCTGTGAAATATTGTTTCACTGCAACAGAAGCTGCGGGTTGGCCTCCGGTGCGCCAAGGGCCATGAAGCTTTTTTCTACGGCGGCAGGAGCCGTGAGAGAGCTTTAACCAATGCTGACTGCGAGTGTGGTCACCTGACCTCTCTCCTATCTTTGAGGCGCACGGCAGGTGCCGACAACACCGCCTGCAACGCGAGCATGAGTTTGGCTTTCACCTTTGTTTCTTGCACCCCTTCTTGAAAGATCGCCATCAGGAGAAGTCAGCGCTTTGTTCTGTACTGTAGGCACCAATACCCCTGATCCATCCCTACTGAGCTGCATCCTGAAAGTATCTCTAGGACGTCTGGATCTGTTCCTAGACGCCCCAACGGGAGTGTGCTATATACCGCCTTGCTGAGTCACCCATGGTGAGTGTGTGTGCCTTTTTCTTTTCTTTCTTTATTATATCTGACAATGGGTTTAACTAAAGTCTAGTTCCTGCATCTTTTCATTCTCCTCTTATAGTCTTCCCCTCACTTTTGTCTTGCAGACCATCCACTCATTCCTACCGTGTCCGAGGCTACCCTGTAGACGCTGTCTGTATTCCTCCCGTCTGATCCCACCCTATCTGACATCCCTCCTAGTACCTTTCCATCGTGTCCCAGCACACCAGGGGTGGTATATTCTTCTTCCAATTGCCCATACTATCATCGTCTGTGTAGGGGACTGGTCCAGAGGGGAGACTCTCTTTGTTCCTGTGCTCCTTGTGGGTCAGGTGAGTGGGGGTTGTAACAAACACTGCTGGACTAAGCACATCATCTGGTTCTACCACGACTAGCACTCCAAACATCATCCCTGAATTTGCTAGATGGAGCAAAAAAATGTAAAAAAGAGTTAAAAAAACAAACAAAAAATATAAAACAAAAAAAGAAGAGAAAAATGGTTCTTGTCAGAACTGCCCATTTGGTTTTAAAAAGAAAAATGTGTAAGTGTTCTATGAATTGTGGTAAGTGGAATATATGGAGAAGTGTAAAGTTAGTGTATATATGATTGAAGGAGTGCATGGGTAATGCCTGGGTGATTGCAAGAGTGCAGAACTAATGTTGGGGTGATTGCAGGTGTGCATGGCTAGTTACTGATTGATTGCATGAGTGGAGAGGTAATGTGTGGGTGATTGGAGGTGTGCATGAGTAATGCCTGAGTGATTGCAAGAGTACAAGGGTAGTGCCTGGGTGATTGGAGGAGTGCAAGGGTAGTGTGTGGTGATTTTGTATATACATGGGTTATGCCTGGGTGATTGCATGACTGCAGAAATAATGTGTGGGTGATTGGAGGAGTGCATGAGTAATGCCTGAGTGATTACATGAGTGCAACGGTAGTACCTGGGTGATTGGAGTAGTGCAAGGGTAGTGCGTGGTAATTTGGTAAGTGCATAGGTAACGCCAGGCTGATTGCGTGAGTGCAGAGGTAATGTGTGGGCGATTGAAAGAATGTATGGGTAATGCATGAGTGATTGCATGAGTATATGGGTAATGCCTGGGTGATTGCATGAATGCATGGGTAGTGTCTGGCTGATTGGAAGAGTGCATGGGTACTGCCTGAGTGATTGAAGAAACACATGGGTTATGCCTGAGTGATTGCATAAGTGCATAGGTAGTGCCTGAGAGATTGAAGGAATGCATGGGTAATACGTGGTTGATTGCATGAATGGAGGGGTAATGTCTGGGTGAATGGAGGAGTGCATGGGTAGGGTCTGAGTGATTAGACACGTGCATTGGTAGTGCTTCTGTGATTTTATAAGTGCGTGGGAAGTGGCTGGCCGATTGAAAGTGTGCATGGATAGTGTCTGTGTGATTGCCTGAGTGCAGGGGTAATGTCTGAGTCATTGAAAGAGTGGATAGGTAATGCCTAAGTGATTGTATGAGTGCATGGGTAATGAGTAGTTAATTGAAAAAGTGCATGAGAAATGTATGACTGACTGTAAGAGTGCAAAAGTAATATATGTGTTGTTGCATGACTGAACTCGTAGTGTGTGGGTGATTGCAAAGCGTATAAGTAGTGTCTGGGTGAATTTTTAAGAGTGCAATGTGTAGTGCCTGTATGATTGCTTAAGTGCATAGGTAGTGCCTTGATGATTTTATAAATGCACCAATACTGCCTGAGTGAGTGAAGGAGGGCATGGGTAATGCCTGGGTAATTGTATGAGTGCAGGGGTAATATCAGGGTTATTGGAAGAGTGTATAATGCCTAAGTGATTGCATGAGTGCAGAGGAATGTCTGTAGCATTGCAGGAGTGCATAACTTATACCTACATTATTGCATGAGTCTGGGGGATTAGAGGAATGCATAGTTACTACTTTGGTAATTGCATGAGTTTAGGGGTAATGTCTTGCTGATTGCAAGAGTGGAGAGGTAGGGCCAGGGTGATTGGAGGGGTGCATAGGTAGTGCCTGAGTGAGTTTAAAACTTTAAGCATTCTGGTTGGGTGATTGGAGGAGTACACAAGTAGTCCGCCTACTATGCATATCTTCAAACTTCACTACAGGTCACACACATCACAGATCTTTGGCAGAAGAACCTTCCTTATCCCACTTTCCAGCAAATCTTGAAGAAGGGAGCAAAGCAACATTTATTACTTGAGGACGAGGCCACCCTAAGCAGACGGGCACATGCATGGATGGTCTTGCAATCCTATGTAAAACTGCAACCAGCGGCATATTTGGATCAGTCATTTTCTTACCATCTAAAATCTAAATTTATAGTGATACGCTTTGGTAAATTGCTGTCAAATGCAGACCAGTCAAGTTGGAAATATCAGGGCCCAAAATCGAGTTGTCTCTATAGAGCACCAAGGCAGGATTTTATTCACTTAGTCTGTATTTGCCCAGCGTTAGGCGAGGATCGCTGAAAATTGTTAAGGGGACCACTGAATACAAGAGGCGTACGCTCTTGCAGAACTGCAATATTAAAATGCCAAGATCCGGAAGATCCACAGCTTAACTGTTGTTTAATCAAACTCCTAATTAAACATAAGGAAATATCAAATAAAGACTAGTGGCAAGGTTAAATGGTTATAAGATGTGACATTGGAGATTATGCTAAGTGAACCACTTACTTTTGAGGAACTGATTTATTAAAATGCTCCTGTGCAGCCTAGTTGACCCTTGATTAGTCTCAGAATCTAGTAAAAGGATCATTCAAAACAAGGCCAGTGGCCTGGTAAAATGGTTGTTTAATGTAATACTTGAGATACTGTTTTAATTAGGTAATTTTATCAAATGTTTTGTTTACATTATACAGGAAGAAGTGTAAATATCATGATAAGAAATAGTTTTATCTTTAGAGAACACAAAAAGGGATATACCCCGTTTTTTTTTTTAAATTAATTTTTATATATTTGTTTTAATGTTGCTATTGTTGTGGTGTTAATTAACTGAACAATAATCGTATTTTGTATTTGTAAAGTAGTACCTGGGTGATTGGAGGACTTTATAAATAGAGCTTGGATGATTTTAAAAGTGTATCTGTACTCCCTGAATGAATAGAGCATTGTATAGATACTGCATGGATGATTAAAAGAGTGCAAGGGTAGTGTCTAGGTGATTGCATCAGCGCAGGGATAATGTTTAGTGGGTTGGAGTGGTGTTGTGTAGCTACTACCCTGGTGATTGGAAGAGTGTACTTATAATGTGCAGCTGATTGCATAAGTATACAGATAGTACCTGGGTGATTTGAAAAGTACATAGGTAGAGTTGGGGTAATCTTATAACTGTATGAATATAGGCTAGGTGATTGATGAAATACATGGATAGTGCATGGGTGATGGCAGGAGTGTGGGATTAATGCATAATGGTCTAGATCAGTGCATGGGTAGTGTTTAAAAAATGGATGACTGCAAAAAAAGGACTGTAAACATTACTTCATATTATTATGCTTATTACATTATTTCATCTTACCTTCATTATCAAAGTAGATACCAAGCTCATTGAAACTATCTTACAGTAGTTTTATTCTAAACTGAATTTAAAATCATTTCAAGCTTTAGTGTTACTTTCTATAAAAAAAAGAAGAAAAACTGTTATTGCTTATAATATTATAGTTTTAAGAACACAACATAATTTTAGAATTACATAACATATTCAGTTTCCCTTTTTTGCTGTTCTCAGATTCTATTGAATATCACCATTCACAGTGATTTCAATATAGATCATCATATAACAGCGAGGGAAAAATACAATCAATGAGATTGTAAAAAAAAACAAATCTGCATTGAAAATATTTACAACAAGTTGAACTATCTGTTCACCTATGTACAGTTTCTAAATTATATTTTTCCCGACTAATAAATAATTTCTTTCTCTGAAGTACATTTCTGAAATATACATTTTCATTTATATCACATATAATATAAAGATCAAATATATAAACTATTTATTTCAAACACAATTGTGCAAATGCACTAACAATTAGCAAAGAACAGTAATCCAAATAGTAATTTTTCACATCTTCCAAAGAGGCCAAATAATGTTTCCAAATCAATTTCCATTGAAAACATCCAAAATAAGCTAATTTATTTGTGTTTACATCTTCCCAATAGGCCAACTGGGTTTTCAAAACTTTGACATCAAAAATATCAGATATGAATCTGGTAATTCAAAAGGCACCCTACATTTAAATTGCAAATGGGCATCATTGCAATGCGTCCAGCCTTTATTGCACTTTAAATACACAGTATAGTGTCCAGATGTTGTAGTAGGTCCATTATGGAATATAATAGCCACTGCTTTAAAAGTTCTTCCTGAAATTGACACTTGACTTGCTACAAAATGTTTATTTTTTTTCCAATTTTCTTCCATTTGCTCTACAAAGTTGAAGCAAGAAGATTACATATTTTCCAAATCTTTCTATATATAACGTTGACAACATTTCTGATTTACAATGGGAGCATTTCATATTTTGATTAGCTGTTTTTACTAATTTGTTAAAAGATACTGATTTGCAATCTGATATCGTCAAGTATATAAATCGTTCAGTATCTATTCCAGTGGTGGAAGAAAATGAACACTCTTCACTTTTATGATCCCTTCTGTAACTTAGTCCAAATACATTTTCAATTTCTATTTCTTCATCTTCCAATACACCAAGCATGAACATAAGGAATTCTTGTGCATCTTGTTGTATATGGAGTGTAAAATGCGAAGAACCAGTACATATATACAAAAGATGCTGAATGCCAGAAGCAGTATGGATTTTACTTCTATCAGTTACCATCTTTTCAAAAACATTATGGAGTAAAGAACAGAATCTTTTTTCTTGATTTGCCATAATTTGAAGATGAAGATCTTTCACATAAAACACAACATTCACCACAATTACATTAGCATAGCACTTGATTGCTGAACTGTTTTCTAACTGGTATCCCACAATATCATCAACAGTGTCCATTTTCATTTTCCTTGTTGCTTCATCATTCTCTTCAATTGTATTCTTTTTTTCAACCTCACTAGAATGTTTGTCATATTTTCGTTTTGCACACACTACACACTTTTCATGTACTGGATATTCACCTAAGTTAGGAGCATACAGCCTTCTTAACCAATTATACTCTCTTACACAATTTGCATCAGCACTAACCTTTTACTCATCAAAATCAATTAAATACAACCCAGATAATGTTTTTTCTCGAGGCAGTGCAACGTATGCCATGCCATCTTTAAATACTGTACTTACAATATTTAGCAAAGCATTGTTTACACTTAAACCTTGAGTTTTATGAATGGTTACTGCATATGCTAAAGAAGGAGGAAACTGTTTTCTACGAACATACAAGTCTTTACAAGCAAAAAATGAACAGCACAATGTCCAATCTGTTTTACCTCTTCAATCTGATCAAATTTAATGTTCAAAAATTCTATTCCATCTCTGTTCTGATAATTAACTAAATCAATACCTTTTCCCATTGCTCCATTTACTAAACCTTTTTCTACATCCAAATTATGTTGTAAAATTACCAAACTGTTTTTACATACATATAAAGTCTTTTCTAAACCAGTAGTCCTAGACACTGACTTTTCCAAAGAATCTAATTTTGACTGTAATTTCTCTGAGAGAAGAATAGTAACTCCTTTGTGTTCCATTTTATCAATGGCTTCAATTTTTAGTATTGGTTGTTTTTCCAATTTCGAAAGACCCTCATTGAATGTAGAATAGGGGTGGGCGGAATTTGCGAAAGTGACTTTCGCAAATTATCGCGAAAATGTTAAAAATCTCTGCAAACAAATATCGCGAAGATGCGGAAGTTTTTTTCCCGCCCGTTCGCGGTATTTTCTGCATGGTCGCGGCTCGCCAACTTACCCATGCGGTTGCTCGCGGGCGCGGCCATCTTGTTTTCACTCTTCTCGCGGTGCATGATCGCGAGAAGAAAGACGTGATCGCGCGACCAATGACATTACTGCGGGCGCGAACTGTCGCGAGACAGCGCAAATGGCTACCAACAATCCAACATCTCGTGGAGAACGCAACCGGATCGGGAAAACTTGTCGGCGAACGCGGGGATTCAGATAAGGCGATCGCGCACGCGCGAGAATGTATTATTTTACAGCGCGAGTAAGAAACAAATTATCGCTAAGCTGCGGAATGCGGAAATTTTGACATTTTTGCGCTCTCTGCGGAATGCGAAAATATCAAATTATCGCAATTTCCGTGAGCGGAATGGAAATTTAGCCCAGGCCTAATGTAGAACACTCTTCCAGTGTTGGCATTAGACTAACTATAGCCTTTTTTTCTCTAATTTTTTTGTACATTATTTCAGGTGCAATGTTTTCATTTGGAAACAAATTCATTTGTTGCCGACTTTGTAAAACTCCTTTTCCATGTTGTGTCAAAACTCCAATTCTTTTATCTTGAAGAATGTTTCCATAGTGTTCATCACTTGCTTGTCGCATATTCCTAATAAGTTTTTTTTATTCAAAATTAGACCAAATGTTTACATTTCCAATACTTCCCAAAGATTTCCTAGTATCTACATGGACAAGAGTTTTAAACTGTTCTTTCACAGGAGTCAGTTGTAGTAGATCGTCAAATACAATTACATGTTTTCCTCCAAATAAAACATCATAATCTGTTTTTAAAATCTGTTGCATTCTTAAATGTAAAAAGGCAAGCATTAAGTTGGAGACCATGCTCACCTCATCAATTATTAGAAGTTGTATTTTCTTTAATACTCTTGAGACTTCATAACAAGCTTCTCCAGATATTTTATGATATTCCAACTTATTTTCATGCTCTACTGGTAGCATGAGTAAACAATGTAATGTAATCCCTTTAATGTTGTGTGGTGCTAACCCAGTTGGAGTTATTACAACACAAGATACATTTGATTCAGTGGTTTTCTGTAGATAACTGGTCAAAACTTTAATTAAGAAACCTTTCCCTGTTCCAGCTTGACCATTGATATACATGAAGTAAACCATGCTGTATCCTTTGTGTCACTTGCTGGTATATTTCTTTATGTTCAAAATTTAGTTGTTCTTCCAAGTTTCCCAACTCAATTATATGCTGTTGTGCTTGTTGCATTGCAGTTTCTACTTCATTCATGGCTATTGCTGCTTAATTTTCAGGAATTGGTTATCCTAATGGATCTTGAGTTAGTGGAGCAGAACTTTGACTATCTTGAGAACTATCTCTAGTGATTTCAGCTGCAATACTAGTTTCTTGTTCAATCTCTTCATTCAACATTTGTAGATAATTTGGAAAAATTCTGCATTCAATACTATCTTTACATGCATTAAAAGAATCTTCATAGCAGTCAAAATCTCTAAGTAATTCCATTTCACTATGCCAAGGCTTGAAATGTTGCAGACGTAAAAAAATTCCCATTTTTCTTGAGTATCACAACTGAGTTTCCTGTGATTAGTAAGATTTCCTTTGGCATGTTATACCGAACATCCATCACATCCAAATACTGCATATTTTTCTTTATTTATATTTTCTATAACATTTCTCTTAAAGCTGTAATGTTGCAGTACTTCATAAAGACATATGTTTTCCAGATGTGGACTTCTTTCAGGATAGTACGTATTAAACATATTTGATTTAACGATATCTGTACTTTCCGGTTCATTTAATGCTAAGTATTCAATTTCTTGTACAGATTTCAATCCTCAATTTCATGTTGGAGCAAAACCTAGACTTACCCAAATGATTCCTCTTGACTTTGAATATAAACCTGCAGAGGTCAACTGATCCGAACATTTGTACAATCCAATCTCTCGATGGGAAAGCATCTTCAAACTAAAGCTCTACAATTTGTTACTAAGAGTCTTCTCTTGTGAAATTTCTTCCCACATTTCTTTCAACTCCATCTTTTGAGATTTGGTTATATATGACGTAACATAGCGAGCAACATCAATCAAATTATCTGCAACATATTGGATATCCATATTTGCATTCCAAATCTTCAAAATCACTGGATTGTAGTCATGAATATACTTTGAAACTTCAGTTCTTTTTATGTTGTAAGTATTCTTCGGAAATTTCAGAGTTATAGTATGCCTTACTGCTGACATGAAACTGTTGACTTTTCCTTTCAAAATTACTGGACGTGGGAATCCAAACCAACATTTTGTATAAAATCTTTCCTTTGAACTGTATTTCCGTCGACAATATTTCCAACATTGATGACTTTAAAACCGTTAAACTTGTTGTATCAAGTTGTTTTCTCCTCCTTCTTTTGGTATGGCACAGGTAACATATTTTTCAATGAAAGACAAAACACTTTCATCAGTATCAGTTCCAAATTCTGGTGCATTCTTGATCCATAACAGCATGTGAATATGAGGTGCACCTCTGGCTTGGTACTTCTTTCTCTAAAATAAATCAATACCTTCTCCAAGAGGTGGATTATTTTTATTGCATATAAAAGACATAATAGCTTGAAACCTATGATTAAAATATCTGCACATTTACAGGATCCAAGGAACACAGTTCTCCAGCTGTTTTCAATTCTATGTTTTTTACATCTGAATTTGTTTCCTTTAGAAATTCAAGCAAATCATCCCATGCGTACTCAGCACAGCTAAACGTAACAAACCACGTAGGGGTTCCTAAGTTCCTTAACATACATTTTAGTCTCCATAACGACTATAAAAATACTCATTAGTACCACGTTAACATGCCATCAAATTAATTAACTGAGATTCTAAATGATCGTCTCTTTGTTGAACTTTGTCCAAAAATTCCTTTGCAGAAACATGTGTAAGATGGAACTCCTGTTTTTAATATGTGGTAAACTGCAAATGAAAGTCCAGACAAGTCACTTTCAAACAGCAGATGAAATGAATATGGAACACACTGCCGAAATCTTGGGTCTTCTTAGTACAATCTTGTTGAACAGTGTTCTGAAGCTGGAATCTGTGCTGGTCGTTCATCATATCGCCCACCTTTTCCATTGGGGAAGAGCTGTGGAAAACAATTAAGGGTGGCCAGAATTTGCGAAATTGCCTTTCGCAAAATATCGCGAAGCAGCAAAAAATCTCCGTGAACACACGAAATTTCGCGTGCTCGCGGAGATTTTGGGCTGATTTTAATGTGTTAATGAATTTGAGCTTTAACTTGGGCACCTGCTTTATTTATATCTGTAAGTGCTTCCTGTTGAGGTTTAATTTTTGTGACAGGAGCATCGTTCCAGAATGAATACTGCCCTGCAAATTTACCCAAGAAAATGCCACCATTTTGTACAATACCTCTACTCAACTGGAGTACTTTCTGCTGGCTAATCAGTAAGTGCTACCTCGTTGGGTAAATGTATAGTGCTTTTCCTACACTACAGCTGCGTAAAGGGCCAGAAGAGTTGCCTACAGTGACCATGTGTGTCTGTAATGTTGCCACCGCGCCCACGGGTGCCGGGGTCCCTCGAGTGAGCTGTCCATCATAGTGGGGGAAAGGGTGGGAAGACATTGCACACTGCTGGTGTGTGGGCCGGGGCCAAACGGGCGGGGCTTCCATGCAGTTCACATGCCTCTTGTTTATTAAGGGCCAGAGACCGATCAGAGCAGCAGATGAGGAGACAGACCCTCCTGGTGTCAGGAACTACACGGGGATTGCGCTCGAGAAACTCATGGATGCACAGAGCTCCATCAAGGATTACAGCAAATTGTTGACGGTAGATATGGGGAGAAAAGCACACCTGCCTAGCCTCGACTGTGCTGACGAATGTTTTGTGCTGATTAATGCGTTACTGAATTTGAGCTTCAACTCGGGCACCTGCTTATTTATATCTGTAAGTGCTTCCTGTTGAGGTTTCATTTTTGTGACAGGAGCATCGTGCCAGAATGAATGAATCCTGCCCTCCATATTTACGTTCCGCCGCGGATCGCGAAAGTTTCAACATTTTTGCTTTCCGCGCGGAATGCGGAAATGCCGAAATTTCGCAGTTCCGCGAGCGGAACAGAATTTGTCGCCCAGAGTTAAAAACAATGAGCATCTAAACTTTTTGCCCAAACAGTCATGGGAGTTCACTTCGCTTTCTTCATTTGGAATAATTCAATAGTGTTTTTAATCACTTCTTTTAAATGTAAAGGATGTCTACTATAATGTTCATAAATTTCTTCACTCCTGGAGTTGTCCTGTTGAAATTTCTCTATCTTCTCCTAAAGATATTTCTTGTTCTTCCAGATAAACATTTTTATAGTAAATATTGTTTTCTATGAGATATAATGTAGCCTTTTGAACTTTGGTGACATCTACTAACTCTTGCCATATTTTCCGACTCTTTGTTGGTACACCATTAACTAGAATAACTACAGTTTCACTTTCCTCTCTCTCTACACCAACAGTTTTAATAATTGTCTTAAAATCTAAAGATAAATACACAACTCTTCCTTTTAAACCTCTTTGTAAATCTGTGGGAGGCAGCTTACCTGTTTTTGGCGCCATAAATGGGTGCACAGATTGAATAAGAATGGACTCATATGTATTTAAATCTCCCAGTTCCAGAGGAATAGCTACCAGCTCTTGGTTATTATGTACAGCTCGAGCTGGCATTTTGTTCTCTTCTAATTTGCTGTAACAATATTTACAAATACGTTGATAACTACCCAACTCAAAATGACCTTCCACCAACAAATAGGCACCAAAGTGCTCCCACTTATCATAACTATCGCAAAGCGCGCTTAGTGCTCATTTTGTTAACGCCGGCTATCGCATGTTTTTATTGTGGAGATATCACGTTATTAGCAATGCCCCCCCCCGGGTGGGGGTCTGCACTGTACATACGGGGGTGGGGGTCTGCACCATACATATGGGGGGGTGGGGGTCCGCACCATACATCCGGGGGTGGGGGTCCGCACCGTACATACGGGGGGGTGGGGGTCTGCACTGTACATACGGGGGTGGGGGTCCGTACTGTACATGCAGGGGTGGGGGTCCGCACCGTACATACGGGGGGGTGGGGGTCCGCACTGTACAAATGGGGGTGGGGGTCCGCACCGTACATACGGGGGGTTGGGGTCCGCACCGTACATACAGGGGGGTGGGGGTCCGCACTGTACATAGGGGGGTGGGGGTCCGCACCGTACATACGGGGGTGGGGGTCCGCACCATACATACGGGGGGGTGGGGGTCCGCACCGTACATATGGGGGTGGGGGTCCGCACCGTACATACAGGGGGTGGGGGTCCGGCACGTCCGTCCGCGGGGGGGCTGGTGGTCCGGCGCATCTGTCCGCGGGGGGGCTGGGGGTCCAGCACGTACTCTTGCGGGGGGGCTGGGGGTCCGGCGCATACATCCGCGGGGGGCTGGGGGTCCGGCACGTACATCCGCGGGGGGGCTGGGGGGGTGTTCGGCACGTACCGGGCCCCCTTTTCCTCACGCTTCGAGGCGTACTTGGCTTTTCTGGCACTTTTTGGGTGCCGTAAAAATATTGCCGTCCGGAGTGCTGTCGGTACGAATCGTACTTGCTGGTACGTAAAAGGCTGCCTAACTCCGTCCGCATTTCGCTTATGCGCTGTCCTGGATCACATTCGGATGTATTTTTGTGTCGGTCGGTTTTTTGTACGATTCGTACGGAAATGGTGTTTCCGTACGAATCGTACTTGCATGTTTGTATGGTGTTTTTACCGGGTACGAGTCGGACGGAGAAAACGCTCCATCCGACGATTCGCACCCGGTTTCTCCAGGATCGGAATCGGCCCCTTAATCTTTTGTTTAACACTTTTTTTACCATAATCTCATAAGAAACTTTTTAATATATCATATACTACAAATACTACTACAATCCTACCTATACACTGGAGCTTGTGTATATCTCCCTTGAACTTCTTCAGCTATTACTTGTTCCAGATTTCTAGGAGACATCTTTTCTTTTTCAATTGGACAACCGTTCTAACCTCATAACAAGGACCCCTGGTATCAACAGCATGAACTAATGTAATTTGTTGAAAATAGCTTTCTTCGTTAAAAAAAGGTCCAGTACTAGAAGTGTGCTTCCACTCACATTTTTTTTTACAAAAATTAGTTATGTTAACCAGTCTTTTTCTTTTACTTTTCTCCTTCATAAACTGTTTTATTCAATGTTTTCATTCTCTTTAATACTAATATAAACAATTCTCTTTTCAATTCAAAAGCCTTTTTGACTCTACTTTCAATCTGTTCTTTCTTCTTGTAAAATGCAGATATTCTTTTATATTTCTTGCAATCTTTCAATACATTTTGTAGTACTCTACTTTAATACAATCTCTTCCTAATGTCTTTATATTCTTTCATCCTTTTTTCAACATGGATTGTTTTCCTATAACCTGATTTTGTATTAATTTCTCCTTTTTTCTTTTTCTTCTGATTGCTTGTAGTACTTTTCTTTCTCTTTTCGCCATTTTGAAAGTCTTTTAGATTTTTTAAAAGACTTTTAACAAATCCTTTTGTTCTCTTACTAGAAGACTTATTCTTTAACGCCACATGTACTTCATCTACTTTCTGATTTTCTCTCTCCTTTAAATAGTTCTGTTTTCTTTGTAGACTTTTCTTTTAGACTTCTCTTGTCATACTGAATATTTCTCAATAATTATGGAGAATTTTTTAAAGAAAAGGAAAGTTTATTATTTTTTTAAACATATTTAATATTATTAAAATAATTATATGCAAATATTTTCATCTAGAAATAAAGAAATACATTGAGTAATGCATAGGTGAATAGATAAATGCACCAGTAGAACATAGATGATTCAACAACTGCAAGGGTAGCACATAACTAGTGTCTGAGTGATTGCATGACTGAACGAGTAATATCTGAAGGATTAATGGAGTACATAGCAAATCAGTGGGTGATTTTATAACAGGTGCCCGGAGACGCAGACCAAATAGGTGTAATAGTGGGGCAGTAGCCTTGATGTAAGTCTGACTACAGGGATACCTTCCTCAGTGCTGCAATCTCATGTGATGATCGAATTCCTCCAAATTGGCATGGAGTAAAACACTTATTCAAGAAGAAGAGATAAGGTATCTGTTCCCCATTTTTTCGCATAGAAGGAGCTATCTGCCCCTTGCTAACATAAATATAGGACAATTCCTGTGAAATTGCAACCACGGAGGACCATACTTTTTGCCCTGAAAAAAGTCCATGACCCGATTGGGCCACTATTTTTACGGACTGAAACATGTTGGCACTAGGGTCATAAGACCATTACCCCTAACGACCCATATTTAAATTTTTAATTTTAATATCCCCTGCAGTTCCACTAATAAAGGGATACCTGGATCTGCAGGAGGAGTCCTAATCTTTAAACCCCTGGCCATAGTCTTCTAAGCGCTCCCTGAAAATACGGTCGAGACCACCCTGACCTGTAGGAGTCAGGGTGAACCCGATGATGAAGCATGACACTGCTAAACTGTGTGAGGGTTACATAACAAAAAGAAGGGTTACATAACAAAAAGGACTTGCTTTCTTCCCCACGACTAAGTGGTTGATACCCGGCAGGCTTCTTCTTCCTTTCTGTTTTCCCACCCGTTTTGTTTAATTTAAGTGGGGTACTTACAGTGACATATTGGTAATTTTATAAGTGCATAAGTATTACTTGGGTGATTGCAGGAGTACTGACAGAATGCTTGAGTGATTGAAGGAGTGCAAAGGTAGTGCCTGAGTGATTTTATAAATGCATGAGTAATTTTATAAATGCATGAGTACTGTCTGAAAGACTACATATGTACAAGTGTAATACCTATATGATAGAAGGAGTGCAAGGATAGTAACTAAGAGATTATGTAAGTTTATATACAGTAGCTAGGTGATTGAAAGAGTGCATGGGTAATACCTGGCTGATTGCATGAGTACATACGTAGTACCTGGATGATTTAATGAGCGCAGGGGTAATAACCTGGGTGATTGAATCAGTACATATATACTGCCTGGATCATTGGAACACTGAATGGGTTGTACTTCGATGTTTTTATAACTGCATCAGTGCTGGGCCTAGCCAAATACAAAGCAGCACACGATTACATGACTCAACCATAAGTCTCTCTATATTATTCAAAGTTTGCATACATATGTCTCTAACTTTTCAAATCATCAACATATCTAAAAGAAATATGTATACAATATTTTTGAAATATAGTTAAACCTAGAAACTGACACATCTAATAGATCTGCCTGAGTGATTGTATAACTCCATGCCTAGTCCTTCAATAATTGTATAACTCCAAACGTAGTTGCTAGGAAATTGCAAGAGAAGATGGATAGTGATTGGATAATTACATGAGTGCACACATAAAGGTCGACTGCATGTACAAGTGTATGAATAGCACCTGAAGGCATAGGTAATTCATGGAGTAGTACCTAGGTGAATACATGACTGCAATAGTATGACTGCAAGGGTAGTGTGTAGGTTATTACATGACTTCATAGGTAGACACTGCATGATTCCATGACTGCAAAGGAAATACATAAGTAGTGCCTGGGTGATTCTATGGCTACAGGGGTACTATCTGGGGATTACTGGAGTACATAGGTAGTGAGTGAGTAATTTTATAAGTGCATGAGTACTGCTTCAGTCATTTCAGGAGTAATGAGATAATGTCTGAGTGAATAAAGGAGTGCAAAGGTACTGCCTCGGTGATTTCATAACATTATGACTACTGGCTGAGTGATTACATAAGTACAAGTGTAGTTCCTCTGTGATAGAAGGAGTGCAACAATAGTGCCTGAGTGATTATATACATCCCGACATATTAGTTGGGAGTATTCATTGAAGGGTTCCTACCCTCTACCCTTGGACCAAGGAGGTAGGGTTAGTACTCATGGGATATTTGCATTTGTGAATCCTGGAGAAAGCCGGGGTATTATTTCATGCTGGCTGAAACATGTCGAGGTTTTCTTGCAGAGTGGAGGGGTAGGTGACTCATTACAGCCTTTCATACCACCATCCACTGGTCTCTTAATTGACCTCTTTACTCTGGACAGGGAATCCATGATTAAAATGGGATTGAGGATATCCCAGGTCCAGTTTTAACCACTATTTCTGCACCTTTATTCACTTATGATCCCATTTCCTTTATTACTCTGTGTTGTATTGTCTTCCCCCTCCCTATTGCTCCACCTCCAGCATTGGCTTGCGCAGAGGTGTGTTAACAGCCCTATGATGAAGCCTGACACAGTTTATTGTGTGTGAGGGTAGTTTTAAAACACTTGAGTGACTTTACCCCTTTCCCTGATCACAACGATCTTTAATATATGGTCCCTCTTCTTTTTGTGTGCTAAACGTTCAAGCAGAAACATAACCACGCTCACAAGACCATAAAGGCCTTAAAACTTGACATACTATGCTTAACATTTCAAACACACCTAGATTTATGTGGCAAATTTCAAGTGAACTTTTACACAGACTTTTATAAAGCACCATAATCAATAATTCCCTTCCCAACATATCTTAAACATCATTTTTCTACTACTACTGCTTTAGTATTCTAGTACTAATCTGGTATTGAGCATAGATAGCAGCAAAACAACCCTTCACTTATCTTTGATGACAGTCTCCCTATATTTCTAAAAGCATGTATGCATATGTCTGTACCTTTTGCTAGCAGCATCATATATAAAAGTAATATACAGATAAATGTATATCGGTGTTTTATACATCTATCATCTTCAGACACATAACACATACCATAATATATGTGCAATTAGAAGCATATCTCAGTCACAACATCATCCACACCTCAAAACTTCAGAGACTACACTTCAATTTTCAAACATACACTGAAAATTATGCAGTTTATATGAAATATACCTTTCCACACATCATACAAATTACTATAATAAATAAAATCTCTACAAACATATCGCAAACCTTTCTTTTGGACTGCTATTTTACCATTCTACAACTACCTATAATGTTACACCTTCCCTAATAAAAAGCATAAACCCTTCACATGTCTTTACTAAATGTCTCACCATATTCCTAATAGCATACATGAATATGTCTGTAGCATAACACTATCCAAACCTTAAAAATTCACAGAACAAACTTCCAAATTTAAGGAAACACCCAAAATGATGTGACACATTTCAACTGTACCTCTCTGGAAACGTAAAAAATGAAGCCTAATCACTAATACCTTTTGTCAACATCTTGTAAAGCACACTATTATCCTACATCTTCACCAGTCCACAACTACTCACAATCTTGTGCCTACCACATAAAAAGCAACAACACCTCTTTGTCATGCATCATGCACCTTCAAATGTATAAGGCACATGAAAATAAATATACAAGTAGAGATACACTTGAGACAGAAGTCCATGCACACCTTAAAACTTGACACACTCCACCACCAATTTTAAAGCAACATCTGAAATTATGTGGGATACCACAAATCTGCATATCCACACACTAAAACAAATTACCATAATCACCAATCCATCTTCCAATATTCACATATTACTATAAGAAATCTATTTCAAACAACATTTAACTAGAATGAAAATAACTGCAATACACATCTCTACATTTAATAATATATTTCCAACATCACAGTTTATTAATAATTTGTAAAGATTAAAAGTAAATCTAATACAGAATACACCTTACAAATTTATCTCTCCTTCCAAATCGATTTGTTGAATTTAAAATATCACAAACTCATAAAAGATTTTCTAATGCACACAATCAATGTAATACACCACTCTCAGCAAGGTAAAACCTGTAATGGCAAACTTTCCTTCTATTTCTGCACACAAATACATGCAAGTAACAAATCACACTGCTTCCTACATTATTTCAAATTATAAAACACATTTCTATTGGTTAAACATATGAACCCTTACCAACTGACTTCTAAAAGTTCCCAAACTGGTTCTGGGATGTTTTGGAGCCGCAACTTCACCGTGCACCAACGCGATGGAGCCGCAAATCCATAAGGGAGTTAACAAATGTACTACAAATAACAATACCACTATTTTTTAACAACACACCACTTCTAAAGACAGAACTGACTTAGAAAATTATATGTACTAACAAATCACATATATATAAATTACAATTTCATATTTTAAGTCCACAGTAAAGTTTCAACCCTTCCCCCATTCTGCTTCATGCCAGTTTCCATAGTAACAGTTCATGGAACATTCAACTGAACTGACAGGTCACAAGTTCACCATATTTTGTAATCCAGCACACAAGGTTACAAATGCAAACAGCAGGTGTGGTTGATGTTTGCAAAATATCTCCTTATCCTATCGACTGTACCTTTCAAACATTTTCTTCTAACCAATTAGAACATTCTTTTAAAGAAAGTAACATACATTCTACTTTTGAGTGCACAATCTTCTTAAACAGTCAATCAATTCTCTACTTTTAAAAACAAAAACGGCATCTTGTCCACCATTTTAGATACGTCTCATTCTACCAACTTACTACCTCAGCTACAGACATCTTTTCATTACTTCCAGACATCCGTTCAAGATGCTTACTGTATGGATTATTGGACACAGCTATGTTTTTTGGGCAAAAGGTATGCTGAACGCAGTGGTATTGGCAAAGACCTAGCTTTGCAAAATGTGGATATTAAATGGATTGGACAGAGAGGGTTAAAGTGGCACCAATTGATGCCATTGGTGAAATCCTTCATGCAAATCCAACACCCTGACCTCATAATAGTGCACTGTGGTGGCAATGACCTAGGCACTTTGACTAGGGTAGGTCTGGAAATGCTTATGAAGGACACCTTTGCAGAACTGATTTCACTTTTCCCTAAAACTGCCTTTGTGTATTCTAACATATGCCAAAGGCGGAAATGGAACTGGTCCGATCATTTTTGTCCACAGATTGAGAAAGCTAGGAAACATGTGAATAAATCTGTTTCTGCTTTTCTCCGAGACTACAGAATGGGGTCCATTTACAATAACAATCTGCGCTTTCATATGCAAGAGATGTATAGGAGAGATGGAGTACACTTTACTGATGAAGAAAACAG
This sequence comes from Triturus cristatus, assembly GCF_964204655.1. Classification (NCBI taxonomy): domain Eukaryota; kingdom Metazoa; phylum Chordata; class Amphibia; order Caudata; family Salamandridae; genus Triturus; species Triturus cristatus. Next base: position 434,854,343 of record NC_140588.1, read on the forward strand.
AGTCTTCCTCAACAACTTTAGACTCTGTATAGGTACTTGCTTATAAGTACCAAACACTCTCAATGAACACAACGGCTCTTTTTAGAGCCACTCAAGAACAAAGCACTTAAGCTTAATCTTTATCTCCCAACAATTTCATTTTTTTTCCCTTGGATCCGCGAACCCACCACGAGAGAATCCGTGCATCCACCGCAATAGGATGCACGCACCGAGCGCGAATTTCGACGTTTTTTTTTTTAAAAAGGGGTGCCCCAGGGGGTCCTTCTGGGACCCCCTAAGCACCTCTAGATTGTCAGAGTATTTCCACTCTGCCCCCTTTACATGTTTTACACACTTTTTCCCCTTGCTTCTTCAGCCTTGCTTCTACCAAGGCAGAAAATGGCCGCCAACAGTTCCTGGTTTCGAATGTAGAGAGACACTCGACAGCCAATTAGCATTCAGCATGCGATCGGGAGGGTGCGCGCTCGGTTCGGGGAGGGTGCGTGTACGGTGCGTGTACGGTCCGCGGATCCTCCGCGGCCATAGATATTTATGTACATTTAACTCTAATTTTCTCAGGAACTACTGAACAGATTCACACCATTTATGCAAAAGGCACGAGCCTGAACTGAGGACTACCTCTTTGCCAAATTTGGTGTCATTCCGTTCAGCGGTTCAGGCTGTAGCTGCGACAACAGATCCTATGGGAAATTGCATGGGGAAAACGTGTTTTGGGACCCCCCTTATTTCTCGTCCCCCGCTTGACGAATCACCACAAAACTTTCAGGGTAGGAGCGGACCGGAGCTGGCCAAAAGTTTAGAAAATTTTGCGAGGAGTCGTCAATCGGCGCCAAAGTTATTCCAAATAGAATTTTGCAGATTTCCTATGGAAAATAGGTCAACAGCATTTATCAGTATCCCATGTAAAACTATTAAACTTAAACACAAACAAAAGCATACACAGTGGAGTCCACATAGGGCACAGGCGTTACATTCCTCCTAGGAGCTTAACAAATTGCAGGGTAGCTGAAGGCCCGGTTAATGGCTAAATGGAGACAAGACAGCAATCGCATGCGTAGTAGCGCAGCAAGTTGTGGTGTCCACAGATACTTACTCACAGACTCTGGATGTGTCTCAAGGAAATGGCGGAAAAATCTAGTTTCATTATGTGGACAGGCATCCTGGGTGCAGGGGATAGTCCTCTTTTCCCTCTTGAGCTCTCTACAGTTCTTGCTCACTTGCCCCAAGTGATTGTGGAACCCTTCCAGGATGCGGAACCTAGGGCCGGGCCCTCCCCTCATGTACCATGGTTGCAGGTCCAGTATGACGTAAGCAAGATCAGTTAGGATCAGGATACCAATCAGGGTGTGCAATTGTCACCTTTCACCTCTACATTCTTGAAGTAGAGCTCCCAGTACCCCCTTTCTGTTGTCTCCCCACCTCAGGTGCATACCATTGCGAGTATGTCAGACTCAGCACTGTGTTCATTTCAGTAGAATAGCTAGTAAACACTGAATATCTGGTGCTGTGGGTGCCTTCTGGGACATTGATGTTTTAAAAAGATATTTATCTCCTTTCACCTTCGGTTGAAGTCCAGGTAGACATGATTCGGATGAGGGCAAAAGTGCGTGTTCTGTAAAACTGATGGTAAATTCTGTTACCTCCCCCAGGCCCTCTGTGTCACCGTACGCTTCCATACCATATGGTAGAAGCAGGCGTTGGGTGATCTACATCTGGGATATTCAGAGGATACTGTGGAGAACATGTGTTTAATGCGCTGTGGTGTTTGGTATGCCTGATATATGTAATTAAACTGTGTGAACCAGAAGTGTGGGTTATGAGACACCTCTTTAATATGTTGGAGCACTCTATCCCAGTCTGTAAGTAATTGTAGAAGGTCTGTGGTCCATCTGGTCCTGGCTCCCTCAGCCTAACCCTTCTGGGTGGAGTTCAGTAATACCGTGCCATTTGCCACCACACAACAGGAGTGCCTGTAGTACTCCGGTGACTGGGGCGGTTCTATTTCAATTGGGACCCCTCGTGGTGTGAACTGCATGTTGTATTGCATGGTATGTCAAAAACGGTCCTGCTGTCATGTCATAAGTGCCCATAATATCCTAAAAGGACATAAGGGTCTTGTTGTGAAATAAGTCCCCTAAGTGGTCAATCTCCACCTCCCTCAGGGGTATTACGTCAATTCTTCAGGCCACCTCTCAGAGTTCTGGCAGTTGCCACATTAAAAGGAGTGTGGAGTATTATGGATGGGGTCTCCTTCCATATACATATTAATGACAGCAAAGCCGAGCAACCTTTATCAGATGTCTCCTGTTACATGCAGGCTCCAGGGTTCAACAGCCATTTATATATCTGGGTCACTCCAAGGATCTTATGAATGGACAACCTTTCAGGGCAAGCACTCTTGCCCAACCATTGCACTGGCCACTGCAGTTGTGCCACTGCATAATACAATTCGTAGTTGGGGGCTCTGAGTCCATCCTTGAGTAGTGGCTGCTGGAGTATGGAAAACACCACCGCCGTCTGCCTGTTCCCCATATCAGGTCTGTCAGAATACTGTGCAGTTCTCTTAAGAATCTCCTGGGGAGTAGGAACAGTAGTGCAGCAAAGAAATACAAGAGATGAGGTAGTATGAGCATCCTAGCGATCATCATGCACCAAAGTGGGAACAATGGTAGAGATAGTCAGAAGGGGAGGGATTTGCAGATAGAGCCCAGTGCCTTTTCCCATTGCCCTCCATGAGGTCTCTTTCCGCATGGTATATCTGGACGCTCAGGTACTTGAAAGTGTCATAGCACCATTTGAGTCTAAATTCCGGCAAGGTTCCCCTATTGGGCTCTGGGATTGAGGACAGGGGAAACAGGCATGACTTGGTCAAATTCACTCTGAGGCTCGACACAGTTCAGAATTCCTCCAGCACCGCCATCAGAGCCTGGAGCGAGTCGGCTGCGTCTTGCAGGTAAACCAAGACATTATCTACATAAAATGAAACAATATGATGCTCGTAATGTGCCAATATTCCAAATCACCGTGCACGTAATCGCAAGCTACACACCAGTGTCCCCATGGTCAGGGCAAAGATCAATGGGAAAAGGGGGCATCCCTGCCTGGTGCTACTCTGGATGCCAAAGCTTTCACAGATCAGCAGGCCCATCAAAACTCATGCCGTTATGTTCTCATACAGGGCGCAGATCCAGCTGAGGTAACCTGGCCCTATACCCATGCCTTCTACGGCAGCCAATAGGAAGTGCCAGGGTATCAAATGCCTTCTCTAGCTCAAGTGACACCGCGACCTGCCCCGAGCCACAGCTGGGGTATCCTTCACTAGGAGTAGTAGTCGAGCAAATGATTAGGAAGGTAATGAACTTGCGTATAAACCCAGACTGATCCTTGTGTACAAGGGTACTGACTATGGGTAGTAACATGTGTTCCAGTACTAACCCTGTATCTTATGGTTTAAATGTAAGACTGTGGGTAGTATGATCAGACATCTAGAGGGTCATAACCCAGTTCAGTAAGAACCACGATTAGTGCTTCACAGAAAGAATCCGGGAGCTGGTCCAGTGTTGTGGCTTTATGAAACACCTCCAGGAGTCTCCGAGAGAGATTCACACCTAAGGCAATATAGTATTCGATCGGTGGCCCATCTGTTTCTGGTCTCCCTCAGCATGGAGAAGAGCAAGTTGACGTTTGTAGTCATGCTTCCCCAGTCTCATATCAGACTCTCTGTGCATCTTTCATCAATGGTGATGCCATTCAACCTCAGCAGGCTGTCTAGCCACTACAGTTTCGAGGAGATTCATCTCCTGTTACATAGTGAGCAGCTTCTCGTTCATGGCCCATCTGACTACCAATGCCATAGCCATAAAGTGCCCCTGCATGACTACTTTGTGGGCATCCACCTCCAGTGCACTGAATGGGGTAGTGTCCTTATTGAGTTCAAAGTATTGAGTAATGTGCATTGATAGGGCTTTCTTGAAGGTGGGATCCAATAGTGCTTCAGTCTGAAGCCTCCAAGTCAGTATCCTAGGCTGCGGTCTCCCCCAGAAGAGTGTCAAAAGCAGTAAGCAATGATCAGACAGGGTATGCTCCAGATCTTCCATTGTGGCAATCTGCATTCCCAGTGTCTCACTGAAAAGAAAAAGGTCCAACCTAGTGTGAACACCATGAACCGGGGAGTACAACAAAAAATAATTGTCATTGTGGTGACCCTGGCACCACATGTTATACACCCATCAATGAGTCATTCATCCAGTTTTAAAAGTGTTGTGATGTCTGAATGCATGAGGTGCCATTAAGTGGAGAGTGATCCCGATCCACATCCAGGGTACAACTGAAGTCACCGCCCCATATGCTAGTGGTGTGTGGGTCCCGGAAGAGTGCTGGTTTGAGAATATCGAAGAATTCCATCTGATTAGTGTTGGGGGCATCCCAGCCCAGCAACGTAAGTGGCTTTCCAACATAATGGCCAATTAGAATCACATATCAATCCTCCTCATCAGCCCTGCCAATCCAGATCAATAGTCCATGTGCATAAGCTGATGTTGTGGTGACATACACATGCCCTCTCCCTTTCGTGTATACTTTATGTATCTCTGCCTGTGTTAGGTGTGTCTCCTAAAAAAATGCAATATATGTGTGACAGCGTTTAAGGTAATCTTGCGCTCAGTATTGTTTTGTGGGGGAGGCCAGGCCTAGCATGTTCCATGTCATCGGTTCATATTCCATCAGTAGGCACATGGTGACGGACACTCCCAATGCCTCACAGGAGATCATCTTCCAGTCTAGGCATCATTTCTGGGCCCCGAGTTATTTCTTCCGATGTAGTCCCAGATTCTCCTGTGTTCGAGCCAGTGTCCGAATGATGGTCTGGCCAAAGGGCCTCCAAAGGATTCTTGTCATAGTGCAATGCCTCCGCCACCACCTGTGCCTACTTCCTGGCCATCTGTTCTTGGGTTGGGTGATTTCCAGTTCTCCTCTGCCTCCAGTGCTGGGGTTGGGGTGTCAGCCACTCACCAGATGTCTGGTTGTCAATGGGGGTCTTCACCAAGCCTGTGGCATGGAGCCAGGTCCATATACCTTCAGGGGATGAGAAAAAGTGTAAGGTTTTGCTGTCAACTTTCTTTTGCTTTGCAGGGTAGTCGAGTGTATTTCACTTTCAACTGTCTGAGGTATTGTTTAGCTGCAGCATGCGAGTTACAAAGTTGTTGTACCTCCAAGGTAAAGTCTGGGTAGGCAGTGATATTACCACCCTCGAAGAGACAAGGGCCCTTCATCCTGAACAGCTGAAAATATCAAGTCTCTGTCTCTATAGTTCAGGAGATGAGTAATTACTGGTCTCGGGCAAACTCCTGGAGGTGGCAGCCTACCTGGTATGTGATGTGCTCACTCCATGGAGAAGAATTTCGGTACTCTACCCTCCAGCACCATAGTCATCAATCAAGTCCCCAGAAAAAGTTCATGCTCGGACCTTTGGACCTTTCGGGATAGCCCAGGAAATGAATATTGTTGCATCTCGAGAGGCCCTCTGTATCTTCCATCTGTTGGTGGAGGGAGACTACCTTCTCCTTTATGTCCTGCAGTTGAGCTTTGAGATCGAGCAGCGTAGGCCGCATGGAGGTCAATGAGGACTCAGCATGGTCCACAAGATCCGTCAGCTTCTGATGATCTACTTGGAGCAGGTTAACATTCAAGGAGACAGCATCATGTTTGGTTTCCAGGGTATTTTTAGTGTCCAAATTTGCATGTAATACCTTTTCAAACTGGACAGAGTGGCTGCAAAGGGTGGCTTCCAGATGAGTTAGAGTACTTAGATTATGGTCAGAGGGACTGGCAGATCTGTGTCGCCACCAGGGACCTGAGTCAGGCTCTTGGTAGCTTTGGTAGCTTTGGGCTTCACCATCATGCCCCCTTCGGCGCTTGATGCCAGCAGGTGCGCTGAGGGTTCTCACCAGTGACTTTGGTTCCTTCCGCAGGTCCCACAGCCAACATGTACGGCAACGGCTTGACGTTATAGATGGTGGTTGCACAGATAGCCAGTGTGGCATCGGAACAGAGTTGGTATATCTGTTGCCACCCCGGAATGCAAAGCAGGGGCCAGTAGCAACTGAGAGGTGGTGGGAGGCATAAAATCAAAGAGTGTCTGTGGATGACAGGGCAAAGTGCTTCCAGCGGGCCCTTAGCAACCCCAGGGTTGCATCCTCCACACGTTCAGGGTCCTTGCATACTTCAGTTAGGGGCAAATCAGCCAGGGTCTGCTGTTGTTATCTTCCTGATGGCATGGCCCAAGAATATAAACAATGGCCTGCTTCAGTTAACCCCTGCTCCATTCGGAGCCATCTCAGGCAGAGCACGGCAACACAGGCTCAGCAGCAGACTCTCCAGGCACTGGCACCAGCTGCTGGCAGTTCATTATGGCCCTTCTGGCCAGTGCGCTGGGGTTTTAAGTGAACTGTGGGGATTCCTGTAACTCAAGGCATCCAGGTCACCAGGAGCTGCTAGCATGTTCCTCCCGCTGCCACCTCTCTGTGGTAGTTTACCACATAGGCCCCTCACAGTTGGAAGCTTTGGGGCATATGCATCAACATTAGCATTTGCGATTCCTTATTAGCGAAAAATAAGGAATCGCTAATAAGGAATAGCAAAAGGCTATGCATGTAGGAATCGCTATTCAAATAGCGATTCCTTAACATTCCTTATTACCGAATCGGTAATACCGAATCGGTAATAAGGAATACCTACCCATTCATTCCTATGGCCTTGGAGGCCCATAGGAATGAATGTAAAGCCATTCTGTATTAGCGATTCGGTATTACCGAATCGCTAATAGCTGGAGCACTTTCAAGGGTGCCAGGGTGTCAAAAGGACACCCTGTTGCACCCCTGAAAATGATATGTGCACATATGTTGCACACACACATGCCCTAAGGGCATGTGTGTGCGCAACATGACACTTTGAAAAATGCACAAAAGTGCATTTTTCAAAGTTTTTGCAAATTACCATGCAGTTCATCTTCATGGTAATTTGCTCCCCTTATTAGCGAAATCGCTAATTTTTTAACTTTGATGCATTGCATTTAAGGAATCTCACTTTGGGATTCCTTAAATGCAATCGCTATTTAAGGAATCGGTATTTAAGGAATCCCTATTTAAAGAATCGCTATTTAAGGATTCCTTAAATACCGATTTCTGCTTTTGGGTTGATGCATTGGGATTGGGTATTTTTTACTTAATACCGGGAGCTAATAAGGAATCGGTATTTTACCGACTGGATTTTGGCTTGATGCATCAGGGTGTTTACCACATAGTGGCCGTGGTAAAGCATGCCAAAGCCTGGCAAGAAAATAGGTGTCATTTTGGGGAACCGTGGGCTTCACCTTGGTGCGTCGCTGCCTTACTCTGATCTTTCTGGGCCCAGCCACCAGTCAGCATCTAAATGTTGGGGTTTTTGCTGGTTGATGTTCTAAAATATGAGTCATTATAACTTGCTCCCTCGCCATGCAGTTTAAATAAAAGATGTCAATTGAATGTTGCATTGGTGTTATCGCTGGTGTCATAGAACATGCCATGAGTATTTTAATATGTGAGATAATTTGCAGTGCATGGTGAGTGCCCGATTTATAGTTACTTTAGTTTATGAACTATAGTTACTTGAGATAACTATAACTGGTGAATTTCAGTGTTTTTGTTTGTTTAAAATGGTATGTTCTAACTAACATTTTCTTCTAACCATAACTTCCCTTAAACGTTTGTTTTTTTCAGTGAATTTTTCAGTTCTTTTAATTGTAAAGTGAGATGTTATTAACATCCCTAAATACACAGTCACTTTAACCTTTGGCTTTTTCCATTAAAATCTATGTTTATTTAATGTAAAGTAAAATGTCCATCACTGTGTGCACCATGGGGTTGGGCTTGGGGCTTGGCCTGAGACGAGCCCCCTGCTGGCACGACCCCCCCCCCCCATGGTCTCCCAACTCCCAGCGATGGTTGCATTAATACATAATGGGTGAATGTGTAACATGGGCTATCTTGCCATAAAGGGGGTTCTGGTGATATTTTTAAACCACAAGGGCAAAGGCAACGTGGTTTATCAATGTGACCTGAGCACCAAGATGGTAATAACATAACATGTGTATTTGTAAAGTGCTAGTTCACCCCCAAAGCGGCATCTTGGCGCTGAATAATAGATGAGTATTGTTAACCAACTCAATGGCTCTAATTTTATCGACCTCAGAAATTTTAGTACTCTTTAGAAACATTTGGAGCATTTGAGTGCCATCTGTTTAGTATTCTGGAACACAAGCCCAGCGATCAACAGAAATCTTGTTAACCCCTACCATCCCAACCGGAACCTACGATCAAAGGAGGCCTTCCTTGCCGTCATTCCCAGAGTAAAGCGAGCCAGAGCAGGGGGAAGAATGTTCTCGCTGAATACCGCCAGGCTCTGGAACGACCTTCCCCTCCCACTCCGGTCCAACTCAAATCTTCTATCATTCCGCAAAAACTTAAAAACATGGCTGTTTGACAAACCCACTGTACCATAGCACCTCCTCCGTCACTTCTGGTCAGCTTAGCGCTTGGACGCCCATGGGCAGCAATCGCGCTCTACAAATACCATTACAATTACAATTACAATTCATTGTTTGTTTGAGGATGCAAAAATGTCTGTTAACGTTTTAAAAAATGTGTGTGTTAGTTGAGGAAAATGTGCTTGTATTTAAAATATGCTTTATGCAATAATGTAGATTATTACAATAAAAATTTTAAGCAGAAAGTAAATTGTAAGGAAATTAACGTACTCTAAAATGTGCTTTTCTTTTGATGTACATTGACACTGATTCACATAGGCTTGTCTAACAAGCCATATACAAAGAAAGTAAATAGATTCAATGTGTAACAGAGCTCTATGTTTACAATGTTCATTATCACACACTGAGGATTCGTTGGTGGATGCTTGCATCAAGGATGGGCCTGTGAAAAAAGGTGAGCTTGTCAGGTATGCTGAATAAGAGCACCACTGTGATTGTGAAAACTTTTTAATTTTTTACCAGCACATAAAGAAAGAAGAAATGCTTTGTTAACCCTGACAGAACTAAACAAACACTATCTTTGTGAGTACTGGTGTGTTATGAGGACTGGTACCCGTAGTGTGTCAGAGATTTAAACAGAATCTGCTTATGGACTGCTAGCAAGTGCAAGTCCCTAAGCCCCTGAGAAGCGGAGATTTGTGGGGAAGTTCAAGGACTAATATTACCACTACATTTTAAACCACTTGAAGCTTGCACAGTAAATGCTTAGCAATCCCTTCAAAAAAATCTATGGCAGTAGCCTAACCTTGAGTCAATAAGCGCAAGAGCTACTGTTTTCCTGGCTGCAAGTGTAAGAAATTAAAAACATTTTTTGCGAGATTTAATCAAAGAAAAAAAGTGTGGGACACTGTTAGAACTTGAGGTTGGAAAGACAGAGCACCATCAAATTTGACACCTACATTTCTAGCCACCTCCACTGGAGGCGATGGGGGCATAAGATTGTTGGGCCACCAGTCTTGTATGGAAAACAAAAAACATGTTATTTTTCTCAAATAGAAATATCTTGGTTTTATCCGCATTACACTTAAGATGGTTACGTTCCATCCAGCGAATGGTACTAATGAAGCAGTTTTTTAAACTTAGCTCAGAACCAAAAGAGATCTTGTCAAGAGACTAGATCAATTAGGTATCATTCGCTTAGGAGGTGGAGGAAATACCAGCGGAGTAAATGAAGAGGATCAAAGGAGACACACAAATATTAAATAATGTCGGGCTACGTGATGAGCCATGCGGAACCATATGCCTTAGGGATTTCTATTTTGAGGTGAACCAACCAATGGACATCACCTGCCTCCTATTTGCAAGGAAAGAATGGAACGAGGACCAGGCCTAGTTGCTGATACTAATTTTACTGAGATGCTGAAGGAGTACCATGTATGACACTGTGTTGAACTCTGCCAACCAGTCCAAAAGGATTAACACAGCACGACCTTATCCAACACGACTTTAATTGTTTCCAACATTTCAAGGGGGGCAGATTCAGTAGAGTGCATGGGCCTGAACACTGGGTGTGAAGGATATTAGAACTTTCAAGAAAATCCATTAATTGATCATTAACTAGTTTTTCTAACATTTTTGCAGGAGCAGGAAGCAAGAAGACAGGCCTGAAACTGGCAAATATGCCCTGATCAGCTGTTTGTTTTTCCATAGGGGTTTAACAATGGTCAGTTTGCTATGCTCTAGCACCACCCCTCAGGTAAGTGAGGTGTTTAAAATATGATTGATTCCAGGGTTGATGATCTCAATAGCTTTTCTGAAAACAGTCGCAGGACACAGATCTGGAGGGGAGCCACATTTGCATAGTGAGATACCAAGTTCAGATTGTTGAAGAGAGACAGGCTGAAAATCTGTCAAAGTGGAATTCGGAGAAGAAATATATTGTGGTGACCCTCAAGAAGTGCCTAGTCCAGCATTTGTTTTTAGTTAAGCTCATATGAAACATATCGATTTCCTCCTAAATAAATAAGAGCAACTATTGCACAATGTTTGAGATGTTGAAAAATCTCTCGTAGAAGCTTTGGTTGAAGAAAAACCTGTGCAATCTGAAAAATTGACTTTTGGTTATTATTACCTGTTTTACTTTGCAAAATAAAAAAAAGTCTTGTTGGCATTTTTTCTATAAATTTATTGTACCTTTTAAGGATAATTTCTATCTAGTCATGTCTTTGGCAATACAGTGAGTTGAGCATTTGTTTATGACCTGGTCTGTCTAGTGGAGATAACTCATCAATCGCTTCTGTAGTCCAGCAATTAAATACTGTCCGATCATAGGATAGCTCTCCAGTGAAAATTTGAAAGGAGAAAGCATAACAGTTACCCAGATTGGCTCATTGTATTTTACCCCACTTACCGGTGCAAGAATTCCTGGAAAGTGAGTGTTTAGATCACACCTGACCTTCAACCATGCCAGAGAGCAGCAATGGGTGATTAGTAAAAATTAGATCAAGATTGAGGCTCACCACATGAGTAGCCCCCACCACCCATTAAGAAACTTCCAGAACATCTAAATTGTCAATAAGGTTTTTACCATCAATATAGCAATTACAATCCCCTAAAACTGTAAAATTAGAAAATTGTAATACATGGGGAGAAAAAGTGTCCCCTAAAGTGCTCAGAAAGTTTGAGCATGGTCCAGGAGGACAATAGACCAAAACTCCATCAAAAAAAAAAAACAAGACAGACCTAATCTAAAACAAAAACCAAGGCTGTCTGCTCCCTTTAAATTAACAACTTCAAACATCCTATACTGGAATGAGTCACAATAGAAAATAGTCAGACCTTCACCTCTGGCCTCCATTCTATCACATCAGAGAATGGAGGAACCTGACGGGTTAGCCGCCGCAATATCAGGATTAGACCAAATCCTAAACCACGGCACTGTAATGAACAAAAAGTCAAAGTAGCGGTCAGTGAGGAAGTCAAAGATTTCTTTTTTTATATGAAATTATTTGCATTTCAACATAACACCATGCATGACACAGTCACCTGCAACTTGACAGTTAACCCCAACCAGAACAGATCATTTCCCCCCCATAGAAACTCCCCTTCCAAGACATTGGCTCTATAGCATTTACAAACAGGTGGCACAAGAAATCCATCTGCCCATGTTATGGGTATAATATCGGGTTCGAAGAAGGCTATTTTGACTACTACGAATGTCTATTGGCACCCTTTCTGGGTATGTCCGCATATGTACATGCATTGCACTATCCGTCTTCTGGCCCCCTTACCTATGTGCTTATTTGGCACAAGTTCTAGCCCCTCTTCCCCACTTCTCATGCACTCCCTGAGCTAAGGCTGCCAATTACCAGTTTTGTCAGCTCACCAGGGATTCTACATTTTTTCTAATTTTTTGGGGAACCCTCGTGACTTATATACCAACCCTTCGACACACATGCACCAGTCTAAGTTTGATTCCCATTCTCGCAGCATGGGCATCACTAGGCTGCATCACCGCTTGACAATGTCCTGCACTGCCACCGTGGTCAAAGATTTACTTTGAGTGTCTGTAAATAGAGCAAACAATCATGAGACAGACAAGAACAATTATTTTCTCACGGATATGTGTGAACTCAAGGAGATGGGATACACAAAGAGCATTGGAAGCATTACCAAAGTGTAAGATACTGCCCATTTTCTGATTAATTACAAACTTTCAAACAGGAGAGAGGACCAGCTACTTCTGAAATATTAAAATCTGCATCAAAGTGTGGCATTTTGCCTAGTAACTCCATACTAGGAGAATAAAGTAGCAAAATATGAGAAATTTCGGGTGCCAAACCAGCAGAGGGGCTTGCACTGGAAGTGGAACGGGTGTGGATGGGCGCAGGTGGACTTGCCTTTGGCACACCAGAGGAGTGCCCACTGCGCTCATCCACTGCACGTCCCTGCACGGATAGTCTCTACATATCCCCAGTCTTCCCCATGATCCCGCTTCCCTTGTAACCTCTAGCCAGCCAACCAACACAAAATGGTGTCTAGAAAGTGGCCTGATTGTGATAGCCACTAAAAGGAGTAATTACCCCAATGCTACCATCTGGGATAAGAATCAATGTAAAACTGAAAGTCCAACAGATAAAAACCTTTAGCAGAAGATAACAATTAAGCCAAATTTGATACCAAGAAGGCCCTTTAAAACTTTAAACATACGGCATACATCAGAATTAGCAAAAAATGCTGCCTCTATACACACAGCACCAATAAATCGATTTAAAATTAGTTTCTATGGAGCGTGTAGCAGTACCAGTGGTTGAACAGGTGTGTGGGGTGCTTGAATTACTGTAGAGCCTACTCCAGAGCTGGACTAGAGAACATTTGCACTTCTTTGAGACTTTCAGTACTTTTGTTAACTTTGGAAGTATTTTTTGTGAATTGTGAAGGTCATACTCTTTAGTGGGTGGGTGTTTTTTATTAGAATGTTCCGCCCAAGCCCCTTAAGGCCACCTATTTTTGAGTAAATATTCCTTATTTTTCCATGACACGCACACATTTACTACTAAAAAGTGTAACACTACGGTGGAGATCACTGCACAGAAAAGTTTGGAGGGACAGAGGTGGATGTCTCTGGGTGTATAGTTGTCAATTGCATATTGTAGTACATCAGTAGTTCTACTGTAATACTAATTTAGATGCTACAAAACACAGTTTGTGAATCGTGTCCATAATGTCCTTCATGTGGCACAAAGGAGTGAGCCTGCTTGACAAAGGTAAACTTGCACTCTTGAGCAAGTTTACTATTTTTTAGGTATTCACAGACCACACGTTTATTTTAACTAACAGTAAATTTACCACTACGGAGATTCCACAATCGTGTGGAGTCTCCACAGTTATAAAATTACTATTAGTAAAATTATACTCTAACGGCCTGATTCACAAGGGCAAACTTAAAGTTTTGTCAAGTTTAGACTTTTGTGTAAGTTAACAGTTTGTGTGGTATTCTCAAACTGCGAGTTAATAGTAAGTTTAGGACTGTGGAGACTCCGCAGTCGGGGTGGTGAACTTCACAGAAGGTCTATCTTTTTATGTTCAGAGTTCTCCTTCCCAACTGCGGAGTCTCCGCAGTCCTAAACTTACTATTGACTCGCAGTTTGTGAATACCATACAAACTGTTAACTTACACAAAAGTGTAAGTTTACCATTGTGAATCAGGCCATGGGACTCAGGGAACAAGTTGTTAACAGCAACTGTGTGTTACTGCCGTTCTTATTTAAAAATAACTTTCGGACTAGGGGTGAGCGATAAATTTCGCTCCGTCGGCGGAGTTAGCAGAGTTTTGCCCACTCCACATTACGCTTGCAACGCAGAGTTCTGGCAAAAGTCTGCCAACCACCGAGTGGCAGAATTTATTCGTGCTTTCAGCATGCCAAGAGCGAGCGTGAAATGGAGTCCCATAGCGAATTTTTTTGGGCACTAGGACAGCATCCGGCGAGATTTTCTCAACATGGGTGGTCGCATGTAGTCGCAACCGTGTGCGGTGAGAAAGTTGCTCAAGTAGAAAATCTACTCAAGTGGCAGCAAAGAAGAAGCGCACTCACAAATGTTACATGGTTCAGTTCGTTCAAGCTCCCGGCGCTGAAATTCAACGCGACTTGCAGATTTTCACTGCGTTTTATGCAACTTCGCTCAATTCCGCAGTGTGAAACTCTGCGAGTTCCACCCACCCCTATCTCTGGCTCTAAAAGCAATAAGTGCTACAGAGGAATCCGTATGAGAAATCTTACCTGCGTGCAAATTCTCTCTACTATATGTGCGTGTTTGGAAGTGTTTTCAACTGTTTTAAAAAAAATAAGAAGTAGAGATTAGAAACAAATATAATTCATTCTAAAATTATAATATTAGGTTATTTGTTTACTGTTATTCTCATTGGAGATAGCAGTTTGAAAATAATGCAGACATACACTTAAGCAATAGTCTGTTATATTATAATTCATGGCACGATTTTAGTTGTGCACGCACAGATTAGAGAATGAGATGCGTTCATTTTTTCCATGTGGATTAACATGTATAATATATGCAGCTTGTCAGTAACAATTACAGATCAACTCTGCCCGGTACATTCCAGCAAGCTGAACTTTGCCAGTTCCCTTTTTATTTGCGTTTTTAAATCTTTTCAAATTCAATAATATTGTAAATTCAAACACTCTTTTTTTTTTACAGATCCTTTAGTATGTCTGGAATCAGGCTGTGGTTAAAAAATCCCACATATCTATGATTCATTTTCTTTTACTGGGTCGCTTAGCCCTTTAGTAATTAAGCGTAAAATAAGGTCAAAGTTCAGCGGAGATGTCACTGTATGAAATCGTCATAAATGTATGGGGCGAGCCCATCGAGTGCTGGGCATAAACACGTGAATCTAAAAGAGGGGGTTGTTCTTGTTCCCACAGGAAAGTGCTTTAAATATAAAACATGAAACGTGTTTCTGCCTGCATACACATTTATACACTTCTGTTCAATAAAAAAAAGTCCATACGCAAAAGAGTTTAAAGCAAATGAAATAGTTTCAACTTTTGTGGAAGGTTCATGACATTCTGTAAGAAAAAAAAAATCACATAGCTCTTCATTTTAAGATTGATGTTGTGTGCTGAAGAAATTCAGGGGCATATCAACAAGGGCTTTATCTCTGCTTTTTTGGCTTTAAAAGCCAAAAAAACAGAGATAAAACTAGCACCCTATCAACAACAGGGTGCTAACACGCAAATTTGCATGTTAGCACCCTTTTACTCTACGCTTCCCCTTGCATCTCTAATGAGATGCAAAGGGGGCGTTCCAGAGTAAAATAATAGGAGAAATGTCGCTAAGCGACATTTCTCCTATTATCAAGAATGTCGCTAACCCTGTTAGAGACAAAAAAAGCAGCGCTAACCACGGTTAACGCTGCTTTTTTACGTCTGCTAATATTCAGACTTAGCCATGATATCCTATGGAAGGAGGATATCATGGCTAAGTTTGCCTGTCCCTATCAACAAGGAAACGTGTGATTATCGCTGGGTTTCCAGCGATAATCTCACGTTAGCCTGTTAGCGTGTAGATTTTTATCGCTATTGAGATAAGCGTTGCTAATAGCACGCTATCTCAGCGATAAAAATTCACGCTAGCCGGCGATAATTATCCTCACGCTAAGAGCGCTGAGCGATAATTATCGCCGGTTGTTGTTGATATGCCCCATAGTTCTTCTTTTCAGAGACAAAAGCTCCATCCCATTAATATTAACGCGTTTTAGATCGCGGGGAGGGGGTTATATTCACCAAACAAAATGCCGAAGCTCGGTGTTTCTCCAAAATTGCTAACGCCGCAATCCGACATTTTTTTTAAAATGCAGGGATGCGCTGTTATAAAAAAAATGCAGCGCATCCCAGTATTTCTCCTAGCGCTTGCACTAAAAAATATGCCTAGCGCCAGTGCAGGCACCCTTGCGCCATGTTGTAAGGGTGCCTGCGCGGCAGGGGTGATTGTTTATGTGCAGGAAGGGACACCTTCCTGCACATAAACTTTCCAGGAAATTTCCTGTATCTATGTGTGCTGCATAATGCAGCACACATGGAAAGAGCAAACTATTATTTTACTTCGTATTGACTGTATAAGACCAGGTATATCCTGGTCTTATTTTTGGTGCTGCCCCATGTCTTGTAAATATGGGGCAGCGTCAAAAGCAATGGGTGTTGCAGCGGATTGCCTACAGCAACACCCATTGCCCACCTCTTTGCCACAGCAGAAGGCTGCAGTATGGAACATATTTACAAGGTGGCATTAAGCCACGTTAAATGGAAACACCACCATGAACATATTGGGATGAGAGCAATGCCACCAGAGCGTCAGAAAATATGACGCTCCCGTGGCTTTAGGGGCTTGTAAATATGCCACTTTGTCTTCATAACTTGTGGAATCTTTGTTATAGTAGAAAACTAGCTATTTTTACGGGGGTACGCCTATAAAAGGATAGTGTAAGTTTTTAATTATATTTAAGTGACGGAAGTGTTGTGTTAGTGCATAGTGCACATGTGACGTCCTACAACCATTCTTATGATTTGTTTTTTTCTCGGAGAATGCAGACTATACTAAATTTGGAGATTTAGTGAAAATGTTAGCCCACCATTAACTGTATGTCATACGTTCCCATACCAATCATAACTTTTGAGGTGATTGCATCTTCGCCATGAGAAAGAACATGAAGTAAGCTAAAACAGCCCCTCCCACTATATTATATAATCAATAACCCACCAAGGGTACTTCCGTTTTTTTTTTCTCATGTCTCCTGACTGGACAAGGATAGGAGGTCTCACTGGATGTTCTGGAAAGCAATGGAAAAGTCAGCTTCTGACACCTGGGTTTTAGAAATAATTAAGACTGTTTATCAGACAGACTTTATATTGCAGGGAGGAGTCACTAACATAATTCTGAATAGTGTAACACAGAATTACCAAACAAATTGCGAGATTCTGCAGAGTTATGAGAGAAGAGTAATTCTGCATTTAACATTGTTTAAATGCCCCCTCACATCTAAAATAAATGCAAAAATGCATTTTGCACTGAAAAATAGAGCTAAATGCAACAGAACACTAATAGCATGCGATGAGCTGAACAGGTTCGGTAAATGTGCTTTTGGGGTTGGATTTTCCCCCAATTTACTTCCGGCATTTTGCACTTGTTTCTTAGTGCAAAATGCACCCTTGCATCCAAAATGGATAAATTGATGCATTTTTCTCTGAGAAAATACCCCAAATTACTCCTATTTACACAAGCATATGTAATTGCATAAGTATTGGTAATTCTGCTTCAAAGAGTAAAGCGTAATTATCAAAATTACTCCCATTACTCTGGCATAATTAAAATTACTCCCTGCCCTGCTTTCTATCATATAGTCTGGAAACTGGGACATTAATTACTCTATATCCTTCAAACTTCCTCAAGAGGCAGGCCATGCTGAAAACAGTGGAGACCTTGCTTCTAAAGGAAAGAGTATTTCCTTTTCCCAAGAGGTGGGAACATAGTGCTATTCCATTATGTTTTTGGTTCCAAATCCCTTCAGGAAATTAGGATTAAAAAAAATCTAATGTGAAGATGGACAGTTCCTAAAACATAATTCCTCTAATATCTAAAGGAGATTTCTTGATCACAGTGGATCTGAACAATGATTCTCTCCACATACCTATACATGTCATTCATCAACAATTTCTACAATTCTGCCTTTGGGGTCATCAATTTCAGTTCTAGGTTTTGAGTTTCAGAATAAATTCTGCTCTGAGGTTGTTCACCAAGATCATGCTTCTGTTGATAGATTTGCTTCATCTCATGGCATTGAGAATTTCTTTCTACCCGGGTGACTAATTAAACTCCACGACATTAAAGGAAGAAGCACTTCTGGAGTGCCTACAGATTCGTGGATTATGGATGAGTCTGCAAAGATGTTAAACTATTGCAGTGCAGGAGACAATATTCATCCAAGTTTATTTTCAGCCCGAATTAGGAAAGGTCTTTCTTCCAACAAAGAGGGCAGAGAGACTGAGAGCCATGGTGACACCGCTGATCAGGCAACTGTAAAGTCATATTGACACATGGCACCATGCATGTTCCTGATCCCTTGGGAAAGACTTCATCTGAGACCTGTAGTCATGAATCTCTTCATATATTGGAGATCAACTTCCATGTGTCAAGAGAACCTAATTCCACTTACTTCTCAAATCAGAACAGACCAACTGTGGTGGTTGATTCTGAGTTCTTTAGAAAGGGGATTCCCATTATAATATGCCCCAGCTGTAACAATCCCCACTGATGCCAGTCAGTAAGACCGGAGAGCAAATGTGTGCTCATCTAGCAATCCAGAACAGATGGGCATTTATGGAAATGGGCAAATCTTCAAATTGGAGAGAATTTACAGAAATCTATTATCCTCTTCGTCGATTCTAGTACAAGATTTAAAAAAAACTGGTGATCATATGTACAGACAACATGGTGATCATGGCATACATGAACAGACAGGGCAGAAGAAAACCTGCAGCCTTCAACTTAACAGCAATGAAGATTTGTCTTTGAGCAGAGAACTATCTTCTGTCCTTAAATGCTGTTCATATAAAAAGAAAGGACTATGTAAAGGCAGACCAAGCAGATTGGTCAAGCAGGGTGTCTCTATCCTCTCAGGATCTATTTCTCTCAAAGAACCTTTGCCCTGATTTATCAGAAATTTAGAACTCCAGCTTTGGACGTGTTTGAATCACCAGAGAACAAACAAATGCACACATTATTTTCATCATTCCAGCTCTGGGGTCCTATGGAGCAGATACCCCATCTATTCCATGGCCTGAAAAACTTCTCTTTGTCTTTCGTCCAATCCCCCATAATACCACAATTGCTTCTGAAGATAACAAGAGAGAAGGCAGAAGTAACTGTGGTGATACCATTTTGCCACACAGATCTTGCTTTCCGGTGTAAAAATGATGGCACTGGAATCTTGCTAGAAAATTCAGCTGAAGCCTTATCCTCTCAATGCAAGGGGTTGACTTCCCCTTTCTCAGCTAAGCTTATCCGCCTTGAAATTGGAAGGATAGGACTTCAAAGTAGAGGGATCCCTTTCCATTTGGCTGAAGTGATTCAGTGCTCTCATTGACCTTCTACGTTGAAGTCATATTCAAAATGCTGGTAAATTTCAAGTACATGTGTTCATTGAATTCTATATCTTCTTTGGATTGTAGGACCTCTGCCATTTTACAATTTCCTTATGATAGTTTTAAAAATAATATAGCAATTTCAACTTTTAGAGTTCAATGGATGGCAATTAGAGCTTTTAGAGTTGTGGTTGGTACTGTCTTTCATAATGAGGATTTGAGTGTGAAAATCTTGAAAAGCTCTGTTATTGTTAGACCGGTAAAATATTTATAGCCTTTTTGGGATCTTCATTTGGTATTAAAGATGCTTCAAGGTGACCCTTTGGAAATGCTGACTGCTGTTGACCTTAAATACTTAACTAGGAAGGTTGTGTTTTTGGTAGCAATTACTTAGACAAAAAGATGTTGGCAACTTGGGTCACTGTTTTTACTGTTATGCACAACTTATTTTTTACGTGCCCTACAGTATGGTATTGTATTAGGATCTAATAATTCTACTTTTTACTATAAGGTTGCTTCCCAATTTCATTATGATTAGGAAATTGTGTTACCAGCTTTTTCTCCTAAACTTTTGCTCAAGAAGCAAGAACTCTGGCCCCAACTGATGTCAAGCTTTCACCGTTGGTATATTTGGAGAGGACTAAAGATTTTAGGAAAAGAGATTCCTTGCTTGTTACTTTTGCTGCTAATGGTCAGTGTTGGACTTGGCACTTTTGGCAGGTTCACCCCGAAACTTTTTGCGTTCTCCTAGCCTTTTTTTGTAACATGGTGTTGGTGATTTTAGGCCTCTGAGCACTTTAGCACTGGGGTCCAGTGTAAAGTGTGTGCGCTCTCTGTGTGTGTGGTGAGATGGGCCTGCCCTCCCATAGGAATGCATGGGGGATATGTGTGTCCCTGGTAGTTTCTGGTGTGAGTGGAGTGCAGGGTTGAGTTTGGTATGTGCGAACTTGTGAGAATAAATGCTGCGCAATTGTGTGTGCAGATTTATGGTGACTGGTGGAGAAGTGCCACTCCTAGAAGTTGGCCTTTCTGTGTACCGCATGTCTGCTTGCCTGATGTGGAGTGCATGTCTGGCTTGTGATTGACAGGAGCGGAGAGGGCTGGGGAATTCCAGGAGCCAGGGTGAGTCAGCCCAGTGGTGAATAGAGAGATCTGCATCTAGATGGGAGGGAGGAGTTGCACCTGGGACCTGAATAGGGCTGTGCCTTCCCTCCACAATGCTGGCTCCGTCCCCATGTGGTGCATCTGAGCACCTAGCCCCCACCTGACAAAGGGGAGAGGAGCTGAGCACAACAAAGTGCTCCAAAGCTCCCCCAAACAAGTTGCGTCTGGTTTTTCCCCCAGCCCTGTGCTGTGTCACAAAGGGAAAATGTTGTATAAATATAGGGGCTGTGACCCCATGAAAATGTGCACTCTTGGTTCAGTGTTCCTGACGGAGGGGGGCTTGCTGCTGGTGGGGCCCAGGAGGGACCGCCATGGGGGCTGCCTCCCTGCTGGAGGGCCCTGTGTGCTGGCCCCTGGGCCCTACATTGCCCCCTGGATGCATTAAGGACTTTTGTGACCATTTGCTCCCTTTCTTTATGCCCACAGGACTTTGGCTTCATCTAGCGCCTAGAAGCAATATCCTTTCATTGCCCAGCTGAGGAGGAGTGTGGGCTGCGCAGCGCTATGCTGGTCGCCTCATTGGAGGGAATCCCCACCGGAGGGATTCTCCTGTGATGCTGGTCTCGCGGGTGCCCACCCCGCATTTATCGTTATGGCTGCTTATTGATCATCATTACGGGTACCCACCCCGCTTGGTATTTTGAATTTAGAGGGAGCCTACCCCTCATTGAGGAGATCGCTGCCGCCACGAATCCCAGCCCGACTGGTTGTGGGCAGGGCCTGCGGACGATAGCGGAGGAGGCCGGCGCGATGTGATGACCCGGGGCTCCCATGCTGGAGGGAGAGCCCCGCGGTGGCGGCCGAAGTACGGAAGAGACCCGGGTCCCGGGAGGGGGCCCAGGTGAAAAGAAGGCAGCCAGTATGGGCCGTGGGTGATGCAGGGCTCCTGCGAATGGTGAGAGCCCCTCTGTGCCCGCCGCATCAGAAAAGGCGGCCCAGAAGACGAGAAATGCATACCGGGGCTCCCGTGAGCTGAGGGAAGCCCCACGTATGCTGAAAGAAGAGGCGCCCGGGTGAAGTGTGGAAGCGGCCAATGCTGCTGATGGCAGCGCAGGGCTCCTGTGAGTCCCCGTAGAGAGAGCCGGTGAGTTAAGACGGCTGGAGGGGGGGATGCCCAGAGTCAGAGCGGCCCCATCTAGCAGCGGGCCGCTCCAATGTTGACCATATTGTTTCAGTAGCCCTTGCCCCCTTTCAAAGTTCTGGCCATATTTTCAGCTGCCCCGCTAACGAGGGGGCAGCTGCACCGAGGGGGGCAATATTGATCAGAGCGGCCCAGTCTAGCAGCGGGCCGCTCCAACGTTGCGCATGATTATTTCGGGAGCCAGTGCGCTCCAAGGGGGCAGGTTTATTTCCAGAGCCTGGGTGGCTCCAACGTAAGGGCACCGAGGTGCCCTGGCCCCAGAGGTGCATTTTTCCCCGCTGCCGCACCTGATAGAGGGCAGCGGCCACGTTTGGGGCACATTTGCGTAAGAGGGCATGATGGTGCCAGGCCACTGTTTGGGATTCCCAGCTGCTCAGCAAGTAGTAGGCAGCTACATCGTTTAGGCCCTCAGGTGATATCCCCAGCTGCCCAGCAAGTAGTGGGCAGCTGCAACGTTTAGGCAAGGTTGTCTTGGGGGGGCATGTTGTGTGAGACAGGAGTGAGGTTCACTCCTTTTGCCCTAGCGCAATGGTGCGCGTTTTGTTCTGCTGCAGGTGCAGAAGCCCTGACATTTGGGACATAGGGCATTTGAGCCCCTTCTTGAGATGGCCAGTTGGCCAGAGGGACTGTTAGGATTGTAGGGCGCCAGCCCCTAATGTGAGTGTGGTGCTAGGAAATGTAATTCAAGTGGTATGTTTTACGAACCCTGTGTTATATCTCTAAATGTGTTTTATGACTATGAGGTTGTTTTGCATATCATGGTTTATGCTAGTGCGATTATGTTCCACTGTGTGATTTATGACCCTAATGTAGTTATACTTAGGAGGTTAGGGTCTAATGTGTTTAGACTTCTGAGAGAATTGCATAATGTGTTTATGCTGGTGAGCTTGGCGCAGAATGTAATTCGCGCCTGATGTGATGTTGTGCATAATGTAGTTTATGCTACAGGCTGATGCTAAGTACAGTGATTACCGGTAGTTACTGGTTGTGTTGTATGTTTATGATAAGTTCTACCTTTACTAAGTTCACTTTGTGACAGTTCTGACAGTGGTCCAGTTGGCCCTATCAGGTGTAAATAATCCCTTGTAAATATAATCTAGTGCCAGGTGCAACTGTGTATAATATGTGCTTACTATTCTAATGTGTTATGATAATACAAAGGCTATTTTTATATATAACCTTGTGTGGAGTTCCTTTTGTGGTGTGCCTGGGATGTTGTTGCTGTGTGCGTGCGCAAATGCTTTACACATTGCCTCCGGGATAAGCCTGACTGCTCGTGCCAAGCTACCAAGGGGGTGAGCAGGGGTTATCTTTGGCGTGTAACTCCCTCGCCCTGACTAGAGTGGTGGTTTCTGCCTGGCTTTGGTGCAAGCGTTAGCCAACCAGAAATCCCATTTCTAACATTGGTTATCAGCGGTGGGATTAGGACTTGCGTTTGCACAGTACCACAGCGACAACTGGCAGCACTACAAATCTCTGCATTTAGATAACCACGTGTTTGGGGATTATTGTTCTGAGTTTTATTTTAATTCTTCTCCTAAAAGTGTCATTTTTGAATTGTGGACTTTTGCTTCTGCTCAGACACCTAGGTCCCTTGTGTTGCACGTGTCCCTGAGCGTCCTGCCAAAATGGAGTCTGCTTTTAATTTCTGTGGTCTGTTTAGATACAGTATGGGGGAGTTGGTTGTCAGCGGTGAGGATAGGACTTGCGTTTGCGCAGTACCACAGTGACAACTGGCTGCACTACAAAACTCTGCATTTTAGATAGTCACATGTTTGGGGATTATTGTTTCTGATTTTGTTTTCTCCTCAAGAGTGTCATTTTTAAATGGTGTTTTGTGCGCTTTTATGTGTGGCAGAAGAGAGAAAATGACTGGGCGGGACGCCAGTAGGTGGGGAGGTTCCCATAGATAGGGAGTCCCTTGCTGGGTCCAGTGCCCAATCCCTGTTCCTGTCCCCAGAGGTGTGGGTAGATAGGAGGGAAGAGAGGGAGTTTGGAGGAGAAACAGCTGGCTCAGGAAGGTGGTTATCCCCTGAGCGTAGTGTGAGTGTCTGGATTCACCAGTAAGGGTGGGATCCAGTGGTGGCAGCAGAAGTGAGTCCAGTGCAGGAAACCCCATTCCCGTTCCCAGAGTATGGTACCTGGTGCTCATTAAGAGGGGTGCAGGTTGAGATTCAGGGGCAGTGAGGAACTGTCTCACCAGTCTGGGGGGCGTGTGTGGATGATTGATGTATTGCACTGGACGAAGGGGTGTGAGTTCTTTTTGTGATAAGGAGCTTGCATGGAGGGTGGACCTCTGGCTGTGTGCTAGAGGTCTTGCAGAGGCATTGGGGAGTGATTCCAAAAGTAGTGGCTTGGGTATCATCTGGTCCTGTGTTGGGGAAGTGGTTCAGAGTAGCCCAGCTAGGTCCCAGTGGAATGGGAGGAGTGTAGGGGCTCACGTCCGGTGTCAGTGGAGATGGAGTGAGTGTGGGACGTGTGTCCCACGGTGGCCCGAAATCCCATCTCAGGGCCTGGAGAGTTCCCTAATGGAGCACCAGGTCGGGGGCCTAGGCTGTACTTGTAGGTCATTTGAGGATCATCTTCTAGTGTCTAGAGGACGTGGAGTGTCTGTAACCAGAGCTCCAGGGGTTCTGGTGTTGGGCAGTACCGCTCCTAAGTGGAGGGTGCAGAAGTCCTGGTTGAGGGGTGAGTGGGGGAAAGAGTCCCCAGTGGAAGAGCCATTGGGTCAGGGGCCAGCCAGAAGGGCTGAGCCACCAATGAGTGACCATGGTGACGCCACTTCTGTCCTGGGGGATCTCTGCGCCCTGTCAGGTGGACAGGAGGTCGCGAGATTAGAGCCAGGCAGATTGTCACACCACCCATTAGTTATGTGTCACCCTCAAGGGGGGGGCATGTGTCCTCCCACGTAAGTCCTGGTTCGCTTGGCAATTGTCTGACCAACGGGTTAAGCCCCGAGGTTGGGGAGGCCAGGTTCAGGTTCAGCCTGACCTGGAGGGAAGGCATCTGTAATCAGTGTCCTGACCGGTTTGTCTTCCAGGGGTACTGCTCCCAGGTGGGAGGGTGTAGAACTCTGGAATGGGGTGCAGAGGGAGGGCGTCCTCGCCTCTGATTCCGGTGCAACCTGAGGGTTTAGACCCTAGGTTGGGAAGCTTGGAAACTTTGTGGTCGAGGGGGAATCCCTGCCAAAGAGAACAGCTGAATAGACTTAGCAAATGTGCCGCCATTGATGTGTGTCTGGGGGCTGACCTATAGTTTGTTGTTTCTGCTGAGGTAGAGGACTAAGGGATTTTGATGTGTGCTGTGTCCCCCCACTTGAAGAGGAACTGTGCTGTGTGCTTTGTTTTTCCGAAGACAAGAGTCTCCAGATCCCAGGTGGTAGACCAGTTGATGGAAAGAGGTCCTGAACTGGTGGGAGAGTGGTGTTCTGGTGGGTGCTTCCCTGGGAGGGTGCGGAACCCCAGAAGAAGAGGTAGGGTGGGGCACTCTTGCCCGTGACCTCTGGTCAACCTGAGGGTGCGGACCCTAGGTTGAAGGATCAGTGGTAGTTTGCAACTACACTGAGAGGACGAGTGGAGAAAGGCTATTGTGTGCCAGGTGTTACTGCCCCCCACTCTGTGGATTGGCAAGGACCTGTGACATCTGGATGGCCTAGGGCCTGGTCCTGGCCGTGGACAGCTAGGGATTACCAGTGGGGTATCCTATTTGGGCCGGAGAGTTTTTTTTCAGAGGGAACCACGTGGCTTCAGAGTTTCGTAGAACCGGAGCGTGTTCCTGCCGTTGCGGGCCCACGTCCGTGTTCTATCACCCAAAGCAGGGAAGCCCATCAAAGGAGTGATTGGTCTGCCCTGCGTTTTGGCTGGAAGGGGGTTGTGTTGGACTTGGCCCTTTTGGCAGGTTCACCCCCGAAACCTTTTGCGTTCTCCTAGCCTTTTTCTGTAACCTGGTGTTGGTGATTTCAGGCCTCTGAGCACTTTAGCACTGGGGTCCAGTGTAAAGTGCATGCACTCTCTGTGTATGTGTGGTGAAATGGGCCTGCCCTCCCATAGGAATGCATGGGGGATATGTGTGTGAGTGGAGGTGGAGTGAGGTGTGAGTGGAGTGCAGGGTCGAGTTTGGTATGTGCGAACTCGTGAGAATAAATGCTGAGCAATGGTGTGCGCAGATTTATGGTGACTGGTGGGGAAGTGCCACTTCTAGAAGTTGGCCTTTCTGTGTACTGCGTGTCTGCTTGCCTGATGTGGAGTGCATGTCTGGCTTGTGATTGACAGGAGCGGAGAGGGCTGGGGAATTCCAGGAGCCAGGGTGAGTCAGCCCAGTGGTGAATAGAGAGATCTGCATCTAGATGGGAGGGAGGAGTTGCACCTGGGACCTGAATAGGGCTGTGCCTTCCCTCCACAATGCTGGCTCTGCCCCCTGCGGTGCGTCTGAGCACCTAGCGCCAACCTGACAAAGGGGAGAGGAGCTGAGCACAACAAAGTGCTCCAAAGCTCCCCCAAAGCAGTTTGTGACCCCATGAAAATGTTCACTCTTGGTTCAGTGTTCCTGATGGAGGGGGGCTCACTGTTGGTGGGGCCCAGGAGGGACCGCCATGGGGGCTGCCTCCCTGCTAGAGGGCCCTGTGTGCTGGCCCCTGGGCCCTACATTGCCCCCTGGATGCATTAAGGACTTTTGTGACCATTTGCTCCCTTTCTTTATGCCCCCAGGACTTTGGCTTCATCTAGGGCCTGGAAGAGCTATCCTTTCATTGCCCAGCTGAGAAGGAGTGTGGGCTGCGCAGCGCGATGCTGGTGGCCTCATTGGAGGGAATCCCCACCAGAGGGATTCCCCCGTGATGCTGGTCTCACGGGTGCCCACCCTGCATTTATCGTTATTTCATGGGTGCCCATCCCACATGGCCGCTTATTGATTATCACTGTGGGTGCCCAACCCGCTTGGCATTTTGAATTTAGAGGGAGCCTACCCCTCATTGAGGAGATCTCTGCCGCTGCAAATCCCGGCCTGCCTGGTTGTGGGCGGGGCCTGCGGACGGAAGCGGAGGAGGCCGGCGCGACGTGATGACCCGGGGCTCCCATGTTGGAGGGAGAGCCCCGCGGTGGCGGCGGAAGTACAGAAGAGACCCGGGTCCCGGGAGGGGGCCCGGTGAAAAGAAGGCAGCCAGGATGCGGCACGGGTGAAGCAGGGCTCCTGCGAATGGTGAGAGCCCCGCTGTGCCCGCCGCATCAGAGAAGGCGGCCCAGAAGACGAGAAATGCATACCGGTGTTCCCGTGAGCTGATGGAAGCCACGCGTATGCTGAGAGAAGAACCGCCCGGGTGAAGTGTGGAAGCGGCCGATGCCAGCGATAGCAGCGTGGGGCTCCCGTGAGGTGAGGGAAGCTCCGCAACTGCTGCAGACCGCCGCCGGAGTCTTCCCAGCGAGGGAGAAGCCCAGAGTCCCCGCAGAGAGAGCTGGTGACTTAAGACGGCTGGAGGGGGGGGAGAGGCCCAGAGTCAGAGCGGCCCCGTCTAGCAGCGGGCCGCTCCAACGTTGGCCATATTGTTTCAGGAGCCCGTGCCCCCTTTCAAAGTTCTGGCCCTATTTTCAGCTGCCCCGCTAACGAGGGGGCAGCTGCACCGCGGGGGCAATATTGATCAGAGCGGCCCCGTCTAGCAGTGGGCCGCTCCAACGTTGCGCATGATTATTTCGGGAGCCAGTGCGCTCCATGGGGGCATGTTTATTTCCAGAGCCTGGGTGACTCCTTCGTAAGGGCACCGAGGTGCTCTGGCCCCACAGGTGCATTTTTCCCCACTGCCGCACCTGATAGAGGGCAGAGGCCACTTTGGGGCACATTTGCATAAGAGGGCACAATGGTGCCAGGCCACAGTTTGGGATTCCCAGCTGCCCAGCAAGTAGTGGGCAGCTGCATTGTTTAGGCCCTCAGGTGATATCCCCAGCTGCCCAGCAAGTAGTGGGTAGCTGCAACGTTTAGGCAAGGTTGTCTTGGGGAGGTATGTTGTGTGAGACAGGATGGAGGTTTACTCCTTTTGCCCTAGCGCAATGGCGCGAGTTTTGTTCTGCTGCAGGTGCAGCAGCCCCGACATTTGGGACATAGGGCATTTGAGCCCCTTCTTGAGATGGCCAGATGGCCAGGGGGACTGTTAGGATTGTAGGGCGCCAGGCTCTAATATGAGTGTGGTGCTAGGAAATGTAATTCATGTGGTATGTTTTACGCACCCTGTGTTATATCTCTAAATGTGTTTTATGACTATGAGGTTGTTTTGCATATCATGGTTTATGCTAGTGCGATTATGTTCCACTGTGTGATTTATGACCCTAATGTAGTTATACTTAGGAGGTTAGGGTCTAATGCGTTTAGACTTCTGAGAGAATAGCACAATGTGTTTATGCTGGTGAGAATGGCGCAGAATGTAATTCGCTCCTGATGTGATGCTGTGCATAATGTAGTTTTTGCTACAGGCTGATGCTAAGTACAGTGATTACCGGTAGTTACTGGTTGTGTTGTATGTTTATGATAAGTTCTACCTTTACTAAGTTCACTTTGTGACAGTTCTGACAGTGGTCCAGTTGGCCCTATCAGGTGTAAATGATCCCTTGTAAATATAATCTAGTGCCAGGTGGCACTGTGTATAATATGTGCTTACTATTCTAATGTGTTATGATAATACAAAGGCTATTTTTATATATAACATTGTGTGGAGTTCCTTTTGTGGTGTGCCTGGGATGTTGTTGCTGTGTGCGTGCGCAAATGCTTTACACATTGCCACCGGGATAAGCCTGACTGCTCGTGCCAAGCTACCAAGGGGGTGAGCAGGGGTTATCTTTGGCGTGTAACTCCCTCGCCCTGACTAGAGTGGTGGTTTCTGCCTTGCTTTGGCGCAAACCTTAGCCAACCAGAAATCCCATTTCTAACAGTCAGTGTCACAAAGCATCTAACCTATCTATTAACAGATAGATAGAAGCCAGTATCTTGGTGGCATATTTTAAAGCTAATTTACCTACTCTCAAAGGGTTTCAAGGACGATCCACTAGAAATGTTTCGCCATCCTGGGTGGAGGATCAGAGAGCTTCTTTGATCGAAATTTGCAAAGTAGCAACTTGGTCTTCTAGTCATTCATTTGTTACACATTATAGAGTTGAGGGTGTGAGTTCAGGAGAAAATGCTTTTGGACACAAAGTATTTGTGGAGCAGGGAATGGATGAATTTATAATAAAAATGTTGTTTCTGTTTAGGATGAAACAAGATCAATCTTTAATGTATTTCTGTTTCTTCAGAAGGGCAGCAGAGGCTTTGGTGTGCCTCACAAGTAATGGCTGGGACGTACGAATTATGTCCCAGTTACTCACAGGTAATATTCGTTTTCCTTAGTGCATTACACCCTTGTCACAGTCATTACAGTGCTCTCACACTCCCTGTGATTACTACCTTTATGAGGCTTGGTATATTCAAGGTATCTCAAATCAAAGTAGCATACCAAGTCTATAAGCACTGAATAGCTCTTGCATTTCAATCTTGTATAGTATTCTTTCCGTTTATAAATACACACTATTGATAAGACATTCAAGGGCCTTTAAGCAACTGTGAAGGAGGGCTTGTATTGCACTTTAACAGGGGCAAACATCCCAGCCTATTTTTCACCTTAGGCACCATTTGGCCAAAACCTATCATACTTTGTACAATCAATGTGGCTCAATGTAACATTTACTGGTTGCAGAATGTGGTGCATTATTGGCATTGCTTCAAGGCTCTGCTGCGCATGGCTGTCATGACTATTATGGCAAAATCATGATTATGCTTCCAGGTTGTGCCGCTTCAGTTTGAACTGCTGCTCTCCTATAGTACATTTTCTTCTATTCTTGTCCTGATGAAGACCCCTGTTGATGTTTTCAGTCACACATTAGAGTATTGGGGGTCAGAAAATTGACAACTGCCTACTGTGTACCATTGAAACTGGCTGTCAGTGGAGTAGTATATTTGTTAATGTACAGCCTCAACGTTTTTTTAAATTATGCGATGAACAGGTTATTGTAAAATTTTCAAACCAGTTGCACATGACTGATTGCAATAGCGCCAGCACCTTCTTTTTCGCAAGCACTTTACATTCAGCTCTCACGGAGCATCGCCGGTTCCATTTTAAATGTTTTTGATCAAAGTTATTTCTTATAATATATGAATTTTGCCAAGATTATATCATTCTAAATTCAATTTTTTGGCTTTCTTTGTTTGTGATTTACAATGGGATAATTTGACCCAGAGGGAGGTAGGATCTTCTTGTTTGGTCTCCCGAAATAAATATATGTATACACTAACTCTGACAGAACCACTACGTTGTATAGTGCTCTCCTATACTATGCACCATGTCAGAAGGTCCGGATTATGTGGCATTGCCTATTCTCTTGGTAGTTACTCAATACTGAGTATAAGGCTTGCATGTTACTTTAATATCCAAAAATCCGCTGATCATGTTCCATAGACTTTGGAAGGGACACGATCATACTTGGTATTCCTGAGTGTCATGTTGATATGTTGGTATGTTAACTTGAGTTAACATCCAAGTTATCATGGGCTGGTGTTTCATTATCGTGAAACCATGTAGCATTCCCTTTAACGCAGGTGGACTCTCCTTAAATATCTCGCATTGTCTAAAAAGTAATTGTTCAACCAGATGCGTTGCATAATTGAACACACATTTGTCAAAAGGTGCCCATGTGCCCTTTTCATGGCATATTTTCAAATTCTGGTTGATCACTGTTTGAAGTTTGAGAATTTGCGAATCATCTTTTCAAAGTAATAATGGCATGGAAACATCTTCCTCCTATCTGTTGGTGTATTTTTATCAGGTTTTCCCATTGTAATGAATCTTCTGTGTGTTGATACGCCAGGACCGAGCAAGGGTGCCATCAGATTTCACACCTGTGTGTTTTTTAAATAATTTTGAAGACTCTTGCTCCTATTCCCATTTTGCAGCAGTCTAGAGGAGTACACAGTTTCATATACCACATTATATTTTGTGTGTCACAATTCCTAAAACTCCTATCTGCCATTTTCTTTCTTTGATTCTCAAAGTTGTGACCTGGCATTGTTTGATCACATGAAGAGAAGATCTACATCTGTGGTGCCTATTCAGTGGTTTGATAACACTCTATGGTTTGTGTCTGCCTTTGTGTGTGAAATGTATGAACAGATTAATTAATTCTTTAGCCTGTGGTTGTTCCTTAGTGAAAAGGATTTTTTTTATGAGGGTGGCATTTAATTTGTTATGTTAGATATTTGAATTTGTCACAAGTGCGTGCATTATATTTTATATATGGTCACAACACCAGTGACATATCATCTATTTTGGTTTTCTCTTAAGTAATTCTTATTGTGGTTATCAACCGATCCCTTGAGGCCACAAGCAACTATGCTACCAAGAAAATGCTACAGAATTCAGTATAACTATTTTGTTATCCTATTGCTTGAAGTAGTCTGCTGTGTCAGATCAATTTATACAAACCGATAAACATTGCCCTTATGTTAGATTATGTCAAAGATACCTTGGATGGAAGCTATGGTAGAGTAAAATATTGTTTAGTGATGTTAATAGGTGCACCATGGTAAATCCAACAAACATTGGCATTCGCCTATATGAAATCTATTGCTCAATGCTTTTTTGCCATATTGCATAGCAGTGCGGCCGCTGGGCAGCATGGCAGAAAGTAAATGAAAAATAAAAGTGTTATGGTGTGTCTAGTGTTGACAGTGTTATAGCACTTTTATTTTCTTTACTTTCAGCCATATAAAAAGTAAATAAAATAAAAGTGCAGTGATCCGGCCTTAGCACTTTTTTTGTGGTGGGGGAAGACGGCAAGAAACGGCAGGGGAGGGGTCTGGAGTGCAGTTAAATGTACGATGTAGGAAGCACATAAAGGGCCTCATTTATGTTTTTTTGCCATAGGACAGCGCAGCTAGCCTTGCTGCTGTGCTTTCCTATGGCAAAAGAAAAGGGCAGGAATGCCCTGTATCTGTTAGATAGTACCTGTCCTTTTCCCTTGTGCCTGCGCACAATGGGCTGCCGTGCGCCAATGCAGTCACCTTGGCACCATGGTGCAAGGGTGCCTGCATTGCAGGGAAGATTATTTTTGTGCAGGAAGGGAAACCTTCATGCGCAAAAACAATCACAAGAGGCTTTTTCCTAGAAAGAGGAAAAACGCAGAGGAATACAGATATTTCTCTTCTTTGTGCCTCCATTATGCATCCCCTGGGAGGAGTAAGTTTTGGGCGGTGCCTCAGACTTACGATTTCTTGTGAATCTGCGACAGTGTCAAAAAGTCATGGATGTTGCTGGGTACGCCCCCAGCAACACCCATGGAACGCCCCTTTCACGCAGTTTTCTGCATGAAAGGGGCACATATTTAGAAGACCATGTAAATTGGCATAACGTGGCCTTATAAATATGCCAGTGGCTCATTGTGCCACCAGA
This sequence comes from Triturus cristatus, assembly GCF_964204655.1. Taxonomy (NCBI): domain Eukaryota; kingdom Metazoa; phylum Chordata; class Amphibia; order Caudata; family Salamandridae; genus Triturus; species Triturus cristatus. The sequence continues at coordinate 434,886,289 of NC_140588.1, forward strand.
ACATCAAAAAAGTGATGCTTCAGCAGCGCAATAGTGCTAGTATGGCCTCATAAATGTGGCTCTAAGGATGAACAGCTGAGTGGGCCTCCAGCATACTCAATAACCTGCCAAATCACACTGAAATGGATGCAAGTGCAACATGGCATCTGGGAGCGCACAAAAAGTCAGAATGAAAGAAGCAGCCTTTTGGTGTGAGTTTTTTTATACCCTGCTCGTGGGCACTCGTATTCCCTCGTCTCCCCCTCCCAAGTCTCTCTGAGTTAATGTCCAAGCCCCGCTTTTCCAGAACTGACTTCCAGGTGTGCCTTGAGACATGATGGCCTTTAATGATCTTTTTAATTACTGAAATGTGTCTCAAGATAATGTACTCATATTAGAGATATCAGTGATATAAACACCCAGGCGAACAGACACACAGTGCACATTCACACACAGATATTCAAATGTGGGCACGTATGGAGACACACAGATGAATGAACAGAGACGCACACTCACCCAAACATATACATGCACAGAAACATGCACAAAGGACTGGAGACAACGGTACTCATAAATACACACAGGCTTAGACTCAAACACGCATGAACAAACCCAAAGAGCCACAAGCAGACCTGGTGCCCAGCAGACATTCTTGCATAAACAAGCACGAGAAGGAGAAGGGGGTGTGGCAGTCCCTTCCTTAAACATACCAACTTCTCCCCCTCTTTAAAGGTGCCAGTACTGACAAACAAAGAACACAAAGCCTACAAATCCTTCTGGATTTTTTACTTTTGGACTATCCAGTTATGAAGCTTTACTGTGAGTAAATCTCCCTAACTGAATCCCACTCACTGTGACTTCGGTGAACACGGATGAGAGTGCTAACTATCACTGTCTTGTCCACCTTTTAAGAAAAGGTCTCTTGCTTCACAGTTTGGTAAGAGGCTCTGGCTGGTTGCACGTGAATACATATGTGCACATGTGCATGAACTGAGCTTATGAGACTGCAGTCTATCTCGGCCTGGCATATTCACAGAAGGGACCATTCAGGGATTAGTGCTGACCTGGTGAAGGTCTTTTAATATGAGTGGGTGTTCATACTGTAGGCGTGTAGTTCTTAACTGATAACAGTGGGTCCTTTACTGAATTACACATTATGGTCAAAATCTGCAGCAAAGTACAGTTTCAACCTACACAAACCTAAAGATGCAGGCCAGGTGCCAATCTTGGGGAAAATATGTACCTCAGGGGCAGTCTGTACTCCTTATGACATTTGAAGAGTTGTCATATTTCCCTGGCTCAACTCATAAATTGATTCCAGCCTTTTGCCCCTCCTACTGCACAAAGGTAATTACTATGCCTGCCAGCAGAAGGATTAAAGGCCTCCTCACACAGCAGAAACATTTGACAGTGCTTGGGCTTGTTCCTTGGAAAGGAAGAGGTGAGGATGGAACTCGCATGTTCTAATTATATTTCTCACTACACCTTCTTAAGAAAGCTCACTACCATAGAGACAAATGTGGAGAACCAGACTTCTGGAGACCGACACAGGAGGAGCTCCCCTTTGAGGTTTGGTGGGAAAAGGATCATGCAGCTGTGACAGTTGGGAGCAGGGCTGAGGTTCTCAGGGAGGTCTTTCCAAAGAAGTTTTAAGCCTCCATGTGGAAATGGCCCAGAATGCTGTGAAGAACAGCTGCGGCAGGGGTGGAGTAGTTTTCTGATGTGACTTCAGAATTGGGCAGCAGTGCCTACCTTAAATAACCCCCCCACCTTAAAAACCCTGTACAAGGGTGAGACTGTCAAAAGTTCACTGGGCTTGGGACTTACGACTCTGGTAAAATGCTTAAATGGAAGGAGAAGCCAACTGACTCCACTGCAAGGTCTTTGATTTCAACTAGCACCCAAGGACTGGGGGTGTTTCTCAAGGACCAGTTGTATTTACCCAGTATACTCTCTGAGGGACAGTAGAGGGATGAACCTGCTTGAAGGGACCCTGCAGGGTTCTCCTTAATCTTATGTGGAGTGCCTGTGCAGCTGGATGAAGGGTGCCACTGACTTCGCTACTGACGCAGAAGTGCCCGGCAAGATGGCCAAAGCCATGGAGCCTGGGGAGTGTGGCAAGGAGGACTCTGCTGGCAGGCTGTGGAAGGTCTGCTGAGTAAGCTCCTAAGCAAAGGTAAGTGCCTGCAGCCCAGACAGAGGACATGTTCAAAACCAGGAGCACTAGCATTCACATCCACAAGATAAGTAATATGTAGAGGCCAGGTAATATGATGAAAATGCTGCTGATGGTGGGAGCAGGCCTCCAGGAGCAAATCACACACCTCCTCCATGCAAATTGGCCTATGTTGCCAGAGAATAAAGCCTCACAAGTCTGGTCCCCCTGGAAGACTGTGTGGAAAATAAAAAGCACAGCACCCTGCTGGATTTCCCCAAAATGCCCCTGGACTGGGCAAGGGCCGGGGGGTCAGTAAAACATTCATCCTTTAGTTGTTAATGTGAAGAGGCATGTGTGGGGCCCCCACCACAAAGTCAATTTCACCTCTGGGGACTCCATCTCCAGGCGAGTGATGCATAATTTCATCTAAGGGAAACCCATCTATCTGTGACATCAAATAGTCACTGGTGAGAACCGCTGCACTAAGGCAGTGTGCCTATCGTTGTCCCGCTCTCAGGGCACAACTCTGGCGGGAGACAGAAGCATATCGCCAATATTTTCTCTGCTGCGGTGAGCTTGGGCGGGAGAAAGAAAACAGATTTAAGACCCACACAACTAATTACTTAAGCTTAAAGCAAATGATGTAGGGGGCCTTATTTTACATACACTAGAGCTTACCATTACTGATTTCTCTAAGGTAAGGATTGAAATGGATGCTTGATTTGGCCAATGCAGCATTGAAATTGAAGAGGTCGTATGTTCCCCCTCCTTCTCCTCAAGACGTGTTACACTCTATGAAACAAGTTAGACATGAGGAATCGCCAAAGTGGACGACTTTGCTCATTCCATCTCCTCTGTATGTAAAGCCTCTCTTTCTTCCCTTTCCTATCGCCACCCCACTTCAGCTATGCATGTTGTTCTTCCCCACTGGGAATTAAGCTGTTGCACACAAGGTCACTCATCACAGTTTTGGATGCTAAGCATTGTCTGATGAGGCACAGCATGGAGGGCAGATAGCACTAGTTTGGCTTGAGGTTAGGGTTATGGAGTAATGGACTTGAGTTGAGTGTAGCAGGGAGTGTTTTCTTCTTCTTTCTTGCCTTCACAACTCACCTCAGAAAAAAAAGCAAAAACACCTTTGACTCTCTCCAAAGCACTACTTTGTCTGACCCTATACATCTCACAATATATCATCTGCCTCTACTCTCTGACTCATCCCAAACCTCATTCTACTACTGTGATCTCCCCAAAAAACCTTTTAAAACTCATCCCCCCTCTATCTCTCCTTGGCTCACCTGAAACCTCATTTTACTACTATGATCTCCCAAGCAACCCTTTCTCAATTCTTCCCTTATGTATCCCTACTTTGACCTTTCCCAAACTTAATTTTACTACTCGGATTTCCCTAATCCCACTCTAGAGACTCTTCCCTCCTCCATCTCTCCTTTCATTCATCCCAAGTCTCTTTTTACTACTATGATTTCACAAATAACACACTATAGACTTCGTCTTCTGTTCCTCCATTACCCTATCCAATCCAACTAACAGACTTCCATGTCCACTGCTCAAATTAACACATATTTCACTATACTAATCCACCAGCAATATTTTTGGGGTTCTGGAGTAGCATGCTACTCACCGAACAGGACTTTGACACACCGTCAAGGGAAGTAAGCTCTATATAAATACAATTAAGTGTTTAATATGTGTGTCAGCCATTTGCCCCCTGACATCTATAACTGAGGCTCATTCTGATCACATACAACATGTACACCACATAGGAGAGAACTAGAGTGGACAACCTGTTTCTTAATTGGATTAACTGAATATAGGAGGATCTTCTGAGTTTTTGAGTGCCCCTTTTGTTTAAGGTGCTGGGCAGTGACAAGGTCAGTTTTCTGTGTCATTTTCCTTTGAAAATTCTGGCTTTTCAGTTAGAATTTTCTTCTTTCAGCAGCAATAGCTTTTTGTGATAATCTGCAGTTTTATTGATGCCTGGAACACTAAATTAGATGGTTGTTTATTTTTATCTTTTTATAGCCTGATTCCGGGCAGCTCTTGAGATTTGAAAGTTGGGAATTAGAATGTGAAACTGAACAACAACTAAGCTTTACAGAGTCTCATGAACTGCACTACACTGGGGTATGGCTGGTTGCCCCCTTCAATTTAGCCACATGAGTGAAATGAATATGAACAGAAGACAGACAGATTGGTCGATAGTTTGTGAAACTTTCCATCTCTTGTTTTACTGTTTTTATTGTGCAGATTTTCAGGCTTTTATCTTTTGCTGGGAAATATAAAGGTTATGCTGTTGTATTTCTAGCAGATGTGCACTTATTTTTAATTGATTTATTTCTATTATTGAGTGCCTCATGAAAAGTTTTTGGTTATAGTGCCTAGAACAGCTTCTGAGTACTCTGCGCCTCATTTGGGAGGTTTTGGCGCAGGGCAGTGCTTCAAGGAATCTTGCTGCACTGTCCTGTGTCGAAAGTAAAGGGCAGGAATGTGCTGCATCTATGAGATAAGGCGCATTACTGTCCTTTTCCGCTGCGCTGGCACACAATGGGCTGCCATGCACCATCACAGTCTCCCTTGCGCCATGATGCAAGGTTGTCTCTGCTGTAGGAGTGATTGTATTTTTGCAGAAAGGGACACCTTCCTGCACAAAAACAATCATGAGAATTGTTTTCCTCTTTTTTGTTTGCCACAGAATGGTTAAGGGTATAGGGTGAAAGTTGTTTTTAGGGTTTAGATGTGGGTTAAAGTATAGGGAGGTAAGGATGTCGTAAGGGGTATGGGGTGGCTAAGGGAAAAGTTATTGGGTAGAAAGGGTGTTTTATGGGTTTAGGTGTGAGTAAGGGTATAGGTGGGAAGTCTGTTTTTAGGGTTTAGGGGTGGGTAAGGGTATTGGGGTAGGGGTGTTTTTTGTTTTAAGGGTGGTTAAGTGTATTGGTGGTAAGGAACTTTTTAGGGTTTAGGGTAGGTATAGGGTGGAAAGGGTGTTTTATGGTGTGTATGGGTATAGGGTGTTAAGGGTGTTTTAGGGGTGGGAAAGGGTATAGACACGTAAGGATGTTTTAAGGGTTTAGGGGTGAGTAAGTGTATAGGGTGGTGAGGTTATTTTTAGGATTTAGGTGTGTAAAGGTATAAGGTGGTAAAAGTGTTTTTAGGTTTTGGGGGATAGGGGTATTGGGTGGTAAGGGTGTTTGTAGGGTTCAGGGGTGGTTAAGGGTAATCGCAGATGTTTTTCAAGTTAAGAGGTGGGTAAGAGTTTTGGATGGTAATGGTGTTTTTAGAGTCTAAGATTGGGTAAAGGGGTGACAAAAAAGGAGGGAATGGCAGTTTCTCCCCACCCCAAAATATTTAATTTTACAATAATAAAAATATGGGCAGGTTTGTGGGTTTGGAGTGTTCACCCACCCCCAAGTAGAAAACATATGTTATATGGTTGCAAGTAGGAAGTTATAATTAGGATGTAATTTCCATAGGAAGAGCATTTTTTTATTTTCCAGTAGGAAGTTATAATTACAATGTAGTTTCCATAGAAAGAACGTTTTTTTCATTTGCTAATAACTTTGCCGTCATTTGATGAATCCTCGCAAAAATGTGAAAACTAGTTTGCTGCTCACTTCAGCTGCTGTCTTGGAAATTTTGGGGTGATCCCAAGCAGGGTCAAGAAAAAAGGGGGTCCAAAAACACTTTTTCTGCATGTTAATTTTCATAGGAACTTTAGATATGGCTACAGCCCAAACTGCTAAACAGAATTACACAAAATTTGGCAAAAAGGTAGATATTGGTTCAGGGAAGTGCCTTTTGTGATTAGGTGAAAATGTATTCAGTAGCTTTGGAAATATTAACCAAAATCCAAATTTATATATAGGGACGCAGTGGAACCACGACCGCTGCCAATCTTGTGCTGAGATCTGATTGGCAGCCAACACTTCGACCAGGAGTGTTGGCAGACAAAAATATTGATTAAAACGAAAAAAGGGCATGGTAAAAATACCCTGACCCCCTAGGCCTCTTGGAGGAGGTCTCAAAGGGACCCTGAGGACGAAAAAAAAATTTGTTTTTAATTTTCAGCAGAATACATGGAACCTGCTGATTGTATGTTTTTTTAAAGTGCGGGCTTCTACGCTTTATTAGTTATCAGCCCCCGGGTCGGCTAAGTGTCGGGGTCATTTTGGAAATAAGGGAGGGGGAACATTATTGCCCCAGGGACCACCTCCTCCTTAGGCTTATTGATGTTCAAACAGGGGTGCTTTAGAAATACCCTCTCTATCCAGACAGGAATATGGTTAGTACATGGAAAGACCTGAGTGTATTCTCTAAATGTAATTTTTAAATCACACTTTTCACGATTTTATGGGGATATATCAACTACTGGGTGTAATAAGGTATAGGTTTTGTACAACAAAGGGAACCACCCACTAGAGGGTATTTCTAAACTTCTAAAGTATAAAAGTATAAATAAATACAGATATATATACACACATTTGATAGTGATAAAAGAGCATATAATCAGCCCGAGCTACCTTGAGATTAAAGAGATTATTAAAAAATAACACCCAACAGAGGGCAATACTACTCAGGAATAATGGGAGTAACAGGAGAGGTAAAATACAGGATAACCTGGGTACGGGCAGTATATTATTAAAAAAGACCCACCAGTGGGTATGATTATATAAATAAAGTACAAATAAACTTGGTAAGAAGCATATGATTTCAAATTTGAGCCATCGTAGGCATTATATAACGCGTGGAATCACATTAAAATTGATATACCCTATGTTCACCTCATGAAAAGGTTCAGAACCCCCCCCCTCTCAAAAAAAGATGCATGGCACTATTATTAGAAATGAGGATATTGTCATTAAAGTGATGATGGAGATAATCACATAAATTGCACACTTCGGTTTTCCTTTTTCTTGTCTTTTTTCCTTATTACACTACAAGGACCAGAATGCAAGGCGACAAACAAGGTCTGTGGGCAGACTGAAACGCGTTGGGTTATGAACCTGTTTCTAAAATGCTGTTGCCGTAATTAAAATTGGATTTACAACACTGCGATACCAGTGAGTGCGTGTGGAATAATTCTGTAAAAGGAATACTTGTTGGGATATATAACTTGAAATTCCCCCGTTATAGTTAGTGCAGGCAACTGTAACTCACGCAACCGCAATCCTCTGCTGATGACGTCAGATATGACATCACTGTATTTAGACACTTATTTACCCATGACTTCTTCCATTAATTTTTAGCTATACATATATTACAAATATTTTTTTTTCAGAAAGACACATATGTCATCAGTTATGTAATATCTGACGTCATCAGCAGAGGATTGCGGTCGCGTGAGTTATAGTTGCCTGCACTAACTATAACGGGGGAATTTCAATGGTTTTTCACGAGTGAAATGTCCAGCTAACTATAACATGTGTGAAACCTATGGTTTTTTAAGTGAATTTGCAAGGTTTTTTAAATGCTAATTCCTAACTATAACGTGTGTGAAACCTATGGTTGTTTCAGTGAATTTGTACGGTTTTTTAAATGCTAAGTTATGTATTTATTTATTTTTTAAGGTTTTTCACCGTGCGCGCACCGTGCGCCCACGTTACGCAGTTCGCGGAATGTTTCCGTTTCTACCGTGCGCGCACGCTACGCGCTCTCCGCGATTCTTCGTAAAAAAATTAACAGAAATTTTGGCCCTTGGGGGTCCTTCTGGGACCCCCTGACAAAGGCTAGGGGGTCAGGAACTGTCCACCCTGCCCCCTTTTCACGTTCTCCACCTTTGTTTTTCACCCCCTCAGACTGCGAGAGACAAAATGGCGGCCGACACTTCCTGGTTTCGACTGATTTGAATGTTTACTAAGATCTAACAACCAATCAGAATCGCGCTCGCGCACGGCAGCGTGCGCGTACGGTAAGTTTTACCGTGCGCGCACGGTGCGCGCCTATAGATATATATATGCTTTTAAATGCTATTTTCTCAGGAAATACTGAACAGATTTATACCAGACCTTCAAAAGGCACATCCCTGACCTGAGGACTACCTCTCTGCCAAATTTCAAGTAATTCTGTTCAGCCGTTCGGGCTGTAGCTTGGACTAAAGGTCCTACGGAAAAATGCATGGGGAAAACGCGTTTTGGGACCCCCCTTTTTCTCAGCCCCCGCTTGACGAATCCCCCCGAGACTTTCAGGGAAGGAGTGGAGCAGAGCGCCCCACCTATTTTGAAAATTTTGCAAGGATTCGTCAATCGGCGCCAAAGTTATTCCAAATAGAATGTTGCGGATTTCCTATGGAAACACGATCCTAACTATAACTATCTACTGGCGACCGCCAGTAGATAATATATATATATATTATAGAGAAGGAGTAAACTCTATATTTCTTGCACTTACTTGTGGTCCGTGTCCTGTTTTGTCCGGTGGACCACCTTCACTGGATTGGAAATGAAGCAATATATAAGCGTGATTGAAACCCGGAATCCTTTCACAAAGACCCACCGAAGGGAATCAAAATTGCACAGATGGTGTTTGACGGCAAAATTCCACCGAAGAACAAGAGCACACGAGGGAATACTTCAAGTCCCAGCATGCAGGTTTATTAACAGCACCGGAGCCAACCCATCAAGGGGCAGGGCTTGCATTTTAAAATCAGGTGACCTGACACCCTCGTGCAAATTGCCGCATATAACAGTACCAGCCCGGGATCAAGATGCAGGAGCATCGAAACGCGTAGGGCAAACTGAAAGAACTTTGTGTAAGAAATGCCGGCTTTTGCTGCAATAAAGGACTCCGTTTTTCACTGATGGGGCCCTGCTTTGTTTTTGAGTGCGTCTCCAAGCAAGGGACAAAACTTTTGGAAGGACATATATATATATATATATATATATATATTCACTGAAAAAACCATAGGTTTCAGGCACGTTATAGTTAGAAATTAGCATTTAAAAAAACTTTGAAATTCACTGAAAAAAACATAGGTTTTAGGGATGTTATAGTTAGTTGGACATTTCAATCATAGAAAACCATAGAAAGTCCCCTGTTATAGTTAGTTGAGCTAACTATAACTAGCACCCCCACAATGCACTGCTGATGACATCACATATTACATCATTCATGACATGGTCAGTGACATCACCGATGACATCACTGATGACATATCAAATGACATCACTGATGACATCACTGATGACATCATCCAGTGAATGTGTGTTTCTATAAAATGTAAATATATTTTATATATATATATATATATATATATATATATATATATATATATATATATTTACTGAAAAAACCATAGGTTTCACACATGTTATAGTTAGCGGAAATTTTACTGATAAAAAACCAATGAAATTGCCCCGTTATAGTTAGTGCTGGCAACTATAACTCACGTGACCGCAATCCTCTGCTGATGCTAATACTGTATTTAGACACTTATTTGCCCATGTCTTCTTCCATACATTTTTAGCTATACATATATTACAAATATTTTTTTTTATAAAGACACATATGTCATCAGCAGAAGATTGCGGTCGCGTGAGTTATAGTTGCCAGCACTAACTATAACGGGGCAATTTCATTGGTTTTTTATCAGTAAAATTTCCGCTAACTATAACATGTGTGAAACCTATGGTTTTTTCAGTGAATTTGCAAGGTTTTTGAAATGCTAATTCCTAACTATAACGTGTGTGAAACCTATGGTTTTTTCAGTGAATTTGTACGTTTTTTTAAATGCTAAGTTACTTTACGCCATTCGAGGCGTGCGCGCCCACTTAACGCAGTGCGTTCCATGCACGGTTTTTATCAACTTTAATCAGCCCTGTACATTTGGTGGCCTTCGGCCACCAAAAGCACAGGGGGTGGGGTCAATGTGGATAGTGTTTTTTTTATTTCGATTTTATAATTTCATGTTGCCAAAATATCGTTTTTTTACTGATGTAATAAGCCCTGTACATTTGGTGGCCTACGGCCACCAAAAGCACAGGGGGTGGGGTAAGTGTGGATAGTGTTTTTTTTATTTCTATTTTTTACCGTACGCTTACGGTAAGCGTACGGTAAGCGTACTCGGCGAAATTGCCGAAAAAAAAATAAAACCGTTTTTGCTCTTGGGGGATGTTTGGGGACTCCCTCAACATGACTATGTGGGAGGGAGTTGTCAAAACAGCCCCGTAACATGTTTTTGGGCATCATGTTTGATAAATAACACTCAGTGCGAGAGACAAAATGGCGGACGCCGCTTCCTGGTTTCGGCCAATTCGAATGTTTACTAAGATCTAAGAGCCAATCAGAATCGCGCTCGCGCACGCCACCGTACGCGTACGGTAAGCGTACGGTAAGCGTACCGTAAGCGGGCTCAGATATATATATTGATTTAAAGGCTATTTTCTCAGAATCTACTGAACAGATTTACACCAAACCTACAAAAGGCACTTCCTTGACATAGGGACTACCTCTCTGCCAAATTTCTAGTAATTCTGTTCAGCCGTTCGGGCTGTAGCTCTGTCTAAAGGTCCTATGGAAAAATGCATGGGAAAAACGCGTTTTGGGACCCCCCTTTTATCTCAGCCCCCGCTTGACGAATCCCCCCGAGACTTTCAGGGTAGGAGCGGAGCGTAGCGCCCCACCTATTTTGAGAAATTCGCGAGGATTCATCGACCGGCGCCAAAGTTATTCAAAATAGAATGTTGCGGATTTCCTATGGAAAAGGGGTCCTAACTATAACTACCTACTGGCGACCGCCAGTAGGTAATATATATATATATATATATATATATATATATATATATATATATATATATATATATATATATATATGCCAAGGTGTATTGAAGAATGAATGGGTGCATAGGAGTCAGGATGTATGATTAAGTAAGTGTGTGACTGATTGTATAAGTGAGTGATTAATTGTGTCTTGCTTAATGCATGTGTTAGCAACTGATACAGACATTCACTCAGTTTAGGTTGTCAGTTGGTTTGTAAGCAGTTCCATGGTTTGGTTAGCAACTAAATGAGGATCTATATGAGCTATTGATTGTTTCTCTGAGTACCTGTATGGGTGCCTGGGTGTCTGTGTGGGTGGGTGGGGGGTGTGACTCTGTGCATAGCTGTGTGAGTGGATAATTCACTGGGTATATGTGTTCAAGTCTGTATCTGTAAAGGTCTGTATGGCTGGGGGAGTGTGTGTATGAGTGTCTTGGTGATTGAATGGATGCCTCAGTGGTACATGTGTGAGTAACTCCATATGTGAAAGGCAGTATATATGAGTGTTGCACTATATAAATGACTTTATGTGAGAGTGAGTGATTGTGAGAGTGCCTGTATGGATCAGTGTGTGCTTGTATTAGTTATTGTATTAGAGTGTAAGTATGTGTTAGCATATGTTTAAACAAGTGATGTGGTATGTGTATAACTGTACAGGTAAATGAAAGTGTGATTGATTATTTCCATTACTGACTAGGTGGGTGAATAACTCTATGAATGAGAGGCGGTGTGTGAGTGTCTGTGTAGATATGTGACTGGATATGATAATGCTGTATTGATGGCTGACTGTATGTATGAGTGAGTGTATGGGTGAATGAATGGATGTGTCTGTAGACCTACAAATTAGTGAGTGGATATGTACTAACTGGTATTGGTGTGTTCATGGTTTCAAAAATTATAGTCTGTATTTTAGAGTGGGTGTATCAAGTGTTATATTAGGGTCTGATGAGGTGCCTCAGATTTTGACGTGGATGATGTCATCAGTGATGTAATCAGTGATGTCTTTTGAGTTGTCATCAGTGATGTCATCAGTGATGTCACTGACCATGTCATGAATGATGTAATATGTGACGTAATCAGCAGTGCATAGCGGGGGCGCGAGTTATAGTTAGCTCAACTAACTATAACAGGGGAATTTCTATGGTTTTCTATGAGTGAAATGTCCAACTAACTATAACATCCCTGAAACCTATGGTATTTTCAGTGAATTTCAAAGGTTTTTTAATGCTAATTTCTAACTATAACGTGCCTGAAACCTATGTTTTTTTCAGTTAATTTCTAAGGTTTTTTAAATGCTAATTTCTAATTATAATGTTAATTAAACCTATCTTTTTTCTGTGTTTTTTAATTATCATCCCATTCTCAACTTGGTGAAAACTTCAAATCTCACCACTCTTCCATCGATAACTTTTCCAACAAAATCACCACAAACGAGAGCCACAACTAACGCTAATGAAATGCAAAGTAGGCGTTCCCGTGCAAAAAAACCATGAAAACACCACTTCCCCATATTTTCACTGACCAGCCAAATCTGCAATGCGATCCCAAAAGTAGGCAATAAGCTGAGTAAGCAGTAACAAATTAACATCATAGTGTAAGGAGGTCGACTATCTACTCTGTGAATTGGACCCAACTCACAACCACATCTAAAGACCAACACGTGATAGAGCTACTGATCATGCAGCTCCAACACCCAACAAGGCCACAACACCCAGCGCCACCACCACCAGAACCTCTCCCCCATACCAACCCCCTACTACCACCAAGGCACTGCAAAACAGGAAAACGGACCTTCCCAAAACACCATGCCCCTCAGCCACACAATTGCTGAATGTTGGGAGATGTGGCAACCAACTATATATGAAGGAGGCAAGTCACCCATCAACAATAAAGCACACAATGCCAAGTGTAATGCTGATGTGCTGCACAGACCTCACTATGCAAAGCACAAACCTGTCCATGTGGACATATACTATTGATGTCTCAGTCCAGTTCACAAGACACGTTGCTCCCAGTGCGGTACACCCAGACCACGCATTATCGCAGGGTGCGCACACGCTGTGTGCTTCAGGTGCTACTAACTCACTGCACCATAAATCATCGCGACGTGGCCTCATCAAGGCAGAATTCATTAGACAAAACACATTGCTCCCAGTGCGGCCTGCCAGGACCACGTATCATCGCAGGGTGTGCACACGCTGAGTACTCCAGGTGCCACTAACTGTGCAGCACAACTCAATGCCACGTGGCTGTGCGCCCATCCTGACCGCTGCCTCCGCCCTACACTAGGGTTACACGGTTCACAATTCAAGATTAGTTGCGACGCAAATAGTGTAAGAGACTATAATGGGTTAAGAAGACCAAATGCTCCCAATCTGTCTAGCTCAAGTCAACGTCACCTGCCTGTGGGCCTTTGCTGACCGCTGCCTCCGGCCTACACTGTGAAAGACTGGCGACACGTGGTGCCAACTAACCCTGTTCAACACAAGCCGATCCCACATATGTAACTGTGTCCAGAGTACAGCACCAGACTCCCTTCGATCAGTGAGGGGTATTTCCATATGGAAGACAAGTGACACGAGGTGCCACTGAACCTGCACTACGCAGGCCGGTGGGGCCACCTACGTATGCACATAGCTGTAGGCCCTTGCTCATCGCTACCTCTGGCCTAAACTGTGGAAGACTGGCGACAAATGGTGCCACTAACCGTCTTCAACACAAGCCGATCTCACATGTGGAACTGTGTCCTGAGTCCTGAATGGCAGTGATCCCAACTCTGTGAGACAACCACAGCAACTGACTCCCTTCGATCAGTGAGGCATATTTCCATATGCAACGGTGGCGACACGTGGTGCCAATAACTCTGTTCAACACAAGCCGAACAATCCCACATGTGAAACTGTGTCCTGAGTCCTGAATGGCAGTGACCCCAAGTCTATTGCAGTGACCACAGCAGCATACTCCCTCTGATTAGTTAGGCATATTTCCATATACAACGGCGGCGACACGTGGTGCCAATAACTCTGTTCAACACAAGCCGATCTCACATGTGTAACTGTGTCCTAAGTCCTGAATGGCAGTGACCCCAAGTCCGTGGCACCGACCACAGCACCACACTCCCTTCGATCAGTGAGGCATATTTCGATATGCAAGGCCGGTGACACGTAGTTCCAGTAACCCTCTTTAACACAAGCCGATCCCACATGTGTAACTGTGTCCTGAGTCCTGAATGGCAGTGACCCCAACTTCGTGGCAGCGACCACAGCACCAGACTCCCTTCAGTCTTATTTGTTGTTCTTTTTTTTAAATACATTTTTTTATATGTAAATCTATACATGACTAAGATTCTTGTTTGTCCAACCGCACAGGGACACTTCCAGGCCCAAGAAGGATGTTGGGGGTATTATGATAATGTGGGAAGAGTTACCTGCTGATGTGGGGAGAGGCAGCGTCAAAGGGGTATCTATCACAGAAAGAACTCCGATATGTTTTCACAAATGCCTCGGACAAATGCCAGCTGACGGACTGAATCACAAAATGGTTTTTCAATGCTTATGTAGTGTGAATTATGAACAGTTCGCCCCCAGGCTCGCAGAGGGACAGCTGCGGCCTGTCCGCTCTACTCACAGACGCAGTACTACGAGCCATCCACATCATTGTAGCTATCCCTGCCCTGTTCCGTCATACGCCACGCCACTCCGATTACATTCTGACGTTGGCCCCACATAGCTGCCTGTCGCAGGCGTACTCGCTGTTGGTGTGCAGGTCAGTGGTCTAGTTCTCAACATCTCACGGCCACTCCCTGAGGGCAGGTTTACACACACACAACACCCATCCGGCACATGCGTCACAGGTCATGTGACCACGCAAATATAATAGTTCGACAATGTCACATCCTTTATTGCCAGTGCTGACTAGATGGCAGATGCTCCATGAGTCTCAACCATAAAGAGTCTTTTAAACATTGCGCAGAAGGTTAGTCGCACCCTGATCTGTATACTCATCAGGGGCCTACCACCCCTTGGCGCGGACTTCAGATGCACAGGGTTAGTGCCACCAAAAGCTCATATGGCCATCAGGGGCCTACCACCACGTGGCACAGACTTGAGTTCCTCAGGCTTAGCGGACCCAAAAGCTGATGTGATCACCGCCATTGATGACTCGGGACTCAGCGACATGTGTGAGATCTGCCGGGCCGCGGAGAAGCTGATGTAGTCTCCGCCATTGATGACTCAGCGACAGGTGTGAGATCTGCCGGGCCATGGAGAAGATGATGTGGTCTCTGCCATTAATGACTCAGGACTCAGCGACATCTGTAAGATCCGCGGAGAAGCTGATGTGGTCTCCACCATTCATGACTCAGGACTCAGCGACATATCTGGGATGTGCGGAGTTTTGACGGGCACGTGGAGTGCCCACTGCTGCACACTCCGGTGGCACCAGGTAAATATTTGCTCATGGATGCGCAGGGGTGGCAGTGTTTCTCTCTCTCTTACACTCTCCCCATCTCTCTCTCTCTCTCTCTCTCTCTCTCTTCCTTCTATCTCTCTAACTCTCTCTCTTCCTTCTCCCTTTCTCACTCCCTTTCTTTTCTTCCCTCTCTTTTTCTCTCTGGCTTTTCATCCTTCTCTGTTTCTCTGTGTCTCTCTCCCTTGATATGCCCTTTACACATGCCCTTATTTTGTGCTTTATTTTCCAGGCTCTGTCGTCGACATCCATGGTCCCCACAGGAGTGTTCCGCCTTGTTGTTTGGTATTATTTTTGATACATTTTGTTTATTAGTTTATCATTCATATATATATGTTAATAAAAAAATAAAGTTTGAAAATAGTTTATCGTTTACATATATATGTTTATAAAAAAATAAAGTTTGGAAAAAAAAATAATAACGTTTTTGGTTGTTCTCTTAATTGCTGTGTGGCTCTTTCTTGTTCTTATTACTGTTATTTGATGGAGTCCACCATGGTGTTAAATTTTAGGGCACTTATCGCGGGAATACTGGTGATGTCTGCAGTTTGCACCAACTTCTGAATAGTGTGTTAGATTTATCTCAACTTTACTTCCATTAAAGTGCTGATAATGAAATGCAGACTAGCCGTTCCCGTGCAAAAAGACACAAGGTGCACCTTTGCGATTTATTCTAAATACTAAAATCTTGTATTGAATTGCACTGAGGTAGTGGCTGCACTTACAGTGTACACACAAAATCAATTAAGAAATCTCATTGTATATATATTGATTGGGAATAGTGCGTCAGGTGATGGATCTTGACGAGATACACTGCTCAGTTCGAATATATTGTTCTGAACATGAAAAAAATCACATCACAACTTTCACACCAACAGCAATGCAAAACAAATTCCGGTGATAAGCCACGTTAGCACCAGGGATTTTACACCTGCTTTCTACTGGTGTTAAGCAGGACAACTACCTGCACCATGAAAGGGAACACAGCCAAGAGCCACACCAGAACACCCACAGGTTCCATAGAGTCAATGAGCATGATACAGGGATACCCATGAGGGCCACAAGACTCATTGCAACAACTCCAGGACCGCCAATGCCCCTCAAACCCACATCTGAGCAAGTGTGTCCCTGTGGTCATTGTCTTAGCATGATAGGCACGAGCCCTGCAACATCACAGTGTGCTGTCACCTCAGCGTTGGCAGTGAGCCTGGACATGTAGCTACACACGCATCCTCCTGCATGCACAACCGGCGTGTGCTGGTCTGGGGTACACAGGTCAGCGGAGGGGTGTGCCTATCTGGCAAGGGTAACGGGGTGTCTCGGACATGTCTGTGTACAGGAAGTACGGTAAGTGTGTCTCTGTGTTCTGGTGTGGCCTGCCACAAGGGCCGCAGCAGTCGATGTTGTAAAGTGGCATGCACCATCTCAAACGGCACTGTGATGGTGTAGTTGGAATGTAGCAGGACATGCACGAATAGGCATTACAATGGTGTGCTGTACGAGTGCACGAGATACAACAGCGCACTGTACAAAAGTGTGGGGGCTCTTGGGAGGGAGGAGCAGCTGTTTGGCAACGTAACACACAGTGAACTCACCCATGTGCCACGTGCTGGGCATCTCATCCATGATGATCTCGGTCGCAGACATCCCACAACACCAACGACCGGCCTTTGTACACATCCTGTATGAATGCAGAGTGGTTTTCACTTCTATGCTCGTTCAGTGGTGTGATGTTGGTGGGTTGTGTGACTTGTGCTCTTTGTTGGTGTGTTTCATTTTGGCCATTGTTTGTCTATACTTGTGCTGTACTTAATTGTGCAAGTGTGCCATTCTGCCCATCTCCCCCTGTCCCCCCACTCCCTGCTTCTTCCTCTTCCTGGTGCTGTTGTGTCTATAATTTTGTTGCTCCACACATAAATACATGTAAAGAACAAATTAGAATAGTTCCTTGATTCTTTTAGGTTTCATAATTTCTCTATTGGTTTCTTTTTAATTTTCGATATACACCGTTTTTTTTTAATATTCAACAACACATAGAAGTCAGAATTGCAAAGTATTCTATCAACACACTTTCTAGAACATTCTACAAAACATGCAGGTTAAAAGTTCATCAATTTTTTTAAACTTAATGATATTTTTTTGCAACATGTTCTCGAACATTTAACGGCACGTGCAGGTTAAAAGTTCACAATTGTTTTAAATTTGAACAGTGCCTTCCAAATGCAAGTAGCAGGTGTGGCTGAGTTGAGCAAATTTTATCCTATGATATGTACTCCACGTTGAAACAGCTTTTTCTTACCCAATCACAAAGATGCTTTTCCACAAAATGAATGTGCACCCTACTTTTAAAAAAGAATGCTTTTCATCTCCCAATCACGTATCGTTTTGTATGGCCAAAAAAAGTAGTTCCCCATTTTTAAAATATCTCTTATTCTACCAAGGAACTGCATGAGCTACAGACATCTTTCCATACCTTCCAGCCATACCTTAAAAATGCCAGTGTGGATCATAGGACATAGCTATATTTTCTGGTGCAAGAGGTATGCAGAACACAGACGTATTGACTTAGACCTAGGTTTACAAAATGTGGACATTAAATGGTTTGCACAGAGAAGATTGAAGTGGCACCAATTGCTACCTTTGGTTAAAACCTCTTTGCATCTTCCACACCCTGACCTCATGATTGTGCATTGTGGTGGAAATGACCTAGGCACATTGACTGGGGTAGGTTTGGAAATGCTTATGAAGGACACCTCAGCTCAGCAACATGTGACTCTGGCAATAGCTCACTTATAGCTCACATAATTTCCACGCCGGTCTCAAGGGCCTTCAGACCCATAATGGTGAGTAGTTTGCGCTTTACAAATATCGTATTGATTTGATACGCGCAAATATTCCTTTGCACTCCCTGTATAACACCCCCTAAGCACCATACACAAGTTACAATGTTCGAAACAAAATTTCCTCCGAGTAGGTATAACTACATGCTGACACTACTTGACAGATGTGGCACAGCAGCCAGAGCACATGACTTCACATCATATGATACACAGTTTGGACTCACGCTTTCATCCCCGACTCCGGCAGCACTTCCGCTTAGCACCATGAGACTCTAGACAATACCTCACATATTTTCCATACCCCAGGACTTTCAAACCAGTAGTTCGTACTAGTAGGTATAAACACATGCTGACACTACTTCCACAGGTGTGCTGCAGCGGCCAGGGCACATGACTTCACACCATAAGACACACAGTTTAGGCTCACACTTTCATCCCCGACTCCCGCAGCAGCTCACCTTAGCAGCATCAGACTCTACGCAATACCTCACTTAATTTCCATACCCAGCACTTTTAGACCGGTAGGTATGAGTAGTTTGCTTTGCACCCCCTCTATAGCACACCCTAAACACCCCATAGAGGGTACAGTGCTCCTACCCTCCTCTTTCCTACTTTTTTCGCCCTTTTTTCCCCTTACTCGCTTCAACAGAATCACAAAATGTCGGCCAACACTTCCTAGTTGCAACCACTCGCAGCGCTCCCAACCAATAAGCAGCAAGCTCGTGCTCGTAACACCTCAGCCAATCAGATGGCAGAATTCCCAAATATCAATATCTGTAAATGTCGATATTTCTCAACAACTACTGAACAGATTTACACCAAATAAACAAAAGCGTGCTTTCTAGACCCAGACCCTTCTCCCTGCCAAATTTGGGCTAATTCCGTTCACCCGTTCGACCTGTAGCCTTGTCTAAAGTTTCCTATGGAAATTAACATGGAGAAAACACGTTTTGGGACCACACATTTTTTCTCGGCCCCCCCTTGATGAATCACCCCCAAACTTTCAACATAGGAGCTGAAATGAACAAAGAATTAGTTTGGAAAATGTTATGAAGATTCATCAAACGACGCCAAAGTTATAAGCAAAACAAAAAATGCTCTTCCTATGGAAACTTGGTCCTAACTATAACTACCTACTGGCGATCACCAGTAGGTAATATATATATATATATATTCACTGAAAAAAACATAGGTTTCAGGCAAGTTATAGTTAGAAATTAGCATTTAAAAAACCTTTGAAATTCACTGAAAAAACCATAGGTTTCAGGGATGTTATAGTTAGTTGGACATTTCACTCATAGAAAACGATAGAAATTCCCCTGTTATAGTTAGTTGAGCTAACTATAACTCGCGTCCCCGCAATGCACTGCTGATGATGTCACAAATTACATCATTCATGACATGGTCAGTGACATCACTGATGACATCTCAAATGACATCACTGATGACATCACTGATGACATCATCCACGTGAAAATCTGATGCACCTCATCAGACCCTAATATAACCTTTGATACACCCACTCTAAAATACAGACTACCATTTTCGAAAAACTAGACACATCAATACCAGCTACTAAATACGCACTGACTGATTCCTAGGTCTACACACACATCCAATCATACACCCATACAGTCACTCATACATGCAGTCACCCATCAATACAACACTATCATATGCACTCATACACCTATACAGACACTCATACACTGCCACATATCCAGAGTTACTCACACACTTAGTCAGTCATGCAAAGAATCAATCATACTTCCATTTACTCACCTATACAGTTATACAGACACAACCTCACTTATTCATACAGATACTAACACATAATTACTCTCTTATAGAATCACTGATACAAATACACACTCATCCATGCAGCCACTCTCACAATTACTGACTCTCACATATAGTTATTTATATACACCATCACTCACATATACTTCCTTTTACATATGTAGTTACTTGCACATGTAGCACTGAGACTAGGGGTGGGCGGAATTTGCTAAATTCACTTTCGCAAATTATCGCAAAAATGTAAAAAATCTCCGCAAAAACGCGGAAATATCGCGAAGATGTGGAAGTTTTTTACCCGCCCGTTCGCGGTATTTTCAGCGTGGTCGCGGCTCGCTAACTTACCCATGCGGTTACTTGCGGGCGCGGCCATCTTGTTTTCACTTGTCTCGCGGTGCATGAACGCGAGAAGAAAGACGTGATCGCATGACGAATGACGTTACTGCGGGCACGATCTGTCGCGAGACAGCGCAAATGGCTACCAACAATCCAACATCTCGTGGAGAACGCGACCGGATCGGGAAAACTTGTCGGCGAACGCGGGGATTCAGGTAAGGCGATCGCGCGCACGCGAGAATGTATTATTTTCCAGTGCGAGAAAATAAAAAATCTCCGGTAAAATGAGGATTGCGTAAATTTTGACATTTTCGCGCTCTCTGCGGAACGCGAAAATGTCAAATTATCGCAATTTCCGCGAGCGGAACGGAATTTTTGCCCAGGCCTAACTGAGACATCCATTCACTCACCAACATATCCATACACACACTCCCCCAGCCTTTCAGCAGTTTCCACATGCACTCTTGAACCCATACGCCCAGTGAATCAACCACTCACACATCTATGCACAGTCACACACCTCCCACCCACCCACACACACACTCAGGCAGCCATACAAATACTCAGGCAAGCAATCAATAACCCACATAGACACTCATGCAGCTACTCACAAATCCATGCAGCAGCTTACACAACAACAGACAGACTGATACAGACTTTCGCACAGTTTAGTCACTAACCCATGCATTCAGTAAGACACATTTAATCACTCACTTATACAGTCAGTCACGTACCTACAAAATCCTCCATACAGACACTTATACACCCACTCATTCCACAATACAGCTTGGCATATATATAAAACACAATTAAACTTTACAGAAACACACAGTCACTGGATGATGTCATCAGTGATGTCATCAGTGTTGACATTTGAGATGTCATCAGTGATATCATCAGTGATGTAACTGACCATGTCATGAATGATGTCATATGAGATGTCATCAGCAGTGTATTGCGGGGGCGCGAGTTATAGTTAGCTGAACTAACTATAACGCTGGAATTTGAATGGCTTTGTACGAGTGAAATGTGCAACTAACTATAACTAAGGGTGGGCGTAGTTCGCGAAGTAGCACTTCGCGAAGCTACGCAAAGTGAAGTTCGCACTACGCGAGCTACGTGTAGCACTTCGCGAACTGCGTAGTAACATGTTCGCACTGTGCAAGATGTTGTTTTCAATGATTGCACAGTGCGGACAAGCAACCGGCACTGTGCAATCATTGAAAATGGCATCTTGCACAGTGCGAGCTGTAGTTTTCTGCTGCTCGAGTAGATTTTTACTCGAGCTTCAGCTTTCTCAACGCGAACTGGTAGTTTCTCATCGCGAGCGGTCGCGAGCATACGCGACCACTCGCAATGAGAAACCTGACCTCCTCGCGTTGGGAATCTCGCCGGGAGGTTTATTTTCCATGCTCGCGATCGCCAACTTGCAGTTGCAGATCGCGAACAAGGAAAAAGTCTCGCCAGGATGTCATTTTGCTTGCTCGCGGTCGCCAACTTGACGTTGAGGACCGCGAGCAAGCAAAAAATGACCGCAGCACTACGCAACACTACGCTACGCGTGTTCGCACTGTGCTACGTGCAGTTCGCGTAGTGCGAAGTAACGCGAACTTCGCAAACTACGCGAGCGTAGCGTAGTGCTTCGCCCAGGCCTAACTATAACGCTCCTGAAACCTATGGTTTTTTCAGTTAATTTCTATGGTTTTTTAATGCTAATTTCTAACATAACATGCCTGAAACCTATGGTTTTTTCACTGAATATATATATATATTCACTGAAAAAACCATAGGTTTCACACATGTTATAGTTAGCGGAAATTTTACTGATAAAAAACCAGTGAAATTGCCCCGTTATAGTTACTGCTGGCAACTATAACTCACGCGACCGCAATCCTCTACTGATGCTAATACTGTATTTAGACACTTATTTGCCCATGTCTTCTTCCATACATTTTTAGCTATACATATATTACAAATATTTTTTTTTCATAAAGACACATATGTCATCAGCAGAGGATTGCGGTCGCGTGAGTTATAGTTGCCAGCAGTAACTATAACGGGGCAATTTCACTGGTTTTTTATCAGTAAAATTTCCGCTAACTATAACATGTGTGAAACCTATGGTTTTTTCAGTGAATTTGCAAGGTTTTTTAAATGCTAATTCCTAACTATAACGTGTGTGAAACCTATGGTTTTTTCAGTGAATTTGCAAGGTTTTTTAAATGCTAATTCCTAACTATAATATGTTTGATACCTATGGTTTTTCCAGTGTCTTTGCAAGATTTTTAAATTTCTAACTATAATGAGTGTGATTCCCAAATTCAGTGAATTTGTATTGTTTTTTAAATGCAAATTTTTTTTCTGTCATTTTTTGTAAGCCTTTTTATATAATAATATATGTACTATCTCCTGCATTATGGAAAGGTTTTTTTTTTTAATGCATTTTTTTCCGTGCGCGTACGGTAAGCTGACGCTACGCGCTTGTAGGATACGCGTACGGTAAGCTGACGCTACGCGCTCTGGACGTCATTAGTGCTGCGCGCCTACGTGATACGTGCGTGCCGTACGCGTATACCCGGAAGCAACGTCGGTTACGCTGGGGCGTGTAATGCGCATGCGCGATACGTGATACGTGCGTGCCGTACGCGTATACCCGGAAGCAACGTCGCGGTTACGCAGGGGCGTGTAATGCGCATGCGCGAAAGTGACGTAAGCGCTGCGTAAGCGCACCGTAAGCGTCACGTGCGCGCACGGCAGGTCATGTGACTTACAAAGATCATTTTTTATTGGTTGAAATTACTTTCACTTCCAGAAACTTCCCACACCACACCCATTCCCCTCATTACTGCTTGAAAGAACACTTTTCATTGGTTGAAACTACTTTCAGTTCCAGATTCTTCCCACACCACACCCATTCCCCTCATTTCTGCTTGTGATTCTCTAGGAGCAGGAGCTGGATTGACATTGGGATACAATGGCAGAACAGCAGACCTCTTCTGAGAGTGAGGCCAGCAGCACCACCATGATCCAGAGAAGGAGGAAACAAAAGACTTCTTTTGTATGGGAGTATTTCACTTTTCCAGAGGGGGAGAAAAAGGTGAATGCTCAATTGGTCACTTGCACACTTTGTGGTCGTGTTTTATCAAGAGGAAATCCAAGGAGGAAATATTCCTTTGGAAATCACTCTATGATGAGACACCTCCAGGACAGACACCCAAGGACCTTTGCTCGACATACTGGAGAAAACTCTTCAGTAAGTCACCAGAGCCCAGCCTCAGATGCTCAGCCGAGTACATCACCGGCAGCTCAGCTGAGCCCTTCCTCTGTTGTTGGAGCATCACCTTCTTCTTTTCCTTTGGACATCAACCCTCGATTTGGGAGTGTTGAAATGAGGTGTACAAAATGTGGTGGTCTTATTGTTTTTGGGGAGGTCAGTCTTCCCCTTATTAACAATAAGATAGACCAGAATGTTTGTAGACGCTCATAATACTCCCATTCTTTCTTTCCTCCATCCCTGTATGAACCCAACGGCTCTTATAAGAGCCAACCTTACCTCACAATTTTTTTTTTTTTTTTTAAGCTTTCCTTTTTGCACATTTTTTTTCGCCGTGCGCGCACGGTACGCGTAATTCCGCAGGTCACCGTGCGCGTACGCTACGCGCATACGGCGATTTTTCGAAAAAATTTTTTTTTTTATTTTTGCCCTTGAGGGTCCTTCTGGGACCCCCTGACCAAGGCTAGGGGGTCAGGAACTGTCGAGCCTGCCCCCTTTTCACATTATCCACCTTTTTTATTCACCCCCCTGACAGTTCGAGAGAGAAAATGGCGGCCGCCGCTTCCTGGTTTCGACCGATTCGAATGTTTACTATGATCTAACAGCCAATCAGAATCGCGCTCGCGCACGCCACCGTACGCGTACCGTAAGCTTACCGTAAGCTTACCGTAAGCGCACGGTAAGCGCACCGTAAGCTGCCACAGATATATATATTGATTTAAAGGCTATTTTCTCAGGATCTACTGAACAGATTTACACCAAACCTACAAAAGGCACTTCCTTGACCTGAGGACTACCTCTCTGCCAAATTTCTAGTAATTCTGTTCAGCCGTTCGGGCTGTAGCCCTGTCTAAAGGTCCTATGGAAAAATGCATGGGAAAAACGCGTTTTGGGACCCCCCTTTTATCTCAGCCCCCGCTTGACGAATCCCCCCGAGACTTTCAGGGTAGGAGCGGAGCGTAGCGCTCCACCTATTTTGAGAAATTCGCGAGGATTCGTCGACCGGCGCCAAAGTTATTCAAAATAGAATGTTGAGGTTTTCCTATGGAAAAGGGGTCCAAACTATAACTACCTACTGGTGACCGCCAGTAGGTAATATATATATATATATATATATATATATATATATATATACATATTATCTACTGGCGGTCGCCAGTAGATAGTTATAGTTAGGACCGAGTTCCCATAGGAAATCTGAAAATTCTATTTTGAATAACTTTGGCGCAGGTTGACTTATCTTCGTGAAATTTTCAAAACTAATGGGGCGCTCTGCTCAGCTCCTACCCTGAAAGTCTCGAAGTGATTCGTCAAGCGGGGGCTGAGAAAAAAGGGGGGTCCCAAAATGTGTTTTCCCCATGCATTTTCCCATAGGATTTTTAGTCGAAGGTACAGCCCGAACGGCTGTACAGAATTACACCAAATTTGGCAAAAAGGTAGCCCTTGGTTCACACTCATGCCTTTTGCTTAAATGGTGTAAATCAGTTCAGTAGTTCCTGAGAAAATCAAAAGTAAAATCACATATATATCTGGGCGGAGCCTAACCACACATCTCATCGTGAGATCTGATTGGCTGTCAACACTTCATCCAAGAAGTGTTGGCAGCCATCTTGGGACCAATATACATGATAGCACCTCATTAAAAAGCATTGCAGTTAATAGAATGTTTTAAGACTTTAGTTACATTATAAATCATTTGTTGATGGTACCATACCCATTTTAGGAATTGTGGTGTGTTCTAAGTGATTTTACCATGTGAAAAAGCCTTCTGCTGTGATATCATGAAACATGTTTGCGAGAAAACTATTTTCTCATGCTTTTCCCACTGAGGTTTGGAAGGTGATCTATAAGCTAAACTGAGAGCATATTTTCTGTAAATTCACATTATCTTTCTCAGTTATGTGAGAATGAAGTCTGACATTCTCAGTAAAACATGTACATCCAACAAGGGCAGAGACTGTCAGTTGATTCCTTTTTGTTCTACTGCAGCTTCCCAGAGTGTTCTAAAGAACAACTAGAGCGCTAACAGTCCTACTTATGACAAACGTATGGCGCACCTGAAGCCATCTTGGTTGGAATAAAGTGGTAACTCTTAAAACATTTAATTTAAAAAGGAACAAAATGAGGGGGTTCATTTTGCCATAGAAGGTAGGATTAGTGCTGCAGAAAGAAAATTTAGGGCACATTTTGAGTGACTTCTCAAATCCTCTTCTATTTCATTAAAAAATTCTGACATGCAGACTGAAACATGCACTTTCAATACCAGCAGCAGACTTCTCTGGTGAGCAGCAGCTTTACTACAGTGATCTAATAAGCAACTAGAGTGCTAACATTCTGAATTTATGGCAAATGTGTGACACATCTGAATGCCTTCTTGATGGAATCAAAGTAAAAAACTGAAAGTATTTCCTACTGAGGAGACTGTAGTAAATGAGGAAGTTAGTAAACATCATAACAAATAAATCTCCCAAAATGGCCACCAGAGACAAAAGAGCCCAAATGTAGCCCAAATATCACCCAGATGTAGCCCAAGTATAGCCCAATGACAGAATGTCCCAGAGTGTTCTAACGAACAACTAGAGCGCTAACAGTCTTACTTATGACAAAAGTATAGCACACCTGAAGCCATCTTGAGTGGAATAAAGTGGTAACACTTAAAACATTTAATTTACAAAGGAACAAAATGAGGGGGTTCATTTTGCCATAGAAATTATGATTAGTTCTGCAGAAAGAAAAATTAGGGCAAATTTTGACTTCTCAAATCTTCTATTTCATAAAAAAATTCTGACATGCAGACTGAAACATGCACTTTGAGTACCAGCAGCAGACTTCCCTTGTGAGCAGTAGTTTTACTACAGTAATCTAATGAGCAACTAGAGTGCTAACATTCAGAATTTATGGCAAATGTGTGACACATCTGAATGCCTTCTTGATGGAACCAAAATAAAAAACTGAAAGTATTCCCACTGAGGAGACTGCAGTAAATTAGGAAATTAGGAAACTTCATAACAATAAATCTCCCAAGATGGCCACCAGAGACAAAAGAGCCCAAATGTAGCCCAAATATCACCCAGATGTAGCCCAAGTATAGCCCAATGACAGAAGTGTGCAAAGCACTTATTTGTTGTGTATTTACAGTTTTATATAGTGCAGACTTGTCAGGTATTGGAGTGCTTTACATGAGCATTGGTTACATCACACAAGATCAAATTCATTTTGGTTGTAGACATGGGGAGATTAAGTGATTTGACCAGAATCACAGAATGTTGAGCTGAAGCAGAAACTCCAACCTGGTTCCCCAGTTGCAAAGTCTGCAGCTCTGGGAGTAACACCACATCCTCTCCCCTAGGTGCAACATTTAATCAAGTGGTCAACTGGATACAAAAACATATAGATTACAAATAATTTAAAAGTTCTTTGTCGCTATTTGAAAACTCAGAAAATATGTCCTCATTTTAGTTTTTAAGACCACTAACCATAATTTTGATGTAAATAAGACCCTCTCATATATGTAATTTCTAAAGGAAATACTCTAGGTATTACAGTTTTGATTACATCAAGATGACGTCAGGTGTTCCACACTTTTGTAATAAATATAGAATGTTAGCAATCTAGTTGTTCATTGGGATACTGTTGAGAGGCAGAGGCCAGGGGCACGGACTCTGAAAATTGAAGGCAGGTAGGAGAGTGCAGATGCAACAATTTGACCACACTGGGCAGGCAGGAAGGGCAGTGGCAGCACAGCAGACTATGGAGGGCAGTGGAAAGGGGGGCAGGGGCAACAAACCACCAATACAGGACTGGCAAGAGAGGCTGTGGAAATATAATAGACCATTGTGGGCAGAAGGAAGAGGCAGCGGTAGTACAACCATACATGCCAACAGACCCTTTTCAGCCAGGAAACGTCTAATGTTTTTAAGCTCAAATGGGCTTTATTTGATCTGTCTCCTATCTACAATCTCCTCTTTTTCAATGTAACTCAAAGGGGAAAATCAATACCCCAGTTTTTTTTCAAAACCTCCCTCTTACCAAGTTCAAAATGTTCGCAAGCATGGTACATTGGATCATGGTAGGCAGGAGGAATTGGGGTAGGGAAATGGACTCGGATAACAGAGAACAGGAGGGACATGGAGAGTTGCACCAAACTGACCCTACAGGGCAGGCATCAGGGTTTGCAGCAGCACAATACACCACACAGCGCATGCAGGACGGGAGTGAAGCACAACAATCCATAGAAAGCAATAGGGAGGGGCCAGGACCATGCACATGGACAACAGAGAACAGAGGGGAAAGAGGCAATGGTAGCTAGCTGACCATAATGGACAGACAGGAGTGAAAGCTGCAGCATAACAGACCATAAAGGGCAGGAGGGACGGATCAGGGGCATTACAATGGAACAGACAAGCCAGGAGGGAGGGAATAAGGGTCTGCACATGGAAAAAGAGGGCTGGGGGCAAGGGGGCAGGGTAGGAGCAGCAAGATGACCATGGAGGTCAGGCAGGATGGACACTAGAAACAAGACACGCCATGGAGAGCAACAATGAGACTATGATGGCATACACACAGACCATGGAGGGAAGGTGGGAGGGGGTCAGGGGCAGCTAGCTGACCACACAGGGAAGGTGGGAGGGGCCATGGCAGCACAGAAGACCATGCATGGCAAGCGGGAGGGTTAGTGGCAGCACAATGGCTATGATGGGCAAGAAGGAGGGTGCAGGGGCATGCACAAAGGACCATGGAGGATAGAAGGGAGGGTCAGGACCTGGGCACAGACAAGAGAGTTCAGGGGAAGGGGCATCACAACAGACCGCGCGGGGCAGGGAGGAGGAGCAGTTGCAGCACATCGGAGGGCAGGGGGAAGGAGAATAGGGGCAGCAAGCTAAGCACAGAGGCTAAGCAGGAGGTCAATAATGGGCCATAGAATTGGACAATGGAGGGCAGGAGGAGTGGACTGGTACATCATGCTAAATGGAGGGCAGTGGCAGCACATCAGACCATGCATGGCAGGAGGGAGGAGGCTTGTCCATGGATTCAGACAACAGAGGATAGGGAGGAGGTGGATGGGGCAGCAGGCTAACTGTTCAGAGAAGGTGGGTATTAGGAACTTTATTGTTTTTAAAATGTGTGTCTGTGCGAACTACTTAAAATATTAACAAGTATGCAGCATAATCTCACCTTTATTCAGGAAGAAGAGGACGTTTGTGACTGTGACTCCGGATTCACTTGGCAGAAACACCCCCTGACCCTCCACCCCCATCGCAAAATGTAATGCCTGTGAAAAGGGTAGGTGGACGCAGTGTTATATAGAACATAGACCTGAGAGCACAATTGAAAATGAAAACTAGATATAGTATATGGTATAAACTATGCACCAAAAAGTCTGATATAAGATGAACCAGGCGTGAAATATAATATGCAATACAGATTCATTGGAAAGCGCGAGATAGCACAGGCACTAGCGCGTGCTATGCGATATGCGCCTTGGAGTGTAATATGCACAGGGTAGTGTTGTGTAACCTAACTAGTCTAGAAAGTTGTAATATAAAATATGTGCTGGGGAGTGTAACGTTGCATACGCACTGTGACAAAGATATGGATCCCAGATTGTAATATGTATGGCATAGCGTTGTGCGTTATAACATAGGCATCGAGGAAGGCACGTTAGATGTGGCAATATAACCCGTGTGAAGGCAAGTGTGGCATGACATATTCGCGGGGTGGTGTTACAGTGCACATGGGCTAGAGAGTGTCATAGCATACGCACTAGCTGGTGGAATACAACACAGAGGTGTGAGGCACTCGGCGGGCACTGGTGGGTGTAACACAGCATTGGGCTCAGCCAGGAGCACGCTGTGACTCTCAAGTGAGGTTCGTCTCCTTTCCAGAGAGTAAAATAAAAAGTATTATACATCCGGCGGTGGATGTGTGTTTTAATAAACGTGAGGGGGGTTTCTTGCATAGTTGGTCGAATTTTTGTCGAATCCACTTTGAATGGCTTGGTGTGCGTGTATATTAAATGTGCCCGTCAATAGCTACCCATGTTTGTATAAATAAACGACAAGGGTGTCTACTGGGAGAGTACCCACCGGCGGGGGCGCCGGGATTAGGCACGGTAGGGCGTCAGACACGTCAGAGCTTCACTAGCGGTGTAAATACATTCCATGTGGATTCATTCTATGCATAGTCGCCTTTTAATGAATTTCACGCAAATCGTCATGGTGATAGGTACATACGGTTTGTCCAGCATGTCCTAGGTTTTTCTATAAATATATTTCTAAACAAAATAATAAAAAACAAAGGCCGGCCCCGGAGGATGGGATCCCCGGGGCCATAAGTGGCCTGAGGAGGGGGGCAACGCAGTCCCCTCCTAAAGAATACAAAAAAAAAAGGCCAGGACCTGGGGGTTGGGGTCCCCGGGGCCTTTTAAGGCCTTGGGAGGGCCAAATTAATTTATTTCAACAAAAAAAATTAGGGTGCAGCGCTGGGGGATGGGGTCCCCAGGGCCAGTAAATTAGAAAAAGAAGGGGGGCCACACAGCCCTCCTTCTTAAAAAAATAAAATAAATATAAGACCGGCATCGTGCCGGAGGCCACGCCCCCTCCATGCAGCACTCTGCAAACGTGCCCCCTGACCAGTTGTAAGTTGGGGAACTAATTCCCCTTCAATACTGAGGGTCCTTGAGGGCCAACTAGCCCAACAGGTATCTCCAGTATGTGCCAGGGAGCTGCGTTGCAGACAGGTGTTCTGAGGCCACGCCCCTTTTTACACCTCTATGCAACACAGCTCTGTGGCGCTTACTGGAGGTACCTAGTGGGCTAGTTTGACCCTAGGGACCCTTAGGATTCAAGGGGACTTAATCTCTCAACTTAAAACGGCCACAGGGCGTGTTTACCAAGTGGGGAAGTGAGGGGACAGGGCCTGAGGTGACGTGTGCAAAAACGCCCTGTGGCACGTTTTAAGAGGTAGTTTTAATCCCCTGCCCTATTATATACTAGGGGCTTACAGAGGAGGTCATGCTGATCACAGGGGGACCCCAACGCATAGTGTTCCCTAGTGTATGTAGGTGTTTTCAATGTATTCTGAGTGTCTTTTAACATAGCACTGGCTCTAGGACTGGTTAGTCAGACTCAGTTACCACCAGTATCCGTCTGAAAAAGTTGAGGGTACAGGATGATTTTGCAACAAGGCTTCTTTCTGCTCTTCTGTTTGTTCTTTCTGCACGTTATCCTTCTTCCTGCACTTTTCTTCGTCTTTGAGGACTTCTGTTGCTTCTTTCTGCATTTCTTTTTTTGATTTCTGTGCGTTTTTTCTTCTTTCTTCACATGTCTTATCTCTGTAGGCATAGTTAGAAATTAGCATTTAAAAAACCTTTGAAATTCACTGAAAAAACCATAGGTTTCAGGCACGTTATAGTTAGGAATTAGCATTTAAAAAACCTTAGAAATTCACTGAAAAAACCATAGGTTTCAGGGGCGTTATAGTTAGATGGCCTTTTCACTCGTACAAAACCATTGAAATTCCCCCGTTATAGTTAGTTCAGCTAACTATAACTCGCGCGCACGCAATGCACTGCTGAAGACGTCACATATTACATCACTCATGACATGGTCAGTGACATCACTCATGAATCACTGATGACATCTCAGATGACATCACTGATGACATCACTGATGACATCATCAAGTGAATGTGTGTTTTTCTAAAAATTACATATGTTTTATATATGTATAGCTCAAGGTCGATGGAAGAATA
Source organism: Triturus cristatus (assembly GCF_964204655.1). Classification (NCBI taxonomy): domain Eukaryota; kingdom Metazoa; phylum Chordata; class Amphibia; order Caudata; family Salamandridae; genus Triturus; species Triturus cristatus. The sequence continues at coordinate 434,917,661 of NC_140588.1, forward strand.
AATGGGTATATAAGTGTCTAAATGGGTGATTTTGTTTTTGAAAAATTGATTGTATAACTGACTGATTAAGTGTATCTTAGTGAATACATGGCTTAGTGAGTAATGTTTAAATTTGTAAATATCTGTATCAGTCTCTCACTTTGTGTATAAGTGGCTGCATGGGTTGGTGAGTAGCTACATGAGTGTCTATATAGGTTATTAGTTGGGTTTTTTAGTATCAGTATGAGTGTCTGAGTGTCTGTATGGTTCGGTGGGGGTATTATGTACTGCATAGGTGCATGAATGAGTGACTCACTGTTTGTATGTGTTGAAGACAGCATGTGTGCAGGACTGTATGGGTGGATGAGTGTGTGCATGGGTGTGTTAGTGAGTGAATGACTGTCTCAATAGTGTCTTTATGAGTAACTACATATGTTTTAAACTAGTATATGTGACTATTGGTGTATATAAGTGAGTATATGTGAGAGTGAAAGATTGGAAGAGTTCCTGTTTGAATAAGTATGTGTTTCTATAAGTGATTGCTTAAAAGACTAAGTATGTGTAAGTTTCTGTAGAAGTAAGTGTGGTGGTGTGTGTATAACTGTATATGCAAGTAAATGGATGTTTGATTCTTTATTAGCATGAGTAACTATGTGTGTGGGTAACTCTATGGATGAGTGGCGTTGTGTAACAGGATGTACAGGTGTATGAGTACATATGATGAGTGAGTACATGTATGAGTGACTGTATAGGACTGTTGGTGAATGAGTGGATGTGTATGTGGATCTTAGAATTACTGAATAGGTTGTTGTAACTGATATTGGTATGTCCATTGTTTTGAAAATTCTAGTTTCTATTTTTGAATGTGTGTATCAAAGGTTATATTAGGGGGAGAGGAGGTCTGCCACTCTATCACAAGGATGATGTCATGAGTGATGTCATTTGAGATGTCATCAGTGATGTCATGAGTGATGTCACTGACCATGTCATGAGTGATGTAATATGTGACGTCATCAGCAGTGCATTGCGTGCGCGCAAGTTATAGTTAGCTGAACTAACTATAACGGGGGAATTTTCAATGGTTTTGTACGAGTGAAAAGTCCAGCTAACTATAACGCCCCTGAAACCTATGGTTTTTTCAGTGAATTTCTAAGGTTTTTTAAATACTAATTCCTAACTATAACGTGCCTGAAACCTATGTTTTTTTCAGTGAATATATATATATATATATATATATATCCAAATTCAAAAAGCACCCGATTTAGAAGAGCCAACTTGCAGGTAGGTAAATCTTCATATTTAATGTGCAGGAAAACAGCGCAGTGCAATGAAAACAAAGTCCAAATGAATCTGTGTGCCTGACGCGTTTCATGCTCCTCGAGCATTTATTCAGAGGCTTCATTCAAACACTGCTTGGAGCACCGGCCTCATTTAAATCATTAACACCTGCCCTAGTGGGCGTTGGCTCACCCAGAGCCTGCTGGTATTAGTGGTGCCAAAATAACGCTGCAGTGAGCTGCTCCTATACAATGTCAATATTCAAAAATGAAATACCACAGTGGGTCTGGAAAATGTCACAAAGCCTCTGCGCTGCACTTTCAAACCTGCATCACAACCTTCCTGCCCTTAACGCTGCTTGCCAGATAACTGCAGCTCGGTCCACTTCTATGTGGCAGGGCTCTATTGTGTCATCTTGGGGGATATTAGTGTATAATGCTTCGATGTCCAGGGTCACCAGCAGTTGGGTTTCCCTGTCGAAGCTAAGTCCTTCAAAGATCGCAATAGTATGTGCTGTATCTTTGAGATACGATTTTTGTTTTTGGACAATCGGTCTCAAGAAGACGTCAGCATATTTGCTGAGAGGTTCCAAAAGTGAACCCAAACTGCTCACTATTGGTCTCATCGGTGGATTTGCCATGTTCTTGTGTATTTTGGGGAGACCGTAGATTGCAGGAATAATGGGGTTGTTGTTGAAGAGAAACTTATATTCATTATCGCATATCCAGTCTTCCTCTCTGCCTTGGTTAAGCAGTTCAGCTACTTCTTTCTTAAGGGCATCAATCACAGAAAAGAGGACGCGTACATAATGTTCTTTTACGTCAAGCAATGCCCTCATTCTATTTTCATAATCTACAGTATCTAAAATGATCACCCCCCCGCCCTTATCCGCGGGTTTAATGGTGATAGAATCACATTCCTGTAGTGATTTGAGGGCTTTTCTTTGATTGAAGGATAGGTTGTTATTCTGTTTATACGGGATTGCTAGGCTATTCTTGATCTCGATCTCTACAACTCTTTCAAAAAGTTCCACATTTTTGTCAAGTTGACTTAGTTGTGGTGTAAATGTAGATTTGGGTTTTAAACCTGTGACATTGGGTGCTGGTTCATACGTTTTATCTATGAAGAAGTTATTCAATCTAATTTTTCTAAAAAAACTCCTCATGTCTTTTTCCAATTCAAATTTGTTTAGTGGGGCTGTCGGTGCAAAACTGAACCCTTTCTTTAATACTTCTTGTTCCTCGTTAGTCAATATCCTATTTGAAAGATTAATGATAGGAATCTCTTCTACCTCCAGTACCTCTGATTCCTGGTTTTCAGATAGTCTTGGGTTGGGTAATTTTGAGGTTGATGGTTCCTCATCTGATCCTCTCTCGTATAATTCCGGTAATTCCTTTGCCCTCTGTTGTGGCGCCCCCCTAAAAAAGTTGGTTCTCGTTCAAAGGTCCCTCCTGACCTCGCTGGTTGTTCAGTTATTGGTTCTTCTTCACTGCTCGACCCTGAAGATTCGGAGAAAGTGATTCTTTTGTTACCCCCTCTTGAGTATATCGGTCTTTGGTATTGTGGTTTATCCCACCTTTGTTCTTTCCTACTCGTATAGTACTCTTTATTAAGAAATGGATACACTAGTTCTGCACTGAATTTGCCTACATCTTTCCTCAGCTTTGTCATTTTTTTATTAGTCAGGTATTCTCTATAACCGTTGGTTTCTGATTCCAACTTCTCTAATTTCTTTTTGGCCTCGTCCAATGCTGTATTCTGTTTAAGTGCTGCTTCCAAGTCCTCTATTTCTTTACGTTCAATTATCATAACCTCTTGGGCGGTTTCTATGATTAGGATAAGCCAATCCCTACTACAGCGATTGGCTATGTGTGTCCAGATCTCTAAAAATGTTTGATTCTCTATAAAGAGGCCTGGTTCGTTCCTAATGCGTAATCCTATAGGTATGACTCCTGCTTTTAAATATTCTATTAGGAAATCAGCATGGAGTTCTGTCCTAATAAGTTTCTTTTTTAGATTGAGTATTTTTATTATTTGTTCATGGCTGCTATTGTTTATCATAGATTTGCCACCGCTTCTTGGATTTTGATTAATGAGCCTGTTAAATTGATCCTCGGAGAAACCGAATGTTTTGAAATTATCCATTTCAGTACCCGGGAAGGCTATTCAAAGGCTGGACTTTAATGTGTCCAAGGAAAGCAACCTCTCCAACCCAAAAGGGCTGTGCTATAGAGTTTGAGAATGTAAGTGAGAGGGACCCCTTGTCAAAGCCAAGGAAAATAGGGTACTTGTACCAAGTAAGGAGGGAAATTCCCAGGCAGAGAGCTAGAAAACAACACAATGTGAGTAGACTATAGCCCATATGTTAGAACATGTACAAATTCGAATTAGACAAAAACCTGTATTTGACTGATTAAAAAGAATTTTTTATTTTTATAATTATAAAAGACACTGTAAAAATACTTTCATCTTAAAGTATACAAAAGCTCATGAAAGAAACAATTGCAACCCACAACATCCAATCCTGTCTATTTGGGAAAATTTGATAATCAGCCCTACGAGTTTATCTCATTGATATTTTAATCTAATATACTACACAGAGAGACAAAGACAGACAGTTGATTTTGTCATTATTATAACACATCCGTTTTAAAATTTTCAAAATGCTAATCTTTGGAACAGTCAACCTGTAGTGTATCTCAAAGAAGAAGCCGTTAGTGCGGATTGTGTTCAATAGTAGCTTCGACGCGTTTTGATGGTTCTATCTATAGTCCATCTTTATCAAGACAATAATGACGTCCCTCTTGTTATAGGCACTGGTTGGTTGCCGTAGTTTACTTGCTCCTGTTAACAATAGATCAGGATGGACAAATCAATTTACAAATTTCATCCGTACATTTGTCACTTGTTTCCTGTACTTGCTATTCATTGATAACATCTAAAATAAACAATAAAAATGATAAAATATAATCATTCCTTTTGATTTTTGTCAATTTTCATACTAGCGTCGATATGGCCTTTGTTTTCACGAAACATATAATTTCTATTAATATTACATCCTACTTATGTTGTGTTCAATCCAATGGATTTTTTTAAATGAACTTCATAAACATCACCATAGCCCTTGATGCCTTTTTATCAGGAAACATATCATTTCTATTAGTATTACACTATATTCCTATTATGTTCTATCAGATGGGCTTTAATAATGAACTTAGTAAACATGACCACAGCCCCGGGTGCTTATTCAACCCCAAAACAGAACAGCGGGATTACCTTATGTCATCACGTACTGTTACCGCATGTAAAATAGGATCGGTGGGTCTTTGCCATTAAAATAAGTGGAATCTACAAGGATATAGGGATAAGAAGGTATGTCAAATTGGCCATACTTTTACTGTATTGTGTTGTAACGATTTAAGATCAGGATAATCCCAATAATTACCTCAGTCTTCACACATAGAAGGTAAAAAGGTTTTCAAAAAAAGTTTTAAAGAGAGGAACACTCATCAAGTTTGTGCTCGCATAAATAGTTGAACCTAAACATAGGAGAGAGAATATATATCAATTTTGGTTCTGTTATTATCATTAGGAACTATCACATATATTCCAACATAGTGTTATCTATGTTATTTAGGCTATTTCATTGTACTGCTAATCTCCATATCCGGTATTTAATGCTTGGTTATACCACTTTTGCTTATTATCTGATTCTTTCATATATTCAAGTATATATTTATTTTGTAACTTTTTGTTCTTATTTATCAAAATTTTTTTTTTAAAAAGGGGGTTTTAGGCCTACCGTATTAATAATATCTCCACTGGTTTGCTAGCCGTGTGGTCTCCAATCATCTACAAAAAGCAGGATTGTCCCCCAGATTACCCGCTCTAAGCTACTGAAGCATCACGAAACACCTATCAATACTGAAAAAAACAAAGAATACAAAAGATACAAAATGTTATCAGGTTTTACCCTTTCTGTTTTGGAGTAAAAATTAGTCGTAAAACTAATCACAAAAACTGACAGGCTCCATTAACTTGTTATCACATACCGCGTGGGTGTCTTTTTCGCACTTGCTTGCATTTAATGAAGAGGTGTTAAAAGGCGGCTCTCCAGATAGGCCCTGGTCTCCGGAGTTCAAATAAAATACCATATGCAATACGGACTGAAAGCGCTACCTCGAGAGACGCAGTGGATGTTCTATTCCAACAACCTATAAAGTACATAGAGATAGAGGGATATTTTTTATCTTTTTATCGTGTCAATGGAAAGAGGTAAAATTGTCTAAATCTAGTTACCCTGGTCTTAAGCAGATCCCTGCGTTTCTTACCTTTGGGGGATTCTCCGTGGCAAAGCGCTTCGCTCTCTCTCCCGCGTTCGTTTTGAAAATGAGAGCCTGCTGTTCTCGTTTAAATACCGCTGGCCACCTATCCGGATTGGCCAGCACCTACACATTTGCAAGTTCTATCAGCTGTTCATTGTACAGCGGGTTGCTGCCTAGGTTTACACAGGAAGTGAAATGGTCCATGTGTAAAGGGCCGGTAAACACACCTCTGCTTTCTACATGGACCGGAACAAAAACAATCCAGACTCGCACAAACACTGGTTGCGGCTATGTCTTCGTCGATTATGTACGTCCGCACTTATCACAGAAACCCGAGGTTGTTTAAAAACCCTAATGCATTCCAAGGTGCTCATTGCATAAACACAGAAACTAATTTGGTCGGCGCACTACCGGTTGTAATTGTCTATAGGACCAATACATCGTTTATATTAGTTGTCATTCAATCTCTTTATATTAGATCTGACTGAGCCTGCATATTATTAATAATTGAATTCCTGTGCGCAATTCCTGTTGCCCCATCAATCACGCTGTGGGTAGAAACATGTGTTACTACTGGTTCGCTACCAGTTTCATCCAGTCTTCTCTAGTATTAAGACCCTTGTCGATGGTATTCAGATGGCACATGTACCATTGTTCCCTCATCTTCCTTTGTACGTCCAGAGAGAGTATGTTCAGTGCCACCCGTAATACAGAAATATGAGCTTACCCACCTGCAGACAGTAGTAGTAAATAAAACTAACGTGAGTCTGCATCCTGTGACTCGTATCTGTTTCTCTTGGGTGCAAGCTTAGCTGACTGAGCTGGCATGCCAGCTACAACAAGGTTATGTAATGAACAAGACTACTGGTGTGTACTGGAGTCCATAGTGCTCTTATAATGCCTGAAACTCCCACAAATGTTAGAGTCCGAGGAAGTAGGAGGATAGGTACTTACCACAAATGTTATGTACTGTGCCTGCTAGTGATACTGTGCCACTATGTGTTTAATTAATTTTGTGTTACTGTTTTGCTAAGAGTATTGGGTAAAATATTCTTTTTCTTTCTTGATATAGATCCTCCTTCCCAACCAAAATCCACGTGGAAGGAGTTGGCAGCCAGGGCCCGGTGCCGTAAACTGGAGGCCATTTGTGAAGAATACCGGTGGCTGGTGGCTCAGCCGGAGGAGGAGGAGGCGGCTGCAGCCTCCTCCAATGCCCCGGGCCCCAGCCAGGCCCCGGCTCTAGTTTTACGGTGCCGTGGTCAGGCAGCCGCCCGCGGCCGTGCTTTAATAACATCAAGCACTGCTGCCCCCCATCCTGGATGTAACTGCAGGGCATTTCGCCGCCAGATGCTCCTCCGGATGGCACGCTTGGAGGAGCACCTAGAGGAGTGGGTGAAGATCCTGGTAGATAAACATCTGAAAGCCCGCCGAATTTAGGACCTTGTTGAATTGTTGGTGGGTGGGTTTTGGGCATTGGGGTTTCTGGACATTTGGGACTTTTGGACATTGGTTGGGGTTAGGGAGAGGGGTGGGTCAGGTCAGAGTGGGATAGTTTATTTTTGTTAGGGTAATAAATTATATTTACTTAAACATACAATGTTAATGTTTTGTGGGTGGGTTACTGTTTTATGAATTTACGTCACATGGTGAGGTTCCGTGAGAATCGTAATGACATTTTTTGGGTTTGTTCGAATATGGACGAGTTTGGTATCTACGAACCGCAAATGACGAGTTTAGTGGGTGTACGCGTTTTCGCTACGCTACTATGTACGGTTCGTCTCATTCCTGGGTGTGTTCATCTGAACCCTCGGGTTCCATTTTAGATGCGGCATCCATTTTGTCTCTTGCCCTCAAGTAGCCAGCAAACGGACACTGTCCGCTTTGTGACCCTGGGATTCCCAAGCTTTCGCGGAGGACACGTGTTCCTTTGAAGGTGTCTTTATGATGAGGGGGATGACACTGCAAGGGCAGATGGCTCCGCTCGAGGCTCATCTTGCCGTGCTAGTCTATTGTTTCAGTCGTGCATGCATTAGGCACGAGTCCTTTGATCCTGCAATCAAGTTTCCGATATTGCTCTCTACACTCTTTTCCAATCTGTTGTGCATCCTTGTTTTTCCTTTGCACCTGTTTCTGTCCCTTCTCCTAATTCGTTTACAGTCAGAATGGAATGTGCTTAATGTGGGGATAATGTGCTTTTACAGTTGGGAACCGGCAATGCTGCTGTAAATATGTTCTGGGCTTCTGAAAACATGAATGCGACCCTTTTGAAGTTTACTGTGAGAACTGAGTTGTAACCTTTTGTTTGCCATGTTGTTCAATGACGAAAATGTGTATAAAAGGAGCGATCCACTTTTGCAATTTGAAGCAGTCTCTCAGAACCTACACGTTGTGTACTTCTTGCGATTTCTGTATCCCTGCAGTAAATAAATACTGATCTTTGAGGCCGCAGGAAGTGTCCCGTGTCTCTGTGTTTTGTACGCCGGAACAGGTAACCCACGAAGGTTTCAGGTGTTGTCCCCTGGCACCGCTGGGCCTTAGAATAGCCCAGTCCTTCAGTTGGCGCCCAACGTGGGGCGACATCAGCGGTACCGGTCCGAAGCCCGACGATCATGAGGAACTTCGTGTGAAATCTCTGAGGGAAGGTGCACCCCGCTTCATCGATCCAGTTGTCGAAATAAGTGGTCCGAAGACTTTTCCCGCGAAGATTCCCGCCTCCTGACGGCCGCGACGGACTGATGCCCTGACTGTCGACCTGTTTTGGCGCCTGGCGTAGTCTTTTGTACGGCGAGACGATAGACGGGCCTTCCTGGTGACGCCATTGCACTTTCAGATAAGTATTTGTGGGTCGCTCCCAGAGTCCATGGTTTTGTAGTTCCTTTTTGGGACGGTTACTTTGTATTTTTTGTAACTTGGTTAAACCTGGTTGTTTGCATGGTTCCATTGCATTTGTGGTTCTTAGTTGTTGGTTCTTAGTTGTTGGGTTTTATTTGACAATTGCAATTGCCAAAAACCGAGGGTCTTGCATTTTTTGCGAGGACATCGTAATTCGATAGCCCTTGAAGTTTGTAAACTCGGTTAGTGTGCACGATGCCTGGCCGTAGTACTTTGTTTGGTTTCCTTAAATGTTGCAGCACGGATTCCCGACTGGAGGATTCATGTCCGATACCTCCAGTTGGAACTCCAATTTATGAGCTCTATAGTCGTCACGGAGTAGGTCCTATCGTATATAATGAATATTGGATTCGTTACACTAAAAATTATGGTGTTCTTAGTTGGCCATCACATGGTAGTTTTGAAACTGCAATATTAGATAATCTTGAAGCTCAATTGTTTAAAAAGAAGGCTAGGCCGGCTATGTTTGATTCCTTTCGGTTATGGCGTAAAGAGGCCAAGCAGAAAGAAATCAAACAGATTAAGAAAAATAAGAAAGAAGGTGTTATTACGGTGATGCGAAATGCAGAACAGTATCAGCGAGACAAAGACGAGAAGGAGCAGGAAGTTTTTGCTAGACTGCATCATATGGCGGTGGATAAATGTTATCCGGTTTTACCGTCTAGTTCTGATAAGAAGGGAGAAGAAGCGGTAGAGGATCCATTATTGTCTTATCTATTGAAATCACCACCTCCCTATGCACCAGATACTATGGGTCCTGTGATTCCTCCTGTTCCTCCACCTGTTGTTCTGGCGGCTGCTGGTCAGCCTGTCGTTCCTCCTGTTCTTCCGAATCCCCTTGTGCCCCAAATTGTCCCTACTCCTTTACCCGCTCTTCTTCCTACTGCTCCTTTGCCAGTACCTCATCAGCCTATTGTTACTACTACTCCTGCTATCCCGACTACTGCTACTGTTCCTACGTTTACTCCTAATGTTGTTGCTCCTGTACTTCCTTCTTCTTCCCCTTCTGTTCGTAGTCGTATATTTAATGCTGTCGCTAATCTCTATTCTCCACTTTTTGGACCGATACTCGGGTCCGATCTTTCTGATGTCTCTCAGAGGCGCAGTCAAATTCCCGATGGTAGAGAAAGTGAGTCGATAGTGAAAATTGCGCGTAAATGGATTAGGCATCCTGCGAAGTACACTTCGCGTATAGTTTTCGAAACGTTTTCTCAGTTTAATGAGCCCACACAAAGATTCGTGTTTGAGGAAATGTCTAAATCTTTGAGAGAAGAGTGGGATAATGATGCGGTAGACAATGTACCGCCCGAGATGACTGAACTTCAGAATCAGTTTTCGAATGGTATGATTGTGGGTGGTAATGTTCGACGTGCTTTAGAGCGTCTGTTATCTTTTCGATCTACCTCACAACCTCGAGCATTGTTTAAGGACGAAACTGAGGAGCGGATGGCACAACCTGGTCAGTATCCTATGCGGGAAGTTCCCCCAGTATGGATGCCAGGTGATCCTGCTGCTAATCCTGCTGTTCTACCACACTTTCACAGAGTTTGGATACACCTCCCATGGAAGCGATCAGAAGTTTTGCAGGTAAAGCAAACTTTGCCTGACCCCCGCAAAAATCCGGCAGGTTATTACAAGGAGTTATCCCAATTAGTGGATGCTACTGTTATGAACCTTGCCGATATCGACATGTTGTTTGGTAACGTAGTACCTCAACCGATTTGGGCGAAAATCCGTCAAGAGAATCACGCAGCTGAGTTAGGCGGTGATTGGGCTGCTCTTGCGGCGGCTGACGGACGGCAAGTTGGTGGGTCTAAACCTGAACAGATCATTGAGAATCTGCCCCAGAGGATAATTACACTTATGAAGACGCTTATGCCAGCAATAAGAGTTAACTGGGACAAACTGTCTGCGTGCAAACAAAAGAAGGGCGAGAGTGTCTCCGATTTCTTTACGAGATTTGAGGAGGCATTCATCGATCATAGTGGTCAGGATATGAGCTCTGAGGGAGGTCAGCGATTGTTTGTTGATAAATTTGTATCGAATTTGTTGCCTGAACTAAGCAACAAATTGAAGAATTCTGAAAGTTCGTGGGCCGTTTCTACCACGGCTCATATATTAGCCACGGCCCAATACTACGAAAATAGAGAGAAAGAAGAAAGCGAACGCGCAGATAAGAAAACGAAGGATCTTAAAACTAAGGTCTTATTGCAGCAAGCGTATCCTCCGCGCTCGAATCAAAATGACTCGCAACAGCAAAATCGATTACACTCACAGTTTTCTAGATCACAGTCGCGTACTGACTCCTCTACACCTCGATCTATGCTGGGGTATAATCAATGCGCATATTGTAGGGGTGAGGGCCATTTGAAGTTTAATTGGCCAGTTTTGCATGACCGAAAAAATGGTGTCTCAGCTCGAGGAGGTCGTAGTGGTCCTCAACAAGCATCGCGTGGTAGAGGTCGCGGTGTTACTCAGAATCAGAATGAGCATTTTGCCACTTCATCAGACTCGCAAAATTGCTTTGATCGGTGCGATTCATCGTCTGGTAGATCTGCACAGTATCATGTGGACGACTATTATGTCGAGCGTGATGTTGATGCTGACGGTAATTACTAGGACAGCCATAGACAAAGAGAGGGAGTAGTATCAGTTCCGGTTGATCAGAGAGGGCCTTATGTCGCAGTTGCCACATTGGGCGTAGTTGAGCCTTTTCTGTTGGACACTGGTGCAGCGAAAAGTTCCATCATGCTCTCGAAACTCCCTGGCGCGCCTTTGTCTGGCTTAACGAATGTTTCCGTTGGATTCTCTGGCGCCCCTGTTAGCAATCCAGTTTCTAGCCCTTTGCCCCTTACAATTGGGTCTCGTGAGTTAGAAGCTCCTTTGATTTTGACTACTGGTTGTGGTGAGAATCTTTTGGGCCTGGATTTGTTGAAGCGGTTATATGCGACTTTGTACTGTTCTCCTGCGTGAGTGGAGCTTACGTTGGGTCAGAGAGTGATCTCTCCTATGTATTTGTCGACTGATAAGCTCCCACCGGAATTGAGTTCTCTTCCTGAGTCTTTGTGGGCGACAGGTCCCAATGATGTGGGCCTGCTGGATATACCACCTTATGTTGTTCAATTGAAATCCAATGTGCGACTGCCACTCATTCCCCAGTATCGTATCTCTCTTGATGGAGAACGAGCACTATTAGCGATCATTTACGATTTGATCGATAAAGATGTCATCGAAGAAACTCGGGGTAACGTGTGTAATAGTCCTGTGTTACCTATTTTGAAACGAACTGATCCATCCAAGCCTCCTGTGTATCGTTTTGTTATTGATTTAAGGGAGGTAAATAAAATTGTAATTCCACAGTTTCCCGTGGTGCCTGACATTACAGCTTTGTTGACTCTGATTCCAGCTTCTGCATCATGGTTCTCGGTAATCGATCTGAAGAATGCCTTCTTTAGCATTCCGATTGCTGAGGAAAGCAGAGATCTATTCGGTTTCTCATTAGGTGGTCGCAGCTTCAGGTTTAAACGCGCACCTCAGGGCTACTGTGAGAGTCCATCGATCTACAGCCAAGCTCTTAAGAGTCAACTTGATGCGTTTGTGTTAACGGCTGGTGCGGCCTTGATTCAGTACGTTGATGATCTGTTGGTAGCTGCTGACACTGAACAGATTTGCAAAACTGCTACAGTATCACTGTTACAGCATCTATGTGACTTATATCACAAAGTGTCACCTTCTAAACTACAATATTGTTGTCAAGAAGTAACCTATCTAGGTCACTTATTGTCAAAGGAGGGAAGAAGGTTGACCCCAGAAAGAATTGCAGCAATTGCTCGAATGACTGTGCCAACAACTCAGAGAGATGTGCGTGCCTTTCTAGGTATCACGTCATACTGCAGACAGTGGATTCCAAACTTTTCACTGTTAGCGAAGCCATTGATAGCTCTCACGTGCAAGGATGTTTCGACTCCTTTGCCATGGACGGAAGAATGTCAGAAAAGTTTTTCTGAACTGCGTGATGCGCTGTGTTCGGCTCCTGTGTTAGGTACTCCTGATTACAGTAAACCATTTACACTATACGTTCACGAGAGAGAGGGTTGTGCGTTGAGTGTTTTGACGCAACAATTTGGTGGTAAGCAGCGTCCTTGTGCATATTTTTCCTCGACCTTAGACCCGGTAGCTAGAGCGTTGCCGAGTTGCTTGAGAGCGACAGCGGCAGCTGCGGTGTCTATTCGACAATCCGCAGGTCTGGTCATGGATAATATGCTCACAGTGATGGTTCCGCATGCAGTTGACACTCTCCTGAATCGTACAAAAACTCAACATCTGACGAGTGCAAGGTTGTCCGGTTATGAGTTGACACTTTTGGCAAGTCATATACAGATCAAGCGTTGTAATGTGCTGAATCCGGCGACATTGTTGCCGACTAATATGGAACCAAATGATGTACCACCACATGATTGCTATTTACGAACTGAGGAAGAAACGAAGGGTCGTGTTGACCTGAAAAACACTCCATTGATAGACCCCGATGGCACTTTGTATGTTGATGGTTCATGTTTTAAGTTGCCGAATGGTGATGTGACGACTGCGTATGCTGTAGTGACGTTGAGTACGGTTGTGGAAACTGCGAGATTGAGTCAGAATTCAGCGCAAGCGGCAGAGTTGATTGCGTTGACAAGAGCGTGTGTTTTGTCTTAGGGAAAGCGAGTGAATGTGTTTACCGATAGTCAATATGCGTTTGGTGTTGCACATAGCTTCGGTCGATTGTGGAGAGAAAGAGGATTTATGACATCGCATGGTACGAAGATCCAACACGGACAGCTCATGAACGATCTTTTGGATGCACTTACATTGCCTAAACAGGTGGCGATCATTAAATGTAGTGCGCATCGAAAGGTTACGGATGATGTTGGTCGTGGTAATGCATTTGCGGATGAGATTGCTAAGGAAACGGCTAAGAATCTTGCGACCCGAATGCATGTTACGAGTTCAGTGAAGTGGCCGGCGGAGACTGGTATGTGTGAAGACACTGTTGAGAGCGTGAAAGCAATTCAGAATGAGGCCACTGAAACTGAAAAGACCAAGTGGAAAGAAAGCACGGGAAAGTTAGACATGCATGGATGTTGGGTTGACTTGTCGGAATGTCAGAGGTGGATGTTACCGGATGCGTATGTACTAGCTGTTGTGACTATGGCTCATGGTTTGTCACATATTAGCGCGAAAGGTATATGTAAGTTGTTGTCCCCTGTATGGAAGAATGATGGTATTGCTAAATGTGCTGAGAGAGTGGTTAAGAATTGTATGGTGTGTTTGATGCATAATCCTGGCAAGGGCACCCCCACTCCACCCGGCCATTTTGCTCCTCCTGCCTGTCCCTTTGAGGTTATCCAACTGGACTTCATCCATATGGAGAGATGCAATAATCTGAAGTACGTTTTAGTTGTGGTTTGTGCGTTCTCCAGATGGATCGAGGCCTATCCTCTTAAGGATAATACTGCCCTGTCCACAGCGAAAGTCCTACTGAAGGAATACTTCCCTCGGTATGGAATGCCACGGATTGTGTGGTCAGATAACGGAAGTGAGTTTGTGGGAAGCGTGATGCAGAGTGTGTGTAAGGGCCTTGAAATTCGACAGAAATTCCATAGCGCCAATCATCCCCAGGCAGCGGGTTTGGTTGAAGGGTACAATGGTACTCTGAAGCTGAAACTTGCGAAGATACAAGCTACGACTGGTTTGTCATGGCCTGATGCCTTGCCTCTGGCTCTCTTATCGACCAGGGCGACTGTGCACTCTCGAGTAGGGCTCAGCCCATATGAGATTGTGTTCGGCCGCCCTGCAAACATTTGGGGAGTCCCGAGGCCTAAGGCCTTTGATAGTCGTGAGTATTCAATGTTAATTGATTATCTTCATGATCTGACTGCTAAACTGAGGTTAATTCATCAACAGGTCTTTGAAGCTTTACCGGCACAGACAGAGGGTCCTGGACATCGGCTCCAACCGGGTGACTGGGTTGTTACCCGAAATTTTGGCAGAAAACGCAACTTGGAGCAGAGATTTGTGGGTCCCTTCCAAGTTTTGCTGGCTACAAGGACTGCAGTTCGGTTGGAAGGCAGAAAGAACTGGGTGCATGCCACCCATACCAAAAAGGTTCCGATCCCTTCACCAGCAGACAATTGGGTGAGAACTGGTATTGCGGCAACGGAAACCGAGACCCCTCTATGTTTTGTGCCATTTAGTGATGCTCAACCTGTAGGAGACAATTCATTGCAGCCAGACACATCTGTTGAGTCGTCAGTTTTGGAGAACTCAAGGTCTGAATTGTCATCTGATCGACTGAACACTGTTTCACAAGTTGAACAATTATTTGAAGAGCAGACTCGACCTGGAAGAAGTCGATATTTTCTTCGTTCACATGACAAAGACTAATAAAAATTTTCTTATATTGTCCTTTACTGTTGCCACGAACATTAAGAACAATTGCATCCTTTACTGATTTTCGAGTTCCTTTTCATGTGTGCTTTTTACAGCTAAGAGATTTTTTTATTAAGTTGGGTGTTTGTTTAAGAAAACCTATCATCCGGGTTGACCGTAGGGCCGTGCGGGTACTTCCTTCTGTTTAGCAGGTTCCTGACACTAGGTCGGTTACTTTTTGTCGATTCCTGGGAACTCCTGGGAATTGATAATCGCTACTCAGAACGAAGTGCGTCAAGGACGTCACAGACGGTTTTTAGAGGATGGTGTTCTCTGAGTTGTTGGAAGTAGAAAGGATGTCGGCGCAAAGATCAAAATTGCATAAGATTGTACGAACAAAATGCTTTTTGTTTCAGGTATTCCTGCTGTTTCTGACTGTTTCTATGCTATTGGTGGGTGGAGTGTATTTTGGAATACAGTCGTTATTGCCTTCCATTTCACCTACTTTTTCTCCTAAACTAAGTTCTATTACCACTGTTTCCCCACATTCCTTTCATCCTCTGCCCCAACATGAACAGGTTAGACATGCGGAATTCATGAATAACTCCTTCGTTCAACTCCTACATCAGCATCGGTTGGTGATGAATACTACCAACTGTTGGGTGTGTGGGTTAATGCCATATACCATGGATAGGGGTATTCCGTATTTGGTTCTTCCTTACAGCTCCCAGGGCTCAGCTCGAGCATTCCAAACTATGTTCCGTAGTGCACTAGATTCCTACCCCAGTCGAGAGCCACGTTCTGCAAACTTCGGGCCTGGTCCGTACCACAAGCCTTTGGCGATAGCGATTGCTGATTTAGACAGAGATATTTTTGATGCATCGCTTATTCCAGATGAAGAGGTGCAAGCATATAAAGATCTGAGTGAGGCTGAGTATAGTATGTCAGTGGGTGATAGACAGCTTAAGAGCTCGTCTCCAATATGGATCGTACCCCACCTCGGTAATTTCTGCTTGAAAGGTCTTGGTCGAAATCCGAGAGCCCACCTTGGGAAGAGTGCTTGTACTGATACGTATGTTCTACCGATGCTCTCTTCCCCTGTTTTCTTGACTGCCAAGGGTACCTATTTCGTATGTTATGAACGTGCATATACATGGTTGCCCCGTGACTTCTCGGGTACCTGCTATATTGCGAATCTTTTGCCACCGACTTTTACGGTTGCCTCAGACTATCACAAAACTAGAGTTGTGAGAGGCGTTATTAGCGAAGAGGACACTGCCGGTCAAGAAGCAGGAGATTTCTTTAAGGGTTTCTTGCCGTTTTGGGGACCTATGGTTAATAGTAGGAACCTGAGACAGTTGACCCGTGTGGTAGAATTGACTGCTAACATAACTGCGAGTGCTCTTGGTAATTTAACAGCAGAACTTCAGGCGGATAGACTCATGACGTTGCAGAACCGTATGGTTCTAGACGTTGTTCTTGCAGATAGAGGTGGTGTGTGCAAAGTGATCCATTCGTGCTGTTGCATTTTCATCCCTGACAACGCTCCAACTGTTTACCAAGCCATCTCGAAGTTACATAAGATCTCCGAGTCCATACACGTGGACGAAGGTAATTGGACACTTCTAGGATGGTTTTGGGGCCTGATATCAACCTGGGGTTGGAAGATTCTGATGATCATAGGGGTTGTTGTAACGTTTCTGTTCACTTGTTGTCTTTGTGTGCAGTGTGGTCCTGCCTTATGTGGTCTCTGTGCTACAACGTGTATAAGACGGCCATCTGTTACCAAGGAGACATTGATGGATAGAATGATGTTCCAGCAACAACTGAACGATTTGATGAATATCGAAATCGATTCTGATCTCGACTAGTGCTTGCCTACATGAGGGCAAAAGGAGCGTCTGAGGTTCCGTGAGAATCGTAATGACATTTTTTGGGTTTGTTCGAATATGGACGAGTTTGGTATCTACGAACCGCAAATGACGAGTTTAGTGGGTGTACGCGTTTTCGCTACGCTACTATGTACGGTTCGTCTCATTCCTGGGTGTGTTCATCTGAACCCTCGGGTTCCATTTTAGATGCGGCATCCATTTTGTCTCTTGCCCTCAAGTAGCCAGCGAACGGACACTGTCCGCTTTGTGACCCTGGGATTCCCAAGCTTTCGCGGAGGACACGTGTTTCTTTGAAGGTGTCTTTATGATGAGGGGGATGACACTGCAAGGGCAGATGGCTCCGCTCGAGGCTCATCTTGCCGTGCTAGTCTATTGTTTCAGTCGTGCATGCATTAGGCACGAGTCCTTTGATCCTGCAATCAAGTTTCCGATATTGCTCTCTACACTCTTTTCCAATCTGTTGTGCATCCTTGTTTTTCCTTTGCACCTGTTTCTGTCCCTTCTCCTAATTCGTTTACAGTCAGAATGGAATGTGCTTAATGTGGGGATAATGTGCTTTTACAGTTGGGAACCGGCAATGCTGCTGTAAATATGTTCCGGGCTTCTGAAAACATGAATGCGACCCTTTTGAAGTTTACTGTGAGAACTGAGTTGTAACCTTTTGTTTGCCATGTTGTTCAATGACGAAAATGTGTATAAAAGGAGCGATCCACTTTTGCAATTTGAAGCAGTCTCTCAGAACCTACACGTTGTGTACTTCTTGCGATTTCTGTATCCCTGCAGTAAATAAATACTGATCTTTGACGCCGCAGGAAGTGTCCCGTGTCTCTGTGTTTTGTACGCCGGAACAGGTAACCCACGAAGGTTTCAGGTGTTGTCCCCTGGCACCGCTGGGCCTTAGAATAGCCCAGTCCTTCAATGGTTACCTTGCTGCTGCAGGCCCGCAGCCAAGGTTTGATTTAAAAGATATGCCGATTTTGTAACACACAAACAGATAGATGTGGTACCCCTCACTGAGGTTTTTTATTGGTCCTACTAGTACTGTCAGTCTCTCCTAGTCCATTATACCTCCCACCAAACTTATCTTACCTGTGATTGATGATGATTAAGTTCGGCACAGCGATGGCTGCATGGTTTCCCAAGAGAATGGAGAAGATGCCATGGTTGTGGTGGTAGTAGTAGACACTGGCACAAGCATTTGAAAAAAAAAAGAGACAGTCACTTGCCTGAGAGAGACTGTGGGAGGAGTAGTAGAACAAAGTAAAGTACAGCATGGGTGGGCAAGCAGAAGAAGATCCTTGCCCTGCCTTGAAATTGAATTAGTGTTGCTTTCACCACATCTGTGCCAGCAAGCGTGTGATCAATTGTTGGTGTACATTTAATGTAATCACATCACACCTCAATATAAATCACACAGCCCAGGATAAGAGGGTTAGGGATTGATGAATGGATGGGAAGGGGGGTTTGGGGAAAGGTTTGACAAAGAAAAAAAGACAGTATGCATGGACACAACAAAAGTAAAACACAATCTTGGAGGACGACCATGATCCATTATCCAAGAAATCTATAAAGGGAGAAAAAGGAAATGCATGCATGATGATGAAGAGAACTTGATGGTTAATGAGTAGTACTTACTAACTACTACTACACAAGTAGACAGTACAGGTCAGAAATTATTAATATGAAATTTGCCTTGCCTGTCTGCCCTCAGAGCGAACCAAATTACAAGCTGTACCGGGCTTACTTTTAGTTTTAAAACTAGCAAAGAAAATGAAAAAATAGTTGAATGAAGAATGATACTTAAGTTACTGTATTATCCTGGTCCAATTGTGGAGTTGCATCATTCTCGTCAATCATCTTTGTCCTCCCTTCCATGGACACTCCACACATCAATCTTGGGTACCACTGCCTGCCTGATGCGAATTGGTACGGTAAGTGTGAGTTGTTTCTCACACTATTGCACAGGGTAAAGGCCGGCCTGTAAGTGTAGATACAAAAGGGGTATTGAAAAATAACTGAATAAAAAAAAATAAAGTCAATTACGGTGGAGTGCAAGAAGAGAAGACAAGACTCTTGAGAGAACACTTTCAGACTGATGCCGCTTGGATACATCGTGTCTACTCTACAGCATTAAGCTACAAAAACAACAGGACAGGAGCCAGCACAGAACAGGCCCACCACGGCACCAGGCCGGCCCGGGACACAACCTCCATTTACCTTAAATTTTGACAGAGCAAGACAATAGGCATATACAGCAACCTAGCATTTTCCAAATCAAGTGACTAAATCAATGCGCACTGTCAGTCATACCACTACACTCTACTCCACACCACTACATGGACATGTAGCCTAGGTCTGCTGTGGTTCTTGTTGAATTGTTGTGTTTACCTTTTATTCCAGTTCATGAAACGCAGTTATTCCATCAATTATCTCCGATCCTACTGACTGACTGACTGCAAAGATAGTATGGTCATCATCATGACCGTGTGGTACGTGTTCTCCAACACCAACTCAGTCTGTAGTGACTCCGATTAAGTTTATATTCCATATTAAAAAATTGCAACGGATATTGGCCTGCACCTGCAGTAGTAGGAGTACAATGTGGTTATTAAACAACAAGGAAACATTGACTGTCACTTGAGTCACTTTTACTTTGTAGATAAACTAGTATAGTTCACTTCATGCACATTCACTCGGAGTCAGCAAGCATCCAACGCAATGCATGCCATAATTCATTAATCATTACCTGTCTTGCTCTTCTCTTTGGCTGTCAGATCAGATGCTGTAGTCACGCTTCACTTCTTATGGATGGACTGTTAGAGGCAACATTTATTGTACTATTCTCCATCTCCATCCAATGTCTGGCTTGCTTTAAATGTATTTAGGGAGAGTAAGGAAGATGGAGCAGGTCTGGTAGTGTTGGTGACTGCTGGGAGGCAAACGCACTGCTCTCAGGCTCTGAAGTAGAACTTGACTCTGGGTGCCCTGTTGTACTTGTTCTGGCCTGGGGCGCCGGGTCTCTAATTAAGAGCCGTTCGTTTTCGAAGTCAGTGGCTTCCTCAGCTATCAAAGTTTTGTACTTGGCAACATCCACTTCTGAAAAAGGAATTACTTCATTACTGTTCAGAAATAATTTGTAATGTGGATCCAAAATTGAGCCAGTAATGAAATGTCGATGTGACACAATGTTATTTTGAATGCTTGTATTTTCAGATAAGCGAACGGCTAAGGTGTCCGCCAAATAATATGCGTCTACTTTGTCATCCACACCTACGTACATTTCAGACCCCTCCTTTAGCTCTTGCTCTAGCATGTACAACAATGGGATAGCTTGGCCCATAGTACAGTCCTCCCTGCTGACTTCACGTGTGAAGACCTCAAAAGGAAGTAGCATCTCTGTCAGGCATTTAACGAGGTCCCATTGGGCCATCTCAACTGTCATGCCTTTCACAGTAGGATCTCCTGGCCTTTTCATGACAAAGAAAAAGGGAGAAGGTCCAGTGCTAACATTTTAGCCAGCTTCGCATTGTACAAACGTGCTATTGGGTGGTTGCGTTCATACTGCCCCTCCGGCCTAGTAAACATGCTAAGAATGGTAGGCTGAGTGGTATTCCTTCCTCGTATACTCAACGCCACACTTTTTTTTTAATGCAATGCTCCTTGGTGTCTCAGGCTGACTCTTACTCTTTTGCCACTGAGATGTTGCTGAGTATGTGGGCATTACCGCAGCATTGCTGGGGAAAGGGCTACTTTGTGTACCACCACCACAGAGAATATCTCCCTCTTCTTCTTCTTCCTGTTACACTGTCAGCGGACCTTCTTCTACTCGTTTATCCCCACCAACAGCAATGGTTCCAGTTTTTATGCGACGAAGGTGCTCCTCCCAGTGGATTGCGTGGTGTTTTTTCAGATGGGTCATTTGTCCTCCGGTACCATAGTTTGTACCAAGCTTACCACGACTAACAGAGGTATGACAAATGGAGCATATAGCAATGTTCTCCTCCTTTTCGCTAACCGTAAAGAAGTCCCACACTGGGGAGCTTAACTTTTGTCTCCTGCTAAAAGTACCACTTCCAATGTCAGATGAACTGGAGGGTGTGTTTTGAATTTGACTCTGTGCAGTACCACTACCCACTTCTGCTGAGGTGGTGCTTGTGCTGGATGTAAGACGCTGCCGGCCCTTTGCTAATGTAAATATGGAAGCTGGAGGTCGTGTTGGTGTTACCTATGTTGGAGGTATGCGTGCTATATCCCTTGCAGCCATTTTGGATAGGGTAATAATGTTGGTCTCCATCTCCTTTGGGCCGGGAGTGATGTTCGTGATGACTGGCTCATCATCATCAGCATCCTGCTCTTCTACATCAACCTCCATAAGTGTAAGGTTTTCTGGAACCTTCCTTTTCCCATGCCTGATCGTGGGACGTGTCTCCCTCTCAGACTCAGTTTGTGGCTTCCAAGTGGCATCTAGATTATGAGAAGGGGGCTTGGCGAAGAACTTGATGGGCTAACCCTCCTTTTCCTTGCTGGGGATTTGGAAGACAATGGAACTTCTGAAGGAGTGGCTTCCTCCTCTTCCTCAGCATGAGTTTCAATTCCCTGAACTGCCCCTACTTCGGGAGGAACAACAACTACTATTGCGGGCAGTGGTTGCGGCTGTTGTTGTTGACCACTTATCTGCTGTGTTCCCTCCTGCGTTGATTGTGTACTACTTTGAGATAGCGATGAGTTTAGTTCAGGCTCAGCATCACTGCTTTCCACCATTAGGCTGGCTACCTCTTCCACACTCATCTGCTGGGCCTGGGTTGGTGGGTTGGGCCCACTGATGCATAGGTGCTGCCCCCAGCTTGGCCCCCGGACACCGCTGCTGGAGGCGTCATTTTTGGTGTCCCAAAAAAGGTTTTGGGCGGCACACCAGACTTAAGTGACACTTCCTTCTTCTTCTGTTCCTTCTTCTCAATGGCAACTTTCTTGGTACTGGAGGACCTGCTACCTGCTTTCTTTGGAGGCATCTTCTTCAGATGTCAGCAGCACTCAGTTGCACAAGTTGCAGAGATGGCTGGTCAGGTCACTCACACGTCACGTCGTGTACAGCAGCAGGACCTCTGTCTGACACCACAACGGGCGATGATGACACACCTCCTCCTCAGTCTTTTGTGCACCTAAAAGCAAAGAAGCCAAAAGAACATCAGTCAAAAGATAGTACAATCAAACTAATATAATATATAACTTCTTAGTGTGTGGTGGGTGGTCACAATTATTAAATTTTATTAAGTCAGTGAACAACAACAGTGTAGCCATTTATGAGACTTTGACAACAAGGCCCTGGCTCCTGGTGTACTACTGTACTATGTACACTCAGGAAGAATAAGTAAAACCCACATTTTGCAATTCAATCCAAAGCCATACATGATGTTAAAATTCAACAGACAACACAAAAACAGTTGTTTACCTTTCATGCACCCATGATGATTGATGAGTAGTACCCCTGGGCCTACTGGCAGACTAGGCCACAAGCTTGGAGGCCTATGGAAAAAGCACAGTGGCTGGTCCCACAAAATGGCCGCCACCACATGGCCAGGCCACTCACAAAAACAAGAAAAGGTCAGGAAAACAAGACAGACAATGCAGGCCTATGGCAAAAGCACAATGCCTGGCTCCACAAAATGGCCGCCACCTACATGGTCAGGTCACCGACCACAATAATAACAAGAAAGTGAATACTAAGGACATGAACAGGAAGTTGGAGTCTTTGAGGAACTTACTTCCTCTTTTTAAAAAAATTTTTTAAAACAAAAGTGACTCCATGCTCCAAACTACAGCCAGCAAAATGCACAAAATCATCATTTTCGATAATGTTTTATATTGCTCGCGAGATATTGTTTGCCAGATTGCAAATTCTGCCTGTTCGGCGTTGTGAACTGTACAAAAAGTCGTTATCGCGTGCGCGAACACGCATATTGAGCGCGCAAAGACAAAAACTGTATGTCCGTGTTGTCGCGCTGTGCAGAGTTTTCAAAAGTACGCAAGCTGAACTCCTAGGGTTACCTACTGGCTGAAAAGACATATTTCATTAACAAACACCCAAAAACTGAAATTCCACATCAAAAACCTCATTTTCAATTCAATCCAATGACATCCATGGTGTTAAAATTAAACAGACAACACAAACTGTTTTTGTGCACCCATGATTTGATGATGACTACCTCTGGGCCTACTGGCAGACTAGGCCACAAGCTTGGAACCGAATGGCAAAAGTAAGCACACTGCCTGGATGGCTCCACAAAATGGCCGCTAGCCACCCACAACAAGAAATGGAAGATAGACAATGTAAGCCTATGCCAAAAGCACACTGCCTGCCTTCACAAAATGGCCGCCACACACATGGCCAGGCAACAACAACAACAAGCATAAGCCATGGGGAACAAAGAAAAGACATGCAGGCCTATATGGAAAAAGAAGCACACTACTAAACTACCACCACAAAATTGCCACAAGCTACATGGTCACTCACAGTCACAACAGGCCATGGAAAACAATGAACTGAAGCAGGCCTATATATGCTCAGACAAAGGAGGCCTGCTAAACAACACAGCTTTAATACAAAAATGAATATCAACAGGGATACGAAAGGATTGGAAAGTTACACATCAAGCACAAACACACATCCAACAAAGGTATTTAACACACACACCTAAACAGTGAAATACACCACAACCACATTTATCAATTCAATCCTATGCCATCCATGCCCTACAAGATGGGTACCTCTGTGCCTACTGGCTGAAATTTCAAAGAAAAACAACTAGGCCCCTATTGAAAGTACAGACCACCCACAACAATAATTTTTCAAAACAATGAAAATCCTAGAAAAATGTAGGTACAAACAAGCCCCAATGAAACAAACATGTACACCAATTCTCCAACTTACTAGTAAAATTAAATCTAAAATCCAAAAGTAATCAAATAAATCAAATCCAATGATATGATGCAGCAGACAGACACAAAAAAGTGATCCTTCCAGCTCAAAATCCAAATGAAAGTGAACAGCACATGGACAAAGCACTGGGAGGAGCCTGCTGGACAGGAACAGGAAGTTGGAGACTCAGGGGCACTTCCTTCCTCTTGAATAAAAGAGTAAAAAAAAAAAAGGACTACTTGCACACAAGACTACAGCCAAATCACAATCTGAGGAGTTTTTCTGAGCAAAATGATCA
Organism: Triturus cristatus; assembly: GCF_964204655.1. Taxonomy (NCBI): domain Eukaryota; kingdom Metazoa; phylum Chordata; class Amphibia; order Caudata; family Salamandridae; genus Triturus; species Triturus cristatus. The sequence goes on from NC_140588.1 coordinate 434,941,652, forward strand.
TTTTCGAGAAGGTTTTATGATGCTCAAGAGAGATATTCTTTGCCAGATTGTAGTTTTGCATGTTCGGCATCGCGATCTTACCAAGACAGCCGCCGGAAGACAGATCGCACGTCCGAATGACGTGTTCGCGTTCGCACACTCTCGTGGGATCGGGCGGCCATAGAACAAATCTCGTGGTGCACGCGAATGAATAGAAAATCGAGTCGGCGAATGCAGATTCACGGTAAGACGTTACAGCGCGCACGAGAACGCATATTGAGCGCGCGAGGAAGCAAAACAACTACGCTACGCTGTAGATTGCGTAGTACTCGGCAACTTTGCGCTCTACGCGAATCGCAAAGTTACCTGAAACTTTGCAAACTCTGTGAGCGGAGCGTAGTTCACCGCTCAGGCTTACTCAGAAGTTTAATCGCATCTGGTGTCTCTAGCAGAGAGAATTTGTCTAAAACCGGTGTGTTTGGTTCCATTGTTTGTGTCATCACCCTTAGCCCCCTGTGAGCTAGGCTAAATGAGGTAAAGATATATTCCACTTTTTGTTGGAAGAAATTGGCCAATTTTTCGCAGAGTTCTGGGCTACTTTGGTTCTTGGGGGCTGTTGGTGCCGCTAGTTTAGTAATGGTTTTGAAGAGTTCTTTTGGATTAGATTTGGCCTGAGAGATTTGTTCTGCAAATAACTTTTTTTTGGTTTCCAACAGTATTTCCTTATAATGTCTAAGACTTTGCTTATAGCTTTCTTTATCCATCTTTTATAGCCTCTACTCCAAACCCTTTCTAAACTCTTGCAGGCCTGTTTTTTTTTTTAGTTTGTCCAAAAACCAAGGGGCTGATGGTTGAGCGTGTTTAGGGGTCCACTTTTTAATCGGGCAAGTTTATTACATGCTCCTTCTATCCATTCTGTGTATGCAGAGGTAGCTTGGTCTACCTCGAAAGGAAGAGGGCACATGGTATTCTTTAATGCCTCCTCTAACTCTTCTCAGTCTACCTTTTTCCAAACTCTTTTTCCAATCTCCCTTGTGGGTTCTGATCTAGGTTTATGGCCCTTTGACTCTTTCAGCTCGAAGAGAATGGCGCTATGATCTGTCCACACCAATGGGAGTACCGAGGTTTATGCCAGATTTGGATTGTTGGAGTAAATCCCATCTAGCGTGTGCCCTTTGCTATTTGTTGGTACTCACACCAGCTGCTTCAGATCACCTGCCTCCATCACTTGCTCCAGTTTGATAGTATCTGAGTCGGATTGATCCTCAAGATGGAAATTAAAATCCCCAAGCACCGTAAAGGAGTCTGAACATAGCCCTTTTTCGAGTAGCGTCCCCAACAACTCTAAAAAGCCACCCCTCGGGCCTGGAGGGCAGTAGAGAAGTAACCCTTTGAAGGTGCTATGATGCGAAGTGCGTAGGCTAAATGAAAGAGCCTCGCGGGATGCATTCGATGCAGTGTGAAAAATGGGCTTCAATGAGTCATGGTAAATGACTGCTAGTCCGCCCCCCCTAAGAGGTCTGTCCAGAGTATAACAGTAGAATCCTGTGGCGGTTGCTTTAGCTAAATCAGGTCCGGAGGCCTGATCTGCCCAAGACTCGGTTATGATGGCCAATTTAATATTTTGTTCCTCAATAAAGAGCGCACACTCAATGCTATGTTTAATTAAAGATCTGGCATTCAGCAGCACACATCTAAGGGGAGGTAGGTCCGGTATTTTATCCCTCATTTCTGGCCTATCATTAGATCCAGAAACTCCAGAATGTATGGTAAATGTAAACTAAATTTAGGGCAGATACTTCTAAGACGGTTGAACAATGCCTCAAAGGGGATACAGGGGCACCTTACGATTCCCCCTCCAGGGTCCAGTCTAAAAAGGTCCTCCCTGGTGTAAGTCGAAATGTTTGGAGTAAAAACACCAGGGGGACAGGCCCTGAGCCCGGTCCGAGCACGGATGGGGCAGACTGGGCTTGCCTAAGGGACGCCTTCGGCGCACCAGCGGCGTGCCTGCTGTGTGCGTCCGCATCAGCATGTCTTTTAACCCCCCAGCATTAGACAAACTGGTCCACTAACCCTCAAAATGGCGGCCCCGCTTGTTACACCCGATTCCCTCCTACTCAGTGCAACAGTGCAGAACAAGTAAGTGGCAACACAATAATAACACTCAATGTTTAAAAACAGTGGTGATTTTAAAATCTGCTTAAAATGAGGTAGGAGACGCAGTTATAAAGCGCTAGTCCTGGCGAGCATTGAACACAGCTCTGAAACCAGTCAGGCAGCCAATTTATCTTAGGCTGCATGGATATATGAAGGCATAAATCATGTGGTTGGAGCTGTGTGTCAAAAACTGGCAAATGTGGTGTAGGTCTTGATGATGTTGCTTCCTCTGCATGCCTTGCACTAACCACAGGGACAAAAAGCTTTAAGGTTAGGTATTCTGATACTTCGGTAAGGGTAATGCCACTCCTGCCAGTATGTCCCTTGATTTGGCTTTGTGGAAAGTGATAGTAAGATGGTGTCCAACCTCTTGGCCAATCACAAGGTCACTTCTATGGATGGACCGGTATTTGGACAAGATGTGTTTAGCCCTCTTGGAACTGTTGTTGTAGGTCAGTATTAGCCTAGGAGTAGAGTTTTCAGCTTCAGGAATGAAATTATTAAAAAGAAGCTTTTTCCCTTTCAGCTGTGTTGACACGTGTACTGGCTTTGTGCTCCAAAATCCATTTTGGGTACCCTCTTTCCCTGAAACTGCTCTGATAATGTCATGTTCTGGTCAGTATGCCTCATCCATCCTGCAGTTTCTTCTTGCCCTGAGGAGCTCCCCATGGGGGTTGCTCCACTTCAAAATGACCCCATGACGACTGAGGGCTTGGAGAAGGCTATTGCCAGCTGTGGTTTTTCTGAACAATCTTGTGTGTATGTTGTTGTTCACAATGTCAAACATCACGTCAAGAGATTCAATGCTGGTGCAGCTAATAGTGTGGGTGAACACAAGATTCAGAGTGTTGTACAATTCGGAAACTAAATCAGTTGCTGAGGCACTTGACCCCTTCCAGATGATAAATAGGTAATCAATATACCTCAGCCACCGAACCCCGTTGTCCATATCTTATGTAGGAGTGTTATCCTCACACAGCTGCTCATCCCACCACCCCACGAAGAGGCTGGCTAGACTCAGGGCAAAACATGTCCCCATTACAGCACAAGGAATTGGCGGTAGATGGCACATAGAAAATATTGTTTTTCAAACAGTGTTGTATCTTGATTTTTGATGTGCCTTGCTTCTAAAACCTATTCACATGCTGTGATACCCTTCTGATGGTCGATAACAATGTAAAGGGATCCACATCAAGCATCATTAGGAGAAAGTCCTGCTCACAAACCAAACCTGAGATTTTATTTTTTAATTTTGTCCAATGTCTATGTGCACAGTCCACTGTTTTCACTATTATTCAATATAAGTGCTGCGATTCATCTAACATGTACATGTGATCAAGGTTGCAAGGACGGCAGAAACGCCTCTTGTTGGAAGTAAAGCATACTTTTTCACAGAACTCTGAGTAAGTGTCTTTCTGTGTTGTTGGACTCTAGACTTGATGTTATATATACTACCTACATATAGAGTGGTAGTCTTTTTTCTATGCCTTCTTCTAAAAGTGCTTGTCATTGCTGCGCCTAGTCATCAATGGATGACAAGATGTTTTACTACTTGCTACAAAAGTGTTACGTTTCTTGCCTTGTCACTATGAACATAGAAAAGTCACTTATGTCACTATAAATTGAATGCCTTTCAGCTTAGCGCACTATGTGATCAAGACTTCAGGCTTGTTGTCGAAACGCGTCATCCTGACATGCTAAGACAATAAATCTTCTTTATTGCATCTTTAACTGGAGTCTGTGCCCTTGTTTGGCCCACCGTGGTCGTTCGTTGGGATCCTGGTTTCAAATGGGCCAACTAGCCCACCAGGTATCTCCAGTATGCGCCAGGGACCTGCGTTGCAGACAGGTGTTCAGAGACCACGCACCTCTTTACACCTCTCTGCAACGCAGCTCTGTGGCGCTTACTGGAGGTACCTAGTGGGCTAGTTGGCCCTCTGGGACCCTCAGTATTGAAGGGGAATTAATTCCCCAACTTACAACTCGACAGGGGGTGCGTTTGCACAATGGTGAAGGAAGGGGGCGGGTCCTGAAGTGACATGTGTGCAAACACGCCCTGTGGCGTGTTTTAAGTTGGGGAATTAATTCGCCTTCAATCCTGAGGGCCCCTGGGGGCCAACTAGCCCACCAGGTGCTTCCAGTAAGTAATATTGCGCTGCGTTGCAGAGAGGTGGTGCAAGCCGTGCCCCTTTTTACACCTCTCTGCAACGGCGCTTACTGGAGGTACCTAGTGGGCTAGTTTGACCCTAGGGACCCTCAGGATTCAAGGGTACTTAATCTCCCAAATTAAAACGACCACAGGGCGCTTTTACACAGTGGTGAAGGGAGGGGATGGGGCCCGAGGTGACGTGTGAAAACACGCCCTGTGGCGCATTTTAAGTTGGGGAAATAATTCCCCTTCAATCCTGAGGGCCCCTGGGGGCTAAATAGCCCACCAGGTGCTTCCAGTAAGTGCCACTGTGCTGTGTTTCAGTGAGGTGGCCCAGGCCGTGCCCCTTTTTACACCTCTCTGCAACGCAGCTCTGTGGCGCTTACTTGAGGTACCTAGTGGGCTACTTGGACCCTAGGGACACTCAGGATTCAAGGGGACTTAATCTCCCAAATTAAAACGGACACAGGGCGTGTTTACACAGTGGTGAAGGGAGGGGATGGTGTAGGAAAGTGTCTCTATATATACTGGACCAAAGTAAGTTACAGTGTGTATAGAGTCCCCAGTCCCCAGAGGTTTGGCAGAGGTTAAAGTTAGATATAACCTTACTCTCTAAAGTGGTAGCTTGGTCGAGCAGTAAGGCCGTATCAGAGGACAGTGCAAAGCATTTGTTGTACACACTCAGTCAGCAAATGGTCTCACACACTCAAGAACTGAACTCTAGGCCAATTGTTTTGTATCTAAAGATATAGTTGTTTTATTTTAGAACCAACAAGGTATCAAAATATAATTTCTCAGGATGAGTTACTTTAGTTAAATACTTTTCAAATAGGCACTAGACTTTTTGAATGCAATAGTTACAGTTTGTTGCAATAGGCAACACAATTTCAAACACAATGCAACATTGAGCTCAATGGGAATTTCTGGTTAAATGCTATTAGTTACTTTGTAGATGACTTTTCTAACCACAGGACTGGATCCTAGATTCAGTCCCGGGACATTAGCTGTAAACATTTAAGTAACAGCGTTTTGGTTACAGTAGTGATCTTTAAGGAATATTATTGTATTTTAAAAGTTGACACTTAGAAACTTTTTCAGTTGGAATTACCTATGTTATCCTATGGAAGGAAATTCAATTTGCAGGTAAAGTATGTTCACGTTACTTTTGTAATACAGTGCTGGACTCCTAGGTTCAGCACTGGGAACTCTATCTAAAACAGGCAAGTAATTACATTTTTATCGTTGCCACGATTTTTAGAGAATATTTGTAACTTTCAAAAATCGACACTTGGAAACTTTTTCAGCAAAAAGCAGGCAATGATATGCTATGGAAGGAAATTCAAGTTACTGGTAAGTAGGGTTAGAATTACTTTTCAGGATCAGTACTGGGCTCAAAGTTGTAGCACTGAGGTCTCTCCTGATAACACGTGAGCAAATCGGAATTCGTAGTTCGGCTGATTTTAGAGGAATATTTGTACGTTTCAAAAATCGACACTTAGAAACTTTTTCAGCAAAAAGCAGGCAATGATATCCTATGGAAGGAAATTCAAGTTACTGGTAAGTACAGTGAGAATTTCTTTTCAGGATCAGTACTGGGTTCAAAGATGCAGCACTGAGGTCTCTCCTGATAACAGGTGAGCAAATCGGAATTTGTAGTTCGGCTGATTTTAGGAATATTTGTACGTTTCAAAAATCGACACTTAGAAACTTTTTCAGCAAAAAGCAGGCAATGATATCCTATGGAAGGAAATTCAAGTTACTGATAGGTACGGTTATAATTACTTTTCAGGATCAGTACTGGGCTCAAAGATGCAGCACTGAGGTCTCTACTGATAACAGGTGAGCAAATCGGAATTCGTAGTTTATCTGATTTTAGAGGAATATTTTAAAGTTCCAAAACACCAGACAGAACAATTTCCAAGTGAAACCATTCAATGTTAGCCTATGGAAGAAAAGTGAGTTATCGGCTTTTAGGTAAGTACTCGACTGGCAGAGTTAAGGTTCTGGGCATAGACTCAGGGGTCTCCCAGGGTCAGGTAGGTACAGCTGGTACACCCTCAGCGGCACAGGGGCAGCCGGGTGCAGAGGTAGTTAGGCCCAATGTTATCCAATGAGAGGCAGGGGGCCTTCGGTTGGTGGCTGCTGGCTAGCAGGCTATGCGGCTGTGGGAGCTAGGCTCCTGATCACTTGCTCAGGGCAAATGGAGAGGTAGGATAGGGCAAAGGTTGCACTGCCAGGGGCACTCGGGCGGCTGGGTGCAGGGTGCTTTTGAGCCGTCGGGCGCTCAATGTTATTCAATGGAGATCTTTAAAAGTGAACAAAGGCTGCAGGCTCGGGATGGTGGATCTTCAGGAGTGACCAACACTTCGAGGAGTAAGTTGGGATCTTGGAGGGTAGGTAGGCACCCTGGAGTTGGGCACAGGAGGCCGGGGGGGCGCCTGGTGCAGGGGTGTCTTTGGACGTTGGGAAATCTTACACTCTGCTGGTCGCGGTTGGAGGGGTCCCTGGTTCTGAGTCTGCAGGTGTCGTCTGGGTCATCGAGGAGGGTCCTTGGGCACTGGATTCCTGGTCAGAATCGCCAGGGGGACGTACTCAGGGTTTTTGTCCAATCGGGCACAGGCCGGGCACGGCGGGTGAAGAGTGGGCTGGATTCGCGGTTCCTGGCTGGCACCAGGGGTGTTGCTGTTTGAGCAGAGCCACTGCTCGTGGGAGTCCCAGTCCCTTAGAGGTTCAAGGCAGGCAGGACCTCCAGGGTTCTTGAGGTTGCTGTCCGCAGGAGACTCCAGGATTTAGCAGGAGCAGGTTCAAGGATCAACAGGCCTGTAGGGCTGGGGCCAAGTCAGTTGGTGTCGTCCTCTTATTAGCAGCTGAACGGCAGGTCTTCTTCTTCTTGGTCTTCTTTCTTGTTTCGAAATCGGGATCTGAGGAAGAAAGGTTCAGGGTGCCCCTAAATACGAAATTTTGGGGCATTACAGGTAGAGGAAGGGCAGAGACCAATAGGTCCCTGTCCTGGGGTGAGTACACCCCCTAGCCTGCTCCTCTCCTGTGGGAGGGGGGCAGGAGCCTATCTCTGATTGGCAGGGTTCCCCATCCTCAAGATGGCCGGGGACCGGAGTTGTGCTTCACCTCGCCTCTCCCACCTGAGGGGTGGAGTTGGCACAGGCTGGCACACCTCCTTTCCTCATGTAGGGATTCCCACCAGTCTTCCCATCTGAGTGGGGGTCAGAACCGGTGGGGGCCAGTTGCTGAGTACAGCAAGTGGTCTGGAGAAGCTCACAAAGGCAGTATGTCTTTGAAGCTTCCCCCTGCCCATCCTGGGGGAGGAGACCTAGCACTTCGTCCAGGATATGCATTGTTGCAGGCCCAGGAGAACGGGGGGCTCTCCACCAAGGGGTCCAGCAACATGTCTGCTGTGTGGCAGCCTTAGGTTTCAGGGGGCATCTCTAAGATGCCCTCTGTAGTGCATTTTACATTAAATCCCACACTGGTATCAGTGTGGGTTTAATGTGCTGAGAAGTTTAATATCAAACTTATCACTGCACTTACAGTGCCCAGGAATGGCCCTGGGTACTGTAGGGGCACAAGGCGCATGCACCTGTGCCCACACCACTGGCATAGGGCACCCAGCTAGAGGGGTGACTGATGTATGCCAGGGCAGTGGGTTTGTGGGCATGACACACAGGGATGTGTGCCATGTCGACTCTTTATTTAGTTCTGAAGCAGGACACTCGGTCTGCAAAGGCAGTGTGTGGGTGTCAGAGTGCAGAGCCCCTAAGGGTGGCACAATAAGTGCTGCAGCCCTTAGGGTCTTCTCTGGTCACAATGCCCTGGGTACCTAGGGTACCATTTTCCAGGGTCTGACATGTGGCCAGAGATGCCAATTGGGTTTCAGCTTCGATACAGTTTTAGGGAAGGAACACAGGCCCTGGGCACCTGACTGGCAGGAGCCCAGGGCACACTCAGTCAAAGCACATCAGCAATTCAGCAAAAGTTGGGGAATGCCATGCAAGAAAGATGGCACTTTCTCACAGATGGGGCCTGAGGTGACGTGTGCAAAAACGCCCTTTGGCGGGTTTTAAGATGGGGAAATAATTCCCCTTAAATCCCGAGGGACCCTGGGGGCCAACTAGTCCACCAGGTGCTTCCAGTAAGCGCCACTGCGCTGTGTTTCAGAAAGGTGGCCCAGGCCATGCCACTTTTTACACCTCTCTGCAACGCAACTCTGTGGCGCTTACTGGAGGTACCTAGTGGGCTACTTGGACCCTAGGGACACTCAGGATTCACGGGGACTTAATCTCCCACATTAAAATGTACACAGTGCGCGTTTACACAGTGGTGAAGGGAGGGGATGGGGCCTGAGGTGACGTGTGCAAACACGCCGTGTGGCGGGTTTTAAGATGGGGAAATCCCCTTCAATCTTGAGGGACCCTGGGGGCCAACTAGTCAATCAGGTGCTTCCAGTAAGCGCCACTGCTCTGCGTTGCACAGAGGTGGTTCAGGCCATGACACTTTTGACACAATCTCTGCAACGCAGCTCTGTGGCGCTAACTGGAGATACCTGGTGGGCTAGTTGGACCCAAGGGACACTCAGGATTCAAGGGGACTTTATCCCCCAAATGAAAATGGCCACAGGGCGTGTTTGCAAACGTCAGAATAGCCCCCCCCCCTCCCTTCACCAATGTGCAAACGCGCCCTGTGGCACGTTTTAAGAGGTAGTTTTAATCCCCCTGCCCTATTATGTACTAGGGGCTTACAGAGAAGGTCATTCTAATCACAGGGGTACCCCAACGCATAGTGTTCCCTAGTGTATGTCGGTGTGTTAACTGTATTCTAAGTGTCTTTTAGCATAGCACTGGCGCTAGGACCGGTTAGTCAGAGTCAGTTACCACCAGTACCCATCTGATTTTTTTTTTAAAACTGCACCAAAACCCAAACACTTCACCTAGGTACTCTCCTTGCAGTACTCTAATCATTCAGTCAGTACCCAAGGACTCGAGAGCAGTGACCCAGGGTTTAACACATGCACTGCTACAAACATCTGTCCACTACGCAGGCAGTCCTCTAACCACCTACACACTTGTCTTTCACACCTTCCATTACCCAGAGAGTACCTATTCACTCCAGCAATCACCCTGTCACTCCCCATGCACTCCTCCAGTGACCCATTCAGCACCATGTACTAATACATTCACTGCACCAAAAGCAAACCACTTATAAATTCACACAGGCACTCTCCTTGCCGTACTCTAATCACTCAGTCAGTGCCCATGTACTCATGCACTGAGCCAAGCCTTAGCACATGGACTCCTTCAAATGCCTATCCACTATGCATGCAGTCCTCTAACCACCTACACACTTAAGATAGACTTAAGACAGACTTAGGACAAAATCCTAACTTCTGTGAATACCAAAAGTAGTAAGTTTAGGATGTTGTCTTAAGTTAGTTTTGTAAATCGGGCCCCCTGTCACTCCCCTTGCACTCCTCCAGTCACCCATTCAGCACCATGTACTAATCCTTTCACTGTGCCAAAACCCAAACACTTATAAATTCACCCAGGCACTCTCCTTGCCGTACTCATCATTTAGTCAGTACCCAAGTACTCATCCAGTGACCCAGGCCTTAGCACATGGACTGCTTCAAACCCCTATCCACTATGCATGCAGTCTTCTAACCACCTACACACTTGTCTTTCACACCTTCTATTCTCCAGTCACTATCCATACACTTCCAGCAAACACCCTGTCACTTCCCTTGCACTCCTGTAGTGACCCATTCAGCACCATTTACTAATCCATTCACTGCGCCAAAACCCAACCACTTATAAATTCACCCAGGCACTCTCCTTGCAGTACTCTAATCATTCAGTCACTACCCAGGTACTCATGCACTGAGCCATGCCTTAGCACATGGACTGCTTCAAATGCCTATCCAATATGCATGCAGTAATCTAACCACCTACACACTTGCCTTTCACACCTTCAATTCCCCAGTCAGTATCCATACACTTCCAGCAAACAGCCTGTCACTTCCCTTGCACTCCTCTAGTGACCCATTCAGCACCTGTACTAATCCATTCACTGCGCCAAACCCCAAACACTTATAAATTCACCTAGGCACTCTCCTTGCAGTACTCTAATCATTCAGTCAGTACCCATGTACTCATGCATTGAGCCAGGCCTTAGCACATGGACTGCTTCAAACGCCTATCCACTAGGCATGCAGTCCTGTAACCACCTACACACTTGTCTTTCACACCTTCAATTCCCCAGTCAGTATCCATACACTTCCAGGAAACACCCTGTCACTCCTCTTGCACTCGTCTAGTGACCCATTCAGCACCATGTACTAATCAATTCACTGCGCCAAAACCCAAACACTTATAAATTCACCCAGGCACTCTCCTTGCAGTACTCTAATCATTCAGTCAGTATCCAAGTACTCATGAAGCAAGCCAGGCCTCAGCACATGGACTGCTTCAAACCCCTATCCACTATTCATGCAGTCCTCTAACCACCTACACACTTGTCTTTCACACCTTTAATTCCCTAGTCAGTATCCAGATTCCATACACTCCAGCAAACACCCTGTCCCTCCCCTTGCATTCCTCTAGTGACCCATTCAGTACCATGTATTAATCCATTCACTGCGCCAAAACCCAAGCACTTATAAATTCACCCAGGCACTCTCCTTGCAGTACTCTAATCACTCAGTCAGTGCCCATGTACTCATGCAGTGAGCCAAGCCTTAGCACATGGACTCCTTCAAATGCCTATCCACTATGCATGCAGTCCTCTAACCACCTACACACTTGTCGTTCACACCTTCAATTCCCCAGTCAGTATAAATATACTCCAGCAAACACCGTGGGGCCGATTCACAGAACTAACTTGAGACAAAATCCAAAACTTACTACTTTAGTATTCACAGAAGTTAGGATTTTGTCTTAAGTTTGTCTTAAGACAAACTTAAGACAGACTTAAGACGAACTTAAGACAGACTTAAGACAGACTTAAGACAGACTTAAGACAGACTTAAGACAAAATCCTAACTTAAGTCTGTCTTAAGTCTGTCTTAAGTCTGTCTTAAGTTTGTCTTAAGTCGGTCTTAAGTCTGTCTTAAGACTGTCTTAACTCTGTTTTAAGTTTGTCTTCAGACAAACTTAAGACAAAATCCTAACTTCTGTGAATACCAAAAGTAGTAAGTTTAGGATTTTGTCTTAAGTTAGTTCTGTGAATCGGGCCCCCTGTCACTCCCCTTGCACTCTTCCAGTCACCCATTCAGCACCATGTACTAATCCTTTCACTGTGCCAAAACCCAAACACTTATAAATTCACCCAGGCACTCTCCTTGCAGTACTCTAATCATTCAGTCAGTACCCAAGTACTCATGCAGTGAGCCAGGCCTTAGCACATGGACTGCTTCAAACGCCTATCCACTATGCATGTAGCCCTCTAACCACCTACACACTTGTCTTTCACACCTTCAATTCCCCAGTCAGTATCCATACACCTCCAGGAAACACCCTGTCTCTCCTCTTGCACTCCTCTATTGACCCATTCAGCACCATGTACTAATCCATTCACTGCGCCAAAACCCAAACACTTATAAATTCACCCAGGCACTCTCCTTGCAGTACTCTAATCATTCAGTCAGTACCCAAGTACTCATGCACTGAGCCAGGCCTTAGCACATGGACTGCTTAAAATGCGTATCCACTATGCATGCAGTCCTCTAACAAACTATACACTTGTCTTTCACACATTCAATTCCCCAGTCAGTATCCATACACTGCCAGCAAATACCCTTTCACTCCCCTTGCACTCCTCTAGGGACCCATTCAGCACCATGCACTAATCCATTCACTGCACCACAGCCCAAACACTTATAAATTCACCCAGGCACTCTCCTTGCAGTACTCTAATCATTCAGTCAGTGCCCAAGTACTCATGCACTGAGCCAGGCCTTAGCACATGGACTGCTTCAAACCCCTATCCACTATTCATGCAGTCCCCTAACAAACCAACATACTTATAGTTCTGCACTTATACATTCAACAAAATTTAAAAAAAATATTTCAGTTTCACAAATTAAAAAAAAAAAAAAATCCATTTATATTAAAAATATATAATGTAATTTAGAAAATAAAATATGTAAAAATAAACAGTTAAAAAACTGTATAAAATCAGTATAAAAAAATACATATAACTATTATTACATTTAAAAATTATCATTTAAAAAACCTTCGAAATTCACTGAAAAAACCATATGTTTCAGACATGTTATAGATAGGAATTAGCATTTAAAAAACCTTAGAAATTCACGGAAAAAAACATAGGTTTCAGGGCTGTTATAGTAAGCTGGACATTTCACTCGTATAAAACCATTGAAATTCCTCCGTTATAGTTAGTTCTGCTAACTATAACTCGCGCGCCCGCAATCCACTGCTGATGATGTCACATATTACATCATTCATGACATGGTCAGTGACATCACTGATGACATCTCAAATGACATCACTGATGACATCACTGATGACATCATCCAGTGAATGTTGTTTGGTTCGTTATTTAAATATATATTATATACATAGCAATCTGCATTGAAGAATGAGTGGATATATAAATATCTGGATGGAGGATTTAGTAGCAGTGTGATTGACTGTTTACTTGACTAATTTATAGTGTCCCACTAAATATATTGGATAGTGACTAAACTATGGGGACATCAATCTTACCTAACTGCCGGGACGCTGTGGATCTGATCTTCGCTGCTGTACCCTGTGATGCTTTTGAGGCGCTACACCTCGCCGGACCCGCTCCGCGGGTCCCGCTTCGTTGCTCCTTGCTTGGGACTTGGTCGGAGGAGGGGCTGGTTTACCAGAGACTGCTGTGGGTGGCTGGGAGCTACTGCAGGGCTGCGAGTGGTGCAATCAGGGACTCCATTTCCCAGGAGTCCCTGTAAGCCTGACCAGAAACACCTGGCCCGCTCTCCCTGCTTGCTCCGCCCCCACCTACGGAGCTAAAACCCCTTGGCCCAGGAAGCCTCTTTGGGACATCAATCTTACCTAACTTCCGGGACGCTGTGGATCTGATCTTCGCTGCTGTACCCTGTGATGCTTTTGAGGCGCTACACCTCGCCGGACCTGCTCCGCGGGTCCCGCTTCGTTGCTCCTTGCTTGGGACTTGGTCGAAGGAGGGGCTGGTTTACCAGAGACTGCTGTGGGTGGCTGGGAGCTACTGCAGGGCTGCGAGTGGTGCAATCAGGGACTCCATTTCCCAGGAGTCCCTGTAAGCCTGACCAGAAACACCTGGCCCGCTCTCCCTGCTTTCTCCGCCCCCACCTACGGAGCTAAAACCCCTTGGCCCAGGAAGCCTCTTTGGGACATCAATCTTACCTAACTGCCAGGATGCTGTGGATCTGATCTTCGCTGCAGTACCCTGTGACGCTTTTGAGGCGCTACACCTCGCCGGACCCGCTCCGCGGGTCCCGCTTCGTTGCTCCTTGCTTGGGACTTGGTCGGAGGAGGGGCTGGTTTACCAGAGACTGTTGTGGGTGGCTGGGAGCTACTGCAGGGCTGAGAGTGGTGCAATCAGGGACTCCATTTCCCAGGAGTCCCTGTAAGCCTGACCAGAAACACCTGGCCCGCTCTCCCTGCTTGCTCCGCCCCCACCTACAGAGCTAAAACCCCTTGGCCCAGGAAGCCTCTTTGGGACATCAATCTTACCTAACTGCCGGGACGCTGTGGATCTGATCTTCGCTGCTGTACCCTGTGACGCTTTTGAGGCGCTACACCTCGCCGGACCCGCACCGCGGGTCCCGCTTCGTTGCTCCTTGCTTGGGACTTGGTTGGAGGAGGGGCTGGTTTACCAGAGACTGCTGTGGGTGGCTGGGAGCTACTGCAGGGCTGCGAGTGGTGCAATCAGGGACTCCATTTCCCAGGAGTCCCTGTAAGCCTGACCAGAAACACCTGGCCTGCTCTCCCTGCTTGCTCCGCCCCCACCTACGGAGCTAAAACCCCTTGGCCCAGGAAGCCTCTTTGGGACATCAATCTTACCTAACTGCCGGGACGCTGTGGATCTGATCTTCGCTGCTGTACCCTGTGACACTTTTGAGGCGCTACACCTCACCGGACCCACTCCGCGGGTCCCGCTTTGTTGCTCCTTGCTTGGGACTTGGTCGGAGGAGGGGCTGGTTTACCAGAGACTGCTGTGGGTGGCTGGGAGCTACTGCAGGGCTGCGAGTGGTGCAATCAGGGACTACGTTTCCCAGGAGTCCCTGTAAGCCTGACCAGAAACACCTGGCCCGCTCTCCCTGCTTGCTCCGCCCCCCAGCTATTACCTCTATTTCACAGACCCTCCCTACCGCAGCGCGGGAGCAGCCCGGGAGAAGCCTGGGACAAGGGCGGGACCGTTCTTTCCCGTTCCTGACCGTTCAAGACCGGACCGGGCCCTCCCTCTTGGTCTCAGGACACTAAGGTGCCAATTTGTGACTTTGTTTACTATGTCGGGACGCGAGCTGAGAAGTAAAGCTTCTCATGTGGGGTGTTCTATTGCAGGAGGTATGGATACATTTTTAATTAGGGCCAACAATTTGATTGAAAAGGAAATTTCTGTATTAGAAAAGCGTTTATCACATGAACTAATTTCTAAAAGATCATCCCTAGGAGCGATCGCCTTAGCTAAAAGCCCAGACAGGAACCCAATCCCAGTTATCACAGTAACACAGCCAATAGAGCCCAACACTACCACAGGAATAGGGGGAAATGATTCGCAGGAGTTAGACATTCTAGTGAATGAAATTTCGCCCGAAATTGATTCACTCCTGTCTAATCATGGCGTCGCCCCTGAAAATGATACTACAGGGGCCCCTATTGTTAGCATTGTAAAACAAGGGACCATTCAAGGGACCAAAGAAGGGGCCATTCCAAAAAGAAAACGGGTATATAACAAAAAAGATGGGAATAAGCCTAAACTAGCTAAGCTGCAAGGTGGTAGCTCCCAACCACCTAGGCCGATCATAGAACCAAAGGATGCAGGGATTGGAATGGTCGACTTAACCGAACCTATTTCTAATAAATCTAGGCCAGCACCTCTGGACCCTGGACTGTCTATAGAAAGCCTGGGAGCACTATTTAAATCCCTTTTACGACCTCTTGAGGTTAAACTAGAACAAATCGACCTTAGATTAAGTAACATCAAGAAAAATACAGCTGCGCTGGTGGCAAATCCAAGTGTGGCCACCAAGCAAGACATTGCTACCACCCCAGTCTGTGTAAATAGGGGGACTATACCATCTATAGATTTGAGTATGCCTAATAATAATAAAACTGGACTCCCTGGGCCAAATAAACCGGTGCCACAGGAAGTCCCTAAGCTGACTGTTGCTTCTTCGGTGGATGGGTGCGTTATTTCTGGGAATAAAGCTGATGGTAAGGTGGTTCCTCCAGCCCTAGTCAGAGAGTGTAGTAGAAATAGACCCCGATATCCGGACCTCCCACCCGACTCTAACCGTTTTACGGTGGTACTGGCAGGAGCACCGGCACTAGAAGAGGAGGAAGGTGAATCTTTCAGCTCCCTAAAAAGTAAAGTGATCCGCTGGCTAAATTGGAATAGACCTTTGCCATCCCACTTATCTAGTGAGATCCTGATGGTAAGGCGGATACCTTGGCTGGGGAAATCGCCTAAAACTATAAATGGGGACTGTATAACAGTCAATTTCAGGGACCCTAGAACTGTTGCCCATGTTTGTGCTGGATTTAATAGGTCCCTGGACTCTACCATTCAAACCCTACCACTGTCTTTCTTCTATCCACCAACTAGCATGGAACACGGGAGAGGCCATGAGGAGTGGACGAGGGTTAATTCAAGGGGACACCGTAGGAGATATATTAGCAGGCCTGGTCCTATGTTTGCCCATGATCATTTCTGCGACTATAACCGCTTTAGCTGCCTTGACGCAGTAGATTGACTGCCCTCTGACAGTCAAATCATGGGTGACTGCTTTGATCAGGATAAAGGGCCCCTAGTGATTAGCCTGGATAAAGTAGATGAGGTTCTGGGGGAGCAGATGCCTTTAGAGACCGCACAGAGAGTTTACCCCAGACGGTACCCATTAATTCTTTGGTACTTAATAAATCCCAACCCAGAGATGAGCCAGTCACCAGGCTATCGCCCCCTCTTTCTGTGGGAGAGCATATTGCTCCTAAGGTTAGTACCCTAGGTAAAGGTTATAATTTAGTGAGTTGGAACATCGCAGGATGGCGGAAAAAGATAGAATCCCTAGGTTGGCAGGAGTTCATTACTATGCATGATATACTCTGTCTGCAGGAGACGTGGCTTACAGAAGAGATCTATCTTGATGGATATGTCACTTTTAATTGCCTGGCACAGACCTCAAACATGGGTAGAGCCAAAGGAGGGTTGGTGATCTTGCTGTCAGTAAGTCTCCCGGTGCGAGTCAAATTCTATACCACAGTCGGCTCACACTCTCAGGTATTATGGTTGCAGCACGGTGGAGGGAGTAATGTCCTAATCATTAACCACTATAATAATGTATTTGATCAGGCCAGTACCCTAGTAGTTGATGAACTCGACTCAGCAGTCGACAGATTATGTGGGCTAAATCGCGTCTCCTTTGATATTCTGTGGGGAGGGGATTTTAACATTCATATGTGCCCTGATTCATTTATGAGCGTGTGTGGCTTTGAAGGGGACAGAGGGGTGGACCGGGCCCATTTTGTACATACGGCTTATGGGGAAGCTCTTAACACTCTTATGCAAAAACTGGATGTGTTAATACTTTTGCCAGGTAAAGATAACGAGGGCAATCAGGTCCCAACCTTCGTAGGAAGGAATTCAGCCACAATTATAGACTATCTATTAGTCTCAGAAAGTATTAATACTCTGTGTAGCACCCCGTAAATCCTAGATTTGGCCCTTAGTGATCATAATTGCATCATGATGCAATTGTTCTTCTGGGGGAGAAAGGATAGAGTAGTAGTAGATAGAGTAGTGTGTGGGACTGTTGGGGATATTATCCCCCATAGACCAAATGGCACAAGGATTAAATGGGCCAGGCATAACGCAGAGAAGCTGTTGACTAAAATTGTGGTTGCCTGTCTCCAGGAGTTGGAACGCTGCCTCGATACTGATGTGGGTACCACTAGAATCCTTGTTGGGTTTGACAAAATAAATGAGATAACTAAAAAGAGATTGACAAACAACAAGGCTAAGGGACCAGGGGCTGCTATATGCTGGTTTGATGGGGCATGCACAAAATCCTTACAAGATTTTAAAAAAGCCCTCACTTGCAACCCCAGGGATAGGGATGTTGTCAGTTCGCTAAGGTGTATTTATAAGGAGCACTTGATCCGAAGAAAGCAGGAGTTAAGGGAAGAAGCATGGGAAAACTTGTCTAAGGCAGCTGTGCTCAAGGATACTAAGTTATTTTGGAATACTGTAAATAGTCCCTTTCTCCAGAATGAGGTTTACCCAGTATTATCTGCCCAGGTTAGCGAGGAAAACTGGGTCTCTTATTTTTCTAGTATTTTTAATCCAGGGGGGTCAGCTCTAGGAAGTGCCATGCAGTATATGTCAAATGATGACCTGGTCCATTCCCATACGCCTCCATGATCTATGTAAAAGTGCATAATGTATTATGAACAGACATGTCTCTCAGAATCTGTATCCCATAATCAGTACACGTTTACTACTTGTAATTTAGGGAGTGTCAACAAATGTAAGTGTGGAGAGAGCAGGGGTGGGTGCTTCTTTGGCTTTAAGTATGTAGGCCAGCAGTTTTTGGCAACCTTTGCCAAATTATTTAATTTGGTATTTTAGGATCTTACTCCAAATATTAGCTCCAATAGAAGGCACCCTTCAAGCTCTAATAGGATACTATATCTATGGATTCAGAACGGTTGGGCTGCTGCATGGTAAAGCTCAAAGCAGGAAACCCCAAGTCCCTAATGAGCGAGGGTCTATTCAGTTTATGTAATGCTGTTCATTTCCTACCAGCCCCCATATTAGGTCCGACATAATATTAGTTAATTCTTTTAAAAAAAAACTTGGGTAATGTCCCAGGGAGAGCTGAAAAATGATAGAGAAGCCTAGTCAAGACTAACATTTTGGCTACTGCCACCCTTCCATTGTGGAAAGGGATAGCTTTTTTCACAACTTCAGTGATTATTGATTACTGGACACCACCCTGCCCAAGATACCCTTTATACAATCTGTGTCCTCATGGTATAATATTTTGAAGTATTTTACTACCATTTTAGTCCCATCAACTGCAATCTCTGTTGTTCCATTTCTGTTTATACCTAAGTGGATATGGACAAGATTTAGCCTCATTCAGTTTCAGTCTTCCTGTCGCATTAAATTCATCAAGTACACAAGAATGCATCACCATATAATGAAAAGACCTTCCAAGTATATTTCCCATGTATTCTCCGGTCAGAACCCCTTTGTCTGAATGGACCTGCCAAGGGGCTCCATAGAATGGTAATATGATGGGTGATATCGGACACCGCTGTCAGGTACCTCTTCCTATGCTGAACTTATCAGACATGTCTCTCCCTGTACAGACTCTGGCCCCTGGCCCCAAGTACAACAGCCCCGCTCAACTCTGAAACTCAGTTCCCAGACTCATTTTCTTCAGAAGCTGCAACAGGTATGGCCAGCACAGAGTTTCAAATGCTTTTTCAAGGCTCCCTCCCTTGTTGTTTCCTACATGAATTGGAACAGCTGACACAGGTTCAGGAAGGTATTTCTTATTGCTATAAAATCACTTTGATCAATGATTCAACAACTGGGGTTAGTCTGTTTGCTAGCTCCTCCCCTAGATTTTGTTAGGAGTCACAGGGGCCAGTTTAGGGAGAACCACTGTTAGAAATTGGGTCTCTACTTGGCAAGTCCAAGCATGTACCACAATCCTAGTCAGGGTAAGCCAGGCACACACCATAAGTTAACCTGTGCTCACCCTCTGGTAGCTTGGCACAGAGAAGGCTGGAATACCTTAAGAAGCAATGTGTAAAGTATTTGTACACCATTTAAATCAATACAACAGTAAAAACACTACACAAGCAAAAGCCTAGTTATGAAAACAGCTTAATTTATTTAACAAAACAAGACCGAAATTACCAAAATTAAATAAGTAGAACCAGAGTTATGAATTTCTAAAGAAGATCCTGAAATATAGTGCTTAGAAATATAAAATGCCAACCGGGAGTATTTGGTCACTGTTGAACTTGGCCCTTTTTGCAGGGTCATCCCAGAACATTTTGCCTTCCTTCAGTATTTTTTCTGACCTGTTGTTGGTGGCTTTATGACTCTGGGCACTTTATAACTGCTGTTCAGTGCTAAAGTGCATGTGCTCTCTATGGTAAACTTGGTAAGACTGGTCTACACCTGTTTGGCATTTTTAATTTACCTATCAGTCCCTTGTACAGTGGTATCTCATATACCCAGGGGCAGTAAATTAAATGCTACTGGTGGGCTTGCACCACTGCTTGAGCCACCCACTAAAGTGCCCAGCTCTGCCCTTGTGGATTTCTGGCAGAGAGTGCTGCGCGTTCCCTGTTGGTGTCTTCAGGTGGGAGACCGGCTGAGCGCTTATTGGTTGTGCCCTCTGAAATTCAGCGCGTGGTGAGTGCTTTAATTTTCATTCTAAACTTGTGCCACCATAGAAGCTCGTGGTGGGTGCTCCGCAATTTGTCCCCTGAGCCGAGAAGTGGGCTCTTTTTGGAAAACGTGGCAAGAGCAGCAGCGCCGCGAGCCGGACGCCAGCTGTGCTTCCCGAGTCTGGTTGTGGGCGGGGCCCACTGTAGTGGAAGGCCAAGCTGAGGGGAAGACTGAGGAGCCTCAGGTCTTGCCTGGCAACGGCCTCCGAGCCGGAAGAGAAAAGGCAGGGCCAGCTCCGGAGGAGAAGTCCGCGAGGCCACAGCGTGCATGCAGGAACAGACTCCAGCAAAGAGGAGGTCGCTTCAGAGTCCGGAGATGCATCTGGACTCCAGAGACGGGGGGAACTGAGCAGAGTGACACAGGTGGTGTGGGAACAGGCGCAGGCTGCCTGTTCCTGGTATTAGTCTGCGGATCGCCTGCCGAAAGGGAACCTCATGGGTGAGTCCTCCATGCGCCCAGGGGTAGGCCAGAAGTACAGTTGCAGTCTGGGAGACAGGAAGGTACGGCCCAGATGCACCCCGCGTTTGTGGGCAGCAGCCTTGTTGGTGCCCACTCGTCCCTTGCTGTACATGCTGGGGGAGTTCTCTTGGTATGCCTGCCACATTTGAATTTGCCAGCTGCCCAGCATGTCAGCGTTGCTGCCCCTGCCATTGCCCAGGCGGAGGGTACTTAGGGAAGTCTCCCCGCCAATGGTGGGAGGAAGGCGTTTTCCCTCCTTCAACAAACTGCTCCATCGGATGCCCAGATGTAATGCTGTATTCCTGGATGGCCCATATGCACAGTATTGGTGTTCTACATAATGCTCTCACCAAGGCTTTTATGATATGTGCAACTATGATGCAATGTCTAATGCTTTCATAACATGTGCAAACTATAAGTATTTCCTTTACTGCACTAACTGTTATGTGTATGACCATTGCCTTATGGCACTCTGAGGGATGGACTATGTGGTGTACAGGCATCTTTGTGACAAGCACCTTGTGTCACAGTGTATCTATGTGATAGCATAATGTTTTTATGCCGTTTTTGGTAACGTGCACCCTTTGAGCATTGTGTCAAGTGCACTACATGTCTTATAACCGTGTCCCGATTGGCCAAGTGATTTATGTAATCCTGTTTAAAATCATGACAAGTGCCTGGTGGCACAGTGTATCTATGTGATGGTATTCTAATGTGTTTTTATGATAATACAAAGGCTATTTTTATATAGCCTTGTGTGGGGTGTATTTTGTGGTGTGCCTAGTGTGTCGCTTCTGAGTGAGTGTGTTGCGCAAGCGCTTTACACATTGCCTCTGGGATAAGCATGACTGCTCTGCCAAGCTACCAAGAGA
This sequence comes from Triturus cristatus, assembly GCF_964204655.1. Taxonomy (NCBI): domain Eukaryota; kingdom Metazoa; phylum Chordata; class Amphibia; order Caudata; family Salamandridae; genus Triturus; species Triturus cristatus. The sequence continues at coordinate 434,962,949 of NC_140588.1, forward strand.
GTGAGCGAGGGTTATCTTCAGTGTGTAACTCCCTTGCCCTGACTAGAGTGGTGGTTTCTGCCTGGTTTAGGCACATGCCCTAGCAAACCAGGAATCCCATTTCTAACATTGGTTGTCAGTGGTGAGGATAGGACTTGCGTTTGTGCAGCACCATAGTGACACATGGTTGCACTACAAAATCTAGATTTAGACAAATCACATGTCTTGAGATTTCTTCTGATTTTATCTCATTAGTAATTTTTTATTGTGTTTCCTGCTCTTCTAAAAAAAAAAAACTGTCACAACCCTTAAGTGTGAGTCATGTCTCACCTTGGTGATCCAGCAGTTGTTGTGACAAAAACTGCATTTAATGTAAACATGTTGCATAGGTACACTGTGATGGACCTAAAGCTGTTCTGTCTGGATCTTGGGTGTCAAGTGGGTAGTTCTGCCAGGAAGGTGGAACTGCAGGAGGCCGTGTTGGCCTGTTGGACATCCAAAAACCGAGTGGGGCATGAGTCTGGGAAGGTGGACCCCAAGATCAGTTAGGTCTATGAGAGGGAGGGTCCCTGATCAGCACCCCTAGAGGGCAGTGGCCCTGGAGAGTCTGAGCGGGAGAGAGGAAATTACTTGGCAGGGACACCAGTAGATAGTGAGGACCCTGTGCAGAGGGAGTCCCTGGCTGGGTCTAGTGGCAGGAGTAGCGTCCTCTCCCTTTCTCTGTCCCCAGAGGAGTTAGTGGACAGGAGGGAAGAACGGGAGCACCAGCAGGCTCAGATTGGAGCTGGCGCAGCTGGGTGTGGAGGAGAAAAGGGCTGATGTTGAGAAGGCCTTAGTGCAGGAGAGGATGGTAGAAGCAGAGAGGGCTTTTGCTAAAGAGAAGCTAGCTCTTGAGTATAGGTTATCCCCTGAGTGTCGTTCTACTGTTCTGGACTCACCAGTGAGGGTGGAGTCCAGTGGTGGCAGCAATGTAGAGTCAAGTGTAGGAAGTTCAACTCCTAGATCACAGAGCATGGTAACTAGTTCCAAGGAAGAGGGTGTCACCAGGGGTGGCTGGTGACATTTGAAAGTGGTGGGCGTAAAATGATTGGTATACTGCACCATTGCGAGCAAGCGTAGCGAGCGAGCCCGAACCACCATAAGGGGGGTTCGTTGCGATTTTCTTTCTGTGAAAAGTTTGAAAAAAGAGAAAAAAAATGGTGCATTTTCAAGCAAATTTGAGAAAGCAGGAAGGTTAATAAAGCAATTGTGAAAGTGCCTCTGTGAACTGTCACTTTTCTCTTTACCTATCTCTCTCCCAGAATTCACCACCTTCACCTGTAAGTGGCTGCGAGCTGCTTTTCTGCGTCACTCTCTTCCAGTGACACTCTCACTTTCCCATCATCTAGGTATCCCTTCCTACCTTATCTCTTTCGCCATCTCAGCATCTCCCCTCCTCTGTCACTGGCTGGGTGCTGCTGACACAGCCCGGTGACTGTCTCTTGCTGCCCCTTCCATTGTCTCGCAACCCCCCATGCTCTCCTCTCTCCCTTTCTTGCTTCCTCTTTCTATCTTGCTATCTCTTCCTCACTTGTTGTTGTCACATCCATCTTGCTTGCTATCCCTCCCTACATCTCAGTATCCCTTCCTCCCTCATCTCTTTCTCTGTCTCCGCACCTCCATTCCCCCGTCATAGCAAATGACAAGTAGTTGCAACAGAGCACATCTCACACAAGAATCATATGAACTATTTCTAGACTCTACTATGGCGCCTAATATGTACCGGTGATTGCAGGTGATGGGCGCTTAGCGCTGCCACTCTTTTAAGGACCGGCGTGCGGTCTGGGGCATATTTCTCATCATCAGCCTTCACCCCCAGAGCAAGAGAGAAAAGTCAGTTAACCGGGGAATAGAAAGAGAACGAAACAGTGACATAAGGGAACGAGGGTGCAGAAAGGAATGTGTGAGAGTAAGGGAGCTGACATAATGCCCATTGCTTATATCATTACAAAATGAAAGCAGAATGGTTTAAAAAGACCACGTTTGTGAATACAGAGCCGCAGTATGCATTTTGTTTTCCAATGCACGCACCCAACAAGTAGGTATTTCAGTACCTCCAGGAATAGTGTGCTTTCCCACCCAGGGAAAACATGGTTGTTCAAAGAGCGAGGAGGCAACAAAAGTAGGGCTTCACTGGAAAACACTGTAATGTGGCGCTAATGTGTTTAGGTGTGAATAATTCAATATGGCCACCTTGCTTTAGTGTTATTTTTCATATTTTGAATGTTTTATTTCTCTCTACCCTGAGGCTGCACTTAGAAATTGAAAAATGTCAGCAAAAGACTACGTTTCCAGCAAGTGTTTTTGTTTTTTGGATCCATTTCACAAGAAAGCAAATAAACGAAAGGAGGAAAAAGAAGGTAATACCTGTTTCTTGAAGTCTCGGACCGGTTTTTACTACATGAGGAGGAGCGAGACAGAGAGGAAAGAGGGGGAACAAAGGAGGGGGGAGGCAGCTGCCAGCAGCGGGAGAACTGGACAATGTCCTTTTCTTCTTTGGGCACGAAGGAAAAGACAGAGTTCTTTTCCTTCTCTGCCCATTTCGCCCATCCCCAAAGGCCGAGCCATAACCATCAGCCTTGCCCCTTGGCGAATTCCGCCGTCGGGGAGGCATGTTTAAGAAAGTAGGGGAACGGACTCAAGCAGTGACTTAAGACAGAGCACATCTCACAATCGGTTGAACATCATGAACTATCTATCTATAGCGCCTAGTGAGAGTAACGTAGCTGACCTAATGCCCATTGCTTATATCATTAAAAAAGGAAAGCAGGATGGTTTAAAAAGACCACGTTTGCAAATACAGAGCCGCGCACGCAGTATGCATTTTATTTTCCAATGCACGCAAAAATATTCTTCAAAGAGCGAGGGGGGGTTGTGAGGGGGGGTCGCGCGGCTGTGAGGGGCCGAGGAGAATAAAATTAAGACGAAAACTTACCTGACCGCCTCAGCTCTGCATTGGCAATGGCGCCTCTTGAGTTGAAACAGGAACAGCACTGGAGTGGCAACCCCTCAGCCAATCCTGGCGCTGCTGCAGCGCCAGGATTGGCTGAGGGCACAGCTTACTCTTCGCCCGCCACCTGCCCATTAGGAGACCGAGGGGCTCCTAATGGGCATGTGCAAGTCAGTGAAAACACAAGTTCGCATGACTGGGCACAGGTGAAAACTTCGCTCACCTTCCCCACTCATGCGCACTTGTGCTGCCTGTCCCTGGCTAGTCTGACAATGCATGTCAGTCAACATGACGCCGGACCGCCCACGGTCCGATGTCATGCTGACTGACATGCATTGTCAGTTCTCCCTCGGCGTCTCTTAACTTAAGTAAACTAAGTTCAGAGACGCCGAGGGAGCTGCGGGCGCGGGCGGCGGCAGGGGGGCAATGCCCCAATGGACGCACCGTGCCTGGGTGTCACACCTGACGGGTATAGGTTGAGGTTCAGGGGCAGTAGGAATTTGTCTCACCAGTCTTGGGGGGAGTATGTGGATTAATGTTGTGATGCACTGGAAGGTTGGGTAGCACAGCAGACAATTGTGAAGGGCTGTTCAATCTGATTGTCAGAGAGCACATGTTCTGTTGTTGTTTTCCAGGGCTAAATCAACATCTGTTGGAGTGTGAGTTCTCTGATCCCAGGGAGCTTTTACGGGAGGCAGACCTCTTGGTGAATGCCAGAGGGTCTGGAAAGGCATTTTGGAGTGACCCAAAAGTGGGTGGCTCAGGTATTTCCCAACAGAGGGTGGTGGGAAAGGCTCTTAATAGCCCAGATAGGACCCGGTGTAGTGGGAGGGGTGTAGGGACTCATGTCCTTTCTCTGAGGAGAAGGATTGAGAATAGGATCCGTCCCAAGGTGCCTGAAACCCAGTCCCAGGACCTGGAGGGTTCCCTAAGGGAACACCAGGTGGGGAGCCTAGGGTGTACTTGAAGGCCATCCATTGAGGGGGATCTCCTAGTGTCAGGAGAATGTGGAGCATCTGTAAGCAGAGCACCACCGTCTAGTTCTAGTGTCTGGCAGCACCACTCCTGATTGGAGGGTGCGTAAGTACAGATGGAGGGGTGAGAAAGGGATGCGGTCCCCAGTGGGAGAACCATTTGGTCAGGAGCCAGCCCTAGAGGTTGAGCCTTCTAAGAGTGACCATGGGGAAACAGCTTCTGTTGTGGGGGTTCTTCACGCACTGTCAGATGGGCAGGGGTCAGGAGATCAGCGCCAGGCAGACTGTCATGCAACACATGAGGTATGTGTTACCCTTGGGGGAATGCATGCGCTCCAGGAAGTCCTGGCTTGCCGGACAAGTTCTCAGCTGCAGGGTGTAGTCCCTGGGTTGGGAGGCCAGTTTCAGGAGCTAATGCCTGACCTGGAAAGAAGGACATCTGTAAGCAGTGTCCCTATCATTTTGCCTTCTGGGGTACCACCCTGGGTTGGAGGGTTCAGAACTCCAGAAGGAGATGCATGGGGAGGGAGTCCTCTCCTCTGGCCCTGGTTCAACCTGAGGATTTGGTCCCTGAGTTGGGAGATCAGTTGCAGGGTCAAGGTCCTGAACTGGTGGGAGAATTGTGTGGGAGGGCTGATTCCAGAGCCCTGACAGTTTTATGTTCTGAGGGTGCCTCTCCTAGGAGGAGAGTGCGGAAGCCCAGAAGGAGGAGTAGGGGAGGAGAGCCTCGTCCGTGACCCCTGGTCAGCCTGAGGGTACAGACCCTGGGGTGAGGGAACAGTGGCAGTGTAGAACTGCACTGATGAGAGGTAGAGTGGAGAATGGATACTATGCACCTGGGGCTACTGCCCCCAACTCTGTGAGATAGGCCAGGACCAGAAATATCTGGATGGCCTAGGGACTGATCCTGGCCGCGGACAGCGAAGGAGTCCCAGTGGGGTAGCTTAGTTGGTCCTGGGAGCTTTGACAGAAGGATTCACATGGGTTCGGATTGGCATAGAACTGAAGTGTGCCCCTGCGGTTGCGGGCCTGCATCCATGTTCTATCGCCCCAAGCAGGAAAGCCCATCAAGGTATTGATTGGTCTCCCCTGGCTTTAGGCTCGAAGGGGGTTGTGTTGGAATTGGCCCTTTTTGCAGAGTCATCCCAGAACTTTTTTTCTTCCTCCGGTATTTTTTCTGACCTGCCGTTGGTGTTTTTTTTTACTCTGGGCTCTTTATCACGGCTGTTCAGTGCTAAAGTGCATGTGCTCTTTATGGTAAACTTGGTAAGATTGGTCTACACCTGTTTGGCATATTTAATTTACCTATCAGTTCCTTGTACAGTGGTATCTTATATACCCAGGGCCAGTAAATTAAATGCTACTGATGGGCTGCAGCGCTGCTTGCACCACTCACTAAAAGTAGCCTTTCAAACCTGTCTCAGGCCTCTGCCACTGCAGAGCCCGCGCGAGCAGTTTACTGCCACTGTGATGTGGCGTATAAAGTGGATGCCACGTCTGTGACTCCCCTTTTACTACATATCAGTCACCCATAAGGTAGGCCCTAGCTAGCCCTATGGGCAGGGTGCGGTGTAGGTAAAATGTAGGACATGTGCCTTAACTGTGTGGCACGTTCTGGTAGTGAAAAACAGACTATTTGGTTTCTCACTGCAGTGAGGTTGCCCTCTCATAGGAATGCATTATGTGATATGTGCTTCAGTGGAAATTCCTGACACGAGAGGGGTAGCATGATCAAGTTTGGTATGTTTGGAATAGTGGTGATAAATGCTGCATATTGGTGTTTGGGGATTTATTCTAAGTGTTTTAGGAATGCCACTTTTAGAAGTAGGCATTTCTGTGTGCTATGTGTCTTTATGCCTGCCTGTTGTGTATTGACTGTATGGCCTTAGAGTGATAGGGACTGGGGAGGTGCTGTGGCTCCAGAGTGTCTGGATGTGTCAGCACACTAGTCTGAATAGGCCTGGTCTGCATTTGGAGTGGTGGGAGGAGTAGCACCGGCACCTGAATAGGGCTGTGCCTGCCTTCCACAATGATGGTGCCACCCCCCTGTGATGTGTCTGGAGCTGGGGCCTACACTTACAATGGGGAGTGTTGTGCACTTGCCAGGTGCCCCCCAGAACTGATTTGGACTGGGCTCAGAGCCATGTGCCAGGGGAGGACAAAGACATATGCCCTATGAGTGCTGGGGCTGTGACCCCATGTTTTTATTTAACTGAACAGACTTGGATTTGAAGAGCCAGGAGGAACTGCTGTGGGACCCAGTTGCTGCCTCCGGTGGTTGCAGGGGCTGCCATTTGCTGGGAGGCCCTGCATGCTGGCCTGCCTGTGCCCAGCTCTGCCCTTGTGGATGTCTGGCGAAAACCGTTGCCTGCTCCCTGTTGGTGTCTTCAGGTGGGAGGCAGGCTGCTCGCTTATTGATAGTGCCCTCTGAAATTCAGCCTGTGGTGAGCGCTTTAATTTTAATTTTAAACTTGTGCCACCATATGCACAGTATTGGTGTTCTGCATAATGCTCTCACCAAGGCTTTTATGATATGTGCAACTATGATTCAATGCCTAATGCTTTCATAACGTGTGCAAACTAGAAGTATTTCCTTTACTGCACTAACTGTTATGTGTATGACCATTGCCTTGTGGTAAATATTTCATTACCGGTACTATTTTTTATGCGGTAAAGTCTAGTAAGAATAACTCAGTAAATATAAGAGGCAGAATCCGTGGTATTAGAGGTTCTAAAAGGCTTTATTCCTATACAAAGGAAATACAATTCGAATTGCAGGCTTCTATTCCATCACCACGAAAGTTCAGGAAGGAAGGGCATACATTATTGACAGATAATCAGTTTTATAGGAAATGCATTACAGTGAAACAGATGCAAGAGGCGTAACAGCTGATAATACAGATAAAATGTGCATACGTAACTAATAGAGGCGGACATATAGGCGTAACTTAGTAAACGTCATTATACATGATGTCACAAGTGGGTGGATCCATAAGAGAATCCTGCAATGTCAGCAGAAATATTTGGCAGAGATGCGCGCGCAGCCGCATGACGTGTGATTGACGTGCAACTAGAGGGTGAAGGGGACTTGACATTTAGCTCTACATGTGGAGACAGAAGTCTGGGGGGTCATGTCAACCTAATCCTAAATCATATCTAATATCCTATGTTTAAAGAACTGTGTTATCCAAAAGGAAAGGTCTCTAGGATAGAATCTATTCTATACTGACTGTTAGTGCGTGTACAAGCGTCTAAGTGTCTACATGAGATGCGAGGGGGTAGGAATATTCCATGGTAACGGGGGCTATGAATTACTTGCATGAGTACAGCGAGGCCTGGCCTTTTGCACGGTAGCTGGAGGAATGTTTACCTAAACCACTAGACAGGAATGCATCGGATGAGGAGCGGAGCAGATAATCTTGAAGGTGAAATACAGTTTTTGGCAGGCAACAGGCTGGATCAGGCACCGTTAGCCGCGCAGGGAGTAGGACAAAGTTCATGGATACAGATGCAGGCTCAGACTGGAGCTTTCAGAGGCAGAAGGCAGAAAAAGGCTTGATGACAGAATTCTGGGCCTACTCGCCTGAATCTGTGAAATGTGGAAAGTGAACCACATAAAGTCGGTGGCCTTTCATACTTAGGAATGGAATATCTGACCCATTCATGGCGGATCTGAAAGAGGACATGTTGGCGGTGGCCGCACATATATTTGCGTCTTCAAAACTGGCACTGGAGGGAACATACATGTACTTATAGCATGCACATGGAGCCGTTGGGGTCTACGATAGGGGACATAACTGATCACAAAATTCATATTTCCTCAGCCTTATGGCATGATGAGGGATGAACTATGTGGTTTATAGGCATCTGCGACAAGCGCCTAGTGGGACAGTGTATCTATGTGGTTGCATACTGTTATTATGCTGTTTTTGGTAACTTGTGCACCCTATGAGCATTGTGTCAAGTGCACTACATGTGTTATGACCGTGGCCCGATCTATGTGATGATATTCTAATCTTTTTTTTTTGGATAATACAAAGGCTATTTTTATATAACCTTGTGTGGAGTTTCTTTTGTGGTGTGCCTAGTGTGTCGCTGCTGAGTGAGTGTGTTGAGCAAACGGTTTGCACTTTGCCTCTGGGATAAGCCTGACTGCTCTGCCAAGCTACCAAGGGGGTGAGCAGGGGTAATCTTCAGTGTGTATCTCCCTTGCCCTGACTAGAGTGGTGGCTTCTGCCTGGCTTTAGCGCATGCCCTAGCCAACAAGAAATTCCATTTCTAACAGTCACCTTGACCGGGTCAAATCTGAAGGTTCAGGATGATTGGAGCGTGGGTTGAATACAGGGACTAACCTTGTCTGTCTGAGAAAGTAACTTTGAATGGAGGATGCATTGACGTCAAAGATCTATAGGGAGGAGCACAGGAGGTGATGGGTCAGTGTCTATCCATTCGGATGCAGGTGATCCATCGGTTGAGATCTGCGCAGTTGAAGATGCGTTGTGTCAAGACCTTTTTATGATGACTGTGATGCATCATCATCCAGCCGCACAGCCGGCGATGTGATGTCTTCGTCTACAGTGGCAGCAGGGATGCACGACGTCGAGGTAGGATCCATCAGTTCCTACCAGTGCAACGACAGGGATGCATTGAGTTTTGCTGGTTCAGCACAAAAAAACATGTCCAAGGGCCCAGGACTGTATTGGCACAACTTGGCAGGGTAAGACTCACAGATGGAGTCCAGATACTGTTGCAGTTTTTCTGGAAGTCTTTGATGTCCCTGAGACGTCAGAACAGGAAGCAAGCAGACAAGACCTTGGCATCCTCTGGGTTCAAGTGGTGTAGGCCCAGTCCTTCTCACCTAGGCAGAGAGGGCAGCAAGCAGATCAGTACAGCAGAAAAGCAGTCCTTTCAGAGCAGCAGACCAGCAGAGTGACAGTCCTTCTGCAGCTCAGCAATCCTTCTTCCTGGCAGTGTATCCACAGGTCCAGAAGAGTACTTAGTATGTAGGGTCCGAAGTCTAGTTCTTATACCCAGTGGTGTCTTTGAAGTGGGGGATACTTAAAAGAGGAGCTTTGAAATGCACAGAGGTCCTCCCTTCCTGCGCCGGCCCCAGACCCCCTCTAGGGTGTTACGCAGTCCTTTGTTTGTGAGCATGACACAGCCTATTTAGGTGCAAGTGTCAGCTCCTTCCTCCCATCCTGACCAGGATGACCTATCAGGATGTGAATGGCTCCTCAGGTACACCTAAGCTTCCTTTGTGTGTGACTTGCTAGAGAGAATGCACCAGGCCCACTTGTCACTCACCCCAAACATTTATTGGCAGCAGGTACACAGAGCTTAGAAGCAGAAAAATGTCAACTTTCTCAAAGTTATACTAAAAAAGAGGTAGGGCTCTTTGAGCCAGTAAGGCTGAGCCACCTTAATTATGTACAAGCACACAGTGCCAAAACTGACTGATCCTTTTTACAACCTCAGTTCATTCGTGACCATTATGCTCAATAGAAGTGATCATAATTTATTTTTCAAAAGTCATAAAAATACTTCGGTTTTTTGTCACACACAGAAGCCCCATACAGAACGAATCATGAATTTCTTCCCTCCCACCTACATAAATTAATGCAATACACAACAGTGGACACAAATAACAAATCACAGAAACAAATATTTACAACAATACACAAACAAACAATATGAACAACAATGAATCAGTTCTGTTTATTCAATGTCTAAAACAAAAGATAAAAAATAAGTATAATACACCTGACACTACAATGAATTAATCAGCTCTTTTTCCATGGACAGTGCACGCCAATCAAAGCACGACTACTGTGACCAGGCAAGTTTAAACCAGCACTTTACATTTGTGAGTTCCCTGGCTCTCAGTGCCAATTTTGTGTGGCTCTTTGGGCGCACAGATGCTCGTAAACGCGTTCTGACCCAGCCAGGCAATGTTAGCGTTCTCCTCGGGACACAGAACTGTTATCCGCACCCAATACTTGATGCATTGGCACCAACTTGGTGGTCGAATTCTTGTATAACAAAGGGACTGACAACCCTTTTTCGTATCACGATCCCAGATAAGACACCGACTCCACGATTTTTAAAGGAGGAATTTAATGTTCACGTCCTTTTAATAGTCTTTCATCGGAGCTCTTCGTGAACGATGTACTGACGTTAAACTTGTTGTGGCTTTCCATGTTGACTCCTATGTCAATTTCGGGGCTATCGCTGCTATTTACGATGCCTCCCGTGATCTCTGTATATCAAAAGGGGTCACTGGATAAATGCAGGCCTCCCAATTGTTATCTTTAACTCCAGATTAGTGCAGTGCCGATAATTGGTACACAGATCAGAACAACGCGACCTAGGCAGTCGTCTTCTTTGCCATGCCCCTGGTGTGAAATCGTGCTTTTGAATATCCACATAGCATCATGTTATCCAGTATGTAAAGGAATATGAAGAGAATGGATGGATTGACATGTTGCATGTTGGAGAGTGAAATAAGTAGAAACAATTAGGACATTGTGCGAGCTTTTGCTACATACCATGGCTCATTTTATTTGCCTGAATTTAGCATGAGCTCAGCTGATCTCATGACCATTGTGGTTTAACTGAAAGTTTCAAGGCTCTGTGAGGCCAAGAAGGAGCAGAGTTGATGGACAGGAGCGCGTGGTGGCAGAAGTCACAGAGGCCAGTAGCAAATACAGTCAGCAAAAACACCAGGTTCTAATGATATACCAGCAAAAGGTTTCCAATGGTTATACAGTAAATTAGTTGAACATATTTTTTTAATCTTTCTAAAGGAAGGGTGCCTTTTCTATGATCTATGTGTGGCTGCGGTTTATGCTAATCCATAAATTAAGGAGACCAAGAACAGAATGTGTCTTCTATATCCCTATATCTGTACCAAACATGGAAATAAAAATAGTAGGATGCATTTTAGTACTCATACTAAGAGGGGTTTTAGCTGAACTAGTACTCCCTGAAAAGTCTGGCTTGGTGCCGAATTGCTCCATGAGACTAAACCTGAGAAATCTATGCAGATGTTTCAAATATGCATTAATGGTAAATGAAACAGTAACCCTCTGCTGAAGCCTTTGATGCCATTGATTACTCCTGTTTCTTTCTTCCTCTCGAAAAATGGGATTTAGACACTCAGTAGTCCATTGCATCTAGGTGCTATACACTGTACCAATAGTGAAAATTAAGACAAATGAAGTATTATCAAAAGTCTTAAGGCTCAGCTAAGGCACAGGATAGCAATTATCTGTCCCCATTTCTGTTCACCCGGGTCTAGGTGGGAGACCTCCTGGGATGAAAAGATTTCACTCTATGCAGACAACAGACTTCTGTATATCTTCTACATCAACAGAAGAATAGATCGTTTTTTAAGATCTTGGAGTACTCAGGATTTAGGGCCTAATTTAGATCTTGGTGGACGGGTTACTCCATCACAACAATGACAGATAACCCATACACCGGTATATAATTACCATAGCATATTTTGGGATTTATATTTAGATGGACGGTATATCCGTCACCATTGTGACGTAGTAAACCATCCGTCAAGATCTAAATCATTCCCTCAGTATCAATTGCGTTAGGTCAGTTCTGTTTCACTTACCAAATTGAACCCTCAACCCCACATCAAGTGCCCAGGATGGATTGAGGCTACCTGAAGACTTCTCAGCACTGTTGAGTCAGGACCTATGCAAGCAAGTATCATGTAAACATAGTAGGACTAATGGCCAAGCCTTGATATGTTTACTAAACTTTGTCTCACTGTCTTGCTTTCTTGTCTCTGAGGACATTGAGTTCCACAGCTTAGGTGCAGGGTGTGTGAAGGATCTTCCACCCTATCTAGTCCTTCTAATTTTCGGCACCTTCAGGAGTCAGGCATTGGAGGTTCTTAATGTTCTGTTGAGAGTGTAAGTTGTTAGAAGTGTCCTAATCAAGGAAGGACCATATACATCACATGGAGTAAAGAGATGTCCCAAGAATATAACTTAGTTGTCACCCTAACACATCGCCCTCATTCAGTCTTAAGCAGAGTTGTCCTTAAAATAAAAAAATAATAATAATTAATAAAATACAATGATCATTCTCCCTAAGATTGAATGTAATCTTCAATACACGCTGCACTAAATATCAGAAGGTTGCTTCAAAGCAGTTGATGAACTTTTGCATACCCTCCTTTGGGATGGTAGACACTTCCAAATTTAATTTACGCCCTCTATTTTCTGAAGGAAGTCCTGCCGTTATAGGAAATTCTGTTCTCCATGCATATAGAAGTGCCTTCCCAGTGTGTTTTGTGTGTTGAGTGTCTGCCATTTAGTGCAGTAGTATACCTCTACTTGTACTTTGTACTCTTGTAAAACATGCAGACGTCTCCTTTCCTTTGTAACGTATCGTTTGCTACCTCTTGTATTTTGTTTGCTTTTGATACTTGCACAACGGCCACCACTGCCTCATGTAACGTAACTTCTATTTTAGTGTTTTGAGTGTCTGCCATTTATTGACCTCTGTGTACTTTGTATGCTCTTGTAACCTGCACACGTCACTTTTTTCCTTTTGTAACGTATCGTTTGCTCCCTCTTGTATTTTGTTTGCTCCTGATACTTGCACAAATGCCACTATTGCCTCATGAAACGTAACGTTTGATTTTGTAACATGCTCACTTGTAATTTTTCTCCTTATGTATCATTACTGCTCCTATTGTGAAGCGCTCTGACACCTTCGGGTAAAGTCCGCGCTATATAAAAACGCATTAAATAAAATAAAATAAAATGATGATCCTTCTAACATATCTCTATCCAAACTGTTCAGAGTATTACTGTGAAACCTAACTAGCTATTGGCAATGATAGGTTATTAAACCCACAGCAAGAATGTTCAGTGACCACAGATAGACCATCTATAAGAAACAGGGGTACTTGAAAACGTTATAAAAATATACAAGTGCTTTCACAACTGCCTATATTCATCAAAATACAAGCTAAAATCTGGTACCATGCCATGGCCAAAATATGTTTGAAGATCAAACTAAGAATCCCCTGTGGGCTGATGACAGCCTAAATAAGGTGAGTAAATGATTGGGTTTCAGCAAATGAGACCTAATTGCGATTTCCACAAAAGGTGGAGTATATGAACCAACTGTACTGAAGAGCTTTGAGCAACTATACCTCAAAAAGGATCTGGCTGAGGCAGATATTATCCATACATACAGCTTAGGCATTCGCTGCTGGTGCACATAAAACAGAACAGATACAAACCTTTACACCTCTTTTCAATAGGATTTTGTTACAAGTCCACAAAAGGTAGCAAAGCAGCCTACAATAGAAAACAGTCACATTGGTTTATATGACGTCAATCAATAATGATGTCCTAACATTACACACACTGAAGGCGAGATAGGAAGGAGACATAGGAGCTCTAGATAAGTCTAAATGGGATGTGGTCTTACAATATCGAAACTAAGTGACGATTAAGGCAGGATTCAGATTGATACAGCTAAAAATATACCACAGTTAGCCTGAAGAAGATGGACAGGATCTATTCATATTTATGTGTTAGGGGATGCGAACAGACACAGGATATGGCATGTGTACAGTTTAGTCTATATTGGAAAGATGCCAAGGCTATGTTATGAGCAACTCGTGATTTTCCCTTTGTACCAAATCCCCAAAATGATCATACTAGTTATTTAGTATGCCGTAACACCTCCACAATATACTAAACTGTTTTATGACATTGGTCTCATAGTGCTCCCCTCAATGCCGCCAACCACTGGGGGAGTTATGTTATGTTATGTTATGTTATATGATTTTTGTATAGCGCACGGATGCCGCAGCAAAGTGGCGTCCCGGCGCTTTGGAGAATAATAACACAACACGACAGAAAAGGTGGAAAGGATGGGCCTAGATAGTGGTAAAAAGGAAGGTTTTAAGTGCCTTTCTGAAAGGAAGCGACTCAGGAATGGCGCGCAAAGGGGCAGGCAAAGAGTTCCAGAGAGTAGCCGCCAACACTGAGAAAGAGCGTCCGCCCATCCTAGATTTTTTGAAACGTGGCACAATGGCCAAATTAGATCCAGCAGAGCGAAGAGCTCTGGCAGGGACATAGTGCTGGATAGTCTGTGCAAGGATGGGAGGGGAGGCTGCTTTGAGAATCTTAAAAGTTAAGCAAAGAGCTTTAAACTTAATTCTCTGCCCCACCGGCAGCCAATGGAGATCCTGGATAGTCCGACGGGCCGAGACAAACTTCGGAAGGCCAACAAGCATCCTGGCTGCCGCATTCTGAACTCTCTGAAGACGAGATAGCTCGGCCTGATTAAGGCCCAGAAACAGGGAGCTAGCATAATCTAGTCTAGTGAGAACCAGGGCTTGGACAATAATCTGTCTGGTCTCCGCATCGAAGAATTTAAAGATTGGTCGGAGACACTGCAGGGTACCAAAACAGGTGCCGGCCACACGTTTTGTGTGGGAAGTGAAGGAGAGCTTATGGTCGAACCACACCCCAAGGTTTCTAACCTCAGTCACAGGGGAGGGGACGGGGCCAAGATCAGAAGGCCACCACTGATCTCCCCATAATTCACTTTCCCTACCAAAAATAATGACCTCGGTCTTAGAGGCATTAAGTTGAAGCCGATTGTTCGCCATCCAGCCGGCCACAGCTTTTAGAGCTGACTGAAAGGTGGGGGCATCCATGTTGGAGTCGCCATTAAGAGCCACCGCCAACTGCGTGTCATCGGCGTATGACACTAAGGAGAGACCAAAACTGTGGGCTACCTCCGCTAATGGCTGAACATATAAGTTAAACAAGGTGGGGCTCAGGGCCGACCCTTGGGGAACACCCTGGAGTATGGGGCGAGAAGCAGAAACAAAAGGGGGTGTGGAAATCCTGAAGGCTCGATCCTTAAGAAAGGAGCGAAACCACTCAAGTGCCACCTCTCCAATTCCTGCTTCCATCAGGCGATGTAAAAGAATCTGGTGAGACACCGTATCGAAGGCGGCACTGAGATCCAAAAGGATCAGTGCCGCCGTCTGACCCAGATCCAACAGATGCCTGATGTGTTCCACCACAGCCAGGAGGGCAGTTTCTGTGCTGTGGCCTGCACGAAACCCATTTTGGGAATTGTCCAATATATTTGCTTCCTGCAGGTGAGAAGATAGAATAGCATTAGCATGAGCTTCTGCTAATTTAGCTGGCCAAGGAAGAAGGGAAATAGGTCGGTAGTGTTCGGGCTTGGTGGGATCAAGGGCGGGTTTTTTAAGAATTGGAATAACCGTCGCCTGTTTCCAAGCTTTAGGAACACTGCCCGTGCTGAAGGACAAATTAATAAGGCCATGAAGAGCAGGGAAGCAGCCTTCAGCGAATTCCCGGAATTGAAAGGAGTCCAAATATACCCTCAATAACATTGTACAACATGATTTGGTGCCTGGCTGCAGATAGTAATGCATATGAGAGAAATGACTGACCAAGAAAATTGGCACAAATTGTGGACAGAGCTAGAAAACCACCGGCTAGGAATAAGAGTTTTATAATAAGAGTGTTATGGTTTTGGGTTAGTATTATTTTATTGTGTAATGTTTTGTTTTTTGTGTTGTTAATGTTCGCTGTTCTTTGATTTGTTTTGTTTATATTGTGTTCGTTTTTAATTTTGCTATTTTTTAAGTTTTTCTATTGGTGTTTTATTTAATTGTATTTTATTAGTGCACTTTTTATGTTTTTTGTTGTTGGGTTGAGTCTTATTGCTCTTGTTTTATTGTAATGTTCAGTTGTGTTATTGGAATGTTGCACTGCTGTGCTGTGGTATTTTGCTGTAGAGTTGCATGGTTTTGTAATATTTATTTTGAAACATGCACAAAATTCTACTGACATACAGTGGTAAAATGTACTTGCCAGAATAGACTACAACGGTGGGGCGTGGCTTAGTCGCCTTCGGAGATGGCCGCCGTTTTCGAGAGCTCCGCGGTGGTGTGAGATGACAGAACCTCTCCAGGCTATCTCCGCTCGCTTTCGGAGCGCAGAAACCGCTTCTGCTATCGTCGGAAGTGTTGCTCCATGAAACGCGCCATAGTTACCGGCGTATGGTGAGCTTCAGGATGTTTTTTCGCCTTATAACGGCTGAAATGCACTCGCGGCCGCCATTTTGTTTTAACTTTTCAGGCGCTCCTCGCGTTTGCTGCCATTCTACCTCAGAAGATGTCTGTTTTTCATGAAATGACTGCCTAAACAGAATTTTACTACGCTTCCTTTGAGCTCCTTTATTGTTGTGCGCTTGGTTCTTCATATTTGAAAACCACAGTTGTGCTACCTTATCTGACGCAATTTATGTTCCTTGGCTTGCTATTTCTACGCTTGGACCCGGATTTGTGTGTCATAAAGCCAGTCTGACAGGACAGGGATGTTACTTTTTTGTTCCATATCGCTGCCAGCTCACTTTGGGTGACAATACTCTCTGGGTCAGAATTTTTGGAACCGTCACCAGCGTTTCCTCTCATATAGTGGCATTGTGTATTGTCCTGCATTTGGTAGCTTCTTACAGCTATATTTTACTCTCCAGAATTTGCTGAAAATCACCTTCTTTCAGTTTAAGACCATGGCAACATCTCAGACTAATCGTAAAGAAGCTCTGCAGTCCAATGGTGCATCTTTAGAGGACTTCAATCCTTTTAACATTCTACAAGAGAATGCAGACGATACCCTCAGTGACTCTATGGCTATAAAGGGTTCCTCTCCTTTTACGACTCGACTAGGCTCCAAACAGGGGTCCAAAATACCATCTTCAGCTCCCTTCACGTCTAGAAAACGAGGAAAAACAAACCCTCCTTCTCCTACTAACCCCTCTTCGCCTCTTTCGTTGGAACTTCTTCTTGAGGAGATCCGCGCCCTCAAACCTTATATGGAAGAAACCAACACTCGTTTGCAGAGCTTGGAGGATAACTGGTCTCACACTGAGCAATGAGTTGATTTTCTGGAGAAACAAGCTGATTCTGTTCAAGGGTTCGCTGTGCAAGTTCCTCTTATTCATAAAGAAGTTGAACATCTTAAACAAAAAGTTGAACATTTAGAAAATCGCAATAGGCGTAATAATTTACGCATTTATGGTCTGGCTGAAGGACTTGAAGGTTCCAACGCAATATCCTATTTTCAGTCCTTTCTTCCAACTCTCCTTGGTCTCCCAGAATCTCCACCATTAAATATCCAACGTGCACACCGTTTGGGCCAAAACCCCCATTCTCCATCTTCCTCAACGAAACCCAGAGGAGTAATTTTGTATTTCCTAGAATATACGGATCTACTTAAAGTCTTACAGGCAGCCAAACAGAGAAGAAAGATTTCTTGGAATGGTTCCAATCTCTTTTTCGCTCAGGATTATGCCAAAATAACTGCTGACCGAAGAAGTATTTAGATATGAGACCAGCTCTTCGCAGCTTGAACGTTCGTTATGGCTTATTTCACCCCTGTCTTTGCAAAGTGACTTACAACAACAGAACAACCAACTATGAGGACCCTGCTGTACTTCAACGATTTTTAGACTCTTGTAAAGGAATTTCTATGGACATCTCTAAACCATAATATGTCGTGAATATTCTTGTCTCAATGGTTTAATGTTTGTTACGTATTTGTCCGCAAGTATGAATTTCTTTTGTTTCAGTCATATTCGTAAGTTTTGGTGTTATTATAATTTTTCACATGAATTATTATCTTACTTTTTCCTTTTTACCAGGTTGTGGTTTCTGTGCTCCCTTATTCTCAGTGATCTTCACTTCGCCTGGATGGTGTTCTCTGTCTGCTTCGCGTCCTGCGACCTCTCGTCTGGCGTTTGGCCCTCCCCATGTGGCTCCACCTACCCCGTCATTCTTGTTCTTTTGTGGTATGTCTTTTTATTATTGTATTGTTTTACCAATTGTTAACTTTGTTTTGTCTTTTTGTTTCCTGTTATCTTCACTCTTTCCCTCTTTTTCTCCTCATTCCTCTGTTTCATCTCTATTTTCAGCTTTTCTTTTATGCTTCTCATTTATCTCATCTCTTTTCTTATCCTCATTTTTTCTTCTATCTTATGCTCTTCTGTATTTCTCACTGCTATCTCTTTATAATAATGATCTTTTTTCATATTTTGCTGCATTCTTCGCATTGTTTTTGCCTTTATGCATGGCAAATTCTTTTACGAATTGTTTTGACTCATTTTATATAAGATTTAAATGTCGTTAAACATTATATCTTGGAATGTTAAAGGTTTGGGTTCTCCTATCAAACCTCAACGAGTTTTGTCACATATTGCGAATTTAAAGGGAGATATTGCTCTTCTACAGGAAATTCATATACCAGATACTGAAATAACTAAATTACGACGGAATTGGGTAGGCCATGTTTTCGCATCACCGCCCTAGGGAAACGCAATGGCGTTGCTATTCTCTGTCATAAACGCTTAGATGTCCAGCTCATAAGACAGGATAATGATTCTGATGGTAGATGGGTTGTGATTTCCTTGCTCATTAACAAGATTCCTCTCACTATTTTTAATGTTTATGCTCCCACTACGCAGGATAAATTGTTTAATGCAATGCACTGATGAGTATTTGATTTTTGGTGGGGATTGTAATATGATTGTAGATCCCTTTATTGACAGGAACTCCAGCTCCAGATTCGTCCCTTCTTTTATACATTCTCAATTCACCTCCACTATTTCTCAAAGAGCTCTTGTAGACTCTTGGAGACTCTGTCATCCCACACTACAAGAATATGCTTATTATTCACCTGCTCACTCTTCACAGTCACGAATAGATTACCTCTTTATTTCCAGGGCTCTACTTCAGCACATTTCTCATTCAGACATAGGATCTATTCTAATTTCTGATCATGCCCGGGTTTCCTTAAGTTTAGATCTACTTCCTCCCATTAAAGGTACTAGACGCTGGAGATTTAATAATTCTCTTTTATTAGACCCTAAGTTCACGTCAGCCTTTCTCGATTTTGCCTCCTTATTTTTCGAAGAAAATGAATCACCTCAGTTATCTCCTCAACTTGTATGGGATTCCCAAATTACTTAGATTATTCTTGTTTTTTATAACTTCCCGGAGGTCTGAAGGTTCATTTCAAGAGGCTTTGATTTGTCTTCTTCCTAAGGAAGGTAAAGATCATTCACTATGTAAAAATTACAGACCTATTTCTTTAATCAACTTGGACTATAACATTTTTGCGAAGATTCTTGCGCTTCGTCTGGATAATATTCTACCACAATTAATCGGTAAAGAACAAAGTGGTTTCATTAAAGGTCGCCACCTCTCTGATAACACCCGGCTCTTTTTCAATGTACTTAGTAAGTCTTATTCCCAAATCTTCGTTAGCAGCCGTGGCTTTAGATGCTGAGAAAGCCTTTGACAGGGTTAATTGGCAGTTTATCTTTTTGACTCTTACTTGGTTTGGTTTTGGCCCTAAATTTCTTTCCTATATTTCGCTGCTTTACTCTTTTCCAAGATCATTTATTTTAGCTAATGTTTCTTCTTCTTTCCCACTTCTCAGAGGTGTCAGGCAAGGTTGTCCTCTTCCTCCCCTTTTATTTATTTTGACTTTAAAACCCTTCTTATCTAAAATCCGGATGAACAAAAATATTACTGGTTTTCCTTATGGTGATAAACATCTAAAACTCCCGGCTTATGCTGATGACATTCTTTTATTTATAGCTCATCCTCAGATCTCCTTGCCAGCTTTTCTTTCAGAAGTCTCTACTTTCTCTTCGGTTTCATGATACAAACCCAACGTAGACAAATGTGAAATTCTTCCGTTAAATAAATATTGTTTCCATGCTGATTTTGTATCTTCTTCTTTCCACTGGAGCCCTACTAAGATTAAATACTTAGGTCTATGGTTCACTCCTTCTATTAAAGATACTGTATCACTCAATCTTAAGAACCTCCAGTCAACTTTAACCAACTCCACAGTGCAATGGCACCCCTTGTTTTTATCTTGGTGGGGTAGACTAGATTCTGTAAAAGTGATGTTGGTCCCTATAATTTTATTCTTCTTATCTAATCTTCCTGTTAACTTTTCTAAATCCTGGTACAAAAAAATATATACTATTTTATCACAATTTCTGTGGCAGAACAAAAAATCTAGGATGTCTTTTTCCAAACTTAAACAACCTAAACACTTAGGTGGAGTTAACTTCCCCGATTTTGCATCATATCATACTTCCTTCTCCTTAAGAATTCTTCTTCATTATTATCACAGAATGCGACTGATTTGTGTGTAGAAATTGAATCTTACTTCATTTATCCTCTCTCATTTGATGAATCTTTATCCATATCTAATACCCCCCAAAAATTTTCTCTTCCCATTCTTAAACATACTCGTAAAATTCTTCATCCACTTATGCTAGATGGTTGAGATGACCGAAACCGTTTCTTGCAATCTCCGATTTGGTATAACAATCACATTAAGATTAAAAATCTGGCTCTTTTTTGGAAAGACTGGTTCAATCTTGGTCTTAAATGGACTCATCAGCTTTTTCTAGGTGATACCTGTATACCCTTCTCTATATTGCAAACGCGTTATTCCCTCCCTTCTTCATATCATTCTAAATATATAATATTGACCCTAGCTGCTCAAAGTTCTTATGATAAACTCATGACTTCTTCCGCACAGATCAATCCTTCTCCGGTTCAAATTTTGTTCTTAAAATTGAACACTTCAGCTTCTCAAATTTACAATAAATTGAGACACATTGGTCAGACTCGGGATAAATCTGCAGTTGAATCTAGTTGGGAAACTGATTTACACACTTCCTTTTCCACTTTAGTATGGGATAAAATTTTGACTAAATTAAGGAAATCTTCTAGGGCAGCAAATACTACACAAACACTATTTTTCATATATAATAGACTTTTAATTACTCCAGCCAAATTGCATCAGATTAACCCGCTATCTCCCTCTACCTATTGGTCATGTCCAGCCCCTGTTGCAGATCTTAAACATATGTTATTTACATGTCCAGTTATTCATCAATTTTGGACTAGGGTTTGGCAGCAAATTAACAAAATATTTCACACACATATCCCTTTTTCTTTTTCTCATATTTTTCTAGGTAGTGTTGCAGAAATGTGGTCCTCTTCCACCTCCCTTAATACCCTCATCATTGACTTACTTATAGCTGTTGCTTGTCAGCAGATCACTAAATCGTGGTTAAATGCTTCAAATGTTTCTTTTCAGGCCTGGTGGTATGGTGTTTGTTATAACCACAGATTAGATAGAGCTTATGTTCACCCGATTGCACTGGCCATTAAACGTGACTTATTATGGCTACCCGTTACCAAGTTTCTAGATATGTCTGCTCAATCATTACCATCACATATTCCAGCCATAGAAGAAGTTTCCAAACCTCCTTAAATTAAGGTTAATTAAATATTATTATATTCTGTGCTTATTATCAATATATAATTAAGTTTGTAGTAGTGAGATAAATATGATGTATATGTTATATTTTTGAACAATATTTTCAGTTGTATTAATATAGGATATATATATCTTTTTGCTTCCCCCCCTCCTTTCCTTCTCTCCCACCTATTTCTTCTTTATTTATTGTATACAACATATTTTCCATTTTTATTATTACTATATTGTATTACTGTTGTATCTTATACTTATATCCAATAAGATTTCTTTTAAACTTAAAAAAACGAACAGACTACAACAAGGGAGAAATGCTTCTGCAGACCACTAGGAAACACAAGAGACACATTTGTATGCGTATTTATGTAAATTGCAGACCAGAGCTACCAATCATGATCTTTTCCCACTTCAATTCAGTTTAGAGCCACAGTTCATGACCGACACACAGGGTTGGGGAACCACAGCTAACCAACCTAGGGCTACAACTGAATGGAGTGACGCCTGAAAGGATTTAATTAGACAAGCATTATTGATTTCCATAATGTTGTGAATGTTTTTTTTATCTCCTAATAAGATTCAACTTAGTATAAAATAATTTGTGGAAAATTATACAAATTAATGATTTTCATTATAGCGGCAATGCCTGTTTCTCTACTGAGTGCCTTCTTCAAACTGAATCTTACCCTTTCTTTTCACAGTTGTTGCTTTAGTAGGCAGAGTCCATGTCTTGGAAAAAGACAAGCTAGCTAGCCCTGCCGTTGAAAATATTTTTACATTTGTAGTCCATTCTTGCCCTTTGGACATGTCCTGATATCATGACTTCCTGATTGTGATGTTTAACAACCAAATCAGGTGAAGACTCGGCCATCACTGGAAGGTGGAGGTGAGGCAATGCACTTCTGCAGCTAGCAAAATCAGGACACAGTTTAATCATTATTTCTGGTAAGTAATAAACACAATAATACTTCATTCTTCTTCCTTGGCATGGCCCTTGCTTGTTGAGGATATACTGACTAGTGCCAAGTGGTCAACCAACTCACGTTAGCATCGACCCACACATCAAACTCAAACAATCCGACACCTGTGAGTGCACCACTAGGAGCAAATGAATCAGGACTGAAATGGACTCACTCTGGAGCCAAAACATTCCAATGTAAGATCCGATTAGTAGACACATAGCAATGAGAATGACTGATGACACAATACAGGCAGACCTTAATTGGAGATACATAAAATTGCTAAATATTTTGAAGAGTAAAATAGCAAAGCATAAGTAAAAAGGCAACAGAAGCATGAGAATTTAGTGGAGTAATTTAGCAGGCGTGATTTATATCTTGGCGCTAAGATTACTCTGTTGCAACAGAGAAAACAAGAACACTGCGTCCCAATTCATTAACAGTCCACAAATCAGGGCTTGGCTCAGCACCCCAAGATTACAGGCACCCTTCAGATGTACTTTCATCTTTCAAAGTACACCAGTATCCACCTAATATCCTTGACCTATGAGGCCTGGAGTTACTGGCAAGTCACGTGGCGTCTGGTGGCTAAATGTTAGTTGAGCCCTCACCGATGGGTAGTGGGGATGGACCATGACTCGGCCAGGACTTTCGGCACCCGAGCGGCCTTCTCCTTGGTGGTGAGAAAAAGAGGCATGGCTTGAATTTCATCACACCAGGGTGGGTGGCGACGGACCAATGTCAGAGCTGTGACCGGACAGGGCTGCCTGTAACTGAAGAGTCGGACTCATAAATGCTGGACCGGAGACTCACTATTTGGACAGCTTGCGAGGAGGCTAGAGTGGGCTGCCTAAGATCACTACCAGGACTGCAGCCTGGGGCTGGGTGGATGCAGAGTGGGACCGCCAGCATCGAAGTGGTAGAAACTTTGGGTGACACTGCTCCAGTGGCAGAAGGGTAGGTAGCAGATCATACTTAGTTTCTGCGACATGGAAGACAGAACAACCGAGAAACCTTTTTAGCCCCCTTCTCCTCCCTCCTTCGAATTGCATGGCTGGACACCAACTGTTTACATGGAGTTACCTGCACTACCTTTAAGCAGCTCAGGAAAGGGGCCTCATTGCTGGAGATACAAGAGCCTGGTAAGTGTGCCTGGCAACAGTAATGTAATGGCCTCTTGAAATTGAAAAGGGCCTCTCCAAAGAACTTCTCCTGCTCAAGTCCCACCCCGATCCCTTCCAGGTCTAATTTTTACATTGAAGCTAAAGAGGGCCTGACTGGCAATTGCACACACAGGAGGGCTTCACTAGTGAATCTTCAGGGGCCCACCAAAGTATACTGAATACAACAGTACTGTGGAGAATAAGCACAGTACTTTTGTCCTCCACATCGAACAGTCCTGTGAGTGTCCTTGAGATATTGTTTCCTGCCTTGGGCAAGCCTTGTTGAAAGTCACAGTGCTAGCTGATTTGCCTTAAATTGCTGACTTTGTCCTGAGTGGACCCTCTGGCCTTTAGATATAAGACCTGACAGCACCCATACATTGCAATCTATATAGTGCACAAAATATCTTTGAGGCCATTGGGCAGAGACAAAGAGCTGACCATGTCTACAGTGCAAAATAAAATTGGCAAATCCCCAAAAGCGCAGGGAGGGGGGCTCCATGGCATGAAAAAAAACACTGCGGTAGCTGCTAATGAAGATAAGGGAGCAAACATGGACTCAATTCTTGAAGCAATTTGAGAATTTCGATCCTTGTTGGAGCACTAAGCAATGAGGTTCATCTGGCTGTGTAGCTCATACGCTAAAACATAAGTACTGCAGTGGATCCTATCACAGAAGCAGAGGGGCAACTTTAACCAGTTAAAAACGACATCACTTTTCTCCTGTCCCAGATCATGGAACTTAGAAAAACAGCTAAAAGTGCTTAATGAAAGAAGATAACATAGGTAGGGCCTGAAGGAACTATGTAAAACTAATTGGAGTGTTGGAGGCCTTGGAAAGTGGTGCCTCACCCCAGTTCTCCACCAACTGGTTTAGAATATGGGTCCCCGCTGTGGACATTTCCACCTGCTTTATGGTGTAAGGGCACATAGGGTCTTAGTGCCTTATTTTCCCACTCGTACGCCTCTAAGGACCATCATCATGTGATTCCTTAATCATATGGACTAGAATGTAACCTTCAGTGTAGCAAGAGGCTCGGGAGAGGACAAGCAAGAATCAAACACTGTGGTGCTGTTGCCAAAGTATACTAGACATGTGCAGGAACAGAGACACTCCCTTATTTCAGTAAAGCAAACTCTATGGGAAAAGAAACTGGAATAAGCTTTACTGTTCCTGGAGAAGCTTAGGGTTAGCCTTCAACGGATGGTACTTTTTTGGAAGACCCGAGGAGGTGGGGAACTGAGTTGAGAAATGAGGCCCACAACCAACAAGAGAGCAACGAATACATTTGCCCACCCACTGGCTGGGGGTATGCCCAAGAGACGATAATGGGATGTAGTACCTGCAGCCCAGTCAGAAACAGTGACATTGAAGAGGTGCCCCCACACAGGGTAGAGAAGACTGCCAAAACTGCAGGAGCCAACAAGTGATATCACAGAGACAGATAAACCCTGCCCCCCAGGTCTGGGATTCTTTCTGCTTTGATAACGACTAGTTTTTCAACCAGGTTGAGGGGTGATAGATGCTTTTGGGAGGGAAGTATGGGGTGACGGGCCTTGGAAAGTTTGTTGTTTTGATTGGTTAGATTTTCAACTGCAGTCACAGTGCAAAAATGACAGAAAAATGAGAGGCAATATGATCACAGATAGAAGAGTCAAGATTACAATAGCTTTCTTCCACAGTTCCAAGAAATGATTTTATTCCAATTTCTTCTATATTGTGTATCCACAGCCAACACGTTTTGCCCTACAACCAGGGCTTTTTCAGGACCGCAAGCACATATAAAGACATGTATATACCAATTTGGACTTGGGTACAATAAAAAACATAAACAAAAAATTAACATTTGTGAATGATGAAGGAGAACATATAACATTGTGAGGAACAGTTTTTCAAAATAGACAACGGAATGTGTGACATAACCAACAGCAAGCAGCATGAATGACATATACACACTTATATTCACATATGTTTTAAAATTAATTTATTTTTCTTATACAAAAAGACACCAAACTGTGTTCTAAGATCAAGTCTAATAGAATCCTGTGTTCAGGTGTTCATACAGTAATTTTAACCCGTTAGTATAAATATAGAAAATTGCCCAAGGTGGAAAAGAAGAAAGAAAGAAGAGTAAGTTTAATCTAACACTGAAAGTAGAGAGCAGAGTCCTATTCCTGTGAGTAAGCTAACACCCAGCCAGAGAGGGGTTTCAAGTAAAAAAACACTATCAAGTGCAAGCAGATGCCATATTGCCTATGTAATGGCACTCGGCCTCATACAAGTAAGCTTACAAATATCAAGTAGTATCACAACACTTATCACGAAAGACTCGCCAAATGTCCGCCACAATTCTTCAGCTTCTCTTAATTGTTTATTTCCAAAATTCCTTCAAAAGCTGATAATTTCAAAGTAGTAAAATCAAGCACAACCCTGCTCAATATGAGTGGTCACATATTCTGTACATGCCCTAAATATTTTACATTGAAAACTTGTTATACCTGCTGCTCAGCCGGTGTGTCTGTGGAGTGGAATGTTGGTGTGAGAGCTGGTTATGGAATGTTGGATGAAAGAGAGTGTCAGTTGGAGGAAGGGCTGAGCAGCAGGGAGGCTGCTCCTGGTGGGGCTCTACACAAGATCTTGACTTGAAATAAATCTGCATAAAGAAACTACATGGAATGGACTTACTTATTTACAACATATTTTGGCAACGATTTTAAGGACAAGAATGTACGTGTGCAACTTCAATGGATTGTTACTATGAACTTTAAAGAAACTTCAAGGAAAAGCAACTTCATGAGAAACTACAAGCTAAGTTTTTGACAACTTCATGAGAAACTACAAGCTAAGTTTTTGACAACTTAATGAGAAACTACAAGCTAAGTATTTGAGGGAAGCTGGCAGCCTTGAGCCCCACCAGTGACCCTGTCATCGGTCGCCCACAACCCATAGATGCCAGTTTCAACCTCAGTGTGCCACTTCCTGCTCTACTTCCCTCCTTCCTCTCCTTTTCATTTGGGATAGTGGTTCCCATCCTGTCACTTTCGGAGAGTGTTTCCAAAGTGCAGTTGGACCAACACGTGTGAGCAGTTCATGCACTTCGTAGCAAGAGTACCTACATCTTTTTCTGAAGAGCACCTCGTCCTACCAAATCAGAGTAGGATGGTGGTAGTTGTATCTCTTGCCTCCTGTGGATTGGTTGTGGCAATTTCACACATTATCACCGGCAGCAAGAGCGTTTTTTTGTGGCAGTGGTAATTCAACCATTAACTGTGAGTACTCTGGCTTATAGCTCATTTTCATGCCAAATCCGCCTGGTACTATGGCAGTTAAACTGCTTCCCCACTTTTAAAACATGGCACGAGCTGTCCTTATGAATATGTCCGTGGTGTGCCTATCCGTGTGTGCCATTCACTGTTGTTCCGGTGCTGGGGCGTCTCTATTTATCTGCAAGAGTTTTGTTCCTGACACAGTTTTAAAATAGATTACATTTTTCAAATGTTTTCCCCCACCTGCCTCCAACCGTTGGTTGTGGTCTAGCACGAGCCTCTGTCCAGCTTGTGAGGTCCCCTGTCGCACGCAGTCTTCTTCTCCTCGTTAGCTCTGCCTGCTGGTATGCAGCTTTCCGAGTGCTTTGAGACGGTATGCGGCACTCTGATGCCGTGAGCCACCCGGCTCAGCTTTACAAACATGCCGCCATCTAGTGTTTCATAATACCAGAGCACAGGAAGCTTGACGTGCTCTGTGGTATCCTGCTGTGCTGTTTATTCTTGCCAACCTAGATGTTAATTTTAAATAAAGTTTTCCATCTTAAAGACGTGACTGGGGACTTCGATGGAGGCGAGTGAACAGGGTATCTCCGCCTCAAGTGTGAGTTTATTGAATGTTTGTTTTGCACCAGTATCCAGACACTGTTTCCAGGACCAAACTGCTTTACTGCCCTGTCATATTCTGCAAGTTCTGGTCTTGTACTTGACTTTCCGTTTTGCTTCTCACATGTTCTTCAAGCCTTAGCACGTGTTTTTTCTTTACTGCAGACCACGATGACTACTGTATTTGTTTTATTTTATTGTTTTCTTGGGACAGTGCCATACTTCATGTGTGAGGTCACTCACCAGAGGGAAACGTTTTCATTCTTAATGTTGCCTTTGTTGTATAATGTTCTAATGCCTTATTATTGATTCATGTTCCCTAAGGTACAACGCTTCTTTGTTTGAGTGTGCTTTGCTTGGGCTGATTCTATTGTCTGCTCGTGTTGAGTGCTGGTATTTTCATTTCCTTTAACCTTAACATGATTGTTTATTAGCGTTTACTTGGAGTTGTGTTCTCTAGCATGTGAAAATTGTCAGGCATATGATATAAGTGAAGAGTAGTATTTGATTGCATTGTTGCTTCCCACTTTCATGTGGTTTTGGGTTGGTGATGTTCTACCACCCATTTTGGTGCTGTCTGTTCCACACTTACCGTTTGTTTATTCAGAGTGTTTGCTTAGTAGGTAAATTGATGTTGAAAGGTGCATTCTACCAATGTTCCGTGTGGAGTTTATTTTCCTCATGTCACCACCCAAATTTCGGTTTGGTGGAGTTTCTTATTAGTGTTTTCATGTTCCTTGTGGAGTATACCTTCCACACATGTTACAACCCAAATTTCGGTTTGGGTGAAGTTTCTTGTTGGTTTTCTTTAGGTTACGTTTGGAGTTTTCCTCTACACGTCACAACCCAGATTAGAGTTTGGTTGGAGTTTCTGTTTGGTGTCTGGTCTTCTTGTGTGCCAGGATATGTTTATGGGTGAAAGGTTTATTCAAACTTGTTATTGTTTTTGTGTAGTGTATTACGCCCTTACAGGTTCTGTGTAGAGCGTATTTTCCACACATCACAACTCAATTTTCGGTTTGGGTGGAGTGTATGCTTGCTTTGCTTCAGGTTTTGTGTGGAGTGCTTTTTCCACACATCACAATCCACATTTTTTTTGTTTGGTTGGAGTTTCTGGTTGGTATGTTCATGTTCCGTGTGGAGTGTATTTTCCATACGTCTCAATCAAAATTTTTGTTTGGGTGGAGTGTATGCTTGCTTTTCTTAAGGTGCGTGTGGAGTGCATTTGCCAGGCATCACAACCCAGTTTTCAGTTTGGGTGGATTTTATGGTTGGTGACCGGTGTTACTTGACTGGTGTGACCTTTACGAGTTCCGTGTAGTGTGCTTATACACATCAAACGCCATTTTTTTTTTCGTGGGTAAAGTACTGAATTCATTGTATCTGATTGATGTTTCCTGTCGTGCCTTTTAGTTGGGACCATTCCTACCTCTTGTTGGCCTGGCCAGCATTCTTGTTTGGTTTTCTGAGGTTTGTTTGTGTTTTGCTGGCGTGGTAGTGTATGTGTTGCTTTGGCTTGGATTTAAGGGAGCATGGATTTTGTTTTTTTTGTATGAGAAAGGGAGAAGTGGTGAGTGTTAGAATTGCTGGATTGCGTAATCTTTTACTTCTTCCAAATATTTATCTTTTTGCTATTTTGTATACATGTATTTCGCCTTCTACAGGTATTGCATGTTGCCCCTCTCTTGCATGTAATTATTATTGGCATCTTATACATGCATCTATTTTATTGGACTTCTTTTGCTGTTGATTTTGATTGGTATTAAGAAAGGGAGATGTGTTATACCTTTTGCTCAGCCTGTGTGTCTATGGAGTGGAATGTTGGTGTGAGAGCTGGTTATGCAATGTTGGATGAGAGAGAGTGTCAGTTGGAGGAAGGGCTGAGCAGCAGGGAGGCTGCTCCTGGTGGGGTTCTACACAAGATCTTGACTTGAAATAAATCTACATAAAGAAACTACATGGAATGGACTTACTCATTTACAACAAAACTTCATTAAGCTATCTTGTTTAAGAGGGGAAAATTCAGGCACAATTCACCAAGTGCACATGTATAAAAAATCCTAGAACCTCTTTCCCGTGAACCAAGTGAAGACACAAATTATTCAGCAAGTGACTCTCACCAAGCATTGCAGCCCACACATAGCAATATACAATAGATCATGGCATGCCCATCTGAGTATAAAATATTGACGTGGAACCGTCTACACAGCAACAGTTAAAGTGACATGATAGTCCAGGCATACTTAGTGTGGTTTTCCCCCCTAACGTTTTGCCTTTGGAGCTCCTGTTTTGTTGACTTCGTTTTTGCTGGCCTTAGAACTCTGAAAAGTTACCACTGCTAGCCAGTAATAAAATGCACGTGCTCTCTCCTTAAAACTAAGCCTGGACAAAGCACTACGCTACGCTCACATAGTTTGCGAACATTGCGCTACTTCGCACTACGCGAATTGCTCGTAGCACAGTGCAAACACGCGTAGCGTAGTACAGCAGTAATTTTTTGCTTGCTCGCGGTCCTCATCGTAAAGTTGGTGACCACGAGCAAGCAAAATGACATCCCGGTGAGACTTTTTCCTCGTTCGCGATCAGCAACATCAAGTTGCCGATCACGAGCGTGGAAAATAAACCTCCCTGCGAGATTCTCAACGCGGGGAGGTCAGGTGGTTTCTCATTGCAAGTGGTCGCATATGCTCGCAACCGCTCGCGATGAGAAACTACCAGTCCGCGTTGAGAAAGCTGGTGCTCGAGTAAAAATCTACTCGAGCGGCAGAAAACTACAGCTCGCACGGTGCAAGATGCCGTTTTCAATGATTGCACAGTGCTGGATGCTTGTCTGCACTGTGCAATCATTGAAAACGGCATCTTGCACAGTGCGAACAGGGTACTACGCAGTTCGCGAAGTGCTATGCGTAGCTCGCGTAGTGCGAAGTGCACTTTGTGTAGCTACACGTAGCGCTACTTCGCGAACTATGCCCACGGTTACTTAAAACATGGTAAGATTGGTTGAAGCCCAATTGGCATATTCAATTTACTTGTAATTCCATAGAAAAGTGGCACTACCTGTGCCCAGAGCCTGTGAATGGAATGCTACTAGTAGGCCTGCAGCACTGATTGTGCCACCCTCTTAAGTAGTATTTTTTATTATTGCAACCTATGAGTGCATATTTCAACTGCCAGTTCAACCTGGCAAAATAAACCTTTTGCCAGGTCCAACCTTCTTTTAATATATATGTCACCCATAGGGTAGGCTCTGGACAGCCCAGAGGACAGGGTGCAATGTATTTAAATAGTTGGACATGTTCTTTTTAAGTTTTACATGTCCTGGTAGTGAAAAACTATTTAATTTGTGTTTCACTACTGCGAGGCCTACCTCCTTAACTTCCAAATGGGATCAGGTAACTCATTCATGTTTGGTGTCTTTGGAACTGTAATGAAAAATCCTAAATTATGGTGAAATTGGATTTTAAATTACAATTTTGAAATTACCATTTTTTGAAATTTGGCATGTTCCTGCCTTAGCCATTTGATGCCTGCAGCCTGTCTCTGGGTAACATGACTGGGTGCAGTTGACAGTTGGGCTTTGTGTAATCCTCCTAGACAGCCAAATTGCATCAGATTAACCCTCTCTCTCCCTCTACCTATTGGTCATGTCCAGCCCCTGTTGCAGATCTTAAACATATGTTATTTACATGTCCAGTTATTCATCAATTTTGGACTAGGGTTTGGCAGCAAATTAACAAAATATTTCACACACATATCCCTTTTTCTTTTTCTCATATTTTTCTAGGTAGTGTTGCAGAAATGTGGTCCTCTTCCACCTCCCTTAATACCCTCATCATTGACTTACTTATAGCTGTTGCTTGTCAGCAGATCACTAAATCGTGGTTAAATGCTTCAAATGTTTCTTTTCAGGCCTGGTGGTATGGTGTTTGTTATAACCACAGATTAGATAGAGCTTATGTTCACCCGATTGCACTGGCCATTAAACGTGACTTATTATGGCTACCCGTTACCAAGTTTCTAGATATGTCTGCTCAATCATTACCATCACATATTCCAGCCATAGAAGAAGTTTCCAAACCTCCTTAAATTAAGGTTAATTAAATATTATTATATTCTGTGCTTATTATCAATATATAATTAAGTTTGTAGTAGTGAGATAAATATGATGTATATGTTATATTTTTGAACAATATTTTCAGTTGTATTAATATAGGATATATATATCTTTTTGCTTCCCCCCCTCCTTTCCTTCTCTCCCACCTATTTCTTCTTTATTTATTGTATACAACATATTTTCCATTTTTATTATTACTATATTGTATTACTGTTGTATCTTATACTTATATCCAATAAGCTTTCTTTTAAACTTAAAAAAACGAACAGACTACAACAAGGGAGAAATGCTTCTGCAGACCACTAGGAAACACAAGAGACACATTTGTATGCGTATTTATGTAAATTGCAGACCAGAGCTACCAATCATGATCTTTTCCCACTTCTATTCAGTTTAGAGCCACAGTTCATGACCGACACACAGGGTTGGGGAACCACAGCTAACCAACCTAGGGCTACAACTGAATGGAGTGACGCCTGAAAGTATTTAATTAGACAAGCATTATTGATTTCCATAATGTTGTGAATGTTTTTTTTTATCTCCTAATAAGATTCAACTTAGTATAAAATAATTTGTGGAAAATTATACAAATTAATGATTTTCATTATAGCGGCAATGCCTGTTTCTCTACTGAGTGCCTTCTTCAAACTGAATCTTACCCTTTCTTTTCACAGTTGTTGCTTTAGTAGGCAGAGTCCATGTCTTGAAAAAAGACAAGCTAGCTAGCCCTGCCGTTGAAAATATTTTTACATTTGTAGTCCATTCTTGCCCTTTGGACATGTCCTGATATCATGACTTCCTGATTGTGATGTTTAACAACCATATCAGGTGAAGACTCAGCCATCACTGGAAGGTGGAGGTGAGGCAATGCACTTCTGCAGCTAGCAAAATCAGGACACAGTTTAATCATTATTTCTGGTAAGTAATAAACACAATAATACTTCATTCTTCTTCCTTGGCATGGCCCTTGCTTGTTGAGGATATACTGACTAGTGCCAAGTGGTCAACCAACTCACGTTAGCATCGACCCACACATCAAACTCAAACAATCTGACACCTGTGAGTGCACCACTAGGAGCAAATGAATCAGGACTGAAATGGACTCACTCTGGAGCCAAAACATTCCAATGTAAGATCCGATTAGTAGACACATAGCAATGAGAATGACTGATGACACAATACAGGCAGACCTTAATTGGAGATACATAAAATTGCTAAATATTTTGAAGAGTAAAATAGCAAAGCATAAGTAAAAAGGCAACAGAAGCATGAGAATTTAGTGGAGTAATTTAGCAGGCGTGATTTATATCTTGGCGCTAAGATTACTCTGTTGCAACAGAGAAAACAAGAACACTGCGTCGCAATTCATTAACAGTCCACAAATCAGGGCTTGGCTCAGCACCCCAAGATTACAGGCAGATGTACTTTCATCTTTCAAAGTACACCAGTATCCACCTAATATCCTTGACCTATGAGGCCTGGAGTTACTGGCAAGTCACGTGGCGTCTGGTGGCTAAATGTTAGTTGAGCCCTCACCGATGGGTAGTGGGGATGGACCATGACTCGGCCAGGACTTTCGGCACCCGAGCAGCCTTCTCCTTGGTGGTGAGAAAAAGAGGCATGGCTTGAATTTCATCACACCCGAGGTGGGTGGCGACGGACCAATGTCAGAGCTGTGACCGGACAGGGCTGCCTTTAACTGCAGAGTCGGACTCATAAATGCTGGACCGGAGACTCACTACTTGGACAGCTTGCGAGGAGGCTAGAGTGGGCTGCCTAAGATCACTACCAGGACTGCAGCCTGGGGCTGGGTGGATGCAGAGTGGGACCGCCAGCATCGAAGTGGTAGAAACTTTGGGTGACACTGCTCCAGTGGCAGAAGGGTAGGTAGCAGATCATACTTAGTTTCTGCGACATGGAAGACAGAACAACCGAGAAACCTTTTTAGCCCCCTTCTCCTCCCTCCTTCGAATTGCATGGCTGGACACCAACTGTTTACATGGAGTTACCTGCACTACCTTTAAGCAGCTCAGGAAAGGGGCCTCATTGCTGGAGATACAAGAGCCTGGTAAGTGTGCCTGGCAACAGTAATGTAATGGCCTCTTGAAATTGAAAAGGGCCTCTCCAAAGAACTTCTCCTGCTCAAGTCCCACCCCGATCCCTTCCAGGTCTAATTTTTACATTGAAGCTAAAGTGGGCCTGACTGGCAATTGCACATACAGGAGGGCTTCACTAGTGAATCTTCAGGGGCCCACCAAAGTATACTGAATACAACAGTACTGTGGAGAATAAGCACAGTACTTTTGTCCTCCACATCGAACAGTCCTGTGAGTGTCCTTGAGATATTGTTTCCTGCCTTGGGCAAGCCTTGTTGAAAGTCACAGTGCTAGCTGATTTGCCTTAAATTGCTGACTTTGTCCTGAGTGGACCCTCTGGCCTTTAGATATAAGACCTGACAGCACCCATACATTGCAATCTATATAGTGCACAAAATATCTTTGAGGCCATTGGGCAGAGACAAAGAGCTGACCATGTCTACAGTGCAAAATAAAATTGACAAATCCCCAAAAGCGCAGGGAGGGGGGCTCCATGGCATGAAATAAACACTGCGGTAGCTGCTAATGAAGATAAGGGAGCAAACATGGACTCAATTCTTGAAGCAATTTGAGAATTTCGATCCTTGTTGGAGCACTAAGCAATGAGGTTCATCTGGCTGTGTAGCTCATACGCTAAAACATAAGTACTGCAGTGGATCCTATCACAGAAGCAGAGGGGCAACTTTAACCAGTTAAAAACGACATCACTTTTCTCCTGTCCCAGATCATGGAACTTAGAAAAACAGCTAAAAGTGCTTTATGAAAGAAGATAACATAGGTAGGGCCTGAAGGAACTATGTAAAACTAATTAGAGTGTTGGAGGCCTTGGAAAGTGGTGCCTTACCCCAGTTCTCCACCAACTGGTTTAGAATATGGGTCCCCGCTGTGGACATTTCCATCTGCTTTATGGTGTAAGGGCACATAGGGTCTTAGTGCCTTATTTTCCCACTCGTACGCCTCTAAGGACCATCATCATGTGATTCCTTAATCATATGGACTAGAATGTAACCTTCAGTGTAGCAAGAGGCTCGGGAGAGGACAAGCAAGAATCAAACACTGTGGTGCTGTTGCCAAAGTATACTAGACATGTGCAGGAACAGAGACACTCCCTTATTTCAGTAAAGCAAACTCTATGGGAAAAGAAACTGGAATAAGCTTTACTGTTCCTGGAGAAGCTTAGGGTTAGCCTTCAACGGATGGTACTTTTTTGGAAGACCCGAGGAGGTGGGGAACTGAGTTGAGAAATGAGGCCCACAACCAACAAGAGAGCAACGAATACATTTGCCCACCCACTGGCTGGGGGTATGCCCAAGAGACGATAATGGGATGTAGTACCTGCAGCCCAGTCAGAAACAGTGACATTGAAGAGGTGCCCCCACACAGGGTAGAGAAGACTGCCAAAACTGCAGGAGCCAACAAGTGATATCACAGAGACAGATAAACCCTGCCCCCCAGGTCTGGGATTCTTTCTGCTTTGATAACGACTAGTTTTTCAACCAGGTTGAGGGGTGATAGATGCTTTTGGGAGGGAAGTATGGGGTGACGGGCCTTGGAAAGTTTGTTGTTTTGATTGGTTAGATTTTCAACTGCAGTCACAGTGCAAAAATGACAGAAAAATGAGAGGCAATATGATCACAGATAGAAGAGTCAAGATTACAATAGCTTTCTTCCACAGTTCCAAGAAATGATTTTATTCCAATTTCTTCTATATTGTGTATCCACAGCCAACACGTTTTGCCCTACAACCAGGGCTTTTTCAGGACCGCAAGCACATATAAAGACATGTATATACCAATTTGGACTTGGGTACAATAAAAAACATAAACAAAAAATTAACATTTGTGAATGATGAAGGAGAACATATAACATTGTGAGGAACAGTTTTTCAAAATAGACAACGGAATGTGTGACATAACCAACAGCAAGCAGCATGAATGACATATACACACTTATATTCACATATGTTTTAAAATTAATTTATTTTTCTTATACAAAAAGACACCAAACTGTGTTCTAAGATCAAGTCTAATAGAATCCTGTGTTCAGGTGTTCATACAGTAATTTTAACCCGTTAGTATAAATATAGAAAATTGCCCAAGGTGGAAAAGAAGAAAGAAAGAAGAGTAAGTTTAATCTAACACTGAAAGTAGAGAGCAGAGTCCTATTCCTGTGAGTAAGCTAACACCCAGCCAGAGAGGGGTTTCAAGTAAAAAAACACTATCAAGTGCAAGCAGATGCCATATTGCCTATGTAATGGCACTCGGCCTCATACAAGTAAGCTTACAAATATCAAGTAGTATCACAACACTTATCACGAAAGACTCGCCAAATGTCCGCCACAATTCTTCAGCTTCTCTTACTTGTTTATTTCCAAAATTCCTTCAAAAGCTGATAATTTCAAAGTAGTAAAATCAAGCACAACCCTGCTCAATATGAGTGGTCACATATTCTGTACATGCCCTAAATATTTTACATTGAAAACTTGTTATACCTGCTGCTCAGCCGGTGTGTCTGTGGAGTGGAATGTTGGTGTGAGAGCTGGTTATGGAATGTTGGATGAAAGAGAGTGTCAGTTGGAGGAAGGGCTGAGCAGCAGGGAGGCTGCTCCTGGTGGGGCTCTACACAAGATCTTGACTTGAAATAAATCTGCATAAAGAAACTACATGGAATGGACTTACTTATTTACAACATATTTTGGCAACGATTTTAAGGAAAAGAATGTACGTGTGCAACTTCAATGGATTGTTACTATGAACTTTAAAGAAACTTCAAGGAAAAGCAACTTCATGAGAAACTACAAGCTAAGTTTTTGACAACTTCATGAGAAACTACAAGCTAAGTTTTTGACAACTTAATGAGAAACTACAAGCTAAGTATTTGAGGGAAGCTGGCAGCCTTGAGCCCCACCAGTGACCCTGTCATCGGTCGCCCACAACCCATAGATGCCAGTTTCAACCTCAGTGTGCCACTTCCTGCTCTACTTCCCTCCTTCCTCTCCTTTTCATTTGGGATAGTGGTTCCCATCCTGTCACTTTCGGAGAGTGTTTCCAAAGTGCAGTTGGACCAACACGTGTGAGCAGTTCATGCACTTCGTAGCAAGAGTACCTACATCTTTTTCTGAAGAGCACCTCGTCCTACCAAATCAGAGTAGGATGGTGGTAGTTGTATCTCTTGCCTCCTGTGGATTGGTTGTGGCAATTTCACACATTATCACCGGCAGCAAGAGCGTTTTTTTGTGGCAGTGGTAATTCAACCATTAACTGTGAGTACTCTGGCTTATAGCTCATTTTCATGCCAAATCCGCCTGGTACTATGGCAGTTAAACTGCTTCCCCACTTTTAAAACATGGCACGAGCTGTCCTTATGAATATGTCCGTGGTGTGCCTATCCGTGTGTGCCATTCACTGTTGTTCCGGTGCTGGGGCGTCTCTATTTATCTGCAAGAGTTTTGTTCCTGACACAGTTTTAAAATAGATTACATTTTTCAAATGTTTTCCCCCACCTGCCTCCAACCGTTGGTTGTGGTCTAGCACGAGCCTCTGTCCAGCTTGTGAGGTCCCCTGTCGCACGCAGTCTTCTTCTCCTCGTTAGCTCTGCCTGCTGGTATGCAGCTTTCCGAGTGCTTTGAGACGGTATGCGGCACTCTGATGCCGTGAGCCACCCGGCTCAGCTTTACAAACATGCCGCCATCTAGTGTTTCATAATACCAGAGCACAGGAAGCTTGACGTGCTCTGTGGTATCCTGCTGTGCTGTTTATTCTTGCCAACCTAGATGTTAATTTTAAATAAAGTTTTCCATCTTAAAGACGTGACTGGGGACTTCGATGGAGGCGAGTGAACAGGGTATCTCCGCCTCAAGTGTGAGTTTATTGAATGTTTGTTTTGCACCAGTATCCAGACACTGTTTCCAGGACCAAACTGCTTTACTGCCCTGTCATATTCTGCAAGTTCTGGTCTTGTACTTGACTTTCCGTTTTGCTTCTCACATGTTCTTCAAGCCTTAGCACGTGTTTTTTCTTTACTGCAGACCACGATGACTACTGTATTTGTTTTATTTTATTGTTTTCTTGGGACAGTGCCATACTTCATGTGTGAGGTCACTCACCAGAGGGAAACGTTTTCATTCTTAATGTTGCCTTTGTTGTATAATGTTCTAATGCCTTATTATTGATTCATGTTCCCTAAGGTACAACGCTTCTTTGTTTGAGTGTGCTTTGCTTGGGCTGATTCTATTGTCTGCTCGTGTTGAGTGCTGGTATTTTCATTTCCTTTAACCTTAACATGATTGTTTATTAGCGTTTACTTGGAGTTGTGTTCTCTAGCATGTGAAAATTGTCAGGCATATGATATAAGTGAAGAGTAGTATTTGATTGCATTGTTGCTTCCCACTTTCATGTGGTTTTGGGTTGGTGATGTTCTACCACCCATTTTGGTGCTGTCTGTTCCACACTTACCGTTTGTTTATTCAGAGTGTTTGCTTAGTAGGTAAATTGATGTTGAAAGGTGCATTCTACCAATGTTCCGTGTGGAGTTTATTTTCCTCATGTCACCACCCAAATTTCGGTTTGGGTGGAGTTTCTTATTAGTGTTTTCATGTTCCTTGTGGAGTATACCTTCCACACATGTTACAACCCAAATTTCGGTTTGGGTGAAGTTTCTTGTTGGTTTTCTTTAGGTTACGTTTGGAGTTTTCCTCTACACGTCACAACCCAGATTAGAGTTTGGTTGGAGTTTCTGTTTGGTGTCTGGTCTTCTTGTGTGCCAGGATATGTTTATGGGTGAAAGGTTTATTCAAACTTGTTATTGTTTTTGTGTAGTGTATTACGCCCTTACAGGTTCTGTGTAGAGCGTATTTTCCACACATCACAACTCAATTTTCGGTTTGGGTGGAGTGTATGCTTGCTTTGCTTCAGGTTTTGTGTGGAGTGCTTTTTCCACACATCACAATCCACATTTTTTTTTGTTTGGTTGGAGTTTCTGGTTGGTATGTTCATGTTCCGTGTGGAGTGTATTTTCCATACGTCTCAATCAAAATTTTTGTTTGGGTGGAGTGTATGCTTGCTTTTCTTAAGGTGCGTGTGGAGTGCATTTGCCAGGCATCACAACCCAGTTTTCAGTTTGGGTGGATTTTATGGTTGGTGACCGGTGTTACTTGACTGGTGTGACCTTTACGAGTTCCGTGTAGTGTGCTTATACACATCAAACGCCATTTTTTTTTTCGTGGGTAAAGTACTGAATTCATTGTATCTGATTGATGTTTCCTGTCGTGCCTTTTAGTTGGGACCATTCCTACCTCTTGTTGGCCTGGCCAGCATTCTTGTTTGGTTTTCTGAGGTTCGTTTGTGTTTTGCTGGCGTGGTAGTGTATGTGTTGCTTTGGCTTGGATTTAAGGGAGCATGGATTTTGTTTTTTTTGTATGAGAAAGGGAGAAGTGGTGAGTGTTAGAATTGCTGGATTGCGTAATCTTTTACTTCTTCCAAATATTTATCTTTTTGCTATTTTGTATACATGTATTTCGCCTTCTACAGGTATTGCATGTTGCCCCTCTCTTGCATGTAATTATTATTGGCATCTTATACATGCATCTATTTTATTGGACTTCTTTTGCTGTTGATTTTGATTGGTATTAAGAAAGGGAGATGTGTTATACCTTTTGCTCAGCCTGTGTGTCTATGGAGTGGAATGTTGGTGTGAGAGCTGGTTATGCAATGTTGGATGAGAGAGAGTGTCAGTTGGAGGAAGGGCTGAGCAGCAGGGAGGCTGCTCCTGGTGGGGTTCTACACAAGATCTTGACTTGAAATAAATCTACATAAAGAAACTACATGGAATGGACTTACTCATTTACAACAAAACTTCATTAAGCTATCTTGTTTAAGAGGGGAAAATTCAGGCACAATTCACCAAGTGCACATGTATAAAAAATCCTAGAACCTCTTTCCCGTGAACCAAGTGAAGACACAAATTATTCAGCAAGTGACTCTCACCAAGCATTGCAGCCCACACATAGCAATATACAATAGATCATGGCATGCCCATCTGAGTATAAAATATTGACGTGGAACCGTCTACACAGCAACAGTTAAAGTGACATGATAGTCCAGGCATACTTAGTGTGGTTTTCCCCCCTAACGTTTTGCCTTTGGAGCTCCTGTTTTGTTGACTTCGTTTTTGCTGGCCTTAGAACTCTGAAAAGTTACCACTGCTAGCCAGTAATAAAATGCACGTGCTCTCTCCTTAAAACTAAGCCTGGACAAAGCACTACGCTACGCTCACATAGTTTGCGAACATTGCGCTACTTTGCACTACGCGAATTGCTCGTAGCACAGTGCAAACACGCGTAGCGTAGTACAGCAGTAATTTTTTGCTTGCTCGCGGTCCTCATCGTAAAGTTGGTGACCACGAGCAAGCAAAATGACATCCCGGTGAGACTTTTTCCTCGTTCGCGATCAGCAACATCAAGTTGCCGATCACGAGCGTGGAAAATAAACCTCCCTGCGAGATTCTCAACGCGGGGAGGTCAGGTGGTTTCTCATTGCAAGTGGTCGCATATGCTCGCAACCGCTCGCGATGAGAAACTACCAGTCCGCGTTGAGAAAGCTGGTGCTCGAGTAAAAATCTACTCGAGCGGCAGAAAACTACAGCTCGCACGGTGCAAGATGCCGTTTTCAATGATTGCACAGTGCTGGATGCTTGTCTGCACTGTGCAATCATTGAAAACGGCATCTTGCACAGTGCGAACAGGGTACTACGCAGTTCGCGAAGTGCTATGCGTAGCTCGCGTAGTGCGAAGTGCACTTTGTGTAGCTACACGTAGCGCTACTTCGCGAACTATGCCCACGGTTACTTAAAACATGGTAAGATTGGTTGAAGCCCAATTGGCATATTCAATTTACTTGTAATTCCATAGAAAAGTGGCACTACCTGTGCCCAGAGCCTGTGAATGGAATGCTACTAGTAGGCCTGCAGCACTGATTGTGCCACCCTCTTAAGTAGTATTTTTTATTATTGCAACCTATGAGTGCATATTTCAACTGCCAGTTCAACCTGGCAAAATAAACCTTTTGCCAGGTCCAACCTTCTTTTAATATATATGTCACCCATAGGGTAGGCTCTGGACAGCCCAGAGGACAGGGTGCAATGTATTTAAATAGTTGGACATGTTCTTTTTAAGTTTTACATGTCCTGGTAGTGAAAAACTATTTAATTTGTGTTTCACTACTGCGAGGCCTACCTCCTTAACTTCCAAATGGGATCAGGTAACTCATTCATGTTTGGTGTCTTTGGAACTGTAATGAAAAATCCTAAATTATGGTGAAATTGGATTTTAAATTACAATTTTGAAATTACCATTTTTTGAAATTTGGCATGTTCCTGCCTTAGCCATTTGATGCCTGCAGCCTGTCTCTGGGTAACATGACTGGGTGCAGTTGACAGTTGGGCTTTGTGTAATCCTCCTAGACAGCCAAATTGCATCAGATTAACCCTCTCTCTCCCTCTACCTATTGGTCATGTCCAGCCCCTGTTGCAGATCTTAAACATATGTTATTTACATGTCCAGTTATTCATCAATTTTGGACTAGGGTTTGGCAGCAAATTAACAAAATATTTCACACACATATCCCTTTTTCTTTTTCTCATATTTTTCTAGGTAGTGTTGCAGAAATGTGGTCCTCTTCCACCTCCCTTAATACCCTCATCATTGACTTACTTATAGCTGTTGCTTGTCAGCAGATCACTAAATCGTGGTTAAATGCTTCAAATGTTTCTTTTCAGGCCTGGTGGTATGGTGTTTGTTATAACCACAGATTAGATAGAGCTTATGTTCACCCGATTGCACTGGCCATTAAACGTGACTTATTATGGCTACCCGTTACCAAGTTTCTAGATATGTCTGCTCAATCATTACCATCACATATTCCAGCCATAGAAGAAGTTTCCAAACCTCCTTAAATTAAGGTTAATTAAATATTATTATATTCTGTGCTTATTATCAATATATAATTAAGTTTGTAGTAGTGAGATAAATATGATGTATATGTTATATTTTTGAACAATATTTTCAGTTGTATTAATATAGGATATATATATCTTTTTGCTTCCCCCCCTCCTTTCCTTCTCTCCCACCTATTTCTTCTTTATTTATTGTATACAACATATTTTCCATTTTTATTATTACTATATTGTATTACTGTTGTATCTTATACTTATATCCAATAAGCTTTCTTTTAAACTTAAAAAAACGAACAGACTACAACAAGGGAGAAATGCTTCTGCAGACCACTAGGAAACACAAGAGACACATTTGTATGCGTATTTATGTAAATTGCAGACCAGAGCTACCAATCATGATCTTTTCCCACTTCTATTCAGTTTAGAGCCACAGTTCATGACCGACACACAGGGTTGG
Source organism: Triturus cristatus (assembly GCF_964204655.1). NCBI lineage: Eukaryota > Metazoa > Chordata > Amphibia > Caudata > Salamandridae > Triturus > Triturus cristatus. Next base: position 435,004,887 of record NC_140588.1, read on the forward strand.
GGAACCACAGCTAACCAACCTAGGGCTACAACTGAATGGAGTGACGCCTGAAAGTATTTAATTAGACAAGCATTATTGATTTCCATAATGTTGTGAATGTTTTTTTTTATCTCCTAATAAGATTCAACTTAGTATAAAATAATTTGTGGAAAATTATACAAATTAATGATTTTCATTATAGCGGCAATGCCTGTTTCTCTACTGAGTGCCTTCTTCAAACTGAATCTTACCCTTTCTTTTCACAGTTGTTGCTTTAGTAGGCAGAGTCCATGTCTTGAAAAAAGACAAGCTAGCTAGCCCTGCCGTTGAAAATATTTTTACATTTGTAGTCCATTCTTGCCCTTTGGACATGTCCTGATATCATGACTTCCTGATTGTGATGTTTAACAACCATATCAGGTGAAGACTCAGCCATCACTGGAAGGTGGAGGTGAGGCAATGCACTTCTGCAGCTAGCAAAATCAGGACACAGTTTAATCATTATTTCTGGTAAGTAATAAACACAATAATACTTCATTCTTCTTCCTTGGCATGGCCCTTGCTTGTTGAGGATATACTGACTAGTGCCAAGTGGTCAACCAACTCACGTTAGCATCGACCCACACATCAAACTCAAACAATCTGACACCTGTGAGTGCACCACTAGGAGCAAATGAATCAGGACTGAAATGGACTCACTCTGGAGCCAAAACATTCCAATGTAAGATCCGATTAGTAGACACATAGCAATGAGAATGACTGATGACACAATACAGGCAGACCTTAATTGGAGATACATAAAATTGCTAAATATTTTGAAGAGTAAAATAGCAAAGCATAAGTAAAAAGGCAACAGAAGCATGAGAATTTAGTGGAGTAATTTAGCAGGCGTGATTTATATCTTGGCGCTAAGATTACTCTGTTGCAACAGAGAAAACAAGAACACTGCGTCGCAATTCATTAACAGTCCACAAATCAGGGCTTGGCTCAGCACCCCAAGATTACAGGCAGATGTACTTTCATCTTTCAAAGTACACCAGTATCCACCTAATATCCTTGACCTATGAGGCCTGGAGTTACTGGCAAGTCACGTGGCGTCTGGTGGCTAAATGTTAGTTGAGCCCTCACCGATGGGTAGTGGGGATGGACCATGACTCGGCCAGGACTTTCGGCACCCGAGCAGCCTTCTCCTTGGTGGTGAGAAAAAGAGGCATGGCTTGAATTTCATCACACCCGAGGTGGGTGGCGACGGACCAATGTCAGAGCTGTGACCGGACAGGGCTGCCTTTAACTGCAGAGTCGGACTCATAAATGCTGGACCGGAGACTCACTACTTGGACAGCTTGCGAGGAGGCTAGAGTGGGCTGCCTAAGATCACTACCAGGACTGCAGCCTGGGGCTGGGTGGATGCAGAGTGGGACCGCCAGCATCGAAGTGGTAGAAACTTTGGGTGACACTGCTCCAGTGGCAGAAGGGTAGGTAGCAGATCATACTTAGTTTCTGCGACATGGAAGACAGAACAACCGAGAAACCTTTTTAGCCCCCTTCTCCTCCCTCCTTCGAATTGCATGGCTGGACACCAACTGTTTACATGGAGTTACCTGCACTACCTTTAAGCAGCTCAGGAAAGGGGCCTCATTGCTGGAGATACAAGAGCCTGGTAAGTGTGCCTGGCAACAGTAATGTAATGGCCTCTTGAAATTGAAAAGGGCCTCTCCAAAGAACTTCTCCTGCTCAAGTCCCACCCCGATCCCTTCCAGGTCTAATTTTTACATTGAAGCTAAAGTGGGCCTGACTGGCAATTGCACATACAGGAGGGCTTCACTAGTGAATCTTCAGGGGCCCACCAAAGTATACTGAATACAACAGTACTGTGGAGAATAAGCACAGTACTTTTGTCCTCCACATCGAACAGTCCTGTGAGTGTCCTTGAGATATTGTTTCCTGCCTTGGGCAAGCCTTGTTGAAAGTCACAGTGCTAGCTGATTTGCCTTAAATTGCTGACTTTGTCCTGAGTGGACCCTCTGGCCTTTAGATATAAGACCTGACAGCACCCATACATTGCAATCTATATAGTGCACAAAATATCTTTGAGGCCATTGGGCAGAGACAAAGAGCTGACCATGTCTACAGTGCAAAATAAAATTGACAAATCCCCAAAAGCGCAGGGAGGGGGGCTCCATGGCATGAAATAAACACTGCGGTAGCTGCTAATGAAGATAAGGGAGCAAACATGGACTCAATTCTTGAAGCAATTTGAGAATTTCGATCCTTGTTGGAGCACTAAGCAATGAGGTTCATCTGGCTGTGTAGCTCATACGCTAAAACATAAGTACTGCAGTGGATCCTATCACAGAAGCAGAGGGGCAACTTTAACCAGTTAAAAACGACATCACTTTTCTCCTGTCCCAGATCATGGAACTTAGAAAAACAGCTAAAAGTGCTTTATGAAAGAAGATGACATAGGTAGGGCCTGAAGGAACTATGTAAAACTAATTAGAGTGTTGGAGGCCTTGGAAAGTGGTGCCTTACCCCAGTTCTCCACCAACTGGTTTAGAATATGGGTCCCCGCTGTGGACATTTCCATCTGCTTTATGGTGTAAGGGCACATAGGGTCTTAGTGCCTTATTTTCCCACTCGTACGCCTCTAAGGACCATCATCATGTGATTCCTTAATCATATGGACTAGAATGTAACCTTCAGTGTAGCAAGAGGCTCGGGAGAGGACAAGCAAGAATCAAACACTGTGGTGCTGTTGCCAAAGTATACTAGACATGTGCAGGAACAGAGACACTCCCTTATTTCAGTAAAGCAAACTCTATGGGAAAAGAAACTGGAATAAGCTTTACTGTTCCTGGAGAAGCTTAGGGTTAGCCTTCAACGGATGGTACTTTTTTGGAAGACCCGAGGAGGTGGGGAACTGAGTTGAGAAATGAGGCCCACAACCAACAAGAGAGCAACGAATACATTTGCCCACCCATTGGCTGGGGGTATGCCCAAGAGACGATAATGGGATGTAGTACCTGCAGCCCAGTCAGAAACAGTGACATTGAAGAGGTGCCCCCACACAGGGTAGAGAAGACTGCCAAAACTGCAGGAGCCAACAAGTGATATCACAGAGACAGATAAACCCTGCCCCCCAGGTCTGGGATTCTTTCTGCTTTGATAACGACTAGTTTTTCAACCAGGTTGAGGGGTGATAGATGCTTTTGGGAGGGAAGTATGGGGTGACGGGCCTTGGAAAGTTTGTTGTTTTGATTGGTTAGATTTTCAACTGCAGTCACAGTGCAAACATGACAGAAAAATGAGAGGCAATATGATCACAGATAGAAGAGTCAAGATTACAATAGCTTTCTTCCACAGTTCCAAGAAATGATTTTATTCCAATTTCTTCTATATTGTGTATCCACAGCCAACACGTTTTGCCCTACAACCAGGGCTTTTTCAGGACCGCAAGCACATATAAAGACATGCATATACCAATTTGGACTTGGGTACAATAAAAAACACAAACAAAAAATTAACATTTGTGAATGATGAAGGAGAACATATAACATTGTGAGGAACAGTTTTTCAAAATAGACAACGGAATGTGTGACATAACCAACAGCAAGCAGCACAAATGACATATACACACTTATATTCACATATGTTTTAAAATTAATTTATTTTTCTTATACAAAAAGACACCAAACTGTGTTCTAAGATCAAGTCTAATAGAATCCTGTGTTCAGGTGTTCATACAGTAATTTTAACCCGTTAGTATAAATATAGAAAATTGCCCAAGGTGGAAAAGAAGAAGGAAAGAAGAGTAAGTTTAATCTAACACTGAAAGTAGAGAGCAGAGTCCTATTCCTGTGAGTAAGCTAACACCCAGCCAGAGAGGGGTTTCAAGTAAAAAAAACACTATCAAGTGCAAGCAGATGCCATATTGCCTATGTAATGGCACTCGGCCTCATACAAGTAAGCTTACAAATATCAAGTAGTATCACAACACTTATCACGAAAGACTCGCCAAATGTCCGCCACAATTCTTCAGCTTCTCTTAATTGTTTATTTCCAAAATTCCTTCAAAAGCTGATAATTTCAAAGTAGTAAAATCAAGCACAACCCTGCTCAATATGAGTGGTCACATATTCTGTACATGCCCTAAATATTTTACATTGAAAACTTGTTATACCTGCTGCTCAGCCGGTGTGTCTGTGGAGTGGAATGTTGGTGTGAGAGCTGGTTATGGAATGTTGGATGAAAGAGAGTGTCAGTTGGAGGAAGGGCTGAGCAGCACGGAGGCTGCTCCTGGTGGGGCTCTACACAAGATCTTGACTTGAAATAAATCTACATAAAGAAACTACATGGAATGGACTTACTTATTTACAACATATTTTGGCAACGATTTTAAGGAAAAGAATGTACGTGTGCAACTTCAATGGATTGTTACTATGAACTTTAAAGAAACTTCAAGGAAAAGCAACTTCATGAGAAACTACAAACTAAGTTTTTGACAACTTCATGAGAAACTACAAGCTAAGTTTTTGACAACTTAATGAGAAACTACAAGCTAAGTATTTGAGGGAAGCTGGCAGCCTTGAGCCCCACCAGTGACCCTGTCATCGGTCGCCCACAACCCATAGATGCCAGTTTCAACCTCAGTGTGCCACTTCCTGCTCTACTTCCCTCCTTCCTCTCCTTTTAATTTGGGATAGTGGTTCCCATCCTGTCACTTTCGGAGAGTGTTTCCAAAGTGCAGTTGGACCAACACGTGTGAGCAGTTCATGCACTTCGTAGCAAGAGTACCTACATCTTTTTCTGAAGAGCACCTCGTCCTACCAAATCAGAGTAGGATTGTGGTAGTTGTATCTCTTGCCTCCTGTGGATTGGTTGTGGCAATTTCACACATTATCACCGGCAGCAAGAGCGTTTTTTGTGGCAGTGGTAATTCAACCATTAACTGTGAGTACTCTGGCTTATAGCTCATTTTCATGCCAAATCCGCCTGGTACTATGGCAGTTAAACTGCTTCCCCACTTTTAAAACATGGCACGAGCTGTCCTTACGGATATGTCCGTGGTGTGCCTATCCGTGTGTGCCATTCACTGTTGTTCCGGTGCTGGGGCGTCTCTATTTATCTGCAAGAGTTTTGTTCCTGACACAGTTTTAAAATGGATTACATTTTTCAAATGTTTTCCCCCACCTGCCTCCAACCGTTGGTTGTGGTCTAGCACGAGCCTCTGTCCAGCTTGTGAGGTCCCCTGTCGCATGCAGTCTTCTTCTCCTCGTTAGCTCTGCCTGCTGGTATGCAGCTTTCCGAGTGCTTTGAGACGGTATGCGGCACTCTGATGCCGTGAGCCACCCGGCTCAGCTTTACAAACATGCCGCCATCTAGTGTTTCATAATACCAGAGCACAGGAAGCTTGACGTGCTCTGTGGTATCCTGCTGTGCTGTTTATTCTTGCCAACCTAGATGTTAATTTTAAATAAAGTTTTCCATCTTAATGACGTGACTGGGGACTTCGATGGATGCGAGTGAACAGGGTATCTCCGCCTCAAGTGTGAGTTTATTGAATGTTTGTTTTGCACCAGTATCCAGACACTGTTTCCAGGACCAAACTGCTTTACTGCCCTGTCATTTTCTGCAAGTTCTGGTCTTGTACTTGACTTTCCGTTTTGCTTCTCACATGTTCTTCAAGCCTTAGCACGTTTTTTTTCTTTACTGCAGACCACGATGACTACTGTATTTGTTTTATTTTATTGTTTTCTTGGGACAGTGCCATACTTCATGTGTGAGGTCACTCACCAGAGGGAAACGTTTGCATTCTTAATGTTGCCTTTGTTGTATAATGTTCTAATGCCTTATTATTGATTCATGTTCCCTAAGGTACAACGCTTCTTTGTTTGAGTGTGCTTTGCTTGGGCTGATTCTATTGTCTGCTCGTGTTGAGTGCTGGTATTTTCATTTCCTTTAACCTTAACATGATTGTTTATTAGCGTTTACTTGGAGTTGTGTTCTCTAGCATGTGAAAATTGTCAGGCATATGATATAAGTGAAGAGTAGTATTTTATTGCATTGTTGGTTCCCACTTTCATGTGGTTTTGGGTTGGTGATGTTCTACCACCCATTTTGGTGCTGTCTGTTCCACACTTACCGTTTGTTTATTCAGAGTGTTTGCTTAGTAGGTAAATTGATGTTGAAAGGTGCATTCTACCAATGTTCCGTATGGAGTTTATTTTCCTCACCTCACCACCCAAATTTCGGTTTGGGTGGAGTTTCTTATTAGTGTTTTCATGTTCCTTGTGGAGTATACCTTCCACACATGTTACAACCCAAATTTCGGTTTGGGTGAAGTTTCTTGTTGGTTTTCTTTAGGTTACGTGTGGAGTTTTGCTCTACACGTCACAACCCAGATTAGAGTTTGGTTGGAGTTTCTGTTTGGTGTCTGGTCTTCTTGTGTGCCAGGATATGTTTATGGGTGAAAGGTTTATTCAAACTTGTTATTGTTTTTGTGTAGTGTATTACGCCCTTACAGGTTCTGTGTAGAGCGTATTTTCCACACATCACAACTCAATTTTCGGTTTGGGTGGAGTGTATGCTTGCTTTGCTTCAGGTTTTGTGTGGAGTGCATTTTCCACACATCACAACCCACATTTTTTTTTGTTTGGTTGGAGTTTCTGGTTGGTATGTTCATGTTCCGTGTGGAGTGTATTTTCCATACGTCTCAATCAAAATTTTTGTTTGGGTGGAGTGTATGCTTGCTTTTCTTAAGGTGCGTGTGGAGTGCATTTGCCAGGCATCACAACCCAGTTTTCAGTTTGGGTGGATTTTATGGTTGGTGACCGGTGTTACGTGTGACCTTTACGAGTTCCGTGTAGTGTGCTTCTACATATCAAACCCCATTTTTTTTTTCGTGGGTAAAGTACTGAATTCATTGTATCTGATTGATGTTTCCTGTCGTGCCTTTTAGTTGGGACCATTCCTACCTCTTGTTGGCCTGGCCAGCATTCTTGTTTGGTTTTCTGAGGTTCGTTTGTGTTTTGCTGGCGTGGTAGTGTATGTGTTGCTTTGGCTTGGATTTAAGGGAGCATGGATTTTGTTTTTTTTGTATGAGAAAGGGAGAAGTGGTGAGTGTTAGAATTGCTGGATTGCGTAATCTTTTACTTCTTCCAAATATTTATCTTTTTGCTATTTTGTATACATGTATTTCGCCTTCTACAGGTATTGCATGTTGCCCCTCTCTTGCATGTAATTATTATTGGCATCTTATACATGCATCTATTTTATTGGACTTCTTTTGCTGTTGATTTTGATTGGTATTAAGAAAGGGAGATGTGTTATACCTTTTGCTCAGCCTGTGTGTCTATGGAGTGGAATGTTGGTGTGAGAGCTGGTTATGCAATGTTGGATGAGAGAGAGTGTCAGTTGGAGGAAGGGCTGAGCAGCAGGGAGGCTGCTCCTGGTGGGGTTCTACACAAGATCTTGACTTGAAATAAATCTACATAAAGAAACTACATGGAATGGACTTACTCATTTACAACAAAACTTCATTAACCTATCTTGTTTAATAGGGGAAAATTCAGGCACAATTCACCAAGTGCACATGTATAAAAAATCCTGGAACCTCTTTCCCGTGAACCAAGTGAAGACACAAATTATTCAGCAAGTGACTCTCACCAAGCATTGCAGCCCACACATAGCAATATACAATAGATCATGGCATGCCCATCTGAGTATAAAATATTGACGTGGAACCGTCTACACTGCAACAGTTAAAGTGACATGATAGTCCAGTGTTAGACCAGGCATACTTAGTGTGGTTTTCCCCCCTAACGTTTTGCCTTTGGAGCTCCTGTTTTGTTGACTTCGTTTTTGCTGCCCTTAGAACTCTGAAAAGTTACCACTGCTAGCCAGTAATAAAATGCACGTGCTCTCTCCTTAAAACTAAGCCTGGACAAAGCACTACGCTACGCTCACGTAGTTTGCGAACATTGCGCTACTTCGCACTACGCGAATTGCTCGTAGCACAGTGCAAACACGCGTACCGTAGTACAGCAGTAATTTTTTGCTTGCTCGCGGTCCTCATCGTAAAGTTGGCGACCACGAGCAAGCAAAATGACATCCCGGTGAGACTTTTTCCTCGTTCGCGATCAGCAACATCAAGTTGCCGATCGCGAGCGTGGAAAATAAACCTCCCGGCGAGATTCTCAACGCGGGGAGGTCAGGTGGTTTCTCATTGCGAGTGGTCGCATATGCTCGCAACCGCTCGCGATGAGAATCTACCAGTCCGCGTTGAGAAAGCTGGTGCTCGAGTAAAAATCTACTCGAGCGGCAGAAAACTAGAGCTCGCATGGTGCAAGATGCCGTTTTCAATGATTGCACAGTGCTGGATGCTTGTCTGCACTGTGCAATCATTGAAAACGGCATCTTGCACAGTGCGAACAGGGTACTACGCAGTTCGCGAAGTGCTATGCGTAGCTCGCGTAGTGCGAAGTGCACTTTGTGTAGCTACGCGTAGCGCTACTTCGCGAACTATGCCCACGGTTTCTTAAAACATGGTAAGATTGGTTTAAGCCCAATTGGCATATTCAATTTACTTGTAATTCCATAGAAAAGTGGCACTACCTGTGCCCAGAGCCTGTGAATGGAATGCTACTAGTAGGCCTGCAGCACTGATTGTGCCAGCCTCTTAAGTAGTTTTTTTTAGTATTGCAACCTATGAGTGCATATTTCAACTGCCATTTCAACCTTGCAAAATAAACCTTTTACGTAGAAATGGGTGGTGAGCGCACTCGTTTTTGGATTGTAGAGCTAATTTTTTAGCGGTAAGCGTGCAACATTGCCAAATGCTTGCGTGGCACGGGGAATGAATGGGGGGAGTGGCCTAGTGTGGATATAACTAGGACTGCAATGTGCACTGCTATAAAGTTGTTTCAATCATTTAATTCATTTCACATACAATTCACAGTGATCATATACAATTTTTAGATGTGAATTTCTATGATTCCACGATATACATTATCATTCAATATGTGTACACTTGTACAAAATTGTTAAACAAAAATAGCAAATCAAATTACAATACAAGCACCCAATGCATTTCGGGACATTCGTGGTCCCTTCATCAGGGGTAAACTGTAGAAAGAAAAGGAGAAGATATCAAAATCTTGCACGTTGCGTAATCAATAGATAGTAGTTTGAACTTAAAGTGAGGTATACGATACCTTTTTTAATATTTGGTTGGAAATTCGCGAGTTCGCGTGTTCATTTTCTAAAAAGATAGTGTGAAAGTAGAGGTTGAGGAGAACTGATCTCTCTAATTATTGATTCAATTCAAAGCGCATTGAAAAACCCAAATTCATACCTGGTCTGTTGTGTGTGGTTCTGTGTGTTTCATGATGCGGCAAAATTAGAGGGTCTGCGGAAATAACAACTAAGTTTTAGCCATACTGTGTGGAAAGTAACGATAGTAAACGCTGTGAATAAAGCGAAGCTCACCTTAATTAAAAAAGTGCAAATGGCGGTGAAACCGTTTGGCATAGGAAGAACCAAGACCAGAATTAATGTGGACCGTAGACCGTAAAGTATCTGAAATGAAAGGATAAAACCGTACGCTTCAGCTGAAGGTAAAGATTTAAGCCCGTATCAAAAATAGGGGCAAATGGGGAGATTTGCTTACCGAGTCAGAGGAAAAGAGTAACGATGTACGCTTCCACGAACGCTCTCTACCGCGGTTTGCTGGCTGGTCAGTTTCAAGGAAGTTTAACGTCGCGCCGTGGGCGTGAACACTGAAAAAAGACTCGGGTTCTGCCGACAGTGAGGCGGAAGTACGAGATCCTGATAAGTGTTGCAAAGTGAATAATTTGCGATAATGAACCTTGGTGAAATATTTAAAACGTGTGAATGTTCCAAGTTGATTGCCTGGAATAAAAAAATTGTTGAACATGACGAACTGATCTAGTGTGAAGAGAACCCTCTAAATAAAGTTATATAAAAAAAGAAAAAAATCCTCATGGAGAGAAAATAAACGAAGTGAGATAGGTGAATGTTATTCTATGCTATGGTGTCCGATAAGTGGGTTCTGACCTATTGTTGGAGAGTTTATACACATAATTACAACGTCTTTGAACGAAACACATAATAAATTTTCATGTCAACATATAGATACAAAACATTATAAAACAAATTGAATCTTATCCTATAGTGTCATATCCATGGACATTCGATCTGGGAATACATGTGTGTGGAATATCAGGTATGGGATGAATATGGGTCGAATGCGTTTTGGATGGGGGTGATTTCAAAATGAGTTAGGATCCCGAGGTGGGGTACGAGTATCAAATAGTGGTGTTTATCTAGAGAAAGCAAAATACGCACTAAAAGCACGACTTCTACCATAGCGACACATTGGGAGGAATCACGACACCAAATCGCCCAACTGAAATTCCAAATCATCGAAGAAGTACCAAAGCACACAGATCGTGACAACTCAAAGTATCTACTACAAAGAGAAGCATTTTGGATCAAGAATCTTAAAACCCTTACTCCACATGGACTCAATGATAAATTTGAGATGGCTTGCTTTCTCTAGATAAACACCACTATTTGATACTCGTACCCCACCTCGGGATCCTAACTCATTTTGAAATCACCCCCATCCAAAACGCATTCGACCCATATTCATCCCATACCTGATATTCCACACACATGTATTCCCAGATCGAATGTCCATGGATATGACACTATAGGATAAGATTCAATTTGTTTTATAATGTTTTGTATCTATATGTTGACATGAAAATTTATTATGTGTTTCGTTCAAAGACGTTGTAATTATGTGTATAAACTCTCCAACAATAGGTCAGAACCCACTTATCGGACACCATAGCATAGAATAACATTCACCTATCTCACTTTGTTTATTTTCTCTCCATGAGGATTTTTTTCTTTTTTTATATAACTTTATTTAGAGGGTTCTCTTCACACTAGATCAGTTCGTCATGTTCAACAATTTTTTTATTCCAGGCAATCAACTTGGAACATTCACACGTTTTAAATATTTCACCAAGGTTCATTATCGCAAATTATTCACTTTGCAACACTTATCAGGATCTCGTACTTCCGCCTCTCTGTCGGCAGAACCCGAGTCTTTTTTCAGTGTTCACGCCCACGGCGCGACGTTAAACTTCCTTGAAACTGACCAGCCAGCAAACCGCGGTAGAGAGCGTTAGTGGAAGCGTACATCGTTACTCTTTTCCTCTGACTCGGTAAGCAAATCTCCCCTTTTGCCCCTATTTTTGATACGGGCTTAAATCTTTACCTTCAGCTGAAGCGTACGGTTTTATCCTTTCATTTCAGATACTTTACGGTCTACGGTCCACATTAATTCTGGTGAACAGCACCACGACAAAATGTCTTTTGAATCTATTGCCAACATAACTGAAAACAGAGCCACAACCAAAGTCTATACAACAGAAGATGCAAACAAAATCTACAACTTAATAAAGGAGACAAAATCATTTGACGCACAGAGCGGATCAGTCACACAGCAATTACGCCAGTTGGAATATCTTACCAGAAGAGAATTGAATCAACGTTTACATGCTTCTACATTGATACAATATCATCGAGTTAAACGGATCCCACGTGGCTTAAGATTATCAATACGTCCTATGCTGTTTAGGCTACAAAACAACTCACAATTCATGGAAAAATGGTTCTCCATTTTAAATAAATGTTCACTGGATCTGATCTTGCTGATAATTGAGGAACTGTCAAAAACAATTCACGATTTAGAAGAAGAAATAAACACGCTAAAAACTGATTTATCTACAAGAATGGAAGTTGAACCTTGGGGACAATTTTTAGAAAGTCTCAATTTAAAACTAGACAAATATGGTAAAGAGCTACAAGAAACAAAACTGAGAAAATTTAAAAGAGACACAATTGACTATAAGCTGAATGAAGCTTATACTTGGGCCGAAGTATACACACAACGTAGGTTTACTACCAAAAAAACTACCCAAGCATCCTCAGAGGAAAGCGTAGTGTCTGATTCAGACATTGACACTCAGAGAGCATCCCTTAAAACCACCACCAGCTTGAAGGCTACTACAAAATCACCAGAAGAAAGCTCATCAACCGCAATACCTAGCACTTCTGGTTCCTCTTCTTTTTTGGACCCCAGCAGAGAACATGGGAGACCACCAGACAAGAGTCAAACCAAAACAACCAGCGGCATCGACAAACAAGGAGAGGAAAAGGACAGAGAAAAAAGCAAAAAGGGACTGAGAAGTCAAACGAAAACCTCATAATAAATATCTCTTCTCTCAAACTGACACCATTTGAAGAAAATGTACTCAACAAAGGAATGTCCTTTGTGAGCACTTACAACAGCACAGAACTGGAGACAGAAGTAGCACTTTACAAATTCATGAGAATACTGAGACTGCGAAATTGTTTTACTAACATCTGCCCTCAAGATTCAACTGACGACTCTAGTACAGAGTTAACACTTCCAACCTTCAAACCTAAGAGCACCTTTGTTGCTCCAGTGTCTCACAAAACTCTGGACACATTCGAATTATTGGTACAACAAGATCTGAAAAAGATCCAATATTCTAACAAAACAAAAAATTTGAGTAGGGCTGAAAAAAGCGTATTAACCAGACTAGCCAGAAATCCAACAATCATGATATCGAAAGCGGATAAAGGAGGAGGACTAGTAATCATGAACTCCGAACATTACCAAAGGAAAGTCCTTGAACACATCATGAATGAAGCAATTTATGGAAAATTGGATAAAGATCCCACAAAGGAAATTTCCAAAAATCTCAATCTGATGTTAGAGAAAGCGGAAGAGCTTAATTGGATTGATTCATCTACCAAAAAATATCTCATGACGGACTTCCCACGGAGACCAAAAATCTACTTACTACCAAAGATTCATAAAAATTTGATGGATCCTCCCTTCAGACCTATCGTCTCTGGATGCGACTCCATATTTGAAAAACCTGGCCGGTATATTGACACTTTTCTGCAGTCATTTGTTCAAAATTGGGACACATACATTGAAGACACCACGGACTTCCTGAGAAACATACAAATGATTAAAGACCTAAACACAGAAAATTGGATTTTATGCACCATAGATGTGGTAGCATTATACACCTCGATACCACATGCGAACGGAATTGAAGCAGTCGAATGGGCTCTACTGCAACAGGAAAACACACAAATACCCAAATATTTCATTCTACAATTACTAGAGTTTTGTCTGCAAAACAGCTATTTTTGTTGGGATGAACAGTTCTACATACAACTAAACGGTACATCCATGGGCTTTCCGGGAGCACCTGTATACGCTAACACGTACATGGCAAAGTTTGAACACGATTACATTCTTAAGGATTTCACATGGAAAGAAGGCCTTATATTCTTTAAACGCTTCATTGATGACATCTTCCTCATTTGGAATCAGTCAGAAACAGCACTCATCAACAACATACGGACACTCAACTTGATAGATCCTCGAGTACAATTCACCTACACCATAAGCCGCAAATCAATCTCATTTCTAGACGTCTGGATAGACATTCAACAGGGTGAAATACACACGAGTGTGTACAAAAAACCAACAGACAGAAATAATGCTCTACTCTTTAGTAGCTTTCATCCTCCTTCATTGATCCGGAATTTACCAGTTTCCCAATTCCTGAGAACCAAAAGAATTTCTTCTACAGATACGGCATGCAAATCTACATGGCTACAGCAGATAAAGAATTATACAGACAGAGGGTATCCTGAGAATCTACTCAAAGAGCAACTAAACAAAGTCAAAACTCGATCACGCGATGAGTTATTGAAGAAAGCTCCAAAAGAGACCAGCACACGCACAGTCTTTGTTTCTAAATATTCTACGGTATCCAGGAAGATCAAACAAATCATACACAAACATTGGAGTTTACTTCAACTTGAAACCGTTTTCAAAGAACTGTTTAAAGACAAACCACTGTTTGCCTATACAAGAGCTCAAAATCTAAAAGAAATGCTATCTAAAAGACAGAAACCGACACGGACTCTTGAACCAAGCAAAGGCACCCAAAAATGCTGGAACTGCACTCATGGCAACAACGTGATTACAGGAGATATCTTACTGCATCCATCCACGGGCCAAAAGATTAAGATACACAGCAGCACAACATGTAATTCTGAAAACGTAATTTACACCATCAAATGTCCATGCGGATTGCTATATGTCGGCAAAACCGAGAGAAAAATGAAAACTCGATTAACAGAACACAAAAGCAAAATACGCACTAAAAGCACGACTTCTAGCATAGCGACACATTGGGAGGAATCACGACACCAAATCGCCCAACTGAAATTCCAAATCATCGAAGAAGTACCAAAGCACACAGATCGTGACAACTCAAAGTATCTACTACAAAGAGAAGCATTTTGGATCAAGAAACTTAAAACCCTTACTCCAGATGGACTCAATGATAAATTTGAAATGGCTTGCTTTCTCTAGATAAACACCACTATTTGATACTCGTACCCCACCTCGGGATCCTAACTCATTTTGAAATCACCCCCATCCAAAACGCATTCGACCCATATTCATCCCATACCTGATATTCCACACACATGTATTCCCAGATCGAATGTCCATGGATATGACACTATAGGATAAGATTCAATTTGTTTTATAATGTTTTGTATCTATATGTTGACATGAAAATGTATTATCTGTTTCGTTCAAAGACGTTGTAATTATGTGTATAAACTCTCCAACAATAGGTCAGAACCCACTTATCGGACACCATAGCATAGAATAACATTCACCTATCTCACTTTGTTTATTTTCTCTCCATGAGGATTTTTTTCTTTTTTTATATAACTTTATTTAGAGGGTTCTCTTCACACTAGATCAGTTCGTCATGTTCAACAATTTTTTTATTCCAGGCAATCAACTTGGAACATTCACACGTTTTAAATATTTCACCAAGGTTCATTATCGCAAATTATTCACTTTGCAACACTTATCAGGATCTCGTACTTCCGCCTCTCTGTCGGCAGAACCCGAGTCTTTTTTCAGTGTTCACGCCCACGGCGCGACGTTAAACTTCCTTGAAACTGACCAGCCAGCAAACCGCGGTAGAGAGCGTTCGTGGAAGCGTACATCGTTACTCTTTTCCTCTGACTCGGTAAGCAAATCTCCCCATTTGCCCCTATTTTTGATACGCGCTTAAATCTTTACCTTCAGCTGAAGCGTACGGTTTTATCCTTTCATTTCAGATACTTTACGGTCTACGGTCCACATTAATTCTGGTCTTGGTTCTTCCTATGCCAAACGGTTTCACCGCCATTTGCACTTTTTTAATTAAGGTGAGCTTCGCTTTATTCACAGCGTTTACTATCGTTACTTTCCACACAGTATGGCTAAAACTTAGTTGTTATTTCCGCAGACCCTCTAATTTTGCCGCATCATGAAACACACAGAACCACACACAACAGACCAGGTATGAATTTGGGTTTTTCAATGCGCTTTGAATTGAATCAATAATTAGAGAGATCAGTTCTCCTCAACCTCTACTTTCACACTATCTTTTTAGAAAATGAACACGCGAACTCGCGAATTTCCAACCAAATATTAAAAAAGGTATCGTATACCTCACTTTAAGTTCAAACTACTATCTATTGATTACGCAACGTGCAAGATTTTGATATCTTCTCCTTTTCTTTCTACAGTTTACCCCTGATGAAGGGACCACGAATGTCCTGAAATGCATTGGGTGCTTGTATTGTAATTTGATTTGCTATTTTTGTTTAACAATTTTGTACAAGTGTACACATATTAAATGATAATGTATATCGTGGAATCATAGAAATTCACATCTAAAAATTGTATATGATCACTGTGAATTGTATGTGAAATGAATTAAATGATTGAAACAACTTTATAGCAGTGCACATTGCAGTCCTAGTTATATCCACACTAGGCCACTCCCCCCATTCATTCCATGTGCCACGCAAGCATATGGCAATGTTGCACGCTTACCGCTAAAAAATTAGCTCTACAATCCAAAAACGAGTGCGCTCACCACCCATTTCTACGTTTTCAAATTTTTGCGCTTTTGGTGAACAGCACCACGACAAAATGTCTTTTGAATCTATTGCCAACATAACTGAAAACAGAGCCACAACCAAAGTCTATACAACATAAGATGCAAACGAAATCTACAACTTAATAAAGGAGACAAAATCATTTGACGCACAGAGCGGATCAGTCACACAGCAATTACGCCAGTTGGAATATCTTACCAGAAGAGAATTGAATTAACGTTTACATGCTTCTACATTGATACAATATCATCGAGTTAAACGGATCCCACGTGGCTTAAGATTATCAATACGTCCTATGCTGTTTAGGCTACAAAACAACTCACAATTCATGGAAAAATGGTTCTCCATTTTAAATAAATGTTCACTGGATCTGATCTTGCTGATAATTGAGGAACTGTCAAAAACAATTCACGATTTAGAAGAAGAAATAAACACGCTAAAAACTGATTTATCTACAAGAATGGAAGTTGAACCTTGGGGACAATTTTTAGAAAGTCTCAATTTAAAACTAGACAAATATGGTAAAGAGCTACAAGAAACAAAACTGAGAAAATGTAAAAGAGACACAATTGACTATAAGCTGAATGAAGCTTATACTTGGGCCGAAGTATACACACAACGTAGGTTTACTACCAAAAAAACTACCCAAGCATCCTCAGAGGAAAGCGTAGTGTCTGATTCAGACATTGACACTCAGAGAGCATCCCTTAAAACCACCACCAGCTCGAAGGCTACTACAAAATCACCAGAAGAAAGCTCATCAACCGCAATACCTAGCACTTCTGGTTCCTCTTCTTTTTTGGACCCCAGCAGAGAACATGGGAGACCACCAGACAAGAGTCAAACCAAAACAACCAGCGGCATCGACAAACAAGGAGAGGAAAAGGACAGAGAAAAAAGCAAAAAGGGACTGAGAAGTCAAACGAAAACCTCATAATAAATATCTCTTCTCTCAAACTGACACCATTTGAAGAAAATGTACTCAACAAAGGAATGTCCTTTGTGAGCACTTACAACAGCACAGAACTGGAGACAGAAGTAGCACTTTACAAATTCATGAGAATACTGAGACTGCGAAATTGTTTTACTAACATCTGCCCTCAAGATTCAACTGACGACTCTAGTACAGAGTTAACACTTCCAACCTTCAAACCTAAGAGCACCTTTGTTGCTCCAGTGTCTCACAAAACTCTGGACACATTCGAATTATTGGTACAACAAGATCTGAAAAAGATCCAATATTCTAACAAAACAAAAAATTTGAGTAGGGCTGAAAAAAGCGTATTAACCAGACTAGCCAGAAATCCAACAATCATGATATCGAAAGCGGATAAAGGAGGAGGACTAGTAATCATGAACTCCGAACATTACCAAAGGAAAGTCCTTGAACACATCATGAATGAAGCAATTTATGGAAAATTGGATAAAGATCCCACAAAGGAAATTTCCAAAAATCTCAATCTGATGTTAGAGAAAGCGGAAGAGCTTAATTGGATTGATTCATCTACCAAAAAATATCTCATGACGGACTTCCCACGGAGACCAAAAATCTACTTACTACCAAAGATTCATAAAAATTTGATGGATCCTCCCTTCAGACCTATCGTCTCTGGATGCGACTCCATATTTGAAAAACCTGGCCGGTATATTGACACTTTTCTGCAGTCATTTGTTCAAAATTGGGACACATACATTGAAGACACCACGGACTTCCTGAGAAACATACAAATGATTAAAGACCTAAACACAGAAAATTGGATTTTATGCACCATAGATGTGGTAGCATTATACACCTCGATACCACATGCGAACGGAATTGAAGCAGTCGAATGGGCTCTACTGCTACAGGAAAACACACAAATACCCAAATATTTCATTCTACAATTACTAGAGTTTTGTCTGCAAAACAGCTATTTTTGTTGGGATGAACAGTTCTACATACAACTAAACGGTACATCCATGGGCTTTCCGGGAGCACCTGTATACGCTAACACGTACATGGCAAAGTTTGAACACGATTACATTCTTAAGGATTTCACATGGAAAGAAGGCCTTATATTCTTTAAACGCTTCATTGATGACATCTTCCTCATTTGGAATCAGTCAGAACCAGCACTCATCAACAACATACGGACACTCAACTTGATAGATCCTCGAGTACAATTCACCTACACCATAAGCCGCAAATCAATCTCATTTCTAGACGTCTGGATAGACATTCAACAGGGTGAAATACACACGAGTGTGTACAAAAAACCAACAGACAGAAATAATGCTCTACTCTTTAGTAGCTTTCATCCTCCTTCATTGATCCGGAATTTACCAGTTTCCCAATTCCTGAGAACCAAAAGAATTTCTTCTACAGATACGGCATGCGAATCTACATGGCTACAGCAGATAAAGAATTATACAGACAGAGGGTATCCTGAGAATCTACTCAAAGAGCAACTAAACAAAGTCAAAACTCGATCACGCGATGAGTTATTGAAGAAAGCTCCAAAAGAGACCAGCACACGCACAGTCTTTGTTTCTAAATATTCTACGGTATCCAGGAAGATCAAACAAATCATACACAAACATTGGAGTTTACTTCAACTTGAAACCGTTTTCAAAGAACTGTTTAAAGACAAACCACTGTTTGCCTATACAAGAGCTCAAAATCTAAAAGAAATGCTATCTAAAAGACAGAAACCGACACGGACTCTTGAACCAAGCAAAGGCACCCAAAAATGCTGGAACTGCACTCATGGCAACAACGTGATTACAGGAGATATCTTACTGCATCCATCCACGGGCCAAAAGATTAAGATACACAGCAGCACAACATGTAATTCTGAAAACGTAATTTACACCATCAAATGTCCATGCGGATTGCTATATGTCGGCAAAACCGAGAGAAAAATGAAAACTCGATTAACAGAACACAAAAGCAAAATACGCACTAAAAGCACGACTTCTAGCATAGCGACACATTGGGAGGAATCACGACACCAAATCGCCCAACTGAAATTCCAAATCATCGAAGAAGTACCAAAGCACACAGATCGTGACAACTCAAAGTATCTACTACAAAGAGAAGCATTTTGGATCAAGAAACTTAAAACCCTTACTCCAGATGGACTCAATGATAAACTTGAAATGGCTTGCTTTCTCTAGATAAACACCACTATTTGATACTCGTACCCCACCTCGGGATCCTAACTCATTTTGAAATCACCCCCATCCAAAACGCATTCGACCCATATTCATCCCATACCTGATATTCCACACACATGTATTCCCAGATCGAATGTCCATGGATATGACACTATAGGATAAGATTCAATTTGTTTTATAATGTTTTGTATCTATATGTTGACATGAAAATGTATTATCTGTTTCGTTCAAAGACGTTGTAATTATGTGTATAAACTCTCCAACAATAGGTCAGAACCCACTTATCGGACACCATAGCATAGAATAACATTCACCTATCTCACTTTGTTTATTTTCTCTCCATGAGGATTTTTTTCTTTTTTTATATAACTTTATTTAGAGGGTTCTCTTCACACTAGATCAGTTCGTCATGTTCAACAATTTTTTTATTCCAGGCAATCAACTTGGAACATTCACACGTTTTAAATATTTCACCAAGGTTCATTATCGCAAATTATTCACTTTGCAACACTTATCAGGATCTCGTACTTCCGCCTCTCTGTCGGCAGAACCCGAGTCTTTTTTCAGTGTTCACGCCCACGGCGCGACGTTAAACTTCCTTGAAACTGACCAGCCAGCAAACCGCGGTAGAGAGCGTTCGTGGAAGCGTACATCGTTACTCTTTTCCTCTGACTCGGTAAGCAAATCTCCCCATTTGCCCCTATTTTTGATACGCGCTTAAATCTTTACCTTCAGCTGAAGCGTACGGTTTTATCCTTTCATTTCAGATACTTTACGGTCTACGGTCCACATTAATTCTGGTCTTGGTTCTTCCTATGCCAAACGGTTTCACCGCCATTTGCACTTTTTTAATTAAGGTGAGCTTCGCTTTATTCACAGCGTTTACTATCGTTACTTTCCACACAGTATGGCTAAAACTTAGTTGTTATTTCCGCAGACCCTCTAATTTTGCCGCATCATGAAACACACAGAACCACACACAACAGACCAGGTATGAATTTGGGTTTTTCAATGCGCTTTGAATTGAATCAATAATTAGAGAGATCAGTTCTCCTCAACCTCTACTTTCACACTATCTTTTTAGAAAATGAACACGCGAACTCGCGAATTTCCAACCAAATATTAAAAAAGGTATCGTATACCTCACTTTAAGTTCAAACTACTATCTATTGATTACGCAACGTGCAAGATTTTGATATCTTCTCCTTTTCTTTCTACAGTTTACCCCTGATGAAGGGACCACGAATGTCCTGAAATGCATTGGGTGCTTGTATTGTAATTTGATTTGCTATTTTTGTTTAACAATTTTGTACAAGTGTACACATATTAAATGATAATGTATATCGTGGAATCATAGAAATTCACATCTAAAAATTGTATATGATCACTGTGAATTGTATGTGAAATGAATTAAATGATTGAAACAACTTTATAGCAGTGCACATTGCAGTCCTAGTTATATCCACACTAGGCCACTCCCCCCATTCATTCCATGTGCCACGCAAGCATATGGCAATGTTGCACGCTTACCGCTAAAAAATTAGCTCTACAATCCAAAAACGAGTGCGCTCACCACCCATTTCTACGTTTTCAAATTTTTGCGCTTTTGGTGAACAGCACCACGACAAAATGTCTTTTGAATCTATTGCCAACATAACTGAAAACAGAGCCACAACCAAAGTCTATACAACAGAAGATGCAAACGAAATCTACAACTTAATAAAGGAGACAAAATCATTTGACGCACAGAGCGGATCAGTCACACAGCAATTACGCCAGTTGGAATATCTTACCAGAAGAGAATTGAATTAACGTTTACATGCTTCTACATTGATACAATATCATCGAGTTAAACGGATCCCACGTGGTTTAAGATTATCAATACGTCCTATGCTGTTTAGGCTACAAAACAACTCACAATTCATGGAAAAATGGTTCTCCATTTTAAATAAATGTTCACTGGATCTGATCTTGCTGATAATTGAGGAACTGTCAAAAACAATTCACGATTTAGAAGAAGAAATAAACACGCTAAAAACTGATTTATCTACAAGAATGGAAGTTGAACCTTGGGGACAATTTTTAGAAAGTCTCAATTTAAAACTAGACAAATATGGTAAAGAGCTACAAGAAACAAAACTGAGAAAATGTAAAAGAGACACAATTGACTATAAGCTGAATGAAGCTTATACTTGGGCCGAAGTATACACACAACGTAGGTTTACTACCAAAAAAACTACCCAAGCATCCTCAGAGGAAAGCGTAGTGTCTGATTCAGACATTGACACTCAGAGAGCATCCCTTAAAACCACCACCAGCTCGAAGGCTACTACAAAATCACCAGAAGAAAGCTCATCAACCGCAATACCTAGCACTTCTGGTTCCTCTTCTTTTTTGGACCCCAGCAGAGAACATGGGAGACCACCAGACAAGAGTCAAACCAAAACAACCAGCGGCATCGACAAACAAGGAGAGGAAAAGGACAGAGAAAAAAGCAAAAAGGGACTGAGAAGTCAAACGAAAACCTCATAATAAATATCTCTTCTCTCAAACTGACACCATTTGAAGAAAATGTACTCAACAAAGGAATGTCCTTTGTGAGCACTTACAACAGCACAGAACTGGAGACAGAAGTAGCACTTTACAAATTCATGAGAATACTGAGACTGCGAAATTGTTTTACTAACATCTGCCCTCAAGATTCAACTGACGACTCTAGTACAGAGTTAACACTTCCAACCTTCAAACCTAAGAGCACCTTTGTTGCTCCAGTGTCTCACAAAACTCTGGACACATTCGAATTATTGGTACAACAAGATCTGAAAAAGATCCAATATTCTAACAAAACAAAAAATTTGAGTAGGGCTGAAAAAAGCGTATTAACCAGACTAGCCAGAAATCCAACAATCATGATATCGAAAGCGGATAAAGGAGGAGGACTAGTAATCATGAACTCCGAACATTACCAAAGGAAAGTCCTTGAACACATCATGAATGAAGCAATTTATGGAAAATTGGATAAAGATCCCACAAAGGAAATTTCCAAAAATCTCAATCTGATGTTAGAGAAAGCGGAAGAGCTTAATTGGATTGATTCATCTACCAAAAAATATCTCATGACGGACTTCCCACGGAGACCAAAAATCTACTTACTACCAAAGATTCATAAAAATTTGATGGATCCTCCCTTCAGACCTATCGTCTCTGGATGCGACTCCATATTTGAAAAACCTGGCCGGTATATTGACACTTTTCTGCAGTCATTTGTTCAAAATTGGGACACATACATTGAAGACACCACGGACTTCCTGAGAAACATACAAATGATTAAAGACCTAAACACAGAAAATTGGATTTTATGCACCATAGATGTGGTAGCATTATACACCTCGATACCACATGCGAACGGAATTGAAGCAGTCGAATGGGCTCTACTGCAACAGGAAAACACACAAATACCCAAATATTTCATTCTACAATTACTAGAGTTTTGTCTGCAAAACAGCTAATTTTGTTGGGATGAACAGTTCTACATACAACTAAACGGTACATCCATGGGCTTTCCGGGAGCACCTGTATACGCTAACACGTACATGGCAAAGTTTGAACACGATTACATTCTTAAGGATTTCACATGGAAAGAAGGCCTTATATTCTTTAAACGCTTCATTGATGACATCTTCCTCATTTGGAATCAGTCAGAACCAGCACTCATCAACAACATATGGACACTCAACTTGATAGATCCTCGAGTACAATTCACCTACACCATAAGCCGCAAATCAATCTCATTTCTAGACGTCTGGATAGACATTCAACAGGGTGAAATACACACGAGTGTGTACAAAAAACCAACAGACAGAAATAATGCTCTACTCTTTAGTAGCTTTCATCCTCCTTCATTTATCCGGAATTTACCAGTTTCCCAATTCCTGAGAACCAAAAGAATTTCTTCTACAGATACGGCATGCGAATCTACATGGCTACAGCAGATAAAGAATTATACAGACAGAGGGTATCCTGAGAATCTACTCAAAGAGCAACTAAACAAAGTCAAAACTCGATCACGCGATGAGTTATTGAAGAAAGCTCCAAAAGAGACCAGCACACGCACAGTCTTTGTTTCTAAATATTCTACGGTATCCAGGAAGATCAAACAAATCATACACAAACATTGGAGTTTACTTCAACTTGAAACCGTTTTCAAAGAACTGTTTAAAGACAAACCACTGTTTGCCTATACAAGAGCTCAAAATCTAAAAGAAATGCTATCTAAAAGACAGAAACCGACACGGACTCTTGAACCAAGCAAAGGCACCCAAAAATGCTGGAACTGCACTCATGGCAACAACGTGATTACAGGAGATATCTTACTGCATCCATCCACGGGCCAAAAGATTAAGATACACAGCAGCACAACATGTAATTCTGAAAACGTAATTTACACCATCAAATGTCCATGCGGATTGCTATATGTCGGCAAAACCGAGAGAAAAATGAAAACTCGATTAACAGAACACAAAAGCAAAATACGCACTAAAAGCACGACTTCTAGCATAGCGACACATTGGGAGGAATCACGACACCAAATCGCCCAACTGAAATTCCAAATCATCGAAGAAGTACCAAAGCACACAGATCGTGACAACTCAAAGTATCTACTACAAAGAGAAGCATTTTGGATCAAGAAACTTAAAACCCTTACTCCACATGGACTCAATGATAAATTTGAAATGGCTTGCTTTCTCTAGATAAACACCACTATTTGATACTCGTACCCCACCTCGGGATCCTAACTCATTTTGAAATCACCCCCATCCAAAACACATTCGACCCATATTCATCCCATACCTGATATTCCACACACATGTATTCCCAGATCGAATGTCCATGGATATGACACTATAGGATAAGATTCAATTTGTTTTATAATGTTTTGTATCTATATGTTGACATGAAAATGTATTATCTGTTTCGTTCAAAGACGTTGTAATTATGTGTATAAACTCTCCAACAATAGGTCAGAACCCACTTATCGGACACCATAGCATAGAATAACATTCACCTATCTCACTTCGTTTATTTTCTCTCCATGAGGATTTTTTTCTTTTTTTATATAACTTTATTTAGAGGGTTCTCTTCACACTAGATCAGTTCGTCATGTTCAACAATTTTTTTATTCCAGGCAATCAACTTGGAACATTCACACGTTTTAAATATTTCACCAAGGTTCATTATCGCAAATTATTCACTTTGCAACACTTATCAGGATCTCGTACTTCCGCCTCTCTGTCGGCAGAACCCGAGTCTTTTTTCAGTGTTCACGCCCACGGCGCGACGTTAAACTTCCTTGAAACTGACCAGCCAGCAAACCGCGGTAGAGAGCGTTCGTGGAAGCGTACATCGTTACTCTTTTCCTCTGACTCGGTAAGCAAATCTCCCCATTTGCCCCTATTTTTGATACGGGCTTAAATCTTTACCTTCAGCTGAAGCGTACGGTTTTATCCTTTCATTTCAGATACTTTACGGTCTACGGTCCACATTAATTCTGGTCTTGGTTCTTCCTATGCCAAACGGTTTCACCGCCATTTGCACTTTTTTAATTAAGGTGAGCTTCGCTTTATTCACAGCGTTTACTATCGTTACTTTCCACACAGTATGGCTTAAACTTAGTTGTTATTTCCGCAGACCCTCTAATTTTGCCGCATCATGAAACACACAGAACCACACACAACAGACCAGGTATGAATTTGGGTTTTTCAATGCGCTTTGAATTGAATCAATAATTAGAGAGATCAGTTCTCCTCAACCTCTACTTTCACACTATCTTTTTAGAAAATGAACACGCGAACTCGCGAGTTTCCAACCAAATATTAAAAAAGGTATCGTATACCTCACTTTAAGTTCAAACTACTATCTATTGATTACGCAACGTGCAAGATTTTGATATCTTCTCCTTTTCTTTCTACAGTTTACCCCTGATGAAGGGACCACGAATGTCCCGAAATGCATTGGGTGCTTGTATTGTAATTTGATTTGCTATTTTTGTTTAACAATTTTGTACAAGTGTACACATATTGAATGATAATGTATATCGTGGAATCATAGAAATTCACATCTAAAAATTGTATATGATCACTGTGAATTGTATGTGAAATGAATTAAATGATTGAAACAACTTTATAGCAGTGCACATTGCAGTCCTAGTTATATCCACACTAGGCCACTCCCCCCAAAATAAACCTTTTGCCAGGTCCAACCTTCTTTTAATATATATGTCACCCATAGGGTAGGCTCTGGACAGCCCAGAGGACAGGGTGCAATGTATTTAAATAGTTGGACATGTTCTTTTTAAGTTTTACATGTCCTGGTAGTGAAAAACTATTTAATTTGTTTTTCACTACTGCGAGGCCTACCTCCTTAACTTCCAAATGGGATCAGGTAACTCTTTCATGTTTGGTGTCTTTGGAACTGTAATGAAAAATCCTAAATTATGGTGAAATTGGATTTTAAATTACAATTTTGAAATTACCATTTTTTGAAATTTGGCATGTTCCTGCCTTAGCCATTTGATGCCTGCAGCCTGTCTCTGGGTAACATGACTGGGTGCAGTTGACAGTTGGGCTTTGTGTAATCCTCCTAGACAGCCACACACAATAGGGAGCTTAGGTATGCCTGGATGAACCTCAACTGGCAGGAAGGAAGGAAGGTGCTTGGCACAGCCCCACTTACACTTGAATAGGCTGTGTCCTGTCTCTTCACAAAGGGCTGCATTCCCCCTGTAGTTAAGGAAGGCGCACATGAACTTCAAAGGCATGCATCTAAAAGCTTCTCCTCACTTCAAAGGCATTACTGGGTATAAATACTGGATGTAAAAGACACACAAATGATGGATGGAATGCGGAACAAATCAAAAATTCACCCCAGTCAAAAGATCTGGATTAAATCCATTGTTCTTTTGATCACCCTTCCACTCCAGGTTCGACCCCGTCATTTTATTCAAGCTAGTCTGGCTGATGAGGGGTGATACCTTGAAACTGGTCCCAGGATGCTTGTTTTCAGTCTAGGGAGGACATGGCCTGGCAGTTCGGGCTGGACTGCTCCCATGGGGAGCAGGGCAAGACTGATCTGCATATGTCTGAGCCCAAACTGGAAAGGCAGAGTGAGCAATAAAATGATGGCTTTAGTACCAGATCTCTGTACTAGGAGTGAATGTTTGACATTGTTCAGCATTCCGTCCATCATCTTATTGTGTTGTTATAAATACTGGACCTCAGACACCAATTCTTCAATTCACTTCTGGACCTGTGGAGATTCTGACAGGAAGGACAGCTGTGCTTCTGAAAAATCTGCCACTCTTTTGGACTGCCGCTGTCAAGGGTTGTTGAGGAGGACCTCAAATTGACTCCAGGGGCTAGTTGGCTGGCTTTCTGACTAGATTCTCATGGACAGAAGGCTCCAACAACCTTGAACCCAGCACCTGGACTCTGTCATCTGTGAGTCTACCCTGCCTGACTCTGTGGATCCAGGGAACAAACTCATCTTCTCTGCTGTGCGGTCCAACCCCAAGCAGATCCAAAGCAGCACTACAGCTGCGTGGACCGGTTATGTCACAAAATCCAGCACCGCTGACCGTTGTCTCATTAGAACAGCCACTACGGGCTGCAACCCCAGAGCAAGTCTTCTCTTCCTTCTTCGATGGCAGTCTTGACGATAACAATGTATCCAGCGGAGCGGATGCATCTCCTCTGCTGTGTGGTGCAACTCTGAGCAGAACTGAAGCATTGTTACTGCTTCATGGATCAGTTTCATCACAAAGACCTGCATCACAGCCCATCACCTCTTCAAAACTGCTGCTGCGTGCCACATACTCGGTGCAGGCCCTTGCATCCCTTGCCGACACCAGTCTCGATGACAATTCTGGACTCCACATCGCAGCCTGACAGCTCCTTGGAACCAACGCATTGCGCCAACTGCATGCTGCATCCTCAACACCAGACTTCCAATCACCAGCCCTCATTGATGGGATCCTCAACGGCGAAGGAATACCTTGCACAGCACCCTCGCCGCATTGCAGAACCTATGCATTGCTTCGAATGCGAGACACATCTTTGGTGCCGACCCTCTCAACACCTCCAAAAACAGGATTTAAGGCACTTTGTTCAGCAAGCCTAACTGGGTCCCTGTAGCCAGCATGCACTCCTTTGCAGATGGCCTGAACTTCTGACTTTGCCCAGATCCTGCATGACCAGATATCTACAGTTGGTCCTTTGTACTATTTGGTGGTATTTTCACTGACATTTTTAAATTGCATAATTTTGGTTGTACTGATTGGATTTTTGATATTTTAGTCTTGTAGTTCCAAGGCATCCTCAGGACCTGAGCATTTTAGATGACCTAAACTGAGGGTTTGGTGTCCTGACCGCTTCCGGACACCCCCATAGGATATGTCAGTCATTAGACCAGCTAGCTCTACAGTGCCACTACCACCCCCTGTATCTTACAGTATGACAACCCTGATTCCTCATGGATCGTGGAAAAAAGTAGAGTATTTTTCGCTCAGCCACTCGTGCTCACTTACTCCCAGAAAATACACAGGACGGTGATTAGGACGTTTCAATAAGTATTTATTGGTCCAGCGTCAGTCTTGTGTAAAACATATTTGCTGCGACAATCAAGGAACAGAAGCATACGAAAGAGATTGCAAGTACAAAATAGTAAATAGTAGATACATTTCTACCATAGTGCTAATACATTGAACATAAGCTGTTCAGATAATAACCGTAGCACTTGCATATCCCCTCGTATAATTATAGCATAGATGCCAGAGGTACCGAAACTGGTGCAGCATGGAGAGCCACAGGTATCCCCCAGTGGTCAGATGCATTGAGCCTTGCCAACATTTTATGCATCTGGCGTTGAAGGCTACATGTAATTGCCGAATTGGCACCAGTCTAACTCCTGTCTGCACTACTTATTTGTTCCAGTGGCAGATCTGGACAAGGTAGCTTGGTTACGCATACATCCACAAGGCCTCTCTGATCACTCCCCTGAGGAACTAAGACTCAATAGATTTGACATGGCTAATAGGCCATTAAGGCACCTGGGTGTATGGTGGCTTCAGGACGGCACTTTCACAGACCACATTGGAGAAGAAATTAAGTCTTATCTTAAGTCAAATCTGTTCAGTCAGGGGCGGTGTTCTAGGAGGCCTTTAAGATCACTTTGTAAGGTATGGTCATTTCCTAGGTACATAGAACAACAAGAAATGGGCACTAGAAGTAGAGCAATTAGAAAAAGAGATAGCCAATCTGAAAGCAGTACATTGATTTACAGGCAACACTGATGCGGCGCACCAGTTAGACATACCTAGACATGAATAGAAACATCTGCCTAGAGATGCCACTAAAACGGAATTATAAGCCTCCCTGCATCACATATATGAAGTGGTAATCTAGGCAGGTAAGCTGTTATATTGGTTAGCAATTAAGGACCTGGTATTGCGGGTCCATTAACAACTGCACGGCAGATAGTTGTTGGTTCTCCGGTCATAGGAGAAAACTTTGATGAATATAATAAACCCTTACATGAGGCTAGAACGGTCCCAACTAGAACACATAGCAACCTGATCATTAACAGCCTTATTAACACCCTGGGAAAAATCGACAACTGCACACATTATAGAAGACGAGATAATTGATGTCATTGAAGACCTATCCACAGAAAAGCTCCACTACTACACAAGATTTGCCTCCAGCCCAGCTTCACAACCTTTTGTGCCTTTGAGAAAACCGGCAGCATAGCTCATTTCAACTCTATTGGTGCACTGGTGGAAGTCATTCCTAAACTAGGCAGGCTGTCAAAGGAATCCTCCTAACCTAACCTCCTTAATCAGTATTGAAGTGAAGCTTTTGGCAAAGATTCTCACCAACAAGTTGTGAGACCTATACATTGGTTCATAAAGAACAAAGCAGATTTAAAACAGTAGCAGCACTCAACATTGCTAATGGAGATTGAGCCTGATTATGACCAGAAGATTCATGTTCCTTTATTATGGTTTATTTCGAAAAGGTGTTCAATTCAATTTCTTGCTTCAAATATTGTCCAGGATGAACTTTAACCCCTTCTTTCACAGGTTAGTTGTGGCCTTGCTTGCATCCAATTGGGCTTGAGTTCGGGTTAACGGTTCCCCCTCTTTGTCATTTCACATAAAAAAGGTGCAAGGCAGTGCTACCCTCTGTTTCGATGTATTTGCTTTAGGGGTTGAGCCACTGGCCCATTGGATAATGAAGGATGTGCTGGTCTAAGGTTGTGCTAGAACAACGGCATGAAAGACAGATTGTTGCTTTATGCTAACAATCTGTTCCTGTTTCTCTCAAAAACCTGCTCCGTCTGCTATTGTTCTCTTATTATGAAATGTTTGATTTAATGCATTGAATCTGATTTCAATTGAGTTTAATTCAATTAAGGCTAACATATGCATTTTAAAGCTTTAAACATGCTCTTTTATAAGCTGCATTTTCCCCTTTAGCCAAGTACAATGGTCCCATAGCATTTCTGCAAATGTTGCCTTATTTGTTCTGTACATGTATGATCTTACAATTAAAATACATTTTTTTAGAGTTCACTGTAAAATAATACAGTGGGAAAGTGAACCCTAACCCAATGTCATGGGCTGATACAATGTAAACTTCTTACCGCTGACAAAAACATGCGCGGCCCAGCAATCCAAGGGGCATATTATCAAGGACGGCGCTAAAAATTATCGCCGGTTTAGCAGCAGAAAACTGCCGCTAAAGCGGCGATAATGGGCTTGATAATATGCCCTGGAGAATTCCAATAGAAGCCCAGGTTCACACCAGAACATGGACTTCTATTGAAATTCTCAAGGGCATATTATCAAGCCCATTATCGCCGCTTTAGCGGCAGTTTTCTGCCACTAAACCGGCGATAATTTTTAGCACCGTCCTTGATAATATGTCCCCAAATTCCTTCTCATGATCAGCATAGGAAGGTATGCAGGAATAAAGAAATTGTATTTGGTGCTTTCATACATAAACTAAGTAAGTAAGTAAGTAATATCTTTATTTGCGTGATTACTTAAAACCATTGCAACAGTAAAACTACCACATTTTTTCATATCATAAAACCATAATTTAAATTAAGATAAAACCTTTTCATAAGTAAAACAGTTAAAGATAGATTGTCGGAGTTAAAACCCTTAGTTATGTGCCAGCGTTTGCAGTTCATTTTAGCTGAAGCGACATTCTGACGTTAAAAGGATTTGTTAGAATTAAAGTGTCTAAAAGATCAGTATTAATATGAAACAGGGTTGTTGGCAGTATGTAGAACCTGCCGTATCTAAGTTTTTCCTCCTGTGTAGTGTGTGTTCTGAGACCGCAGGGTCTTGAGTGTGGCTCCCAGCAGGTAAAGCAAGCAAAATGCAATATCAGCAGCGGATGAGGTGAATCTCTTTGGTAATAACATAGCAGTGGCTGAATCTTTGATGCCTGGTGTTGTGGCCCCAATTGTCAGCTAAGTGCTGGAGTTTAACATTTTTCCTGCTGTACTCATAAATTGGGCCAGGCAGCAGGGTAGCTGGACATCCCCGCCTACAAAGCATGCTTTCACCGCCTTCCTGCATGTTCTTATCCCATTTTTCTTTTGGGCAGGTTTTAATATCAGTCTTCGGTCCTTGTTTAGTCTCCCTCAAATGCACAAAAGTGTATCACGTCCTCTTTTGATTCTCTGCATAATCAACAGTGGGTTATTATCTGTGGTCGTTTCCATGGTGGCAAATGAGGCAATGATGGGAGGATACCCAGCTGCAGCTGAAGGTATTTTTCCTTTGTTGCTCTTGTGAAGCCTGCACCTAAATAGGTTTGAGGGGAACCTCTGGAGTAGCTCTGTAAGACAAACCAGACATGTGCCCTTTTCCTTAATGCAGCTTTGTCCTCCACTAGAGACATCATTTTTACCGTTTTATTCTTTAAAGCTTTCGTGGGACCCAGCACTCTCCCAGAGATCTCGTAGGGCTGGATGGTCTCTTGAGTCTTGCAGGTAGGTCATAGTCGGACTGCCTTTTTTTGACTTAAGCTTGTTCCAAAGGTGCACGTTCAAAGTCCCAGATTTCGATCCCTTAATTTGGTGCCAGCATTTGGAGAAGGCAACCTTTTGTGCTTTTTTTTGATTTTGTAGGCCAAATTCTAGCATTATTTGTGCCAGCGAGGTATATTTGGGTAGATTGAATATAATTCTCATTGCCCTAGCTACCGTGCTGTCCAAAGTGCCTGCGTCTTCTCCTTGTAGGCACTCTCTCCCATAAGTGATAGTATGGAGGAGCTTTGTTTGGATCACCTGTAGCAAATGTGTGAGACTTGGGCTGGTTATTTTGAGTTGAATGTTTTTTAATGCAACCGCCGTAGCATTACCTCTTCTTGCTATGGCTTCTTTTTGTTGCGAGAACGTATATTTACTTTCCATTATTACGCCCAAGTGCTTGGACTCCTCAGCAATTTCCAGTGGGAGTCCTCCCAGTTGCCAGCGGTGTCTGTGTGCATTCTTTTTTTCATGTTTAGCTCCATCACTTTTTGATTTGTCTAGATTATACATAATCCATTGCTGGCCAAGTAATTGTACGCGATATCTATTAGGTGGTGTAAACCAACCGGAGTGTGGCTAATTAGTATGAGATTGTCTGCGTAAAGTAAATTTGAAAGGGTAGGACCTCCCAAATTTGGGGCATGTGAGTTGCACTTATCTAGCATGAGCGCAAGGTCTGACAAAAGAAGATTAAACAAAGTTGGGGCCAAAACACAGCCTTGTTTCAACCCCTTAGTCACCAGCTCCCAGCTTTATTTGTACCCATGTTTAGGTATGGAGTAGAATCAGCTGAGTCAGGATACTCAATGGGATTTTTCTTTTGGATAGTTTATCCCATAGGTTCTTTCTGTCAGTGTTATCAAAGGCAGACAAATAATCAATAAAGCAAACAAAGAGTGGCTGAATGATGTTTTTGGTGGCATCTAGCAGAAGGGATAAGGCGAGAATGTTTGTTTTTGATCCAGTAAGTTTGGGTAAGCCGGTTTGATTGATAGGGATTATTGCCTTTTCGACTGCCCAATCTGTGAGTTCTTCCAAAAGGAGGCCAGCATAGTATTTGGCATCATTATCTATTAAGGTGATGGTCCCAGGATGCTTGTTTCCGGTCCAGGGAGGAACTGGCTTGGCAGTTCGGGCTAGACTTTTCTTATGAGGCACAGGGTCAAGACTGATTTACATATGTCTGGGTCTAACCTGGGGTGGCATGGTGAGCAAAAGAGCAATGGATTTAACCCAGATCTCTTGACTGGGGGTGAATGTTTGATTTTCTCTCTTTCCGTCCATCATCTGTGTGTCTTTTCCTATATTTGTTTGCTTTATTCTTGCTGCCTTTCTTGTGAATTGGGGAAATGATTGATCCCATCCAGCAGTCTAGTATTCTTTCCACTTCAATAATCTGTGGTAATAATGCTGCTGCCCAATATTACGGGTCTTGCTTGTACAAGTTTGGTGAGATACCATTAGGACCCAGCTACGCTCTGTCCTGCCTTTTGGATATGTAACTTCCAGTTTCTTTCACTTCGTGCATTATGTCGGGTTGTTCTGTGTTGAAGTGATGCCAGAGATACTTAGCCAAGGCTTTTATGTCAGATGTGAATTCATTCCAGGTACCCTTGGGTTCTGTAGGCTATTCACTGTGCGTCAAAATATTGCACTGTTGTTTGTTTTTGTGTCATGTAAAAGTTTGGCCCACAACTTATCTTCTATTTTCCCTTTTGATTGCCAGATGAGTTTTCTTTGCTGATTTTTAGATTCCTTAGTTCTTCTTGGATGCCATTATCTGGGCCCATTTGGCAGAGCCTTCGCACTGCTCTATTTATTTATTTCTTGAGGTGCCTTAGTCAGTCGTTTGTTTAGTTGAAAATTGGTTATATTACGGGCTATATGATACAGGAAGTATCCTCCGTTGCAAATTTGCTTCTATTGTTGCTCAAGACTCTTCTCTTTTTATGTGGTCTGCCCCAAGGCTTTTGGTGAAGTTTTCACAGCAGATTGTATTCATCAATTCATTCATCAATTTATTTTCCTCCCAGAGGTTTTTTGCCTCGACCAGGAAGCTTTCCAGGTTGCACGTTTTCCATTTTATTCTTCTGCTGTTGACTGTACATTGTACTCGGGTTCCCCATTGGCTGGATTAATGTTATACCTTGTATATTCAGAGTGATCTCTTGTGGTAGATGATTGCTAAGGTCTGTTGTTACTTTCCGGAACTCTGCTATTTTACTGATCAATGATAATGATACAAAAGTTTAATCTATTGTTGTATTAGTAAATGCATTGTGAAAAGTTGCCACTGGTGGGTGATCCCCTGGGAAAAGTCTGATTAGTGCCACCAGGCTCAAATGTTCTAGGTCCTTTAAAAATTATTTTGTTAGCCTGGTTTGTTTGCCCCATTTGCTTTCTTATTGGTGCGGAATACCCCATGCCAGATTTGCTCTTCCACTAAGTGGTCTCTATCCAGGGGCCCCGAAAGGTGCATGATAAAGTCTCCTGTTATAATGAGATTCAGGGTGGACCCCTCTGAGAGTATCCTCGTTAGTTCAGAACCCAGGAGTTTTGTTCCAGTTCTTTTATCACGTGGGTGGAGATATATGTTTAACAGTATTACTTGTTGGTTGGTGCTGTCGCCTCCTAAGTCCATTTCGTATTGCTTTTATGCCATTGGTTGTTGTTTTGGTGTCCAGTTCCTTGATTGTGTTTATACTCTTGATTGAGGTGTAGATTGTAAGACCTCCTTTGAAATGCCCCAATTTAGCACTTCTAGCTGCCGAAAGATGGTAAGATTTATCGACTTCTAGTTGATGTGGTTGGTCTAACCAGGTTTCTTGAAATAAAATGAGGTTGAATGGTTGAAAATACAACAGGAGCTGTGTGTCAGTGATTTTGTTTCCTAGTACATTTATGTTCCAAGAGCATAGTCTTAACTGAGAGGTAGCTGTTAGTGGTTGTTTCATGCCTTGTCAGGTATTCTTGGTCCTTGTATTGATTGTTCTTGCTATCCAGGTCCAGTTGTTTGGTGTGAAGCTTCCCTATGTCTGCTGAGGGCCCCAGGCTGTTGCCTCTGTCTGCGAAACAGAGGTACTTCACGCCCCTTTAAGCACAGATTGAGTCTTCACTGTGTTATTCATGTTCATGGGCCTGCAGCCTTCCTGGTCCTGGTTTGGGAGCAGAGGCTCTGGATTGCTGGTTTGCTGATAGGGTTTTAATCAGATCCCCCAGGCATTTAATTGGCTTGCCTCATTCATGATTCTCTGTGCTATTTCCTGTGTGGCCGAGGTTGTCTTTGTTACCCCTTGGTCTGACAGATGTTTGAGATCCTTGAATTCTATAAGCTCCATATCAGCAAGCCTATGTCTGCCAGGTTATTGGTGGATGATAGTAATCGCAGAATATTTCCTCTGTTCAAGATGTTTCCCCGGCGTTTGGACAAGATGGTACGGGTCTTGGGCTCCTCCTGGCAATGTCTACTTGTTTTCTACAGCTGACAGTTACTTCCTGATTCCAAGGGATTATTTCTGTAGAAGTTGACGGCACTGCAAGCCTTAGAGAGTTTGGGCTGCCACAGGTAAACCTGTTTTGGTTCCCCTCTGTTAGTCCAGTGGTGTGGTTGGCATGACAATCATTCCTAATTTTCCCTCCAAGATCTATGTCCTTGTCATTCTTTTGGGTCTGCTGACTAGCAGGAATCTCCATGGTCTGCAAGGTTATCAATGCCTGGGTTGACCTCTGTGCTGCTTTGTCACATTCTGGGGTCTCTATACCTGCTTGGAAATATGTCATTATGTTATTATTATTATTATTATTAATATTATACATTTATAAAGCACATGGTTACACCAATGGTGTGTCCCCGCGCTAAAGAGATCGCCAGAGGGAGTGGAGAGGGATGTTGGTGTTCTTGTTTCTCCCTTTCCTCCTTCGTTTCCGGCGATGTTTTGTTTCATGCCGTTTTTTTCCCCACGTCTTCTTGTCCTTCAGGAATGGCTGACTGCTAGTTTAATTGCCTGTTGCTGCAGGGCACCAGTGGACTCTGAATTTGTATGCCCAGAACCTGCTTTCGGATGATTTTTGAAAATATGTTCAAGGCCTAAGCCCACTCCTGTGTCATAGGCCTTTTGGCTGGTATGTTCCGGTATCTTACTGCTCTTCCCAGGAAAGGTTTGATCTGACGTCCATTTACATTTGAGGGGCTTGTGTAAATGTTCTTGCTCCTGGTGCAGCTGCGTCATTGCCCCGGAGCTGCTAGAAGTTGGACCTGTCTTTTCTCGGCTGGTGTGGTGTTCCGCTCTTGCACTGTTTGTTGCCTTTTTTAAGTCAGAAAGGAGATCCACCATCAGGGATGGTAGTGTTGAAACTTTGTCGAAATTAGTGAAGCAAGTGCATCTTGGCTGGATTATTTGTGTTTCGGCTTGGGCCCTCTTGAACATGTCACTCACATCTGATAGTTTGCTGTCAATGTTTGAGACATATATTGCCAGGAAATTAAGAATGGATAGTTTAATATCCATGTTATCTGAATGATACTGCATTGCTTTTTTTGAAAGTTGAAAGTGTTTAGTAGAGACAGCCATAAACTTTCAGTTCTTGTTGGCATTTCCTCAGTATTCCTGTCTCAATGGATTTTATTACTATTCTCCTGTGGTATCTCTTGGGAGTATGAGGCTACCGGCCTTTCCCACTCTTCTTTTGTAAGGTATGATATAATACTTGTTTCTGCTTTTGCAGTTTCCACTGTCATCTCTATGCCACAGTCAGTTTTTTCATGATGATTTGCTGCTTGAGATTCTGTTATGTTCAGGTCCGAGACACTGGGAGTGATTACTGCCACTTCCTCTATTCCCATTCTAGTTTTTTCTTTCTCCTTGGTAATAATGTGTGTTTGGACGGGGAGTCTGAACTGATCATTGAACAAGGTACTTCGCAGTTGGCTGTTAGGGGGCTACTTATTGCGTCTTCCGATCTAGTTGCAGCTGTTGTTTTAGATGTTGTTTGAGGCGTGTGAGACTTCGAGTCTAGGGACAATTAGGGCTTTGAGTTCGAGTTCGGCACGATTATGATTTCTGATTCCAGCGGTACCTCAGGGGCCTCCCACATAATAGGAGGTGTAGTGCCTTTGCTGTCAGTGCTTGGTACGGGCGTGCTTGCGGCCATATTTCCTGTTTGTGTGAGCTTGTTTATGTTGCCCTTTGCCTGATCACGGCTTCCTATTTCTTGTGCTGTAAACCCGTAATTGCCTCCTGTGTCTCGTATTTCTTTGTCCATATTTTGATCCCTGTTACTTACTGACGTTAGGGTCAGGGCTACTGCTCCTGTTTGAGCTATGACCTCTGGATGCAGAGGAGAGGGGAGACCCCTGAGCTCTTTGATGCTTGAGCTCTTTACTGCCGCTACATCCTTCACAAATTAGACTTTTGTGTAGATCTTTGGTTGGTAGCCAGTTCTTGTTGTTTTAGTTTGCGCGACACAGTCTATCTCTACTAGGACTGTGTGGGCCGGTGGGTCGTGGGCTTCAGTTAGTACATGGCCATTGATAGATTCACTCAGCCCTTTGCACTTCCCTTTCCTTTTGCTAGTCACTGAAGTGTCTGTTCACCTTTCGTTCCCAGACTTCATGATGCACCCGAGGGGTTGGCGGCTTTGGTGCAAT
Organism: Triturus cristatus; assembly: GCF_964204655.1. Lineage (NCBI taxonomy): Eukaryota > Metazoa > Chordata > Amphibia > Caudata > Salamandridae > Triturus > Triturus cristatus. Next base: position 435,041,887 of record NC_140588.1, read on the forward strand.
TAACCCCCTTAGGAAAGTAGGGTGAGTGGCTGAGCAGTTGATGGAATAGTTTCTCGTTCCCCCTTATTCCGTGCAAAGTGCAGAGCGTATTCCAGTGTTCGAGATAGCAACTGGTTGGTGTGTCTCTACTGCCCTGGTTCTGGTGCTGATACTTGTGCCTATGCCTGCAGTTTAGTTTTGAAGGAGAGGAGGAACTTAATTCAAGAGGTGGGCGATTCAGGAGGTAGAGGAGGAGCGTAGTTCAGAAAGTGGGTGAGTCAGGAGGTGGAAGAGAGAGTGCCTCTACCTTAAGGGAAGGAAGTGTTGCTGCCTGTGTTTGTGTTCTCTGTCAGTCTGTCACTGTAGCTGTGTGGCTTACATAGCTGTGCAGCAGTGCAGTGAGAGACAGAAGAGACAAGGTAGGAAGAGGCAAAAGCAGAGCTAATTCAGAGAACCCGTGGTAAGGAACAGGGAGCAGAGAGCCGGGGGGGGCTAGGAGTGAGTGAGTGATGAAATCAGGCATCTGCCTGGCACCTCTCTCTAGCTCCCAATTGCTCCCAATTCCACCCCGGCTCCTTCTGCAAAAAAAACCATGACGATCCGGCAGACCACCAAATCCTCTGTCCATTGAGCCCTCTCTGCCTCTCACCCCACCTCACCTCACCTCTGCTTGTGCCTGCTTCTGTATGGGGTTAAGCTAAGTATCCTCTCTTCTCTCTTCTCCTCTCTTTAGGTTCGCAGATGGATGGTGACGGTGCTGGCGCTGTTGCCCCTGGTGAGGGAGGGCTGGTGGGTGGGGTCACCAGTACTCTCCAGGTGGGTCCACAAGCCTCACCTGGTCTAACTGGGCAGCCTCCGCAGACTGCCTAGGGCACTCTCTCTGCAGCCGTCTGCTGACTGCTGAGTCGTCCATCACCCGTCTCGGAGCCTGTGGGAGAGTACAAAGGAATGGTTTGGTGGACTGCAAAATTCCTACATGGGCCTGCGGGGGAGCCTGCAGGGAAGCATGGGTGTCTGTGGGGGCCTGCCTCCCTGGGCTTGCTTGGCTTGGCTCTGGCTCCCATACTGTGTCTACGCGTGCTGCTTTGGGCAATACTTTTTCCGGGATCACTGATGCATTATCTTTCGGGTAGCAAGGTAGTGTGATGGAGGCAAAGTTGGTTTAACTGTAGCTGGGCTGCGTTATGAGCAGAATTGGGTTCATAGGGTTCACTTATAGTGCATCTGTAGATGCAGTCAGAATCAGCTACTGCGACGTTTGTCTTCAACATACATACATCATTGTACATAAACTAATCATGCAATGGGCTGACTAGTGGAGTGATATTACATCACTAAATCATCATAATGACTATAAAAGAAGAAACTCCAAATGAGAGGAAACACCAGATGTCATATTTTTTCTCTTCTTTGTGAGGCAATGTGATTGTTATCTTTGGAAAATGTACTCTACGCTATGTCTTTTCTTTCCTTTGCAAGAGCTGCAGATGATATACTTTTCTCCAGTATGAAAGAACTGAATGCTTTTCCTATGATTTTATAAATCATCCTTGATCTCTTATTTTGGACTACCTTTTGTTTACACTGCTCTCTTAAGCAGTTGAGCTGGAATCCTTCTTTTCCCATGCTTAATGACTTGCCCTCAGTAGTCCTTAATTTGATTCATTTTTGCTTTGGAACCTTTGGATGCTGTTAGTGAAATAAATCACCCTTCTACCTTAATGGTGGTAGGAATATGTAACTGTGTATCTGATGACTGTTTTATGCCATCCTTATCCAGATTTCTTACTAAATGTGTAGTCTACTAAATCCTGTAATATTTTTGACTGAAATCTTAAGAGATCGCTTGTCTGTATTGATTTTGGATCATTAATAGGTTAACTAAACTAAATTGTCTGAGAATGTTACTGTGTCTTGATGTTCTTCCTTTGAACTGTGCTAACTTCCATTTAAATTTAAATGCATTGTAGGGAGAATCGTGAATCTTTTCAGAATATTAAGTTCTGCTTCTTTTATTCTGTGTCACTGTAGTAGAGCTCCTAGTGTGCATAATTTTAGTTAGACTTAACTTCTTTAGTAGGTTGGGCTTTCCATTTGCAATACGTTATTTCTGGAGCATGGTCCTGAGTGTGGTCTATTTGACAAATGCAAAAGAACTATTGATGGACAGAATGCAGAACAAGGCCATACATTCACCCCAGTACAGAGATCTGGGCCTAAATCCATCGTTTTTTTGCTCACCATGCCATTCCAGTTTGGACCCAGCCATATGCAAATCAGTCTTGACCCTGTGCCCAATGGGAACAGTCCAGCCCGAACTGCCAGGCCCTCCCTAGACTGGAAACAAGCATCCTAGGACCAGGTTCGGGGTTTCACCCCTCTTCAGCCAGGATAGCTTGAGTCCATTGGCATGGACAGCACGGGACTCACGCCTGAGCATACCCGTCCCACTCAGGGTGACAAATGCTAAAAGAGCTATTGATGGACAGAATGCAGAACAATGTCATACAGTCACCCCAGTTCAGAAATCTGGGCCTAAATCCATTGTTTTTTATGCTCACCATGCCATTCCAGTTTGGACCCAGCCATATGCAAATCAGTCTTGACCCTGTGCCCAATGGGAACAGTCCAGCCTGAACTGCCAGACCAGGTCCTCCCTGGACTGGAAACAAGCATCCTAGGACCGGTTTCGGGGAGTCACCCCTCTTCAGCCATAATAGCTTGATTCCAGTGGCATGGAGAGCACGGGACTCACGTCTGAGCATCCCCGTCCCACTCGGGATGACAAATGCAAAAAGAACTATTGATGGACAGAATGCAGAACAATGTCATACATTCACCCCAGTACAGAAATCTGGGCCTAAATCCATCGTTTTTTTTGCTCACCATACCATTCCAGTTTGCACCCAGCCATATGCAAATCAGTCTTGACCCTGTGCCCAATGGGAACAGTCCAGCCCGAACTGCCAGGCCAGGTCCTCCCTGGACTGGAAACAAGCATCCTAGGACCGGTTTCAGGGATTCACCCCTCTTCAGCCAGGATAGCTTGATTCCAGTGGCATGGAGAGCACGGGACTCACGTCTGAGCATACCCGTCCCACTCGGGTTGACAAATGCAAAAAGAACTATTGATGGACAGAATGCAGAACAATATCATACATTCACCCCAGTACAGAGATCTGGGCCTAAATCCATCGTTTTTTTGCTCACCATGCCATTCCAGTTTGGACCCAGCCATATGCAAATCAGTCTTGACCCTGTGCCCAATGGGAACAGTCCAGCCCGAACTGCCAGGCCAGGTGGTGAGCAAAATACCGATGGATTAAACCCAGATCTGTGACTTGGGGTGAATGTTTTGCCAATGTGCAACATTCGTTCCATCATCTTGTGTGTTTTGTGGTCTATTTGAACCTGATCTCGATTTTTTTAGTTAGTCAGCAACTAATGGTCCTCAGTGGGTGGCTAGCATTGTGTTCTGGACACCCTATTCCCACCCATCCTATCAGCAGAGAAAGATTCATCAGGGGACCATTGGCCTCTGTGGTAGGGGTGATGATGTGATCCATCTAACTGTAGAGGGCCCAGTATGGTTAGAGGGATACATGAGTAAGTAGCAGAAGTAGGAGATAAAATTAAAACTATTAGAATGCTCCCACTGGATCACCTTCTTCCAGTAGCCTGCTGTAACAGGGTACCTCAAAGTCATACGATAGAATTCTGCATCCTTCTCATTACATCTAGAGCAACTGGATGCCCAGTATGAGTATATCTTCACTAACTTTGCAGGTGGTAAATATGCTATATTGAAGGTGTTGAACATCTTCAGCTTAAACCTTACTTTTCTTGGCACTTCTGCAGGGTCCCTCATGGTTTTTACCCAGTCCCAGTCTAGAATGACTTGGTCCAAATCTTGAGACCACTTTTCTTTGAGGTGTGCATGGTCATCAATTAAATCTATCTGTAACACCCTGTGCAATTTAATCATTGTCTTTTTTTCCACTGCCAATGTGTCTGTAGAGTATGTAATGTGTGATATGTGGGTTGATTGTTCACAATAGTAGGTTAACATATAACATGTAACACACAATTCAGGCCACTGCAATCCAGGAATTGGCCAGCAGCCATAACATGTGCATCCCTACAATCATCAAAAAACATAGTCTACCTGATTGGTAAAATTCTCCTTTTGTCTCATTGCTGTGCTGGTCTCAGAATAGTGCTTTTCTCATATTACTGCAAGCCTTTGCTGTTGCTGCTATGCTGTTAGTGTATGCTGCCCCTATTTTATATTTCCATTTAAATCTATATTAGGCTTGCTTAATTGCCTGCATAAGTCCGGGTGTGTTAGTCAATCCTTCTTGTTTAGGAGGAATATCAATTAATTATTTAGTCAATCCCTGCCATCTCCAGTGAGGGAGCGACATAAGTCTATTGGCCAAGACCACTCACCAATGTCAGCAGCCTAAGTGTCCTTCGTGTTATTCTGGGCTTACTCATATTCCATGTCAGCTCTAGGAGGAGGCATTCTAGAGCTTTAAATTGTTTTCCTGATAGGTTATATTGAAGATTAGGGGGCAAAAGGGGTAGCTCTGTCTGGTGCCCCTGTGAACTTTGAAGTGAAATGGTTTTTCCAGTTTCAACTCTTCTTTTGGTAAATATTTTATCTATGCTATTAATGTTACACCTTAGCCCATCCTCTTCATAACATCAATGTAATGAATTGGGTTATTAGTTTAGGGGGCAGATGCCTTTCTCAGGCAACAACTGCAATCCTTGTGAGGATGAACCACAGAAGTCGCTAAATGAACCTGTGCTTAACCATTAGGTAAATTGGCACAAAGCAGTCAGGCTTAACTTAGAGATTTTGTGTTAAGTATTTCTGCAACACGCAAACGGTAATTAACTGAACACACAACACAAGCAAGAAATCCCAAACCAATTTAGAAAAATAGAGTCAACTTTAAGAAATAAAATGATTCCAGAACAACAAAAATCCAATCAGTAGAACCGTAGATACCATGGGGCATATGTACAAGATAAGTGGTGGAGTGAGGTGTTAGCCTTCCTTGCTTAACGCCTCACTCCGCCACTTCAGCAATGCAGGGCTGCACCATATTTACAAGAATATGGTGCAGCCCTGCATTTCCTCCTGTGCTCGCACTACAATTAGCACCCTAGCACCAACCCAGGCACCCTTACACCAAAGTGCAAGGGTGTCTGCGTTCAGGGGAAGATTGTTTATGTACAGGGAGGTCCCCCTTCCTGCACATAAACAATCTTTAAATGTTGTTTTGTAACATTTATGTGTGCTGCTTAATGCAGCACACACAGAAGTTACAAAACTGAATTTTTGAAAAATGATTGTTTATGTGCAGGAAGGGGACCTCCCTGTACACAAACAATCATTGGCCTTTTGCTGTTTTAATGTGTGCTGCACAACGCAGCACACATGAAAACAGCAAAAATTAGGAGAAATTAAACATTTCTCCTTGTTGCGCCAGGGTAAGACCAGGTTTTCCTGGTCATAAACCTTCTTTTATGCCTCCCTTGTAAAAAGGAGGCAGCGTCAGAATCAATGGGTGCTGTGGGGGAACGCCCCCAACAACACCCATTACCCTCCCCTTTCACGCTAAGCATACCGTGAAAGGTCGCCTTATTTACAAGGAAGCGTTAAGACACATTAAGTGGCTTAATGCTGAATTTTAAACAAGGCAAAGCCCCTATTGCCACAGTGACAAAGTGACATTCCTATGGCGATAGGGGCTTGTAAATATGCCTCCAACTTTTAATGTTTTTAGTAGAAATAGAGCCAAAAGCACAAAGCACCAACTGTGGTTATCTTGTTGAGCCAGACTGGGACAAAGTCACAAGTGAAAACCGGCCACAATGGAGTTTGAGATGGGTACAGGGACCTTACTAGTCCCACTGAGAGTTGTTCTTTATTTCCTTGATCTGAGGCTTTGCATCACTCAGCGTGGGTTCCAATCAGGAGATGCACGCTACTGTAATGCGAAGCCCTGTGTCAAGTTGCATCTCACTGAATTGGTTCCAATTAGGAGTTGGGAGGGCTGCGATGTGAGGTCCTGTGTTAAGTTGTGTTGAGCTGGGTCAGTGCTGATGAGTCTGCCATTCAGGATCTGCATGAGTTGCGACGCAAGGTCCTGCATTTAGCTATATTGCATTGCATCAGTTCTGATGAGGCCACCAATAAGAACCTGAAGAGGGCTGCAATATAAGGTCTTGCATCAAGCTGCATCATGTCAAGATGGATTTATTAGAACCTAGAGTTAGAGAGAGAGGAGTACACTGTGATACTAGCAATGGGTCCAGGACCAGGAGGGGGGCAACTCTTGGTGATCAAGACTCATTCCAGGCAGAGGCCAGCAGCAGGCCTCAGAAGAGTCCAGTTGCAGGCCCAGGCAGGTCCAGCACAGGATGTCAGTTGGGTAGTTGCTGGAAGGCCTCTGATGCTTGTTGTGTCCCCGTAGCACACAGTTGAGTTCAGCTAATTAACCCTTGGAATCACTCTGGGTAGCCTGGGATGAAGGCAAGCAGATCCAGTTCTCCTTCTCAAACAGCAAGGCCGTCCTTCAGCCGTCTGGCAGCAGGGCAGTCTTAACTCCTACAACTCCAGGAGTGTTTTTAAGAGAGGCTCTTGGTTGGACTTGGCCCTTTTTGCAGGGTCATCCCTGAACTTTTTGCCTTCCTCCTGTATTTCTTCTGACCTGTTTTTGTTGGTGTTATGACTCTGGGCACTTTACCACCGCTGATCAGTGCATATGCTCTCTGTTGTAAATTGTTGTAATGGATTAGTGACTCCATGATTGGCTTATTTGATTTGCTTGTCAGACCCTAATAAAGTGCACCATGTGTGCCCAGGGCCTGTAAATCAAATGCTGCTGGTGGGCTTGTGACACTGAATGTGCCACCCACAGAAGCAGCCTGTAAAATGTGACTCAGGCCTGCCATTGCAGAGCCTGTGTGCAGTCTGGGACTGCCATGTTGACTTGGCAAGTGCACCCACTTGCCAGTCCCTAAACCTTCCCTTTCCTACAAGTTAGTCACCCCTAAGGTTGGCCCATGGGCAGGGTGCATTGTATGTAAAAGGAAGGACATGCCCTGATGTGTGTGGAGTGTCCTAATAGTGAATTACAGCCAATTTAGTTTTTCACTATTGCAAGGCTATCTGTTTCCATAGGCCAGAATGGACAGTTTGATTATAACATCTTATAATCCTAACTGACTCTAGGAACAAGATAGGAAAATAACTTTTAGTATGCCTGAACTCAGAATGTTAAAATACATCTTTTAGTGTAGGTGATTTTTAATTTCTGTGTTTGAAAATACCACTTTTAGAAAGTAGGTATTTTCTTGCCTAACCATCCAGCATGCCTCTGCTAGGTTTGTGTATTCCATGTCTGGTTTGTCTTCATAGACTAGAGAGTAGGGGGAGGAGTTTTCCTTTCAGCTACCTGGGCCAGGGCTGCTTTCAACAATGCTGTCTCCACCTCCTGCCAGGAAGCTGCACCAGGGAGGACAGAGCTGGTTTTGGCTGGGCACAGACACCCTCTGCCTTCAGAGGACAAAGGATTTTGCAGTATAAATATTGGGGCCCAGACCCCAGAACTTTAGATCACTTCTGGGAATCAAGATGAACCCTTTGCCAAGGAGAAGAACCACAAAAGCTGAAGGAGAAGACTGCCCCTGTGCTGTTTACTGTTTGGGGTTGGCTTGAAGTGGTTACTTTATTACCAAAGAAAGGAGAAAAGGAACTTTGTGTGTACTTTTACTATCTTTTTTTTTTTTAAACAATTTTATTGATAATAAACTGCAACATGTCAGGCAATACAGCATTAGCAGTGGCAAGGCAGAGGATAAAGTAGGGTACAGTATTAGTTATGCAAGTAAAATTGCAATGGACAATTTATCCATTTCGGTGTCTATAGCTGTCATTACAGTGGTTCTCTGTTACAGAGAGCAGAAATAATGGAGAGCAGGTGCGTATGATTATGCTCTTCAGAATAACAGGAGTAGTCACACGATGATTACAACCCATCCATCCCGTCCTGTAGTTCCATCAGTGTCCGCATTTCCCTTCTCAATTCCAATGCGGGAGAAATACATATGTCCCCCCAATATTTATTCTACTTTCCCCACTTACTATCCCACTTTTTGGGGCATCCACGCCCCTTGAACACTGTTTTTTCGGCTATCATGGCATAGTCCATATCGGAGGCCCAGTCCCTCATTCGTGGCAGCACGTCGGATCCCCACTTCTGAGCAATGTTACGTTTACCTAGTGTCCACCCCATAGTAGCCCATGATTGTTCCATCTGGGTTAGGTCTGTGGTGTCCCAAATATTCAGGAGGCAGACTCTGGGGGAGGGATGGATAGGTTTACCGCAGGCCCTAGTGAGTTGCCTAGTGACATCCGTCCAATAAGTGTGGATGTGAGGGCAGTCCCAGAGTATGTGTGTGATGGTACCAGTCTGATTGCAGTGTCATAAACAAAGTGCGTCCGTTCTCCTACCCAGTCGGAATAATAGCTTTGCGTCGAAGTAGACCCTGTGGAGCAAGTCGGAGTCTTAGCGGAATCGCCACCTACTGAGGGGAAGCGAGTGCCTCCTGCCAGTCAACGTCGTCAATCTCCCCCAGGCCACTCTCCCAACTTCCCCTCAATTTCAGAATAAGGGTCCATCCTGTTATTTACTAGCTTTTTGTATGTGAGGGATATAGCTTTTCGGTCCATGGGGTCTAACAACAAGCGATCCTCCAAAGGGGAGGAATATGAAAGAGGGGTGTCCCTGCGGGATGGCCGAATCGATGGCATGGCTAATTTGTAAATATCTAAAGGTCTCCGTGGGGGCAAGTTGAAATTTTGCTTGCCGGTCAGCAAACGTGGCCTTTTACCCTTGACCCACATGTCCCCGACCCTGAAGATCCCAATCAAGTCCCACTTATCAAATCCCGGACATGCACTAAGATGGCCTAAGATGTCTGGTTCCCATAGCGGGGTAGCCTTGGTAAGGCGGTTATGCCACCCGAGCTTACGTTGGACTTTATGCCATACCTCCACCGTGCGAGCCGTAGGACCGGTCAACCGTAGTTTACTATAGTTTGTGTAGAGCGTCCTGTTGTACCCCCCCCCAGAAGCCAGCGATCTGTCCTGAAATTAGGGTCATCATGGGGGCCGAATGCCCATCTATTAATTGCAGCCAATTGAGACGCCTGGTAATAAATAGGGGTGGGCAAAATTTGTGTAGTCGCTCTACGCAAAGCTCCGCAAAATGGTAAAAAATCTCCCCGAGCACGCAAAAATTCCACAAACACACGGAATTGCTGGTTTGCGATGCTTTTTTCCAGTTCGCGAACCCTGTTTGCGTGCTCGGGAGGAAATTTCTCACGAATACGCATTTTGAAAGCGCAAACAAGCAAAAAAATTCCACGAAGCCGCGGATTGCGGAATTTTTTGCAATTTCGCGTTCTCCGCGGAACGTGAAATTACCCAAATTACCCAAATTCCATGAGTGGAACGGAATTTACCGCCCAGGCCTAGTAATAAAGGCGTAGATCCGGCTGACCGATACCCCCGTCATACCACCCCATAGTTAGTTTAGTAACAGCAATCCTTGGGGGGTGACCGTCCCAAAGCAGCTCTCACACAACCCCTTCAATTTGTGAAAAGTAGGTGTCCGGAATCGGGTGAGGCATATTCTCCAGGGCATAAAGGAAGAGAGGGAGGGCGAGCATTTTGAATATGGAGGTGCGTCCCAACAGGGTGAGGGGCAGCGACCTTCAATGCGTGACATCAGATTTCAACCGTAGCAAGGGCTTCAGGAGATTTCGTTCGTAGAAAAGATGCATGTTTGGAGTGAGAAAAATACCCAAATAATTAAAGCCTTGGTCAACAACTGGAATGTCATACCCTCTAGGGCTAGAAGGGGGTTCACCCCACAGGGCGTACATTTGGGACTTGGACCAATTGATCTGATAACCAGAATGTGCCCCAAATATGTGGAAAATGTGAAGAGCTCGACGCAAAGATCGTGCAGGAGAGGCCAGATACAATAAGATATCTTCCGCATAGAGCGATATACGGTCCTTGTGGTCGTGAGTCCATCTGAGACCCCTAATTTCAGGGTTGCTCCTCACCCATACAGCCAAGGCATTCCAACTCCATGGCGAAGAGGAGCTTTGATAATGGGCATCCTTGTCTCGTGCCACGTCGGAGGGGAAAAGAGGAAGAGCAAAGGTTATTATCCTGAACATGCGCCTTGGGTTGCTCGTATAGTAGCCTGATCCACCCGATCAGCTTGGGACCCAGCCCCATGCGGGCCAGAACAGCAAAGAGATAGACCCAGTGTACCGTATTGAATGCCATAGTGGCGTCAAGTGATAGCAGGATTGCATCTTCCTCGATCGTGTCGATTCTGCCCAACACCCCATGGGCGCGACGGAGATTTCTGGCTGTATTCCTACCAGGCATGTAGCCCCATTTATCCGGAAGGATAAGATCGGGGAGGTATGGGAGCAGACGATTGGCCACAAGCTTGGCTAGGATTTCTGCTTCCACCGGCAATAGCGAGATGGGATGGTATGATTTACACTCTTTCGCTGGTTTGCCAGATTTGTGGATCACCACGATGGCTGCATTGCGGATGTCGGATGGCAGCAGACCCAATTCGTAACATTAATTATATAAATTCAATAAATGGGGCGCTAATTTCGGCGCCATTGGTTTGAGAAGTTCAATGGGCATGCCGTTGGGGCCCATAGCTTTGCCCGATCGGACGTCTGAAATTGCTTTTTGGACTTCGTCCACAAGAGGCCTGCTTCTAATTTATCCCTATTGTGTGGCGAAATACACGCCACTTCTATAGTAGCTAGGGGGTCCGTCGCCCACAAGGATTACGAATTCTGTGGGACCCGATAGACATCTTCAAAATTCACAGCAAACGAACCGGCAAACCCCTGAGGGTCCGTAATCAACTCACCATTGGGGCCCGCTAATGCCCTAACCCATCTCGCTGCCTGCTCCTTACGTTCCAGCCATGCCAGGAGTTTACCCGTACGTTCACCGTGTTCATAAATACGGTGTTGCGTGGCCAGGGAACGCAGCGTAGCGTCCTCCAGCAGAAGTTGTTTGTAATCATGTCTCTTTATACCTATACGGTGTTGTGTTTCCGGGTTCAGGTCTTGGGCAAGGGCCCTCTCCAAATGTAAAATGTCTGTTTCCAGTTCAATCACTCTCCTGTTACATTCTGCCTTGTGGCCTACCATCAATGACAATGCCCTCCCTTTGATAACCACGCCATATGCCCCCCATAGTGTGACCGCCGACCCGACCGACCCACATTTTCTTCAAAGTAAAAGTCTGCGTCTCGCCTAAGGCCTTCGCAGATATGGGGTATCTTCAGTGCCCACGGGTGTATTCGTATTACATCAGGACTTCGGAGTTGCCGCACTCCAAAAACCACCATCACAGGAGAGTGATCGGATATACCACGTGCCAGCATTCATGGTTCCGTGAAATCGGATATACTTTGGGCATGTGTGAATATATAGTCAAGCCGGGACTGGCTACCATGTACACCGGACTGGTGCGTATAGTGTGTATGTTGAGGGTGTGACCACCTCCATATATCCACGACCCCTAGCATGTCAACAAACCCCTGAAGATGGGAGCCCCGCGGAGGATTAGGTCTAGGCGGAAGTCGGTCCCGAAGACCATCTAGAGTGAGGTTGAAATCTCCCCCCAGCATCAGAGAACCCTCCAGCAGGGCCAGTACCAGCGTCCCTATCTCCTGCAAGGTTGGGCTTTGCAGGCCTGGGGGAGCATATACAGACACGACATTGACGATTCTCCCTTCCCAGAGCCCTGTTACTGCTGCACATCTGCCCTGCACATCCGTCCAGGTGTTTTGCACCACATATGGGCAACCCTTACTCAAGAGTATCCCGCTCCCCTGGAACCAGTCATGAACCCTGAGTGTACAATCATACGATATCCCTTCCTATTGAGGGCCATGCATGTATTTCCAATCAAGTGGTTCTCTTGCAACATCACTATATCTAGGGCCTGGCGGTGGATATATTGCAGGACTATACCACGTTTGATTTTGTCACCCATGCCATTCACATTCCAGGTAGATGCTCTAAGTCCCTGTCCAGGAGCCATCAGGAGACAAAAAGTTAACCATCAACAAAATGAGCCGGAAGACTGCCCCCACTGCACACCTGCGACCAGCGATTGCTGATCCGAGGCCATTCTTTACAATGCCCCCACCTTGTGATTGAGTACACGTGTCCATCACACCATTGCCATATAGGATTTCGACCATCCCGGAAATTACACTGCCAAACGAACACCACCAACAACAACAAAACAAACAACATTCCCTATCCCACAAAAACACCCCCCCCCTCCCTGCCTCCCTGCTGAGCGGGACTAGAACCGCCTGCCACGCCCAACACGCAGTTTGCCTGTTGCCCACCCATATAGAATTTCAGGGAACGTGTACTAATCCCTTCCCCATCCAGCCACAATCAATTAGGAATTACGCCATCCCCCGGCCCGAGCCCCGCCCCCCAAAACATTGTTTGATACAGTGATTCAATGTGGTCCCAGAAACAGCTATGCTGTCATGTCAGTGTTCCGGAGCATTGCGATAGTATATCTCCAAAAGTAAACAATGAACCTCGTATTATTAGAATCAATTAGGCAAGCCTTACAATCTGAATCACCGGTAGGCTGAACAATCACCCATGGGAGTCACTTGGACCCGTGTCCGTTACATCACTTGTGAATCAGGATACCCCCCTCGCCCCCCACCCAAACAAACACTCAGATCTCTACATCTGGAGGCCATGTCTCAGAGATCACTTTTGGCAGAGTCACAAGAACCCCCAGGGGCCAGGGCCCACCCCTCACAATTTTACCAGACCACAGCATTAGCGTACACCTGTATGTCCCTGGGAGTCAGTGTCAGAATGTGGGGGAGAGTGCCTCTGTTAGTGCCAGCCCGCCGCGTCGTCAGCCGCCGAGGTCCCCTTTTTCATCTTCCTCTTGACCGTGCGCCAGCCCTCCAGCCAGTCCCAGGCTTCCTCTGGACGCGTGAAGAACCACGATTTCCCATTGGCCTCCACTCGCAGCTTGGTAGGAAACATCATGGCGTATTTGATTTCTTGATCCCAGAGGGCCCGCTTCACGTCCAGGAAGCCACAACGCTGTTTCTGTACTCGCAGAGTGAAGTCCGGGAAGAACATGATCTTGCTGTTCTCAAAGGTAAGTGGTGAAGCCGCCCTCGCCGTCTGGAGTATCACATCCCGGTCCCGGAAATTAAACACCTGAGCGAGGAGAGGACGAGGGGGCGTGCCCGGCCGTGGACGGTCCCCAGCACCAGGTGAGCTCTTTCAATCATGAAGCATTTGGAGAGGCCCCTAGGTTGAAGATGTTTAAGGACCAGCTCCTCGACGAAGAGGTCCGCCACCTGTCCCTCTGCGTGTTCCGGCACACCAATAATGCGGACATTGTTTCGCTGCATTCTTCCTTTGTAGTCGTCCAACTGCAAGGCCATTGCCTCGTGGGAGGCTCACAGTTCCGTGACTTGGGTTTTGAGCAGAGCGGCATCCCAGACCAGTTCCTTCATGGTGTTCTCAACAGTGGCTACTCTCTCCACCACCTTCTTCATATCTTACCGGATCAGCGCCACATCAGTTGTGACCGTGTCTATTCTGACCTCGAAGAAGGTGCGTATCGCCGTGATAACCTCGAGGAGATCCTTATTCAAGGGTTCCGCCGCGACACCTGGGGTCAATGTCTCCGGTCGGTCTTCGGCCTGTTGCTTCTGCCAAGCAAATTTCTCAAGCTTGGATTGGACCGGCATCCGATTTGAGCACCCGGTGGACATGTTTCCTTTCGCCACAGCCCTACTCGGAGTTTGGGCACAACAGCTACTCCCAACCACCTGCAGTGCAGAATTCCACCCGGCCTGTCGGTTTTCACCGCTGGCACCTCCCCCCAAGGGGTATAGGACAGGTCTCTCTAACCCCTGAGCTCCACAACATAGACCACGCTCACAAGTCTTTTGGAGATGGCCAACCAACACAGGAGCAGGCTTTAGTAGTCAAGGCCACCACTTCACTCGCCCATCTCAAGCGTCCAGCTCAGCCAGGGAGAACTCCCAACACCCCCAGGGCAGCTGGTCCCCCAAACAGAGGAACGAAGGCAGCGACGAATCCAGCGCCGGAGCGGTCTTCGCCCCCCCAGTCAACAAGACTGACCAGCGAGAAGGGCATAACGCTGGGCCATCAGAGTGTCCAAGAGAGCACGATAGGGCAGGACATCCAGGTAAGGTACAGCTTTCAGGTCGTGTCGCTTCGAAGTCAATGTATTTAATTCCTGAGTTTGGCGCTACTCCCCAGGGGCAGTAGACCAAAACTGGTTCCCAAGGTCACCACCCCGACACATTGAGCTGCAACAGGAAATAGACCAGAGGTGGCAATCTGTCCCCAGGGTCGATCCCAGTCTGCGCTCTGGGGCAGTTCCCTGCTTGATTGTACTCACACCAAGGACGGTGCCCCCGCCCAAGTTGGCGCACCCCAGGCAGAGGCGTGCCAGCGGGAACTACTGCACAGCAACGCTCACTCCAGTCCACGCCTTGAACTCCAGTATGGCACGAAAGGCCGGATCCCAGGGTCGCTGCCGTTCTCACTTAGAATTGGGGGTCCATCACATTCAAGCCCCCGGTGAGCACACACAGGCCCCAGGAAGTTCACCTGCTCGAGCTAGCAGGTCTCCTCCAGCGCGTCTTCAATGTCCTCCCCGGAGTCCCGTGCCTCGATCAATCCGCCCCCATTACTCCAGGGGGCACAGGGGAGGTCGCCTCCACAGCCCTCCTGCTCCGATCCAAGCACCGCCTAAGTTGGCTCAGCAGCAGTGAGCTCATGGATCCTCGGCTGGACAGGCCAAAGCCACAGTCTCGCGTATTTTGAGCCCGCCACGCTCAAAGCACCTTCAGCAGCGGGGCATCCGGCGTCCACGGAGCCCGTCCATCGGAGGGTCACCAAATCAATCCGGACTCGGCCAGGACAACACTGGGCACCACACCAGACTCCCGAGGGGCACCTGGGCAAAAATCAGCCCGAGGGAATCAGGATATAAGAATGGTTCGGGAGTGGCACTCCGGAGCTTAGCTACCGAGCAGCCATTCCTGTCCGTGGCTAGCCACGCCCCCCCTACTTTTACTATCTTGAGGAAGATCTCCAAGGGCTTGAAGCTGAGCTTGCCTCCTGTTCGGAAGTCTCAGGGACACAAAGACTTCACCACCAGCGCCCCCTGAATTTCCTTGCTAGGAATTCTACCTGCAGTGAGATGACTGCTGTTGTTTGGGACCTCTGGAAGCTATGTGTCGCTAGGAGCTGGAAGCGTGACACAACGAGGAAAAAGCGTGTCGCCGCCGCAGCAGTTGCCGTCTCACCACAAAAGAAGCGTGTCACTGCCACAGCTACTCGCCGTCGCATCACCGACGAAGCGTGTCACATCACTGGAGAAGCGTGTCGCCGCCACAGAGGTTGCCGTCGCTTCATCGGAGAAGCGTGTTGCAGAGCCTGTCGCGGCTCAAGAGTCTACCGAGTCGCCGAACGGCTGCCGGGCATGCACGCATCGCATCCACATTGTCGCATCGCATCAAAGATGCCATTTTGTTGCATTGCACCGGATCGTCGCATCGCATCGAGGCGCCATCTTGTCGCATCGTAACCGGTGCGCAGTAAGAAACCAACGCATCACTTCCCCACGCGGTGAAGAACCCGACGCATCACCTCCTCTCCGGTAAGGAACTGAAGCATCACCTCCCCTGCGCTGCAGTAAGGAACCGACACATCACCTCCCCTGAAGCAAGGAACCGACGCATCACCGTTCTTGCGTGTAAGGAACCAACACATCACCTTCCCTGCAACCCTTTTGTTTATATTGCGTTACGCATCCAAGGTACTTTGAGAGTAAAGTGTTGCATTTACCATCTACATTGAACTAAGCTATTTTTACCATTTTAAAGTCTTTTTTTTATTACAGTATTGTGGATTTGTGTCATTTGGTCTTGTATTAAGTCTAGTAAAGATTACCTATTTTTCTAAACTGGTGTGCTGTCCATTTGTAGTTTTTTCACTGTATTACTGTATGTGTCCACAAATGCTTTACACACTGCCTCTGAGATAAACCTGACTGCTCGTGCCAAGCTACCAAGGCGGTGAGCAGGGGTTATTCAGGAGTGTATCCCCCTTTCCCTGACTGGAAGCAAGGGCCCCTACTTGGTCAAAGGTACCTACATCTGCCAACTAGAGACCCCCATTTCTAACACTCTTGAAGTCCAATATTTATTCTTGTTGCCAGCCTTTGTGTGGGGGGAGTCCCTGTCTTACTCCCACATCTGGTTCCGGAAAGGTGTTCCCATGACAAGGCTACAAACTCTCTGGGGTGCCAAAAGACAAGGAAGTCCTAATGCAGGTTCCTTTGTGTGTGCAAGAAGCAAAACCCTTTGAAAATAAAGTGAGGCTGGGTGCAGCCCCTGCCAGTTATCTTTCGAGGATGGCATAATTTTGAAAAAGTGCAATTTTTCAGAAATGTGACTTACATTCCGACTTTAGAATTAAAGAGGGCTTTACATTACAATTTATTGGAGTGTAAACACTATATCTCTGTCTGTTCCCAACCCAAGGTCATCACTTATTAACTGTAATAAGGTAACACAGTGTTAGTCAATGGGAGCGATAGACCTTACAGCAGTGTAAAACAACGTTTTCTTTTTTTTATTGCCAGAACATGTACAACTTAAGTATACATGTACTACTTTTAAAATACAATGTAACCTGCCTTGTGAGCCTGTAGGGCTTACCTTAGGGGTGATTAATATGTATTAAAAAGGAAGGTTTAGGCCTGGCAAAAGGTCTATTTTGTCATGGTCAAATGGCAATCGAAAACGACACAACAGGCTGCAGTTTCAAGCCTGAGACATGTTTAAAAAGGGTACCTTAGTGGGTGGCAATATGTGTGTCTTGTGCCCACTAGTAGCATTTATTTGACTGACCCAGGGTACATGAAATGCCATTTACAAGAGACTTATAAATAAATTAAATGCGTCAATTAGACGTAATCCAATTTTACAATGTTTGAAGGAGAAAGCACAGGCACTTTAGCACTTGTCAGCAGTGGTATACTGCACATAATCTAATGTTAACAAAACAAATTCAGCAAAATATGAGGAGTGAAGTGAAAAAGCTTGGGGTATGACTTGGGGTAAGCTTGGGTATATCCAAGGATGTCTAGTCTAACACTCAAGCCGAAACCTCCAGCTAATGGAGTTGAATGCTTTGTCATATGCCACCAATAATGCCAACAGGTACACATCCCTTTGCTGCACAACCACAGTTTTGGCAAAAGCTGTCTAATGTTGAGGGTTGTGCTACATCTGGCAAAAAGCTGCTTTGGTGCCAATGGAACAATTTGGTTATCACTTTCAGCAAACGTATAAACATACTTAATATTTCGTTAGCAGATGCATGCCTGCATGATCAAGAACCCATTTGGAAAAAATTATGCCATGTGTGTCGGGGGGCATGGTCAATTTGGGTGTGGTGGGGATTCACACCCTTGCTCATCTACTGTCCCATGGCTTGCATGAAACCTTTGCAGCGTTCCAGGATAAACTTGGTCTGTCACCAGCACAACAGTGGTGTTACATACAACTGCATCACTGCTTGATCAGCAAATTTGGTCTGCAGCACTGGTCCATACCCGGCCCCCCGGTACTTGTGTACTTCAATACCTGGGGTCAATTCAAGGGCATGATGTCAGGGCTCTACAGCCTCCTGATTCACCATCTATACTCCGAACCACAAACCGTAAGCCTTAGGGCAATCTGGCAGGCCTGTCTGCAAGTGGAGTACAACGAGGAGGGCTGGGTAGAGGTTCTGGAGAACTTGGGCAGGGGGTCCAGCAGGCCCGGATGCACTTTAGACTTTTTAAGATACTCCAGGATTGTCATTGGACACCGATGCATCTCCATTCCACGCGACTAGTGCCCCACTATTCATGCTGGGGTGCTACAGCATTTCCTGTAACACACTGCATATCCTCTTTGACTGCCCCTCCATCTGCCCCTCTTGGATTACGGTGAGTTCCACGCTATGACAATCCATTGATGTCCCCACGCCCCTCCCGCGCCCACTAATCCTTCTTCACAACCTGGCGGATCTTCTCCAGCTGGCACACCATGGTCACAGCTTATTCACCACTGGCTTTGAGATGGCCAAGATATGCATGCTGCAACATTAGCATTTCACACAGCTGCCAGCACACAAGGAATGGCTCACTGCCTTGTATAAAACTGCCACCTATGAAAGAATAATCTACAACTTGCTGGACAAAGCTGACTTGTTTCTCCTTGAGCGAGGACTGACAGAGGGTGCCTCTATTACTTTAGGTTCCTCTCTCTTCTCTTCTTGCCTTCCAGCCCCTCTCCCTCACTGGTACGCTCCTCATCACCAGGCCGCCTGCGGATGCTGCCTGCTCACCCAGCTCGCCGTCCTCTGTCCCCGAAGTTTCCTCTATCCCCTCATCTTATCTCGTACCACCTTCTTCTGTTCCCTCTCCTTTCTCTTTCCTCTCTAGTGCTTCTCTTGTCTTCTCTGTTTCTGTTCTCTCTTTTTCTCATCCCTTCCCCGTGTCGTACGCCACACAGTCAGATTTGTTGCACTCCCCTTTGTTGGGTATGCACGCCTTGCTATTGATGCTCGTGCATATCTTATGCACTCATGATGGACATACATGACATTGTCACTGTTTTTATTTTTTGGAGTTCTTGATACCAATAAAATAGTTGTAGTCACAAAATATTTTTTAACCAAGGTTCAGCACATTGACAGTGATCTGTATGTCTTTTTGTCCTTTGAAGCATGTTCACTTTTGGCCAATAGGATATTTAAGGCTTCTTTACATCTGTCTGGCAGTGCCCCTATTTGATGTGTTGTTTTATATATCGTTAGTCAGAGATCGTTTTCATATCATTCTTGTCTTATATTTTGCGCTTGTATGTACTTTGGTTTTATATTTTTCTCCGTCTATGAGAAAAGAGAATTCCTCTGATTAAAACAGAAGCACATTTCCCTTATGCACGGAAGGCTCAGAAATTCAGTCAGTCAACACCAAAGCAACTAATATTAATGCTGTTTCAATTTCCCCACTTCCCAAGGATGTTGCCATAATTTGGACGACGGTGACATGGCGGAGGTGGCCCAATATGAGCCATCGGACCGTATAGGCCCTAATTATTAGAGTCTCTCATCTATTTTCAAAGTTTTTATCCCTGACACGACACATGCCACCAATAATGGAAATCGAACATGAGGAACTCAATCCGCCTACCAAAAAGGAAGAGAATAAGATCAACACTGAACCGAAGAGAGTAACAGAGAAATAGAAATATCCTTTTTACAATGAAGATATTGAACCTCGTTGGTCACATGCTTATTTTTGCAGTTATACTGCGGGGCCCTTCCTTTCGGTCTTTTACAGCTGGATGGGCTAAAGTACAAGTGCAGATGAGAGGCAATGCTGGGCATGTGGTGCCCCCAAGGAGACCTAAGATCATGTTTTGTTTTTTTGCCGGGCAAATGGGAGAAGAAGGCGATCTTGGATAGTACCATTGTGCCGTTCCCTAGGCACTAGAGAATATAAAGTTGCCTTAAGGATACTTAGATCTGATCTCAATAAGCCATTAATTTTTTCACAAACGCGTTATTTATTGGCTATGTGGAAAGTTAGGAGAGAGTACTGCTCACCGCCTGGGTACCTACCCGTGGTAAATGCAGTGATGTGATGCGCTGCATTTCCTACGCCCAGTCCTGGATCTTAATATTTGACTTTCCAGCTATCTTTCCTCATCCTCTGCTATATAACGCTTATTACCGAACAGTTTTTTTTATTATTCAAAATCTGCTGTATTTGGAACTTTTATGACCATTGTCAGAACTTTAATGATCTAGTTTCAATCATATTTATGCTTTTTACCATTTATGCCTTATATTGAACAATGTGTTTTATGTGCTTTTATGGCCATTGAGCCGAAATAAAGCTAAATTGAATTGAATTGAATTATTTCCAAAATCCATGTCCAGAAAAAATAGCTTCCTGACACTGCTCATAAATTCAGAAAAAGAAGAGCTGATGAAAAATCACTCATATAACCCAAGTTTAAGTGAGTCACTGAGTGAACTAGCAAACTGCATATCCTTGTTAATAGCCATTGACTTTGGCACCAGAGCAAAATGTACTGTAATGTCTCGATCTAGAGAGGTGATCATCCTAGGTAGTTCCATATGTTGTCCAGACGCTGACCTTTTTCAGCAATAGAACAAAGGAAATGCTTGTACCCTTACTCAAACATTTGGTCCTCAGACACATAAGAGGATTCATTCCCATACCCTTGAGTACACCAAGTCAAGTCAGCAATTCCTGACTGTTTTACTTTTTATTCTAAGTTGAAACAATGTGAAATAGACTCAGCTTCTGAGCTACATGTTCCCTAAATCTAGTGTTGGGGTCCAAGGTGTGGTTGTACTAGGATTTTCTTTCTTCCAGCCTCACAATTCTGGCCATATATGAGGATTTTGGGCTTTGATGACTTAAGGTACACATTTACAATACAGAATTTGGAGCAAATGCTGACTCACAGATTGTGAATCGCAAATCAATTTGTACGGCAACATCACGTATTGTATCATTGAACATTAATGGTCACAATTTGTAAATAAGAAATTGTAAATTGCAATGCAGCATGATCAGCAAATTTCCCCTATTATTTCAACAGTTGCTAAAGACATCAGGAATTGCAACAACAGTCTCAATCCTTAGTCATGAGTGAAGGAGTGAAGAACAGGAGCAGCAAATAACAGATCATTAGCATAGCAGTCCTACGACATCACGAGAAGGAGGAGGGTGCTCCCTTGCCTTTTGATGATGGTTGAAAATCAATCAGTTGAGTTGAGAGTATTTCACATTGAATGACTATCTTTCCCGTTCAGTGGTTAGTAATCCCTAAGTAGTGATTTTTGGGGGATTCATTGGTCATGATAAATTCAAACAAACAGAAAATAGTTGCAGCAAGTACACAACACCCATTTCATGGATAGGCTTTTACAAATTCATTTTATAGTCTACCGAAACAACACATACTTTCAAAGAAGTCAAGCCGTATCACAAAACGTGAGCATTGGATTTGATAATTTAAGACGTGCTGGTCACTCGATGGCCCACCAGACCAGGAGAGGCAGGGCTTCTACTTCTCTTCTGGAGGACAGCCCCGCATATTTAGAGGTCATCTTTAGGCAATTGGAGATTGTTTTGCCTTCAATGGAGACACGTTTACAGCAGCTCTACCACTCTTCTGCACCAAACTTTGCCAATGAGCACTCGCTCAGCAAAGATTTTTGCTTTTTTTTAAAACTAACTTTAAAACTGGGAGTTAGTTTTACAAGAAAATTGACCCTGATACCCTTGAAACTGTCTCCCTGTGCATTGTAGCCATTGTGAGTTTTCTCTACCTGGAACCACAAATTCTTGCATCGTGGGCACAAGTAGGGAAAACGAGTAACGTTGTCTCATCGTAAAAATGGGAGGGTAATCAAACTAATCATGACTATGGCCCAATGAAGTATGGCGCTCGAGGTCAAGACGTTACGAGGAAGCCGAATAAGGTTCTGCCAGTGTAATCATGATGCTTTCAACAACTTAAAATAAAGTGAGGGACCTTAAAGATTGGTGTAGTGGGAGCACTGTTGATTTATGGAGGTGCTCTCTGCCAAACTTTAAATGACCCCCCATGGCTTCTGCTATGAATTTGGCCTGACTGGTGTCTTGTAGAAAAGCTAGAACAACAATATTTTACCACCTTAGACAGTTCACTAAAACATTAATATCCTGCTTTTAGCTGGAAATCTAGCAAAATTTGTTGACAGCTCTAATGCATAATTTAAAGGGAAACAGCAACACAATAAAAAACAGGGCACAAAATAAGAGCCATTATAGAACGCAGCCCTACAACCAGAGTACAACACAGCAATAATGCAATAATGCAGGACAAAAACACAACAGCACTAAATGGAACATAAAAAATGTGCACAAATAATCTTGTCACTCAATACTACCTCTACATTTTTGTTTTTAAAATACGGTGGAGAGAGTTTTCGCACGAAGTTCTACTTTATTTACCACCAAGGACATGTAATAGAGCCAGTGATAAATGTTTTGTGTGATCCGGCCCATGGCGTCTAAGACTGCAGATAAGTCCAAGGCGTTTTTCAAGTTTCCTTCTGATTTTTATTACGAACCATTGAGCATGTTACGTTTTTATTTCAACTCCTTGCTTTGGTGCTGTTTTTCCCATAATGCATGTTGCCCTCTGTTCTGAGTTAGAGTATGTCACGTTTTACGATACTAGGTCAATCACACCGTGTATTCGAAAGCAAACGTAGTATACCCACTGTTCTTTTGCTGGTGTGGAATTTATGTGCGATTTTTGTGACACAAATGTTCCTTGCGGGAATTCTGAATATATCTGCTGCTAAATCATATATTCAAAAGATCTAGCGATAAGATCAAGCAGGTTGTGAAGAAATAGAAGAGTAAGTAAATAAAAAACACATCTTACCCTCTAAATAACTCTTTTCGTGAACATCAGATTCATTCTATGAAGTAATTCTATCTTGTTGTGCAAAAGTATGATTTGAAAATGACAGTTTGTGGTTGCAAAACAAAGAGTGGATGCTGGCTTTCTGCTTTGGTTGCCATAGTAACGTTGTCTCTTTGGCATTTCCAGGTTAGCGGGGTGTGCTCGTTCAGTCCCAGTTGATTGGGGTCACTCACAACAAAGCAGCATCCCAACAGGGGAGAGAAACAGAGCCGGAATGGTGTTTCCACTGAATGCTTAAAATGAAATGAAGCACTATTGATATATTTCACGCTGCTATTTTTGGGCCTATTTTTCTATTTGTGAGAGAGCACGGACAACCGTGTGCTTCTCCTCTGTGGTCTCACATCTCATTCGTTCAGCGGTTAACTGTGACGCCATATGAAATTAAAAATATTGATTACAAGACAACATCACCTTTGGAAAGACTGGGTCACACAACAAATTCCCATTGTGTATAAAGTGTTGTTGGAATGTTCACTACAGAGAAATATAGAAATGTGGTGCGCCCATTACCACAACTGTAAAAAACACAAATCTACTAGTAAGTAATACAAAATACACATTTTACAAGTATATATTTTTAACATGTCATATTTGTACTGATTACCTCCTAAAAATGGGGGAATCTATTTAATCCTCGATTATTTAGTACTGTGTGAAATTGGGAAACCAAATGTAACTCTTGTCACAAATACAAGTCGCGGGTTTCCCCCTCAGAGTTTTCACCAGGTATACATCAAGAAGACAACAATCGGTGCACCCATGTACCAGGCCTGAATCTTCAGGGGTATGCAGAATAATCTGCTTGTTATTCTGTATTATCCTGGGAAAACATATAAATGGAGGGCATATTTACAAACGTAGAGCAGCGCAACAAGTTACCTTTCTGCGCTGCCCTGCGTGACAGGGACAGGGCAGAAATGAGCGGTATTTGAGTAAGTAAGGCACATTGCTGCCATTTCCCCTGCGCTGGTGCCTTTTTGGCAACCTAGCGCCAATGCAGACACCATTGAACCATGGTGCAATGGAGCCTCCGTTGCATGCAAGATTGTTTTTGTGCAGGAAGTTGCACCTTTCTGCACTAAAAACAATCCCCTGAGGCATATTCCTCTTACTGTGCAGCACACATAGAAGAAGGAACTAACAAGGAATAATAAAGATATTTCTCCTCTTATGCCACCCCTGGGAAGGTTCATCTTTTTGGTGCATTCTCAAGTTTACCAATTCTGGTAAATATGGAAATGCATGCGAGTTGCATGCGGACACCCTTCAATGCCCATTGAACACCTTCCCAGGGTAGAGTAAGGCAACGCAGTGATTTGCGCTGCGATGCTTTACTCCAGATTTATGGAGCCACTCAGGGACACGCGAAGTGTCCTTGCGTGGCTTCATCAATTTCACCGAAGGTTTGTATCGTACGTGTACCACGTTGCGTGGTGCAAATGCGATGCAACCCTAGTCACAAATAAGTCCTGGAGTTCTTCATCACATCCGATAGACAGATCCTTAGGGTATCACCTTATAAGGTGTGATAAATAACGCACGAACTCTAGGGCACTCATAATTAAGGATATTGATAACTATGGAGCAATTTTTTTAAAATCATTTATATCTTTTTTTATTTAGCAAGAGAGTAGAGGAAGGTGATTAATTTTTAGTGTGGTGTAAGAGTGTAGCAAGAACATAAGTAATTAACAGGAAAAAGCTTCATGCAGCACTACTGAGGGAGAGGCTTTTGCACCACCCACATATTAAGTGTCCTCCTTTCTAGATTTTATTGGGCAAAAGTTGTGTGATTTTCAAGAAAAAGATAGATAACACTGAAGAGAACTAGCTCAGTATGAGAGGCCTGTGTTGGTTATGGCAACAAATCAGTGATCCAGACTGAAGGCCTGATTAGTTTGTTCAGAATACTTAGTTCTGATGTCTGAGGTCTGATCTGTATATTATGAAAAGCTATGACAAATGCAGTAGCCCTGAATTATTTATCATGAAAAGCATATGCTGAAGCCAGTCAGCCTTCATGGGCAGATTTGTATTACACCTTGTTGTTTTGCCCACTTAATGAGATACAGAATGGGACAACCACTAACCTTTGAGGATACACTGACTTTATGCTGGTTTCAGGTCCACCTAACCAACCTCTTCTTTCTCAATAACAGAGAATGTCAAGGTTACGGGGGGAAGGGCAAAGTAAGGTATGAGGATTTCATTTTCATTACTTACTGCACCATAAGATCTTTAAGCAGACACTAAAGTACTCTTGGAATATTGGAACCTCTTTCACTCTTAGTTTTTCTCTTACTCAGAATGTATCTCTACCATTGTTTTTTGTTTTCTATATTTTTAGTCAAACTGATATTCGTCCTGGCATTCTATCAACTGGGGATTACTATCTCTACAGAGCTGTCAACAGATTTGAAATCATCACATACAATAAATATACAGCAGTGATTTGTACATATTAATAACTGTACTTGTACACAGATTCTTTCATTATATGGACAGAGAGTAATGTTCAAAATATACCTCTGATCCTTTCTGTATGTCCAACTGGTGCTGTTCCTTAATCAAAAGGGAGAGCAGGATCTTTATGTGTTGTCCAAAATGAGGCCAGTGTTCCTTCACAAGTAGCCTGTTCATGTTTTCACTGTTACTGATTTATGTTGTTTTACTGTAGTTAATTGAAGATCTACAAATCCGTTTTAGAAGACACTGTCCTGTATAGCACGTCCTTACTCTGATGCCTCATGAAATTCTTTTTATGCAAATTGAAATATACATTACAGGTCTATACACAGTAAAATTATACAAATTCAAGTTTTCAGATTAATTCATTGTTTCAATCATGGGGAGTCATGCAGTCTCAGACAATCAAACTAACTGTGTTTCTCCTTTTTTCTTTACGAGGTAAAGATCTCACTCAAGATGATAATGCTTGTTTATCCTGACAGTCCTCTGTGATGGAGCGCGAGACCCAAACCAAGTAAGCACTTTCTATAAGCACTTTAGGCGAAGCATTGGCTGCACCAATGGGTGCAATTTATATAAGAAACTACACCCAAGAAGGCCACTAGGATCTTAAGATAATCCAATGTTAAGATCCTGCAAGATCTAGTTTTAAAATAAAGATACTTGTTTTCCCAAAGTATCCAATGCAGTAGGCATAATCAGTGACAATGTTTGAGAGTGATTTGGATTTTCTTGGCACAGTGTGGTGCCCTTTCCCTGGACTTTAATAGCCAGTTAATATTTATTTAGTATACATGACTTGTACCCTGCTCAATCTGTGATGGACCTAAAAGAGGTGCTCGAATTTGCAGTTTGCCTTTGAAATCAGGTAAATAGCTTCCATTTTGATTACTGTATTTTTTGTATTTGCATTAAAAGAACGTTTCAGTTTATGGAAATAGCATTGGCTAGATATAAAACATTTGAGTGTTAATGTTATGTGTTATTGTTTTGAGTTTCACGTCCACAGTACCTGTCAACCTTGGACTGCTCAGCCTAGTTACCCTTGGAGACAATTGCTAAAAGGGCCGCTTGTACCCTAGTTTGAGAGTCTCAGGTACTGCAGGTCCCATTACATCAGAAGTGAACAGCCCCAAAGACATAGTTGGTGCCAGTAAGATCTGACTGCCCTGTAACATCCTGAACTACATTTCTCAAATACAATAGGAAGGTGTTTTACATTGTGAATTCCTTGTCAAAGGCTGTAGGAATGAGCCTTACATCATGAACCTAACGGAAAAATACAATAGAAAGTGGGTTTATATTGTCAACATTATGACAAACACTAAAGAAAGAGGCTTTATATTTAGGACTATGTGACGAATTCCTTATGATGGGGTTTTACATTGGAAGCCCTCTTACAAATGCAATAGAAAGCGGTTTATTACATAGCTTCATGTCCACAGTAAGTGACTGGTTTATAGACAGACACGGTATGTTAATTTCAATGTATACTTTGGGTCGACCGAAAATATTTGATGGTTGATTATAGAAAGAGACCACATGGTCATGCTTAAGTTCCTACTAAAGCTAGAAGGGCATATGGGCTCTCGTTTTCCATAGGAACAATTTGGCAAAGACTGTGTGTATTACGCTTTTTGATTGTGGAAGGCAACATTTTTTCCAATAGGCCCAATTTTGACATTGCTGGTTTTTATGTTCTCATGGTACTTCACAGATAAAAGAAGCAGAGTAAATTTGCAGGGTAGGTTGCCTCCTGTGATATTTATTTAGGGTACTTGATTTGACCCTGTTTAATCAGCAAAACCAGTATAAGCCAGGTTCTAATTCATAATTCCATCTGAAATCTCATAAATATTTGTCATTTTCAGTATGATATTTAATTATGTGTGCATTAAAAAGCCTCTCCATTTTATAGAAATAGCACTGACTGTAAACTGATGTAATGGGTGTTAATGTTGTGCATTTTTGTGTTCCGACTTTTTAACCCACAACACTTCCATGAGTCAGCCTTCGATTGTTCTGTCTAGTTACCCTTTGAGACAATTGTTAAAAGGAGCACTTAGTCCACAGTTTTAGGGTCCGGGGTAATAGGCCCCAGAATGCCAGAGGTGAAATTCCCCCTTTGGCACAGCTGGGCTTAGTAACATCTGAACTCTGTCACCTCCTGCAATGGATTTCTCAAATACAATCCGAAAGGGTTTTACGTTTTGAAGTCAATGACAATTCATTGATGGCTCATGTTCTCATATCTCACACAAGGGAGGTCTAGTCTGAGTTTGAGGCCACCCAATCCCAACGTACTACTCCATCTGCGGGGATCCACAAATTTCCACCCACCCCGCATTCCCCAAAGTCCTACGAGAAAAATGGTACCTCACTTGTGCGGGTCGGCATAGTGCCCGCGACAGGAAACGGCGCAAAACGCAACGTGGTCACACCTCAATTTTGCAGTGAAAAATTACCCTTTTTTGGCAAAGTGACTAGCTGTCGTTTTTTAACCCTAGCCCTGCCGGCACCTAGGGAAACCTAGCAAACCTATACATTTTTGAAAACTAGACACCCAGGGGAATACAGGATGGGGTGACTTGACTGCCTCCCACCATGGTCTGTTACCCAGAATCCCTTGCAAACGTAATAAATTGAAAAAAAAACTCATTTTCCCCACATTTCTGTGATGGAAAGTTCTGGATCTGCAGGGATCCACAAATTTCCACCCACCCCGTGTTCCCCAAAGTCCTACGAGAAAAATGGTACCTCACTTGTGCGGGTCGGCATACTGCCCGCGTCAGGAAACGGTGCAAAACGCAACGTGGTCACACCTCAATTTTGCAGTGAAAACTGACCCTTTTTTGGCAAAGTGAGTAGTTGTAGGTTTTGAACCCTAGCTCTGCCCGCACCTAGGGAAACTTACCAAACCCATGCATTTCTGAAAACTAGACACCCGGCGGCTTCCAGGGAGGTATGGCTTGCGTGGATCCCCGGGCTCACACAAATTTACCACCACCCAGCGTTCCCCCAGGTCTCCCGGTAAAAATGGTGCCTCACTTGTGTGGGAGGCCCAAGTACCCGTGGCAGGCAAGGGCCCAAAACGTAGTGAGGTGACATCAAGATGGCCTCTTGCAAAACCACCTGGTTTTGCAAGGGGGGTCACTTTGGTTTTTGGCCCGGTGCTCGGCGGCCCGCTGCTCGGCGGCTCGGTGACATCAACATTGCCTATCCCAAATGTTGCCTCACTACGTTTTGGGCCCTTGCCTGCCACGGGTACTTGGGCCTCCCACACAAGTGAGGCACCATTTTTACCGGGAGACCTGGAGGAACGCTGGGTGGTGGTAAATTTGTGTGAGCCCGGTGATGCCACAACTTTCCCACCCCAAAATGTGTGAAAAAAGTGATTTTTTCAGCTAAAATTGAGGTTTGCAGGGGATTCTGGGTAAGGAAACGTTGGGGGATCCACGCAAGCCATACCTCCCTGGAAGCCGCAGGGTGTCTAGTTTTCAGAAATGCATGGGTTTGGTAGGTTTCCCTAGATGGCCGCCGAGCACCGGGCCAAAAACCAAAGTGACCCCCTTTGCAAAACCAGGTGGTTTTGCAATAGGCCATTTTGATGTAACCTCACTACGTTTTGGGCCCTTGCCTGCCGCAGGTACTTGGGCCTCCCACACAAGTGAGGCACCATTTTTACCGAGAGACCTGGGGGAACGCTGGGTGGTGGTAAATTTGTGTGAGCCCGGTGATGCCACAACTTTCCCACCCCAAAATGTGTGAAAAAAGTGATTTTTTTCAGCTAAAATTGAGGTTTGCAGGGGATTCTGGGTAAGGAAACGTTTGAGGATCCACGCAAGCCATACCCCCTGGAAGCCGCCGGGTGTCTAGTTTTCAGAAATGCGTGGGTTTGGTAGGTTTCCCTAGATGGCCGCCAAGCACCGGGCCAAAAACCAAAGTGACCCCCCTTGCAAAACCAGGTGGTTTTGCAAGAGGCCATTTTGATGTCACCTCACTACGTTTTGGGCCCTTGCCTGCCGCGGGTACTTGGGCCTCCCACACAAGTGAGGCACCATTTTTACCGGGAGACCTGGGGGAACGCTGGGTGGTGGTAAATTTGTGTGAGCCCGGTGATGCCACAACTTTCCCACCCCAAAATTTGTGAAAAAAGTGATTTTTTCAGCTAAAATTGAGGTTTGCAGGGGATTCTGGGTAAGGAAACGTTGGGGGATCCACGGAAGCCATACCTCCCTGGAAGCCGCCGGGTGTCTAGTTTTCAGAAATGTGTGGGTTTGGTAGGTTTCCCTAGATGGCCGCCGAGCACCGGGCCAAAAACCAAAGTGACCCCCATTGCAAAACCAGGTGGTTTTGCAATAAGCCATTTTGATGTCACCTCACTACGTTTTGGGCCCTTGCCTGCCGCGGGTACTTGGGCCTCCCACACAAGTGAGGCACCATTTTTACCGGGAGACCTGGGGGAACGCTGGGTGGTGGTAAATTTGTGTGAGCCTGGTGATGCCACAACTTTCCCACCCCAAAATGTGTGAAAAAAGTGATTTTTTCAGCTAAAATTGAGGTTTGCAGGGGATTCTGGGTAAGGAAACGTTGGGGGATCCACGCAAGCCATACCTCCCTGGAAGCCGCAGGGTGTCTAGTTTTCAGAAATGCATGGGTTTGGTAGGTTTCCCTAGATGGCCGCCGAGCACCGGGCCAAAAACCAAAGTGACCCCCTTTGCAAAACCAGGTGGTTTTGCAATAGGCCATTTTGATGTAACCTCACTACGTTTTGGGCCCTTGCCTGCCGCGGGTACTTGGGCCTCCCACACAAGTGAGGCACCATTTTTACCGAGAGACCTGGGGGAACGCTGGGTGGTGGTAAATTTGTGTGAGCCCGGTGATGCCACAACTTTCCCACCCCAAAATGTGTGAAAAAAGTGATTTTTTCAGCTAAAATTGAGGTTTGCAGGGGATTCTGGGTAAGGAAACGTTGGGGGATCCACGGAAGCCATACCTCCCTGGAAGCCGCCGGGTGTCTAGTTTTCAGAAATGCGTGGGTTTGGTAGGTGTCCCTAGATGGCCGCCGAGCACCGGGCCAAAAACCAAAGTGACCCCCATTGCAAAACCAGGTGGTTTTGCAATAAGCCATTTTGATGTCACCTCACTACGTTTTGGGCCCTTGCCTGCCGCGGGTACTTGGGCCTCCCACACAAGTGAGGCACCATTTTTACCGGGAGACCTGGAGGAACGCTGGGTGGTGGTAAATTTGTGTGAGCCTGGTGATGCCACAACTTTCCCACCCCAAAATGTGTGAAAAAAGTGATTTTTTCAGCTAAAATTGAGGTTTGCAGGGGATTCTGGGTAAGGAAACGTTGGGGGATCCACGGAAGCCATACCTCCCTGGAAGCCGCCGGGTGTCTAGTTTTCAGAAATGCGTGGGTTTGGTAGGTGTCCCTAGATGGCCGCCGAGCACCGGGCCAAAAACCAAAGTGACCCCCATTGCAAAACCAGGTGGTTTTGCAATAAGCCATTTTGATGTCACCTCACTACGTTTTGGGCCCTTGCCTGCCGCGGGTACTTGGGGCTCCCACACAAGTGAGGCACCATTTTTACCGGGAGACCTGGGGGAACGCTGGGTGGTGGTAAATTTGTGTGAGCCTGGTGATGCCACAACTTTCCCACCCCAAAATGTGTGAAAAAAGTGATTTTTTCAGCTAAAATTGAGGTTTGCAGGGGATTCTGGGTAAGGAAACGTTGGGGGATCCACGCAAGCCATACCTCCCTGGAAGCCGCCGGGTGTCTAGTTTTCAGAAATGCATGGGTTTGGTAGGTTTCCCTAGATGGCCGCCGAGCACCGGGCCAAAAACCAAAGTGACCCCCTTTGCAAAACCAGGTGGTTTTGCAATAGGCCATTTTGATGTAACCTCACTACGTTTTGGGCCCTTGCCTGCCGCAGGTACTTGGGCCTCCCACACAAGTGAGGCACCATTTTTACCGGGAGACCAGGGGGAACGCTGGGTGGTGGTAAATTTGTGTGAGCCTGGTGATGCCACAACTTTCCCACCCCAAAATGTGTGAAAAAAGTGATTTTTTCAGCTAAAATTGAGGTTTGCAGGGGATTTTGGGTAAGGAAACGTTGGGGGATCCACGCAAGCCATACCTCCCTGGAAGCCGCCGGGTGTCTAGTTTTCAAAAATGCATGGGTTTGGTAGGTTTCCCTAGATGGCCGCCGAGCACCGGGCCAAAAACCAAAGTGACCCCCGTTGCAAAACCAGGTGGTTTTGCAATAGGCCATTTTGATGTAACCTCACTACGTTTTGGGCCCTTGCCTGCCGCGGGTACTTGGGCCTCCCACACAAGTGAGGCACCATTTTTACCGAGAGACCTGGGGGAACGCTGGGTGGTGGTAAATTTGTGTGAGCCCGGTGATGCCACAACTTTCCCACCCCAAAATGTGTGAAAAAAGTGATTTTTTTCAGCTAAAATTGAGGTTTGCAGGGGATTCTGGGTAAGGAAACGTTCGGGGATCCACGCAAGCCATACCCCCTGGAAGCCGCCGGGTGTCTAGTTTTCAGAAATGCGTGGGTTTGGTAGGTTTCCCTAGATGGCCGCCAAGCACCGGGCCAAAAACCAAAGTGACCCCCCTTGCAAAACCAGGTGGTTTTGCAAGAGGCCATTTTGATGTCACCTCACTACGTTTTGGGCCCTTGCCTGCCGCGGGTACTTGGGCCTCCCACAGAAGTGAGGCACCATTTTTACTGGGAGACCTGGGGGAACACTGGGTGGTGGTAAATTTGTGTGAGCCTGGTGATGCCACAACTTTCCCACCCCAAAATGTGTGAAAAAAGTGATTTTTTCAGCTAAAATTGAGGTTTGCAGGGGATTCTGGGTAAGGAAACATTGGGGGATCCACGCAAGCCATACCTCCCTGGAAGCTGCCGGGTGACTAGTTTTCATAAATGTGCGGGTTTGGTAGGTTTCCCTAGAAGGCCGCCGAGCACCGGGCCAAAAACCAAAGTGACCCCCCTTGCAAAACCAGGTGGTTTTGCAAGAGGCCATTTTGATGTCACCTCACTACGTTTTGGGCCCTTGCCTGCCGCGGGTACTTGGGCCTCCCACACAAGTGAGGCACCATTTTTACCGGGAGACCTGGGGGAACGCTGGGTGGTGGTAAATTTGTGTGAGCCCGGTGATGCCACAACTTTCCCACCCCAAAATTTGTGAAAAAAGTGATTTTTTCAGCTAAAATTGAGGTTTGCAGGGGATTCTGGGTAAGGAAACGTTGGGGGATCCACGGAAGCCATACCTCCCTGGAAGCCGCCGGGTGTCTAGTTTTCAGAAATGTGTGGGTTTGGTAGGTTTCCCTAGATGGCCGCCGAGCACCGGGCCAAAAACCAAAGTGACCCCCATTGCAAAACCAGGTGGTTTTGCAATAAGCCATTTTGATGTCACCTCACTACGTTTTGGGCCCTTGCCTGCCGCGGGTACTTGGGCCTCCCACACAAGTGAGGCACCATTTTTACCGGGAGACCTGGGGGAACGCTGGGTGGTGGTAAATTTGTGTGAGCCTGGTGATGCCACAACTTTCCCACCCCAAAATGTGTGAAAAAAGTGATTTTTTCAGCTAAAATTGAGGTTTGCAGGGGATTCTGGGTAAGGAAACGTTGGGGGATCCACGCAAGCCATACCTCCCTGGAAGCCGCAGGGTGTCTAGTTTTCAGAAATGCATGGGTTTGGTAGGTTTCCCTAGATGGCCGCCGAGCACCGGGCCAAAAACCAAAGTGACCCCCTTTGCAAAACCAGGTGGTTTTGCAATAGGCCATTTTGATGTAACCTCACTACGTTTTGGGCCCTTGCCTGCCGCGGGTACTTGGGCCTCCCACACAAGTGAGGCACCATTTTTACCGAGAGACCTGGGGGAACGCTGGGTGGTGGTAAATTTGTGTGAGCCCGGTGATGCCACAACTTTCCCACCCCAAAATGTGTGAAAAAAGTGATTTTTTTCAGCTAAAATTGAGGTTTGCAGGGGATTCTGGGTAAGGAAACGTTCGGGGATCCACGCAAGCCATACCCCCTGGAAGCCGCCGGGTGTCTAGTTTTCAGAAATGCGTGGGTTTGGTAGGTTTCCCTAGATGGCCGCCAAGCACTGGGCCAAAAACCAAAGTGACCCCCCTTGCAAAACCAGGTGGTTTTGCAAGAGGCCATTTTGATGTCACCTCACTACGTTTTGGGCCCTTGCCTGCCGCGGGTACTTGGGCCTCCCACACAAGTGAGGCACCATTTTTACTGGGAGACCTGGGGGAACACTGGGTGGTGGTAAATTTGTGTGAGCCTGGTGATGCCACAACTTTCCCACCCCAAAATGTGTGAAAAAAGTAATTTTTTCAGCTAAAATTGAGGTTTGCAGGGGATTCTGGGTAAAGAAACATTGGGGGATCCACGCAAGCCATACCTCCCTGGAAGCTGCCGGGTGACTAGTTTTCATAAATGTGTGGGTTTGGTAGGTTTCCCTAGAAGGCCGCCGAGCACCGGGCCAAAAACCAAATTGACCCCCCTTGCAAAACCAGGTGGTTTTGCAAGAGGCCATTTTGATGTCACCTCACTACGTTTTGGGCCCTTGCCTGCCGCGGGTACTTGGGCCTCCCACACAAGTGAGGCACCATTTTTACCGGGAGACCTGGGGGAACGCTGGGTGGTGGTAAATTTGTGTGAGCCCGGTGATGCCACAACTTTCCCACCCCAAAATGTGTGAAAAAAGTGATTTTTTCAGCTAAAATTGAGGTTTGCAGGGGATTCTGGGTAAGGAAACATTGGGGGATCCACGGAAGCCATACCTCCCTGGAAGCCGCCGGGTGTCTAGTTTTCAGAAATGTGTGGGTTTGGTAGGTTTCCCTAGATGGCCGCCGAGCACCGGGCCAAAAACCAAAGTGACCCCCATTGCAAAACCAGGTGGTTTTGCAATAAGCCATTTTGATGTCACCTCACTACGTTTTGGGCCCTTGCCTGCCGCGGGTACTTGGGCCTCCCACACAAGTGAGGCACCATTTTTACCGGGAGACCTGGGGGAACGCTGGGTGGTGGTAAATTTGTGTGAGCCTGGTGATGCCACAACTTTCCCACCCCAAAATGTGTGAAAAAAGTGATTTTTTCAGCTAAAATTGAGGTTTGCAGGGGATTCTGGGTAAGGAAACGTTGGGGGATCCACGCAAGCCATACCTCCCTGGAAGCCGCAGGGTGTCTAGTTTTCAGAAATGCATGGGTTTGGTAGGTTTCCCTAGATGGCCGCCGAGCACCGGGCCAAAAACCAAAGTGACCCCCTTTGCAAAACCAGGTGGTTTTGCAATAGGCCATTTTGATGTAACCTCACTACGTTTTGGGCCCTTGCCTGCCGCGGGTACTTGGGCCTCCCACACAAGTGAGGCACCATTTTTACCGAGAGACCTGGGGGAACGCTGGGTGGTGGTAAATTTGTGTGAGCCCGGTGATGCCACAACTTTCCCACCCCAAAATGTGTGAAAAAAGTGATTTTTTTCAGCTAAAATTGAGGTTTGCAGGGGATTCTGGGTAAGGAAACGTTCGGGGATCCACGCAAGCCATACCCCCTGGAAGCCGCCGGGTGTCTAGTTTTCATAAATGCGTGGGTTTGGTAGGTTTCCCTAGATGGCCGCCAAGCACCGGGCCAAAAACCAAAGTGACCCCCCTTGCAAAACCAGGTGGTTTTGCAAGAGGCCATTTTGATGTCACCTCACTACGTTTTGGGCCCTTGCCTGCCGCGGGTACTTGGGCCTCCCACACAAGTGAGGCACCATTTTTACTGGGAGACCAGGGGGAACACTGGGTGGTGGTAAATTTGTGTGAGCCTGTTGATGCCACAACTTTCCCACCCCAAAATGTGTGAAAAAAGTAATTTTTTCAGCTAAAATTGAGGTTTGCAGGGGATTCTGGGTAAAGAAACATTGGGGGATCCACACAAGCCATACCTCCCTGGAAGCTGCCGGGTGACTAGTTTTCATAAATGTGCGGGTTTGGTAGGTTTCCCTAGAAGGCCGCCGAGCACCGGGCCAAAAACCAAAGTGACCCCCCTTGCAAAACCAGGTGGTTTTGCAAGAGGCCATTTTGATGTCACCTCACTACGTTTTGGGCCCTTGCCTGCCGCGGGTACTTGGGCCTCCCACACAAGTGAGGCACCATTTTTACCGGGAGACCTGGGGGAACGCTGGGTGGTGGTAAATTTGTGTGAGCCCGGTGATGCCACAACTTTCCCACCCCAAAATTTGTGAAAAAAGTGATTTTTTCAGCTAAAATTGAGGTTTGCAGGGGATTCTGGGTAAGGAAACGTTGGGGGATCCACGGAAGCCATACCTCCCTGGAAGCCGCCGGGTGTCTAGTTTTCAGAAATGTGTGGGTTTGGTAGGTTTCCCTAGATGGCCGCCGAGCACCGGGCCAAAAACCAAAGTGACCCCCATTGCAAAACCAGGTGGTTTTGCAATAAGCCATTTTGATGTCACCTCACTACGTTTTGGGCCCTTGCCTGCCGCGGGTACTTGGGCCTCCCACACAAGTGAGGCACCATTTTTACCGGGAGACCTGGGGGAACGCTGGGTGGTGGTAAATTTGTGTGAGCCTGGTGATGCCACAACTTTCCCACCCCAAAATGTGTGAAAAAAGTGATTTTTTCAGCTAAAATTGAGGTTTGCAGGGGATTCTGGGTAAGGAAACGTTGGGGGATCCAGGCAAGCCATACCTCCCTGGAAGCCGCAGGGTGTCTAGTTTTCAGAAATGCATGGGTTTGGTAGGTTTCCCTAGATGGCCGCCGAGCACCGGGCCAAAAACCAAAGTGACCCCCTTTGCAAAACCAGGTGGTTTTGCAATAGGCCATTTTGATGTAACCTCACTACGTTTTGGGCCCTTGCCTGCCGCGGGTACTTGGGCCTCCCACACAAGTGAGGCACCATTTTTACCGAGAGACCTGGGGGAACGCTGGGTGGTGGTAAATTTGTGTGAGCCCGGTGATGCCACAACTTTCCCACCCCAAAATGTGTGAAAAAAGTGATTTTTTTCAGCTAAAATTGAGGTTTGCAGGGGATTCTGGGTAAGGAAACGTTCGGGGATCCACGCAAGCCATACCCCCTGGAAGCCGCCGGGTGTCTAGTTTTCAGAAATGCGTGGGTTTGGTAGGTTTCCCTAGATGGCCGCCAAGCACCGGGCCAAAAACCAAAGTGACCCCCCTTGCAAAACCAGGTGGTTTTGCAAGAGGCCATTTTGATGTCACCTCACTACGTTTTGGGCCCTTGCCTGCCGCGGGTACTTGGGCCTCCCACACAAGTGAGGCACCATTTTTACTGGGAGACCAGGGGGAACACTGGGTGGTGGTAAATTTGTGTGAGCCTGTTGATGCCACAACTTTCCCACCCCAAAATGTGTGAAAAAAGTAATTTTTTCAGCTAAAATTGAGGTTTGCAGGGGATTCTGGGTAAAGAAACATTGGGGGATCCACACAAGCCATACCTCCCTGGAAGCTGCCGGGTGACTAGTTTTCATAAATGTGCGGGTTTGGTAGGTTTCCCTAGAAGGCCGCCGAGCACCGGGCCAAAAACCAAAGTGACCCCCCTTGCAAAACCAGGTGGTTTTGCAAGAGGCCATTTTGATGTCACCTCACTACGTTTTGGGCCCTTGCCTGCCGCGGGTACTTGGGCCTCCCACACAAGTGAGGCACCATTTTTACCGGGAGACCTGGGGGAACGCTGGGTGGTGGTAAATTTGTGTGAGCCCGGTGATGCCACAACTTTCCCACCCCAAAATTTGTGAAAAAAGTGATTTTTTCAGCTAAAATTGAGGTTTGCAGGGGATTCTGGGTAAGGAAACGTTGGGGGATCCACGGAAGCCATACCTCCCTGGAAGCCGCCGGGTGTCTAGTTTTCAGAAATGTGTGGGTTTGGTAGGTTTCCCTAGATGGCCGCCGAGCACCGGGCCAAAAACCAAAGTGACCCCCATTGCAAAACCAGGTGGTTTTGCAATAAGCCATTTTGATGTCACCTCACTACGTTTTGGGCCCTTGCCTGCCGCGGGTACTTGGGCCTCCCACACAAGTGAGGCACCATTTTTACCGGGAGACCTGGGGGAACGCTGGGTGGTGGTAAATTTGTGTGAGCCTGGTGATGCCACAACTTTCCCACCCCAAAATGTGTGAAAAAAGTGATTTTTTCAGCTAAAATTGAGGTTTGCAGGGGATTCTGGGTAAGGAAACGTTGGGGGATCCACGCAAGCCATACATCCCTGGAAGCCGCAGGGTGTCTAGTTTTCAGAAATGCATGGGTTTGGTAGGTTTCCCTAGATGGCCGCCGAGCACCGGGCCAAAAACCAAAGTGACCCCCTTTGCAAAACCAGGTGGTTTTGCAATAGGCCATTTTGATGTAACCTCACTACGTTTTGGGCCCTTGCCTGCCGCGGGTACTTGGGCCTCCCACACAAGTGAGGCACCATTTTTACCGAGAGACCTGGGGGAACGCTGGGTGGTGGTAAATTTGTGTGAGCCCGGTGATGCCACAACTTTCCCACCCCAAAATGTGTGAAAAAAGTGATTTTTTTCAGCTAAAATTGAGGTTTGCAGGGGATTCTGGGTAAGGAAACGTTCGGGGATCCACGCAAGCCATACCCCCTGGAAGCCGCCGGGTGTCTAGTTTTCAGAAATGCGTGGGTTTGGTAGGTTTCCCTAGATGGCCGCCAAGCACCGGGCCAAAAACCAAAGTGACCCCCCTTGCAAAACCAGGTGGTTTTGCAAGAGGCCATTTTGATGTCACCTCACTACGTTTTGGGCCCTTGCCTGCCGCGGGTACTTGGGCCTCCCACACAAGTGAGGCACCATTTTTACTGGGAGACCTGGGGGAACACTGGGTGGTGGTAAATTTGTGTGAGCCTGGTGATGCCACAACTTTCCCACCCCAAAATGTGTGAAAAAAGTAATTTTTTCAGCTAAAATTGAGGTTTGCAGGGGATTCTGGGTAAAGAAACATTGGGGGATCCACGCAAGCCATACCTCCCTGGAAGCTGCCGGGTGACTAGTTTTCATAAATGTGTGGGTTTGGTAGGTTTCCCTAGAAGGCCGCCGAGCACCGGGCCAAAAACCAAATTGACCCCCCTTGCAAAACCAGGTGGTTTTGCAAGAGGCCATTTTGATGTCACCTCACTACGTTTTGGGCCCTTGCCTGCCGCGGGTACTTGGGCCTCCCACACAAGTGAGGCACCATTTTTACCGGGAGACCTGGGGGAACGCTGGGTGGTGGTAAATTTGTGTGAGCCCGGTGATGCCACAACTTTCCCACCCCAAAATGTGTGAAAAAAGTGATTTTTTCAGCTAAAATTGAGGTTTGCAGGGGATTCTGGGTAAGGAAACATTGGGGGATCCACGGAAGCCATACCTCCCTGGAAGCCGCCGGGTGTCTAGTTTTCAGAAATGTGTGGGTTTGGTAGGTTTCCCTAGATGGCCGCCGAGCACCGGGCCAAAAACCAAAGTGACCCCCATTGCAAAACCAGGTGGTTTTGCAATAAGCCATTTTGATGTCACCTCACTACGTTTTGGGCCCTTGCCTGCCGCGGGTACTTGGGCCTCCCACACAAGTGAGGCACCATTTTTACCGGGAGACCTGGGGGAACGCTGGGTGGTGGTAAATTTGTGTGAGCCTGGTGATGCCACAACTTTCCCACCCCAAAATGTGTGAAAAAAGTGATTTTTTCAGCTAAAATTGAGGTTTGCAGGGGATTCTGGGTAAGGAAACGTTGGGGGATCCACGCAAGCCATACCTCCCTGGAAGCCGCAGGGTGTCTAGTTTTCAGAAATGCATGGGTTTGGTAGGTTTCCCTAGATGGCCGCCGAGCACCGGGCCAAAAACCAAAGTGACCCCCTTTGCAAAACCAGGTGGTTTTGCAATAGGCCATTTTGATGTAACCTCACTACGTTTTGGGCCCTTGCCTGCCGCGGGTACTTGGGCCTCCCACACAAGTGAGGCACCATTTTTACCGAGAGACCTGGGGGAACGCTGGGTGGTGGTAAATTTGTGTGAGCCCGGTGATGCCACAACTTTCCCACCCCAAAATGTGTGAAAAAAGTGATTTTTTTCAGCTAAAATTGAGGTTTGCAGGGGATTCTGGGTAAGGAAACGTTCGGGGATCCACGCAAGCCATACCCCCTGGAAGCCGCCGGGTGTCTAGTTTTCATAAATGCGTGGGTTTGGTAGGTTTCCCTAGATGGCCGCCAAGCACCGGGCCAAAAACCAAAGTGACCCCCCTTGCAAAACCAGGTGGTTTTGCAAGAGGCCATTTTGATGTCACCTCACTACGTTTTGGGCCCTTGCCTGCCGCGGGTACTTGGGCCTCCCACACAAGTGAGGCACCATTTTTACTGGGAGACCAGGGGGAACACTGGGTGGTGGTAAATTTGTGTGAGCCTGTTGATGCCACAACTTTCCCACCCCAAAATGTGTGAAAAAAGTAATTTTTTCAGCTAAAATTGAGGTTTGCAGGGGATTCTGGGTAAAGAAACATTGGGGGATCCACACAAGCCATACCTCCCTGGAAGCTGCCGGGTGACTAGTTTTCATAAATGTGTGGGTTTGGTAGGTTTCCCTAGAAGGCCGCCGAGCACCGGGCCAAAAACCAAAGTGACCCCCCTTGCAAAACCAGGTGGTTTTGCAAGAGGCCATTTTGATGTCACCTCACTACGTTTTGGGCCCTTGCCTGCCGCGGGTACTTGGGCCTCCCACACAAGTGAGGCACCATTTTTACCGGGAGACCTGGGGGAACGCTGGGTGGTGGTAAATTTGTGTGAGCCCGGTGATGCCACAACTTTCCCACCCCAAAATTTATGAAAAAAGTGATTTTTTCAGCTAAAATTGAGGTTTGAAGGGGATTCTGGGTAAGGAAACGTTGGGGGATCCACGCAAGCCATACCTCCCTGGAAGCCGCCGGGTGTCTAGTTTTCAGAAATGCGTGGGTTTGGTAGGTTTCCCTAGATGGCCGCCGAGCACCCGGCCAAAAACCAAAGTGACCCCCCTTGCAAAACCAGGTGGTTTTGCAAGAGGCCATTTTGATGTCACCTCACTACGTTTTGGGCCCTTGCCTGCCGCGGGTACTTGGGCCTCCCACACAAGTGAGGCACCATTTTTACCGGGAGACCTGGGGGAACGCTGGGTGGTGGTAAATTTGTGTGAGCCCGGTGATGCCACAACTTTCCCACACCAAAATGTGCGAAAAAAAGTGATTTTTTCAGCTAAAATTGAGGTTTGCAGGGGATTCTGGGTAAGGAAACGTTCGGGGATCCACGCAAGCCATACCCCCTGGAAGCCGCCGGGTGTCTAGTTTTCAGAAATGCGTGGGTTTGGTAGGTTTCCCTAGATGGCCGCCAAGCACCGGGCCAAAAACCAAAGTGACCCCCCTTGCAAAACCAGGTGGTTTTGCAAGAGGCCATTTTGATGTCACCTCACTACGTTTTGGGCCCTTGCCTGCCGCGGGTACTTGGGCCTCCCACACAAGTGAGGCACCATTTTTACTGGGAGACCTGGGGGAACACTGGGTGGTGGTAAATTTGTGTGAGCCTGGTGATGCCACAACTTTCCCACCCCAAAATGTGTGAAAAAAGTAATTTTTTCAGCTAAAATTGAGGTTTGCAGGGGATTCTGGGTAAAGAA
The DNA here is from genome assembly GCF_964204655.1 of Triturus cristatus. Lineage (NCBI taxonomy): Eukaryota > Metazoa > Chordata > Amphibia > Caudata > Salamandridae > Triturus > Triturus cristatus. Next base: position 435,082,751 of record NC_140588.1, read on the forward strand.
ACATTGGGGGATCCACGCAAGCCATACCTCCCTGGAAGCTGCCGGGTGACTAGTTTTCATAAATGTGTGGGTTTGGTAGGTTTCCCTAGAAGGCCGCCGAGCACCGGGCCAAAAACCAAAGTGACCCCCCTTGCAAAACCAGGTGGTTTTGCAAGAGGCCATTTTGATGTCACCTCACTACGTTTTGGGCCCTTGCCTGCCGCGGGTACTTGGGCCTCCCACACAAGTGAGGCACCATTTTTACCGGGAGACCTGGGGGAACGCTGGGTGGTGGTAAATTTGTGTGAGCCCGGTGATGCCACAACTTTCCCACCCCAAAATTTGTGAAAAAAGTGATTTTTTCAGCTAAAATTGAGGTTTGCAGGGGATTCTGGGTAAGGAAACGTTGGGGGATCCACGGAAGCCATACCTCCCTGGAAGCCGCCGGGTGTCTAGTTTTCAGAAATGTGTGGGTTTGGTAGGTTTCCCTAGATGGCCGCCGAGCACCGGGCCAAAAACCAAAGTGACCCCCATTTCAAAACCAGGTGGTTTTGCAATAAGCCATTTTGATGTCACCTCACTACGTTTTGGGCCCTTGCCTGCCGCGGGTACTTGGGCCTCCCACACAAGTGAGGCACCATTTTTACCGGGAGACCTGGGGGAACGCTGGGTGGTGGTAAATTTGTGTGAGCCTGGTGATCCCACAACTTTCCCACCCCAAAATGTGTGAAAAAAGTGATTTTTTCAGCTAAAATTGAGGTTTGCAGGGGATTCTGGGTAAGGAAACGTTGGGGGATCCACGCAAGCCATACCTCCCTGGAAGCCGCAGGGTGTCTAGTTTTCAGAAATGCATGGGTTTGGTAGGTTTCCCTAGATGGCCGCCGAGCACCGGGCCAAAAACCAAAGTGACCCCCTTTGCAAAACCAGGTGGTTTTGCAATAGGCCATTTTGATGTAACCTCACTACGTTTTGGGCCCTTGCCTGCCGCGGGTACTTGGGCCTCCCACACAAGTGAGGCACCATTTTTACCGAGAGACCTGGGGGAACGCTGGGTGGTGGTAAATTTGTGTGAGCCCGGTGATGCCACAACTTTCCCACCCCAAAATGTGTGAAAAAAGTGATTTTTTTCAGCTAAAATTGAGGTTTGCAGGGGATTCTGGGTAAGGAAACGTTCGGGGATCCACGCAAGCCATACCCCCTGGAAGCCGCCGGGTGTCTAGTTTTCATAAATGCGTGGGTTTGGTAGGTTTCCCTAGATGGCCGCCAAGCACCGGGCCAAAAACCAAAGTGACCCCCCTTGCAAAACCAGGTGGTTTTGCAAGAGGCCATTTTGATGTCACCTCACTACGTTTTGGGCCCTTGCCTGCCGCGGGTACTTGGGCCTCCCACACAAGTGAGGCACCATTTTTACTGGGAGACCTGGGGGAACACTGGGTGGTGGTAAATTTGTGTGAGCCTGGTGATGCCACAACTTTCCCACCCCAAAATGTGTGAAAAAAGTAATTTTTTCAGCTAAAATTGAGGTTTGCAGGGGATTCTGGGTAAAGAAACATTGGGGGATCCACACAAGCCATACCTCCCTGGAAGCTGCCGGGTGACTAGTTTTCATAAATGTGTGGGTTTGGTAGGTTTCCCTAGAAGGCCGCCGAGCACCGGGCCAAAAACCAAAGTGACCCCCCTTGCAAAACCAGGTGGTTTTGCAAGAGGCCATTTTGATGTCACCTCACTACGTTTTGGGCCCTTGCCTGCCGCGGGTACTTGGGCCTCCCACACAAGTGAGGCACCATTTTTACCGGGAGACCTGGGGGAACGCTGGGTGGTGGTAAATTTGTGTGAGCCCGGTGATGCCACAACTTTCCCACCCCAAAATTTATGAAAAAAGTGATTTTTTCAGCTAAAATTGAGGTTTGAAGGGGATTCTGGGTAAGGAAACGTTGGGGGATCCACGCAAGCCATACCTCCCTGGAAGCCGCCGGGTGTCTAGTTTTCAGAAATGCGTGGGTTTGGTAGGTTTCCCTAGATGGCCGCCGAGCACCCGGCCAAAAACCAAAGTGACCCCCCTTGCAAAACCAGGTGGTTTTGCAATAGGCCATTTTGATGTCACCTCACTACGTTTTGGGCCCTTGCCTGCCGCGGGTACTTGGACCTCCCACACAAGTGAGGCACCATTTTTACCGGGAGACCTGGGGGAACGCTGGGTGGTGGTAAATTTGTGTGAGCCTGTTGATGCCACAACTTTCCCACCCCAAAATGTGTGAAAAAAGTGATTTTTTGAGCTAAAATTGAGGTTTGCAGGGGATTCTGGGTAAGGAAACGTTGGGGGATCCACGCAAGCCATACCTCCCTGGAAGCTGCCGGGTGTCTAGTTTTCAGAAATGTGTGGGTTTGGTAGGTTTCCCTAGATGGCCCCCGAGCACCGGGTCAAAAACCAAAGTGACCCCCTTTGCAAAACCAGATTAACTATTGTTCCTACAGAGTTAGAATTTTGGAGTAAAATTGCGAAGAAAATGTGGCAGACATTTTGAGGTTTGCAGGACATTGGGGATAAAAAATTTTTTTCGAATTCACAAGAGAGACATCACCATGAACTCCCATGGGTTTTCAACAATATCTACAGTTGGTGGGTTATTCTTACTTGGGAAGTGTACCTTGGCAGAGAAACTAAAGACAAACATTGCTGCACAACCATCTATTCCTCAAACACACACACATACTGGTTGGATTTGGCACGAGGACGAGTCATGGTTCAGTGTATTAAATTGTATTAACTAGAGATTTCACAAAAATGAAATGCACTGTCAATAATTAAACTCACAAAAAACCAAACCAATGACTCGCAGCTCGTGAGCTGTAAAGCCACGTCAAGGCACCAACCACTTTACAGGCCATTCACACACCTTTCATACGTGATACAAACAAGATCATTCGCATCAACAGGTACAAAAGCAACACAGTACAAAATTCACCAAAAAGGGACAAGGTACACCATACTTCAGAAAAACAAATATTACTGCACAGCCATCTGATCCGCAAGCACACACACATACTGGTTGGATTTGGCACGAGGGTGAGTGATGGTTCAGTAGATACAATTGTATTAGCAAGTGATTTTACAAAACATGAAATGTACTGGTAATAATTGAAAGGGCGAGAAACTGAACCATTGACTCACAGCTCGTGAGCTGTAAAGCCACGACAAGGCACCAACCTCTTTACAGGCCATTCATACACCTTTCACACGTGTGAGACATACAAAACCATCCACACCGCCAGCCGCGGGCCCATCACATAACAAAACTCACACCAGCACACAGCGCCATTCAAGGGCCCATCACTTTCACACGCCCACAATCCAGACACAGCAACTACACATGCTGATGGATTGCGTGGAGTGGCACTCAGCTATCAGTGTGTGTAGTGACCAGCAGAAAGTCACTACTCACACACAGCCAGCCGAGCTCCAGTCCACACACACCGCTAGCAGAGCGCCAGTCCACACACTCCTCTAGCAGAGCGCCAGTCCACGCACACCGCTAGCCAAGCGCCAGTCCAGGCACACCGCTAACCAAGCGCCAGTCCAGGCACACCGCCAGGCAATCGCCAGTCCAGGCACACCGGCAGCCAATCGCCAATCCACGCACACCGCCAGCCAAGCTCCAGTCCACTGACACCTCCAGCCAAGCACCAGTCCGCACACACTACCAGTCCACGCACACCGCCAGCCAAGTACCAGTCCACGCACACCACCAGCCAAGCACCATTCCACGCACACCGCCTGCCAAGCTCCAGTCCACGCACACCACCAGCCAAGCTCCAGTCCACGGACACCTCCAGCCAAGCACCAGTCTGCACACACCACCAGTCCACGCACACCGCCAGCCAAGTACCAGTCCACGCACACCGCCAACCAAGCACCAGTCCACACACACCGCCAGCCAAGCACCATTCTACGCACACCGCCTGCCAAGCTCCAGTCCACGCACACCACCAGCCAAGCTCCAGTCCACACACACCACCAGTCCACGCACACCACCAGCCAAGTACCAGTCCACGCACACTGCCAGCCAAGCACCATTCCACGCACACCGCCAGACTAGCTCCAGTCCACGCACACCACCAGCCACGCACCAGTCCACGCACACCGCCAGTCCATGCACACCGCCAGTCCACGCTCACCGCCAGCCAAGCACCATTCCACGCACACCACCAACCAAGTGCCAGTCCACACACACCAACAGCCAAGCGCAAGCCTACACACACCGCCATCACATTTAGGATTTTTTTTAGAAAAAAATAAAAACACAAACAAATCGCAAATAGATACAAATCTTCTAACAGAAAATCAGCAACTAAATACATTGCACTAACACCATCCTTGAAACAGAATCAAATTATCCAAAGAATACAGACCAGGCAGTTCACTTTACCACTCATGAATGCTCCCAATAATTCTTTCGCATGTGGTACGCTCTAAAACAAGCAGGAAAACACAGTGCAGGATGAGAAGGACAGTCGGGGCAGTACATACGACTCTCCTTCCGCGTACCTCTTCGCCAACAGACTCTACATCTCCTACTGGGAAAATCTTTTGAGGGTGTGGGAGGAATGTGATCTGGAAAGTGGCGATCTTTCAATCTAGCAACATCCTCCACCACTCCAACTCTAGGAACACTTGCCTGTTCCACTACAACAAGGCTGCCTATTACAGACTCCTGAAACTTAGCAAAAGTCATCTTTGACTCAGGGCAAGAATCCTGGAACACAACAAAAGCATTAAACATTGCCAAGTGGAAAAGATGGATAGCCAACTTCTTGTACCAAATGTAAGCCTTACGAAGAGCAGTGTAAGGTTCCAACCTCTGATCTACTCTGTCAACACCACCCATGTGCCTATTATAGTCTAAAATGCACACAGGTTTGCGCGCTTCAGCGACCTGACCCCAAACAGTCACAGGTGCAGTGCTTTCATCATGGATGGTAGTCAGCATGTAGACATCTCTCCTGTCTGAAAACTTCACAGCAAGAAGCTCCTTGCAACGCAACGCACTGCACTGTCCCCGCACAAGCTTTTGACAAACAAGTTCTTTCGGGAAACCTTTACGGTTAGAGCGGATTGTGCCATAAGCAACAGTGTCCACTTTGGCCAATTCCCTGAACAACCGCACACCAGTGTAGAAGTTATCTACATATAAATGGTGGCCTTTGTTGAAAAATCCTCTACCAAGTTCCCAAACAAGTTTCTCAGTCACTCCAAAAGTGGACGGACAACCAGGGAGGTTAATCCTAGATTCCTTACCGGTGTACACCCTGAAATTAGACACATATCCAGTCCTACTGTCACACAGCATATACAGCTTTATTCCATAGCGTGCCCTCTTACTAGGAATGTATTGCCTAAAAACTAGGCCTGGGCGAAGCACTACGCTACGCTCGCGTAGTTTGCGAAGTTCGCGCTACTTCGCACTACGCGAACTGCACGTAGCACAGTGCGAACACGCGTAGCGTAGTGTTGCGTAGTGCTGCGGTCATTTTTTGCTTGCTCGCGGTCCTCAACGTCAAGTTGGCGACCGCGAGCAAGCAAAATGACATCCCGGCGAGACTTTTTCCTTGTTCGCGATCGCGAGCATGGAAAATAAACCTCCCGGCGAGATTCCCAACGCGAGGAGGTCAGGTTTCTCATTGCGAGGGGTCGCGTATGCTCGCGACCGCTCGCGATGAGAAACTACCAGTTCGCGTTGAGAAAGCTGCCGCTCGAGTAAAAATCTACTCGAGCAGCAAAAAACTACAGCTCGCACTGTGCAAGATGCCATTTTCAATGATTGCACAGTGCCGGTTGCTTGTCCGCACTGTGCAATCATTGAAAACAACATCTCGCACAGTGCGAACATGTTACTACGCAGTTCGCGAAGTGCTACGCGTAGCTCGCGTAGTGCGAACTTCACTTTGCGTAGCTTCGCGAAGTGCTATTTCGCGAACTACGCCCACCTTTACTAAAAACCAAGCTGCCCTTGAACAACACCAAAGACTCATCCACTGCAATTTCTTTCCCAGGGGCATAAATCTCAGAAAATCGATCAACAAAGTGATCAAGGACAGGCCTAATCTTAAAAAGACGGTCACAATCAGGGTGATCTCATGGCAACGCTAAACCATTATCAACAAAATGCATCATCTGAAGCAGAAGCAAATACCTGTCACGACTCATGACTGCCGGAAAAATAGACGTTGCCATCAAGGGACTGCTAGACCAATATGAAGACATTGATGGCTTCCTTAGCAAGCCCATCAATAAAGTTAAACCCAAGAACTTTTTCATCTCTTCAACATTTGTGGGAGTCCACCGGGTAGCTCTAGAGTAGGGCCTAAGTCTGGCACTGTTGTCCCTCAAAAACTGTTCGGCATACAAATTAGTCTGCTCAACAATCTCTGCCAAAAACACATCGTCCATAAACAACTGAAAAAAATTTACAGGCAAAAAGTTTTCAGTATTCCCTCTAGTCCCTGGAACACCAGTAAACTCTGGCAATGCCGGCTGCACCATGCCAGGGGCAACCCAGAGGTCATCACTTTCAAAGGGAAGCCTTGCAGCCCCAGCCTGCTGCCCAGATGCCTCTTGCCGCACTACACCAAAGGGAAGCCTTGCAGCCGCAAGCTGCAGCCCAGAAGCCTCTTGCCGCACTACACCAACGGGAAGCCTTGCAGCCCCAGGCTGCAGCCCAGATGCCTCTTGCCGCACTATCGGTACATCAGTCTCCTCTTCTAACACAGGCACTTCATCCGCACTAAGAGTATCTTCATCATCCGATGACTCCATACGGAGTGAAAACTCACTGCCAGAATCGTCCCCTGCCTCCTCTCCCTCAGATGCAGAGTCAGTCTCTGAACCAATATCAGAGGAAGACTCAAACAGCAAACCAACAACCTGCTGAGCAGTAATCCTGCGGCTAGCCATTATGCTTACTAAGATTGAAGACTGCACAAACAAGTCAACAACAACCAACAATGTGCAAGCCAAGTAAGTAAAGAAATGGGCAACCTTTATCACAATGATCAATGTACTCAAAAACTATTGAATTCTATTACAAGAGACAGCTACACTCACCAGAACCTACTTTGCAGTGACACAGCAAAAACCAACGATATCCAACTAGAAAGAAGAAAAAAAAGCAAATTACTCACAAGACAACAAAATACACATCGAGCACAAATGCAAACAGTTTTTGCCAAGGGGTCGCTTCCTCATGCAGAAAAATACATCCCTGTTGTCTAGTGGGCTTCTCTGCCCCCCTTGGGAGCAGAAACGGACAGAAAGACGACTGATCTGCCCCCACCAGAAAAGTCTTCCCATTATTTATGCCCCAAAGGAAGCGACCCTTGCCCAAGGGGTCGCTTCCTAAATAAAAAAGAAGACATCCCTGGTGTCTAGTGGGCTTTTCTGCCCCCCCCTGGGAGCAGAAACGGACAGAAAGACGACCGATCTGCCCCCAGGGGGGGCAGAAAAGTCTTCAAATTATTATGCCCGCCTAGGAAGCGACCCTTGCCCAAGGGGTCGCTTCCTACATAAAGAAAAAGACATCCCTGGTGTCTAGTGGGCTTTTCTGCCCCCCTGGGAGCACAAACGGGCAGAAAGACGACCAATCTGCCCCCAGGGGGGGCAGAAAAGTCTTCAAATTATTATGCCCACCTAGGAAGCGACCCTTGCCCAAGGGGTTGCTTCCTACATAAAGAAAAAGACATCCCTGGTGTCTAGTGGGCTTTTCTGCCCCCCCTGGGGGCAGACACGGCCAGAAAGACAACCGATCTGCCCCCAGGGGGGGCAGAAAAGTCTTCGAATTATTTTGCCCCCCAAGGAAGCAACCCTTGCCCAAGGGGTCGCTTCCTACATAACGAAAAAGACATCCCTGGTGTCTAGTGGGCAGAAACGGGCAGAAAGAAGACCGATCTGCCCCCAGGGGGGGCAGAAAAGACTTGGAAAAATTTTTCACCCCTAGGAAGCGACCCTTGCCCAAGGGGTCGCTTCCCAAATTCCAAAACACACATCACTGGTGTCTAGTGGGGCATCCCTGCTCCACAATCGCGACACTGTGCGCGATCGTGGAGCAGGAATGCCCTGTATTGAGACATCAGGGGAGAGGAAATACTCTTTCCTCTCCCCCGATGCCTCAATACTACAGATATCACCCCCGCGGCCCCCACCGGACAAGCAAACCTACCTCTGCTCCCTTGGACGCGCTGGAAGAAATGGATTCCAGCGCGTCCAACGCTTCCTGATGACGCCGGCGCGCACTGTGCGCGCTGACGTCATGGGGAAGCGTGGGGGAGCTCGGGGGTGGCAGCGGAAGCTCTTCCACTGCCATTCCCCTCTGTGGGGGCACGATCGATGCCCCAGGGGGGGAGCTCCAGCGCTTCCCCCGGGGGCTGTGCTCATGACGGAGCGGTTCCGTCATAAGCACAGCCCAACCGATGCTCATGACGGAACCGCTCCGTCATGAGCATCGAAGGGGTTAAGGACACATTCATGTATGGAAGGCACCGGGAGATTAAGTGGTGTCCAGAATCTCAGGAGGTTGAGCTGAAACCGAGACTCGAACCTGGTTCCCCAACTCCGAAAACTGGAGCTTTGTCCATTACGCCACACCATCGCCCCAATTTCATGGGTACATATTAAGAAGCAGCAGCGATAATTATCTCTGGCCGTGCCTAGCGCGAGTTTCCCTATCGCCGGCTATCGCTGGAATTCATCGCCCAGCTAGCGCTGTATTTACAACGCTTAGCGCATTGGCGATGAAAATTCCAGCGATAGCAGGGAAATGTCCCAACATCGCTGGAAAACCAGCGATGTTCCCTGCAAAACAGCGATGACCCTGCTTATACGACCCTGTGGTCGTAACCCCACATTCCACATCCCATGCAAAGTATGCCTAACACTGGATTTTAGCAGATGTTAAAATCCAGCATTAATGGCCGGTTAGTGCGATTTTGTTTATCGCTGCGCCGACCGGGGCATTGTTGTAAATATCGCGAAGCTGCCTTCGTGATATTTTCCCATGTAGTCTATTGAGGCACGCCTACTTTGCATCTCATTAACGATGCGATGCAAAGCGGGTGCTAAATCACGGAAACATGCACTAGCGTGTCCTTCCTAATATTGCGATAAAATTATCGCCGCTTTTCGGCCGAAAACGGACGCTAAAGCGGCGATAATGTTATCACCCCCTCTTGTTAATGTGCCCCATGGTTAGTAGTTGGTTCTGTTTTAGGTAGTGCTAACAGGAGAAATGGGCTAGTTCATGCTGCCTCCTGAGAGAGCGTTGCCACTTATGTTTTTTACAAATTGAACAGTGACTGAATGTCAATCAAAAAAAAGGATTTGCCTCCTAATTAGAGGTGGGCGGTTATAAGATGATGTGGAAGAGATACTTTTAAAGGGCTATTAGACATGTCAGCTTCAAATAATTAGATATCCCTGATAATTACCGGGATCTGTAGAAGTAAAGTCAGGAGGTAACACGATGATACAACACATCTCCTGGGAATGTCCGCGCTATCTCCAGCCCGTTTTTGATGCTGGAGAAACGATAAAGAAAATGCCAGTGCAATCAATGGTTCTGTATAATATTTCCACATTTTTGCTGTCCAAGAAAATACCTAACAGTAGAGGCATTATGGTATCAGGCCTTTGCACCATATTTACTGGCCGACTTCATTAAAGAGCCTTTGGTTTCATTGTAGAACATTGAGTTCAACCTGGAGAAAAGGGTAGACTTGGCATTAATATTGCTGAAGTCACTTTCCGACCCGTTTGAAACTTGTTCTGAAGTTTTGATGAACAGCCGTGAGAAATAATTGCTGATGTGTCCTTCTGCAAAGCTCTCTGAGCAACAAATGTCTTGCTGGAAACACGAACACAGTGGTCTATGCTGGGGTACAGTCGAAACAACATAGCATAACTATGGGGCATATCAACAAGGGCTTTATCTCTGCTTTTTTGGCTTTAAAAGCCAAAAAAGCAGAGATAAAACTAGCGCCCTATCAACAACAGGGTGCTAACACGCAAATTTGCATGTTAGCACCCTTTTACTCTACGCTTCCCCTTGCATCTCTAATGAGATGCAAAGGGGGCATTCCAGAGTAAAATAATAGGAGAAATGTCGCTAAGCGACATTTCTCCTATTATCAAGAATGTCGCTAAGCCTGTTAGAGACAAAAAAAGCAGCGCTAACCGCGGTTAACGCTGCTTTTTTACGTCTGCTAATTTTCAGACTTAGCCATGATATCCTATGGAAGGAGGATATCATGGCTAAGTTTGCCTGTCCCTATCAACAAGGTAACGTGAGATTATCGCTGGGTTTCCAGCGATAATCACACGTTAGCCTGTTAGCGTGTAGATTTTTATCGCTATTGAGATAAGCGTTGCTAATAGCACGCTATCTCAGCGATAAAAATTCACGCTAGCCGGCGATAATTATCCTCACGCTAAGAGCGCTGAGCGATAATTATCGCCGGTTGTTGTTGATATGCCCCAAAATTACCTAACATTTTTGTGGTCAGCACCATTCATGGTAGATTCTAAAATAGGGACTGTTAGAGCATGAGTGGGTTATGCGGGTAGCTAGCTTTAGGATTTTCATTGGGCATAGTAGTGTAAGTGTACATCTGTTGTTGTTATCATTGCTTGCCACTGGGCGGTCACAGGCGATAATGGTATAGTTCAGTGCCCCAAAATTCATCAGCAATTTTTACAATGATTTAACCGTGGCACTCAGCCGCTGTTCTTGCACTATTGAGCGGTTTAAACAAATTGTGCGGCATAAAAGAAGCCTGAGGCCTCAAACATGAGACTGATTAGTGTTTTTTTGTGGTTTTTAAATCATTTTGTGCCACACCAATCATGATAGTCGTCACGTGTTTTATGCAATAACTTGTATCCCATTTCAAGGCTTACTTTTGCTTGATCTATTTCTGGACAAATCCAATGAAAATAATAAAGTGAGGATAAAAAGGAAGTCAGCCAATAAAGGCCGCTTTGAGTCAGCACATAGGGTGTCAAAAGGCACACCAGGAAATGATTAATATCATTTCCTTTGGAGAGAATGATTGGTGTGCATTTACAGCTATTTCTATAATTAAGTGCAGGATTGCTGCTTTCACTATAATGAGCAACCTGAAGTGATATCGGTATGTAAAAAAGAATCCGCGTGCGCATGAATGGTTGCATATGTGCAATTGTGTAAGTGTGTGTTGAACTATAATAAGTGTGCACTGGTTTGTGTTGCTGCTCAGCGGCTTTATATCAATGTTAGTCATTGTGACCTAGGTTGGGTTACTGTGACACTGTCTCAGTTTGATAAATGAAGGCCGGTGTGTCAGGTTGTAAGGTATTCTGTGTAAGCAGGGCTCCTGTTGCAAACATTCCTGAGACCAACTGAAGTCATTCCTACCACCGAATATTATCTGCCCTGCTGTCCAAGACGTGTTCTACCAGACATGGATGCGGGTAATGCTCGTGTGACCAATCCTGGAACCACGGAAAGCTGTCTCATACACAACTGTCTACCTAATAACAAGTCAGCAGAGATACAATGACGTGACTTCAAACCAGGGTCAAGTCCAGTGTTCCCAATACACGTTAAATAACAACACCTGTATTTGTAAAGTGCACCTTCATCCAGACGGGTATCTTGGCGCTGAATTGCAACTGTTTATTGTTACCCAACTCAATGGTGCTCATTTAATTGCCCTCAGAAGGATGAAAGGCTTAGTGGGCCCACTGGTATTTTAACCCTTGACCATGAGGTCGAACACAGGTCCCTACAGTGGACGCTTTAGTCCACTGAGCCACCAGACCAGTGAGACACCACCAGAGGCACACGTGTCGGTAATGTTACAGAAGGGATCTGGCTGCACTGGGCTGATATTCACTTCAGTGGAGGACTGATGGTGATCGAGTGATCTTGGGACACCTCTACGGAGCTCTACGGAGGGATGGTTTTCCTCTCATACCCTTAAGACAAAGGGACGGGACATCCAGTGTATTGTTCAAAGTTATAAAATCTTCTAATTGTGGTACAAAGCATAAAATGGAGTTTACTCTTCATTCATGTATGGTTAACATAACGCCTACTGTTCATTAGCAAGCCATGTAAAGGAATACTGGTGAGCTCCTCACAACTGAACACCATTTCTGACAGCATGTTACCAATGTCCTTCTGAAACTTCACAACATTTCTTAGTTTGTTAGTGCATTCTTACAAGATCACAGTTGAACTGTACACACTAAGGGGCAGATTTATGTTTCCTAGCGCATCCCTGCAAATCAGCAGGGATGCGCCAGGAAAGATGCGTGACGTAAGTTTACCTTTGCGCCACCACAGATGCGCCGCATTTACAATGCAGCGCATCGTGGCGCAAGGATAAACAGATGCGTGACGCATCTGATGGCGTAAGGGCGGCGCATTGCTGGAGTCGTGTCACAAGCACGACGCAACTCCAGCAATGTTTAGGGGCTGCCCATACCTAACATGCTGCGTCATGCCTTACGCCTGCTTCAAGCAGGCACAGGGTTTTGACGCAGCAGCGTCTGAAAAGTGACTCAGTGAAATCTTGTAGATTTCACTGCGTCACTTCTCCGAGGCTTTTTCCGATGGAACGCCCACCCTGCATACATTAAACCTGACGCAGGTTTAATGAGGCGCAGGGCTTTACACCGTGATGCATCTCCATAGATGCGTCACGATGTAAATAGGGCGCAACGTGGCGCAAGGTTTACGCCGCCGCTGCGTCACAAAATTGACGCAACGGCGGCGTAAAATTGGCGCAAGTCCGACATAAATCTGTCCCTAAGAGCTAAAAGAGATGCTGGAAGGGGATGTAATATTAGAAACGGTTCGGATGGCGCATCTCCTATCTCAGATCACCAGTGACGCAATCATAGAGATGCGTTCCAACTCAAATTTCAAGTCTAACATCAGAAAATGATTCTCTTTAACCTCATCAAACAAGGCCCGTGACTGTAACATGATCTGGTCTCGAGTTAGCAATCCCTTACTCATGTGGTAGACACGCCTATTGCACACCCAAAATCAGATTGACACTGTGTCCATTTATGAGAATTCCCTGGGGTGACTAGATCACTGGGTACACCGGAAACAAGGTGCCCTCTTTACAGGGTGATTCACATGCAAAAGCAAGCTTTAATCATTGAAGACAAGCCTCTTTAACACTTGAATGTAATTTTAAAACACAGTGACTACATCCCTAACGGCTCAACCGACACCAACGGAAGAAAGCACATATACAATAAAAATAATGCGATTTATTAGTATGAATTTTGCAAGGAATGTTACAATGGGTATTCCATTACGAGGCGGCATACCACCAGTAATTCACTTTTGACAAGAAATAATAAGAGTTAGGATGACATTATCAACACACACAAATGAGTGCTGCACGTCATCTTTTCATGGTGGCCTGATAATGGGGCTCAGGAGCTGTGGGCGACAATATACCAACAGCTCCTTTTTTGCTTTCTAGGCGTTTGGTGGAAGATGCATGCTTCTCATGGACCATCATACTATCAATTATCCATTTCTGTATTTACAAATCCTGGACGAGTAGAGTCCAGAGTAGACCTCCTTGTGAGCCCTTGTGGAAGTGAGCATCAAGGTATGTGTTTGCATATTGCACACGGGCTCTTGACTTGCTGTCGGCCGAAGGTCACGTGCGACCTGGGGCCCCTTTATTTACGCCCTCGAACCGAGCCTGGTCATGAGGGTTGATGTGGAGCTAAAAAGTATTGTAGAGGCCGGATGGCCCTCTATATCCCTCCTTTCCTTTAGATAGAAGATAACCAAAAATGTGAAAAGAAAGAGGAAAGGAACATCAGGACAAAAGTGAACAAACATAATCATGACGTTGCATTTTATGGCAGGAGTTCAACCAGGCCCAGTGCTTCAGCACATAAAGTCTCTCAACTTCTGGCTGGGCGCCAGGTTGGGTCATAGCAGGTACTGTTGACTTCGGGAGGGCCTTTCTCCAGTGTCTACCGCCATACTTTACGGGACTTGCTCTGACACTCTACCCCGGGATGTGTCGCTCGGGCTTACTACTTTGGCAATTGCCCAATCTCCTCTGGAGATCAGCGCCAGACTCTCACACAGGTCTCCTGCCGGCTCCTGGGCACACTTATGGATTTGTCCTCTTCATCTGAGGCCGCCCTGCTGGGCCTCGTGGGTTCCATGAGCTTCCTTGAACCAGGATTCGTTCCGCACTACTGTGTGGCGTCGTCGTTGAGCAATGACCATGGTGCCTTCCACTCGGGTGACTGTCCATACTTCCAGTTCGTATGGCGTGCAAAACGTCCAGCCAGGGTGCCGATCCCTGAGGACCACCTGGGACCCTATGCACACCATCGGAGCTCTGGCTCCTCTGCTCACGGTCACCTTCTCATTTGTCATCTTCCGTTTCTGTTGGGCCTTCTCGATGTCCAGACTTGGCGGCATCCAGTTGGTGTCTTCGGGGATGAGGTTTCTCGGGGAGTGCTTCAACAGAAGCGTGGCCTGGGCACACCCAGTTGTGAAGTGAGGTGTTTGCCGATAGGCGAGCAGGAACTGGTGTAGGCACGTTTCCAGATCTTGGTGCTATTCCACCCCAATTCGAAGGGCTCTGTTGAGCGTCCTCAGGAATCACTCGACTTCGCCGTTGGCTTGAGGCCATTGGGGTGTGATGCGGCGGTGCCTGATGGCTCGACGTTCTAAGGAGTCGTGGAAGTCTTTACCCTGGAATGGAGGTCCATAGTCTAATTTTACTTCCTCCGGCAGACCAAACATGGCAAAGATCTTCTCCATTGCTGGTTGTACTTGTGTAAACACTGTGGACGATATCACCTCCACCACCGGGAATTTGGAGAAAGAGTCCATGATGACCATGGTATGCCGCTAGTCCAGGAAACTCCCAAAATCGACACTGATTTTGGCCCACGGCTTGCGACGCGGTTCTTCCATGATTACCAGTGTGGGGGAAGGGTCTCCCCTAGTGATTGTGCAGGGGTGACACTTCCTGACTTCTTTATCCACCATATTGTCTATGCCAGGGAAACACACCTTTGCCTTGAGTCAGGCCTTTGTCTTGGCGGTGCCCTGAGGACCTTGGTAAGCCAGCATAACCATTCGTTGGTGCAGATCTTTTGACACAACGATCCGCTGACCTCTCAGGACCAGTCCTGACCCACCAACGCTGAGTTTGTGCCTTACTCTCCATACTTGGCCTCGGGAGTTCTGTTCCTGTAAGCAGTGGGAGATCGTCCAGAAAATGATTCCGCTGCCCTTTTTTGAGGGCTCCGCGATCTTCCTCAGAGAGTTATCTGCCTCTGTAGCCCTGCAGAGGTCTTCTTTGGTTACAGCCAGGGAGCAGGCATTGTCTTCAACCATGCAGATGAAAGCTTCGGTGCTTGCAGTGTCACCCAGGATTGGCTCTCCCTCGTTTCTTGTGGGGTTCCTCGACAGGAAGTCGGCCAGGTTGTCGGCACCAGGCCGGTATAGCAACTGGAATGAATATGCCTGGAGTTGGATGGCCCACCTCTCATTCTTCGGGAGTGCCAGATGCGTGGACCCACTAAACAGTGGTATGAGGGGCTTGTGGCCCGTTAATACCCAAAATGGGTGCCTACACAAGTACCGATGGAAATTCTGGCATATCTTGTTTATGTCGAGGACAGTGCGCGGATGGCGTCCGCCACTGGCACACAGGTCTGTTTGTTGTCTTCCTGCAGAAGGACCGCTCTGAGCCCTACTGGACTGGCGTCGACCACAAGCTCTGTCTTCCTTTTGGAGTGGAAGGACGCCATCGTTGTTTGGTCTAGGCGTGCTTTCTTGATGCCCTGGAATGCCGCTTACTCACGGGGCTTCCACTCCCAGGGTGTCCCCATCTTTGGCTCCTGCAGGAGAGGTTCAGGCACGTTGGCGAGATTCGGAAGAAATCTACCACAATACATCGCCATCCCGAGGAAGCTTCTTATCTCCATAGGATTCTGCAGCACTGGGGCACTCCTGATGGTTTCCTCCTTGCGATGGTCAACTCTAAGTCCATCTCTCGGGAAGACTTAGCCAAAGAAATCTATGGATCCCTGGTAAAAAGCGCACTTCTTCTTGTGGAGGGTGAGCCCGCAGTTGGCCAACCTCTGCAAGGTAGCTCTCAGTCTGGCATGGTGCCCCTCTAGACTCTGTGAATATATCAGGATTTCATCACTTAAGTTGATCACGCCGACAAGGCCGGAGAGGGCTTTCTTGATGGCATTCTGGAATACCGCTGCCGCGGATCACACCCCAAAGCTGAGTTGGGTGTACCGTCTGAGCCCCACATGCGTGGAGAAGGTGGTAATGTAATGGCTCTCCGGCGCTAACTCCAACTGATGGTACCCAGAGTTCAGGTCAAGTTTCGAGAACCATTGTGCGCCGTTCAAGTCCGCCACGATACCATCCATTGTCGGGGTGACATGCCTCTCTCTGCGAAAGGCCTGATTCGGGAGCCTCATATCTACACACAGCCAGCTCACGCCTGGCTGCTTCGGTTTGGGCGCAACCACAAGCGAAGACACCCATGGGTCCAGACACTTTCTCTATTACACCCAAATCCTCCAGGTTTTGCAGTTCCTGTTTCACTAGGAGTCAGAGGTGGAAAGGTATGCACCTGTGCCTGAGTGCCCGCGGTTGGACCGCCTGGTCGATGTGAAGTTTCACTTGGTCCTGTCGGAGCTTGCCTAACTCTCGGAAGAGTTGTGGAAACTCACTCATCATGTCCTCCGCGTGGTTCTCGTGAACCTGCTTGGCGAAAAAAAACAGCTCCAAGTCCTCCGCCGTGTGGCAGGTCAGTAGTGTTCCTTTCTTTCCTTCAGTGATGTGGAATTTTGTTTTCACGGTGTATTTGGAATTCGAAACCTCAACCCCAATCATCCCTCACAGTGGTATCGGTTCTGTGCCTCGATATATGTAGATTTTGGCGGTACTGGTTGCTAGCTTCAGGTTGGGTGATAGCCTTTCGTACTGGTCCTAGTCCATTACATTGACGGACACCCCTGTGTTAATTAGGGCTTGAAAGATGACAAACATGTCTTCGTTGTCCTCATAGTAGGCGGTTGTGCCTAGCTTGGGTGAGGGTTCGGGGTTTTCCCGTTTGTCCAGTATGAGGTTCCTAAAGGTCAGGGATCGCCCCCTGGATGCGCCACCCCAGGATCTTCCTCCGCCACTGCTACAGACTCTGGCAAAGTGGTTGGCCTAGCCACACTTAGAGCATGTCTGTCCTCTTGCGGGGCATCTGTCTTGTTCTCTGTGGTTGAACCTGCAGTGCCCGCACTTGTTGCCAGGTCGACTTCCAGTGCTCCGCCTCTGGCTAGATGCTAGTCGCCTCTGCTCGACCTCCATTGTCCCTTCTTTCACGTGCACCACTTTCTGCGTCGACGCGGCCCGAGTGTTCCTGATTCGGACAGCCTCCATCTCGTCGGCCCGCTTGTCCGACAGTTTGTGAGAATGAGCCAGGACAAGAATCTCGTCTAGAGAAATCCATGGTTGCTGGAGCATCTAGTGCCACAGGGTGACAGACTTG
Source organism: Triturus cristatus (assembly GCF_964204655.1). Taxonomy (NCBI): domain Eukaryota; kingdom Metazoa; phylum Chordata; class Amphibia; order Caudata; family Salamandridae; genus Triturus; species Triturus cristatus. Next base: position 435,100,328 of record NC_140588.1, read on the forward strand.
CACCCCTGTATGATTTGAGCCCTGATCTCCTTTCTTTCTGGTAGATACGTGTGCACGTCCGTTCCAACTTCCGGAGTCTGGCATAAAACATGTCCACTGTTTCTGACTCCGTTTGCCGTGCCTGGTGTAGTTTGAACTGCTCATAGTCGGGATTCATCTGTGGATCGAAGTACCGGTCCAAAGCCGCAATGGCTGCATCATATTCATGCGCCACCCCCGTGTCCGGTAATGTCTCAAACAGCTCGTAGAGCTCGTCTCCACCAAAGTGCATTAACAGAGAGTGCTTCACAGTCCCATTGGATTCTCGGGTTCCAGTGAAGTAATGACTGAGGTGGCCTACCCAGAGCTTCCATCTGGCCGCTGTGGTTGCAGTGTCCGCGAGCTGGCTTTATGGTGGTATCAGTGTCACAGACGCGTGAGAGTATGGTGCCATTGGCGCCTGTTGCTGGTTAGGCGGGGGATCTCCCATGGCAGGCCTGGAGTGACGCTCCAATTACTTCTGCTGCCTTGCCGCGCATGGCACGTATGTTAGTGCCCCCTCCATCTGACTTCAGATGTGGCTCTGCGCAGCCTCCATCTGATGGTGGGGCCTGTGGGTTGCTCTGGGCTGCCATGCACCTGATATCCTTGCTATGTGTGCTTAACTGTCCCCTTTGTTCTTCTCTTATTGCAGTCTTTAATTCCCCTTGTCTGGATGTGTAGGCCTGGCTGGGTCTGCAGATACTGCTCTGCCTGGCACTCTTCCTTGTGGCCGGCCTCAGGTGTCTTGTCCACGGGGAGCAACGCATGTCGGGTCTACAGGCCCGCCCTCGCGCAGCGGAACAAGCGCAGTGGGCCCAGGGCTCAAAACCGGGCTGGAGAGGAGCAGTGCTGACATCACTTCCAGCCATCTCTGGTGGAGCTGCTCACACGCCGCTTGCGAGCAGAGCGGCCTGCTGCAGCTTGCGATGAATCACCGCACCAGTCACAGGGAGACTCGGGCTGCACAGTGGAGCATGCAGAGGCGGTGGCAGACTCCCCTAGCTGCTTGCATCACACCCGGTCCGCTGAGCGGTGGTCACACAGTTGGGGAAATGCGCGGGGTTGCCAATGTGGAAGAGGGCATCAAGGTATGTGTTTGCGGCCTTGGCACGTGCCAAACATAATGCACACACACTCTTGATTTGCTGTCGGCCGAAGAACACGCGTGACCTGGGGCCCCTTTATTTATGCCCTCGGACTGAACCCGGTCACTAGGGTTGATGTGGAGCTACAAAGTATTGTGGAGGCCAGATGGCCCTCTACAGCCCTACATGATCCCCTTTTAACACTGGGTGCCACCATCTCCTCTCTTGTAGTCTCACTGTGTTGGTCATTGATATATTTGAGACAGTCCACCAGGTTTGTGGCCCTCTCACTCCCCCTCTTCCCAAACCTCCCACAGTACCTCCCTGGCAGAGCAGAGATTTAGAAGAACCAAGAGGAACATGAAAAAGAACTAACTTTCTGCATTTTCATACAAAAGATCTGAAAATAACCCCCTCTAATTTTCAAACTCTTGTCCTCTAGGAAATTTAGGAAGGAACTCAGAACATAATAGATCAATCGGTATCTGTTGATGGCAAATATATACAATCTTCAAATGCATAATGTTAACTGGTACAATCCATAGGAAAAAGTACTGTGTGAGACAATATATGGATAGCGGCCTTGACATGCTGTAATGGAGCTGGACACGGTTGTATGAGCATCCTTATTAGTACAGTGACAGAGGTACACATGTAATGTAGGAGAACCCTGCTGCCAAAATGCCATTTTGGCAGAGCGGCGATCGGGATAACTACTGTAAACTTGTCAGCCATCTTTGAATTATTTTATTCCAATGTGACTCCTTTCTAAGTTGTAGAAGTCTCCCCTGTGGAAAAATGACCCATAGTGGCATGTACAACCAGGTCATGCCAACAGGGAACAACTGTCCTCACATACATTATTCCTGAAGATTGACCCCCAAAGCGGAGTCCCTCTTAATGACAACTTCACTGTCTCCAAGTTTATGGGTGCATATCGGAACCTTTCTTGCAATCTGAATCAGTCATGAATGAAAAGGTGATCCCAGATAGAAATAACACCCTAGAAATAGTGACAGAGGTGCTGCCAACATTGGACAGGGTGCCAGGTCTACCTTAACGATGCCCCCTGTAACAGAGCACTCGGTGACTGTGCCAATGCATAATTAATCTTTCACACACTCTAAATCAGATGAGGGAATTGAGAGGAGTTCTCAGGGACATGGTGCTCTTTCATGTCTATGATGATTAGTTAAGGTAGTACTTGGTGCAAACAACTTTTACTGCTGTATTATGAAAGCATGTTGTGTAGCATTTTGTTGTGTTGGTTGTGTGTTCTGTTCTTTTTACGATGCTGTGTTTTTGTGCTTCGTTATGTTGCACTGTGTTGCGTTCTGTTTTGATTGATTTGTTGTGTCCTGTGACATTTTAAACGTGTTGTTTTGTGTCTGTGAAAGTGTCATATTCTGTTGTTTGGAGATGGCAAAAAAAAAAAAACAGCTGCCTTTGCAGCCAAAAGCAGCACATAAATGTAAAGTTATTATGACAAGCAACGAGTAACCACTTTCTAAGGCGGTAAAGTAGCGCGGATCCACCTTTTCATCTGCATAAGACATTTTTCAGTCAAAAACTGCCTCAGTAATTTTATATTAGCACTTCTAGTGCTCATTGTACATGAAAGGACCCAGAATGGTCTAATTGATTCTGTCCAACTACTCGAGTTCATGGTTGGGCTTTAGATCAACTTCACATCACAAGCGTTTTTCTGTCTTTCTAGTATGAAAAAATCTCAGAAATGTGAATGCTGTAGCCACCACCTACCAGGACTGCATGGATTGCAAGAGAGTGTGTATTCACTTGTGCAGCTAGTTAAGGGAACATTTTCTTCAAGCAAAAGTGCGTAGCAGGGACACTTCTTCATATCGCTAGCAGAGTATCATCTTGCCATTAAGGATGTTGCTAGTGTGGAAAGCAAGAGCGGTATTAGTTTTTGACTTGTGTTATTTCATATCCTTGCTAGGGAGTGAAGACAGTGTTTGGTGAAAACTTTCTTTGTAAATATGCCACAAGGTTTCTGGAGGAGATAATGAGTGGCAGGGATATTTATGCATATCTGTTATGTGGCATTTACTGTTGGAGTGATACAGTCTGTTGTTTTTTTGTGCTCCAGTGATTTAGGGCAGCACTATTGAATGCAAGATGGTTGTAGCACACTGTGGTTGTTGTGTTGCATTCTTTTGCACTAGTGTTCTGCACTAGTTTGAAAGTTAACAGCACTTTTGCATACCATGCCATCTCAGTTTGGACGCAGCCATATGCAAATCAGTTTTGACCCTGTTCAATAGGAACATTCCAGCTGGAACTGCCTGTCCAGGTTCCATTGAAATGGAACACAAGCAACCAAGGACCATTTTTGTCCTTATTAGGTTCAATCAGTTGTGTGTAGCTTCGTTCCAGTTGCAAAGTGAGAACAGGACCCACTTCTGGGCAAACCCTTGCCACTCGGTTTGTATGGTGAGTAAAAGAATGATGAGTTGGGATGCTACCCCAAGCTATACCCGACTAATGAGCCTCAATGAGGGCAAAACTGATCTTTGGTTGCTTGTTTTACCTTTCAGGGAGGGTCTGGCCTAGCAGTTCATGCTGGACTGTTCCTATTGGAGCAGGGTCAAGAGTGGTTTGCATATGACTGGGTTCAAACTGAAATAGTATAGCGAGCAAAATGAGGATATGCTCAAATTTGAGAGTTCCTTGGACGATGTATCTCTATAAGGAAATATCAAGCAAATATCCAAGACAAACATGTTAAAACGTAATAATTATAGAATATGACAAACTCACCCTCCAATACTGCTACCTCAACTGCCAGCGAAGGATGTCTAGTTAGCAACCCCAATGTGATTGCTAGCTGTCATGAGCCTCATTATCAATACTTAAATGGCTGAGCACATACATGAGAGCCTTACTGTGCTGAATGGCAAAACTCGCAAAGGCGGCTGGTGTATAGGGGCTCAAGCGTGTCGCCCATGGTCTCAGCAGGTGCAAAAAAAAGAGAAGCTGTTTTACAACAGTTTAAAGCAGTCGAAAATGTAACCATGCAAACTGGTAGATCTGTCAGTCAGGTAATTACTTTTCTGAAACCTGTGCTGACATTTTGAAGTACTCAGCAGCACAAGGGAGGTGGTCAGAGACTGGGTTGAAGAGATTGCACTTTTGTTAGGGTCACTTTTCATTGTAGTCCTCTCACATATTCAAAATCCCATAGACATGCTGCGCATGCTTTTTGCAGTGCAGCATGTCTAAATATAGGGCCTTGGTTTGGTGGTGATGCATTTTGAGCAAAACCGCCCCAAGGGGCATATGTATCAAACGGTTTTTAATCGCAAACGCTGCGATTCGCAAAATAACAGCGTTTGCGATTAAAAAATCGGTAATCGGGATGTATGAGCCAAATCCCATCGCAAAATTAAAGAATTGCTAATTTAGCGATTTCTTAATTTTGCGTAAGCATTTAAGAAATCGCAAATTGCGATTTCTTAAATGATATGTAAAAAGCACCCAAGTTGTGCGAATTATCCTTAAGAAATCGCAAATTACCACCAACTTCCAGTTGGTGGTAATTCGCGATTTCCTTTCAAAAAGCACTTTTTTGAATTTTAAAAAGTGCCACGTGGCGCTCATACATGCCCTTAGGGCATGTATGTGCGCCATATGCACACACATGCTAATTTCAGGGGTGCATCAGGGTGTCATCATGACACCCTGCACCTTTGAAATTATTCTCAAATTGCGATTAGCAAATTGCGATTCGCTATTTGAGAATTACTTCCCATTCATTCCTATGGGTCTCCTGGCCCATAGAAATGAATGGGCAGGTATTCCTTAATTGCGATTTCGCAATTTGCTAATCGCAATTATGGAATTTTAAGAAATCGCAAAAAGTTTGCAATTTTTTAAATACATCCCGTTTTGCAATTCTCAAATAGCGATTCTTTAAAAATCGCTATTTGAGAATCGCAAATGGTGATGTTGATACATATGCCCCCAAGTCCTCTAAGAAGGCTGGATAGAGCAGTGACAAGGATCAACTACCTGCTCTGTGCTCGCTCCTGATAGGGCTGTCAGCAAGATGTGCTGTGCTCGAGAAGAAGACTCATGGAGACAACCCCTCATGGAGCAGACTTATTGTTTAAAGAGTGGGGAAGAAATTCATTTTGGAAGCCAAGAGAACAGGTGGTAAGTAAATAAGTGAGTGTGGAAGGTTTGAGGTGGGTATGTGCCTATAGTGCAAGGGATGTCCTAGGAGCAATGTGTTAATTTATTATTCAAGACCGCATATATTTTGTTTTCAGAAGGATGAAAGGCCACACCTAAATTACTTTGATTGTTTTTCTTTCAAAAGCCAATGCTGCTAAAATGAGCAATTAGAATCAGCTTTAATGAAATAGTTCTAAACCAATCAGCAGGTGGTGCAGTCATGTATTCCTCTGCTCAAACATGCCATGAATAGACATGGATCCGGTAACAATCAACCCTCCAACAAACGATTGCACATCATCTCGATTGTTCGAAGGATTAGGTAATTGTGTCTTTTTATTCAGGATATTAATGTTTTAATTGCAATGACTTTTGTTAATCAAGCAATAAAGAATTATTTATTGTATTGTGATTGCGGATCATCTCTTGCAGGTTCCCTGACAAGGCTGCAGTCTCAAACCAAATGCCATTAGCCCAACTATGGACTCTATTTTAATTATTGATTTGGAAAACTGGTACAAAAGTAAAGATGGATAAATGGAATTCCTCGACATAAATACAATTCTGGGATGCAAGCTGTAGAAAAGTCAGAATGAACTCATATCAAGTCCAACCTTTATGTAATCAAGCCCTGAAAATAGGCTACATGATTACTTTCCTTGCAAGCTGTCAGAATAGGCTTTGATAATCCACAATAGTCCTTAAAACAATTCCATCACTAACCGAATTGGGCTTTGCAATGAACAATCCTATAATAATATTAAACTGAACACCACTCCTTCATGCTGTGACTCTACATCAAATTAATGCCCTAGTGCAAATAATTGAGCCACTGGTTCAAGCCATGCCCCAATTGCAATGTTTATTTCAATACAAATGTTTCCCCTATATTCCTGAATCTTTCTGCAATGAACAAACAGATTGAACTGTTCGCCCACACCGACATAATAGCTAAAATGGCCATAGTCATGCCTACATCCCATTGGTGAAGCTTCTTGGGAGTACAATATAGACCTTGAATCTTTTGAAAATGTTAACTTTTATAACATGATGTATTAATTAACCTATTCCCCAGGGTGAATTACATCAATTAACTCTTCAATTAAAATCTCCTCCCTATTTTGTCCGTCCACCTGGATTGTGAATGCAGCAAAATATCTTCTTTTTTGACAATTTGTACTAACCTTTAAGCAAATCATTCAATCTATTCTTGTTAGGGCCCAAAGGAGGGGGTGGAATCTAAACTATCAGACAGTCCAATCCAAAAGAGAGCATCACAAACCTACGTCATTCTTGTAGAGTTGTTACATACTAAACAGTTGTACTCCCCTCCAGATTAGCATCCCAGGATCTTTAAAAACCCCACGGAGGATGCAACCATCCCACAGTGGAGCCTACCTAGTGACCCAAGTGAAACACAAGGTATGGAGTCGGTGTGGGCAGACCATTCTGTTCCACCCAAGGAATTGGTGTAATTTGGAGACTGCATTCCTCTTATAATGAGAAGTTCTGGCGAAATTCTGGCAATTGTTGCGTGGTGGAATTTTTTTTTACGTGAGGCTTCAGAATAGTAAGTTTGTGAGTGTGAGCGAGATTTGGTGTCCCCTAGTGCAATTTCAGGTTGATAGGAGGGGATCTGGTAAGATTTTTCTAATACGGGCTGTTGCTGGTTTTTAGAAACGGGGGCCTCTATTTGGCAGAGGTATGTTCCTGTCCAAGTAGGGACCCTTCCTTCTCGTAAGAGTAAGCGGGTTTACACTCCTAAAATAAACCCTGCTAACCCCCTTGGTAATTTAACTTGAGCGTTCAGGCTTATCTCAGAGGCAATGTGTATAGCATTTGCACATAACACATATTGATACAGTTAAAACACTACAGTTTTCGTCCCCTTACAAGCACTATCGACCAGGTCTTCCGATTTATTAACATCTATTGGAAGACAGTCGTATTGGGGAAAGGGGCCCTGTACGCGGCATTTGTTGATCTGAAAGCAGCCTTTGATTTGGTGCCACGACGTAGGCTGTGGTGTGTCTTAAGTGAGATGGCGATGTCTGCTGAACTGTCATCTTTGATCGTCCACTTACATGAGGATAATCATGCGCGGGTCCGGTGGGGGGCCAGGGGTGAGGTCACCGAGTCATTTCCTGTTGACAGGGGAGTGCGCCAGGGTTGCGTGCTTGCGCCTCCCCTGTTTTCGCTCTTTGTTAACGGGGTGGCCGATTTCCTCTTGGAAACCCCCACCGACGCCCCTGTGCTGGCGAAAGAACATATACCTATCCTCATGTTCGCGGACGATACTCTGATAATTTCCAAGATCCCCAGCGGCTTGCAAAAAGCCCTAAGTAGGTTTGAGGACTTTTGCACAACTCGGGGCCTTGTAATCAATACAGAAAAGACAAAATTTATGTCATTTAATGAGCATAAATCCTTCCGGGGCAAGGTATACATGAATAATTTGGGGGTCACGCTACAGTCAGACATGAGTTGGTCTAACCAAATTAATGTAGCTACCCTAAATCACAAACAACAGGCTGGGATTCTTGCAGTTAATTTTAAAACCTCTTTCTCCAAACCAATTAGCCCATTGATGGAGATTTATGGTATGAAAGTCCTAAGCTCCACTCTGTATGGAGCGGAGCTTTGGGGGTTTGAGAATTTATCTACCATAACTGCTGCTGAAAATTCATTTTTGCGTAAGGTCACCAGCGTCCCAATAAGTACACCCACGTGTCCATTATTGGTTGACTTGGGAAGGAAAGCAGTAAGGGATTTGGCGAAACTTCGCCCTCTTTTATATTGGCAAAGATTGTGGTGCACGGCTGAACTTTCGCATTATGCAAGAGGGATCAAAGATGTAATGGACACAGATTGTTTCCATAGGATTAAATGGCTGGGGGAGATAAGGTTGTTGTTGGTGAATCTAGGTCTGAGAGAACTTTGGGATGATCCCCAAAATGCTCCTTTTCCATCAAAGAAGATATTGAAGGAGAAGTATTGGGACATGGTAATGGCGTCAGCACGAGCGAAGGGTGCAGTAAAACATCTGACAGGCCGGTTCCTTGAATTGAAGATAACGCCTGTATTAGAACATTATTGGGACTCTATTGAGAAACCTTTAGACAGGAAGTTATACTTCCAATTGAGGGTTGGTACCCTACCTGTTAGGTCATTTACTGGCAACTGGGTTGGGGTTATGATGAAAGCCTGTCCAAAATGCTTAGATAAAGAAGAAACGGTTAGTCACCTGTTGTTCCTCTGCCCACTGTATAAAAAACCTCGGGCTATGTGGGTTATACCTATTTGCAAACTTCTAGGCTTCAGAAAGCATGACGAGGCCCTAAGAATCCTTACAACGGACCCATTGCTGCCAATAGCAATCGCAATGGCTAAGTTTTTAGGCTGGGCCTGGTCCATCCGATCCAGGGTGTTGCTCCAGGCTAATTGACTTAAATGCCCTCAGTTCCAAAGATAGGCTGTATCATAGTATGAATTGCCTGGGATACATTGAGTATGTATGTATTTTATTTTCAGAATTAATTTACTTGGCAGCATTCCTTGTTTAATCCGTTCTTAAATGTTTTAGATTCAGAATATTTATTATCTTAATATACATGTTGTAATGTATGTGAATTGCTTTTATGACAAATCTGTCAAATAAAGCTATTTTCGATTGATTGAAAACACTACAAAAGGACACCACACCAGTTTTAGAAAAATAGCCAATATTTATTTGTGAAAAACAAGACCAAAACAATAAAGATCCATGTTGGACTTGGCCCTAATGGTGGTAGTGGTTTTAGGCCTCTGGGCACTTTAGCACTGTGGCCCAGTGCAAAGTGCGTGTGGTGAGATTGGCCTGCCCTCCCATAGGAATGCATGGAGGATATGTGTGTCCATGGTAATTCCTGATGTGAGTGGAGTGCAGGGTCAAGTTTAGTATGTGCAAACTCGTGAGAATAAATGCTGCACAATGGTGTGAGCAGATTTATGGTGACTAGTGGAGAAGTGCCACTTCTAGAAGTTGGCATTTCTCTGTGCTGTGCGTCTGCCTGCCTGATGTGGAGTGCATGTCTGGCTTGTGATTGACAGGAGCTGAGAGGGCTGGGGAATTCCAGGAGCCAGGGTGAGTCTGCCCAGTGGTGAATGGAGAGATCTGCATGTAGATGGGAGGGAGGAGTTGCACCTGGGACCTGAATAGGGCTGAGCCTTCCCTCCACAATGCTGCTCCACCTCCTGTGGTGCGTCTGATGTCCCTGGCCTGTCCTGTGAATAGAGAGGGGAGCTGAGCAAAACAAAGTGCTCCTGGTTCTCCCCTTGCCCTACAATTGTAAAACAAAGGATTTGCTGATATAAATAGAGGGGCTGTGACCCCATGAAAATGTTCTTGTTTGTGGACTTGAATCTACCAGGGGTGTGCTGCTGCTGGGGCCCAGGGGAAGGCTTGCCTCCCTGGGCTCTGCCCTTCCCCTGGATGCCTGGAGGACTTCTTTTTCCAGGACCTCTTCCTGCCTCCTGAGCCCTGTGGGCGCTTCATTTTTATTTCCCCCATGGAAAAGGGGAATGCGTGGGTTCTGTGCAGCGCTGAGATGCTGTCTTGATTTCCAGAGGGAATCCCCAGCATAGGGATTCCCCTGTCCTGCCTGTAGCGGGAACCCACCCCGCTTATTTTTCTATTTTAGTTATGGGATTCCCACTGCTGGAGGGGAGAGAGGCGGGAGCCCAACCCGTATATTTCTTGATTTACCATGCGGGTGCCCACCCTGCTTATGTGAGCTCCAAAGCGGGTGCCCACCCCGCTCTAAATGATTTTAAAACTTACGAGGGAGCCCACCCCTCATGGAGCGCCTGAAGCAGAAGTCCGGCCATCCGCCTGGTTGTGGGCGGGGCCGACAACGCAAGCCGGAGCCTCGCGGGCTCCACTTCCGATTCCCCAAGCCGTGGAGAAGCTGCGTAGAGCCTCGCAGACTCTTGTCAGCAGGGTAACCGGTCTCCGTTGTTGCCGGTGTGCGGGGCTCTCCTAGTGAGGAGAGAGCCCCGCGGATGCCCTGCGCAAAGCACTGAGGAGTCCCAGGAGGGGGCCCGGGTGAAGAGGCGGCTGGAGCAAGCAGCAACCCTGTGGACCGCCGCAGAGAGGAGTCCTGTCCGGTGAGTGGAGCCGGTGGTGAGCGGGGCCTATATCGAGGCACGCTATCGGTGCCTGCCCCCATTGTTGTTTTCCCTGACCGTCCCCGCCAGAGAGCGGGCCGCTCCCATGTAGTTTGGCCTAATTACTTTCCAGAGCCTATGTGGCTCCAACTTGGGGCCAGTTATTTCAAAGCCCCGTAGGGGCCAAAGTGCACTGTGGTGCCGGGCCCGTATTTTAATTTCCAGCAGCTCTGATGGCTAGAGGGCAGCTGCCACATCTTTGGCATAATTATTGTCAGAGCCCCATGTGGCTCAAATGTTGGGGGCCATTTCTTCTTCCTGGGAGTCCCAGAGTGGGGCTCGGAAGGCACATGTAGTGCCAGTGCCATCTTTGCATCTTGCGGGCATATTTGTTGTAGAGGGCCCGAGAGGCCTGTGCCTGTGTTATCCCAGCTGTCCCATCTGACAGTGGTTAGCTGCAACCTTTGGGGGCATAATTGTTCTTAGGGCACAGTCAGTGCCAGTGCCCCACATTTGACATTTACAGCTGCCCAGCAAGTAGTGGGCGGCTGCACCGTTTAGGCGCACAGTTCTTAAGGGGGGCAAGTTTTGAGTAAGGAGTGAGATGCACTCCTTTGCCCCATACTTTCCCAGCTGCCCAGCAAGTAGTGGGCAGCTGCTACGTTTAGGTTTGCGCAGTGGCGCATCCTTGACTTTCGCTGCATTGGCAGCGCGCCCTGACTCTGTGGACATAGGGCATTTGAACGCCCCTTTGGGATGGCCAGTTGGCCAGGGGGATTGTTAGGTTTATAGGGCGCCAGGCCCTACTGTGATTTTGGGTGCTAGGAAATGTGATACATGTAGAATGATTTACGCACCTGTGTTGATACCTCTAAATGTGTTTTATGATTAGGAGGTTGGTCTGCATATTATGATTTACGCTAGTGAGATGTATTTCCCAATGTAGTCATACTTAGGAGGTTAGGGTCTAATGCATTTAGACTTCAGACTGCTAAGGAGGCATTGTAGCGCCTTTTCCGCCAGTAGTACGCTACCTCGAAATCCAAGCAGAGTGAGGGAATCGCTGCAACTGACCCTCTTGGTGTACCTCGTCTGGGAAGGCACGACTGAATTGGCGGGCCGGGGTGAGTGTGTGGGCATACTGGGCTACACTACAACCCCCAGCAGCCCCGCTCATTCCCCGCGCACGCTAGTGACATCATCAGGACCAGACCGAGGGGCATAAGATCGAGGAGCGCTCTCCGCACCGCGGGACGCGCACACCGGGAGCACTTTTACTTGTTTTCCCTGTTTTCCAGCAGAGTGAGGGAATCGCTGCAACTGACCCTCTTGGTGTACCTCGTCTGGGAAGGCACGACTGAATTGGCGGGCCGGGGTGAGTGTGTGGGCATACTGGGCTACACTACAACTCCCAGCAGCCCCGCTCATTCCCCGCGCACGCTAGTGACATCATCAGAACCAGACCGAGGGGCATAAGATCGAGGAGCGCTCTCCGCACCACGGGACGCACGCGGGCGGCGCCCGGGCGAAGCCCGGACCAAGAGCGGGCCCGTCCTTGCCCGTCTGCGCCCGTGTGAGCAAGGCCCCTCCCTCGTGGCCTTGCTCCTTCTCTTCCATCACCCCCTTACCCCAACCGATTTTCTTCCACGGACCGGAGTAATCCTGAAGGTAATCTTCTGGTATAGTGGGAACAGCTCCGGAGTTGAAATCAAATGACACATATCACAGTAATTTGCTAGCTAGAGCTCAAACAAGCTGATATCGTATATTGACCCGACATACTAATAAGGTCCTTCTCACCATGGGGAAAAGGAAAGCACTGAGCTGTGACAGAGGGATTGGACACTAAAAAACCCAAAAAGCAAACGCTCCTAACATATCTGACTGGGGCCATGGGGGCAATCGAAAAACAAATCTCTACAGTAGAACAAACTTTAGCAGCAGGGACGCTGACGTCTGGAGAAAATAGAGAGGCGGATGAGCAAGTCACTCCTACCCAAGACCCTATTCCTAACGTGGAGCTTGTTACCGGTCCACCAGCCAATGGCTGTATCCAACAAACTGCCTGTGATATTATTGTGCATAACAACCATGGCGACATAATTTCACCACAAACAAATAAGAAAAAAATAGTCAGGAAACAGTTTGGCAAAACAGGAAGGGGTACGAGGGTTATGAGTAAACCAAGCGCACTCAGTGATAGAGAGTACACAGTAAAGAATAAGGGCCAAGATAAGCAATCCAGCATATCACAAACCCCCTTATTATCATTAACAACTGCAAACACCACAGAAAAACATACTAAGGGGATTGATTTGGAGAGTATTCTCTTATCCATAAAAAGCTTAGACTCCTTTGTGAGAGGAGCAGTTGAGTCCATTGGCGCTAGATTAGATCGGATTGAGTCCCTAGTGGCAGAGCTCCCGTCTGGTAACGACATCAAGGTTATTCTATCTCCTAGTTCTAAGCCTATCAGAAGTGAGGTGACCGATATCAGGAAAACACGAGGACTCCTGCCTCAAACTGACTTATCCGGTAACACTACTACAGACGAACATAGCAATCAATCCAGGATACCCAAGACACAACAAAATCATTCCATCATTGGTGATCCAATCGCTGATAAACATATCCCTCCTGCCTCGAAAACTACATACTTAAAGTCAGCACCCCCCACACACTTGGATCTTCCTCCAGCCTGTACACCCTATACAGTGATTTTAGCAAATGTACCACAATTAGGACAAAATGATCAGGAGACTTGCGAATCACTAAGGAATAAAGCACTACATTGGTTGGGGGACAGAGTGGGTGACACTAGAATTTTGTTTGAAGAGTTCAAGATGGCACGCAGGATAGGATGGATAGGAGGAACTAGGAAACCCTTTAACGGAGATTGTCTGGTTTTGACCTTCCGCTCACCTTGGCTAGTCGAAAAGATCTTGGGGAGGGCGGGTAGGAGTATTCTCCCACTGGGTTTCTTTTATCGTCCTCCCCCGGACTTAGCGAAACTGGCCCATCACCAGATCATGTCCAATCATAAGTTTAGTGTTCCGTAGTGCACTTAACTCATTAGAGGATCCCGACTGACTACCCCCGAAGCTAATAAACAAATCAGAGACTCTACTTGAAAATGTGGGTATTGGCCCCCTTAGTTTTTCCCAACGGGGTATATCTGAGCCAGAAAAACAATTAGAAGCATGAGATGACAGTATTTACAGTCAGGCACAGAATAATTCATTGCATGAGGAAATATTTGTTCCTGTTACAATCGGAGAGGAACTAATAATCTTTAATTCACCTAACCTAGATGTACCAGGATCAGACCCCAGCCATCTATAACACCCTGGAAAGAGGAAGGGTATTACAACATTACATTTTGGAATATATGGGGTTTATATTCCAAACTTCGTAACGAACTCTTCCTTGATCTTATTAAGAATATGGACATTCTCTGTCTTCAAGAGACATGGTCTCAAAACGAAATTCACATTAATGGCTTTAAAACCTTCCACACGCCAGCCTGTCCTTCTACTCATGGAAGATCAAAGGGAGGCCTATGCATCTATGTCTCTAACTTGATGACAGTAAAAAAAATCACCCTTGAAATCTCTGATTCTTATTACCAAATTCTTTCCCTCACAACGGATAGGAAAGATATAATAACGCTCGTGAATTTTTATAACAACATCTCTAAAGAAAAAGAGTCTGAAGTAATTGACCAACTTAGACAAATCATCCTCAATATTCAGATGAATAGATCAGGGAAAGCCCAGATTGTCTGGGGAGGGGATTTTAATGCTAACCTGTGTCCTAACAACAACAAACAGCTATGTGGTCTGATCGACGAGGAGAGCTGTAATCTAACGCACTTCTCGCATAATACCTTTGGAAATGCACTGAGTGAGACTGTTTTCATGCTGAACCTGACCTTTGCTAATGAAATAGTTACTCCTCCCATCCCTTTTTCACCAACATATAATGGGAGAGGAGCAGGCTCGGTAATAGATTACATTTTGGTCTCAAACAATTTAGCTAGTAAGGTAAAACAATTTACAACACATAAGATTGCTATCAGTGATCACTTCCCTCAAACAATAAAGGTTAAGAGTAAAAATTCCACCACCCATAATAAAAATACAATGAAAAAATTACATCATACCTGTGCCAACTTGGCTATTGATAGTATGAATGGCTATTCTCTGAAATGGGAACTCGTAGATCCTGACACTACCACATCTTCCGTAGTGAATAAGGCCCTAGCCCATATTTTGACAACTTTAAACGAGACTTCTCCCCCTTCATTAGTAAGAGAAAGTTTTAATCATATTACAGCAATAATAAATAACTGCCTGTTCGTGGAGAAAAAAATGGGAGACCATAAGAAAACAGGTTGGTTTGATAAAAATTGCACAAAAGCTTATCGTGCATTAAAAAAAGCCATCCATAATAAGGAAAGAGACAAATATGCTGTCCAGCAAGCAAGGAAATTATATAACCAGGCTATTAGGACTAGAAAAAAGACAATAAAAAACTCCTTGTGGGAAGACCTACATAGGGCCAGTATCCAGAATGACAGTAAAGCATTTTGGAAAGTAATTAGGACCCCATTCTTTCTATCCGATAATTCTCCCTCTATAGAGGTAACGATAGATGAAGCTCAATGGGTGAGCCATTTCACAAAAATCTTTGGCCCTCCGGAGGTGTTAGAAAGCACGGAAATATCATTACTACTCCCTCCTGAACACACTGAGGTCCACCCAATCGAGATATCTTTTTCACTAGACGAAGTTTTAGTTGCATTAAATGATAGTAAAGGCTCTAAGGCCCCAGGACCAGATGGGGTACCTGTAGATATTTATAAATACAACACAGACCTGTGGGCTCCGATTTTAACACGCGTCCTTAATGCAACTTCTTCACAGGGCCTTATTAATAGCTGGACAGAATCCATTATGGTCCCTATTTTTAAAAAAGGCAATAGACAGGATCCCTCCTGCTACAGACCTATCTCACTCCTAGATTCACTAGGGAAAGTAGCAGGAAGGATTCTCCTTACGAGGTTGCAAACATGGGCCACAGAAAAGAACATACTCTCTGATCTACAGTTTGGTTTTAGGGAAGGCCTGGGGACCATAGATCAGGGCCTTAACCTTTCTATCCTGTTGGCTAAATATACGAAGGCGAGGAGAGGTAAACTCCATCTAGCTTTTGTCGATCTCTCCTCGGCCTTCGATTGCGTCTCTCACACGAAATTATGGTGTATTTTAAAAGAAATGCAGGTAGAGGAACACCTAATCGACTTCCTGAAAGCGCTCTATAGTAATGCCTCAGCGCGTGTCCGATTTGGTAGAGCGGGCGAATGTACCTCATCATTTAGGGTCCATCGAGGGGTGAGACAGGGGTGTGTCCTGGCGCCATTCCTTTTTACCTTATATACCAATGGTCTCGAGAAGGCCTTATTGAAGGGAAGTCAGGATGTCCCCCAGGTCCAACTTAATTCGGATACTAGACGCATACCAGCATTGCTCTATGCGGACGATGCCGTTATTTTAGCAAGAACACCCTTAGCTCTCCAGCAGGCATTGGAATCCTACAATAATTTTATGCAAGGCATTGATTTGAGAATAAATGTATCAAAAACCTTTGTGATGAATTGCGGCAAAGGAAATAAAAAGGTAAAGGATATTTATCTAAATGGGAGTAAACTGGCCACTACTTCCACTTACTCATACCTGGGGATTCTAATAGATGAAAAGGGCTCTTGGAGCCAAGCAATCACTCTAAGAAAACTCCTTTTCATGAGAGCCACTTCCGCACTTGTTAATTTTTCTCAACAATTAGGATATAGAGCTCCCTTGGAACTACTAAAAATATATAATGCAAAATGCAGGAGTGTAGCGACATATGGGGCAGGGATCTGGGGACACCGCAACGTTCACGACCTGCAGAAAGTGGAAAACGCTTTTTTACGATATTTATTGGCGGTTCCACCTTCTACATCTACCTTTGTATGTCACGCGGAGCTGGGAGTCCCCTACCTTACAGACATCATAAAA
Source organism: Triturus cristatus (assembly GCF_964204655.1). Taxonomy (NCBI): domain Eukaryota; kingdom Metazoa; phylum Chordata; class Amphibia; order Caudata; family Salamandridae; genus Triturus; species Triturus cristatus. Next base: position 435,116,835 of record NC_140588.1, read on the forward strand.
ATCCAACCCGCCATCCTGTGGCATTGTATCTGGAAGTCAGAGACCAATCGATTCAATCAGCTAGTCCTACAGGATGCTCTTAAACTGGATCACTCCTGTGACATAGAATGGATAATATATGTGAGGGACTTCATGAAAGACATTGGGAATCCTGAATATTTTGACAACCCTTTCTCCATGTTGACTGTCTCAAGGAAAGATTTTAAGAAACACTGTCTGAATCACATGGAGAGATTGAGATTTACGAGTGAAGCTTCAAAATCTTCTGTCAGCCATAACCTTATGATTTCATCCTCAATTGGCATACAACTCTATTTACTTAAAAGTGAAAAAGGATATGACAGATTTGTTCTTACTCGTTTTCGGTTGAATATTTTTCATAGGCTGGTGGCATTTCCAACTGTCAACAACTGGTCAAAAACTTTACCAAAATGTCCATGTGATTCTGTCTCTGAACAATCAACCATTCATGTCATTTTATTTTGTAAATTCTATAAAGACCTGAGAATGAAATGGTTAACCCCAATTCTTAAAATCTGGGGCATTCGCCAATGCCGCCCAGCTTTTCTGGCTCTCCAATGTCTTGATAATGAGTGCATAAATTTTAATGTTACTATTTTTTTGAAAAATCTTATCAAAACCCGAAAGAGTATTGCTTTAGACTCTTTTAATAGTGATAGCACACAAGTATAATTGAGGATAGAGCATATTGTTTATCAGAGCTGTTGCGAGGAAGTATTGTAAATAATAGGTACCAAACGCTGTTTTGGAGTTAGCCCCCGACGCATCCTAATACTGCAGAAGTGGGTTATTGTTTCTTCTTTCCCGCTCTAAAAACATCATTAATCCCTTTTTATTATGTCTGATTACCCAAAAATAGTACTTTTATAAGTTCTATCGACTGTTTTAGAGCTGTTGTGATGAAGTATTGTAAATAATAGGTACCAAACGTTGTTTTGGAGTTAGCCCCCGTTGCATCCTAATACTGCAGACGTGGGATATTTTTTCTTCTTTCCCGCTCTAAAAACATCATTAATCTTCTTATTATGTTTGATTACCTAAAAATAGTACTTTTATAAGTTGTATCGACTGTTCTATATCACTCTTTTCGTAATTGAAAGTAAAACCCTTAAATTTACGAATTATAGATGAATTATCTCCATGCCCATAGTTTGCCATTTGCACTTACATTAATTAGTACTGTCTACATGAAAGTCTCTTGCTACCAAATTTGTACATATATTTTTAACGCTACATGTTTTTATTGTATAAAATGAAATATAACATTGTATATGCTTTTATGGACTGAAATTAACTTTCCGAATAAAGCTTATTTGATTTGATTTGACTTCTGAGAGAATTGCATAAGGTGTTTATGATGGTGAATGGTGAATGTAATTCGCGCCTGATGTGATACTGTGCATAATGTAGTTTATATTACAGGCTGATGTTAAGTACAGTGATTACCAGTAGTACTGGTTGTGTTCTATGTTTATGATAAGTTCTACATTTACTAAGTTCACTTTGTGATGGTACTGATAGTGGTCCAGTTGGCCCTGTCAGGTGTAAATAATCCCTTGTAAATATAACCCAATGCCAGGTGGTACCGTGTATAATATGTGTTTACTATTCTAATGTGTTATGATAATACAAAGGCTATTTTTATATATAACCTTGTGTGGAGTTCCTTTTGTTGTGTGCCTGGGATGTTGTTGCTGTGTGCGTGCGCAAATGCTTTACACATTGCCTCTGGGATAAGCCTGACTGCTCGTGCCAAGCTACCAAGGGGGTGAGCAGGGGTTATCTTTGGTGTGTAACTTCCTTGCCCTGACTAGAGTGGTGGTTTCTGCCTGGCTTTGGCGCACGCCTTAGCCAACCAGAAATCCCATTTCTAACAATTCAACATACAGTAATCAAAATACGAATATTGCAAAAAAATAAAATTCAAATACAGTTACTTGAAGTCAATAGCACCATTCGTGGCTATCACGGCATCATGTCGGATTTCTTTTCCTTCTGTTGCAGCACAAAACACACAGTTCTCAGTGCTGGTAGCAGATAAACTTAAAGGCTTTGCTGTTCATGAGATTTCTTGAAAAGGGGGCGGGCTGTAACTCAAGACTTTGGAGAAACTCAGGAAAATAAGTTGCAGAAATTCCAGTCCTGTCGTTTCAATACCCAAGACAGAAGCAGCCACTGCAGGCCAACACAGCAAAGAACACAGCATAGTGGTAAATCCTCCTCACCGCTTCTCCAGCTCTTCTTCTTGGCAGGTTCCTTAGTCCAAAAAATTTCTGAAGTTCTGGGTTCTGGGCCCCAATATTTACTTTGCTTTTCCCTTTGAAGTTTGAGGCAGAAAGTCTCCTAGCTCAGTAAAAACCAGTTCTGTCCTCCCTAGTCCAGCTTCACTACAGGAGGTAGATACAGTATTGTGCTGAGCAGACACAACTCATTCACATGTTAGTGAAAACTCCTCTCACCACTCTAAATGCAGAACAGGTCTATTCAGCCTGGCTATGAGTCACCCAGGAAACGCAGGATACACCTCAACCCCCTTGTGACAGTCTAGTGTGAATACACATCCCCAGCTCCTATCACTCAAAAAATAGACGGTAAATAGACAAATAGACAAATACGCAGAGGCACAAAGGATGACTAAATACGAAAATGCCCACTTTCTAAAAGTGGCATTTTCAAACACACAATTTAAAAACCAACTTCACTACAAGATGTGTTATTAAATTCTGAGTTCAGAGAGCCTAAACTCCATTGCTCTATCTTGTCCCAGTTGAAAGTTAAACATGTAAAATAGTCCAGTGCAGCTCCAATATTAACCTTGCCTTAAGAAAATGTAAGAAAATGGAAGGTTAGGGCCTGGCAAATGGGTGCACTTATCAGGTGGACATGGTAGTTAAAACTGCATGCAGACAGTGCAGTGGCAGTTCTAAGACACCTTTGAAAGTTTTCTTTGTTAGGGGGCACAATCAGTTCTGCAGGCTCACCAGTGGCATTTGATTTACAGGCCCTGGCCACACACATGGCATTTTCCTAGGGACTTACTTGTAAATCAAATATACCAATCATGGTAAACCAATCATAGCACCATTTACAGTAGGAGCACTTGCACTTCAGCACTGAATAGCAGTGACAAAGTGCACACAGACACTAAACCAGCAAAAACGAAGTCCGGTATACCATCAAAACAGGAGGTCAGAAGGCAAAAATACAGGGGAAACATGCCAAAAGATGCCATGTCTAACACTGGCTGTTCATGTCAGAAGGCTGCTGCTCAAGTAGAAACTCTACTCAAGCGGCAGAAAAATCAACTTTAGTAGCTGCGCCCTCTGACACACTGCATATTGCCATTTGTGCTGATTGTTAGGCACAGAATGCGGCACCGGCACTAAATCGCAGCACGAGCAGCCTGACATGCCTATTTCCACCCATTGGCAGAACTTGCATAATCTCTTTGAGTTCTTATGTAACCCCGTGGAATCCCACTGAGTCAACTACTGCATGTTCTGCCCACCTCAAGTATAGGGAGTGTTCTTAGACCACCCGAGATTTCCCTACTGAAGGCATACCTGATACCACTTCTACTGAGGACAGTAATGAGATACAACCCACATGGGGTTATCACTGGATATGTCTTTCTTCCATCACATACCCACTATCCACTATCCCCTGCAGCATTTATCTTTCAAGTTACCAACACCAAAATGTGATCCTGGCCTGCATACAATGTTAGATTGGAGGAGGGAGGTCCAATCTGTTTGAAATTGCTGCACAGTTTGTTCTCAGTTATTTACAACAAGCATTGAGTTTCAGGTCACCTCGATGACTAGATTGTAATTTTCATCAGCACCAATGACAATTGGGTGACATCATACCTCATTGGTAGTTCACACTGTCACTGCTCATCAGCTTCAGCATCTGAATCACTAACCTTTCTGCAAATACCGAGACTTCTTGAGCACCATCTTGAGTGGGCAATGGGGTTTCCATCACTACTTTTTTATGTGGTCACACGTAGTAGCCAAGGCAGGTGGGCAAGACTCCTCCTTAAAGAAGCCTCTTGTGCCCCGTTCGGCTGATTTGTTCCACAGCTTCACAAATGGGACCACCTTTCAGTATGCCACTAACAGCAGTTAATTAGGAACAGTCTCAGCATTGCATCGTCCTCTATTTGGTGCCTGGGACCAGTTCTATCACCCTCATCAGAATTATTTTACTCTTATCAATCCTAATGATTTCTACTGGCGTCTTCACCCTCCCACATTGCCATTCATGTAAATCTCCCATCCATCAACACTGCCATCAGCAGGAGCTGTCAATGTGCATGTCAGCGCCACAGGGTGGGGAGTTTGAAACAGTGAGCTCCCCATTCATTAAAGAACTATCAGACACAGAGGGCCATTTCAATCAATAGACCACTGACCACTGACCCTTCAGTCCTCAGCCAAGGATCCAATGTGTATGGGGAGGAAGAAGACAGTCTTCCCTTGGGGGAGGCCATCGTTCCCGAGTTAGCCAGCTACCATCTTTGCCCAATATTGCCCCACTGAAGTAATGTAAAAAAACATGAGAAAAAATACTATTTCTGCTCAATTAAAATAAAAGAGTATATTGTTGCAATTGCAATTTTGCATTTTAGTGCTGTTGCTAAAGTACAGGAGTTCCTTGAAAAGCTACATTTGCCGCTTTTAATCATTTTCTTTTTTAGAAAAAAAGGCTTAACACATAGCTCTTTCTTTTTAGAAAAAAAGCTTAATATATCTGTACTGGAAACCTGTAAATGAAAATAATGATTAATACAAATTATTTTTTAGAGTACCCGAGTGATGTTTACCTTCAAAACACTGTCTATAAAGAGATACGCACAGAAAAAAAGTTGATAAGCATTTTTTAATTGCTATTTAAATAAGATATATTGTACCGAAATTTGCATGTCTTGCCGTCATTTTGTTCATGTTATGCTTTGTAGTTTTGACTTGTCTTTAGTGTTAGTGTTGATTTTGTTGCTGTTATATTTATCTAAGTACGACTTTTGGGAGATTGCATCTGAAAGGTAAATTGTGGTGCAATATGCAAAAATTACTACTATTTTGCTGACATTTTAAATTAAGTACAGCTTGTCACTTTCAATAACATGGATTCAACTAAATCTATCATTTGGCAACTGAGTTATATATTTTCACACTTTCACACGTATGCGGTTATAACAATCTATTGCTTCTTTTTGTGAGTCCACAAAGGGAGAAAGTAAGAATGATTTGAATGAGTAAACATTATGGCCAGCAGAATAGACAAGAGTAAAAAAAATGATTTTGTAAAAGCATTTCGAAGAATCTCACTTGACATTAGACTTCAATGCAAAAAACCTACCAAACAGCTAAAGCTCCAACTGCCGCATGCCCATAATGATGCATGGAAAACTACTGCCCTGTAAAATTCCATTACCAATGTGTGTCGAAAAAAATTCCATTGCATAGCCTTTGAATATAAAATGATTAAGTAACTTTGGTCATGAATATCTTTTTTCTTGCTTTAAGAGGTACAATAACAGATGAGAACAATCAATATGTTGTAAAATACCGGCTTTTCCCCAATTGCCATATTTTACTTGCCTATAAGTTCCTAGTCTATGCTGCAAAGGTATACCCAGGGCTTGCAAGTTAAATGGCACAAGAGAGCTATAGCATCCACTGTTCCATCCACTGCAGTGACAGCGTAAAAATGACTGCAGGCCTATGGTATGTAGCCTGGCTCTGCAGTTCTAATCTGCAAATTTAACCTGTCTAAATAACCCCTTTGACATCACTAAACGTTCCTTTTAAATACTAATAAGTCACCCTTAGTAGGCCTTAAAGCCCGTTAGGCAGGGTAGATGGTATGTGAAAGTAGAAGATGTAAAAGCTTAAAGATAACCATGTCCTTACAGAGAAAAAACATCACAGCTATTTTCATTTTCGCAGGGGCAGGGTTGGCTGTTCCATAGGAAAGCATTGGGATGCAATATTACATTTAATAATGTTATCTCTGACTAGGATACAGGTTCAATATTCAGTCTTGGACTTTTCAAAATATTCATTACATGCCAAATTAACGGATGAACTTGGATGGCAAAGGTACTTTTAGAAAGTTATCTTTTCTGTGCCTGAAGCCAACTAAAGACTACTTGCATGAGGTTCAAGTGTCACCTGGTAGCTGAATCACTGCCTTGATGCGGTCTAAACTTGCTCCCAGAGCAGAGACAAAAGGCCTTGAATGTGGATACGTTTTGTTTTTTCTTTGACAGGATGGCCTGTGAGGTTGGGCACAGGGAACCTAATTGTCTTCAAAAAGGACAAGCCTATTACAGACAGGTGTAGGTAACACCTGGGCTTACTCATTTCCCCCCTCAACCCCCATCAGGCAGATATCATTTACAATGAGAAAGAAACTGACCACAGAACTGGATTAGAGTGATCATGGAATTGGGGGTGCTCACTCCCATGGCTACACATCCGTGGCGGGCAAAGAACCTCTGCACATAGGAACATAGATTTTGTCATCTTGGTTTTAGGTAGAGGGATTCACTGTGGGATGTTTTGCCATAGGGCACAGAACAAGTGCTGCAAAATTTGGCAGGGTTGACCCTAAAAACCTTTACCTCTTGAATCGGGGGGTCAGGATTAACCCTCACTCACAGGCTGGTGCCAGGCATAAATTTGACACTCAGATTGCCCTCGTCAGAACACTTTCTGGACATATGGAAGAACAGAAGAGGATTGGACCTGCTGTCTGTGACCTAAGAAGAGCCTAGAAGACTGGACCTGCTCTCCCTCCTTCACCCAGGAATAGGAAGTGGACTCCAAGTGTCCAAAGACTGATCCCTGTTAAAGCTACAAGGACACAGCAAACTACAAGAGCCATTTCCTATAACGTCCCAGCTGACCAGTTCCAATTGGACCTTCCCTGGACCTACTGCCAGCCTCTGCTGTAACGAATCTTGACCATCAAGTGCTGTCCCCAAGGACTTTGACCCTTGACTAGTCTTAAAGTGTTCTGTTGTAACCTCTTAAGTTAATACTCTCCTGTGTTGGTACATTCCGTTCCCCCTCCCTGCCTGCCCTGTTGGTACGGCTGGGCAGAGAGCTCACGTTAGAATGTTGGCAGAGAATGTTGTGTGAGGCTTAGGAGAGCGGATGATCGGATTAAACAGGAGTCACCTCTTACCCTGTGTTACGTGTTTTTTTCATTGATATAACACTGGCGACGATCTGCGGAGGGGGCAGCTGATCATTTCCCCTTTGATTTATCTCTCCTGATGCCGGCTTACTGTGGGAGCACTCTTCGTTGCCCTGGTCTCCTGTCCTGGCTGACCTGTTCGTCCTCATCGGCAGTACTGCGGATTTCAGCCCCGGTTGTGCCTCTTCGCGAATCTATGCATCACTGGGCACCTTGATCTGCACATGTGGAAAGGACCTTGTGGGAGGTGTGTGACCCCTGGAACACCCCTGCCAGTCCCTTCAAGGTCTGTTCCCGCGGGGCTTCAAAGACTCCTCAAAGTTGCTCCCACATACGGCGCTGTCTGTAGCCCAGCTGTCACTGTGCGGCCCCTGAGACGCTACCCTTGCCGTGCGGGTGCCAAGGTGCTGTTGGGGCGTTTCTGTGGACTTACTTCGGATTGCGGGCGCCTGCTGCGAAGTGGCGACTTTCCTGTCAGCGCCGATGTTTGTGAGCGGCTATGTCTTCCTGTGAAGGCTTCCTGCTCCGCCTCTGGTTTTCCGCATTGCCGGCGCACCAGTCTTCTGAGGGCCGGTCCGCTGACATCGAGTTCCTGCATCAACCTACGGCGCTTCAAATCCAGTGAGCCGGTACTCCTGTTCCTCCGGGTTGAGCGCTGCTTTATATCTTCCTTGCTTCCACAGCGGCGCAGAGGCTTCCCCAAGTAAGATCCACCCTGTGTCCGTGTGTACTGAGTTCCATGAGCGCGATCATCTACCCTGTGACACGCTCACATTGTGCGTGCATTGAATGACAGGTGCCTAGAATTGTTCATCGACACTGTGACACGCTCACATTGTGCGTACAATTTATGACTCATACACGAGTGTTTGGTTCTCCTGGGTTTCCTCTCTGGCGACAGCTCACCTCCAGGCCTGGGTTCGTCACACACTCATCGTCAGTCCCCTATTGGGGTGTGTAAACGTCTACACCTTTGTTCTGGGTCTTGGGAGTTGCAGTTTGAGTTGCCCGCTAATCCTCTTTAGTGCTTACTTTACACCTCAAGATGGGTACTCCTGGTATGAGTCAACCACCGTCCTTTTTAAATGAATGTGGTGATCCTGAGATCCATTGGAAAGATTGGACAAAACTGTTCGAATCTTACTTAATTGCCATGGGGGGGGAAAATTCTCTCCTTTGCGCAAACAACATATCCTGTTACACAATTTAGGCGTTCATGGACGTAAAGTCTACGAAACTTTACCTGAACCGGAATTGGATGAGGACGACGCCGATGTTTACGATATCACACCGATGAAATTGGAGTGACATTTTGGGGACAAGGTCAATGTCGTGCTTGAATGCCACAAATTCTTTAGCCGAGTACAAGGGAAGGGTGAATCTATTAATAATTACATAGCTGCCCTTAGAGGTCTCACACAATTGTGTGAATTTGGTGACCTCAACGATTCCCTTATAAGAGATCAACTCGTTAGGTGTACGAACAGTGGGAAAGTTCAGGAAAAGTTGCTGGCAAAAAACCCCTCCTTAAGGGATGCCATTTATATTGCACAATCCATTGAGCATACCGCTAAATGTGTTAGAGAGATGAAAATTAAAGAGGAGGTAGTGGCGTCGGTTCAGTGTGAAGTGTCCGAAGGTGAGGTATTCAAAGTGACAAACAGAGAGGGCTTTAAAAGTGTACCCACTAATAATCCCAGTAAGGAGGGCCATGGTTTGAAATGCTTTAGGTGTGGCAGCAACAACCACTTGGCCAACAGTCCCTTTTGTTTGGCACGCAGTGTCTTGTGTAAAAAATGTAATAGAAGGGGACATTTAGCCAGAGTATGTAGGGATGGGACAAGTAGCTCTACTAAGGTAGTTAACGCGAGTGGGGAACCACAAGCAAGATTCATTTTTCAGTTAAAAGACAGTCAAGAAGCATCCAGGCCCAACTATCCAAAATGCGTTATACTTATTGACAACAAACCCCTTGAGATGTATGCAGACTCATGTTCACCATTTACGTTGGTAAACCTTGCAGATTTTGAGGGTTTCAAGCCGAAGCACAGCCTGATTCAAGCAGTCAAGGATGCCCCGTATCCCTCAAACAAAGATGAGCTGAAATCATTTCTAGGACTAGTGGAATACATGTCCAAGTTTGTAAAATTTTTTGCAGATTTATGTGATGGACTGCGTGAGCTTTTAAAAAAAGACAAAGAATTTGTGTGGGAGGAGAAACACAGCAAGATGGTAGAGACAATAAAGGAACGTATTCTATAATCACCAGCGTTAGGATCATTTGACCAAGACGGAGGCAAGACGGCGGCTGTGCTGCGGGCTGTGTAAGCAGCTCCTTCCCCCGGCTCCGCGTTTCTGGAGAAAAGGAAAAAATATGCCGACGGAGGGTTGAACTCATAACGAATCTTTCATCCTTAAGATTGAGAGCACTTATACGAGCACTTATTATACCAAAGGAACTTACTAATTTGCAAAATTCGGAGACAGTGGCGACTTCAGCGTTTTTTTTATCTCAGCGGCGTGTCCGATCCAGGCGCTCCACCACGGAGATTGCTGATTGCCCGGCTGGTGTTGAGCGTTGAACGCAGCTGCAACGGATGCTGCTTGACGTCTTTGATGTGTTCCGGTCCCGCGAGCGCTTCATTCTGTGGCGTCTCCTAGGATCTGTGGCGGGAAGTCGGCTCCTGGTTCCCCGCGGGAGAGAGAGCAGGAGCAGCAGGAGCAGCGCTTTGCAAGGAGGTGGGAGAATGCCGCAGAAAATGCAGAAACCGCAAACAAAAGTCCAGACGCGTAGTGTTAAGGTAAAGTCATCTGTGGATGAGAGACTGCCTATAGTTAAAAAAGTTGTAATTGAACCTCCACTTACAAAAGAACACGAACTTACGTACGGTATTGATGGTGCGGGTGACGTTCTGGGAGATCAGACCTGCAAAAGTACATCTATACCTGTACCTCAGAGCCCTTTAAAACAAAACGCTCTACCATTCCACGGTTTTTTTGATAAAAAAATACCTAAGCATACTGCAACTGTATCTTCAACGATTGTTATTACGGAAGCTACAGTTGTGAACGGTAACAATGTTGCCATGGTTGGCAGGACATTTGAGGCCACAGATGCAACAGTAACAAGTGCGAATCCCAGGGCCCAGGACGCTCAGAGGTTTATGGCAGATGAAGGCCAAGTCGACCTGCCGCAGGATATCATGTCCAGTGAGTCCTCTGCTGTTATAAAAGCTAATCACATGGTGGAAAGCTCAAAGACCCAAGAGGCTCTGGAAAACTTTTATTCTCTGTCAGACCATTCATCTGACGAAAGTTCAAGTGAAAGGAGAGATTGGGCGGAGAATACGGAAGATAACAGTCCTTCGGGTGAAGGAGAAGACGACGATGAAGATGAAGAGGCAGGTCAATCTTTTTTAGTGTCACCCAATGATAGCATGGCTACATTGAAGAAACGTAAGAAGAGGAGCGTTCATAATATCGCCTCTAATAAACATAATCCCAAAAATGCTGTGAGTATTCTGCCTGTTTCTCTTGTTGAAAATAGTTTAGATGTTCAGACCGGGGTTGTAAGCACAGAGAGGTCTGCTACTATTTCAGAAATGAACTCTCCGATGGAAACACCTCCTGAAATCACCTTGTCGACCATCTATGACACTATGATGGCTCATCGGGCGGAAACTAAATTAGAAAACCTTCGTACCCAGGCCTCCTGTATAAAATTAAAAAACACGGTTCGTCGTGCAATCAAATTTTCCTCTGAAACAGCGGATAGAGTGACAGAAGCTGAGGCCCGCATCTTAGCATTAGAAGAAGAGATGAAATCCCAGAAGCAAGAACTTGAAGTTGTCAAAGGCCTTAAGGATGACCTTTCCTACAAACTATCAGATCTCGGAAACCAGACTCGTAGGAATAACTTGCGTTTCCTCGGAATTCCAGAAAAGAAAGAGGGAAACGACACCAGGCAGTTTATGATCGGACTTTTAAACGAGGCCTTTCCGGATCTAAAAGTGTGGGACTGGTCAAAAGAGATCCAAAGAGCTCACCGCTTTCCTTTTTCTATTAGGAAGCCACGGCAGGGTGAACTAGAGTATCCTCGTGCAATCTTGGTCAGCTTTAATAACTTTTTGGCGAGAGAAGACATCTCAACTCTAGCTAGACCAGATAAAAAAGCAACTGCTAAAGGATGTTCCTTCTTTGTACGGCCGGATTTTTGTCAGGCAACTGTGACCCAGCGGTGGCATCTCAGGCAGCTAATTTCAGATTTCCAGAAAAAGGGAGCTATTGTTTATTTGCAGAACCCGGCCAAATTAAAGATTTTGTGGAAAGGGCAAACAAAATTTTTTTTCTCAGAGATCAAGGCCAAAGAATATTTGGGTACTCTCTAGAACTAAAGTTCTTTTATCTAGTATAAGGGCTTTATTTGTTTCACTTTGTGAAGACTTATTCTCTCAAGAGAACAGTACTATTGATGTTCTTCTTTTTCCTTTTTTCATTCTTTGTTTTTTTTCTTCATTGTTCAACTGACGCGGAGTTCGGTGAACGCAGTGCCTCTTCTAGCAGGAACTGAGAGTTCCTGAGTCTCATGTGGTGGGGGGGGGAGGGGGTTGGGTCGAAGGTCTTGTATCTGGGGGTGGGGGGGGTTTGGTGGTGGGGTTTGGGGTGTAAAGCAGCAAGAATGGTTGACCTAGGTATTAGAAATCCACAAAAACTATATTTCATGAGCAGAAATGTACTAATAATTTTTTTTGTTAGGAATACAAAATGGGGAGAAAATTAAAAATGTGTTCGTTAAATATCAATGGCCTGAATGATTATAGGAAGATCGGGGTCCTACGACATTTGATTCACCTGTTGAATATTGATATTCTTTGTCTTCAAGAGACACATATTTCTTGGGCTAAGAGGGATCTGTTAAAAAGATTGGGTCTTGAGCTTTTAGTTTGTTCTAAACAAATGGGAGCTACAAGAGGAATAGCTGTCCTTATAAAACAAGGGATTGGGAAGTGCAGTAAAACGTTAGGTGACAAATGGGGCAGATGGGGAATTGCGCAGATTATTATAGATAGGGTGGAAGTGACAGTGTGTTCATTATATGGTCCTAACCTAGACGATAAAGAAATGTTTAATCTTATCAATTGTGAATTAGCGAATTGGAATCAGCCTTTAATTATATGTGGTGACTTTAATATCAATATCGCAGCGAATTGTAATATAAGAGACATCAGGAACTATCAAGGACGGAAGATTCAATCTTATAGGGCCCTTAGGAACTTGGTTCTGGGGAATGGTCTGATTGATGTTTGGAACAAGCTTAGACCTACAGAACCAGGTTTTACTTATTTGTCTGCGCCGCATCGTAAATTTGTTCGCTTAGATTATTTTTTTATTTCTCCTAAGGTTTTTGATGATTTAAGCATAGAGGTTTTACCACAAATTATTTCTGACCATAACCCTATTGTTCTAAAACTTTTAATCCCTTCTTTTGAGCAGTACAACAAGAGACAATGGTCATTTCAAAGGAACTTACTGCTAGATCAGGATTACCTATCCCATATGGATGGGATCATTAAAGAATTTTTTGTTACTAATAATGGATCTACATCGATACAGGTAGTTTGGGATACTTTTAAATCGGTTATCAGAGGTGAGACTTTGAGTTTTTCACAACATCGTTTAAAGAAAAAACAAGCTGAATTTATGGCTTCTTTGGATAAAATTACTTTTGCAGAAGTAAATTTAGCTTCCTGTATTGGAAGTGGTATTGGTATTCAAGAAGCTCAGAAATCTGTATCTGTGGAACGCTCGACAGTTTATTCTTTTCTGGCTGAACAGGTAGCGACAAAATACAAATTATTTAAAAAAGACTGTTATGAACTAAGTGAACAGACGGGTAGGACTCTAGCTCAAAGGCTGAAACAAAAAGCAGCCATCACGGAAATTTTCAAAATAATAGACCAAAATGGCGTAGCTCAGGAGTTTACTGCTGGCATATTAGGGGCATTTCGGGATTTTTACCAATCCTTATACAATAAGTCGAATGATGGCACCAGTATAAGGAATGATGTGCTTAATTATTTTTCAAGTTTAGATAGTTCCTCTTCTCTCACTGCTGCACAATGTACAATACTATCTGCCCCTATAACTTGGGAAGAGGTAGAGGAATCGATACTGGGTTTGGCTATTGGCAAAGCGATGGGTCCGGACAATATCCCTCTAGAATTTTATCGCACCTTTCGCAACACTTTGAAACCTGAATTCTTAAAAATTTTTCAAGAAGCTTTTTCAGGTAGATCTCCTCCTTCATGGTCATTAGCAACTATAGTTGTATTTAAAAAAAAAGGTAAAGATGCTTTGGATTTAGGGTCGTATAGACCAATTTCTCTACTAACCTCTGATAGTAAGATTTTTTCCAAAATATTAGCAAACCGACTGAAAGACTTCATGCCTAATATAGTTGCAAAATTTCAACATGGTTTTATTAAAAATAGAGACACAACGGACCATATAAGAAGAATTATCACCCTTCCAGACTGGGCCCAGGCTTCGAGATCCCCGGTCGGTGTGGCACTAATGGACACAGAAAAGGCGTTCGATAGGGTTGACTGGGGATTCCTCTGGTCTGTCCTAGCCTGGAAGGGATTCCCAAGTGAATATATAGCAGCCTTGAAAGCTTTATATACTCACCCCAAGGCGAGTATACGAATTGCTTCGGATATTTCTACAATATTTTCAATAACGAGGGGGACAAGGCAGGGGTGCCCCTGTTCCCCCCTGTTATTTGCACTATATATAGAACCATATTTACAAAAAATTCTTCGAGATGGCAATATTCCCCCAGTGACGATCCACCAAATTGAGTATAAAATTCTGGCCTATGCCGATGATGTCGCGATAGTGACTTCCGACATTAATCGAGCTTTCCCTAAGATTATAGAAACAGCTACTGAATTTGGATCATATTCTGGTTACAAATTAAATATCTCCAAAACTCAGATGATTCATTCAGCTGCTGGCGCACCAATTGGTTTGCCATTATCTAAGACGGCTCTCTATTTAGGCGTGACTTTGTCACCTAAAGTAGAAGATATTGTTGGGCTTAATCTTGACCCCGTACTTGTCTCTACGAATAGGTCCCTCGAGAGGTTAGATAATCTACACCTTTCTCTGTATGGTCGTGCTAATGTCGTTAAGATGCTTTTCTTCCCTAAATTTCTTTATTTTTTTCGGACTATACCATTACTTTTCCCATCTAGTTTTTTATTAAATTAGATAGGATAACGTCCAGATTTCTATGGGGATATAAAAGAGCAAGGAAGTCCCTTATTAGTTGTACTTTACCCCCGCTTCGAGGTGGTTGGGGAATCCCAAACTTTCGTCTATATTACATGGCGATATCACTTAGACTAATGAGCAGTTTAATTTTTGAGGGGATATTTTTGGATGACTTTCTATACCCTTCAATTTACACAATGATTCTTGGTAGACAAGCACAAAGATGTTTAGTCCGTTTTTTAGAACCAAGTTACTATAAGAAGACAAGGTTTAAAATAATGGAAACGGCCTTCCAATTATGGAAAATATGCAAAAGAAGACTCCGTTTAGATAGTAGCTTTAACTTTTATACGCCCTTATTTGACAACCCATCGCTGCCACCAATATTTTCTGACTATATCATGCAGCGCTGGCACAATTGTAATATTTGTCAGCTTGGGGATCTTTTTCCAAACGAACAATTTACAACATTTTCATATCTTCAACAATTATATAATTTACCTAAAGCAGACTTTTTTAAATACCTTCAAATACGCAGCTTCCTAAATTCAAAAAATGTAGTGAATTCTAATAAAATCAAGAAACATGAGGTACTAGAATGCTGTTTGAAGCAGAACAGAATTGGGGTGATATATAAGGCAATGATTAAAGGCTTAGAAGACAATCTCGTACTTTATAATGCAAAATGGCAAAAATAAATGGGTATTGAAAATATAGACATATTGGATACTTTAGCACTGTCTGATCAAGTATTATGTAATGGATCTCTAAAGAGTCAGAGCTTTATGAGTACTTTTGATTTATATTATACTCCAGCCAAGGTATTAAAATGGAAAGGGAATGCTGGAGACAAGTGTAATCGCTGTGGATGTATAGGTGCAAATGCTATCCATATGTTCTTCTTATGTCCTAAATTATCTCAATTTATTTCTGAAGTTCAAGCATTTTTAAACCAAATAACGAATATTCCCTTAGTACTGTCTGCTGATCTCGTAATACTTGGCATCCAATCTAATCCAGTTCGGTTATACACACGTGCTGAAGAGGGCTTTCTATTCATATCAATGTCTATTTTCAGATATTGTATCACCTCGCACTGGCTTGATGCTGATCCTCCCTTATTTTTTCAATGGCAAACTAAATTGTTAAATATGTATCAACTAGAGAAAGCTGTGTATCGTCTAAAGGGGACGAAAAAGAGGAATTTTGGTTTTAAACTATGGGCTCCAATCTACGATTGGTTACAATGCTAAAAATATAATTTGTAATTAACCTGATTTTCCTGTTATGAAGTATCTAAAAAATTGTTTCAATTAATTAATTGACTACTTATGTTCTTGTATAACCCATTGGACAATATTGTGTTTGGTCAACTTTTACTTGCTGCTGTGAAAATCAATAAAAAAACAAAAAAAAAAAAAAAGGATCATTTGACCCAAAGAAAAAAACCATCCTTACGACGGATGCGTCCAAGAAAGGGTTGGGAGCGATGCTTTCTCAAAAAGGTGATGGTCAAGAAACAGTTATAGCATTTGCTTCACGGTCCCTCAACTCGGCAGAAAGGAACTACTCAGTTGTTGAGAGAGAGGCGTTGGCGTGCTTCTGGGCAGTGAATCATTTTACATTTTTCTTGTGGGGGATACAATTTGTCATACACACTGACCACAAGCCTTTGACTTTCATGTTCTCATCCAAAAGTGTGCATAACAATTCTCCACGCATAACAAAATGGATCCTGGGCCTAGAAAACTACTGCTTCAAGGTGGAATACCTCCCAGGTCCTGAGAACGTAATTGCTGATTACCTGTCCAGGTCACCACTCTTGGACTATTCTAGTGAGGACCAGCTAGATGTTCCTACTTTAGCCATGCATCTCCCTTCATTAACCAAGGAAGAGTGGGATGAGAGTGTGAAGAAAGATAAAGACATGGGTATCATCAAACAGTTCATCCTCAATGGGTGGCCTGAGAGAAGTTCGCAAGTTCCAGATTCAGTCAAAGACTTTTGGGAGGTGAGGTACGAAATTTCTTTGCTGTCAGATGTGATACATCGAGGGAGCAGAGCAGTCCCACCTAGGGATCTGAGGAACAAAATAATCGACTTGGCCCATGAGGGTCACTTAGGCAGGTGCCTCACGAAGAACAAGGTCAGGGGCTGTTTTTGGTTCCCGAGAATGGACTCCATGATTGAACTCAAAGTTAAGGAATGCATTAGCTGTGCAAATAGTGACAAAAGTAAAATTACACGCAATGCACCCTTATCCCCTGTGGAAGTACCGGATGTTGCATGGACCAAATTGGCAGTAGACATTATTGGTCCCATGGATGTCTTAGGTCCTCAAAAAAGGTTTATGTTCGTTCTAGTAGATTACACCTCCCACTGGGTTAATTTTAAATTCACTTCATCTACCACAACGAGCAACCTCACCTCATTTTTGAAAAGTGTTTTTGTGTATGAGGGTATTCCAGCCAAATTGGTGACAGACAATGGGGTGCAATTTACCTCAGAGACAATGAAATCATTTCTGGAGGATCTTAACATAAGGTATGAGAAGACTGCACTCTATTGCCCAAAAGCCAATGGGTTGGTAGAGAGGGTAAATCGGTTACTGAAAGATCACATCCAATTGGCCATCACCAATGGGTTCAATGTCGAAGATTCCCTAAGAGAGTGTATGTGGGCATACCACACCACACCCAATCTCATCACAGGAGTGTCACCCTTTGTTTGCTTGAGAGGTAGGGAACCCTGTACCAAAATGAATCCACATTGGTTGGGTGGTGGAAAAAGAGCAGTGCCTGATCTTGAGACGAGTAAAGAGAAGATTTATCAACACCAACGGAAGTACAAAAGTTGGTATGACCAGAGACATGGGGTCAAGGATCAGGAATACAAGGTTGGTACCACAGTGGTAGTCAAGAAACCCACACATGTGCAACCAGGTTTGAGCAAGTACCACGCACCCCAATGTGTGGAAAGATACGGAAGGAATGTGGTTCGTCTAGGAAATGGACAGACCTGGAGTAAGGACAGACTGGTTGTCTCATCTCAATTGTAACGCACTGTTGTCCTTTTGTTTCCCCTATATAAGGAGATGTGTTGTAACCTCTTAAGTTAATACTCTCCTGTGTTGGTACATTCCGTTCCCCCTCCCTGCCTGCCCTGTTGGTACGGCTGGACAGAGAGCTCACGTTAGAATGTTGGCAGAGAATGTTGTGGGAGGCTTAGGAGAGCGGATGATCGGATTAAACAGGAGTTACCTCTTGCCCTATGTTACGTGTTTTTTTCATCAATATAACATGTTGTCTTCCTAACTTTTGTTGAAACTTGACACTTGGAAATCTTTTTGCTCGGAAGACGTCTGGAGGGCCTGTACCAACCTGCCAAAGTGATCTGACAACAGTGTTTTGCTGTAGGTCTAAATATTAAGGGTGCTCCTGCACTGAGATTTTCTGCTGCAGCAAATCAGATTCAGTAGGATGTTGCTGAGAAGTTATCCGGCCTTGAGAAGCCCTCTTCAGTTCCAGCCTGCAGCCTTGCTTGAAGTATCCAAGCTCCGAAGAATTGACTAAGTCCGAAGGTAGAAATCTTCACGAGGGAAAGCACTAAAAGTATCTGGCTGGTGAGGGACCTCATATGGGCGTGAAATTCATATTTCTATGGCTCTGAGCTTTCCCACCAAAAGTCAACAGCTTCACTGAGACCTCGTCCAGCGGCTGTCCAATGACTTGGAGCCACACTCTGCTGCCTTGCCCCAATGAGGAGTTTTGACTTCCATTCAAGACATTAATGGCCTGGTTTTGATCCTGGCGGATGGGTTACTCCATCAAAATGGTGGCAGTTATCCCGTCCACTGAAATATAAATGCCATTATATCCTATGGGATTTATATTTTGTCCACCGAGATATAAATCAGGCCCTAAATCCAAAGATAACATTTTCAAAAGGGTCAAAACTGTTTTCTGATTCTCCTCTGCAATCTATTGCCTCCACTTGTGTCTAGGTATCCGTCAAGGTCAATCAGCTGACGTCATTTGGCACTTAACGCTTTTCAATGCTCTTTTGAACCCTAAACTTTAAAAATTCATAACTCCAGGGGACTGGTGTCTTTCTGGCATCATTTTATTTATTAAAATGTACTCTTTTTATTTCCTCACTGATACAACAAGGAAAATGTGCAAGAGAGTGAAACTGGAACCTGTGGAATGATTGGCTAAACTCTTTAACAGTGGCAAACCACCCAATTCACTACATCAGAGGGTTTGTAGACATTAAACTGCATTTCTGGATTTACTGAATCAATTTGGGGCTTGAAAATGGATTACGAATTGCAATTTTGAATGGCCATGTTTTGGGTGACCTTTTCAAATCTGATTTCTACCAGGGCCGGCTTTGCACGGTTCAACAAGTGTGACTGCACCGTTTACTGCGCTCAGGAGATGCTGTGTTTTTAATTATTTTATGGTTTTAAGTGCATCTGCTGCAGAGTTCCTTGTGTGTCCAGCAATTTTCAGACAACGGTAAAATATCAAGATAACTCTGGTGATTAACATACTTGCTGGAGAAAGGTTGTGTTTTGTCTAGTGGAAGTTTTAATTCATCATAAAGTAGTGCAGCAGCGTAAAATGCCTGCTGCAAAGAACGTGTGCCATAAAGATCACAGAACAGCATTTTAAGTAGATAGCTCAGTGGGTTTTTGCTTTTGTCAGAGAGATCCGTTTGTTACTTGCAGTTCATAAGTTACAAACCTAATAGGGCACAGTGAGCAATGATCTGTTATCTAAGAGATACATGCAAACTGCAAGGTATAGGTTAGAACATTATGCTTTATCCTCATCTTTCAACTTAATGTTGCTAAAAAGGGTTAATTTGTGTAGAAATGAATGCTTATTAGTGAAGCCAACTTCAACCAAGGTGGCACATTTTTTAAATCCAGATTTTACTTATTTTGAGAACTGACTTGTTGGTTCACATAATAAGCTACTGGTTGTAAAATGTCACTGCCCAATTTGCAACTACTTTTTGCAACCGTTTCTTTAGTACACATGGCCCTACATTTTCAGTAGGCATAATGACTTTAAAGAATTCGGTGCATTGACCTGAGTGAGAAGGGTAGACTAAAGGAATGAATATGTCACTGTCAACATTTATAGGGACAGAGTATCAAAAGGAACTTTATGATCTAATCAATAATGGAGTGGCTAACACAGCCATTACTTCTATTTAAGAGCTTAGTGACAAATAACTCATATATTATGCATTTTTATTCAATGTTACAGAATTTAGATGTTGTATTGGAGCAAGTTCATCTTTTATGAGCTATAAATCATAAATTGAGAACACCATCTGATCATCTATTGATACCATTTTGAAATCTATAATATGTCACTCCCTTCAAACTCTTCAATCAAAGGGGCAGGTGTGAGAAATTGGGTTGTTGGTTGACTGGGGTGGGAGCCTTGGTCAAGCAACAGCCACAATCCCTTGGAGGATGAACCACCTGTGCCATATCCAGTTCACGGACACAACATCATGGTAAACAATATTGTTGGCAAACATATTGTGCCAAAAATATTCTTTACCATGATATTGTGCTCCAATACTTGATAACTTGGTATAAAACTATTTGGGAAAAATATTGTTGATACTAATATCGTCAAAAAAGACAAAAAATGTATCTTTTACTATAGACTTTCAAGTAGTAAATGTTAAATACTTTAGTATATCAATGTAAATTAAATATATTCTACTAATATGTAATACTATAAATAAATATTGCCTACTGTCTGTCGCCAGTAGGTAGTTATAGTTAGGACCTAGTTTCCATAGAAAAAAAGTTTTTTGTTTTGCCAATCTCTTTGGCGCCATTTGACGAATATTCATAAAATGTTCAAAACTAATGCTCTGCTGAGGACAGCTCCTGTCTTGAAAGTTTCTGGGTGATTCGTTAAGAGGGGGCAGAGAAAAAAAACGGTCCCAAAACGTGTTTTCTCCATGTCAATTTCCATAGGAAACTTTAGACAAAGCTACAGCCTGAAATGCTGAACGGAGTTACACCAAATTTGGCAAAAATGCGTCTCTAGGTGCATTCTGGATTGGGGGATCAAGTCCCCTAGAATCTTAAGGGTCCTTAGAAGCCAACTAGTCCACTGTGCAAATGTGCCTCTTGGCGCATTGTTTGTGGGGTGATGAGGTCCTCTTCTGTCCTGAGGACCTCAGGAGTAAAGTGGACTTCATTCCCTGAGCAGCATTGCGCCAGGAGACATATTTGCAGAGTGGTGTAAAAAGGGGGCATGGCCTCAGACCACTCTCAGCAATCCAGTTGTGTGGGGCTTAGTGGAGGTTCCTGGTGGGCTAGTTGGCCCCCAGGAACCCTCAGGATTCAAGAGGACTTAATCTCCCAAACTAGAACGCACCAGGAGGTGTGTTTGCAGAGTGGTTGAGAAATGGGGCGTGCCCTGTCTCCACCTGTCAGCAATCCCACTATCTGGGGCATACTGATGATATCAGATAGGCTAGTTGGCTCCTAGGGACCTACAGCAGTGAAGGGGACTGTAATCCCCATCTAAGAGAGCACCAGGAAGTGTGCTTGCAGAGTGGTGGGGAAATGAGGCTCGGCCTGCTTTGAGAACTTAGCAATCCTGCTGTGTGGGACTTACTGGAGGTAATAGGAGGGGTAGTTGGCCCCCAAGGTTGACCTTGGGGGCCACCTACCCCTCCTGTTACCTCTAGTAAGTCCCGCACAGTGTGATTGCTTAGAGGTCTTCAGAGGCCACGCTCACCTTACTCCACCACTCTGCAAACGCATCTCCTGGCACAGTACTGGTTGGGGGATGAAGTCCACTTAACTCCTGGGGGACTTTGGCCACCAAGTCGCCCTCCTGGTACCTCCTGTAAGTCCTACGCAGCAGAATTCCTGAATGCTGGTCAGAGGCCCAGCACCCTTTCTGCACCACTCTGCAAACGTGACTACCACGGTATAGTTAGAAATTAGCATTTAAAAAACCTTAGAAATTCACTGAAAAAATCACAGGTTTCAGGGACGTTATAGTTAATTGGACATTTCACTCATACAAAACCGGAGAAATTCAGCCGTTATACTTAGTTGAACTAACTATGACTCACGCCCCTGCAATTCACTGCTGATGACTTCACATATTACATCACTCATGACATGGTCAGTGACATCACTGATGACCTCACTGATGACATCTCAAATGACATCACTGATGACATCACTGAGAAGATCTGTTGGCACCTAAGAACCCCAAGTAGTGAACAGGACTTCTTCTCCCAAACATGGCCCACCAGGAGGCACGTTTGCTGAGTAGTGGAAAAAGGGGGTGGGCCACTAGCGATTTGCCAGCTTTTGCTTTTTGTTTTTAGGAAAGGGCCCTGCGTGGCCCCCATTCCCTGGACCATTCTGCTCCCCGGGGACTCAATCTCCTGGGGCCTAACCCTTTTTTCTTTTTTTTATTAAAAAAAGGAGGTTGCCACGCTGCCCCCCTCCTGGGTCGATTTCGGTCCAGGGAAACCCATCCCCAATAGCCCGACCTTTTATCTTTTTTAATTTTTTACAAATAAAGGAAGGGGGGCATGTCCCCCCTTCCCTAGGCCATCTTTGTCTCCGGTGACACCATCCCCTGGGACCTGCCCTTTATTTATTTATTTATTTATTTATTTATGTCATGTCATGAGTGATATAATGTGTAAGGTGATAAGCAGTACATTGTGGGGGCGCTAGCCAAAGTTATCTCAACTAACTTTGAATTAGATAGATCTCGGTACAAATCTGAGCTTAAAATGTACAATCACGCGATAAAAAATGCTAAAAAAAGCTACTTTGTGCAACGAATAAATGAAAATTGTAACTCAACCAAAGAGCTTTATAAAATAGTGAAAGAACTCTGCAAACCAACCAGTAAGTCCCAAACCATTCCCCCTTCTGCAGAATCCTGCGAAAAAATCTGCAATTTCTTTTCGGACAAAATTAGTCATATATATTCCACTTTCAACCCCACTACAGAATTTGACATCAAGAACCAGAATGTTCAGACCCCACATCCAGAAGCAATGTCTGAAATTAGTACATTTGCTCCCCTCACAGAAACTGAGGTGCTGAATGCAATGGGCGAAGTTAAGTCAGGGTCTCCTCTGGATCCCTGCCCACACTTCATTTTTGCTCGGACAGCCTCTATCCTTTGCCCATATGTTACCCAGCTTCTCAATAAATCTCTCAACACTGCCACCTTCCCAGACATTTGGAAACAGGCAGTAATTACTCCTCTGTTAAAAAAGGCAGGGACAGATGTTCTCAATCCGGAAAACTACCGTCCAATCTCCCAACTTCCATACCTATCCAAAGTGTTGGAGAAACTGGTAAACAAGCAATTAACCAACTTCCTTGAATCTAATGACCTACTGGACCCCTCGCAGACGGGTTTCAGGGCTACCAACAGCACTGAGGCCACACTACTAGCAGTATCAGACAATATTAGGTCCTGTACCGACCAAGGAGGAGCCATCGCTCTGATACTTCTGGACCTGTTGGCGGCATTCGACACGGTCTCCCACAACAGACTGCGGGAAACCCTCTACAAAAAAGGAATCTACTCCGCAGCATTAAAATGGTTTGGCTCATTTCTCAAAAACCGAACACAAACAGTTCGACTAGGTCAGCTCCAATCTGAACCTAAGATCATCGACTGTGGTGTTCCCCAGGGAGCATCGCTAAGCCCCCCGTTATTTAACACCTACGTCTCATCCCTGGCAGAAATGAGCAGAAAATGGGGTATCGGCATTTGCCCCTATGCTGATGACACACAGCTAATGGTAGCCCTCGAAGAAAGGCCTGAAGCCACCAAAATAAAACTACATAACTGTCTCTCAGAAATGGCACAGTGGATGCAGAAGCACTGCCTTAAATTAAATGCAGGGAAAACTGAAATCCTGCTTTTTGGAGGGGCCAAGGGGATCTGGGATGCCACATGGTGGCCACAAACACTCGGGACTGCCACAACCCCTAAGCACTGCGCAAAAAACCTAGGTATCTTCATTGACGATACTCTATCCATGAAGGACCATGTACGGGCCCTTTGTGGCAAGGGTTTTGCCACTTTGAAACTGCTACACAGGCTCTTTCCCTGGATCCCACTAGACTGCAGAAAAACAGTCACGCAGGGCTTGCTTATGAGTCAGCTGGACTACGGCAATGCTCTATTTGTGGGCATGAACGAGTCTCTCTTCACTCGGTTACAGGTGCTCCAAAATGCCGCTGCCAAGTTGGTATGCAACAAAAACAGATTAAGTTCAGCATCAAAGTGCATGAAAGACCTGCACTGGCTTCCCATGCGCCAAAGAGCGGTTTTTAAGCTACTCAGCCATGCCCATAAAGCACTATTTGAAAATGGCCCCAAAATACTGCAGGGTAGACTCGAGTTCTATGCCCCGACAAGACACCTGCGGTCCTCATACCTGGCCAGAACTAAACGTATAAAGAAAGTAAGATCCGGAGGGCGCTCCTTCTCGTATCTGGCAGCTAGAAAATGGAACGATCTTCCCATAGACCTCCGACTCACACACAACTATCCGGAGTTCCGGAAAGAACTGAAAACTCATTTGTTCCCAATAAACTAACATCCTCCTGCTTGTTTCAGTAGCCTAATACCCTAGTTCATGCTGTTAGCGCCGTGATATCCCTTGGGATGAATGTCGCGCTCTACAAATAAATAAATAAATAACCATGATTGCTGAATTTCTCTTGCTTTGTGCATGTGTAATCTGACCCTAACTATAATGCCCCTGTAACCTTTATTTTTACAGTGCATTTCTAAGGTTTTTTAAATTATGTATCCTAACTATAATTGCCCTGTAATCTTAGGTTTTTTCAGTGAATGTCTAAGGTATTTTTCAATGCTAATTCATAACTATTACATCCCTGTAACCTTTGTTTTATTTCAGTGAATTTCTATGTTTTTTTAAGTTGCAATGGTGTTTACAGAGTGGTAGGGTAATGGGGCATGGCCTCTGCCCAGCTCTCAGGAAGCCCACTGTGTAGGATTTACAGAAAGTACCAGGAGGGCTTCTTGGTCCCAATGTCCTTTAGCATCCAAGAGAACTTCATTCCCTAACCAGTAGTGTGCCAGGAGATGCATGCGTATGGCCTCTGAAGACCTCTTAGCAAACTGACTGTGTGGAACATGCTGAAGGTAGCAAGAGGGATACTTGACCCCCAACGACCCTCAATCACTTCATCCCCCAACTAATACTATGCCAGGAGGCGCGTTTGCAGAGTGATGGAGAAGGGACATCCTTGATGATTGCACAGGTAGTGCCTGTATGATTCTATGAGTGTTATTGCCATGTACAGACTGCGAAAACCGGGTGTTTTTTAACAATGTGTAAAACACATATACCGACATATTTTAAGTAAGGTTGCAGTCTAGCTATTTAGTAAGATACTAATTTAACTTCCCCCTTTGTATTTAATTGTCGAAATAACTAAATCAAAAATAAATTTTCCTTCTTCAAAGCAACACCGAAAGTCTTGATGACATCAGTTGCCATGAAAACAAATGACAAAGTGAAAAATAGATAAATAGACATATTGTACACAAAGTTGGAGTCTGGCTGTTTAGTAACATATTGGTTTACCTTTTTTTTAACATCACATTTATAATACAAAGAGCAGTTTAAAAAAAAAACTTTCAAGATCTGAACTCACAAATTGAACATAACTTCCAAACAACCATCAAACTACCCATTGTTACCCAAACTCATGGCAAATTGAAAACTGTTGTGAAACTAATGCAATGCACAATCTGAAAAAAGCACATTACCGGGAAAGTAAGCATATCATTGGATAATATACTGTTCAGTAAAACGAATAAGAGGTATACGCCCACTCCTCCTTCTTAAATATTATTTTCCAGAAGTTTATTGTGAGCAAGTGGTAGATTTTGGCTGGAGACTTTTTTTGGACTCATGTTAGATGACGTTCATGTTCTATCATCTTAAAATTTATCAAAGAAAATGTCTTCAACTGACGATCAAACAAAAGGAAGCTGGAGGACCATGTACATTAGTGGCAGCAGCACCAATTCCCAGCCAAAAATCTCCTTAGAGGTACAGACTAATACAACAGATATGGCTCCAGAGATTTCAAGAATGGCCATGCATTGCATGGACTGTAGTATTGTTATGAGAGCTGCTGAGCAGTGTGTTACAGCTATTCGCAATGCTGCCAAAAATCATACATGGTAATGTTTACCCCCTTTTATATTTTTTGCACATTTCAATAAAGGAGTTCATAGTGAGCAGCAAGATTGCAATGCAAATCTGAAGGACCCTTGACTTTAATAGCAGCACAGCACCACCAAAGCAGAGAGTCGATTCAAACGTCCAATCTCAACTCCAAGATTTGATTCCACACTTTTCCCTGATGGCATCATACTACATGGATTGTGGAGTTGTAGTGAGTGGTGGAGGGCAGTTCATAACGGCCCTTCGCAATGCTGCAAAGAATAACAAATGTTGATTTTTTTGGGTCCTTTATAGTTTTCCTACATTAGCAGGCATTTTAATATCTTGGGTATCTAATATCTATGTGTTGTTCATTTTATGATCTTCTAATTTATTGTAACACTACTTACATATAACTTGCCATAAAGACAAACCATCCCTCTACAATGAAATACACAGGTATCATGATTTACTTTTTCACTTTTAAAATATATGTCAACAGTCTGTGTTTAAATCTTTTATTAAGTGCATCGACAACATATACAAACATACTCTGGTTTTTTAGACAACACTGTTAAATTTTGTAATCTCTTCTTTAACCCGTTCCGTGCCCATGACGAGCTCAGCTCGTCATGAATCACAGTGGAGCTGTGCTCATGACGAGCTGAGCTTGTCATAACTGCCGCGGCCTGCCCACGCGCGATTAATTCCCTGCCTGTGCGGGAGAATTAATCAGAGGGCGGGGTCGTGACGAGCTCAGCTCGTCATGAGCACAGCTCCACTGTGAGTCATGACAAGCTCAGCTCGTCACGAGCCCAGCGGCGCCGCGGCCCCCCCGCACCGTGGGGGAATTACCCCCGCAGGGATGGGGTTAAAACCATCAACTGTGGGGGCGTGGCTAGGATGCAGACGAAGATGGCCGCCTAATTCAGGAGCTCCGCTGTGCCGGGACGATCTTTCACGGAATGCTGTACTCTCGGAACCTTAATATGGGCGTCTTCGATAAATTCAGCAACCGGAACCCGCCGTCCATCTCCTGAGGTCTGCATAACTGTTTTTTTTCCTTCAAACGCATCGATAATGCCGCTTTTTCAGTCCCCCTCATCGCGGCCGCCATTTTGTGCATCTCGGAGCGCTCGTATGATCTCAGCGCACACACACGAATTGTTCTAAATGCTGCCTGCTTTGCTCCTTATGTCTTTTTTTCTCACTTATTTTGGTGATTTTTTGAGGTGGTTCAGGAGGGGTTTCTGTTCAAAGATGCCATAAAGAGTTGACCTCTACTTTTATTTTACCCGCTCCTTCACTTGGTTTCACCATCTGCGGACTTCAGCTGAGGTGACATATTATGTCCTCTTTGCGCTATGTGTGTGAATGATTATTATATGGCGCCAACTTGTTACTGGACATGACATCTTACTCCCTGACTCGTTTCTACTGCTTTTTGAGGAGGTACTTCAGGGATACGTTTTGAATCACGCGACGTGGTATCGGAACTCCCTCTTTTGATTACCTTCACTCTGCGTTGTGGCGCTAGGAGGTTTGGTGACAACTGTGGTGGTCGCACGTACACGGTACCTGACAGCTCTCATGGTTCTTGGCTGCAGTCCATTATTGCTTCGATTCTTATTAAGGCGTCATACTTTTTCCTGTCTCATGGTTACCACCAGGGATTTGAGTGTTTTTGCGATGCCTTGCTGAGTTCAGGTTTTGATTGCTGTTGCTGTCGTTCACCTCACATCTGTGCTACCTAACTGCACTGTACGGTGCTTGCCTGTCAAGGTCAGGAGGATCTTTTCTTCTCTTCCACCTAATCGCCTTAGTACATTTGCATTACCTAGCCCCCTCAATACCTATGGGCAAATTGCGTAACCCGAAGTTTGTTTATGTACCCTCAAAAAACTTTTCTACGACGCCATCTTCCTCCTCTTCAGCTGCTGATTCTTCATCTAATCTAGACCAAATGGCTGCCTCAGCTCCCAGTCGTGCTTCCTCCTCGCAGTCCTCTTCAAGTAAGGTTTCTCCTCCCTCTACATCGTCTAAACGCTTGAAGCAGGACTCTCCGCCTCCGGACAAACCGTCTTCTCCTATCTCTCTGGAGCTACTCCTGGAGGAGATCCGTGCTTTACGTCCATTTGTTGAGGAGACCATTAATAAAATGCAGAATTTTGAACTGAAATGGTCAACTATGGACAACAGAGTCTCTTCAGTGGAGCAGCAGGTTTTAGAGATCCAAGTTAATTCTCAACGTATAACCTCACTAGAGAAGTCCGTTCTTGCCCTCCAGCAACATACTGAGGAGTTAGAAAATAGGAATAGGAGGAATAACCTGCGCATTTATGGCCTTCCTGAGTCCTTGGAAGGCGATGATCCTGTCTCGTTTTTCTCCTCCTTTCTCCTGAAACTTTTGGATATGCCTGCCACTACCTCTCTTAGCATCCAAAGAGCTCATAGACTTGGCCCTCGCTCCTCCACTTCATCCAAGCCTCGTGGAGTCATCATTCTTTTTTTTAAATTCACAGATCTACTTCTGGTCCTTACTGCGGCTAGATCTAAGCGTCAAGTTTCATGGTTGGGCCAGAGGGTTTTTCTTTCCCAGGATGTTTCAAATGCAACTGCAGCAAGACGGAAGGAATTTTTGAATCTTCGCGCCCCTCTACGCTCTCTTGGAGCCAGATACGGCTTATTCCATCCTTGCACCTTTAAAGTTACTCATCAGAACCAAACCTGGACTTTTTAAGATCCAGCGGAACTTAAAAACTTTATTCACATTCAGTCCAGTGCTGGCATGGATACTTCTACTGCTTGTGGTTGAATGTTTAATTCTCTTTTTTTTCTTGCAGGTTTTATCTAAAATGTTTTTGCATTGCCTTTGTGTCTTATTGTTGGTTTGCCTGTAGATCAATTCTTTTTCATCTAGCATTTTGGAGTATGTTGCTTCTTCATGCATTTTATTTTCTTCATCATAATTGTTCACATCCTCTTTTTCTTTATCTAGGCCGTCTGATGTGTTCCTCTTCATCCCATATGGTTTGTCTTTTTCGTCTCCCGTCCTGACTCTGTTTGTTCTCCTGGTTTTGGGTGGTCAATCTTGTCGAATCCTTCACAACCCCACCATCCTTTTTATGTCCCCTTCAGGTACGTTATCTTCAGTCATCCTTTTTGGATACGTACTGTCTCTTCTTGTACTTTTTTTCTCTTGTCCTTTACCCTTTTTCCTCTTCATTTTGCTCTCCCTATTATCCCTTTTTGTCTCTTCTCTATTAGTATCATGTTTTTGTCTTTCTACTTATATTCTTCCATTTGATTCTATTTCCTTCTACCTGTTGCGAGTTCCTTTTTTTTAATCTGTTGTCTTTGATATGATATCTTTTCTCTTTTTAATTGTTGCTGTAGGTGTTGTTTCTATTAATGTTTTATTGCGTTCAAATTCAGAGTAATTTCCTGGAACGTAAAGGGTTTTATTAGTCCTATTAAATGTCAGAGGATTCTTTCCCACCTTGCTTCTTATAACCCTGACATTGTTCTGTTACAAGAGACTCACCTCTCGGAGGCTGAGTCTCTCAAGCTAAAGCGAGGTTGGGTGGGTACGGTGTTATTTTCTCCCTCTACCAATAAGAAGAATGGTGTTGCTATCTTGTGTCATAAAAGGTTAGCATGTAAAGTCTTATTACAAGAAACAGATTCTGATGGTAGGTGGATATTAGCTAAGTTACTGATTAACGATGTTCCTCTGACTGTCTTCAATGTCTATGGTCCTACACAACCCGATTTATTTTTCTGGCCCTCAATTATGAGCAAATATATACAGCATAGAGATGACCTCTTTATTCTAGGTGGTGACTGTAACCAGATTGTGGATCCTTTTCTGGACCGTAAGTCAACTGTTCGGTTTATTCCGCATAAACCTCATAAACAATTTCTAGATACTATTTCCCAATCACATCTCACTGACTCCTGGAGACTTTCACACCCTGACACTCTTGACTATTCCTTTTTCTCTCCTCCTCACTCATCTTTCTCTCGTCTTGACTATATTTTTCTTTCTCCTTCCTTATTGCAAAATCTACTCTCTACTTCTATTGAACCTATACTTATCTCGGACCATGCCCCTATTGTAACGGATCTCGACTTCCTTCCTCCGCGTCCCAAGTCTTCTCGCTGGCGATTTAATAATTCTCTTCTTACTGATCCTTTCTTT
This sequence comes from Triturus cristatus, assembly GCF_964204655.1. NCBI lineage: Eukaryota > Metazoa > Chordata > Amphibia > Caudata > Salamandridae > Triturus > Triturus cristatus. The sequence continues at coordinate 435,146,782 of NC_140588.1, forward strand.
TCCTCCTCCTTTCGATCCGTTGCTACTGAATTTTTTATGTTAAATGATGTTTCTAACATCTCCCCCCATTCTCTTTGGGATTCCTTTAAGGCCACAGCTCGCGGGTTTGTCGTTAATTTTGTTTCTAAGAAGAAGAAGCGTTTTCTTCAGAAGCAGAAAACTACATTGGCCCATATTAAATCTTTGGAACATAAGTTTTACTCTTCTCCCAATAATTCCGTCCCTCCGGATCTTATTCGTGCCAAGCTCGAGTACAATAAATCTACTACTGACAACGCTTCGTCGGTGCTTCTTCGCAGTAGTGCTCGTTATTATGGCGGACAAAATAAGGCAGGTAAACTCCTTGCCAACTATCTTAAGTCCCGCAAGGAGCGTTCTTTTATTGAATCCATTTACTCATCTGAGAACACCTTATTACATAAAGCTCAGGATATTCTTGACCAGTTTCAATCCTTTTATTCTACTCTTTATACTCCGGAAGCTTCTCCCCCTCCCTCTTTGGTCCAGGCTTATTTTGATAAACTTCCTAAACCTTCGAACTCTCATCTTAATCTCCCAGACTTGGATGCGGATCTCTCTTTACAAGAGCTCTCTGCGGCTTTAAGTGTTCTCACCAAAGGCAAAACCCCAGGCCCTGACGGTTTCTCGGTTGAATTCTATCTACATTTCTCTGATCTTTTACTCCCCAAACTTCTTTCTCTCTTTCAATCGTTTTGTTTGTTGGGCAAGGCCGAGGGTACATTTCAGGAAGCCACCATTTGTCTCATTCCTAAGGATGGTCGCGACCCCAAATTCTGTAAGAACTATCGTCCGATCTCTTTAGTAAATGTGGACTACAAGTTGTTTGCTAAAGTTCTTGCGTTACGGCTTGACCCTCTTATGCCCCATCTTATTGGGAAGGAACAATGCGGTTTTGTTAAAGAGAGACTTACCTCCGATAATTCTCGTCTCTTTCTTAATGTTTTAAATAAAGTCCCATCTCTTTCTATCCCCTTGGCAGCTATTTCTGTTGATGCTGAGAAGGCCTTTGATAGAGTTGACTGGTCTTTCCTTTTTGCTTCTTTGCGTTGGTATGGTTTTGGCCCTCGTTTCATCTCTCTTATTTCTCTCTTGTATTCCTCCCCCAAAGCTGCGGTCCTGGTTAACGGTCAAGTTTCTTCATACTTCCCTCTTCAGCGGGGTGTTCGTCAAGGTTGCCCCTTATCTCCTTTACTTTTCGTCCTTGCCCTTGAACCCTTTTTGTCTTCCATTCGTAACAATTATTCTATTTTAGGTTTTCCTTATGGGGGTAGTCAATTGAAGCTTTCTGCTTATGCGGATGATATCCTTCTCTTCATTTCTGCTCCGGAAACTTCTATCCCCCCTCTACTATCTGAGTTTGATTCCTTTTCCCAGGTCTCAGGTTATAAAATTAATTCGGATAAAACTGAGATTCTCCCTCTTATCAAATTTTGTACCCCTTCTGCATTCTCTTCTACTGGATTTGCTTGGAATAGTTCCAAAATTAAGTACTTAGGAGTATTGTTCTCCAACTCTATTTCCTTCTCAATTTCTTTAAACATGTCTGCGGTTTTGTCCCGTATTGATCATTTATTTTCCACCTGGAACCCCCTCTTTCTTTCTTGGTGGGGACGAATGGATTCAATCAAGATGATGATAGCTCCCATTTTAATTTATATCTTGTCTATGTTACCTGTTCATATACCCGCAATTTATTTTAAACGCATTGATTCTTGTTTGTCGAGATTTCTTTGGAGCAAGAAGAAGGCTAGAATTTCATTAGCACGTCTTCGCAAGCCCAAATCCAATGGTGGGGTTCATTTCCCAGATTTTCGTCTCTATCATAAGTCTTTCTCTCTCCGTCAGGCATCCAGGTAGCTGGCCTCTACTACCTCTCCTCTTGCTCCTCTGTGGCTGCATATCGAACAAACATTGTTGTTACCTTTTTCTTTCAAAGAGATTATCCGCTTCTCTGCCAAGGCTCTGCACTCATCACTCACTCTATTTAAGCACACCTCTTCTCTTTTAAAGCCTCTCTTTAATCCTTCACCTATTACTCGGGAGTCCTTTCTAGATTCCACCGTCTGGTATAATTCACTTATTCTTATAAAGAATAGACACATCTTCTATAAGTTTGGAGGTCTAAGGGCATCATCTGGGTGAACCAATTTTTTGATGGACTTTCTCCTTGTTCCGTTCCTCAATTTCAGAGGTCCTTTCACTGTCCTTGTTCTTTTTTGCAAAAGATTGTTACTCTAATGACACTTATTCTTGATATTTTCTACTCTCTTCCTTCTTCCCCTTCTTCTGTTTCCCACGCTCCTCTTCTTAAGGTGCTTTCTGTCCTCCCCAAAGCTTCCCTTATCTATAAATTATTTTCCGCTCCTAACCCGGATCGTCCTAAATCTAAATTGGAGCTTTCTTGGGAGGCGGATTTGGGATGTGTTTGGTCCGTTGCCCTATGGGATAAACTCTGGTCCAGATCTCTAAAAATGTCTCGTTCTGCTTCTCTTACTCAATCTCTCTTTTATCTGTATCATAGGCTATATCTCTCTCCACTTTCTCTAGCCCATTTTTCCTCCTCTACTGATTCTCTCTGCTGGACATGTTCTTCCCCTAATGCCATCCTTTTTCATCTCTTATTCGTATGTCCTTCTGTTTCTCACTTTTGGGATTCTGTTTGGCTATACATCTTGCGTATTTTCACAATTTCCTCTCATTATTCTATACCTACCCTTTTTCTTGGCCGTTTATCAGATTCGCTAGTTCTCCCTCTTCATTCTCGCGGTCTTTTCGACCTTATGCTTGCCTTAGTCTTTCAGCATATTTCTTCCAACTGGAAGTCCCTCACAAAGCTTTCCATACGCTGTTGGTGGAACTCTCTGTGTCACTTCCACAGGCTTGATACCGCTTTTGCTTCCTCCTGTAATCCCACTCACAATAGGGATCTCTTTTGGTTACCTCTTACCTCATATCTAGACCGGATGGTTCGTAAGAATCTATCAAGTACCAATGCAGAAAATTTTGATCCACCTTGAGGAAATTACATCTTCTTTTCTTACAGTAACATTACAGGATTTATTTATTGTTATAATTGCTCTTTCGTGTTTGCTTTTTGATTATTGTTTCGCCTACAGCACTTACTTTCTAAAGCATGTCATTGTATTTTCATAATGCATTGTATCATTTTCTTTTTTTTTTCCCCTCTTTTATCTCTTTCCCCCCTTCCCCTTTCCCCCTTTCTCCTGTTTTTCCCTTAAAATCCTTATAAAAATGCTTTTGCTCCTTTCTTCTGATATTGGCCTTTTCATGCTATTTAACTGTACTTATGCTGTAACTGATATCTTTGTACTAATATTTTCCTGAATCAAGCTTTTCAAACACACAAAAAAAACATCAACTGTAATATATGGGTCGTGTTCTGCAACTCCTCCTCTTAACAACTCTTCATTTTCCCTAGAATCCTGCTCAGGAGCAAAGAAACAATACTGCACATCACTACAAACCTTTTCTTCATCTGCGATACTACCATACCAATGCTCTATACATTTCTTCAAAACATAAAGCAAGAGTTTTCACATAATACAGCCTCCTTCCTAAAGTTTGCATTGTTGAAAGGTATAACTTATTTTGTGTTTTAAACTTTGCCCTGGAAGGATATGTAGGAATTTTCTTAATATTTATCAAGGAATTGCTGTCTAATACTAGAAACACTACTACAATTCCATTTGCATACAGCACCTTGACTATGCCTTCCTTGTACCTCTCTGGGAATAACTTCTTCTACATTTCTTGGTACCATCACCTCTTTTGCTATAGGACTACCATTCTTCATTTGATAAAACTGTTCTCTTTAATCAACAGCAGGAACTAATCGGTTATCCTGGAGATAGCGTTTTTCATTAAAGAAAATCTCTACAAGAAGTATGTATCCATTCTTCACTAAAAACTGTACAACTGTTACTTCTGTTCACTAATCATTTCTTCTGGTTTTGTCTCCTCATGCACAACACTATTTTGTCAAGAGTCTTCATTCAATTTAGAATCAAAATGAAAAACTTCCTCTTCAAAGCAATGGCCTTTGCTTTCCTTCTTTCTGTTTCACTGCATCTCTCCTTCTTCTACACTCTTTTAAATGTATCACTACATTTGCAAGGCTATCACTATGCAATCATTATAACATTTCCGCAGAACCTATGCAGCCTTCTAAACACCCACTTAGAACTCATGCATTCATTCAAATACTGAGGCAACCGTGTGTACTGATGAAACACTCAGGCTCTTCTCAAGTACTCATGTAATTACATAGAGAGTGCCAATGACTGCATGGGTTGTAAGTGGGTATTTCGATGGCTGCATAGGTTCTGCGCAAATGTTTTAATGATTGCATAGTTACAGCCTTTTTAATTGCATAAGTCAATAATTAGCACCTAAGTGATTAGATGAATGGATGGGTAGTGCCTGCATAGTTCAATGACTACATATTTTCTGCCTGCCTGATTGCAAGAGGACATGGGTAGTGCCTGGGTAATTGAATAACTCCATGGATAGTAAATCGCTTATTTGATGACTGCCTGAGTAGTGTCTGGGTGATTGCATGAGTGCCTGAATACTGCCTGCCTGACTGTGAAGTACCTTCATTGCTGTTAGATACACAGCAGTTGTCACTATATCTCTGACTCATTGGTTATCGCCTGCTGTTAGTATCAAACTACCTGTTTTACTATATGCACACTTTTTTTTTAGCTATGTGTGAGTGTAGCCTAGGTATCATACTTGAGATATAATTGCATACATGGCTCTGTAGAAACATATATTGCTTTGTTACTGAGCGTGTACATGCATCAGTAAGGGCCAGATGTACAACCCACCAATTTGCGACTAGCAAATTACATCACCTTTGCGACTCGCAATTTATGACTCGCTATTTGCGACTTGCAAATTGGGATGTACAACAGTGTCTTAGATACTTTTGCGATTCCTAATGGGGTCGCAAATTGCATGCCTCATTAATATCAATGAGGCAGGCATAATTTGCGACCTCAATAGGAATGGCTAGCACTCACAGGGATGGAGGCCTGCTGGGGTCAGCAGACCACCATGTCTGTGAATTGCTTTTAAATAAAGCAGTTCTTTTTTTTAAATGCAGACCATTTTCCCTAAAGGAAAATGGGATGCATTTAAAAAAAAGAAAAATGAAACTTTTCAGTTTCATTTTTTAAGGGCAGGCAGTGGTCCCTTGGACCATTGCCTGCCCTTAAAAAATATTTTTGACCCTTTCACAAAGGGGAAGAGGTCCCCTGGGGACCGCTTCCCTATTGCAAATGGTTTACCACCTACTTGAAGTAGGTGGTAAATTGCGAGTTCATACATACAAATGCGAGTCGCTATTTGGAAGGGACGTCCTTGGCACACCCCTACCTAATAGCGAGTCACAAACCTCATTTTGCGAATCGGTAAAATTTACTGATTCGCAAAATGATTTTTGTACTTGGCCATGCCCTAAATTGTGTTCGCAAATGGGCTGATTGCTTGTTTGTGACCGCAAGTTAGGGCCGTACATCTGATGCTAAGTTTCTAAAATGAAAACAACATTTTGAAATTTTTCAAAGCACAAAAACATTTTGCGAATGGCATACCTACATAATTTCTCAAATTCTTCTTCTGTTTCTAAAATATATACTTATCATATCTCAAACAAAAGTTACACTCAAAATGAAGTTAGCAAAGAACTCTCGAGGGAGGGGCGGGAGAACATGGCAGCTGCTGCATGAGCTGCCGCTTGCTCCCCAGAGACACTTGCGTCCCACAACATGAATTAGAGGGCGAAGCTGAATCCCAGCGTACCTTTTTGCCCGTGGTCTTTTGGGGTTGCTGATCCTTTGTCCTTTTCACCCTCCGGTGCTGGGGGATGTATTTTGGCTCCCCGGCGCCCACCGCGACTCGCTTGTCGGCAGCCTCCACTGTCTCCACTCAGTGGGAGGCGGCCTCCCTGGTGCTCTGGAGGGGACACAGAGCAGGGGCTCGCGGCCTCTTCCAGTTCGGTTTGGGAAGCGACAGTACCTGCTGTGTTGCCTTTGTTGTGGAGAATGTTAACATTGCAAGGGAGACGGAGGCACAGGATTTCAGCGCTGGCGTTTGTTCAAGGATTTCCTCTTCTATCCAGATACAGGCAAGCCCACTGGATCAGGTGAAATCAGACACCAGGCTCCCGGTAAAGGGAGCTAAAGAAACTAAAGGGCAAGGTGGTGGCTCAACTGGGATCTGTAAGGTCTGTTACAAAAGGGAGGAAACAGGCTTCCAGGAAAAAGAGGTTTGCTACTGGGGGAGCTAGGAAGAGCTCCCCTTCCCTGCAGGCAGGCTGTCAGGGTGTAGGCACTGGGATAGACTGCTCTGTTTTCCAGCAGTGTGAGGTGAAAAGTAGGAGCATAAAATCAGGGAAAGAAAAATCAACCTCTTAGACCATAAGGTCAGGATCACCCCCTCACTAAAGTCATACTTCAAAGTTCAACCCACTATGTTGGATGTGATAAAACAAGGAGAAGCACTTAGAAGGGGGTCAGCTGCTCTGTCTCCTGCAGGTTTTGGTTCAGAGGAAATGGAGGCTTTAGGAGGTTCCCCATCACTGCCACCCATTATTACCCCACAAGGCCATGAGGAAGCAGAGACTGGTAAAGCTGGGGTCCCAGTCAATGGAAGCAAATCTGGTGGTCAGAGGGTCTCAACAGCTCAGGCCCAGACTGGGGGCAGGAGTTGCACCACTGAAGCCAATTGAGGCACAAAGGGGTCCTCAATAGCATCTCTCGAAGCCCCTTTCTCCACTCTCTCAGAGGACATTAAAAAAGGGTTTTCAGTGTCTGATGCTAATCAAGGTGATATTAGAAACTTTTGTGAGTCCCTGGAGAAGAAGATTGATCTCCTCAACTCAAGAACTGACACCTAGGAAAATACAGAGGGAAAATTAAAAGACAATATTGGCAAAGCAAAAGCGGACATATTAGCTCTCACGAGGGAGGGTGAGGTCCTTCAGGATAAACTGGAGACTTTAGAGAATACCTCCCGGAGAAGTAATATCCGTATTTTGAACATTCCCGAGGGGAGGAAGGGGGATGACCTCAAATCCTACATTGTCGCATTACTAAAGGAGACACTACAGTTAGAGGAAACCGAGGAAGATCTGAGGAAGGATATCCAGAGGGCGCATAGAGATCCTTTCAGAAGGAATCCTAATAGAACAAAGCCCAGAAAAATCCTCTTGAATTTCCATACCTATTCCCTGAAGGAAAGGATCAAAATCATTGAAGGCCAGGGATTTCTCTTTCGAAGTACGTTCTGACCTTGCTCGAGCAACTCTCGATAGGCAACGGGAGCTGGATGATTTGAAAAAAATAGATGCAGTGGCCCAACTTAAATTCCCAGCAACCTTGAGAATAAAATGCATAATGTTAGATCATTACGGGAGGTGGAGGAGTTACTGGAAAGTTTTAAGGAAGGCGAAGCATAGTTAGCTAGTCTACTCTTGCTCTTGGGGTGGTCGAATAAAGTGAGAGTTCTCTGGGAGCAGGGTACTTAAATACCAATTTGGTCCTACTTTAAAAAAATATATATACCTACTTGAATAACTGCACAGTAGCAACGATGCCTATATAGCTACAACCATCCAGTGGGTCGGTCTCCTGGGCGCAGCAGACTGGACTTTCATCTGTCCAGACTATTTGGAGGGGTTCTCGTGGGAGGGGTTTGAAGGAGGAAGGGTGGGGAGCATAGGGATAAAATACAAAAAATGTCCTCATTCACATTAGGCTGTTTCTTTATTGTTTTGACTACCCTAGTGATGTTAATCTCTTACTACTTGGTCTGGTGCTGGCATTCTCTGCTTTTTAAATGGTGCACAGGCTCAGTGTTCAAACCCCCATGAGAATGGTCCAGTTTCTGTCCTGGAACGTGAATGGCCTCCGTGTTAAATCCAGAATGGCAAACATTTTACAATATATTAGAGATTCCCCTGCACAGGTTATTATCCTTCAGGAAACGCATCTCCTGAAGGAAGAGTTAACTGAGATATTTAAGAAATCTAAAGGGTTGGACTACTTAGTTTGTTCTAATCCAACATTAGGTGGGGCCCTATACTAATTAAAAAACAAGTGAAAGCTCGCATTTTAGAATCTTTGGTTGACCCTTGTGGCAGGTGGGTTATTTTGAAAGTGACTATTTCAGACTTTATCTTTTACTATTGTAGGGTATTATGGCCCTAACCAAGATGATCTCTCCTCTCTTATTTTTTTTTCTTCTAATTTATTGGATTACCCAGATCCAGTAATTATGGCTGGGGATTTTAATATTGTTATGAATCCTGAGTTGGATAAGTCTGTAAATAGTAGAGCTAGGACTCCTTCTAAATCCCGGACATACCCTCATGCTTTGATGGCGCAGACAGGACTCTGTGATATTTGGAGGGACAGATCCGCCATCAGTTAGGAGTTTAATACTATAACAGAAAATATGGCCACAAATCAAGAATTGATTACATCTTGGTCAGCCATCGTTTGAGGGCGAAAGTCAAGGATATTGGCTATCTGACATCCCATCTTTCTGACCATTCTGGGGTTTGGCTGGACCTGGATCTGGAAGGCAGGCAGAACATCAGGGCCTGGACTTTCGACCATACCCTGTTTCTTGACAGCACTGAGATGAAGCATCTATCTCAAGAGACAGAGAGCTTTTTGAGTTCCAACATAGGATTGGCTGCGACCTCTGTTGTTTGGGACTCATTGAAAGCTTTCCTAAGGGGTGAAATCAAGAGCAGATTGTGTTTCCTAAATAAACAATATAGAGAAGAGGTGGCACACAAGTAAGCAGAGAGGAAGGTAGCAGACTTGAGCTTGAATTCTGGGGTGGATTTTGAGAAACAGCTGGGAAATCATGATAGGTTGAAAGCACTAAAAGAGCAACTAGATACCATCCTTCAGACTAGGGTCAGGCGTAGATGGGAGGCTAGTAAGCTGCCCACTTTGAGTATGGCGAGGGTGCAGGTAAGTTGTTGGCCTGGAAGGTTATGGTAGATAGGACACATAACTTTATTAAACAAATCGATCACAGAGATGGGGTTGCTGTCCTGTCCACAGACTAGGAGATAGAGGGAGCCTTTTTCGATTTCTTACAGGACTTATACCGAGAAGACAGGGTGGTTGATGGATCTGTGGCTGTGGTATGGTTCAATGAAAGCATGCTCAACCCCCTGAATTTAATTCAGCAGGAAGATCTTGAGCAGGATATTACACAAGAAGAGGTAAAAAAGGCCATCAAAGCATGTAAGGGGGGAAAGCTGCTGGCCCTGATGGGCTGCCAATAGAGATCTATAGATCTTTGGAGGAAGTGATCGTTCCAATCTTGACACAGCTCTTTAATGAGATTCTAAGTGCGGGAACAGAGCTCCCAGGTTCCTGGGGAGAGGCAACCATCACCTTGATTTTGAAAGTGGGGGAAAATCCAGCGATCTGTGGGTCATATAGACTCATCTCACTGTTGAAAGCAGATTATAAAATCTTTGCCTGGATCCTGGCGAGCAGGTTGGGATCAGTAGCAGGAGATATGCTGCATTCTTAACAAAAAGGGTTTGTCAAGGGTAGGAACCTACACAACCTCACATTTGACTTTATAGGTACCATTGATCTGGCTACAACCCACTCGCTTCCACTCACAGCTATGACTCTAGATGCCACTAAGGCCTTTGACAGGGTCAACTGGGTGTATCTGTCGGCAGTCCTGGAGAAATTTAATTTAGGCAGGAAGTTCCGCAGAGCCAGCCAGCTGATCTATTAAGATCTTTCAGCTAAACTGTTGGTAAACGGTAATCTAACCGGTTCTTTTAAAATCACGAGAGGCACTAAGCAGGGTTGCCCTCTGTCTCCCCAGCTCTTCGACCTGTATATTGAGCCATTTTCCCAGCGGTTAAGGGAGGATCAGAATATCCGGCCATTTAAGCATGAGGGGTGGGAGAAGAAAGTGGCCCTTTATGCCGATGATATCTTGGTTCTCTCCTCAGATCTATCTACGGCCCTTCCGGCAGTTATAGAGCTTGCACAGGATTTCGGTCAGATATCCGGGTATGAGGTCAATGCAGAGAAGACCGAGGCCATGGCATGGAATTTGGGGGAGAGAAAACATCAGATCAAGCGTGACATGAGGTACCTAGGGATCAGAATAGTTCAGGACGTCAACAAGATCTCAGAGACCAATTTGGCCAATGTAGCAAGGGAGTGCCAGAAGCTCATGAAGTCCTGTGTTCACTTTCCTCTTTCCATCTTTGGTAGGATAAGTCTGGTCAAGATGGTGGTGCTCCCTAAAATTACCTTCCTTTTTAATGCCATCCCACTACACTTCGATAAATCGCTTATAGTCAAGCTTCAGCAGACCATTAATACATTCATATGGGAAATTTTAAATAAAAATAAAAAACTCGAGGCATTCTGCACTATTAATCCTTCTCAATTTTAAACAAACCATGTTTAAAGAAGAACACCACCATCACCATATCCATGATATTTTCATCAGCCTTACTGAACATAGATCACCATGTAAATATATATCCAATTTCTTATTAGATGTACACCTTCAAGCCATCTTTCCCAAAATATATACTTCTCTGCATCTTTAAGTAAATTCAAACATTCCACCATATATGTAGCTATGTACAAGCACAAAACTATATCCCACCATCTAAGCATATGCAAAGTGGTCATATAAGTTAAAAACCGCATTGACAAACACTTCCCAATACACACCTAACAAGTATTACTACTTTCTAATTCATATACAGGCTGACAACATGTTCTCATCTTTTATTTCTCACTGCACTATTCCTGTTTAATATTGTTACTAAAAGTACTACAACTCCCAGATTGCAAATAACAAATTTATCTATTCTGCACATGATGTTTACACATTTAAAACATTCTTAGTTCCTCATTGCAACTTTCCTCAAGACTATACTGTTATCGTTCAATAAAGTACACAATGTAATAAAGAGACACTAATTCTTTTTACTCTTATTTTCCAAAACATTCACCACTAACCTCTCAAACACAAACCCTCTAATAGATACAGTTCATCTCATATATATTTTTTTTCATCTCTGTGATACTCCTTTTAATCAAACTCCCATAAACATCTTAATTTCTAATGTACATTTTTGAAATAATTTCAAATTTAAAAACATACCAGCGAAATGAGCATGTGGATTATGATGTTGTTTTAGCTTTTTCTGGATAGTTTTGACACTGTTAAGATTTGTAAAGATGAAGCATAAGAATGGTACACCACTCTCATACAAAGCAACTCTAAAATGTCAACCTCGTCAACTTTCCACTCTATCATCATGAGAAAGGCAGCAAATGAAATCATGTCTTTCATTTTAGACTACTGCATCTCCACTTGTGACTGATTAGCATCTGTTAACCCTTTCCCTCTCTTTCAAAATGAGGCTCCTGTTTGCTCATTGTGAAATATTTTCAAACAAATTAGGGTGTTTAAACCTATATCTAGCTTAATTTTTCTGGAATTTAAATACTACACAACAGTTTATTACATAGTCCTGAGTTGGAAATTAAAACTTGCTGTTACTCACATTGGGTCATTAATCCTTCACCTTAAAACATGTCCTGTCTCCTTAAGACACTTCCCCCAATACACTCTTTGCTCAGTGTACCTAGCAACCCAGTGGAACCAGCAGGTCAAAGGTTCACATCACATTCTAGAAGGAACATGCTGCTTCCAAATAAGATACAGCAGGTGTGCTATACTCCACAGATTCAAAAGCATATCCATGTCCCTATTTCATTTCTTTTCTTAAAAAACAGCCAATAACAACACATCTTGCTAAGGCATCCACCACACTACCTAATTTTATTCACTTTCATAGGACAAAATCCAATGATATATAACTACCTCATTCTACTCCAGCCTTCTCCTGACTACTGTTGCTCCTTCACTTCAAAATGCTAAGAGCATGGATTGTGTGCCACAGCTATATCTATTGGGATAAAGAGACTGCAACAAGAGAGGCATTGACACAGACTTGGGTTTGCCAAATGTAGAAATTACTTTGTTTGGCCAGAGAGGGTTAATGTTTCATCAGTTGCTGGCTTTGGTTAAATCCACTGTGGATTCCCAAACTCCTCACCTCATGTTCACTGTGATGGCAATAACCTAGGCACATTGACTGGAGTAGGGCTGGAAATCCAAATGTAAGAAACCTTTGTAGGTTGCTTTCGTCTGACACTGTCTTGGTGTACTGTAATATATGCCAAAGACAGAAATGGAAGGGGTCAAATCAATACTGTCCAGAGATTGACAAGGCCAGGAAACATGTTAATAAAACCGTTTCTGCATTCCTCAAAGACCATTGCATGAGCTGTATCTATAACAACAATCTGCATTTTGACATGCATGGAATTTATAGAAATTATGGAGTGCACTTTGCAAATGAAGGCAACAGGGTGTTTCTAAGTAACCTGAAACTCTGCATCCTGTCTTATGTGTAGCAGCCATATACACACAACCAACACAGCAGCTTTTGTCAGAGCCAGTGCTCGAAATAGTGTGACTTTTTTTTATCTAAAAGGTATTTTTTTCAACCTTTGGAATAAATTTACGATCCCCTTGGACACAATGTGAAAATGGAAAACAAAATCAGACATTCAATGACCACCAACACGTCCAAAAATAATATGTATATAAATCTATTCTGAACATTACCCTACACCTATTACTACATACATACTACTTTTAAAGCATGTTTAAACCCATACTTAAGTACTGCGCTTCTCTAAAAACCATATTTCAGACCTGTTTTCCATTTTCGCGGTTAGTAGGGACATCATGATGTTGTAGATAACCGCGACAATCACGATTCTCCATAAAGTGAAAACACATACATCCACACATATTAAAGTATTTTACACACCAGGGGTTTCTTACAGTGTTCTCTAAAGTCATGTTTTTTATAGAGAGTGTATATAAAAACCATCTCTAAAACCTATTTTCCGTTTTCGTGGTGATGACGGAGATTGCGATGACAACGGTAATCGCTAACCCAGTGGACATGTCGTGAAAACGGAAACAAAAGAAGACATTCAATGGCCACCAACACATTCAAAAATAATATGAAAAAAATCCATTCTAATCATTGCCCTACACATATTACTATATACATACTTCTTTCAAAACATGTTTAAACTTATATTTTTCACCAAATTACCAGTTACAAATGGGTATCACCGGATCCGGTTAAACCCGACCAGGTGGTTTTGTGGCTATGTTAAACTGATCTGGAGAAAATTACAGCGAGTTGAAGTTACATTCTGGGACTGCTTCTTGGTGCCTAACAATGCTTATCAAGTAGGGTTGGTATTCTGATTTAACCTCCAGAATATTCCATTATTTTTTCACAGGCATAGTTCAATGTCTAAAAATATATAATGAGACTAGAGCAAGTAGAAACAGATTTAATCCACCCGTAACAACATAACAGGCATTACACTTAGGCCAAACAAGGCCTCCCATATATGTCCTTACCTCCTTGCGCTCCTTCCCATTTTAGGTCTTTTACCTTGTTTGATAAAAAATTCTGGAATGACCTGCCAGATTCTGTGAATGACCACCCTCTTCTCGGATTCTGTTTAAATCCCACTTAAAGGATCATTTTTTGAACTTGTCTTTCTCCGAATGATGATCCTCCTATGAATTTTACACCTTGCTAATGTCTGGGCTTTTATTTGTTACAAGCATTTTGGCTAAACGTTTTAAGCATATTTGATTTGAATAGATATATAAATAAACCCTCTTTTCTAGACTTTGGACATCCAGCACTAAGGTAAGTGATGTCAATATATAGGAAGGTTTTTCATAGATTAAGCCGAATGTATTTCCCAGATTGCAAAAAAACACACACCAAAAACACCCTCAAACAAGCCTAAAACTAAGTAGAGCCATGAAAAATTTAAATATATAAATGCTACGTAGATCGATGTGGAAAGTTGTCCGGTTCATTCCGACATAGCCCTTGGGTTCCGGACTCCATTACCCACCAGGCTATGTGCCGCGCCGAAATACGTAATACCTAATTTCCGGCGGCAGAACGGCATTTAAGGAAGTACGAGATTGACGACGAAGCCTGTTATTCCTCGAGTATCCAGATGAAACGTTGGTTGCCGGTTCTCGTTCCTGAACTTGGGTGGTTTGGTAAGGGTGCTTGGGCACCGAATTTAACTTCTAATTATATTTTGGTGAGCTCAGAAACATTTTAAAAAGAGACTTAAAACTGCTACATTCCTTGTTCGTTCGTTTGCCCAGTTCCCTATTTCTGCACCTCTCTTTCCTCTTTCTGCACCCCTGTTGCTTCTTTCTGTACTTCTCTTTCCTCTTTTTGCACCCCTCTTGCCTCTTTCTGTACCTCTTTCTGTGCCTCTAAAAGAAGCAAGAGAGGTGCAGAAAGGAGCAAGAGGAGTGCATAAAGATGCAACAGAGGTGCAGAAGGAGGCAAGAGGAGTGCAGAAAGAGGCAAGAGGGGTACAGACATTTGCAAGAGAGGTACAGAAAGAAGCAACAGAGTAGCAGGAGACAAAAGAACTGCAGAACGAGGTAAGAGAGTTACAGAAATAGGCCAAAGGGGTGCAGAAAGAGGGAATAGGTGGGCAGACTGAGGCAAGAGAGGTGCAGAAAGAGGGAAGAGGGGTGCAGAAAGAGGCAAGAGGGATGCAAACATTTGGAATAGAGATTGTGAGAAGTTGGCCTGGTATATGCTGTCCACTAATTAAAGTGGGCACCCTGTACCAGTCCAAACAACCCCTTATGGTGATAGGTTAAAGACAACCTTTATTGAAAGCCATCCTAGTGGTAGCTATGGAGAGCAGCCTTCAGGCTAAGTCTTGGAGGAATGTAAAGCAGCTTGTTTTACCAGTCTATAATCTCTTGAATGACCAAATGAAAGGACAACCACACCAGGTACATATTCAAAATATATGTTATTAAGATTAAACATACCCCTCTAGTCTCTTTATGAGGCTGGAGTTCGAAGTACTTAAGTTACAAGTCAGCATTCAACAGTAAAAGCACAAACACACTGAACTAAACACAAGGCCTAGAGCCTTTAGAAGTGCTTGGGCCCCAAGGAACCACCCATGGTAGTGATGTACGGGTCCCACGGGGGACACGTGCAGTATTAGAACACAGGCGCGAATCGCTGTTAACTTCTATAGGGAAAGTCACGGTTGGAAAATTACAAGTTAAGGACACTTGGAGGAGGACTACAAGCAAACCCTTTTGGACTTAGAGGTGTCTAGGGCCAACACCCACGGGAGCACTGGTTTACTCATGTTACCTCACCCAGGGAAGTCGGGTGCATAGGTGTCTTTTGGTGTCGGGTCGCGGAGTCGTTTTCAATAGAAGCTGGCAAAGAAGTGCTGCTGCCGTGAAGAGAAGTGGATTCGAGCTGTACCACAAAGTCTGTCAAGTGCTGCAGTGTCGGCGACCAGAATGGACCCAACAAGCCTTGGCATCGGCAAGTCAAGTGGAAATAGAAGACGTCGGTGCAGACCAGCAACGTCTGGGGGACTCACCCAGCAAGGGTAAGTCATGGCACTTCTGGATCAACCAGGAAAGCCCAAGCAGAAAAGGAGTTGCCTTCGTGGGGACCCACTAGCCAACGGGCTAGTGATCGTGAAGGAGCCTCAAGCAATCGCACTGGAAACTGGCCCAGGCTCAAGTGCTCAAGGCTGGGGCTACTCAGAGCCCACAGCACAACTTCGAGGAAGACCAGGAAGAGGATGTACCAGCAAAAGTTCACAGTGTTCAGGGGTCACGGTTCCACATCACCCACGATAGCCACTGGCCTCAGCTTTGCTGTGTACTCAGGGTAGCCTCAGGGAAGTCTGGAAATCCACCTCTGATGATGCAAAGACTTCGGTGTCCAGCGGGAGCTTCAGAGTTGCAGACCAGACAGTTGCTTCTTTGGTGCCTGCCAAGCAGGGGAGCCACCTCTTGACCCCAAGGGAGATTTCTTCAGTCTTCTAGTCAAAGTAGAAAATCGAAGGTCCAGGATATATGTTGCAGAGTTTTATCCAGGGTAATCTAAAGTCTCAAGGACTGGGTTCCTATACTTATACTAAGATAGGGGGTTGGACATACTCTGGGCACTCACTGGTGGGAGGGTTCGGAAAGAGGGGTGGTTACACCCATTTCCTTTGTCCAGTTTCACACCAGCGCAGGGCCAGGTAACCCCTGCAACCGGTTCGAACTGGACTATGCACAGAAACACCATGTGTGCCCCCAGTGCAGGACTTCAAAGCACCAGAGAGTGCTCCCGCCCAGCCCCAATACATATCTGCCTGTCTGGGGAGGTGGTTACACCTCCCTGTGACAGGAAACCTATTAACCAGGCCTCCCCGGCCGGAGTTTCAGCCAGCAGCAGGAGGCCATACCAGTGTCTGTGTCAGTGGCATCCATTTTGTGATGCCAGGGCTCTATTAAGTTTCTACCGGGTATACCAGTGCAGTCATGTCTCTCCCTCTAGAAGGGTGGGATCATACTCCCACACCAGTTACTGGTGTGGGGGTATGATTCTAAGGTGTTTGACACCAAACACAACATGTTTCCGTGCAGCCAGTCCAAAGTTAGCATTTACCGTTTGGTTATAATGAACTTAAGAGTATATGGTCAGGCTGCACTACAAACAGCATCAGAGAAGGTTGTCTGAATGCTGCAGAGGGGCTCTGCTCATGCAGGGCACCCTCTCACATAAGAACCAAGCACTCTGCCTTCAGGATTGATAAGGCCTGCCATAGGAGTGACTTATAGGTTTATATGGGTGTATATATATAGTGATATAGGTAACCTATATCACAGTAAGGGGTGCATGCACCACCTTACCCAGGCTGCAGTAGCAGACCTGTGGTGTCATTTTGGGTGGCTGTCCAGGGGTGGCATAATACATGCTTCAGCCCCTGGTAGGCCTCTGGGGTATCTATGCCCTGGGTACATAGTATACCATATACTAGGGACTTATAAGGGCACTCCAGATTCAATCTGAAATGTACCTAAAGTACATGGAATCATTTTACAAGAGAAAGCAGATAGGCTGGGGACCTGCATAGCAGGTTCCCAGCCAAACTAAGTCAAAAACCATCAAAACACCAGGAAAAAAATGGGGGCAACCATGCAGTCAGATTCCACCTTCCTACACACTTCTCTTGCCTCCTTCTGCACCTCTGTGGCTTCTGTCTGCACTTCTCATGCCTCTTGCTGCACCCCTAATCCCTCTCTCTGTTGTTTCTTTCTGCACTTGTCTTGCTTCTTTCTGCACTTCTCTTGCTTCTTTCTGCACCTCTGTTGGTTTTCTTCTGCACTGCTCTTGGTTTTTTCTGCATCTTATTCCAACTGTTTGCATCCCTCTTGCCTCCTTCTGCACCCCTCTTCCCTCTTTCTGCACCTCTCTTGCCTCAGTCTGCCCACCTATTCCCTCTTTCTGTACCCCTTTTGCCTGTTTCTGTAACTCTCTTACCTCGTTCTGCAGTTCTTTTGTCTCCTTCTACTCTGTTGCTTCTTTCTGTACCTCTCGTGCAAATGTCTGTACCCCTTTTGCGTCTTTCTGCACCCCTCATGCCTCCTTCTGCACCTCTGTTGGTTCTTTCTGACTGTTCTTGCTTCTTTCTGTACATCTTTTGCCTGTTTCTGCACTTCTCCTACCTCCTTCTGCCCCTCTGTTGCTTTTGTCTGAACTTCTCTTGCTGTACCCCCTTGCCTCTTTCTGCACCTCTGTTGCTTCTTTTTGCACTTGTCTTGCTCCATTCTACACCTCTCTTGCCTCTTTCTGCACCCCTCTTGCCTCTTTCTGCACCTCTGTTGCTTCATTCTGAACTTCACTTGCTTCTTACTGCACCTCTCTTGCTTTTTTCTGCACCCCTCTTGCCTTTTTCTGCACCCTTCTTTCCTCTTTCTGCATTGCACCTCTCTTTACTCTTTCTGCACCTCTGTTGCTTCTTTCTGCACATATCTTTCCTCTTTCTGCACCCCTCTTGCCTCTTTTTGCACCTTTGTTGCTTCTTTCTGTACCTCTGTTGCAAATTTCTGTACCCTTCTTGCCTCTTTCTGTACCCCTCTTACCTCCTTCTGCTCCTCTATTGGTTCTTTCTGCACTGCTCTTACTTCTTTCTGTACCTCTTTTGCCTGTTTCTGTACTTTATTTCTATACCTCTTTTGCCTGTTTCTGCACTTCTCTTGCCTCCTTCTGCACCTCTGTTGCTTCTGTCTGCACTACTCTTGCCTGTTGTTGTACCCCTCATCCCTCTCTCTGCACCTCTGTTGTTTCTTTCTTTACTTACCTTGTTTCTTTCTACACTTTTCTTGCTTCTTTCTCCACCCCTCTTGCCTCTTTATGTAACCCTCTTGCCTCTTTCTGCACCTCTCCTGCCATATTCTATACCTCTCTTGCCTTTTTCTGCAGTTCTCTTGTCTCCTTCTTCACATCTGTTGCTTCTTTCTGAACTTCTCTTGCCTCTTTTTGTACCCCTCTTGCTTCCTTCTGCTCCTCTGTTGGTTCTTCCGCACTGCTCTTGCTTCTTTCCGCACCTCTATTGCAAATGTCTGCATCCCTCTTTCTTCTTTCAGCACCCCTCTTCACTCTTTCTGCACCTCTCTTGCCTGTTCCTGCACCTCTCTTGCCTCTTTCTGCAGTTCTTTTATCTCCTTCAACTCTGTTGCTTTTTTCTGTACATCTCTTGCAAATTTCTGAACCCCTCTTGCCTCTTTCTGCACTCTCTTGCCTCCTTCTATGCCTCTTTTGGTTCTTTCTGCACTGCTCTTACTTCTTTCTGTACCTCTTTTGCCTGTTTCTGTACTTCTATTGCCTCCTTCTGCACTTTTCTTGCCTCCTTCTGCACCTCTGTTGCTTCTGCCTGCACTTCTCTTGCCTCTTGCTGCACCCCTATTGCCTCTTTCTGCACTTCTGTTGCTTCTTTCTGCACTTGTCCAGCTTCTTTCTGCACCTCTCTTGCTTCTTTCTGTACTCCTCTTACCTCTTTCGGCACCCAGTTCCCTGTTTCTGCATCTCTTTTTCCTCTTTCTGCACCCCTGTTGCTTCTTTCTGCACTTCTCTTTCCTCTTTTTGCACCCCTCTTGCCTCTTTCTGCACCTCCGTTGCTTCTTTCTGCACTTCTCTTGCTTCTTTCTGCACTTCTCTTGCTTCTTTCTGCTCTCCTCTTGCCTCTTTCTGTACCATTCTTCCCTCTTTCTGCACCTCTCTTGTTTCTTTCTGTACCCCTGCTCCCTATTTCTGCACCTCTCTTGCCTGTGTCTGCAACTCCCATCTCTTTCTGCAGTTCTCTTGTCTCCTGCACAGCTGTTGCTTCTTTCTGCACTTCTCTTGCCTCTTTCTGCACCCCTCTTGCCTCCTTCTACTCCTCTGTTGGTTCTTTCTGTACTGCTCTTGCTTCTTTTGCAAATTTCTGCACCCCTCATGCCTCTTTCTGCACCCATCTTTCCTCTTTCTGCACCTCTCTTGCCTCTGTCTGCACCCCTGATCCCTCTTTCTGTACCTCTTTTGCCTGTTTCTGCAACTCTCTTGCTTCATTCTGAACTTCTCTTGCCTCTTTCTGTACTCAAATGGGAAGTGCATGCTGTCAAGTTTTAAGGTCCACGTGCTCTCGTGACTGAGGTATATGACTACTTGTATATGTATTCTTATGTGTGTTATGCATCTGAAGATGGTAGCTTAAAAAGGGGGTAACTTCTCCTATCGGCGGTCACATTCTCTCAGTTCTGCTCTGTCATTTGGTTGCATAGGCAGACATGTCTTATGTATATATGTGTTAAAGAGCCCTGCATATATACTATTGAATACCCATGTGCCCTGTATTGTGAGCAGAAGTAAATGCATATATCATTTTTACACAAATTTATGTGTGTGAAACACAGGTATTCAAGTGTTTGTATGTTTATTTTCAATTAACATGTCACTAGGGAAAAGCATAGACACACAAGCAGAACTTCACAAACATGGTCAGACTTACAACAGCGATATGCTTAGGATTGCTTTTTTATATTTGGTAGGCCTAACATTTTGAGTGGTCGCTTAATAGTGAACCTTCAAGAGAAAAGTGAGGAGAAGGATTAGTGATTAGGGTACTTTGTATGAGTCTGTTGTAAGGTACAGTCAAAGCAGGCCTCTTTCCGTACCTCTGTTGGTTCTTTCTGCACATCTATTGCTTTTTTCTGCACCTATCTTCCTCTTTCCAGACTTCTGTGACCTCTTGCTGCATTGCTCTTGCTTCTTTCTGTATCTTTCTACCTCTTTCTTCACCTCTCTTGCCTCTTTCTGCAATTCTTTTGCTTCTTTCTGTGCCTTTCTTCCTCTTTCTGCACATGTCCTACCTAGGTAGCCATAGTTAGAAATTAGCATTTAAAAAAACAAAGAAAAAAACAGAGGTTTTAGGGACATTGTAATTAGGGATTTGCATTTAAAAAACCTTAGAAATTCACTGACAAAACCACAGGTTTCAGGGATGTTATATTTAGAAATTAACATTTAAAAAACCTTAGAAATTCACTGAAAAACCACAGGTTTCAGGAACGTTATACTTAGTTGGACATTTCACTCGTATAAAACCAGAGAAATTCGGACGTTATTGTTAGTAGAGCAAACTATAATTCGCACCCCCGCAATGCACTGCTGATGACGTCACATATTACATCACTCATGACATGGTAAGTGACATCACTGATGACTTCTCAATTGACATCACTGATGACATCATCCAGTGACTGTGTGTTTCTGTAAAGTTTAAATGTTTAATTGAAGAATGAGTGTGTGTATAAGTGTCTGAATGAATGATTTACTAGGTGCGTGACTGACTCTATAAGTGAGTGATTAAACATATCTTACTGAATGCATGGGTTAGTGACTAAACTGTGTGAATCTCTGTATCCATCCGTCTGTTGGTGTGTAAGCCACTGCATGGGTTTGTGAATAACTACATGAGTGTCTATATGAGTTATTCATTGGTTGTCTGAGTATCTGTATGGGTGCCTGAGTGTTTGTGTGGGTGGGGTGTGTGTGACTCTGTGCATAGATGTGTGAGTGGGTGATTCACTGGGTGCATGGTTTCAAGACTGCATCTGTGAAGGACTGTATGGGTGGGTGAGTGTGTGTATGGGTGTGTTAGTGAGTGAATGTATATCTCAGTGGTACATGTGTGAGTAACTACATATGTGAAAGGTAGTATATATATGTGTGTTAGAGTATTTAAATGGCTATAAGTGAGAGTTTGTGATTGTGAGAGTGGCTGTATGGATGAGTGTGTGCTTGTATCAGTGATTGTATAAGAGCATAAGAATGTGCTAGTATTTGTAGTAAGTGAGCTGGTGTGTGTATAACTGTAAAGGTGAGTAAATGGGAGTGTGATTAAATATTTGCATGACTGACTAGGCATGTGAGTACGTCTATGGATGAGTGGCAGTGTGTGAGTGTCTCTATGGGTGTATGAGTGCATATGATAGTCCTGTACTGAGTGACCATAAGTATGAGTGACTATACGGGTGAGTGAGTGAATGTGTGTGTAGATTTAAGAATCAGTGAGCGGGTATGTAGTTATAGGTCTTGCAGTGTCTATGATTTTGAGAATGGCAGTCTGTATTTTAGAGTGGGTGTATCAAAAGTTATATTACGGTGTGAGAAGATGCATGAAATTATCACATGGATGATGTCATCAGTGATGTCATCAGTGATGTCACTGACCATGTCATGAGTGATGTAATATATGACGTCATCAGCAGTGCATTGCGGGGGCGCGAGTTATAGTTAGCTGAACTAACTATAACAGGGGAATTTCAATGGTTTTGTACGAATGAAATGTCCAACTAACTATAACATATTGTTAGGCTTGAGTGTGTATAACTGCATAGGTGAGTAAATGGGAGTGTAATTAATTATTTGCATGACTGACTAGGTGTGAGAGTACCTCTATGGATGATTGGTGGTGTGTGAGTGCCTATGTAGGTGTAAAAATGCATGTGATAGTCTTGTACGGAGTGACTTTAAGTATGAGTGACTGTACAGGTGAATGAGTTTTGTTGTATGTAGACCTAAGAGTTAATGAGTGGGTATGTAGATATAGGTTTTTGAGTAACTATGGCTTTGAGAATGAAAGTCTGAAATTTTGAGTCGGTGTATCAAAGGTTATATTAGGGTGTGAGAAGATACGGTAATTTATCACATGGATGACATCATCAGTGATGTCATTTGAGATGTCATCAGTGATGTCATCAGTGATGTCACTGACCATGTCATGAGTGATGTAATATGTGACATCATCAGCAGTGCATTGCGGGGGTGCGAGTTATAGTTAGCTGAACTTACTAAAACAGGGGAATTTCTAGGGTTTTGTACGAGGGAAATGTCCAGCTAACTATAACGCCCCTGAAACCTATGGTTTTTTCAGTGAATTTCTAAGGTTTTTTAAATGGCAATTCCTAACTATTACAACCCTGAAACCTATGGTTTTTTCAGTGAATTTCAAAGGTTTTTTAAATGCCAGTTCCTAACTATAACCCCACTGAAACCTATGGTTTTTTCAGTGAATTTCAAATGTTTTTTAAATGCTAATTCCTATCTATAACTTATCTCTAAAGATATCGTGAAAAGCATTATTTTGTAAAAGTAGGGTGCACATTAGTTTTGTGGAAAAGCATCTTTGTGATTGGTTAAGAAAAAGCAGTTTCAAAGTACATATCATAGGATAAAATGTGCTCAGATCAACCACACCTGCTACTTGCATTTGGAAGGCACTGTTGGAACTTAAAACAATCATCAACTTTTAACCTGCACGTGTCGTTAAATATTCAAGAAAATGTTACAAAAAAATATCGTTAAGTTTTAAAAAATTGATGAACTTTTAACCTGCACGTGTTGTAGAATGTTCCAGAAAGTGTGTTGATAGAATACGCTGCACTTCTGACTTCTATGTGTTGTTGAATATTAAAAAAATGGTTCATATGGAAAATTAAAAAGAAACCAATAGAGAAGTTTTCAAACCTAAAAGAAGCAAGGAACTATTCTAATTTATTGTTTGCATGTATTTATGTGTGCAGCAACAAAATTATAGGCACAACAGCACTAGGAAGAGGAAGAAGCAGGGAGTTGGGGGAGGGGGGAGATGGGCAGAATGGCACACATGCACAATTAAGTACAACACACATATAGACTAAGAATGTCCAAAATGTCCAAAATGAAACATACCAACAAGGAACACAAGTCACACAACCCGCCAACATCACACCACTGAACGAGCATAGAAGTGAAAAGGAACCACGCTGCATTCATACAGGATGTGTACAAAGGCCAGTCGTTGGTGTTGTGGGATGTCTGCGACCGTGGTCATCATGGATGAGATACCCAGCATGTGGCACTGTGTGTTATGTTGCCAAACGGCTGATCCTCCCTCCCACGAGCCCCCACACTTTTGTACGGTGAGCTGTTGTATCTCATGCACTCGTACGGCACGCCATTGTAATGCCTATTTGCGCATGTCCTGCTACATTCCAACTACAACATCACAGTGCCGTTTGGAGGTGGTGCATGCCACTTTACAACCTCGACTGCTGCAGCTCTTGCAACAGGACACACCAGAACACAGAGACACACTTACCGCACTTCCTGTACACGGACATGTCCGAGACACCCCGTTCCCCTTGCTGGATAGGCACACCCCTGCACTGACCTGTGAACCCCAGACCAGCACACACCAGTTGTGCATGCAGGAGGATGCGTACGTAGCTACACATCCAGGCTCACTGCCAACGCTGAGGTGACAGCACACTGTGATGTTGCAGGGCTCGTGCCTATCATGCTAAGACAATGACCACAGGGACACACTTACTAAGATATGGGTTTGGGAGGCATTGGTGGTCCTGGAGTTGTTGCGATGAGTCTTCTGGCCCTCATGGGTATCCCTGTATCATGCTCATTGACTCTATGGCACCTGTGGGTGTTCTGGCGTGGCTCTTGGCTGTGTTCCCTTTCATGGTGCAGGTAGTTGTCCTGCTTAACACCAGCAGAAAGCAGGTGTAAAATCCCTGGTGCTAACGTGTCTTATCGCCGGAATTTGTTTCGCATTGCAATTGCTGTGAAAGTTGTGATGTGATTTTTTTCATGTGCAGAACAATATACGAACTGAGCAGTGTATCTCGTCAAGATCCAGCACCTGACACACTATTGCCAATCAATATAAATACAATGAGATTTCTTAATAGATTTCGTGTGTACACTGTGAGTGCAGCCAATACCTCAGTGCAATACAATACAGGATTTTAGTATTTGAAATAAATAAAAAACGTGCACCTCATGTCTTTTTGCACGGGAACGGCTACTCTCTATTTCATTATCAGCACTTTAACGGAAGTAAAGTTCAGAAAAATCTAACACACTATTCAGAAGTTGGTACAAACTGCAGATATCACTAGTATTCCAGCGATAAGTGCCCCAAAATTTAACACCATGGTGGACTCCATCAAATAACAGTAATAAGAAAAAGAAAGAGTCACACATCACTTAAGAGAACAACCAAAAACATTATTAATTTTGTTTTTCAAACTTTATTTTTTATAATAATAAATATATAAACGTTAAACTATTTTCAAACTTTATATTTTTATTAACATAAATATAAACAATAAACTAATAAACAAAATGTAACAGCCATAATACAAAACAACAAAGC
This sequence comes from Triturus cristatus, assembly GCF_964204655.1. NCBI lineage: Eukaryota > Metazoa > Chordata > Amphibia > Caudata > Salamandridae > Triturus > Triturus cristatus. The sequence goes on from NC_140588.1 coordinate 435,171,549, forward strand.
GGAACACTCCTGTGGGAACCACGGATGTCGATGACAGACCTGCAAAATCAAAAAAAAACCAACATGGTATTCTTAATAAAATACCACAAGAAACAAATCACAGATATATAAAATGTAAACAGCTAACAAAATTGTATACGTTTAACTTACAAAAACTGTAATTGTTGCCGCTTTAAAATATTTACTGGATCTGAAGAATTTTTTGTGCAGAAGGCACCACCCCCACAACGTTTTCCTTCAGTGGTGTGGAAATTTTTTACTTTTCCCAAGAGGCAAAGAAAGATCAATGCCACCTTGGTCACGTGCAAGATTTGCAAAAGAGTTCTGTTGCGAGGGGATCCTAACAAGAAATACGCGTATGGCACGGCAAGTATGATGAAACACCGAAGGACCCTTCATCCAAACAATCTTGCACGAGAAGAGTGCAAACGGATGAGAAACACTCCTATTCTGTATCTGTAAAAAAGAATCACAAATAAATGTATATTAATAACTTTCAAATTTATACTATTCCATTATTGTACAAACACATTTCATATAAAAACTGACTAAGAAACTATAGCCCTGAACCACAAGTGTGAGGATCGTTAAAACACTACATGCATAGTGCATACTACTTTGAAGCTGTTCATGCCCTAAAGCCTACCTCACTAAAAGACTACATGCTAACTGATCAAATGATTACAGTACTATAAGGAGACACACTGGGTGAGTGATAGGGTGTTTGCTAGAAGAGTATGAATACTAACTAGGGAATTCAAGGTGTGAAACACAACTGTGTAGGTGATTAGAGGACTGCATCAATACTGCATAGGCATTTAAAGCAGTCCATGTGCTAAGGTCTGGCTCACTGCATGACTACTTGGGTACTGACTGAATGATTAGACTACAACAAAGAGAGTGCCTAGGTGAATTTATTAGTGCTAGGCTTTTCGCACAGGGAATGGATTAGTACTTGGTACTGAATGACTCACTAGAGGAGTGCAAAGGCAGTCACAAGTGCTGGACTCTATGGATATACTGACTAGGAACTTGAAAGTGTGAAAGACAAGTATCTAGGTGGTTAGAAGACTGCATGCATAGTGCATAGGGGTTTGAAGCAGTCCATGTGCTAAGGCCTGGCTCAGTGTATGAATACTTAGGCACTGACTGAATGATTAGAGTACTGCAAAGATAGTATCTTGGTGAATTTATAAGTGTTTGGGTTTTAGCACAGTGAATTGATTAGTACATGATGCTGAATGGGTCAGTAGAGGACTGCAAAGGGAGTAACAGGGTATTTCCTGAAAGTGTATGGATACTGACTAGGGAATTGAAGGTGAGAAAGACAATTGTGTAGGTGGGTAAAGGACTGCATGTATAGTGGATAACGGTTTGAAGCAGTCCATATACTAAGGCCTGGGTCACTGAATGAGTACTTGGGTACTGACTGAATGATTAGAGTACTGCAAGGAGAGTGCCTCGGTGAATTTATTAGGGTTTGGCGCAGTGACTGGATTAGCACATTATGCTGAATGGGTCACTAGAGGAGTGCAAATGGAGTGACAGGGTGTTTGCTGGAAGTGAACGGATACTGACTGGGGAATTGAAGGAGTGAAAGACAAGTGTGTAGGTGCTTAGAGGACTGCACGCATAGTGGATAGGGGTTTGACGAAGTCCATATGCAAAGACCTGGCTCTGTGCATGAATACTTAGGCAGTGACTGAATCATTAGAGTACTGGAAAGAGAGTGTCTGGGTGAATTTATAAGTGTTTGGGTTTTGGCACAGTGAATGGATTAGTACATGCTGTTGAATGGGTCTCTAGAGGACTGCAAAGGAAGTGACAGGATGTTTCCTGGAAGTGTATGGATACTGACTAGGGAATTGAAGGTGTAAAAGACAAGTGTATAGTATGTTAGAACACTACATGCATACTGCATAGACATTTGAAGCAGTCTATTTGGTACTTAGATTCTGACTAAATAATCAGACTACTTCTAGGACAGTGCTTAGGTAAAACTTTTAAATGTTCAGTTCTGCCACAGTGAACAGAATAGTACATGGTACTACACCTTAGTGTCAAAGCCTGACTCATTTTATCAATGCATAAGCAAAGACTAGCTTCTAATGCTACTAAAACTTGACAACATAACAGGTTTTAAATTAGTTATCTGTCAGCAAATACACAATGTTACCAAATGCCTCTCTCACAGTGGTTCTCAAATGCACACAGACTCACAGTGTGATTCTACACAACAACCACTATACCTAGAAGCTTACCAAAAATCATTCACTACTGTGGAAGTGGTAAGCGAACTGCACACAATCTTCATATTTCAGGACTGCACTTTTATGTCAAAGCCTGACTCATATAATCAAAGCATAAGCAAAGACTGGCTTCTAATTCTACTAAAACTTCACAACATGACCGGTTTTAAAACAGGTATATGTCAGCAAATACACGATGTTACCAAATGCTTCTCTCACAATCCTTACCCAAATGCACGCAGACTCACATTGGGATTTTAGACAAGCAACATTATCCTAGGAGTTTACCAAAACGTATTCACTACTCTCGAAGAGTTAATGGTACTGCACACATTCTACATATTTAATTACACCATCAGTGTCAAAGCATGACTCATTTAATCAACGCATAAGCAAAGACTGGATTCTAATCCTACTAAAACTTCACAACATGACAGGTTTTAAAACAGTTATCTACAAATACATGATGTTACCAAATGCTTCTCTCACAGTGATCCCAAATACACACTAACTCACAGTGTGATTCTAGACAAGTACCACTATCCTCATTCACTACAATGCAAGTGGTAAGCGAACTGCACACAATCTACATATTTCACAACTGCAATTTACTGTCAATGCCTGACTCATATAATGAAAGCATAAGCCATAACTGTCTTCTAATGCTACTAAAACTTGACAACATGACATGTTTTATAACACTTATCTGTCACAGTGTGATTCTAGACAAACAACACTATCCCTAGGAGTTTACCAAAACTCATTACTATGTCAGTAAATACACGATGTTACCAAATGCTTCTCTCACAATCCTTACCCAAATGCACACAGACTCACAGTGTGATTTTAGACAATCAACATTATCCTAGGACTTTACCAAAAATCATTCACTACTGAGGAAGGGGTAAGGGGACTGCACACAATCTACATATTTAAGTACAGCACATCAGTGTCAAGGCATGACTCATTTAATCAACATATAAGCAAAGACTGGCTTCTAATGCTACTAAAATTTGACAACATGACAGGTTTTAAAACAGTTATCTGTCAGTAAATACATGATGTTACCAAATGCTTCTCTCACAGTGGTTCCCAAATGCACACTAACTCACAGTGTAATTCTAGACAAGCACCACTATTCCTATGATTTTACCAAAACTCATTAACTACAGTGCACGTGGTAAGGAAACTGCACACAATCTACATATTTCACGACTGCAATTTACTGTCAATGCATGACTGATTTAATGAAAACATAAGCCATAACTGTCTTCTAATGCTACTAAAACTTGACAACCTGACTGGTTTTAAAACAGTTATCTGTCAGAAAATACACGATGTTACCAAATGCTTCTCTCACAGTGGTTCCCACATGCACACAGACTCACTGTGTGATTCTAGACAAACAACACTATCCCTTGCACTATATCAAAACACATTTCTTCATCTAGAAGTAGTACTACGTTTTAGTATAGAAACATAACATAACTCATTTCACAAATTCATAAACAATGACTGGTTTCTAATTCTACCAAAATATAAAAACTGCACAGTTATCTGTCTACAAACACATGAAAAACACAAATGCCAATCACAGAATGGTTTCTACATGCACACACATTGTAGAGAAAAAAAGTACTCCCTACACTTTAGCAGGAAAAATACATTAGTCTGATTAAAATCAAAATAGTCTACATACATCCCCTCTCAATTAAATAACTCATCTTTCAAGTTCTTTTGTAGATTAAGGAGTATATCAATCACTCACCATATTTTCTTTTACAGAATCTCTGCACTGTGCACCTCTCAGCAAAAGCAAAGAATGAAAAAGTTTCCCTTTCATTTTCCACACATATACATGTAAACATCAAATCACAATCCTTCACACATAAACTCAAAAGCAAACACACATTTCTATTGGTTAACCCCTTCAGTGCCCATGACGAGCTGGACTCGTCATGGGCCGCGGTGGCGCTGTGCCCATGACGAGTCCAGCTCGTCATAGACCCCGCCCGCTAATGCAACGGCCGGCACTGGGCGGGGAAAGGGGCGGGCACTGAAGGGGTTAAACATTTCAACCCTTTCCAACTGAAATACATTTCAACCCTTCCCCCAATCTGCCTTCTGCCTGTTACCATAGAAACAGGTTATGGAACACTGCACTGAGCTCACAGGTCACAAGTTCAGCACACAATGTTCCTACACAAGACAGGAAGTGTGCTTGACTTTTCAACATATCAGCTTATCATATATAATGTTCCTTACAATCTGTTTTTGTTAACCAATAACAATCATACCTTTAAAAAACAAAAATATACACCCTACCTTTCAGTGTAGAAAGTTGTTATACAACCAATGATTTCTTGTCGTTTTTCAAAAAACGTTGCCGTGGATCCGCGCACCCACCGCAAGAGAATCCATGCATCCAACGCGATAGGATGCACGCACCGTGCGCGCATTTAGCCGCTTTTTTTTTTTTAAAAAGGGGGGCCACAGGGGGTCCTTCTGGGACCCCCTAAGCAGATCTAGAGAGTCAGAGTATTTCCACTCTGCCACCTTTATATCTTTTACACACTTATTCCCCTTCCATCTTCAGCCTCGCTTCTACCGAGGCAGAAAATGGCCGCCAACAGTTCCTGGTTTCGAATGTAGAGAGACGCTCGACAGCCAATTAGCATTCAGCGCGCGATCGGGAGGGTGCGCGCTTCATTCGGGGAGGGTGCGCTTACGGTGCGGGTACGGTCCGCGGATCCTCCGCGGCCATAGATATCACTAACTTTTTTACCCTAATTTTCTCAGGAACTACTGAACAGATTCACACCAAATATGCAAAAGGCATGAGTCCGAACTGAGGACTACCTCTTTGCCAAATTTGGTGTCATTCCGTTCAGCGGTTCAGGCTGTAGCTGCGACAAAAGATCCTATGGGAAATTGCATGGGGAAAACGCGTTTTGGGACCCCCCTTTTTTCTCGGCCCCCGCTTCACGGTTCACCGCAAAACCTTCAGGGTAGGAGCGGAGCGGAGCTGGCCACAAGTTTGGAGAATTTTGCGAAGATTCGTCAATCGGCGCCAAAGATATTCCCAATAGAATGTTGCGGATTTCCTATGGAAAATAGGTCCTAACTATAACTATCTACTGGCGCCCGCCAGTAGATAATATATATATATATATATATATATATATATATATATATATATATATATATATATATATATATATATATATATATATAAAATATTTATTGATATATATATATATATATATATATATATATATATATATATATATATATATATATATATCACTGAAAAAACCATAGGTTTCACACATGTTATAGTTAGCTGGACATTTCACTCGTAAAAAACCAATGAAATTCCCCCGTTATAGTTAGTGCAGGCAACTATAACGCAATCCTCTGCTGATGATGTCAGATATTACATCACTGTATTTAGACACCTATTTACCCATGTCTTCTTCCATTAATCTTTAGCTATACATATATTACAAATATTTATTTTTCATAAAGACACATATGTCATCAGTCATGTAATATCTGACATCATCAGCAGAGGATTGCGGTCGCGTGAGTTATAGTTGCCTGCACTAACTATAACGGGGGAATTTCATTGGTTTTTTACGAGTGAAATGTCCAGCTAACTATAACATGTGCGAAACCTATGGTTTTTTCAGTGAATTTGCAAGGTTTTTTAAATGCTAATTCCTAACTATAACGTGTGTGAAACCTGTGGTTTTTTCAGTGAATTTGTACGGTTTTTTGACATGCAAATTTTTTTTGAGATTTTTGGTAAACCTATGTATAAAATAATATATGTACTATATCCTGCATTATGGAATGGTTAATCTTTTTTTTTATGCATTTTTTTCCGTGCGCGTACGGTAAGCTGACGCTACGCGCTCCATACGTCATAAGTACGGTGCGCTTACGTGATACGATGCGCGTACGGTAAGCTGACGCTACGCGCTCCGTACGTCATAAGTACAGCGCGCTTACGTGATACGTACGTGACGTACGCGTACACGCGGAAGCAACGTCGCGGTTACGCAGGGGCGTGTAATGCGCATGCACGAGTGCGTCTTACATACGCGCTCCGTAAGCGCTCCGTAAGCGTCACTTTCGCGCATGCGTACTTGTTTCCGAGCGCGTACCGTAAGCTTACGGAGCGCGCACGGTAGGTCATGTGATCCACAAAGAACACTTTTCATTGGTTGAAACTACTATCAGTTCCAGAAACTTCCCACACCACACCCATTCCCCTCATTACTGCTTGAGATCCCCTACGAGAATGAGCTGAATTGACATTGAGATACAATGGCAGAACAGCAGACCTCTTCTGAGAGTGAGGCTAGCAGCACCACCATCATCCAGAGAAGGAGGAAACAAAAGAATTCTTTTGTATGGGAGTATTTTACTTTTCCAGAGGGGGAGAAAAAGGTCAATGCTCCATTGGTCACTTGCACACTTTGTGACCGTGTTTTATCTAGAGGAAATCCAAGGAAGAAGTATTCCTTTGGAAATCACTCTATGATGAGACACCTTAGGGATAGACATCCCAGGACCTTTGCTCGACATACTGGAGAAAACTCTTCAGTAAGTCACCAGAGCCCATCCTCAGAAGCTCAGCCGAGTACATCATCGGCAGCTCAGCTGAGCCCTTCCTCTGAGGTGGGAGCATCACCTTCTTCTGCTCCTCTGGACGTTAACCCTCGATTTGGGAGGGTTGCAATGAGGTTTACAAGGTGTTGTGGTCTTATTGTTTTTGGGGAGACCAGTGTTTCCCTTATTAACAATAAGATAGACCAGCACGTTTGTAGACGCTCATAATATTCCCATTCTTTCTTTCCTCCATCCCTGTATTAACCCAACGGCTCTTTTAAGAGCCAACCTTACCTCACAATTTTTTTTATTTTTTTTTAAGCTTTCCTTTTTGAAATTTTTTTTTTGCCGTGCGCGCACGGTACGCGTAATTCCGCGAAGTTCGCGGAATCTATCCGTTTACGCCGTGCGCGTACGCTACGCGCATTCGGCGATTTTTCGAAAAAAAATTAAAATTAATTTTTTGCCCTTGGGGGTCCTTCTGGGACCCCCTGACAAAGGCTAGGGGGTCAGGAACTGTCCAGCCTGCCCCCTTTTCACGTTATCCACCTTTGTTTTTCACCCCCTCAGACTGCGAGAGACAAAATGGCGGCCGACACTTCCTGGTTTCGACCGATTCGAATGTTTACTGAGATCTAACAACCAATCAGAATCGCGCTCGCGCACGGCAGCGTGCGCGTACGGTAAGCTTACGGTACGCGCTCGGAGCGCGCCCATAGATATACATATTGATTTAAATGCTATTTTCTCAGGAAATCCTGAACAGATTTACACGAGACCTTCAAAAGGCACATCCCTGACCTGAGGGCTACCTCTCTGCCAAATTTCAAGTAATTCTGTTCAGCCGTTCGGGCTGTAGCTCGGACTAAAGGTCCTATGGAAAAATGCATGGGGAAAACGCGTTTTGGGACCCCCCTTTTTCTCAGCCCCCGCTTGACGAATCCCCCCGAGACTTTCAGGGTAGGAGCGGAGCGGAGCGCCCCACCTATTTTGAGAATTTCGCGAGGATTCGTCAATCGGCGCCAAAGTTATTCCAAATAGAATGTTGCGGATTTCCTATGGAAACACGGTCCTATCTATAACTATCTACTCGCGACCGCCAGTAGATAATATGTATGTATATATATATATATATATATATATTATCTACTGGCGGTCGCCAGTAGATAGTTATAGTTAGGACCGTGTTTCCATAGGAAATCTGAAAATTCTATTTTGAATAACTTTGGCGCCGGTTGACGATCCTCGCGAAATTTTCAAAACTAATGGGGCGTTCCACTCAGCTCCTACTCTGAAAGTCTCGGGGTGATTCGTCAAGCAGGGGCTGAGAAAAAAGGGGGGTCCCAAAACGCGTTTTCCCCATGCATTTTCCCATAGGACATTTAGTCGAAGGTACAGCCCGAACGGCTGAACAGAATTACTTGCAATTTGGCAAAGAGGTAGTCCTCAGGTCAGGCATGTGCCTTTTGCATATATGGTGTCAATCTGTTCAGTAGTTCCTGAGAAAATTGAAGTTAAAAGCACATAAATATCTATAAGCACACACCTTAACGTGCGCGAGCGTAATTCTGATTGGTGGTTACATGTCAGTCAACGTTCGAATCGGTCGAAATCAGGAAGTGTCAGCCGCCATTTTGTGTGTTGTGTGTGTGACAGGGAAAAAGAAAGGTGGAGAACGTGAAAAGGGGGCAGGGTAGAGCGTTCCTGACCCCCTAGCCTTTGTCAGGGCGTCCCTGAAGGGCCCCGAAGGGTGAAAAAAATATTTATTTTTTTTTCAAAAAATTGCGGGGTGCGCATGGTGAAAAATCTTAAAAAAAAAAAAAAACATTTTAAACGAGTGTAAAATAAATATATAAAAAATATAATAAAAGATACATAACTTAGCATTTAAAAAACCTTACAAATTCACTTAAAAAACCATAGGTTTCACACACGTTATAGTTAGCTGGACATTTCACTCGTAAAAAACCAATGAAATTCCCCCGTTATAGTTAGTTCAGATAACTATAACTCGCGCGACAGCCACTCTATCACAAGGATGATGTCATCAGTGATGTCATGAGTGATGCCACTGACCATGTCATGAGTGATGTAATATGTGACGTCATCAGCAGTGGATTGCGGGCGCGTGAGTTATAGTTATCTGAACTAACTATAACCGGGGAATTTCATTGGTTTTTTACGAGTGAAATGTCCAGCTAACTATAACATGTGTGAAACCTATGGTTTTTTAAGTGAATATATATATATATATTCACTGAAAAAACCATAGGTTTGAGGGGCGTTATAGTTAGCTGGACATTTCCCTCGTACAAAACCCTAGAAATTCCCCTGTTATAGTTAGTTCAGCTAACTATAACTCGCGCCCCTGCAATGCACTGCTGATGACGTCACATATTACATCACTCATGACATGGTCAGTGACATCACTGATGACATCATCCAGTGAGTATGTGTTTCTGTACAGTTTAAATATGTTTCATATATAAAGGGAAAGGTCTGTTGAAGAATGAGTGGGTGTACAAGTGTGTGAATGGAGGATTTTCTAGGTGCGTAACTGACTTTATAAGTGAGTAATTAAATGTATCTTACTGCAGACTAGTGACTAAACTGTGTGAATGTCTGTATGTGTCTGTGTGTTGGTGTATAAGTGGCTGCATGGTTTTGTGAATAGCTATATGAGTATTTATATGGGTTATTGATTGGTTGTCTGAGTATCTGTATGGGTGCCTGAGTGTTTGTGTGGGTAGGGTGTGGGTGACTCTATGCATAGATGTGTGAGTGGGTGATTCTATGGGTGCATGGTTTTAAGAGTGCATCTGTGATGGACTGTATGGTTGGGTGAGTGTATGTATGGGTGTGTTAGGGATTGAATGTATATCTCAGTGGTATATGTGTGACTAACTACATATGTGAAAGGTAGTATATATGTGTGTAAGAGTATATAAGTGGGTATATGTGAGAGTGTGTGATTGTGAGAGTGGCTGTATGGATGAGTGTGTGCTTGTATCAATGATTTTATAAGAGCGTAAGAATGTGGTACTATTTTTATGAGTAAGTGAACTTGAGTGTGTTTAACTGTATAGGTGAGTAAATTGGACTGTGTTTAATTATTTGCAGGACTGACTAGGTGTGTCAGTACCTCAATGGAAATGCAGATGATAGTCTTGTACGGAGTGACTGTAAGTATGAGTGACTGTACAGGTGAGTGAGTGGAGGTGTATGTAGACCTAAGAGTTAATGAGTGAGTATGCAGTTATTGGTATTGGAGTATCTATGGTTTTCGAAATGGCCATCTGAAATTTTGAGTCGGTGTAGCAAAGGTTATAATAGGGTGTGAGAAGATGCACTAATTTATCACATGGATGATGTCATCAGTGATGTCATTTGAGATGTAATCAGTGATGTGATCAGTGATGTCACTGACCATATCATGAGTGATGTAATATGTGACGTCATCAGCAGTGCATTGCGGGGGCGCAAGTTATAGTTAGCTCAACTAACTATAACAGGGGAATTTCTAGGGCTTTGTACGAGGGAAATGTCCAGCTAACTATAACGCCCCTGAAACCTATGGTTTTTCAGTGAATTTCTAAGGTTTTTTAAATGCCAATTCCTAACTATAACGCCCCTGAAACCTTTGGCTTTTTCAGTGAATTTCAAAGGTTTTTTAAATGCCAATTCCTAACTATAACGTGCATGAAACCTATGGTTTCTTTCAGTGAATTTCAAAGGTTTTTTTAAATGCTAATTCCTATCTATAACTTATCTCTAAAGGTATCATGTTTAATGATTTTGATTGGATTTCTATATTTTTCCAGTTAAGTGTGTCAATTTCATTAATTATGGTTTTTTAAAATACCTTTTTATCACCTTTTTTTAAACTTATTTTTTCAATTAATTCTTTTAAAAATTAAAAAATATTATTTGAATTTAATGGGTTTTTCAAACATATTTTTTTATATTTTTCAAAATATTTTTTTAACTATATGTTCAAAACTTTATTTTATATATTTTTTCCATGTTTTTGGATCCGTGCACCCAACGCGAGAGGATCCGTGCACCAAACGCGATAGGATGCGCGCACCCTGTGCGCATTTCGACGTTTAAAAAAATAAAAAAGGGGCCCCAGGGGGTCCTTCTGGAACCCCCTAAGCACATCTAGAGGGTCAGAGTATTTCCACTTTGCCCCCTTTACATGTTTCACACACGTATTCCCCTTGCTTCTTCAGCCTCGCTTCTACCGAGGCAGAAAATGGCCGCCAACAGTTCCTGGTTTCGAATGTAGACAGACACTCGACAGCCAATTAGCATTCAGCGCGCGATCGGGAGGGTGCGCGCTCGGTTCGGGGAGGGTGCGCTTACGGTGCTGGTAGGGTGCGCGGGTCCTCCCCGACCATAGATATATATGTACTTTTAACTCTAATTTTCTCTTGAACTACTGAACGGATTCACACCATTTATGCAAAAGGCACGAGTCTGAACTGAGGACTACCTCTTTGCCAAATTTGGTGTAATTCCGTTCAACGGCTCGGGCTGTAGCTGCGACAACAGATCCTATGGGAAATTGCATGGGGAAAACGTGTTTTGGGACCCCCTCTTTTCTCGGCCCCCGCTTTACGAATCACAACGAAACTTTCAGGGTAGGAGCGGAGCGGAGCTGGCCAAAAGTTTGGAACATTTTGCGACGATTCATCAACCGGTGCCAGACTTATTGGGAATAGAATGTTGCAGATTTCCTATGGAAAATAGGTCCTAACTATAACTATCTACTGGCGACCGCCAGTAGATAATATATATAGATAAATAGATATGTATATCTATATATATATATATCTATATATATATTCACTGAAAAAACCATAGGTTTCAGGGGCGTTATAGTTAGATGGACTTTTCACTCGTACAAAACCATTGAAATTCCCCCGTTATAGTTAGTTCAGCTAACTATAACTCGCGCGCCCGCAATGCACTGCTGATGACGTCACATATTACATCACTCATGACATGGTCAGTGATATCACTCATGAAATCACTGATGACATCTCAAATGACATCACTGATGACATCATCCAGTGAATGTCTGTTTTTCTGAAAATTACATATGTTTTATATATGTATATCTCAAGGTCGATGGAAGAATAAATGGGTATATAAGTGTCTAAATGGATGATTTGTTTTTGAAAAATTGATTGTATAACTGACTGATTAAGTGTATCTTAGTGAATACATGGCTTAGTGAGTAATGTTTAAATGTGTAAATATCTGTATCAGTCTCTCACTTTGTGTATAAGTGGCTGCATGGGTTGGTGAGTAGCTACATGAGTGTCTATATAGTTTATTAGTTGTTTTTTTGAGTATCAGTATGAGTGTCTGAGTGTCTGTATGGTTCGGTGGGGGTATTACGTAGTGCATAGGTGCATGAATGAGTGACTCACTGTTTGTATGTGTTGAAGACAGCATGTGTGCAGGACTGTATGGGTGGATGAGTGTGTGCATGGGTGTGTTAGTGAGTGATAGACTGTCTCAATAGTGTCTTTATGAGTAACTACATATGTTTTAAACTAGTATATGTGACTATTGGTGTATATAAGTGAGTATATGTGAGAGTGAGAGATTGAAAGAGTTCCTGTATGAATAAGTATGTGTTTCTATAAGTGATTGTTTAAAAGACTAAGTATGTGTAAGTTTCTGTAGAAGTAAGTGTGGTGGTGTGTGTATAACTGTATATGCAAGTAAATGGATGTTTGATTCTTTATTAGCATGAGTGACTATGTGTGTGAGTAACTCTATGGATGAGTGGCGTTGTGTAACAGGATGTATAGGTGTGTGAGTACATATGATGAGTGAGTACATGTATGAGTGACTGTATAGGACTGTTGGTGAATGAGTGGATGTGTATGTGGATCTTAGAATTACTGAATAGGTTGTTAACTGGTATTGGTATGTCCATTGTTTTGAACATTGTAGTTTCTATTTTTGAATGTGTGTATCAAAGGTTATATTAGGGGAAGAGGAGGTCTGCCACTCTATCACAAGGATGATGTCATCAGTGATGTCAATAGTGATGTCATTTGAGATGTCATCAGTGATGTCATGAGTGATGTCACTGACAATGTCATGAGTGATGTAATATGTGACGTCATCAGTAGGGGTGGGCGGAATTTGCGTAATCGCGTTACGCAAATCTCCGCGAAACGGTAAAAAATCTCCGCGAACACGCAGAAATTCCGCAAACACACGGAATTGCTTGTTCGCGATGCTTTTTTCCCATCCACAATCGCTGTTTGCGTGCTCGGGGAGAAATATCTCGCGAACACGCATTTTGAGAACGCAAACAAGCAAAAATTTTGCGCAGTCGCGGAAACCGGAATTTTGGGCAATTTCGCGTTCTCCGCAAAACGCGAAATTACCCAAATTCCACAAATTCCGCGAACGGAACGGAATTTACCGCCCAGGCCTAGTCATCAGCAGTGCATTGCAGGAGCGTGAGTTATAGTTAGCTGAACTAGCTATAACGGGGGAATTTCAATGGTTTTGTACGAGTGAAAAGTCCAGCTAACTATAACGCCCCTGAAACCTATGGTTTTTTCAGTGAATTTCTAAGGTTTTTAAATGCTAATTCCTAACTATAACGTGCCTGAAACCTATGGTTTTTTCAGTGAATTTCAAAGGATTTTAAATGCTCATTTCTAACTATGCCTACAGAGATAGGACATGTGAAGAAAGAAGAAAAAACGCACAGAAAGAAAAAAAAGAAATGCAGAAAGAAGCAACAGAAGTCCTCAAAGACGAAGAAAAGTGCAGGAAGAAGGATAACGTGCAGAAAGAGCAAACAGAAGAGCAGAAAGAAGCCTTGTTGCAAAATCATCCTGTACCCTCAACTTTTTCAGACGGATACTGGTGGTAACTGAGTCTGACTAACCAGTCCTAGAGCCAGTGCTATGTTAAAAGACACTCAGAATACAGTGAAAACACCTACACACACTAGGGAACACTATGCGTTGGGGGCCCCCTGTGATCAGCATGACTTCCTCTGTAAGCCCCTAGTATAAAATAGGGCAGGGGATTAAAACTACCTCTTAAAACGCGCCACAGGGCGTGTTTGCATACATCACCTCAGGCCCCGTCCCCTCACTTCCCCACTGTGTAAACACGCCCTGTGGCCGTTTTAAATTGGGAGATTAAGTCCCCTTGAATCCTGAGGGTCCCTAGGGTCCAACTAGACCACTAAGTACCTCCAGTGCCACAGAGCTGCGTTGTAGAGAGATGTAAAAAGGGGAACGGCCTAGACCACCTCTCTGCAACGCAGCAGAGTGGTGCTTACTGGAAGCACCTGGTGGGCTAGTTGGCCCCCAGGGTCCCTCAGGATTGAAGGGCAATTATTTCCCCAACTTAAAACGCGCCACAGGGCTTGTTTGCACACGTTAACTCAGGCCCCGTCCCCTCCCTTCACCATTGTGTAAACACGCCCTGCGGCCGTTTTTAGTTGGGAGATTAAGTTAATTTGAATCCTGAGGGTCCCTAGGGTCCAACTAGCCCACTAGGTACTTCCAGTATGCGCCACAGAGCTGCGTTGCAGAGAGGTGTAAAAAGTGGCACGGCCTGGACCACCTCTCTGCAACGCAGCTCAGTGGCGCTTACTGGAAGCACCTGGTGGGCTATTTAGCCCCCAGGGGCCCTCAGGATTGAAGGGGAATTATTTCCCCAATTTAAAACACGCCATAGGGCGTGTTTGCACACGTCACCTCAGGCCCCGTCCCCTTCCTTCCCCACTGTGTAAACATGCCCTGTGGCCGTTTTTTAAGTTGGGAGATTAAGTCCCCTTGAATCCTGAGGATCCCTAGGGGCAAAATAGCCCACTAGGTACGTCCAGTAAGCGCCATTGCAGAGAGGTGTAAAAAGGGGCACGGCCTGCACCACCTCTCTGCAACGCAAAGCAGTGGCACTTACTGGAAGCACCGGAGGGCTAGTTGGCCCCCAGGGTCCCTCAGGATTGAAAGGGAATTATTTTCCCAACTTAAATTGCGCCACAGTGCGTGTTTGCACACGTCACCTCAGTCCCCGTCCCCTCCCTTCACCACTGTGTAAACGCGCCCTGTGGCCATTCTAACTTGAGAGATTAAGTCCCCTTGAATCCTAAGGGTCCCTAGGGTCAAACTAGCCCACTAGGTACCTTCAGTAAGCGCCACAGAGCTGCGTTGCATAGAGGTGTGAAAAAAGGGGCGCAGCCTCAGAACACCTGTCTGCAACACAGCTCCCTGGCCCACACTGGAGATACCTGTTGGGCTAGTTGGCCCTCAGGGACCCTCAGTATTGAAGGGGAATTAATACCCCAACTTACAACTGGCCAGGGGGCGCGTTTGCCGAGTGCTGCAAGGAGGGGGCGTGGCTTCCAGCGTGATGCCGGTCTTTTATTTATTTTATTTTTTTAAGAAGGAGGGCTGTGTGTCCCCCCTTCTTTTTCTAATTTACTGACCCTGGGGACCCCATCCCCCAGGGCCTGCACCCTCATATTTTTTGTTGAAAATAATACATTTGGCCCTCCCAAGGCCTTAATCGGCCCCGGGGACCCCAACCCCGGGTCATGGCCTTTTTTTTTGTTAAATTCTTTAGGAGGGGGCTGCGTTGCCCCCCTCCTCAGGCCACTTATGGCTCTGGGGACCCCATCCCCCGGGGCTGGCCTTTGTTTTTTATTATTTTAAAAATATATTTATAGAAACACCTAGGACATGCTGGACAAACCGTATGTACCTATCACCATGACGATTTGCGTGATATTCATTAAAAGGCGACTATGCATAGAATTAATCCACATGGAATGTATTTACACCGCTAGTGAAGCTCTGACGTGTCTGACGCCCCACCGTGCCTAATCCCGGCGCCCCCGCCGGTGGGTACTCTCCAAGTAGACACCCTTGTGGTTTATTTATACAAACATGGGTAGCTATTGACGGGCACATTTAATATATATACGCACACCAAGTCATTCAAAGGGGATTCGACAAAAATTCGGCCAAACTATGCAAGAAACCCCCCTCACGGTTAATAAAAAACACATCCACTGCCGGATGTGTAATACTTTTTATTTTACTCTCTGGAAAGGAGACGAACCTCACTTGAGAGTCACAGCGTGCTCCTGGCTGAGCCCAATGCTGTGTTACACCCACCAGTGCCCGCCGATTGCCTCACACCTCTGTGTTGTATTCCACCAGCTAGTGCGTATGCTATGACCCTCTCTAGCCCATGTGCACTGTTACACCACCCCGTGAATATGTCATGCCACACTTGCATTCGCACGGGTTATATTGCCCCATCTAACGTGCCTTCCTCGATGTGTATGTCATAACGCACAGCGCTATGCCATACATATTACAATCTGGGATCCATATCTTTGTCACAGTGCATATGCAACGTTACACTCCCCAGCACATATTTTATATTACAACTTTAGCGACAAGTTATGTTACACAACACTGCCCTGTGCATATTACACTCCAAGGCGCATATCGCATAGCACGCGCTAGTGCCTGTGCTATCTCGCGCTCTCCAATGAATCTGTCATTGCGCACAATGTATTGCATATTATATTTCACGACCAGGTTCATCTTATATCACACTTTTTGGTGCATAGTTTATACCATATACTATATCTAGTTTTCATTTTCAATCGTGCTCTCAGGACTATGTTTTATATAACACTGCGTCCACCTACCCTTTTCACGGGCATTACATTTTGCGATGGGGGTGGAGGGTCAGGGGGTGTTTCTGCCAAGTGAGCCCGGAGTCACAGTCACAAACGTCCTCTTCTTCCTGAATAAAAGTGAGATTATGCTGCATACTTGTTCATATTTTAAGTAGTTTGCACAGACACACATTTTAAAAACAATAACATTCCTTATACCCACCTTCTCTGAACAGTTAGCTTGCTGCCCCATCCACCTCCTCCCTATCCTCTCTTGTCTGAATCCATGGACTAGCCTCCTCCCTCCTGCCATGCATGGTCTGATGTGCTGCCACTGCCCTTCATTTAGCATGATGTACCAGTCCACTCCTCCTGCCCTCCATTGCCCAATTCTATGGCCATCATTGACCTCCTGCTTAGCCTCTGTGCTTAGCTTGCTGCCCCTATTCTCCTTCCCCCTGCCCTCCGATGTCTTTGTGTATGCCCCTGCTCCATCCTTTTTGCCCACTATGTTCCATGGACCTGCCACACCTATCTACTCTGAGTGTTCTGTTGAGGTGCCACTCCTTTCCCACCTGCCTAGCATTGTCAGATGACTATAACCTGTCCCTGCCACCTCCACCCTGCCTGTCCACATGCCATGCCCCTATCCCCTTCCTCTCAGTTATCTTATAGATCACCTTTCAAACCTCTGTGGGAAAAGCATGAGAAAATTGTTTTCTCTCAAACATGATTCATGATATCACAGCAGAAGGCTTTTTCACATGGTAAAATCACCTTAGAACACACCACAATTCCTAAAATGAGTATGGTACCATGAACAAATGATTTATAATGTAACTAAAGTCTTAAAACCTTCTATTAACTGCAATGCTTTTTAATGAGGTGCTATCATGTAAATTGGTCCCAAGATGGCTGCCAACACTTCTTGGATGAAGTGCTGACAGCCAATCAGATCTCACGATGAGATGTGTGGTTAGGCTCCGCCCAGATATATATATGTGATTTTACTTTTGATTTTCTCAGGAACTACTGAATGGATTTACACCATTTAAGCAAAAGGCACATGCCTGACCTGAGGACTACCTCTTTGCCAAATTTCAAGTAATTCTGTTCAGCCGTTCGGGCTGTACCTTCGACTAGATGTCCTATGTGAAAATGCATGGGGAAAATGCGTTTTGGGACCCCCTTTTTTCTCAGCCCCCGTTTGACGAATCACCCCGAGACTTTCAGGGTAGGAGCTGAGCGGAGCGCCCCATTAGTTTTGAAAATGTCATGAAGATAAGTCAACCGGCGCCAAAGTTATTCAAAATAGAATTTTCAGATTTCCTATGGGAACTCGGGCCTAACTAGAACTATCTACTGGCGACCGTAGATAATATATGTATATAGATATATAGATATATATAGGTATATATATAGATATAGATATATATATATATATATTTCCTACTGGCGGTCACCAGTAGGTGGTTATAGTTAGGACCTATTATCCATAGGAAAATCGTAACATTCTATTCCCAATAACTTTGGTGTCGGTTGACAAATCTTCGCAAAATTTTCAAAACTAATGGCCCGTTCCGGTCAGCTCCTATCCTGAACGTTTGGGGGTGATTCGTCAAGCAGGGGCTGAGAAAAAAGGGGGGTCCCAAAACACTTTTTCCCCATGTTATTTCCCATAGGAAATTTTAGACATGGCTAGAGCCCGAACTGCTGAATGGAATTACACCAAATTTTGCAAAAAGGTAGCCCTTGGTTCAGAAAGCGCCTTTTCTTATAAATGGTGTAAATCCGTTCAGTAGTTCCTCAGAAATTAAAGAAATAGTGGTGAAAAAATCATTTTCCCATAGGAAACCTTAGACACTGCACAATATGGCTGCCAACACTTCCTGGATTGAAGTGTTGACAGCCAATTAGCATAAAGCACGTGATCGGGAGGGTGCACAGATCCTCCGTGCCCCTAGATATCACTATCTTTATTTCTTAATTTCTCAAAAACTGCTGAACGGATTTACACCACATTTGGCTCAGAAAGCGACCTTTTAAAAAACGGTGTAAATTCGTTCAGTAGTTTTGGAGAAATTAAGAAATAAAGATAGTGATATCTAGAGGCACGGAGGATCCGCGCACCCTCCCGATCATGTGCTTTATGCTAATTGGCTGTCAACACTTCAATCCAGGAAGTGTTGGCAGCCATCTTGTGCCTCGGTAGAACCGAGGCACAAGAAAAGCGAAAAACAAACGGAGCAAAACACGAAAAGGGGGCCGGAAAGAAACACCCTGAACCCCTAGGCCTGCTCAGGGGTCCCACAAGGACTCAAGTGTTGTAAAAAGGGGTGTGGCCTCTGAACACCTCTCTGCAACACAGCTCCCTAGCGCATACTGGAGGTACGTGGTGGGCTAGTTAGCCTCCAGGGACCCTCAGGATTGAAGAGGAATTAATTACCCAACTTAAATCGCGCCACTGGTCGTGTTTGCACACATGTTACCTCAGGCCCGCCCCCTTCCTTCACCATTGTGAAAATGCACCCCCTGGCGAGTTGTAAGTTGGGGAATTAATTCCCTTTCAATACTGAGGGCACCAGAGGGCCAACAAGCCCACCAGGTACCTCCAGTATGCGCCAGGGAGCTGCGCTGCAAAGAGGTGTTCAGAGGCCACTCCCCTTTTTACACCTCTCTGCAACGCAGCTCTGTGGTGCTTACTGGAGGTACCTAGTGGGCTAGTTAGACCCTAGGGACCCTCAGGATTCAAGGGGACTTAATCTCCCAACTTAAATCAGCCACAGGGCGTGTTTACACAGTGGTGAAGGGAGGGGACAGGGCCTGAGGTGACGTGTGCAAACACGCCCTGTGGCGCGTTTTAAGTTGGGGAAATAATTGCCCTTCAATCCTGAGGACACCTGGGGGCCAACTAGACCACCAGGTGCTTCCAGTAAGTGCCACTGCGCTGCATTGCAGAGAGGTGGTCCAGGCCGTGCCCCTTTTTACACTTCTCTGCAATGAAGCTCTGTGGCGCTTACTGGAGATACCTGGTGGGCTAGTTGGATGCAAGGGACACTCAGGATACAAGGGGACTTTATCCGCCAAATTAAAATGGCCACAGGGCGTGTTTGCACAAATGTCACCTCAGGCACCCCCTCCCTTCACCAGTGTGCAAACACGCCCTGTGGTGCGTTTTAAGAGGTAGTTTTAATCCCCCTGCCCTATTATGTACTAGGGTCTTACAGAGGAGGTCATGCTAATCACAGGGGTACCCCAACTCATAGTGTTCCCTAGTGTATGTAGGTGTTTTCACTGTATTCTAAGTGTCTTTTAGCATAGCACTGGCTCTAGGCCTAGTTAGTCAGAGTCAGTTACCACCAGTACCCGTCTGAAAAAGTTGTGGGCACAGGATTATTTTGCAACAAGTTCTCTTTCTGCTCCTCTGTTGGTTCTTTCTGCACACGTCTTGCTTCTTCCTGCAATTTTCTTCATCTTTGTGGACTTCTATTGCCTCTTTCTGCATTTCTTTTGCTTCTTTCTGTGCGTTTTTTCTTCTTTCTTCACAGGTCCTACCTCTGTAGGCATAGTTAGAAACTAGCATTTGAAAAACCTTAGAAATTAATTGAAAAAAAATAGGTTTCAGGGGCGTTACAGTTAGTTGGACATTTCACTCGTACAAAACCATTGAAATTCCCCCGTTATAGTTAGTTCAGCTAACTATAACTCTCGCGCCCGCAATGCACTGCTGATGATGTCACATATTACATCACTCATGACATGGTTAGTGACATCACTGATGACATCACTGATGACATCTCAAATGACATCACTGTGAACTTCTAAGGTTTTTTAAATGCTAATTTCTAACTATAACATGCCTGAAACCTATGGTTTTTTCAGTGAATATATATATATATATATATATGCGTGAATCCGTATACCTGCTGCAATTGTAGCTCCACACCGTCACAGCATAAACGGACACGGACCAAAGATGAGTGCTAGATTATTTTAATCTGTGCCTTTTTGCCGCCATAACGTTTCGGCTCCTCCGAGCCTTGATCACATGACAACATGATCCAATGAATAGATGGCTTATAAAGTGACTGTGCATACAAACAAGGGAACACGTGACTGTCTGCAGAGGAAATGGATAACAGACTTGACAATTTGAACTGTTTAAAACAAAGCGATTAAAATACATCAGTAAGGTAATTGAATTTAAATAATTTAAAAACCTGTAATATTATTTACATCATATAAATAAATATTATCTATTAAAACCGATGTAAGTGCAAATGGCAATTGAGTCCAAAGATAATAAATATATATATATTTTCTCAATTGTGCAAAATATCGCTATTGTATATGCAAGGCGCAACCCCAAATGTAACACATCATTATACAGTCGATGAACATACCTGTGTTTGCCAATAAGCATGTTTCTAATAACAGACAACTGTATAGTGGAGATAAGGTGATACAAATAGAACACCTATGCAAGCATATATGAGATACACAAGATATCTAGAATGTAAAGATTCTATTGACTAAACATCATGTATAATGTGCACATGCTTTGTAACATAATAATGACATCTCGTGTGGCAATCTCATGAAGAGAACACAGATGAACTCCACTGACATAATTGTGTTCATTATAATCATAGCGAATCGCGGGATAAATCCCCTTTTGTAGGTGATGCTGATAACAAGTCTGCCTCTGCTTAAAATAATATCATAGAACTAGTCACATGGATATAATGTGCAAATGTGCAACGTGATGAATGCAAACCAATATACCTCACCGGTGATAAAAGAACTTAAAAGATAATATATAGTGCTGTAATTAATGTTGAAATAATTCTCTAATAATCAGACAAAGGGGGAAGTACTCTAATCTTAAAACAAACTAAATCAAATGAGAGAAAGTCACAAAATGGACGTAGTTCTAAAGTAGAAACTACCCAAGGCATGCTGAAACATCTAGCGTCGATTGTCCATCTAGTAAATGTAGATAAATATAGTGTACTGACGTATCCAGCGGCCCACATTATTGAGTGAATATTTGGGGACTCAGTTCAAGGTTAAATACAGTATGGTGAGAGCCCTCATCATAACTGATGGTAGTGACATGTATATCAACCTGAAAATAAGGTAATCAAAGGGCAGATTGCAGTTAAAAGATACTGATGTAACTGTGGCAAGGGAAACAGGCCTGAATCTCGCCTATTACGAGGTAACAGCTAAAAAAGGGGGGTATATGAGGTATGTGTATAAAGAAGCCATTCTCACTTGTTTACATGACTAGAAATCTTTAAAAAGCATAAATAAATATTAATCTAAAAGGTAGAGAGCCGCCTCTAGGTTCTACCAGCTAGAATAAAATCCTATTGTAAACAGATGGATGCCCACCAAAAACTGAATAGCATTAAGGTAGGCAAGTATAAAGATCCTCTGTAATATTTAGTCCCCCTGGATGTTTTGAATCAAGCTGCAAAATATACCTGGTCTCAAGTTGGCGGAGTTTGTGCTCTCTGTCCCATCCACGCCTACTTGCCGTTACTGCGTCAATGACATCAAATTTTAGGCCCTTATTGTCACTGTGGTGATATTCCTTGAAATGTCTGGCCACTGGGTAGGTATTGTCTTTGTTTGTTATTGCCCGAAGATGTTGTAAGATACGTTTATGAACAGCATGTTTCGTGCTGCCAACATATCTGAGTTGGCAGGGGCATTGTAGGACGTATATAGCAAACTCTGTTTTGCATGTTAAAACCTTGTCAATGAGATGTTCTCTGTCACTGAAACCATCTTTGAATGTTTTCATGTTCAAACCGTGGATACACGATTTGCAAGTTTTGCATTTGAAAAATCCACTGTTGGTCTGACGCCATGTGGCTCTTTCAATGGTTTCAGGGCTGGCGGAACCGACGTAGCGTTGCCACGTGATCCGCGAGATCACGCTTTTAGTCACGGCTGACAGCGGCTGCGCTGTTGCAGTGCTGAGTGAATGCCGGACACGGACACAATATCGGTGAGTCCGATTACACGTTTTTCCTTTTAAACAAAGGGGGTTTCTTAAAAAGCAGTGCATACCACAGGCTAAGGGATACCTGCACTAGTGAACTTGGCTCGGCCGTGGGTTCCAAAAAGGGCACGCCCTGACCCGTTACGTAAAGCAATTGTTTAGCAATTTTTTATTAAGAGCTTGGCTCCACCAATCACCAGTAGATACACCTTGTATGAGCCGCGCATTAGGTACTAAGAATCGTATCATGAGCGAGACATAGGAGGGATAATACCCTATACGGCGGGTAGAACTTAAAATGAGCACTTCCTTTGATACAAGATCAACCCCCGCCAACCCCCGCTAAGCAGGAGCTATACATGAAGAGTTACACAACAGCAATATAGGGATGTATCTAGACTAAGAGAAACGGCTATCTATGTCACAGGGAGCGGTGGGAAATCGATATCTGTTTCCTCTAGAAAACTTTTAATTCGAATTCTCTGATTTATGTCTTTCACTGTGTGTTTACAGACTCATGGTAGGAGTCGAGGGGATGAGCCCTGAACAAGCGACCGCTGTTATACACACACAAGCTCGAGGGTAAAGGTATGCCCACGATGGGCAACATCCCGGTAAACATTTTTGGGGGATACTCAGTTGGGAATGGTATATATGCAGTAATGGGCGCTTTTGAACCAGAAGCCAAATATTTTGGATATGTGTTGTTTGTCTGTCTTTTTTCCAACAGAACTGCTTTTAACTGATCAAGCAAGGCTAAAGGGTGAAATGACAATACCCCACGCCCTGAAGAAGTTGCCGTGAGTTTTTCCAAATGGCAATGAAACATGTCGGCATTTTTTATATATGAGTGGTCACACAGCATAGAATAAAAAGTAGAAAGCCAGTGTGAACCAACTCAAACTTGTGTACATACACTGTGGGGTATATTACGGTGCACGGTTCTCTGCACAACTTTTCTTCTCTTTGCTACACACACCCTAGCAGTTTTTGCGTTTTGGGTCACTACCCAGTCTCTTGTCTACACTCTTCCACACACATTTCCTTTCTGCGGAGTGGTGGCAGCTGATGATGAGATCTTGAGGTAGCAGGCGAGTACCTTCCTGCTTTATCCTCTGTGGTGTTGCTACCGTGAGGCGCCATCACTCCTTTTCTACACTTTTTTCCACATGGGGGTGTTTTTAGACATTATGGTTGGATAAAAAGACAGTCTTTTCTTTATCTCGTTTGAATAACCCTTGTCTTTTCTTTGAATAGTGAGCCATACCTAGTAGTAGCATTGATGATATTAAAACACTTGCTCTACAGTTTGTCTAAAATTAAATGACAACTGTTATGGATACATGAATTAAATGCTCACTGTGGGAACAGGTCCTTTATTGTATACAGACTTCTGAGTGGGGGATGACCTGTTCTCTGCCCCTCCAGCTCCTTTTTGTGATTTGGTAGCTTGGAGAGAAACTGGCCCCCATGGCTACGCCTTGCAGTTGGCGGTACAGAAGATTGTTATACATGAAGATGTTATTGCATAGACAAAATTCAAGCATTTATAACAACATAGAGTTGTGATCCTGGTATTGTTCTGACCTGCGTGATAAATAGTATTTCACTGCAGCAATGCCATCTGTGTGTATGATGCTGGTATAGAGTGCTGTCACATCAAGTGACAGCATCCAATCATTGTCCATCCACGTGATCTGTTGTATTTTGAGCAAAAAGTCACCTGTGTCCTGTATATATGACCCAAGAGTTTTTACGTGACTTTGCAAAAAATAATCAATATACTCTGATGTCTTTTCCAATAATCCACCTCTTGCAGATATGATAGGTCTGCCGGGAGGTTTTCTCTCATCTTTGTGGACTTTGGGTATAAAGTAGATCAAGGGAGTTACTGGATTGTTGTTTTTGAGAAATTTAAGTTCATCCTCTGATATCATTTGCTTGTATCTCCATCTGGTCAGTTTGTGATAAAACTCTTGTTGCGTAGCTTTCAAAGTTGTAACATTGATACGTTCATAACATTGTCTGTCGTTGAGCTGGAGATAGGCCTCCTTGTCGTAATCAGCTCTAGTTAACAAGACGATATTGCCGCCCTTGTCACTTCCTCGGAGTATGATGTTTTTCTCTTTGCTGAGTTTCGCCACTAACGCTTCATACTGGTAAGTGGTTGTGTCATAATGTCGCTTGCCTTTAATAATGCGTCTCTGAAGACTTTTCAGTTGTGCAATTACATTCTCATGAAAGATGTCTATAGCATCAAGTGGCATAACAGGACTGAAAGTCGAAGGTACCTTGAAAGTAGTTTTGGGTGCTATTTGTTTGATGGGAAATGTTAATGTTTCTTCCTGATTTGGGATGTCAGTGTATCCCATTCCTTCAGTTTCCCAAAGTTCCAAGATATCTTGAGAGAATCCAGAACTTTATGCCTCAATTGCATCCAAAGAATTTGGGTTAAGAGCTGGCATTTTTTTGTAATTTTTCAAAAGGTGAAATTTGCGTAGTTTTAACTTTCTAACCGCTTTGTAAACGTCTATTCTAGTTGATGCATAGTTCAAGTTAGTTTGAGGAGCAAATGAAAGTCCTAATTTAAGAATATTTTGTTCTTCTTGCGTGAGGTTCATAGGGGTCAGGTTAATAATTGTCCGATTGGAATAATTGCACGTTACTGTTTGTTGGCCGACCATTGTCCCCTGCCCCTCTTGCTGTTTAGATAGGATGCCCCTCTTCCTTGCATTGCTCCTCTGCCTGCGTTTGTAGTTGGTGTGCTTTCGTTGTAATTTCTTTGTATTCGGGGTCTGAGCGATTGCATTCTCTCGTGGCATAAAAAAAACGATTTCTTCTCATGGAGAGGGTTTCACTAAACCGCTTTGCATGTCCGCGCCTCGGAGCTCTGAGTCTGAATCATTTTCCCCTGCTGAGCTGATATCCGACATTGTAGAGTCAGTCTGATCTTTGTTCTTTGGCGCCTTAGGCTTGGTATGTGCTTTAGACACTGGACCACGTAGGGCATCATATTTTTGGGAGAAAGTAAATATTTGGCCAAGCTCGTAATCATTGCGATCCCGCTGGAACTTGAACGCTTTTCTTTCTCTAATCACTGACTCCTCTTTCTTGAGTCTAGCATTCATCTCATTAGATAGTTTGGTTTTTTCCTCTGTTTCACCTGTTGTTTCCAGCTCTTCATATATTGTGGCTATTTCTTTGAGTAATTTGGCTCTATCTATATCTGCGTATTTAATAAGGATTAATATTAAGCGTCTAGACGATTCCAAGTTACTCTCAGCCCATTCTCTCATGAGGTCCGGATTAGGGTTTTCATAACTTGGGGCCATTAAAATCCGCAACCCTCTTGGGATCCGATTGATGTCTATATAAGCTTGTAAAGACTTGGATTCCCACCATTTGCTTTGTTCGTTTTTTAACTTTTTTTCCAGTATTTTAAATTTGTCTTTGAGGGTACTGTTGCTTGTATTGCCGTTGGTGTTGGGCCTCCCCCGAATGTTAGAGGGTAATGGAAGGCTGTCTGAAAACATCATTACTGCTGCAGCCTCCCGTTCTTTCATGTTGTCGGCCGACATTTGAAATGGCACTATTTCCTATACTTATAAGGCGACTTAGTCAGTTTGCTTAAATAAGAACTGGGCGCCGATACACTTTAACTCTCCACCCCTGAATACCTGGTATCCTGTGGCACCTCGAAGCGTGGGTTTCTCCTTGCGGTGTTGCGCGTCCTCCGACTCGACATCCGCTAAAGCTTCCCGTTCTTCGTGCAGCGTGTTTACCTAGAGGTTCAGGGGGGTCAAACGCCAAACTCCTTCCGGAGACGTTGAGATCCAAGCGAACCATGATGTTGTTCCGTGTACGGCGTTGTCCAAAGAAATCGGAGAGGGTCCCGTGTGTTGACCGTACGAAACAAACCGGCCAATAATATGCGTGAATCCATATACCTGCTGCAATTGTAGCTCCACACCGTCACAGCATAAACGGACACGGACCAAAGATGAGTGCTAGATTATTTTAATCTGTGCCTTTTTGCCGCCATAATGTTTCGGCTCCTCCGAGCCTTGATCACATGACAACATGATCCAATGAATAGATGGCTTATAAAGTGACTGTGCATACAAACAAGGGAACACGTGACTGTCTGCAGAGGAAATGGATAATAGACTTGACAATTTGAACTGTTTAAAACAAAGCGATTAAAATACATCAGTAAGGTAATTGAATTTAAATAATTTAAAAACCTATAATATTATTTACATCATATAAATAAATATTATCTATTAAAACCGATGTAAGTGCAAATGGCAATTGAGTCCAAAGATAATAAATATATATATATTTTCTCAATTGTGCAAAATATCGCTATTGTATATGAAAGGCTCAACCCCAAATGTAACACATCATTATACAGTCGATGAACATACCTGTGGTTGCCAATAAGCATGTTTCTAATAACAGACAACTGTATAGTGGAGATAAGGTGATACAAATAGAACACCTATGCAAGTATATATGAGATACACAAGATATCTAGAATGTAAAGATTCTATTGACTAAACATCATGTATAATGTGCACATGCTTTGTAACATAATAATGACATCTCGTGTGGCAATCTCATGAAGAGAACACAGATGAACTCCACTGACATAATTGTGTTCATTATAATCATAGCGAATCGCGGGATAAATCCCCTTTTGTAGGTGATGCTGATAACAAGTCTGCCTCTGCTTAAAATAATATCATAGAACTAGTCACATGGATATAATGTGCAAATGTGCAACGTGATGAATGCAAACCAATATACCTCACCGGTGATAAAAGAACTTAAAAGATAATATATAGTGCTGTAATTAATGTTGAAATAATTCTCTAATAATCAGACAAAGGGGGAAGTATTCTAATCTTAAAACGAACTAAATCAAATGAGAGAAAGTCACAAAATGGACGGAGTTCTAAAGTAGAAACTACCCAAGGCATGCTGAAACATCTAGCGTCGATTGTCCATCTAGTAAATGTAGATAAATATAGTGTACTGACGTATCCAGCGGCCCACATTATTGAGTGAATATTTGGGGACTCAGTTCAAGGTTACATACAGTATGGTGAGAGCCCTCATCATAACTGATGG
Source organism: Triturus cristatus (assembly GCF_964204655.1). NCBI lineage: Eukaryota > Metazoa > Chordata > Amphibia > Caudata > Salamandridae > Triturus > Triturus cristatus. The sequence goes on from NC_140588.1 coordinate 435,199,246, forward strand.
TAATGACATGTATATCAACCTGAAAATAAGATAATCAAAGGGCAGATTGCAGTTAAAAGATACTGATGTAACTGTGGCAAGGGAAACAGGCCTGAATCTCGTCTATTACGAGGTAACAGCTAAAAAAGGGGGGTATATGAGGTATGTGTATAAAGAAGCCATTCTCACTTGTTTACATGACTAGAAATCTTTAAAAAGCATAAATAAATATTAATCTAAAAGGTAGAGAGCCGCCTCTAGGTTCTACCAGCTAGAATAAAATCCTATTGTAAACAGATGGATGCCCACCAAAAACTGAATAGCATTAAGGTAGGCAAGTATAAAGATCCTCTGTAATATTTAGTCCCCCTGGATGTTTTGAATCAAGCTGCAAAATATACCTGGTCTCAAGTTGGCGGAGTTTGTGCTCTCTGTCCCATCCATGCCTACTTGCTGTTACTGCATCAATGACATAACATTTTAGGCCCTTATTGTCACTGTGGTGATATTCCTTGAAATGTCTGGCCACTGGGTAGGTATTGTCTTCGTTTGTTATTGCCCGAAGATGTTGTAAGATACGTTTATGAACAGCATGTTTCGTGCTGCCAACATATCTGAGTTGGCAGGGGCATTGTAGGACGTATATAGCAAACTCTGTTTTGCATGTTAAAACCTTGTCAATGAGATGTTCTCTGTCACTGAAACCATCTCTGAATGTTTTCATGTTCAAACCGTGGATACACGATTTGCAAGTTTTGCATTTGAAAAATCCACTGTTGGTCTGACGCCATGTGGTTCTTTCAATGGTTTCAGGGCTGGTATTGACCAGACGATCCTTCATAGAAGGAGCCCTACTGTAGGTGATAGAGACTCGATGGGGAAGAGTAGGACCAATGATTGGATCGCTGAGAATAATGGGCCAATTGCGATTTATGATTTTGTATAGGTCTGAGTGTTGCCTATTGTACCCCGTGATGATCCTAACTGGACTGGCTGTTGAAGGTGTTATTACGCCTGTTTTCATGGGTACCATTGGATCAGAGGTTCTATAAGTATCGAGGAGTTTCTGTCTGTCAACTTTCATGCTTTTCATTATGGCACTATTGATGACCCGTGCACTGTAACCCCTCTCCAAAAATCGAATTCTGCTTGCTTGCTGGGCAAGCTCAAGATCATATTGGCTGCTACATACTCTCCTTAACCTAAGCATCTCTCCATAGGGAATGCTGTTAATGAGATGTGTAGGGTGTGCACTCCTTGCATGGAGGATGGTATTGCCTGCAGTGTGTTTTCTGTATAGTCTTGTTTGGATCGTGTTGTTACTGATGAATACCTCGGTGTCCAAAAATGCAATATTAGACTGACTCATAGTTGCAGTGAATTTGAGGTTGAACTGGTTAAAATTGATCATGGAGATGAAATTCTCTGCCTGTTCTTTACTACCCCTCCAAACCAAAAATAAGTCATCAGTATACCGATGCCAGGCAATAACATTAGTGCTGAAAATTGACTCATGTTGGACCTTGAGGACCAGTTCCTCCCAAGCGCCCATATGTAAGCAGGCGTAGCTTAGAGAGAAGCTGGCCCCCATGGCTACGCCTTGCAGTTGGCGGTACAGAAGATTGTTATACATGAAGATGTTATTGCATAGACAAAATTCAAGCATTTGTAACAACATAGAGTTGTGATCCTGGTATTGTTCTGATCTGCGTGATAAATAGTATTTCACTGCCGCAATGCCATCTGTGTGTATGATGCTGGTATAGAGTGCTGTCACATAAAGTGACAGCATCCAATCATTGTCCATCCACGTGATCTGTTATATTTTGAGCAAAAAGTAGCCTGTGTCCTGTATATATGACCCAAGAGTTTTTACGTGACTTTGCAAAAAATAATCAATATACTGTGATGTCTTTTCCAATAATCCACCTCTTGCAGATATGATAGGTCTGCCGGGAGGTTTTCTCTCATCTTTGTGGACTTTGGGTATAAAGTAGATCAAGGGAGTTACTGGATTGTTGTTTTTGAGAAATTTAAGTTCATCCTCTGATATCATTTGCTTGTATCTCCATCTGGTCAGTTTGTGATAAAACTCTTGTTGCGTAGCTTTCAAAGTTGTAACATTGATACGTTCATAACATTGTCAGTCGTTGAGCTGGAGGTAGGCCTCCTTGTCATAATCAGCTCTAGTTAACAAGACGATATTGCCACCCTTGTCACTTCCTCGGACTATGATGTTTTTCACTTTGCTGAGTTTCGCCACTAACGCTTCATACTGGTAAGTGGTTGTGTCATAATGTCGCTTGCCTTTAATAATGCGTCTCAGAAGACTTTTCAGTTGTGCAATTACATTCTCATGAAAGATGTCTATAGCATCATGTGGCATAACAGGACTGAAAGTCGAAGGTGCCTTGAAAGTAGTTTTGGGTGCTATTTGTTTGATTGGAAATGTTAATGTTTCTTCCTGATTTGGAATGTCAGTGTATCCCATTCCTTCAGTTTCCCAAAGATATCTTGAGAGAATCCAGAACGCGATGCCTCAATTGCATCCAAAGAATTTGGGTTAAGAGCTGGCATTTTTTTGTAATTTTTCAAAAGGTGAAATTTGCGTAGTTTTAACTTTCTAACCGCTTTGTAAACGTCTATTCTAGTTGATGCATTGTTCAAGTTAGTTTGAGGAGCAAATGAAAGTCCTAATTTAAGAATATTTTGTTCTTCTTGCGTGAGGTTCATAGGGGTCAGGTTAATAATTGTCCGATTGGAATCATTGCACGTTACTGTTTGTTCGCCGACCATTGTCCCCTGCCCCTCTTCCTGTTTCGATAGGATGCCCCTCTTCCTTGCATTGCTCCTCTGCCTGCGTTTGTAGTTGGTGTGCTTTCATTGTAATTTCTTTGTATTCGGGGTCTGAGTGATTGCATTCTCTCGTGGCATAAAAAACCGATTTCTTCTCATGGAGAGGGTTTTACTAAACCGCTTTGCATGTCCGCGCCTCGGAGCTCTGAGTCTGAATCATTTTCCCCTGCTGAGCTGATATCCGACATTGTAGAGTCAGTCTGATCTTTGTTCTTTGGCGCCTTAGGCTTCGTATGTGCTTTAGACACTGGACCACGTAGGGCATCATATTTTTGGGAGAAAGTAAATATTTGGCCAATCTCGTAATCATTGCGATCCCGCTGGAACTTGAACGCTTTTCTTTCTCTAATCACTGACTCCTCTTTCTTGAGTCTAGCATTCATCTCATTAGTTAGTTTGGTTTTTTCCTCTGTTTCACCTGTTGTTTCCAGCTCTTCATATATTGTGGCTATTTCTTTGAGTAATTTGGCTCTATCTATATCTGCGTATTTAATAAGGATTAATATTAAGCGTCTAGACGATTCCAAGTTACTCTCAGCCATTCTCTCATGAGGTCCGGATTAGGGTTTTCATAACTTGGGGCCGTTAAAATCCGCAACCCTCTTGGGATCCGATTGACGTCTATATAAGCTTGTAAAGACTTGGATTCCCACCATTTGCTTTGTTCGTTTTTTAACTTTTTTTCCAGTATTTTAAATTTGTCTTTGAGGGTACTGTTGCTTGTATTGCCGTTGGTGTTGGGCCTCCCCCGAATGTTAGAGGGTAATGGAAGGCTGTCTAAAAACATCATTACTGCTGCAGCCTCCCGTTCTTTCATGTTGTCGGCCGACATTTGAAATGGCACTATTTCATATACTTATAAGGCGACTTAGTCAGTTTGCTTAAATAAGAACTGGGCGCCGATGCACTTTAACTCTCCACCCCTGAATACCTGGTATCCTGTGGCGCCTCGAAGCGTGGGTTTCTCCTTGCGGTGTTGCGCGTCCTCCGACTCGACATACGCTAAAGCTTCCCGTTCTTCGTGCTGCGTGTTCACCTAGAGGTTCAGGGGGGTCAAACGCCGAACTCCTTCCGGAGACGTTGAGATCCAAGCGAACCATGATGTTGTTCCGTGTACGGCGTTGTCCAAAGAAATCGGAGAGGGTCCCGTGTGTTGACCGTACGAAACAAACTGGCCAATAATATGCGTGAATCCATATACCTGCTGCAATTGTAGCTCCACACCGTCCCAGCCTAAACGGACACGGACCAAAGATGAGTGCTAGATTATTTTAATCTGTGCCTTTTTGCCGCCATAACGTTTCGGCTCCTCCGAGCCTTGATCACATGACAACATGATCCAATGAATAGATGGCTTATAAAGTGACTGTGCATACAAACAAGGGAACACGTGACTGTCTGCAGAGGAAATGGATAACAGACTTGACAATTTGAACTGTTTAAAACAAAGCGATTAAAATACATCAGTAAGGTAATTGAATTTAAATAATTTAAAAACCTGTAATATTATTTACATCATATAAATAAATATTATCTATTACAACCGATGTAAGTGCAAATGGCAATTGAGTCCAAAGATAATAAATATATATATATTTTCTCAATTGTGCAAAATATCGCTATTGTATATGCAAGGCGCAACCCCAAATGTAACACATCATTATACAGTCGATGAACATACCTGTGGTAGCCAATAAGCATGTTTCTAATAACAGACAACTGTATAGTGGAGATAAGGTGATACAAATAGAACACCTATGCAAGCATATATGAGATACACAAGACATCTAGAATGTGAAGATTCTATTGACTAAACATCATGTATAATGTGCACATGCTTTGTAACATAATAATGACATCTCGTGTGGCAATCTCATGAAGAGAACACACATGAACTCCACTGACATAATTGTGTTCATTATAATCATATATATATTCACTGAAAAAACAATAGGTTTCAGGCACGCTATAGTTAGAAATTAGCATTTAAAAAACCTTAGAAATTCACTGAGAAAACCATAGGTTTCAGTTGAGAGATTAAGTCCCCTTGAATCCTAAGGGTCCCTAGGGTCACACTAGCCCACTAGGTACCTCCAGTAAGCGCCACAGAGCTGCGTTGCATAGAGGTGTAAAAAGGGGCGTGGCCTCAGAACACCTGTCTGCAACGCAGCTCCCTGGCGCATACTGGAGATACCTGTTGGGCTAATTGGCCCTCAGGGACCCTCAGTATTGAAGGGGAATTAATTCCCCAACTTACAACTGGCCAGGGGGCGCGTTTGCAGAGTGCTGCAAGGAGGGGGCATGGCCTCCAGCACGATGCCGGTGTTTTATTTATTTTAGTTTTTTAAGAAGGAGGGCTGTGTGGCCCCCCCTTTTTTTTCTAATTTACTGGCTCTGGGGACCCCATCCCCCAGGGCCTGCACCCTCATTTTTTTTGTTGAAAAAAATTAATTTGTTCCTCCCAAGTCCTTGATCAGCCCCGGGGACCCCAACCCCCGGGTCATGGACTTTAAAAAAATAAATCTTTAGGAGTGGGCTGCGTTGCCCCCCTCCTCAGTCCACTTATGGCCCTGGGGACCCCATCCCTCGGGGCCGGCCTTTGCTTTTTATTATTTTAAAAAAATATATATTTATAGAAATACATAGGACATGCTGGACAAACCGTATGTACCTATCACCATGACGATTTGCGTGATATTCATTAAAAGGCGACTATGCATAGAATGAATCCACATGGAATGTATTTACACTGCTAGTGAAGCTGTGACCTGTCTGACGCCCTACCGTGCCTAATCCCGGCGCCCCCTCCGGTGGGTACTCTCCAAGTAGACACCCTTGTCGTTTATTTATACAAACATGGGTAGCTATTGACGGGAACATTTAATATACACGCACACCAAGCCATTCAAAGGAGATTCGACAAAAATTTGACCAAACTATGCAAGAAACCCCCCTCACGGTTAATAAAACACACATCCACCGCCGGATGTGTAATACATTTTATTTTACTCTCTGGAAAGGAGACGAACCTCACTTGAGAGTCACAGCGTGCTCCTGGCTGAGCCAAATGCTGTGTTACACCCACCAGTGCCCGCTGATTGTCTCACACCTCTGTGTTTTATTCCACCGGCTAGGGTGTATGCTATGACACTCTCTAGCCCATGTGCACTGTAACACCACCCCGTGAATATGTCATGCCACACTTGCCTTCACACGGGTTATATTGCCCCATCTAACGTGCCTTCCTCGATGCCTATGTTATAACGCACAGCCATAATGCCATACATATTACAATCGGGGAACCATGTCTTTGTCACAGTGCATATGCAACGTTACACTTCCCAGCACATATTTTATATTACAACTTTAGAGACTAGTTAGGTTACACAGCACTGCCCTGTGCATATTAAACTCCAAGGCGCATATCGCATAGCACGCGCTAGTGCCTGTGCTATCTGGCGCTCTCCAATGAATCTGTAATTGCGCACACTGTATTGCATATTATATTTTACGCCCCGGTTAATCTTATCTCACACTTTTTGGTGCATAGTTTATACCATATACTATATCTAGTTTTAATTTTCAATCGTGCTCTCAGGACTATGTTCTATATAACACTGCGTACACCTACCCTTTTCACGGGCATTACATTTTGCGATGGGGGGTCAGGGGGTGTTTCTGCCAAGTGAGCCCGGAGTCACAGTCACAAACGTCCTCTTCTTCCTGAATAAAAGTGAGATTATGCTGCATACTTGTTCATATTTTAAGTAGTTCGCACAGACACACATTTTAAAAACAATAATGTTCCTAATACCCACCTTCTCTGAACAGTTAGCTTGCTGCCCCATCCACCTCCTCCCTATCCTCTGTTGTCTGAATCCATGGACTAGCCTCCTCCCTCCTGCCATGCATGGTCTGATGTGCTGCCACTGCCCTCCATTTAGCATGATGTACCAGTCCACTCCTCCTGCCCTCCATTGCCCAATTCTATGGCCCATCATTGAACCCCTGCTTAGCCTCTGTGCATAGCTTGCTGCCCCTATTCTCCTTCCCCCTGCCCTCCGATGTCTTTGTGCATGCCCCTGCTCCATCCTTTATGCCCACCATGTTCCATGGACCTGCCACACCTATCTACTCGGAGTGTTCTGTTGAGCTGCCACTCCCCTCCCACCTGCCTAGCTTTGTCAGATGACTGTAACCTGTCCCTGCCACCTCCACCCTGCCTGCCCACATGCCATGCCCCTATCCCCTTCCTCCTGTCCTCCATGGTCCATTTTACTGCCACACCCTTCGGCCCTCCCTGGTCTGTTGTGCTGCAACTGCTCCTCCTGCTTGCCCCGCGCGGTATGTTGTGAGGCCCCTTCCCCTGAACTCTCTTGTCGATGCCCTGGTCCTGACCCTCCCTTCTATCCTCCATGGTCCTTTGTGCATGCCCCTGCACCCTCCTTCTTGCCCATCATAGCCATTGTGCTGCCACTAACCCTCCCGCTTGCTGTGCATGGTCTTCTGTGCAGCCATGGCCTCTCCCAGCTTCCCTGTGTGGTCATATAGCTGCCCCTGACCCCCTCCCACCATCCCTCCATGGTCATGTGTATGCCATCATAGTCTCATTGTTGCTCTCCATGGTGTGTCTTGTTTCTAGTGCCCATCCTGCCTGACCTCCATGGTCATCTTGCTGCTCCTGCCCTGCCCCCTTGCCTCCAGCCCTCTGTTTCCATGTGCAGACCCCTATTCCCTCCCTCCTGGCTTGTCTGTTCCATTGTAATGCCCCTGATCCGTGCCTCCTGCCCTTTATGGTCTGTTATGCTGCAGATTTCTCTCCTGTCTGTCCATTATGGTCAGCTAGCTACCATTGCCTCTTTCCCCTCTGTTCTCTGTTGTCCATGTGCATGGTCCTGTCCCCTCCCTATTGCTTTCTATGGATTGTTGTGCTGCACTCCCATCCCGCATGCGCTGTGTGGTGTATTGTGCTGCTGCAAACCCTGATGCCTGCCCTGTAGGTTCAGTTTGGTGCACCTTTCCATGTCCCTCCTATCCTCTGTTATCCGAATCCATGACCCTACCCCAATACCTCCTGCCTACCATGATCCAATGTACCATACTTGCAAACATTTTGAACTTGGTAAGCGGGAGATTTTGAACAAAACTGGGGTATTGATTTTCTCCTTTGAGTTACATTGAAAAAGAGGAGATTGTAGACAGGAGACAGATCAAATAAAGCCCATTTGAGCTTAAAAACATTGGACGTTTCCTGGCTGAAACGGGTCTGTTGGCATGTATGGTTGTACTACCACTGCCTCTTCCTTCTGCCCACAATGGTCTATTATATTGCCACAGCCTCTCTTGACAGTCCTGTATTGTTGGTTTGTTGCCCCTGCCCCCCTTTCCACTGCCCTCCATAGTCTGTTGTGCTGCCACTGCCCTTCCTGCCTGCCCCGCCTGCCCAGTGTGGTCAAATGGTTGCCTCTGCACTCTCCTACCTGCCTTCAATTTTCAGAGTCCGTGCCCCTGGCCTCTGCCTCTCAACAGTATCCCAATGAACAACTAGATTGCTAACATTCTATATTTATTACAAAAGTGTGGAACGCCTTACGTCATCTTGATGTAATCAAAACTGTAATACCTAGAGTATAAATTACATAAATTACATATATGAGAGGGTCTTATTTGCATCAAAATTATGGTTAGTGCTCTAAAAAACTAAAATGAGGACATATTTTCTGAGTTTTCAAATAGCGACAAAGAACTTTTAAATTATTTGTAATCTTTATGTTTTTTTATCCAGTTGACCACTTGATTAAATGTTGCACCTAGGGGAGAGGATGTGGTGTTACTTCCAGAGCTGCAGACTTTGCAACTGGGGAACCAGGTTGGAGTTTCTGCCTCAGCTCAACATTCTGTGATTCTGGTCAAATCACTTAATCTCCCCATGTCTACAACCAAAATGAATTTGATCTTGTGTGATGTAACCAATGCTCATGTAAAGCACTCCAATACCTGACAAGTCTGAACTATGTAAAACTGCAAATACACAAAAAATAAGTGTTTTGCACAATTCTGTCATTGGGCTACATGTGGGCTACATCAGGGTGATATTTGTGCTGCATTTGGGGTCTTTTGTCTCTGGTGGCCATCTTGGGAGATTTCTTTGTTATGAAGTTTCCTAATTTCCTCATTTACTGCAGTCTCCTCAGTAGGAAATGCTTTCAGTTTTTTACTTTGATTCCATCAAGAAGGTATTCAGATATGTCACACATTTGCCATAAATTCTGAATGTTAGCACTCTAGTTGCTCATTAGATCACTGCAGTAAAGCTACTGCTCACCACGGAAGTCTGCTGCTGGTATTAAAAGTGCATGTTTCAGTCTGCATATCAGAATTTTTTAATGAAATAGAAGAGGATTTGAGAAGTCACTCAAAATGTGCCCTCATTTTTCTTTCTTCAGCACTAATCATAATTTCTATGGCAAAATGAACCCCCTCATTGTGTTCCTTTTTAAATTAAATGTTTTAAGTGTTACCAGTTTATTCCAATCAAGATGGCTTCAGGTGTGCCATACTTTTATCATAAGTAAGACAGTAAGCGCTCTAGTTGTTCTTAAGAACACTCTGGGACATTCTGTCATTGGGCTATACTTGGACTACATCTGGGTGATATTTGGGCTAGATTTGGGCTCTTTTGTCTCTGGTGGCCATCTTGGGAGATTTATTTGTTATGAAGTTTCCTAATTTCCTCATATACTGCAGTCTCCTCAGTGGGAATACTTTCAGTTTTTTATTTTGGTTCCATCAAGAAAGCATTCAGATGTGTCACACATTTGCCATAAATTCTGAATGTTAGCACTCTAGTTGCTCATTAGATCACTGTAGTAAAGCTACTGCTCACCAGGGAAGTCTGCTGCTGGTATGTCAGAATTTGTTGATGAAATAGAAGAGGATTTGAGAAGTCAAAATGTGCCCTAATTTTTCTTTCTGCAGAACTAATCATAATTTCTATGGCAAAATGAACCCCCTCATTTTGTTCCTTTGCAAATTAAATGTTTTAAGTGTTAACACTTTATTCCAATCAAGATGGCTTCAGGTGTGCCTTACTTTTGTCATAAGTAAGACTGTTAGCGCTCTAGTTGTTCGTTAGAACACTCTGGGACATTCTGTCATTGGGCTATACTTGGGCTACATCTGGGTGATATTTGGGCTACATTTGGGCTCTTTTGTCTCTGGTGGTCATCTTGGGAGATTTATTTGTTATGAAGTTTCCTAATTTCCTCATTTACTGCAGTCTCCTCAGTAGGAAATACGTTCAGTTTTTTACTTTGGTTCCATCAAGAAGGCATTCAGATGTGTCACACATTTGCCATAAATTCTGAATGTTAGCACTCTAGTTGCTCATTAGATCACTGTAGTAAAGCTACTGCTCACCAGGGAAGTCTGATGCTGGTATTCAAAGTGCATGTTTCAGTCTGCATGTCAGAATTTTTTTATGAAATAGAAGAGGATTTGAGAAGTCAAAATGTGCCCTAATTTTTCTTTCTGCAGCACTAATCACAATTTCTATGGCAAAATGAACCCCCTAATTTTTTCCTTTGTAAATTAAATGTTTTAAGTGTTACCACCTTATTCCATTCAAGATGGCTTCAGGTGTGCCATACTTTTGTCATAAGTAAGACTGTTAGCGCTCTAGTTGTTCGTTAGAACACTCTGGGACATTCTGTCATTGGGCTATACTTGGGCTACATCTGGGTGATATTTGGGCTACATTTGGGCTCTTTTGTCTCTGGTGGCCATTTTGGGAGTCTTATTTGTTATGATGTTTCCTAATTTCCTCATTTACTACAGTCTCCTCAGTAGGAAATACTTTCAGTTTTTTACTTTGATTCCATCAAGAAGGCATTCAGATCTGTCACACATTTGCCATAAAGTCAGAATGTTAGCACTCTAGTTGCTTATTAGATCACTGTAGTAAAGCTACTGCTCACCAGGGAAGTCTGCTGCTGGTATTGAAAGTGCATGTTTCAGTCTGCATGTCAGAATTTTTTAATGGAATAGAAGAGAATTTGAGAAGTCACTCAAAATGTGCCCTAATTTTTCTTTCTGCAGCACTAATCATACTTTCTATGGCAAAATGAACCCCCTCATTGTGTTCCTTTTTAAATTAAATTTTTTAAGAGTTACCACGTTATTGCAACCAAGATGGCTTCAGGTGTGCCATACATTTGTCATAAGTAGGACTGTTAGCGCTCTAGTTGTTCTTTAGAACACTCTGGGAAGCTGCAGTAGAACACAAAGGAATCAACTGACAGTCTCTGCCCTTGTTGGATGTACATGTTTTACTGAGAATGTCAGACTTCATTCTCACATGACTGAGAAAGATAATGTAAATTTACAGAAAATATGCTCTCAGTTTAGCTTATAGATCACCTTCCAAACCTCTGTGGGAAAAGCATGAGAAAATAGTTTTCTCTCAAACATGATTCATGATATCACAGCAGAAGGCTTTTTCACATGGTAAAATTACCTTAGAACACACCACAATTCCTAAAATGAGAATGGTACCATCAACAAATGATTTATAATGTAACTAAAGTCTTAAAACCTTCTATTAACTGCAATGCTTTTTAATGAGGTGCTATCATGTATATTGGTCCCAAGATGGCTGCCAACACTTCTTGGATGAAATGCTGACAGCCAATCAGATCTCACGATGAGATGTGTGGTTAGGCTCCGCTCAGATATATGTGATTTTACTTTTGATTTTCTCAGGAACTACTGAACGGATTTACACCATTTAAGCAAAAGGCATGAGTCTGAACTGAGGACTACCTCTTTGCCAAATTTGGTTTAATTCCGTTCAGCACTTCGGGCTGTAGCTGCGTCAACAGGTCCTATGGGAAAATGCATGGGGAAAACGCGTTTTGGGACCCCCCTTTTTTCTCGGCCCCCGCTTGACGAATTACCGTGAAATTTTCAGTATAGGAGCGGACCATAGCTGACCAAAAGTTTGGAAAATTTCGCGAAGATTCATCAATCGACGCCAACGTTATTCCAAATAGAATGTTGCCGATTTCCTATGGAAAATAGGTCCCAACTATAACTACCTACTGGCGATTGCCAGTAGGTAATATATAATATATATATTTACATTTACCTACTGGCGGTCGCCAGTAGGTAGTTACAGTTGGGACCTAAATTCAATAGCAAAAGCCCTTTTTGTTTTGCCTATAACTTTGCCCTTGTTTGATGAATCATCGCAAAGTGTTAAAAACTAATGGGCCACTCACTTCAGGTGTTGTGTTTGAAATTTTGGGGTGATCCATCAAGCGTGGGCTAAGACAAAGCGGGTCCCAATATGGTTTCTCTATGTTAATTTCCATATTAAACTTTAGACACGGCTACAGCCTGAACTGAATAACGGAATTACACCAGATTTGGCAAAAAGGTAGCTCTTGGTCCAGAAAACACTCTTTTTGTTAAATGGTGTAAATCTTTCTAGTAGTTTTTGAGAATTTCAATATTTCTCAGATATACACATGTGGCTGCAGTGGATCCACGAACCCTCCCGATCTTGTGCCTGAGATCTGATTGGCTGCCAACACGTCAAACCAGGACATGTTGGCATACATCGTGTGACTTGGTTGAGTCAATAAGCAGAAATGTGAAAAAAAACAAAAGGGGGCAGGGTAGTAACACCCTGACCCCCTAGGCCTTTTCAGGGGAACCCACATGGACCCCAGGGCCATTCATTTTCAGCAGGAGTTGTGGTGGATCTGCGATTATGGACACATTTTTTATAAATGGAGCTCAGGCTCCCACGCATTGTTTACTTTAGGATCCGAGGGTAGCCAGATCCCGGAGATGATACAAAATAAAAATGCGGAGGCCTGTATGATCCCCTGCAGCCCCGGGGACCGCCACCTCCCAGACTATTTTCAGTTGTCATACATGGGGGGGCTCCAGCCCCAAACAGAGGCCCAGGAACTGCCACCTCCCTGGGGCTAATTGTGTGTGTGTGGGGGAACCATGTGCCCTCCCCCACAGCCCCGGGGACCCTCACCTCTCAAGGCTACTATACTAGAATGCGGGGACACACACACACCCCTGCTGCCCTGGGGACCACCACCTCCCTGGACTATTTTGGGAGGGAGAATGTGTGGACCCCCTATTTTGCTCTCACTTGTTCAAAGCGGGGCACACTTTGCTTTTTACACCCAGGGAGCTGCATCTTTGCAGCTCATTTAGTGAAAAAAGCAACGCTGGCTCCCGTGGGAGGCGGGAGCTGGCTTGGAGCATGGGGACATTTAGGATGGCTCGAAGAAGAGCCGTTGTGTTTATTATGACTTTGTTGAGCTATATTTAAGTACCGATGGACAGCTTGGTGTTGATGAGAAACACCCTTTTCCCTTTCAGCTGTGAAGTGAACTCCATCACTTCTGTACATGTCATCCATGTCAAAATGTCGATTATTGTTATATGTAGAGCCCATGTTATGGTCTCTGAGGTAAGCATAAACAGCTTTATTAACATGTGGACATAATTGATTTGACCACTTCCATTTCTGTCTTTGGCATACATAAGAGTATACAAAGTCAGGGGCAGATTTACAATAACTGGCACATCCCTGCATATCAGATATTTTGCGTCACGGCAGACACCTCTTGCGCCACATTGGATGCGCCGCATTTACAATGCGGTGCACCATGGTGCAAGAATAGACAGATGCGTGACGCATCTGATGCCTTAAAGGTGACGCAGTGCTGGAGTTGTGTCGCAAGCGCGACGCAACTCCAGCACTGCTCGGGAGCCCTAAACTAGCTGTGCTGCGTCAATCCTTACGTCTGCTACAAGCTGGCATAAGGTTTTGACGATGCAGGTCGGAAAAGTGACTTAGTGAAATCTTGTAGATTACACTCAGCCACTTTACCGAGGCATTCCTGTGCCGAACGTCCCCCCCCGTGCGGGAACGCCCACATGAAACCTGACGCAGGATTCATGTGGCGCAGGACTTTACAACATGACGCATCTCCCTAGATGTGTCACATTGTAAATACCCCGCAGCATGGTGCTGGCTTTACGCCGCTGCTGCATCACAGAAGTGACACAACGGCGGTGCAAAAGTGGTATACGGGGCTTGTAAATCTGCCCCACAGTGTGAGGAAAAAGCTCAGTTGTGCATAGGCATCCTTCATTAGGACTTCTAATCCTAATCCAGTCAGTGTGACTAGGTCTGTTATTTGGATTTGGAAGCTAGTGTGCTGCATTTAAAAATATGGTGGCTTGTGACCTACTAGTACAGTTGAATGTTGCAGAAAGTTTTGCTATGGAAACTGAAATGAAGCACTATGGGGGAAGGGTTTAAAGTAAACTTTGGTTTTAAAATAGAGAATGGAATGTTATATATATGTTATATGCTTGTAAATTAAGTTTTCCCAAATTAGTACTATGTTTAGAAGTGGTATGTTCTTAAAAGACACTATTAGTATTATTGGAAATGGGTTTTGAACTCCGTTGTGATGTCTCACTGCGGAAATGCGGTGGAGTCACAACTATACTAAGTTACTGAACCAGATTGGGCTCTTTTAAAAGAGAGTATTAAAAGGTTAATTTGAGTATCCAATAGAAAGTGGTTTAAGAGTTTGAAAAAATGAAGGGACTATTTTGATTAGTTACTTACATTCATTTCTGTGGAAAAATGAGAGGGAACATTTGCCATTACTGGTTGTTCCTTATTGAGAGTGGCGCATAACATTTATTGTGTGGGTTATAAAATCATTTAAGAGTTTGGGATATTTTCATATTCTGCAACCGGATTTCTCGAGGTAAGTTACAAAGGTGTAAGATGTGTTATGTATGGTGTAGGAGTGTTTCAGTGATTGTAAGTACATTTTTTACTTTTAGATGCACTACGTATAAAAGTTGAGATGCATTACAGAAATATGAGGTTTAAAACATTTACCAAATGTAGGAACCTGTATTGTAGTCTATATAATTGTACTCCAATGAAGAACACATATAGGTTGCACATACTGATACCTCTGCTTGAAACTAGAAATGTATTCTGTGAAATTTGAATGGTTAAATGGTACCATGTTTCATGTTTGTTTGTAGTTTTCCGTGCTATTTGGCACATGTGATGCAGGTATTGATCAGTCGCGAACCCATAGATGTGTTAGCTAGTCAGGTGTCACAAAAGCACTCAAACAGTCTGTTGCATACCACCTTCCCTGTATAAAGAGCAGAAAATTATTTATCCAGCTTCTTTTACAAACATTTACAGAGCATTCGGTGTGAAACAGAGGTAGTGTAGTATGTATAGGCTTCTTTACATGTGTTATATCACCCCTAAAAGCCACAGATACACTTATTGAAGTTTAAAAAGATGTTGAGACAGAGTGGCATGACAAGAGTTGGTCTTTCATTTTGGTATAGGCCTGGCATTGTAAGCTCTGACTCTGTGCTGAAGGTCATAGAGAAAGGTGTGGTTTAAACCATGTTCACAGATGTATTAGTCTGTATCCCACCCAACATAAGTCTCTGCAGAAGTGCATTTGAAGTAGACAGTAGATAGTGAAATTAGTGTTTTAAATTGAAAGCGTACTCTGTGAAGTTTGAATATCTGAGTGCTACCACGTATCAGGTATGTATGTACTTCTACATGTAGTCTGACACATGTGGTACAGCTGATGACCCTAACTTAAAACTATGTAGTTTATCATAGAGCTGCACAAATCCTGTGAGAGCTACTTCAGCATTCAGTCCCAAAGGCATAGATCTGTTACCCAGGCATGAGCCACGGAAGCACTCAAAAACTCAGTTGCATACTGGCCTGCCCTGTATCATGAGCAGAAAATGATCCATGCAGCTTCTTTTACAAACATTTAGAGAGCATGTGGTGTGAAACAGATGTAATCTAATGTTAATAGGCTTCTTTACATGTGTCAACTCACCCCAAAAGGCACAGACACAGTAATTGAAGTGTTTAGAAAGATGCTGAGACTCACAAGAGTGGCATGACAGGATTTGACCTTTTATTTTGTCATAGGCCTGGCATTGTGACCTCTGACTTTCTAACAAAACTGCTAGAAAAAAGTGAGGTTTGAAACATGTCGGCAGATGTATTAACCTGTTTCCCAGGCCCTACAAGTCTCTGCAAAGGTACATTCCAAGTAGGCCGTAGATAGTGAGGCGTATGCTTTAAATTGAAAACATACCCTGACAAATGTGAATGACTGAGTACTACAATGTGTCAGGTGTGTGCGTGCACCTCTACGTGTAATCTGATATGCGGTGTATAGTACATGATCCTAACTTTAAAACTATGCAGTTTACCACACCTCTGCACATATCTTGTCAGAGCTACTACAGCATTTATTCGCAGAAGACTGCCTCTGTGTAATGAGCAGAAATTAATTGATACATCTTCTACACAAATCTAGAGAGAATGTGGTGTGAAACAGCGATATTCTAGTACCAATGTATTTCTTTACATGTGTCATCTCACCCTAAAAAGGCACAGAGACACTCATTGAGGTTTTCAGAAAATACTGAGTCTCACGAGAGTTGTTTGACAGGAGTTGGCCGTTCATTTTGGTGTAAGCCTGGCATTGTGAGCTGTCACTGTCTAATGAGACTGCAAGAGAAAACTGAGGCTTAAAACATGTTGGCCGATGTAACAATCTATATTGTAGCCCATATGAGTCTCTGCAAAGGTACACTTCAAGTAGGCAGTAGATAGTTGTCTGCTTTAAACTGAAAACTTGCTCTGTCAAGTTTGAATGTCTGGCTGCTATCATATCTCAAATATGTCTGTGCTTCTGCATGCATTTTGACAATTGTGGTGCAGCTGATGACCCTAACTTAAAAAATATGTAGTTTATCATACAGCTGCTCAAATCTTGTCAGAGCTACTACAGCATTCAGTCGCAGAAGCAGAGTTGTCTTATCTAGCCAGACATAATGATAACACTTGAACACATTTACCAGAACATGAGGGGGAAGTAGAGGTTGTAGGTTAGGTTCACCCTCCACTAATACGATTATCAAAAAACTACCTGAACAGGTCAAGTAAACAGGAACCTAACCAGGAAGAACAAATGGTGTCGGAAACAATTTGATCCTGAAGAACACCGATTGGAAAGAAAGGGAAGGATTATCTCTTTCTATAGTCCCCTCACTCACCAGGGTTTCCCCACGGTGACATGCTTCATCATAGGGGTCCTCCCAGTCCTCTACGGACTGAGGCGTGCTACGACTTGCGGTGTTACGTAGGAGCACTTAAAAACTGTGGACTATGTATAGTGTAAGTGAAGAGGTGGTGGAGTGGGATAATTAAAATAATCAGCTAGTGGGCTAAGAATAAACTTTATTAGTGCTCTAAGCTGAAAAAATTAAAAACGGGGTAATATGACAAGGAAACCTAACTGTAATGGAAAGGTGTGCCTAGCATATGTTCTGGTCAACTAGTTTCGAGCTTCCCCAGCTCTTCGTCAGGACTACACTGGGACCAGCCCAGTGTCGAGAAACTTGCCACTCCTAGTTAACCTGAATTAGGTGCAATAAGTGTGATGCCACAATTGTAAGGCATGCGTTTTAAAATACATACGTAATGTACGTCAGCACAATGGTCTGTAAGGTACAAAACAAGAGTTAATTAGGGAGAAAAATTATATAATAATACGTATTACTGTCACTATTAATTGTGAGCACACTACACCCAAGTGTACGCACACTTTCTTTTCTGATGTGCCGCTATGTGAAGAAGAGATGCAATTATTCACTCCATGCCGGCGAGGTGCTGAAAAAAGTGTACTGAAATTCGTAAGATTAATAAGTCTGACTTAACACACACACAAACGTACAACAAAAAACACTTAACATACTTAGAAAAAAGCAACACTGTGCTTCATGGTCACCGGAGGGGATGCGGCGATCTCGTACATCTAAAGGAGGATAGTAATCGAGATCATTAGGATAATGGCGTGCTCCGTAGTGAAGGATCGCCCTACGGGGTGAAAGGGAGACGAAGGGAGAGCTCCTCGTACCGTACAGGTATGGAGATCCAACTCCACAGGTAGCACTTACTTGTACGTCGAACCCCGCATACAATGACACCTAATGGAAGCCAAACCTCACGGACCGCATTCTGGCGTGTCCTCGTTGCTGCGCCGTTTTTATGTACAGGCGAGTCTGCCAAAGAGAGAGAGAGAAAAAGGCTCCGGTGCTGGTACGCGAGTGGAGCCGCCATCTTAGAATGGGATGAAAAGGGAGTAAATACTGTAAAGGAATGTATTATTGGTTGTAATAAAGTTAAATTAAGTAGCGATAAATCAGTGGAGATGTGCAATCACTCTAGTCTTCAAATGCCCCAAAGCAGGGAAGTAGTGATGAGGGCGATATATTCGCTGATGGGGCGACGTTGTTACAATGTTTAAGGAAATTCTAAAGCTTTATTGAGATAGCCCGCAGGTACAACTCGGCGATTAGTTAGTAAGACAGGCTGTAATAGTATTGAGGTTTGTTCCAAATTGGGGCGATGTCCTTGCAATGTTTTGTGTATAGGGAAATTACAAAACTTTTATTCAAATTGCAGACAGTTACAGGTCGGTGATTGGATTTGATAGGTAATCATAATATTGTTGGGGTTTATTCAAAATCACTAAGCGAGGTTTTCACAAAGCCCAACAGGATAGATGTTTATGGCTTGTTATGCAGATACACCTGAGAGGAGGGGGTTGGTCAAGCGAACTGGCTCCAGGGTATATCATCATTTAGACCCTTGTTATCTGAGCGTAGCTTAAACACCCAGCATTGTTCCTTCTCGTGTAGGTGTTTTTCCATGTTAGGGTGATTATTAACATGCTCCAAAATGACCCAGCTGAAGTCATTGGGTGTGTGTCGTTTTTCCAGGAAATGGGTTGTCATCTTGGTATTGTCACGTTTACACCTGAAATTACTCCGGTGCTCAATCATTCGGGTGTTTACTTTCCTCGTGGTCATTCCTACGTAGTGGAAATTGCAAACACAGGTAATCAAGTAAACCACCCCTGTTGTGTTGCAGTTAGTGAAAGACCGAAGGTTCCAGGTCATTCCATTATTGCATGTCACTGTCTTGGACACTTTTGTGAGGTGACATACACTACAGTTACCACACGGGAAATGGCCCTCGGGTAGGGGATGGAGCAGGCATTGGGGGCCTACAGTTCTCGTCGTGGTAGGACGTGTATGGACAAGATGGTCCCTCAAATTTCGGGCTTTGCGATGACTGAACATAGGTTTCTGTAGGTCTAAACCCCCACTATTCAGGATGCGCCAGTGTTTCTTGATTATTTTACTAACCAAGTTAGATGCAATATTGTATGTAGTGATACAAATTTGTTTTCGTGGCTCATTCTGTGTGGCTACAGTTTTTGTTTCTAAAAGGGCCTCCCTGTTGTTGTTTAAGGCTCTTTTTCTGGATCTGGACACAAGATGTTGTGGGTATTGGCGTTGTATCAGTTTTTCTGATAGTTCATTGGCTTGAATGTTGTAGTCTTGTCTCATCGTACAATTCCGTCTAAGGCGTAAAAATTGGCCAAACGGAAGGTTGTTTTTATGGCTACGAGGATGGAAACTGTTGTATACAAGTAGGCAATTCCTTGCTGTGGGTTTAAAATGTGTGGTACTGATGAGATATCCGTCTTGTGCTGATATGTTAAGGTCTAAGAAGACCATACTGGATCTGCTCATTGTAAAAGTGAATTTCAGGAAGGGGTCTTGTTGGTTCAGCCAGGCTAGGAAATTTTCAGCTTCTTGTTCATTCCCTTCCCAAATCAACAGCACATCGTCTATGTACCTTTTCCATAGTTTAATGTGTTTGATGTGAGGGTTGTGTTTGTGGAGAATGTTCTGCTTCTCCAAATGGTGCACATACAACCCTGCCACACTCGGCGCAAATGTGCTTCCCATGCTGGTACCGTGGGTTTGTTTGTACAGGAAATCATTGAATTGGAAAAAATTCTCGGTCAAAGCCAGACGACAACACTCTAGGACCACATGTCTAGGTGTATGGTAACCCCAATCGTTTAGATAGAGTACCTCCTCTAGGATGTCTAAGGTATCCTTATGTGGGAGACTGGTATACAGGCTCTCTACATCTAAACTAATCAGAATGTTAGTTATGGGGTTGAATTCAAGGTCCTGGATTAAACAAAGGACTGCTTTGGTGTCTTGTAGGTAGGTTTCGGTAGCCTGAACCAAGGGTCTCAAAAAAGCGTCTGCAAACTTAGACAAGGGTTCCAAGATCGAACCGATTCCTGATACTATGGGTCTTCCTGGGGGTGTTTCCATAGATTTATGTATTTTGGGAATCGTGTAAAAATAAGGGGTTATAGGTTTCTTAATTTCTAAGAAATCCGCTTCTTTTTTGCTGATCCAGTCATTGGTCAAAGATTCTTCCACTAGGCTCGCGATCTCTCTCCGCAGGCGTTCAGTGGGATCCTGTTGTATTACTAGGTAGTTCCGTTCGTCACCCAGTAGTCGTAGGCATTCTCGTTGGTAGTCAGTCGTGTTCTGTAAAACAATAGCTCCGCCTTTGTCGGCTGGTTTGATAGTTAGGTCTTTGTTGTTAGATAGTTGGTGGATCGCCTCCAACTCGATTTTGCTCGTGTTGTGAAAGACTTTTATTGTTCTTGGGTCTATCTCAGTCACCTCTTTTATAACCGCTTTCTCAAAGGCTAGTAATTCAATTGGAAGGTTATGTGGTGGAGGGGTGAAATTAGATTTTTTATGTAGTACTGTATCGGTGGTGACATTACCGTTGGGGTCTCTGTCTTTAAAGTAGACTTCCAGTTTAATTTTACGAATAAACTCTTTTAATTCGCATATCAACTTGAATTTGTCCAATGTTGCTGTGGGGACAAATCCTAATCCTTTTTCCAAAACACTTTTTTGTATGGGTGTGATGGTTATACTGGATAAGTTAACTGCTAGACTTGGTTGTGGCTTGTCGAGGGCATGTTCGGTGGTCCCATGCTCCGTGTATGGCTCCTCGTCATCTCTAGTGGCTGGGCCCACTGTACCTGTTGGCCTTGTCTGGTTTTTCCTCTTCTTGGGGTCTTTCCTCTCCCTAAAAAAGACTGATTTTGTCCTTGATTTTGTGGTCCATCCCAATATGGGTATAGTTGAGGTGGGAAAGATTGATGAAAAGGTGGTGGTCCATAGAAAAACTGTGGAGGTGGGGCATATGGTGGCATGTTCTGATAAGGGGGCCAACCAAATCCAGGACCACCTCTGTTTCTCTGACGTCCTCCTCTTGATCGTCTGTTTCGATTATTTGGGTTGTAATTCCTGCCAGTGTCTGATAAATCTGAGCCTGTGTCGGAGCCATCGCTGTCAGTATTGTAACCTGGATTGCGATTGGTGGGAACGTAATCATCTCTGGTGTATGGGTACACTTTTTCTAGAGAGAAGTTTTGCTGATCTTTGCGCAGTTTTACGTATTTTGTGTCCTTCAGACTTATTTCAAACTCGGTCATGGTTTTATTTAGTTCTTCTAAACGTGACTATACCAAGATGACAACCCATTTCCTGGAAAAACGACACACACCCAATGACTTCAGCTGGGTCATTTTGGAGCATGTTAATAATCACCCTAACATGGAAAAACACCCACACAAGAAGGAACAACGCTGGGTGTTTAAGCTACGCTCAGATAACAAGGGTCTAAATGATGATATACCCTGGAGCCAGTTCGCTTGACCAACCCCCTCCTCTCAGGTGTATCTGCATAACAAGCCATAAACATCTATCCTGTTGGGCTTTGTGAAAACCTCGCTTAGTGATTTTGAATAAACCCCAACAATATTATGATTACCTATCAAATCCAATCACCGACCTGTAACTGTCTGCAATTTGAATAAAAGTTTTGTAATTTCCCTATACACAAAACATTGCAAGGACATCGCCCCAATTTGGAACAAACCTCAATACTATTACAGCCTGTCTTACTAACTAATCGCCGAGTTGTACCTGCGGGCTATCTCAATAAAGCTTTAGAATTTCCTTAAACATTGTAACAACGTCGCCCCATCAGCGAATATCTCGCCCTCATCACTACTTCCCTGCTTTGGGGCATTTGAAGACTAGAGTGATTGCACATCTTCACTGATTTATCGCTACTTAATTTAACTTTATTACAACCTATAATACATTCCTTTACAGTATTTACTCCCTTTTCATCCCATTCTAAGATGGCGGCTCCACTCGCGTACCAGCACCGGAGCCTTTTTCTCTCTCTCTCTTTGACAGACTCGCCTGTACATAAAAACGGCGCAGCAACGAGGACACGCCAGAATGCGGTCCGTGAGGTTTGGCTTCCATTAGGTGTCATTGTATGCGGGGTTCGACGTACAAGTAAGTGCTACCAGTGGAGTTAGATCTCCATACCTGTATGGTACGAGGAGCTCTCCCTTCGTCTCCCTTTCACCCCGTAGGGCGATCCTTCACTACGGAGCACGCCATTATCCTAATGATCTCGATTACTATCCTCCTTTAGATGTACGAGATCGCCGCATCCCCTCCGGTGACCATGAAGCACAGTGTTGCTTTTTTCTAAGTATGTTACGTGTTTTTTGTTGTACGTTTGTGTGTGTGTTAAGTCAGACTTATTAATCTTACGAATTTCAGTACACTTTTTTCAGCACCTCGCCGGCATGGAGTGAATAATTGCATCTCTTCTTCACATAGCGGCACATTAGAAAAGAAAGTGTGCGTACACTTGGGTGTAGTGTGCTCACAATTAATAGTGACAGTAATACGTATTATTATATAATTTTTCTCCCTAAATAACTCTTGTTTTGTACCTTACAGACCATTGTGCTGACGTACATTACGTATGTATTTTAAAACGCATGCCTTACAATTGTGGCATCACACTTATTGCACCTAATTCAGGTTAACTAGGAGTGGCAAGTTTCTCGACACTGGGCTGGTCCCAGTGTAGTCCTGACGAAGAGCTGGGGAAGCTCGAAACTAGTTGACCAGAACATATGCTAGGCACACCTTTCCATTACAGTTAGGTTTCCTTGTCATATTACCCCGTTTTTAATTTTTTCAGCTTAGAGCACTAATAAAGTTTATTCTTAGCCCACTAGCTGATTATTTTAATTATCCCACTCCACCACCTCTTCACTTACACTACACATAGTCCACAGTTTTTAAGTGCTCCTACGTAACACCGCAAGTCGTAGCACGCCTCAGTCCGTAGAGGACTGGGAGGACCCCTATGATGAAGCATGTCACCGTGGGGAAACCCTGGTGAGTGAGGGGACTATAGAAAGAGATAATCCTTCCCTTTCTTTCCAATCGGTGTTCTTCAGGATCAAATTGTTTCCGACACCATTTGTTCTTCCTGGTTAGGTTCCTGTTTACTTGACCTGTTCAGGTAGTTTTTTGATAACACTTGAACACACACATTCATACCCATCTGCACTGTGTAATGAGCAGAAAGTGATTCATGCAGCTTCTTCTACAGATATTTAGAAATAATTTGGTGCCTAACAGGAGTAGTCTAGTACATACATCATTGTTTGGATGTTATTTTGTCTCTAGAAAGGCACTTACACACTCATTGAGGTCTCTACAAATATGTTGATATTTAGAAAGCATAATGTGTGACACAGGGGTAGTCTAGTACGTATATGCTTGGTTGAATGTATTATCTTTCCTCTAAAAAGGCACTGGCACAGTGATTGAGCTCTCTAGAAAGATGCTGACATTCACAAGAGTGGCGTGACAGGATTTAGCCTTTCATTTGGGTTTAGCTCTGGCATTGCAACTTCTTCCTCTCTAACCAAACTGGTAGAGAAATGTGAGGTTTAAAGCATGTTCCCAGGTGTATTGACCTGTATCCGATAAGTTTTTGCATAGCTACACTGGGAGTAGGCCACAGTTAGTGAGGCGTGTGCTTTAACTGAAATCATACTCTCTCAAGTTTCAATGTCTGACTGCTAACATTTGTTAGTTATGTCGCTACTTCTGTAATTAGTTTGACATGTGTAGTACAGCTGCTTACAGTAAGTGACAATTTATACAGTCTGTCATACCCATGGGAAAATATTATCAACAGTGCTTCACATTCTAGTACTACAAAGATATATCTGTTTGCTAGACAGAACTGATGTAAGCATTTGATTACACAGGTTCATATCTGTCTATCCTGTAAAATAAATAGAAAGTCCTTAATGTAGGAAATAAAAGGGTAAACCAATTTATAAAACTTTTCTGCCAGACTTTCAACCATTTACAGATTTCCTAACGTGCAGTATTCATGTTGAAAGAACTTTAAATTATAGACAAGCAACACATCTGACCAAAAGGTAGAAACAGTATAAAGATGTAAGAAAAATATTGTTTAGAAGTAATTCAAAATGTATTAAAATATTTTAAATGATATAAAAGATCAGCATTTTATAAGAAAAAGCAACAGATTGAAAGTGTAGTGGATAGAGCTTTTGAGTTGAAACAAAACTTATTTATCTTAATATTGAAGAGAATGAGAACTTTGGGTAAAACAATGGTGTTTACGAAGGAGAAAAGCAAAAGAAAAGACTGGTTAATAGAAGTAGCATTAGTAGTAGTAATAATACTTTATTTGGTGACCATGCATCATCAAAGTATACATACACAGTGTAATACAACAATAACATTAAAATACAGTTAAAACATTTTAAAACATCACATAATTCAGATTTGTAATAAAAAACAATACTATTTTAAATTCATTCCTACAGATTCATTCCTACATACAGAATAGTGGAAAGATTAGCTACGGAAGAGTGCAAATAAGCAATAGGAAAGGTCCAAAGATATGCCCCACAGATATTACGAAAAAGAAGAAAAAAATTAAAATGTATATAAGTTAAAATTAATAATATTCAAAGTGCATTGTGTTCCCCTAGCATTCCCTAACTGCAATCTACCACATTTGAACCACCTGTAAAAACTTACTAATAGCAATAGCAAGTCAAAAGGTATCTAGTCACATCCAGATTTCGACATATTGGGATGACCCATTTCGGGTGCAACTCAAGATACCCCGGACAGAAAAACAACATATGTATCTCTTCTTCATTTTCCAACCACAAATCGGGCAAACACTAGAGGCTAAACCCTTATTCCATTCAGTAGTGAGAGATCTCAAGGGCAAAGAGCCAAATCGAAAACGGATATAAAGACATTTCGCTAAAGGGGAAGAAATAAAGTGTAAAAATTCCTCAAAATAGAAGAATGGTTTAATATCTAGAAAATTATTTGTCAGTGAACTGTTTGACTGATTGTTAATATAACCCTCCAGGATGTAAGAGCAATAGCAGGTTTTCAAGACATTGAGGTCACCTTTACTTGTGTTTATTGGATCAGACCATAGCCTTTGCAATCCCAACCTACTCAACCAGTCTGAAACAAACTTAACCTACGGAACTGACTTGACACCTTCTACATTCAGTAGCTCTACAAGGGAATCTCTAAACACACTTAATTCAAGTGTAACCCACAGGCGGACCCAATAGACGAGCTGTCTGAGTGCGGCCAGATCTGCAATTCTTTTTAGTCCTAGGTCAAAGTATAAAGGAGTTAACAGTGAACTGATTGAGACAGAGAGCAACTGTCTCACAAATTTATTTTCTCTAATGCAAAGTGTAGAAACATCAGTACAACCCCAGGTCTCAGCACCATAAAGAGCGGCTCCTTGTGCCTTAGCACAATATACTTCAAGGGTTGGAGAGACTGCATGTGTGCTTGTTTGCCTATACAATCTAATGATAGCATTTGCTCTATCCTCAACTAATAGTGAGCTTTTACTAAGTTGACCTTTCCAGTTAAAATTCTCTATTACCTTTACCCCCGAGTAGTAGAAGCTCTGCACCCTCGCTAGCGCTTCAACACCTACTTGAATAATCAATTTTTAACCACTCCGTTCCTGAGCACCACATACATAGTCTTGTTGACATTTATCTCCAAGCCCCTAGATGCACAAAAACCTGAAAATGTGTCAGCCAGTAGCTGGAGCCACATAGGTGTCTTAGAGATCAGGAGGGAATCGTTTGTAAATAAAAGAATTGGAACCTTATTGTTACTCTGAGCAGGGAAGTCATTTGTGCAGTTCATTAAGATGTCTACTACATCGTTCATATAGAGGGTGAAAAGCGTGGGAGCAAGAACGCACCCTTGACGCACACCACGCTCCATAGGAATGCATTTAGTTCATTCTTCCATATGTCCACAGCGAACCTGGGCAAATTTGTTTGAAACAGTTGAGAAATGAGGTGGATCGGATTTCCAGGGACCCCCATAGTGTTTAAAACATGCCACAGATTGGTACGTTTAATAAGATCGAAAGCAGCTCTAAGATCTATGAACGCCATGTAAAGCTTTTGATGGTGCAGTAAAACATTTCCAATGCAATGTGGCAAATCTAAAAGTTTGGTCAGAGGTACTGAGGAAATTCGATTTTTGATCTCGCTCGTATTTAGCCACCATTTTGTTGATCACTGCCATTTTTGTATTGCCCTCACTCAGGCAGCACAATAAACGAAGTTTTTCTGCTGATCTCACTGCAACGTGTCAAAATAACCTCCTGCCTCTGTTTACGAGACTGATGTCAGGGACTGGCTGAGTCCACTAATCCCCGTCTGGTCCGACTGATCCCTGTCTCAACTGTCTGTTGGTTCGCACCATTCTTTCCTGATTTATCCAATTGTTGCACCAACACCAATTGGTAGTCAACACAACCGACTGTTGGGTGTGTGGACTCATGCCTCATACCACAGATAAAGGAATGCCATATTTTCTTATGAAGGTTCCGCTTGGGCCTATTTTGTAATGTTTTCAAACGCATATCAGAGCCGATTTAGATGTCCTGTTAGTTCATATATTAGTGGTCCAGATTTTAGTCATAGTTGTCTAATAAAGGGAATGGGAGCTATGGCTAAAATTGTGGAGAATAATAAGGTCCCTTGTGATGAGAGACGAACATATGCTGATTGGAACGTGACTCGTTACGTTACTAGCCTTAGTGATAAAGTTAAACAAGGAAAATCTCCACCAATTTGGACTGTACCTCACCAAGGTAATTTCTGTTTGCAAATAAATGGCCAGACTACCAACACTGGACAAGGAAAGAGCTTTTGTTCCCATACATACATTTACACGTCTCAAAATTCACCACCATTAGTGCCATCCCAGGGCACATATTTTATCTGCCACGATAAAGCTTACTCATGGCTACCAACGGATTTTTTAGGAACATGCTATATAGCTTTCCTTCTCCCTCCTACATACACTGCTCCTTCAGGTCATCATAGAAACAGATATGGCAGAGGGATTGTTGATTCCAAAGACACGGCAGGACAAGAGGGAAGTGATTTCCTCAAAGGATTTCTTCCTTTTTGGGGCCCAATGGCCAACAGCAGAAACATGAGACAGCTGGTTTGTGTTGTTGAGACTACCATAGATGTCACTGTGGGAGTCTTGAGTAATCTCACAGCTGAACTTCAGGCGGATCGTCTCATGACTTCGCAGAACCGGATTGCACTAGATGTTATTCTTGCAGATCGTGGTGGAGTCTGTAAATTGATCGGATCTAGCTGTTGTATTTATATACCTGACGATGCCCCTACGGTATACCAAGCCATCTCCAAATTACATATGATCTCTGAATCGATTCATCAAGATGAAGGAGATTGGTCTTTATTGGGATGGTTTTGGGGATTACTGCCTAAATGGCGATGGAAGGCACTAACCTTCCTTGGAGTGATTTTGGCCATCATTTTTTCCTGTTGTCTCTGTATGCAGTGTGGCCCCGCCATCTGCGGTCATTGTGCCACTCTGTGTGTCCCAAGACCTGAGTCACAGAAAACAGAGAACATTAAAATGAAGTTACAGCAACAGTTTGACGACCTCATGGCTATTGACATTGACTCAGATTAACGTGAGTCTGTGTATTTTGCCTGAGTTATGGCAAAAGGAGGGTCTGAGGAAATTCGATTTTTGATCTCGCTCGTATTTAGCCACCATTTTGTTGATCACTGCCATTTTTGTGTTGCCCTCACTCAGGCAGCACAATAAACAAAGTTTTTCTGCTGATCTCACTGCAACGTGTCAAAATAACCTCCTGGCTCTGTTTACGAGACTGATGTCAGGGACTGGCTGAGTCCCCTAATCCCCGTCTGGTCCGACTGATCCCTGACTCAACTGTCTGTTGGTTCGCACCATTCTTTCCTGACTTTATCTTATCTTCTGGCCTTCGCTATTCTCTACTTGTATTCTCTCATTTCACAACTGTCCTCCAAGGCATACAAATGTGTCCTGCCACCTGCAAATACACTATCATTGATTGACTTGTGGGGAGGGGTGACACACACAGTTGGAGGAGAGGCTTTTGGTTACTTGGTATCTTGTTTTCAAACTCTTCTCATTGGTTATGTCTTGTTTTCAAACTTTTCTCATTGGTTACTTGGTATCTTGTTTTCAAACTCTTCTCATTGGTTATGTCTTGTTTTCAAACTTTTCTCATTGGTTAACCATGTATGTATTGGGAGTGTTCTTTGTTAATCTTATACTATCTATGTGCTATAAAAGATTGTGCGCCACGGAATGAAGTGGCAGTCTCCTAAGAACATACCGAGTGTACTTCTGGGACAACTGTACTTAGCTGCAGCTAATAAACCTGATCTTCTACGCCCAACAGAGTGTCCTGTGTCTCTGTTCAACAAAGCAGGTGAACTCAGAAGATTAAGGCGTACCCTGCGCCGCCAGGCTCATAAGGCCTAGGTTCTTCAGTACTTATCTTTGTTTGAAACCCAGCTTTAACGGCAGACAAGACATTAACGGAGTCTACCCAATTTAACAATTTCTCAAGGACTTGTTTAGCAAAGATCTTTTGAGCATTGTTGATTAGACTGATTGGGCTAAAGTTTGAGGGGGCACATGCATCACCTTTTTGTATATTGTAATAATCGTAGCTCCTCTCCAAGTGTCTGGTATCTCACCCCTATGTGCTATAGCATTAGAAAGTAAATTTAAAATAACAGTCCAAATCTGAGGCTCTGATTCTCCAGGGATTTCATCCGGTCCGGCGCCTTAGCAGATTTTAACAAGGCAAAAGCTCTGGGTGTGTCCTCGAGGCTGGAAGCAACAGCTGGATCATCTGATTCTGTAGCATTAGGATGGAATGTGTCTAAGGTGATCATCTGATCACTACACAGCCACACGTTATTATGAGCTTTTGCCTCATAGAGATCAGACAAATGAGACACCCATTTATCATTGGAAATATAATGATGATAACTTTCCACTTTATCTGTTCTGGATTGGGCCACTATACATCAAAAGAGGCTATTCTCATTTGTTTTAACAGCAGACAATATGTCATTCCAGACTTTATCATCTCAATTCTTTTTCATGGAATTGATAGAGGCTTTATAAGTTTGTCTTGCTTCGACTATTAGGGTCCTATCCCTGTCTAAGACAGCTGATCTAAGAGAACTCTCACCCCCTTGTGCTAAAGCATTAGAAAGTACATTTAAATAAACAGTCCAAATCTGGGCTCTGCTTCTCCAGGGATTTTATCCGGTCCGGGCACCTTAGCAGAATTTAACAAGGCAATAGCTCTGGCTGTGTCCTCGAGGCTGTAAGCAACAGCAGGATCATCTGATTCTGTAGCATTAGGAAGGGATGTGTCTATGGTGGTCATCTGATCACTACACAGCCACACGTTATTATGAGCTTTTGCCTCATAGAGATCAGACAAATGAGACACCCATTTATCATTGGAAATATAATGATGATAACTTTCCACTTTATCTGTCTACAGGCAAGATTGTACCATTTAACCTCTTTATCCAAAGCTAGTTTCTTGAGAGCCACATCTTTAAAAAATATGTTATGTATATTCAAAATGGGAATATCTGCTTCATTTAACCCTACATAGTGTGACAGATGTATCTGGGTATGCAATTTTTGGTGTGGCATAACTCTAGGCCATGAAACCTAATGTCGCACTTTGCTAATATAGGTTCCTCCACTATTGTATGGCACATGTTTGGATTCCTTTACAGGGAAGCCCCAGTTAATAGTAAGATCAAGGAGTCATGGTCACGATCTTACATCTAAAATGATAAAATCAATAGCACTAATATGGGAGCCTCTTCTAAAAGTAGGGTCTCGATCTGGATCAAAAGTAATACATATATTGCAAGGCCTCAACCCTCTACCAATAGTTAAAGAAGCTAGTTTAAGTCCGGTGGCCGTGAAATTAGCCCTGGATTTCCCTGTTACTGCCGGAATACCCCACATCACATCTTCCTCTTCTATGATCTTGTTTATGTTAGAGGATGGTTCATATGATGTATTGAAATCTCCAGTCAATACTATTTTTATGTTTGAATGTAAGGAATCTAAAAGTTCTTCCAAAATAGATAAAGTGGAGGTTTCAATGCAGGCCGAGGTCATTCTTACATAGATATTGAAGAATACCAAACTTAACCCTGTGGAGAGAGTAGCAGTAATCTCCAATAAATCTGGACATTTAGGCTAGTTAGTAGAAGTGACTTTTGTAAAATCTTTGTTGTTGAATAGAAGCACACTCCAGTAAAGAGCCTTTCTTTAACTAAGAATGCTACAAAGTGGTTTCTAGGAATGTAGAAGAAGTAATAGCTGAAAAAGTTCAAGGAAGGCGTACACAAGCTTTTGTATATAAGTGGGATTGTAGCAGTATTTTCAGTATTCTATTGACATATTACAAAGTGTTTGCGCGAATGTGCAAAAAAAGTGCTAAACAGAAGATTAGGATGTTGCAAGGACTAAATCCATGTAAAATAAGAAAATATACTAAGTTGCAGGGTCATTCTCTGGCTTGTCTTTCAAGAAAAGTGTGCGAAATCCATTTTCATTATTTAAGATTGTTAGCTGTACACCACTCTGAAATGCGAAAGTTAGTAAGGAGACTGTACTATGTAAAAACTCCTGCATTATGGTTAAGTAAAATCAATACAGCTCTTTTGCATGGTTCTGTTGCAGATGTACAGAAAGTGTGTGATGATGTACAGGTTCCTTTTTATGGTTCTGAAGAGGAGTGTGGAGAAACTGAGGACTTGATAACTTTAGGTCTCGTAGAACAGGAAAAAGAGATTAGTATTGATGATTTTGCAGAAGAAATTACAAAGTTTAACACTGTTTCCTCTGAAAAACCAAACTATGTTTGTATTTGTTGTCAACGTACTCACTACAGAAGTCAAATTAGGAATGTTGATTTATTCTTAAAAAGTGAAAAAGAAAACAATATTAAATGACAGCAATTTGCTCTTTATTTGTTTGTAGAAGGATGATTTGAGTGTCCAGTAATCAAGTTATATGTATATACTGTTACAACAAATTAGAAGAAAACAGAATGCCAGCTAGAGCAGTACATACACGCTTAGCGTTGGTACCTATTGCTCAGGAACTGGCAGATTTAAATGTATTTGAGTATATTCTTATCCATTCTGTACACCCATTCCAGGCCATAATTCATATGGAGCCTAAGACAGGTAAGCTGCCACCAACAGATTTACAAGAAGGTCTCAAAAGAGGAGTTGTGTACTTACCTTTTGATTTAAAAAAAATATTAAAACTGTTAGTGTAGACAGAGAAGAAAATGAGCCAGTAGTTATTCTAGTAAATGGCGTACCAACAAAGAGTAAAAGAAATCTGGCAAGAGTTTGTAGCTATTAATAAACTTTGAAATGCTACATTATACCTGGTACAGAATCATATTTATTATAAGAATGTACATGTTAATGAAGAACTAAACTCAACTGGCCAAATTGATAAAGTGGATAAATCCAGGAGTGAAGAGATTTGTGAACATTATACCATACATCCTCTCCATTTAAAAGAAATCATAGGAAACACTATTGAATTATTTCAAATGAAAGAAGCATTCGGATCTCCCATGTGTATATTGGAAAATAGTTTAGCAGCTCGTTGATTTTCACAGCTATTCCCCACTGGAAAAGGTGGACGATTTGATAAGCAAGCTGTACAGATTGCAGCATCAGAATACCGATCAACAAGATCTGAAGATCCAAGGTTTCAGCAGTGCATTCCATATATATTTCATCTTCTGTTTGAGGTGATTTGTCTGCACTTTCATATGCGGTGAACAATATATTAAAAATAGAAGTTCATCTTCAACAGGTTTCTGCAAAGGAGTTCATGGAGGAATTTGAAGAAAGAGATGAATATTTTGATTCTCAGTTAATTGATTTGATGGCGTGCCATCTTGGGACCTATGAATATTTATTTTGCCATCATGGTGAACTTAAATGCATGATAAGAAACCTAGGTACACCTACATGGGAGGGATGATTTACTTGAATTCCGACGTGAAGCAAATTCAAATGTAAAAAACATTGAACTGAAGACAGCCGGAGAACTCTGTTCTTTGGAACTTGTAAATGTCTGCAGGTATTTCAACCATAGGTCTCGAGCTATGATGTAATTTATATGCAAAAAAGCATTCCATCTCTTGGAGAGGTATCTGATTTTTTAGGGCAAAAAGAGTACCAAGCCAGAGGTGCTCCTCAAATACACATGCTATTATGGATAAGGAATGCACCAAAATTTGGAACAGATAGTGATGCAGCTGTTTTGTCTTTCATTGAACAGTATGTTACATGTACCATTCCAAGTGAAGAAGAAAAGAGCTTGTGACAGCAAGTTTTACAGTTTCAAAGCCATAGATGTGGAAATTACTGCTGACGGAAAATTTTATACAGAATGTAATTTTGGTTTCCCACGACCTATAATTTTTAAAGGAAGAGTAAATAGTTTTTTCTCAGCAGTAAGACATACAATAAGTCAGAAATCTGCCAAGAATGCATACTACTTAAGAAGAACAGAAGCTTCAAAGTATATTAATGACTATAATCGAGTCATTTTAAAAATGTGGAATGCAAACATGGATATTTAGTTTGCTGCAGGCAATTCAATTGCTGTTTCTCATTATGTTGCATCATATATCACAAAATCTGAAAGGTCAGAGATGAAAGAAATGTTGGAAGAAATTTCAGCAGAAAAGCGTCTCAGCAAGAAATTGCACAGTTTTAGCTTGAAGATTCTTTTCCATAGAGAGATAGGATCTTAAGAATGTCTGGATTGCTTGAGCTCAGCCAGTTTGTGTTTAAAGTAAAGAGGAATCATTTGGATACGTCTAGGCTTAGCCTCCACACGAAATAGAGTATTGAAGATTTTTCAAGAAATCCAATGCTTAGCCCAGTATGAGCCAGTAAGCACTGATGTCGTCAAAACTAATATGCTAGATACATACTATCCCAAAAGGAGTCCACATCTTGAAAACCTATGTCTGTATGAAATACTTCATCATTACAGGTTTAAAAAGAATGTTACAGAAAATATAAAAGAAGAAAACTATGCAGTAATTGGATGTGATGGATGTTTAGTGAAACATGTCAAAGGGAATCTTATTAATCACAGAAAACTCAGTTGTGAATCTCTAGATTAGAGACAATTTTACTGTTTAGCACTTCTGAAATTGGTCAAACCTTGGCAAAGTGAAACAGAATTACTTGGAGATTTTGACTGCTATGAAGATTCTTTTAATGCAACTAAATATAGCATTCAGGGTACGATTTTTCTAACTTACTTAAAAATGATAAATGATGAGATAGACCAAAAAGGAGCTATTGCAACTGAAATAGCTTGAGAAAGTTCAGAAGGCAGCCCAGGTTATGGTCCAATGACTGAAGATCCACTTGGAAAACAAATTATTGAAAATGAAGCAGCAAAAGCCATGAATGAGGTAGAAACTGCAATGCAGCAAGCACAACAGGATAATATTCAGTTTGAAAAGTTAGAGGAACAACTGAATATTGCACAAAAAGAAATATATCTACAAGTGAAACAACAAGTAGAACATGGTTTCCTCCTTGAAAAAAAATAATGCTATGTTCGTAATTTGAATGTAGAAGAAGGATTAGTAAATGGAGCAATGAGAAAAGTTGCTGATTTTCAAAATTTTCAAAATAGAGATGGAATAGTAGTTTTGATTATAATATTTGACCAGATTAACCCGTTAACCACGGCACAAATTCCACCGCTGTGCGGGAGATTTAATGAGTGGGCGGGGCCGCGTCGGCCAACGGACGTGCGCGGCACTAGCCAGGTAGTGCTCGCGACAGCCGTAGGCCGACGCGTGCACCGAACGGGTTAATGAAGTAAGACAAATTGGGTGTTGTGTTAAACATTTTTTGCTTGTAAAAGACTTGTATGCTTGAAGACTACAGTTTCCTCTGTCTCTAGCATATGCAGTAACTATTCACAAATCTCAAGCTTTAAGTATAGACAGAGCTTTTGTAAATATTGGACATACTCTGTTCAAAGAGGGAATGGCATACATTGCATTGTCTCGAGTAAGAACATTTTCTGGTTTGTGTTTGATAATATTTTATGCGAAAAAGGTTAGTGCGGATGCAAATTGTCTAAGAGAGTATAATCGTTGAAGAAGACTTTATGCTCCTCATTTAGGTGAATAGCTGATATATGTGAAACATATACTGTGTCCAAAACGGAAATATGTCAAACCTTCAACTGAAGTTGAATGATAAGAAAAGTATTGAAGAGAAAGTTGAAAGCGTAAAGAGAAAACACGTGGAAAGAGATAATGACATTGCAGGATACCAGTTAGAAAACAGTTCAGGTATCAACTGTTATGCTAATGTGATTATGAATGTAATCTTTCATTTCATTTCATTTCATAAGGCTTTATTCGAACAAAAAACAGGTTCATAAAAGCACAACATTAAAAAGACAACAATATGGCAGCAGTCAGAAGCAGGAAATACATTGACTTAAAACAATTAAAAAAGCATACTATTCCTCGCATTGATTGATTTAAGAAGAAAAGTGGCCGTATAAAAACACACATCGGGGTGATGTAAGTTAAAAAGTAAACTCATACAGTCATGTAATGATCTGACCCCAAATTTAACAAACAGGGGTTTCAAATAGGCAGTCCGGAAATGTTTATACAGCTGACAGAGCAAAAGAAAGTGCACAGTGCTTTGAGAAGTAGTGTTATCACATGGACATGGGCCAACGGGATGTAGGTGCAAAGAAGGGAAGGCAACAAGGTTGTGGACTACTCCTATTCTAAGTCTGGTCAACACAAACCGATGTGCCTTCCAAGTTACTTGAGACAAATATGGTTGAAAACCCACAAATTCATTTAGATCGTGGTAAAAAACATAAGATAATAAATCAGAGCTATTTTGATGCCTTCTGATGGAGAGCTGATGTAAGAGGCATTGCTTAAGGTCGGATTTAGATAACTCAGCTGCCCCATAGTGGTCCACAATGATATTAATGTTGAAGATCTCCCGAAAGTTATCCAGTACATACTTTAGCCATGGGATCTTTAAATAATGGTCCAGAGAAAGACAATCAGAAATGATAGCTCTGCACAAAGAGGTCTCCTCTTTAATCCAAATGGAGCGCCATAGGGTCAATGGTCTAAGGAGCATCAGATCGGCAAGGTGGTGAATACCCAATTCATTATGCACTAAGGCATTGGAGACCGAGCTTGGTAGGCACAAAAGTCTCTTCAGGAATACATTTTCCTCAACCTGAAGAGACCCTGCCGGGGCATAGCCCCAGATGCCGGCTCCATACAAGGCGATTGAAACACACCGTGATTGAAAGATCTTCAGCATGTCATTAACCCGACTATCTCCTAACTTTGTAGCCATTGTAAAAATACCATGAGCGCTTCTAGCCATTTTAGACCGAACGTTCTTATGTTCATTTGCCCAAGTATTCTTATTTGAAAATGTCACCCCTAAATACGAAAAGTTGTCAACAGCCTGAACCTTTTGTCCCTCTATAAAAAAAGGGGGCTGTTTCTTTCCGTGACTGTGGCCACATTCCATCACATAAGTTTTAGATTTATTTAACACTAACTTTCTACTTTTGATAAATTGCATAAAACCATCCAACAGCTGTTGAAGACCATATGGGGTACGTGAAATTAAAACCGCGTCGTCCGCGTAAAGTAACACAGGGACGTATTCATTATTAATTTTAGGGGCATCCACTGCCAAGGATTTAAGAAAAAAGTCTATCTCATTAATAAGAAGTGTAAAAAGCAGTGGAGCCAGCACGCATCCCTGACGTATTCCAAGTCCAATCTTAAACATGGTCATGCATTCACCTTTAGGTCCATAACGGACACATGCTCTCAGTTTGGTATAAAGACGTGCTAAAAAGAACACGATACCCTCCGGGGCCCCCATTTCTAACAACTTTGCCCAAAGAATACCGTGATCCACCAGATCGAAGGCACTACTTAGATCCGCAAAACAGAGGTAAATAGTGCCGGTCTTAGCCAAAGTATATTTACCGATGAGCAGTTCTAAATTTAGACACAGCTCAATCGTGCCACGACCCTTCCTAAACCCAAACTGACTCTCAGCTAAAATACCATTTTCCTCCGCCCATTCTTCCAACCTCACTAAGAGCACTAGACTCATTACTTTTATAGAAGAATCCAACAAGGAAATTGGGCGATAATTCTTGGCTTCGCCACGATTTCCTTTCTTAAAAATTGGGATTAGGATGGATTCTTCCCAGGTCAGGGGCATCTCGTTGTTGACGGCTGCATTAAAGATATTAGTTAGCAGGGGCCCCCATATTTCTGGGACCAATTTGTATACATCGATTGGTACCCCATCTGGGCTCTGTGCTTTTCCCCCTGTGCTGTCCCTTATACTATCTAAAACCTCTTGGACAGTAAAATCTAATGGCATATGCGGCCATATAACCCCTAAATCCCGAGATGCTCCATCTGGCTCAAACATTTTTGAAAAATGCGAAACCCACTCTTCCTGCATAACGTTGGAGGTTAATTCCGGGATTTTTTCATTTTTAAGGAATGGGGAATTAACAGTTTTCCAGAACAGGGAACAAGTGTTAGATTCAGCGGCCTTGGTCAAATTATCCCATGCCTCCTGCTGGACTTCCAATTTCCTACGTTTAAGGGTTTCTTTATATCTGGCTCTTAAGTCTACAACCAGACCCTTATCTCTAGTAATTACTGATAGAGCAGATTTCAATTCCTTTAAAGCCAGAGTGCAGGATGAATTAAACCAGCCCCGCGGCCGATCCTCCTTATACTTACAAGTACTTGTAAGCTTGGAGTCGATGGCCGCATTAATACGGATAAAATGCTTGATAGAGCCAAAAGTGCCTTGGCTATCTACTAGGATCGCGGTAATGTCTGCCAGACAACTGGATATAATAAAGTCAGACGTGATATCAGCCTTATCCCCCTTCCATCTGAGTCTGGTACCGTTAGGGCGCACAGCCTCAATACTATTAACAATGCGGCTCGGAATGCAGGCACCGTTATTTTCCCATAACATAGCCTTTACTACCAGGCAGTTATGGTCACTAAATTGAATATCTATTACTTTAGGTGTAGTAGTCCAGGCCTCAAGACTCGAGGAGATACAAATAAAATCGATAACTGAGTTAGCTCCCCGGCCTGTAAAGGTGGGACAAATCTCCCCCTTATCATTTTTCTCGTTGGCCATGATATACATGTCATATGATGCGAGGAGAATATTTAGGGCATCTCCATAATAATTGTGTTGGAAATGAAGAATCGCTTCCCCATGGCCGTCCACCAACCCACATGCATTAACGTCTGAGAGAGAACAGGTGGTAGCATTAAAATCTCCTGCCAGAAACAAGTCAAAAATTTCTTTGGAATCCTTAAAAAATTCATCCAGTGCCCTTGAAAGAGCTTTAACCGCCTGGTCCCTAGAGTCGTTAAAAAGATTATTGTAAAAGTTAATTAAAAGAATATTCCTTCCTCCTATTTTATGCAGCCATAAAATCTGGGAGTGAGCCCCAACTTGTACATATTTTTTAACCAACAAAGGGGTTTGAACTGAAATCAAGACCAGTAAGCCCCCCTTGGCTCTTCCCGATACTGAGCTGGTAGCGGGTAGCTGATATGAGATGAAACCATTATAGCCTTTGAAATCTATGCACCAGGTTTCCTGAAAACAAATAATATCAAAAAGATCTAAAAATTCCGACCACCCCAGACTGTCTGATTTCGATCTAATTCCAGCAATATTCCAACTGGCGATGTAACAGCCAGAGAAACCATGGGTACCTGACCCCATATGGGGACAGTTATTACCCTGTTGGATGGTGGCAGAATTGGAGGTCTCCATAGCTGGCTCAGAGCAACCTGCTGGATCTCCCACCTTGCCCAAAGGGGTACAGTCTACAATTGTCCCGGGGATGTTGTCCATTAACCCTGGAAAACAC
Source organism: Triturus cristatus (assembly GCF_964204655.1). Taxonomy (NCBI): domain Eukaryota; kingdom Metazoa; phylum Chordata; class Amphibia; order Caudata; family Salamandridae; genus Triturus; species Triturus cristatus. Next base: position 435,237,445 of record NC_140588.1, read on the forward strand.
ACATTTAAGCCCATACTTGACAAAACTTGGCTCCCCGTGGTTTTCAAGGGTAACGTACCCAGCTCTTTTCGTGATTCCAAACAGCCTACAGGGTCATCCACCTTACTATTAGGTATACAATCTACAGTTAACCCTGGGATATTACCCAACTCATGTCAGTCATTTTGTTCCAACCCACTCAAGCATTGAAAACGGTTAACGGTATTAACCTGGAAGCTATTTACCCAGCTATGCGCCCCTTCTCTCCTCAATCTCCCCCCTCCAAGGCACACTGAAGGGTGCTCATTGTGCTGACTATAGAAAAAGCCTAGAGGGCGGAGTGAAATGCCCTGATCATTGCTGGGGCGGGACGTGGCTCGAATCAGAGCTGTCGTGGCAAGGTGGGGATTGCTAAAATTGATAATAACACAATCCCCAGAAATATTTTTTGGAGACGTTCCAATCCAGTTGGTTCTGGTGGTAGCCAAAATCTGATCCGCCATAGCCACCGGAAAGCCACACTCCCGGTTAAGCCATGCCACGGATTTATTTTTGAGGGAAGCATGTGATTCAATGGGACGATGGGGCCCGACCTCTCTAATAGGTGTCACATTAGTCAAAACTGCCACATAGGGTGCACAGTCGGGCGGCAGATTTGGTTGGGAGAGGCCACAGTTATTGGACTTCCCCCTTCCAGAGGTCCTTAGCACATTCCCCAGGGCCAAGGTAGAAGGTTCTAAGGGGGTATCATTAGAGCAAGTGGGCATTGCTGGAATGATATCAGAAGCGTCCCCACAAAAGGGTTGTGTTGAATTACCAGCAATGCCCTGCCGCTCAATAACAGAAGTAGCCCCTCTAGTTGGCAGTAAAGAGATGTTCGGGCCAGCACATGTCGGACCGACGCTGGAAAAATCTTTAGGGGGTAGGACAGGCTTACTGGTCTTATCCGCAGTCACACTGACCGCAGCGGGCATTTGTGGGCTGTTGTTAAAATTTTATCCAAATTGCACCAACTCGCCCAATCTGATCACTTCCCTAGATACAGCCTCGAGTTTGTCCAAAAGTGGCAGGATAATATTGTCTAACTTAGTGTCAATCAAACCACTTAGTAACTCAAGCTGATCCGGGGCCAATTTCATATAAGTGGAATTAACATCATTACTTAAACAGATAGGTCAGAAGTGCCCGTATTGGGTACAGAAACAGAGTTCTTTTTACTTTTACGACCCCCTTTTTTAGACAGAACAGGTCTATTTAGGTGTGACCCTGACCTTAACACTCTATGCAGTTTGGGGACCACAGGGTCCGGGACAACAGAATCATTAAGCAACTTCCTAATCTCAGGTACCTTAGAGGTGTCGTTATCTCAATTACACAGGTATCCTCCCTCATTGGGGGGTCTGTAAAGGCCGGTGCGAGACTATCATCAATGGTGTGGATCTCGACAGAGACTTGTTGGCTCGTAGTGTCAGGGACACTGCCATTACCCAGTCCCAAGGATAATCTACGTTCCTTGTTGATCTTGTCCACTACTTTGACTAAATAGTTATCAAGTGTAGAAACAAAAGGGCGAGGGGTCCCGACTGACTTGGACATGTTGCCTTGAAAAATAAAATAACAAGGACAAAATACTGCCTATAAAATAAGCACTTATTATGAAATGATTCTAACAATATAAACTAGACACAAAACATAAAATACACACTTCAGCACCCGAAGTCAGACCCCTGAATTGGGAATTAATTAGTAGGGGTGCTATTTATTAATTAAACTCCAGGAGTAAACCGGTGTTCTTGGGACCACGGAGTAAATCGGCCCAAATACACACCACAATTACGGGGTGCGTAGCACACGGGGGGCACAGTCCTGATCAGCACTTAATAGCTAGGACCAAATCCTCAAAAGTGCGTTAGGATTACTATAGTCCCAACAACAGCATGTCTCACAATACCTTACAACAACATCCCCATGAAGAAGATTACTGGCACCGGATGTAGATGTTGGGGGGTAGCCCGACCCGGCCTTTTCTGGCCCCTGACGGCCACAGACGGCCCGCCCTCTGCCCGGGCTCCGCCCAGTGCCGCCCGCGCGCATCCGCGAGGCGGAGGAAGCTGCCTGCTTTTAAGCGCCTCCAGGCGCGGCAACCAGGAAGTGGGCGGTGCCCCAAGGCAGGTTGGGAACTGTAGTCCGCCCCACTCCGCGGCCGAGCGATGTCAGCTGCTCGACGGCGGGGGCGACCACAGCGTTAAGGCTCCTGCAGTGTGGTGAGAATAGTGGTAGCAGCGCGACCCCCTCCTTGTTCGTCTCCACTGGAAAAGATTCCCGCTCCTCTGTGGGAGCTGCCTGCTTTTAAGTGCCTCAAGGCGCGGCAACCGGGAAGTGGGCGGTGCCCCAAGGCAGGTTGGGAACTGTAGTCCGCCCCACTCCGCGGCCGAGCGATGTCAGCTGCTCGACGGCGGGGGCGACCACAGCGTTAAGGCTCCTGCAGTGTGGTGAGAATAGTGGTAGCAGCGCGACCCCCTCCTTGTTCGTCTCCACTGGAAATGATTGTAATCTTTCATTTACCACATCTTCATCATGGAAAACCATGAAAAAAGATTCTGTTCTGCGCAACATCATTTATTTCAATAGTTGTAAAATACATACTGCTTCTGGCATTAGACATCTTTTAGATATATGTACTGGTTCCCAGGATGCCTGTTTCCGGTCCAGGGAAGACATGGCTTGGCAGTTCGGGCTGGACTGTTCCCATGAGGCACAGGGTCAGACTGATTTGCATATGGCCATGTCTGAACTGGGGTGGCGGAGTGAGCTAAAGAATGATGATGGATTTAACCCAGATCAGTTGACTGGGGGTGAGTGCTTGCAATGTTCAACACTCTGTCCATCATCCCCTTTGGTTTTGCTTTGTTCGCCCTAAGTTGGCAGGTATGCCCAGACCTGGGTCCCTTGCTCACTTTGCCACTGGATTCAAGATAGCTTGGATGATGAGGGTTATGAACCCGAAACCGGTCCCAGGATGCTTGTTTCTGGTCCAGGGATGACATGGCTTGGCAGTTCGGGATGGACTGTTCCCATGAGGCTCAGGGTCAGACTGATTTGCATATGGTCATGTCTGGACTGGGGTGGCGGAGTGAGCTAAAGAATGTTGATGGATTAAACCCTCTGTCCATCATCCCCTTTGGTTTTGCTTGGCACAAAAAAAGTGGCATAATAATAGTTGGCCTTTTAGTGTATTTACCTCTCACGTAGTCCATAGTAGTCTCCACAAAGGTATGCTTCACATAGTAGATACAAAGTGATAGCTATGCTTGAAACTGAAAGAGTATTTTGTTACATTTTTATATGTTTGACGGTTTCCATCTCTGACATATGTTTGCATTTGAACATGCAGTTTAACGTGTATTCTGAAGCTAAGTGCCCTAACTTAACAATAATAGGATCTACTATATTTGGCACTACCCATGCACTCATTCATTTACCCAGGTACTACTCATGCACACATCCAGTCTCCCAGGTACTACCCTTAAACTGATCCAATCACACAAGCACTACCCATGGACTCATACAATCACTCAGGCACTACCAATGCACTCATCAAATCACCCAGGCACTACTCTTGCACTCATCCATTCACTCAGACACTACCCATGCACTCATCCAATCACCAAGGCACTACTCATGCACTAATCCATTTACTCAGGCACTATTCATGTACTCAACCAATCACCCAGTCACTACACATATGTTCATATATTCACTCTGGCAGAACTCATGCAGTGCTCCATTCACTTAGGTATTACTAATGCACTCATCCAATGATGCAGGCAGTAGCCATGCACTCATCCATTCACTCATGCACTACCATTGCACTCACCCAATCACTCATGCACTACTCATGAACTAATCCATTCACACAGGCACCACCCATGTATTTATCCAATAACCCAGGTAATACCATCGAATTCATCCACTCACTCAGTCACTACTCATGCACTCATACATTCACTCAGGTACTACCCATAATCTCAACCATTTCACTCATGCAGTATCCACACAATTATTCAGTCACCCTGGCACTGTCCTTGCACACATCCAGTTCCTCAGGCAGTACTCATGTACTCATCCATGCACCCAGACACTACCCATGCACTCATTCAATCACCATGACCCTACTCATACACTAATCCATGTACTCAGGCACTACCCAGGCACTCGTCCGTTCACTCAGGCTCTACCCATGGACTCATCCAATCATGCAGCCACTACCCATACACTCATCTTTTCACTCAGGCACTACTAATGAGTGATACATTCACTCAGGCACTACTCATGTACTCATCCAATGGCCCAGCTACTACCTATTCACCCATGGAATCACCGAGGCACTACCCATGCACTCATCCATTCACTCAGGCACTTCCCTTGCACTCATCCATTCACAAAGGGACTAGCCATGAATTCATCTTTTCACACATGCACTACCTATGCACACACCCAATCATCCAATTACTTCATTTGCACTCATCCATTCACACAAGCACTACCTATGCACTCATGCAATCACCCAATCACTACCCCATCACTCATCCAGTCACCCAGGCACTACCCAGGCACTCAGCCAATCACTCTGGCAGTATCTGTGCATTCACCCAATCACTGAGACACTATCAATGCACTCATCCAATCACTCAGACAATACACCCACCTACTCATCCAGACATCCAAACTCTCCCCATGCAAGCACATTCACTACATAAGAAAACATAAGACAAAGCATAATGTTCACCACTACTAACATACATATAACAATAATTATTTCAGGTGGTTCCTGAATAACCTCTTTGTTAAACTCTTTTGTTTTTTTGTATTTTTTAATTATTTTAAGTATTTGTGGGTGTTTTTTAAAAACCTTTTGAAAAAAACCTTTCAGATAATGTTTTTCAACACTGGAGAAAAATTCAAGTACAAAACAAAATCAACACTTGTGATTCTTGATCAGTGTTAAAACAGCTGAGATAGACTGCTCTCGAACACACAAGATAGTTTGGCATTTGCGGCAATGTATCCCTGCATCAGCAAACTCATGATATGTCACTGGTTGTGGTGATCTAAGTACTCCACCAGATGAAGTACATGATTTCCTAATTCACCATGTTGAGCTTGCTCTTTGTTCTCTCTAGCACACTGCTCTCTTACAAATCAGGTGGGATGGATGGTTTCAAGGTGCTTCATCATAAATCAGGAGTATTTTCGCTCTGACCCTCTGGAAAGTATTTTCCCACAAAGCGAACAGGTGACTTTCCCTGCATTACCTTTTTTTTCCCCTTCAGGGAGAGTAAATAAAATGTCCAGACTATACTCTCCTTTTGTTTTTTTAAAGGCTCATCTTACGGTCCCACGTTTTCAAACTCCTCTGCAATCTCTCCTCCTCCAGATGCCGTCTTCTCTTTGAAAAAGGAATTGAAAACACCAACAAAAACTCAAAACTATGAGTTTGAATACAGTGTGAAGCTGTAGTGACACACCCAAATGCAGAAAAAAGGGGTTGGATCCTCCCTCTGCAAGGATAGAATTCTCTCTGAACCAATCAAATCTCTTTTTTTATGTCACATGACGTCGCAATAGGTTTGCGTTGTCATCGCATTCATGTCGCGCACCCGCAAAATGCATTAAATACTTGTTAAAAGTAAGTTTCTTCTATAAAAGTACTATTTTTTACACTTTGACAACAAGTCTGTAAATCTGTAAAACTCATTTAATTTGTACATTTGCACATAAAATACTTTTAAAAATCATGCTGGATTCGCGTACACACTGTACACCTGGAAACACGGTCCGGAAAGATTCGCAATGGTGTTGTGGCTCCACAACAACTATTAAAACCAGTTTTTAAATAATTCCAGTAATAATTATTGAAGTTGTAGTGCTTTGCTAGTAAATCTGTTCCCTAAAATTCAATACTAACACCCTTTAAATATGTATTCCACAATATTAAAACAACGCAGAGCCGCGTCCACATCGCAAATCCGTAAGGAAGTTACGACATGGTGCCCGACAGGGTCGCAACTCTCAAAAAAGTTGTAAAAACATTTTAAAACTATTTTACATATATACTAACATTACTTTAAGAACCTTACTACTAAACAACTTCCATTAAACAGTAAATTACTATTCAATTAATATGTATTTTAATCTATTTAAAATATTTTAGGTACGCTAACCCAAAGCGGTTATCCACGCTGGGTACGCAAATCCTAATTTAAAAGAAAAAAGATCTGATAAACATAGCATTTGTTCTATAGAAACAGTAATATTTACATATATATGCATATAATATACACACATACATATACACAGACACACACATATAAATATATATATTTTCACAGAAAAAAACAAAGGTTACAAGGATGTTATAGTTAGCAAATAGAATTTAAATAAACTCTTATAAATTCAAACAAAAAAACAAAGGTTACAGGGTTGTATGGGTGTGTGAGTGGGCGTACAAGAGGTTGTATGGGGTGTGAGTAGGTATGTGTGTGGTTCTGTAGATGATGTCATCAGTGATGTCATTTGAGATGTCATCAGAGATGTTACTGACCATGTCATGAGTGATGTAATAAGCGAGGTCATAAGCAGTGCATTGCAGGGGTTTATGTTAAAGTTAGCTCAGCTAACTATAACTGCTACATTTCTCTGGTTTTGTATGAGTGAAATGTCAATCCAAGTATAATGACCACAATGGTGTACTGCATGCCCAAATATACCAAGGATGACCCACTAATAAATTAGGAGTCGTAATAGGGCCACAGTATTGTATAATCACAACATGTCAAAGTTGCAATTAGGCAGTCACCCTCCCTTCCTACTCCACTCCAACCAGGCAAACAAATGCACTTAGACATGTTGACCTTCATAGGTGTACACACACACATACACAGGTGTACACACACATTGTCATCTCGTGTAGTTATACCCTTCCTCGTATACCTAATGCCCAGTGCTGGTGATCATAGCTTCCAGTTTGGGAGTACTGTAATGGTACCCTCCTGACTCAGCCCAAATATGTATGGAACTGAGCAGCTGCAGTACAAAAACAGATAGTGGTAGGCTTCTCTAGGCCTCAGTAGATGAAGAGCGGGAACCGATATGCAGAAGGCAAGGAGTGCACGGACAGGATAGGGGTGCATATCTCGTTCTGGGGACTACAACCGACTGGAGAAGGCAGGCACTAGTGAGGGCAAGGAGTTGCACCGGCAACACACACTGCTTCATGTTCTGTCCACTAAGATCATCCCTCATCCTCTCAATAGTGAGGGCAAGGAGTTGTACTGGCAACACACACTGCTTCATGTTCTGTCCACTAAGATCCTCCCTAATCCTCTAAAGTGGAGCCATCTGAAAGCTATTCTAAAAAGAGGAGGTGGAACCTGCATGTTGGGGTCTGTCATCAGTCATCAGTAATGGCCTGGGCTGCTACCCAACAGAGAGGGGCCTTATTAAAGGCACCCACTCACATATGGACATTATGGGCCACATTTATCAAGGGCTTGCATTGCCCTTGAGTCACATAAGGCGACACAAGAGCAATGCAAGCCCTTAAGTACAACTTCCTATGCCACGAAGAGCCACCTTGTGTGGCTCTGCGTCTCATAGTAAATATGGAGTAACGCAAGACAGCACAAGTCCCTACCTTTGCATTACTCTGCCATGGGAAGGCATTCCATGGGTGGAACATTGGTGTTCCTCTGCATCCACACATGATGTTTGGAACATTTCCAGATTTTCTAATACTAGTAAACCTAGGAATGAGTTAAAACGGCACACCTTCCCATGGGAAGCATAACAATGATAAATATGTTTATTCCTCCTTGTTTTTCTTCTTTCTATGTGTGCTGCATTCTGCAGCACACATAGAAAGAGTAAAAGCCTCAGAGGATTGTTTTTAGGCAGAAAGTTGTATCTTCCTGCACACAAGAAATCCTAGCTGTTAATGCAGGCACTGTTGCACCATGGTGCAAGGGTCGCTGCGTTAGTGTTTGACAACCTCAAATGTGCAAGTGCAGAGGTAGAGCGGTAATTTGCCATATCTAAGGAGATATGGCGCATTCTTGCCCTCTCCATTTGACGCAACACAGCTCAGCAAATTTTCTTGCTAAGTTGCATTGCCCCAATATAAGTAAATCTGCTTCTTTGCATTTCTACTGTCAGGCATTGCAGAGAGAAAACAGAAGATTAGCCTTCTAATCTACTTCTCATTTCCCCTAGACTGGAATGCTATGCCCCAATTTCTGCTGTGCGTATGGAAGCCAACAGCAATCCACCCAACTTTCATGGGAGCCCAACTTTGCCTATTCACCTCCAGGAAGCGTTTTCCTTGATATTCTTAAACTTATTTTTTACATATCCGGACAATCCATAATACTTAGTTGATCAGATCGCATTAGTGATCTGCTTTTGCTGGAGAGAGACTTGTGTAAGTAGATGTATGTGTTCCTCAAAAATAATGACCTAACCTCTCTGTTATTCTGTGTTTGGAACTGTGCAAAAATGATGCAAATGTTTCCACATTTTTGAGGCTACAAATGCATTTACTATAGAAAAGAACCAACAAAATAGCTTTTAAGCAAATAATTGCACATTAGAGGCGTATCTCCAAGCAGTCTGAAATTGCACAGATAAATTATGTATGTGATGGATTTTTTTTCTTGTTATATCAGACTTTTATACTGTGATAGGAAGAAATCACTAATTTCCTCTTTTAAGAAATAAAGAACATTGGTATTATATTTCTGACTAATTCTTGTAGGTAAAAATTATTTTTTTATATTGTTGTAAATATAGACATAAAATATCAAATATTATATAACTGTTTAGTTACAGGTAGGGTCATGTTTCCATAAGAAAAACATTTTTTGGTTTGCCTATAACTTTGGTGCCATTGGACGAATCTTCACGAAAGTTTCCAAAAAAAGTGTCATCCACCTCAGCTCCTTCCTGGAAGTTTTGGGGTGATCCGGCAAGCAGGGGCCAAGAAAAAGGGGTTTCCCAAAATGCGTTTTCTCCATTCATTTTTTTATTGCAAAATTAGGCACAGCTAAAGCCAAAACAGCTGAATGCCATTATACCAAATATGGCAGAGAGCAAGATCATGGCCCAGAAAGTGTTGTTTTTATGATTTGGTCTAATTCCGTTCTGTAGTTTTCGAAAAAATAAATATTTCATGCCGTGGAAGATCTGTGCAGCATTCAGATCTTGAAATTAGATCTGATGAGCTGCAAACACATAAAGATGTGATAACAGCCATTTTAGGACTCTGTGACTAAGTCACCAGTCCTAGAAAAAAATGCCTAAAAAAGATATAAGTTGGAAGGATAGAGATATCCTACCCTGCCTGGTGGGGACAGGGGCCAAAAATATATATTTTTTTAAATGTTTTCAAAATTTACAATGGATCCAAGGATCTGCTGTAACGATTTTGAAAATTCCCCTCTCAATGAGGACCTTGGGATCCTATTCCCTGGGGCTGATATGTAAATCAAGGGGAGAGGCATGCGGTCCCCCACCCTGAGGCGCTGGATACCCCACCCACAGTGTGATATTTAAATGAAGGCGAGAGGGCATGTGGCCCCCCTCCATGAACCTCCCTCAGCCCCAGGAACCCCATTCTCCTGAGGCCTGCCCGTTTGCGGCTTCCTGGGGACCCCAAACCCTGCGACACCCTGGGCAGGAAAGTCTTCTGAGAAGCTGCTCTTTCTAACTGGGAGCACACATTTTCTCCCAGCCTGTGTTTTCATGGGTAGGAAAAATTAGAATTGGTCCCACCCAGCAAGAGCAAAAGAATACTGCTTCCACAGGGTAGGAGACATGTCAGCACCCCCTGCATTTGGGACTGCTGACAGGGAGACCAGCAGGGTTGTGAGGGTCAAAGGGCTCTCCCCACACCTTTCAATGTAGAAAATTCTGTGGTGTGCCACAGGTAGGTGTAGGGGCAATCAAGTTAAGAAAATAATATTTAAAAAAGGTTTTCCGGCTCCTGCACGGTCCATGGGGCCGCTTGCAGGCAGCCAGTTTCACAAGGGCACTGGAGCTGCCCCCAACAAAAAGAAAGATGTGGGTGTCACTAGTGTGCACCTGGACATTCAAAAAACAATTTAATAAAAGAATAATGAGTGATAGGAGCTGCTCAGTTATTGTTTACTACTCCAAGTAAGGAACGCCCCATGATGTCCTAGAAAGACTTTTAATGGTTTGTCTGAGCCCATTGGTGCCCTTAGAAGTGGCAAGGCACCAGTAAGCATTTTGTGCAATGTTGTGGGGAGGTACAGGAAGTGCAGTACCTCCACACCAGAATCACACAAAAAACAGGGGGCCTCACTTATGAGGTTTTGGCACCGGGCAGGTCCTCAGGCCTTCCTGCTATGCTGCCCTGTGGTAAAAGAAAAGTGGAGGAATGTACCGTATCACCCAGATACTGCCCATTCCTGTCCTTTTCCCCTGTGCTGGCCAACAATGGGCTGCCGTGTGCCAACACAGGAACCTTTGCACCATGATGCAAGGGTGCCTGCATTGCGGAGTTGATTATTTTTATGCAGGAAGGGAAGCCTTCCTGCACAAAAACAATCACAAGAGGAGTTTTCCTCTTTCTTTGTGTGCTGCAAAATGCAGCACACATAGCAAAAGGAAAAACAAGAGGAAATAAAGATATTTCTCATGGTTGTGCCTCCCTTATGCCTCAACTGGGGAGGCATACGTTTTTGGCGCTGCCTTAGATTTCTGATTCCTCATAAATCTGGGGCAGCGTCAGAAAGCCATGAATGATGCTGGGAACACCCTTAGCACCATCGATTGCACGCCCCTTTAATGTAGAAAACGTAATTAAAGGGAACAATATTTATGAGCCAACATTAAGCCAAAAGAAGTGGCTTAGTGCTGCCTCGTATATATGGGGCAGGCTACTGTACCACGTAACGTCACAAAAATTGACATTCCAGTGGTGCAATGGGCCTCAAAAATGAGGCCCAGTAAGTCTCCTGGTTCATATTTCTTAAGGCACTGCTAGCTGGAGGTGTATGTTCTTCAGCTAGAGTGCGGGTCCTCTTACAGCCAGTTTGTTGGCTGCACTTTGTAACTTGAAAAATGTTAAAAAAAACACTCAAAGACATGATGATGTTTTTAAAAAAAAGCTTTTTAAGTATTTTGATGACAATCCCTTTTTATTAACTCTTCCACTGCTAGCCCTTTCCTCCCCTTTGCTAAGCCTTTTATTTCACTATTTGGCATTGTTCGCTGTTAGGTCCCTGTAACTTTTTGTCCACATAAGGTATTCATGCCAAATTTGCGTCACTTTCTTCCAACATACTGAGGATTCTAAAGGTTCACAGGGTTTGAGGATTCCCCTGGAGGGTACGGAGAAATTAGCCAAAATACAGCAAAATTAGTTTTTTGGGGGTTAAATGGGAAAAAAGTGCTGTAGAAGAAAGCATCTTATTTTTTCCCTTCAAATAATTTGTGGTGCTAAAATCACCACACCATCTTCTCAGCTTTCAGGAACAGGCAGACTTTTGTCAGCAAAACAACATTTTCTACACAGTTTTGTCATTTTACTGGGCCATAACCTATTTTTCCTATTTTCTGTGCTCTCAACCTTCTTCTAGTTAGTGGTAGAAATGGGTGTGAAACCAATAATTGATCCGGGAAACCTTTCTGAATTCACCAAGGGGTCATTTGTGTAGATCCTTCAAGGTTTTCCTATAAAAACAGTTGAAATAAAGAAATATTTAAATTGCTTTGTGTCAGAATGTACCTCAAGTTCCCCAGAAGCAGAGATGACCACTACTCCCAATGCCCATGCATCAGTACAGCAACCAGACTAGGTAACGGCACTAGCACGGGGGAAAGGGGAAGTGGAAGAGAAGAGACTGCCTCAGGAAGGTGTATGACCTCAAGGTGACGATTCTGCCTCCTCTGCGGAGTCTTCTGTAGTGTGTGGTTCTTCACTGGCAAATCTTAACGAGGTACACCTAATGCACAGAGGTGAAAGGGATTACAAAGACATCCTACTCTTCTATTCTTCCTAATGACTTTTATATCCCTCTACTCATACCTTATACTCCTGCAGGCTTGCTACTCTTCTATATGATGATATTCATTGTAATCTTTTTGATTATTACTGACTTTTCAATATCTTCAGACTTGAGAACAAAGTTCCAACATTTTTACAAAGAACTAGGTATGTACATAGTAGCGGAATAACGGAGTAACTCTCTCTCTCTCGCAGACTCTGTAGCGTAGAATGTCAAGGTTGTGTCACACAGCGTAGATAGATTCCACAACTTCCATAGGAAAAGAAGCGCGCAAAAAGGTACAGGGAAATGGTAAATAGGGCGGAAAGGAAAAGGAAAGGTCGCCAAAGGGAGGAGAGGAAACTGGGGGTCCTGCGCATGTACGCACTCACTGACTTTAGTCGTTGGCTTAGTCTTGGCTTCTAATAGTTCACAGGAAAATCTTGTACTCAGCACTCCGGAATCTGCTTCCTCTAGAGATGAACAAACGAATATTCCAGCCTCTTGAAATCTCCGCAACTTTCCTGTCTGAATCTTGGGTATCCGAAAAACCGCTTAACTTGACTCTTACTACTAGCGGTAGATTCTGTTCTGTGATTTACTCCGAAAATATCTCTCTTCAAGTTCTAGGGCCGTTCTCCTCAGGATACAGGAGCTGACGGGAAACACTAGCTTCTCTCAGGATATCTCGATTGAAGTGCGCAGTTTGCCGCGCACTCAACCGTCATGTCAAAGATGCACAGCTAATGACGGCAAGAGCCGCGGCCATCTTGAAAGGTCTAACTGCTCATAGAACATTATATGTCCCGATATAAATTCACCACTTGCGGCTTCACAAGAATTCGCTGTCTCTTTGGTTTTTGCCATTTATGGTGCACTGCCGACACCACGTGAGTCTGATTCCTGACACTTTGTAAAAACAGCCATGGTTTTTCATTGTGTACCAGGAATACAACAATGCATTTGGTAAAGTATAAAGAGCTAAAAACAGGTAGCTAGAAAAAATATTTATTTCCGAAATGGTATCTAAATATGGAGTTTAGAAGCAGTGGTTATACTCACATCTCTGAATTTGTGGGTTCCAATACTAGCATGTGCATTAGAGGGCATTTTTCAAAATGACTTCTTTTTTGTACAGTGTCTTACAGTTGGAAGGCAGAAATGCATAGAAAGTCAATTTGTTCTACTATTCTTTACTCCCCAAAGTCACTCACAATAAAAATGTGGGTAGGCCTAGTGCCCGTGACAGGAAATGGCCCAAAAAGCAAAATGGACACATCACATTTTCCCAGTGAACTTGGACCTTTTTTTGTAATGCGCTTAGCTATGGATTTTGGGCCCTACCTCATCAGGCATCTTTGGAAACCTAGCAAATCTGTAAATTTTTTAAAACTAAAACCCAGGGAACTCCAGAATGGGGTCTTGTGTGGCTATAAAAAGGTTCTGTTACCCAGAATCCCTTCCAAACCTCAAACATTGTAAAATAAAATACACTTTTTCCTCACATTTCTGTTTTGGAATGTTTTTGAATATGTTGGGAGCCACAAACTTCCACCACCCAGCATTTCCCTAGGTCTTCCGATAAAAATGGTACCTCACTTGTGTGAGTAGGCCTATTGCCCGCAAAAGGAAACACCCCAAAATGCATTATAGATGAAATGGTTCCATCCTCTTGCACAAGCATCGTGACACATGATGAAACCATTCCATCATGGGCACACAATGGGTTAAACATTGGACTGTGTGAACTAGTTAAATATACATTTCCTTATATTTATTTGCCATTTTTGAACACAGACGATAAATGTGCGCCATATATATGTTGATATTCTGACCACTTCATAAAGCCATTAGGCCTACATTTTATATTTTGTCGTTTTGACCTTTCAAAAAGTCAGTAACTCTGACTTAATTAAAAATATACCTCTTATATTCAGCCATGTGCACCCATGGGAGTTTGGGAGCCCCCCTGCTTCACATGATTTGGGCACAGCGTAGGGTTGGGCACCAACTCTGGCCCGTGGTCAACCCTATGCTGTACAACTGCAAAGGCCATATGCAGTGTGGAGTTGGATGCCCACGAGGGACTGGGCATGAAGCCTGGCCATGGGGCGCCACTCCACATGGCATTGGGTTGGCATTATGTATGGTAATAAAATATTACTTTACAGTAAAAAAAAATAGAAAGTGACTGAAAAATCCAAAGGTTGAAGTGACGTTATTGTTAGGTATGTTAATAATATCTTACTTTGCATTTAAAAAGAAACCTTAGAAATTTACTGAAACAAACAAAGGTTAAAGGAAAGTTTTAGTTAGATGAAAATGTTAAATAAAACATACCATTTTAAATCCACTGAAATTTGCCAGTTATAGTTATCTCAAGTAACTGTAACTCGAGCCCTAAAGTAATTATAACTGGAGCCCTTGCCATGCACTGCTAATTACCTCCCATATTACATCACTTATCACATGTTCTAAGAGATCATTGATAGCATGACTATACCATCCAAAATTACATTATTGATGACACCAATGTGGATAGCGGGCTCCCTTCAAACTATTATAACTTTCACACCTTAACACACAGTGTATTCAACGCGGTAGCCACAATACATTAACTATAACTCGCCACTGAACCATGCATTCTGTTCTCACAAATTCGGTGATTGCTATGTCAAAAAAGTTGTTGTAAATGCTAGAATTTTAGATAGTATAAGTGCTATAATATCAAAGGGTATAGCCAGTGGATGTAGAAGATGCAAGTTATAGTTAATGCATTATGGCTACTGAGTTGAATATCCTGTGTATGGAGCTGTTCGTGAGTTAATAATTTGAAGTTGTTGCGTAATTATACATTAGAGGTTTTTATTTTATGTAGTTTTGTTTGTATAGAAAGAATAAGAAAGAATAAATAAAGTTAACATAATAAAAGTTTAACCTTTGGTTTTTCAGTCATACATACATATATGTATTTATATATTTATATGTGTATATATATATATTATCTACTGGCGGTCGCCAGTAGATATTTATATTTAAGACAGTGTTTCCATAGGAAATCTCAAAATTCTATTTTGAATAACTTTGGCGCCGGTTGACGAATCTTCGCGAAATTTTCAAAACTAATGGGGCGCTCCGCTCAGCTCCTACCCTGAAAGTCTCGGGGGGATTCATCAAGCGGGGGCCGAGAAAAAAGAGGGGTCCCAAAACGCGTTTTCCCCATGCATTTTCCCATAGGACCTTTAGTCGAAGGTACAGCCCGAACGGCTGAACAGAATTACTTGAAATTTGGCAGAGAGGTAGTCCTCAGGTCAGGGATGTGCCTTTTGCATATATGGAGTCAATCTGTTCAGTAGTTCCTGAGAAAATTGCAGTTAAAAGCACATACATATCTATAGCTGCGCACCATGCGTGCACCCTAACGTGCGCAAGCGTAATTCTGATTGGTTGTTGCATGTCAGTCAACGATCGAATCGGTCGAAGTCAGGAAGTGTCGGCCGCCATTTTGTTTGTTTTCAGTGCGAGAGTGGAAAAGGAAGGTGGCGAACGTGAAAAGGGGGCAGGGTAGAGAGTTCCTGACCCCCTAGCCTTTGTCAGGGGGTCCCTGAAGGACCCCGAAGGCAGAAAGAAACATAAAAAAAAAAAAAAAAAAATTAAATCGCGGGGTGCGCGCACCGTGCGCGCACGGTGAAAAACCATAAAAAAATTAATAATAATTTAATACGTAGTTTATTGAAAAATAAATATATAAAAAAAAATACATACAACTTAGCATTTAAAAAAACGTACAAATTCACTTAAAAAAACATAGGTTTCACACATGTTATAGTTAGGTGGATATTTCACTCGTAAAAAACCAATGAAATTCCACCGTTATAGTTAGTTCAGATAACTATAACTCGCGCGACCGCCACTCTATCACAAGGATGATGTCATCAGTGATGTCAAGAGTGATGCCACTGACCATGTCATGAGTGATGTAATATGTGACGTCATGAGCAGAGGATTGCGGGCGCGCGAGTTCTAGTTATCTGAAATAACGGTGGAATTTCCAAACTTCAGTGAGCTGCCAATCCTAGCCTTTGGCCATGCTCAGCGTGGGTTGGCCACACACCGGCCTGTGGCCAGGTCACGCACCCAAGACCCTGCGAATGGCCACGCCACAATGTGTACGTAGATCACCACTGTGTAGTTACAGTTACGACCTAAATATAGTGGTAAAGGTGTTTTTTTCCTAATACCCTGTGTGTTGCTTGATGAATCAACAGAAAACATTCAAAACAGATGTTCAGCCATGTCAGCTCCTTCCTTGGGCAACGCTTAGATGACACACAGTAAAAGTGATGGAATATTTAAAAGTTCCCTTCAGAACCTCTTGAATGTTAACTAATAGAAGTGAGATTTCTGATGCAAAATTTACAAGGTGGCTCTGCTTTTTAAAACATTTAGTACTTTTTTCAAACTGTCCACAAGGAGAATCCTTCCAAACTGTCTTAGGTGAGGTTAAGCATGCTTACTTTGATTGTTCACTTGTTGCAATTTAGGGATAACTTTTCTACACCACTACTTAAATAGGTCACTAGTCACCACTGTAACATATTCCATTGTAGGATCCAAGCTGCGATGCATTTATGAGCCAAATTATATGAGTTGTCCAGTCATTTTCTCCCTTTGGTTTTAAATGCTGTACAGCAGTTTGAACCTGATTCTCTTCTTGACCAGAAGCTTTTGGATTAGTGTTTTGTGAGATATTTTGAGGTTCAGTCAGACATTTGATCTTTTTTATTTTACTTATGAGAGTTCTGTATAAACAATATTACAGTAATCTAGATGTGACAGCACCAGTGCTGTGAATGGGCCATCAAGTAGTTGCCATACAGGAGTCAGAGGAATTAGTTGAGCAATAAGAAACGAGGCCCATTTTCTACAAAAATCTGAAAGTGTGTGGGACAAACTGAAGTTCTGTAGAATATATGTAGCTAATAAGCTGCCAGCTAGGGATATAAGAATGTCCTCTTACTTGTCTGGCTACATGGTCTATGCTCCTTAGACTAACTGTAGATATTGCTATTAGTCTTGGAACAAGGTATGGAGTTCCATGAAGGATCAGGGACGTGTTGTAGCTCCACCATTCATGATCTTTAGAATTTAAGATGCACACAAGTAAAAGGATAGATACCTAGAACCCTTACCAAGAGAATTCTCCACCCAAAAGAAATCAGAATTACAATAAGTCAAGAGAAACATAATGAGTCATCACTAAGCTAGGTAATATTAGCAGAAAAGTTCAAACAGTGGTAATAAACATGTATTATCATGTTTATGATCATGATTTTGAGGATGATTATGATTATGATTATTAGTGGTGGCAATATGTTTATGGCTATGTTCATAAAATACTCTAATTTCTTATAGAAGGTCAAGAGTATTGATATTTTGCAGATATTTTGGAAGTTGTTTGGAAAGTTTATTGCTTTGGCCCTGGAGATATTTAGTGGCCTTTCAAACTTTAGAATTCTTTTGGAAACTCAGCTTGATTTCATTTAAAGTTTAAAGAACATGTTATGTTATGTTATGTCGGCCTCTGCTAAATTCTATAATATCATGCTGATATTGAGGTCAAAACGCTCCAGAAATATTAAATTTGAGGATTATGAATGATACATTTCTTCTCCCAATTCTTGTGTATACATTTTTCAGATAAAAAAAGGGGAAAGACTGTTGGAATGTGAAGACACGATTAGAAATAGAACTGTGAATACGGATTCCCACCTCCCCCTCTCCTTGGACTTCATTAAGTGTTTCAAGCACACATATGAACATCTTATGTTGCTACTCCTTTTCATTTTTAATCTTCTGGACAAATTGTTAAATTGATCTATGTGCGAGATATATGATTTAATATATGTATAATGTTTGTCATTTGTCTTGTTCATGTTTTGCTGTGATGCTTTACTGAACATGACTTATGACACGCATTTGTAATACTTGGGTGCAGAAGACTTTGATTTCCTTTTCATGTACAAGCCTTTTGTTTGGGTGAGTTGTTATGCTAAATATTTCTTTATGGCAGTGTTACTATTTACAATAACGAAAAGAAATGAATATATAATTGAAAAAGAATTGTTCTTCATCACAATCGTGATGTGCCTTCCCACTGATGTGACTGTGGCGGTTAAACCTCTACAGCTGAGTTGGTGGAATGGAAGGGATATAAGGTAGAACCTCACCTTTTCCCAATTTCAGACTTCCTGTTCCACCAATGATCCAATCTTCCAAGTCTTTCCGCTGCTTGATGATGAACAAAATCAACACCATTATGGACGCAATTGACGCTAAGCTCCACTTCTACCTGTTACCTATTGACTTGTTTGCTAATATATCCACAGGACTCATGCATTAATAAATCTCTCATACAAGCAATAGCATATACATGTGTAATGCTTATGCCTGTAATCTTGATGTTGATGTTAAAGAAATTTAAAGCTACACACCAATGTATGCTCACATCGTAGGTGTTAATCTGGTGCGAGATGCCTTCCAAAAAATTAACTCTGGCACAAAAACAAATATTCAAATAAAAATCAAAAAGTCACCATAAAGGTGTGTTTAAAGGCATTTCTAAAATCCTTCCAAGTGCAATGTAACATCATGGAGGAATTATACTAGACAAGGTGTAAACTTTAACTTAGAAATTAACAGTAAAATCAATGTTAGTTACAAATTAGAAGTATTCAACATATACATCCAGATAACATTTCCTTTGTCTAGTGAAACTCCTGTGCTGTATTTACTGATCAGTAATCAAGGTGAAACAAACAAACCTGTAGAAACACATCCAAATAAAACTTGTAACATCAATTAGTTG
This sequence comes from Triturus cristatus, assembly GCF_964204655.1. Lineage (NCBI taxonomy): Eukaryota > Metazoa > Chordata > Amphibia > Caudata > Salamandridae > Triturus > Triturus cristatus. The sequence goes on from NC_140588.1 coordinate 435,256,360, forward strand.
GTGCAAGTGCCCATTACTATGATGAATGCTTGCACCTAAATTCAAATGACCATCACATACTATGTTGACGAGGGTATGCATTAAACAAAGTAGACATTAAAACATATGTTGTATTACCTGCCATCATGGTAATGAAAAATAAGTATTTACATTTTACTCAAAAACATTCCTAGGAATCAAATAATTGCTAAGGAAAACTAATGCCATTGTTAATTTGGTGTAATCAATAGTATGTATTTATTCAACAATAATAATCAAGCCAATAGCAGTCCATAACATCCAGTATTGTGCAATGTTGTGCAGTGGCACACATCTTGCCTCCTAATTCACTGCCAAAGGGAACCCCCTCAAGAAGGGGCATCCAGTGGTTAGAGCAGGCATCCTAAAGATCTAACATGGGTGTGGGTGGATTGGGTTTGGGAGCGGTCCCCTTGGGTTTTAGGAGGGGTGCACATTTGGTAGTGGTAGGTTGGGATATGGAAGGGGTGGGATGAGGTGTGAAAGAAGTAGATTTGGTAGGGATGGGTTGGGATGTGGAAGGAGTGAGTTAGGGTGTGGAAGGGGTACCTTGGCTTTTGACGGGGAGGTTCGGATATGGAAGGGGTGGGTTGGGATGTGGAAGGGGTAGATTTGCATTTGCTAGGGGTGGGTGGGGTTTGGCAGGAGTTAGAACAAGGATAAAAAGGACATCTTCTATGGAAAAATGGGTAGGGGATTTGGCAGAGAGTTGGGTTTGGGAAGTAGAGGGAGTGGCAGTGTCTGATGTGCATGTGTCTGTGGAGGGCGCAGGTGCCTTTGGGTCTGGTGTATGTCATGCATGTTTGGGTGTGTCTTGCATCATAGTTGTCTGTTATTTGGATGAATTTGAGCGCTTGAGTTTTATGGGTGTGAATTGTGTGTGTGGGGGGTGCTGAGGAGGTGATAGTTGTTGTGGTGCATGTGGATGTGGGTGTGGTGATGACTGTGGTGTCTGTGGAGGTGCTGGATGTGAACTGTCCTCAGTAAAACCGGCTTCTGTACCGGCCAGCACTGAGCTTTGTGAAAAAATAGCTGCATTCTTTTTGAACAAAGTTAACACTATTTTTTACTAGTCTTAACGACCCAACTGAGAGGAATCAGGAGGGCGAAACAAAGTCCAATGAAACTCTACCACCTGTCATCCTCAAGGAGTTTAGACATCTTACCCTTCAGGACACCTTGGAGCTAATAGCTAAAGTCAACTCCGGGTCCCCATTGGACCCCTGCCCTCGGTCGGAGCCAAATAGTTTCTCTGGAAAACTTTGCATCTCGACCCTTCTCGCTGCCTTGCGGGGTCCCACAGGGATCCTCTCTGAGTCCCACACTTTTCAATATTTACGTCTCCTCCCTAGCGCCCATTATCAGAAACCACGGTTTTAGCGTTACCTCCTATGCGGACGATACGCAAATTGTTGTGTCTCTCTTACCCGGCCATGAACTAGGGTTGGACCAGAACTTTCAGTTCTGTATGTCTGAGGTGGCGCAATGGATGGCTAGTAACTGCCTTAGGTTGAATTCCCACAAAACCGAGGTTATGTTATTTGGTAACAACCCTAGTTTCTGGACCCCAGCATGGTGGCCGCAGGAACTGGGGACCCTTCCCACTCCAGTAAATAAAGTCAAGAATCTTGGAATGGTAGTGGATGCCAAGCTGTCCATGGCATTACAGGTAAAGGCTGTAGCTTCAAAGACTGGCTACATCCTGAGAATGTTGAGGAAGATTTTGTTCCTGCTTCCTCAGGAGCATCGACAGACTGTTGTAGTGGCCCTGATAACATCTAGACTGGACTATTGCAACAGTTTATACCTCAACATTCAGGAGGCCTGCTGCATAGACTGCAGCTTTTGCAGAATGCCGCTGCCAGACTACTAACCGGCCTCCCCAAATTCTTGCCTATATCAAAAGCCATTCGAAACCTTCACTGGCTTCCTATTAAGCATAGGGTCCAGTTTAAGTCCCTCTGCTTGGTCTTTAAGGCCCTACACGGAGAAGGCCCAGACTTCCTCACCAACAGTTATAGAAGGTATGTCCCTGCCCGACATCTCCGTTCGTCAGAGGCCAGTTTGATTAAGGTCCCTCTTATAAGGCAAGCTAATTGGGGTGGCCGTAGTTTCTCATACGGTGCAGCATGGCTGTGGAACGGTTTGCCACTTTACCTGCGTCGCATGGAAAACTTATTTCAATTTAGGAAAGCGCTGAAGACTTGGTTGTTTATTAAATAATTTGGATCTTGGTTTATGGAGTAATGGACAGCGCCAGGACACCTATTTGGTAATCGCGCGCTATACAAAATACGATAACATAACATAACATTGTGGTGCATGTGGGTATAGTGGTGGCTGCAGTGTTTGTGGTTTCGCTAGTGGTGGTTCTTGTGAGTATGGTGGTAGCTGCAGTGGCTGTGGTTGTGCTGGTGATGGGGGTGCTGCATGCATGTGTGGTAGTGGCTGCAGTGTCTGCATGTGCTGGTGGTCGGGATAATAGATATGAGTGTAGTAGTGACTGTGGTGTCTGCATTTTTGGTTGTACACCTGTGGTTTTTGTGGTCTCTCTGCATTTATGTGTGTGTGTGCTGTTTGTCTGTGTTCGGGTGTGTGTGCAAAGTTGTGAGTGTCCTCAGGACAGGGCAGGGAATGGGAAATTGGCATGGTAAAGGGCGGTAGGTGAGGCACAAGGTTGGGATAATTGGAAGGCTGTGGTCAGTGAGGATGACAGACTTTGAAAGACTTCCATAGGCTAGACATCCCACTTTGAATGCCTCCCAGGTAAGCAGTCATTTGTTGAATATGACAGCGTAGGCCTTGGATGGCATTCAAGAGTGCAGTCTGGCCTACAGCAAAGCTGCAGAAGAGGTCAGTAGCCTCTTCACTCAGCACAGCAGGGGTACTGGGGCGGGGGGTGAGGTGCCAAGAGCGAAGGAGATGCCTCCACTTATTTGGGGTGGGGTGGGGTTGGCCAACTGGGTGAGCAAGAGTGAGGGTGTAGATGGCACTCTGGGTGGCGGACTACAATGCAGGTATATTAGGAGTCATAGAGTCCACAACCACTAGGGACTTGTTGCTTGGGGATGTCACCTAAGAAGATTTTGAGCTGGATTCCTCAATGCCAGTCTTCTTACACTTCGTGTCACTGTGTCTCTCGGTGTTGGTGGTCTCACCAGGTGTTACACAGTGTCCAGCTACTATCACGCCTTCATGAACAGCGTCTCCTTTGCCTGCTCCAGATGATGCTGAAAAGACATGAACAATAGTTTTGTCATAGCTGTGTAAATAGAACAGATCAACAACTTTGAGAAAATATTTGTTCCTAGTTTTCATATTGTACCTGCTACAAGGCTTACAAACTGTCATTCTTTACATCATCATCTCATGCAAGTAGGAAACATTTTCAGAAACCATTTGCTCACAGTTCTGTAATTCCCCATGAAAGCTCCTACTTCAAATATGATCTTGTGTCTAAACCATATTCATTTTAATAAATGAACGGTAGAACACTGCTGAATGGTTGGCCTTTTTTCTCCAGAATAGTGAACTTATGTCTCCAATTAGGCTATATACCAAATATGCCTTTGGACACTGTGTGTACAAGGTCCAAAAAACTGCACTAATGACATACACTAAAAGTAAATTGTGAATCAATGTGTGTCAACAAATACTGCAATGGTGTAACAACATTTGTAGAAGCGGAAAGCCTGTCTTCTTTGCTTGCCATTTCACAATGGTAACACTTACCTCAAGCAACTCAAGAATTGCAGAAATGTACAACTTTATATCTGCTTTTAGGACTGAAGCAGCTTATCAATGTAACAAACAATATGTATTTACCTATGCTCTTAAATTCATGTAGATCTATTGTCATTATGGATAGCATAAGTGAATACATAGGGCTTGATACATTTCTAATCCACTTTAGTACAGAGCAACTTATTCACATTTGACTCCAAAATATCTCAAATTAGTAAAATGTGAAGTTGGGAACATCCACTGTATTATAACTGCATAGAATGCAATGTCACATGTAAGTCATCTGCTATTACATCAGCCACAATAGTGAAGGACCATCACTCCTGCACAACCAAATCTATTGGTCTGTTTGGTACAACTGTCACTCATGACATCAAAGAACCCGATGTATATGAGCAGTTTTTGCAGCCATGTGTCAGCTCAGAACAGTCCTTTCATTGTTTTTTTTCTTCTTTTTTGTGTCCTCATTTGCCTTGGATTCAAGCTCTGGGGCCCCCCTAGACTAGCACCTACCAGAGCTATTTGTATGTACCAAGGATCGTAATGTCCCATACACTTCTCCTTCAGTTTTCTGCAATGGTCAACCAGCCGCATTGCAGATCACACAAGGTGAGTAGGAGACTAAAAAGCGAGAAAGCATAATCATTGGACCTGTCCCTTCCCTTAACCCCCACCTTTCACTTATGATCTAATCAGTTTAGAGCTGGAGACCAGAATTGGTTTCTTTTTCTCTCAGATTTTACCCAATATACTTTAATCGGTGGCAAATTACTGATCCGAATTTTTACAAATCACTCTTCGAGCCCAGAGAATCAGATAAAAAAACATTTTTTTTACCTCATTAGAGATGTCAACATGCAACACTGGTAGCCCAAAAAATATGAGAGGCGGACGTCCCTGGAGTTCTGTGTCCAATATATATGAAATACAACTATTTACATCTCCCCAGAATTTTTTGAATCACAGGACACTCCAGAAACATGAATATCATCTGCTTTCTCTTGTCTGCTTTTTATACACCTTGACGATCATCCCTTCCTCAGCTTTGATAGTCTATTAGGCGTCCAATATACCCTATGTAAACAAAAGATATGGGTTCTTCTTAAATTGGCGGGATGTACAGTGGAATAAAGAATGTTAAAGGATACTTGCCATAAGTCTTCCAACTGCAACCCCGGCACCATCCGTTAGTTCCATCAATAATCAGTACCATCTGGCCTCCTTCTTCTTCTTTGGTACCTCCCTAATTAAGCCAGCTTCCAGTTCATTTGACGAGCCTTTCTCCACCCCAGATGACTGGAACCAGCTTTTTATTTGAAAGCATTTAAATCTTAAATTTTTATTGCTGGATGTCTCCGCCAATTTATCCCAAGACACCAAATCTCCTTCCTCCACTAGATCACTCCATCTCCGAATTCGTACCTCCCCTGGAGGGAGAGCAAGAATATCCTTAGTCCATTCTGGAGATCCAGGGGCAATCCCTATTGGGGCCATCCTACTATAATAGGTACATTTTATCCGATCATAGACCAAAGTTCAGCCATACTCTGTAATATCTTAAGACACGCTCTTTAGAAATACTTTAGGTCTCCAAACTTACACATAAATCCTTGGTCTCCTCCTTTAATGTCTAGTAACATAGATCTGAACATTTTACTGAAATCCGAGTTATCTGGTGGACTTAATAACATCTACCCATTCCTTAGAAGAAAAAGCCCAGGCATGGTAAGCCAAATCTGGGAGGCATAAATCCCCTTTTTCTTTCTTCCTTCGTAGTTTTTTCCAGGCCATTCGGAGGCCTTTTGAATCCCATATAAACTGTTGATCTTAGCCTGTACTTTGGTTAGCCACTCAGCCTTGAACATTAGTGGGAACATATGGAATAGGAAAGTAAACTTCGGGAGGATTGACATTTTCACCATATTTACTTTCCTTATAATAGTCAATGGAAGATGGGACAATCTTAGCATCAAGTTGCAAGCTTCTTTCATTACCTTGAAGAAATTGGCCTCCGGGAGATCCATGATATTCTGGATAATCTTTATACCTAAATATCTCATCTCTTTCCTGCAGGTATATGGGATCGCCTCCAGATTCCAAGCCATGATCCCAGTTGTTGCCCTGTTTACTGAGTACCCTGCAATACGGCCAAATTGTAGGGTTAGATCATTCAATAGAGGGACCGTCGCCTTCAGGTCTGATGTATATACCATCAAGTCGTCTGCATATAGAGCCACCTTATTCTTCCACCCCTTTTATCTAAAGGGGAGAATATGCCTCTCCTTCCTAATCTTGGTTGCCAAAGGTTCAATATATAGATTGAAAAGAAGAGGGGATAAAGGGCAACCCTGTCTTGTTCCTCTTGATATACTAAAGGGCATGGAAAGATTGCCGTTTACCAGGCCTCTAGCACGAGTTTTTCTGTATATTATGGCCAAGGTCCTACAGAAATTTTCGCCTAGAATATATAGCTTTAACATCGACTGCAGGTAGAACCGGTTTAACCAATTAAAGGCTTTAGTAGCATCTAGAGTATTAACCGCTAGAGGGACTTTGTGAGTAGAAGTTATATCCACTGTCCCTATTAGATTATACTTCAATTCATGTGTACCTCTTCCTCTTACAAACCCTTTCTGATCTACATGCAAGAGACCCGCCACCACGCCACACCCGCCACCACGCCATTCAGTCTCTATGCCAACATTTTTGTGGAAATCTTATAGTCACAATTTAATAATGAGATTCGCCTATAAGAGTCGCATGAGTTTAGGGGCTTTCCTGGTTTCGGAATTACCATTACTTTGTCCTCATCCCAGGAAGCAGGCAGTTCTACTCCCTTCCCAAAACTTTCCATGAATAACTTTGTCATTAATGGCAATAGGGCCTCTTCAGTAGTTTAAATATTTCTAAAGGCAACCCACCTGGTCTTGCTGCTTTGTTAGACTTCCCCGCCCTGATTGAATTCTTATTCTCTGTGGTAGTAATATTGCTGTTTATCACTGTGCTACTGCTTTCGTACCTGCTCTGGGAATATCTTGATCCAACCATGACTTTACGTCTCTTTCAGTAACCACCAACTCCTCCTGATATAGCTCCCCATAGTATTTTGTAAAGCTTCCTCGATTTCCTTGCCCCCAGTAAGAGTTCTACCCAAAAGATCACAACTGACTTCTTTAATAAAGGACCTTGGCTTTCCATGCTTAGAGTTTTCCACAGCCCTCTCCATACTCAAAATGGGCAATTTTGCTCACCTGCCACCTTCTCCTTAACCTGTCCTCTATCTGATCTGATAGTTCTGCTTTTACAGCCTGCATAGAAACTTGTAGAGTTAATTCATCACTTTCCCACACTACATCAAGTAGCTCATGTTCCTGCTGCTGAATACCCTTTTCTAGCTTACTAATTTCAGCTACAAAACCTTTTCCTCCTAAGTATTTGTAAACTGGTTATTCTTCCCCTCAAAAAGGCCTTATATGCATCCCATGCTATTCCCACTGGGGCACTATCTATATTTGTGGAGAAAAATTCCGTAGACTCCGTTTTTAGCAACTTTAGCATTGCCTCATCTAACAGCAGAGTACAGTCCATAGTCTTTGAGTTACCCAATAGACACAGACAGGACCAATTAAACTGAGGAGTGGTCTGACAAATGAGCACCCATATGTGTAACTTTTTCCTAATACCCTCTAAGACGTTATTCTACCAAGAAAAAATAAATTCTCTATTTATGTCTGTATTTTTTATTGTTGTACGTTAAGCCCTTCCAGACTCCAAGCCTCTCCCTCCATATATCACATAGTCCCAACTGTGCAATGGAGAATTTAATTAGGGACCCCATCTTACTATTTATAACTTACCTACTGTTGACAGAGCAATCCAGTAAGTTATCTAAAATCACATTAAAGTCACCGGCCAAGATGACAGGATCCAAACAATTCAGTAATTCTCTCAACAGAGGCCTAAAAGGCCTTACATCATTGATATCAGGGCCATAATATCCGACCAGTGTATACCTTTGATTATAAATATTTAGTCTCGCTATAACCCATCTGCCTACTTTGTCTACTATATTAAGTTCTATAGTGATATGTGCCTTAATCGAGATTGCCTCATCCTTTAACATCAACTGTTGAGTAGTGCACACCACCTTCTGAACCCAACCTCTGGCTCTCAATAGTTCTGTTAGGTATGTTTATTGTAGAAGAACAATCTGGGCTGAAACATCTTTAAAATATTGCAAGATCTTTTCTCTTCTTCCTTTCACTCTTAGGCCATTGACATTCCATGATAGTGTTTCTATTCTAGTTCTCTGGTTGCGAGCCATTCTCTATTCAAAATTATCCCAGAGAAAGAAGAAGCTCCATAACCAATTTTTAGTAAATGAGGACTCTTTTTAATTTTTACCCCTAAATGCTCCTCATCCAGTGACCCTATCCCCAAATATACGAGAATAAAAACCTCCCCCCTTGCCCTGAAGAACCCTCCTTCATTCCTCATGGCCTAAGCATATGCTGCTGCTGAGTCAGGGTTATCCTTAAAAAAAATATCATCTTTAAAATTGCCTTGGGGGACATATAACTATTTCCTAGTATCTAGCACCTATAGATAGGTGAATAAAGAGGTATGGAAAAGAAAACGTGCAGTGAAGAAGAAAAAGAAAACAGGGGTAGGGACCCCCCTGACCATCATATATATTTAAGTGCCATCTGCTCCGGAGATAGTTCTCATGAATTCTTCAACTTCCTCAGTTCTCATGAAATTCTGCATTTTAATCTTATGCATCACTCGTAATGTAGCAGGGAATTTTAACTGTGTCATAATACCTAATCGCTTCAATGATTCCATCATTTTCCCTAGTTCCCGTTGCTTATTCGAAGTGATCTGAGAAATATACAACCTTATCTCAAAGCTTATCCCATCCAACTTGATAGACTTCAGTTTTGATTACTTGGAGAGAATTTCTTCTTTCAATGTCTATGTTTGAAAGTTCACTAAAAAATGTCTAGCCTTTAAACAATTTGGGTTTAACCTGAAAGGATCTCTATGTATCCTGTGCATGTCATTATTAATATCTTGCTCCGAGCAATTCACTTGTGTCCCCTTCAACCTTTTCAGGAAGTTTCAACAAATGCAAATTGTTTCTCCTTTGATTGTTTTCCAACGATTCTAATTTTTCCTGCATGCTAGTCCTACTTTCTTTCAGGAGTCTAATGCTTTACTTATTTGCCCCCGTTGGTAGGGCTAAGTCAGTGAATAGACACAATATTGAGTACAAAATATCAAGTTGCACAAATATCGAGTCATTATTGTCGTGGCTCAGAAATATCGACAGCAAGAATATCATGGTCAAGAATATCGACTTAAGGTAATATCGATTTTAAAAATATTGAAGGGTTTAATATTGTTTGCAAAAATATAGCTGTTAAAAATATCATTTTTTATTATTGTTATGTATGTTAGAATATTTTTTAGATGTACGCGATGTATGTTTTTTCTATGAGAATTGTTTGTATTTATAATATATGTGTTACATTTTTAGTAGTTAGTAATTTTTTATTTAGGATTTTGCGCTTTTAGTTCAGTAGCGTGTTGTGGGTTTCTTGGGGAAGTAAAGTATATATATCAAATTTATTGTTTAATTTTTATTGATTAATATTTGTTTAATTAATATGTTATAGTGTTAAATGTGTACAGTGTTTTATTATTAATTAATTAATTGTAATTCATTATAATCAATTATTTGGTAAATAATTATGGTCATTATATAGTTAATTTTAGGTGTGTGTTGCGGTGTTTATAGGTGTAAAAGGTGGGAAGTAATTTATTTTTAATTTATGAATTAATAATTGGTTGTTAATTAATTACTTAATTGGTTATTAATTTTGGTATTTTTATCATTCATTTTAGATGTGTGTTGTGGTCTTTATAGGTGTTAAAGGTGGGAAGTAATTTATTTTTAAGTGATGAATTAATAATTGGTTGTTAATTAATAGTAAGAAATTAATTTGTAATTAATTATGGTAATTGTGTAATTTAGGTGTGTGTTGTGGTTTTTATAGCAGTGGAGGGAGGGAAGTAATTTATGTCTAATTAATTATATACTGTTGTTAATTAATTGTAATTATTTGATATTTATTTTGGGTAATTGTTTATTTTTGGTGTGTTTTTACATTGAAAGGGGTAAAGGGTGGGTAGTAAATACATTTGTATTATTTAATTATTAGTTGTCAATAGTAATAGTTTTTACTTTTAAAATACATTTTAGCTGTGTTTTAATATTTTATTGTTTAATTTAGGTGTGTGTTGTGGATGTTATAGTGCTAAATTGTGTGTAGTCAATTAATGTTTATTAGTCTTTTTATTAATAATATTTTTTAATTACTTATTAATTATGTTGATTTTGTAAACACATTTAATTAAAAATGTTGAAGTGATTAGTTATTGGTGTGGTGTTATTGGGTAGGAAATAAAATAAATAAATGTATGCTTTAATACATTTTTTGTTTGTAAATATTTACTCGTCAAAAAATATTTTTTTGTAAATGTATTTATTATTTTATTTTATATAATATTTGTAGACTTGTGTTATATGTAATTAGTATCACGATATATCTGTTATATATGTTTAATTCATATAGATATTTTATTCTGTTATTATTATTTTTAAATATTTTAATATATTTTTTTAAGTGTTTGAGTGTGAATAGTTATTTCTTTTTCTCCGTTATCTAGAGTTTTCCCTACTGTTGCACTGACTGGAATGGGAATAGTAATCTGTATCTGTCCGCTATCCTGCACTATCCCTGCTGTTGCACTCACTGGAGTGGGAATAGTAATTTTTACCCCTCCACTATCCAGCACTTTCCATACTGTTGCACTCACTGGAGTGGGAATAGATTTTTTTACCCCTCCGCTATCCAACACTTATCCTACTGTTGCACTCACTGGAGTGGGAATAGTAATTTTTGCCCCTCCACCATCCAACACTTTCCCTACTGTTGCACTCTCTGGAGTGGGAATAATAATGTTTACCCCTCTGCTATCCAGCACTTTCCCTACTGTTGCACTCAGTGGAGTGGGAATAGGGGATTGGGGCGCTCCAGGGATATTAATGCCGTGTCGCATAAGGAGCTTCAAGGAATGATAAAAGCCTAAAACTTTCCTGGAGGACTTTCTAGAGGAAATTGGTGAAAAAAGCATTTTGATCTGAGCTCCTAGCCCCTAGCGATACCTTGGACTGTTCCCTTCTGTAGGGGAAAGACGCCTGCGGGGGGGGGGGGGGGGTTGTACGGCTTATATAGCGCAGATATGAGGAAAAATCTGCAAACACGCCCTAAAGCCAAAAACCGTATGTTGCTTGCCAAAGAGACAAGAGAGCTAGCCCGCCTGGCGAACAAGCAAAATTCGTCTAGGTTAATGGATCAGGACTCAACATTTGAGAGCTCAGATGGAGAGATAGAGGTGTGCTTGGACCAGGCAGATACATCGGATAGATCTGGCAAAAATGAAAAAATAACCGTACTGGCCCTGCAGCAGAAAAGTGATGCAGATAACGGGGGCAAAAAAAAAGAAAAAAACCAAAGAAACCAAAGAAATCAGAGAAGCAAAACAATTCCCTGTATTTTTGAAGAAAGTGCTAGTATGTCAATCTCCCCCTTCCCCGGCCTCAGCTGTAGCTTCGACCCTAGGTTTGGCCTCCACCAAAGGTGTTCTTGGAGTACAGGAGGACAATTCAGGGCCATCATCCAACATAGTCAAAATTGTGAATTCCATGAGAGAGAAGGGGCCACAAGGTATTTCAAATGCTATCCTCGAACAGGAATCAACTTTAGAAAATCCCAAAGGATTATCACAACAGCAGCAGGGTGGAATTAATAACAACGGGTCTCCCCTGGCTCCACAACCACCTAGTAAGTCGCGAACTCCCCCACCTCCTTTACACCTTGAAAATTGTTCTAGAGAGTTGTCATCAGAGGTGCATTGAATTTCAATTACGGGGGTGATGGGAACCCAGCCGGTAGCCATGCTAGATACCGCTACCTTTCTGCCTGATCTTAACTCCGTCACGGAACCAGCTAGAGAATTACAGATGGATATAAAGGATATGTTAAATTTAATTCTACAAGAATATCGGGACCTTAAACAAAATCAAAAAGCGGAGTTGACCTCCCTTCACCAAAGGTTAGATAAAATGGAGGAGGTAATGTTGAATTTACCCGTCAGACTAAGTGAAGCAGAAGTCCGAATTTCAACTCTTGAGGATCAAATGGCTATCGTATCCAAAGAAGCTAAGACTGCGGCCAAAAATAAACAAAGCCTGGAAAACAAGCTGGAAGAATTGGAAAGTTATTCCAGGAGAGCGAACCTCCGCATTGTTGGTATTCCCGAAGGATTGGAGGGTTCACAGCCCCTCCAGTGGATTAACTCCTTCATGAAGCAAAAGATTGTCCCGGAATTTGTTGGTGATTTAACAATTACCAGAGCCCATCGGGTCCCTGCCCGTCCGTTCATCAACTCTTCTAATCCACGGACGTTCCTCCTGAACTTCGCAGACTTCCGGGTCAAGGAGATGATCTTGACCAAAGCAATTCAGCAAAGACAGTTTGATGTTAATGACACCGCTAAATGCCGAATCTTTTCAGATATGACGGCTGCAGCCGCAAAAAGAAGGAAGGAATTTGTAAAAATTCTTCATCTTTTTAAGGCAAATGGGGCACATGCATCGATTGCCCAGCAATCTAAGCTTAAGGTTTTGGTTAGGGGGAAATTCTTCATGTTCTCTAGTTTAGATGAAGCACAGAGCCATCTTAAAGAAATCTCCCACGGTCCCCCCCCACAGCTTAGAGGCTGATGGGCTCTCAATTACGCTACTATGTTAGTTGAGGACCTTAGCCTAAAGGGTTAAATGGTTAAAGGGTACGCCTCCAGAGATTTGAGATATAAAATATTAAGGAATTGGGTAAAAGGGAAAGAGGGAAAGGAGGAAAGGGAAGGAAAAGGGGAGGAAAAGAAGGGAAAAAAATAAAAAGACCAAAGGGGGGAAAAGGAAAAAAAAAAAAGGACTCAGGAGATTCTTAAAGGATTTAAAATATAACAAAAAGGGGAAAAAGAAAATATACATATATTTTTATAAGTATATGACGGGGGAGGCCACAGGTTTAGGTCATTAGGGTGTAAATACATGACACCCCAACTAGTAGGGAATGGGCAATGTGGATGGTGTGGTGCTGGGTTAGGGGTCCACATTTTGGGAGGGGTAAGGGGTAGTAGGGCAGGGGACATGGGGGGAAAAATGAAGTCCTGGTTAATTTTCTTTGTCCATCGAATTCAATCAGAGGTGATATCTGAGATGTGGAATTTGACTCTTTTTGCGTGCCATTTGCAACTCAATAAGTCATTTGAGGTGTGGCATTTGAGTGTGAAGGGTTGTTATAGTCGGCAAACGCTCTGGCAGGATAGGTACGATGGCAAGTAAAGATGTATTTAAGGTTGTTTCATTTAATGTAAATGGTCTTAATAATGGGAAAAAGATGCGGGCAATTGAAATGTGGATCAAAACTGAAAATCCGTCTGTTATATTGTTACAGGAGACACATATTTCTACTAGTTGATTGGCTGATTTCTCTATGTTTAGATCATGGGCCTCCTATCGGGCTTTTTCTTCATCCTCTGCTTCACAGAGAGGGACAGCCATATTTCTGAATAAAAATCTACAGGCAGAGGTAGTGAAAGTTGAATCAGATCGGGATGGTCGTTGGTGTTGGATCACATGCACCTTCAAACAAATTTTTACACCAGTCACATTTGTGAATTTCTATGCACCTACCGAAGATCAGCCGCAAGTTTATGAAGAATTGTTTCAGTCCTTGATCCCGGTCTTAGGTGACATCATAATGGGGGGCGATTTTAATATTCTTATGAATCCTCTAATTGATTCTTCAGGGTCAAGGAAAAGGCAGATGAAACCTAGATCTTTTAAAATAGTACAACAATATAGCGCAACATTAGACCTACATGATCCTTGGAGGGTGGCTTTTCCCTCTAAAAAATCCTTTTCGTGCTGGTCGGGCAGATTTCCATCCTCATCTCGAATTGATGTTTTTTTGGTCTCTAGTAGGCTCCGTTTCAACCATCAGACTTTCCTACCCAATGGTTTTTCCGATCATGCTATGCTGAGTTTACAGATGGGGGTGGTAGAAGATGCTAAATGTCCTAAAAGGTGGTCCCTGAACCGGCAATATTTGCTGGAAGAAGAATGGATAGGTTCCATGGCATTGGAAATTAAATATTTTCTGTCACGAAATGTCGATACGGCATCATTAGCCATAATATGGGACACTCTCAAGGCCTTTTTTCGGGGTTTAGCTATCGGGATAGAGGCCAATTATATTAAAAAAGCTAAAAAGGTAAAAAAAGATCTGGAAAAGAAAGTTCAAACTTCATATGCCTCTGCCCTGCATAACCCTTCCCCGACAAATCAAGATCTTTTAGCTCAGGCAAAATATGAACTTAGCTCTAACTACTATGCTCAAAGTGAGGTGTTGTTCCAGAAATCTAATAAAAAAATCTATGAGCAGAGTAATTTTACTGGCAGGTTCCTAGCGTGGCAGGCTAAGGAACAAGCCGCTTCCAATTGAATCAAACGATTAAAATGCCCCTTATTAGGTACATGTTCTGAAGACCCAGCTAAAATAGCTGATATAATGGTGCAACATTATGGTTCTATTTATAGCTTTGAGCAAAAGGTAGATTTGAGCTCTCTAAAAAAACATCTACTTGAGAATGATTTACCAAAACTCCCTGAGACTGAAAATCTCGGCATGGAAGGACCCATTACTATGGAAGAACTGGAAAGCGTAATTAAAAACCTGCCAAATGGGAAAGCCTGTGGTCCTGATGGACTTCCATCCGAATTTTATAAGGCTTTTTTCAGTTCGCTCGCAGGGTTTTTTCTTCAATTATTAAATTCTATGTTAGAAGGTGGCGAGGTGCCAGAATCCTTCCGTCAGGGGAATATAGTGAGTTTTCCAAAGAAGGGGAAAAATATTGAGGATCCAAATTCCTATAGGCCAATAACATTACTTAATTCAGATTATAAGATTTTGACCAAAATTTTGTCACTTCGATTTAATAAATATGCCGCGAATTTGATACATACTGACCAAAATGGTTTCATCGCAGGGAGACAATTCGCCACTAACACGCACTATCTTACGGAGGCTCTTGATTATTTCGAGACACATAAAATACCTGCTTTGGTAATGTCATTAGATGCCGAGAAGGCTTTCGATTTAATGGTATGGGACACTTTATTTATGATTTTAGATCATTTTGGCATCCCCAGCAAAGTCACGTCCCTGATCCGGCGATTATATGGTAAAGCGGAAGCCAATATAATTATTAATACCTTAATTGCTGGTCAGGTTAAAGTGAAACGAGGCACGCGACAGGGATGTCCCCTGTCGCCAGTTCTTTTTGCATATTTTATTGAGCCTTTGGCGGCTGCAATAAGGAACTGCCCAGTAATTTGTCCCCCAATTCCTTCAATGTCAAAATTGAAGCTTTATGCTGATGACATAATGCTCTTGATTAAGCCAGAAATGGAAACCCAAACTAAAGTTTTTCAATTGTTCGAGGCTTTTGAGACATTAGGGGGATATCGTATTAATAAAAATAAAACGGAAATTATTCAATGTGGTGGGGTGTACAGTGATCTATACATAGATATTCGATCCTGTATTAATTCTAACCCGAAAAGATATCTCGGGGTGTATTTTACGAATTTGGTCTCCGACCTGTATCATCCGAATGATGTGCCTTTAATTCAGAAAACTCAAGCTCTGCTGTCGCTCTGGAGCTCTCTTCCTATCTCTATTTTAGGGAGAGTCGCTCTTATTAAAATGTCAGTCCTTCCTCTTTTTAATTTTCTATTTTCGACTATTCCATGCACTTTATCAAGTTTGCTTTTTTCTAAAATAGAGTCAATGTTTACCACCTTTCTTTGGGCAAAGAAATCTTCACGCATTGCACTAAGCACTTTATACGAGAAGGAGGAACAAGGAGGTCTAGCGCTTCCAAATCTCAGGGATTACTATTATGCATATTTTGCACAGTATTTATCAAGGTTTAAACCCCTTCCACAAGTACATTATTTTATCAATAGTTTTATGGATCTAATGCTTAAAGAAAATCAGATCCAATCACCACTTGCAATTTTTAAATCTCCTAAATTGGTTAGGTATAAGTGCCTCCATTGGATATTTAAAAAATGACAAGCACTGTTTAAGAGATATTCTATTCCGGTCATTAATTCAGGTATGCTTCTGGCTGGGATATTCCCCTTAGTAGGGATTGCATCCTCTACTGAACTTACGCTAAAATGGGCTATGATAGGATTCCGCAAAGTGGGTGATTTTTTGCAAAATGGTCAATGGTTATCTAAGCATGAAATGACACAACGAATTCTGAATGATTTTATTCTATTGGGATCTTACAACATTTTATATAATTTTTTCTCAAATTTAGATATTTCCCAATTGAATAGGTCAAGCCAGTTAATTAATGATCTATTATTAGTAGCATCCGACAGGAAACCTGGTGAATGGAAACAATGCTTATCCTCGGTGAAAAGTTTGGATCTTGCACAGAAAGTAATTAAAAAATGGTCTGATCAGGAGAATGTGGTAATTGATAGCAATACTTGCCTGATGATCAATAGACTAAATTTTAACACACTTAGAGGTGCAAATTGGTGTAGGATGCTTTTTTTCAGTAAATGGCTTGTTTATCGTACACCCTCTGTTTTACAGAGGATGTACCCTAATTGTTTAGCCTATTGTTTCAGATGTAGTAGTCACCAGGTGGCTAACTGGATTCATACTATGTGGCAGTGCTCAAAAATTCAAACATTTTGGGAAGATGTTTTTTGTTTTCTCGCAATTGAATGTGATTTTCAATGCTCAAGATTTGATAAACTGATACTGATTGGTTATGATCCAGACCGTCTACTTCCAGCCCAGATGGTCAAACTCATATACATCGCAATGGCAGTAGCTAGATCCCTTTTATTACAGAAATGGCGAACAGATTCAGTCCCCCTACAAATGGAATGGGTCAATAAGATGCGGGCGGTTAAGTGAAGCGAACGCATATACGCTATGAGAACAGGTGGTCTCAAAAAATTTACTAAAATATGGTCTTCCTATTTCGACTAAAAAGTTGTGGGATCCATCATTATTATCATCCTTATAAAAGCGGTGACTCAAGGACCAGTTAGTGTGAAGGCAGGATTGGATCTAGTTTTGGGGACATGGACATATATATATAAGGGGAATGTTATTGGTGGTTAAGCCCTGGTTTTAATAATTCCGCCTGCAGGGCTGCCACTTGACTCGCATTGCCGTGAGGGAAACGGCCGACGGAACACCATTTCCCAGAACTCCCTGCCCCGGGCGCCTGCCAATTGCATCATCAGGCAGCGCCGGGGAGGGATTAAAGCCCGACACCAAACCCGCAGCGCGGGACGCTTGTAAATCTCACCTGTTGCCACATCCCTGAGGCTGTTTGTCCTGCCGTGAGGGGAACGTCGTTTGCTGACGAAAATCCCGCCTGGAGGGCTGCCACTGGACTCGCATTGCCGTGAGGGAAACGGCCGACGGAACACCATTTCCCAGAACTTCCTGCCCCTGGCGCCTGCCAATTGCATCATCAGGCAGCGCCAGGGAGGGATTAAAGCCCGACACCAAACCCGCAGCGCGGGACACTTGTAAATCTCACCTGTTGCCACATCCCTGAAGCTGTTTGTCCTGCCGTGAGGGGAACGGCGTTTGCTGACGAAAATCCCACCTGGAGGGCTGCCACTTGACTCGCATTGCCGTGGGGGAAACGGCCGACGGAACACCATTTCCCAGAACTCCCTGCCCCGGGCGCCTGCCAATTGCATCATCAGGCAGTGCTGGGGAGGGATTAAAGCCCGACACCAAACCCGCAGCGCGGGACGCTTGTAAATCTCACCTGTTGCCACATCCCTGAGGCTGTTTGTCCTGCCGTGAGGGGAACGGCGTTTGCTGACGAAAATCCCACCTGGAGGGCTGCCACTTGACTCGCATTGCCGTGAGGGAAACGGCCGACGGAACAGCATTTCCCAGAACTCCCTGCCCCGGGCGCCTGCCAATTGCATCATCAGGCAGCGCCGGGGAGGGATTAAAGCCCGACACCAAACCCGCAGCGCGGGACACGCGCGGGCCACGCCCGGGCGAAGCCCGGGCCAAGGGCGGGCCCATCTCGCGCCCATCAACGCCAGGAAAAGGCAGGGCTGGGCCCCCCCCTTTAATTTCGGCCCCTCGCTTGCGCCTTCAAGGTACCGTGGTTTGTTTGGTGTTTCTATTGCTGAGACTTTGTGTGCGAGATTATTTGTTCACTGGGTTTGTTGAGGGTGGTTGGTGGTTTGTTCAACCGCCACCCCAGTGTCTTCTACCCTGTGTACCTCGCGGACTTTATACTTGCATACGTGGGTGTATTGTGACGTTTAACACTGTGGTTACATAAGTTACATAAGTTCTCTACAGCATTTCTTAGAGTACTATTTGTATTGTTTGTTTCCCATCGTAGCTCGTTACCCCGTAGTAAGTTCCTAGGTCCCCATTCTTATAAACGACTGGGTAATGGTAGGGAAGGGTAAGCGCACTGGGGGGGGCGGGACAGTTACTGGCACCTTAGACCAGTTTATAACGAGGGCCGTTTCGGTCCTAGAGCATGAAATCGCCATAACCGAGCGGCGACTTTCCACCGAGTCAATGCAAGCCAGACGATCATCCATTGGGGTATTAGCCTTAGCAAAATCTCCTATCAGACCAGTAGGGCTTGAAGAGAGTAGTCCATCCCAGCCCGGGGAGCTCGAGCCAAGCCCTATTATTTTACAAGATAGCATAAAGGTCACCGAGGCCTCTGGGGAGGTTGCTCTTGTAATTGAAAGTTCCACAAGATCTGAAGTAGTATGTCCGCAGACCCGGGCTAGTAAGAAATCTATAAGACCTTCTAACCCAAAAAGGAAAAGAGGTGGGGATACCCAAGGAGGGAGGCAGCCGAAAATTTCTAAAATACTGGAAAACCCTATTAATGTACCTGGTGTTCTACCAGTGGGGGACTGCCAAGTAACTGGGGGAGGTAATAAACGCACCCCTGACCAGCCACTACCAGGTGAAGTGATTGCCGAAGTAGAACAGGTGGTTCGTTCACTAATACTCCCCCTCCTAGAAAGGGTTAAACTGGTCAATGTAAGAATTGAACGTCTTGAACAGACAATGCTCGATAATTTTTGTTCATTAAAAAATGTTATCAAACTAGTAACAAACGAGAGAGCAAAATCTAATCTTAACTCAGTAGCTCTGGCCGCACCCATGTTGACCCCTACACCTATTCCCATTGCTGATCCTGCCGCAACCACAAAGGATAGCATAGGGATCGATGCAGGCAAGGTTCTGGCCAATGCCAATAAATCCAACCCACGGCTTGGCCGAACCAGCAATGAATTTGGGGGAAAGAACAACAGTGAGAACATTAACAGGGAGAACAAGAGTATGAGTGAAGGTGTTAGTAGAGAGATGCATGATAAACCTGTAAAATCTCCTAATGCCCATATTCATCTTCCTCCAGCCTCCCTTCCCTACGTTGTAGTATTAACTGGTGTCCCTGAATTAAAAGGTGGCAAGTCTGAATCCTACCAGGAACTCAAAAATAAAGTGACATTCTGGCTAAATAAGAATAGACCAATCCCCGCCAGCTTGAACGGGAAGATTTTATTTGTCAGAAGGGTCAGCTGGGTTGGATCCAGACCGAAAGATGCTGTGGGCGACTCTATTATTGTGAACTTCCAAAACAGGCGCTTAGTGCGTTTCATCTGTGATTGCCCACCTTTAGAGGACCAGTCTGGGATAGGGGTGTACGACCTAGGCCATTTTTATAATTCGGCCCCCTATCAAGCTGAAAGATCTAGGCAAAATTGGGTAGGGAAGAGATTATCACATGGGTTCACCATCCCTTCTTCTGATTACTCCAATAGATCCTGCAACCCAGATTACTTAGATTGACCGGTATTTCTGCCCTTAAGGGATTCTATTGTAGATGCAGTTATGCCCATGGCTGGAGCTGACGAAGCGAACCTTGCCCCCCTTGTGAAGTTTAACTCAATTAGGGCCCCTTCTTTACAAACGCTCTCAGAGTACCAGATCTAGCACGAAGTAAGCCCCGAAACCAATAACCAGGTTATAAAGCCGGGACCAGGGGTGGGTTCAATGATTTTGTGGAATGTCGCTGGTCTGAAGGCAAAAATTGACTCTCCAGAGTGGGTCCAATTTATTGGCAACTTTGATGTTTGCCTCTTCCAGGAGACTTGGTCCTGTGAGCCCCAGTTTTTGCTGGGTTATTTGAACTTCCACGTCCCCGCCTCTAAGGGATCCAAAGGGCGCCCCACGGGTGGCTTAACAACTTGGGTACACCAAGATTTATTTTTGGCGGCTAGCGAGCTTCCGACAGGGTCTCCTGACATTCAATTAGTTAGATTATCCCTGGGCCCACTGGGAGATTTGGATATTTTCAATCTGTACCTCAGAGGGACCAAAGGGACAAGGACTCGGGTTTTGGTTGCGTTGGATTCCCTCATTGACCAGCACTCGAGTGAGAGGGAAATGCTTGCCGTGGGGGATTTGAACGTAACCTTTGAACCACTCTTAAACCCAGTTCTTTGTTGGGGTCTTGACCCCGAGGAAGAACAGCTATGGGGCATTCCTGGCCTCGAACTAGAACCAATTAAAAGATGGACAGAGGCTGCAGTGCGGGTCAATGCCCTCTGCTATGAGAGAGGTCTGAGGGCATTGAACGGAAGGACGCTGGGGGACAAGGAAGGGGCCTACACTTTTTACAATGGCCGCCATAGGAGCAGGATTGATTACGTTCTTTGTAGCCTGAGGCTATGGCAATTTGTAAAAGACATGGTGGTTGAATCCAGACCAGAAAGCGACCACAATCCTCTATGTGTAACGCATTGCTGGTGGAAGAACGGCAACCAAATTGTAGAGGAGCCGAAACTCATGCTACCTGAAGTATTCCCCTCCAACGATATGCGCAGGCTCAAGTGGAGTGTGGTCAAGACCAATGACAAGGTCACTGATAGTATTGATAAACAGCTGGCCAAAACTATAACGGAGTTTGAGAGTCTTATGGCTATTGCCCCAGGTAATGCACTAACCACTGGACTCCACGAAACTTCTTCGAGGGAATACGCCGGCATTTTTTTAAACCTGTCAGGAAAGATAGGAGGGCCCCACCAAAGCGTCTAAGATGATATGATAGTGATTGCAGGAGAGCTAGAGCTGATCTTGCTGCAGCCCTTTCCAGTGGTTGTAGTGATCTTGTACGTAAAGCTAGACAACTATACAAAAAATGTATAGGCCTGGCCAAAAAGAAATAGGACGAGCTCTACTGGTCTGATCTGAAGGGTGCTAGTCAAGCCAGGGACACTAGACTACTTTGGAACATTATCAAGTGGGACCGAGGAGGGTTACCTGACAGACCCTCAAACCATGTCTCACAAGAAGAATGGGTAAAATATTTCAAACCCCAATATGCATGTGATCTCCAGTCTAATCCCTCCTGTGAGATAACCCATGTCTTCTATCACCATGGTCCTTTTAATATTGAAGACTCCGTATTGGCTCTGGGTTCCGTAGCTTGCGGACAAGCTCCGGGACTAGACGGGGTCCCGTCTGATCTTTTCCTCCATAACAAAAAATGCTGGAGTAAGTATATTACTTTACTGGCAAATGCCGTGGCTGAAGGTGCCCCAGTCCCAAAATCTTGGGGGGGGGGGGGCTGTTATAATCCCAGTGTTTAGAAGGGTGACAGGACATTGCCTGGTAACTATAGACCAATCAGCCTGATTGATACAATCCAGAAGGTTATAAGGAGGATGGTCTTGAATCAGTTACTAGTGTGGATTGAAGATAACATGATCCTGTCCCCTTTCCAAGCTGGCTTTCGCAAATCAACCAGCACAGTGGACCAGGTCTTTCGTTTCGTGCAACTCCACTGGAAAGTGGTTACTTTGGGGAAAGGCAGTCTCTATGTAGCCTTTGTGGACTTAAGAGCTGCCTTTGATCTCGTGCCTCGTCGGCGGTTGTGGGCAGTGCTAGAAAAACTAGGGCTCCCCGTAGAAATCTTGACCTTGATAATGAGGCTACACGAGTCTAACTTCGCTAAAATTCAGTGGGGTGGCTTAGGTGACGTTACCCCTGAGTTCCCGGTAGAACGCGGTGTGCGGCAAGGCTGCACCATGGCCCCCACGCTCTTTTTGCTATATATCAATGGGATAGTTAAATCCATGCTTAGCGTCCCTACAGATGCCCCAAAGCTTGCCGGAGTCATCACTCCGATACTGATGTTTGCAGATGACACGCTCATCGTATCAAAAACTCCGAGTGGCTTGCAAAGAGCTTTACTAGTCTTTGAAGATTTTTGTCTTGGCCATGGCTTGGAGGTAAACATGACCAAGACGAAATTAATGGTTTTTAACCCACATCCAAGCTTTAAAGGGAGAAAGTTTTTTATGGCTGGGCAACCGTTAGAAATGGTTACCAATTTTGTTTATTTAGGTATACACATAACTAGCAACAATAAATGGGATAAGCATATAGAGATGGCTGCCCTGAAACACAGGCAAATATCAGGAGCCTTAACTAGGGAGCATAAAACATCTTTTACTAAGCCCATAAAACCGGCGCTCCAAGTCTATGAGGCTAAGGCCCTAAGTTCAGTTTTGTACGGGGTAGAATTATGGGGGTTTGATCGGCTGGTTGCTTTAACTAAAGCCGAAAATACATTCCTCCGTAGCATAACAGGTCTCCCTCAGAGTACCCCTATGGTTCCTCTAAGATATGAGCTAGGTAGGAAGGCCATCGGGGACATAGCTAGACTTCGCCCGGTTTTATACTGGCGAAGACTCTGGACTACTCCGGCGCTCTCCCTGTATGCTAAAGGGCTTATGGATGTTATAGAATTATACATCTTTCATAAGATTGAATGGCTGAGACAGCTCCGTCAGACCCTGATAGCCTTGGGTATGGAGGGGCTGTGGAGTGACCCAGCGGCTGCACAGTTTCCTTCAAAGAGAATCATCCAAATGACTTACTGGGAACGAGTAAACCATCAAGTTTGGAGCAGAGCAAATTCCACTGGGATGGCTGGTCGCTATCTAGAGGTAAAGACCACTCCAGTTCTAGAACAGTACTGGGACCTGATTACAAAACCCGGAGACAGGAAGCTCTATTTCCAGCTCAGAGCTGGTTCCTTACCACTCAAGTCTCTTACAGGTAGATGGTCTAGTTCCCGTGAAGAAATGTGCCCCGCTTGTGGGTTGCAAGCAGAATCCATTGCCCATTTCTTGTTTGTCTGCCCAGCACTAGTCATCCCAAGGAGAGTGTGGTTGTCTCCTATGTGTAGAACTTTAGGTACTAGGAGATGTGCTGTTGCTTTAAGACTCATATGCACTAGCACTTTACCAATTATTTCTATATCAATAGCCGAATTCTTGGGTTGGGCATGGACCTTAAGGGCTAAAGCCTCTGGTAAACACTCGAAGCATCCCTACTAACTTGTCTAACTGACATAACATGGCGTGTACCTAATTATTAACTCTCTCTAATTCTGTTGTTGATGTGGGTGTTTTAACTACGCAATTTTAATATCGTTGTCATCTTGAACTATTTAATGTTTTTTTATTATCTTTTAAGTTTTTATTGATGAATTAGAAATAATTTTATTGGATTTCACATGTCATGTTTGTTATATGTTTGTGTCTTTCATGATTTTTAAATCGAATAAAGACTGATGATGATGATGATGTAATTCTTCTTAGATCTGGATAGCTTTTACTTCTTGTATATGCAATATGTTTTGAATTTATTGACTATGTTTGATATCTTTATTTCCTAATGTTTCCGATGTGTAAGGTAATTTGCTTTTGGACTTCAATAAAAAAAAATTAAAAAAAAGTGGAGTGGGAATAGTAATGTTTGCCCCTCCGCTATCCAATACTTTCACTACTAACTCTCACTGGAGTGAGAATAGTAATTTTGAACCCTCTGCTATCCAACACTTTCCCTACTGTTGCACTCAGTAGGGTGGGAATAGTAATTTTTACCCCTCTGCTATCCAGCACTTTCCCTACTGTTGCACTCAGTGGAATGGAAATAGTAATTTTTGCCCCTCTGCGATCCAATACTTTCCCGACTGTTGCTCTCACTGGAGTGGGAATAGTAAATGATACCCCTCCACTCTGCAACACTTTCCCTACTGTTACACTCACAGGCGTTGGAATAGTAATGTTTACCCCTCCACTATCCAGCACTTTCCCTACTGTTGTACTCACTGGAGTGGGAATATTATTTTTCACCTCTTCGCTATCCAACACTTATCCTACTGTTTCACTCACTGGAGTGGGAATAGTAATGTTTACCAACCGCTATCCAACACTTTCTCTTTTGTTGAATTCAGTGTAGCGGGAATACTGATTTTTACTCCTCTGCTATCCCATATTTTCCCTACTGTTGCACTCTTTGGAGTGGGAATAGTAATTTTTGCCCCTGCTCTATCCAACACTTTCCCTACTGATGCTCCCACTGGAGTGGGAAAAGTAAATTTTACCCCTCCACTATCCGTCACTTTCCCTACTGTTACACCCACTGGAGTTGGAATTGTAATTTTTACCCCTCCCCTATCCAGCACTTACCCTACTGTTGCACTCACTGGGGTGGGAATAGTAATTATTACCTAT
Source organism: Triturus cristatus (assembly GCF_964204655.1). NCBI lineage: Eukaryota > Metazoa > Chordata > Amphibia > Caudata > Salamandridae > Triturus > Triturus cristatus. The sequence continues at coordinate 435,280,949 of NC_140588.1, forward strand.
CCGCTATTCACCACTTAACCTGCTGTTGCACTCAGTGGAGAGGGAATAGTAATTTCCACCCCTCTACTATCCAACACTTTCCATACTGTTTCTGTTACTGGAGTGAGAATAGTAATTTTTACCCCTCCGCTATCCAAAACTTTCCCTAATGGTGCACTCAGTGGAGTGGGAATAGTAATTTTTACCCCACCGCTATCCAGCTCTTTCCCCACTGTTGCACTCACTGGAGTGGGAATAGATTTTTTTACCCCTCTGCTATCCAACACTTATCCTACTGTTGCATTCAGTGATGTTGGAATACAAATTTTTACCCCTCCGCTATCCAGCATTTTCCCTACTGTTGCACTCACTGGAGTAGGAATAGTAATTGTTTCCCCTCCACTATCCAACACTTTCCCTACTGTTGCACTCAGTGGAGTGGGAATAGTAATGTTTACCCCTCTGCTATCCAGCACTTTCCCTACTGCTGCACTCAGTGGAGTGGGAAAAGTAATTTTTGCCCCTCCGCTATCCAAAACTTTCCCTACTGTTGCTCTCACTGGAGTGGGAATAGTAAATGTTACCCCTCCCCTCTGCAACACTTTCCCTACTGTTACACTCACTGGAGTTGAAATAGTAATTTTTACCCCTCCACTATCCAGCACTTTCCCTACTGTTGCTCTCACTGGAGTGGGAATATTATTTTTCACCTCTTCGCTATCCAACACTTATCCTACTATTGCACTCACTGGAGTGGGAATAGTAATGTTTACCCTCCACTATCCAAAACTTTCCCTACTGTTACATCCACTGGAGTTGGAATTGTAAATTTTACCCCTCCCCTATCCTGCACTTACCGTACTGTTGCACTGACTGGAGTGGGAATAGTAATTATTACCTCTCCGCTATTCACCACTTATCCTGCTGTTGCACTCAGTGGAGAGGGAATAGTAATTTCCACCCCTCTACTATCCAACACTTTCCCCACTGTTGCTGTTCGTGGAGTGAGAATAGTAATTTTTACCCCTCCGCTATCCAAAACTTTCCCTAATGGTCCACTCAGTGGAGTGGGAATAGTAATTTTTACCCCTCCGCTATCCAGCACTTTCCCTACTGTTGCACTCACTGGAGTGGGAGTAGTAATTTGTATCATTCCGCTATCCAACACTTATCCTGCTGTTGCTCTAACTGGAGTGGGAATAGTAATTTATACCCCTCCGCTATCCAACACTTTCCCTACTGTTGCACTTAGAGGAGTGGGAATACATTTTTTACCCCTCCGTTATCCAACACTCAACCTACTGTTGCATTCAGTGGAGCGGGAATACTAATTTTTACTCCTCCGCTATCCAACATTTTCCCTACTGTTGCACTCTTTAGATTGGGAATTGTAATTTTTACTCCTCCGCTGTCCAATACTTTCCCTACTGTTGCACTCAGTGGAGTGGGAATACATTTTTTAACCCCTCCGTTATCCAACACTTATTCTACTGTTGCATTCAGTGGAGTGGAAATACAAATGTGTACCCCTCTGCTATCCAGCACTTTCCCTACTGTTGCTCTTAATGGAGTGGGAATAGTAATGTTTAGCCCTCCGCTATCCAACACTTTCCCTACTGTTGCACTCACTGGAGTGGGAATAGTAAATTTATCCCCTCCGCTATCCAACACTTTCCCTACTGTTGCTCTCACTGCAGTGGGAATAATACATTTTACCCCTCCGCTATCCAGCACTTTCCCCACTGTTGCACTTACTGGAGTGAGAATAGTTTTTTTTACCTCTCCGCCATTCAACTCTTAACCTACTGTTGCACTCAGTGAGGAGGGAATAGTAATTTATACCCCTCCGCTATCTAACACTTTCCCTTCTGTTGCTCTTACTTGAAAGGGAATAGTAAGTTTTTACCCCTCAGCTATCCAGCACTTTTCCTACTGTTGCCCTCAGTGGAGTGGGAATACATTTTTTAGCCCTCTGTTATCCAACACTTATTCTACAGTTCCCTCACTGGAGTTGGAATGGTAATTTTTCCACCTTGGCTATCCAGCACTTTCCCTACTGTTACAGACACTGAAGTGGGAATAGTAATTTTTACCTCTCCGCTATAGGACACTTATCCTACTGTTGCACTCACTGGGAGTGGGAATAGTAAGTTTTACCCTTCCGCTATCCAACGATTTCCCTACTGTTGCACTCAGTGAGGTGGGAATACATTTTTTAACCCCTCCTTTATCCAACCTTATTCTACTGTTGCATTCAGTGGAGTGGGATTACAAATTTTTACTTTACTCCTCTGCAACCCAACACCTTCCCAACTGTTGCTCCTACCGAAGTGGGAATAGTAAATTTTGCCCCTCCGCTATCCAATACTTTCCCTACTGTTGCTCTCACTGGAGTGGAAATAGTAAATTTTATCTGTCCGCTATCCTGCACTTTCCCTACTGTTGCACTAACTGGAGTGGGAATAGTAATTTTTTCCCCTCCACTATCCAACACTTTCACTAATGTTGCACTCTCTGGAGTGGGAATAGTAATGTTTACCCCTCTGCTATCCAGCACTTTCCCTACTGTTGCACTCAGTGGAGTGGGAATAGTAATGTGTGCCCCTCTGCTATCCAACACTTTCCCTACTGTTGCACTCAGTAGGGTGGGAATATTAATTTTTACCCCTCTGCTATCCAGCACTTTCCCTACTGTTGCACTCAGTGGAATGGAAATAGTAATTTTTGCCCCTCTGCGATCCAATACTTTCCCAACTGTTGCTCTCACTGGAGTGGGAATAGTAAATGGTACCCCTCCACTCTGCAACACTTTCCCTACTGTTACACTCACAGGAGTTGGAATAGTAATGTTTACCCCTTCATTATCCAACACTTTCCCTACTGTTGCACTCTCTGGAGTGGGAATAGTAATTTTTACCTCTCTGCTATCCAGCACTTTCCCTACTGTTGCACTCAGTGGGTTGGGAATAGTACATTTTGCCCCTCCGCTATCCAATACTTTCCCTACTAATTCTCACTGGAGTGAGAATAGTAATTTTTACCCCTCTGCTATCCAACACTTTCCCTACTGTTGCACTCAGTGGAGTGGGAATAGTAATGTTTACCCCTCTGCTACCCAGCACATTCCCTACTGTTGTACTCAGTGGAGTGGGAATAGTAATTTTTGCCCCTCCGCTATTCAATACTTTCCCTACTGTTGCTCTCACTGGAGTGGGAATAGTAAATGTTACCCCTCCGCTCTGCAACACTTTCCCTACTGTTACACTCACTGGATGTGAAATAGTAATTTTTACCCCTCCACTATCCAGCATTTTCCCTACTGTTGCACTCACTGGAGTGGGAATATTATTTTTCACCTCTTCGCTATCCAACACTTATCGTACTATTGCACTCACTGGAGTGGGAATAGTAATGTTTACCCTCCACTATCCAAACCTTTCCCTACTGTTACACCCACTGGAGTTGGAATTGTAATTATTACCCCTCCCCTATCCAGCACTTACCCTACTGTTGCACTCACTGGAGTGGGAATAGTAATTATTACCTCTCCTCTATTCACCACTTATCCTGCTGTTGCACTCAGTGGAGAGAGAATAGTAATTTCCACCCCTCTACTATCCAACACTTTCCCTACTGTTGCTGTTAGTGGAGTGAGAATAGTAATTTTTACCCCTCCGCTATCCAAAACTTTCCCTAATGGTGCACTCAGTGGAGTGGGAATAGTAATTTTTACCCCTCCGCTATCCAGCACTTTCCCTACTGTTGCACTCACTGGAGTGGGAGTAGTAATTTGTATCATTCCGCTATCCAATACTTATCCTGCTGTTGCTCTAACTGGAGTGGGAATAGTAATTTTTACCCCTCCGCTATCCAACACTTTCCCTACTGTTGCACTTAGAGGAGTGGGAATACATTTCTACCCCTCCGTTATCCAACACTTAACCTACTGTTGCATTCAGTGGAGCGGGAATACTAATTTTTACTCCTCCGCTATCCAACATTTTCCCTACTGTTGCACTCTTTGGATTGGTAATTGTAATTTTTACTCCTCCGCTGTCCAATACTTTCCCTACTGTTGCACTCAGTGGAGTGGGAATACATTTTTTAACCCCTCCGTTATCCAACACTTATTCTACTGTTGCATTCAGTGGAGTGGGAATACAAATGTTTACCCCTCTGCTATCCAACACTTTCCCTACTGTTGCTCTTAATGGAGTGGGAATAGTAATTTTTAGCCCTCCGCTATCCAACACTTTCCCTACTGTTGCACTCACTGGAGGGAGAATAGTAATTTTTACCCCTCCGCTATCCAACACTTTCCCTACTGTTGCTCTCACTGCAGTGGGAATAATATGTTTTACCCCTCCGCTATCCAGCACTTTCCCCACTGTTGCACTTACTGGAGTGAGAATAGTTTTTTTTACCTCTCCGCTATTTAACTCTTGACCTACTGTTGCACTCAGTGAGGAGGGAATAGTAATTTATAACCCTCCGCTATCTAACACTTTCCCTTCTGTTGCTCTTACTTGAGAGGGAATATTAATTTTTACCCCTCCGCTATCCAGCACTTTTCCTACTGTTGCCCTCAGTGGAGTGGGAACACATTTTTTTACCCCTCCATTATCCAACACTTATTCTACAGTTCCCTCACCGGAGTTGGAATGGTAATTTTTCCACCTTGGCTGTCCAGCACTTTCCCTACTGTTACAGACACTGAAGTGGGAATAGTAATTTTTACCTCTCCGCTATTGAACACTTATCCTACTGTTGCACTCACTGGGAGTGGGAATAGTAATTTTTACCCCTCCGCTATCCAACAATTTCCCAACTGTTGCACTCAGTGAGGTGGAAATACAGTTTTTTAACCCCTCCTTTATCCAACGCTTATTATACTGTTGCATTCAGTGGAGTGGGAATACAAATTTGCTACCCAACACTTTCCCAACTGTTGCTCCTACCGAAGTGGGAATAGTAATTTTTAGCCCTCCGCTATCCAACACTTTCCCTACTGTTGCTCTCACTGCAGTGGGAATAATACATTTTACCCCTCCGCTATCCAGCACTTTCCCTACTGTTGCTCTCACTGCAGTGGGAATAATAATTTTTACCCCTCCGCTAACTAACACTTTCCTTACTGTTGCACTGTTTTGAGTGGGAATCGTTATTTTTACTCCTCCGCTATCCAACACTTTCCCTTCTGTTGTACTCACTGGAGTTGGGATTGTAAATATAATTAGTTTGTTATCAAAAACTTTTACTACTGCTGCTCTGATTGTTTGGGGCAATTTAATTTCAAATATATTTTCATAGTTTAATGATTTGATATATTCTAGAAAAAATATTTATATTTAAAAAAAATATATTCATATATATATATATATATATTTATATAATTTTAAAGTTTTCAAATAAATTAAAGATAATAGTTTATTAAAGCAAATATATATATATATATATATATATATATATATATATATATATATATATATATATATATGTATAATTTATTATATTTGTGTGTTTATTTATTGTAAATTAAGTTTATTTTAATACTTTTTAAGCATGTATATTAAATTTAATTTATTTTGTAAACATTTATATTAATATTTAATATATTTAATATATAATAGTTTATTGTATATATATACCTATACATATATAAATATATATATATATATATATGTATATATATACATATTCAAATCAATATGTTTTACATCTATATTTTTTACATCACCTGTGTAGGTATGGGAGTCGATATTTTTGTAGTCTATATACTTTTTTTTCGATATTTTGAACATCGATATTTTTAATATCGATATTCTATCAGTGAATTGGCTAAATCCTTAACTGCAGATTCCAACACTTGGGTCTTAACAGCAAGGCCATCAAACTTTTTCCCTAAATAATCACAGGCATTCTTAAATCCTTTTGATTTGTTTCCGACATCTCAAATCTACTTATCATTTCCATGATTAGCTTCTGGAGCAAATCTGCAACTAACGTTGGTGGGCTTTGCTTCTGCTGCCACTGTTGCTATATTTGTGACATCTCGGTCAATCGATCCATCCCCCTGTGCTGAAAGCCACTTTTCTACTAATGCCGGGTCAGAGTGAAGGTCTCTTCACTGACAGATTCCTGTTCACATGCTCTGACATTTGGACCTATTGAGAAATTGAGAAAAATATGAATTATAAATCCAAATCTTTTGCGACCAATAATGTAGATACCTAGAAGAAAAAAGATATGGATTATTATGATTTCAGTGATATTGAACATATTACCCTAACTTTTTGCGCTTAAAAACACTTTCAAACTGTATAACTTCAGATAAGCAGGTAGTAAGATATCCTGAATTTTTTAGGAAGTGAATAGGAAGGATACCGCACATCTCCCAACCATTCAACCAAACAAAGTGGAGAGCTGAAATGTATAATTGACAACTTCAAGGGCCAGCTGTCTTCAAAACAGACAATTACACAACTTGGATGGATGTTTGGCATTTGCCATCATGTGACCAATGCAGAGTAATTTTTATTTAGTGTAGGAATTTTTATACCTTATGATGTTTAGGTCAACACAGTTTGACATGGTGTCAGATCAATTGGTTGAAAAGAACAGGACATTCAGAAACCAACACAAACTATTTTCAGAAGAGAGCATAGAAAAAGGATTGATTACTGCAGGACACTTTATCATTTGTGGAGATCTGTTAGACAAGAGAGATAGAGCAATATGACGAAGCAATATTATTTTGAGAAAACAGAAAAGGGTATCATGATAGTTATATTCATTTAAAAGACAAATTCCCAACACATGAAAAATGGTTAGTGGAACATACCTGTGGAAAATATGCACTTGAAATGGGACAGACACTTACAATATGGCATACATATGGCTAATGGGTTATTTGGTGTTCTAACCATACTGTCATGCGACATGTAATGGTGATGGACAACTGTAATCTCAGATACAGCACAATTCATTCACACAAACAATCCAAATTATCTGAAAATTATACTTTGAGGTTTCTATGTTGGGAAAATATGTGTAGAGCACATGGGCAACAGCCGGGTTGAGAAAAAACAGGACATTGAGGTTTAGTGAGACTTTATAAAGTGTAACTTACCAGACTCCACTCCACCAGGTATTCATGTCAATCCTTCAGGATGTAGGATCTGCAAGACCTCCTCTCAGGGCATCAGTTGTAAGTGGGGCCTGGGAGAACCACTACCAGTTCTCTGGGCCTCCATGTGACGCTTGAAGGCCAGGCAACGCACCCTCCCAAGCAGGTTGTTTCACCTCTTCCTAATTTCCTTATGTGTAAACAGGTTGTTTGCTATAGTATTCACTCTGTCGACTATTCTGGCCCACATTTTCCTTTTCCGAGATAGGGGTGTATTTTGGACTTGAGCTCCAAACAATTGTGACTCTACTCAAGGGAAAAGTGCAGCCCAAACTGCCAAGCCAGGTCCTCCCTGGACTGGAAACAAGCATCCTAGGACCGGTTTCGGGGTTTCACCCCTCTTCAGCCAGGATAGCTTGACTCCAGTGGCATGGAGAGCACGGGACCCATGTCTGGGCATACCCGTCCCACTCGGGGTGATAAATGCAAAAACAACAATTGATGGACGGAATGCAAAACAATGTCATACATTCACCCCAGTACAGAGATCTGGGTCTAAATCCATCGTTTTTTTGCCCACCATGCCATTCCAGTTTGAACCCAGCCATATGCAAATCAGTCTTGACCCTGTGCCCAATGGGAACAGTCCAGCCCAAACTGCCAGGCCAGGTCCTCCCTGGACAGGAAACAAGCATCCTAGGGCCGGTTTCGGGGTTTCACCCCTCTTCAGCCAGGATAGCTTGACTCCAGTGGCATGGAGAGCCTTCATCTACTCTGATGAATTCATGCACCATGACTAACAATTCTCATTAAAAATTTGATTTTTGGGCCCTGCATTGTGCAAAGAAATGCTATGAAATACAAAAATTAACCACAAGGAAATAAATGAAAGAAGATAAAGGTACAAGAAACAGGGAAAAGCTACAAAATAACCTCACTTAACTGGCAAAGGATCGGCTACAAAATGTTGTGGTGCAATGCATTGGCAATGGATCTTGGTCTGGAATGGAGAGCGTTTTATAGTGTTGTATGCAGCTGTTTCCATTTGGCCAGTGGACATCAGGTGTGTTATACTAGCATCCATCCAATGGCCACAGAGATGGTGCATTGTTGAGCATGTACCGCAGCAGGCTCCCTCTGTCAGGGAACTGCCGCTAGGAGACTGCCAGCACAACTGTGAATTCTAAATCTGCTCAGCAGTAACCTGCTGCCCTATCGGCGATGGAGTACTATTCCCTAGAATTGGAGTCTGCACATCAGCAGTGGTGAGTTGCGACCGCATCAGGAAACATTCTGTCGTCGCAGACGGCGAGTCAGCCTGCTTGCATCTAAATAAGACATTGGAAATATCGTCGACTTGCCGGATTACTTGGCACCTCAACCGCAGCAGGACGACGGTAAGACTGTCAAGAACTAAATCAGGCCCTAAATCTAAATCAAGACATATTTGCGAATGAGCAGACGAATGATGAAAATGATTCTTGTGAACGGGATATGGTACCAGGTTATCAATGTGTGAATATTGTGTAACAAAAATATTGTGTCCTTAATATAATTTAAAAAAACATTATCCACGTTTCTGTGAAACATGAAGGCATTTATTGCAACACTCTTACTAGAACTCACCATCTGAGTGACCAATTCCTTTTGCAAGCAATATAGTACATGCACCATGGCATTCAGGTTTGTGCTGTTTGGTGTAATGTATGCCACCCTTGAGTGATAATACAATTCTACAGATATGTGCATATGCATTTGTTCCAATGGTTCTATAATGTGAAGTAGTTTTGTTGATAGCTCACATTTCATTCCAGTTTATTCCAAAAGAGAGAGCACTCGACCTCAAGGATTCGTCTTTAAGTATTTTATAAATTTTGAATGTGTTTGGCATATTCAAGCAAATTTCTTGACTCGAAGGTTCCTCATGGGCAGCTCAGAGCAGCCAGATAGTGTAGAAAAAGTGGAGTACTTTCTGAAAGGCTTTGTACAGGGCTCAAAACACCTTGAACCGACTTTCTGTTGTATTGAGAGCCAGAGAAATGACATCTAAGGAGGGGTGATGACCTCATACTTCTTTAGATTTCAACATATTACCTGATTCTTGATTCTTTGCAGTGTTTGGATCTGTGATTTATGTAAGCAAAAATGTATGATTTTGCAGTATTTAGGTCATATTGTTGGTATTTAGCAGAGGTCCTATTGTTGCCAGCATAGAAAGTAGATAGGTTGTGCCTTTAATCACATTGTTTATCTGTGAATTTTGGGGTTCCCTCCCTATGATGGAGTGTAGACGTAAAAGTGTTGTGGCGATACCAAGGAGTCCCTGAGGAATTCCACAGCAAACGTTTTTCTAGCTAGATTTTGTTTGCTCCAATCCTGATTTAGAAGCACTGATTGAAAATAAAGGAATTGATAAAGTATAGTGTCATCCTCAATGCCGATGACAAAGATATCTCTGCTCCCATCCAGGCATGGTAGGGGTAAAGGGAGCTATGTAAGCCAAAGAGGCAGCAGCCACATAATCAGGAAGCACACCACAGGTTATCAATACACATTAATACTTCGTAGATAATAGCACTAACCTGTTAATAGAGGGAGTGACATGATGCCTGGAAAAAAATGGCACACATAATTAACAAAGAGGAAGGAGTTCTCAATGTTGTGCTGGAATTGTTTAACACTACTGCTATAGTTAAGCACATAAAAGGTTCAGCTAACATATCAAGGGATATAAATGCGAACACCTTAAATAGTAAACTGCACCAGAAATAGGGATCCACCTCCTCCAGCATACATGTCACATGAACCATATTGAGCTCGTGCAATATTGTAGTATATAACTAGGGGTCCATTCACCAACTTTGTAGAAGCACAGTTACAGTGCATCATTGAGAACTCCTAGGTAGAGTAAAAAGTAAAAGTAGCAGGCTTTTTGTGCAGTAGATACTAAAGTTGCAAAGATACATTTATCTATTACATAAACGTGAGCTAACTCAGAAATATACTTAGCAGAATTTGGAAAGAATTCCTTTTTGAGGTGCATTCATCGCCACTTTATATTTTATCATAACATGTTTTCATGATGTTTAACCAATTTAACATTAAATTAATTTTATAAATAGTTAAAAAGTCAAAAGAAATACATATAATTTAAAATTATTTCATATGGGGTTCTATTTTAAGTTTTAAGCTCAGTTGGGAGGGTGTTGCTGTATCAGTGGTTGGCCATATCTGGTACTGGACTTACTACTGCTCCTTTTTTACAGTAACTTACTTTCGTATATTTGGCTCAATCCTCTTTTTCAGGGTGGTGGATAGATTCAAATCTACACTTTAAAGTAACTTTGGTCTCGTAAATAGTGAAGTCAATAGCAGTAAAGTTATTCAAAAGTGTAAGAGTAAACTTATATATTTATCCTACACACAGCACACATTACATTTGTAAATAGCCCCGTAGGTGTCCTGAACAATGGAGCTGTAAACTCTTGCACTCACATTTAAGGCACAAAGGCATACTGGTGCAGCAGCATAATGGGTTTACATGGTGGAGTCCAGTTCCTGTTCAGGGAAGGCTTACATTATTACTCAGTGTCCCTGAAAAGAAGATGCAGTAGAAGAAAATAGTCCTGAAAGGGGTTACGGTCTTGTACAGAATTATAGCCCACATTTAATTTCCCACACAGTGAACACTGCCAAACCCAGCATCAAAGCCCTCAAATGACAGTTTTCATAACTGCCTATTTTCCCTCACAAAATCATTAAACATTTTTGCATCTTGCAGGTCTGACTTCTCTTTATGTGAAAGTGTATTGCCTTGCAGGCCCATATTTATCATGGGTTTGCGTCCCACTTGCGCCATGCAAGGGGATGCAAGGGCGATGCAAAACTTAGAATGATATTTAAAAACCCACGGAAGGCCACCTGCATGACCCTATGTGGCTTGGTAAATGTGGAGTAACGCAAGGCAGCACACAGGGCTGCCTTGCATTGCTCTGCCCCAGGGAGGCATTACAGGGGTAGAGTGTGGACGTTTCTACCCATCCACCCGTGTATTTTGATGCATTCTCAGATTTACCATTAGTGGAAGACCTGGGAATGCATCAAAATGCTATTCCTCCCCTGGAGAGGCATCCTTATGTGTGCTGCATTCTGCTGCACATATAGAAAGAGGAAATTGTAAAGACCACAAGAGAATAAGTGATAAGTTAAGTTGACTTAATTGTAGTACAAAGCCCTGACACCAACGGGCCTCCGATAAGTAAGCATACAGTCCTCCAACTGTCCACCAACCGCCACCCTTTTCATGGACCAATCCACTTTCTTGGGGGTCAACAGCCCAACAGTATCTTTAGTGATAGGTGTTCTACTTCTCAACAGCACAAATGAGCTAGAACCAGTGGATTCGCAGGGTGTAACACAGAAGGCCCATAGGTTATGAACTAATTACTTCCTGCTAGAAAGGTCATTATGGTTGGCAAGTTGTAAAATGCCCTTTATGACGCGGTTGAATCTCTCTACCCACCATTACCAGCGGGGTGGTACAGAGAGGTCGTTTTGTGAGACATACCATTATCATTGACACATTTTTAAAAAACATCAGACACAAATTGTGGGCCATTGTCGGTCACAATGCATTTCGTCAAACCTTCGATCAAGAACAGTTTTTGTAAGAAATTAACAATGGCTTTAGCATCTACATTACGTACGATTTCTACCTCGGGCCATTTAGAGAAATGGTCCACCAGAACAATGAGAAAGGCTTGTTCTCCCAAATGGGACCACACATGTCCCTACTTAATCTGGTCCAGGGCATACTAGGATTGGACAACGGCTGTAGGGGTGGTCTGAAAGTACTCTGGGACTTGTCAGAGTTCTCACAAGCCGGGCAGTTCCTCACTTTCCTCTCGATTTCCAGGTCTAACCCAGACCACCAATATGAATTTTTAACTCTACTTTTGGTCTTGCTAATACCTAGATGCCCTTTGTTGCAAATGTCAAGGAGTTTGGACCGGATTGAGGCTGGGGGTGTGACTTTACTGTTTCTGAGGATTAGGCCTCCTTCACATGACAATTCATGCCTTAACTCCCAGAAAGTGTGTAAATGGTAGGGTAGATCTTTTTCAATGGGCCACCCATCTTTGATATACTTTCCCACTTGACACAAAATGGCATCATTGTCTTCGGCTGACAAACAATCAGCTTGTGAAATACAGGGTACCTCTTCTAGTTTGTTCACTACGCAGAAGGATTCGGTGTCTAAGGTAGATTCCCCCATATCAGGTAGGGGTAAACAGCTCAAACAGTCGGCAACCACATTCTTGAAACGTGGGACACATTGTATGTCATAATTGAAGTACATAATTCTGACTGATATGCATGCAAGGCGTGGAGAGGCACTTTGTAACCCTTTAGTAGTCAAGACCTTGACTAGGGGTTTATGATCACTTCTTAGAGCAACGTGAAACCCCCATATGTACTGCCTAAAGTGCTCTAAGCCCCATGCACATGCCAACGCCTCACGTTCTATTACGGAGTATCTCTCCTCAGTGGGTGTGATGGAGCGTGAGGCAAATGCGATAGTCTTTTTGTTGCCCATGTTATCGACCTGACTTAAGACAGATCCCTACCGCTGGCATCTGTGGTGAGTTTACTGTGTAAAGAGGGGTTGAAACCTTCTAAGGGTGGGGCATTGCAAATGTCATTTTTGTTTTTGATGAATGCTTCTTCACAACTGTCAGACCACACAAATTTGTTCCCCTGTTGTATAAGTTGTCTCAGCAAGAAGGTTTTGGAAGAAAAGTCTTGAACAAATTTTGCGTAAAATTCTGATAACCCCAGAAAGACTTTTACGGCTTCCTTGTTTTTCGGGGAGGGGGCTTCTCTTTTTGCAGATAGCAATTCTTTTTTTGGTTTGATGCCTTCCCCACAAATTTTGTGTCCTAAATACGTGACACTGGTCTCTGCAAATTTACATTTGCATATGTCAGCAGTGAGACCGTGATTCTCCAAGGTTCGTAGCACTCTAGCTAGACCAGCGTCACGCTCCTCTCTGTTAACTCCCATGACCATTATATCATCCTAGAAAATGAACAGGTTGGGCTCATCTTTAAACAGTATGTGCATGAGTCTTTGGAACATGGCCGCAGCAGAGGCCAGTTCAAAGAGAACCCTTTTAACCCTGAAGCACCCAAAGGGTGTCACAAAAGTAGTGAGACTCCTGCTGTCGGGTTGTAATGAGACTTCATGGTATGCCGCAGTGAGGTCAATAGTGGAAAACCACCTAATGCCATTTGTATGTGACAACATCTCGCTAATCTTGGGTAAGGGGAACTGGTCAATGAGGATGTTTTTATTCAGGTCGTGGAGGTGCACACACAAACGGAGTTTACCTTTAGACTTTTTGGCACAAACTAAAGGTGCGACCCATTCGGCAGACTCAACAGGTTCAATAATGCCAGACCTCTGTAGTCTGAGGAGTTCAGATTTGACTTCCTCTCTGATGGAGAAGTGAATATTTCTGGATTTGAGCATGCATGGAGTTCAATTTTTTAATGGTGGAAGCCTTTCAATTTTTCCAATTTTCTCTGAAAATACATGGGGAAACCTTTTAATAATGGCGTTTTTATACTTGTTCTCGATTGTAAGGAAAGTACAGGATCTGGGCTATTGGGGTCTAGGATTATGTCTAGTTTTCCCTGATCCAGCCACCCAAGTACTGAAGGACCGATAGCAAATACATACAACTTACTCACAGTGTGTTAGTCTTTGAATAGGAAAGTTAGTTCTCTGTAACCCAAAACATCAATAGGTTCCACAGTGAATGTTTGGGGGAAATGTCAGGATTAACCAGATTTCGACCTAACACATTTACAAACTTTTTTTCCCAGACACTCTTATCAATAACAGTATATGGTGACCCTGAATCTGCTACAATGGAAATGTTCACCCCGCCAATATTCGGATCACACATAGGTTTCTTACTCTTGCCCATTACATTAAGAATGTCGTCATCGACTAGTAGTACAAACAGATTCATGTACTCATTATCAGAAGAGTATACATCATCATGTTCTTCCGGTACAATGAACTTTACATTAGTGTTCCTTTTCTGTTTGCTTTGGCACATTTTAACAAAATGATCAATAACGCCGCATTTAGTACATTTCTGCTTAAGGGCGGGGCATGTTTTATCGTTACCCAAGTGAAATCTGCTGCCGCATCTAAAACATTTCCTGTTCCCCGTCAACTCGGCTCTGGGAGTAAAATCTGTCCTTTGGGTCGAATCAGAAATAGGTTTTTGTACGGTGTTTTTAAAGTTCTTGACCCTAGCAACTATGGGTTGTTCCTCTCCTTCGGGTTTGTGCTCAGAAAGGACAGCTTTAGCACACCTCCCAGTCAGTTCTGCCCTCTTGACAATGTCAATGACTTCTTGAAGGGGGGATTCGCCTTTAGCCCACAATTTCTTCTTGGATGTCTTGATTGGCAGCCCGCATCACTATTTGGTCGCAAATTAATTCATCATGCAACTCACCAAATCGACAGGACAATGTCAAGCTCTTGAATGCAGCTACAAAGTTTTCAATTGAGTCCTCCGAACTTTGTTTGCGATGGAAACATTAGAATCTGTGGACTGATACACAGACAGTGGGTTTAAAATAATTTGTTAAATCCTCAAGGGCATTGGTGTAAACATTGCCTTGACTTGCTGGTCTGGGTTTTTTATTGACGTTATATATTTTCATAGTTTTCACACCCAAATAGTGCAGTAGAATCTTATTTTTTCTTTCTGGAGTTAGCTCCTCACCGTCCTCCTCGAATGTGGAGATATAGTTTTCGAAGTATTCGCACCAGTCTTCCCATTTGAGAGATGAATCACCTGATGCCAGGATGAAAGGATGAGGAGGAGAAAGGTTCCAAACATTACCAGAACGCCATGGTGTGAGCGGGGTAAGAGGAGAAAAGAATGTAGGGGTGAGATAAGCAATGACAAGTAAGAAAAGAGCGAAATAGAACAAAAAAAACGAGAAAGCGTGGACTAGGAATAGTGAGTTAAAGATGAGATAAGGTAAAGAAAAAGAGAATAAAATGATGAATTAATTACAGGAGTGGAGTACAACAGATGCACAAGGTAGTGTGTGCATCACTGAAAGCATTGAAGTATGAAAAGTGTGTGTGTCACTGATGAAGAGATGCACTTGTTAGTGTGTGCATCACTGGAAAGATACTGGCACACAATTAGTCCGAAAGAAAGTGTGTGCATCACTGTCGAATGGTTGGTAATGAAGTACCAATGTAGTAAAAACAAAGTGTGCGTATCACAGATGAAGTGACGCACTTATAGGTGTGTGCATCACCGAAAAGAAGCACAGCTAGAACTCACTGTATAGTTGTATGGAAAGTGTGTGCATTACTATGGTAGATTACGTTGGAGAGATGCACTCAAAATGGCCGCTGTAAGGTGAATAAGTAGCCCAAGGTAAAATGGCCGGTGCGTCAGTGCGGTTCAGTGATGTCACTGAGGTGCCAAAAGCCTCAAGGGGAAGTCTGAGGTGAGGAGCAGCGTTGTGTAGGCCGGAGCAACACAGGAGTGAAAAGCAATACGACACGCTGGCACCAAATTCAGCTCCTCACGAATTCACACACATCGCAACCTTGACCACAGGTTATTTGGAAACGCCCGAAGAGGAGATAGCGCCGAAGCAAAGTCAGTGGTTAGGAGTTGTGAAAGGAGGCAGCAAAACACTTTGACATAGATCCACCGTGAAGAACTGGCGGAAACCTCTTTGCAGATGGCGCAAGAATCCGGAGTGCTCGGAACAACAGGAGGCAGATCCGGCAGCACTGGCGCTATAATTCTAGATGCTCGTAGCAAGTTGACCATGGAGGCAGAAATCGTGGAGCATGCGGAGGTGCTCAAAGGGTACACACAGGTCCGTAGTGGTGTCAGGGCACTCGTCACCAAATTTGTAAAGACCACTAGAGAATAAGTGGTAAGTTGAGTTGACTTTATTGTGGTACAAAGCCCTGACATCAACGGGTGTCCGATAAGTAAGCATACAGTCCTCCAACTGTCCACCAACCGACACCCTCACCCAAGGTTTCACAATAGAACTCAAGAACGTAATAGAACCATGGGCGAGGGCTCGCGACCTGGGGACAGGGCGAGGCAGGGTGCAAGACCCATGAAAGGGAATTGAGCACATGCAAATGTACAAAGTACAATAGTAAACACAACAGAAATGCCTCTGAGTATTGTTGTTGTGCAGAAGATGTCCCTTCCTGAACAAAAGTAATCTTGCATAAAATGCAGGCATCCTTGCTCCATGGTGCAAGGTTGCCTGCATTGCAGCTAGGCAGCACATTGTGCACCAGTGCAGGCATAGGGCTGGACTTCTTAGTATAATGATAAACAAGCACATTCCTGCCCTCTCCCGGTAACACAGCACAGCGAGGTGGTTTGCTGCATTGCATGAAAATTTGATAAATATGTCCCATAATGAGGTATGCACTGCACATCAATGGTAAGTGTGAGCATGGGTAAGTGTCATGTCATACCAAGAATATGCCTGTTGCATCTAAACTTACCTCATCCACCAGTAACTTTCCCAGAAAGTCTCTCATCATTCACTTTGATGTTATACCTGAGATGAACTGGAAAATATGTGTATGGAGGGGAAGTATGTAGGAACATGACTCATAGAATAAAGCACTTAAAAAAGGAAACTGTTCTCTTTGGGGAACCCGGAGAACCATGTTAGAATCTTAGCAATCTAGGAAACAAAATAAAAACTGTTGTATCATCTAGCAAACTTTAAGGTATGCTGCTTGTGTTTTCATTATCTTTCGGGCGCTTGCCATTTTCACCCAGAATGATAAACAACTTTTACGGTTCTTGGAGCCGAATAAAGTTATTTTGAATTGAACTGAATTGATAAACACCAGATGCACTTCTTAGTTTAGGGCATGGAATTGAAGTCCTTGTCACTTGCAAGTTGCTGGTGGTTCATGGCACATTAAGGGTTTGTTATGTCTACTGAGATTTGATATAATGGTGAGGTGATGAGAAAGACATTGATGCAGCCCAAAACAGCATCCGTTAGTGACATTTTGGCCCAGTTAGAATATCAGGGTGCAATTGAACCCTGTTTTTCATCAATGAATAATCCTCTCTTTCTGTTGTCAAAACCGGATGGTTCATTTCGCATAGTTTTGGATTATAGACATTTGAAGAGTCATGTTCGTATGCTTGCCATACAAAAAACACACAGTTCTGCGTTAATAAACAATATTGTCCATAAAAAGTATAAAACCACTTTAGACATTTCAAATGAATTTTACAGTCAAAATTTGACTCCTGAGAGCTGTGACTGGATCGCGTTTACTGCGGTAGGCAATCAGAAAAGATTTACAAGATTGCCCATGGGTTATAAAAATAGCCCTGGTGTATTAGCTGCGCGTGTTGTGTCACTTTTACACAACATTATTCATGATGCTTTCTCTTACGACGACAACATTTATTTGACTGATGACGAATTGATACCGCATCTGGTGCGTGTTGACCTCATCATATTGTCCTTTGCAGACTTAGAGTACAAATGTAATTTTGCTAAGTCTCATATCGCCTATTTGGTGGTACTGTTTTTGGGTTACAGACTCAACAATGAAGGGATGGGGTTAAACCCCCACATTCCAGAGAAATGTGCTCAATTGTAGCCACCTTCTACTCTTAAGAAGTTACAATCTTTGCTGGGGTTTTTTAATTTTGGGAGGACATTCATTCCTGATTATGCCCCGCATATCAAACCACTTTACGTATTGATACAGCCCTCTTTTTCGTCTTCCAGCTGGCTTCCAGAACATACATAAATTCTTCTGTCCTTGCAGTCTGATATGCTTGCGACTAACTTCTTTTTAACTCGTGACAACACAACTAACTTAGTCATACGGATTGTACCGAGTATAGTGGGTTTCACTTACCTGACTTTCAATGAGGTTAAAACAGTCCCCATTGCCTACAAATCGCATTTGTACACCTCAGCAGAGATGCGTTTTTCCCCATTGAGAACATTCTTACAGCAGTACCGATGATGATCCTGAAAGAGCACTCTTTGGCTCAGGGGAAACGTATTTTTATGGTATCGCCTGTGCCTACTCTAGTGGCAGTCACAAAGGTTGGCATACTGAATTCCAAAGGCTCACACCCGTGCTGGATACAGTGGGCGAGTTCTTTGATGCCGGTTGATGTCATTTTTATCTTTGACCCATCCCTGCAGACGCCAGAGTTTTTACAGAACAAACAGGTAAATCCTGTGCTACAGTTTTTGCTTCCTCTTGACCAATACAAATGTATTTTTATACCGACGATCTGCGAAGCCAGCTATTGGTTCGAAACATGCTTACTCGGCCGCTTGTGTTATTGTGGTGGGCTCTATGGCTGACTGTGTGTTTAAGTCTTCCTTAGTCTACACACAGTCTCTTGGTGACTGCATGGCTCAGTTGGCTGAGCTGCGGGTTTTAGTATTGTCTCTTGAAATCGCTTATCCAGATGTGCCTACACTTACAGTGTGCAATTCTTTCTATTGTCTACAGTCCTTTAATGACAATCTATTATTTTGTTCTCAAAATGATTATTGAGACTCTAACGGTAGAGCAATCAAGCATAAAAGGCTTTGGGTTTGAGTGAAAGCTTGCTGCTCACACATGTTATACATACTCTTGGCCATCAGCGTGTGGGAACTCATGCTGTTTGTATTTCTTTGGCTGATGAAGCAGACAAATCTGCAGTTGCCACGTGTTCAGTAACAGCAGTTACAAGATCCATGACTAAAATTGATAATGAAATCCTGGCAGCTATGGCTGCTAAAATGGATGGGAAGGCGTTCCCACAAGGTTTCCCTTATAAATATTCTTATCATTTATCACTGGAACAAGTTACATTTGCTTGCATTCTGTCCGTTGGGGATCGGCTGATTCCCAACGAGGACAGCAGGTTTCCTTTGTTAATTGCTGCACTCGAAGGCATGGCATCTGCACATGCTGGAGTTTCAGCAACAATGTCTCTTTTGCAGCAGCGCTATTAGTGGCGTGGTCTATATAGACAGACACGTAGTTAAGGACATTCTTTTGACATTTGTCAACAGATTAAACCATCCAGGGTTGCACGTCCACCTCACACGCAGCAGAACATCTCAAGTCAACCATTTGGATGTATTTATCTTGATCACTGCGGTCCTTTGACGTCCGACACTGCCTATAAACCTATTCTGGTTGCAGTGGATTTGTGCACTATATTCTTATGGGTTTGGCCGCAACGTAGTGCTGATGCTCAAAATGTCATTTGAGATTTGCATGTATTTATCAGAACACATGCTTGTCATATGTTCCATTCCGACCAGGGTCCGGCATTCGCCTCTAAGGCTTACAAGGATGCGATGAGTTTGCTGGGGGTGCTATTGCAGTTTTCGTCTCCATACAGGTCTGAGCTGCAATTCTATAGTGGAGCGAATGAAGCGTGACTTAAAGCAATCTTTGACAGCTAGAGTTTTAGGTACTGGCAGGGGTTGGCTGACTTATTTATATGGTGTTCAACGTGCACTAAATAATCTCCCAAGAAGATCTCTGGGTGGGCGGACCCCATGCAAAATGTTCTTTGGCTTCAAATGTTTGTGTCAGACCTTGATGGTCTAGACATTGTGGTGGCTGCTGTAACATTTAACATAGATAACCATTGTGATTTGTTACAGGATCTACAAAAGAATTTGAGACACTCTTGATAAAGCTGAGTTGCACTCATCCGAAGACTCAGCAGTGCTGATCCCAGTCACAGGGTGGCTTCCTAAAGTTGTAGATCTAGTCCAGGAGAAGATAGAGAACAAAAAAGAGCTCAGTCCCTCCTACCATGCACCAGTCCCAGTTCTTGGATTAAAGGGCACTTGAACTGTGATTTTGTCACCACTGCCTGGACGCAAGGAGCTACATTTCCATTGAACATGTCATGTTGCACCATTTGGCAGATACTGAATAGTATGCAAAAAACCGTCCCGCGGAGAGATTTTTCACTATCTGTGTGGTCTTTGATGGTGACTAACATACACCAAGATCATGAAGTGGAAACCTCAATTGATGAGCTGCCTGTTTTGTCCTCATCTTCAATGGCTACACCTTGAAATTATGGTTTGCTGACTAGGGAGCTTACTGTGGACATTCCTACATGTGTGCTACAATCATCTTTTAAAGCTGACCATCCACCTTTGTATCAACTAGGAACTGTTGGTTATTACATGGACAGGGAAAACTTTTCTTTAACTGCATTGTCTTCTTCATTGAATTCTACTACAGAGGAACCCCCAAGTCGATTTTTCATTTTCTTTTCCTGGTTTCGCAGAACTTATCTGGTTCCTCCTTGGACCTGCATTTGGATGGTACTTACAACGGTTTTTCTCTTCATGTGGATCGGATTTGTGACTGTCTTTTTCCTTTTGATTAATGGTCATTACTTACCTGAATGCTCTGATGTACATTTAGTTGATGGTGTTTTGGCCCCACACACGTCATCTCATATAATGAAAAGGGATCAATCCCACATTAACAGTTCGGCTGTGCCATTAGTAGATGACATTATTTGGAATAAAGTTCAATACGGCCCGACAGAGTCGATTCGAATGCCATAAGTCTTTTGTGTCTCATTGGGTGACGTCATCACACCTGGACTGCATTCCGATGACTGGGATGTTAATGCCATATATTTGTTATTTTCTGATTTAAAATATTAAACTGCTTTTGAAACTGAGGATTCGGATTTGGACTGTGCCAATTATGCTGATTTATTCTTTTTCCAACATTATGGTCATCATTTTTTACATAAATAAAGCACAGTCCATAATCAGGATAATTATACACAATGGGAAACTTGGCTTGCCCCATCCCATTGTAGTTTGCAAACACTGAAAAATAAGTTTGTCTACTTTTCTGGCTATAATCTATCGGACCTGAGATCCTATTATTATAAATTGAGTGCACAAACACACACGAAATTCATGCTGACCCATAGGAAATTGGTATATTCTTCGACTTTCATAACCGATTTATCCTTGAAAGTTTATGATTATTGGAAAGACATGACTGATTTGAAATCAATCTGGGGTCCAAAAATTGGCAGGTGCAGGGAACTACATCATTGCATCGTGAGTGTTTGATACCGTTACAGCTGTTATTCTTGAATCAGACAGTGCAACAAACTATATGTGTTTATTTAGATACTGCTAAGAACTTAATTTTTCCCTCGTTTCCATCATTAGCAGCTTATGACGAGTGGCAGCAATATACAAATTATTCTCTAGAGGACTTACACACTATGGCCCACAATGGTACCCTCAATTTGTCCACAATTGCACCTTTGGGCGGGTTATTATGGCCGCTCAAAACTAATGCTTGCCAGTTGCATTTTTCAAATTGAACAAAGGGGTTTATGCTCAGTAGACCTGACCCTCGCTTTCCACAACCACACACAGTTACTATATATTCTGTGGCTACATTGTGTCAACAGTGGTTAGGACAGTCATCGTTATCATTTGTGGAACAACATCTCTCATGTTTAAATGGTGACATTCACCTGTCAGATTTCCTTCAAGGTCCAGGGTCTCCTCGTCCGAAACATTTTGCATATGCAGCATATAATGAAATCTGGAAACTGTCCCAAATGGAGGCAGCTTTCAGGTTGCGACAACTAGATCAGGATAACTTGGTTAAATTTTGGATGTGGTAGACAACAACTTTAATACTTTGTCCTCTCGTATTTACACTGGACAATATTGTTTCATCTGTTATTGACATTGTGCTAGGCCTGGGCGGCAAATTCCGTTCCGCTCGCGGAATTTGCGGAATTTGCGTAATTTCGCGTTCCGCGGAGAACGCGAAATTGCTCAAAAGTCTGCTTTCCGCGATTTCGTGAAATTTTTGCTTGTTCGCGTTCTCAAAATGCATGTTTGCGAGATATTTCTCCTCGAGCACGCAAACAGCAATTGCGAACAGGAAAAAAGCATCGCGAACAAGCAATTCCGCATGTTCGCGGAATTTCTGCGTGTTCGCGGAGATTTTTTACCGTTTCGCGGAGATTTGCGTAACGCAATTCCGCAAATTCCGCCCACCCCTACATTGTGCACAATGATTTGTCTGTTTTGTATCATGGTCTAAATCAGTTGCGCTCTGTAAAGCAATTTGGCTGGACTTTGAAAATATTGAAAAATGGGAAAGTGCCCTGGGATTATTTGAATACAACTGCTTGTTTTTACCGTTTGATTTGACTGAATACAAAACTATTATCAATGAAACATTCCACATACACCTTGTTACATATTGAGCAGTTAGAACAATTTCCATTTCCAATAGCAGAGACCAATTCCTCAGTATGGTTAATACATTGAGTTATTGCTTTGCCAATTTCCCTCTTACAATTTACTGCATGTATGAAACATTTTCCTATTGGGAGATTTGAACCCATGGGTAGTAGTTTTCTGCATGAAATGTGGTCTTTGCCATTTACGTTTCACTGTCTACATGAAGATAAAGACGTTTTCCAGACAGGGGAGCTCTGTGATTCTACAGTGGGACATGCGTTAGTCTGTATACAAATTCAGATTCACAGCGCTTGCAATGTATCAGCACAGAATTTGGCCTGTTTTCTAAAAGGAACACCAGTTCCCTCAATAATTCACACACTCACATTGCTTTCTAACGGTAGTTATCTTATCCTAAATAACCACAACTGCTGCTGGTTATGGGCAGGCATTCCATATTTAGTTACCGTTTCCGAAAGAGTTACTTGTTGCAGCAATGTTCTTTTTCCTCCCACGCATGGGATTGCCGATAGCTCGCTGTGGCCTTCCATTCCCATTCCCAAAACAGACTTCAATAAACTAAGCAGACTCAAAGCGCTATTGTTTCAACAAGAAGTCTGCTTGAGAGATCTTCGAATTGCAGGTAGCTAGAATGTCTAGTGAAATTCAGTCACTGCTAAATATGAATCTCCCACTACATTTTGGGGAAATGATTCATAAAATCTTTAATGTGTCTGATACACACGGCTTAGCACATTTTATTAAACTTGTAGGCTCCGGCCTTGTTTCATCTTTTCAAACCATTTTTTTGAGTAATATTGGCCTTTACACATTATATTTTTCCCAGCGCCTTCAGTGGATTTTACTATTATTAGCGTGTGGAGTGCTGGTTCTTCTGCTTCTTTTGCGCAATGGATTTCCATCTTGCGGTTCTGCACAGACCAGGCCTATTGCGACTATACCGTGAATGAATGCAGCAACTTTTTGGATGCTTTAGATTGGCAACACTGAGTGTGAGCTGTAGGTTTACCTTTCGCTTCGCTTACTTCACTTGCAGGCAACCTGTGTTCTACTGTCAACGGTGCCCGTTCTATTGGCCCTTGGATATCTGCCTCGCCACAACATCAGGCGCTGACCAGGATCATGATCTGTTGGTGGGTCCCTTGCCGGGCCCATGACCATGACTGTTCTGGGGGGAACAACCTTTACAACGCAACTTTTACAACGCACTACCATTACAACGCATTTTTTACAACGCATAATCCATTACAACGCATGACATTACAACGCATGACACTACAACGCATTTTTAAAAACTACCTTTACAACGCATTCCATTACAACGCATACTACCATTACAACGCATACCATTACAACGCATAATATTACACTATACTATCCAACAATTACCCTACTGATGCACCCCCTGGAGTTAGAATAGTAATTTTTACCCCTATACTATCCAACACTTACCCTACTGATGCACCCCCTGGAGTTAGAATAGTAATTTTTACCCCTATACTATCCAACACTTACCCTACTGATGCACCCCCTGGAGTTAGAATAGTAATTTTTACCCCTATACTATCCAACACTTACCCTACTGATGCACCCCCTGGAGTTAGAATAGTAATTTTTACCCCTATACTATCCAACACTTACCCTACTGATGCACCCCCTGGAGTTAGAATAGTAATTTTTACCCCTATACTATCCAACACTTACCCTACTGATGCACCCCCTGGAGTTAGAATAGTAATTTTTACCCCTATACTATCCAACACTTACCCTACTGATGCACCCCCTGGAGTTAGAATAGTAATTTTTACCCCTATACTATCCAACACTTAGCCTACTGATGCACCCCCTGGAGTTAGAATAGTAATTTTTACCCCTATACTATCCAACACTTACCCTACTGATGCACCCCCTGGAGTTAGAATAGTAATTTTTACCCCTATACTATCCAACACTTACCCTACTGTTGCACCCCCTGGAGTTAGAATAGTAATTTTTACCCCTACACTATCCAACACTTACCCTACTGTTGCACCCCCTGGAGTTAGAATAGTAATTTTTACCCCTACACTATCCAACACTTACCCTACTGTTGCACCCCCTGGAGTTAGAATAGTAATTTTTACCCCTATACTATCTAATACTTACCTTAAATGTAATTTAATATTATGCGTTGTAATGGTATGCGTTGTAAAGGTAGTATGCGTTGTAATGGTAATGCGTTGTAAAGGTATTTTTTAAAAATGCGTTGTAGTGTCATGCGTTGTAATGTCATGCGTTGTAATGGATTATGCGTTGTAAAAAATGCGTTGTAAGTGCATGCGTTGTAAAAGTGTGCGTTGTAACGTCATACATCCCTGTTCTGGTGATGCCCGTATGATGGGTGCGGCTGCACTTGGAGTGTTGGCATGTTGGAATACCTCTGAGGCTGCCCAGCGCCTCTTGCAGGAGAGTTTCATCGAATATCACGCAAGTTGCCCTATTTTGCTGCTGGATGCACTGGATTACAAGGAACATGAATGTTCATTCGCTCTGCTCAATTGGATGGTATTCCTCTTTTTTTTAATGACAATGATGCTCTTCTGGAGCACCTTGCATTCCATGGTACATATATATATATATATATATATATATATATATATATATATATATATATATATAGATATATATAATATATTTTTTTTGCCCCTTTTTGATTTGCTCTATTTGGATGGAACACAATGCAATTTGGCTCTGCTTATATTTGAGACCTGTTTGTCTTTGCATTATAACCTGGACAAGGGGAGGGTGTCACATGGTCGCTGTAGTCATTGTCGACATCTTTAGGTTAGCATGAGTCCGGTAGGCATGATGCTTCTTTTGCACACAACACTGCATGTCTTTATTTTTGCTCAACTCTGTTTATGCCTTTCACATGAGAACTTTCTGCTGTGCTCATTCTTTGAGTTCCTGTGGTTTCGTCTGAACATTGTGAGCAAGGTCGATCAACACTGCCTCTTGGTATTCTGTTCTGGTCAGGCTCTAGCGCTTAGACAAAACATACCAATGTAGCTGTTTTTGCTGGAGAATTGTACTGTGATATCATGGGGATGCATGTTTAGGTTAAAGACACTTGGACAGGGAGCTTTCCAAATAAAGAGCAACCAGCACCTGTGATGTAGAAATAGGATATATGACCTGAGGTATGGGGTCTGCTGACAAAGCCCAGAGATCTTCTATTATGTAATAACACTTCTGCTCACCAAGGGGAGGGTGGTTAGGCCTTATAGTCCTTTATCCACTGTCTGTATAAAACGACATCTCCCTTTATGAGATATGGCCTTGCTGCAATGCAAACTGTATTGATATTATGCATTTTGCTGCTGGTGGTGGCTCGTATACTGCATTTTAGAGCCCATTAGTCAAAATAAATATTTTAAACTATTTTTGTGTCTCTGTCAGATGTTATTGTGGACAAGTACAAGAGTGTGAGCAAAAAGATATGCTTGTTACCGCGATTCCTGAGAGTGTTGTGTTCTGGGGTGTCTAATCATTGGTTTCTCCATTTGTGAGTCAGATAGTGAGTGAGACACTATAGCTAGTCGATCCTCGGCTCATGAGCACTAAGGCGGTAGGAAGGCTTAGCCCCCATACGCTGAGGTCCCATAATCCTGTGCATAGTTCTGGGTATGTGCAAAATCCCTGCAACAAGGCAAGCTACATACATTAAAAAGCATACAAATATCGAAAGCTCAGAACATTGGAAAGTTCAGCACCTTTAGAGGACAGTAGGCAAATCAACTTCCTATGCTGGCTAGCAGACTGAGCGTCTAGCCATTTAATACACACAGTATACTTATTTATTTATGTATTTAAGTAGTCTTATATAGCAAGAACTATCCCTAAGGGTGTCAGAGTGCTTGACAATAGACACAAATTACAAATATCGAATATTAAAAGTGTGAAATAAACTGCCATTGTCAGGACTACAGCAAGAAACATTCAGGTAAGTGGAAACTGTTAGTTTGTAAATCATGTTGAAAGCCTAAGAGATAGCCCATATCATAGTCAACGGTTCTTCATGTGGCAAATTAAGAAGTTGTTCTAAAGGTTGGGTATTAATGTGGCATGAAGCTTAGTTCATGAGGTGTTTCTGGATCAAAATAGATTTTATTTTTCTTTGAATGTTTTGAACAAGTGTTTGGTGCAAATTTCTTTGGCAGTAGAGTTCCATGTTTTGGGAGCTCTATCAAAGAAAGAACAAGAGATTTTTTGTGTTGTGAACCTCGGAGGTTCTAGAAGTCACCAGGAGCATCATCAGCCAGATAGTGTGCGTTTTTGACCCAGATATTGTGCGGTGCCACAATGAAGGACTTTGTGCTTAATGTGTTTGACTTTGAAGATGCTTCAAGCTTCGATAGGTAACAAGTTGAGTGCAATGCGCACTGGGGTAATCTGATTGCAACATCTTGCTTCTGAGATAAGTCTTACTGCAGAGTTCAAGATTTCCTTCATGTGGTGAAAGGTCAACTTTGGGAATTCTGGTGAGTAGGGCATTTACGTAGTAGAGACAGATGGATTGGATACCCTGTCACGAATGTGGCCGATATCTCATCCACCATATTACAAGTGCCATAGGAAATAAAGCACTTGTAATGAGGCAGACAGGATATCCAATACGTGTGTGATGGAGTATGCAATTTGTCAAACAGATGGTAGGAAGTCCTTGTCTTATTTAGGATGGTGGTCAGGGCCGGACTGACTACCGGGTGTTTTGGAATGCTGCTGAGCTGGGGGCTGATTCCGTTGATGGGGACCTGCATGTACTGAACGAAATTCGTTTTGCTTTTGTTATTTCAAAGTACACGCAGGTCTCCATGAACAAAATCAGCCCCCACCGCAGTGAAAGCAGCCCCCTGCTCGGCAGAATTCCAAAACGCCCGGTAGTCAGTCCGGCCCTGATAGTGGTTAGCAGTTCCATGCACGAATCAAAGAGAATAGGTGAAAGAATGGAGTCGTAAGGGCAAATGTGGTTGGTTCAGCTAGCCACCTGTTCTTCTTGACTTTTTGTGAGTTGTTGGCTAAGTAAGAGGAGAGCCATCTAATGACTAGTCTACTTCTCTGCATTTTATCTATGAGAGTGTGTTGTAGGTTTTTGTGGTTGATCATTTTGAAAGCCGCTGATAGATCCAGTAGCATGATCAGGAAGGATTCTCCCTTCTCAAAGGCACCAAACTTTCTCCTTTATATGAAGAATAGTTGTTTTTGTGCTGTAATCAGGTCTGAAGCCTGAATGAAAATTGTCTAGCAGGTTGCACTCCTTAATGCGTTGATTTAGTTAAGTTGAAATGCCAGGTTTCTATCAGGAACAGGAGGTCAATGTCACGTAAGTGTATAATCTTGACTAGATAAGTGCAGTGTTTTGCAGCAGACTTGCAGTTCAGTAGGTTGCATTTGAGGTTGATGTTTATGGACGCTGTGGAGTGGGCTGGATAGAACGGTAAATTAATGAGAAAATCAGGGTTTTTTTCCATGACAGGAGTGCCCATATTTTCTGTTGCATTTTATTGTGCTGTTATGGGTGTTTGAGGACAGTTAAGTATTGAAGGTAGATGTGAGGATGGTTGAATGTAAAGGCAGACCTGTGGTCTACTAACAATGCCCTCTCCTGGGAGACCTTATTTTTTGCTTTATGGCATGAGGTAATTTGTGATTGAGGTTCTGAACAGGTATGTGCAAAGGATTTACAGGTTTAGATATCTAAGTGTGTGTGGTTTGTTAGTTTCGGCTCAGAGAGCATAGTGCTATTTTTTCTTGTATATGAGTCTAACTGAATCCCAATGTTAAGGAAGAAGATTTAGTAAGACTAATGAGCCCAGCTGTGAAGTAAACACATCAATTATGTGGTTTGTAAGGATTTATTGATTTTTCAATGTACCTTTCATTGGACGGGGTTGAAGAGAAGACTGCTATTAAAAGTGATGCATGGAATTAATTAAAGATAGTCTAATCATATTTTAATCAAATTTAAAGCAACTTTAATGTATAACTCCAGAAAAGACTTTTAAAATATTTTAGAATTAAATAATTACTATGTATTTTTAGATATTGATCAACATTAAATTATATATATTTATGTTGTTACCTATTTTACTTAATTTAATTTAATGTTACATTATTTTATATGGAACTTAATTCGAACTTCCTTATTTTCTATGGGGGGGCTGCAGTAATATTACATTGTCATGTTTGATATTGGATGTACTACTGTTTTTTTCAGCAGTAGTATATTATATTTGCAAATTTGGCTCTGCCCCCTGTTTCAGGAGGTGGAGATGTGTAAGTCAACATTTTTTTGTAACTGTACACTTTTGTGAACAGGCAAAACTTGTAAAGTTACTCAAAAGTGTAAGAGTAAATTACACATGTAAACTACTCACTGGTTTAATTTACATTTGTGAATAGCCCCATTAGATCTCTTCCACTTTTCATTCTATAGAACGCAATTGTCGCTACTTAAGTAAAGGACACATGTCAACACATCAACTTGGATTGAAATAACATTAATATAAATGGTACTGTATTTGCCAAAGGTGTATTTGCTATGCCTTCAAAATATTCAACAATCCACAATAAAAGAGGAGCTAATTTCAGTTTCTTCTCACAACAATTTCCATTGCCATGGGAATTCAAGGGGGTAGTAGCCATAACCATCATCTAAGTCCCATTCAAGTTAATAGCAATTGATATACAATCAATGGGAGAACATTTGTGTAGTTGATATACAGGACGGTATTTTTGGCAGGCAATATTCTTGTGAGTGGTATTCTAACCTATAACGTCTGCCCAATTTCTTTTCCCACATTGAGTAGTATATGATCTATCTTGAGAAGACGACTTCTAGTATCAGAATGCAAAATAGGGAGTAGGACAGTAAGAATTATTAATTCCTAACATGGCCTAAAAACATAGGTGTTTGGAGATCATGGTTAGCACATTGCTTGGACAGTGTGGTATTTGCCTTATATGCAGAAGCATGAGGGCATACCCCTCAAGTCACAAGCATTTTCAGGGTCAGATCAATGTTTGGATCACAGTACCATTTAAATAAAATAATACCCATCACTGACTTCAGTGCAACAAATTGCCCAACATGTATTACTCATTCCACCATAGATTGTTTGTAGGTGCCCCTAAACTGCTCAGTAAGCCATATATATTCATCAAGCTGGGAACTTCATAAATTGTTATTCAGAGGTTGTCCCATATAGGGCTACAGAGGTGGAGTGTGCGTGCTTGAGAGAGAGAGAAAGGGAGACGGGGGAGATAGATAGATAGTGAGAGAGTGTGTGTGTGAGTGTGAGATTGAAAGAGAGAGAGTTTCTGTATGTGTATTTGCATACTTGAGTGCAGTGAAGTTTCAGAACAATGAAAAGAGTGAAGCCCCCAAAGATTGTACCTGTTTTTCCCAAATCTTGAAAGTGTCTGACATTGTGTCAATGTATTTTTACATATCACACTCCTCTTTGCTACTTTTCTTTCTTCTGCACATGGACAATAGTTCTGGGAAGCCCAACAACAGAAGTTGTCACTCAGGTGAGCCATGACTCAATCTTTAACTTTTTTGAGTCTCCCCAGGTTATCCTACCACCTGAAGTCTTTGGAGTTTTTCCTCACATCTTATCCATCCCTTAATGTACCCCTGCTGCCAAACAATTCTGAGCTATGTATTTCAAATGTGGCTTTTTAGCCCTGCTCCTTACATGCATACATGGCTTCTCCCAGAGCTACGGGCTTTTTTAATCTAACCTTTTTAGAGATGACGGTTCAGGCCCTCTCTCAACCTTCTCAGATATTGCTGAAGCCACATGGTGCACACAACCTCATAACGGTGAAGGATAGTCTCCTGATGCCTGTGGATTGATCAGAAATTGTCTACATTATTTTCCACGTACCTTACCTGACAAAGATTCATGTAATAGCATGGAAATTCTGCTTTTAGACATTTACATGAATGGAATTTTAGCCTGGAGGCTGCACCATTTAAATGAATAGTAATAGTTTATGGTTTTGCTACATTGTGGAAAGTGTTTATTGTGGACCCTGACACACTTGGGCGCATATTTACAAGCCCATATCATAAAAAAAAATCTATATTTGTAAAGCGCGAAAATACTGCACCTTAAGGTTTCAATGTGCTGGGACCATTGGAGAGATTAAGTGAGCTATTGCCCAGAGTCACATGATGCTGAGCTGAGCTGCCACCGGTGCCGGGGATCGACCCATTAGCTCCGTGCTCCAGAATCAGCCACTCTGGCTGCTGTGCCACACCTCTCTCCTTATCACTACCGAAGCGTCACTTTTTTTGACACCATTTTCAATATTTACAAGGTGGCCCTAAGCCACTTAGCTGGCTTAATGCCACCTTGTAAATATGCCCCTTTCTGTGCAGTCCTCTGCAAAGGGTGTTGCTGTGAGCGTCCCACCACAACACCCATTGCTTTTTGATGCACCCTAGATTTAAAAGGAGGTGTAAATCTGCGGCAGCTCCAAAAACTAATGCCATGCAAGAGCTGGAGGAGAAATGCTTTTATTTCTCCTTTTTTTGTTTTTTCTATGCGTGCTGCATTGTAAAGCACATATAGAAAGAGCAAAAAGCCATTAGTGATTGTTTATGTGCAGGAAGATATCCCTTCTTGCACATAAACAATCATTAAATAATGACAATTTGCTATTTTTATGTGTGCTGCTCAATGCGAGGGAAAACACAGAGGTGCGCCGAATTGTAGCAAGTACGGCGCATCCCTGCATTTTAAAAATGTTGGAGCGCGGTGCTGCCAAATTTGGCACTGCTCTGCACTCTGACATTTTCTAATAAATATGCCCATGGTCTTTTACTCTAAATCTAGTAACATGGCCATTTTTGATGTACATCTGGTAGACCTTTCCGCCAGAATTTCTGTCCTGCAAGTGTACACAAACTATCACCAGTGTAACTTTCAATATTCCTCTCAGTAATACAATATCAGTATAGTTTATGAGTATAGAGCTGTGAGTGTTAAGAGTTCACACATAATTTAGTACACCGCTGGACAGATGATATTTTGCATTTCTGGTGTTGGGAGCTTGATTTTTATATCATTAGGATGTCATTTACATTCCGAGGATGAAGGCAACTGACTGAATATGGAGCACGTGATATTGTGGTTCTTGGAATCTATGCCCTCATGTGAGAGATACAGGTCGTGGGACTGATGTTTGTGGGGGTAAGCACGAATATGTGACCCATAACAGTACTTTGTCTCATGCTAGGTCCATGCATGGACACAGCATTCCCCTGCGAATTGTGGCCAAGGGGGTTGCAGTATGATGAGTGATTTGTTGTGGGTTAGTATTACATGCTAACAAAGGAGTCTCAGGATGTCATAACCGGTCAAATAATGCAACTTGGTTACCATCTTTGATACTCAGTTGTTAAATGTTTTTGGCAGAATTTACAAGTAGTGAATCCTTATGAAATAGGTGCATCCCCAAGGGTGCTCATATGCATTCCCCGCCCCGTTTGCCTATCCACATCTTGTGGGTAATAGATTTGAATGGAACCCAGGGTTGAGATTCATGGGCATGGCTTGATGCAATGCAACATTAACTACACAACAGTTCACAACAATCATGAATTGTTGAATCTTTTCGAAAGAAGAGGAATAGTCCAATAGTCCACCAGAGTGGTTTAAGAACTAAAAAATTAATTCAGGAGTATGCGCGTCACTGACTGATACCACAGGTTTGCATATCATGTGTGGTTGTATCCCTGGTACGGAGGAGTGTCAACACAAGGATGACTGAGGATATGAAGAGAGAGAAGGCAGAATCACCTTTGTGCAAATTGTATCCATTAGTATGTGGTTGTTTACAAAGTGCAATATGTCTAGCATAGTACAGAACCACCAAATGGTGTCACTGCGGTCATGTACATAACACCACAGAAAATAACGTAACCTATATTATATTACATGCCGCAACTAATAAAACTAAAATTAAATGCAGTCTTAAAAGTAGAACTCCATCAGATTTGGTTGCAAAGTTATGCAACTGTTAATTGAAATATTAATATAACTGTTGCAGTAGAAAGCATGCTCAAGCCAAAGCATTACGCTTATACTTTACAAAAGAGAGAGCCAGTGGATCTACATTTAGAGGAAAATGTCTGCCATAGCTTGCAGCTTGAAGTGTCCGAATGCAAAATGGTGGTGTGGGTGCAAGAAACGCACATATGTATATTTTGTGCGCACCATACAAAGATCATAAACAACAAACACAAATGGTAATCTGCTGCTCTCTCTGAATTGAAACGACTGTGCTGTCCTCAGAAGCACAGTGCTAACTCGAGCATAATTCACTCAGAGTACCGCAGGTATTTCCCTCCTGGTCTGTCTTTGGAAGCTACAGATTATTGTCAAGGCTGTGATTCAATCTAATCTGACATCACTGGGTGCAATGAACTCTGCTTGTCTATTTGAATCACCAGTTCCGCAGAGATCTCTCTGGCATTGTGTACGAGTTTAAGTGGGTAATACTAGGTTCTACACGGCCTCAGCTCACACAAACATATATTTACACACCACCGAGCAGCAAATGCTATTTAGATGAGTTAAATATGAATAAATGCTTTGTTTGAATCATACAGAACGTGAGATATCTTTCAAAGACATTGTGTGGCAATATACGCTTTGGAATCCTTAACTGCGAATTATTTACATCTTCAAGACACACTTGGGAATGTGACCATTTCATTTTTGGTTCAAGACAATGTTTATGCTTTTTCCAATATTACCGTACATTTTATCTTTCATAAAATACATGATGGCAATTGCATAGTACAGTTTATGTTGTAAATAAAATCTTGCCCAAAAAATCCTGCCCGTTATCGATGAAGATCAGGGCCGAGTTTACTAACATTCATCTACAATAACCTTCAGTGCTTTTTTGCAGATCTGTCAACAAATTGCACATCATGTCATATGCTATGAGGCACATGCTAATGACGTCATTGATCGAGCTGTTTAGCATGATACTAAGAGTGATGCTGTGGAGCAAGTGCGAGCCAGTGCTCTCTATCATGAGATTTGGGCTGCAGGCTTAATCTGCATAAGGTGTACAAACTGCTCCCAGAGCAGGACAATAGCTTAGGCATGGTGACAGGATGGGCTGGGTGTGGGGCAGGTGGTCCATATCAGCTCAGGAAAATCAGCTAGGGATGTTCCAGGAACTACATTAACTCGAAAGGGACAGAGGTGAGGTCTGCCTATTCATAGTTCAATGTAAGGGGAGGCCTAAGGAAGGAGACGCCTTTGTTCATTAGCCCCAGGGTTGCCAATTGGGCACATGCCCAATGTCAAGCACTCACCTGAAGTTACGGCAGGAGTGAGCTGCAGTACGTGATGATTGAATCCCAATTCCAGCACGGAGGTCAGGCCTCCTGGAAAATCAAATGGCTAGGCTGGTCCAAGCCCATCGGAGAAAGGGTAAGGCAAAATAGAGACATCGCTCCGGTCAACTGCACCACCCACGATCTTGTCTAATCGCCCTTCTGTATATTATCCTTCCTTCCAGTTGTCTGTAAACAAGAAGACATATCAGAAAATGTAATGTGGTTTGTAACAAAGAGGTACCCCTGTCCACCTGCCACCCATTAGACCAGGAAGAGTAGGAATTTATTTTTAATTTTTATTTTTTTACTGAGTTTTATATAGCGTGAACTTGACCCGAATCAGGTATCAGAGCATTTTACATAGCACCAGTTGCGTTACATGAGAACACATTCATTATTTCTTATGCACGGGGAGATTAAGGGATTTGCCTGGAATCACAGGATGTTCAGCGTCATTGCCAAGACTCAAACACAGTTCCCCCGATTGGAGGTCGGCCACTCTAGCCCAACTCCTCTCTCAAATATCTGAATACCTGAGTTCCCTCTTTCCAATCTATACTACAGGCAAGTTGTCGTGGGAGGGCTTTAAGTAGTCACTGGAGCTTGTAGTACCCTAGAAACACAAATAAATGGGGTGTTTGCATAAAATCTTTTTGTCGCATGAAAATATGTTTCATGTCTGATATCTGTTTATGAATCAGGGAACCATGTACTTAACACAGATACATTGTCTGTCACCAAATCTAGAGGCAATGGGCTAAAATGCAAAAAAACAAATGAAATCAAACAGTCTAGATATTGTTCAACATGAATAGGTAGCTCGTTAGTGTTAAACCAAAGAATGATCATATCCAATTTACATATATGTACATCAATGGTCAATTAACACACAGATTGTAAGCATTATTCCATGCTTAGTACTGTTAGTTTGTTAATTGTCAGGAGCAGCTGATTGATCAAACAGTTAATATGTATTTTTTCGTTTTTTTGTAGGTCTTTCACGAATCTCTAGGAAAGAGCTGAGCTTAAGTCTCATCAAATCGTGCACTATTTACTCTCCTATGAAGTTAAGTATTTAACATGCATGCACAGAGCATTACCGCTTTTGTGAATTGATCCATTTGTTTCCCTTCTTTCTTTTTCAGGTAGAGAAAATGCTGGCTTGGTCTTCAGAAATCAATCAGAAGACTATGGTGAGGGCCAGGACCGGATCCAGGAAGCAAAGTAGGAGAAGTCCACAAGAGCCCCAAAGCAGGTCAAAACACAAGAAAAACAAGCGTTCTTTGCAGGTTTTATGCAGCTTAAATAGCGGCTGCAATCAGCTTCATTCAATATCCCACAGTTCTCACAAGACTTCCAAGCTCACAAGAATTCGAACACTGTCCACAAAAGAGATGTCAAAACACAGATATGACTTCGCTGCTGAGGTACGTTTCTAAGGGACTTGCCTTGAGCTTTCCCGCATTGGTGGCAGCCTCGCCACAATTGATGATAGGGACCTGGACCTTGCCAACACAAATTGCCATCACTGCGTCCATCTTAATCCGCACTCATCACACATTCTGCATCAAGGAAGACTGAAACCAAGGCATCCCTATACACAACATTCAACCGAGCGCCACAAGCCAGGCTGACTTAACACCCAAAGCAAGCGGGAGTTGTCCCAGAACCAGTTTGGTGTAATTTAGGAGGACGGGATTACTACGTTCCTTAAACACACTGCTGAATAGTGCACAAGCTCCATCCATGGACATAACACATGTCCCACCTTGGATTCCTTAGAATAGTCCATTCTGGTCCAGTCTGCAGTAAACTAGACCAAGCGTACTACAAAAGTAGGTAGGGTTAACCCTGGTTACTCCGTAGAAACACTCACCCACTGGATAGTGAAACCTATAAATAAGACACCTCACCCACAGCACCTCAGAACACTTTCTGGACCTGTGGAGGAACAGAAGATGAACTTCACTTAGTCTTTGATGAGACCTGAAGTGCTGGACCTGCTTTGGCTGGAACTCCAAAGGTCAGTTGGCTGACCTCCCTGCTACAAGGACAGGTAAAGAGGACATTGCAAGCTGAAAGGTGCCTTTATCCGTGAGTGATGTGACTAGTTATAACTGAGAGAGGATGGGACCCTGCTGGAGAGAGTCCTGGTGCTTAAGTGCTCTTTATGTGGTCCATGGAGCCTTAATGGTTTCCAGCAGAACTTATTCTGAAGTCTTTGAAACATTTTGACTCAGCTGACCCTCACGGCAAGCCAATTTGACTTCAATGTAATATTTTCCCAGAGACAGCCTGCAGCCTTGCCCCGCTGCAGAAATCTGAGCTCCAAAATTGAGACCAAGTATTAATGCAGAAATCGTGACTAGGTAAAGGCTGGAAAAGTGTCTAGCCAACAAGTGGATTTCCCTGAGGGCAAAGTTTGAACTTTTCCCACTCTAAGCTTTTCCCATCTAAACCAAGGGCTTCAGCAATACCTCTCCAACGGCTATCTAGAGGACTTCCTCAGACACAACCTGCAACCTTGAACTGCTGAAGGATTTGGACCTCCATTTCAATGACTAAGGGGTCAATTTATATCTATACCACCAAGATAATGGTCCGCCTACACACTATAGATTCTAGCAGACCTTAGTTTTAATCATGATGGAGACCACTCTTTCTCCGCCTTGATTTAATCCCTCTCATGGATCAGTGAAGTAAGAGCTGTTGCAGGCAGACCTATAATTAATGAAAGGTCAGTTTCCTTTGCCTGTTACCGCTAGGAAAACCCTGCCAGTAAGGGGCAGTGAAAACTGCTAAATGCTCCCCTCATCAAGGAAGAGGTCACTGCTTCAGGATTTTCTTTTTGAAAATAAAAAATAAAATAGTTTGGTGCAGGGCTCCATCGTGTTGATGAAGCTCTGCACAAAACTGTAAACAGAATTGACTGGAACCATTTTGACGGTGGTTCCTGCCAATGCTTTAGAAGTAACTACCAGCTTGGCGGTCATTTCTAAATTTGGTGGGAACCACTTCCGTCAGGGTGACAGACAAACTAACTCTGTCTCCCTGATGGAAAAATGAACCACCTGCCATATTATGAATTGGGCCCCAAGTTAGAAGGTAAAATCCTTGATCGGGATGAATTTGCTTGGTGTATCAGACCATCACTCCATCATGGTAAGCCTGAAATCAGGCCTTGATCGTGTCAGATATGATCTGTACTTTCTATTGGGGCATTACTTTTTACTCATGCTTTTTCTTTAAAATCTTGAACAATTAATTTCTCTGGTTCACCTTATTGGATTTTTATCATTCCTGTGTCAATTTGTTTTTTAAATTCTACTCGATGTTTTATAAATTAGTGTGCTTTTTTAATTTTGTTTTGTTTTTGACTTTTGACTTTGTTTTGTTACTTACACATATTTTACACATTTTCTATAAACTTGGTCTCTCTGCTCTGTCCCATAGCTACCAGGGGTTGAACTCTGGTTTAAATTATTGAAACATTTACCGGGACCTAACAGGCTAGTGATTGTATTACTTGTGGTGGACTGCCATCCACCAAAATTAATGATTCACTATCTAACAGACTGCAATTCAATTAAAGCATGTAATAAACTGGTATTTTCATATCTCTAAAAATTCTTCCACCTTAAGGGTTCAAACTATGTGGTAGAACCAGCTGCCCCTTTGGCAGTGGGCTTCACTGGACCCAGTTGCAACCCTTGTCTGAAAAAGACCAAGCAAATAGCAGCCTTCCTTGGAATCATGGAACCACTAGCACAAACTAAGAGTTACTTTTTCATCATCTCTAAGTGTGTTGTTGTCTTTTTTGTGCCTCTGAAGGACAAGTACATGGCACCAATGTTCTCCACGACGTGCACAACATAGGACATGCTTGTTTGTCCCACTTAAAGTGTTTACTCCAGAAAAGCTCCAGCGAAAGGATAGCATGGAAACACAGAAAAGATGTCTTAAACTCCGTGAGCCTACTGACTTGCACCACTGTGCATCTTTGTAAACTAAAAAATAACTACATTTGAATTTAGGACTTGGGACCAGGACAAGGTGGCAATGAGTCCCCTGTAGTGAATTATACTGGTGGCAATGCAAATCAGCTTTATACTGCTCAGAGCTCTTGGCCCAATTTTGAAAGCTTTAGCTGAAGCTTGAAATCACTATACTCGACTTAGAGGGGCCCTCACTTAATTCCTTATCCAATCTTGCCTCGCTGAAGAAGATTGTATTCCAGAAAATGTCTTAGGCAAACACTCTCTCTACTGTGGTCAACCTGAAACCATATCTATGTACAGGTCAATCATGAACATTTACATTAAGTGCTGCTTTTTAGCTCCTTGGTGCTTTTGGCCTTAACACTTTTACAATTACTGTGATTCTGCCCTAGTGTCCATTTTTTACATTTAATGTAATTTTGTTTATTTAAAAAAACTTGATTTTCTATAAATTTCATTGGGAATTTAATTGTATTGCGTGAGTATGTGGAATATTAGTTAGAGTGGATGGTAATCTGCCACAAATAAAAATATCACTGCACTATCCTTGTTGGGTCCAGTAAAGATTTCTCTAATTTAAACTTGATCTCAACCACTGGTACCTATGGCATAACGCAGACAAGCTTAATTTTTCGAAAATGTGTAAAGCATTTAGAAGTAACAAAAAACAGTTAAGAAGTCAAAAACACAACATAATAAAATCTTTCTTCAATTTATAATAATACAGATTCGTTTAATGAACAAAATGACACCCAAGCAGCAAAAGTCCATTAAGAGAAACTGGAGATAGGAATATTTAAAGGTTTAGAGAAAAATAGCACCAAAAAGAGCTAAGTAACAGCTGCCGTCATCTGGTTGCACTTGGCTGGTACCCAGGTATGATGCAAGATGGGATGGATACAGTAAACAGGTTCTTCCCGGCTGGACGTTTTACCTTCTGACTTCTGATTTATTTGCGGCCAGGTGGCCTGCTGTTCTGTCATGGGACAGAGTAATTTACTCCCCCCACATGGTAGATAGGCAGCCGGTCATTTATAAAAACACTGTCAGAGACTGCCACCACAGCGGTTCCTGGCAATGCGTATTACTATGTGCTACTGGGTTGCGTCATCGGGACGCAGCTCTGTAGCACACAGTAATTATTTTTTCTTCACAAAAACTGAATACTGTTTCTGCGAAGAAAATATATGATGCATTATAATGTCTTTACTGTTCCTTACCATCAGGTTTTACCTGGTGGCAAGAGACAGTCAAAATAACTACACGTCCGCCCATCTAAATTGGGCAGTTGGACATTTAGCCGTTTCACCAATGGCCCTTACTCCCCAGGACCACTAGAGAACTTTGTCCATGGCAGAGACAGAATAGCCTCCACAAGACCAAATTTAAGGTCCGCTCAGAATTTTGAATTAAATTTGGGGGCGGACTACTATATTGGCGAGAAGGGAACTCCGTCATTGTTGCGATGGAGTACTCTCTCCACCAATATATAAATAACGCCCTTAGGGCCAGATGTATCAACGCTTTTTGTGATCGCAAACAGCTTGATTTGCAGAATCAGCACATTTGCAAACGCAAAAATCCATTTGGCAATGTATAAAACATTTTGCATTCGCAACATGGGTAATAGCAATCTTTTGCGATTACCTAAATTGCATATGCAGTTAGGGAATCGCAATTTGCGATTCCTTAAATGCAATTCTTGTAGCTATTGCCAATTGCAAATTAGCATTAAGAAATCGCAAATTACCACCAACTTCTAGTTGGTGGTAATTTCCAAATTCCTAGAAAAATGCATTTTTTTTATTTTTCTAAGTGCCATGTGGAGCACATACATGCCCTTAGGGCATGTATGTGCACCACATGTGCACACATGCATATTCAGGGGTGCAACAGGGTGTCCTTTTGGCACCCTTGCACCTTTGAAATTGCATGCACAATTTGCGAGTACCTATTGGGTACTCTGAAATTGCGCATGCAATTCCCATTCATTCCTATGGGCCTCTAAGCCCATAGAAATGAATGGGAACCCATTCCTTATTTGCGAGCCGCAATTTGCGAGTCGCAATTAAGGAATGAGTAGGAATCGCAAAATGTTTGCAAAAACCTACATACATTGCATTTTGCAAGTCTATAATATTGAATTGGTAAAATTTGCTATTATAGACTCGCAAAATCCAATGTTCATACATCTTGCCCTTAGTCTCTAAAATGTAAGTCAAAAATCCTCAGCGGGGCAAGACAGCAAGCTGTGGCCAAGCAGGGCTCCATGAGGCCAGACAACCTTGGAAAAGGTCCCAGTGAAGTTATTGACTTTTGGTGACAAAGCTCCGAGTGGGAGTAGTTTAAAATTTGTGCACAACTATGGTCCGTCACCTGCCTGATACTTTGGTCACCTTCAGAAGGTGAAGATTTCTTCTTTTGGGCTTAATTGCTTTTTTGGAACTCAGATTCCTCCAGTGGGGTGGGGCTGCAAACTGGTGCTAAACAAGGCTCCATGAGTCCAGATATCTTCTCCCTGACATCCCACTGAAACCAATTTGCTGCTGCGTAAAAGCTCAGAGTGGAAGCATCCTGTATCTTTGGTCTAGCGGCAATGCACCTTCATTGGATTGACTTGGCAAAATTGTCCCGGTCCTCCACAGGTATTTGGAGCCAAATAATGTCTATGTCCTAGGTTTCTCAGAATGTTAGGAGGCGTACACTTCGACAGAAACAGCACTTGGTGGTCAAGACTCACTCCAGCAGTAGCCACCAGCAAGGTCCAGTTGGAACGGATCAGCTGGAATCTTCAGGAAATAGACATCTAGCAGCGTGTGTGTCCATGTAGTTTAACAGAAGGTCCAGCAGCTGACACTTGGAATCAACTCCTGTGTCCTGGGCACACACGGGATCAGTTCAGTCTTTCACTTTTCCTCACAGGTTTCAACAGCAGGTGCAGTCATTCTTTTGTCTTCCACAAACCCAGTAGAGTTCTGAAGAGGGTGCCCAGGGGTGCCACCTTAATATTTGGCACTAGACTGCGGGTGGAGGTACCCATGTTTACAACAGTTCCTGTGTGCCCTACTGCAAGCAATTACACAATGCCTCTCACTAAATCCAACATGCTAGAACATTTCTTCTTATGTGCAGAGGTCCTGGGCCCACTCTAGATTTGTGGCAGGGAAATGAGCAACCTCTTCTCTGTGTCACTCAAAACCTGTTCTGGAGGCAGCTCCTCTACTACTAAGATTGGTGCCTGGCTGACTAGAGAGACTTAGGAGGAGTCAGACACAGATGATAGCTAGACCTGCCTGTGACAGGGTAGGCTCCTCTACTACTAAGGTTGGTGCCTCGCTGACTAGCGGGACATAGGAGGGGTCAG
Source organism: Triturus cristatus (assembly GCF_964204655.1). Lineage (NCBI taxonomy): Eukaryota > Metazoa > Chordata > Amphibia > Caudata > Salamandridae > Triturus > Triturus cristatus. The sequence continues at coordinate 435,322,179 of NC_140588.1, forward strand.
ACACAGGTGTTAGCTAGATCTACCTGTGACAGGGTAGGCCTCTTTGAACTTTATTTAGCTTCTGGGAACCACCCGGATGTTATTCCTGCCAACAGAACAGAACACCACCCCATATCCAAGGCCTTTGTCTCAGCTCTGGGGGCAAGTTTGCACCTCATCAAGGGGCCTATTCATAACCTGGGTGACAGTTAAAAGCTCATGCAAATTGGCTTCTAGAGGCATAAGGAAAGGGAGAGGTGACTTTCAAAAAGAACTTTGAGGAAAATCGTTCTTACAAATCCAACTTTACCAGTGATTTGGGCTTGTAATAAATATGTTAAAAAGTACAAGAATTACCTTTATTAGCTGTTTCCCAGGTGTTAATTCAGATTCAACTGAAAGAAGTCTTTACGTGTTAAAGATGCCTTTATCAAATTGGTTTTACCTAAAGTGCGACACTAACTCAGGTGTGTCATAGGATGTGCTAAAGGTTAGCTGATAAGTAAAATAGAATTACTGATTACAGATTATTCTCGCATGCCACTGGATTTTTCAAAATTTGAGACAGTGCACTTTGCTCCTTGATGTCAGAGGTAGCACAATCAACTGAAAGTTCAAAGTTCTGGCCATATCTCATGAGTTTTTGTTTCTGGATGGAGAGTTTCAGGTCTGAATCATTCTCAGAAAGATTCCAGATTGACATAATCAAACTTTACAACAAACAGCAAAGTGAAGGAAAGGATAGTTTAATCAATCTCAGCCATTGGTAAACGTTTTGGCCACCTTCCAGTCCATCGTTTTTTACGTGATATGTCACTTCAGACAGAGATCAGACATTTGCAAAATTGCAAGTCAGTCTCAGTCATGCTCCAATTGCAAAAGTCTAGTCTGCATTGCCGGACTAGACCCCTTCTAGAAGGAAATGGAAGTAGCCAAAGACCAGTGTCATCTTACCTAGGCAGCCCTCGGTGTGGAGGAATAGCTTGAGTCTTGTGGCAGAGTGAACACAGGACCCAAGTCTTGGTTAACTCATCACACCTGTGGAGTGGAACAACAAACATCAAAGAGATGAAAGGAATGCTTGTATTAATTTAATTTATTGATGACTGTTCGGGAATCACTCCAGTCCATCATTTGTTTGTCCACTATGCCACTCTAGACAGAGTCCAGCCATATGCAAATCAGTCATGCTTCTACTCCAAAAGGAACTGTTCAGCCCAAACTGACAGGCGAGATGTGGGTCCCATGATCACTGTTGAATAGTAATTAAGCTATTCCTCACTGATGAGTACTAAACTGACCAAAACTGGTCGGGGTTGCTTGTGATTCCATATGGAGGGGTTCTGAACTGTCAGTTTTTCCTGGTGTGTTCCGATAGAAGCTGGACATGGGCTGATTTCGATATAGATGATTCATATTTAAAGTGGCACGATGTACTAGAATGTGACCTGCAATCACAGCTGAGTTCAATTTAGGATTTCCACCCATTATATATTTCTTTTCCATGATCAAAATCATTCCACTGTTAGGAACAGAATGACCATGTAAAAAGCCATATTACCTATGGTTACAGTTTTAAACACAAAAGGGGTAGAAGGTATTTTCATATTTCTGCAGCTCCAAAAGCAGGTGTGCTGCAACATTCTGTAATAATTGAATTGCATTGGGCTACCTGAAAAGGAAAAAAAGGAATGGTAAAATGCTTTTCAGCAGTTTTACATAATTTCTACAAAGTTTGAACTACTAACAATATCACCATGGACAATAATAATTAACATGGTCTCATATCAAGTCTTTATTAATGTCAATAAATGTCCCAGCCATAAAGTTCCAGACTTTGATGATATTGTTAGTCTGAACCTATTGTTGACTTGTCGTTCTGTATTTCTGACTAGATTATGTATACGTACAGCAGGTTTATTGGTTAATAAAGCTGCTAAATAGTCTTCTACTGTTTTCATTGTTTGCTTTAGAGAGTTCTTTCAATTGATTAATTAGGCTACATTGTGTAAATATTTGTCACATGCATAAAAATCAATATGAGGCACCATCAAAAAACGATTAGATTGCCATATAGCTTATTTTAACAATCATGTTTATTGAATCTCATGTATGAAAATCTATCTGTGTTACTTCAAGAATCTCAATAAGATATTGTTGCAGGGATTCTGCACATACACAGAACTATGCACAGGAAACCGGGACTTCGGTGTATTGTGGTGTACCAAAAACACACTTCAGTGCCCAGAACCCCTATCCGGCTAGCTATAGTGTCCCTTTCGTTCTACGTACTACAGCGGAGCTGCCAATGATTGGATATCCTAGAACATGTGACTCAGGGCCTCTCAGAATTCGTGGGAACAAGACACTCTTTCGCTTAGACACTCATACCTGTTCACAATGTGAGTAACCAGAGACACTGTATAGTTTAACTGTTTTTATTTCAACTAACGTGCTCTGTAATGCAGTACACGTGCTAACACTAGCAAATGCATAAAAACAATATAATCAGCATGGTTACAATTCCATATAATATGAACGGGATAGCATATTATAATGACAGTGGATGAAGCCATATAGCGCTTTACCACCCTCCCAGTGCTAAAAGAAATGTTTATTATATCAGTGGAAGACCTCTGGGCTTGGACAGCTGAACCCCCTACCTCAAGTCTTAGATGATAGGATTTACATCTCCGGACAAGCATAGCTCTTCCTCTGTAAAGTTTTTCTCCAAGTGTTGATAACTTGCATCCCGCGCAATAATAAAAGCACCCGAAAAGTCAGAAGTGCAGCTGCGTTCCATGTTATATCTCTATGTGTGTGGGACGGACCAAAGCCGATAACCAGTTGAGTTGTTTTCTGGCCTTGAACACGATGTACAGACGAGAACTCAGAGCACAACAGAAATGGTGAAAGGCAGACATTTTCCATGTGAAGCAGCACAAGCAAAAGTGTTTACGGGAACCAAGGCATGTAGTGTCGTGTGCATAAGCGACAAGATGGCGGTGAAGCAAAGCACGGACGAATGCTAACTTAGCAATGTCTTCTTACACCCCTAAACCCTCACGACAATATGACAATATATTTTATAATACATTGTATACACTGTGAGAGGCTGTCTCAGTATATTATGTACACTTATGTAAGTGGACACCTTGCACTGATCCAGGCAACACTTATGGTAAATTTAGTGTTCTTAGACAACCTACGAAAGCTCTCTAAGTGGTAGCTGTGGAGAGTGGCCTTCAGGCTTAGTCCAGAAGGAGAGTAAAGCAGCTTGTTTAACCAGAACACAATCTTATAGGTATAGAGTAAGTGAAAAAGAACCACACAGTGTATTTATAAAAATATGTATTTATCACAAGACACTCACTAACACAGATATCTCCTAGCTGGAGATATACACAATGCACACAATACAACACCTGTTGCAATGAATAGCGCAAACCAAAATGGATGGGAAACACGCATTGAAATAATTATCAACCACACTGCAACAGAATGGCCCTCTCTGAAAAGTGAGATTTCCATGCACTGCAGAGAATAGGAATCTTGCCTAAATTGATGGGAAACAAGCTAAATTGAATATTACAAACACAAAAACACATATCAACCAATCCGACATAAATGCGACTTTTTCTGAGAGTAAACAAATCTTACTCCTATAAATTAATCCATAAGTCTCAACGAAGCGTGCAGTAAGCCACGATTACTCACAGAAAATGCTTTGTGAATCATTCATGGTTATTCTAGTGTAATGCACATCTATGACAAGAATAAGACACCAATATTCATAGAATTACATTTGCGAACCAGGCACATTAGCTTTCCAATCTCTCCTTTCTCTTTGGTGTGCCCTTTAATAACCTCTCACCACAGCAAAGGCAATGCAAAGCCCTTTTTTACCTTCCCAAATCATCTACCTTTCCAACTCATCCACATGTACTAGGCACAAATCAAACCTACCAAAATACCCAAGGTTCCCTCCAAGACCGAGTGCCATGGATGCATTACACATTCAAGTTAATACGCAGCACTACAAAGCCATGTTAATACCACAGATAAATTACAAATATAAGGTAATACCAAATAACACAATTTAACGTATAACAATAAATAACATTTGAGATTCAGAAAAATCTGCTTAAGTATTTGTGACAATAATTTTTGTGAGTTTAAAAAGAGCCAGAGGCACTTCAGTATGGTGCAATACTGGTTCAAGGGCATATAATATTTTCATTTAAATATGTGCCATATCAATTTCACTAAGTATAATGTTTTTCATTCAGCATGGTTGATATCCATTTTAAAGTGTGCCCTTTTCAATTTAGCATACGTGCTTTTTATAATATTCTGGCTGCATTTGTGAGGACTCCAGGTCCCAGGAGCAACCTGTTCTCCCTGTGTGGCTGGAGATGATCACATGCTTAAAAGTGCCACCTCACTCTCGCAGATTGGGATGCCTTGCTGCAGTTGTGGGAACTCCAGGTCCTAGAGGAACCTGTTCTCGCTGTCTGGCTGGAGAGGAGAAGCCGTTCACATGCATAATGGTGCCGCATGACCCCTGCAGCACGGAATGCCTTGCTGCAGTTGTGGGGACTCCAGGTCCAAGGAGCAACCTGTTCACCCTGTGTGGCTGGAGGGGGAGGAGCTGAACACATGTTTTATAGCTCTGTCTGTCTCTTGCAGCCTGGGATGTGCCTGGCTATGGTCTGGGCAAAGATCAAGGCTAAGCACGGGCCCGTCTGCGCTCTTCAACACCTGGATGAGGCTGAGCTTGACACTGCAAACTGGGAAGCTTGAGAGTGAAGCTCAAGGAAGGCGGTTTATGTATTCTCTCTAGGAATGGGCAGTGGGAAGAAAGAATGCATTACATTGAACTTCCTTCTCTATTACCAATTATTTAATAAACATTATGAGGCAATCAATAATGAAGTTATCTTGATGAAGGAAAGAATGAACACTGCACAGTGTCAATCATGGAATTTTCCTGTGGATTTAACTAAATTGGGGCCTTTTAGCATAATAAATGTCCAAGGTGTTCCTGCACCAGATACAACTGTGCATACTTTGGTTTTGCCTCCTTCATTCTATTAAACCCTTGTTTTATGCACAGCCTAGTTTTGGACATTACTGATGTTCCTTATACACCTGACAGTCTTCAGAATAGTCTCCTTCTTTTTAAGAGGAAAGCGAATGAGATACATGTTCAGCATAAAGGGAAGGTGTTTGGTGGTCAACTTTATAGTTTAACTCTTGGTGGTAAGGTCAACTTGGGTGCCAACTCAATTGATAATGAGAGGGTTGTGGATGTTTATGTCATAAATATTATCCAAGAGAAACGGATGGCCTATTGTACTGATTTCTTCATCAAGTAAGAGGATATGTTGAAAAATGCTGATGTGGAACTTCTTGAGAGCTTTAGCAGCCTGGAAAATATAGTGAACTCCCAATCATAATCGAGACAGCCCTTATTTTCCGGTTGTATTTGTCTGTTTAATAATGTCCAGGACAAAGTAGTGGCACCATCTATACCTATTGCTTTTAGTATGCAGGAAGATAGTACTATTTTGACAATTGGAATCATAGTACTCCTCATATGGAATAGCCCAAATGAACTTACACAGCAATAATGTTAACCTGTCTGTTGGGGGTGATTATGTAACTCAAGCGAATCAGCTCATCAGGGCATTAATCAGACTAACTTTCTTGGTTTGAAACGGAGGATTGCATTGGATATAAAAGGTAACTCTCTAACTCCCTCCAAATGATACACCTTCTGTTATAATTTTAGCTGCCGTTCCAACACTCACTCCAACTAAAAGAGAAGACAGGCGTTATTTAAAACATAAGGTGGTGCATTGTGTGAAAACCAATTCAGGCTGGTAGGAGGATCTCTTTAGGGAAATTCTTTCTGTGAGAACTATGGCCATAAATGTTCTCCTGTGAATCATGTGGTTATACATCTCAGGAAACCAATGGTTATGAGGGTTTTGTTGCATTGTTTGAACCATCTGATTAGATAGCCATGGAGAATTCAAATTAATCCTTTGGGTTTCTTTTATCTTCATTCCCTTTCAAACTAGTCCTGTTATTCCACATAACATCAGTGTCCAGTGAGCAATATCCCCATTGTATGACATGTTCAAACAGGGAGCTGATTGCCCCTCTTTATCATGTAGCATGTTTTGATTGACTTGCAATCACTGGCTCCATTGAGCACACCCCAACTATGCCAATTTTGTTAGACATTAATTTAACCATGGCGGTTCCATCTTCCCCTTCATGTCTTGTTCACCTTCCTTTACCTAAGATGGACTCTGATTCCTGTGGCATTAAGATTCTGTCATGGAATATAGCAAATGCACAATCAAAATGGTCAAGTAAAGATTGGCTGCTTTTCTACCGAGTATGATTCAGTCTGCTGCCAGGAAACATGGATGTTAGAGAAAAGGTAATGCCTTGGACTGGGATGAGGTGGTAAATCTACCCCAGTGGCAGCGTACTGTTGGATCATACAAAATCTAGCTTTATCTCATCAGAGCCTGTGTCTTCAGGGGTAGTCTTTCCAGATCCTATAATGTTCTGAGAAGGTGATGGTGAGGTGCCAGTCTAATCCTGTGCACTAACTAATGATTGAATTGGACCTACTAAAGCATGGCTACATTCGTGTCCTATGGCCACATCCCGTCACAGAAGTTGCTCTTCACTCAACTGTGAACATTTCTGGATGTCCTAAATTCAAACTGACCAAACCTTTCCTCCCTATAGAGAAGCTCTAGGCAAACCCATACTTAAATTAAATTTAAATTTGTTTGTTTCTGTACCTTTTAACAAATTGTATTTTTAGCATTGAGATGGCAGACGTTATTGGGTATGCTGTGTGCTTTGCTAACTATAACTGGTGAACTTGAGTGGATTGACGAGTTTGAGGCAGAACCCTAACAAGTAAACAACATTACTGTATTCAATTTAAAATGTGTAGTCTTTCATTATTCACTACTAAAGTATACTTTAAAGATTCAAATGAGATGAAAATGCATCATATCATAAAAATTCCAGATAACGTCAGTAATATCAGATAACAATTCTGGAGACCCCATGTTGCACTTCATTATGGACGCTTGGTGGGAGGAAATAGTCATAAAATGACGCAAAGGTAATAGCGTGAATGAATATACTGATGATGCCACCAGACACCAGTGGATAGAACATGAGAGAAAGTGAATATTTATGCAGATAAAACAATTTGTAATTCATCCTTACACTCCTGGTTTACTGATGGACTTCAGGTGTGTTTCAATAGTAAATCCCAGCACAAAATCTTTGCAACTCAGGCCTGGTGTGTAAATATGGCAGCTGTTGTGTGACCTTCTTTCTGTTTTAAGTATGGAAACACAGATGTAAACCATTTATTGTTAGCTTTAGTGTGTTTTGGCTCAGCCGTTTTTAATTGAGCTTCAGTATATAAAATATTTAGAACTTTTAGTTGCAAACCTCAAATAAATATTCTATAGCATTCTGTAAGTCTTAAGAAATACATCTTTTTAGATTATCCTGTAAATAATGTATGGGGTTTTAGCAGTGGGTTGCAGGTTTGAACATGAAGATTTAATTAAAGAAGGCAGTGGTTTGCCCTAGTCTAGGAAGGCAAACAAGGGTACTAATAGAATATACATGCTCACTCGCACGACTGGCTACATGCACAATTTTCCTTGAATACAGTGCATAAAGAAGGACTGAAAATGCTGTTCTGGGTTGATACAATCATCATCATTGTACCTATTACTGGTGTATACATAATGAAGAATGGAATGACACTGTAATCGGGAAACAATTTTTATCTAGCCTGCATTTGATTGAACGGCTCAATGTAGATGTAAACCTAGATGTCAATCCATGTGCAGGAATGCCTGGCAGAAAGTAAATTAAAAATACCAATCATAAAATGATATTATCATACTGTGCCTAATTCGTAAAGATTTTGCTGGCAGTAGTTGTCACTTACTCCTGAAGTTCCAGAAGCTGAAAGAGCGGGCAGACATTACTGGTGTCTGGATTCAGTCCTTTTCCCTTAGGGTACACATCACTGTTTAACTAGTGCTGATTTTTATTTTCACAAACCAATTTATTTTGCACCTTAGAAAAAAAATTCAACAACTCTTTGCAGTAAGCAACATAAAATTGGCAATAACCGTTATATGTTCAAGTTTTAAGAAACTTGGAAATGCACCATAACTTATAAAACAACATAAATAATAGTGGTAATATAAGAAGGGGGGATCACCTACAGATTGATGGCTTTCCCTCTCGATTTACAGCAACAGAGCCGTAGCTATCTTTGCAGGTATAAACCTTTAATCTGGCAGCCAATCCAGCAGGAGACAGCCCGTTCATACTGTCTGTCACCCCACCCTATTTAGGGCAGGGTAACCATCACTAGATTTCCCAGTACAAGACCTCCATGTGAGGCATACTGACCTGGGGTAGGAAAATCAATTAATTGCCATCATGCACAGATCCATGTGCACCAGGGTCAGTGATACTGTGTTTACCAATGTTTCTTTGGAAACAAAAAGCCTTTGTGGAGGAGGTGCAACAAAAATAATGGCCAATCTAAATAGTTTAGCAGCTTTAGTCGAGCTACTGCACCACTTGCCTGAAGGGCATCTCTATATTCGATCGGGTGGTCCAATAGACAAATGAATGGGCCACATCCCAGGGTGTACATAGGTCAGCCTATTGGAAAACAGATGCTGTGGTTTAGATAGAAAGCATAACAGAGCTCTGATGAAAGGAAAAGCCGTCAAATTATTCACAACCTCAATCACAGCTGATCATATGGGTAATTAGGGCATGGTTTAGACAGAGAACGAGGAGCTAATATTTTATAATTTCATTCTCTGACTGCAGACATCAAACAATCCCATGCAAATAGCAAATATAGGTTCAAAAGAGATACAAAGTCTAAATCCTTGCCATCAATCTTAGGCACATCTGCCCGTATTATGCAAACAACGCGTTTGCACCAGACGCTCATTTAAAAGGTGTGCCCAGCACAAACAATGAAAATGCACTGCATTATGTTGAATATGCTGCCCCTGGGGCAGCTACATTCCTGTGAAAAATGGACTGGCTGCTTTTAAGCCGCTCCGTGTTTTCACAGTGCAGGTGGCTCCAGTTTGAAGAGGGAATTGCCCCTTGCAGGTGGGTGCAGTGAGTGACTGCACCCGCCTGCAAGGGTATGTCTGGGGGTCCATAGGACACCCTTCCCCCCTTCAGAGGGGTGCCATCAGGTGGCGCACTGACAGTGTGCCACCTATTAGGTAGCGCACTGTCAGTGCGCATACTGACAGCTTCATTGCCTCTGCGCCCACATCTGTAATACAATGCAAAGGGATTCCCTCATTTACATGGGGCCATGTCCTCATGTAAATGAGGGAGTGCCCTCTGAAGATAGTGCTGATGCTTTGTGTGCACCAGCACTATCAGAACAAGATTCTGCAGCCTCTTCTGTAATACCAAAGTGCCCGCAAATGACCATTCCACCCTTGGGCACTTTAATGAGGCCCCACATGGCAATGGCCCCACTGCTGAAATCTGAAAAATTGCAATACATTCTACGAATGAGAGGAAGTATGTCTACAAAGAGAATTAAAAAACAGACCAAAACAAACCTTCTACGAATGAGGGCATCTGTGGATGATTTAACCACATTGCCCTCATTAACTAAGGTTTTACTGTGAGAGTTGTGAGTTACTCCATAGTTAAGCCATCATTTAGGACTGTACAGACTGGCCCTGTTTAACATTTTTGCATAAGAACCCTTCTTATCTCTTATGACACATCATTTGCTTTGAACACAGATACAGTGTGCCAAATTGAAACAATCCACTCTAACCCGGCTAGAGAACCTACGGCTAACACTAGATTGTTAAATATTAACAACCTCACCATTGTCCCCACCACCACTCTTTCCTCAGATGATCCCAAACAACAGCTTAAAGGCATGCTTCTCACTGGCAGATCTGCAGTTCGCCTCGCTGCAGACATCGCTGACCTGATCCTGGCAAATGATCCAGACATTTTAGTGCTAACGGAAACTTGGCTTAACGAATCTGCTGTACTGATAATTTATATTCTAGTGCCCCCTAACAATGACATCATAAGGCTTGATGGACTGGGTGGGATAGGTAGAGGCATCACATGCATTCATTGTATCAATTTATTAGTTAGACAACTTCATTCTGATTCACTGTCATCATGCAAATACCTGTGTTTTGAGGTCTCATGCAACTACAATCATGCTTGCAAATTCCACGTGCTCTACCACCCTCCAAGAGACAATCTCCCTTTTATAGAGCAGATCATGGAAATCATTTCAATGAATGTTGACTGTCACAGCACCCAGATCTTCCTGGGGGACTTTAACCTGCATTGGAGTTACCCAAATGACTCATCAGTCAATAACCTCAAATCCTTCATATCAGACCTCTACCTCACTCAAATATGTGATAGCCCTACGCACAACAAAGGAGCTACCTTAGATCTGGTCATTGGCAAGAACAGCTCAACTCCACTTGAATCTATTGTTCCATGTGACTTGACGGACCACCATTGCATCTCCTTCTGCATCTCAGAACTGATGAGAACCGTTAAATCTCAGCCAAATAAACATAGACTCTGACAAAGAAATCTGAGAAACATTATCCTATATGATCTGTCCTCCCCCACAGACAGCACCCTGCCTCCTCCCCCAGACATGTTTGCTGTCGATTACCTCACAGATCACTACAACCACTCGATGTCCAAAATACTAAACTCTATGGCACCACTACAACTGAAAAGAATACCCTCCACAATCTCCAAACCTTGGTACAACAGGAGCCTTAATACAGAGAGAAGAAATCTAAGACTAGCAGAACATATCTGGATATCCTCGCCCTCTGTGGACCATCCTACTCAGCTGAGATGTCTTAGAAACGTATATAACAAACGCATCAGATGCTCTAAAGCAAGCTACTTCAGAAAACAACTAGACCACGCAAAACGTTGATGAGAGCACATTTAAAAAACTCTGACTATTCTGAAACCTTCCATCCATTTTAGCCACCCCGTACCACCGAGCCTCTTCAACGAGATCAGATCATCCATACTCCCTCTCTGGACGAAGATAGTTAACGCCTCTCTACTTCAAGAGTCAATCCCGGATTGCCTAAAGTCAGGGCAGATCACCCCATCCTAAAAAAACAATGGCAGACCAGACTCACCTCCACAATTTTCATACAATCTCCACCATTCCTACGCTGTCATAACTCCTCGAGAGATGCATTCACACCCAACTATGTTAACATATTGAACAATTCCAACTCCTTGACAAATTCCAATCCGGCATCAGGCTTGGTCATAGCATGGAATCCGCTTTTACTCACTTTGCGGATGATGCACTACGTATGCTGGACCAAAATGAGTAATGCCTTTTGATCCTCCCTAACCTTTTGTCCGCCTTTGACACAGTCAAATATGATACCCTCACTGGTCTACTGGAGCACAGGTACGGTGCTTAACTATTTTGCTTCTTTTCTACACAATAGACCCCAAAGGCTGAAGGTTAATCAGTACCTGTCCAACCCCACTCTGCTTACTCTGGGGGTACCGCAGGGGTCCACTCTCACACCCACTCTCTTCAACCTGTTCATAGAACCTCTAACAGAAATCCTGTAATTGTCCAACGTCCATTATCTCATGTATGCAGATGACACACAACTGTACCTGAAAATCTCCCCACATCGGAGGATATCAGATCTCTCAACTCAGATTTTCAGGGAAGGCAAAGTTGTCTGGCATTCAATCATATGAAATTGAATGCTATCAACACGGAATTCCTCCTCATCGCCCCTGAAAAACAGTCTCCAGTCATTGCAAAATGGGTGCAGCAATAAGACAGCCCTCAACTGCACTTCAAACATCATTGATTCTATGAGCTCACTCGGAATAATACTGGACAGACATCTGAACATGCGGTGCTCTCACCAAAGGAGCAAACTTCAATTTAAGCATCCTAAGGAAATTAAAACTGTTCCTTTCCCACAATGACCTCAAGACTGCGGTGCAAGCATTAGTGATCTCTAAGCTAGATTATGGTAGTGCAACCCTCTGTGGACTTCCGAGATAGAAGACGGCGTCACTTAAGGTCTCTCTCAATTCCACTGCAAGGCTCATTACAGGCTACAAATGTTATCATCATATCTCGCCTGAGTTAAAAGCTCTTAACTGGCTCCTGTATGAAACAAGGATACATCTAAAAATTGCCTACCTGACCCACAAAGCTCTACACTTAAACACCAAACTATATCTTGCACAGAAACTTGAGCTCTCAGGAGGCTCTAGATCCTCTAGGAGCTCCAGCACCTCACTACTTAAACCACAGAAATTCCATAAAAAGAAAACTTACAATCGAGCATTCTCAAGTATTGCACCCAGAATTTGGAACTCCTTACCATCTGAAATAAGACTGCAGAATTCCACAGCTTCCTTCAAAAGGGAGGTCAAACAGATTCTGATGAAGAAATTTCTGGGCTAGTCCCATAGACTACCTGAAAACACGTTATGTTTCCCTTGTCTCGAATGAACTGCAAAGATTGTTATTATCTGTTTTGCCCTGTCCTGTTCGGTTGTGATATTAACTATTGCTCCCTTCTTAAGAAAGTCAAAGAGTTCTGCTGAAGAATTGACTGGTTAGACCACCAGTCTTACCCTAGGATTTGTTCTCTTATTCTTCCCTTTTTTTAAATGTTTAACTGTTATGACCAATGTTGTCCTTTTTTATGGTCCGTTCTATGCTACTGTCATTTATTTATTGTACTCTTGTAACGACCCTTCTTTAAAGCACTCTGATAGCCCCTGTGGTCTTGTCCACGCTTTATAAAACTCTTTAAATGAAAAAATAAATAAATAAAATAAAATAAGGGAGCAGGACTTTAATGCCGGTTGCACAGCTATGGGGGCTATAAGGCTATAAGAACATTCCGCCACTAGAGGACAGAATGTTCTAACAAATTAAACAAAGGCATCATGGTGCCCATGGGCACTGAAATCCCTTTGGGCTCCGTGAGGCCTTTGTTCACAGCAACAGCTGTGAACGACAACATTGGAAAGTTGGAGCTCTGGACTTCTACCTGCCATTAGAAGCCCGGGGCATTCTATTGTTTACAATAGAGCTCCCAACATTCCAATGTTCTAATAAACACGTATGTGCCTGCCCCATCCCTTGGAATACAGGGTTGCCCCTTTATTCTTTTAACATTTAAATATGACCATTGACTGTCAATATGAGTGTTTCTCATCTGGAGGGCCTGATGTAGTAATGTACACAATTGTATTTTTTTCATACCACACATACTTACTGTGAGAACTATGGATTGAACAAGTGATGAGAGGGTGGCCATCGATAATCCATAAAATAGACACTCTTGCAATGCTTTTGATCATGTGATCCCCTTCCCACCATCCGTTTGCGTGTATAAATAATCTCAAATAGGCTTCCCTTCTGATTGTCCTCTGCCCAGTTTCTATAAATCTCTTGGGTACAGAGTAGCGCACATGGCCCACTTACAGTTTCGCAGTTTAGCCATGCCAGAGAAAGCGATACAGCCAGTGTAGTCATAAGGAAAAACATGCAATTAATTAAACGAGTTGCGGACGGCCCGATAAATAGGATTTCACGCGATTATGCCTGTGTAACTATTGCGAACTGTCCAAACGTGGTAGAATGTTGCTCAGGATTTGCAATTAGCTCATGTTGTACAGGAAAACAGATTGGAGGTGTTTATTACCCACCAGCATATTTTCCATGCACAAAAGTCGTGTCTCGCTTACTGGTGCTCGAAGCAAACTGAACCACGAAAAAGGGGTAGACCGGAGTCGATTTGCGTGGAATGCACGATTATATATCGTCAAATACATTGCGCTGGTATATATTTAGATTTCAGTTATTTTGTCATAAACTAAAACTAAAATATAAAAACGTTAAAAACATATGACGCTCTTCCTATACAGTTCATGCATCCCATAATAGCTAACATTCTGCCTTTTAATGTTTAATTTTTCATTCGTGAACAACACCATGATGCAAAGCTGATGTTTACAGACCACTAATATATCAACTCACATCTTTTGCAAAGATTAATTTTACTAATCAAGAAGAAAAATTAGCTTGCAATTTAGAGCATCTCATCTTTTGAGAAGATCAGAAAGCAATCATCTCAGAATTAAAAAGCGTTTAGGAAGGCAGGATGGGAAAACAACTGTGATAAAATCTGTCTGCGGCAGATGGGTTCAAATATTCGTGCAAGTTATTAAAAATACATTTGAATCAAGAGATATAAATGTCATGGAAAGAGGATGCTTATGTGCTAATCGAAAATGATGGATAGCAGAGCCAATCCTGACATCATTATTCAACAGATGTTATATTTCTGATTACAAAATAATAAAGATCATAATAACAGCGTCGTGTTTTATTTCAGAAAGGCATTTTGGATATATTGTTGTTCGCCAGAGGGATAGAATATTGAGATGTGACCAATAATTAATTGCGAAGTGTTGATTGTCACATTTCTATTTAAAGATAAAAGTGGTGCACACACACACACACACACATATATATATATATACATGGTTGCTGCCTTAAGAAAGACATATTTATGTCTAAATTAGAAATCCATTAGGCTAGTGGTTTGATTTGAAAAATTTAAAAAAACATTTTTTTGCAAGCACGTTCTACAGCTTGAATTTGCCCTAACGCAAACTGGCTGTGATAGCGAACTGGGGTAAGAGCCATGATCAGGGACAATCTTGAATATTTGCATTTGGGGTTAAGTACCGGTGTTTGGTGAGAGGTGAGATGTGTTATATTTCAAAGAGAAAATACCCTGGCTGCTTGCTCGTAATCACCTTTACTTCTCATGGGTGAGTATGCTAGGCCTGGGCGAAGCACTACGCTACGCTCGCGTAGTTTGCGAAGTTCGCGCTACTTCGCACTACGCGAACTGCACGTAGCACAGTGCGAACACGCGTAGCGTAGTGTTGCGTAGTGCTGCGGTCATTTTTTGCTTGCTCGCGGTCCTCAACGTCAAGTTGGCGACCGCGAGCAAGCAAAATGACATCCTGGCGAGACTTTTTCCTTATTCGCGATCGCGAGCATGGAAAATAAACCTCCCGGCGAGATTCACAACGCGAGAAGGTCAGGTTTCTCATTGCGAGGGGTCGCGTATGCTCGCGACCGCTCGCGATGAGAAACTACCAGTTCGCGTTGAGAAAGCTGCAGCTCGAGGAAAAATCTACTCGAGCAGCAGAAAACTACAGCTCGCACTGTGCAAGATGCCATTTTCAATGATTGCACAGTGCCGGTTGCTTGTCCGCACTGTGCAATCATTGAAAACAACATCTTGCACAGTGCGAACATGTTACTTCGCAGTTCGCGAAGTGCTACGCGTAGCTCGCGTAGTGCGAACTTCACTTTGCGTAGCTTCGCGAAGTGCTACTTCGCGAACTACGCCCACCCTTAGAGTATGCCTTCCCTTTTGGGCCTGTGCAGGGGAACACAACATTTAGGCAAGGGACAAATATATTTCTTTTCTACGCAAATTCACCAACACACTTGCAGAACATGTGCTGCCTCATTATGAAAAATGATGTCCCCCCTTGTTGGCTGGTGATATCATTTGTTACGCAAGCCAGTGGTAGACTGGGAAATAAGGGATGCCCTAAGAGCAGTGGCTTAACACAGGTCCCCGCAGCTCCCCCTCCCCCCCCCCGGTGTGGGGGGGGGCAGAACTGCAGGGGGCCCCCTCAGCACAGTGATGAAATCAGGAGCGGGGCCCCTCCATGCACCTTGAAGAGGGGCCTCCTCAAGTTTCTTTGCACTACTGCCTAAAAGTTATGTTCACTGCAGTCCCCTGGTGCAATGAGTGAGTGTTATGAATGAGCCTTATTTTTTACAGAAACATTTGCTGGGGGAAATTCTATACATTTCTACCACAGAAAATGTGAGTGGTCCCTCCAGGGCTGTGTGTCAGGATGGATAGCTATTGATGTCTTTGTCCATTCAACCCTGAAGGAAGCCCCCTGGGTCCTCAGTCTTATCACTGGTTTCCCTCAGTCTTGTATTGCCAGTCCAGTTCTGTGTGTAGTAATGTGGAGTGGGATTGGACAAAGACATTTTTCTTTGTGAGGTCAGTATGACGAAAGTATAAGCAGGACATATGTGCATCTACCTCCTTGTAACCTTTCTTCACTCATCAGAAGTTTTAGGAAGAAATGTGTAGCCTTGGCACAGAGTGACAACATAGGGGGATATTCACAAGGAAGTAGCAGAGAGAGGCGTTAGCCTCCTTGGCTTAACGCCTCTCTCCGCCGCTTCGGAAACGCAAGGCTGCACCATATTCACAAGGATATGGTTCAGCCTTGCGTCTCCCCCTGCGATGGCGCTAAATTTAACAACTTAGCGCCAACGCAGGCACCCTTGCACCAGAGTGCAAGGGTGTCTGTGTGCATGAGAGGATGGTTTATGTGTAGGAAGGTGTCCCTTCTTGCACATAAACAATCCTAAATGCAATTCTCTCACTTTCATGTGTTCTGCTTTATGCAGCACACATGAAAGTGACAGAATGGCATTTAAAAAAAATGTTTCTTTATGACACCTTCCTGTACATACACAAACCATGGCAATTTGCTTTTTCCATATGTGCTGCATAAGGCAGCACACATGGAAAAAGCAAAAACGAGGAGAAATAAAGCATTTCTCCCCTTTTCGCCTGAATTTTGGCGCTGCCTCCTATTTACGCTGCCCTTGTGAATAGGGGGCAGCATCAAAATCAATGCATGTTGCAGTGGAATGCCCACCGCAACACCCTCTGCACACCCCATTCACGCTAAATACAGCGTGAAAGGGTGCCTTGTTTGCAAGGCAGCATTAAGCCACGTTAAGTGGCTTAACACTGCCTTGTGAATATGGCGAGGCCCGTATCGCCATCACGTCACTGAAAGTGACGTTGTGGTGGCGATAGGGGCTTGTGAATATGCCCCATGGTGTTTACACACAGGAAGGGTCCCTCTGTGGCCCACTCTTTGAGAGTGAATGAGATGCAGTTATACCCATATCCCACTGCTTCCTTTAACATGGTAAACCTGACCTTGCGCCTTCCCCGCTAATTTACACCATCTAATCCTGCTCTGAAACCAAATCTATGTCGATTTCCCCCCTGCTAAAGAACAGGTGGTAAATAGTAGCAGGAAATTCCCAGAAATCCCTTGGGAAAAGGACTCAGCAATCCTTTGTGTGCATGGTTATTCCCTCTTCCAGGGACTTGCAATCATGATTTAGCATGCCAGGGAGGAATTTTCATCCAGGAAACAGAAATTGAGGGCCCAGTATTTCTGAGACAACAGCATTGAGCAAATAATAATCAAGTCCTAAGCGAGCTTAGTTTCAATGCATCTGCATATTAAAACAGCAATATAACACAGCAAATGTATTTCTTATTGTAAAGTACCGAATGCGCATCAGAGAGAGCAATACTTTTCAGTACACTCTGGGGCAGATTTACGAGTTCTGGTGCACCTCTGCAAATCAGCAGGGATGCGCCAGAGAAGATGCGACATGCAATTCCCTCCCTGCGCCACCACAAATGTGTCACATTTACAATGAAGAGTACCGTGGCGCAAGGATAGGGTGATGCTTGTCGCATCTGATGACGTAAGGTAGGCATGGGCTAAAATTCCGTTCCGCTCTTGGAAATTGCGATAATTTGAAATTTTTGCGTTCCGCGGAGAGCGCGAAAATGTCAAAATTTCTGCAATCCGCATTTCACCGGAAATATTTAGCTTGCTCGCGCTGTAAAATAATACATTCTCGCGTGCGCGCAATCGCCTTACCTGAATCCCCGCATTCGCCGACAAGTTTTCCCGATCCGGTCGCGTTCTCCACGAGATGTTGGATTGTTGGTAGCCATTTGCGCGACAGCTCGCGCCCGCAGTAACGTCATTCGTCGCGCTATCACGTCTTTCTTCTCGCGATCATGCAACGAGAGACAAGTTAAAACAAGATGGCCACGCCCACGAGCAACCGCATGGGTAAGTTGGCGAGCCGCGACCACGCAGAAAATACCGCGAACGGGCGGGAAAAAAACTTCCGCATCTTCGTGATATTTCCGCGTGTTTGCGGATATTTTTAACATTTTCGCGATAATTTTTCGAAAGTGAATTTCGCAAATTCCGCCCACCCCTAGCGTAAGGGCGGTGCATTGCTGGAGTCGTGTTGCAAGCGCGATGCAACTCCAGCAATGCTTGGGGCGCCCTATGCCTACCATGCTGCGTCACTCCTTACGCCTGCTTCAAGCAGGCGAAGGGTTTTGACGCAGCATGGACGGAAAAGTGACTCAGTGAAATCTTGTAGATTTCACTGCATCACTTTTACGAAGTGTTCCTGTGACAGAACGCCCACATGCAGGTTTCATTTGGCGCAGGGCTTTACAATGTGACGCATCTCCCTAGATGCGTCACTTTGTAAATAAGGCGCAACGTGGTGCATGGTTTACGCCACTGCTGCGTCACAGAAGTGACGCGACAGTGGCCTAAAAGTGTTGCAAGGGGCTTGTAAATCTGCCCCTCTATTTATATAGGTAATATGAGTCTTTTCATTACAAGTACTTTACTCACTCGAAGTAGGCAAATAATTTCTGGTGTCATCTAACTGCCAAAGCTAGTAATTCTGTTTGCCTCAATTCAGCGTGACCCAAAAACCTGATGAAGAAGGCCTTCATTGCCTTTTTACCCCTGTCTGTTTTCCTTTTTACTGTGGCTCCCACGGAGAAAGACATATGTTATTCTTTCATTTCTTCCTGACTGCATAAACCTTTAATTCCTCCTTCTCGTATTTGTTCTACGCCTACCTCAAGTATCATTTGACCAGAAGTTTTCTTTTTCTATTTTCGATTTCAAGAATTTATCACAACGTAGTATGAGCAGTGCTTTAAATGGGGGGAAAAAAGTGCAGGTACTCACTAAATTGAGCTTTGACCGAAGGGGCGGGCAAGGAGGCGGGCTTAGGGGTGGGGCCAGGGGCAGGGCTACTGGCCAAAATTGACAGGAATCGGTGTGGTATGTAACTGTTGGTGCATAGTGTGGTAGTGCACTGTCATTCAGAGACAACACATTTTCCATTGTCATTACCACTACATTTACACAGACATAGTTTTACTGACAAAAACTATGCAGCACACCAAGGATAATGTGTGGAATTGGGTACCAGCCAGTGACATATCCAATGTACCATGGGCCTGAGTGCAAGGAAGGAAATGGATTACTAAGCCCCGTTTGAGCTGTGAATCAATAATCTGGTTTCAATGGACCCAAGGCCTCTGCACCTGCTGCACCTACAGAAGCTAGACGCCTGGCTCCAGAGAATATCTAGCTTTCTGCATCACCTAGTAAAGTAGCCTATTAAATTCTTCCACTTCAGAATAACAAAACAGCTGTTTCGTTTGTCCTTTCCATTTCCAAAATTGAAATATTTGTACAGTTCATTCACAGGTATTTATGTTTGCAAACTTTCAAAAATGCTCTCACCCTGCAGTCAGGGAAAGAAAAGTAAACATCAGTCTCCATGTTAAAAGAATAAGCAGCAATTTGTCCGATGGTATCGCCTGACATTCAACCTCCGTGGCAAGAGAAAACACAAAATTTAAAGGCACCTAATTGCTCTTTCATCTTAACTCGAGTGCAGTTATTTTAACAGCTACAAACAAATGTCCAAAAAACAAATCTGCGTGACAGTAACAGATTGTGCTCACTGAGCTTCAGCATTGGCATCGCTGAAACTGGCGAGTCTTACTTACCTTTTTCTTTCCCCCTTTGTAGCAGGCAGAGTCAATTGGGATCAGAATGCCCCAGGGCCGGAGAACTCTCAGTATAAGAGAGACTGGGCGCTGTCAGGAGTCCCGAGCATATGCAGTCTCCACCATGGTAGAGGCTTCCTCCAATCTCACCTGGACTCCAGGGAGGGCGCTCAGGCCATCTCCCCAGCTCCTCCTCGCCCATTATGGGCTCAATGTCGCAGCTCAGCAGGGGGCAAATGAAGTAGGTTAAAGACCCTGTCAGACCCTGGTGGCAGGCAGGCTAAGGGGTTAAAATGGCCCACCGGGTGTCCTGCGTCCTCAGCGACGCTGTATGGATGGTGGGCCAAACTGCAGGATTGCTGCTTCCTTGGTCCCGTATGGCGCTGGATGCAGGAATACAGTCCTGGGCCCCCTGCCTGGCCCTTGAGTGAAATCTGATACTCAGGCACTGCACCTGAAGTGCTCCTTGTCCGTGATTCTCTCTGCTGTATGGCAAAGAAGGAAGAGAAAGCCATTGCAAACTGCATATTTAAAGGGCTTCCATTCCTTCCCGCCACACAGCTACGGGGTGGTGACTTCACACTGTTGCTGATGGCAAGATGATTGCCACTGCCAGTGTGAAATGCTAATCATGTGAGCATACACTGCAGAGTAGAAATGCTGTGCATTCTCTCATGATGACCATTTCTCTGGGATCACTGGGAAATCCCAACATGCTGCAGTAAGTACCGGTACTCTCCCTGGGCATGGAGAAGTTCCGGTACTCAGAGGGGGAAAAAAATAAGTGCCGGTACTCAGTGCCGGTGAGTACCGGCCCATTTAAAGCACTGAGTATGAGTATTTCATTTTCCTCTCTTTCCATAACTTGATTCGTTTTTATTTGCCTCTTCCGAACGGGGATACCCTAAGCAACACCCCTATTAGGAGAGATATAGATTGCCTGAAGAAAAAGAGGAACTGCCAGCTAAAGAAAGGTGATTGGACTGCATCCCTCACAAGAAAAGTCTCCCTTGTGGAGTCATTAGTCCAGTTGCCTGGTGATAAAGAAGCTGTGCAAGGGATTAGGGGCCTACTCTGATCAAGAAGCTTCGTCTGTCTTGAGGGTAAAGATAAACTGCTGTGGGAAAGGTTGCTGCCAGTGTGCCCTGTAGGAGATCACTGTCTAGAAAAAGAGAGCCCAGCCCAAATGTGCAAGAAAGACAAAAAAAAAGATCAGTGAAATTCTTAAAGTAAGGAGGCTCCTGAAAAGTGCCACTGGTGGTTGCAGCCCAGCACCAGGAGCAAGTGGTTGAAAGCCCAATGCATATCTGTGCATGGAGACCGTCGGCATTCCAAAAGAGAATAACACCAAGACGTTTTACAGTCATCTAGGCAAAAAATATGATATCAGAATGATGATAAACTGTGACAGCCGCTATGTGGTATATATGATCAAGTGTGTATGTGGTTGTTTTTATATAGGAAGTACATTTAGAACCCTAAAGGAGAGAATATATGAGCATCTAAGGGCCATCAAGCATAATGACACCAGATATGCTACTGCCACACACATGTAGGAATGCCACGCACAGGGTACGAATAAAACATTCTCATTCTGTGGAATTGACCGGGTTAACACTGACCCGAGGGGCGGCAATAATGGAACTGTCTTTACAACGCAGAGAGGCTTTGTGGATCATGAAGCTTCAAGCGGTCGAACATGGGATGAACACAGACCATGAACTACACTATTTCCTAGGAGACTAAAACATCTCCGCTCTAGGATTAGGGATATCAATATGGAGATAATGAGTTCTATGGTATTAGGACTTACATTGTTGTAAACACTATGACTGCTCACTACGGTATTAGTGATACATTTGGATTTTTTATGACAACTATAAATCACTCAGGATATCATGTTATGTATGTATATTTTGTTTATATTAGAGAAATTATGTACTGTAATGTTAGAAATGTGCTGATTTATTTGCAATGTATATTGTACGGTATATACATTGAGATGGTGTGTTATGGAACCAATCAATGAGGGACTAACTGTTTGCATGCTCTACTTTTTATTCCCTATTGAAGTCTTATGATATGGGTTTAGATAACTCTTTTATATATGTAGGGATCTCCTATGGGCTTATTGGAGACTCACTGAATAATTTAATTCCCTTGTATGTTATGCTCCCAACTGTTAGACCCGGCCTCGTGGCATGGCCATCCCTGTCCCCGCACCACCTATCCTGACCCATGCACCTCACGCAGCCCCGGAGCACATGGCCTAGCCGATCCTTCCCCCCAGAACACACACACCCGACCCGGACTTCCCCGTCCGTGGCCTTCCTCCTTTCGGCCACACCGGGCCCGCGTGCCCACTTCATGCACCAAGATGGCCGCCCGGCCCCAGCGCGACCCTGTCCTAGAGGCGCCACTCCGGCTGGAGGACATCGCGCTCCCATTGGGATGAGAGAGGGAGGAGCAGTTTCCATCGCACCTCTGAGCTCCCCTGGGAAGGTGGGTTTCGATCGGCCATCCGGCCTCCCCGAGGGCTGGCTCCACGCCTGCTGGGTGTATGGGACTCCTCCCAACCCGGCCCTGAAAGGATCAAAAGACAATGGCAGGAAACCCCGACAAGCGACCCCCAGGTGACAAGACCCCTGCCTGCACAGACTCCGGACATCAAAGAGGAGTCGACCTATAACAAGGGGTGCTCAGGGACTATCCGGCAGATTCGCCTTTGGAAACACCTGAGCCCTGCTGAGTGACTCGCGGCTCCCTGAAGATCGTAAGACCTCTGAACTTGTGCTTGAGCCCTGCTGAGTGACTCGCGGCTCCCTGAAGATCGTAAGACCTCCGAACTTGTGCTTGAGCCCTGCCGAGTGACTCGCGGCTCCCTGAAGATCGTAAGACCTCCGAACCTGTGCTTGAGCCCTGCTGAGTGACTCGCGGCTCCCTGAAAGATCGTAAGACCTCCGAACTTGTGCTTGGGCCCTGCTGAGTGACTCGCGGCTCCCACAGACTCTCCTGGTCCCACCGGACCCCGACGACGACAAGCGTACCCCCCAGCTCGAGGATTGTGAGCTGTGCGCCGGGTACGCCCCTGCCTTTGATCCATATCCCCAAAGACTGTCCCGCTACCTCCTACCCCCCCCGAGACTCTATGAGCCCGTGCTCTACTTGTATATATTTGCCTTGCTGATCATAACGATCCTACGACTCCGATTTGATAAAGATTTGTTCTTAAGAACTCACGGTGTGGCGTCTCTTTGTCGTGTGGTGCCAAGTGTGCGATCCTAGATACGAGATTCCTCCCCTGAGGAGTCTCCCGCCAGTGCCCGGCTACGATACCTCGACGGTTGGTCTCAGGATAGTCAGGGTCCCCCCCCCGGGCTCCTCTGAGGTCGCCTTCTAACATTGGTGGCAAGCGACGGGATTCGGGCCCATAATCTAGAGATCGTACCGTGAACGACTGACGCACTACCGACATAGATGGCAGAAGGAAACGCCCTGAGTCTCACAGAAAACGACACCAGTACCGTGTTCCAGGCGGAACAACTAGAAGAGTACACGCACAGAGAACTGAAGCAATTCTGCAAAGAACTAAAAATCGCTACCACTGGTCTCAACACCAAAGAAGATATGCAGAAGGCACTGAAAGCTTGGGTGGATTCTGGAGCCCCCCACCCAGAAGGAGTGGTGGAGCTCCACGACGAAGCTGGAGCCGCCCAAGGAGAACGCAGCAGCAACCAGGTGCGAAGCTTCGTACCAGACGGGGGCCTATCCCCGGAGGAACTCGCAGACAGAGAGAGAAGTCGCCATCACAAACTCGAATTGGCCAAACTTAAAATCGAGGGCGAGTTGAAATTAGCCGAGAAAAAGCTAGCAGTGGAACAAATGCGAGTACAAGGAGAACTAGAAGAGATGAAACTCCAATGGGAGCACGAAGGAAGGAGACTTCAACTGGAGCACGAACACAGCTTGAAGGAAATCGAGCTAAAAGCAAAAAGCGAAGAAGCGCGGCCCCCGGGAGACCGAGGGGCGGCCTCCCCGGCGGAGCAGAAGGTCCACATCCCCAAGGATGTGGTCAAAGAATATTACAAAAACGATGACATCCAACAGTGGTTCAGGGCATACGAGGTCGCCATGACCTCCCATCGGGTCCCGCAGAAGGATTGGGGGGCCGGGTTGTGGGGACGGTTTCTGAGCGAAGGGAGAGACACCCTGCTCAACCTACCAACCTCCATGCAGACCTCCTACAACCACATGAAAGAGGCCCTCCTCACAAGGTACGGCCTCACCCCGGAGATGTACCGCCAGCGGTTCCGGGACTGCAGGAAGATCCCGGGCACCACCTGGGTGGAGTATGTAAACTTCTTTAGCCGTGCATTCGATGGGTGGATCAAGGGCAGCAAGGTAACCACCCTAGAAGAACTAACCGACCTCATGTTGTGGGAACACCTGGCTGCGAACTGCTTTGTGGAACTCCGCCAGCATCTGCTCGACAGCAAGCTCACGGATCCGAGAAAGCTGGCTGTCGAGGCGGATCGCTGGACCAACACCCGGGTCTCCCGGGGCCCCGTAGGAGAGTACCCCCGAGCCAGTCAGGGACCCCCCGTCAGAGAGGGGGGGGGGAACCAGGGAGGGCAGAGAGAGTCCCAGTCCAGTCCCCCGAAAACCCAACCTCCGCCTTTCCTGGCGCCCCCACCAGCTGTATCCGGCCCACCCGTGAGACGCGGCACCGGGTGACCATCACTTGTTTCCGTTGTCAGAAGCCCGGGCATTACGCCAATGACCCTGAATGCCCCATGGCCCCACACATCACCCCGACAGCACCCCCCGCTAGACAGATAGCCAATGTAGCACTGGGGGAGGAAGTTGAGGAGACCGTAGAGTGGGAACCCGCCGCCATGGCCCTAGTATCCTTAGGAGATAGAGAAATGGACCCTGGAAGCCTTCTGCCCTCCAACACGAAGAAATATGGGCAGCTCGTAACGATCAATGGCCACCAAGTAGAGGCCCTTCGTGACACCGGGGCCAGCATCACCGGTGTCCTCAGTCCACGAAGACCAGGTCCTCCCCAACGTCTTTTGCCCGGTAATTTCCACTGACAATACGGAAAGTCTGTGTAAGGTAGCCCTGGTGCCTTTTGAATGGGGAGGGGTGGTCGGTAAACTGAGAGTCTTTTGAGAACCTCCAGCCAGTCGACTGTCTCCTGGGGAATGACCTGGAAAGTTCCCCCTGGAAACAAGTCGAGCGCAAGACCCATCTAGGGATGATGGGTCTCCCTGAGTGGGTGTGCGCCACCACCCGATCTATGGCAGCCTGACTGACCCCCCTTGGGGAAGTCGAAGACACCCCGACCACAGAAGACAGGATGGTCCCCGCCGAGGGGCCCCACATCCCCCCACAAGGAGGGTCGGTCGCCAGCGATGAACCCCCACCTTCCGACTCCGCACAGGTCACCGAGTTAGGCGATCTGCCCGAGTTGGCCCAGTGGCGCCACGAGGGGGGCCCCTCCCAAGAGGAGTTCTGCCGGGAGCAAGCTACCTGTCCTTCCCTGGTCGGACCCGGCAACAAGCAGCGGCCCAGGCCGCGGGCGACCAAACTGGAACGCACCGGGTGTATTGGGAGAATGACCTTTTGTATAGCGAGCAGAAGGCGGTGGAGCTAGGATCCGCCCTGGTGCTGGTAGTACCCCTACGCTTCCGAGGCCTCCTCTTGGGCTTGGCCCACGACGTCCCCCTTGCAGGCCACTTGGGCCAGGACAAAACCTACAGTCGCCTCGTGACTCACTTCTACTGGCCCAGAATGAAAGCGGATGTAGAAGCCCACTGCAAGTCCTGTCCCACGTGCCAGGCTAGTGGGAAGAGCGGAGGAAAGCGCAAGGCTCCCCTCCAACCCTTCCCTGTCGTCAGTACCCCTTTTGAACGGGTCGGGATTGGCATCGTGGGGCCCCTGGACCCCCCAACCTCCCAAGGTCACCGCTTTATCCTCGTCCTGGTGGATCATGCCACCCGTCCAGCCCCTGTGGTGGGCCGGGCGTTGATGGGAATCTTTTCCCGTATGGGTTTTCCCCGCGAGGTCGTGAGCGATCGTGGTACAAACTTCATCTCCAAACACATGACGTCCCTGTGGCAACAATGTGGAGTGTCCTATAAGTTCACCACCCCATACCACCCCCAAGGAAATGGCCTGGTAGAGCGGTTCAACCGCACTCTGAAGGGAATGATCGCGGGCCTGGAAGAGCCCCTCCGGCGTAAGTGGGACGTCCTGCTCCCCTGCCTCCTGTTCGCCTACCGGGAAGTCCCCCAGAAATCCTTGGGGTTCAGCCCGTTTGAATTACTCTATGGGCACCCCGTCCGGGGCCCCTCAGCCTGGTCAAGGAAGGGTGGGAGGCGGCGCCCCGAAACACCCCACGAGATGTGTTCCGATACATCCTGACCCTCCAGAACCAGACTAGGAGATTCCGAGAGCTGGCCGAGGCCAACCTGGAGGCGAGCCAGGAAGAGATGAAGCGCTGGTACGATCAGAATGCCACTCTGGTCGAGTTCCAGCCGGGCCAGCAGGTATGGGTCATGGCCCCCGTGAAACCTTGCGCCCTCCAGGATAAATGGACCGGGCCCTTCAAAGTGATTGAGCGGAAGAGCCAGGTCACGTACTTGGTGGACGTCCAGTCACCACGGGACCCCCTCCGGGTCCTTCACGTGAACCACCTCAAGCCTCACTTTGTGAGGACGGAACTGAGCCTCCTGCTGGCCACCGATGACGGGGCCGAAGAGGAGTCGGATCCCCTCCCTGATCTCCTGTGTACCAAATAGAAGGATGGCTCCGTAGAGGCAGTGAACCTCTCCCCATCCCTCACTTACCAGCAACGTGAGGATTGCCGCCAGCTCCTAGGGCAGTTTTCCGACCTATTCTCTCTGGTCCCCCAAGTCACCGACTGGTGTGTCCATGACGTGGACACCGGAGACAGCCCACCGGTGAAACACCGAGCCTACCGAGTCCCTGATCGGGTCCGGTCCTGCATTCAAGCCGAGGAATCGAAGATGTTGACCTTGGGGGTGATCGAACCCTCAGACAGTCCCTGGGCCAGCCCCGTCGTCCTGGTCCCGAAAGCAGCTGCCCCCGGTGTCGCCCCAGAACTCCGCTTCTGCGTGGACTACCGGGGACTCAATGAAGTAACCTGAGCCGATGCCCAACCCATTCCCCGAGCCGACGAGCTCATTGACCGACTCGGGGCTGCTCGGTTTCTCAGCACATTTGATCTTACCTGCGGCTATTGGCAAATTGCGCTCACAGAAGGAGCCAAGGAGCGGTCCGCCTTCTCCACCCCGGATGGGCACTATCGCTTTCGCGTGATGCCCTTCGGGATGAAAAATGCCCCGGCCACCTTTCAGCGACTGGTAAATAGAGTGCTGGCCGGGCTGGAACAGTTCAGCGCTGCCTATCTAGACGATATCGCAGTTTTCAGTTCCGAATGGAGTGAGCACCTCCAGCACCTCCGGAGGGTGCTAACCGCCCTGCGCCAGGCAGGCCTCACTGTGAAAGCCAGCAAGTGCCAGATTGGGCAAGGTTCGGTAGTCTACCTGGGGCACCAGTTCGGAAGCGGCCAGGTCGCCCCTCTACAGCCCAAGATCGACGCCATCCTAGCCTGGGAACCACCCACTACCCAAACAGAGGTCCGAGCCTTTCTGGGCCTCACGGGCTACTACCGGAGATTCATCCGGGGGTACGGCAGCCTGGTCGGTCCCCTCACGGAACTCACGTCCAAGAAACAACCCAAGAAAGTGCAGTGGACCTCTGCCTGCCAAGAAGCGTTCGATGCCCTGAAAGCGGCCATGTGCACTGCCCCCGTCCTCCAGGCCCCCGACTACTCCAGGGAGTTTGTGGTACAAACGGACGCCTCCGAGCATGGGATTGGGGCCGTCCTGTCCCAGGTGAATAACCAAGGCCTAGACCAGCCCGTAGCCTTCCTCAGCCGAAGGCTGTTGCCCAGAGAACAGAGATGGAGCACCATCGAGCGCGAGGCGTTCGCCGTAGTCTGGGCCCTCAAGAAGTTACACCCTTATCTGTTCGGCACCCATTTCAAAGTCCAAACCAACCATCGCCCCTTGCGATGGCTCATGCAGATGCGAGGAGAAAACCCCAAACTACTGCGGTGGTCAATCTCCCTCCAGGGGATGGATTTCACTGTGGAACATCGCCCTGGTACTGACCACGCCAACGCCGACGGCCTCTCCCGGTTCTTCCGCCTCAGCGAAGAGAACCCCCAAGAAGATGGGTAGTTCTCTCCGGCTTTCAGCTGGGGGGGACGCGTGTTAGACCCGGCCTCGTGGCATGGCCATCCCTGTCCCCGCACCACCTATCCTGACCCATGCACCTCACGCAGCCCCCGAGCACATGGCCTAGCCGATCCTTCCCCCCAGAACACACACACCCGACCCGGACTTCCCCGTCCGTGGCCTTCCTCCTTTCGGCCACACCGGGCCCGTGTGCCCACTTCATGCACCAAGATGGCCGCCCGGCCCCAGCGCGACCCTGGCCTAGAGGCGCCACTCCGGCTGGAGGACATCGCACTCCCATTGGGATGAGAGAGGGAGGAGCAGTTTCCATCGCACCTCTGAGCTCCCCTGGGAAGGTGGGTTTCGATCGGCCCTCCGGCCTCCCCGAGGGCTGGCTCCACGCCTGCTGGGTGTCTGGGACTCCTCCCAACCCGGCCCTGAAAGGATCAAAAGACAATGGCAGGAAACCCCGACAAGCGACCCCCAGGTGACAAGACCCCTGCCTGCACAGACTCCGGACATCAAAGAGGAGTCGACCTATAACAAGGGGTGCTCTGGGACTATCCGGCAGATTCGCCTTTGGAAACACCTGAGCCCTGCTGAGTGACTCGCGGCTCCCTGAAGATCGTAAGAACTCCGAACTTGTGCTTGAGCCCTGCTGAGTGACTCGCGGCTCCCTGAAGATCGTAAGACCTCCGAACTTGTGCTTGAGCCCTGCTGAGTGACTCGCGGCTCCCTGAAGATCGTAAGACCTCCGAACCTGTGCTTGAGCCCTGCTGAGTGACTCGCGGCTCCCCGAAAGATCGTAAGACCTCCGAACTTGTGCTTGGGCCCTGCTGAGTGACTCGCGGCTCCCACAGACTCTCCTGGTCCCGCCAGACCCCGACGACGACAAGCGTACCCCCCAGCTCGAGGATTGTGAGCTGTGCGCCGGGTACGCCCCTGCCTTTTATCCATATCCCCAAAGACTGTCCCGCTACCTCCTACCCCCCCGAGACTCTATGAGCCCGTGTTCTACTTGTATATATTTGCCTTGAGGATCATAACGATCCTACGACTCCGATTTGATAAGGATTTGTTCTTAAGAACTCACGGTGTGGCGTCTCTTTGTCGTGTGGTGCCAAGTGTGCGATCCTAGATACAAGATTCCTCCCCTGAGGAGTCTCCCGCCAGTGCCCAGCTACGATACCGCGAGGGTTGGTCTCAGAATAGTCAGGGTCCCCCCCGGGCTCCTCTGAGGTCGCCTTCTAACACCAACTAACCAGGGATTTCTAAAGATAGTTGAGATATTCTGTGGACCACTCTGTCTTCCCCTCCTATATAGGGCACATACTGCCAACATTTTACTTCTAGGTTTGTGATGATAAGAAGCGATATTTTACCTTGAATATTACTTAGCTTTTGAATTGACTCAACTTTATTTGATGATTGCGTCTATTAATAGAATCGATTGTGTCTTAATATGGCAACATCATAGACTTTCAAACTATTACATGTTGTGCCCACTGAATCGTTGAAAGCCATGGATATTTACAACCAACGCTGTCAATGCCTCTTAATGACTTAATATGGCGGACGAATTAAGGCGGACATAGCCTTTTGTTAACAAGATGACTTATCCAAGATGGCGGCTATTTCCGTATATGTTGAGGCCAACTATACCGAACAACTGGGATCAACCCTATTGTTTCTCCGCAGGTAATACATGATGTGGTTTATTTACAATATTTCTTTTTCTTTATGTGGCCATAACTTTGTTCGAAATACTGATTGAAATTTAATGAATTATCATTAAATAATAGATGAACGCGGATTTTCTTTCTAACACTAACTATGTGGTGAGTTACGCTTATGGTCGGCATAATAGGCTTATTCAGACCCAATGATACTGTTTACTTAAATATCACCAGACACATAATATGGCGGCCGCGGTCTGGGATTTTGTTCGTCGCATCTACGCGCTAGTCTTTTTAGCCTTCATACGCTACAAGAAGCACTTCCGGTGACCGACAGCTCACTACGGCCATACTGAGGTGCCAGGAGTCGGATGGAGGCTCTTTCTCTGTGGCTAACAGGTATGGATATGCTGGACATTCGGGGACTTTTACATAGTCTTTACCGATTTTTACATAGGTACCTTGAATAGATTTGTACCTTTGATTTTACAGCACGTCGTGGGTTATTCAAATATAGAAGCCCTCACATTGGCAGTAGTTTATTTCATCTCGTGTAACTTTGGTAAGCCGATAGATTGAATTTTACATTTTAAACGATTTCTTTGGTGTCTGGCGCACGGTGTTGGTTTACTGGGTTTATGTTTCACATGCTCTTAGGATTATTTTGTATACACGCAATTTTGCACAATAGACGATATTAGACTTTGTGACCGCTTGATTTCTGTAAATGGTGACGGCTTGACTTTTGCAATTTGGAACTATATCTTTCTAATGGTAGACATCTTTGATGATTATAACAATGTACACCATTGGTGATATTGTAACTGTTCCTTGTCTCACAAGCCTTATATTTTAAGCATATACACCTAGCTTGATGATAGTAGTCATGAACAGGAGCTTCTGCCTCAGTGTTTCTAAATATGACCTTATTATATTTCTGCAGATACATGTGAAAATTAGGACTCTTCATGAGACATCTTGCTTTGCCCAGCCACAATTAGGCTGGGACGGAATTATAACCAGTCGGAAGGTGTGTTTATACCCTATGGATGATATTTAGAATGGACGTTGATCTGATTAGAAGGGACTTCCTATAGTAATTTTATTTTGGATTCTATTAATTTTAGGCGCACAAACCTTTGCACTTCTTGGAAGGTAGGCCTGGGTTCTCCCAGTATATATTTTTGGAGACAATCTGCATTGGTCATGTCACTTATGTGAAGATTATTAGCTGCATGCTTTCCATTTGGCACTCCACACAATCTTATTGACCCCTTCACGTTATCCGTAGGGTGCTTATCTCATTGGTTGGTTGTATTCATCAGACGTGATCAATGGATATATCAAGATGAATGTTATGTAATGCTAAGTTGTCACTGTCCCTTGTGGGGTATTTCTGACACTGATGTAGGACCCATGGTGTGTTTTGAAGAAATTAGTTGGGATCACGAATAATTTACATGAGATGTACTATATAATTGAAGCACCTAATGTGGTGGGCTTACATGATGTTTTTGATATGTTTTCCAGCCCTGAGGAAGTCGCAGGTGTCTTGTCCCGAGCGACGAAACACGTGTTGGCTGGAGTCTCAAGAAGAAAAGCATTAAAATTGTTCATATTTTTCATGTATTCATGCTGATATTCAAGTTGTTTACTAGTTATAATGATTATGAATGTGTGCCGGGGCATGACTCAAAATTGTTTATAGATCTGCTGATCTTATTTGTGAGGCGTTGGATGATTGCCTCTTCCCTGAGCGCCTAGACTGCTAATTGTACTACTAAATATTTACCGCACATAGTGAGTGCCATTCCCATCCAGGATATAATCATCCCAATGTGTTTGTATTGGCATTCCAAAAGGTCTCAGCCTCGTGGATGCAGCATGTGTTAGCACCGCAGTGGGTGCCGGTGAAGTCACAAGCAGCTGCTGTGACATTAAATTCTAAGCAAGATTTAGCTATGACATCCAGGGAGTCAGTTAGGTAGTGGGTTCACTGAGGGAAGGCAAAAGATCCATTGTGCTCTTTTGTAATGACTTATTAAGAGGACCTTTGTCGCTAGGTAAGCCCATGACCTAGGCAGAGTGGCTATGCATTATGCGTGTCAGCC
This sequence comes from Triturus cristatus, assembly GCF_964204655.1. Lineage (NCBI taxonomy): Eukaryota > Metazoa > Chordata > Amphibia > Caudata > Salamandridae > Triturus > Triturus cristatus. The sequence goes on from NC_140588.1 coordinate 435,354,113, forward strand.
ACACGCTTCCCCACAGGTTACCATAAGAGGATCAGCATGACAGGAGCAGGAGGGAACATAACCTCACTGTCCAACCCCTCAGGAGAGAGTTGGGCCAGCAAGCAAGACAGAAAACTGTGCTGCTCCAGACAATGCTGTGTGGTCCGTGTAACTGTTTCCGGATGCCAAGGAGGGCAATGGCACCTGTAATGAAGACCCGCTAAGGTGAGCGCAGCAAAATATAAGCCATCAGGGCAAATGAGTGTCCTACTAAGGACTGGGGTCAGACCTCATTTTGCATTTTTGCAGTTCCTGAGTCGAGGGACTTCCATAAGCCTCAAGTGCATAGCCAAATTGCACCCAAATCTGCCAGAGCACCACAATAGTCAAATTGGAAGCTGTCAGACTGTTTTACCAAGAACCCCCAGTGCTTAGCATTTGTGAAAGCCTAGACGGGTGATTTGGGTCTGGGGAGCTTGCACGGCAGCCTGGTGTAAACAAAAAATAAGCCGAAATTTAAAATGTCCTTTGTTGAAAGTATGTCAAGCCAATAAGTCTGGCTTTTGCTATTATATGGTAAATATTGCTCAGATAATGCAAGCAGCCTTATTGTTTATCTCTCACCATGCACTGACAAAGAAAGTAGACCTTCATTATTGATGTTAAGTTTACCTGTAATAGCATATGGCCTCCTAAACTTGTCATTGGATATCTGCAAGATCCTATTTGGGAGGGATTTTAAAAAGCTGGTCTTACTGTCATTGTGATTACTGTTTGGTGTACTCTCTTGCCAACTGTAGTTTTGTGCGCATTAAAGTGCTTTTTTTTCATTTAAAGAGCAAAAGCATTAACTGGACAAGGATTTGTTGTTGTTCGGTGTATTACTGAGATGTGAAAGTTTCCAATCCATCGTACCTCTCTAATCGAGCCTTGGTCTGCTCTGTCCTTGCTGCCTTGAGGTCAAAGGCCGAAGGGTGTGCTTGGTATTTATCCTGTGTGAGGTGACAATAGTACATCTGTGGTAAAGAACTTCAGCTGATACATTTGGGGACCAGTAGCCCCCGGAATCCCTTGCTCCCCGACCCAGAAAAGGCCTTCACGTAGCACTGTATTTTAAGCAACAATGGGTGAATTATTGTTTGTTTGCTTCGCTTTGCATTCAGCATATTTTGATCTCTGTCATTGTCACAGAATAAAGATCAATATTAGCAAATTGAGAGAGTTCTAACTGGCCTTTCCCCATCACACTGCAACACAACCAGAAATGTGCCATTTTGCTTTTGTTACTGAATATGCGAGGCCTAGCCACGTACCCACAGGGTTGACAGCATCTTCGGATCTACCTCTAACCCTTCCACCAGGCTACAGAGGTGCCAGGAAACCTGGGAGCTCCAACCAGCTGAAAAGATTCGTCCCACTCTCGAAATTTGTGGACAAAATAAAGAGTTTGAATATTTAACTGGCGTTATTGAATAATATTGTTAATTAACCGGTAAGGATTGCATTTCACTAACTGTATGTAAATGCAGGGTTTTTCCTATTACCAAAATATTTTGTTTTTAACAGACATGCTGAGGCTGTGACCACATAACTGCGCCTGGATTTGGAATGGTTTTCTGTGCCAACTAATGTGGGTGTCCTTTTATACAGGACCTGTAATATTTTCGCGCCTTAGTGAAATAACAAAATCCAATTTCTGCTATAATATTTAGTTCAAGATAATTTTCCCACAGCACATGCTGCTGTCTTTGTGCACTGTACTTAGACACACAGGGCCTCATGTAGGTAAATAAATTTTAACGGTTCTTAAATACCGAGCCGTACCGAATCGGTAAATTAGAATCGGTAAGTTATATGTAGGTAAAAATTCGGTAACAGTTACCGATTCGGTAACATTCGGTAAATACGAATCGGAATTCACCGATTCGGTAAATACCGAGGTGATATTTACCGTTTCGGAAAATACCGAGGTGGTATCTACCGAATCGGAAAATACCGAGGTGGTATCTACCGAATCGGAAAATACCGAGGTGGTATCTACCGAATCGGAAAATACCGAATCGGTACGTACGGATTCGGTAAATAACATCACATGACTTGACGAAACAGCTAATCCTGTGCAACGACAGCCCACCCAACCAGGAACTGCCCACACCCAGGCAGGTGTACACAATTAGCCGAAGTGGCCACACCCAGGCAGGTGTACATAATTAGCCGACCCTGGAGAGGCTTGGAGTGCAGAGGAGAGGCAGGGAGCAGTTGCATGTGCGAGCGGGAAACGAACAGCATGTCCAGCCAGAGAACACAGAAAGACGGAGGGGAAAGGAGGAGGAAGCTCAAATTCAGCCCCAAGAAACTCCAGGTGCTGGTGGAGGAGGTGGTGAAGCAGCACCAGAAGCTGTTTGGGAGGCAATCCCTGCAAGTGCCTGAGGCCGAAAAGCGCAACATATGGCTGGCCATCCAGGCGCAGGTCAATGCTGTGGGAGTGACCCACAGGGACATTGAGGTCCTCAAAAAGCGCTGGTATGACCTGAGGATTGTGACCAAGAGGAAGATGGGCGACATCCAGAAGGAGGCCAGCCAGACCGGAGGTGGAACCAACAGGGCACCTGCCCTCACCGAACTGGAGGAGCTGGTGGCGGCCACACTCGAGCAAGAGAGCGTCGTGGGACTTGGGGACGCCGACAGCTCTGCCAGAGCCGCAACACACCAAGGTAAGACGAAAGCACAGCAATGTAGCCTCCCCTACCCCTATCCCACATCCCCCATTGTGAAACGAGAATCACACTGCAGTCCACACGTGTCAGTGCAGACAGGCAATGCATTCCGGGAGATGTAGTCAGGGCAACACTAACCATGACGTAAATGTTACAGGGCAACAAGGCATGTCACGCACTCGAGGCACAAGGAGACAGAGGACAGATTGGAATGTGAAATGATTTATTGTGACGCTTGCAATGCAGCCCTTCGGGGACACTGAGCCAATGTTGTTTTTCTGTCCACAGATGTGACATCATGCAGTACAGGGCATGCTGCAGGGGAGACGGCACACCGGCCACAAAAATCACCTCTAGCCAGCACGAGTTCAGACCAGGGAGCAGGCCCACTTGCAGCCGCACCACCTACGCAGCCAGCCTCGCCGCACACAGAGCCAGCATCACCTCACCGAGAGCCAGCATCACCACCACCAGAGCCAGCATCGCCACTCATGTTCGATTCACCGGCCACATCTCCGCTTGCAGGTGTGAGAATGAGGAGGCGTCCAGCAGCCAGGCTACGAGCCTTAGACACCTCGTCAGACGACAGCATGGGCCCAGAAGACCGCACCGGGCCCCAGGAAGGGAGCCATCCCACTGTGCCCCACACCTCACAGGCAGCACAGACGGGAGCAAGAGGGCGCCGCAGGTCGCGTGTCCAGAGTCCACCAGCACCCACTGACGGCCATGGTGTCTTCTTGGGGCTCGAGGGCCAAATGTTGAAGCAACAGCGCCTGCAATCAAAGGCAGTTATGTCAGTCCAGAGGCACATGCGGGTGATGAAGACAAGCTTAGTCAACATGGACACAAACATTGGCGGCATGGCTGCGGGCATTCGGGACATGTCCCAGTCAATCCAGCAGTTGTGCAGCAAATTAGATGCTGACATCGAAGCACGGCGCCGGGAACGCCAGAGAAGGGACACTACCAGCAGGGCACTCAACCGTCTGGCAACTGCGACTTCCCTACTTTGCCGGCGCTCTGTGACGATGCAGGAGGGCCTAACACAGTGCTGCAGCGACCTGTCTCGGGGGATGGTGCAGGTGACAAGTGCACTAGGGGTGCTATTGACTAGTCAGGCATCGACAACTGCTGCAGGGGATGCTGCGGAGAGCATCGACACCAGCAGCAGCATCACACCCCCCGTCCCCGAAGCACGCAGGAGCAGCAGGCGGCTTGGGGTTGGCTCTAGTGAGGATGCACAGGCCGTGCAATCCACCACTGCAGCGCGTATGCGCAAACATTGATGTGGCCCTGCTTATCCACTTGCCATTGGGTGACGTAACCCTGGACATACTCATTGTATAGATGGCATATTGCCAGATTGGCCTGTTCATGTGTTCATGGCGTGGTGCCACATTAAACTACGAGATGACTTCTCACAACTCGCTGTGTCCCCTCACTTACTCAGAAATAGTTGCATGTGATCTCTGCCCGTCTCTCTCCCCCATCGATTGCAGTTGGCACTCTAGCTGCGCTGCCCTCTGGCTGGCCTGACTCATCCTCGTTGTCCTCAAAATATGTTAGTTCCACATCTGTACCTTTTTTCGTGGCAAGGTTGTGCAGCATTGCACAAGTGGCAATTATCTTGCAGCAGGTGATGGGTTTGTACTGGCGTGCGCCTCCGCTCTTGTGGAGGCAGCGGAACCTGCTCTTCAGTAGTCCAAACGTGCGCTCCACCACATTGCGTGTAGATTTGTGGGCCACGTTGTATCGTCTCTCACTCTGGGTTGCTGGGTGTAGGTAGGGAGTGAGGATGAATGAACGGCATGCATATGCACTGTCGCCTGGATGAGTAAAAGGGAACCATCAGTTACATGCCTCTATACACTCTGATTTGCAGGTTTCAAGGGGCGTCACTGTTACTTACCCAGCAGGTATCCCTCTCCGAATTCGCCGGCACTCAGTCGTGTGTAGATCCCACTATTCTGGAAGATGTAAGAGTCGTGGGTGCTCCCAGGAAACTTTGCAACAATATCTGTGATGATGTTCCCTGCATCACAGATCACCTGCACATTGATGGAGTGGGTGGACTTCCTGTTCCTGTAGATGTGCTCTGTATCAGCTGGTGGACAGATTGGGATGTGTGTACCATCAATACAGCCGATGACATGGGGGAACTGTGCCATGTGATAAAAGTCTGTTTTTGTTTTCTGCAGTGCAGCCTGTGTGTTTGGGAAGCTTATGTAGTGGTGCATTCTCTGCATCATGGCATCCAGGAACTTCCTGAAGAAACGGGACAGGCAACTCTGGGATACACCACCCACCGCAGCTGTCACCACCTGATAACTGCCGGATGCCAGTAGATGTAGGCTGCAGAGCACCTGCACATGTGGTGGTATGGCGTGCGCCCTTCTTGTTGGCTGGTCCAGGAGTGGGTGCAGGTCCCTTATCAGGTCCATGATGGTTTCGGGGTGTAGCCTGTACCTCTCATGTATCTCTGCATCAGTCAGCTGTAATAGTGTGATGCGCTGTCTGTAGATTTGTTCCTCCCGTCGCCACACCCTCAGTCCTGCTGCCTGTAGACGTAGGCGCCTTGCAATGACGTACATGGCGGCCATGTTGTCCACGCTGTTGCATTTTGGGATTGCTTATGTGCATTGTTGATGGTTACCACCTGCTTTCCATCCGTGTTAATTACCGACTCTTATTTACCGATTTTCCTGGATTTCTTAATTACCGACTGCTCCTACATGTCATTTTAAATTTTTACCACTTCATATTTACCACTTCCTATTTACCGATTCGTTAATTATGTATTCGGTAAATATGAATCGGTATTTTAGAATTCGGTAACTATGAATCGGTATTTACCGCCTCATATTTACCGAAAAGTGGTTTTTGAACTCCTACATCTCACTTGTCTGAATACCGGTCGGTAACGGCATATTTACCGAAAATCGGCCGTTACCGACCGGTATTTCGCTACCTACATGAGGCCCACAGTGTGGCCTCTGCTGTAGTGTTGAATGAATCTAAACCAATTTCAGGTTTTAGTTATGTTACTCCGCATTTATCTCTGCTGTAATTCTTTGAATGTTGCCTATTAGGAGCTCGATGAAAAGAGTTTCAGTTCACCCCTCAGTCGGAAAGCAGTCTTTATATTATTTTTTGCTTTATGCAGATACATTCTTCTTTTGATCAGCTGAAAGAAAACTGGTATCAACTTCCACAGGAAACAGGGCTTGTTTGTTTTTACACAGCGAGGGTTGTCAGTGACAGTCTATATTTCCAGAGACGTTTTCCACACACTTGAGGTGGAGAAACGTGTATGGTACTTTCAAAGCAAACACAAGGAGATGATGGACGGAGCGCTGAAACTTTTCAGACACTCACCCCCAGTCACAGATCTGGGTTGAATCCATCATCGTTCTTCAACTCACTTTGCCACCCCAGTTCAGACACAGCTATATGTAAATCAGTATTGACCCTGTGCCTCATGAGAACAGTCCAGCCCGAACTTGCAAGCCATGTCTTTCCTGGACCAGAAACAAAGCATCCTGGGACCAGTTTCGGGCTAACAGCCCTCTTCAGCCAGGCTAGCTTGAATCCAGTGGCAAAGTGAGCAATGGACCCACGTCTGGGCATACCCTGCCAACTTATGGCGAACAAAGCAAACACAAGGAGATGATGGGCAGAGCGCTGAAACTTCTCAGACACTCACCCCATGTCACAGATCTGGGTTGAATCCATCATCATTCTTTAGCCACTTCGCATCCCCAGTTCAGACACAGCTATATGCAAATCAGTCTTAACCCTCTGCCTCATGGGAACAGTCCAGCCGGAACTGCCAAGCCATGTCTTTCCTGGACCAGAAACAAGCATCCTGGGACCAGTTTCGGGCTAACAGCCCTCGTACTTTCAAGTCACCATTAAATGGAACCTTTTGGAAAATATAAATACGTTATACTCCCATTTTAATGTAGTTAAAATCCTAGATTCCCTTTACGGCTTAAAACTTCATGTGATGTTAGGGACTCATTTTAGTTACAATTGCCAAAGAGTATACCTCTGTCGAGTTCTGACTCCACACTATAAAAAACATTATTCAGAGAAGGATTGTAAAGCACACGATTTCATTACAAGGATCAATCCCAACATGTTTCATAACAAGCTGTTTCAAGTCAAATCAGCTTCATCCGATCATTTACTCCAATGCTCAAACTAGCAACAAAGATCCACCAATAGCTGGTGCAACTGTCTTAGGCCGCTGCCCCTCTTGTGCTATCAAAAAGAAAAAACAGCACTGGACAAGACCATGAGTCACCTGTAGAGAACCCTCTCAGCAGCTCCGAAAGACATTAAGCTGCATAGCTAGAAGCATTTGCTGATGGTCAACTGCTGACATCCACCGTGCAGACTATTCTATTTTCAGACCTTCTCTCAAAGGACTTTCCCATCTGGTACAAAGGTATGCTCTCCAGAGACCGGATGCTTTTCTGATCTAATAACCTCAAGTTAAGAGCCCTAAGACCAGAGGGGGAAAAATAAAGCCATGGACATTGTGCTCAGTCTACCACAGGACTCAAGCTACTCCTCACTGTTGAAGCCTAAGTAGAGATGAATCTCACTGTTCTCTGTTTAAAGTGCCATAGTGGCCAAAAATGATTGACTGTACTGCAGCCTGAGCAATTGCCAGTGAGTGAGGTGAATTCAAGCTACTTTCCATCACCCTTTTTTTTGCAGTACGCAACCTGAACTTTGTGCACCCAGAACCCAAGAAATTGATTAAATGTTAATGACTCTTCAAACCATCCACACTCAGAAGAAATAAACTAAGAAAGGGCTTTCAACTTCACAAAATAACTCAGAATTTTAATTCAGCAAGAGAATAGCAATAATTTAGGTATTCAAGCCTAATTGTAGAAGTTGCCTGGGAGTTACTGACAAACTAATCCCAGGAGATTGACTCATTATTGGATATCTCGGCTCTTGTTAGAAGAAAGTTCAGTATAGCCAAGAGACAGGGCCCCATATTTTCAAAAGTTTGCATGGGTGACCCTGCAATGCAAAACAATTTAGAGTCTTTACATTTATGACTAAATAGTCACTTGAACCTATTCATAAAGGCAAATCGAAACATGTATATTTACTACTTGTAAATGTAATCTTAAACTTTTGATTGACTATACCACTTTGGGCTATTCAAAAAATCTAAAAAACTCACAAGTGTAGACTATCATATCTCCACTTTCGGAAAGTAGGTGGTGGTGCCAAAGTTATAAGTTCAAATATACTACTGCCAAAAAGGAGCAGTAATAGGTTCACCACCACACACGGCCAACCACCTATACAGCAGCATCCTCCAATATGAAATAATGGGAGCAGGAACATAAAATAAAACCCAATTGCAAGAAAATGTTAAAATTAATAAAATGATTTAAAATTGTTAAAATATAAATAAACATAATTTCACATTTAAATAATATCTAATAAACAAATATGTATTATTTTAGTTTAAATAACTTCAATAGGCTTTAATAGCTTTTTGAATTTCATTTAACATTATTTTTAATTAAAATATATTAAAATTAGTTTAGTTCCAATCCTCATTTTTATAATTATTACCACATAATAAAAACATATTTTGGAGATGAGGTGGTCATATTTTTTAATTTAAAATCAGAAAAATAATTTTTGTTTAACTTATTGTATTCACATTAGTTACATATTTCATTCAAAAGAAAGATAATAATGTTGTAACATTATTTTCATTTTGTTCTTGATTTTAAATAAATCTATATAATTAATTTACATTCATATGTAACATAAAACTCTTGTTGCTATTTTTGGAAAGTTAAAAAATGTTTATTAATTTTCCCTACACGTATGCATAGGGAGTTCTCTGGCACTGAGGTGGAGACCTCCCTATGCTAAAGTATAGGAAAAGTATGAAAAGTTTATTAAAGTTTAAAAATATAGTAACACTAATGTCATGTTACATAGTCATGTACATTTTATATAATTATTTATACATTTATAAAAAATGTAAATAAATGCCACTATAAATGTATTTTGAACTAAATACGTAATAATTTAAATATATAACTGTATCTTATTTTTTTCCCCTGAAGTTTATGTTAAAATAAATTGTCACCTATTAGATAATTTCCTTATAGCCAGGGCCACTTGTATTATGTAGAGGAAGTGGACAAAATTATGCAAAAAAGTCGACAAAAGTATGCCCAAAGAAAAGGTGAATACACTAGGATGACAAGGAAGCACCTGGCCTACACGTGTAGCCTGATCACTGCATCTTTTAAACTGGTAGGTGATTCAAAATGATGACTTTTGAAAAGAAAGAACCAAAAACTTACGTTTTAAATAAGTCACCCCTAGGTAGGGTGCCTAATATTTTTATACATGCAAGAATGTAGTGTTCACATGTCCCTACAGTGACTAGCCATCAAAAGCAATGTTAACTATACAGGGCTGTAGCTGATCAAATGAGGAAAACTAAAATGCAATTAGAAATATTAGTTTGCTAAATCTGGTTTTGGATACGTTGCCATAATCAATCAACCACTGTTTTTAGTAATTATTAAAAATCTAATTCATTGGTGAAACAAAATTTTTGCTAAATATACAGAAAAAAATAATTTTTAGAAAATTAGACTATGACAGTCTGATGTTCCAGAAGGTTAATTAGCGTTAGCCTGCCAGCAACTGGCCCCTATCAGTGCTTTCCCTAAATGAGGTGTGAAAACTGCTCCCAGAGCATAAACAATAGCTTAGATGTTTTGGCAGGGTGACTGGGACATGAGGTATGTGATTCTTCTAAATCTAGAAAGGGCCGCTGGGGAGGGTTCAGGAACTTTATTAACTTGAATGGGACCAGGGTAAGGCCTGCCAGTCATAGTAAATTGTGAAGAGAGATCTGAGAAGAAGAACTCTTTGTTCCATTAGTCAACTCTCGATAGAGTGGCAGCAACCTAGTGGGAGGGAGATCTGGCCCCAGAACCTGTTTGGTGTGGTTGAGGAGGAGGGGATTTTGTATTTCCTTGGACATGCCTCTGACTCGGACACCAGCCACTTCTAAAGGCAAAAGGGTTCTGCCATATTGATAATACACCAAATAGTGCACTGTGGGATAGTTTAAAGTAATGTAAACAAGATGTGCTGCAAAATGTAGAAGATTTGCTCTTGAGGCACAGCACCACCACCCACTGGCTAGTTATCCCTATAAACGTGGCCCCTCTTCCCCACCTCATCAGAACACTTTCTGGAGCTGTGGAAGAACAGCAGAGAACTGGGCCTGCTGTCTCTGACCTGTGTGAAAAAATGAAGTGATGCGCCTGCTCCCACTTACACCCGGGACGGAGAAGTGGGATCAAAGAGGCAGTTGACTGGCCACCTATGTGGCTACATGGCTCACTAGTAGGGACTGGACAAGGACAAGACCTTCCTGGTGGCTTCTGCTAGAACGAGCCATTGCCCTATGTGCTCTCCCTGAAGTCCTGGGAGCCTTAGAAGAGACCAAGAGAAACTGCTCCAGAAAATGTGAATAATTGTGACCTGGGATATGTTTGGACTTCCAAGACCACCAGCAGGACCTCTCGGCAAAGGTGTCAAATTTTTCGAGGAATTTATTGGATAGGCTGCTCTGCTGGAGGATTTTGAGTTAATAAAAAGAGACTAAGAGGCTTATTCACAATTTGGCAAACAGAGAACTGCATTTCAGACTGATTTGAGGACCATGACCACCAGACCGATGATCTCCTAACCTTATTTAGGGACACCAGCTTTCTTTCGATGGAGCCCTAGTTGGATAATCAACATTTAGCAACTGCTCAGAGCTCACGGCCAAGGCATGGTACCTTGCACCCTACTCACATAACGTCTGGAAACATTCCTGTTTCGACTGGATTTGTCTTTCCATAAGCCATAGGAGTTCTTTCTGCAAGGATGCTATATTGCACAGGGTTGGAAAATCTGATCCTCCTAGAGAATGGGATTTGCTCATGCCAATTACTAGTGCCCATTCAAGCATGGGCATCTGACAATGACAGCACGTTGCCTATCATGTAAAGGATTAACATCTGGTGGTTATGGGGTGGGATTGACTAAAGGGGGAGTGGTCCTCTTCACCAGGGGCCTCCTCACCCCCTCAGAAGATAGAGATAAGATTGGAGTTGCATCTTGATTGGAGAGCGGTGCAAAGGGAGTCATGTGAAGTACCTGTAGAAAGGCGGGGTTCAAAGGAGCTTTCTGCACAGCAAAAGTAAGTGCTTGTGGCTATCTAGCTGTTTACTTGGGACTGTGCAATAAATAGAGAATCAATAGGAGGGAGAGTTTGCCCATCTGTGATGCGTTTTAGGAGTTATCCAGAGTGGGACCTCCTCTTGCTGAGATGGCAGCTTGCATGAGGCTGGGGGTTTTCTCCCGTGATTGCATGTTGTTCATGGCTCGTGCATGATATAGCATCATCGTTAAGCTACTGACATCCAGGGACTGCAAGAAAATGGTGATGTAATTAATGAATTACATATTAGTCATAATGTAAGAGCTAAAACTAGACATTTTGTACATGAGCTCAAAGAAGCAGATAACCCTTTAGCATAGATAAAAGTAACATTACATCAATATGCAATGTTATTTGTTGATTAATAAATGGCTATACATGTGACATTTAACATGTCTTAACTGCTACTCCCCCAGATGCTTCCTTTGTGGACGGAGCCCGAAGGCCCACGAAGAAGGTGAGAGAAATGTATCTCTTGGTCCAGCAGCTAAAAAAGAGTAATTATAAACTTCAGAATTGTGACAGCGAGACTGGGGAGACCTGTAGTTAGTATTAAAAATGGTATCAATGCTGAAAAAGTTGTAAAGAGGCACATGCCATAATTCGTCCACCTAGAGAAATGGCTCAATGGATAGACCTTTGTTAGAAATGGAAATTGATAAAAAAATATTTTAAATGGATATCCATGGTATTACATGTATTTTAGTTACAGACTTACCTGACCAGAGGATGGTAGAGGGACAAACTGCTGGTTACACAATGCAGCTTGATGTCATCTGATGAGTGAGCTATAGCATGGACATTAGGAACCGTTGCATCACTGAATTTAATGAGAGAGCCATATACAGAACAAGGACATGTCCCTACACAATTAGTATGAGGGTATGGTAACTTGTTATTACTACACAGTACTTCATCATTCACATAGTCCTCTCCTAGATGACAGCAAAGTAATTTACAGACATACATCGATACAACATGACAGAGCACTTGATACTGTGATAAAAGCTATTTCACTTAATGATTACCAGTAGTGGGGACATGGCTAGAAGGTGTGGTTGATAAGCGACATATTCATTTAGTTACCAATTAAGTAGCATGATGGAAGGGTTTCTTTTGTATTATAAGGTCTTAGGGGCGTATTCACAAACTGCATATTGTAGTACACATAGTTGTATTACAGTGGAACTACTAATGTACTACAAAATGCTATTCACATACCTATGTGCGGAGGTTTACACCTCAGATTCCCCTGTCTTTAATGTGCTGGGATCTCCACCCTGGCTGCAGAGATCTTTGCATGTAAATATATGTTTTAGTATTAGATGTGTGATGGATAAAGGGGAAAATCTGGAAACTAGGAAATATATATGACTAAAGGGGAGAGATTTAATGGAGGAGTAAGGAGCAGTTTAGGGAGGGTCAAAAAGGGGTTTAGGGAGGAACATGCAGCCACCTACAAAAGAGTAGACCAGTTGTTGTTCACAAACTTCACTTCTACGGATAATACAGTCAAAAACAACCCACAAAAGTGGTAAATGTACTTCACCTCAGCGCTGGAGTAAGTTTAGAACCATACAGGGCCAACCAATAGTAGTTTCGAACCCTTGCATAGAAAATAAGGTACGTCTCGACTTATAATAAAGCACCTTATGAACTTATGCTAAATAACATTAAATTTGTTCACCATTTAAAAAATATAAATAAATTGAATTTAATATTAAGAAATAAGTTAAACATACGTATCACTTTATTTTGAAATATTGTAATATTTTTTAATTTTAAAAACGATTGCAACAGTAACTTTTATTGAGTTTACATAATTATGCACAGAACTTTTTATTAATTAATTAAACATATCTTTTTTACATTACATGCAATTTCTTACATTTAAACTTCAGAAATTAAATTATAGTTTATGTGATATATTCTAAATAATTATAATTTTAATTTAAAATTGTTAATAATGATGTAACTTGATACATTTTTCTACATTTAAATTAGATGTATAAAACAAATTGCATTAATTTTCAACATAAAATTATTGTTTCTCATTTTTTGAACGTTTAATAAACTTGTATCATTTTCCATATTCTTTACCGTATGGAGATCATCGCCCCGATAGCATAGTTTTCACCAAATGTGTGCGATGTAAAATACAGTCTTAAAGTCACAACTAGGAGTGACTTTATCGTAATACTTGAACTTTTTAGTGACTTCACCTCCTTTTTCAGGCGGCGGATACATGTAAGACTACACTGTTGAGTAACTTTACACTCACATATGGTAAATAGCCAAAAGAGGTAAAGTTATTCACTTGTAGTATTATCAGTAGAATCTGAAATATCATATGTAATCTATGCTAAGGAAAATATATCCAATTTAGTATTTTATAATAGATTAATTTAATTCTTGCACTTCGAGAGACTTTGAGGAAAATTGAAGAATCAGTGCCCAATCTTTGTTGATGAATTGTCTACACAATATTGATCTCCCAACTATTTATAACCATGCCAATTATTGTTTTAATATGATCAGCTACAGCTTGGTATACAGTTATGATGGCTTTCCAAATCTCTACCATGCACCAGTACTGTGTGCAGTGTTCTGCACATGTCTGGCTCTATAGCATCACTGTAGCATCACTTTTTCAACTATTTTTAATAGTTACAGAAACCAAACTATAGATAAAAAACGAATCTACTTGTATTCATAAATCTGATGCAGCTCATCAAAGGCAAAACGAGTGTGCTCAGCAAACAAGCCGCCAAGTTTGACTGAACTCCATGTTTCTGTGTCAGTACACCAATTTTCGTAAGTTTGGATAGAACCACAACTTAGTTTCGGGGGATTCACTACAGTTGTATTTATTTTGCAAATATATTTTCGCCAGCACCCAGAGCCTAGACAGGCCCTGCTTCACAGCACACTCATTCAACATCTCCATTACCAACTGCCTCCATAAGTTCACTTCACCTATGCTTTTAAGTTCTTCTGCTAATAATAATTGCAGCCGTGAAGCCATGTAAAAATTGTCATAATTTGGGGCATTCAGACTGCCCTGAGAAACAGGCAATTGTAGCTTCTGCAGCACTATTTTGCACCTGCCACTACTCCAAGTGAGTTCAAACAATAGGTGTATAAAGTTTTGATTATATATTTGGATTCAACTACCAGTACATTTACGATTTTGTTTTTAATTTGATTTGTATTCAGACATAGTTGATTAAAACCTGTAAATGTATATATAAACATCAAACAGTGTTTAAATAGATCTTTTAAAAAATACACATTACAAATCAGGTAAAAGTCTAAATGAAGTGGAACAAATAAAAAAGTTTTATATTGACAAACATTTAAAAGAGATTTTAAGCAGGTATTGATAGTTCTCGGAGATCTAGGCCAAGATTTATCAAGCCCTTGCGTTGCCCTTGCATCAGACATGGCGACATATTTAAAACACAAGGGCTTAATTTAGATGTATCATGTGATGCAAGATCCTTCCTGCACTGTTTTTAGAGACTTGCATGGTCCAAAAGCTGCGCTATGACAGCCTCCATCATGCAGGTACAAATGTATGCAAGGTAGGCATTCCCATGCAAAGTGTAACGTAACCATAATTGCAGTGGGATTTATCAATTTACCACTGCATGATGCACTGTCACATATTGTAATGCAACAATAGAATTGCAACAGAATCCTGCCCATCGTCAACACAAGCATAGTCAATGGCGTAAGGGCATCAGTATAATAAGACCTCCATCACGGAACTCTCTGGCAAGCTCATCTACACCATGGAGGTAGTTAGTTTGCAACTGGGAGTTGGTGTGAAATGACAACAGTTACAGTGAAGAGGAAGGAGCACATATTCCGAGAAAGGATCACACTCATTGATCTCAGGGAGGAGGAGGTGATCCACTTATACAGGCTGAAAAAGGAGAGCATCCAGGAGTTAGAGAAGATTTCTCCAAGTCTTCAATCAGTAAGTAGCAGTACCAGTGCTATCCCATCGCATGTCAAATTGATGTCAGTCTTACACATGTTGGCCTCTGGCTCATTTCAGAGGATATCTGCAATGTTGGCTGACATTTCACAGGGGGCATTTTCTGCATTCCTGTCATCTGTGTTGGATCCATTCATCAAATTTACACCACAGTACCTGGTATTTCCCCCAAACAGCTAGTCAACAAACAAGGATTTTGTGTCATTGCAGGATTTCCTCATGTGATTAGTGCTATAGATTACACCCAGGTGAAATTGGTGCCTCCGGCACATTCTACACACATTGTCAGGCATCACAAGCACAAAAAAAACAGAAAAAAACAAGCACAATTATTCTATCTATTGGCAGACAATTTGGGATCATAATGGCCTTTTCACCATTGTTCTGGCAAAGTATCAAGGAAGTGCCCATGATGCCAAAATATTCAGGCATAGTGCCATCAGTAAGCACTTTGAGAATTGGAGATAAGGAAAGGGGCTACTCTGTAGTAAGTTTTACAAATGTGAAAACTTTGTCCTCTCTGTATCCTTAAATACATGTGTTAAAACGTAGTTAAACATACACATTAGGACTCACTGATCAATTTTGTTTATGCTATGCAACTGAGCAATACAAAAAGCTGTGCTGCACTGCATGATAGGGAGAGTGCAGGTTTGTGTTGAATCTATCTAGATATGGCGCATTACTGTCTTCTCTTTATTCTGGCACACTCAGTGCAGCCTTGCCCCTATTCAGACACCCTTGCACCATGTAGCAATGGTGACTCTGTTGTAGGCAGAAATGTTTGTGTGAAGGAAGGAACAACTTCCTGCACTAATTATACTTTACATCCTTTATCGTCTTACTTACGTATGCTGCACAATTCATGTGAGTGACCATGATTTACCTATGGTGCCACTAACATCCATGCAAAGTTTGGCTTTGATGTGGTGGTAAATCATATTTAACATTTAATAAAATAGTCTCATGTCAAAACATGTAGTACAAAAAATAAATAAACATATACATACGGACATTAACTAAGCTATGTGATAATGTGTTGTTATAACTGCATGTTCATGAAGCAAAAAACATTTTTCAATAAATAATGTAAGACATTTTTGTGAAATTTATATTGTAAATATGTCATAAAAATATATAACATACATAAACATGCTGCTGCTGAATTAATACATTGATTTAAAGGTATATGCAGCATGTTCATGAATGTCTCATGGTTTGCAAAATGTACAAACAGTGAAATAACATACGTGAACAAAATCTACTAAAAATTAATTTGCATCTTTTAATGTCCGCATTTGCCTATTTGAAAGCCTGTGCAAATTATCAGTGAATCACATTATGCCATTAAGTGTAAATGACAAATAAATGTCACATGGGATGTGATGGGAGTAAGGTCAAATAGAGGCCACTCCAACATAGGGTCCTATTTCGAAGAAGGTCATAAAATTTCCGACCTACATCGATGGTTTCAATTCCAACCATTTAATTAGAATATATGTGGTTGGAATTTCAACCAGCAGGTCATTTGGCTGGATTCCGACGGGCTCAAGTAGCCCGTCAGCCAGTCAGAGACCAGCCCGTAATCCCAATTGACGGAGTTTCTGCCACTGGGATTACTATGCTCGATTTTGGACGGGGTTTCCATTCCGGGCTTTCTGACAAGAAAAGCATGATGGAAAGTGAGTTTGTGGCCCCTAGCAGGGCTCCCTTTTCCTTGCAGCCTCTGGTTGGGGCTCGCCCCCTGTTTATCCCTGCACCATGTGCCAGGCACCATGAGGGACCTGCCACGCGGTGCAGGGATGAACACAATCTCCCATTTCTCTATGGGAGCTAGTGCTACGGCTGGTTAACGACTGCAGCACAAGCACACATATGGAAATGGTAGTATGCAATCGCACCATGTATGGTCGCATCATAATTATGCGGTCAGGACCGCCGACCGAGTTCCTGATTCCGCGAGGATGCCGGTCGGAGGCAAATCCGACTGACATCATCGGCCCAACAGTGTTTAATGAAAATATTTGTTAAGTCATGTAATCACTAAGAAAAACAACATCAAGTGTGTTTTGTGAAATGTTAGTGTTGCCAAAAAGTTCTATCTGTGGAAGGAGAGGGTCCAAGTCCTCCTTCAGGTTTTTGACGTAAAGTAAAACATCATCTGTGTAAAGTGAAACCATGATGTGTGTGTTTGGCAAAATGGCAAAATACATCTTGCTATGTCTTCATTTCTAATTGTATCCACTAATGACTTAAAGGCCAGTGCAAACAGCAGGGGTGAAAGCATTCAAAATTATTCTACTGTTATAAACTCATGCCATCGGTGAAGCATAAAGCAGCATTTTCCTTGCCAGGATTTCACTCCCAACGCCCATTTGTTACAAAACTTAAAATAAGCATTTGCAACCCAGGATATCATAAGCTTTCTCCATATCTACTTAGACTACAGCTGGTTGGGACACACTCTAGAACTGGTTATTTAGTAAATGACATAATCTTCTGGTGTTTTGTGAGGTTTTTCTACTAGCCACAATACTCAAGTGGTCCAGATGGATTAAACCTGGGAGGAATTGTATATTCTCATAGCTAAGACCTTGTTCAAAATGTTGTAGTCTACATTCAGCATAGGCATAACTATCAAATCCTCTTTTGTAAACAGCAGAAGGATTCTCTTCTCTCTGGCTGACATATATAGGTCAAATCATCACAGCACCATTGGGCCCTCATATAAAGAGTAAAACTCCTCAGGTGGGACATTGCTCCTGGTAGTTTTACCTCTGGACAATCATTTTATAGTCATCATATTTTTCTTCCATTTCTAGTCGAAAGTCCACTAGGGCCCTCCGATCCTCATCTAACTGGATCAAATTGACAATGTGTATATAATCTATATTCTATTCAGATATAACACCCTCTGTCTCTGTGTATACTGACCTGTAAAATTCCAGAAATGCTTTGTTAATGTTGAAGCGGGTGTTCTCAGTCACTCATTCTAAAGACAGCTGTCTTCTGGATGTGCAGATTTTCATTTTGTACCAGCCATATTAACATCTGTCCAGTGATATAATCTCTATAATTTTGTCTGCCAAGCCTCTCAAATCATTCCTTAAAGTCCCTTCTTGTTTGTGTTAACTACATGTGGCTTTCTACAGAGGTAACTGCCTCAAACTCAAGTTCTTTGATTTTGCCATTCGGCTTAGTGAGTTCTGTCTCTAAAGTTATTTTAACTCTGTGTGTCAGTCCTATGCATACTCCTCTCAGAATAACCTTGAATACCTCCCAATTCTCAAGGGAATTGTCAACTGTGTACTCATCATCTAGTCAGTATTGTTCTATCACAGTCAGAAGTGTTTCTCAATTGGAGCTATCATGTAATGTTGCTGGTTAGCGATGCCATCTCGGAATGCCAGATTTGTAATGGTCCCAGGTTATTGTTAGCTTGAGTGGGTTGTATTCAGACAATGATTTACATACATATTCTGTATCCATAATAAAGTCCTGTACCAGTAAATTATTAAGGATAAGAACTATTCTGCTATGTAGAATATGCACATTGGAGTAATAGGAATAGTCCCTATTCCCTGATTGCATCCTTCACTATGTATTACCAAATCCCCAAATCCGCAACCATATTATAAGCGTGTTTGAACCTTGGTTACCCATGGTTTTAGACATCTGCGGATGCTACTTATTCTGTTCCATACATATCACATGATTGAAGTCCTCCCCATAGATTTTGGGAACTTTTGGCCACACAGTGTCACAATTGCTATTCTTCCCAGAGCTCACATTGAGCAGTATAGGAAATATAAATATTGACTAAGCTCAGAGGGGTTCCATCGAGTCCGCCCTCAAGTGTATTGTATCTTCTTGCCCAGTAACAAATGCAATTCTGCACTACAGGAGGTGTGCAAGGAGATACCTAAGTTAACATCCTATGGGCATAACAGGAGTAACAATGTAATAAAGTTTACCCTAATCTTCAATGTTACCCCTTTTTCTTTCATCAAATGTGTTTCTTGAAAAAACATGTAATTAACTGCCTCAAGCACATTAAAGCTTGATATTTGTGATGTTTTTCACTTGTCACAACACCACACTTCATTCTACACACTAATATAACCACAGCCTCAGTAACACCGTGGGTTAGTAACACCCATTGTACGACTGATCAGTAACTAGCTCCAGTTCTTCTCCCCACAGGACCTAATGTTCGAATGTCTACATTTATCTAAACAAACATGCACCAACCATGGAAAATAAATTAATCTCTGAGTCTGATGTGCTGCCACTGCCCTCCATTTAGCATGATGTACCAGTCCACTCCTCCTGCCCTCCATTGCCAATTATATGGCCCATCATTGACCTCCTGCTTAGCCTCTGTGCTTAGCTTGCTGCTCCTATTCTCCTTCCCCCTGCCCTCCGATGTCTTTGTGCATGCCCCTGCTCCATCCTTTTTGCCCACCATGTTCCATGGACCTGCCACTCCTATCTACTCTGAGGGATCTGTTGAGCTGCCACTCCCCTCCCACCTGCCTAGCATTGTCAGATGACTGTAACCTGTCCCTGCCACCTCCACCCTGCCTGTCCACATGCCATGCACCTATCCCCTTCCTCCTGTCCTCCATGGTCCATTTTACTGCCAGACCCTTCTGCCCTCCCTGGTCTGTTGTGCTGCAACTGCTCCTCCTGCCTGCCCCGTGCGGTCTGTTGTGAGGCCCCTTCCCCTGAACTCTCTTGTCTGTGCCCAGGTCCTGACCCTCCCTTCTATCCTCCATGGTCCTTTGTGCATGCCCCTGCACCCTCCTTCTTGCCCATCATAGCCATTGTGCTGCCACTAACTCTCCCGCTTGCCATGCATGGTCTTCTGTGCTACCATGGCCCCTCCCACCTTCCCTGTGTGGTAAGCTAGCTGCCCCTGACCCCTTCCCGCCTTCCCTCCATGGTCTGTGTGTATGCTATCATAGTCTCATTGTTGCTGTCCATGGTGTGTCTTGTTTCTAGTGTCCATCCTGCCTGACCTCCATGGTCATCTTGCTGTTTCTGCCGTGCCCCCTTGCCCCCAGTCCTCTGTTTCCATGTGCAGACCCCTATTCCCTCCCTCCTGGCTTGTCTGTTCCATTGTAATGCCCCTGATCCGTCCCTCCTGCCCTTTATGGTGTGTTATGCTGCAGATTTCTCTCCTGTCTGTCCATTATGGTTAGCTAGCTACCATTGCCTCTTTCCCCTCTGTTCTCTGTTGTCCATGTGCATGGTCCTGTCCCCTCCCTATTGCTTTCTATGGATTGTTGTGCTGCACTCCCGTCCCGCATCCCCTGTGTGGTGTAATGTGCTGCTGCAAACCCTGATGCCTGCCCTGTAGGGTAAGGGTGGGCGCAGTGCTCCGCTCCCCCCACGGAGTGTGCATAGTACTGCCCACTTTGCGCTGCGCAAAGTAGGCGTAGCATGGGCAGACTACGCACACCCCGCGGCGGAGCAGAGTTGCCCGCCACCCGCCTCCCTCCCGCCCTCATTTTACAATTACTCAGAAACATTAGATAATGAAAAATACTTACCTGAGCTGCCGCGTCCCGAGGCTTCATCTTGCTGCTTCCTGGATAACTTGTTCCTCACGAATGCGCGGGCGCGGGCGCCCGCGCATGCGCATTTCTCCCGAGAAATGGTTAGTGCTCTAAAAAACTAAAAACTAAAATGAGGACACATTTTCTGAGTTTTCAAATAGCGACAAAGAACTTTTAAATTATTTGTAATCTTTATGTTTTTTTATCCAGTTGACCACTTGATTAAATGTTGCACCTAGGGGAGAGGATGTGGTGTTACATCCAGAGCTGCAGACTTTGCAACTGGAGAACCAGGTTGGAGTTTCTGCTTCAGCTCAACATTCTGTGATTCTGGTAAAATCACTTAATCTCCCCATGTCTACAACCAAAATGAATTTGATCTTGTGTGATGTAACCAATGCTCATGTAAAGCACTCCAATACCTGACAAGTCTGCACTATATAAAACTGCCAATACACAAAAAATAAGTGTTTTGCACACTTCTGTCATTGGGCTACATGTGGGCTACATCTGGGTGATATTTGTGCTGCATTTGGGCTCTTTTGTCTCTGGTGGCCATCTTGGGAGATTTATTTGTTATGAAGTTTCCTAATTTCCTCATTTACTGCAGTCTCCTCAGTAGGAAATGCTTTCAGTTTTTTACTTTAATTCATCAAGAAGGTATTCAGATATGTCACACATTTGCCATAAATTCTGAATGTTAGCACTCTCGTTGCTCATTAGATCACTGTAGTAAAAGACGGAAGTCTGCTGCTGGTATTCAAAGTGCATGTTTCGGTCTGCATGTCAGAATTGTTTTATGAAATAGAAGAGGATTTGAGAAGTCAAAATGTGCCCTAATTTTTCTTTCTGCAGCACTAATCATAATTTCTATGGCAAAACGAACCCCCTCATTTTGTTCCTTTGTAAATTAAATGTTTTAAGTGTTACCACTTTATTCCATTCAAGATGGCTTCAGGTGTGCCATACTTTTGTCATAAGTAAGACTGTTAGCGCTCTAGTTGTTTGTTAGAACACTCTGGGACATTCTGTCATTGGGCTATACTTGGGCTACATCTGGGTGATATTTTGGCTACATTTGGGCTCTTTTGTCTCTGGTGGCCATTTTGGGAGACTTATTTGTTATTAAGTTTCCTAATTTCCTCATTTACTACAGTCTCCTCAGTAGGAAATACTTTCAGTTTTTTACTTTGATTCCATCAAGAAGGCATTCAGATGTGTCACACATTTGCCATAAATTCAGAATGTTAGCACTCTAGTTGCTTATTAGATCACTGTAGTAAAGCTACCGCTCACCAGGGAAGTCTGCTGCTGGTATTGAAAGGGCATGTTTCAGTCTGCATGTCAGAATTTTTTTAATGAAATAGAAGAGGATTTGAGAAGTCACTCAAAATGTGCCCTAATTTTTCTTTCTGCAGCACTAATCATACTGTCTATGGCAAAATGAACCTCCTCATTTTGTTCCTTTTTAAATTAAATGTTTTAAGAGTTTCCACTTTATTCCAATCAAGATGGCTTCAGGTGTGCAATATGTTTATCATAAGTAGGACTGCTAGCGCTCTAGTTGTTCGTTAGAACACTCTGGGAAGCTGCAGTAGAACACAAAGAAATCAACTGACAGTCTCTGCCCTTGTTGGATGTACATGTTTTACTGAGAATGTCAGACTTCATTCTCACATGACTGAGAAAGATAATGTGAATTTACAAAGAATATGCTCTCAGTTTAGCTTATAGATCACCTTCCAAACCTCTGTGGGAAAGGCATGAGAAAATAGTTTTCTCTCAAACATGATTCATGATATCACAGCAGAAGGCTTTTTCACATGGTAAAATCACCTTAGAACACACCACAAGTCCTAAAATGAGTATCGTACCATCAACAAATGATTTATAATCTAACTAAAGTCTTAAAACCTTCTATTAACTGCAATGCTTTTTAATGAGGTGCTATCATGTATATTGGTCCCAAGATGGCTGCCAACACTTCTTGGATGAAGTACTGACAGCCAATCAGATCTCACGATGAGATGTGTGGTTAGGCTCTGCCCAGATATATCTATCTTTTTAACTCTAATTTTCTCAGGAACTTCTGAACGGATTTACACCATTTAAGAAAAAGGCACGAGTCTGAACTGAGGACTACCTCTTTGCCAAATTTGGTGTAATTCCGTTCAGCAGTTCGGGCTGCAGCTGCGTCAACAGGTCCTATGGGAAAAGGCATGGGGAAAACGCGTTTTGGGACCCCCCTTTTTTCTCGGCCCCCGCTTGAAGAAATCACCATGAAATTTTCAGGATAGGAGCAGACCGGAGCTGGCCAAAAGTTTGGAAAATTTCGCGAAGATTCGTCAATCGACACCAACGTTATTCCAAATAGAATGTTGCGGATTTCCTATGGAAAATAGGTCCTAACTATAACTACCTACTGGCGACTGCCAGTAGGTAATTAAGCTCGATAGCGATGCACTCATTCACTTCCTGGCAGCAAAAACTCCTCTTCAATTGTGCAATTTTCTTTATTGTTCACAGTTAACAGTCTATATATATACTTATTTAATAAGAAAACATACTTGGAATTTCAAGGCAATGGTGGTCACCTATATAGCAAATGTTGAGGCAAAGTCTGTTTAAATGGAATTAATGGTTACTGCCAATAAAAGACCTCTGATTTGTCATCTGTAATGCTTCATCTCGGTCTGTGGAGGGAGCTGTCATTGTAGTCATTTTTCTATATCTATGACAGCTGTCAAAATGTCCTAGTTTCATGTCGATTGTTACTGTAAACTGTAGTCCTACATCTATGTCTATGACCTGTCCCTGTTTTTTGTTTTGAGAATCTGGTCACCCTAGGCAGAGAGAAAGAAAGGAGCACATAGAGAGGGAGAGGGCGAGAGAATGGGAAAAAAGAACAGCAAATGAATGACACTCGCAATGTCACCCCAATATGCCTACACACTTACTTTTTTACATTAATACACATACCATCATATTCGTACACGCCCACCATCTTATTCGGACACACCCACCATAATACGACCACACACCCGCCATCAAATACCCACACAACCACCCTAACGTAATCGGTACAAGGAAGAATCAACAGGGATATGAACAGAGGGATAGGACAGAACGGCAGGAAGATAGGGAGGAGGGCAGAGGCAAATGAAAAAGAATGGAGCTAGAGGGACAGGTACAGGGAGCCAGATGATCAACGAGAGACACAGACAGAGTGAGGAATAGAGATAGAGAAACACATTTGGGGACAAATGGACTGACATAAAGAGACACAGGCATAGACATTGGTACAGGGAAAGAGCGACGAGAGTTAAGGAACACAGGTCAGATCGAGGGACAGCAGAACTGAGAGAGGGATAGAAAAAGGAACAAGCACAGGGGAACATAAATAGAAACAGTGAAAGAAGGACACACACAAAGTCACGTAATATGCCTGCACAGGGGCGTAGCTGCCATTGATGCTGCAGGTGCCTAGATCATAAACCCAGATAATTGCTGTATTTTACTAACCCAACAGCAGTCAAAGGGACCATTTTCTTGACTGCACCAGAGCCCATGGTATCCTTGCAAACTCTTCTGTGCCTGCACACAGTGCCCGGGCACCCAGCAGTCTGTGAACTAGCTGCAGAGTTAGAAGAAATTGATGGAAGGCAGTAGGAAAACAGAGACAATTTTTCAACCTGTTTTTACGGTAAGAGGCATCTCCTTCTCTGCCCCCCACGCACCATGTACCACAGCACACCGAAGTGAAAATGGTAGCTCGCAGCACAGAATGCTCCCTTTGCGGGCTTGTTATAATAGAAATAGCTTACAAAGGACGACTGTGATTGACCATACAGCTTGACATTTCACACCCAGAGTGCTGAATGTTATTAATATCGCAGCATTTATATGCGCAGTGTGAAATCATGGCCACCCTCCCCCCCCCATATTTCTTTGTATCCTGTGTGTCTTGAGCCAGTAAGCAGTCGATTACCCCTACTGAAAGTTACATCAAGTACTACATTCACATGAATTTTACCTTTGGGGTAAACAGGGCTAATTTTTATTCCCTGATGCATACTAAACATATGCACAACAAGGATTGAACCGTTTCTTGATTTGACTGTTAATTTAAATATTGTTTAATGTACGTTTTTCAGGAAATTGATGCTTATGATAGCTTGGGGCTATTGGTATGTTATAGTGTTTGGTGTCATTAATGATCTGTGCTACGGTCTTACGTTGCAACCCACAAAAAAAGTATTCTGGGACTTACCACAGGACAATTACAGTCTCTTTGCAGTAGCTTGTTATATGTGTGAATAATTTAGTTAATCCTTTTTTCCCTATATTTTGCACTCCACAGAACTCAGGAGTTCAGGTATCATAACTCAAAGCATAACATATAACTGGATGTTTTTTTCTTTCACTAGCTTTCCTTTTCAGCTGTTCGCCACGAAGTGTCGCTCAGAGCGTCACACATTAGGCAAGAGATTTCACACATAGACATACTGAAAACTTGGCGGACATACAACATTAAATAGAAATGTAATTTTTATGAGAATACACTATATACCGCAAACTTTTTGGTTCCTGTTTGTCTTGGAGGAAAGAACAAGCATTTGCAATGCAATAGGTCTCGCATTTGCACGCGTTTAAGCTATTGGCATTGTAAAGGACAATACCTTTTATTTATGTTTTCAATACCAATACGTAAGTAAAAGGCATTGTCATTTACAACTCCAGTGGCTCAAATTCTTGCAAATGCGAGACCTACTGCATTGTAAATGCTTGTTCCAGTAGCACCCCTAGTTGAGTCTGACAGCCCTAAATACCTTTGGTCCCACTTGACCAATGTAAACCAGACTTGGGAGAAGTCACCATCCAAAATTCAAACTTTCAGATTTGCAGATTGGTCGAAGAGGTTACATGTCAAAAGGGCAATCTTAAATCTAGTGACATTTCCGAGTCAAATGGAAATCGCTGAACCCAAAATCCTGTGTAAAAATGCCTTTCCTTGGCTTAGTGAATATTAATTTGCTTGCTTTGTAAGCAAAAACCTTGTGTCCAGGGTGCACGCAGTATGGCCGAAAACTTTTGCAAACAGAAGACAATCCTTCTCTTCCAACAGAAGTTGGGGATGCTGTATACACGTTGCTTTGTTAGTTATTGAAAACATTTGCAAACATCGCTGTTTGTAAACAAAACAATCAAAACGACACAGAATGCCCATGCCCTGGTTGGCCGAAATCACACACCGCCCAAAACACACATATATGCCACAAGTCACGGTTGTTGGACAATTAATATACTCCAATGTTTGCAAGCATCAAACACAGCACAACTTAGAATTGACGAATCCAAAACCTAGGCAGGCCCAACTGTCACACCTACACAAAACACATACAAGACACAAGTTATATTCGGTCCAAAAATAAAGAATACTACAATGTGACTAACATAAACCATATTGACAAAGTTGGTGTGGGCGAAGTTCACACAGCAGTGGGCCCAACTGTCCCACCTACCTCAGACACATACATGCCACAGGCTATGATGGGTTAAAAAAACACAAGCCATGCTGTAGTGTAAGGTTCTTGAACATCCAACAAAACATATCAAGGAAGTTGGGTGTGGGAGAATCACATGCCGTGGCAGTCCCAACTTCAAATCTGCCACATAAACACACACAGCAGTCAAGTTGCTGTGGGTTAATAACAATAAATAAAACACAAAAAGTAAATGTAGGGCAGCCCCTAGGCCCCCAACTGACACCTACAGGTCGCAAGTTATGATAGATTCAGTAATATCAATGTACTCATATGCAAACCAAAAACATCAAACAAAGATGTTGGGAGTGAATCCCACACTCTGGCAGCCCCGCCCTCATGCTCACCACACACACACAAACACACACACACACACACACACACACAAGCCACAAGTTAGGTTGTGTTCAAACATAATACATACTTCTCTGTCCACAAACATGAACCAGAACCCATCAATAATTAATGGAGTGTTTTAAAAAACACTCATAAAACAGAGTTTTATGGCCTTTGATTAAACGTATGCCAATAGTGTGCGCTAACTTCGGAAAGAAATATCACTCAATAAGAAGTTCGCTGACAATATAAAAACAAAATAATAATAGAAAAAAAGCCAGACACGCTGCATGATGTTTGCAAACACCTAAGTGAGTAAAACAAGAAAGACAAGGAAAATAAAAAATCAATATGACGCTCGCTATTATAAGAGCCCTGAAAGTATGAAAACAAATGCAATTCCCTGAAAAGGGTTAGGAGAAAGTGCAGATTTATCAACTATTAATACTGGGTACAACAAAAAACAAGTCTTAATAATCACTAAGCTACGTGCACTATGTACAACAGCGCCACATGAACTACTCGCACAGAAAATAACTTTCCTCTGTCCAACACCTGAATCTGATCCCACTTCTTGCACCCAGCAAGACTTCTCCTCATGCCTTACATCCAAGAACCACATAAAACACACAAAGGCCGCAGCCTGCTCCAGGACCCTTAAGTCGTCTGAGAACAGCAAAACAAAGGGAGTTAGTAGAACATATGGTAAAACGACCTATCTCGAGACCAACACCTTCCACACAGCAAACCAATCCCAACATACAAAAAGTTCCCAATCTCCAAATCACCCCCGAGACCACAACTTACAACAGCCCGCAGCATTCTTACAGTTTCTGCTCCTTTCACCAGGTCACACCTTAAGCGCTCGCCTCCTTAACACCCACAGTGTTCCTACAACCAGGAAGACCCTAAACAGCCATACTCCAAGCTCGTACTCGCTGCTACCAGTAAGTACACCAAGCTTACACTGACCAGTCTGCTAAACGTGGTGATCCTTCTTATCCTTAAAACAACAAGACCGTACCTCATCAAACACTGTGCCCCCCTTCCGCACCGCTGCCCCTCACACACAAGTAAAGTCCCTGCCCAATCTGCGTCCCCCAACACGACAAACCCCGCATGATCCCCTACTGATGCGTGCACCGAACAAAGGATACCAGAACCGAGGACTGAGCTGCTTCTTCTTCCGCCCCATGTCGTCCACGTGCCGAGTCCTGCAGAGAAGGGGCAAACACAGAGCAGGCAAGATGCAGCCGCCAGCAGGGAGCCGCGCGTAAAGAGCTCACACTCCCAGATTGCACCGCGATCAGAGGAAAGGCGGAGAAGTGGAAAGTAACAATAAAGCAACAAATCACACAGGTGCCAGCTGAAATATTATGCATGGCGCCCCACGCCATGTTGTTGTAATGAGGGAAGATTAGCTCACATCCAGGGGCGGGACGGCAGGGAGGAGGAAGCACAGGCAAGCTAAAGATAAAGCGCGCCGTGCTATTTAAATATTTTAAAAAATAAGACATTAAAAGGCGCATGTTTAAAACAAGAAGTACAAGAGTAGGCGGCTGGAGCAGCAGAGACGGCGCGGCTTCCTGTACAGGCTGGAAGACCTCAGCCTACAGAACAACGAGGAGCGAGGGGCGCGAACCAAGCGCCATGGAAAAAAACCCAAAGTAGTGCCTACATTCAAAGATGCCGTCCTGCAGCGCAAGTTCACTGTAGTTGATCGATGCTGCTTCCGCCAAAAACGAAAGAGAACGGAAATGACGTGACGGACCACCAGCCAACAGAGAGCACGTTAGGAAGAGCAATGCCAGATTTCACCAATGGTAAGTGAGGAGGCAAAGAGAAATACAATGGGTGGAGTTTAAATCGTAATGCTAATTACTTAATGCCTCGTAGAGGCAGCGCATGCGCTGCCTATGCGAGACCTAAAAATTGAGGAGCAGAGCCACAAGTAGAACATTGATCAGAAACACGAAGTAGGACAGGACAACTCACTTCTGAATAAGCTGAAATGGGATCAAAAACGAAGCATGACCTAATTTGCCATCTAGGTTTTGACACCACTGACCATCTTCATACCCGGATACCCCAATTCAGTGCTGCTAAGGAAGAAATAAATCACGGAGGAAACCGGCCAACCGGCAGCGCTGATTGTTGTGGTTGCTTATACAGTTTTCATTATTCAATGACTTCACAAGGACGCCCACACACAACAAACGAAATACATAAACAAGAGCTAGTGCAAACATGCAGAGGGTTCTCACTGAATTAAAATGTGTTGTTAGTTGTGGGGTTTGTGAGCCCTTCTCAAGCAACAGCCGCAATCCTTGTCAGGGTGAACCACAAAAAATCACCAAATTCACTTGGCACAAAAGCAGTCAGAATTAGCTTAGAGGCAAGGTGCAAAGTATTTATGCAGCACTTAAACAGTAATAAAGTGAAAACACAGCACAAGAAGAATCCTATGCTGATTTAGACACAGAGAATAAAATGTAAAAAATTATTTGACACTAAAACAAGAAAAATTGGATCAGTGGAACCAGAGATGAAATGTAAAAGATTTTAGGTAAGTATAGTGTCTAAAAGCACACATTGTCAATCACTCTTATGTGGTCATGCTAGACCGAGGGAAAGTCACTGGTTCAGGCCAACAACAATAGATCATGGGCCAGATACAGGGACCGTGTTCGTCCCGCTGAAAAACTTACTTTCTCAAAGTCTGGTGCGAGTTTACTAGTTCTCGCACGGAGGAGGCCGCGAGGAGCAGGGAGAGCATTGAGGTAGCGCGAAGAGCAGACCGGGCATCATGGAAATATGTACTAATCAAAATCAAAAGCTGTTCAAATAACTGTATTGTGACTGCTCATTTAAAGTTAATAAAGGAAAAAATAATTTGCGCTCACTTGATGAACGGACAGCATTTCATTGTTATTTTTCAGTGCACTGTGGACATTTTCTGTAGTGATGTCTTTGCCTGCCTTGCATAGGGACTAATAATAATTGTTATTCTAAAACAAGCAGAGGATAGGTACTATGGGCCCCATGTACAAGCTGATTGCACCACCAGTGTGTCACTTTTTTTGATGCACTGGCACGTAAAGTCTCTCTACGTCACTTTTAATGCCCTAGTAAATACGGGCTCCTTTCACGCATTTCTCTGCGTGAAAGAGGTGTTCCATGGGTGTTACCTTGGGTGTTCCCACACAGCATTTATGGAAGCTAACACATTCCACGATTTACAACGCGTTGTAAAGCTGGGAATGCGTCAGAATCCTACGCCTCCTCATGGGAGGCATTATAGTGGAGCAACAAGGAGAAAAACTTGTATTTATGTATGCTTTGATTTATCCTTGTTTTATCCTCTTTCTATGTATGCTGCATTCTGAGTTCCAGCGGAACGAGACTGTAGATTGTAGCTGACGAAAGATTCAGAAGGCCGGATGCCCCTTTGGTGAAGGACCGGTGAACAGGATTTGCTGCTGCGGTGAATCTGCTGTAAAGTCAGGAGGACCGGTGGTGCACCTTGACCGCGAGGCAAGCAGATTGGTTCTGGTTTCATCTTGGTTCACAGAGCTGTTTTTTAGCTGTCTGGACACCTTTGCACCATCGCAAAGGTTTCTAAACTGAAGAGGCACCTCTTGAGGGGTTAGGACTCACACAGGCTGGGTCCAGGTGCGGTTTCAAGATGGTTGCAGGCTTTTTGGTCCCTGAGGGTCTGACAAGAAGGTTAGCAAACTAGCCCTTGGAGTCACTCTGGTAGTGCTAGGTTCAGCAGTAGAACAAGGCTGAAAAAGCAAGGCAGGCCAAGAGGGTTAAAACAGACTTTAGGCAGAAAAGCCTTCCAGGTGCAGCAAGACAGTATTCTAAAGTACACAGCAGACCACAGCAGCAGAGCAATCAGGCTTATCCTATAGGCAACACAAACACACACACATACACCAGTGACCCAACAAATACACCACAAAAGAAGCTCCACACAGTAGTATATACAAATATCTCATATATTGTTTATAAACACATAGGTCACAATCCCATAACTCATAAATCATTTGACAACTAGGCAATTGACATCACAGTTGGTGCAATAAAGTGCATACTTATATGTTGCACACATCATCAGAACATCATGGAAAACAACATCACTATACATGTAAATGCAACCCATGACATGATACTCGTTATTCAGTTATCACAAAGCATAAAACAGCATACATCTTCACATCAGGGCATAAAATGAGCTTTGGTCATTGGGAGAAAACACAGGAATCACCAAACATCATTGTATTACATAAACACATCGTGTGCAAAATCTCCTGGGTGTCTATTACATTGAATATGGCAATTCCTGCCAAATGTAGGGCACAGGAGCTTCTGCGCGCCTACTACGGTTTATCTGGTAATTCCTGTAGTCACCAGAAACCTTGATTAACAAAACAGGTGGACTCATTGTTGCACTTAAAACTCTGCACATAGACCATTACGCAACCACATACTGTTTTTATTTCTTCTTCTGACAATCCACAGATGTGTCCCTGCTGGGTGATCCAGCAGTTGCTAGTACAGATGTTGTGTTTGAGATTGGGAACTTGCTTTCTTAATCACTAATTCAGTTGAAGCAAGTTAGCAAGGATCTTGGTAGCCTGGTAAAGAGCTCCTGGAGGGAGAGGAAGCTGTGAAAAGCATTGATGACCCTTTGAGCTACCAGCGAATTGGGATAGGATGAGAATGAGCTTGTGGAATTTGAGACAGGTATGATCTAAGCTTTGCTGAGCTGAAGGTGACAGCCATGAGGGCAGTGTCCAGCTGAGATGGTGGCCGCAAAAATGTGATGTCTAGTGTTGCGGGAGAAGTAGACCCACCCAGAGACTTGGTGCCCAACTTCAAGGAGTGGGCTGACATACACCAGGGGGTTCAGGTGTATGAAGTAGCTGCAGTGGTGCACAGGGTACCTGAGGTGGATTGGGGAACTGGAACAGGGGATCATATTCCTAATGGTGGGAGGGACACTCTACCAAATCTAGATGACCGGCGCAGGGAGAGGGGTCTCCCATGGTAGAAGCACTGGTATGTGAGTATGAACACCGCACGGAAGGGTGTGGGTTGGGTGACAGAAACAGACATTGTCTCACCAGTCCCAGGAGAGTGATGTGGGGTACTTATGCAAGGCACTGGATGGTGGAGGGAAGAGTAGTTTGGTAAACACATGTGAGGGGCTGTGTGACTCAATTGTTGGAGAGCATATGTTCAGTCCCTGTTTCCAGAACTATGCCAGCGCACGGTGGACTGTGAGCTCTGTGACCCCAGGGAGCTTGCACAGGAGGCGGATCTTCTGGTGGATTCTAGAGGGTCTGAAGAAGCATTTGGGAGTGATCCTGAAGGAGGTTGCTCAGGTTTTCCCCAACCAAGTTAGGCAGGGGAGGTTTGGAGTGACCCAGATAGGCCCACTGTAGTGGGATGGGTGAGGGGTCCCAAGGTCTGTCTCTGAGTAGATGGAGTGGGGGTGGGCTCAGTCCCAGTTTGCCAAAAACCCAGCCCTAGAGACTTGTTGGTTCCATGAGTGAGCACCAGGAGGCTGGCATAGTCTGTACCAGGAGGTCAGTCCCTTAGGGGGATCCCAGGGTGTCAGGTGAGCTGGAGGGCTGCTGTCACAAGCGTTCCCCCAGTTCCAGTGTCTGACAGCACCACTCCAAGTGGGAGGGTGCATGAGTCCAGAAAAAGGGGCGAGGGGGGAGACAGTCCCCAATGGAAGGACCAATAGGTCATTGGTTGCCAGCTCTGAGGTCACAGCACCTCAAGACTGATCCTGGTGAGGCCACTTCTGGCCGGGGGGCCTCCATGCACTGTCAAATTGACAGGAGGCTGGAGACCTGCACCAGACAGACTCTCACAGAGCTCATGAGGAGTGTGTTTCCCTTGGGGGGGTGGATGTACTCCCCCAGAAGTCCTGGCTTGTCAGGTACAGGTCCAGCCAAAGGGTACAGGCCCTAGGTTGAAGGGCCAAGTCCACAGTGTCCCCCCTGACCTGGAGGAAGGGGTGACTGCTAACAGCGCCCCTTCCAGTTTGTCTTCTTTGGGTACTGCTCCTGGGAGGGTGTAGAGCCCCAGGAGGGAGGGTATGGAGAGGGAAGCCTCATCCCTGACCCCTGAATTGCCTAAGGGTACAGACCCTAGACTGGTGTACCGGTTGCAAATTAGCACCCCTAAATTGATGGGAGGATTGTGCAGGACACCTGCCACAATTGCCCTGATAATTCCGGAGTCTGGGGGTACCGTTCCAAGTGGGTGGGTGCAGAGCCCCAGGGAGGAGGATAGGGTGTAGGAGAGCCCACCCAATCTCCTGTCCAGCCTCAGGTTACAGATCCTTGGCTGGTTGACCAGTATCAGGATGCCATCCCTGACCTGGCAGGAGGGAGTGTGTTTAAAGGGTACCATGCACCTGGGGCTACCGCCTCCCTCTCTCTGATGCCACAGGGATTAGAGAGCCCTGAGAGGCATGAGGCCTTGCTCTCATCACTGACAGTTGTCAGTGGCAATTGTGGCTTGTTGTCCTGGTGGACAGAGTTGCCCTGGTAGGGTGACAGGAGTCATTCCCTGTGGTGGACTGGGCCAAACCTTTGTGTTGGAAATGTGGTTACTGTCTGCCTGCTGGGACACATCTGTGAGCTAAGTAAGTTTAGGCGCTTCACAGATGGGGTCCACAGATGGGGTCCTCATGGGTTACCTTAGTGGACAATGAGAGTATGGACTGAGGGATCCAACTGGGTTAAGGAAGGCGTGGAACTGGAATGTGCCCTTGCTGTTGCAGGCCAGGGACCGTGCTCTACCGACCCAATCAGGGAAGTCCATCAATGTATTGGTTGGTGTCCCCTGGCTTTAGGCTGGTCGGTGAGTTGTGTTAGACCTGGCCCTTTTTGCAGTCTTATTTTTCTGACCCTGTTTTTGTTGGCTGCAGGACTCTGGGTACTTTGCCACTGCTGATCAACGCTAAAGTGCATCGGCTCTCTGTTTAAATTGTGATTATATTTGGTTATCGCTGAATGGCATATTTGATTTACTGGTAAGTCCCTAGTTAGCGCACTGAGTGTGCCAGGGCCTGTAAATCAAATGCTTCTAGTGGGTCTGCAGCACTGGTGTGCCACCCACATGAGCTGCCCTGTAAATGTGTCTCAGACCTGCCACTGCAGTGTATGCATTCACAGTTTGTAACTGCCATGTTTACCTGGCAAGTGCACCCACTTGCCAGGCCCTAACCTTCCCTTTTCTTACATGTAAATCACAACTCAGGTAGTCCCAAGGTACGCACATGAGCAGTGTGCAGTGCATATGACAGGTAGGACATGTGCTGGTGTGTTTTGCATGTCCTGATAGTTAAACACGGTGCATTTTGTTTTCACTATTGAGAGGCTGTCTGTCCCATAGGTTAACATGAAAGCTGCTTTGTAACATCTTACAAGTGTAACCTTCCATTGGCACATGATAGAGAAATGGGATCTTGGACCTTACAATTTAACAACACGCCTTTTAGTGAAAGTGGTTTTTAAATTGTGTGTTTGAAAATACCACTTTTAGAAAGTGGGCATTTTCTGCTTTACAATTCTGTGTGCCTCTGCCTGTTTGTGTTTTCATCGTCTGGTTTAAGATTGACAGAAGCTGGGGATGTGCATTCACTCTAGACAGTCACAAGGGGGATTGAGGTGTGTCCTGACTTTCCTGAGCGACTCATAGCTGGCTGAATTTGCCTTTCTGTATTTAGAGTGGTGAGAGATTTCACTTGAACCTGAATAGTGTGTGTCTCCTATGCACAATGCTGCCACCACCCCCTGTGGTCAAGCTGGACCAGAGAGGACAGAACTGGTTTGTACTGAAGGGACTCTGAAACAAAGACTACAATGAGAAAATGGGGTATAAGTATTGGGCCTAAAACCCTAGGACTTTAGATCACTTCTGAAAACAGAGGACACTGCCAAGAAGAGGAGCTGAAGAGCTTTGTGAGGAGTGCTGCCCTTTAAAGTGTGAGGCCTGGGTCAGCTTGCCGTTGCTCCTTATATCTCTGGGCAGAGGTATCCTGCTTGAGAAGATATCCATGGGCTTGTGTGTGCTTGCCTCCTGTTGGAAGTCTCAGGGAAATCAAAGACTTTACAAGATCGCCTATGGAACCAAAGGAACCTGACAGGAAGAAGAGCTGTAAGAACTGTGTGAGGAGCGCTACCCCTAGATGTATGTGCAGTGGGATAGCCTGAAGTTGCTACTACTGTCTTGAGCAGAACAAGGACAGGACTGTTCTTTATACCTTTAAAAGGAAGCGCGTGGGTTTGGCTGACCATTGCCTGTGACCTCTATGAAAACAATAACTGGTGGTGTGCACCTTCGTTCCTCTCAGTGCATGAGGCGGACTGGACTGTGCCTACTTTCTGACATATGGATATCATCTTTCCTTGCGGGCCAGCCTCTGTACTCCTTCCTCAGCAAGGCCTTGTGGATCAGATGTGAGCCAACAGTAGTCGCTGATCGACAGCAGAGCATCAGCCACCACTGTCTTGCCCGCTGCAACCGGGTTGCCCTGACATCAGCCAGCCCCTCCTCCAAGGTTACTGGCGGAGGCCGCTGCGCACTCGGAGGATAAAAGCCAGCGTTCAAACCCTCCAACGTTTGCTCCTGCCATCCCAGAGCCACAGGTAGTGTGAGGTACCCAGAGGGAATACCGCAGCACCACTCTCCTGCGTGAGAGGGCTGGCCATAGTACATGAAAAAACAAACTGCGTTCCGGATGTATGCTCTGCACGCTCACAGGCAGTTAGAGCAGATCTCATCACACACAAGAGAGGGCCCAAGGAGGGTCTCCCTGTGATATTCTACTGGGTGTGTATCCTACCCTCTTTGCTTCTTACCAGGAGTACGGCAGCTGAGGGTGAGCAGTCTGACGGCAGGGAGGACCGAATGACATCTCCCTTCATGAATCCCGCAGTTCGTGCCATCTCCTCCAAGCATGGCTATCAGAAAAGGACTTTGGTGGCATTCGAACTTTGGTAAGGCATTGTGGGGGACACTCATTGATGATAATTGCGTGGGGCGTCCTCAATGGAGGACCCCCATTTTGTTAATCGAGGTTTCTGGTGACTACAAGAGTTGCCAGACGAACTGTAGTAGGTGTGCAGATACTCTTGTGCCCTAAGTTGCCGGAGTTGCCGTATTCGATGTAATAGACACCCAGGAGGTTCTGCGCACAATGTATTTATGTACTAAGATGATTTTTGGTGATTCCTGTGTTTTCTCCCAATGACCTAACCTGCAGTGTCATGTCAGGTGTTCCATTTAGATGTATAGCAATGGTGTTTTCTATGATGTTCTGGTGACGTGTGCAACATGTAAGTATTTACTTTATTGCACCAACTGTGATGTGATTGCAATTGTCTAGTTGGCAAATGATTTATGAGTTATGGGATTGCGGTCTATGTGTTTATATACAATATATGAGACATTTTCTATGTACTACTGCGTGTAGTTTCCTTTGTGGTGTATTTGTTGGGTCACTGGTGTATGTGTGTGTGTGTGTTACGCAAATGCTTTACACATTGACTATGGGATAAGCCTGGCTGCTCTGCCAAGATACCAGGGGGGTGACCAGGGAATATCTTGGGTGTTTAACTCCCTTACGCTGACTAGAGTGGTGGGTTCTGCCTGGCCTAGGTGCATACGCTAGCCAACAAGAAACCTCATTTCTAAAAATGCCCCTTCCAGGCACACCTAATCCTTCCATTGTTTGGCTATCTAGGAGGAATAAACAAAGTCCCACTGCCAACTACACCCAGTCACGTGGACAGGAACAGACTGCAGGCACCAAATAGTTTTGGCAGGAAAATGGCAACTTTCTAAAAGTACATTTTCAAAATTGCTACTTAAAATGCGACTTTATCATTAAAGAAGATTTTTATTACAATTTCTCAAATATCAAACACAAAATGCTCACCTGTTCCCAATCATACGTAAGCACATGATAAATGTAATAAGGCAACTCAATATTATCCTATGGGTGAGGAAGGCCTCACAGAAGTGAAAAATTTATGAGATTTTCACTATTAGGAAATGTAAAACTTAAAAGCACATGTCAAACCTTTAAATTACGATGCATCCTGTACTATGGGCTACCTAGGACCTAACTTAGTGGTGACGAATATGCAATAAGAGAGGAGTTTAAGGCCTGGCAAAGAGGTCTTATTGCCAAATCGAGCCGGCAGTTTAAAACTGCATTCAGGCTGCAATGGCAGACCGGGGGTATGTTTTAAGGGATTACTTAAGAGTGTTGCGCAATAAGTGCTGCAGGCCTACTGGTAGCATTTTAATTTACAGGCCCTGGGTATATGGAATACCCTTTACTAGAAACTTATAAGTAAATTAAATATGCCAATCAGAACTAAGCCAATTTTAGCATGTTTAAAGGAGAGAGCACAGGCACTGGATAGCACAGAGTCCAAGAAACAACAAAAACGAATTCAGCAAAAACACGGGTGAAGGTAAAACATTTGGGGTGACCACGCATAGAGGGCCAAGTCCAACACCCTTCAAATCTGCAATCTAAGGATTGCGCTGTACAGAAACTTATTGTGCTTGATTTAATGGATTATAATATTGCTACATCTAAAAATCTAGCCACATATTATGGCATACACATGAGGAGTAACTTGCCTGTTAGTTCGTCAATGGCATTGGGACCGATAAAGTGTGCGTTTGGGACGGGACCACTGTTTCCTCATGGTTGCCATGCACTGTAGTTTTGAACACAAAAAAACGAACACAATTAGGATTATACACCTTCTCTAGGTGCCTATTCCACAGAAATGTTACCATCGCACACAAATGAAGTTGCCATGTGAAACTTATGTGCGTACTGGGGCAAACAATGCGCCAAACATAATCGCTGCATGTAAACAAATGAGTCCCAACCAAATTAAGAGACACTTTTATACATTGCAACTTGCCAATAAGTATGAAAGGCATTGTCTCTTGTTCTCAGGAAGAAGATTCTACTGTGAGGTCAGTGAAAGCCACAAACCTCCGATTTAGACTTTGACAGTAATTGAGTAAAGAAGGCGGGCTATACAAACTAATCTCGAAAGCGGTGTTGTACCTTTGATAAACATTCGATCACCTTTGTTCATGTTAAAGACGCAATGGCTTAGTTAAATGTTCTCTACTCAGACTTACTGCTAGTTATATTAAATATGGCCCATCAATATGTGCAAGTCCTCCTTCGTTGACAGTCTCTGTGGGGAACCATCAGATGCGCAATAACAGAGCTGCACAGGCGCAAATTATGACCTGGTTACTTAATATTAACTAGTCAGGTCTTTCTGAGACGCCTTGCGAATGGATATTTTGCAACATAAACTATTGCATAGGTTGCACATCAAAATGAAAGTCCGTTAAAAAAAAAATGTTATGCAATTTGTATTTGCTGTTTGCAGTCTGCCCTTTTATACATTAGACCCTACATCATTAACTTAAAATGAAAAAGGTGCACCGAGTGTAGTAACTAACACCTTCAGTATTTCTATGGTCTCGCTATAGACAGTTTTAGCTGTCTGGCAAGATCCCTTGCCGCTCCTACAAACAATACACAATATCTCACAAGCAAGCACAGCCATACATACATATGTGCAGAGAAGGACTTTATTTCAGATGTCGACAACCTTTTAGCTTGCTTGTGGTAGCTCCCTTCAGGCCCTGGCTTGCTGTGTTCCTCGCCCTTTCCTGGGACCACCTCATAGCAAATCGCAGATGTTTCTATATTTCCATTGTACACAAAAAAGTTCTCTCTATGTCGCCTGAGTCACCATAGAAACTTCATCTAGCAGCAACAAGCCTCCTCCCCCATCACTGCAGTCATCTTACCCCATTGGCATGGTCCTCATGAAAGCAAAGTGGTGAAGCTCTGCAGAGCATGCTGGACTCAAGCTGGCTCCCTTCTCGTGTAGCATCACAATGCACATGTACATGATGATACCCACTTCCCCTTCCACATCTCCACACCCCCGTGCATGTGGGTCTGCTCCACCATCAAAAGCCTCTAACAGGGGCTGCCCGCACTGGCTGAATGTGTGGTTACAGCTCTGTACCCCAGAATGCGCCTTCAGGTCCTGCTGATAATCTCTCTTACCTCAACACAGTCAGCATGCCCTTTTTTGACGCCGTGTGCTTTAGTCAGATATCATTCTCATGTAAACAGACTACTCAGGGACAATTTCCTGGGAGAAGAATTGAGGGGGAATTTTGTTTGGTCCTCGAGAAAAGAATAGTGACTGATGAGATGCTAAATACTACGGGGCAGATTTTCAAGCCACTTGCGACATGTTTACGACACAGTTGCATTACTTCTGTGACGCAGCGGCGTCGTAAACAATGCGCCACTATGCAACATATTTACAATGTGACTCATCTAGGGAGATGCATCATGTTGTAAAGCCCTGCTCTACATTATACCTGCGTCAGGTATAATGTATGCAGGGTGGGAGTTCCGTCGCAAGGAAGCCTCGTAAAAGTGACGCAGTGAAATCTACAAGATTTTACTGAGTCACTTTTACAACGCCACTGTGTCAAAACCTTGTGCCTGCTAGAAGCAGGCGTAAGGAGTGACGCAGTATCTTAGGAATGTGCATTCCTAACCATTGCTGGAGTTGCGTTGTGCTTACGAGACGACTCCAGCAATGCGCTGCCTTTCCGATAAAAGATGCGTCACGCATCGGTCTATCCTTGCGCCACGGTGCGCCGCAAAATGCGGCGCATCCATGGTGGGGCAAGGCTATTTTTCCATCACGCAAAATGACTGGCGCATCTCTGCTAATATGCAGGGATGCTCCAGTTCTTGTAAATCTGTCTCTAAATGGGCGTGGCAGATTCCAGCTCATCTAGTATTCAGTACCCAATCACCCCCTGCACTTTCCTCATGACTTTGAGTTACTCAGTTCATGCTAAGTGTCCCACTTTACTGACAAATGGCTCTAGCTCACAGGACTCTCACCTTCCACCTGCCCGCTCCCTTGACAGGCTGTCTGGTGAAATTGCTTTAACTTTCAAGAGGTAACTCAGAAGTGACTCCTTCAGAGTGGATCCTGGGCTGCAACTTGCTCCATTGATGAGTGCTTTGAATGACTAAATGAGAGAGATTTCCTGTGACAGTTCCAATTTTACACGATCTCTTCCAGCAAATGTCAGTAAATGTTGCGCTGTCGTGGTTTTTTAGAGAGGGATGACTGAATACAGAGGGAGGTATGTTTTTATGTGTTCCTGTACAGGATAAATTAGCAGTCTTTAGCACAAAGCAATTCAATTAACGCAAATGATACTGTATCTAAAACTTGTATTTTGTTGGCCCTTAGTGTGTCATTGTGCGTGTTTTCCTCGTTGTCAATAAAGTCATTCTCTGTCCATGCAAACTGTCATACTTCTTTGTTTGTGGAAAATCATGTTTTTTAGTTTTCAAAATAAAGTCTCTCTCTATTGATGTTGCTCTTTAGTTTGCTGTAGCTTCTGAAGATTGTGGCATTTACCTAGCACGTCATGTTTCATGTTTGTATAATAAAGTGTGCGCAGGTGGGGCAAGTGGCAGCAACAACATCAGTGGAAATAATAGTACTGGTGACCTTTTTCAATATTTTATGCTTTGCACATTTACATCAATCTTCACAGCACATGCACATATGTAAGTGTGATTTTCACATTAAAGTTGACCATAGTCAGTGTGGCTCCCTATTTAAAAATGGTTACTGTCAAGTGATATGTTTCCCTGCCTGCTGCGTATTTTTTCCTATCTCTCTTTTCAGGAGCTAAGCTGCAGCAGTACATGTTAATTAACATGTATTGTAAGGTTTTTAGCTTGTGTGTAAATATGTATATGTATGTGTGACCAAACTGTATCACCCTACAACAAAATATTGGTTGATGGTCATGCAGTAGAGACTTCCATCATGGGATGGAAGGAAGAAATCTGAAACTAGTTTAGCAGAAAGTCTTTAATCCTGATTGGTTCTCTTCATAGGAACCCCCGGAATTCGATCCTCACTGTAAAGGATTGCATGGGTTTGATCGTGCACTGCTAGTGAACCTTCATATGATTCTGCCCTTTGGAGGCTCTACTTGCTGGCACCTTCTGCTTGACTTCTCCCCAATTTACCAGATTTCTTAGCTTAGCATATGAGGCAACTTTGCTTCATGGGAAGCTGAGGCTGCTCGATTTGCTTTATGACAACTGTAAGCAGTTTGTCTTTTTATTTGCTATTTTGAAGTGATTTGATTCATGTTAACTGATATATTCATACACTGACTACTGACTTTTCACAACATAAAATGATTTAAGTTTGTAACTTTGCTAATCTACTACTAAATCTTTAGGGTTTGCAAATCTACTACGGTCATTAATGTGGGGACTACATTGCTTCATTGTACTTTGTGTATGTGATTGGTTGAGTCACACCTCAGTCCTGTGCTAAAGTTCTATCCGATGGAGTGCAGCTTTCACTTGAGGTTTCACCAAAGATCTGCATAGTTCAAGTCCTACTGCATCAGTTCCAAGCTCCAGAAATCTGTGGAGATGTGATGTTGGATCTTGTGAATGGATGTTGCATCATACTCATCTCTCTTAGGTCATAAATTCCCAATGATTTGACTATCCATCCATTGATTGTTGTGGTTGCTCACATATTCCCAATTGCTGTGAGTTGTGTACAGTGTGGAATTTGATTAACCCCTTCGCCGCGGCAGGAATTCCGCCACGGCGCTGGGGTGGTTTGGGGGCAGTTGCGGGTCCGCTGTGCTCGTGACGGAACCACTCCGTCACGAGTCACGGTTGAGCTGTGCTCATGACGGAGTGGTTCCGTCACGTCTCCGCCCACTGCGCTAATCGCCCGCACAGGCGGGGAATTAGCGCCGCATGGGCGGAGCGGCCGCCAACGGCCGCAGCATGACGGAACCACTCCGTCATGAGCACAGCGCAACCGTGGCTCATGACGGAGTGGTTCCGTCATGAGTGGGGAAGGGGTTAAAGATGATGAAACTGTGGTTTAGGTAATGTCTTCATATGCTATGAGATAAAATAAAAAAGTCAATGTTATTTTAAAATTCACAAATGGGATTCATAAAGCTTCTCTGTATGCTCTGCACAGTGAACCGCCCACTTAAGCAGCGTAATCAGGGGAAATACCGTGACAGACAGGTGTGGGAGGTAGGCTGACATGAACAGCAAAGTATACAGAAATGATAAAAATAGAGGAAAACACAATACATAGTCAAACAGAAAAAGTGAGCGGAGATAGAAAAATTTGAAAGAGAAAGACAAAAGTTGGAGGATAGAGGACTGAAACAAGTGGATCAGAAAGGAAGGGGTAAACAACATAAGGATGAAAAGTTGAAAGGTAGCATAGAAGGGAGAAAGGAAGGTTGAAAGGATGACTGGGAGAATCTGTGAAAGAATGGATGGAAGGGAGAAAGGATGGATGGAAGAGTGAAAGGATTGATAGGTGAAAGGATTCAAGGATGGAGAATGGATAGTTGGGAAAGAGTGAAAGGATAGTTGTGTTAAAGGATGTATACATGTATTTGTTGATGGGTGAAATTATGGCTATATAAATGGATAGATAGAAATGTTAATAAACGAACAGGTGAATTGATGATTAGGTAAAACTATGAAAGGACAGATGGATAGATGGGTGAAATGATGATGAAAGGATGGGGTGAATTCTCCTAAAGAGGGTCAGGTTTGCTTGCTCTTTGTGCTCGATGAATGTGTGTGCAGATTAGAGGTATGTTTCAAGAGGTTTTTAAAACAATTCTAGCTATTCCCATGCTCTGGACCATGAATAGTGTAAAGACTCGTGGGCTTATCTACAAGAGGAATGCGCCACCGGAGCAGTTTTTTTGATGTGCTTATGGCACACACATCTCAATCATATCTATGAGGTGACACAAAGCCACCCTGCATGGCTTTGCAATGCATTATAGATATGGAGTAAGGCAAGGCAGCACAAAGCGCTGTGTTGCCTTACTCTGCTTCCATGAGGTGTTCCATGAGCATTGCAGTGGGTGTTCCCACGCAACATCAATGGATTTTGACACTGCCCCAAATTTACAAAATCACATAAACCAGCACCAAAACCTTAGGCCTCCCCTGAGCAGGCCTATTAAAGAGAAGTCTTTTAAATTCTCCTCGTTTTTTCCTCTTTCCATGTGTGCTACATTCTGTAATACACACAGTAATAGAAAAACACCTCTTAGGATGTTTTTTGTGAAGAATTTTCCCTTTCCTGCACAAAAACAATCCTGTCTGCAATGGAGGCACCCTTCACCATGGTGCAAGGGTGTCCACGTTTGCGCTAGGCAGCAAATTGTACACAGGCTCAGGCAGAAAGGATAGAAATGCACCTTATTTCATAAATACGGTGCATTCCTGCCTTTCTCATGAACATAGGGCTGCGCAGCGAGAAGATTTGCATTGCTGCCCTATGCCAATTCCTCAGAAATGAGGCCCTCAGTGTTTCCAGTGAAGTATCCCTACGGGGTATGCTCTTTTCTCTGCCCCAAATGATTGGGATTGGAGAGAAGAGTATGGGCTGCTGATATATTCAGATACTGAGCAGCAAACAATCGGGCTAGTGGCTATCATGCTCATCTATTATCAAATATTGCAGAAGTCCCTGTACTTCACTCCTGAGCAGGGCACCAAGCATAGATGGATGTCAGGCCCAGTATCTTACCAGGCAAGTAAGATACTCCTAGTACTTTCATGCACAGAATGGTAGCAGGAATGATGTTGGCTTGTTGTGGGTTCAATATTTAGCTTGAATATTATTTTGTGCTGACAATAAGAAAGGCAATCGAAAATGTGGCAGACAGAGACAGACACTCACAAGCAGGTTTAAACAAAAGGAAAACGGTCTCATGGCCCAGATGGTGATCCTTCTTCCAGCGTGCGGCCCGAAAGTCAGTAAAACATCCAGCAAAAGAACAACACTATGGCCAAAACGAAAACCACAAATGAAAAGCCTTATATGTCAGACACATGCAGCATCAATTAACAACAAGCATTGGCATAGCCAATAGGTCTCGCCTTTGGGAGGTGTAAGTAGTTGTGCTTTATATGAGGAATCCATAAGTTATAATTTGCAAACGTGTTCTGTAAATGAAATAAAAGTACCCACCTGTAGCAGCTTACTGTTTTACTGTTGTGTAATTGAATGCCTGTTAAAGGGAGTTTGTTTCAGCTACTACTATTATGCATTAATAACA
Source organism: Triturus cristatus (assembly GCF_964204655.1). NCBI lineage: Eukaryota > Metazoa > Chordata > Amphibia > Caudata > Salamandridae > Triturus > Triturus cristatus. The sequence goes on from NC_140588.1 coordinate 435,397,807, forward strand.
GTAAAAAAATGGACTCAGTGTTTTTTTTATTCGAAAAGCAAATATACCTTTACATATGTATATGTGTATATATGTATAACACAGAAGAAGGCTGACGCCGAAACGCGTTTGTTTGTTTTGCTTGCAGTTACCGTTAATTAAATAATAACTGTGACGATCCCCCCCTGGAGTGCGTTATTTCTTGACAAACAAGGGAAATTGGAGCTTTGATATATATGTATATATATATATATATCACTGAAAAAACCACAGGTTTCAGGGGTGTTATAGTTAGCTGGACTTTTCACTTGTACAAAACCATTGAAATTCCCCCGTTATAGTTAGTTCAGCTAACTATAACTCGCGCGCCCGCAATGCACTGCTGATGACGTCACATATTACATCACTCATGACATGGTCAGTGACATCACTCATGACATCACTGATGACATCTCAAATGACATCACGGATGACATCACTGATGACATCATCCTTGTGATAGAGTGGCAGACCTCCTCTCACCCTAATATACCCTTTGATACACACATTCAAAAATAGAGACTAAAATTTTCAAAACAATGGACATACCAATACCAGTTACAACAACCTCTTCAGTAATTCTAAGATCCACATACACATCCACTCATTCACCAACAGTCCTATACAGTCACTCATACATGTACTCACTCATCATATGTACTCATACACCTATACATCCTGTTACACAATGCCACTCATCCATAGAGTTACTCACACACATAGTCACTCATGCTAATAAAGAATCAAACATACATTTACTTTTATATACAGTTATACACACACCACCACACTTACTTCTACGGAAACTTACACATACTTAGTCTTTTAAACAATCACTTATAGAAACACATACTTATTCATACAGGAACTCTTTCAATCTCTCACTCTCACATATCCTCACTTATATACACCAATAGTCACATATGCTAGTTTAAAACATATGTTGTTACTCATAAAGACACTATTGAGACAGTCATTCACTCACTAACACACCCATACACACACTCATCCACCCATACAGTCCTGCACACATGCTGTCTTCAACACATACAAACAGTGAGTCACTCATTCATGCACCTATGCACTACATAATACCCCCCACCGAACCATGCAGACACTCAGACTGATACTCAAAAAACCAACTAATAACCTATATAGACACCCATGTAGCTACTCGCCAACCCAGGCAGCCACTGATACAGATATTTACATGGTTTTTTCAGTGAATTTCTGAGGTTTTTTAAATGCTAATTCCCAACTATAACGTGCCTGAAACCTATGGTTTATTCTGTGAATTTCAAAGGTTTTTTAAATGCTAATTTCTAACTATGCCTACAGAGATAGGACATGTGAAGAAAGAAGAAAAAATGCACAGAAAGAAAAAAAAGAAGTGCAGAAAGAAGCAACAGAAGTCCTCAAAGACGAAGAAAAGTGCAGGAAGAAGGATAACGTGCAGAAAGAACAAAAAGAAGAGCAGAAAGAAGCCTTGTTGCAAAATCATCCTGCACCCTCAACTTTTTCAGACGGATACTGGTGGTAACTGAGTCTGACTAACCAGTCCTAGAGCCAGTGCTATGTTAAAAGACACTTAGAATACAGTGAAAACACCTACATACACTAGGGAACATTATGCGTTGGGGTCCCCCAGTGATTAGGATGACCTCCTCTGAAAGCCCCTAGTATATAATAGGGCAGGGGGATTAAAACTAACTCTTAAAACAGGCCACAGGGCGTTTTTGCACACGTTAACTCAGGCCCCGTCCCCTCCCTTCACCACTGTGTAAACACGCCCTGTGTCCGTTTTTAGTTGCGAGATTAAGTTAATTTGAATCCTGAGGGTCCCTAGGGTCCAACTAGCCCACTAGGTACCTCCAGTAAGTGCCACAGAGCTGCGTTGCAGAGAGGTGTAAAAAGTGGCACGGCCTGGACCACCTCTCTGCAATGCAGCTCAGTGGCGCTTACTGGAAGCACTTGGTGGGCTAGTTAGCCCCCAGGGGCCCTCAGTATTGAAGGGAAATTATATCCCCAATTTAAAACGTGCCATAGTGCGTGTTTGCAAACGTCACCTCAGGCCCCGTCCCCTCCCTTCACCACTGTGTAAACGCGCCCTGTGGCTGTTCTAAGTTGAGAGATTAAGTCCCCTTGAATCCTAAGGGTCCCTAGGGTCAAACTAGACCACTAGGCACCTCCAGTAAGCGCCACAGAGCTGTGTTGCAGAGAGGTGTAAAAAGGGGCTTGGCCTCAGAACACCTGTCTGCAGCGCAGATCCCTGGCGCATACTGGAGATGCCTGTTGGGCTAGTTGGGCCTCAGGGACCCTCTGTATTGAAGAGGAATTAATTCCCCAACTTACAACTCACCAGGGGGCGCGTTTGCAGAGCGCTGCAAGGAGGGGGCGTGGCTTCCGGCACAATGCCAGTCTTTTATTTATTTTAATTTTTTTTAAGAAGGGGGGCTGTGTGGTTCCCCTTCTTATTCTAATTTATTGGCCCTGATGACCCCATCCCCCAGGGCCTGTCTCCTAATTATATTTTTTTGACCCCAATCCCCAGGGCCGGCCACTGTTTTTTATTATTTTAAAAAAATATATATTTATAGACACACCTAGGACATGCTGGACAAACCGTACGTACCTATCACCATGACGATTTGCGTGATATTCATTAAAAGGCGTCTATGCATACAATGAATCCACGTGGAATGTATTTACACCACTAGTGAAGCTCTGACATGTCTGATGCCCTACCGTGCCTAATCCGGGTAGACACCCTTGTCGTTTATTTATACAAACATGGGTAGCTATTGACGGGCACATTTAATACACATGCACACCAAGCCATTCAAAGGGGATTCAACAAAAATTCGACCAAAACTATGCAAGAAACCCCCCTCACGGTTAATAAAACACACATCTACTGCCGGATGTGTAATACTTTTTATTTTACTCTCAGGAAAGGGGACGAACATCACTTGAGAGTCACAGCGCGCTCCTGGCAGAGCCCAATGCTGTGTTACACCCACTATTGCCTGCTGAGTGCCACACACCTCTGTGTTGTATTCCACCAGCTAGTGCATATGCTATGACACTCTCTAGCCCATGTGCACTGTAACACCACCCCGTGAATATGTTATGCCACACTTCTCTTCGCACGGGTTATATTGCCCCATCTAACGTGCCTTCCTCGATGCCTATGTTATAACGCACAGTGCTATGCCATACTTATTACAATCTGGGATCCATATCTTTGTCACAGTGCATATGCAACGTTACACTCCCCAGCACATATTTTATATTACAACTTTAGAGACCAGTTAGGTTACACAACACTGCCCTGTGCATATTACACTCCAAGACGCATATTGTATAGCACGCGCTAGTGCCTGTGCTATCTTGCGCTTTCCAATGAATCTGTCATTGCGCACAATGTATTGCATATTATATTTCACGCCCGGTTCATCTTATATCACACTTTTTGGTGCATAGTTTATACCATACACTATATCTAGTTTTCATTTTCAATCGTGCTCTCAGGACTATGTTCTATATAACACTGTGTTCACCTACCCTTTTCATGGGCATTACATTTTGCGATAGGGGGTGGAGGGTCAGGTGTTTCTGCCAAGTGAGCCCAGAGTCACAGTCACAAACGTCCTCTTCTTCCTGAATAAAAGTGAGATTATGCTGCATACTTGTTCATATTTTAAGTAGTTCGCACAGACACACGTTTTAAAAACAATAAAGTTCCTAATACCCGCCTTCTCTGAACAGTTAGCTTGCTGCCCCATCCCCCTCCTCCCTATCCTCTGTTGTGTGAATCCATGGACTAGCCTCCTCCCTCCTGCCATGCATGGGCTGATATGCTGCCACTGCCCTCAATTTAGTATGATGTACCAGTCCACTCCTCCTGCCCTCCATTGCCCAATTCTATGCCCCATCATTGACCTCCTGCTTAAACTCTGTGCTTAGCTTGCTGCCCCTATTCTCCTTCCCCCTGCCCTCCGATGTCTTTGTGCATGCCCCTGCTCCATCCTTTTTGCCCACCATGTTCCATGGACCTGCCACTCCTATCTACTCTGAGTGTTCTGTTGAGCTGCTACTCCCCTCCCACCTGCCTAGCATTGTCAGATGACTGTAACCTGTCCCTGCCACCTCCACCCTGCCTGTCCACATGCCATGCCCCTATCCTCTTCCTCCTTTCCTACATGGTCCATTGTACTGCCACACCCTTCTGCCCTTGTGCTGCAACTGCTCCTCCTGCCTGCCCCGTGCAGTCTGTTGTGAGGCCCCTTCCCCTGAACTCTCTTGTCTGTGCCCAGGTCCTGACCCTCCCTTCTATCCTCCATGGTCCTTTGTGCATGCCCCTGCACCCTCCTTCTTGCCCATCATAGCCATTGTGCTGCCACTAACCCTCCCGCTTGCCATGCATGGTCTTCTGTGCTGCCATGGCCTCTCCCACCTTCCCTGTGTGGTCAGCTAGCTGCCCCTGACCCCCTCCCACCTTCCCTGCATGGTCTGTGTGTATGCCACCATAGTCTCATTGTTGCTCTCCATGGTGTGTCTTGTTTCTAGTGCCCACCCTGCCTGACCTCCATGGTCATCTTGCTGCTCCTGCCCTGCCACCTTGCCCCCAGCCCTCTGTTTTCCATGTGCAGACCCCCTATTCCCTCCCTCCTGGCTTGTCTGTTCCATTGTAATGCCCCTGATCTGTCCCTCCTGCCCTTTATGGTCCGTTATGCTGCAGCTTTCTCTCCTGTCTGTCCATTATGGTCAGCTAGCTACCATTGCCTCTTTCCCATCTGTTCTCTGTTGTCCATGTGCATGGTCCTGTCCCCTCCCTATTGCTTTCTATGGATTGTTGTGCTGCACTCCCGTCCCGCATGCGCTGTGTGGTGTATTGTGCTGCTGCAAACCCTGATGCCTGCCATGTAGGGTCAGTTTGGTGCACCCCTCCTGTCCTCTGTTATCCGAGTCCATGTCCCTACCCCAATTCCTCCTGCCGACCATGATTCAATGTACCATACTTGCGAACATTTTGAACTTGGTAAGAGGGAGATTTGAAAATAAACTGGGGTATTGATTTTCCCCTTTGAGTTACATTGAAAAAGAGGAGATTGTAGAAAGGAGACAGATCAAATAAAGCCCATTTGAGCTTAAAAACATTGGACGTTTTCTGGCTGAATCGGGTCTGTTGGCATGTATGGTTGTACTACCATTGCCTCTTCCTTCTGCCCACAATGGTCTATTACATTGCCACAGCCTCTCTTGCAAGTCCTGCATTGTTGGTTTGTTGCCCCTGCCCCCCTTTCCACTGCCCTCCATAGTCTGTTGTGCTGCCACGGCCCTTCCTGCCTGCTCAGTGTGGTTAAATTGTTGCCTTTGCACCCTCCTACCTGCCTTCAATTTTCAGAGTCCGTGCCCCTGGCCTCTGCCTCTCAACAGTATCTTAATGAACAACTAGATTGCTAACATTCTATATTTATTACAAAAGTGTGGAACGCCTGACGTCATCTTGATGTAATCAAAACTGTAATACCTAGAGCATTTCCTTTAGAAATTACATATATGAGAGCGTCTTATTGGCATCAAAATTATTGTTAGTGCTCTAAAAGTTAAATTAAGGACATATTTTCTGAGTTTTCAAAAAGCGACAAAGCACTTTTAAATTATTTGTTATCTTTATGTTTTTTATCCAGTTGACCACTTGATTAAATGTTGCACTTAGGGGAGAGGATGTGGTGTTGCTTCCAGAACTGCAGACTTTGCAACTGGGGAACCAGGTTGGAGTTTCTGCTTCAGCTCGACATTCTGTGATTCTGGTCAAATCACTTAGTCTCCCCATGTCTACAACCAAAATGAATTTGTTCTTGTGTGATGTAACCAATGCTCATGTAAAGCACTCCAATACCTGACAAGTCTGCACTATATAAAACTGCAAAAACACAAAATAATAAGTGTTTTGCACACTTCTGTCAGTGGGCTATATTTGGGCTACATCTGGGTGATTTTGGGCTACATTTGGGCTCTTTTGTCTCCGGTGGCCATCTTGGGAGATTTATTTGTTATGAAGTTTCCTAATTTCCTCATGTACTGCAGTCTCCTCAGTAGGAAATGCTTTCAGTTTTTTACTTTGATTCCATCATGAAGGTATTCAGATATGTCACACATTTGCCATAAATTCTGAATGTTAGCACTCTAGTTGCTCATTAGATCACTGTAGTAAAACTACTGTTCACCATGGAAGTCTGCTCCTGGTATTAAAAGTGCATGTTTCAGTCTGCATGTCAGAATTGTTTAATGAAATAGAAGAGGATTTGAGAAGTCACTCAAAATGTGCCCTCATTTTCTTTCTTCAGCATTAATCATAATTTCTATGGCAAAATGAACCCCCTCATTGTGTTCCTTTTTAAATTAAATGTTTTAAGTGTTACCAGTTTATTCCAATCAAGATGGCTTCAGGTGTGCCATACTTTTGTCATAATGAAGACAGTAAGCGCTCTAGTTGTTTTTAAGAACACTCTGGGACATTCTGTCATTGGGCTATACTTGGGCTACATCTTGGTGATATTTGGGCTACATTTGGGCTCTTTTGTCTCTGGTGGCCATCTTGGGAGACTTATTTGTTAGGAAGTTTCCTAATTTCCTCATTTACTGCAGTCTCCTCAGTAGGAAATACTTTCAGTTTTTTACTTTGATTCCATCAAGAAGGCATTCATATGTGTCACACATTTGCCATAAATTCAGAATGTTAGCACACTTTTTGCTCATTAGATCACTGTAGTAAAGCTACTGCTCACCAGGGAAACTGCTGCTGGTATTGAAAGTGCATGTTTCAGTCTGCATGTCAGAATGTGTTAATGAAATAGAAGAGGGTTTGAGAAGTCACTCAAAATGTGCCCTAATTTTTCTTTCTGCAGCACTAATACTTTTTTATGGAAAAATGAACCCCCTCATTTTGTTCCTTTTTAAATTAAATGTTTTAAGAGTTACCACTTCAATCCAAGCAAGATGGCTTCAGGTGTGCCATACGTTTATCATAAGTAGGACTGTTAGCGCTCTAGTTGTTCTTTGGAACACTCTGGGAAGCTGCAGTAGAACACAAAGGAATCAACTGACAGTCTCTGTCCTTGTTGGATGTACATGTTTTACTGAGAATGTCAGACTTCATTTTCACATGACTGAGAAAGATAATGTGAATTTCCAGAAAATAAGCTCTCAGTTTAGCTCATTGATCACCTTCCAAACCTCTGTGGGAAAAGCATGAGAAATTTTTTTTCTCTCAATCATGATATCCCAGCAGAAGGATTTTTCACATGGTGAAATCACCTTAGAACATAACACAATTCCTAAAATGAGTATGGTACCATCAACAAATGATTTATAATGTAACTAACGTCTTAAAACCTTCTATTAACTACAAATGCTTTTTAATGAGGTGCTATCATGTATATTGGTCCCAAGATGGCTGCCAACACTTCTTGGATGAAGTGCTGACAGCCAATCAGATCTCAGGATGAGAAGTGTGGTTAGGTTCCGCCCACATATATATATATGATTTTACTTTTGATTTTCTCAGGAACTACTGAACAGATTGACACCAGACCTGCAAAAGGCACTTCCCTGACCTGAGGACTACCTCTCAGCCAAATTTCAAGTAATTCTGTTCAGCCGGTCGGGCTGTACCTTCGACTAAAGGTCCTATGGAAAAATGCATGGGGAAAACGCGTTTTGGGACCCCCCTTTTTTCTCGGCCCCCGCTTGACGAATCACCCCGAGACTTTCAGGGTAGGAGCGGAGCGGAGCGCCCCACCTATTTTGGAAATTTTGCGAGGATTCGTCAACCGGCGCCAAAGTTATTCCAAATAGAATGTTGCGGATTTCCTATTGAAACACGGTCCTAACTATAACTATCTACTGGCGACCGCCAGTAGATAATATATATATATATATATATTATCTACTGGCGACCGCCAGTAGATAATATATATATATATATATATATATATATATATATATATATAATCTACTGGCGGTCGCCAGTAGATAGTTATGGTTACAACCTAGTTTCCATAGGAAATCTCAAAATTATATTTTGAATACCTTTGGCGCCGGTTGACGAATCCTCGCGAATTTTTCAAAACTAATGGGGCGCTCCGCTCAGCTCCTACCCTGAAAGTCTCGGGGTGATTCGTCAAGCGGGGGCCGAGAAAAAAGGGGGGTCCCAAAACGCGTTTTCCCCATGTTATTTTCCATAGGACCTTTAGACACAGCTACAGCCCGAACGGCTGAACAGAATTACATGAAATTTGGCAGAGAGGTAGCCATAAGGTCAAGGAAGTGCCTTTTGCAGGTCTGGTGTAAATCTGTTCAGTATTTCCTGAGAAAATAGCATTTAAAAGCATATAAATATCTATACGCGCGCAGGGTGCGCGCACTGTGCAAGCCCTGGGCGCGCACCCTGCCGTGCGCGAGCGTAATTCTGATTGGTTGTTAGATGTCGGTAAACATTCGAATCGGTCGAAACCAGGAAGTGTCGGCCGCCATTTTGTCTCTCCCAGTCTGAGGGGGTGAAAAACAAAGGTGGAGAACGTGAAATGGGGGCAGGGTGGACAGTTCCTGACCCCCCAGCCTTTGTCAGGGGGTCCCAGAAGGACCCCAAGGGCCAAAAAAAGATTTTATTTTTTTTTCGAAAAATCGCCGAGTGCGCGCACCCTACGCGCACGGCGGAAACGGAAAAAATTCCGCGAAGTTCGCGAAACGTGCGCGCACGATGCGCGCAAGCCAAAAATACAATAAAAAACATACATAAATTGGCATTTAAAAAACCTTTGAAATTCACTGAAAAAACCATAGGTTTCACACACGTTATAGTTACGAATTAGCATTTAAAAAACCTTGCAAATTCACTTAAAAAACCATAGGTTTCACACATGTTATAGTTAGCTGGACATTTCACTCGTAAAAACCAATGAAATTCCCCCGTTATAGTTACTGCAGGCAACTATAACTCACGTGACCGCAATCCTCTGCTGATGACATCAGATATTACATCACTGATGACATATGTGTCTTTATGAAAAATAAATATTTGTAATATATGTATAGCTAAAGATTAATGGAAGAAGACATGGGTAAATAAGTGTCTAAATACAGTGATGTAATATCTGACGTCATCAGCAGAGGATTGCGGTCGCGTGAATTATAGTTGCCTGCAGTAACTATAACGGGGGAATTTCATTGGTTTTTTACGAGTGAAATGTCCAGCTAACTATAACATGTGTGAAACCTATGATTTTTTTAAGTGAATTTGCAGGTTTTTTAAATGCTAATTCGTAACTATAACGTGTGTTAAACCTATGGTTTTTTCAGAGAATATATATATATATATATATATATATACAAATATATATATATATATATATATATATATATATATCCACAGCTTCCGTTTCTCCATCGAGGCTGCCCACTTCTAGCGCCTGCCCCAAACAGTAGACACGGACCTCAATTCCAGTGCAAATATTTATTGAATATCTTGCGTGCTAGTCGCCATAACGTTTCGGCTCAGCCTGAGCCTTGTTCACATATATATATTGTTAGACCTGGCACCTTGGCGTGGGTCTCCCTTCCATTTTTGTTGCTGTTGCCTTATGTATTTTTGCTGGTGTTAGTTGCTCAGGGCAAGTGCTCCCTATTGTAAATTATTGAATGATTTGTGATTCCTTGATTGGGTGGTTTGGTTTACCTGTCAGACCCTAGTACAGTGCACCAGGAGTGCCCAGGGCTTGTAAATCCAAATGCTGCTGGTGGGCTTGCAGCACTGGTTGTGCCACCCACAGAAGCAGCCTGTGAAAATGTCTCTAAGGTCTGCCATTGCAGAGCCTGCGTGCAGTCTGGTACTGTCATGCTGACTGGGCAAGTGCCCCCACTTGCCAGTCCCTAAACCTTCCCTTTTCTTCATATCAGAATCCCCTATGGTAGGCCCAAGGGCAGAGTGCATTGTAAGGATAAGGTAGGACATACCCTGGTGTGTGTGGCATGTTCTAATAGTGAATTACAGCTATTTTCGTTTTTCACTATTGCAAGGCTACCTGTTCTCCAAAGGCCAGAATGGGCAGTTTGATTATTACATTTTATAATCCTAACTGACTCAGGGAACATGGTAGAAATTCGAATTTAGTATGCCTGAACTCAGAATGATAAAATACATATTTTAGTGAAGTTGGTTTTAACATTCTGTGTTTGAAAATGCCACTTTTAGAAAGTAGGCCTTTTCTTGTCTAACCATTCAAACCTGCTCTCTGCTAGGCTGTGTATTCCCTATCTGGAGTTTGAGTGACAGGGATGGGGAATTCCAGGAGACAGGGTGAGGTGTTGCAGTGGTGAATAGAGAGATCTGCATCTAGATGGGTGGGAGGAGTTGCACGTGGGACCTGAATAGGGCTGTGCCTTCCCTCCACTATGCTGACTCCACCTCCTGTGGTGCGTTTGATGTCTCTGCCCTGCACTCTGAAAGGAAAGAAGGAGTCAGGTAAACAAAGTGCTCCATGACTGACCAGAACTGGTTTGAACAAGGCAAAGGCCACTCTGCCCTCAGAGGACAAAGGATTTTGGGGTATAAGTATTGGGACCCTGATCCCAAGAATTTAGATCACTTTGGGAAACAAGAAGAAACAATGCTGAGGAGAGGAACCTAGAAGAAACTGAGGAGAGACTATCCCTGAAACTGGGGGATTGGCCTGCAGGGGTTGCCTACTGCCAAATAGAGGAGAAAGGAACTTTGTGTGTACTTCTGCTCAACTTGTGAAGGATCTCCACGGGCTTGGAAAAGAGCTTGCCTCCTGCTGAAGTCTCAGGAACAACAGACTTCAACCCCCAGCTCCCTAGAGTTCTTTGGAAGTGCCTTCTGCTGTTGTTGGGCCTTTTGAGGGACTGCGTGTTGCAAGGAGCTGGAAGCGCGACTCAAGAAGGAGAAGCGTGCCGCCGTCGGAGCTGTTGTCATCGTATTGCATAAAGTGTGTCGCCGCTGCAGCTGTCGCATCGAACGGAATCATCTCACATCATCCAGGAAGTGTCTCGCAACGCCGAAAAAGCGTGTCGCCATCGCAGCCATCGTAGCTGGTGCATTGCACCTCATCAAGAGGAGAGTCTTGCATTGAGGAAGAAGCGTGTCGCCATCGCAACCATCTTAGTTGTCGCATTGCACCGCATCAAGAAAAGTGCCTCTCATCCACAGAGAAGCATGCCGCCGTTGGAGCTGTTGTCGTCGCATCGCGTAAAGTGGTGTCGCCACTGCAGCATCGCATCGAGCGGAAGCGTCTCGCAACGTCGGAGAAGAGTGTCGCTGCCAAGGCCGCTGTTGTCGCATCGCGTAAAGTGTGTCACCGCTGCAGCTAACGCATCGAATCAAGTCTTCTCGCAACATCGGAGAAGCATGCCGCATCTGGAAGATCTTCACGTCTTTATTTCTTTGCACCAAAATCTTCAACGCATCAACATCATTGCAACACTTTCATTGCCCTGCGTGTCGCATCTCAAAGGTACATTGACTTAAAGTGTCGCATTTAAGATCTAAAGAGAACTAAGCAAAATTCTACCATCTTAAGTAACAGTATTGTGTATTTTTGTTGTTTATTGGTCTTGTGGTAAATCTATATAAAGAATACTTATTTTTTATATAAAACCTGTGTGGTGTCCATCTGTAGTGTTGTCACTTGATTACTGTATGTGTTCACAAATGCTTTACACACTGCCTCTGAGATAAGCCTGTCTGTTCGTGCGAAGCTACCAAGGGGGTGAGCAGGGGTTATTTTAGGAGTGCAGGGGGTGCATGGGAAAGAAAGAAGAGGTCAGGGAAAGGGGCACATTACGTAGAGGGGAGAAAAGAAGCGGACTGTTTTTAAAAAAAACAGACAGGCTGAAAGAAAATAGGAAGAGAGGGTGTCCCATGGCGTGGCGACAGGGGGTGCATTCGAAGGAAACAAGAGGGCAGAGAAAGGGGCCCATTACATACAGGGAAGAAAAGAAGCGGACTGTTTAAAAAAAAACGGACAGGCTGAAAGGAAATTGGAACAGAGTGTGTCTCACGGCGTGGAGATAGGGGGTGTATGCAAAGGAAAGAAGAGGGCAGAGAAACGGGCCCAGTACATAGAGGGGAGAGAAGAAGCAGTCAGACTGTTTTAAAAAAAAAAAACAGACAGACTGAAAGGAAGAGAGGGTGTCTCACAGCGTGGAGACAGGAGGTGCATGCGAAGGAAAGAAGAGGGCAGAGAAAGGGGCCCATTACGTAGAGGGGAGAGGAGAAGTGGAGGTCACAAGTTTGTAAGATAAGGGAAAGCTGAGAAAAAAGGAAAGCCTGGGTCAATTAGTAACATGATCCAAGAATGCAAATAATTCAGCTGCCACCCTGCGCTCGCTCCCGAGACCCAAAGGCCATGGGTGTGAACGTTTACAGAAAAGGCGGGACATACACCCGTCTTTGGACATTTGCGTGCTTCCATTATTGAAATCCACACGCAAAGGCCAATAAAATGTGACAACCACATATACGAGCTTTAAGAAAGTGTGGAGTGTTTCCTAGAGGCCCTCTCCTAGAGAAGCACATGCGCGCTGCGCTAGGCTCAACCTAAAAACAGACACTGAACCAAAAGACTCTGATGTGGCATGTACTCAATAGATTGGGACTCAATTGAACCCAAAAACTGAAACAAACCCACACACAATGAAGTAAAGACACTTTAGGTATTAAACTTTTTCAAACATTTCAGACATGAAGGACCCTTTCAGAAACAAAGCTCCAAACCCTATTGCAAAAACGCAAAATTTGAGATTCTGCGTTGTTCCACATCACAGCTTAGAGACCAAAAAATAAGCAGAACACAGTTGATCTCATTATGAGTTGCCCAGAGTGGTATCCCTGGAGGCGATACCGCCCCGAGCATTTACAGGTTTTCGGTGTGTCCAGGCCCAGAATTATCAGCTCCTCATACTCTCGACCCAATATTTCTGGGCGTGGAGACACTGAAAATGTGTATTTGCTCTAGGCAGCATCCCTTGGAGAAAAGCTCTCCCAGGAAGTAAAAGAAACTTCGCCCTCCTGCCACCCCCAGTATCCCATTCACACGTGCACAATGAAGAAAAAGAGCCCCCACATCATTTGCCACCTAATGCGTGTGGATTTGGGCTCATTGTTTCTCTCAGAAGGGGGGACAATATGTGGATTTTGTATTACAGGGTCCACATGGTATTATCCATTCGCAGGGGGGGGAGCAGCTTGTAATTTCCTTTATCTCACGTGCAGTAACCAACCAGTATCATACATTCCTGTGGAAATAAAAGAGAAAATGTGAACAAAGAATGACTATAAGAACACATGTAAAATGAGTGTTTGTGCACAGCTTATACGACTCATAGCCTGCACTAAACACTATCACTCAAACAGCTTATTCTGCCATGCCACTCACATTTGTAACTGACGCAAGTGAAGGCTAGGAACAGCCTGGGTACGGCTGCCTACTAAAATAAGCAAACGTGTAACCTGAATAGGTCTATGGTAAAAAGTTAATGTACCGGAGCTTACTAAAGTAAGCAAATACAGCTGATTTGAGCACTGTCATCTTGAGAATTTTGGGGATCCCAAGCAAGGCATATTTTAAGGGGTCCCCGCTCAGAGCAGCTTTGAGAGTTATTACTCGTTCTCTGCTTGATACCAAACAATTTAGAATTCTATAATAAATGTGGGGGTAGAGCGATTCTCAGGTGTGAAATAGAAATAAAGTTCACAGTCCCACAGGCCCCTTAGAAGGTGGGGCCCCTGGGCAATCGCCGCATTTGCCCATGCCTTAAAAGGTCTCTGTATTTGAGAGCTCTCTATTGAGAGCTTAAGGTACTGTAGACTGCTAAAGCATGCAAACTCTCTAATGGGAGTTACCTCTAGAAAAGGCTTAAGCCTTAGGGGCTTATTTACAAGCCCCTTGCGCCACCAGTGCACCACTTTTTCCCATTTACCGGCGGCAGAATGGGCTTGTAAATGAGCCCCTTAGGGTATTGCAGCCCCCAAAAGCAACCAAATGAATCTGAGTTGATGGGCCTTTAGTAATGACTTACATAACTGCAACCTCTTACAGAAAGAGCGTGTCTGTTTGGAGGGACCTCTAATAATGGCCCTAGGTACTGCAGTCTTCATTAGGAGAGTGGCCATTACAGCTTTTCAAAGCCCCAAGGGCAAGCAAATGTCACATTTGCCTAAAGGTTTTTTTTGTATATTTTCTATGTATTTACATCTTCCGCCCTTGACAGACATGGAGTATGAACACTGTAGTTAATGGGATTGAGCATTCGGTAAACACAAGCAAAGGAAAGCTTACAGATCTTGCTTGCATTTTCAGTTACAAACCAGACCGATTGGCTTTGGCATGCTTGATTAAAAAATGACACCTATTGACTGTGCAAGTGCCTCTTTAACAGCTACACCAGCAAAAATACACATTTTATCACTCTACAGCATTTGTTTGCTTTTAGAAGAAGATACTGTAATAACATGAATGTTTTCTACGTAGACAAATGGCACAGTGTCAACATTGTGCTAATTAACCAGGACTAGGCAAACTGAAAAGGATTGACATAAAAAAGCTTACCCTTTCATAACAAAGTCACTGTTTATTTATGTAAAACTTTTATGTGCTATTCACTCGCCTCCGAGAGTTGTAAGACTTGTAACAGATGGCTGTGTGCACAAAGAAAGTCCCGCGGAAATAGACTGTATTAAAGAAAAAGATTAGAAGCATCTTAAGAGGAAATAAAAAACTACTTGGAATATTTTTTCATGTCCTTATGCAAAGTTTTCATATATAAATACGAACCACTAAGACCCTCATTATGAGTGGTCACTTAATTTTGATGGGTCAGGCAACATCAGTTGCCAGAATTATGATATCGGTGAGAACACTGTGAATGTATTTATTTTCACCTGTAAATTGTGGCTGCTCCAATCACCAGGTGAAATGAAGAACGACTTAAGAAATCACACCAAGAACATCGAATTTTCGTGATCATTTTTCATTTCTCAGGGGATCCTCAGGTTTCTCTCTTTAATTGCAGTTAATATCATCCCCATCCCTCAAGAGTTACTTGGGCGCCAAAATCAGTAATTCTGGGGCAGGTGGTGGATTTAACTGGCCCAAATCCAGAGACATCGTAATGATGTCCTTACTGGTATAGATACAGAATTGCTTTATATGCACTTTTACCTACAAACCTCTCCATGAATATGTACATTTCCTTTATAAAATAACTGATCATATACATACAAAATTGATGTTTTATAGTTCGGGATAATTTGGTTCCGATGTGTCATTGCTAAAAAATATAAAACTTTCTTTCCATACTTTTCCTGTAAACGTTATTTTGATGAAAATAGTGTAATTTCCACAACCCATTTCTTTTTATAAGATGGAAAGCCCATGTCTTAGAAACTGGGTTACTGGTTGGTGGGTGTCGGAGGTTGGGTCGGTGAAACCCTACTCAAGCAGCAACAGAAATCTCAGTCAGTGTGAAACTCAAGTAGATCCCAATTTAACCAGTGCTCAACCCTCTGGCATTAATGCAACACTTCAAACAATAAGAAAGCGAAAACAGAACACAAGAAAAATCCTTCATTCATTTAGAAAAATAGAGTAAAATGTAATAAATTATTTGAGACCAAAATGTCAAAAATCTGATCAGGAGAACTGAAGATTAGCAATTTCAAAGATTTAAGTGAAAATTGTTCCTAGAAGCACAACGCGCCAACTGTGGCTATCTGGTTGCACAGGACCATGGCAAAGTTACAAGTTCATGCCAACCATGATGGAGCATGGCCAGATACAGGGACCAAGTTAGGCCCACTGAAATAAGTACCTGAAATCATGGGTTCAGGAGAGTTGCAACACCCTGCTTCATGTATATGTTAAGCAGCAGCAGCTCCAAGGAAGCAGCAGGGCTGTGATGCAGAGTCTTGCGTTGATGTCAAGGAAGCCGTTGATGAAAGGCTTGTGATGTGGCGGCCTGCCTCGAGGATGTGTCATGCAGCACAGGTTCCGAGGACATTGTGGTCTGCAATGCGAAGTCAGGCGTCAGAGATTCATCGAGCTGCGCCCGTTCTGAAGCGAAGCTGCGAGGACATGCATCATGCTGCATCGATGTCTGACCACAGGTGCACTGGCAGAGCACCTTCAGGCCCACTTCCTAGGGTCTAGGACCGGGGTGGCACCACTTTAGGGTGGCAAGACTCACAAGAGGCAGAGCCTAGGAGCTTAGTTCCAGGTCGTTGGAGCCTGTTCTGCCCCTGAGCCCCTGATCAGAAGACCAGTCAATTAGCCCTTTAAGTCAATCTGTTGGTCCTGAGTTCAAGATGAAGGTACAGTTCTTCTCACTCAGGCTGCAGGGCAGCAGAGTAGCAGTCCTTCTTGCAGAGCAGCACAGCAGTCATTCTGAACCTTCCACAGGTCCAGTGGTGTACTGAAGAGTTCGGTATGATGGTGCACTATTCGTACCCCGTGCCCACTTTGAAGTAGCAGAAGGTTTTGGAGGTTGCCAAACCCAGAGTTGTCTGCAATTTCTTGTCTCTCTTCCCTCTACCCCAGCTTGTCCGGATACACAAGTGACTAATGGCAAACCCTTTGTGAGTGTGCTCAGGTAGAGGCTCTCTGATGTGGAAATGTGGTAGGTGGAAGCTCCTACCCCCATCGAGTCAGAGATGGCCCATGCATCCTGCCAACACCTACTCCAACTGTTTCACTGTCTGCGAGTAAGGCACAAAGACAAACCGACAGCTACACCTAGTCATGTGACTCAGGATACAGGCAACAAATGTTTGGGACAAGAAAAGGCCAACTTCTAAAAGTGGCATTTTTTCAGAATTCTGAATTGAAATCCAGCCTAACCACTAAAGGTGAATCAGATTAGAATTATTCAGACACCAAACTTGACATTCCCACCTGCTCCCAATTAAAGGTTTTCACTTATTCAATGTAATAAGACAACCCAATGTTAGCATAAGCAAATCCCTCTTTTTGCATTTTCACCTCCACTTAGAGTTTTGGACTGATGCTCCTGGTTTTCCAACTCTGAGAGTTCAATGAGGCCTGTTAACCAGATCTCAGTGCCAGTGTTCTAATCAAATACAAACAATATGTTGAATTGGATACACTGGATTGGCAAACACTGACTTACTTACAAGAACCTCGTAAATGGCACCAAGGATACCCAGGGCATGTAAGGGAGAGTGTTCACACGGGGCTGCAGTATTGTTTGTGCCACCCTCCATGTGACAAGGACAAAATAGACCTCAGCCTCCTACAGCAGACTGAGAGGGCAGTGTTTACACTGCTAATTTGACTTTGCCATTAGAACTAATGACAAAGCCCCCATTTCCCTTAATGTTATATGTAAGTCTCCCATAAGGAAAGCCTATGGAGTCCTATGGTAGGGAGTTATATAATATTAAGTAAGACATATATTCAGGGCTACTGGAACTATGTAGCAGGGGAGACACATTATTCAGCAGTGGTTAGTTAATTGTGTGACAAGAAAAGGCAAATTATGGCACATAATGCAGCACATTTTCTGAAAGTATTACTTCACTATTTCGTAATTTTAAAGCTTGGTAAAACTGCCTGGGCATTGGTTGCACCTCATTAGTGCCAATTTAATACCGAAATATAGCAATAAGCAACAGAAATGTGACCATTCCAGTTTTGCAGAGGGCCTTGCACTGCACAGCAACACGTGTCACAGCATTTTTAGTAACTTTTGCACTGTTTGAGCTTTTAACCATTTTTTTTGTTAAAGTCTAGAGATTGTGTGTCAGATGATGGATTATGTGGCAAATGCAGCGAAAATTGCCACAGGCGCACAATTGTATAATTCAAGTAGCCCCGCAGTTTCTTTTTAAATATATGTCTTAACAGTAACACTTACAAATTATCATTGGCTATTAACTGCATGGTCCCTTTGGGGCTCTTTCCTGGGATAAATTTGGCACCCATGGCACCCTGCCCCTCAGATCATGTTGGAAATGATGAGCGGACCGAAGAAGGACTGTCCTTCTGCCCTTAACCCCCACAAAGAGATGCTGCACCTTCGAGAGGACTGCACCTGCTGCACTTTTGGTCGAGTGAGATTTGCATTGTGTCTGAGGCTTCTACTCAGGGAAAAGTTGGTTTTCCACCTTCACCCACAGCAGTGACTTCAAATATCTGTTAGCTGATCCCATGAAATCAAGCTGCAGGGACACAAGAGCTGAAAGAGCCCAAGCTGACAGGTTGGTAGCCTCCACAAAAGTTTGCAGCAAGCAGCTGCCGGATGCACAACAAGAAAAATCCGAGATAGCCAAAAATTGCACCCATGTCTCCTGGACAGAGGAGTGGTATGCAAAACTGGATTCATTGCACTCAAGGGACACAAGCCCCCACCTAATGATTGAACCTCAAACGTGGTGCAAGGAGACCAGTATAAGCACCATTGGCTGGCCTACTACTGAAACGTAGAGGACTTTGAGGGACCCTGATTTCTGTGGCCAAGCTTGACTCTTATCACCCTTGGACTGAAGGATCACCACAGAGACACTCCCCTCAATCACTCTACAATCGGAGCTTCCATAGAGCTTCTTTCATCTGTATCCTCAGTATCAAAAACACCCAATTGATGTCTGTTGGACTTGGCCCTTTTTGCAGGGTTATCCCTAAACTTTTTGCCTTCCTCCTGGTATTTTGTCTGACCTGGTGTTGGTGGTTTTAGGACTCTGGGCACTTTATCACTGCTGTCCAGTGTAAAGTGCATGTGCTCCTGATGGTAAATGTGGTAAGATTGGTCTACACCTGTTTGGCTTATTTCATTTACCTATCAGTCCCTTGTAAAGTGGTATGTCAGATATCCAGAGCCAGTAAATTGAATGCTACTAGTGGGCTTGCAGCGCTACATGCGCCACCCACCAAAGTAGCCTTTCAAACCTGTCTCAGGCCTCTGCCATTGCAGGGCATGCAAATGCAGTTTACTGCCGCTGTGATGTGGCACATAAAGTGATTGCCACGTCTGTGACTCCCCTTTTACTACATATCAGTCACCCATAGGGTAGGCCCTAGCTAGCCCTACGGGCAGGGTGCGCTGTAGCTAAAAGGTGGGACATGTGCCTTAACTGTGTGGCATGTCCTGGTAGTGACAAACAGCCATTTTGGTTTCTCACTACTGTGAGGCTGCCCTCTCATAGGAATGCATTGGGAATTCCTTTATATGTGCTTCAGTGGTAATTCCTGATATGTAAGGAGTAGAGTGGTCAAGTTTGGTATGTTTGGTATTGTGGCAATACATGCTGCATAATGGTGTTTGCAGATTTATTATCACTATTTAAGAAATGCCACTTTTAGAAGTGGGTATTTCTGTGTGCTATGTGTCTTTGTACCTGTCTGTTGTGTATTGCATGTCTGGCTCTGGAGTGACAGAGACTGGGGAGGTACAGTGGCTCCAGAGGGGCTGGGTGAGCTAGCACTAGGCTGAATTGGCTGATCTGCTTTTGGAGTAGTGGGAGTAGTAGCACCTGGGCCTGAATATGACAGAGCCTGCCTCACACAATGCTGGCTCCGCCCCCCTGTGGTGTGTTTGGGACCAGAGCCTACACTAACAATGAGGGTGATTATGCACTGTAAGGAAATGTGTAAGTGCCCCCCAGAACTGGTTTGGACCGGCCACAGAGCCCTGTGCCAGGGGGTAGAACAAAGACATTTTGCCATATAAATATTGGGGCTGTGGCCCAATGTAAGTGTTGAACTTTGAACTTGACCAGGACAAAGAGGACGGCTGGGCGCCTGGAGGAACCACCACAAAGGACTTCTCTTCTGCTAGAGGGCCCTGTGAGCTGGCCAGCCTGGGCCCAGCCCTGCCCTGTGTGGCCTGAGAGCCTGGAGCAGGAGGAGCACTTTTTCCACGGTTGTGCCCCTCAGCGCTGTGCCACACATCCAAAGCACATGATCGGCACTCTTCTGGAGTACTTGTCCCGAGCCAGAGGAGGGGGGGGCTCCAACGTTGCCCGTGGCGAGCACTGTGGGGCTAACTGGCTGTCCCTGTGTGGTGGTGGAGCCCAGCGAGGGCTCTCGCCAGCGTATGGGCACTGGGGAGTTGACAGTGCTTGAAACGCTGTCCTGTCTGCAGGATTCCCCTTTGGTGCCCGGCTTTGCCGAGAAGAGGACGCCAGAAGGAGGACCGGGGATTTGAGCTCAACAGAGACTTTGCTCCGTATTCTCGGGCAGTAAGGAAGTCAGGCAGCGGATGCCTGACTGTGGGCTGAGTGTCCTCGAGAGGAAGAACCGGAAACCGGACACCAGGCAAAGGCGGAGCCTTGGGGCCTCCCACTAGCTGGGAGCCACTGGAAGTCCACAGACAAGAGCTGAGACTTTGCGCCATGCTGCCAACGTTGTGTGTTCTGGGCCGCCTTGTGGGTTTCCGTCCCGAAGGGCTATTGGCAAAGTTCACTCGGGGTGCTAAGGGAGCGCCAACCTTTCTTTCCCGCATTCCCGGCATGGTAGCTGCACCACAAGATCGCGGGAAGCTGCATACTGAGCGCAGCACCAGGGGCCCTCTCCAGGGAAGGAGACAAAGGTGAGCTGCAGCCCTTCACCCCCCCTTTTTTTGCATTGCGGGTGAGCCCAGACCGGGGCCCCAGCTTGGGAACATTGACTTGGGGAGGTGATTTGGGCCTCCAGCAAAGTCTAGGCATAATGTGCCCACCTTACTGAGCGTGCAATAGTGCACTGCTGATGACCTGCATGCATAGGGTTTTAGGCTACGGTGGTAATGGGTGCCCTCTGAAAGGGGGTACGGTGGTGCACTTGGGCTAATGCTAATGCCTAATACATTCTGCTAAGTTCAATTCTGCCAGTAGTTACTGGTTGGTTTTTATTTTCACTACTTGTGTGTTCTTATGGTTATGACAATGGCCTGATTGGCCCTGTAATGTATATGATCCCCTGTAAAGTAATACCTAGTGCCAGGTGGCACAGTGTATATATGAGATTAAGCTCAAATGTGTTTTATGAGTAATACAAAGGCTATTTTTTATATAACCTTGTGTGGAGTTTCTTTTGTGGTGTGCCTAGTGTGTCGCTGCTGTGGGTCTGTGAGTCTGTGTGTTGAGCATACTCTTTACACATTGCCTCTGAGATAGGCCTGACTGCTCGTGCCAAGCTACCAAGGGGGTGAGCAGGGGTTATCTTCAGTGTGTAACTCTCTTGCCCTGACTAGAGTGGTGGTTTCTACTTGGCCTAGGCGCTTTCCCTAGTTAGCCAGAAATCCCATTACTAACAAAGTCTAAGGCAGATGTCCGGTAAAGTTTGGAACTTGCTTTAAAAACACTCTGGTGGCCAGATAACTGTCCAAAGTATCCTCTCTGCTGCCTTATACCTTTTCCCTGCTGGATTTGGTCACCCAAACCGGGAAGAAGTACCTGCACTAACTCTTTCAAACTTTTGAAAAGTTTACAAACTTTTTGTTGACCAATGCTTGCTTGTAGTTGCATTTAAAAGTGATAAACGCTAAAATATGTATCTCTGGAACCCTCCAGTGTTATTGATGATCAAGATCTCTAGATATTCATATAAATGTGCTCTGTTGTTATTAATTGTTGTCATGTCTCTTTATTGGTTTGTGACTTTCTTATTCTGTTGTTTGGTGCTGTTAAATTCTTTAGACTATGTTCCTTTGCCAGGCCTAACAGCTTTCAGCCACATCTACCCAAGGCTGAGCAAAGGTTAAGTAAACTATACTGACTGGACCCCGGATGGTATTTGTCAGTGTACTCCACAATAAAGTCCCACAGCCATATCATAGAGTACACCCAAATCCTCACAGTTATCTTATGGGAGAGTCAGGCCTTGCAGTAGTGAAAAACTAATTTAAGAGTCTTTCACTACTAAGAGATGTAAAAGTTAAAAATACATGTTCAACGTTTTAAATACACTGCACCCTGTCCTATTGGCTATTTAGGGCCTACCCTAGGTGACCTATATGTCTGAAAAAGGAAGGTTTCGGCCTGTCAAACAGTTTATTTTGCTAGGTCGAAATGGCAGTTCAAAACTGCACATACAGGCTGCAATGGAGGCCTGAGGCATTTTTGAAAATGATACCTGAGCGAGTGGCACAATAAGTGCTGCAGGCCTACTAGTAGCATTTATTTTACAGGCCTTGGGTGCATGTAGCACCACGTCACTAGGGATTTACAGGTAAATGAAATGTGCCAATTGAGTGTAAGTCAATGTTACCACATTTAAAGGAGGGAGCACAAGCACTTTAGTACTGGTTTGCAGTGATTAAGTGCACAGAGTTCTACAGCCAGCAAAAATGAAGTTAGCAAAAACAGGTTAGGAAGTAAGAAGTTAGGGGAAAACCATGCCAAGGATGTCAGATCCAACATGTGTCCCCCAGTTGAAAGCAGGGAGAACTATCCACCCACGTGTTACTTCTTATCACTAAGGTGGAAGAACCTGGACAGACTAACAGCACTGGTGTGTTCATTTCTAGGATGATGCTCTATTGGGACCACCTCAACAGTTTGGGATTCGCATCCCTCATCTTCATTAGCAATCTGAAGAGTCTGTAGCCTGTCAAAATGCAGAGCTGAGCCCCAAAGAGATATAGCTACAACTTCTTCAGTGCTCAGATCATTGCAAAGGCTTCCCTTTCTATTGTACTACACCTCTGTTCCCTGGGAAATAACCTCCTGCTTCTGAAAGCTACTGGTTGATCTCACCGTCTTCATTTAGCTGTGAGAGCACAGCCTCCATGCTATGTTCCAAGGCATCTATCTGCCAGCCGTGGTCCAGGCAGGTAACAGCGGTGGAGCCGGGTAAAGGTGGATTTCAAGAGACGATGCAGAGGGAAAATTAAATAAATAATTATTTTTCCCTCTGAATCATCCCTCGAAATCCCACCTTACAAGGCCCCACTGCGCCACCGCTGTTACCTGCATGGACGCGGCTGCTATCTTCATGATGAACTCTGGGGAAAACTCAGGGGCCTTGAGCATGGGCTTCTTTAGGGTGTCAAAGGCAGTATGGCATTCCTTCGTCCATGTTACCTGCTTGGGCTGCTTTTTGATTTCAGCTCTGTCAAGGAAGCAACAATGGTGCCATACTCCTGGACAAATCTCCCATAGTACTCAGTGATGCCCAGGAAGGCCCTCACCTCTGTCTAGGTCTTGGGGGTTACTGAGCCAGAATGGCGTGAATCCTGGGTACATGTACCACCACTTAACTAGGGACCTACAAGTAAATGAAATGTGCCAATTTTGATGTAAGCCAATTTTACCATGCTTAGAGGAGAGAGCACACACGCTTTAGCACTGATTAGCAGTGGTAAGGTGCATAGAGTCCTAAGGTCAACCGAAACCAGATCAGCAAAAATGGAAGCGTAAGGCAAAACATTTGGGGGAAGACTACCCTAAGGCTGTCAGGTTTAACACCATGTGCCACTATCCTCTGCTCTCTGTCCCTTTGTTATTTTATGCATTCATGCCATTTTATTATTGAAAATAAACATTTCTTTATACAATGTAGCTTTCCTCAGTTTTCTTCTCCCAGACCCCATCTTCGGCTTTATAGGTACTGTAGGGTAGGCCTACCTGCAAAAGTTGGTGAGCATACTTTTTGCAAGATGTTTCCAACCCTGAGACTTACTCCTGTAAGGGAATTGAGAAAATCCATCATCATGTTTTGAATGTGAATGGAACAATCCTAAAATGGATAGAGCATATGGAGAAATGCCACAAAGTGCAAATATTCATTTACCTTTCATTTCCATATGCGCAACTGTGCACCTGTACATTTCTGCATGCCTACATGGGTACCCCTCAGTTTTCCAGGACAACTACTACAACTATTGGTGAATCTGATAAATGTCAGAAACTTATTCAGACTGTAGGAGGTGTAAGTATGAGTCAATACATTGCTAACTTTTAGCAATGCAGGTGGTGTTAATATGTCTCTATCGGAGAAGATGATTAAGTAAATATTTTATACAGGGCAATATTTGGAAATGTGCATGTTGCTCGATAAACACGTCATTAAAATTTATAGTACTGATATGAGCCGCTTCTCAGGATAATCCACTTTGTTTATTACCTCACCATTCCTCACGTGAAAGCATCTATACTTTATATAGCCACTGCCCCATGCATTAATGCTGTTTAATGCTTTCGTTATTATTTTCGCAGCAAAACCGCATGTGTGTTTTACTCTGAGTACTCTTTGATTAACCCCTCGGCCCACTGTTTCTATAATGTGTTTTCAACGTGAAAGCTGTTTCCTTTTGAGGTGTGCTCATTTAATTATAGCTAAGGGTCTGATATTTTTGTCTCTATTGAAGACATGTTTCTCTGTTATAGGCATGTTTTATTTATTGGGCCTTTCCTCTGAGATTAATGGCAACACTTAGAGTCCCTCTCTGACACATATTCAGTACTTCAAATGATTTCTTACCAGTGATCTTTCTAGTGACGGGAAAATATACATTTTTTTCATAGAGGTTATTTATCTCTCTGAACACCTGAGCACTCTTATATTTCTTCATTCAGATGGACTTATTTGTATGAGATTTGGCAGTCCTACTCAATAATATGAGAAAACAGATATAAACGTATTCTTTATTCATCCTAAATCCAACACAAAGCAAGTAAGGAGATATGTAAAGGGGCACCCATTGCAGAACTACAGAAAAGGGGATGTGCTTTGTATTACAGATATTAAACGCAGCATTATTAACGTGAAAACATTGCGTTTCGACTAGCGCATACAATTAAAGGTCCAGAACATCGAAATACATATGCATATATTCAAGCATATGAGCAGACACCAACACATTTAGGGGCATTTTTAGGAGCCCCCGCACCGCCGTTGCATCAATTTTTGTGCTGCAACGGCAGCACATACACCAAATCATATTTATGAGGACACGCCAAGGCTCTTTGCAAGGCTGTGAATGGCCTCAGATATAGGGAGTAAGGCAAAGCAGTGCAAATTGCTGTGTTGCCTTACTCTGCACTAGGGAAGGATTCCATGGGCGTTGAAGTGGGTGTTCCCACGCAACACCCATGGATTTTGTTGCATCTCCAGATTTACAAGTACACCTGGGGATGCACCAAAACCTTACACTTCCCCAGGAGAGGCATAACGAGGAGAAATAACTTTATTTCAAGTGTTTAGTCCTCATTCTGTGTCTGTTGCAGAATTGTTGCATTCTGCAACACACATAGAAAGAGGAAAAAAGCCTCCCAGGATTGTTTTTCTAAACAATCCTGCAGGCAAGGCAGGGACCCTTGAGCCATAGTGCAAGGGTGCCTGCATTGGCACGAGGCTGCCAAAATGGCACCAGCACAGGAGGAAAGGACAGGAATTTTCTGTTTACAATAGAGACGGTGCATTCCTGCCCTTTAACTTTGACGTAGGGCAGCGCAGCAAGGTGACTTGCTGTGCTGCCCTGTGCCAAACCTCCATAAATATGCCCCCTAGAGTCATTAATAAACACATGGACCACCACTCATACCAACAACAAATCCCAAAAGCATTAAGTGATGTAGTGCTAGGGTTCTAGCTGCCTACTTTGGAACTGGGGAACCAGGTTCGAGTCTCAACGTCGTCTCAACATTCTGTTATTTATGTATTTTTTGCAATTGTATATAGTGTAGACTTGACCCAAAGGTATAGGAGAGCTTTACATGAGCATCAGTTACATTACACAAGGAAACATTCATTTTAGTGTTAGGCAAAGGGAGATTAAGTGATTTGCCCAGATTCACAGGATGTTGAGCTGATGCCAAAACTTGAACCTGGAACCCCTGTTGCAAAGTCTGCAGGTCTGGCTGTAACGTCACATCCTCTCCCTTGAGTGTAATATATAATCAAGTGACCGCCTCAATAAAAAAACATAAAGATCGCAAATAATTAAAAAGTGTTTTGTTGCTATTTGGGAACTCAGAAAGTATGTCCTCATTTTAGTTGTGAAGAGCACTAACCATAATTTCTATGGGAATAATACCCTTTAATGGAGGAGGGTGCAGAGGCAACAAGAAGACCACACTGTGCAGGTGGGAGAGGCAGTGGCAGCAGAATGGACAATGGAGGGCAGGGAAAAGGGGGGCAGGGGCAACAAACCAACCATGCAGTACAGGCAAAATTGGCTGTGGCAATATAAAAGACCATTAAGGGTAGAAGGAAGAGGGAGGGGCAGTACAACCATACTAGCAAACAGACCCGATTCAGGCAGGAGACTCCCGATGTTTTTAAGCCCAAAAGGCCTTTATTGTATTTGTCTCCCCAGGTTTTATTTCAAAATCTTCCTCTTACTAAGTTCAAAATGTTGACAAGTTTCGATCATGGAGGGTAGGAGGAATGGGGTAGGCACATGGACTCGGATAAGAGAGGGCAGGAGGGAAATAGGCCAACTGGATTCTGTTAGTGGATGTCAAGAGGAACTCTGGTGGGACCGCTGCTCAGGAGAAGGGGAAACCATCGCTGCTGCTATCACCACTGCGCATTTCCACATATCTGCCCGCAACAAACACCCGTGGGAGGACTACAAGCCCCAGGGTGCACCTCTGCATTTCCCCGCCACCGCTAATGAGGGGAGGTGTCACCAACAGCGCATAAAGCGCTGCCTCTCCTACCGCGGCACGGGACGCGCGCGTGCTGCGCCCGGGAGAAGCCCGGGCCAAGGGCGGGCCCGTCATCGCCCGGCAGAGGGCTGCTTTAAGGTACAGACGGTTTTCTCTGTTTGTTACTTTTTGTGTTTTTTATTTTTATCATTTGTGTTGGCCCCTGCTGTCTTAGAATATTGCGCCCTTCATTTTCGGCAAATTGCTGCCTGACTGGCATTTATTTGCCTGTCTATTTGCGCAGCTATCATTTCTTACTACGCCACTGTTCTGCGCTCTATGGTGTCATTTTGAGTTGCTGTGAGGTCACTTAAAATGTCTAAACGAAAGGGAGTGGTAGGCACGCTGGATGCCTTTATCGTCAGAGTGGAATCTATGCTCACCCACGAAATTGAATTAACGGAGAGGCGCCTATCGTTAGATCCTGTTTCTTTGCATAGGCGTTTGTCTCTGGGCTCTTCCATAATGGGTGATGCTGTTTTAATCCATTCGCCCTCTACGGCCAATAGTCAGACACAGCCTCCACTGGAACCTGGTATATCTGTCACAGATTCGCCACCAGGATCAACGATAACAACAAGGTCACGGACCATTACCCCTATCAACAAGGACTCTGTGACCATTGAGGATAAGCCACGAGAACCCGTAGGAAAGCGAAAGAGAGGGGTAAATATTCTAAAAACTAAACAACAGAACCAGACTTGCTGAAATACCCCTAAAGCGCCACAAACATGTTCAATTAGCACACAAACTGATGTTGATTCACCTGCATATACCATTTCTGGGCATTTGGCACTGGGTCCGGCGAGGGGGGCTAACCTGGATCTTGCCTGCTCACAATTGAAAGATCTAATTGACTATTCCCTTGCTTCCTTTAGGGGTCACCTAGACCATCTGGACTCTACTTTAAATAAATTGACTAATATAATTGGACCTCTACAGGTTGCTAGGGAAAGCCTGGCCCCTGTAGCTCCTTATAGACATGCTATAGCCCCCTTAGATCAAGTGCTGGTTAGGATTATGGCCATTGAAGAGCTGCTAAAAACCAAATATGGAGCTTGTGTCGCTGGCCCTTTGCCGAAACCCTAGCAATGAATGGCGGTATAGCAGCTTTAGCTCCCCAGACTAAGTCCCTTTCGGTATTAGATAAAGTGCCTATAAGACCTAACAGCTCCATTGGCTTAGTTTATAATCCAGCCCCCGCTCAAGCGAATGATCCACCTTGCCTACAGCTACCAGGGACAGAGACAGGGAGGAGGAGAGGCTAAGTTTGCCACCTAAAGCCACCCCATTAACAATAATTTTGGCTAATGTTCCCCTCCTTTCCCCCCAGGTAAATGAATAATGGGAGGCCTTGAGAAACAAGGCTCTCTGCTGGCTCGGGTCTAAAACCAGACTAAAAGTAATGAGTTTAAAATGGTGAGAAGGGTATACTGGGCTGGTGGAAGAGAAAAAATACTTCCTGTGGACTGTATTGTTCTTACTTTGAAATCTTCAACATTGGTTCGCAAGCTCTTACACAGACTAGGTAGCGACCAATTACTACAAACAGGAATAAACGTTTTGCCTCTAGGTTTTTTCTACCCCCCCCCAGGATCCAACCCCACCTGCTTTTACAGCAGAGGTCTGTTGTTACTAATATCCAACAACAGTTCAGCCTACCCTTATACAATAGATATGATGCCCTCCGATCCCTGGAAGACATAGATTGACTCATCTCTAAAGAAGGTCCTGTGGCACAATGCAGAATAAGAGAAATCGATGAGCCTAGTTTAAATCGGGAATTTATGGATTCAAAAGAACCCAAAAATACTGTTACAAGTAGCAATGAAGTTCATGGGGAGACTTCTATTCTTCAACACTTGGGGCCTCCTGGTGAGCAGACAGGGGCTGGTAATCAAACAGTAATTGGCCTTTGTACACAACCCAACGACTCCTTCCGCATTATGTCTTGGAATGTGGCAGGGATTAAAAACAAAATTAATGATGAGGAATGGTTAAAATCAATAGAGGGATGTGCTCTAATTTTAATACAGGAAACCTGGCTTACCGATTCTTTATATATAAATGGTTATAAAACTGTTTGTATTAATGCTAGTCCTTCCAGAATGGGTAGGGCCAAAGGAGGCTTAGCGGCCTTAACTGCGGTTTCCTCGCCGCTAATACTTAGGAAGGCCAACACTATGTCACAGTTTTATCAACTCCAGCATTTCTCTTCAGAGGGGAAATTGTCTATTATTGTAGTTAATTTTTACAATAAAATTTTTGATAGTACAAGAAGTAGGGTCATCAAGTCATTAGAAGAGGACCTGGATCACTTCTTCGAGGGTTTAGGTGAGGACCATGTATTGTTCTGGGCGGACGATTTTAATTGCAATAAATGCGATATCGAAGCAGAAGAGCCATGTGGTTATTACGACCATTTTGGTGACCATATCCCCCACTTTGCTCATGACCCTTACGGGGAAGCGATTAATTATGCAATTATTAAATACAATCTAGTACTTATGGATCCTATTACACCTGTTGGGGTAACAACTTCACACATGTATGAGGGGGCTAGGTCACCTTCAAATATTGATCACTTTATAGTCTCGGCAAACTGTAGCGATCTGGTGGAAAAAAATGTCATCCGCGCAAGCCTTCATTGTGATCATCACCCACTAATTATGTACTTGGGGCTTAGCCTGAAACCTAAAGCAAGAGGGAAGATAGCGGCTACAAATATTGGGACTCAGGGTAACAATGGAGTTTTCATAAGGTGGTTAGGGGGTCAACTCCACCTCTTTTAAGAACATCTTAGGGAGAAAACACAGAGAGAATTAGACATATGTTCAGATAGTTCCTCTACAAATTCAGCATTATTATGGCTTTTTGTAATATAACTACAGAAATAGCAGGTGATTTAACTACTAAGAAGAGAACGAATGTTCCTAAATTTCAACCCTAGATGGTTTAATTAAGTGTGCTCAAGGCTAAATAGGGATCTAAAAAAGGCTTTGAAAGTAAGACCTAGGGATAGCGGAAGGATTACCTTTTTGCAGAAATCCTATAAAAATGCCTTGAAAGAAAGGAAATTGGAGATCCGCGAGGAGGCCTGTAAGAAATTAACTCAGGCCGCTGATACACATGATGCGGTCCTCTTCTGGAAAACAATTAACTATCCATTTTACCGTAGTCCCTCCGGAGGACTGGATATCGCACTTTGAGAATATTTTTAAAACTGATAATGTGAAAGTAAATAAGCTTAATGATGGCAGTATTATTTTAGTGGAACCTGTAGAATCTTCCCCTATAAGCCTAGAGGAAATCACATCCGCCTTACAAAATTGCGATAACGGAAAAGCTGCTGGCCCGGAAGGGGTCCCAATTGATGTTTTTAAACACGATATGGATTTTTGGATCCCAATTTTTTTTATCGTTTTTTGCTGCTATATTAGGGGGAGTATTGCCTGCATCCTGGGTAGAAAGTGTTATTGTACCAATTTTTTAAAAAGGCGATAGAGGAAAGGCCAATTGCTAACGCCCCATATCCCTTCTGGATTCTACTTCCAAAGTATTGGGGAGAATAATGTTGGGGAGGTTAGAAAAATGGGCCAAAGAAAATAACATCTTAACTGAGGCCCAGTATGATTTCAGAAGGGGTATTGGGACAGTGGAACAATGTGTGAACCTGGAGTTATTCATAGGCAAATATACTTTAGCAAAGGAAGAGCTCTTACATCTCTGTTTTGTCGATCTCACTAGCGCCTTCGATCTTGTTAACCATGCCAAATTATGGCAGACCTTGAGGGCTAGGGGCCCTCGATGACATAATTGTATATTTATCCCAGATGTATACCATTTTAACCTCTAGAGTCCGATTTGCCCATCTGGGGAATGCAACACGGATTTTAAAGTAACACACGGTATCCGACAAGGATGTGTACTGGCTCCTCTTTTATTTTCGCTATTTATTAATAACGTAGATGCCTTTTTACAAAATCAAATTGCAGACGCACCAAAAGTCGGGATGCGTCTGATCCCTGTAATCTTATATGCAGACGACACTGTCCTGATTTCAAGGACAGCAAATGATCTGCAAAAACTGATCGACAATTTTGCACTGTATATGTTTGAAAAAGACCTACAGATAAATTAAAAAAAAACTTTGTTATGACTTACGGGAGTATTAGGTCTAAGAACAGACATCATCATGTGGGAGGGGTAGTTATAAACAGAGTTGCAACTTTTTCTTACCTGGGTTTGTTATTTAATAGGAATGGCACCTGGAACTCCCATATAGAATTGTGTAACTTGACATTTTTAAGAATTACTGAGGGAATTTTTAGATTTGCTACAAAAATAGGTAATAAACCTTTACGGGAAATCTTAGCTTTTTATCAAAGTAAATGTGTTACAGGAGTTTGCTATGGGGCTGCACTATGGGGGAGAGCTAATATCGCCTCCCTTCAAATACAAGAAAATACATTTCTGAAAAGATTGTTGGCAGTGCCTAGCTCTACCGCGAATTACATAGTACATAGAGAATTATCAGTACCTTTCCTTAGCGACCTAATAAATAGGCAAGCTCTCACTTTCTGGCAAGGAATATGGTGCAAAGACGAGACCAAATTCACCAAGGATTTAATTATGCACTGTTTAGCTCTTGACTACAGCAAGAAAATCCCTTGGTTGGAGCATATCTATACCCTTTTGAAATTTTGTAAGATAGATACTGATAGAAAGAACCCTGTAACTAGTAAAAGAAACTTAAAGTTAAGATATATGAATTCTACGGAATGCGTAAGAGAGATTGAAGTTAGCCAAATGCATAGTATTATTTATTACTGTGAAATTATACCTTTAAGGGGTCCACAAATGTACTTAATACAGGTTAGAAATTTACAACACAGATTCTATCTAACACAACTTAGATTAGGCACGCTCCACTTCTTAACAGCCTTCCCCAAAAGGGAAAAATGGTGCCATAAACTCCAGAATTGCCCATGTGATGGTAAAACACCTCAATCCACGATGCATTTTATTCTCTTTTGTAGTTTGTATAAGGACATACGAAAATCAATTTCAAAACCTCAGTTCTTATCTAATATGCTTTTTCATTACAAACATGCTTTTAACTTTATATGTAGCTTGGGCAATGAAAAAGTCATTAATGCTCTTATCCTGTTTATACTATTGGCAAGGAGGAGAAGAAAAGCCTATGCATTCTTGGACGCTCTGCAATATGAAAATCTTGATGAGTAAATGTAGCCTGTTATATACCCGGTTCTTTTATCTTTTATAGCTCTATGCACTTTACTTACGTATAATACAGGTTATTTCGTTCTCACCCTGTTAGGATTCCGCACTTTGCACTTTTCTATTTATCTGATATATTAGCTCTTGGCATTTTAGGCATCCATTGGTCACTTTGTTCTGCGCATTATTTAAAAGTGTACTATGTTGTGGTATTTTGAATGTTCATGAAATATGCTTTTTAATTTTTTATTGTTCAATTTTGATAATTAGCTGCAGCTTGTATTTGTTCCCCTTTGATTAGCATGCTTTTATGGTGATATAATCTCACCGAATAAAGTTGTTTTGACTTGACTTGACTTTACAGGGCAGGCGTCAGGGGTTGTAGCAGCACAATACATCACACAGGGCAAGCGGGACAGCAATGGAGCAAATTGACCATGGAACGCAATAGGAAGTGAACAGGGCCATGCCATGGACAACAGAAAGCTGAGGGGAAAGAGGAAAGGGCAGCAAGCTGACCATAGCAGACAGACAGGAGGGACAGTTTTAGCATAACGGACCATGAGGGGCAGGACGGAGGAGGCAGGGGAACAACAGCGGAACAAACAAGGCAGAAGGGAGGAGATAGGGGTCTGCACATGGACAACTGAGGGAAGGGGGCAGGGCAGGAGCAGCAAGCTGACCATGGAGAGTAAGTGGGATGGGCACTGGAAGCACAACACCATTGAGGGCAACAGTGCGACTGGAATGGCATACACAAAGACAATGGAGGGAAGGTGAGCGTGGGGTCAGGGGCAGTAAGCTGACCACACAGGGCAGGTGGGAGGGGCTGTGACAGCACAGAAGACAATGCATGGCAAGCGGGAGGGTTAGTGGCAGCACAACGACCATGGTGGGCAAGAGGGAGGGAGCAGGGGCATGCACAAAAGACTACTGAGGACAGAAAGGAGGTGTAGCAGCTGGACACAGACAAAAAGAGGGCAGAGGAAGAGACTTTACAACAGATCATGCAGGGAAGCCAAGAGGAGCAGTTGCAGCACAACAGAGCAAGGAGGGCAGAAGGGAGGGGCAGCAAAATGGACCATGGAGGACAAGTAGGAGAAGATAGGGGCATGGAACTTGTACAGGCAGGTTGGAGGTGGCAGGGATAGGTGGTAAAGCAAACACAAGGAGATGACGGACGGAGCGCTGAAACTTTTCAGACACTCACACCAACCACAGATCTGGGTTGAATCTAGGCCTGGGCTAAATTTCCGTTCCGCTCGCGGAAATTGTGATAATTTGACATTTTCGCGTTCCGCGGAGAGCGCGAAAATGTCAAAATTTCCGCATTCCGCAGCTTAGCGATAATTTGGTTCTTGCTCGCGCTGTAAAATAATACATTCTCACGCGCGCGCGATCGCCTTACCTGAATCCCCGCGTTCTCCAACAAGTTTTCCCGATCCGGCTGCGTTCTCCACGAGATGTTGGATTGTTTGTAGCCATTTGTGCTGTCTCGCGACAGTTCGCGCCCGCAGTAACGTCATGCGTCGCGTGATCACGTCTTTCTCCTCGCGATCATGCACCGCGAGAAGAGTGAAAACAAGATGGCCGTGCCCGCAAGCAACCGCATGGGTAAGTTGGCGAGCCGCGAACAGGCAGAAAATACCGCGAACGGGCGGGAAAAAAACTTCCGCATCTTCGCGATATTTCCGCGTGTTTGCGGAGATTTTAAACATTTTCGTGATAATTTGCGAAAGTCGCTTTCGCAAATTCCGCCCACCCCTAGTTGAATCCATCATCGTTCTTTAACTCACTTTGCCACCCCAGTTCAGACACAGCCATATGCAAATCAGTCTTGACCCTGTGCCTCATGGGAACAGTCCAGCCTGAACTGCCAAGCCATGTCTTCAGTGGATGGGAAACAAGCACCCTGGGACCGGTTTCTGGCTAACAGCTGTCATCAGCCAGGCTAGCTTGAATCCAGTGGCAAAGTGAGCAAGGAACCCCCGTCTGGGCATACCCTGCCAACTTAGGGCGAACAAAGCAAACACAAGGAGATGATGGACGGAGTGCTGAAACTTTTCAGATGCTCACCCCCAGTCACAGATCTGGGTTGAATCCATCATCGTTCTTTAGCTCAATTTGCCACCCCAGTTCAGACACAGCCATATGCAAATCAGTCTTGACCCTGTGCCTCATGGGAACAGTCCAGCCCCAACTGCCAAGCCATGTCTTCACTGGATAGGGAACAAGCATCCTGGGACTGGTTACTGGTTAACAGCCATCATCAACCAGGCCAGCTTGAATCCAATGGCAAAGTGAGCAAGGGACCCACGTCTGGGCATACCCTGCCAACTTAGGGCGAACAGAGTAAACAAAAGGAGATGATGGACGGAGCGCTGAAACTTTTCAGACACTCACCCCCCGTCACATATCTGGGTTGAATCCATCATCGTTCTTTAGTTCACTTTGCCACCCCAGTTCAGACACAGACATATGCAAATCAGTCTTGACCATGTGCCTCATGGGAACAGTGCAGCCCCATCTGCCAAGCAAAGTGTTCACTTGTCGTGAAACAAGCATTCTGGGACCGGTTTCTGGCTAACAGCTGTCATCAGCTAGGCTAGCTTGAATCCAGTGGCAAAGTGAGCAAGGGACCCACGTCTGGGCATACCCTGCCAACTTAGGGTGAACAAATCAAACACAAAAAGATGATGGACGGAGCGCTGAAACTTTTCAGACACTCACCCCCAGTCACAGATCTGGGTTGAATCCATCATCGCTCTTCAGATCATTTTGCCACCCCAGTCCAGACACAGCCATATGCAAATCAGTCTTGACCCTGTGCCTCATGGGAGCAGTTCAGCCCCAACTGCCAAGCCATGTCTTGACTGGACCGGAAACAAGCATCCTGGGACTGGTTTCTGGCTAACAGCCATCATCAGCCAGGCTAGCTTGAATCCAGTGGCAAAGTGAGCAAGGGACCCACGTCTGGGCATACCCTGCCAACTTAGGGTGAACAAAGCAAACAAAAGGAGATGATGGACAGAGCGCTGAAACTTTTCAGACACTCATCCCCAGTCACAGATCTGGGTTGAATCCCAGTTCAGACACAGCCATATGCAAATCTGTCTTGACCCTGTGCCTCATGGGAACAGTCCAGCCCCAACTGCCAAGCCATGTCTTCACTGGACTAGAAACAAGCATCCTGGGACCGGTTTCTGGCTAACAGCCATCATCAGCAAGGGTAGCTTGAATTCAGTGGCAAAGTGAGCAAGGGACCCACATATGGGCATACCCTGCCAACTTAGGGCGAACAAAGCAAACCCAAGTAGATGATTGACGGAGCGCTGATATTTTTCAGACATTCACCCTCAGTCACAGATCTGGGTTGAATCAGTCATCGTTCTGGTGGGAGAGGACAGGGGCATGGAACTTGTACAGGCAGGTAAGAGGTGGCAGGGACAGGTGGTAGCCATCTAATCATGCTAAGCAAGTGGGAGTGGCAGTGGCAGCTCAACAGAACACTCAGTTTAGATAGGAGGGTGGCAAGTCGATGGAATATGGTGGGCAGAAAGGAGGGAGAAGGGTCATGCACACAGACATCGGAGGGCAGGGGAAGGAGAGTAGGGACAGCAAGCTAAGCACAGAGGCTAAGCAGGAGGACAATGATGCTGCATTGAATTGGGGAATGGAGAGCAAGAGAAGTCGGCAGGGACATCGAGCTAAATGAAAGTCAGTCCCAGCACATAAAACCATGCAGAGCAGGAGGTCGGGTCTTGTGCATGGACTTGGACAACCGAGGGTAGGGAGGAGGTAGATGGGGCAGCAAGCTTACACTTTAGGGCAGGAAGGAAGAGCAGTGGCAGTACAATGGCCACAGATGGCTATAATGAGGGAGCAGGGCCAAGGACATCGGAAGTCAAGGAGGAGGGGTCAGGAGCAGAAAACTTGGGTGGGGGCAGCACAATGCCAGGCCAGGCCCTACATTCAACCTCACCCCCACTGTGCATTGCAATGAACATCTTACTTTACATTATGACAAACCTTAGAAATACACAGAAAGACTTTATAGTCTTATACTTCCACATACCCAGTGAAATTCAGCAGTTAATTTAGCTGAGCTAACTATAACTCACGTCTCCTTAAAGCGCTGCTTATGACCTCACATATTACATCACTCATGACATGGTCAAATACAATTACTGATGACATCACCCACAAAATCAGCAACACACCCACTCACACCCCCAATGAACCTTTCATACACCCACTCCCACTATCACACAACCATTCACAAACCCATTCACAGACCCATACCAGTACTTACACACACACACTCACTGATTCATTTATCTACACACAATTTTACTCACTTACCCATACAGCCACTCATTCACCCACTTACTCACTAATAAAGCGACTGACATATCCACTCATACCTCCATACTACCACTCACACACTGAGTTAGTCACTCATAGAGCTACTCACACACCTACTCACTTGCCCATACAGTCAATCACACAGCCACTTACTCACTCATACAGTTACACAAACACACACACACTTACTTACTCATAAATACACTATTTCACACTCTCTCAACTATAGTCACTAACACAAGCAAACACTCACCCATGCAGCCACTCTCAAATTCACTCACTCACCATACACTCACATATAAATCTCATCACTCACCTCTACTCTCTTGCACATACCCAGTTACTGACCATATACCACTGACACAACACATCCACATACACACACTCACTCACCCATACTGCCCCTCACACACACTTACTAACCCATACAGCCAGTGACTAACCCACTCACTAATTCATATAGGCAGTCACACACACCCTCATCTACCCACACAGACACTCATGCAGGTACTCAGACATACACTCACACACCCATTCAGGCACTCATACACCCATTGATTCACCAATACACCTTGGTTTATATATTTAACACTCATAAACATTTTAAAAACACTCACAGTTACTTGAGATGTCATCAGTGATGTCACTGACCATGTAATGAGTGATGGAACATGTGAGGTTCTGAGAAGTGCATGTCAGGGGTATAAATTCACTGATTTTGTGCAAGTGCAATATGAGTCTAACTATAATGTCCCTGGAACCTTTGGTTTTTTCAGGGGGGAAAAAAAAATATATATATATATATACGTACACACATATATATGCATGCACATACAAATATTTCAAATATATCTATATATATCTATATCTAAATGTATATATATATATATATATAATGAATGCGGATTATTGGGAATAATTAATCAAGCAGAGTGATCCATGCAAACAGCAAAAAAAGCACCGCCCACTGGAGGGAATTATAAAAAGACTGCCGGTTGGGACCACATGCCCCAGAATGCAATATAAAAATGAGCCACCGGAGGTTGTAATAATAAAAGCGGACAATTGGATGTGGGGACAAGCGGCATGTGAGGTGCAGGCTTACCTTTGAGAAAGGTCTATGTTAGACTGAAACGCGTCAGGACTGCCATGCTGTTTTCATAAATAATGAATTAAATTGAAATCCGGCAAATTACGAGTGCGGCTCACCTTCTTTCCATGTGGGGAGAACTGTGTTGATGTGTTTTCGGCCTGGTCCTGCCGAGGAGCGACGCACCACCAACAAGAGCGCCACCATTGCCCATCTTGGACCAGTTTTGTTGCTCGTGAAAACGTACTAGGGCAATGATGTGCCGCCGAAGACAGGCTTCGGTATTGGACCCGTTCCAGCCTTGAAAACTGGGCTCGGATGCGGGGTAATGAATGCGGATTATTGGGAATAATTAATCAAGCAGAGTGATCCATGCAAACAGCAAAAAAAGCACCGCCCACTGGAGGGAATTATAAAAAGACTGCCGGTTGGAACCACATGCCCCAGAATGCAATATAAAAATGAGCCACCGGAGGTTGTAATTATAAATGCGGACAATTGGATGTGGGGACAAGCGGCATGTGAGGTGCAGGCTTACCTTTGAGAAAGGTCTATGTTAGACTGAAACGCGTCAGGACTGCCATGCTGTTTTCATAAATAATGAATTAAATTGAAATCCGGCAAATTCCGAGTGCGGCTCACCTTCTTTCCATGTGGGGAGAACTGTGTTGATATATATATATATATTCACTGAAAAAACCATAGGTTTCACACATGTTATAGTTAGCGGAAATTTTACTGATAAAAAACCAGTGAAATTCCCCCGTTATAGTTAGTGCAGGCAACTATAACTCACGCGACCGCAATCCTCTGCTGATGCTAATACTGTATTTAGACACTTATTTGCCCATGTCTTCTTCCATACATTTTTAGCTATACATATATTACAAATATTTTTTTTTCATAAAGACACATATGTCATCAGCAGAAGATTGCGGTCGCGTGAGTTATAGTTGCCTGCACTAACTATAACGGGGGAATTTCACTGGTTTTTTATCAGTAAAATTTCCGCTAACTATAACGTGTGAAACCTATGGTTTTTTCAGTGAATTTGCAAGGTTTTTTAAATGCTAATTCCTAACTATAACGTGTGTGAAACCTATGGTTTTTTCAGTGAATTTGTACGTTTTTTTAAATGCTAAGTTACTTTACGCCATTCGTGGCGTGCGCGCCCACTTAACGCAGTTCGTTCCGTGCACGCACGGTGCGCTTCGCGCACCGTGCGCGCACAGTAAGCACGCGGTGCTTACTGTGCTTACGGTGCTTATAAGCCATGCACAAATGGTGCCCTTCGGGCACCATTTGCACACGGGGTGGAGAGAGTGTGGATAATTTTTTCTTTTATTATTTTTGTTAAAAATATTGTGGTTTTTCACACCACTGATAAGCCCTGCACATTTGGTGGACTGCGGCCACCAAAAGCACAGGGAGTGGGGAGAGTGTGGATAGTGTTTTTTTTTTTAAAATTTTTACCGTACGCGTACGGTAAGCGTAATCGGCGAAATTAGCGAAAAAATAAAAATGGCATTTTTGGCCTTGGGGGGTCTTGGGGGACTCCCTCAACATGGCTATGTGTGTGTGAGCTGTCAAAACAGCTCCTTTACATGTGTATTGGTTTTATTTAACAACCTAACTCTAAGTGCGAGAGAGAAAATGGCAGCCGCCGCTTCCTGGTTTCGGACGATTCGAATGTTTACTAAGATCTAAGAGCCAATCAGAATCGCGCTCGCGCACGCCACCGTACGCGTACGGTAAGCTTACGGTAAGCGTACCGTAAGCTGGCTCAGATATATATATTGATTTAAAGGCTATTTTCTCAGAATCTACTGAACAGATTTACACCAAACCTACAAAAGGCACTTCCTTGACCTGAGGACTACCTCTCTGCCAAATTTCAAGTAATTCTGTTCAGCCGTTCGGGCTGTAGCCCTGTCTAAAGGTCCTATGGAAAAATGCATGGGAAAAACGCGTTTTGGGACCCCCCTTTTATCTCAGCCCCCGCTTGACGAATCCTCCCGAGACTTTCAGGGTAGGAGCGGAGCGTAGCGCCCCACCTATTTTGAGAAATTCGCGAGGATTCGTCGACCGACGCCAAAGTTATTCAAAATAGAATGTTGCGGATTTCCTATGGAAAAGGGGTCCTAACTATAACTACCTACTGGCGACCGCCAGTAGGTAATATATATATATATATATATATATATATATATATATATATATATATATATATATATATATATATATATATATATATATATATATATATATATATATATATATATATATATATATATTCATGTTTGCATGTATACAAAAGTATATATTTGTGTACACGCACATCCAGGTATATGTTTATGTATATAATCCTGTATGAAAGGGTATTTTTTTTTGTTTTTAAACTTTATTGGTTACTGCTGTACATTCTTATGTTTACAACATATAACCCTTCAAAATACAGTCTTTTGGTTTTTCCTCCCCTCCCATGTCCTTTATCCCCTCAGATAATTACAACAATCCGATGTCTCCCATCGTATCTGAGAGGGGAGTCCTGTATATTGCAGCAGTGTCCGAATAATAGTGCGTTTATGAAATTCAACCCCCATCTTACCCCCATCCCACCCTCTTATCCCACCCTAGCCCTCTCCTGGTCAGTCGTACTGTCGCCGTATCCTCACCAACAGGGAAAACATTATGAGAACTATTGCTTCGGTTGTATCACGTACTGATCTAGGTCCCAACCTTCCAATTTCTCCAGTCGTACCGCCCTAAATAGACTCGCCCTGATTATTTAACAATGGCGGGGTGTCTGGTATGGGGGCCAGATCTATTGCTTCCAGTGCTATTAGTGTGGCCTCCCATTCTAGGGAAATATGTCGCTTCCTCAGCCCTGCCCCACTGCAGCATGTCCTTCTGGGGGATTTCCACCTCATAGTGATCACCCTGATGGCTAAGATGAGGGCGAGGTCCACAAACCTTATCTGCGCCTTCTGAACTTTAGGACGTTTGCGAAGGCCCACCAGGCAATACAGGGCATCATCTGGGATCGGTAGGCGTGTCGCCGTGGCCAGGGAATGTTGTACCCCTCCCCAGTACTCCAGCATTCGGGGGCAGGTCCATAGCATATGGAGAAATCCCGCCTCGTCCTCCCTACATCTGGGGCAGCTATGGGGTGAGTCCGGAAACATACGATGAAGTCGTTTCGGTGTGAGATACGATCTATGTAGCACCATTGTTTGTATGAATTTAAGCCGCACGTTATGCAACACCTTTTTGGGATGCTCTAGGATGCATTTCCATGTATGGTCGGTGAGTTCCATACCTGCGTCTGTCGTCCACTGCTCCCTAAGGGAGGTGAGGGCTATCGCCGCGTGTGTTCGCACTCCAGTATACAACCATCGCACTAAGTGTCTCCCGGGTCCCATATAGTAAAGGAGGTGTACTAGGTCGTGGTGCAAAGGCTCAGTCCGCTGTGGGGCCCAGGTATCTCTAATATAGTGTGTGGTAGCAGCGTGTAGGAGATACAGTCTTGACGGCGCCCCCGTGACTTGTAGGAAAGTGTTGTGGTCCATCAGTGTGCCATTCCCCAAAAAACTCCCACCTCCTCTATCCCGCTCTCTGTCCATGCCTGGAGTCTAGTCTGTGTGAGTCTTACCTGTGGCGTGGGCAGGCCTAAGAGAGGTATGTTCCCAGCGTACGGGGTTGCTACTGATGTGTATGTCAGAGCTTTCCTCCAGCAAACCAGGGCAGTCCTCAACAGAGGGGGACAGTCAGGGGGGACACATGCTCTCTGCAATAATAGGGCATGTAGTTCCCCTCTGTGCAGTCTCTGTGGTGTAAACCCGATCTCGCCGAGGTTCCTCCCCGCCGTCCAGTAGGATAACCACTGTAGTTGACTAGCGTAGTAGTATCCTCTGAAGTCCAGGACCCCCAGGCCTCCGTTCCGCGTCCCCAGCTGGAGCTTCTGTAGACTTATTCGTCTCCGACCCGTACCCCATAAAAGGGTGAGTAACAGGCTGTCAAGCGACTTAAAAATAGATTGTGGGAGGTTCACCGGCAAATTTACAAAGTAGTAAAGCAGCCAAGGCAGCATCACCATCTTAGCGATGGTAATTCGTCCCATTACGGAAAGGGGCAGGGAGGACCAAAAGCCCACACTGGCCCGGAGCCCCGTTATTGCCCGTTGTATGTTGCCATCTATCCTGTCCTCCTGCGTTTGATACACCTGTATGCCAAGGTATTTAAATGTAGTGGCAGCCACCCCGAAGGAGTGAATGCCAAAACGCACCTGCGTCGTGTGTGTTGTTTCTTGGAAGAAATAGCATATCGATTTATCAGGGTTGATAGCCAGATCCGATAATCGCTCAAATGCCATGAATGCGTCCGAGAGGGGGGTCGTATCCGCGGTAAGGTCCCGCAAATATAGCAGCATGTCATCTGCAAAAATAGACAACAAATGGTACACTCCATCGATATAGATACCAAGTTGGTCAGCCGATCGCAGGAGTGCCAGGGCTAACGGTTCTAATGCCAGCATGAACAGCAATGGGGACAGAGGGCATCCTCGCCTTGTGCCGCAATGTATGTTGTAGGCCTCAGAGATATAGCAGCCCGTACGGAACATGGCCTTCGGAGACATATATAATAAACGGACCCATTGTAAATATGTGTCCGGAAACCCAAAGCGGCGGAGTGTTGCAAACATAAAATCCCAAGACAGGTAGTCAAACGCTTGTTTAAGGTCCAGCGCAATACATTCCCGGCGGTGTGTACTTGGGGTAGCCACCATAACCGCGTGCAGCCGTCTGGTATTCAGAGAGGTGCTGCGGTTTGGGAGGAAGCCGCACTGGTCACCGTGTATAAGTGCGGGAAGATGTGGCTGCACGCGGTTGGCTAGGGCCTTACTCAGTATTTTGTATTCAGTAGCCAGCATAGACAGGGGTCTATAGTTTGCCATATCCAACCCGTCTCTCCCCCGCTTGGGTATGGACAGGACCAGCGCCTGCATCGTGGAATCTGGTAATCGTCCCATCTCCATGGCTGCTTTACAGACAGCCTCCAGAGTGGGCACCAGGGATTCCGCATATGTAAGATAAAACTCAACTGGTAGTCCGTCAAGTCCTGGCGTTTTATTACGGTTTAAGCCTTTAATTACAGTTTGGATCTCTTGTTGGGTGATTGGTTCGTCAATGCTTTTCAGTACCTCCTCCGAGAGGGTCGGAAACGGGAGGTCTCGGAAAAAGTCGGCAAGCGAGGAATCGTCTGTCGGGGGAGGGGGTCCATAAAGGTCCCCAAGGTATTCTCTGAAGGCAGTGTTTATGTCTGTCTGTGTGTGGACTATTTGGCCCGTCCTAGTGCGAATACTAGCTATAATCGGTGGATCAGGTCTGTCTCTGACCATTCGGGCTAGCAGGGTACCTGCTCAGTCCGCCTCTACGTGTCTACGCTGCAAGTAAGCTTTATGGTCTATTACTCACAGAGTTTCTAGAGTTTCCGCATGTTTGATGTGGGCAGATTGCAACCTTTCTCACTTATCAGGGTCTGATATCACATCCCTCTCCAGGACATGTAACTCATTCTCAACGTCTCGCAGCCTCTGGTGTGTCTCTTGGCGGGCCCCCACCAATTGTCCCACAGCCGCACCTCTAATCACTACCTTCAGCGCGTCCAATTCTATCAAGCGCGATGTTTCAGTATTCCAATTATCAGTCAGGTAATTAGTAACAGCGTCAGAGAGAGTCGTGCGAAAAGGGGCGTCTTCTAGTAGGTGTGGGTGTAGTTTCCAGGTGGGTACCGGGGTAGGTACCGCACCCCACTGAAGCGTAAGTTCTAAGGGGCTATGGTCAGAAAAGGTCTTGGCTAAGTATGTGGAGCTGTGTATTTTCTCCATGAGTGGGCTGGAGCATAGAAACCTTTCAATTCTAGTGTGCAGGTCATGTACCAGGGAGAAGAAGGAGTATTCCCTGTGAGCCGTGTACAGACAACGCCACGCATCTGAAAGTGTCCACCCACCTACTCACGTGGTGAAGCGGTCCGTGATCTTGCTAACGGTCGTTCCCCGGAGAAGGGGGTGTGATCTGTCTCGGCCAATATCGAGCACCGAGTTCCAGTCTCCATCCAGCACCCAAGGGATTCCTACCCAATCAGCCAACACTCCACTCAGTCGATCTAAGAAGCGGTCCTGATCGAAATTAGGGGCATAGACACTCCCAAGCACCAACAAAGACCTGTCTAGTGTTCCCTTTATCAATATGTACCGCCCCTGATCATCTATCCATCGTTCCAGTGGGACAAAGGGAACCCCATAACGTATTCAAATGGTCGCCCCTCTAGCAAATGCAGAGTAATTTGTGGAATATAGGGTCCCTCTCCATTTTTTCCTCATTTCCTGCGTTTCCGAGTCGGTGAGGTGAGACTCTTGGAGGAATGCTATTTGAGTCTTACGTCTGAGGAGGAATGCGTGTATGCAGTGTCTTTTCTGTATTGCCCCCAGTCCCCTTACATTCCATGTCAGCAAATTGTACGACCCTATTCTGGCAGCAGTTCCCAGCATCGTCTCATGTAAGAGCGGATTATATCACTGTGTGGCCCCAGTAAGGCAGTACCGACCAGGAGACCCTTTTTCTCAACAACCTGAACAGAACGTGGCACAACACCTAAACCGCGTAGGGCCCAACAAAAGTGCACAAATGGTACATAACGATTAACGGTGCATACGCCATAGGGGGGGTCGCCAACTCTACATCCAAACATATTTCCTTAGATGGACCCGTACTCAGCGGCTCAACGGTACCCCTTCTCCCGGGGGGAGGTGAAGGGGAAAAGGAGAGAAGAGAAGAGAAAGGGGCTGCAGGCTCAGTGGGGTGCCAACAGTAGCATGTGTAGGATATCAGTACATGTCATAGAGTTCCCCGGTGAGCATCAGACACCTACGGGTATCCTCTAACTGGACGGATACTGTGGCAGCGCCCATGGTCGCCAACCCTCCGCTCCATCCCCAACCCCAACATCTCACCCAACAAATTAT
This sequence comes from Triturus cristatus, assembly GCF_964204655.1. NCBI lineage: Eukaryota > Metazoa > Chordata > Amphibia > Caudata > Salamandridae > Triturus > Triturus cristatus. The sequence goes on from NC_140588.1 coordinate 435,442,216, forward strand.
CAATTTAGTAAAGGATATAGTAATTGTTTGGCCGTCGGGTGCCACCCCGCCTTGCTTCAAAGGCACCATCAGAAGATTCAACAGTCAGTGTTCCAGTTACTCTCCTCATTCATCCATCAGATTGTCAGCTGCTCTCGGCGTGATGGTAGGGAATAGTATCACACTATTGTCAGCATCAGAATTGGCCGTGCCTTCCTCCGAGTCCATGGCGGCCTTATTCGAATCCTCGCGGAAGGAGCCAGCCACCGACAGCGCCCCCTCCTGCTCTCTCCGCTGCTGCTCACGTGAGGGTCCCGTCCGCCCTTCCCGTCTTTAGTGCTTTGTGATCTTCCAGAGGTCCGTCGTCGGTGCTTTTCCGAGTCCTGCGAGGAGCTCTCCCCACCAGTCGCCTGACTGGGACCGATTCCCACGACCTCCATTCACTCCACCACATCTGCAGGGCTCTCAAAGAAGTGAGTCTTCTGATTGTGCATTACCTTGAGACGTGCCGGGTAAAGGAGTGCATATTTGAGCTGTGCAGCCTGCAGTTTTTTCTTTACTATCTGGTAGGACGACTCTGTCTCTGCACCATTGCAGTGTAATCCGGGTATAAGGAGACACGTTGGTTTTCATACTGTATCGGCGTGCGTTCCCTAGCCTTCTGCAGGAGCATTTCGCGGTCTCTATAATTGAGGATTTTAACAATTAGGGGTTGGGGAGGTGCCCCAGGCCTCAGCTGTCCCGTCGGTATTCTGTGCGCTCTTTCTACACCGAAGTAGGGTGAGAGTCCCTCCGGGGCTACATAGTCTCGGAACGATGATTCCATGAAATCAGCCGCCTTGTTCCCCTCACTGCGTACTGGCAGTCCTATGACGCGTATGTTGTTGCGCCGGTTTCTGCCTTCCGTGTCCTCCACCCGGTCCAGGAGTGAGGTGACCTGCTGTTGTAGCCGTTGTAGGGAGGAGGAGTGTTCCGCCACCACAGGAGTAAGGTCCACAATGGATTGGCCATGGTCCTTGACTGTGTCCGCCAGTTTGGCGTGATCTGCCTTCAGCAGCTGCAACCCCGTGGTCAGCGTACCCATTTGTGACTCCATTGCGGCCCGTGAGTCCGGTATCTCCTGCAGGATGAGGTCTAACTTATCCGGCGCGTCCTGCACGTTATTTGCCGCAGACCCTCCCCTTGAGGGGGGGCCATCGGTCCGGGCCGCTGCCATGGGGGGCAGGTATTTCGCTGATTCTCCTTAGTCTTGGTCCTGCCCATTACTTCACACCTCCACTCCCCCACCTCGTAGTTGATCCTAAAGAGCTTCACTCGCACTCCCCGGCCAATTACTACTCAGTCCTGCTCCGCTAGTGGGTATCTGCGGGAGGGGGAAAGGCCCCCGACTCCGTTCCGGTTCAGCCACAGGCTCCTGCCTGATCACAAAGGCGCCCACCTTCTCAGCAGGCCACGTACCACGGTCCCCAGGGCCGGCCAGGACTTCTCCCAGTCGCTTCTTAAACTTCAGTTTTGCCGCTGTTCTCGTCTCCTAGGCCGTCCCACCACATACCAAAGGGTTTTGCCCTTTATGACCCGGGGGGGAAAGAAAGACGCAGGCTGGATCTCCCCCCAAGACCCCTGCTAGCTTCATACTCGTGTCTCCGGATAGCGCAGGGGGGGAGGAAGCAAAGGGGGGTGAGGGTAGAGAGGGGGAGCCTCTCACGGAGCGGCACGCTCCGGCCCATGCGATCCCCCATCACCCCACGGCCCACTCCCCCTCGTCTCTCAGGCACCCACTTCTGCTCCTGTGTTGTCCGGTAGTGGCTCCTGGGGTAAAGCGTCCTGTATGTGGCCCTCAGATTTCCAGTGTGCAAAAGGCCTCCTCCCGGTGCACTCCAGCGCCGCTATCCCACCTCTCCGATTACTGTATGCAGCGCAGGCCCAGCGCCGTAGTCCAGGCCGATGTCGGGGAGTGGGTTTTACCGCCCCAGTCTCTATCTCAAAGGGGGGGGCGCACGCCCCAGAGAGATCCAGTCCGGCTGGCCTCGCCGTTCACACCCTCCAGCCATTGCGCTCACCTCCAGAGCTCCCCGCCTCGCTCCGATCTTTTCCAGGCCCCCGCCAAGGGCTCCCTGTCGTCCGGCGGGGCCCCCGGCCGTCTCTCCGGGTCCAGTCATCTCGCTCTGCGTCTCGCGCAGGGGCGCAGGGGATCAGGTCTCCGCCTCCAGGCGCCTTTGGGGCTCAGCGGCGCCGCTTCAGTTGGCGGCCTGCTCCGCACTCTAATCCCCGGCACTCCGCAGCATCACTGGTCAGGCAGGCCTGCAGCTGCAGCGGCTGCTCACACGCCTCTCAGCCGCCCTCTCGTCGACGTCGGGGGTCAGAGACATTCACCGCTGCAACCCCCTCTCATGTGGAGCCGTGAAAACGGCTTTGAAATATTGATTCCCCCCGGGAGGGTCCGGAGCTCTACTGAAGTAGGTCCGCCATTGCCGGCGGTTAACTACGCCCCCGTATGTAAGGGTATTTATTATGTATGCTTGTAATTGTGCATGTATCTATGTTTCTGTGCACATGAATTCTTCCGCGGATGTGTGATACATATTTGTGTGTATCCATGTCTATGTGTGTGTGTGTGTGCTTGAAGCGTTCACAGTGACATAATTCGTACAACAGAAACCACAGAGAAATGCAAAATAAGTGTATATGTGTGTGTGCAAGGATGTATAGGCTTGTGTGTTTAATTATATGTATATGTGTGCTCAAGAATACTACTTATTTGTTATATACACTAGGCCTGGGCGGCAAATTCCGTTCCGCTCGCGGAATTTGCGGAATTTGGGTAATTTCGCGTTCCGCGGAGAACGCGAAATTGCCCAAAAATCTGCGTTCCGCGACTTCGCGAAATTTTTTGCTTGTTCGCGTTCTCAATATGCGTGTTCGCGAGATATTTCACCCCGAGCATGCAAACAGCGATCGCGAACAGGAAAAAAGTATCGCGAACAAGCAATTCCGCGTGTTCGCGGAATTTCTGCGTGTTCGCGGAGATTTTTGCCGTTTCGCGGAGATTTGCGTAACGCGATTACGCAAATTCCGCCCACCCCTAATATACACATGCTTATTTGTGAATATATATATTTGTGTATGTTTTTATGTGCATGTGAATGTATTTTTGTATGTATGTACCTAATTGTGCATATATATATATATATATATATATATATATTACCTACTGGCGGTCGCCAGTAGGTAGTTATAGTTAGGACCACGTTTCCATAGGAAATCCGCAACATTCTATTTTGAATAACTTTGGCGCCGGTCGACGAATCCTCGCGAATTTTTCAAAATAGGTGGGGCGCTATGCTCCGCTCCTACCCTGAAAGTCTCGGGGGGATTCGTCAAGCGGGGGCTGAGATAAAAGGGGGGTCCCAAAACGCGTTTTTCCCATGCATTTTTCCATAGGACCTTTAGACACAGCTACAGCCCGAACGGCTGAACAGAATTACTTGAAATTTGGCAGAGAGGTAGTCCTCAGGTCAAGGAAGTGCCTTTTGTAGGTTTGGTGTAAATCTGTTCAGTAGATTCAGAGAAAATAGCCTTTAAATCAATATATATATCTGAGCCAGCTTACGGTGCGCTTACGGTGCGCTTACCGTACGCGTACGGTGGCGTGCGCGAGCGCGATTTTGATTGGCTGTTAGATCTTAGTAAACATTCGAATCGGTCGAAACCAGGAAGCGGCGGCCGCCATTTTCTCTCTCGCTCTCTGAGTTGGGCAGCAATAACGATGACAAAAAATGTCTAAAGAGGCAGTTTTTTTAGATCCTAACCACCCAGCATTGATATAGGGGTCCCCAAACAACCCCCAAGCCCAAAAAAAAAATTTTTTTTTTTGGGAAAATCGCCGATTACTCTTACCGTACGCGTATGGTAACAATTTTGTAAAAAAAAAAATTATCCACACCCTCCCCACCCACTGTGCAAATGGTGCCCGAAGGGCACCATTTGTGCATGGCTTATTACAGGTCAAGAAATAAACAAAGAATAAATTTCACAAAGATGCGCATAATATGTCCCCCATGTGCGCACGGTGCGCGAAGCGCATCGTGCGTATATGGCCCATCCCGCATAACGTGGGCACGCGGTGCGCGCAGCGCACCGCGTGACCACCGTGCGTGCACGGCACTAACTGAGTAAAGTGGGCGCGCGGTGCGCGAAGCGCACCGCGTGCTCATTGTGCGCGCACGCCACGAATGGCGTAAAGTAACTTAGCATTTAAAAAACCGTACAAATTCACTGAAAAAACCATAGGTTTCACACACGTTATAGTTAGGAATTAGCATTTAAAAAACCTTGCAAATTCACTGAAAAAACCATAGGTTTCACACATGTTATAGTAATGGCGACATACTGCACTGAATAAAATTTCTGCACGAATTACCTGGTCCGTGTCCGTATTTGCTTTGAAGCTGTTCTACGGAATCTGGTGATATATATATATATATATATATATATATATATATATCAAAGAAAAGCGGGCTGTCTTAGTACTTCCTCTCGGCGAACAAAAGACAACACGAGTCCCAAATTCTTAGGCACGGCTATTTTATTCTTCGAGCTGCAAAATCTGACACGTTTCGGGCGGATGCCCTTGCTCACAGATTGTTAGTTTTCTGCCATGACTCTTTTTTTTATATATTTGTATATGCAAACGCTGTGTAAACATCACACGTGATACTAAACATAGACAACACACTATTTACCACTTTTTCACATTTTCAGAAGGTGAGTCTTTCTTCTACCTAGTCAAATATCATCTGACCTTTGATGTTAAGGAGATTTACTGTTTGCGTTGTTTTTTTAAAAGACATGTATACTTTTTATCGGCATCAATGCAATATTTCTTTACATGGATAAATATCAGTTTCATAATGATATTGTGATAGTGTTAACTTTACGTTCCTTTCCCACTGTTTTGTGAGAAACCTACAACCTATTAGTATATGTATTTATAGCTGGTATTCATGACCATGTGCAAAAATCGTGTTTTTTTCCCCACTTTTTCCAGTGCAAAATTCGCAAATAAATATACTTTTTCAACAATGTGCAAAATACGCAATAAGTAAACATGAACATGTGCAACATTGCGCAAATAAATTATGTAAAGAAAGGTATTTCGGATTGTGCAAATTACGCTGATGTTGACTATAATACATATTAACTATATCATAATGGTTGGAAACACAATAACTGTATACAGCCTGAATGCTGAATGACTGAACATGACCCAATTTTTGAATAAAATTAATTATCAAACGCATTATTCTATCTCTTTTATAAGAACGAAAGAATATAGACCCTATTTATTTTCCCTATTTTTTAACTAATTTCTAAAGTGCAATAGCGAAACATGCAACCCATATAAAAACTGTAATAGTTTTTATATCGAGAAATTCCCTAAGATTGGGCTTAATTTGATATATCAAAAAAATCTTATGTTTGTAAAAATTATTCTACAATAAAAAAAAATAAAAAAAAAAAATAAGATAAAAAGTGCGGCAGGGAAGGTGCCTAATTATAATGTGTGAGATCTGTTACTTCCTGCTTTCCTGATGCTGTCTATTATAAAAAGTGATATAAGTCCTCCGTAGTATTGAGTCCATTAGGAAATTTGCTATCTAGTTCTAGAATTATTTTTGATTCCATCCTTCTCAGCATTTATCTCTATCTCCTCCTCTACGTGGTTTTGGAATTGATGAAATTACAAAATATTTGAGGCACTTCAAATCATTATTTTGCACAGACTTAAAATGTCTGGCCACTGGGTACGAGCTATCGCTATTAACGATTGCCCGGAGATGCTGGAGGATTCTGACATGCACCTGTAGCTTAGTGCTGCCGACATATCGTAGGCCACAGGTGCACGTCAGGACATAGATGGCATACTCGATTTTACAATTGTAGGACCCCTTAATGTTAACCATTTCTGGACAGAATGGGGTGGTATATTGTGTAGTGTTAGTTCCAAATCTGCAGGCCCTGCAGCTGGAGCATTTGACGAATCCCGGCCGGGACTGCAGCCACATTTGATTTTTAGTTAATTCTTGAAAACTTCTACTGATTTGAGTTTTCATGGAAGGTCCCTTCCTATATGTCATTGTTGGAGTATTGGGAAGTCGAGGAGCTAAAACTGCATCTGTTAATAAAATAGGCCAACTATGAGTTACAATATACCTGATCTTCCTTTCTTGGCAGTTATAGGTGGTTATAAACCTCGGAACCGAGTCTAGGTCACCTGTCACTGTCTCTGTATTCGTGATTTTGTCATTTCTTAATAGAGATTCTCTCGACCCAGCCTGCATTTTGTCAAGTGCTTGATTTAAAATGACATCTTTGTATCCTCTTTGTTTAAATCTTTCTAATCCTTGTGAGGTACAATTGGCTAAATCTGCTTCTGTGCTGCATATACGTTTAAGTCTAAATAATTCCCCATAGGGGATATTATTGATGACATGTTTAGGGTGAGCACTGCTGGTGTGTAGTATAGTGTTGCCAGCAGTGCTTTTTCTATGGAGCTTAGTTGCTATTTGCGCCTCCTGAAAGAAGACCTTTACATCTAAGAAATCTACTTCTTGTTTGCTAATAGTCGATGTAAACTTTAAATTTTCATGATTGATATTGATTTCTCTGATGAATTTCTTGGCACTACTTTCGTCACCCTTCCATAAAACAAAAACTTCGTCAATGTATCGCATCCATTTTAGCACTTGGCTTGAGAAAGCCACATGGTGTGTGCGCCTGAGGACCTGCTCCTCCCACCAGCCTACGTGTAAATACGCGCAGCTGGGAGAGAAGCAGGCCCCCATCGCCACTCCTCTCATTTGTAGATATATTTCATTGCCAAACATAAAATAGTTATTGTTTAAGCACCAGGTAACCAATTCCACAATCATTTTGTTATGACTGTAACAGTGTGCTGATCTGGTTCCTAAGAAATATTCTAATGCTTTTAACCCAGTATGATGTTCTATACTAGTATACAATGATTTGATATCAAGAGTGATAAGTATCAAATCTTCAGTCTGGGGAATGTTTCTGATCTTTCTTAAAAAGTCACCAGTGTCTTTAATATAGGTTGGCAAACTCGTTACTAGGTCCTGTAAGTAATAATCAATGTATTCAGTGATATGTCCTGCAACACTTTGTATGGCTGATATAATGGGACGTCCTGGAACTGTAAATATTTATTTGTGCACCTCTGGTATTAAATATAGTCTTGGTAGAACTGGATTTTCCACATGTAGGAATTGGTATTCTTGCATTGAAATCACCTTCTCTTTTCCATTTGAAAAGGATTTGTTTAAGTTGATCTTTGGCTACATTGTAATGTTTTAAGCTGGATTTAGCGTAACACTGAGGATCGTTCAGTTGTTTCTGAGCTTCAGCAATATATTGTTTCTGTGGCCAAATAACAATATTGCCACCCTTGTATGATGTTGTGACAATAATTTGATGATCATTGTTCAATTTTTTAATTAGGGATGCATATTCCTTCTCCTGTTCACTTTTATACCTTTTTCAGTGTTTTAATTTGTGGTGCAACTTTTTCAAATCTTCCACTATCACATTGTGGAAGGTATCAATAGCGTCCTTGGGCATATTTGGCATAAAATTTGACTTTGGCTTAAAAGGGCTTATGTTAGCTCCTATTTGTGCAACCGTTGCATCAGTTAATTGTTGTTGGGTAGATGTTTCTTCCCCCTCTGTAGTTGCATTGTTCGTCTCCAACTGGTGCATTGTGAGGAACGTTTTCATATCGGCCGCTGTTAGCTCGAGATTAGATTGATTCGATGTATTAGCTTCCATTTCTTTGAGGCCATCCTTGATGCAGAAGAATTTGCGCAGCTTTAGTTTGCGAATGTAGTGAAAAATGTCTACACGCGTTCGTGTGTAATTGAAATCTCAAATGGGGCAGTGTGACAAACCGAGGCTAAGAAGTTGTCTTTCTGCCTCAGTAAGAACAGTTGTAGATAAGTTGATGATGGTATTGTCTTTTAGTAATTTTTTCGCCAGTGCTGCCTTTTTGACTTCTTGTGAGAGTTTGCGCTTTTTGCGCCGTTCTCTCCGTCGTTTGTTGCTTCGTGTTCTTTTTGCCTTTGATTGCGGGGCCTCAGTGTTTGCATGCGGTCGTATACTAAAAAATCGACCTCTTCCCCTAAGTCCAATACTCTTGACTTATCCGCTGTTGTTGGTCTGTTCATACTTCCCTCATCTGATGATATATAATTTCCTGCAGAGTCATTATCACTACTGCCTTCCACAGATTCGCTATTGTTGTCTGTAGGAATTATTGGTTGCATGGTAGATGGCATTGGTGAACCTAGATTTTTTGGCGTTTTCATATTTACGTGCAAACCTATAGATGCGCCCCTGCTCGTAATCTTCCTTATCCCGAGCGAACTTGTAAACTTTGCGTGCCTTAATTTTTTCTTCTTGTTTGGTTAACCATTCCTGCATGTCCTTTTTCGATTTGGTGATGAGCTCATTAGGTTCAAATTTCAATAGTTGTTCATTGATTTCCTCAATTTCTTTCATTAAAGCCTCTCTGTCAATTACAGCGTACTTGACCAAATTTTTTATTAGATTTGTTGACGCTTCCAGATTGCTGTGTCCCCATTCTTTTAACATTGCAGGATTCGGGCTATCATAGCTCGGGGCCAGTAAAATACGTAGCCCCCTAGGTACTCGCCCCTCCTCGATATATTTTGATAAGGATTTGTGTTCCCACCATTTGGTTACTTCCGAACGCTTGCATTTTTCTAAGCACTTCATTAAAGTACGTATTTGATTTTCATTTGTGGTTGCAGTGCTGCTTTACCGTTTGTTTTTGGTAAATTAGCAAATAGAGCATCTGTGGCTGCCTCCCTGCCGCGTACTTCCTCTGCTGACTAGGTTATGCACGCTCTGATATAGATAAATGTTTGTGCCTCTTAGTCCTCCCCACCGCTACTTTTCGCTGTTCCACTCACCGTACACAGGATCCATGACTGTGCAAACGATATGGTTCACGTTGTCATTCCCTTCGCCGCGGGTTTGTGTGTAGCTGCAGACGGGGGCCGCTGCCGAAAATTCCGTTGTAGAAACCTGAAGATACTAGTTGAAAGCAGCAGCCAACTTCCGGGGAGTGGACTCGTCTCGGAAGCAACCACCTTCCGAATTTTACATCAAAGAAAAGCGGGCTGTCTTAGTACTTCCACTCGGCGAGTGCATGTGAATGTATTTTTGTATGTATGTACCTAATTGTGTATATATATATATATATATATATATATATATATATATATATATATATATACGAAGAACTTCGTTTGCTACTCCCAATCCGCAGGAAAAGACGAACACGGACCCAAGAAGATATAGTGCCAGGTGATTTTTTATTTACATTCGTGCACCTTGTACCACCATGACGCGTTTCGGACTCAACACGGAGGCCTTGATCACATATATATATATATATATATATATATATATTCACTGAAAAAACCATAGGTTTCACACACGTTATAGTTAGGAATTAGCATTTAAAAAACCTTGCAAATTCACTGAAAAAACCATAGGTTTCACACATGTTATAGTTAGCGGAAATTTTACTGATAAAAAACCAATGAAATTCCCCCGTTATAGTTAGTGCAGGCAACTATAACTCACGCGACCGCAATCCTCTGCTGATGCTAATACTGTATTTAGACACTTATTTGCCCATGTCTTCTTCCATACATTTTTAGCTATACATATATTACAAATATTTTTTTTTCATAAACATATGTCATCAGCAGAAGATTGCGGTCGCGTGAGTTATAGTTGCCTGCACTAACTATAACGGGGGAATTTCATTGGTTTTTTATCAGTAAAATTTCCGCTAACTATAACATGTGTGAAACCTATGGTTTTTTCAGTGAATTTGCAAGGTTTTTTAAATGCTAATTCCTAACTATAACGTGTGTGAAACCTATGGTTTTTTCAGTGAATTTGTACGGTTTTTTAAATGCTAAGTTACTTTACGCCATTCGTGGCGTGCGCGCCCACTTAACGCAGTTCGTTCCGTGCGCGCACGGTGCGCTTCGCGCACCGTGCGCGCACAGTGAGCACGCGGTGCGCTTCGCGCACCGCGTGCCCATTTTACGCAGTTAGTGCCGTGCACACACGGTGGGCACGCGGTGCGATGACAAAGCAAGAAAGCACGTCAACAAATCTGTTTCTGCTTTCCTCCGTGACTATGGTATGGGTGCCATTTACCACAACAACTTGCGTTATGACATGCAAGACATTTATAGAGGAGATGGTGTGCACTTCAATGATGAAGGGAACAGAGTCTTCCTCTTGAACCTTAGAGTCTGCATCGGTACTTACTTGTAGGTACCACTAAAAAATCATTTCATAAACACAACGGCTCTTTTTAGAGCCCCCTAATATCTAAACACTTAAATCTGATTTTCATTATTTTTTTTTTTTTCTACCGTACGCTTACCGTAAGCTTACCGTACGCGTACCCCGTGATTTTTTTTAAAATCAATAAATGTTTTCTTTGTACTTTACAGTCCTTCTTTGACCCCCTCACAAATGTAAGGGGGTCTGTAACTCTCCTCATTGCCCCCTTTCCTTGTTTTCACTCTTTTTTTTCAGAGTGAAATACACAAAATGGCGGCCGCCGCTTCCTGGTTTCGGCCGATTCGAATGTTTACTAAGATCTAAGAGCCAATCAGAATCGCGCTCGCGCACGCCACCGTACGCTTACCGTAAGCGTACGGTAAGCGTACCGTAAGCGGGCTCAGATATATATATTGATTTAAAGGCTATTTTCTCAGAATCTACTGAACAGATTTACACCAAACCTACAAAAGGCACTTCCTTGACCTAGGGACTACTTCTCTGCCAAATTTTGAGTAATTCTGTTCAGCCGTTCGGGCTGTAGCTCGTTCTAAAGGTCCTATGGAAAAATGCATGGGAAAAACGCGTTTTGGGACCCCCCTTTTATCTCAGCCCCCGCTTGACGGATCCCCCCGAGACTTTCAGGGTAGGAGCGGAGCGTAGCGCCCCACCTATTTTGAGAAATTCACGAGGATTCGTCGACCGGCGCCAAAGTTATTCAAAATAGAATGTTGAGGTTTTCCTATGGAAACGTGGTCCTAACTATAACTACCTACTGGCGACCGCCAGTAGGTAATATATACATATATACATATATATGTATATACATTTGTCTATTGATGATGTAGTTAAAAGACTGCCATTGCACCTCATACATTTCTAAACAAACATTGACAACATAGCAAAATAGCAGCAGGATTTTGGAACAAATTCCTATCTACAAATCTACAAAGGGATTTGTGTCAGAACCCATAGGTGACTGCATGGGAATGACCCACAAAACGTCCCCTTGATGCAAAGTAACACAAGGCAGAATATTGCGTTGTGTTCTGGTACTTTGGCTTTCATACCTTGATTTACCTTTGTTTGTAAATCCCAAAATGAGATTGCGTCGGGTTGTGTTAAAAAAATCTAATGCAAACCTGACTCAAACACTTTGTAAATCTGAACTTAGATCTTGTCAAATCATTGTGCTATAAGAGCCGGTGTCCATATTACTCAATGTAATGGTATTTGACTTAACGCCTTCAAAATAACAAAAAACTCAGGCCCTCATTTATGAGGTTTTGGCGTAGGGCAGCTCTGCAAGGAATTTTGCGGTGTTGCCCTATTTCAAAATAAAACGGCAGGAGTGTGCCGTATCTATGAGATATGACACATTCCTGTCATTTTCCCCTGCACCGGTGCACAATGGGCTGCCAACGCAGACACCATTGCACCATGGTGCAAAGGTGCCTGCGTTGTGAAGCTGATTGATTTTGCGCAGGAAGGGACACCTTCCTGCACAAAATAAATCGATTCAAGCAATTTGAACGAACGAGGAGAAATGAAAACATTTTTCCTTGTGGCGCCACCCTAGCATCACCCTAGATCCTGATCCATTCCCAGGTTTACGATTTCTCGCAAATCTAGGAATGCGTCAAATTCCATGAGTGTTGCATGGGATCACCCACAGCAACACGCATGTAAGGCTGCTTTCACGCAGTGTTCTGAGTGTAAGGGGCATATATTTACAAGGCCATGAAAAGCCAAATAAAGTGGCTATATATGACCTTGTGAATATTGCCGTGGCACAGTGCTCGTCCGGTATGTCAAAAGAGTGACGTTCCAGCGGTGCAAAAGCGCCGTAAGGTGCCTCATAAATGAAATCCTCAGTGTTCCTTATCAGCATTCGAATTTTCAACACCAACCCCGACAGAGATGTCCGCTGCGAGCTCTGAACTGATTTACACATCCATGTAGGTAGTTTTTAAAGACAGGTTCAATTTTTTTCGCTTTATTTTCGTGAATTATGGATTTCTTCCTTTGTTTTCAAAAGCGCCGTGCATTGAGGCTTTTACTTACCAAGTGTGAATGAATCTTCCAGCGGAGTCACTCCCCAGAGGGCTGATTAGGTAAGGTACATGCGATATACGCTTTCTTGGTCCTTAACGCTTGGGAACATTACCTCCCTGGTGACACCTGTTCATCAGGGAAACGCGTCTCATTGCCGTGTTTGCATATTCCAGTTTTCGTCTGAATACCTCGATGTATGCTTCTCCTTAATGAGTACAGAGAATTCACCCGATCAGGCGTGGATCATGGAGTCATTGGAGGGTGTGATTAAAGGGGCCTGTGCACATGGTTTGATCGAGCTGTGAAGGTTCTGCTGGGCACGTGCTGTGCTTTCATGCGTGCAGAACAGAATCAGCCACTCTATTCATGGGAACATCTGTTTGACACAGGTTTTCATATATTTACCCGCAAATTACTGCTGCAGGAGTATTAGCAGTGCCTATTTCATGTATGAGTTTTCAGAGTTTTATAGTGTGCCACGTGTATCCTTTCTACTGCTACAGCACACACATGGAACTGGGCAATGTGGAGAATGCGTCCATTTAGGCCAGGTGCCTCCAAGTGTCCTAAAGGTTTCGTTATAAACTGAGGGGCAGATTTATGATGACTGGCGCATCCCTGCAAATCAGCAGGGATGTGCCAGGTAAGATGCGTCACGCAAGTTTACCTTTGCGCCACCGAAGTTGCGCCGGTTTTACTATGCAAGGATAAACAGATGCGTGATGCATCTCCCGTCAGAAGGGTGGCACATTGCTGGAGTCGTGTCGCAAGCGTGACGCAACTCCAGCAATGCTCGTTGCCTGCCCATATATAACGTGGTGCGTCACGCCTTACGCCTGCTTCAAGCAGGCGCAAGGTTTTGATATAGCGGCGTCAGAAAAGTGACTGAGTGGAATCTTGTAGATTTCACTCAGGCAAATTTGCCGAGGCTTTACTGCACCGAAATGCCCCTCCTGCGCTGGAACGCCCACATGAAACCTGATGCAGGTTTCATGTGGTGCAGGGCTTTACAATGTGACGTATCTTCCTAGATGCGTCACGTTGTAAATAGGGCGCATGGTTTACGCCGCCACTGAGTCACAGAAGTGACGCAACGGCGGCACAAAAGTGGCACAAGGGGCTCGTAAATCTGCCCCACAGTTTGACCAGTTAAGGTTTTAAGTGTTTCCAGACGTGCATGTGATTGAGCTCGGATCCCAGTGAGAGGATGAGGGCCCTCCAGGCTTGGAGATCTATCTGCCTCAGTGTTTCATCCATTTGAATGACCTTTGCTGAATCAAGTTAGCAGCCAAAGATCCGAGGTTTCAGATTTGGGAGGAGGATGGCGCTACGTTTTTAATTTTTTTTTTAACTTTTTCCCAGAGTCTTTGTTGAAAGTGTAGGGGTGGCCGGTGAAAAAGCATGTCCCATAAGCGAGGCCAGGCCTCTACATAGGCGGTCTTCTGTGTAGAAGGCCACAGTCATTGAACCGCGACAGTCGCATTTTCCAAATTTAGCCTATGGCTGTGACTGCTGTGTTTGAAGCTGTCTAGCGTCAGGTTTGAATCCGCCAGTGGTCGGTAATCGTGCATGCCCCATAGGCGTTGTTAGGCATCTGCCATGTCAGTGTTTTGATAACCACATTGTATAGAGAACTTGTATCGTATATGTTGGAACATGTCACCTGATGTATGACAACACTGCTCTGCCTATACAATCACTCACATGTCAGTGTTGTACATGACTGTTCATGAAGACACGATTATCGCAGTGCAGTGTACATCAGCAGTGACGGTAGTTATGTGTGCAATGCAGACTCCACAACATTATGATTTCCACCAGTCAAATGAAGTTTGTGAGTTGTGCACAGTGCTGTTACAGACACATGTGGAGTCCAGTTTGCTGATGATAAGTGGAACTTGTAATGAAGGGAATGGATCAGATTCATGCGGGTAAGTCGATGTCGATGTCATTCTCTAGGCTAGCTTCCACCAGGAATAGGCTCTCCCACAACAATGGTCAATGGGGGATATGCATCATCCATATAATTTTCAGGCACCTCTTCCACTTTCCTCATACAAGAAGTTGCAATGTATGCTTTTTTCTTTCATGCAATAATGATGTGAAATGCTGTGTACTGCTCCCATATGCAGTACTGTTTCTTCACATAATTTTTGTCTGTGTCTTGGTCTGTGTTACTGTGGACACCGTGGCCAATATCCATATGTGCATACTCTCTACACATAGGTACCCTGGCAGAGGGAGGAGGCGACAGCCTCCAGTGTGCTGGTCATTTCCAGACCCAAAAACTTGGAAGAAAGAGAAGTCATCAGGAAGATGCATCTCAATAGACAGACAATACAAGATCTATGTGACCAGGTGGAGCCTTATTTACATCCTCGAAAAAACTATCTTACATCTCTAACACCAATGGTGACACTCGTGGCAGCACTGTATTTCCTGGCCAAAGGTTCCTTTCAGTACACTGTGGCTCTATCTGATGGAATGTAACAACCCTTGTTCAGTGGGGTTCTACATTTTGTGCTTTCAGCACTGATGAAATACATGGACAGCTAGATTCAGTTCCCCAGACATGAATATTTGGCCAATCTGAAGGATATCTTTTATAGATTAGGTCAAATCTCACATGCTGTTGGAGCTATTGATGGCACACGTTGCCTTAGCCTTAATACCACATAAAATCAGAGAACATGTCTATAGGAACAGGAAGCATTTCCATTCTATCAGCGTGGAAGTAGTATGTTTAGCAGATTTATACATCTCACACATCCATGTCTGATTCCCAGGATCTGTCCATGACTCACTTGTAATGTGGAACAGCACCATACCCCAGTTTATATCATAACTACTACCACAGAAGGCCATGCTCTTTGGAGAGTATAAGGTGTCCAACCTTTGTATGTGTGATGTCTGGTTGCATCTTCTGCAAATGTGTGACTCGATTCGATTTTTTCGATTTACTTGCTTTATTCGGTATCCATCAATACCATAAAAGTACCAAACAAATATTTAAAACACACACAGTAAACATTCTACCATTATTTTAAATAATTAAAAAAAAAGTATATAACCTGTAAAAATTCAAAACATCATAAAATGCGGGTAGAATAGACTAACAATTTAATTTTTAGGAAAATTATCTGAGATAAAAGATCAGTGTAAGATCATGTGTAAGACGGCACGAGAGACAGGAGAGAAATTTCATGTCCAAATCAGCAACCGGAGTCTATCGTTTTTCTTAATCTAGCAGCCATCCTTAAAAAATGTACAGTACAAAAAAGGGTGAGGGGCTCCTCAGACAATTTTAAAAATACCAACGCCACCCTTGCTTGTTTAAACCTTAAGGACTTTAAAATATTCTTTAAAAACAACATCCTGGGATGAACATAAAAGGGGCACAATAAAACAAAATGAAGAGTATCCTGCGGGGACTTATAGTCGCAGCCGCAAGGGCCCCTCAACTCAATCAATGATAAAAACCCAGATGGGCTCTCCAGTGTGTGATGCAATAGGTTCATCCTGAATCTAGTCATCAGGAATCTGTCTTGGGCATTGTAAATATACGCCAGGTATGGTTCCAATTCTGGACTAGATTTGGCAAGCAGATGTGCTCTCACGGTTGGTTTAACCATTTCAATATCTTCCCTGGCAGACGCCCTCAGCTTTTCGAATGCCAACTTAATAAACTCCTTGTCCCGTTCTGCCAGCAAGTTTGGGTTATTAAAATAATTAGCAAAACCCAGACCAGAGAGAGTTTCCTTTACAATTTTCAACCAGGGAATGTTATGCCCATGCTCCCTGTTAATGCAATCCGTTAGGATCTGCCTGCCTAAAGTAGCTTCGGGGTTAGTCCATATGTTTATCCAACAGGATAGAGGCTTTAGTTGAATCTCGTCTCTGATGTAAGAGAGACCTAGCTCTTCGTGGATTGAGTACGATGGGATACTCTGTGGGACTCTAAGTAACCTACGCAGGAACTTATTTTCTTCAGCCTGTATCCTTTTGGGGTCAATGAATCCCCATACCTCACTGCCATATAAAAGTTTTGCCTTGCTAATGGCCCTATACAAATTCACGATTTGTTCTGGAGCCCATCGTCCCAGCCTGTGTGCGAATTTTATGATTGCCCCAGAAGAGCTGGAAAGGGAACTGCATTTCTCATCTAACAATTTATTGAACCTATTACGGGTGTCAAACACAATTCCCAAATAAGAAAATGCCTGCACTTTTTCTAGGGGGTG
Organism: Triturus cristatus; assembly: GCF_964204655.1. Taxonomy (NCBI): domain Eukaryota; kingdom Metazoa; phylum Chordata; class Amphibia; order Caudata; family Salamandridae; genus Triturus; species Triturus cristatus. The sequence goes on from NC_140588.1 coordinate 435,458,898, forward strand.
GGAGCCAATCCTAAAGATACATTTCCTGCCTGGCCTCTTTTCCATCTCCACAATCTAAGATTTGGAGAGGTTAGCGGACAGCTCCAGGTTCTCCATAGAGGTAACAAAACCATCAATCAAATGCTGAAGGCCCCGCGCGGTGCGTGACAAAAGCACCGCGTCGTCCGCGTAAAGCAGGACCGGTATTTCTTTGTTACCTATCCTCGGGGCGTCCGCCCCTAATACCCCCAGGGCCTTGTCTAAGCCGTTGATATATAATGTAAATAGGAAAGGTGCCAGAATGCAGCCCTGTCTGACACCCCTAGAACAGGGAAAAGGATCCGTGGTGTCACCATCCTCTTTGTACCGGACCCGGGCTGAAGTAAACTGTTGTAAAGTGCATAGGATGTTAACCAATCCTGGATCCACACCCATATCCCCCAATAGCGCCCACAATTTGGTGCGATTAACCCGGTCAAAAGCCGCTGTCAAGTCCATGAATGCCAGGTACACCGTCTCTTTACTAGCGAAGGTGTACTTGGTAGCAAGGAAATAAAGATTGAGGCATTGGTCAGTTGTTGAGCGGCCCGACCTAAAGCCGTACTGGATGTCCGAGATGATGTCATGCTCATCCGCCCATTCCATTAGGCGGTTTAGTATTGCTCTCCCCATGACTTTCACTGAGACATCTAGGAGGGAAATGGGTCTGTAGCATTGTCGGTTATCTTTATTGCCCTTTTTAAATATTGGGACAATTATCGCAGTGAACCATTAGGGAGGCATGGCTACCTCTACTTCTGTATTAATTACTCTTGCCAGGATGGGTGCCCACAAATCTACCTGAGAAATCAGGAGATCCGGGGGTGATCCCATCCGGGTCTGGGGCCTTATTACGGGTCAGTCCCTCAATTCCTGCCTTTATCTCACCTAAGGTGAAAGGGATTTCCAAAGCTACCCCATCTTCTGCCACATCAGATAAGAGAGGAGTGCTTTGGCTTTCGTGATTGTAAAGACCTTTAAAATGCTCCACCCAGGCTTCCGGGAGGACATGACAGACTGGCTTAAGTTTGTTCTTGTCTTGGAAAAGTGGTTCATTCACAATTTTCCAAAAAGCAGTCATGTCCCTAGCTTCTGCCGCTATTCTCAGATTTTCCCATGCCTCATTCTGCAATGTGGTTTTACGTTGTTTCAGAGCCTGTTTGCATCTCCCCCTACACGTAGACACCCTCTTGTTGTCTTTGGGGATGATCTTTAGTGCTATTTTCAGATCTCTCAGGGTACTAGAGCATTGCTGGTTAAACCACCTAGGAGTAACTTCTACTTCTTTTCTGCCTCTGCTTCTAAGCAGCCCATCTATGCAATGGGCAACTCCCTCAAATGCGGTAATTAAACCCACCCCCACAATGGCAGGGTCTAAGCACTTCCATATCTGCTGATTTCCCTCTGTTATTAGGGCCTTGTAGAATTTATCTCACTTAATATTTCCCATCTTAATCTTCGTCCCTGATCCGTGGTTTTAAAGGAGCCTCTAGTCTGTTTAGAGGGGGGGGGGTGCTTGACTGGATCAGGGTCCTGTAAAGTCAGGACCAGCGGGTTATGGTCACTAAAAATGCTTGGCTCAACAATAAAACTCACTATCCAGCTTAATAGAGTGGTGGGTACGAAGATAAAGTCAGTATTAGAGCCCCTTCCTTTCCCTTTAAAGGTTGGGGCAATGCCCGGCTCCCCAACTTCTCTTATCAAATCCAAAGTATGAGTCAGGGCATGGGTTCCCAGCATCTTACTTATCTCCAGTCCCTCCCTGGTATGTTCCATATGTAGTCCCGCTTCCCTTGGACATGAGGCCCACTCCCCCTTGCTATTAAGTAGATGGTTGCACAGGTGGCAATTAAAGTCACCCATCACCACCAGCTGCGCTCTACTTGCCCCGTTCAGTTCTATTCCTGTCAGCCTGTAATTCAGTTCTGCCAGGTTGGCCAATGCCTGTCCTCCATTAATGGCATTATAAAAATTAATAAAAATCAGTTTTAGACCCCTAGTTGTAAGCTGTATACCTTGAATGCAGACAGAGTCCCAGGCTAAATTCTCCCATCTTCCCCTTATCCTCATATCCACGTAAGTGATAAGACCCCCTTTTGCTCGCCCTGCCGAAGATCTTCGTGCAGGTACAAAGTACATTTTATACCCTTCCATTGCTAGATTGGAAGAATCTATCTCCCATGATTCCTGCAGGCAAATGATGTTAAAACTCCTTATATAATCTAGCCAATCCTGATTTTTTAGCTTACTAGACAAGCTCGCTATATTCCAGCAGATTATATTAAGGGTTCCTTGTCCTTCTATTAATGAAGGGTTGGACCTTGAGACCGTAAGCCCCATTTGGTGTACCGCTCCTCTAGAGGGGCTAGACCCAATGTTAGTCTTACTGGAAGATAGCTGTATTGGAGGCTGAGTTATCATGGTGGTTAGTTCCCCACCCAGTCCTCCAATAGCAGTAGCATGATGCGCATCCTCCTGGGCACCCCCTTGATCTATAAGTGGCCACTCTATTAGTCAATCTAGGTCACTTAAGGCAGAGAAACTTTGTAGGGGGGCATATCGATTAAACAACGGAACTAAATCCTCCCCCCCTATTCTCCTTGTCCTTAATTGCCTCGGATCTTCCCTGTTCTGGGCATACAATGAGTCTCGATAGAAGAAGCCCAGTGGGAACATTCTGACCCTAGAAGCACTTTCTTCCTGATAGATACCCTTCTTTTGGTAATACAGCAGATCTCTTACCAACTCTGGATATCTGAAATTCAGTATAACGCAGTCTCCCGGGAACCCCTTCCTGCTTTTCCCAATCCATGACACTCTTTTTGCCATTAGAATGTGTCTATATTTGCTAATGCTGAAAACTACATTAGTGGCCAACCAATGAGCTGCTTTATTGATCAGGGCACGTGTGGACTCTTTCCGGCCTGCCGAGCATGCATGGATCCCTGTCAAAACCACTGTATAAGGGCTTGCATCTGGGGGTAAGTCTAACACTGGAAATTCCTGAGTTTTAATTACCTTGTTCACTGCTGGAGGTGCCGAATCTGTCGACATGACCATTTCGACCATCTGTGCTTGGGACGCAGTATCCCTGTTTGGTGCGACCTCTGGCCTCTCCCCCCTTGGTTGGCCATTTTCTTCCCTTGTGCCTGGGTGGCCTCGAGCCTTGCTGCTGATACCTCCCATTCGAGAGTTGTTCCTTCGCACCTCTTGTCTAGGTATGGCCGGGTCCGTTACTTTATTAGTCATCCCAGTACTGCCATCATTTAGCAATCCTGTCTTGGGGTATGTGTTGGTCTCCGTGCCTCCCCTCCCTATCGGGCTGTGTCCCTTTTCTTTTACTGCCTCCGTCCCAACTTTTGTAATTAGCTGCGAAAGTTACCCTTCTATCACGTTTAGCCTTTCTTGCAGGGGCCACAGGTATGCTAACAATAGGGATTCCAACTTAGTGATTAAATCTTTATTGCATCTCTCCGATTCTGCTATCTCACTACAATACGGGCACCGTATTGATGGTGTAGAAGCCCCTTCTACCATGACCCCCTTCCTTCTCACTCCTCCTCCTTGACCTGTTTTTTTCGATGCGTATGAACCCTCTTTCCTTATACTCTTGGCTGGGGCCTTCGTCTCTCTTATAGAATTATTATCAGTGTTAATAACGGTGCCCTTTGCCTGCAAAGCCTTTTTTGAGTGGGTGACCACCTCCCCTCTGGACTCTGGAGTATTTTTTTCCACTAACTCCTGAGTGGGCATTATATCCTCCGCATCCCCTTGCCCTAAAAAATCAGATGTCAAGGAAATTCAGTCTGGTGTTACTCCCCCCTCCTGTGAGGGAATAATTGACTGATCATAGGTATTATTGTCTATCTCCAGTATGAATGGTTGTGGAGCCTCCCCTGTTATTAGCGGTGCGGCGTGTATTGTAGCCTTAGTGCTAACCTTTTTTCCCCTAGTGCTTAGCCCCGGGACAGGCCCTGTAAGAGGGGATGGGCATCTGGCAATGGGGCCCATAGATGATCTCTTTTGTTCAATACGCTTGTCCAGGGAGAGCCTTTTTTCAGTTAACTGAATTTCTTGGTTTAAAAGAGACTCCGCCCTCACTATAAAGGCATCCAAGGTATCTCTTACCCCTCCCCCCGCCATCCTGCTTATCTCCTTCCGGGCACTCATATCACGACTAGTCACAACAACCTCCTATGGATATCACAATCAGGTTGTCACCGAAAATTCTTGTATGGCGGGGAGCCGGGTTCTACACCATTGGAGGGCGGAAGATTTCATCACAATTCTTCACACCCTCCACCTTGCGACCTTCTACACAAGTTTCAGATTAAGTCCGTGTCCGAATGTCCCAAAGTGCCCCACTAATTTCAGGTATCCTGACGATTTTCTCCTTCCTACTCTAGTTTGAGCGATCTGCAGTCACTGGCCAAATGAGAGATACGGGGGTGCCCCAGCCCGGCCTCCTTTGGCCTCTGACGGCCACAGACAGCCCACCCTTTGCCCGGGCTTATCCCGGCGCTCGTCCGCGCGCGTCCCGCTGGACTGAAGTGACGGTTTGTTTTAACCGAGCTGCGGGCGGAAAGGGAGGGCTGCGGCAGTCTCAAGTTGCCCCCAATGTCTCCTGGGGCCTGTAGTCACGCTGGACACACTGGTCAGTGCACTCGCCCCTGCACCCTGGCGCTGCGTCTCCCACGAAGCGGGAGGCGCGAGGTCTTCTTCTGCCGGTGTGGGCGGAAAGGGAGGGCTGCGGCAGTCTCACGTTGCCCCCAATGTCTCCTGGGGCCTGTAGTCACGCTGGACACGCTGGCCAGTGCACTCGCCCCTGCACCCTGGCGCTGCATCTCCTTATTGCACATATGTGTGTCTTCATGTAGGAGACTCAGCGTATCCCAAATGCCCATGGTTGTTGACACCGCTGAGGAATCCAACAATGCCAGGGAGAGTCCGCTTCAATGTGGTCCATGGTAGAACAGGGTAGCCAGTGGAGCAGGCGTTTGGACTCCTGAAGGCCAGATTCTGATATCTGGACAAGACTGTGGTAGCCCTCATGTCGGATCCCCATCGCCTGCTGAATGCTCCACAACCTCGCACTGCGACAGAACATCCCTCTCATTGCCATGGATGGAGACCAGCAGGAGCGACCAGGTAAGGATCCTGAAATACCAAATTATGATGATAGTGGTGAAGAGGAAGGAGTTGATATGCGTCAAGAGCTCATCAACAACTTTTGTCTCATGATTGTAAGTATGCTGTCAGATGTCATGACTTTGACTGTTACAGTGACTGTTGTGATGAAGAAGGTCATGGATACTTGTCAGGTAGGTAGAGCTGTGTGAAACTCTGTGCAAGGCTGTTTGTGGAGAAAGGTCTTGGCAAATGCCCAGGTTGTTGATGTTGCTTTGTGTAGGTGAGATGTACCCGTGTACTGTGTACTCAACAAGTGGACTGTAATTGGTGTCATATGTATGGTTTCTTAGCTAATCTCTTTGTATTGGGTTGTTGTAGTTACCTTCACCATGTCATGATCATTTGGATATTTCATAGTTGTGACATCAGGTATTTCATGCTGTTTGGAAGTGCTAACTGGACATGGAATGTTCCTGTGACTGTCTGGCACTGACTTTGCACTGCGATAGGATGGAAGTTGCTGATGCTCCTTTGTATTTGTTCCCTGCTGTGTGCTGGTCCTTTAGCTATATGTGTGCAATCATATTCTCCAACACAATGTTGTTGTTGGGCCAAATCATACAAGTCTCTCTTCACATTGGCTAAGTCCACAATGTTTATGAACTGAATGTAGCTGTTAATGTGTGTCATTATTGTATGCCACGGTGCTTGTGGCACACCACTGACAAATGTTTGTGACATTACACCAGATGCAGCAACACTGGATTGGAATGAACTTGTGCTCCGAAACTTTTGTATTGCCATGCTCTGGTTCTTTCTTTTCAATGAAATGGGATTTCTTTTGTGATGTTGTCAATATAGCTCCAGCTGACCCCATGAACCAATTGTCATTTGTCGGTTCTATTTGGTATTGTCAGATGTACCACCTCCGACCATGTTGATGTTTGCACATGACATTTGTGGTCACTTACACAGATCATTTCAGTGATGTGTTTTTAACTAAGTTTTTGACATTATGGCAGCCTAAGGTTGGTACTATGGAAGAAAGACATAATTAGACCGTATGTCTGTGTTGTTGTGAGATGGTTGTGAAACTCAGTTGAACATTGTTGACATTCCACATGTCCATAATTACACAGGTAGATTCTACTTACATTCAGTAATACATAAGGGGAGAACTTCATAATTTCCTAGATGTGAATGATGCAACAGGAGCTAATGATTTTGTGACAATTGATTGCAGTGCACAAAGAGAAAACATCAAACATAAGAAACAGTGAAATAGTGACAACAAAGGAGTGTAGTTGGTAGTGTTGGTGGATGAAACCATTGTATTATAAGCCACATTGTCTGAAATACAAATCCAACAAACTCCTCCCATCAGAAGTTGAAACATTTACAGGCATAGTCAATCAACTAAACTTATTGCATACAAAGGAGGACATAATTTGCAGCATCTCTTCCTGGCGTTGGTGGGTGCCATGCTATCCAAACCTCCCAGAGTTTTTCTTGGAGTCCCAGTCTACGATGGTTGGGGGAATCTGCTGCTTCAGGGTCAGGGATTTCTGAGCAGTCATCCTCTATAAGGGGCTACCTTCCTGTGGCTGCTGCAGATGTGGAAGGGCCTGATGTAGATGGACCACAGGAAGGGGCAGGTGTTGTGGGAAAAGTCTTGCAGAGTGTGGTATTAATGTCCACCAGCACCCCTATGAGCTCTTCCATGTTGTTGTTGTAAGTGTCCAGCCTCTGGTCTATGGTTCTATTCAGCTGCTTCATCTCCCGGAGCTCCTCAAGTACCTGGCCCATCACTCCTTGGGATCCCTCATAGATCCCCATGAGTCGGGCAATGTTGGCCTGGGTGTCAGTGGCACCAGAGGTCTAACTTAGCTTGCCTATAATCACCTTCCCACCACCCCTGCCCCCACGGCCTGTGACCTTGGCCCAACCTGCACCCTCCCACTGGCTCCTCCGTCCTCTGTTAGTGTGTTGACAATCTTCACATCCAGAAGTAGGACTGGGGTGCAGGAGATGTTGCTGGCAGGACTTGGTTCACTGGTTGTTAGGACAGATGTCAACAGAGATGTTGAAGCTGGGGTGGGAGGTGTGGTTGGAAGCACAGTGAGACTCACTGTTTCTGTCTGCCCAGGCTGGTCAGATGGGCCAAGCAAGTCCTCCATGTCCAAAGATCCAGGAGATTCTGTATCACTGGAGCCTTCATCCAGGGGGAGGTGAAGTCTGGTTGGTGTCTTGAGTGTGGCCAGCTGTAGTGCCAGATTGACCCGTGCAGACATAGAGTAGATTGTTACCATTGTAAGTATGGAATGTACATCCACATAATTTGGTAAACAGTGAGTTTGGGCCTGGAAGGGATAAACGGGTTTAATATTGGCATTGTTAACTATCCCTATTGTGTTTTACTTGTTTGCAAGATGTTTGGAGCCATCCATTACATTAAGTGGCATTGGCTGGGTTATTTGCTTGACATGGGGGATGGCTTTGGCATCTCCCAATGACTTGAATCTAACACAGTGTCAAAGTTACATTTGTATTAGTACATTCCAAGTCCTAGGTGTGTACAATACAGGCATACCATACTACTTGGTAGTAGATTTAGCTAGATACGACCTAACATTTCTGAGAAATGCACAGGGCAGTTTGTATACAAAATGGTATGCATCTCCGCAGAAGTCCCCACGACTTGGAGATCATAGGTTTCTTTGGCAGAGGTCAAAAGCACAGTTTTTTGCAAAAGAATGGCTTTCATTCTGCTTAGAGTATCAATTCATATAGAAGAGATATTCAGTGAAGGCCATAAAGGCGACTCCCTGACTATGTCTATTTGGGGAAACAAGACTTGCATACAGCAAGTGACCCTGGATGTAACCGTTACTAGATATGGGATACCTGGCAGCATGCCACAGCAGCTGTGATCATTCAACATAATGTAACTCCCATTTGAAAGTTGGCCAAAGATTGGATTAATCACTGCTGCCGGTGAACCGTGCAGGTGGCAGGATACGTTTGTAGTGGAACCATCACAGGCCCCGTGTAAGTTAATACCCTGACAAAGGAGAGAACCGCTTAGTGCGTGCTCACAGTTTTCACCGCCAAGAAACACTTCACATCCCCCACTCCAACATCTGTGTGTGTAAGGTAAATCCCAGGATGTCTTGATGTGTTCTTTACCCAACCTTTCATATTTGCCTGCTGGTATATTTTTTAGGCAATACTGAAAATGGAAAGTCGTAACAGGCAGAGTAATCTTTTCATGTATGATCCACTCAGTAGCTGGTTTTTCTGCCACTGTGAATGGTAATTTCTCCAGTTTTTCAATGCTCAGCACCGTATAGTCTGCTCCCCTTTGTGCCATTTTGATCTGTTTATCAGTGAGATTGAATTCTGCAAACAGTGACGTAGTATTGATTAAACGCCAAGGCACATAGCCAGAACGCAGGTTTTGAAGAATCCAGCCTAATAGCATGATAGAACGTAGCTGTGACTGACCATGTTGCAACATGACCAAGTCTTGTTCCATGATGTCTATGGCAGAGGATACAATGCTGTCCAAAGAATATATACTGGATGACAGTCGTTAACCCATTGTCTACTACAGAGAGAGATTTCTCTAAATTAATACGATCAATTTCTCGTATTCGTTCTGCAGTCTCTGCTTGGGTGACCTTCCATGCTTCATTATAAGCAGCGTAGATACCAGCATATATGAAACGGTTTTGATGCGGTTTTCTTGGTCCTAGCAAGAATTTCCTAAGGTCTGCGCCTTCTTGAAGTAAAGCTAAGTGTTCTTTTACATCCTCTAGTGTAGCTTTCTGTAGCCAATCAAGGCAAAGTTTTCCTACACTGTAAGTTGTTACTACCCCCGGATGCTGTCTTTGGACATAACGTGGGTCTGGCCTATGAAAGGTAAAACCTTGTGTCTTGTTCAGGAATCTATCTTGACAGTTGTTTGTGTCTAAGGGCCAGAGCAACCATTTTTTCCATTCAGGATCTGATCTGTTGTGATGCAAAATATTATGTAAGTCGACCTCCCTCTGTGTAGTGCTTTCACTTGTAGGTGCATGTATAGACAGAGTGTTCATGCCTTTTATCTTGGCTATTCCAAGGCATGATGTTTGTTGGACAGTGTTGTTCAAAAACATAATTTGGTCAGGGGTGATACAGGCTCTAAACAAAGCTTCTATTCCCTGTACTTGCCAATCTTTAGTACTCCAGACAGTTTTCGTCTCAATGTTGTCTTTCCAAAAGTCGTAACCTTATCTAGACAGTTGGGCAATAAAGGCTGTAGAATAAATCTGTTTGGTATTCGTTAACGTACTTTTCATTCCTGTCTTATTGACATTCTCAAAGTAAAATGTCTCTGCATTTGAGATATTAAACCCTGAAAAATATGGAAATGTCATTGCAAATGTTTTTGAGCTACCCTTTGGTGGTGTAGGACAAGGTTCCCATTGGTTATAGATAAATGCATTTTTAGGAGTTGCAGATTTATGCAAGAAATGATGACCATAGTGGTTATAACAGTACAGTTGTTCATAGTCTAATGAACCTTCTAAATATTCATTATTAGTAAATGCAGTTGACATCTCTCGATCAGACATCATATTATTAACAGTCTCAAAGTCCCAATCATCAGAAAAGGTACTGGAGGTAATAAAGTCACTTAATGAAATTTTAAATAAATGTGGATTCTTCAAAAGCTCAGACGGCCAAAAATGTCATATTCTGTTTTGTCCCAAACTATACCATCCGGCATAGGAATTGCTGTGATGTTCACTGCTGACAAGTCTCTTGCTTCACGATGGGATGATTTGTGTGGCTGAAGAAGTACGTTCACTTTTTTACTTGCTGAGTCCATTTGAATGTATCTTCCATTAATCAGCATACCCAGAGTGAATACCAGAGCTAACCAAAGAAGAAAAAAGAATATTCCCAAAACAATCCATAGTTCAATCCACGGTGAAACCAGATAAGTCTTTTTCAGGAGTTGAAAAAAGTCTGTTGCTTGTTCTTTGAAAGTTCTTTGTACTGGCGTTGTTTCAGGCTTGCTGGGATCCTCAGAAAACGCATCAAAGTTCATGAAATAGCCAGAAGCAGTTCTGTCAATGGTTGGAATAGCATCAGAATTTGTAGAATTCACTGGAACCAGTTGATCACTTGTTACATCGTTGTGGATATGCCGATCAGGATGAACTGTTATTTGGGTTTCAAGAGGTACAAGGTGCATAGCATTGTTGCTTAGTCCTCTATTTCTTACTGTCGAATCTTCAGTTTGAACCTTTTGGATTGTAGCAAGAGGAGTGCGTCTGCTACATTGGCGGAGTCCACTTGGCCTACTGTTCAGTATCGGCCACATGGTGTTGTTTGATCAGGTCGATGGACACAAATCTTTTCTCTTTTTTACCAGCAGGGGGCGGCAAATGTACTGTTCTTGATCCGTGGATTGCTAGGACAGGTACTGGTTGTCTGTAAGAAGGCCCAAATTCCTTTTTGTCCGCGATCTTTTCTCTGACTAGATCCCCAAGCTTTGGGATCCAGACAGGCCTTGCTGGGACGGCCAGATTTTTCTGAGTGGTGGTTGGCTTCAGGACCACGTTGCATTGTTGTGTGTAAAACAGCCAAACGATCTTTGATATCAAACTGTTTGTTTTCCACCACGGTGCCTTTCATATCTAAGTCCTGAACCAACATTCTAGTCCCAAACAGGACCTCATATGGAGTGACACCCCCAAGAGAACTTCTTGGCAAGTTGTTAAGTGTGCGCTGGACCCCATATAAATGTTTGACCCACCCATCACCCGAACCTAATACCGTAGCTGTTATAGACTGCTTTATGTCCAGGTTTTTTCTTTCCACAACAGAATTTCCCTCATCATGAAATGGAGAAGAATACCACAATGCTACGCCCAGATGGCCATGGTTTCTTTGTAAGCCCTAGAGCTAAACGCAGGACCCTGGTCAGAATGTAGCGTGCCTATTGTGTATATGCCAATAAAGACTCGCAAATCTTTTATAACAGTTCGAGTGTCAGCTGAGCGCTGAGGCCACATCCATAGGAAACTAGACTTAACGTTTCTGGGATTGCATTTGTCCAAGTGGACGCCTGCCCGTAGATAGTCTAATGCTATCTAATAATGGTGTCTGAACTGGGCTGGCTAATTGGTAGTCAGGTATCTGGTGGCGTTCTGTACTGCGATCTCTATTGCATGCTATACAGTTATTAATGAAGATGTGAATGAGAGTATTCATTCCTGGCCACCAGTACATCTCTTTTAGTTCTAAAATTGTTTTTGAGATCCCCTGATGTATCAGACGCTTTCCCAGATGCGCTTCGTAAATCAAAGTTGCTCTACGTTCCCTGTTTGGAATTACTCTATCCCCCACTCCAGGGATTTGAGCAAACGGAACGCCATTCGCATCAATTATATATGAGTATTTGAGTGGAAACTTTGTAGGTAATGCCGCACTGCTGCCTTTGTATGATGCATTGACAGCCAGCATTATTTTGCTATCTATTTTCATTTACGAACGAGTGATTGCAGCTACGGAAGCCGTTTGCACAGCACCTTTCGCGGCTTCATCAGCCAATGAATTCCCTTCAACGTGAACGCCATCATGTTGATGACTCAGCGTGTGTATCACGTGAGTGTTCTATAGTTCATTTCGCAACTGAACTACTTGTTCCCAAAGCAATTTGTGCTTGATTGTGCCACTTTTTTCATCTTTGAAAGCATTTTGAATCCAATTCTGTAAATATTCATTGTAAGATTGAACACAGTAAAAAGAATCGCACACTTGAGTGTGGGGAATTCACGATCTGTGTTTTCAAGTGCCGTCTTAAATGCTTGTAGTTCAGGTCGCTGAGCTGTACAATCTCCTAGAGATTGCGTTTTTGTGACCATTGGTCTGAATTTGCCATCTCGTATGCAACCTTTAACGATAGCACACGCTGCACTGTAAGCTTGTTTACTCTCCGTAGCGGGCTGTGCAGATCCGTTAGTATAAATTATATATTCGTACTGCTAAAGATGGAGAATTTCAGTAGGCACAGGACATTCGTGTTCATATTGCAGGAATTCTTGTGTTTTTAAATATTGATCAAAAACGTATTCAACATCAGTTGCAGCAAGAGACTTATCCCATTGTATCCATCTCGGATGTAAAGCTTTTGCATTTGGAATGCTAGCCTTTGTAACTGCCTCTAGGGCTGGTACAGGAGTCACAACCATAATACGTTTTCCCTGTGCTAGGGCTCTTTCTTTTGCTACAGCAGTTTGAACTGCTGGCAGAATTTTTTCTGTAGAAGTGAATTTCATTTCTGCTTGTGTATACAAGTGGGATTTGTATGCAATTGGTACTTTTTCACCTTTGTTAAAAGTTAAGTAGGTGAATCCGCATTGACCCGGAATAATTCGGATCACTAAGTTTCGTACGTTTACGCGTGTTTGCAAGTATTTCGTTGCTAACATTTGTGTTTGCAGTGAACGCAAAAATTCTGTGTGTTTTTGTGTCCAATGTGTGATTTTAAAATCAGGTTTGATTAATTCATAGAGAGGTTTAAACCTTTCTGTGTAATTTAAAATGTAAGTTCTTCCAAAATTCAGGGAACCTAGAATCGACTGTAGATTTTTCAGCGTTTTTGGAGGTTGGAGCAGCGCACACTTTTCTAAAAAGTTGGCTGCCAGGCTTTTGCCTTCACTTGATTGTTCATATCCTATAAACAGGACATTGAGGTGGGCAATTCTTGACTTTTTAAAGTTGAATTTGTAACCCTCTGAGGCGAAGCCCAATATTACGGTACTCACCCTGTTCAAGTGCCTATCCAGGTCATCGTCTGTCAGATATATATCATCGACATATGGCAATGCCTCGTCATCATAAGTTTGTAGTAACTCTGTCACCCTTGCTGAGAATAACCCCTGGTTGTTCTTGAATCCCTGGGGCAGTCGACAAAATTGACTCTGGGTCCCCATTATTGAGAAAGCGGTCAAATATCTGCTTTCTGGTGCAATATTTTGACATAAGAAACCATTTGAAATGCCTAATGTGGTTTTATATTTTTTATGCACAATGTTATTCATTAATGCTGTACTGTGTGCATTTTGCGCTGCAAATGTTTTGCAACAAGAATTTAAGTGTCTGTAATCCAAAACTAGATGATATGTATTGTCTGGTTTGGAGACAGGAAACAAAGGATTGTTCATTGATGAGGTGCATGTTTCAATCACCCCCTGATATTCAAGTTGATCTAAAATCTCCCTGACCTGTTTTTTAGCTTCTTGCTTAACTGGGTACTGCCTTTGTGCAGTCGGTTGATTTTTTAACTGGATTTTATGGTGAGGTGTGCCTCATCCCATCCTACATGATTTTTATACAGTGCTGGGGCTTCGGCTGCTGCCCATTTCCTGGCTAATGTATATTTTAAATGAATTGGAATATGGTTGGAGAAGGCAGGCATAATTATGTTTTTGCCATGTGGGCACTCCCTGACAAACTCTGGTGGCCAGTCCTTTTTTGCTAGAAGTATATCATAACCCTTTGAAAGATGCTCCCAAAAGAGTGCTTTCACTTTTCTTGGTATGTCTCCCTGCATTCAGAGTGTTATTTCATATAACCTATGTGGAGAACTAACTCTGGTGTCTACAGTCTCAACTTGGATGTCTTCATTCAAGTCCACTGTCTCAAGAAGTCCCTTCAGGTTCTGGTGAGCTATTATAACTTCTGCTGCGCTGCCCAGCATGAGTTGGGTTCTCAGTATTCTCGGCATGTCTGATCTTTAGACCTGCTACCTTTTTCTTGGAGAACTGAGGTTTTGCTTTATTTTTCTGAACGTGGTGATCGTCTTTGGACTTCACGTGTTCTTTCTTTTTTTCTGACCATCCTCTTCTTTCAGATGTCTGTGACGATATCTGAAAAGTACGAGAGAAACGTGTATCATTATCTTGATATCTGTCAGGTTTTCTCAAATTATCCCTATTCCTGAGGTTGTACCTCCTTTCAGATGGCTCCTTCTGTGGAGGAGACCTGCCTCAGGAATGAAAACGCTTCTCTTTGGAATTCTGTTTGAAATTTTCCCACTTCTTTTTAGAAGAGGTAGGAGTATTTTGGGGAAATACCTTATCAGGACTTTCAGACAGTTGTGGTTTTACTGGTATAGCTCTATTAGCTTTAGTATGTTTTTAAGTAATTCCTCATCTGACTTTGATTCAATGTCAGGGTCAGGTGTGTAGCCGGCTAAAATTGGCCATGTTGCTCCTGGTCTACCTAGTGTACCAAGCCTGGTAATGTGATTATAATGTTTTAGGGCGCCTTTAAACCAGAGCTCATGCTCCTGGTATGTGAGTGGATTTTCAATATCTTCCAAAGGAATATATTCCTCTGGTGATTCACCTTCTTTGTAGAAGTGAAACAAGTGTGTTACTGGATTTGATTCTGGGAATATTATCCATGAGTAGAATACCACTGTCTGATGAGATTCATGTGCCTCTATCACAAACACTGCTCTACCACCTCTTGGTGTTAGACCATGTTTTATAAGTTTTAGAGTGATGGCTCTCCTTAAATTTGGTGGGATGATTATAGCATCCTCGACTTGGTCGGCTACAGCCCCACCGGTCACTGTGTTTGTGCCGTTTTCAGATATGTTGAAATGAAAAATGCAGAGCAAGTTTCAAGGGGACAAAGATCAGGTGCACAATATTTTGGAACACTGTATCCTTCAACGTTGAACAAAACCAAACAGCTAATACAAAGGACTTTCGTCCTACACAGCTATGGCGGATATTATCCCTATCCACTCCAGATGTCTTATGGAGTTTTATGAGTTGATGGTCTCTGAGAAAAGCACGACTGAGTTACTTCAGTATCTAGTGTTAAATGAGTGCCTTACCAAACCGTTGGGCACCATGTAGTGTAGTTCCTATATCCCTGATAGGCTTTGCGCATTGGAATAACATACACTATAGATTTAACATAGGTCTAAGGTCAGTATGTCTCTAGTAAGTATATTAAACTTAATTACTTGTGTGTGCCAGTTAACTCAGAGGTCACTAGAAACTTCTCAAATATACAAGAAGGGATTAGTCTCTGACAACCGCATAAACATGACAACTTTGTTTCCCTTTAGAATCAGAACAGTCTCAGAATTGTGGAAACAATAGATAACAGTTTCACTCAGTCAATCGTGCATGCTTCGTTTCTACAGAGTTGCACAGAAATAGAGAGACGGGCGTTTCAATAAAAGGGTTTATTGAACAGTCTTATTTCTAATGCAAGAGATATGAATTGCTAGAATGTAGAACAGACTGCGAAGTACAATATGTATGAGGTTAGCAGTAAGAAAAAATAATACTGCAATAGCATGGTTTGTAGC
This sequence comes from Triturus cristatus, assembly GCF_964204655.1. Taxonomy (NCBI): domain Eukaryota; kingdom Metazoa; phylum Chordata; class Amphibia; order Caudata; family Salamandridae; genus Triturus; species Triturus cristatus. The sequence goes on from NC_140588.1 coordinate 435,474,433, forward strand.
TATGATACATATTAATCAAAATACATACATAAATAACATAATACTAAAATGTGATACTCATCTGATGTTTCTAAATTGTTCTACCCCAGTGTACCTAACCTAGGTGCAGTACGGGGTTTGAAGTAGGTGCTGTTTCTAAAGTATAGCTAGCTATATTTTAGTTTAGCCAAGAGATGCCAAAAGTTTCTCTAAGTTCTAGTCAGCTCCATACCTGAGAATGAGAGAGGTTGGAATCTCTTTTCTGGACTTGATAGTCTAACCCCCCGCAAGGGAAGTCAGAGAGCACTGGAGCTGGATTCTCTGTGAAGAGGATGGCAGAGTCAGGTCAGTGCAACAGGCTGGAACTCGATATCCTTCAAAACTTGCCGTGGCGAACCGCGTAGTCTTGGTTGGATCGAATCCTCCGGTAACCGCAATTTGCCAGGGCAAGTGCTGGTATATTTATACCTTGAAGGTGTCTTGGAATGCCAGTATTGACGTAAAAATCGGGCAGAGGAATGTCATGAATGAACCCCTAAGGAATTGATGTTCATGCATACTTAATGAGTTCTTGGAGAAATCAATATTCAAGCTGAGGGAAATTCCTAAAGGCTTAAGGGTCTGGTTTTCCAAGAATTCGTTGTGACGTGGATGGACAGATGTAGGTGGCCATGCCTGTATTTGCTTTGTACGGACAATGTCTAAATAAGGGCCGGATTTCTATGTCCAAATAAGGGTAATGTGAATTGTACCTAAATAAGGGCATAAATCGGGAAACCTATATACGGAATATAAATCTGCACACAACAGTAATCATGTGTGCTGTTCAGTGTCAATTTGTCAACAGCCATTTCAAATCAGCTAGATTAGCTTATTGCGTTACTGATATTTCAGATGTGCACCTAATATGGTCTCACTCAAGGCATCATTATTTATTGGACCAGGGTAAATTCAAGCTGAGTAGGCAGACATGTGCCTGAGCAGAGCATTGTCTGTAAGGTACTCAGTCCATATGACGTGGGGATTAGTGTTGACATGGCTGTCACGTGAGTCTGGACAAACAACACTGGTGCCTTCTGTTAAGTGTTAAAGCAACAGGGCCTCATAGTAGCTGTAGTCATTGCAAACACTCCTCCCCCACACTTGATCAATGGTTAACTGCCTGTGAGGTGAACCTCAATTGTGACATGGCTGCAAGTGAGTAGGGACAAAAAACACTGGGGCCACCTGCTCAGAGGAACAGGTTTAGGGTCTCATGGTAGTTGTAGTCATTGCAAACACTCCTCCTCCCAACTTAACCAATGGTGAACTGCCTGTTAGGTGAACCTCAGTAGTGAAATGGCTGATAAGTGAGTCTGGACAAACAACACTGGGTCTTGCTGTTCAGAGGTGGAGGGCCTCATGGTAGTTGTAGCCATTGCAATCACTCCTCCCCCACACTTGACCAATGGTCAACTGCCTGTAAGGTGAACCTCAGTAGTAACATGGCTGCCAAGTGAGTCTGGACAAACAGCACTGGGGCCTCCTGTACAGAAGTAGAAGCCTTGTGGTAGTTGTAGTCATTTCAATTTCCACTTGCCAACACTAGCAAAAATAATTTGTGTCACATAGGTGTTTGAAAAAAGCAGTTGTTGTGGACCCTACTATTAGACATTCTCACATAAAATGGGTCCTGGGATGAAGATTTGATGGCAATGCAATTACAGAAAGCATTACCACATGAGGAATGTAATGGTGGTTGATACATGTGATCTTATGTGCAGGGCTACTGATTGTAACTGCCAATCACACATCTCTGATACTTTGAATACTGCATATGGGAAATTTATTTCAGAAACAGGATAGCAAGAGCTGAGATGTGTACACACAGAAAATTGATATGTTGTGACAGTTGGTATGGTGTTACTTAATAGTCGCCACTCTCCCAGGTATTTCTGTGAAGCCCTCAGAATGCAGGATAGTGTGCACCTTTTCCGCCCAGGGTGTGAGTTGAAATGCGGGCCGGGAGGACCACCGCCAGTCCTCTGAGCCACAAGATGGTGCCTGAAGACTAGGTTCATCACCCTTTGCCTGAGGTCGTGCCACCTCGTCCTGATGTCCTTCTTTGTGCGCAGGGTGGTACCTCGAGAATTCACCTAGTTGACTCCCCTGTCCCACATTTCATTCTTTCTAGCAAGAGAAGTTTGTGGGACTCGGGCTCCAAAAATGTGCGGCTCTACTCTAGTAATTACATCCACCAACACTGACAATTCGGTGTCAAAATTACATGGGCTTTTGGATGGTGACTTTCAAACTAAATAAAATGAGTGAGAGAGACAAAAATGCCTTTGAACAAAGGCAATATGTGGAAAACAGTGAAAATTAAACATGTGTGGAGTTTGTGTGATATGATTGTGTGAAAAGTGCTAACTTATGTGGATGCTAATTCTGCTCCTAATTATTGTGCTGCTATATAGAGGCAAAGGATCATGCTTTAGGACGAGATGTGTTTTTATAACGTGAATTGTAGATGTGTCCACTGTGGCAATGGGCTTCAGCTGTGTTGCTTTTTTTCAGCATCCAATGTGCACTGTTCTAGTGCTTCATACTAGCAGTAGTGCGGCAGTCTAGCTCTCTTGTAAAACCACTGACATGGGACCATCAGTACAGTAGTTTCACCATAATATGCTCGATGGTGGTATCACAGCCCTGATGGCTATCAGAACCTTTCTGACTGCCTCGTTCAATGCAAAGTCTACTCTTATCGCCACGGTCCAAACGGAGAACACTCTGACCGCCACGGTCGGGGACTAGGCTTGCATGCATTGGAATATGTCAGGAGTACAGTCACGGCCTCGGCGGTCGGAATTGGACCGTTAACATGTCAGTTGGATGGTCGGTCTGACTGTCATCGCAATGAGGCCCTAAGTGAGGGTAGGAAATGAAAACAACCAGTTCACCTGGTCAATAGCCTTATCATCATCTGAAGTTATGGCTGAGAGGGGTTTGGACATACTTGTGGATTTTGAGATAATATCAAAGAGCAGGCAAGTGTTGTCTGATATGTATCTTCCTTTGACAAAGCCTGATTGCTCCTTTCCTAAAAAAAAATCAGAAAGGATAGGTTTTAACCTTGAGGCTAATGCCTTGGAAAAGATTTTGTAGTCTAAGTTAACAAGAAAAATTGGTCCATCATTTTTAAAGTAGTGAGGATCCTCACCCTCCTTTGGGAAGAGGCAAATGCATCCAGAAAAAAAGCCTGAGGAATTAGAAGAATCAGTAAAGGAGTGAGTAAGTATCATAATTGGGGAAGTAGAAAATTGCAAAAGTGTGTATAAAATTTAGCCATAACACCATGTGGAACTGGGGCTTTACATTTGTTTGAAGAAAGTAGTACAGGGTGAAGCTCTGTGTGTATAAGTTCTGCTTCTAAGGGTGAAAAATCAAGGTGGGAAGTTTGTTAAGATAGGAGTGATACTGTAGAGTTTCAGGAGTGAAGGGAACATGATCTGGAGTGTGTAAGCTTTTACAGACATTTTGTAATTGGTTTAGAATGTCCCAGTCTTAATAGTGAGTTGTTTTGGTATAGTCTATGATTGATTCAATTTGTACATTGTTTTGCTTGATATTAAGAGGGTTTGATAGTAGTTTCCCAGATTTGTTTTGGCCCCCATAGAATTTGGCACTAGATTTAAGAAGATAGGATGATGCAATTTCAGTAGAGAATGTTAAATTTACGTTTGGCATTAATAAGTTGTTGTAAACAATGTTGTAAGTGAGTGCTGTAATTAGAGTGTTCTAGTCATTTAATTTCTTTGAAAAATTGTTTGGACTGGATATGAGAAAATGTCCTTTTCTTGGACACAAAGTTAATTGCAAAGTCTCGAGCTGAGGCCTTGAATGCATCCCATAAGGCAATATGATCAGTATGATTAATGTGAAAATATTCATGAAAAAATAAAGTGAATGTGGATGTAAAGGCGGTGTCCAATAGCAGGGAATTATTGAATCTCCACCTTTTTGAGGAGGTGGACTTAGGAGGAATGTCTAATTGTATAGAGACAGGGGTGGTCAAGATGGAACCGATATCTGCTGAGTTTAAGGCCTGAGTTAAATTATGGGAAATATAGATGGAATCGATCCGGGATTGTGTGATGAGCCATGTAAAAATATGAATACTCTCTTAAGGTGGGGTTGCGTAACCACCAGTCATCAGTTAACTAACATTGCTGAAGAGCATGTACAAATGATTTTTGTGGTTCGTAGGGAATATAATGTGATGTTTTTGCAAACATTTTTGAGTGATAGAAGGCCAGAACTGACAATCTGGAGCATTAGGTCAATGCACATTAAAGAAAACAATCAGAACTTTCTCAATCAAAAATTTCACGAACATCCATCATCCCTCTGCATCAATTTCCTGAATCATCATCTGAATATGGAAGGATATGTGACAGAGAAACATAACTCTTTGTTTTAACCAGTTTTCGGAGAGAAAAACAGTTTGGCCACCTACCCTTTACTTAGTTTCAAAGATTCACTCTCTTTGAGATGTGGCAAAAAGCAATATGTGCACCTAATATGGATAAGTGAGTCAACTCTCTTTGACATTTGATTGGGATATTTAAACCTCTGAAATTCCAAGAAACATATGTCAAAACTATAGAAAAGAATCAGTATAAAGACTATGACTAGGCAAACAATTTGAGAATGTAAAAGAGCACCATGTAGGTAGAGACGTTTTAAGGCATGGGCAAAGTGGGCTCTGGCCCAAGGCCCCAGCCATTAAGGGGGCCCCCTGATAGAGTCAGCTCTGTTTTGCATAGTCTTGCCCTGATGACCTTAAATAAATCTTAAACAGGTTGTTTCAAATACCGTTTTCCTTTAATTTATTTTTAATGCCGGTGATGTGTGAGTCTATTATAGGCATCTCGAAGAGAAATGTTGTGCTTATGTTCCATGCAGCATGCGTATAAAAATTCACTCAGATCAAAAAGCGACCTGACATATGAGACACAGGAGGAGGTTACAGAGGTTATTTTAAGTAATATTAGTGAGCTGGTGCTGTGCTACAATGTTGAAAGCACATGTCACTATTTCTGAATATTAGATCTAAACATATTTAGAATTTAGAAGAGTGTGACTGTGCACTGTCAGTGACCCTGCCAAAGAGGGCATGAAAAAGCTGAATTTGGATCATAAATTCAAAGCTGTTCTGAATAGGGGCCCCCCATTCTATGTTCGGCCCAGGGCCCCCAAATTCCTTAAGATGTCCCTGCATGTAGGCAGGAGTAAAAGTAGCATTATTGAGAAGAAGTGATGCAATGATAATTCCAAACCAACAGAGAAAAGAAAAAATGGGTATAAGAGACAATGAAGAGAATAAAAACGAGAGAAAATGTTAAACTGTGGTGAACAAGGAGAAAAAAGTAAATAACCAAAAAAGTGACAAAAAAGGGAAACATACCTAAAGGTACTTTGATGAGGCTGGGGTGGCACATAAGAAAGACAGCACGTCCGGTCCTCAGAGGGAAACAAGGAGCAAGAAGGGTGATAAGATATTGATTGGAAACTAGCAGAGGCACATACAGGGAGACAACACCTGTAGGAAGAATACATTAATATGAGTAGACATGAAAGCTATTTATAATCAGTCAACAATATACCATTACAATTTTGCTATGAGAAAATATTAGTTAAAATATGAAGACACCAGAAAATGTTTCGATTTCAAGTTTGAAACATGGAGAATTGAATAAATGTATTCAAAGGTAGGTGATGAAATATCCCTGTTGCGAGAAAAGCCTTCAGTCAACAGGGGTCCTCATAAAATGTTGTTTTATTCTTGAAGGCGACTTTGAAGAGGCAGGGGTAAAATAGCCCAAAATGAGCACCAAGAGAGTGAAGTGTTGGTCACATGCTTAAGATGCCCTAAAGTTTATCTGCAGTGTTCTAGGTGTAGTCTCATTAGAAGTGGATATTATGACCAGACTACTTTGGCAGTGGAAATGACCTGCATTCATTTGGGGTATTCCAAGGAATGAAGGATAACCCTTCTGGGTTTTCTAGAAGTAGTAGCAACCATAGGAGGATGGCCTAGTCTATAAACCTGCTGGATATAAAGTGGTAGCCCTTCTGTTAAATTCAGTAGCTTAGGCAGAAAGAATTTGAAAAGCAAAATATGGCTTGCTCCTTCTGACCCCTCTAGAAGAACATATATGCTGAGATTGTTCCTTCTGATACGGTTTTCAAGGTCTTCGACCTGTCTTTGTAAGGTGGATACCTGAGATTGGCAATGTGGAAGAGGTTTAGTTGAGGTTGGTGATTTGCTGTTCCACTGTGTATAGTCATTCTTCCATCTGATACCATCTATTGCTGAGAGTATGTGATTTGGCATTTGTTTCTTCCATATATTGGTGCATGGCTCTGATTTCTTCCAGAAGGAGAAATTTATTGACACAGGAGGAAGAGACATCATAGGGGAAGGCGAATCATTTTTGAGTCTTTTTATCGACGTATTGCCTGTAATAGGTTGCAGGGGAATTGTGGTAGAAGAAGATAATTGTTGATTTTAAAATGTCTTTATTCTGATCATAAACACAGGTTGTTGGTGAGAATGAACAAAAAGGCAGAATTTCATAAAGAAAAATGTAAAACACTTAAGGGCACCACTTAAAAAGAGCTCAAGGCCATATGAAAAAAAACTATTTACTGAGGAGAAAAGTCATGGAGTCGAGAGGAACGGCTAGGATTCCTCATAGAATTAATATGAGAATAGCATGCCTTCAGGTAAAAAACCCCTTTGACAGCAAAGGATTTATGCCTGCCCTCAGTAGTGAGGTAAAGCAGAGCAGACAAACCTGGAAGTCAGTGGCTGGTCGAGAGAGCACTGAAAGTTAATTAGGGCAACAGCGGCTGTCTCTGCTCTGGGCCAGTCCTTTCAAGATGGAGGCACTACTGAGGGACTGAAGTGTATTATTGGAAGCCTGCCTTCCTGAACAACGCAGAAAGTGTTTGTGGTCGTTGCATTACTTAGCAGCCACTGTGTCATTGTTGTTGAGTGTTACATTCAGGGGTGGTCGCCTCTGCATGTTCCCATCATGCGCCATCCCCCAGAGCCTCACTCAGATGCCGCCATCTTCTATGGGTGCCAAGTCATGCACGCAAGTCTGCTACAACATAGTCAGTCATTATAGTCATAATAGTAACAAAAAAGTTAATCTAAAAAAGTTGTGTACGTTTAGAATAAGGGGGCTAGGATCCTGATGCTGGTGTATGTAGGGTTGCAAAGAAGTCTTCCACATTAATTGAATATACTTTCATGGTGGGCTAAAACCTTGATTCGTTTGTAGGTACCTTTGGAACACTGTATTCAATAGATAAAAGTGGTTTGTAATACAATGCAAAATATAGTTTCCTTAGCAAAATCATGGAGATGGAATGGAATGTAAATAGGATGACAAGAGGGGATGTGTGGAAATTGCATACATTTAGAAAATACATCTGAATATAAAGAATAGTGGTCCACATTTGGTTGAATCGAATTATGTGAAAGATGATCCATTGCCACGTTACATATTCCTTAACACAAAAACTGTGGAAATAAGTTAGTAAAATGTGTATTACTAGGAAGATCAAGTCTAGCAAGGTAGAGGCTGTTAGCTCGTTCCACAATAATGCTAGGACAAAGCATAGAACATTTATGGGCTTATTCACAAAGGCATTTTGGAGCACATAGGAATGTACTCCTGTAATATTCCTTTATGAACTCTTTTTGAATTAGCTTCAAACGTCTAAAATGGGTAAAAAATCTGGAATATTCAGGTAATTCCCATACACAATTAGCACAAATTTAAAGGACTATACCCTGTTTACACTTTGACAAATAAGGAGTTGCTCGTTTCAGGAACAAATCAGAAATGCTTGTAAGAGTATGTAAAGAGTACTTTTGTCTTTGTGAATAAATGCACCTCAGAGGTAGAATGAAATGCATCTTAAAAAAGAGAGAAATGAACAGAAAAGTGTAGGCAACATGATATTAGGCTGCACATTAAAAAAGAAAATAATAATTGGGTACTATGTATAAATTAAGGTTATATTTTCTTTATAAGTTTTGGGAGGTCCTCAGAAATGACATAAAAAAATATGATAATGCCGCTTTCATTAAATGGCCTCCCGTGGGATAATGAGTACAATACTGAAATAGAGTGGTGGATGAGAAAACAGGTTTATAACACACCACCAAGCATAATGACTGTTTATTTTTTCAAATGAGTAGAAATAGGTGTTTATGGTCACTCTATACAAAATGTAGGTCTGCAGCATGACACTGTATCTTTTTAATATTAAACCCTACTGGACAAGTATTACAGTAGAGGGCCTTGTACATCTTGAAGATTGGGGAGTAAATATAAAGAGATTCGTCAAGTGTTAAAATGTCAAAATGTGTTATAAAAAAATATGGGCACTATGTACAATGTAGAGGTATTGAGTAGAATGGCAGGGAGGCCACTATGGAGCAAAGTGTTGTTTGTTGTGAATGTCAAAACTTCCTTTGATGTGATTGGTTATGGGTGGTTGTGGAGAAAGTTGGTGTATGGGTTATCCTGAATTTGGATGCTTGTCTGTAGGAGGGCCATGACATAGCTGGAAAATGTTTTAGCATGTATGTAGAAAATGTGAAAATGTCGTTTTGTATAACATAATTTTCTGGGAAATAGACTTATAATTTGGCGTGGGAATAACTTGCATAATTCCCTGTAGTGTAACCATGCAGAATTGCCTAAGAATTTGCAAGATTACACTTGAATTATAATTCTGCGTTTAGCACTATTTCTGAGTACAAAAATACCACCTTATGTACAAAATTGATGGGAGGATGCATTTTGCACAAAGAAATACCACTAAATGCAAGAGAACATGAATAGTAAGTGCGAGTAGCCACTCATGCTTGCTCAATGTGCTCTTGTGGTAGGATTTGTCCTCAATTTACGATCACCATTTATCACTATTTTCTTAGTGCAAAATGCACTCTTGCTTCCAAAATGGATTCAAGGGAGTATGTTGTGCTACCAAACAGATCTAAAAGAACAACAACAGTGAGCGGGCACAATATGTGCTCGCACTGTAGGATTTTTACCCCCCAAATTACTCCTAATTATGCAAGGATTAATCACGTAATTATTGGTAATTCCTCATCGAAGAGTAACGCACAATTGCCAAATTGACTCTGGTTATTCTAGCATAATCAAAAATCTGCCCATGCCTACTTATAATGTAAAATAGATGTCAACAATTTCTTTAATTAATTTTCTCTGCAAGTGCATAACTTGCATATAAAGCTCACTCAAGGTATAGGTGGGAGCGCACATGGAGCAGAAAAATATCTCAAGGCCATAGTGTACAGTTCAGCTAATAAAATATTCAAAATACGTGTACTGCAAAATGGGAGTTCCACAAGAATTACTTCAAGAGGGACCCTGTTGCTGTTCCACAAAGCTGCACAGCCATGTAATGGATTAAATCCAATAAATCAAATTTATGTAATTTTTCTTTATTTTTACGTTTTACTCCTTTCACTTTCACCATACTTTTTTCCTTGGTTCAATTCATTTTATTCAATACATTACTTTCCGTATTCCAAAAATAATAGCTATTCTGGTACACTCTTAATTCGCCCCCAACTACCTTAAAAAGAAATCCCAATTTATCACACCTCTATTGCGGTCACATATTTAAATCCTTAAACTTACCATGACATGTAGACAAATCGAATTACTTAAAAGTGCATTCCCATTCGACTACCTCCATCTAAAACGATAACCATTTTTCCATTTTCCTAGCTAGAGCATGGATATACTAATTTTGGTGAAGTATTTGACAGAAGGATGACGTAGATCCCTTATTGGATAGAGATGTGTAAAGCACTTTAAGTTTTCCAAATATCAAGGGAGGGAGGAAGAAGCAACAGTTTGTATAACCCCCAGTCTGCTTCCTAATGCAAATTTCAATACCATCAAAGAGGAGTGGGATCATGTATTTTGGGAGAATCCTCAAGAGGAATCTGTGGCACCCTCAATAGCTGTTATCTGTCAGCAGTATATTTTTGCCACCGACGTACTAGTAACTGATAGCATCATCATTGGGTCTTTTTTTCCACTACGAAGCAATCTCCTTAACCAAAAAGATAATATGGGATCTGTATTAGAAAAAAGGTCTAAAATTACCTCCTATCTAAGAAGGGTTGATTTAATAAAAGCTAGATAGGGATAAGATTAAAAACAGACGTGGATGTGCATAGGGAAGTGTTGAGTGTCCCCCACATCATACAAATAAAAATTCGGTCGACATGCTTTAGCCTATTTGAGCCCCAATGAGTCGGCGGCTTTCGTCAGGACCAAGGAGATTTGAAGGATCCTTTTTTTTTCTTTCGCAGCCTGTCGGGATACTTTGCCCTGGTTTGTGCTTTATGTGGTTGGGTTCATGCTTCTAGAGTAAATTAAGAAAGCATTGTTCTCCTCTGGTAATAGAAAAATAAACAACGTGCAATACATGTAAGGCTTCCTCAAAACAATAAAATATGTGTACATTGCTTTCACATTGCTGAGCTGATGGGCTCCATTCAGCTCCTTTAATGTCACTCCTTAGTGTTGTTGCTGATAAACACTCTCATTCCAGTAAGTTACATAAGATACAAGTAGTGGTGTGCAACCTTCTCCTTCATGGCTAAACATCTTCCCTCTTCATATAGCACCCTCAGTTTTGAAACCCACCAAGTTCAGACACCAAAATTGAATGCTGTGCAATACATTGTATGTATGAGGTGAGGAGTTGGTATCACTTGCCCATTTCTGGTTCATTGCATCAAGAGGTCTCTCAACAAATTAATTAGTGGTGGTATGTAGGTAAACATACAGGCTTCTGTACCCTTATCCCTCCTATATGTTTTTGAAGGTCAGTTTTGGAACTGAATGTAATAGCACGTTACAGAGTGGATGCCTCTTATGTGTGCCTCCCCACAGCTGTGTTAAAAAAGTGTAATGTACATGAACCTCATAGTGTGGGGCTGGTGACCGTGATAGACCATACATTTGCCTGTATTAGGTGGCTGACAGATCTTCTTACGTGTACGATGTTGGTCAATGTGCAACTTATATTTCTTTTCTTAGGGTCGTACAGGTCCCATATGCCATACGGGAGCCTCATAGCGCAGGGCAAGTGACTGTGCTTGAACATACGTGTGCCATATTTAAAGTGGCCGACAGATTTTTATATACACATGATCTTTAGTCAAAGTGTCAATACATGACATATATACCTTTAGAGTCACATTGGTTCCATACAGTGTGGGGTGGAAGAGATATGGCTGCCCACGCAAGGGAGAAAAACAAAAGGGACAAATTGATATTCTGTTTAAACAAGCAGAGTAACAGAGGTGCAGTAGTAGATCTCTATTAGGTTAGGCCTAGGCGGAGTTCCAATATGAGGAACCTCGCAAGCGGCGGAGTGCGTTAAGGTCATGCCGGCATTGTGCTTTTGAGTGCCGCAGTGTAAAATCATCGCACCATGCACAGCAGCTTTCTCAATGCGAACAGAAGGTTTCTCAAAGAAAGCGGTCGTGACCTGCCGCGACCACTCGCATTGAGAAATCCGACCGCCCATGTTGAGAAATCCTGCCAGGAGGTTGATTTTCCTCGCTCGTGCCTAAAACTCTGCAAACTTCGCAAACAGAGCAGAGTTCACTGCCCAGGCCTAATCTCTATGTGAGATTGAACTCGGTTATATAAAATAAGCGCACAAGTCCTCTGTCTCACCAATCTCACTTATTTGTGTGCAGCGTGTCAGTACTAAGACTATCCCTTCTGGCCTGAATATTTCTCATAGGGACTTCCGGGATGTTTTTGAATGGTGAAGGGAGTACTAATATCCAGATGTATCCCATTTGGTTGAGCGTCGGTTGCTAGATATGGACGACAGACATCAGGAGTCATTGAATAGTCTTACTTTGAATTGCAGAGTGGCTTTGTTTACATGTATGACTCATGAAATGCTAGTGCGGCAACGTACATATATTTAAATGATTTGTGTGATGATAAATTATAGGTGGCAGTCTATGGGACTGGACTTCAAGTCTCTCTTTATAATTTCATATAGGCCAAGTTGTTATGTGAGGCACTCCTCACTTACTTGTATAGCACCATGAGTATGTGGACTTAGTGGTATAATATGATGCTCATCATAGATTTTAGAAATCCTCTTACCACATCGATGTGTGACATGTGTAGGCAGGGATGAATGATTAGGGTATGATTACCCAGTCTCAAGATGCCGCCCTGGATCTAGACTGTATTTACACTTGTTCCCGTGCTACAAGGTGTTTACTGGCAGGGGGCTTCATAAATCAGGATATTATTCTGCACCTCATTAATTTCAGTTGATAATCATTTGGTGACTTGGTTCTATGTGCTATTATCATTGAGTCCATTGTGATAGGTATCCAAACAATTAATCCATTGTGTTCTTTTGGTAGCAGTTGTCTTTCAGCATTTGTATCAATGTGGCCCAGAGTTTCCAATTCTACCCATGTGACATCATTTGCACAATGCCCCAAAAATAAGAAATGGTTGCTAATTTTTTGGTAGACTTCTTACATCTAATATTACTCCTGTGCTCGATGATTTCGTTTCTTATCTTTCTGCATGTCATTCCGACGTGTAGTAAGTCACAGGGAAGCTTAATCATGTAAACAACATATTCATTTGAACAGCCAGGTCTTGAGCTCTTTCCTGAAATTCCAGCATAGAGGATGAGGTTCGAAGGTGAAGGGGTAGGTCGTTCCAGGACTTGGTAGGGAGGTAGGAGAAGGATTGACCTCTACTGTTGATGTGCAGGCTGTGAATGAGGAAGAGAGCAGAGCCCAGGTGTTTGGTGGGGTGGTGGAAGTTTATGCAGTGCTTGAAGTATGCTGGTCTTTGGCTTTGCAGGGCTTTGTAGGTGTGCATCAGCATCTTAAATTGGCATCTCTTCTGATTGTGCAGCCAGTGTAGCCCCCTGAGGTGGTGGAGTGGGTCGAGGATGAGCCTGACAGGTGAATTCTGTATCGTCTGCAGTCTTTTCAAGAGGTGTGACCGGCAGGTATAAAAACCAATTGGGCAGGTGATGGAGCAGAACAAAAATATGAAGGACAAATTAATTCACTATCAAATTTAGGGTTGTTACCTTGTAAAACCTTTCTGATCTTTAGAGACCCCATTTATGTGCATTTGGAATTTTAAGGCTCTGTAGCAGTCAGTTAGCCTGTCAGAATTACAGGCCTCAGTACAGATATCAGTCAATAGTTGAGTGACACCTATGTGCATTTTGCATAGGACTCCTGTTTCTTTGATACTATGTGCAATGGGCAAATGGGCTGACACATGGACTACTTCATCTTCTAACAATGAGGTTTATGCGCAATAGTTTTCAAGTCAATCATACTGTGTACAGTCTTTCATGAGCCATTTTAGCCATATCCACACCCTGCCTCAAATGATCAACTACTGTTTCAGTCTTGGAAGAAGAATCCCATGTTCCAGGTATCAAAGGTCATTTGCAGGCCTAGTAAATTGATGACTGTGATTCTATGACTGTGTGATTCAAGTATGAGGCTGTGAAAGTTTGTTCTTCAGAACTTTTAAAGCCACTCTCTGTATGTTTAAAGCAACTGTCATTTCAGTAAAGATATTAAAGTTTCCTTTTTTGATCCACCTTTGTCTTCTGGTTGTAAGGCAAGATTCCAAAGACCACAATGGGATCATTAAGGTATATAAAAAAATCTGTGATGCTAATGAAAAGAACGTGAAGTGGTGTTTGTTATCGGATGAAGCTGACATAATTATTTTTAGTTGCATCTCTCTAATGTGAGTCGCTTGAATGCTGCACATTGTTTCCTGGGTCGTTCTTAATTTGTGACCAATAGGGACTGGGGAAGTAATGTTAGGTCCCACTCTCTGTGCCAACTGTAGGTGAGCTATGCCCTTTGCCTACAGCTTTTAAAATATTTCGTATTGGATAAAGTTCTCTCTCCTGACATATTTTCTCAAGGTTTTCAGCCATACTTCAGATTTTCCTATGCATTCTGATAAAGTGCACTGCACAAGGGTATCAGTAGGCTGTACATAAAACAAGATGAAGATGTGATTCATTGTTACACGGAACAAGAAACATATCAAATACTACAGTAAACAAGGGTTGGGAGGACGTTTATAAGAGCTGGATGTAACAGGCTGCAGATGGTGAATTTGGGAAGCAAATGGGTAAGGATTATTTACTGTAATGCCTTATATCTGGACATTAATAAGGTAATCATCCACAAACTGCAGCTTGTGCAGAACACAGTGGCCAGGCTGGTGATGGGTCTTTCCAAATTCCACTCAGTCTTGGCATCCATTCACAAGCTGCATTGGCTTCCTTTAGGCCGGAGAATCTTATTTAAAGCCCTCTGCCTCGCTCACAAAGCATTTTATAATCTAGGCTCCACAGGCATTGAAAGGCTCTTTCAACAATATGTTCCCGCCAAGCAGCTAAGATTTGCCTGTAAAAATTGGCTGGCAGTTCCTAGGTTTAGGAGAGCCAGATGGGGGAGAAGAGCTTTCACCGTTGCTGCCGCTAAGCTCTGAAATACTCTCCCTCTGTCAGTCTCCGGACAAGAGTCTCACTCCCTCTTCCGCAAGGCCTTGAAGACCAGGCTCTTTACCATCTAATTGATGTGAGACTTTTATGTACATCAACTGCTGGCCCCTTCTGCAGCGCCTTGACACCTTTTGGCAAAGTTCACGCTTTATAAGACTAATGTTCATTCATTTATTAATCAATGTGTGGCAGGAGAAAGTATGGAGAAAACTGTGAAGGTATTGCTGGGATGTCCCTCAGAAAAAGAGCAAAGTGTTGAGTAGAAAAGAGTGTGTGAGAAGGTGCAGCTGTATGTAGATTATGTGCATCTGTGACAGTAAAGGGCTGCCCTGCTTATCTGACTATTAATTGATGACTATTTCAATTGTTCCTTGTATTAGCAGTATCTGTTTAGGTACCTCCAATATGTATTTATTAACCTGATTAATATATTTCAACCGTATCTCAGTGATCTTCCTTTCCAAAGACACAGCAGCTGCTGAAGGGAGACTCATACAAGGAACCGAGGCAACTGGTTCTACTCCGAAAACAAATACTTGTACTCGTTTGCAATAATTTGCTTAATGACATTTTAGCCAATCCGTTTGAATTGAATAACAGTACTGCAGATCTTACAAGATGTGCTATAAATATTTTTGTTGATTATATGCAATGAACTATGTAGTACATAGGTGCTGGAACAATTTTCAGAGTGGCTGTGCTGCCAACTATACTACATCACTGAAGTAATAGGAATTGTTAAAAATCCAAGGGGCATATTTTCACGGGAAGTGCTTAACGCGTCACTCCGCCACTTCAGAAACACAGGCCTGCACCATATTTACAAGAATATGGTGCAGCCCTGCGTTTAGACCTGCGCTGGTGCTACACTTAGCAGCCTACCTCCAATGCAGGCACTCTTGCCCCTCGGAGCAAGGGTGTCAGTGTGTCAGGGAAGATTGTTTATGTTTATGTACAGCTTTCTGCACATTAACAATCTTGAAATGACATTTTGTAACTAAAGCTTAAAGCAGCACAGATAGAAGTTGCAAAATGGCATTTAAAACAAATGAACCTTACTGTACATAAACAATCAGTGGCCTTTTGCTGTTTACATAAACAGCAAAAATGAGGAGAATTGAAACATTTCTCCTCGTTGCGCCAGGGTAAGACAATGTTTTCCCTGGTCTTAATTCTGCCGCTGCCTCCTATTTATGCCTCCCTTGCAAATAGGGGGCAGTGTCACAATCAATGGGTGTTGCGGTGGAACGCCCACCACAACACCCATTGACCTCCCCTTTCACACTAAGCGTGGCGTGGAAGGGTGCTCTTATTTACAAGGCAGCGTCAAGCCACGTTAAGTGGCTTAATGCTGCCTTGTAAATAAGGCAAATCCCCTATTGCCACAGGAACATCGTAAAAAGTGACGTTACCGTGGCAATAGGGGCTTGTAAATATGACCCCAAGTGTCGCACAAAGGACAAGTATAGCAAACAAGCCACACCAGTTCAGCGGGAGAGTGGTAAAGGTATGGTATGAAGTCCTGGTGCGTTTTGGAGCGCACTGGCACACATTTATAATATTAAAGCATGGTGCAGTAGCACGCCGTCATTTACAGAAAGCAGTGTTGCCACTGAAATGGCAACAAGATTCGCACTGACATGCAATTTTACTGATCATTAAATGGACAAACGATAATGTGTGAAAATCGAGTTTTCACAAATATTTATCATTTGCACATCACTAAGTGAAGGGATTTGATTAACCTTGCTCCTATTAAAATCTTTATTCCCATTACACTTCAGAATTAAAAAAGGGCTTAATTTGTGCTTTCCAAACTACTGGTTTGGTTTGAAAAATGTGTCCATTTCATTTATAGGTATTTAAATGTTATTGTGTGTTAAGAAAAAAACCTGTTATCCTACAGCCTTTCATACTCCCTGTGTCCCAGCAGGATTGTCAGATAGTTTGCTTTACAAAATCCTTTATCTTTGCAGTCAGAGAAAGAGAAGGTAACACCACTCCACATGTTAAAGGTATTAACAGAAATTTTTCAGAAGACATTTGTCAGAATTTGTTGAAAGACATAGTCTGATATTTGATCTCTGTCTTTAAACGCATAGCAAATGTGACAAGATTTAAAGGCATCTTTATTGGCCATTCACCTTCTGAACTTCAGCATGCTTATTTTTGGGAAGCTGCAGCACCCCTAGCACCTCTACTTCCAGCTCCTAAGCTGTAGCAAGCATCTCACATTGTGAGAGAGAAAACACATCACATATTATTTGTAACAGTACACCTTACCAATCTTTACTATACTGTGGTTGCACTGGCCCTTTCGCATTAGAGAAGCATGAAGAGTTAGGGACTAAGTGGCACATTTATCAATTACCATTGATATCTGGGCTCAGTTCTTGGGGTTTCTGATGGGGTATTTCCCTTGGAATCCTGGACAGTGTAACTGGGTTGCTGGACCCCTACAGAGTGGCAAATTTGTTGTTACATATTTTTGGTCATGCTCAGTAGATCTGGGGATGTATTATGCCTTTCAAAAGGTGCATTGGGTGCAAACAGGGAAAGCGCACCATAATACAAAGAATGTGCTCTAACAAGGGCAGCCTCAAACTCACGCTGTGCACTGCATTCAAGTGAAATAGGGAGTGGCTGCTTAAAGCTGCTCCATTTTGTACAGTACAGTAGTCATGTTGCACGCACTTTGAAGAGGGAAGAGAGGTCCCCTTACAGGTGGGTGCAATGAGTGACTGCTACCATCTGCAGCGGTATTTCGGGGGCATATACGTGATCCTCTTTCTTCGAGATGGCTGCCTTTAGAATATGCACTGAAAATGCCTGACCTTTTTGTGCACCTCCTAAGGTCATGTTTGCATTTTTGCCTCTGTACCTAAATCCCTAATACAGGTAAGGCAGAGGCAAAGTGATTCCTTCATTTGCATAGGGCCACACCACCATGTAAATGAGGAAACGCTCCCTCATTATAGTGCTTGTGCTACATGTGCACCAGCGGTATCAATATTACAGAAGGAGGTGCACAAGCATCTGTGGTCCCTTCTGTAATACCATTGAGCCCCTGGGGTGCACAAAGTGGGGGCACATGCCCGTTGCCCTTCGGGACACAATGTGTAATACGGCCCCAGGAGTGAACTAGTTTTATTATGCATTTGGTATGTGGTGTAAGAAGGGTTTCCATATCTGACTGTAATTGGTAAACTTTCAGCCACTTTTGTAATGTCAGCCAGTAACTCCCCTAAAGGCAAAGCCATGGATTTCCTGCAATGGTGCAGGATGCATGTTTTAGAAACAGCTAACAGTGCTGCCAGCCACCTCTGCTTGTAATTAGAAATTCAGAGAAAGTCCAACACATAATGATGCATGGCCAATTCCACCTATAGGGTGAGTGCAAACTCATGGATGTTTGACGCATTAATCCATATTGCAGTCCTTTGTGCTGTCATAGAATGTGGATAAGGTTACATCCCAACTGCATCTGTAGCATTATGAATGATGAAGGTACTTTCTAAGAGGGCCCAATGCAAGTAATGAAAAATCTTGTAATAGGTTAATTTCAATTTGACCGCCTGAACACATTTATCATGACGTGTGAGGAGCATATATGTTGACAATTACTACCCCATTTAGTCCTCATACTACTCCTATATATATCCATTTGGCACAGCATTTTTACACTGGAAAAGACTGTATGGGTAGTTGATCTTTGCCCAGGTAGCTTCTGAGAAAATGTGCCATTTGATTGTAGTGACATTGCCATGACATAGGTATTCGAGTTCCAGAGCAGAGGGATCGGAAGGAATTCAGTGGTCCCTGCTGAGGATTTTGTCCCACTCGTTTAATTCAATTTGAGACCAAGAACTTCCAGTGAATAGTGTTATCCCATAGTCCTCCATAATGGGGCTGCAAGATGAATCCAGAGGTCCACCTTATCTATTTTTCCTGCTGCCTTCCAATTAATCAATGTGTCTTTGTGCGTTGTTTTGTCTGTTGTGTTAGGAGGAATTTGTATTTTCATAGCATAGGTAGTCCCTATTTGCAGTGTAGAATGTGTTTGTGTGTTCTATCCTAAAGAGGTTGATGGGGTGTTCGGGGCATCATTATGCCAAATGAGATAAGTGATTTACCATGTAATAGGGTCCCATTTGTTGCCTTTGCCTAGTAATAACGTCCCATATGTTGCAGTCTTTGTTTCTCTCCACCCCAAACAAGGTTTTGAAGCACAAAAAGGTGATGCACTGTCCGTAGACCCCAGAGGGCAGCCATCAGGTGGAGGGAAGGTGGTCTCATGGACCAACCAGACACCTCCATGCAGGCTGGTGTAGTCACTCACTGTAACCACTTACAAGGGGATATCTCTCCCCTCTTGAAAGTGCAGGTGGTTTGCTGCTCTCACAGTGAAACGTGGAGCGGCTTATAAACAGCTGCTCCTTTTTTCACTTGAATATACTGCTCCAAGGGCAGCATGATTCCATGGTTGCCCTGAGGGCAGTACATTTCACCATAGTAGTGCACACTTTATCTGTGTGCGCTTGGTGCATCCTTTGAAAAGTGCACCATGCACAAATAGGGAAAGTGCGCTCTGTTAGTAATATGACCACATGTGGTGTAAATTGCCTGTTTTGTCTAAATCCCTATTAACAAAGATAGCCAGAAACATCAAACCCTTTAGACTCATCTCATAAAAACCACACAATGCAAGCTGGTGTGGCAGGGTACAATATGGCCATTGCTTCACACTTAACCAAATCACTTTGTAGCCAGAGAATTGTGAAAATGATCCCATCAGTGACACCAAGGCAGGCAAAGATGTGTATGGAGCTGTGAAGGTCCTAAGGATATCATCAGCCTAAAGGAAGGTTATGAGAAATTGGGTTGTTGGTTGACTGGGGCGTGCACCCTTATCTATGAGCAACCACAATCTTTGTCAGGGTGAGGCACAAGTCAAACCTAAATTAAACTGTGCTCATCCCTCTGTCATGTTGGCACAGACCAGTCAGGCTTAACTTAGAGGCAAAGTATAAAAGATTTGTGCAACACTTAAAACAGTAATACAGCAAAAAACACCACACAAAAAGGTTTCCACACCAAGTTCAAAAAACAGAGTTATTTTTAATGAATGAAACAAGACCAAAACAACAAAAATCCAGTCAGTAAAACTAGAGATATGCATTTTAGTGAAAATAATGCCAAAAAGCACAAAACACCATACTCGGACAAAGTCACAAGTTTAGGAGGATCACAATGGATCCAGTTAGGTCCACAGAACAAAGTACTTTACATCTTGGCTTACAGAACATTGCGAGGATCCATGTTTGGAGAAGGCTGATGCAACCGAAGCAATGCGGTGGTTCTGAGATGCAGCAAAGCAATGGTGTGGAGTCCTGCTTCATCATCGAGGATCCCATTGTCGAGGATTGGAGTGCCAAATCTGCCACCATTATCAAAACTGCTGCCAACGATTGATGCAAGGACCTACTTTGAAGATGCATCGTGCACAGGTGGTTCTGATGGGCTGCGATACGATGTGGGTCTTTGCGATCGATCCAATCCATGCAGCAGCCACGATGCATCAGTTCTATTTGGGTTTGCGCCGTGCATCAGTTCTGGTGGATCCACAAAGTCTGCCAGAGCACCTTAAGACAACTTCCAATGGTCCACGACTGGGGTGGCACTGCTTGGAAGGGTAGACTCACAGAGGGCAGAGTCCAAGGGCAGTTGCAAGGTTGTTGGAAAAATGTTGTGTCCCTGAGGCTTCAGATCTGGAGGCCAGGCAACTAGCCCTTGAAGTCACTCTGGGTTCTGGTTCAAAAGATGCAGGTCCAGTCCTTCTCATCCAGGTAAGAAGGCACCAGGCATTGGGTCAGAACAGCATGGCAGCGGTTCTTCAGAGCAGCAGTCTAGTAGAGTGGCGGTCCTTTCAACAGCACATCTGTCCTTCTTCCTGGCAGATTATTCACAGGGGTGACATGCTTCATCATTGGGTTCCCTGCTGCACACTGCGACCACAAGGTACACAGTGTGGGCTACAACTCTCCCTCAGGAGAGGAGTGTGAGGTGTTTTTTTCTCCAATGTTTCTATGAGTAAGGGGCATAGTGCAAAAAATTTTTTTTAAAGTGAGTTAAAACTATCTCATCAGAGGAAAATTAATTTAATAAGTATCCCCTATGGATAGAGCTAAAAAACAGTGTGAGGAATAGGGATATGGATGTTCCCTATAAGTCTAGGTCAACATGTTTCTGCCTTGATGACCAGAGGTTCGGGGCATTCATCAGGACCGACATCATGTCACTCTGCTGTCATTGTGAATTAAAACAAAAAAAACATATTTATATGGACAATCAAGGAACCAACTGCAGTTTGGTCCGTTTTCAATAGCAGACCAATTGTCTGCCTCTCCCTTTAAAGGGTCCTCTACGTATGAGTCCCGATAATCGGCTTTTCCGGCTCTTCCAGCTATTACGTTTACGTTTACGTAGGTATTATGAAAGGAGACTTTGGCCTCTGTAGTTTTCCCCTGGGAGTGAAGCTTCTTATTTAGTCATGAATTGCAAGGATGGCAACCTATGACCCCCTCTGATGCAGCTGATATTCAAATCATCTGCCCTTCTTTTCTCTTCATTTATAAAGTCTCCACTCTAATGTTACTAATGCTTATCCACCAACAGTATGTAATATGCCGTGAATTAAGGGCACATTTGTGATCTCTAGTCGGCAGATTAAGTCAAAAGAAGGCTCATCATTGTACTTTCTCATCAGGATTTCAATTGTGTCTTCTAACTTGGCTGTTTCAGTTTGGAAATTATTTTTAACAATGGTTGACATTCTAGAGATAGAACGTTAATTTTCTGAGATTTCTTATATGTAAGCTGAAAACTTGCTTTTCCTCTAAGAGTATGCACTTAGAGGCTTGCATTCTCCAATGTGTTGCTGGTAGAGTTATATGGCTCATTTCACTGTCTAGCTGGAGTGACCAGATACATTGCACAGCAATATCTCACAATGGAGGACTTCCTACAGCAGGGAGTCCAGCACTAGAAAATAGTCAATGTGTGATGATGTGACGTTTACAGGATGTGTGGTGTGCCATACATTATCTAGGTTGCTGTCTGTCATGACATCATGCATCAGTACCCTATCAACATTGTGGCATTTCACATTTGTACCTGACTTGTAAATTGTCAGATCAATAACATGGAATCAATGTCCCCTACAATACCTCATGTGTTATAAAATTTGATGAATACCATGTTCAGGTAAGAGAGGAACTTTGTTTTGATGTAATTGGAGGCATATATTGATCTCAGAACCAGTGTCTCTCTGGTTTGTTTCAACTTAGCAAAGACATAACTTCCTTCTGATCTGACTAGATTTTAGGCACTGAATGGGGAAGGGGTTCCTAATCAATACTGCTATTATTTCCTGGAACAACCAGAGTTAGATGTGTATGTATTGGTATTTGGCAGATGTTCAACATCCACTGACTACTGTTCTTACCCATTTCCAAATAAGGTTTTCTACTCCAGTGGCAGATAAGTTTGTACCATGTATTAATTCTATGCCCACTGCTTGGATGTGAAGTTAACATAGGACTCTCTTCCTTTAAATATAGTTTGACATGCCATTGACATCAATGGGATAATACACCTATGTTTATCAACGTGGGAGTGAAGTCATAATGGTAGGGAGATTGAACCAATGACTATGGCACAAGTAGCTATGCAAGAAAGTGAAGTACACTATATGACAGGCAAAGAACAATCATCAATATTAAATTGCCTCTTATCACCCTTAGCAAG
This sequence comes from Triturus cristatus, assembly GCF_964204655.1. NCBI lineage: Eukaryota > Metazoa > Chordata > Amphibia > Caudata > Salamandridae > Triturus > Triturus cristatus. The sequence goes on from NC_140588.1 coordinate 435,496,867, forward strand.
TCATAGCATAACTTCCCCAACGGGTGTTAAAAATGAATACCAGGATCTCCGAATAGGATGATGAAATGTTAGCGAGACAGACTGTGTTGATTGGTTGACTTGTGATGTTAACATTAAGCTGTGGGATGGGCTCCTCTCATGCTGGTCGAAGGTTCATTGTGGTGGGAAAATGTAGCAAATGAGGATCAGAGATGATGGGCTAATGTTGTCAGGAGGAAGTGCTTGATATATTAGAGTAAACCACTGACTGGGAATCTTATCGATGTTATACATTAAATGAACAATATAGTGGGTTAAGGGTAGGCTCTGGATAGCGGGGGGAGAGAACTTGAATACTGAGAAGTTTAATTATAATGCCTAACAGTGAAAATTTCCATCACAGTGAGGTTTATCAAAGTTTACAAAATATAAAATAGTTACCAATGAGCTTAAAGTGTGGGCATCATTGGTATACCTTTCAAGACCATCTGCATAGACTAGTGGGAGAAATAGACATTAAATAACAACTGTAAGATTGATCTCGTGGATCATACTTGTTTTTTTCAGAGGTTAATATGTTCTGTTATATGTTATAACGTTTTGTAGAGCGCACAGCTGCCCCAGCAAAAGGGCGTTCCGGTGCTAAGCAACAGAAGGCTAGACTGCTGAAATGGATGGCCTACGGAGAAGGGAAAAGATGGGTCTTGATGGCCTTATGAAAAGCAAGGTAGTTGTTAATACTGCGGATGGAAAGAGGCAGTGAATTCCAGAGTTTAGATGTCAAAACATGGAAGGAACGCCCACCAGCCTGCTCCCTCCTTACCGGGGGAACAACCACCAGATGGTGACCAGTCGAGCGGAGCTGGCAAGTGGAAAGATAAGATGACACCAGATTGGCTAAAATACCAGGGGAAGAGAGATTCAGAATTTTAAAAGTGATGCAAAGGGCCTTGAACTCAACACGTCTAGCCACCGGCAACCAGTGTAGCCGGTGGATAGCATTAGTGGTGGAACAGATTCTAGGAAGAATTCTGGCCATTGCATTCTGGACCCTCTGCAATCTCAGAATCTCAGATTTGTTGGTTCCCAGGTAGAGCGAGCTGGCATAATCCAGTCTCTATAGGACAGAGGCTTGAACGATAACCTCTCTAATGGGCGGTTCGAAAAAGCCTAACAGCGGCTTTAGACCCCGCAGTATGCCAAAGCACGCCCCTGTCAATTTCTTGATTTGAACTTGACAGCTTAGAGCCTGATCTACCCAGACTCCGAGGTTTTTCACCACCTGATTAGGGACAGGCGAACAACCAAGGGCAGCAGGCCAGTAGCGCTCACTCCACAGCTCGGGATTTTTTGCTACCAGCAAGACCTCAGACTTGCTGGCGTTGAGCTGGAGACAGTTGGAAGTCATCCACTCAGCGACGGCGGTGAGGCGGCTTTGAAAATTTTGGGCATCCCGCACAGAGTCGTCGGAGAGTGCCACTACCAGCTGTCTATCATCTACGTATGACACAGCTGTGAGCCCTCTGCTTCTGGCCACTGCTGCCAGTGGTTGCACATAAAGATTAAAAAGTGTAGGGCTAAGGGCTGAGCCCTGTGGCACTCCTCGATTGATAGAATAGATCGTAGAGGTGAAAGGGGGGGCCATTACCTGGAAGGTCCAATCTGAAAGAAAGGAGGTAAACCAATCCAGTGCAGGGCCCACAATTCCTGCCTCCTCCAACCTTCGCAGCAGGATCCGGTGGGAAATGGTATCAAACGTGGCACTGAGATCCAGAAGGATCAGTGCCGAAGTGTTCCCCACATACAATGCTGCCCTCAGATGTTCTGTCACAGCTTAAAGAGCAGACTCCGTGCTGTGACAAGGTCGGAAGCCATTCTGAGAAGGATCCAGTATGTTATTCTCCTCTAAAAAAACGGTCAGGATGGAATTTATGTAGGCCTCAGAGATCTTAGAGGCCCATGGCAAAAGAGATAGGTCGAAAGTTCTCAGGTTTGGCTGTGTCGAGGGTTGTTTTTTTTAAGAGAGGAATAACCCTAGCTTGCTTCCAAGTCCTGGGAACAATAGCAGTAGACAGAGTCATATTGATCACCTGACCCAGAGGTGTAAGAAGCACGGGTAACAGTTTCATCAATTGTTCGGGCTTCAGAGGGTCAGCAGGAGAACCCGATTTAACTTTGCTGCATAGAACACGCAGCTCGTCCTGGGTGATCGGCAAGAACGTGGCCAGCGTGTGTGTAGATAGAGATCGACACGTGGGGGCAGGACATGTCACGGCCTGAGGAAAGGTTTAATAGATTTTTTCCACCTTGATGACGAAAAAGGTGGCGAGAGCCTCACAGTACTCATCCGACGTGATCGAGGGCGCTGCAGGTACATCTGCTGATTTCAGATCTTTGAGTATAGAGAAAATACTCTTGTTGGGGTTCCTGCTGCTCCTAATCTGGTCAGCAAAGTAGGCTGCCCGTTCGGACTGAATAGCCCTATGGTATTTGTTAATGGCTGCCTGATAGCACCCCTTCTTGATTGGATCGTAATTCTGCCTCCAAGCCCGCTCCAGCCTCTTACATGCTTTACACATGGTGGCAAGTTTGTCGTTATACCAGGCACTTGATTTAGTGTTGCGACATTTAGACCATTTTGCAGGAATGAGTGCATCCAGCGGGTGGAGCAGCCAATCCGATAGAGTGTAATATGCAGTGTCCAGATCATCTGACAGACTGGGCATGCTCCTCATAAGGATGGTAAGAAGGTGATCGATGTCTAATTTATGCCAGGGGCATTTTAAAGAGAGGTTGTGGACCACCCTCCATGGAGGTTCAACCCCCGAGAGTGTCATGGGCACCAAAAAATGGTCAGATCAGCTTATAGGAATGGGGGTAGCAACTAAGAGATTAGGAAGACTGGAGAAGACCAGATCTAGCAAATGGCCAGCAGAATGGGTAGGGCCATGAACCATTTGGAGCAGCTAGATCCTCAGAAAAATTACCAGCTTCTGAATTATGGGAATTTTCAAGGTGCAGGTTCAGGTCGCCAATAACGCTGAAATTGGCAGATCTCATAGCTAGAGAACTGACTGTCTCAATTAATGTGGCCCTAAACTCCTTCGAGGGTCCTGGCGTACGATAAACCAGCAGGCCGGGCATTTATCTCTGTATCTCATAAGTGTTGAAACCACCTGATGCAACCCCTCTTGGGCAGAGCCTCTTTGGGGGCATTGCCAGCTCTACAAAATATGTAGTGTCAGCATGGGACCTTTTTTCCACTCTGTCTCATTTTGCTTGAAGTGCTCCTACCTTCACAGGTGATGAACTGATATATTGTCAAAGAGATAGCAAGATGATTTACTGCTTCTATGCAAGAAGGCCAGCCTGTGCGCGGATGATGTCCCTGTGAACGAGGCAAGAGCGCCATTCACCTAGGGCTGCAAGTAGTTCAAGCTCCAAATTCTGTATTCAGTCAACTGTAAATGACCGTGGATGTGATGCATGCGCTGGGTAAATCTCATAAAATGCCAATAGATACACACAGCAGACAAATACAGTTCTGCACTGGCCTTCAATTAAGAACAGGTATAGTGATTCCTCTGGGGCTAGACTTCAGGCAACACATAACTGGGTAGAGTAGTGATGTGGTAATTTCTGATTGTTGTCTGGTCTGGAGAAACGCTGCCCTTCTTTGAAGGCCAGCTAATTGCCTTTTCTATGGTTGTCTGCTGAGTCATTATTGCAGGTTTGGAGACAAGAGACCTGAAACCAGCATTCACACAATGTACTCCTGGGAGTGCATGTGCTCATTTTCCTGAAGTGTAAACCAAATCACTGGGTTTAGGGACATGAGGTGAGTCTTTGGCCAAGTAATAGGCAGAAAATCAAATTGAAAGATGGTGACCCATCATGGTTAACGCCCTACCAGGTAAAGAGAGACAGTCCATCTCCGAGAGAAATTGAGTTGCTGGTTGCGTAGGAGTCCAGTAGGTGTTGAGTGCTTAAACCCAACTTTAATCCACCCCGTCTGGCACCCTCCTTAATCCCCCGCTCCCCGCACCATTCCGAGGAAACTTCACGTTTAACATTCCACCCCAAACACCCTGCTCAAGCAATAATAACAAAAAAACTAAATTAACCTGTGCTTAACCCTCTGGAAGCTTGGCACAAAAGCAGTCAGGCTTACCTTTGAAGCAATGTGTTTAGTATTTATGCAGCGCAAATCTGTTAAAAAGTGAAAACACAACGCAAGAAAATCTCACACCAATGTAGAACAATAGATTCAATTTTAATAAATGATTTGACACCAAAATGACAAAAATCCAATCAGTAGAACCGGAGTTCTTAATTATTAAAGTTTACAGTAAAAAATACCTCCTAAAAAGAGGAAAAGTCTAAAACCCTTGACATTTAGTCCCTTGGGACTCGGTCAAATTAAACAAATATGACCAACCATGATGGATTGCGGCTCAGATACAAGATGTGGATTGGACCCTGTCAACATTTATCTTCAAACTTAAAAGAATTTCTGAGAAAGATGTTCTGAGATGGTATAGTTTAGTGGAGCAAGGTTGCAGGAGGGGCCAAAGGAGAGAGTGTCATCATCCGATGGCTGTGCGGCGAAGCTGCAGCAAAGATTTCTACGTTCGGACTAAGTCTCTTAAATGGAAGTTGAAAATCTCCAGCGGGACAAGGTAGGGAGCTGTAGACGAAGACAGTTCTACGAGGCTGGAAACCCTTTTGGCGAAGGACCACTGAACAGTATTTGCTGCTGCGGAGAAGAATGCAGAGGGAGAAGCCGGAAAGTCAATCTGGCTGGAGATGCATCTTGGGTGGATAGCCGAGCAGGTTGGTCTCAGTTCTCATAGCAGTTTTTAGCCAAAGATTTTTTACATCCCCACTTTTAAGGATCCAGGACTGGAGGGATGCCACTTGGAGGATCAGGACTCACTCAGGCTGGGTTCAGGTGTGGGTTGAAGGGAATCTTTTCTATCCCTGCGGCTATCAGTAGGCCTGCAAACTATCTGTTAGGGGTCACTCTGGTGGTCCTGGGTTCAAGTTTCAAGTCCAGTCCTTCTTACACATGCAGGAGGGCAGCAGGGCAGAAAGGCAGAAATTCAGCAAGGAAGCAGAAAGTCAACAGCAGAGGGGCAGTCCTTTAAGCAGCACGGCAGTCCTTCTTCCTGGTAGACTAACCCTTAGTGCAGAAGTGTACTGAAGAGTTGGTGTCTGAGGTCCCCCCTTTTTTACCCTGGTGCCCTCCTCAGGAAGGTGGAAGAAGCATCTAGACAGTGGCTTTGAAGTGCATGGAATTTCCTGACTCCCTGCCCTGATACAAGCTGCCTGCAGTGACAATGTGGAGGTGGTAGGTCCTTTGTGTGAGGGCAGAGCACTCCCTATTCAGCTGCAAGTGGGCTTTGGTCAGCTCCTCCCCCTCATCCTGCCAGGAGATGGCCCATCCAGGCACACCTAATCCCTCCATTGCATGACTGTCTGGGAAGAATTCACAAAGTCAATTTTTTTGTTACCCTCAGTCATTAAACACAAGACAGGCTACATCGACAAAAGAGATTAGGGTACAAAAATGCCAACTTTCAAAAAATTTAATTTCTAAAATTGTTATCAAAATCCCGACGTTACCATTAAATAGGGTTTTTCATTATAATTCCAAAGACAACAAACATGACATAGCTACCTGCTCCCAATTAGAAATTACAGCTTATTAATATAATAAGGAATCCCCAATGTTATCCTATAGGAGGGGTAGGCCTCACAGTAGGGAAACATAAATGTAGGGTTTTTTCACTACCAGGACATGTACAAGTTAAATGTGCATGTCAAACCTTTTGATTACACAGCACTCTGCCCTATGGGCTACCTAAGACCTACCTTAGGGGTGATTTATATATGTAATAAAAGGGGAGTTTAAGACTTGGCAAGGGGGCTTTATTGTCAAGTCGACATTGCAGTTTTAAACTGCTTTCAGGCTGGAGTGGAAGGTCTGGGACATGTTTTAAGGTGGCACAACAAGTGCTGCAGGCTCACTAGTAGCATTTAATTTTAGGCCCTGAGTGTATGGTATACCACTCTAAAAGGGACTCACACATAAACAAATATTACAATTCGGTATAAACTGATTTAATCATGTTTTTAGGGGTGAGCACAAGCACAATAGATACAGCAAAATGGAGGAAGAGAGGCAAAAAGTTTGGGGAAAGATCACCCTAGGGCTGCAGGTCTAACAGGCTGATGACACATTAAACCCACTGCAAAAATGTAAGAGGAACAAAGTTAAATAGGAGTCAAAAAATAAAATATTTGCTTATATCTTCGGACAGTGTTACCACTCTGCAGAACAGTTGGCAAACATTTACTATGTTTAGCTCTCTTTTGATATTTTGTGTCTGTTTCAAAAGAGAAGAACATTTACTTTGGTTGTTAAAAAAACAGCATTTCTCATTTTAACTCCCATAGGAATCTTTGTTCTCCACTACAGATAGAAACACTGAATGGAATTACTTAAAATGTTCATGAAACTAGAAATATACTCAGGAAATGCCTTTGCTTGCTCTGTTGTATAGCCAATATTTTTTTTAGAAATCAGCATTACTTCAATTTGTCATTGTGATTGAGAGGGTTATACATTAGAGATATCTAGATTATTAGTCACTGGACAATCTTCAAACCCAAAATTACAAACTGTCTGTGGACCTAGGCTTTAGCTCATGTGATCCATTTCAGGTCCTCAGTACCACTGCTGTGTTTACAGATGCCTTAAAACAGGGTCTGTGACAGATAACTTTCTTTAGCATACCTTGACCAAACTCCATTTTTGTACGGTTCATCTACTCCTCATAAGTGATGAAGCTTACAGAAGCTACAGCATCATCTACTTGCCAATCGCATGCTCTTAAATAGCAACCCTATGCCATTCTAACCCTGACGGACATTCAGACACAAAATATGATCAGCGATTCTTTCCTCGAACAATATGTCTTACCTTGAAATTACACTCAGATATTCTAGATAGCAATCTTATTATTCTGGAACTGCATTTCCGAACCCCTTTTTATTCAAATAGAAATACCAGGGTCAGTGATCAGGGAGAACTCTCTGCCATACAAAAAGGTTGCAAAGTTTCATTTTTCACGAACACAGGCCAATGCCTCCCTTTCAAATTTGCTATAATTTGTATATGCTGCTGTTAAGCGTATCAAAGCAAATTCAGCAGTGCTTTCTTTAAAGTCTGCAACTTGACTTAGCACAGCCCCAAGTCCCAAAATACTGGCATCAACCATGCCTCCAGATGGTGCTTCATTTTTAAATGGTTGTAGAGGCAATGCTTTGATTGTTAAACATTTTAACACAGAAAAGGCTAAGATATGGTCGTCTCCCCAGACACATTTTGTTCCACATCAACAATTTCTTTAAGGTTTCAGGTTAAAGCACAAAAATCTCCACAAATCACGAGTAATACTCACACAAACCTATGAACTATCTTAATATCTGCTTATCTTTAGGTGAAGGACTGCAGTTGATTGCTTGTACTCAATCTTCTTTGAAAGTGACCCCATGAGAAGAAACATTTTGCCCCAAATACTTAACCCCATCCTCTTGAAATTCGTATTGTTCTCTTTTGAATGTGAAGTCATGGTCTTTTAAGATTCCTAACACTATGCTAAGTGCCTGCAAAAGAACATGTTCAGAGTCTAAAAAAAGAATGTCATCCTGGTAGGCCAATACCCCTTGCTGCTTCCCAAATATTGGTACAATACCATCTGAAAAAATTATACATATATTTCAAAGCACAAGAGCGACCCATATGTCCTTGTGAACTGGGTATTTTGCAAAAAGCAAGAACAATGTCCACAAGGAACTTATTAAATTTGCCACATTTGTCAATAGAGAGCAAAGAAGTACTCACAACTGATTAAATCAACAAAACTTTCCAAATAAATTGAGAACTGCAAAAATCAATTAACATAGATGCTTATGAATTAATACTGGAGAAACCTGGACAAGTATTTACTTCAGCCAAAGTAAATGTCGTTTATTTCATTAACATAGATTGTCATTAACAATTTTACCATAGAACAATATTTATCATTATACTACAAGCACAATTTGAAAAAGTGAAACAGTGGAACCCAGTGAGGTGATCATAGCCTAAAAGGTGAGAATTACGTGAGTATTAAATCAAGGTCATAAAAACAACAATGAGGAGCATCTAACAATGTGATTAATCTTTCTTGCCCTCTCTTGGTCAGTGTCGACGACGTTTCAACCCTCTCTGGATGTGGGGTCTCTTCAGGACAAGTTATCTAGGGGCTATTGGTATTCTTGTATATCCACAGTATTATATATCGAGACCACTGATCGAAACAGGGCTGCGCAATTGATTCTATTGAGTAGGATTTGTTCTGACGCTTAACTCGTCTCGTCCATCCCACTTTCTTCAAATAGAAGTACGATATACGTTTCGTCTTCCTATGCTGCCAATTAAATTAACGGACATAAGTGGAAGAGAATTACGATAAATTAAATTGTCATTGACTCATTGCCGATTGAAGTAACGGACCAACGTGGTCGTTTTTAAGCCCCCTTGAATATGGCAAAGTGCCTTTTGTAGCCCGGTTTCGATCAGTGGTCTCGATATATGATAATGTGGATATACAAGAATAGCAATAGCCCCTAGATAACTTGTCCTGAAGAGACCCCACATCCAGAGCGGGTTGAAACGTCGTTGACACTGACCAAGAGAGGGCAAGAAAGATTCATCACATTGTTAGATGCCCCTCATTGTTGTTTTTATGACCTTGATTTAATACTCACGTAATTCTCACCTTTTAGGCTATGATCACCTCACTGGGTTCCACTGTTTCACTTTTTCAAATTGTGCTTGTAGTATAATGATAAATATTGTTCTATGGTAAAATTGTTAATGACAATCTATGTTAATGAAATAAACAACATTTACTTCGGCTGAAGTAAATACTTATCCAGGTTTCTCCAGTATTAATTCATAAGCATCTATGTTAATTGATTTTTGCAGTTCTCAATTTATTTGGAAAGTTTTGTTGATTTAATCAGTTGTGAGTACTTCTCTGCTCTCTATTGACAAATGTGGCAAATTTAAGAAATACCTTGTAGACATTGTTCTTGCTTTTTGAAAAAATGATACAGCCGAGGATAGATCAAACAGCATGCTTCGTAATCTGAATGCATTAAATAGCGGTTTAAACTCATTCAGTGAATGTGATTCCATGCTGAGCTCAACCTGATAATACTTATATTAAGCATAGAAAAAATGTAGCACTCTTCAACTGCGCAAAGATCTTCAGAATTTTGGGGGGTGAACAGTCCACCAGGATGTGCCTGTTAGGAGATCTGAGATTGACACACATTCTCAGTTCACCAGATGTCTTTATTACCACAACTATTGCTAAAATTCACTACGAAGAATCCAACGGCTTCAATAGATTATCTGCAGACAACTTGTCTAATTCCACTTTCAGTTGACCTCTGACGCCCAAAGGCCCATTATATACTTTGTGTACTACCTGAATAGCATCTGGATTTTAACAATATTATACTAAAATCCATTGTTATGTCCTGGCCTGTTTTCAAATCTAGAATTATTTTAATCCAACACCTCGTCCAGTGTTGAAACCTGTATAATGGAGATATCAACCAAACAGATTGGGTATCCAATTCCTGAACCAAACACCAACCCAATCATTCCCTGCTCTTGCCACTCTATAATAAGGTACCCTCTTTTCACAACATACACCTTGGAATAAATTAATAATCTTTCTACAGTTAGGGGCCTATTATGATGTCGGGAGGACTTGCCTCTGCCCGACACTATCTCGGAACTGGGACCGACTGACCTCCAGTCAGCGTCACAACCTCCTGATTAGAATGTGACCAAACACTGTTCAGTTGCATTCTGACATTTCCCTATGGGAGCATGTATTACAGCTGTAAACATTCCGTAGTTCATGCTCCCATAGGGAAATGGATGGTGGTGTTAATCCCTGCAACCAGTGGCAGGCACTTCAAGGTGCCTGCATCTGGTTGCATGGTTTAACAGGGGGGCACCCCCAACACGAGGCCATGCACACAAAAGGTACCTGCTAGGGGCCCCAAACAAGCTTTCTGATAGGGTTTCCATCTCAAAAAGGCCTGAACTGCGCATCATAATCCCAAGGGCAGAAAGACCACACTTTGGGATTACGGGCCGGCCTCTGACTGGACGACGGGCTCCCTGAGCCCACTGGAAGCCAGCTGGAATGACCAGCCAGTTTAGTTTCCGACCACCAGCATTGTAATGCGGCGGTCGGAAAGTAAGCTGAGATGTGGCCCAGAAAGACGCCAACCGCTGGTCGGAACCTTTCCGGGCCTCATTGTAATTGGCCCCTAAGTCTTTATGAAAGCATCCCATCATATGAATTTCCTGCTCACTGAAGGCTACAGAGTTAATGTTAGGAGGTAACAATTCAATGTGTCCCCAGTCTTGTACCAGAGTTTGTTGGAAAGAATTCTGATAGGGGAATCAGAGCCAACTGCGACATCCAGGACCACCCTATTGTTTTATTTTGCTAACAGGATCTACTCTTTTGTTTTGTTCATCAGCAGCAGGTACCATCTTGATTGACAGTACTACCCTACTTCCAGCTTTCAAATCTTATTGTTGTTTAGCCAAACACGAATCAGGTTGCTTACCTAGAGACACAACCTTTTGCCTGTTCTTGTAAACCCTTATGAAGAGACCTATTTTCCTGCACTTCATACATGTTTTCCCAATTGCAGGACAAGTGTTCGAATTAGCAAGATGATTTTGCACTCACGCGTGCAGTATACCTCACTGGAATTGTTTGCATTTCTGTCTGTATTTTAACCTCAACTGGGGTAGGAGAAGATTGGTTAAGTCTGGAAGACATGAAATACATATTTAGGGAGTCATATTTTCTTCGAATCTTCTCTCTGCCTTAGAAGCTATAAAGAATCTTTCTGGGCTTCTGGCAATCTGGAGTGTTTCTTTTAATGACAGGTTTCTACAACAGAGCAGTCTCTCATGTGTTCTGTTAGCAAAGCAGTTGATTAACAATTGGTCTCTTAAAATGTTATCCAATGGACTATCAAAATTGCACATAGATGCTAATATACTCGTATCAGCTGGAAAACTGTAAATAGATTTGTATTTCATTTGTTGAGTAGTGAAAAAATCAATGTCTCTTGAAAATTATGCTTGGATCATCCTTGAAATTGCTTTCCATCTTCTTTACCACTTCAACAAAAACATCCCATTCACTGACAAGAGGTGGCATTACACCTGGGAGATAGTAAAATATCCTTTAACCTTGCATACCAGACAGTGGTAAAGCATAGTCATTTTCCTTCTGGGAATGAAACTCACTCCATTAGTGGCTAATAAATAAACATTAAATATTCTGTATCAATATTTCTGTTTCATCCTGGGTGCCCCTGTATCAGATAAAAAGGAAGTGGGTAACTCTGAATCCTACAAGTTATTACTTTGAACGTGTAACACTGAATAATGGACACAACATAAAAAATGTAGAGAATCTCAGTTTGAAGGGCTCAGCAATGCAGATCAGAAAAACCCAAGTAAGAAATGTGAAAACTAACAGAAAATGAACTGTACTCACACTTTAAAAGGAAATTAATTGAGTAAAATAATAAAGTTTAACTTCTGTCCAACAACAGAGTGGAATTGAAATGGCCAATTTTGCATAGGTTTCAGTTATTGCTGAAATGCAGATTGTATATTATGGGGGCGATCTACGATGTCGGTGGGACTGACACCAACAGCTGTTGGTGTCAGTACCACTGACTTCTGTAACTGTGGTCAGACCACAGCATTGCGACATGGTCGGTTCCCGAATTTCCCCATGGGCTGACCGACAGCTTCCGATGGGGTCAAGGACCCCGTAAGGTGGTCGGTTGGATCGCATTCCCCACAATGGAGGTGGTGCCTTCTCAGGCCCCACCATGGGGATCATGGGGTGAGTGCTTGCAATGTTCAACACTTCGTCCATCATTTCCTTTGGTTTTTGATTTGTTCGCCTTAACATGGCAGGGTATGCTCAGACGTGAGTCCCTTGCTCACTTTGCCACTGGATTCAAGCAAGCCTGGCTGAAGACGGCTGAAATGCCAGAAACCGGTCCTAGGAAGCTTGTTTCCGGTCCAGGGAAGACATGGCTTGGCAGTTCGGGTTGGACTGTTCCCTTGAGGCACAGGGTCAGACTGATTTGCATATGGCCATGTCTGAATTGGGGTGGCAGAGTGGGCTAAATAACGGTGATGGATTAAACCCAGATCAGTTGACTGGGGGTGAGTGTTTGCAATGTTCAACACTCCGTCCATCATTTCCTTTGGTTTTTGCTTTGTTAGCCATAAATTGGCAGGGTATGCTCAGACGTGAGTCCCTTGCTCACTTTGCCACTGGATTCAAGCAAGCCTGGCTGAAGATGGCTGAAATGCCAGAAACCGGTCCTAGGAAGCTTGTTTCCGGTCCAGGGAAGACATGGCTTGGCAGTTCGGGTTGGACTGTTCCCATGAGGCACAGGGTCAGACTGATTTGCATATGGCCATGTCTGAATTGGGGTGGCAGAGTGGGCTAAATAACGGTGATGGATTAAACCCAGATCAGTTGACTGGGGGTGAGTGTTTGCAATGTTCAACACTCCGTCCATCATTTCCTTTGGTTTTTGCTTTGTTAGCCATAAATAGGCAGGGTATGCTCAGACGTGAGTCCCTTGCTCACTTTGCCACTGGATTCAAACAAGCCTGGCTGAAGACGGCTGAAATGCGAGAAACGGGTCCTAGGAAGCTTGTTTCTGGTCCTGGGAAGACATGGCTTGGCAGCTCGGGCTGGACTGTTCCCATGAGGCACAGGGTCAAACTGATTTGCATATGGCCATGTCTGAACTGGGGTGGCAGAGTGGGCTAAAGAACGGTGATGGATTAAACCCAGATCAGTTGACTGGGGGTGAGTGCTTGCAATGTTCAACACTCCGTCCATCATTTCCTTTGGCTTTTGCTTTGTTCGCCATAAATTGGCAGGGTATGCTCAAACGTGAGTCTCTTGCTCACTTTGCCACTGGATTCAAGCAAGCCTGGCTGAAGATGGCTGAAATGCCAGAAACCGGTCCTAGGAAGCTTGTTTCCGGTCCAGGGAAGACATGGCTTGTCAGTTCGGGCTGGACTATTCCCATGAGGCACAGGGTCAGACTGATTTGCATATAGCCATGTCTGAACTGGGGTGGCAGAGTGGGCTAAAGAACGGTGATGGATTAAACCCAGATCAGTTGACTGGGGGTGAGTGCTTGCAATGTTCAACACTCCGTCCATCATTTCCTTTGGTTTTTGATCATGATCCACAGCCATTTCACATTGGTTCTTCTGATGTGAAAAAGCTGCTGGAAAGGCTTTTTTTCGGCCCCTAGCAGGGACATTGTCCCCCGTGGGCCTCTGCTATGGGCCCTGGGGGGCACTTATGCAGCACCCCTAAACATCTCTGTATAGGGTGTCAGGCGCCATGGTGCAGGGATGTTTACAAATATACCTTTTGACATTGGGGCTAGTGCTGCGGTCCTTTTCCAGGATGCTGCACATCCTCAATGCAAAGAAGCTTGTTTCCAACCGCTTCCACAGCAGTTGGATTGTAATTTGTCAGACGGGACCGCCGACTACCTGTTGGCCAGTCCCGTTCCCTCAACGATAGTCGGCGGACGCTCGTCCGACTGCCATCGTAATCAGCCCCCCTATGTTGTTGTCGCATCAACCAATAGCATAGTTTGACATTGTGCATGAAACACAGACAACCAATCATGGACCTTGAAATACAATCCTGAAGTTCTGAACAATCTTGCATTTTGTTATATCTAGAAGCGAGGCAGGTCTGTGCTGAAAAATCAATGCAAGAGGCAGTGAGCAGCCTGCAGGGCAAGAGGACACAGAGAAATCTGCCACATTCCAAAGCTTCCTGGTACTGCTACAGAGTACTGGTGAGAAGATGTGGAAATAAATTCTCTCTGTCATGTTCGAAAGCTTGCAACTCTCAGAAGCACGATATTGATCGCTTGGTACGCTAGAGCCCATGCTCATGACAAAGACTCGAGGACACTGCTGGCAAATTCAATGGGCACGAGAAGTAGGCTCATGTTCGAAGTGTAAAAACTGTTTCAATTTGCCTTTATAAACTGCATTTCTTTTGTGATATGTAAAATCAGTGTGTTTCATGCCATAAAAGTGACAGAAGCTAAAGCAATATCTTTTCTGTGGAAATCGAGGTGGTGTGTTCCTTATGGCTTAGAAAAGTGGGTTCAAAGAGATGTGCTGTCTCTCTAAAACAGAGTTAGCTGATCACCAAATTATGTGTATGATAAAATGAAGAGATTTCTGCATTACAGATCTCTTTCAGAGATCGCTCCCAGCTTAGCAAAACAGTGAAAAGCTACCAGAGAGAAGTCTCATAAACAAGTGTAAATATTAGAAGGATAAAAATGACAAACGCACAACAGGTTAGATTTACTATTCCCACTTCAATGTAAAAAGAAGTAGTGAAAGTGCTAAACTCTGGAGGGATCAAATTTACTATTTCCACTCCAACGTTAGCAACAGGGGGAAAAAGATTGGATTTTGGACGGGTCAGATTTACTATTCTCACTGCAATCTGAGCAACAGTAGGAAAAGTGTTGGACATTGGAGGGACAAAGTTGCTATTGTTAAGCAACAGTAGATTTAATTTTCCCTATCATAAATTATTACAAAATAGATTTCACATATAAAAAATAAACATCAAATATATTTCCATTTACATATTAAAAAATATTTAAACTTCATATGATTTATGTAAATTATTAAAACCTAAAACAAAATAAACATATAATTTTATATAAAATATTATGTGTAAATTATGGCAATTAGAAACTTGGAAAATAGGTTTTAAATGCTTCCCACCCTATTACCTTAAATTTCCAGCAAACACAAATAACAACACTCATCATTAAAAATCTAAAACTATTAAATTATTTATCAGAATCATTGAACTAGCCAACTAACATAAAGAAAAAATATAATTTCGGTAACAATATCTATTAAAAAACTAAACAATATTTACATATTTAATCACCTAATTGACAAATTTAAACTCATAAAAATGCTGTAATCAATTAGTAATTACGGTCCCCTGTGAAACGGTCCTCTCTGAAATGGAACACAAGCAACCCAGACCCAAGCTATACCTGCCTGAATTACCCTAAGTAGGGTAAAACTGGTCCTAAGTTGTTTGTGTTCCAGTTATGGGAGGGCATGGCAGTTCAAGCTGGACTGTTCTCATGAGGAGCACAGTAAAGACTAATTTGCATGTGGCTGGGACCGAACTGAAACGGCATTGTGGGCTAAAGATGATGGATTGGGATGCAGCCCCAAGCGATTGCCAGTGGCTGAGATTGATTCAAGCATTCCATCCATCCCCTTGTTGTTTTTGTATTTGAATCCCTAAGTGCGCCGGGTATCCCTAGATGTGGGTTCCAAGCTCACTGTGCCACTGGAACCACGCTATAATTGCCTGAAGAGCTCTAACTAGGGAGAAAACAGTCCTAGATTGCTTGCGTTCTAGTTCAGGGGAGACCTAGACTGACAATCCAGGTCGGTCTGTTCCCATGAGGACCAGGGTCAAAGCTAATTTGGATGTGGCTGGGTCCAAACTGAGGTTGCATGGTGGGCAAAAGAACTATGGATTGGAATGTGGTACAGAGTGATTGCCTGTGGCTGGAAGTGGCTGAGATCAATTCAAGCATTCCATCCACCGTCTTTTTCCTTTTGCCATTGACACCTGAAGTGTGCCAGGTATGCCCAGACATGTGTCCCTGGCTCACTGTGCCACTGGAACCCAGCTATACCTGGCTGGTGAGCCCTAACTAAGGCAAACCCAGTTCTGGGCTACTTGCGTTCGAGTTCAGGGAGGACCTGGCCTGCCAGTGTGGGCTGGGCTGCTCCCAAGAGAAGCAGAGGCAAGACTGATTTGCATATGGCCGGCTCCATACAGATGTGGCATGGTGGGCGAAAAACAATGGATTGGGATGCACCAGATCAATTTCCAGTGACTGAGATCAATTCAAGCATTCCATCCATCACCTTGTTGTTTTTGAATTGGTAAATAAATTAACGCACTCAGCAGCTTGCTCTGTGTTGTGTTACATTTCTTTGGGGTAAGTGTTCAATGGATTGAACTTAGGTGTTCTCAAACATCTATCTATCTATCTATGGATTTCACAGAATTCCAGATGTATTAAGGATTGTAAAGCTAGCATTGTGGGAAATTGGTACACCTGCCACAACGAGGTGTATTCTTCTTTGGATTATTTTTCTTCAGGAAAGTGTCCCTTCATGCAAAAAAAGTGTACCCGTAATTCAGGCACCCTTGCAGCATAGTGCAAGGGCAGCTATGTTGGTGCTAGGCAGTCTCAAGTGCACCAGTGCAGGAAGATGGCTGACGAGAATCATATCTTAAGAGATAAGGAGCTTTTCAGCTCTTTTCCATTTATGTAATGCAGCTCAGCAACCTGCCTCCATGAATTATTAATAAATCTGCCCCGAAGTGTGCCTGATTTAGTACTATGACAGTATTTATTCCAGGTCTTCAGCAATGGTTTAGAGTACCCAATGTAATTTTCGAAGCAGTATTCATAAAACCTTCATTATGCACAGAAAGTTGAATTTACAGATGACAATCCAATGTACTGAGTTAAAGTATGGAGATTTGAGACTCTATCCAGCTGCTTGTACCACCGGTAATAATCTTTCATTTAGGAGTATGGCCAAAACAGTCAGGTCAGCAGGTAGTCAGGGAAGCATATGAAATTTAACACCGTCAAAATCTTAGGTTTGTGGGTGATAGTATTCAGAAACATTGCTCTGAAAAATGTGGGGGTGTCTATGCTTCCATGGTAGGAAAATGATTGGAACATAATCATACTTCATGTGGCTAATGAGAACCATCTGGAACAATATTGTCAAAGTTGCAAAAGTAAGAAAAATAAATCTAGGCCCATATTTAGCAATATTTCACGCAACAAAGCAAGCCACCGTACTGCGCTGAGCTATGTGAAAGGGGTAGAGGAGGAATGTGTCATATTTAACATTACACAGCTCATTCCTGCTCTCTGCTTGCATTGGCGCACACATTGCTGGCGAGCGCCTAAGCAGGCACCCTTGCACCATGTTGCAGGGGTGCCTGTGATGCAGGCAAGATTGTTTTTGTGCAGGAGGAGGCACCTTACTGTGCAAAAACTATCCTCAGAGGCATTTTCTTCTTTCTACATGTGCTGCACAATGCAGCACACTTAGTCAGAGGAAACAACAAAGAGAAGTAAAAATATTTTTCCTCGCTGCGTCAGAGGTGGGGTGGGGTGGGGTACAACTCTGATGCATTCCCAGGACTACCAGTGTTGGTAAATCTAGAAATGTTTCAGAATAAAGGAGTGGATGCATGGGAACACCCACACTCCACCCATGGCACGCCTCCCTGCTGCAGAGGAACACAAGGCAGCAATTTGCACTGCCTTTGTTACTCATTTCAAGCCATGCTTAGTGGCCTTGCTTGGCTGGCCAAATCTAATTTATGTTTGGTGTTGCCCTTGCGTCCCATTGCGTGGCACAAGAGCGGAGGAAAACCTTAATAATTTTGGGCCCAAGTGTGCGTTTACCTTATTGTACAATAAGCAGATTTCGACCGGTGGAAAGTCAATCACAACGTGTGTGGAAATATAGAGTTCTTAAGAAGTTACAGAGACAATGATCATGGATTTTCTTGTGACCATCTTTTTAAAATTCTTTATGGTCGTTCTGCTGAGTGAGAATCAGTCCCCAGTTCAATACTTTAATGAATACTTTTGATCTTGCGTTTTTTGATTCAAATAAAACAGTATTGTATTTGTTTTGAACGATGTTGCTACTGGATTAAAAGCACTTAAATTCTGCATCAGGAAAATCTTCAAAACAAGAGTTCGGAGTAGCACAAAATGTGAAAAGCAGTCCTCTCGTCTAAAGACTTTTTTTAAAAGCATGTTGTATTTATTTGAAAAAGTTTATTAGCATATGCTATGAGTGGTACTGCTGTCCCTGTTTATTAAATCAGACCAATGAAATATGAATCAAGCAGATATTCAAGCCTGTCATGGAGGTATCTCTTGGGAATTCCTCAAATAAAACTCTCTAAAGACAGACAGTATTTCACTTTGGCATTAATCATGTTACCCTATTATATCTATAATTGGATATACCAGACAATTAAGAGCTGACAACCTGGAGAAAGTTTCGATGCGAATTTCCCAAGGTAAACGAGAAAAACAACATCTGCAGTCATATTCTGTAATAGGAGTACACAGTTGTTCCTTTGTGTCCATGAATCGCTCGTTGCGTTACTTAATAAAACATAATGGAGGTATTGTCTTTAAAATAATTCAAAAAGCAATGTTGAATCCAGGACACCTTTATTGATAGATATAGAAATATCTAAAATTAGTTTGTGAGAACACAAAAATTAGCTCAAACTTTATCTTTAGAAAACATATGTTCATTCACATGCCTTATTCTTATCCCTCAAATATTGGGTTTGTTTCTACTTCAAATGACTTTGATACTTTATGGGAAATTGTTTTCACTATGCACACAGAATTGTATACATCATTGCTACACATATTTTGAATTTTAAATCACTCACTCTCAAATACTTTTCAAGCATTAATATGGACAATTGTACATTAATACATCATCAAATGGTTCCATGTTAAGAAATTGCAGCAAGTGCTCCCATGGAGGCCAATGACATGCTTCCATTGGTGTAGCAGTTGCAGTGACACTGGACTCCAGAGACATGAGGGTCACAGTAAGCCCTGCTGTTAGACCTGTCTTGTCCGGCAGATTTATCCCCAGACTTTTTGCTTTCTGGCCTTTTGTTTCTGACCTGTTTTTGTTGATTTTCTGACTCTGGGCACTTTACCACTGCTGATCAGGGCTAAAATGCATATGCTCTCCATGTACATTGTGTTTATGGATTGGTGATTCCATGATTGGCATTTTTGATTTACTAGTCAGTCCCTAGTTCAGTGCACTGCATGTGCCCAGTGCCTGTAAATCAAATGCTGCTAGTGGGCCTGCAGCACTGATTGTGCCACGGACATGAGCAGCCTGTTAATGTAACTCAGACCTGTCACTGCAGTGTCTGTGCGCAGTTTGGTACTGCCATGTCGACCTGGTAAGTGCACCCACTTGCCAGGCCGTAACCTTCCCTTTTCTTACATGTACAACACCCCTAAGGTAGGCCTAAGGTACCCCTGTGGCAGGGTGAAGTGTATGTGAAAGGTAGGACATGCCCTGATGTGTGTGGCATGTCCTAATAGTGAAATACTGCCAATTTTGTTTTTAATTATGGAAAGGAGTAAGTAAAGAACCAATGCATCCTCTTCCCTGCGCGTAAGGAACCAACGCATCACCTTTCCTGCGGCTGTTCTTGCTTTTGACTTTGACGCATCCAAGGTACTTTGTGTTGAAAGTGTTGCATCTGCAATTTGCTTTCAACTGAACTGTTTCTACCTTTTAAGAATCATATTTTTATTACTGTATTGTGGATTTTTGTTGCTTTGTTCTTGTTTTGGTTTAGATAAAGATTTCTTATCTTCCTAAACTGTTGTGGTAACAATTTGAAGTGTTTTCACTGTATTACTGTATATGTTCACAAATGCTTTACACACTGCCTCTGAGATAAGCCTGTCTGCTCATGCCAAGCTACCAAGGGGGTGAGCAGGGGTTATTTTAGAAATGTATCCCCTTTGCCCTGACTAGGAAGAAGGGTCCCTACTTGGACAAAGGTGTAAACCCTTGCCAACTAGAGACCACCATTTCAAACACCTGCTTATTGCAGTATTTCACAGTTGAAATAGAGGCCGAAGGAGCAATTCCTTTCCCATGGGACACTGGCTATGCCAATGATGGAGACACAATCTACGAGTATTAAATATAGTCTCTGTAACATTGAGGAATGGTGATGGAGAGTTTGAAAATGGGCAGGAAGGCTGCCATGTTTTAATGTTGAACACAATTTATGCACGAGTCTTGCATATGCAAAAAATAAATGTCTGAGAGACCATAAAGACTCCTTATAAATTGCAAAGCTTCCTGGGTCTAACGTCAACAATTAAAGGAAATACTGGAGTGTACTCACCCCTGTCAGGCTCCAATCATCACAGGGACTCACCTTCTCGGTCAAAGTCGATAATGCCCACCACTTCATTTAACTGGCTTGTGTACACCAAAGAACTCCACCCTTCCATTTATTGATGCTATACTACAAATGCAAGATGAACATTTTAATTGAATTCTATTCAGTCTTCCTCATTTGGGCCTTCATGACTGTAAAACTGAATACCTTTGCTTTGTACAGCATGGTACTTGTTTCAGTCTTCGCTTTTTGTTTTTTGGCAATGTGATCACAGAGTAAGCAATAAGTAATGTGTATGTTTTTATTTGTTTTACCCTCTGTAGTGCTCAACTTGAAAACAGTAAGGGTAAAAAAAAATAAACGGAAGTAGGAAATGTCTTATTTTGCATCATCTACATTTGTAAATGCAAGATCAGAAATAATTTTCTCATTTTAAGATCTCTCTATCATCTCTTTTATGTTATGGCACAGCACACAATGGGGCTTATTCCGATGTCGGTCGGAGCCACTGTCTCTGACTTGGGACAGACAGACCTCAGGTCGGCGGTTCTGACCGCCTGATTACGATGCGATCAAATACTGTTCAGTCGCATTCTCACTTTTCTCTATGAGAGCTTGTGTCACGGCTGTAAACCACTTCTAATACAGGCTTTCTATGGAGAAATGGGGAGGGTGTAAAACCCTCACCCTGTGGCAGCCACCCCATGGTGCCTGCCACACAGTGCAGGGTTTTACAGGGGGTACCCTAGGTACCCCTTCGACCACCAACAGTAGGCTCCAGGGTGAATGAGGCCCTGCTAGGGCCCCCAAAGTTGCTTTTCAGCAGCCTTTCCATGTCGGAAAGGCCGGCACAGAAAGGCTGTGGGAAACCGACATTGTAATCCAGATGGTGGAAACACTGTCCATTGGGGATCATGGTGCGGCTCCTACTGGCTGGAAGACTATGGGAGCTGGTCGGAATCGAGTCGGAATGACCAGCCATTTTAGGTTTCCAACCACCGACATCGTAATCGGGCAGTAGGAGAGCAAACTGACCATGTCAGTCTTAATTCTGCCAACCATGGTCGCAAAGCTTCTGACTACCAGTCGGAGGCTTTCCCAACATTGTAATCGGCCCCTATATCAATCTCAGAAGGAAATACCTGTTCATTTTTAGCATGTTTAGTCTCTCAATATTTTTTTGTTCCCTCAATGGTCCTGGTCTCCCCAATGATAGCTCCTTCTGCATATCCTGTTAACATTTAACAGGGATACATGACCACATCACTGTTCAATATTCCCATGCTGAGAGAACACTTTGGGTCAATTACGATGTCAGTCGGAAAGACTCCGACCGCTAGTCGGAAGCTTTCTGGCTCTGTGGTTCTTTAACCTTGCAGTATCAGGTTTACTATTTCATATTTCTATAATACTCATTTTGCACTTAGCAATACACTCTTTGACACTGGAATGAAGGATTTCTAGAACTCCAGCATGGATTCAGAATGATTTCACAGATGTATGTCAAACTTCAAGCCCACTGTTTTAGTGTTCTGCCTTAAAGAGGATGTCTTTGCTATTGACCAAACTCATAGCTATAACATCGTCCATATCTGTGAAATATTTGTATCCCCCCCCCCCAAATCTTATACCCCCACCCCCAAACCTTTGCCTTTGGCGCATGAATCAGAGTGATACTATGGCAGTAGCATGTCAGAATATTAATTACAAAAACTCTTGAAGTGCTGTCTCTTTAAGGTACACAAGGCACTAGCTGGGGGTGAAGGGGCATAAAAAGAAGTTTGCTCATGACTTGAATCTAAATTACCTTTGGAATGACCAGGGTCAAATTAATCATGAACATATTTGTTAAGAAGGTATACTTGCCAAGGAAGTCCACTTTCTACATATCAAAAATAAGCTATCTGACCGCTAATTATTTGTAGTACCACAACCATGGGTGTGAGTCTTATCTTGAGAAGCTGCATTCAGAAATGAAATGTTCCATATACATTAAATACAGATTAAGGACATTTCCCACTAGCGCAGGGGTCTTCAAAGTGTGGGGCGCGATCCCCAGGGGGGCCGTGAAGTGATAGAAAGGGGGTCGCGCATTCCCGGTCACACTTCTGCCCAGGCACAACAAGGGATTCAGCCCCCCTCCTCCTCCGTAGTTTGTCTCAGCTCGAGCTGCTGTGGGCTCCGCGGGGCTGTCTGCAATCTTATCTCCTGAGTTTTTCACAGGTCGTTAAGGACCATTTGCAGATTTACATACCTTTTGTAAAGTGGTTACTGAGGCTTAGTTATTTTTCTAGTTCCAGTACCCCATGGGCCCCAACTCTGCCTTTTCCTTACATTTGTATTTCACATTTACTGCTGTAGTGTGAGAATGCATTTCACGAAAATAAATATAAAGTAGGGTTGCAAGAAGAAAAATACCAGCCATTTGATGTTTAAAGAGCCTGCAAAGGCCTCCTCTTGACACTAAATGGGATTGTAAATAAAATCATATCCATTCATTCGTAATGTTACTTTTCTGTCTTTGTTCCCTTTAATTATCAGTCATGGATCATTGAGGCAGCCCTAGAACACAATTAAAAGTGCTTTCTATTTATATTTGCTGTTCCAAGTACGCACAGATGAGTGCTGAAATATACAGCTTTAGGTGACTGCTTATTTTTTTACCGTCCGGGACATCAAAATAATGAGCAGGCAACCCTAACCATAGGACTGGAAGTGTGTTGCAGGATCAGCATATTATTTATTTCCTCCACCCTCGATCCCTGATTAATGTCATAATAGCAATAGTTTAACTTATATCTTAAACCCTACGCTGCCGTCAATAATATGCTGAGTTACTTCAAGTGTTTGGGAATGCACCCTGCATTCAGAGAACTCACTTCTCATTCTCACACTTCACTTTCACGCTCACCCTGCACTCACAGCGATCGCAATGCACTCACACTGATCACCATGCACTCACATCATTCACCCTCTCACACTGCACTCACAGTGATCACTCTGCAATCACAATGCACTTGCGTTGTTCACCCTGTACCTCAGCCTGCAGTCACACCACTCATCTGCACTCATGTGACACCTCATTCACCTGTCCCCTCACTGATCAATTTGCAACTTGCTCAAACAAGCCCATCATTAACCATGCATTCATTCGTCCCACTCTGCACTTACATCGGCACCCAAATTCATGGTCACCTCACTCACCCTGCAGTCACTCCTCTTTCCCTACTCTCACACTGTTGCATCACTCATCATGCACTCAAATGGGCACACTTCTCATCCACAGAGTGCAGAGGTTTAATGTGCCTGCTACAAAGAACATGTACTATGCAGATCACAGAACTGTGAGTAAACTGAGTCGCACTATAAAAAACAAAATGTTTGTCAGAAAGGTGCTACAGAGAGATGAGGTGTTTTGTTGGTGAGTGGTAGTGAGGGAATTTATGGAGAAGGAGGAAACGGGGATGGGGCACCAAAAAAGACTGTTGCGCCGTGTGTGGCCAGTGCTATGGCCAGCCCTGCCTGGGAGTGTAGGCCCCCTCTCGAAGTTTGGGTCTAGTCGCTCCCATGCTTCTGCCTACTACTATTATTATTTACATTTGTAGTGTGCTGCTATTACCAAAAGGTGTCCTGGGGCTAATAGCCATCTGCTGCCTGAAGGCAAATGAGAAACATACAGATGGGGAAGTAGAACCAGCCAAATGGGGTGACCTACAGAGCATAGAGCCAGGTTTTTCTATCTTCCTAAAGGATAATAGAGTCTTGGTGGAGCGAAGCAAAGGAGGGTGGACGTTCCATAACTGTGTGGCCTGCACCAAAAAAGCAAGACAGACAAGTTGTGCATTCCAGAATTAGGGAAAAATAAGCAGAGTGGCACAGGCCAAGAGGAGCATACGGGTCCAACCCGTGTGCTCAGGGAGGAGAGATGAGAGGATGAGAAAGGACAGCAAGGGAGTGAGGGAATTTGATTGAAGGGGTCAGGGATGAGGAGAAATGTGAAGTGCTGAAGGGAAGTGCGGACACGCAAGAAGTGAGTGTGAGGGAAAGTTGAGGGCACAGAGGAGGGCTACTGTCAAACTGTGAGAGAAGATAGCTGAGAGATGATCTTTGACCTAAAAAGTAATTTGATGCGACATTGGTGAGGGACAGCAGCGATAGGGGAAGAGAGGGAGTACTGGGGTGGGTGCTGAGCAGTGATTAATTTGTAATTAAACATGTGCCAGGAACCTCACCAGTAGGCCACCACAACTTTAACCACCCATCCATTGCCTTGCATGTGCGGCCAATGTCAATACCTATGCAACTACCAACCATAACAATGTACAAGTGTGACTATTTCAAGCCCCCAAAGCTATAAGCATGGCATGGATGTCAGGAGTTTATCGTTTTTAATGTATATTGAATTAATAAACAGCTGTTCTGCTCATCTCTAAATTACACAGATAGAGCCATCAAGTGGCATGTGGCAGACGGTCATATTGCCAGTGTGCACAATTAGGGGCCAGTGCGGAGCAACGGAAACCACCTGCTCAAATTAAGCACTGGTGCTGAGGTAACAGGGGAGAGGGACATTGGTTCAAGAAGGTGTGAAAAAACAAAACATAGATGTGAAAGATGAATGGGGGACTGGAGAGGTGTAAGATACAAATGGACAACAATTTGAACGGAGAGACTTGAGATGAATAAGAAATGCAGATGGGCACGGGAGGTGACAGGGCCAGAGAGGCCATGAGATAAATGCGAGAAACTGTTAGAGATGAGGGCAGTGAAAAGGCAGAATGGCAAGACGTGATTAAGGGTGAAGTGAGACGTTGAATGGGGAGAGTTTAGACGTTGTAAGAAGGGGTGAAAGAAAATGGCCTGCAAAGTGAGAGAGGGATCCAGGATTGTGAGAGGAGAGGAGAGGAGAGAGGGATGGAAGGGAGGGGTGAGAGGAAAGTGGCATGGGTAAATTGCTTAACTCTGCACAAGACCGCCAGGGTTTTAAGGGACCCCTGCTGCTCCCAGCCAGGGCCAGGTGAGCTTCTAATGTGGCAGCACGTATTCCTGCGGAGTGGAAGGCCCATCATAAAGGTTGACTAGACATCTTTCTGATGTTAATTGCTGTATTTTGGTTATAAACTGGTACTGATGGGGTGAAATCTTTCCTCAGTGTTACTGTGTGCAAAAAAATTCAAAATAATGAAGCAATTCTATCCCAAAATAACGCTGCATCACATAACATTATTTAAATTTTCTTCCCACACAATTTAGTCAAGCCTGTGGTGTAATTTGGTCCTCACCTGCCTCGTAATTCCAGAAGCCCTGCCTACAGGTTTAGAAATGTTTATCAGGAGGGGGTCCTTACGACTGAAAATGTTGACAGGGGGGGTCTCGGCACCCAAAAGTTTGAAGACCTCTGCACTAGCGTATACCGTTGATGGATCAAAACAGAAGTGTCTCCTTCCGCTATCTAAGAACAATGGTGTGAGACACTATCTTGATGCTTTATCATTATGTCTCAGAACTGATGACGTCTCAATTGCTTTCTCAGTCGCTTATTTTGTATATTCTGCATAGTTCATCCTAAGGAAGGAACCATAATGGATTTCCTTTTGTCACGTCGGTTGCCAGACTTTTTTAATTTTTCCATTCCACTATATTTCTTTTTTTAGCTAACTGCCATAAGGTTGATTGGAAGAGTTTATGTTAACTTCTGTATAGTCATTGCTATGCGCTGTTATCTATTTAAGTTATGTCTAAAGCTGAACACATTTAGGTTTTACGTATCCAAAACAGAAATACTGGGTGGCATAAATATTGTGACTTAAGTATCTTTGCAAAAATATCCTCCTCTTTGTTATTGTTCTATTATTGACTCCAATGGGTTGACATGTTTGCAAACAATAACTAGGACACAATATTTGTGTCTGATAATATTTAGGCCACAATATTTTGGTACCATATCAATGTGAACCATGGTATTGATGTCCTTTTTTACTGCCTGTTTGAACCTCCGGATGGTGCACTTAATGTGCTCCCATTGTCATGTTATCAATAACATGTTAAGTGCTTTACTTTACTTGTGCATTACATAGTCGTTGAGTGCTTTGTACTGTTTGAAAGGGAAGTGAAACATACAGAGGGCAGAGCCCTTTGAGTCATACCCACCGATGGGCGGGGTGAGGAGGGGAGAATGCATGGCTGGGGATTAGTTGACTTTAGCAACATCAGTTATCAGGTCATTAAAGGAATGCCTGGAATACCCACAAGCTTTTCAACTGATACTTGACACCATTCCTTCTTCGCAATGACTTTCAGACTATGTGGAAAGGAATTTGGCATGGCTATTCTATCAAATCCAGCACTCAAACTAATAGGTTGGAGCCATTTACAATCTTGTGTTTGACTCCATTAGGATGGTGCCAGTGATGCGAACATTCACAACACTGAATCATGTTGATGAATACTTTGCATAGCTACACACTTGACTTTCCTGTAGTCAAGCGCATTGAAGTTACTCAAAGGTAGCATATATTCTTCTCCATACTCTAGATGCTTACTCTCAGGGTCACTGCTGTTTCCATTACAGTATTTTCCATTGATTCTATAATTATCGAGTGCAGCTGTTTCACAGCGACAGTGGCACATGGTGTCCAATTCAGAACATGGCACTTGGAACAAATGTCCTCTTTAAATTCTAGGAGTACATCCCCTTCGCCAGCAGGAAACATGAGGAGATCAACTGACATCTTTTTATCTACATTCCAATGTTTAAGCATGCCGTTGGTTGGTTTTAGTAATACTTCATTTGGTTGCTGAATAAAATGTGAAGGTTATTTATATGTTTTTGCTGTACTACGATTAACTTGTGGGAAGGTGCGTTGTATCTAAGCCCCCATTTAGCCTGCACACGAAAAAGGCAGGGTGACATTTCGGTGCCAGATTTAAGTCGCAAACTCACGTGCATTGGGAACAAGGTCTGTGGTCTTGATATTGAGGCCTGGAGTGTCACCTTGTGCGCCATCATTATGCATTTTTATGACCAAAGGTAAGGTAGATTGACGAATTGAACCAGCAGCTCCCCTAATTCGATGCTTTCCTAGTTGTACATCCTAAAGGCATGCATGTTAGCCTTCAAAGTGACTCCACTGAGTTCCAAAGTGAAGATGTTCTCCTGGCTATAAGACAACCTGTTTTGTGTTGTATATGGTGCAGACTGTGATCCTTGTAAAGGCCTAAAAAACTCAAAGCTCCAGTTATGTCTATGTATTGCTCAGAGCGGAGCTCTAAGATAAACGTTAGAGCAGACTTATGAGTAACTTGTGATATTAACACAAGTATGTGTATTATTATGAGCAAGGTTCTAATTTAAGGGCCTCATTGATAATTTGGCGGACGGTCCTTTGTTCCGCCAGGGTATGGAGTAATTTACTCAATCTCCCTGACGTATTGGCCGACCACCAAATTTATGAATGACTATTTGTAAGGCATTGTCAGGAACTGCTGCCACTGCTGTTCCTGTCAATGTATTTTACTGTTTAGTGCATGGCTGCGTCAGCATGAAGCAGCCTTACACCAAACAGTCTTCTATTTTTCACGAAATGGAATTTTCTTTTTTAAATTGAAAAATGCAATTCTACTCTCACTATGGGAATCATTTCTCATGGCCAGGGGGCATTATTAGCATTTTACTGTGACAGGCAGTAAAAAATGTCTATATGTCTGCCCCTCCATCACACCATAGTCAAACTCACTGATGGCCCGATGGACTTTGGAGTTTCTGAACAGACTAATACGTTTGCGGTCGCTACATGCAAGCTTTATTATGCCTGTAAATACTCCTAGGGCTTCCAGCGCAATACACTGGAGAAAATTTCCTGTATTATAAATCCGTCATTGAGAAACGTATCGAATATCTTTAAGCCCTGATGAAGTTCCCCTTGAGGGAATGAAACACGTTGGCTGAGCTTTGTTTACCATTGAAATCTCATATGAAAGTTAAAATAAAGAAGCTTTTTTGAAAATACCTACGATCTTTTGGACTTCATTACCTAGCGCACCCCCATTTGTAGTAATGAGGCCGTTGGATAGATTGGACTATGAAAGCAATGGAGTAGTCACCATCGTAGCAAAACCTGTGGTCCACCTGCATTTAAATCTGGTGGGAAGACTATTATGCTGGCAGTAAGGATACTCCTTCACCATTGCGATATTTAGAATCCCTATCACCAACACATAAATTAGGCTCTAAGGCTTTTTGATCAAGTACAAAGACCGCAGTAGGCTATACTTTGTCAAAAAACAGGTAATCAGTCTGAAACTTGTAGCTTATAACCCAGGTAGTCTCATCCTATCCATCACATTGCTTGCTTGTGCTGACCATGGTCCTCATATTCACTGCTCATTTCCATATTAGTCCAGTGTGTTTGTCTCCTTCCTTCGAGTGGGCATTCACTTTTGCCACCAAGATGGAGAACTTTCCTCCTCCTCCCTTTTAGGTGGTGTAACGTAGAATGCAATGAGGGGCCCCCAATGCTCCAATATCCCACAAAAATTAATTTAACTTGGGGGGAATGGGGCCCCTCTGAATAATTTGGGGCTCCTGAAGGGTTAGGGGCCACATTGCTCCACAGGGGCTGCATGGGCACGAATTATGCCCCTCTTCCTTTTGCATTGCTCTTCCCTGTAGCTGATTAGTCATTCTGCTTCTTTTGGTTTTCGTCTTCATTTCTTTCTCCCACTCACCGGAACCCTATGCTTAATGTACCTTAGCTACTTTAGTGATCTATGATGAGATCCATAGGGTGTAAAGCAGGCTGAGCATGGGCATCACCTAGTGAGTGAGCCATCGCAAGTCATCCCTGCAGGTCAGGCCCTAAACCCCGTTCACATACCTTTATTGACTTTCATTTTCTTTTCCACTTCCTATAATAAAACTCTTGAGAAAACTAAAAATCCCATTTAAAATGTTAAAAGTGAGTTGTAAAACTATCCCTCTTTTTAACAAG
Organism: Triturus cristatus; assembly: GCF_964204655.1. Taxonomy (NCBI): domain Eukaryota; kingdom Metazoa; phylum Chordata; class Amphibia; order Caudata; family Salamandridae; genus Triturus; species Triturus cristatus. The sequence continues at coordinate 435,526,073 of NC_140588.1, forward strand.
GTACATCCACACTGCAATTCAATGAAGAAAGGCAAATCAAAAAGAGTTATTATAAATACACCATGTCCCCTGATCAGCATAAAAATATGATAGCGACCTGCTCCCTTTCTTTGTCATCTGCTGTCTCTTTTCTCGTCACCATCGTCTCGCCATCCCATGTTGCTTATACTTCTAGTCTTCTAGTCCGTTTGCTTTCTATTTTCTTTCTTCTTTTTTGCTTCTCCTGCTGTACACTCGTGCTGCATTTGTCCTGCAATGTGTGATGTGTAGAAAAGTCAGGGACAACGGGTGGGTCGAGTGGATGTTGTGTGCATCCTTAATTCACTTGTCAACCATGCCGCAAACACCATGCCCCGCTCATCTTCCAGCCCCTCCCTCCGCCTCCACAGGCTTCCCTGGGTGTGCATGTTTTCCCAGGGGATGAACCATGGACGTGGGTATTGGCAAAATCATCTTCTGGCAGAGTCTGCTGAATCTGGCCAACGTTCGGGCTTGTCAGCCTACGTCATAGAGCTTTTTATTGCTATTCAAATATTCATTCAGATAAATAACCATTATTGTGCTCAGGAAATACGAAGTTTGCAACTGGTTAGCGGCCGACAATGTATAATGATGTAGCCTTATGCTTTAAGATTAGCTCGGGATGCTTTTAGTGATTTGGAAAAATGCAATACACGGTATTCAGATTTGCAACAAGGATAGGTGCTTACTGGCTCCTAAATGTTTTTTGTCCAATCTGTAAATTTAAAATAATACATTATCCATCGAGCACAAAGTTTAATTCGGATATGTAACCACTGAACTACGCTAGAGAGTAGAAGAAATAGATGGAAGGCAGAGTGGCAGGACAAGAATTAGGTTACTCCTTTAAGCTACAGCTAAATCCTATTTATATATAGTAACAATGGGGCCATAAGCTAAACAGTTCTAAGTGGATTTATGCAAATCGTTTAGAGGAAGGGAATTGAGGAGAAGCAAATAAACAGTGTTGGGAAAAAGCAATCTTTTTTATTTAAGGCTGTGATATGACTGAAGAAATCAGGGCAAGGATAAGAAGTAAGCGCTTACTATTTTAGGAGCCAGGTCACGTGGAAGCAGATGGAGAGAGGGAGGGTAAGAGGATAGAGAATCATGAAAAAGACAGAGTTAAGGGGAAAGAGCACGCGAGGTAGCACTAGAAAGATAGAGAGAAGGAGAGAGAGGAAGAAATAAACTTATGATAAAGAGTGTATATAAATACAAAGATCTTGAGAAGAAGAGATGGGAGTGGGAGGGTCAGGTTCGTGAGCAGGGTTTATTCTTAAAATAGATGAAGCAACCGAGTTTTTTTCATTTGACCTAATTAGCTGCTATTGGTTTTGGATTTGCTTAAGGAAACTCATATTGCCACTTTAAATAGGGCCAGCTGCTACTAAAAATATAAAAATGAAGGTAACCGGCTGCGTTTGAACTCCATTTTCGAAAAAAGTGGAATGATTCACCCAAAAGAGACAGAACACAATGCCACGCCACAGGACTCAGAAGCAGGCTCTCCCTTTTATGTTATAAAAGACTGAACTTACAGAGCTGCATACTGCTTCTTCTCTTTCTTTATTTGTCATTATTTCACATCTGCTAACAATGAAATGAACGCGTTTCATAGAAAGCCATTTGAAATATGTTAGACTCCCATAGTCACATATACCTTGTAATAATTTAAGAGAGGCAACATCAGAGTGGTACTGTGAGAATATTATAGTTCATGAAAGAGGAAAGAAAGCTATGCTCTTGGTATGTTCATATAAAAATAAAGAATTTTAAAACCAATTGTTTTTAAACATTGATGGATCTATTCACAAACTGCATTTTATAGTACGTAAAGTAGTACTACAGCAGTACGACTCACGTACTGCTCAATGCAATTCACAAACCTATGACCAGAGACCTCCACGTTAACCGTTTCTTTCTTTTCTGTATGGAGTTCTATGCCGTGGCAGTGAAGATCTCCGTACACTATGTGTATGAATTAGTAAAAAATGTGTAGAAGACATCGGTTAATGATCGGAATAATTACTGTTAAATGGGAGTGAGTTAGGAAAATGTATGGAGGGGTTTGGGAGGGACGTGCTAAAACAGTCTCAAACATATTGAAACCCGGCCTTTGAGTAAGTCAAGAACCACACATGACTAGCCGTTAGTGCTGTGCAACACATGTCAATAGAAAACAATGGAGGCAGGGTATTAAAATAACACCCCATTTACCATCAGTATCAGTCCACATAAAATGGAGATGACCACATGAGAAGAGGTACTTTCTCATACTTTCCAATGGAGACATCTTCACCTCAGTTATAAACTCATGCACCCACTCAGACACCAAATTAGACACTCATGTATCAACTCACAGATCCAGCCAGACAGTAATATATCTACTTACAAATGCACAAAGGCACTCATGCACCTAATCACAGCTCAAGTGAGAGACTTACGGAACCAATCACAGACCCATTGTGACACTAATGCAACCACTCATAGATGTACTGAGGCAGTCTCTTATTTCATTACACAAGTATTGAGAGACTGATGCACCATCTCACAGATACCCTCAATCAATCAGTCAATCAATCAGGAGATTATAAAGCGCATCTACACACCTGTGAAGGTCTCAAGGTTCTACGGGGGCTGCTGGTCCCTCTGGGTGTAGTATCATTCAAAGAGCCAAGCCTTGGGGTCCTTTGTGAATTGGGTCAGCAATGCGGATTGACGGAGGTGGAGGGGCAGGGTGTTCCAGGTCTTGGCGGCGAGGTAGTGTTGTGTAGTTCCTAAAAAATCTATATAGGATCTGTGCATTTTAGACAACATAAACTAAGGGGTTGGTGTCCAGACTGATTTCAGACACCCCCAAAGGATATGTTAGTCTGTAGACCCGCTAGTTCATAGTGCCACTACAAGCCCCACAACTTTACCAAGGAGCGAATAGTTTCTGGCAACCATCGAACATGACAACCCTGACCCCTCAGGGATCGGGTAATTAGTACAGTACTTTTAGCTCAGTCACTTGTGCTCACTTGTTCTCAGAGAGATATACAGAATAAACGATGGTGACAATTCCAATAAGCATTTATTGAAGCAGTAGTATAAAATATGTGTGCTGCAACAACCATTAAACAGAAACAGATATTTATGGTTATAAGCACCAACAGAGTAAATAAAAGGTAGGATTCTACCATAGTTCTAAAACAGTAAATCTATGCAGGCATATAGATACATGACAGTAATAATGCATACTCCTACGATGCAAACCCTAACTAGATGTACCTACGTATACCTAGCATGTATGTAGGTGTATATCCAAGTATCCCCCTGGGAAAGAGCCAACCCCATTACTTGATATCAGATAGCGAAGGACCCCATCTTAGTCTCGAGTTGGACATCCCGCAAGGGATGTCAGACCACTGCGTGCTGGAGTGTCTGCGTGCAGGGACCTCATCCTCTTGGGTCAGATGTTTTTATATCGGATTATTATATGTTTATTGTATCTTTGTAAGATTTTAATTAATCAAACAATAAAGATTAATAATGATAATAATGTCAGCATGTCAGCATGGAAGTCTTTCTCCTCTGGTTTGCCCAGCAAAGATGTGCTGCTTATATACCCAAAAGGTACCCTCAGGGGTTCTACCTAGATGTGTCATGGCACTGTGGGCATGTTGGCCAAGAATGACAATAATGGTGACCTTATAGAGAGTTATTACGCAGAAGATGGTAATCCTGCTGTGATACTGAGAATCCACATGCATAACAAATGAGGTTAGTTTTTGGTGAAAACCACATGACATTTATGCAGCACCTAACTAGGCAAAAGGTCAGCGCCAGACCCGTTATGTAGAACAATGTTAGGAAAAATGTAGGTAAAAGGTCCTGCAACTACCTAGGCCTACATGTTGGGACATTGGGGTTCATAACAGTAGGAGAATGAACTTCCACCGGTTCTGGTCTTGTGGATCCTGAGGATGGAGGCTAGGGCCTTTAAATACTTCTACAGTGAATTAGAGACTTAGGGGTCGATTACGATGTCGGAATCTCCTCGACCGTGTCAGAACCCTTCTGACCAACTCGGTCATTTACATTCCGTCTGACCGATTACGATGTTCGCGGTCCGAAAGTAAACAGCACCGTCATTCTGAATTGGTCCCGACTGGCTCTCAGAGTATTCGTGTCGGTCGGAACCGCATTGCGGATCTCTATGGACAGCGTTTCCGACCAACCGATCATGATGTTGATTTCCAACAGCGTTTCCGAGTCGGCTTGTCTGACATGAAAAGGCTGTCAGAAAGAGACTTTGAGGGTCCCTATAGGCGCCTTTGTTACAGCCGGTTGTTGGGCGGAACACAAGCTCCCATAGGGAACAATGGGGCTCTGACCGAGCAGTGTTTGGTCGCATCGTAATCAGTCAGGCGGAAACCGCCGACCGCAAGTTGGTTGGTCCCAAATCCGAGACGGTGTCGGGCCGCAAGTTTCCACCCGACATCATAATAGGGCTCTTAGTGAAACACTGATGCATGCAGTCATAGATTACGCTGAAAAAGTTATACACTGTGTTACATAGATATTAAGGGTATTGTACATGCTATTATATAGTCATTTAGATAGTAATGTGTTTAGTGTGTTGGTTATAATCCATTTTTCAGTTATACGTTTTGAATGTGGTGGTGGTCATTGAATGTCAGTATTTGTTTTGTCATTTCGCGATGTAATCACTTTGCCCACGGCTACCGATATCATTGAGACATCTAGCATCACCATGAAATTAGGCGGTCGGAATTGAAACTGATGATCTCGGTCAGAAAGCCTTTGACCTCAGGTCGGAGGCTTTCCGACTGAGATCGTTTTAGGCACCTTAGTGTCTAAAATACTGTAAAATGTGTGCATATAACTGTTTTGCATTCACTAAAAAAGGTGCAAACGTCATCACAACTCTTCAAGTAAACGTGAAAACAGGAAGTTGGGTTTTAAAGAAGTTATTACAAAAATGTGTGTACAAACGTGTTCTTCAAGTTAGTTATGTGTGTATTGCAAGAGTTAGAATTAATTTTTTAAGTAAAAGTTTTGGAATGAGGTGGTGGTCATTGAATGCCTGCTTTTGTTTTGTGATTTTGCAACATGATTGCAATCATCGTGATCTCATCGCAGATATAAAAATCTAAAGAAAAAAAACTATGCTTATTAATCCACTGAAGGAAATACTAGCTTATAAAAATACACCTTGTATAGCCATTCCAGAGAGAAAATACAATTTAAAAATCCTCTGAAATTCACCTAAAAAAAAACGTTACAGGGACGTTATAATTAGGAAATAGTATTAAAAAAACCTTAGAAATACACTGACAAAACAAGGGTTAAAGAAACATTATAGTTAGGCTGACATTTCACTCATAGAAAACCAGAGAAATTCAGCAGTTATAGTTAGCTGAGATAACTATAACTAGCACCCCTGCAATGCACTGCTTATCACCTCACATATTACATCCCTCATGACATGGTCAATGACATCACTGATGACATCTCAAATGATGCAAAATGGAAAAAAAAACTCTGCTGCATTACGTGGAGTTCTGCGATCGGGTGGAGTTCCCTTGTCCCACCCGTTTGTGTGATGTTTCTGCCGTATGGCAATGCAACTTGCATTTTCAGGCAGAACTATTGCATGTACTGCACCACGCAGTTCAGTTCTAAGAGCCTTTTTTGTAGCTTGTACAGTGTCAAGCAATTAATTTGGTGAATGCATGGGCCCATCTATGCATTTAAAGAAAAAATGCAGACTTAGTGAATAGACCCATCAAAGGGGGTTGAGATTGCGAATGAGATGAGAAGAAGGAAACATCACTTCATTCATTGCAATTTATCAGTAATTCCAAAATCTAGTTTGATAAATTTGTTATAGGGTTAGGTAGGGTTAGGAAATTTGGAATAGGATAGGACAGTCTGCGATACTAGTCTACTACTAGTCGATCTGATTTAGAAATGTTCAATGTTGTTACCATTGCCTTTTACTGTCCAATACTATTTTTTGAGGGGTTGTTTATTTAACAACAATCTTTCTTTGTCTATATGTCTTACATCAGCATCCAGGAGCAAGAAGAGGTGTGAGGCGGGTGAGGGAGCTGGCGGTGCCTCTCAGTCCCAACGTTCCTCCCCGGCCGATGGCTCTGCTGGCCCCAGTTAGTCCTGCTGTTGGTACCATTAATATTTATATCACTAAGTTTTACCGCTCCTTATTTTGAATTATTTCTACCTGTTTCCTAATTTTTTTCTAAATCCTCTTCGATCTATCCATTTCTAAATTCTTGTTATCCCTGCATTATCCTATTTACCTATTTTCTATATTCCTAGTGTCTATACTTTACCTTAAGCTGTCTCTGTACTAGTTTGTCTGCAGCTTCCTTTCTTCTGCTTTGTCAGTCACCTTTCCCTCTCCTGTTATATTTTGTGGACTACGTAGTGGTGGTACTGTAAGACTCAGAGAACCCATTGGTCATGTACTACTACTACTAGTCTGCCGTGCTGATTGCATGCCCAGGTAAGGTTTTCTATGCATGTTTGTTGAGATGAGAAGGCTTTCTTTTACTTTCTCATACTCAATTAGGAGGTTGTGTCTTCTTAGCCAGGCCTAGTATTATTAGCAGCAGTTGGTGAACTGATGTTTGTGCACCATGGCTGGAAGGAAGTATGAGGAGGACGGCAGAATTGCATTTTCCAACCAAGACGATAGCTCCAGATGTCCACTCCTATTTCATTTCAAAAACTCATACTCATCAATAGCTCTAACCACTCCTTCACAGTTTGTCTTGAGGCTTTTCAAAAACTGCCAACAACAAAATGCCCAACTTGATATTTTTGATAGAAGATACTGTCTGTATCCGAATCGTAGTGATGTGTGTGGTGTATTTTGATATAAAATAAATTAATAGGAGGAGGCGTGTCTGGCATCTAAAAAATGTATAATGCTTTTTTTGCTGCACAACTGCCAGTGCCAGCAGTGACGGCTCCAGCCAGTCAACAGATGCAGCAGCGATAAGAGATGATCCAGCAGCAATTATTAGTGGTTGTAAGTCCTATTGCTTGTTTATTGACAATTAATTATATACTAACCCCAAGCATATATTGTTGACTTGTGAACAGTTGAACACACCCTTACATACTTAACATATACAAGTTAATTTGAGTAACAAATGGCCTCTTCTATCTTCAACTCAGCAGAGAAAGTTTCATGAAGACCTTTAACTATGATGGGTTGATAGAATAGGGAAAGAAGGCTGGTAGGAGAAAGGATGGGTGAAATGTAATTTGAGTGGAAGACAAGGATGCATGGTTGAAATGATGCATATGCTATTGGTGGCTGATAGGATGCATGGGTGGGTGAAGGATGGAGGAAAGGTATACGGGTGAAAGGATGCCTGCCTGAGAGGGTGAAAGTTTGTGGGTTAAAAGGACTCCTGCCTTGGTGGATAAAAGGAATCCTCCAGTGGGTTTTAAGGGTGAAAGGACACATGGGTGGGTAAATGACAAATGCATGTTGGTGAAAGGTTCATTGAGACTGAGAGGCTTGTTTGGATGGATGGATGGTTTTAAATAATAAAGACTGGATTGATAAAATGTGAAAACTAAAATGCTGAGTAGCAAAGCCAAGGGTGGAGAATAAAAAATCCAAGAAGAACAATGCAATGATGAATCGAAAAATCCTTTGGCAGAAGAATAAACAAGGGACTTGGGTGTTCCTCTGTAGTGGCGTTCTTCTCACCTTTTCTTGCTTGGAATGGATTTATTAAGGTTTTTTATTCAAGGTTTGAGGTGGTATTTTCAGACTACTCCCTTGACTCACAGTAGTTTTCAAGTCCAACATATATTATGTATCCTTCCTACCACCCATCATCAATCACCTCGCTCCCTACCCATTGTATTTTGCCAGTGACACATATGGGCTGCATGGTTACATTGGCAGCACTCTATTGTTGGCTTTGCAATGTGCGTCTGCCACAGTTAATGTGTAGGCCAATTTACACATTTCATGGCAATGTGGAAGATTGTTGTATTTCCTTACACTTCCAGTGCCCACTCAGTCACTTCCTAGAACATAACTCCTTTCCTTAGTTCCTTCTGGCCTGGCCTTCTGTAAAATTTGAAAAACAAATTATTTGCATGTGCCACTTTCCTCTGGCCAAGTGAAATATTTTATCATTGTTTCCATAACGGATTACGTCACTTAAAATTCTATCCTTTTAACAATTGCAGAACAAAGGGATTCACTGGTAGCTAATAATTATTTTCCTTACTGCCAAGCAAGTCTATTTTTTGGGAAAAAAGTAATGTCAAATGTGGTGATGGAGGGTGAGGCCAGGGAGTAAAGTGGGACTAAGACTGAGTGCCTTTGCATTTTGCAGATGGGTAGTCTGTGATGAATGTGCCAAATAAAATATACTATTCCTTAATCTTTTCGCTGTACTGTAGTGTATTGCTTTTCCCATGGGCAGAAGGGAGGATGTCAGTCTGCATCATTTTTTTATACAGTACCTCATGTGTTGTATATCATTCATAGTAACTATTCATCTGCCTTATAGTCAGGGAGAAATTACGGCATTTAACAGAGCATGGCCATGATAGGAATAAGATAATTGTCTAGTACAGCTGCCCCACCTGCAGACAGTAGCAAAGTAAAGCACCATGACTATGTCTAGGGTACCAGCTGAGCTAGCATCCCTACATTAATTTAGCTCAATAGGAGAGAGAAAAATACTTGTATACTCCATAGTGCATAGTGTCTGAAGCTCTAATCACATCAAAATCGACTGGCCCGAGGATACCAGCAAATATACTGCTACTGTGCCGCTGTGTAATTTTACGTGTTTTACTATGAGCATTGTTTTCAAATTGTCTTTTTTCTTTTTTGATAGAGCTACTCCTGCTGATCTGACACCACCTAACAGGCAGAAGATAGGAGCCCAGACCCGGCAGAGGAAACTGGAGACCATTAGGGCCACGTACCAGTGGCTGGTGGCCTTGAAGGAGTAGGAGGAGGTGGCAGTAGCAGCTGTAGATGCCTCGGGCACCAGCCAGGCCTCAGTGCCTCCAATGCACCATCACCATGGTCCACAGGCAGCCACCCACTGCCCACAGCCCGCCGCCTGCCACCATTCCACCACTGCTGCTCCCCCCTATTTTGGTACATTTCAGCGCTGCATTATGCAGAGGCCGGCATGCCTGAAAGGCAGGCAGGAGGAGTGGATGGAGAGACACATTAAGAAGCTACTAGCCTACTATTAGTGCCCTCTTCTGCTCCTTTTTTAATCCTTTTTTTTGGTGGGTGGGACTTGTTATGGGGATAGGGTGGGAGTTGAGGCATTTGGGGGATTTTATTTATAGACAATTTCATTTTGGGACTTGGACACTACTTGTGACATTAGTTGGGGATAGGAAGGGGGTGGGCCAGTTGTCGGTTTACTAGTTAATATTTGTTAAGGGAATACATTTGTTATAGTTTTACATTATCTTTTTTGGGGGGTTACTGTTTTACTTTACACTGCTGCCTTTGCCACAGCCAGTTGTTCAATCTGATGATAGTGTAACAACAAAATAGTTATGTGGTACCCTCCCTTATCCTACTACTCTCTCCTCCTAGTCTCTACAGTCTGAAACTCTATTAACCCCCAAGGACCCGGAGGGGGTGGGTCTGTGAATTTCCATTTTATACAAAATGATTGTAGTTCAACAATGAATCAATCACAGTTCTATTACCTGATTAGAAGAAGCGATGGCTGTATGGTGTCCCAAGGTGACATGGTGGTAGAAGTAGAAGATGCATGCTTGTGCACTAACAGGGAAGGCATCAGAAGTGAGGTCACATACCCTCCTAGGCGAACTTTAACTGTAGGATAAGGACAATTCATCATAGGGAACTAAACAAATTTAAATAAAAACTGAGTTAATGCCGTTATATAAAAGCTCTAAAAAAAATAGACAGTCTCCACAGACAAGACTACTTGTACACAAGAAAAGAGACAATAGTGAAAATATGATAAGCAATGCAAAATTGAATTAATCAGAACAATGGAGAGCTAGATCAAAGTTACAAAATGAAGATGACTCGAGCTACGAAGTGAACAAGTGTAACTTTTAATGCAATACAGTGCCTGAATGATGATGCTGGCAATGATGTTTCTCTAAAAAATATATTGAACACACTGTGTGGGTGGCTAATATAATATTGCCAGAGTGGGCTATACTTAGAGCAGAAGATCCTCACCCTGCACTGAGTTGGTGTTGCTTTCACCACATCTGCCCCACCAAGTGTGTGATCAACTAATGGTGTACACTATTAAGTCACAACTCAAAAGATCACACTGCCCAGGGGAGGAGGGTTCATATTTGATGAATGGATGGGAAGGGAAATTTAGGGAAATGTTTTGACAAACACTACACAAGGACAAAATTAATCTTGGCAATGAGCAGTCAACCATCAAAAATCTGTAATGGGAAGAAAAGGAAACGAAGAAATGATGATAAGTACAGGCAAACCAAACCAAATTGTCCATTTTCCCCCAGTGAGATCCAAGTTACATCATATATCTACATGTTCTGTGGTACCGAGCTTTGAAAGATAGCAATTATATTACAAATTAAATTATCTGTAGGAGTCAAGTAAACAACACACACTAAAAGAAAAATGATTACTAAAAGAAAAAATGATGCTGTATTTGCCAAATTGGGAGTTGAATCTGCATTCCTCTTGGACCGTCCATCACTCTGGAGTGCCTGGCGGATGCGTCTCACCAATTTAAGAGTGAGTGTGTAATGTTGGTTTTCCAGTATGGCACAGGGTAAGAGGGTCTGTAGATTAAAAAACAAACATGACACTGAAGAATCAAGGAGGACGAAGAGAAAGAGAAACTGCATAAGAAGTGCACCGAGAAGACTCAAGAGAGAAGAGAAGAATAGTCATTTTTGCACTCATTCATTTTATGCCTCGTGTGTAAACAATTAGGGAAGGGCAATTTTAGAACAACCAAAAATCACATAAAAAGTTTCTGGAAGTAACTATCGGTATCGGGCTGATCAAACTCGTAACTGTCATGATCATCAATTCATCATCATTAATTATAACAATAATATGTAGCCTAACAGCACGTGCATATTATTCTTGACTAAATGTCTGTCTCCAGTTACCTTCAACAACAAGCCTACCACCCAAACACTACTTAGCTTAAAATTTGAGCCAGACAACACTCAGACACACCTCCAGCAACATTGCATTTTCCCTATCAAGTAAAATGAACGCACTGCTGTCACTACTCACTACCACTGCACAGAGTTGTGTAGGTCTGTTGTTTAACTTTAGGCCACTTCAAAGTCAGCACTAAATTGATTGGTTTCAGTGAAGTTAAAAACTTCCTTCTTCTGGTGGCAGTTCTCGAAGTAGTCATGCCCACTCCCTGAGTCATTCCATCACCTCTGATCCTCCTGACTCAGAGTAAGGTGTCCAACTCCATACCAACTGTGTCCCGACTCAAACGCAATAGATTGACCTATAGTACAATTTTGTTGTTGCACAACAATAGAAACATTGAGACATTTTTTGTGTAGACTAGATTTGTGCTTGCGTTTTCTATTTTAAAAGGATTGATCGGGTCTGACTGTTTGAGGAGTATAAACTAGAAAACAATTAATCAAAGTAGTGTGGAGTGGGCCTGGTGAAGAAATCTCACTATCTTTCAAAAGGGAAGGAAAAAAAATCACCTTCAGGGTAAACATTATGATCAGCCGTCAATGGACTACCAACATTGTAAATCATCACAAGCACATTTAAAAGTAACCGTTAAAGATAAACAAACACCCAATGTCACACTTCCTGCCACCACATGAATCATCTCTACACACATCACAAGTTCACAACAAACAACAATCACTCAGCGTACATTGCATGCCATTTACCTGTTCTTCCGGCGTGGTCACCATGATTGCAGTACATTGCAGAATGCAGATCCATTGTTTACGAAGCAGACATAGGCCAGTGTAAACCAAATAATGTGGGGCAGTTCGGCTAGGATAATAAACTGGGAAAGGATAGATAGTCACGACCCAGGGTTGGAGGCAAGCACACATTTGTTTGTATTCTATCCATCCAATGCCTTGAGGGAAATTGGCGGGGGGTGCTTCTTCACTGTACACTGTTGTAACTCCAGTTTGGCAATAAAATGTGTCTAAGAGTAAGAAGGTGGGGATAAATTAGTCAAACAGACCCAAACAAATAAAATAAAAAAATAATGTTCCCCTAGCTTACTATGTATCTTTTTTTCGGGGGGGGAGTGTCAAAGAAAGGAAACAGATCAGCGATAAAGACTACGAGAGAAAGTTCTATGGTTGTTGGCCCAGGCCTAGTAGTCTGGGAAGTAGAGCTTGACCTCAAACTCTGGTGGTTCACCCAGACGTAGGTCATCTAACACACTACTTCCCCAAGCTGAGTCCCTCATCTTCCTCCTGTTGTACTTCAAGTAGGGAGCAATCCGGTGGTATATTATGCTAATTCATTTTGATCATGGTTAATCTCTCCACGTTTTGGGACGAGAGACTCCTCCTTCTCACTGTGACAACGGCATCAGCAGCACTGAAAATTTGCTCAGCGGAGACACTGGTTACCTGGCAAACCAAATAGTTTATTAATGGCCTGCTTAGCACTGGCCATTGGCGCCTCTTCCCATACTAATGCACCAGTGGGTTTTGATCAAGGTAGACCTCTTTTGGGTCATCCATATAGGCCTCATCGGCACAGTGGTCATTGGTGCTCTACCTTGCTCGACCTCTTTTGCCTTCACCTCTGCACTGAACTAAAGCCCTGCCAGTAGAAACCACTCAGTTGCAGATTTTGGGGCTGATGCTCCTGTTCTTGTTGTTCATGGTGTTCTTGTTGGTTTTGGCTGCCGTGAGCCAAATGCCCACAGGCTCTGCACTTGAATGCTGCCCCCCAGGACATGTGCCCTGGAGGAGTGGGCCTCAAAATCCCTGCTGTTCTTTTTGTAGTTTACTGGCTTGCTCAGCTATCCATAATTTTTATTTTCCAACATCCCGTCTGAAAAATTAATGAAAGTGGACAGTAATGGTTTGTACCATGGATCAAGAATTGTGGCACAGATGTAATGTTTGGATGACACAATGTCTCTTTGCACCCTTGTATTAACTTATAAATAGAGGATTAATCTCTCCACCAGGTCATATGCATCTTTTTTTTCTCCACAAAACATAACCATTCCTATAACCATTTTTGCCCAGATTCCTCTGGCTCTGCACTATTTAAAACTGTCCTAAACAAACCAGCTGAATCTCAAAAGGTAGGTGCCCAGCCAACCATCTGCTCCTGGGGATGAAAGGACTATGAGGAGGACACTACTATTATGAGGAGGCAAGATGAAGACCTGGGGCCTGCTACTGACTATGATAGGATACTATTTTCTATCACCAAACCCTGGACTTTACTTTGATTAATTACATATGTTTGTACATTTTAAATACAAAAGACAAAAAATTGTAATTTGTCCCCCATTTTTTTTTTACGTTTTGCGTTTATTGGTTACTTGGATATATAATTAGTTTTATTAAATTCTATAATATTTGCCATACGTGATTATGTATTCCAAAATATTGCTTAGGTTTCCCCCATCCTTCCAGAGGAAGTGTGCATGGTTACATTTAACTTTATAATTTTTCTAATTTAATGTAAGATACCTTCAGATATTAGTGTTCGCCCATATTCTTTTGCTTCATAAAAGGGATATCCCTAAACAATAAAGTCGGTATCTAAGTTGAATAAACCTTATAGTTTTAAATATTGAATAATTGTCTCTTATAAATCAAAAAATGTATCTATATGTATTATGTTTTTTTCATTTCATATGTTCATTTTTTATCCAGTGTTTTTATCAATGTTTTATCCAGATACGTCACACTTTCTAAACAGAAACCTCTCCTTCACCGGCAAAACAAAAAATCTCGGGTGAGAGAACGATAGGTGCCCCACTGGCACCCATACTCCCCGGTGCTTGGCCTTCAGCTGTGCATGTTGTGGTGCAGGAGCTGCACCCAAACCCTTGTGGGCTCCTACCCCACTTTTTTTATTTTGTTGACCATAGAGTGGGGAATCCACCACGATTCCCAAGGGGGCAGCACTGAAAATGGAATAATCCTTAAAAAATGTATGCTGGTATGCACCTATCACAGGCAAGTGGGATCAGGGGGGAATGGAATGAAAACGTAATACCAGTGTGTGTGTGCACCTATAGTAGGCAGGGGTCCAGGGGAAAATGGAATAATCCTTAAAAGATTAACACTGGTGTGCAGCTGTACACATATGAAAGGCAGGGTGTCCACCGGTTTAGGGGAAAATGGGCAATGACAATTATTAAAAATGAATGCTGGTCTTCGACAGGTGCCTATGGCAAGCAAGGGGTGAATAGAGGGAAAATGTAAAAAATTTGAAAGAATAATAATAATAATGATAATAAAAAAAGAATAATAAATAAAATTAAATTAAATCAATAAAAAAAATGCTAGTGTACTAGGGTGCAATGAGAAACCCATTGGGAGGCAAGGAGGTGCAGGGGAAAAATATTAAAAAATACATGTAATATGAAACAGTGTTCATATATACATATACCACAATGAACCTCCAGAATATTAAACTGATATCATGGAAACATTAAAAAAATGAACAAAAAAAAGGCATAGCCCTCTCCTATTATTTTCCTAGAAGATGGTTTTGAAATCTAGAAATCAATGATTTACACAGTGGCAGGTTGCACAAAAGGGCAGCTGCCACATGGTAAAAAACAACAGCAAGCAAGGAGGCATGGCCCCCAACAAAACACACCAGCAAGCCTATCAAAAAAGTACACCAACTAGCAACACAAAATGACCTATGGCCACATAGTCAAAATACAACAGCAAGCAAGGTGGTATGGCCACAACAAAGAACAAATGCAGGACTATAGCAAAAGCATACCGGTTGGCTATACAAAATGGTCACTGGCCACATGGTCAAACAACAACAGAAAGCAAAGAGGTATTACCCAAACAAAGATCACATTCAGGCCTATGGCAAAAGCACACTGGCTGGCTACACAAAATGGCCACCGGCCACATGGTCAAACTACAACAGCAAACAAGGAGGCATGGCCCAAACGAAAAAACACATGCAAGCCTATCGAAAAAACACACTAGTTAGCTACAAAAAAATGGCCAATGGCCACATGGTCAAAGAACATCAGCAGGCAAGAAAGCATGGCCAGAACAAAGGACAAATGCAGGCCTATAGCAAAAGCACACTGTCTGGCTACACATAATGGCCACTGGCCACATGGTCAAACAACAGCAGCAAGCAAGGAGGCACGGCCCCAACAAAGGACACATGCAGGCCCATGGAAAAAGCACCTTGCTGGCTACACATAATGGCCACCGGCCACATGGTCAAACAATAACAGCAAGATAGGAAGCGTTGACACGACAAAGGACACATGCAGGACTATGGAAACAAAACATTGGCTGGCTACACAAAATGGTCACCGGCCACATGGTCAAACAACAACAGCAAGCAAGCAGTCGTGGCCCCAACAAAGAACACATGCAGGCCTATGGCAAAAGTATACTGTCTGGCTGCACAAAATGGCCACATGGTCAAACAACAACAGCAAGCAAGGAGTCATGGCCCCAACAAAGAACACATGCAAGCCTATGGCAAACGTATCCTGACTGGCTACACAACATGGCCACATGCTCAAACAACAATAGCAAGCAAGGAGTCATGGCCCTAACAAAGAACACATGCAGTCCTATGGCAAAAGAACACTGACTGGCTATACAAAA
Organism: Triturus cristatus; assembly: GCF_964204655.1. Classification (NCBI taxonomy): domain Eukaryota; kingdom Metazoa; phylum Chordata; class Amphibia; order Caudata; family Salamandridae; genus Triturus; species Triturus cristatus. The sequence goes on from NC_140588.1 coordinate 435,541,958, forward strand.
TGGTCACCAGCCACATGGTCAAACAACAACAGCAAGCACAGAGGCTTGGTCACAACAAATAACACATGCAGTCCTATGGAAAGAGCCCCCTGGCAGGCTACACAAAATGGTCAACAGCCACATAGTCAAATAGCAACTGCAAGTAAGGGAGTAGGGCCCCAACAAAGATCATATGCATGCCCATGGCAAAAGCCCTCTGGCTGCCTACACAAAATGGCCCCCAGCCACATTGTCAAACAATAGCAGCAAGCAAGGAGGCTTGGCCACAACAAAGAACACATGCAGGTCCATGACAAAATTAATAACACACAAAAATACTTTAACAAGGGGGGGTCCAAGGGAAAATGTAAAGTCCTGCAAGAAGTAATACCCCAATCAACATTCACTATAAACACAATGAGCTTCTCGGGTCTAAAACAAGCATAAAGCGATGGCACAAAGAAACAGATGAGGAGTAAATCTGTATCTCATTAACAGAAAAGCCTAATAGGTGACAATCCCTTTTTAGGACGAATGCCCTCACTCACCAAAGGTGACATGCTTCATCATTTGGGCTTTCTCCTCCAAGTGGGAAAACCTAGTCCCACTGAAGGCTACAACCACCCCACTGAGAGGTGGGAGCTCAGGGATGTTTTAGATTATGCATGAAATTAGGATACTAAAATCCCAAAGAAGAGCAATATGGTGATGTGAGGGTGCAGCGCAAAAAAGTGAGTGATTAAAGTGTATGAAGTTAAAACTACCTAGTGCAGATGAAAATAAATGTTATTGGCTCATCTGTACTGGCAGGAGTAAAAAGCAGTGCAAAGCAGAATCTATTAGAAAACTGCTAGATTGAAAAAAGGTCGACATGTTTCACCCATTAACCATCTTACAAGTATGCCTGGCTTTCTTCAGGACCAAAAGAACAAAGCTGCTGCAGTGAAGTGTTAAAAAAAAAAAAATGTGAAATACAAAACCAGTAATCCAAATGCAGATTAGTATCACTGGAACTTGTCTAGAAAAAAGAGAAGAGACACAGAAAAACATAATCATTCTACCTTCTAAAATCGTACCAGATAATTGCAGTATTGTGTGAGGATAATTCTCTTATAAATGCCTCAGACAAAAACTATTTAAGTCCTAATAGATACTTAAAGATATGTACACTCACCCAATTTGAAGGACAAGTGAACCCACATCAAACTGGTTACAACTCGGGGAAGGGAGCCCCGCTCTGAAAAAACAAGCAAACGTTCAACAATCAATTAATCCGTTTTGCTTTGTGGAATGTAAGGATGTGGAAGTAAGGTCAAGAACCACCAACAGACATGGACACAAACAAAATTCCAGAAAATATAACAATGGCACTAACAAATAGACAAATGATCTGAACAATCATGATGCGTGTGCCCAAATCATAGCCATGTAGATAAAAGATCTCTGAAAAACGTGCACCTAAGTCCAAAGGACTCTGCTGACAATGAACAGTACTCTCTCTAGCATGTGCGTTTATACAACACAAATGGTAACCAATTCTTGTTTGAAACGCTGGAGGAAACATACCGCTTTTCAATCATCCATGTATGTAACTCCAAACTTTCATTGAGAAGACATCTGTTATAATAATGTCAGCGATACTCTAGAAAATATAAGTGTACTAATATGAAGCAACCATGCTTACTTCAAAAAGCCTTAAGTAACGAAAAAGAAATTTAGCAACGAAAATATGGCAATCGAAAAAGAGTCAGCTATCCCACGAGCAAAAATATGTTTCAAAGCCTATGCTAATAGCTCACACAACTCACCTCTCCGTCGGTACTCCGTTGTGGTACAGAATTGCAACCGGAGGTACCGACGGGGGCCATTCCTTGTGTTTAAGTAGCTGGTTCGTTTGCCTACGTTGCCACTGTGAGGACCTCCGTAGTTGTCCTACCAAAATGCCTGTTCGGCTAGGGAGCATGCGCAAACAATTAGTATTTCAATCCGCGTATATGCTATTGTTCAATGTTCAATCAATTTGGTAATGCGCTCATGATTACAATTGAAAACTTGTCCTGTACCTTTTGAAAAAGTGCCGAACCATACATAAAAGACGAGCATATCAATAGCTGTGTTCTTACCAAAATGCCTGTTCGGCTAGTAAGCATGTGCAGAAAATCAGTATTATCATAATCGCGCATGCCCAAATGTACAATGTTGATGTGCTGTAGTGTCAACTCAACTTTATCAAATTTGTGCTCACGATCACGAACATACAACTGCACCTAATGAATTAAAATCACAAATCAAGGTATCCGAATGTTGTGTGGAAAAAATCATGATCTGGGTAAAGGCTGAATATCAAAAAAATTATTATTATTTTCTTAGTAGTTATACCCATATCGCTATGATCACTGATCGGATAACATCCGGACTTATGCCCTTTTAGGCCAAAAAGCCCTTCTTCATTCTATTATGCAAAAGATTAGAAAAAAACACTTATTCTGTAATTAGATGCAGTAATGGAAAAATGTGGCAGGTCATAGATATGATGTTCTCTTAAAGAGACGACCAAGGAATGTCTTCATTGAGTCCTACTGTACCACTCCTGATACGGAAAACCCACCGTTGTTCTCTTCTAAATAGAAATTTAGAGATGTCAGTAATGTGTTGGGGTATCGGTGGTTGCTCAAGAATGGTTCATTGGAAATCATCTGCTTGATGATTAGAATCTAAGAAATGATTATTCATCTTTGTTGATCTTCTCTTGCAACGAATCGTGCTTTTATGTTCCAAAATTCTTATCTTTGCCTTACGTGTGGTCATACCCACATAGCGTAAGGAACATGGGCACGTGATCAGGTAAATAACCTTCTCACTGTTGCAATTCGCATGTTTTTGAAGCAACCAAGGTTTGTTAGTGCCAATGTCTACCTCTGTCATGTGTGTCGTCTGAGGGCAGGCTGCACAAGAACCACAGGAATAATGCCCCACCACTGGCGGTAAACCCCATAGTGATAGTTGTTCTGTATTTCTCTGCTTTATTCTGGGCCTGGTGTGAACAATGTGATCTTTGATGTTAACACTCCTTTTAAAAGCAAAAAGGGGGGAGATAAAGGCTCAGTGCCAATATTGAGAATCTTCCAGTGTTTTAGAATACTCTTCTTGATTTTGTTAGAATTAGTACAAAAGGTATTAACACAGGTCAATATGTCAAGTGGTTCTTTAGGACCAGCCACTTCAATTAAACCTTCTCTGTTGTTATTAGCAGCTTGTTTACGAGACCTGCGAATGATATTCGGGGGGTACTTCTTTTCTTTGAGTTGAATACTCAATAGTGTGGCATGTTCTTTGTATTTTTCCATTGTGGAACAATTCCTCCTTATCCTCAGGAATTGTCCAAAGGGAAGGTTCTTTCGCAGGGCTTTAGGATGGAAACTTTCAAAAGACAATAACGAATTTCGAGACGAAGGTCTTCTGTAGAGTTCTGTGCCTAACCTTCCTCTGTCAGGAAAAATACAAATATCCAAGAACGGTAGACTACTATTTGAATATTTCACAGTAAATCTCAAAAAGTGATTTTTGTGTTAAGCCAAGTATGGAAGGCTACAATAGTTTCAGGGGTACCTCTCCAAATGACAAACACATCATCGATGTATCTCTTCAAGGTACGTATATGTCCACCAAAGGGGTTGTCTTCTTTTAGAACGATGGACTGTTCAAAGGCATGTACATATAGATTGGCCAAGCTGGGAGCAAAAATGCTGCCCATAGATGTTCCCGATGTCTGCAGATATATATCATCCTCAAATTTGAAGAAATTTTCTTTCATTGCGAATCATGCACAAATCATGATAAAGTGGACTGGAGTGATACTCTCTCTAGGTTTAGATCTTAGCAACGTCTCTACAGTTGCCAGGGTTTCATCCTGTGGTATTGAGGTATATAAAGCCTCCACATCAAAGGAAACTAAGTAATCCTGTTCTTGATCAAAAGTAATCTCATCCAAGAGACGTAATAGATGCTTGGTATCCTGGATCCTGCTAGGCGGGAATAGGAAGTTAGAGTCCCTGGGGCACTTCCTTCTTTCCGGAAAAAAAGGTAGAATAAAAAAATGCTACTCGCACTAAAAAAATACACTAAACTGTCAGTTGGAGAAGAATATTAACTGGAAACTTCATTTTGAGTATTTTTAGCTGACTTTTCGAGTAGAAAATCTGATCGAGATGCAGCTGCGTCCGCTCATGCCCACCAATGCCATGAAAATGGCACTGGTATGTGCCGGGGAGACCAGTAGCCGCGTTAGAGGCTATCAAATCTCACTTGCGCTCGCTAGTGCCTGAGAATTCTCTTCGTGCTCACAAACCAAATAGAGGAATTTAGTGGCAACTCTGTATGACACATGTGGTGTGAAGTTTCCGTATTTCATCAACTTCGCGAGCAGAATAAAATTTATTGGGGAGAGGAGTTGGCCTAACGGCTAGGGTGGTCGACCTCGAATCGGGGGAACCGGGTTCGAGTCTCGGCAATGACGCTGAACATCTTGTGATTCTGGGCAAATCACTTAATCTCCCCGTGCCTAACAAAAATGAATGTGTCCTCATGTAACGCAACTGCTGCTATGTAAAGTGCTCTGATACCTGATACCAGGTCAAGGTCACGCTATATAAAACTCCGTAAAAAAAATAAAAAACACCCTAGCCTAGTATTGACAAACATCAGAGGTATGAATTGTTATCAATTGTTACCAATGGTTGAGAACCTGTTGGCTTGGGAGCCCCCAGACCTCCGTATAGTGCAGGGTGATGGAAATGACCTAGGCACAATCACAGGGGTTGCTCTTTAAAAACAAAATGAAGGTGATATTTTCATAAATTATGTATCTTTCCTCACACAGCCTTTGTACATTCTAATATTCGTCATAGGCAAAAAATGGCAATGGTCAAAAGATTGAGAGGTCCTGAAATCATGTTAATAAGCGAGTCCACAGTGACAAGGGAGTCACACATAGTGGAGGACTGGGATTGATCCCCTTACCACTGGGAACCTTCACCTACCCTGCCGGACGTCGATCACTGTGTTCATGCTGAGTTTTCTACCCCCTCCCCCTCCTCTTCCCTCCTTCATTCTTCTAAGTGTGCCCATGACCAAAGCACTCCTCTCTCCTTGTTGGGGAGGGAACCATTATCTATGCCCTGGAGTCTCAGCGACCCCGCTGAGAGTGTCCATTGCCACAAGGGAATCACACATAATGGAAGACTGGGAATGATCCCTTTACCGTGGGGAGCCGTCTCTCATCCAGCCGGACATCAGACACAGTTACTTCCTAGTCTGCTGTGTCTCCTACCCCTCCCCCACCTCTTCCCTCCTTCATTCTTTGCCTGCCTCCCCTATTCCTTTAATCTCTCCCCTGAATCTCTCTCCTACTGACTGCTTTGTTTATCCTTTTGCCTATGCTCTGCTTAATCTCCCTCCCCGTCGCCCTTTTACATGACCCCCTTACCCTTCTACACGCCATGACTCCAAAGTATGTAACTTGTAATTGATGTACCTTCTGTAACAATGTGTAACTTGTAACCTTGTAACCTTGTAAAACGCTCTGATACCTCCAGGTCTAGCCAGCGCTATATAAAACTCAAGTAAATAAATAACTAAATAAATAAATAAATAGATTTCTGAATTTTTTTCATGACCATGGCATGGGCTCTATATATCATAACCAAATGCATTTTGATATGCCAGGTGACTACAGGCGAGATGGAGTGCACTTTAATGCAGAGGGAAACCGGATCATCCTCGAAACCGTCAGAGAATGCATCTAATTCTATGTGTAATGGAACACTATACACTCTAAACACAAAGGCTCTTGTCAGATGTCAGAGCCACCCTACTCTTACATTACGGGATGACTTTATATTATTAATACCTTTTTTGGGGGGATAATGACACCCGCGAGAATCTCGGCAGACCCAATCACCTAAGTCCATCTGGATAGTTGTCCGTCTCTACCAAGAGTTTCATGAACATGAATATCTAACCTATATCTCATGAATGACAGCTGTGCATAGTAAGGTGTGCGTAGTAGGGTGTGGAAAGGCACAAGCCTCTCTGCTGAGACCTTTCTCTTGAATGACAGATGTACATAGTAAAGTATATAGTAACCTCTACATAGACAGCTATCCTCATGATAATTGGTGTATGTTGTGGGAAGAGACTGGCCTCTCTGCTAACATTCTTTTATAGAAACCAAAGCATGCATTTTATAGTATGGGAAGGTACTGGCCTATCCACTAAAACTATTGTACACGGTGACAAATGAGGGTAGTAGCGTGTAATATTGACATACCTTTACTTCTACCTAGGGCTATGCATGTGCATAGTAGTGTAAACAAATTTGTTCTGCCCACCCCTTCCTAGATTTTTAAATCTTGAGGGAGTCTCATGGTGTCGCAATTATTTTCTTTAATCAAGAGTTTACACTTTCCTTCATCACAGTACTTTTGCCTTATAGTCCCTACTAGTTGGGTACGGGGAGAAAGTGGCCTCTCCACTGAAACCTTTGCCCAGTATGACAGGTGTGCCAAGCAACAACTGTGTATAGTACATGAACAGCGTGCATAGCAGGGTGTAATGAGAAACTGCCTCACCGCTGACACCTATCCCCAGGGTAACCAGTATGCATAGTATGGTGTGGAGAGGGACTGGCCTCACAGCTGAGAGTTCTTTGTTGGATCACACGTGTGAGGAGGTACTGACCTATCCGCTGAGACCCCTCCCCAGGGCAACAACCGTTCATTTTAGGGTGTGGACCTGCCTCTCTGCTAAGACCTCGCTCTTCTATGAGAGCTCTCAATACTACATTGTGAACAAGGACTCAAATCTGTAGTGAGATCTCTGTCTTGCATGACAAATGAGCGCAGGAGGGAGCATGAATAAGAGGCTTCTCTGCAAACACCTCTCTGTGGCATAAACTAGGTGCTTAATACCAGATAAATAGACATACATGCAGGAACATCTATGCAGTCCAAAGAGATGGAACTGCCAGTTTCAGTGAATATTCCAACGCTGTAATAATATTAAAATCTAAAATAGCTAGCAAGCAAAAAAAATCACGACTAACTTTAAACTTTTTTTACTACAATAAAATAATTTAATCGAACAAACATACAACAAATGTGTCGAAAAACTATATAAAATATCTAAAAAAAAGAATACAACCAACTTCACTCATTTATAATTTCTTTTTCTGAGTTTCATCAACAGACACCAGCAGTTTCAGAGCAGTAAGTAAAAGGGTATCTGCTAGGTTTGTGACTTGCAAACTTTCAAAAAAAGAATTCAGCAGAGTGAGAAAGAAGCAGTACAGCATGAGCAGCTCTGGCATATAGACACATTTAAGATCTACGCATCTACAGAATCTTGCCAGTGCTCAGATGGCCTTCTGTTCTCAAATAGACAGCACTTCAGAAGAGTCTACATCTTTTCCACCTGGCAATACACTACCACCTCAAGAACTATCTAGTCAGGCTGATATCACTCCAACCTATTTAAAGAATGCTGCATTTTTCTCTTTCTACAAGCAAATGATTTGTTCTTGTGAAACAACTTCACCTTCCAGGATACATTTCACAGGAATATAAATACCCCTCCAAGCAGTAGTTGTTTTCTGATTTTCCACAAAGTCATTGTTTCCTGCTTCTTCAAAAATGTTAAAGTTTCATTTTTCTCCTTTATATATTTTGTCACTTGGTACTTTTCTTTTGAAAATCTCTGTTTTCCATCTTCCTCTTATTAAAAGTTGCATACTACTCAGTAAATGGTAATACTTATTCATCACTATGTATCTTACACTAACAATGACATAGATATCTCGTGCTCCACCTTCTCCAGAAAAATTCCACAGCCTCAATCAGTGCATCATTCGTTTTGTTACAGATAAAGTGGAGCATGGCTTCAAATCTATGGGTGAGGTATCTACAAACATTTCATTTCCAGGATCAATAGAACACAATTAACTAGGAACTTTATAGTTAATGCCTGCAATGCTTGCATCAGCTGTCCTGAGAAAGTCACAAAGATCATCCCAACTATACTCTACATAGCTCAATGTCACCAACCAGGTAGATGCACCAACATTGCATAACATACACTTTAACTACTGACACGTCTGTACAGGGTACAAACTGGTTACATAAAGCTTATGTGAGTAGCAGATTCCTCTTGAGAGACCTTTGTTGACAGTAAGCAGGGTGTTTCACTTTGGGAAACAGCAATTTCTCCACTGAAACCTCAAAAAAGGGTATACTTGGAAAACACTAGGCCTTGAAGTAACACACTCCAGATTCCCAGTTTTGTCATTTGAGAAACACTTTCTCCCTTTCTTAGAACTGTATACAGGGTGAACATTTCATTTTTTACCAGACATTCAATCCTCCCTGACCTCTCTACATTGTAGTGTCTACATGTAAAAGGCTATACTGAGAGGCCTACCTCTACAAACACCTTTTCCTTCAGTAAACATGATGTTGAATAAGTTTATAAACAGCAGGATACCTACTAACATTTCTGAACAGAGTAAATGGTCTATGTTCAATATTTCAGAGAAACACTAAGTGGCTCTGCATTATTTTCAAACTTTCCATTGCTGATTTTCTCAGTATTTACTGTTTAAATTTGACAAATAATCACCAATACATCGAAAAGCACATAATTAAAAAATGTATTAAAAAAAAGAACATTACTAAACTCTCTATTCACACACACATCATATATTAAATAAACAAAAATGTTAATTACCTGAAATTGGAGCTATTTTAAAGGCAGCTGAATGCACCTCTCTCTTTTACTTCCAAATAAATCTCATCTGCTGAGCACAAGTAAAAAAAAAGGTTCTTGTCCTCCAAACCGCTACGCACACTCTCAGCTATCTGGGATTATGCAGCCAATCATATCGCAGCATTTTTTCAACCATATAGTGACAATGTTAACTATTGGCTGACCATAATATAACCTGGTACTTTTTGTCTACTTCACCCCATACTAACTCGCAAGACTCTCGTGGGATCATAATACACCTCGTGTCAGGTTGAATCAGTAATTGTCCATGCAGATTTTGCAAGAGTCTTGCGGGATCATTCAAGCCACATAAGGCAAACTTCACTCACTGAAGCTTACGAAGTACTCTCGCAAGACTCTTGCGGGATTAAAAAATTATTTTCAACTCATCGAATAGCATACTCCTTTAGAAAACATATAACCATTGATTCTCTCATGTTACAACTCTCTTTTATTGTGATATTGACACCAGCTCACGAGAGGGGAAAAACCCAAGCAGTTGCCTCCACTCATATATTTGTCCTACGAGACTCTCGTGAAATCATAAACCTAATATATAATAAGGCTAAAACTGGAGAGACTGGATTTACCACTTAGACCTCTCTCTCTCAGATGATAGGTGTGTGTAGTAGGGTATAGGGAGGGACTAGCTTCTCAAGACTTCCGAGGTTGGGACAATATAGGGATCTCCACCCTGGGAGATATGATGCAGGGCACAGTCCTAAAGTCTTTTCAAGATCTTCAACAAGAATACCAGATGCCAAAGACCAAGTTCTTTCGATATCTCCAATTTCGGCATGCCACACTCCCTAGTGTTACAGGACTGGAATCCCTACCTGAATTCAGCCCTATTGAAGCGAAACTGTTCATGGGAGACTCACATGACAACAAAATGTCCAAAATCTAACAATCACTAGTAACGAATTGCCCCACCACACTTGATAAACTTAGGATGGCGTGAGAGGAAGATCTTGGCCCACTAGACGGAGACGATTGGAATGAAGATCTAGCATCCCCTCAAGGGGTTGCAATTGCGATGTGGCTCAGACTAGTTCAATTTAACTACCTACATAGAGTGTATTTTACTCGAGTCAGGCTGTGGAGGGCGGGCCTGGTGGCATCCCCATCGTGTCTGTGATGCGGTCGGGAAGATGGCACCTTACTTCATACAGTGTGGCAGTGTACAGTACTCACAAGGTTCTGGCGGGGAATATTGGCTTGTTTGACGAAGGTGTTGGGGTGGGAGCTCCCTTTCTCATAGATGAGGGATGTGTGTAGTAGGATATGCGGAGAGACTTGTGTCTCTGCTGAAATGTCTCCCTTGGATGATGGAAGTGTGTGTTGTAGTATGTGAAGAGAACTATTCTCTTCGCTGAGACCTCTCTCTTGGATGACAGGTGTGCTTAGTAAGGTGTGGAGAGGGACTGGCCTCTCTGCTGAGACACCTCTCTTGGCTGACAGGTATGCACAGTAGGGTATGGGGAAGGACTGGCTTCACAACTGAAACCTCTCTCTCAGACGACGGATGTGTGTAGTGGAGGTAGAGGGTCAGACTGGCCTCTCCACATACACCTTTCTCTTCGATGACAGGTGTGGGCAGGGACTGGCCTCTTTGCTGAGACATCTCTCTTGGATGGCACGTGTATGTAGTAGGGTATGAGGAGAGGCTGGCCTCTTTTCTAGACCTCTCTCTTGGATGACTGGTGTGCATAGTAGGGTGTGGGGAGGGACTGGTCTCTCCTCTGAGACACTTCTCTTAAATTAAAAATATGCATAGTAGGCTGTAGGGAGATACAGGACTTCTGTCATGGGTGATGGCTCTACATAGTAGGGTGTAGAGAGGGAGTGGCCTTTTATGTGAGACCAATAGTTTGAATTATGTCTGTGCATTGAAAGGTATGGTAAGAGACTGGGTTTCGCTGCTGAGATACCTCTCTTCGATGATGGATGTGCGTAGTAGAGGGTGGGGAAGGATTGGCCTCTACGCTGCGACCTTTGTTTTGGATGACAGAAGAGCATTGTAGGGTTTGCGTAGGGAATGGCCACTCCACTGAGACCTCTCTTTTGAATGACAGGTATCCATAGTAGGGTGTAGAGAGAGAGTAGTCTCTCTGCTAAAACCAATCTCTGCAATGACGGATGTGCATAGGAGGGTGTGTGGAGGGACAAGCCTCTCTGATGACAGCTTTCCACAGAGCATTGAATGTACATAGCAGGTTAAAGTGAGGGACTAACCTCTCCACCAACAACCCTCAACAGGGTGATAAGTATGCATAGCAGTGTGTGGGGAGGGACTAGACACTCCACTAAGATATCTCTCTTGCATGATGAGTGTACAAAGTATGGTGTGTGGAGGGTCTGGTCTTTTCGCTAAGCCCTCTGGCTCGGATAATTGGTGTGCAGTGTAGGGTGTGTGGAGGGATTAGGCCTCTCTGCTGAAACCCCTCTCTGTGTGATGGGTGTGCATAGTAAGGTGTGGGGAGGGACTGGGTTCTCCACTGAGACCTCTTCCTAATGTTACAGATGTGCATAGTGGGGTTGTAGAGAGGGAGTTGCCTTTTCCGTTAGACCTCTCTCTTGGATCACATCTGTGCATAGTAGGGTATGGGTAGGGACTGGACCACTCCCCTGAGATCCCTCTCTTTGATGACGGGTGTGCTTAGAAGCTTGTGGGGAGGGATTGGCCTCTACCATGAAACCTCTCTTTTGGACGACAGAAGTGCATAGCCGGATTTGAGAAGGGACTAGCCTCTCCTATGTGACCTCTCTTTTGAATGATAGGTGCCCATAGCAGGGTGTAGCAAGAGAATAGCCTCTGCACACATTTTTCAATCGTGGATGATGGGTGTGCATTTTAGGGTGAGGGGAGGGACTGGGACTCTCTGCAGAGATCCTTCTCTTGGATGACGGGTGTGGTCGGTAGGATATAATGATGATAGGTGAACATCACAAACAACAGCCGCTCATTTTTAGAAAAGCCTCACGACATGGCATTATGGTGTAGTCTCAGAAATTACACATCACATTCATAAACTGAAAGGTAGTGATTATATAAGAATACATCTGCATAAACAAAATTATGCCAGGGCTCAATTTTAATCAGAGGCAATTTTTTGCCTTGAAGAAAGTGAGAAATATATTGGTTACAAGAAAATGCTTATGTACTGTTTGTTTATATTAGAGTAAGGGGTAGGGTTGTGAAAAGATTTCTGCTCACAAATCGTAACCTCAGAAGAAATTCATGCCTTGGTGCCAGCACGATTTTATGGTGTTTCTCAAGAATCTAAAGAATTTGACTTAATTACTAACAGCACTGTTTGCATGTTGCCCTTTCCCTTTTCCATGATAATTGACAATGATTATGGTGATATAGGTTGTTTTCCAGATGAACAAAGCGCAGAATAATAATTGTTATAGGAAATAAAAATTTCGATATATTCAAAGTGACTTAAAATTCTACAAAGCAGCACTGATTTATGCATTGATAAGAGTTTCCATCAAATGTTATGTTATCTAATCAAACTCCGCAGTCTTGAATTCTATGTAAAGGTATGTGTTTCAAAGGATCAAACAGTAATTTTAACAATGAAGCAAAAGTTAACTGGTTGAGGAGGTGCAACGAATGATCACGGCAGATAACATTTTTATTAAATTTCACTTTTCTGCTTGCTGGAGTTTTCCATGGGAAAACGACAATTTCGCATGGATCCTCTAACCGTTGAAAACAATTATGGGGCCGATTCCGATCTGTGTAAAATATTCCCCGTACGAATCGTATCCGGATTTTTTTACGTACGAATCGTACAAGTCCCGTACAAACTGGCAAGTACGATTCGTATGTAAAAAACTCCATACCAATCGCATTGGGAAAATTCCCCGACACGTCCCCGGGTCGGAAAAAGTGTCCGACACGTCTCCGGACAGTTTTACCTACGAATCGGGAAACCGAAGTCCGAACGCGCAAGTACGATCAGTCCTGTCCGTCCGAATGCACAACCGTATGGTAAAAACACCGTACGGAGCGAACCTCTATAGCAGCCATGTAGACGTCCAAACATGTGCCCGCATACACGCCGAACACCCCCCAGCCCCCCGTGGATATACGCGCCGGACCCCCAGCCCCCCCGGACGGACGCGCCGGACCCCCAGCCCCCCCGTGGACGGACGCACCGGACCCCCAGCCCCCCTGCGGACGTACGCGCCGGACTCCCTGCCCCCCATGGATGGACGCGCCGGACCCCTAGCCCCCCCGCGGATGTACGCACCGGACCCCCACCCCCGTATGTACGGTGCGGACCCCCACCCCCGTATGTATGGTGCGGACCCCACCACCCCGTATGTATGGTGCGGACCCCCACCCCCCGTATGTACGGTGCAGACCCCCACCCCCGTATGTACGGTGCGGACCCCCACCCCCGTATGTACGGTGCGGACCCCCACCCCTGTATGTACAGTGCGGACCCCCACCCCTGTATGTACGGTGCGGGCCCCACCCCCGTATGTACGGCGCGGACCCCCAGCACGTAGCACTGTACATACGGGGGTGGGGGTCCGCACCATACATACGGGGGTGGGGGTCCGCGCCGTACATACGGGGGTGGGGGTCCGCACCGTACATACGGGGGTGGGGGTCCGCACGGTACATACGGGGGTGGGGGTCCACACGGTACATACGGGGGTGGGGGTCTGCACCGTACATACGGGGGTGGGGGTCCAGCGCGTCCGTCCGCAGTGGGGCTGGTGGTCCAGCACGTCTGTCCGCGGGGGGCTGGTGTTCCGGCGCGTCTGTCCGCAGGGGGGCTGGGGGTCTGGCGCATCCATCCGCGGGGGGGCTGGAGGTCCGGCGCGTACATCCGCGGGGAGCTGGGGGTCCGGTGCGTACATCCGTGGGGGGGCTGGAGGTCCGGCGCGTACTTCCGCGGGGGGCTGGGGGTCCGGCGCGTACATCCGCGGGGGGCTGGGGGGGGTGTTCGGCACGTACCGGGCCCCCTTTTCCTCACGCTTCGCGGCGTACTTGGCTTTTCCGGCACTTTTTGGGTGCCGTAAAAATATTGCCGTCCGGAGTGCTGTCAGTACGAATCGTACTTGCTGGTACGTAAAAGGCTGCCTAACTCCGTCCGCATGTCACGTATGCGCTGTCCCGGATCACATTCGGATGTATTTTTGTGTCGGTCGGTGTTTTGTACGATTCGTACGGAAATGGTGTTTCCGTACGAATCGTACTTGCATGTTTGTATGGTGTTTTTACCGGGTACGAGTCGGACGGAGAAAACGCTCCGTCCGACGATTCGTACCCGGTTTCTCCAGGATCGGAATCGGCCCCTATGTATCCAAAAACTAGCATTATGGAAATGCACCAATCTCGTATAGCTATAGAAATACCAAAACGGCTTCTTTAATAATTGTATTATTTATTGTACAGTTTCCTAAAGCTAGACACGTACCTTGATGCACCTATTAACATTAAAACATACAAAATTGCAACCTAAAAAACTTAAAACATAGGCTTTATAAGATAACAAAAGAGTAAACATGGCTTGCACTTTGTAAACTTCTTTACTCAACATGTGAACAGGTTCTTAAAAAAGCCTGCAGAAATACGTGCAATGCATGTATGTAGTTGCCTCTTAAGCTCAAGAAGGGCAGGGGCCATTCCTATTGCAACAGAATGGTTGCTTCATGCCACTGGGCTATTCCAGAAGGGTACTGAGTTTTGATCTAGTGTTTATGATTTTGGGATTAACAGGGACAGAGTTTATTTTCTCTTGGACACTGTGAGAAAGGCTTGCCTTTCAAGCAGGTAAGCATTGGGCTCCCAATAAACATCCTGGTAGAAAAAGCAAGGCAATGTAAACGTCAGTCTAGTCCACATGGAAAGTCATCGGAGCACTCTCAAGGGCACACTTCCTAGAACTTGGGTAGGCTGAAACAGTGAAAAATGAGACTGGAGAAGAAAAGCTTTCTTTTTCCTTTGTAAAGGAGGGTGCCAGATACGTGACTTTGTTATGGATGTTGAGAAAACGCCCGAACCTCATCAAATGGATATTGGAGCTCTCACCCACAAGAAGCAGATCTTCTATCCTGAAGGGGCTCGGAAAATGCATTAACATTCATTCAATAGTGTAGCCCAAGGAAGGACTCCAACATTATATCTCCTCTTCTTTGGTACTCATAGGATAGCCCTTGGTATTAATGTTCTGATATGAACTGAGATGTATAATAAGCGATGGAGTATGAAAGGCTTCCTGGTGCAAACATGCCGTATTGTCCATTAAAGACTCCCAGTGACTCCATACCAAGATTATAAAGTCCAGGTACTTATCCATGGCTCTTGTTCAAATTTTGCTAGTTCGGCAGCTGCATTTTACTTATTTCGTGGATTAGACATCTGGGCACCAGTTTGTGTTCCCCTTTTCACCACTTACACTGAAGAAATCCATCCTAGCTCTTTGTCTCCCCCACATATTCGCTTAGGGGTGCAACATCTTTGAGTCATTCCTTCCTGAAGTGCAATGTGCAGTAAAAAAATCCCCCAAAACAGTATATAGAACTGCATGGCCTAATAGTACCCAGCTCAATACCCAGTTTATTACTGGGCCTGGGATAATGGTGGCATGCTGGTGCCATTATAGCCACCTGGCATGGTGGTGCCTCACCCTGCTGTATTACTGACCCAATCCAGAGAATTCTTTGCTTGATGGTAACCACCATTGACATAATGCTGGGCCTAGTATCAATGGCATGATGGTACCGAATTATGCCATAAAGCTGGTTCTGGCATCATGGTGGCATTTCTTGGCATATTATGGAGATTTATTTGCATGTATCATCTGTTCTTTGTAAGTTCAGCTGTGGGTGGTTAGTTAAACAAATATTTGACAGGCCGAGGAATAGATGCCCCTTCCTTCTTACTGTAGTGATGGCAGTCCTTATTCATGATATGCAAATATTTCTCAGAACCACCATAAATGTTTTCATCAATAATCTCTCTTACTCATTGGTCCATCCATTCACTCGCCAATTCATCCACAGATGTGCTTGTCTTTCATGCAACTATTTATCAACATATTCACTTATCATAAATCCCTCCATGCAATTACCCCTCTACCAATGCACCCACTGTCTTATTCACCCATTCATGCAGTCACTCATTTATCCACTCTTCTAACCATTGACTCAATCTCACAATTACTCACACACCCATCTACAAAACCGCCAACTCACTGGAGAAGCACCTTCACTCACATCATATGCTAGCTCTATTGTCTTTGCAAATGCGTCTTTTGTTATAATGGTAATACACACAGCGAGGATGTGGTCGGAGATATCATACAGAAGACATCTCAATACTGAATTACAGCTGCACTGATAATGTGGATTGTGTTGATCAATAGTATTTACGTCCATCCAGCTACTTTATAGAATTGCTCATCATAAATAACTTGGAAGTTGAAACAAAGGTTACCACGCTTTGCCCTTGAAGGTGGTAGTGTATTATAACTTTTTTGTTCTGTTCAGGCTCTTTCTTTGTTATTTGTAAATTAATTGTGAAACCTCCGTCTTCATGTCCATAGAATGAGACCAGTGTTAAGATAGAAGGCTCGAAGTACCTATGAAATTCCTCTCTCCCCATGAAGTTAGACAGAAATGCATTTTGACTCCACTTTTCGATCTATATGCAAATTACTTTACAGAAACACTGATGATTTTTGATGACTGTAGAAAGCAGGAAAGTCACTGTGAAAGAATGCAGATGACAAAGCGCAGTCTCATGTCTTTTCTATATAAAAAAATAGCTTGAACTGTGTTGTCCCTAAATTTGGACACGAGCAGCTGACGCATATGCAAGTCATATGCAAAATATGTTTATATCCCATTGTAATCAACATTAGGCTAAACTTTAAGGGGGATATTCACAATGACGGGCGATAACTATCGCCATCATCAGTCAACGTCCGAAAAGTTAACGCCGCCTAACCCTGAATATTATCGCCATGTTAGCGGGGTATTATCAAGCCCACGCTACATACCGATAGCAACAGGGAAGGGGTGTTAAAACCCACGTTAAAATATTCGCGATGGCGATGTCAAATCCTGCGTTAGCCGGCGATACGTGGCGCTCGGCCAATTATCGCCAGAAAAGTCCCATCATCACTCCCGGCGATATTGCTCTGAGAATATGCCCCACAGACTGTTAAATTGTCCTAGCGGGCTTTAACATTCTTAACACAGGAGGGGGATATTATCAAGAAGTGGCGATAATTATCGCTAACCGCCATTAGCGTGACTTTTTTTATCACCATCTACCACGGGAAATTATCGGCATGTTAGCGGCGTATTAACAACATGCCGCTAACAGGCTATAGTATCGCTTACCGGCTGAAATGTCCGGTGATAAAATTAGCGGGACGGCAATAAAAATCCTCGCGCTAACGTTACAAAAGTGGTGATAAGCCCATTAGCGATAAAAAAACACACGTTAGGCAGCCCAACATGAGTGATTTTTCCCTCTAACTTAAAAAATAGCCTAAGAGTCCACCTCCAATAGAAAAGATGCCCCAAAAAAAAGAATAATTCAGATTGGAGCAACCAGGGCCAAGTGCAGCACACATCAAAAACCCCCTCAAGCCACCCAACATCCAGGATGACCAGGATGAGAGCCTGGAGGCCCCCTGGACCTGCGTCTTGAGCCTGGATGCCTCCCTGGACCTGTGCCTGGAGCCTGGATGCCCCACTGGACCTGTGTCTTGAGCCTGGATGCCTCCTTGGACCTGCATCTGGAGCCTGGATGCCCCGCTGTACCTGCGTCTGGAGCCTGGATGCCTCATTGGACCTGGGTCTTGAGCCTGGATGCCTCCCTGGGCCTGCGTCTGGAGCCTGGATGCCCCGCTGGACCTGCGTCTGGAGCCTGAATGCCTGGCTGGACCTGCGTCTTGAGCCTAGATGCCTCCCTGGACCTGCGTCTGGAGCCTGGATGCCCTGCTGGACCTGTGTCTTGAGCCTGGATTCCTCCCTGGACCTGAGTCTGGAGTTGGACGTGGAGGAGCTGTGGAGTCTATGAGCCGTGGCGGGAGACATTGATGCATGACGATCGCCAGTACCTGGTGGTGAAGTCTGGCAGGTTGCATGGAGCCACGTAGCTGACCTGTGTGAGAAGACCACCTTGCAACCCTTAGAGCAGTTAATGGTAGAGGTGCTCCTGTGCACCAACGTAGTGAGGTCCGCATCGCATACTACAATCCACCACTACACCGGGGTGCATGGTGGGGATTACCAATGGTGTGTGTCATCTTTCTGCATCACAGGCCGGATGATGTTGGGCTGGCCGTACGCTGTTGGGGCTGAGGCCCCTATGCTACAGTGAAATTGTTTGGCATGAGCACTGTGCCTTCACGGCTAAGGGGACCCTGCTGCATCAACTGTATCGAGAGGTCCACCAGCATATTAGGCGGTGACTGCTGTACCCAGCCGAGTGAAATCACACCTGGCTGAGGCTCCTGCTGGCTGAGTCACAGATTTGGAGAGAGTGCAGTCGATTGTGCCACTGTGTCAATGTTCAGGTAAGGAGAAGGTGGGATGCGTAGCACAAGAGGGCCGGGGGGTGAGTCGCTCATGCCTAACACACTTAGATGAGACACCCCAAGTGGCAGCTCTTCCGCTATGGTGGAAGAGTGTTGCCCCACAGCCTCAAGCAGTGCAGAAGAGGAACAATCATCACATGATGATAACTCAATCAATGAATCAGTCAGGGGAATTGTAAGCTTGCCACTCACCCTTGAGGGTATCAAGGAGCTGAGAGGGGGTGCAGAACTGTTAGCCGAAGAGCCAGGTCTTGAGGTTTTTTTCTGAAGGTGTTCAGGGAGGGGGCACGTCTGATGTCTGCCGGCAGCTCCTTCCAGGTCTTGGATGCAATGTGGGAGAAGGATCTGCCACCTGCTCTGGCTCTGTGGATGCACGGGGTTTCGGCCAGTGCGAGTTTGGAAGATTGGATGTCTCTTTTGGGTACGTGGAAGTTGATTCTTTTGTTGAGGTATTTGGGTCCATTGTTGCGTAGGCCTTTGTCGGCGTGAGAGATGATTTTGAAGGTGACTCTTTTCTCCACGGGGAGCCAGTAGAGACTACATAGGCATTGGCTGATGTGTTTATGCTGGGGGATACCGAGGATGAGTCTGGCGGCGGTGTTCTGTAATGTCTGGAGTTTGCGAAGTAGGGACTTGTAAATGCCGGCGTAGTATGCGTTTTATTAGTCCAGTCTGCTGGTGATGAGTGCATGGGTGACTGTCATCCTTGATTCCAGGGGGCTCCATTTGAAGGTCTTGCAGAGGATGCGGAGGGTGTTGAAGCAGCTGGAGGTGACGGTGTAGAACTGTCGGTTCATGGTGAGGGATGAGTTGAGTACGATGCCGAGGTTTTTGGCGTGGTCCGAGGGGGTAGGTGGGCTTCCGAGGGTGGCCGACACCAGTTGCTGTCCCATGCAGAAGGGGTGGTTCCAAGGATGAGGACAACTGTCTTCTCTGCATTGAGCTACAGGCAGCTGTTGGTCATGCAGACTTCGACATCATGCATTCCTTTCTGGAAGTTGAGTCAGGCGGTGGTGGGGTCTTTGGTGAGGGAGAGGATGAGCTGGGTGTCATCAGCGTAGGATACGATGTTGAGGTCGTGTTGTCGGACGATGGCGGCGAGGGGGGCCATGTAGATGTTGAAGAGGGTCGGGCTCAGAGATGACCCCTGTGGGACTCCGCAGGTGATTTACGTGAGATCAGAGAGGAAGGGTGGCAGTCTGATCCTATGACTTCTTCCGGTGAGGAATGATTGGATCCAATCTAGGACTGTTCCTTGTATGTCGGCGTTGTGTAGTCTGGCGACTAGTGTGCAGTGGGAGACGGTGTCGAAGGCCGCTGAAAGGTTGAGTAGGATGAGGGCTGCAGAGTAGCCTTGGTCCAGGAGGGTGCGAATGTCATCTGTGGCAGCGAGTAGAGCGATCTCAGTGCTGTGGTAGATGTGAGGAGGGCAGGGGTTGGTGGGGGCCCCTGAGTGGATGCCTTTCATGGTCGAGGAGGTGTATTCGGTCGTGACCAGCGTCCATGTGGAGATGGTGAGCTGGCTGGTGTGTCGGGGCGGGGGTCTGGCTGTGGCATCTGGTGGATGGTCGGCGAAGTTGTTGTAGAGTTTTTTGATCTTGAGGTGGAAGTAGGTACCACGCTTATCGCAGAGGTCTTGAGATGGGGTGATATCTGTGGCTGTGCTGTGTGGGTTGGTGAATTCATGAATGACCTTGAAGAGTTGCTTGTAGTTGGTGGCGATGTTGAGGATTTGGCTGTGGTAGTCCATCATGGCATCCTTGTAGGTGGTGTAGATTCTGAGTGTCTTGGTGTTTCTCCAGATCTTCTCCAGGCATCTGCAGGTGCATTTTGCTTCTTGGAGATAGGTGGTGAACCAGGTGGCTTTCCCGGGGCACTGTTTGTTAGACTTGCGTAGCGGGGCGAGCTTGTATGCGCAGTTGGAGATCCATGTGTGGAGTTCTCTGACTGCGACACTGGTGTCGGATGTGTTGGCGGCCGGGGTGGTGGTTAAGGTCTGGCGGCAATGTAGGCAGGAGAACTGACCATGGGTCGTGTTTGGCGAGGCCTGTTGTCAGTCTCTGAGTTTTCCGTGGTTGTGTGCGTGGAGGGTGGCTGAGCTGTAGCAGTGTCTGGCTCGAGATCCAGGGTTCCTGGCGCTGGTCGCGGTCAGGTCACGGACAGATGCACACAGGCTTGGCTTAGGTGCACCTTCTGTGCGCCAGCGGCATATGTCTGCTGCGAAACCGAACAGCATCCACCATTTAGGAGGGGGGAGGAACGTTCAGCTGGGAGGCGGCAATGGGCGAGGACAGGGGTGCGGGGCCACAGGGGCAGCAGCGGCAGGAAGTGGGAAGTGTGGGCTCCTAGAAGCCAAAAAAACAAATCACAAGTTAAAAACAAGGGATAACTAACTGATGAAATCATGCTATGTATCCTAAGGGGGTGGGAGGGTGGATAGGGTGGCTCCAAACACAGAGCAGGGCATGGGTGGATTGGCATGCCCACTCAAGTGCGCAATGACAGTTTGGTCGGCCCACTCAGGCCGTCCTAAGCAGTCATGCACACTTCCCTGTTCGCAATGCAGGCTACATTACAGCCTGCATGGGGAACATGGCCACCCCTCCGGCCCCTGACTGCATGACTTGTCCCGTTGCCGATTACAAATCCCACCGCTGCATCGCAGCATTGTGATTGACTCAAGGGAGGGAGCCTGGCTGCCTACTTCCTTTTCCTGGAAGCAGACACAGGAGAGCAGGAGCTACAAAGACACCGGACACAGCTTAGAGGTAAGACTTCCCTCAATACATTTTTAACAACACACGCTCAAACACACATCCCCACATCTAGGCACCATCCAGTGTTATTTCCAGCGTTTACCACCTCACAGCTGTCCAGCACACCCCGCACTTCTCAATGGTGGCAGCTGTGCGCCCATGCACAGCGGGCGCACCACCCGTGTGCTAAAGGCACATACGTTGGTGCAACGCATGCCATCACCTCGCATTCCATTCCAATGCATACTAATACTTGGCACATTGCAACAGTAGAGTGGGTGTTGCATAGCGGAGACATAAAGATCAGTGTCCCCACTTCAGTGAGTGCAACCCAAAACTAACCTTTGCACCACAAACCCAAACGTAAACCCTGGAATTCCTTTTTTGAACCCTGGAGTTCCTTTTTTAAACCCCCAATACACACACAAAAATCACATTTGAGACAAATGCACACTGCATTTTTCATATTTTACCCCAACAAACACCGCATTTTTCATATTTTATCCCAAAAATCACCAGATTTTTCAAATTTTACCTAAAAAAACACCAGATTTCTCATATTTTACCCTAGAAAACACACCATTTTTTATATTTTACCCCAACAAACACCCCATTTTTCATATTTTGCCCCAACAAACACCCCATTTTTCATTTGCTACCCCAAGACAAAGGTACATTTTCAAATTTTACCATAAAACCCTTACACACCTGAGAAACTTTAAATTACCCCATTACTGACCTCACAATGTGTTGTGATCAAATGCGATGTTAAGCCACCCGCGTTGCCGGAGTTGCGTTGTTAACGATGTACTGCCTGTGTTGTAATGGTCGTCTCCCGTGCCAAAGGCAACCCATAGGCTACCCCGTTTGCGCCCGTCAGCCCCTGGACTTCGCTCAGCACCAAGGAGCATTCCTCTTGGACACTCCACCGCTACGACGCCAGAGCCCTCCTCGCCATCAACCCTGGACGCCACCTCGCCTGCCAGGACCAACCTCTGTTCCACGCCGGACATCGCCTTTGCCATCACTGATGGCTGCAGTATCACCCGCAAGGAGCACCACGACCGTCATGGAGGAGGCATTGCCGTCACCTACAGAGGCACACTCCGACTGACAATGCACTCTAATGTGCCAAGGGTGACCATGGACCACATCAATTCCAAGATCCGGACCAAGCCCAAGAAGATCCTCTGCGGCACCCTCATGTGGAGGACCCCCGGGCCTTGGCCCCCCATTCTCAAATACCATTGTAACCTCATTGCTCCCCAGGGTCTCCCATCCACCGACGACATCCAACTCGGTGAACTCAAGTTCCACCTGGACAACCCCAGTGACCAGAGCACTACCTCTTCCTGTGGAGGGTCACCGACATCAGACGCAAGCAGCCAGTCACCTCAACAGGCCACATAGCAGGACACATGGTCGAGCACGTCATCTCTGCCAGGGGGTACTTCAACTACAGCCACAACATCGGGCTCTCCTGGACCAACCATCATTGGTAACATCACGTCTTCACCTTGCCTACCGGACGCCACCACCATCATCGCACCCCCTCACAGCTGGATCAAGGCCAGCGAAGAACATCTTGTCAACTCCCTCCGCACCAACACTCCACCAATGCTTCAAAACGATGACACCGCAGCGCGCAACCACCACCGATAGATCTCCAACAGTGCCGACATTCGGGCACCTCTCATGAACAGCACTGTGTCAGTACCTTCCACTTGCCTGATGGCAGGCATGAGGGTGAGGCAGTGCCAAAGGGATAGGCTGGCCCCATGCATTGCTGGAGTTGTATCATGGTTGTGACACGACTGCAGCAATGCATGACTTTAGCGCAGGCAGATACGTCAGGATTCCTGACATATCTTTCATTACTTGCGTCATGGAGCGCTGTCCAGTGATTACAGCTCAACCATGCTGTCGGAAGAGGGTTGTAGTGAGAAGTGTTGAAACGCTGTCTTGTTGCAGCGCAGCAACAGTTTTCATGACTGTGGCACAGGAATGCGCATTATCTTATTGATTGTGTGCATTCCTGCACTGTAGTTTTGTCGCAGGGCAGCGCTGCAACATTGCTTGCAGCGCTGACCAGCGCCAAAACCTGCAGAGATATGGGCCCGCGTTTTGTCACCATTTTTAAGACCAGCTATTTTTTGGTTTTAAGTAACTGGCTCTAACTGCAGTTAGGGCCAGTTTTTTGGCTTGTCAGAATTTCAGGGAGCCGCTTGATAATATGGAGTAATTGGTGTTTGCGTGCCTTTTTGCACGGGAACGCCTACTTTGCATGTTATTAGTGATAAATATCGCTAACATGCTTTGAGATAAAAAAGAAACGGGCCGCTTTCACCCAAAAACTCGCGCTAAGGCCCATTAGCTGCAGCTTGCTAATAGGGCGATAAAATTATCGCCGCTTTAGAGGCAAAAAAATGCCGCTAAAGTGGCGATAGGCCCTTGATAATTTACCCCAGAAGTGTGCAACGATTAGTGCAGCAGCAAAAGGTCCATGCAGTAAAGCTAGAAACCGCACCCTAAACCCTGTTTCCACAACAGATGCCTACCTTCATGGAGACATATGTTTTTCTAAAAATAAACAACACTTTTGTTCACTCTATCTACTTGCTCATCACGAGTGCCCTGGTGCGTGTAAACTTGGGCAGAGTTGCTGTAAACACCGTGTGCTCCATTTTTACAGTAAGTACACTGCATGGTATAAAAATACATTTGCTTGTTCTTGCCCATTGCATGCACTAACTTGGGGCAATAACTGATGCATTACTAGGTGCAAGTGGGAATCCACAGTGTGGTTATTATGTTGGAGTCTATGACGCAACACAGACTGAGTTAACGAAAGTTTTAATTTCTCCTAATGCGTTGCATCAAAATCTATTTCAATATATTTCATTTCAGGTTTTTGTGGCTCTCAATTTCATGTACTGCCTTCAGGGACATCTGATGAGGAATGAGGTGCAGTCTTCATGCCAGATACAACTTGGAAGGACTTGTCATGTGGAGGACCACCAAGTACATGCAGGGAAATATGTTCCTTGGAAGGACTTGTCATGTCATCGGGTGGACCACCGAAAACGTGCTTGGACACATGTCTCATTAGAGCCCATAGGCAGGTGCCTAAGGATGTAATTGGCCAGAGCACTCCATGTCATAAGCTTTAGAAGTTTCTCAACTATAGAAATTTGCTGCCAGAGCTTGAAGAGTGTGTTTGTGGGGACAAGGGAGCACCGTGATCTTGTGGGCTGGTTGGAATGGGTTTGCCGGGTGCTTAGGGTGGCTGAGGTTTTATTTAATCAGGTTTCCATCTGAGTACTCATCCTTTTACGCTCTGGTTGATAACATTAAAAGATCTGACTTGGTATTAAAAAGTCTTTGCTTTTAATGTGTATTTCAGTATAGCAAGAGCAACCCAAATGTCCATATGAACATGGGTACAAAGCGCAATAAATACCAAGAATGAGCAGATGCACAGCGGACGCCATTGAATAGGGAAGGGGGGAGTGAGGCACAGCTGGGAGCCAGGAGCCGGAATTGCTGGGGGGCAAGTCGCTCAGCCATTTCACACGTAGATGATGCACCCCCAGTGGCAGTTCATCCGCTATGGCAGAAGAGAGTTGCCCCACTGCCTTCAAGCAGTGCAGAAGAGGGACGATCTTCACATGAAGAATATTTACTGATGTTTTCATGCTATGTAGCGTTAGGGGGTGGGAGGGTGGGTAGTACTGCTCCACTCACGGAGCAGGGCATGGGCGGAGTGGCATGCCCACTCAAATGTGCAATGACTGTTTGCTCTGCCCACTCAGGTCGCACAAAGCAGTAATGCGCACTCCCCTGTTCACAGTACAGGCTGCATTACAGCCTGTATGTAGAAAATGCCCACCCCTCTGGCCGCTGGCTGCATGATTTGTCCTGTTGCAAATTAGCAATCACACTGCCGCATCGCAGCGTTGTGATTGACTCAGGGTAGGGAGCCTGGCTGCCAAATACCTGTTCCTGGAAGCAGACGCAGGGGAGTAGGAGCTACGAAGACACGGGGCACGGCTTCGAGGTAAGACTTCCCTCATTACAATATTAACGACAAACGCTCACAAACATACCCGCGTCCAGGCACCATCCAATATTATTTCTGGTGTTTACCACCTCACAGCTGTCCATCACCCCCCCACCAGCACTTCTCAATGGTGGACGCTGTGCAGCAGGACTAACACTCATGTGCCAAAGGCACATACGTAGTTACAATGCATTACATGACATTACATTACATCCCAATGCATACTAATACTAGGCACATTGCAACAGTAGGTTAGATGTTGCATTACGCAGACATGAAAATCACTATTCCAACTCCAGTGAGTGCAACCCTAAACTAACCTTTGCACCCCACTCCCAAACGTGAAGCCAGGAATTCCTTTTAGAGCCCCCGTTACACACCCAAAAATCTAAATTGACCCAAATGCACACCCCTAATTTCATTATGAACCCCCAAAAAACCGCCCAATTTTCATATTTTACCCCAAATAACACCCCAAATTTCATAATGAACCCCAAAAAACTGCCCAATTATATATTTTACCCCAGATGTACTGCCCGCGATGTACTGGACGTCTCACGTACCAAAGGCAAACCATAGGCTACCCCGTTTGCGTCCATCTGCCCCTGTACCGTGCTCAGCACCAAGGAGGCCTTCCTCTTGGACTCTCCACTGCTAGGACGCCAGCACCCTCCTCGCCATCAACCCTGGACTCCACCTCACCTTCCAGGACCGATCTCTGCTCCAGACCGGACATCGCCATCGCCATCACTGATGGCTGCAGTATCACCCGCAAGGATCAGCCTGACCTTCAAGGACAAGGCATTGCCATCACCTACAGAGGCACTCTCCGACTGACCCATGGGTGAGCATGGACCACCTCAACTCTCAGATCTGGAACAAGCCCATGCACATCCACTGCAGCACCCTCATGTGCAGGGCCCCCGATCCTTGGCACCCCATTCTCAAATACCATTGTTGACCTCATTGTACACCAGGGTCTCCTATCCACTGACGACATCCTACTCAGTTATCTCAAGTTCCACCTGGACAACCCCAGAGTCTGTGCTCATCGAGGTATTGCAATGCTCTTTAAAACTGCTGTACTCTACAGTTAAGCCAGCCAATCTAAAAAAGAATCAGGTCTTTCATGTGATCTCGTACGCTGATGACACACAATTAGTGTTTTCATTTCGAGATCACTCTGACGCCAGTTTTTTTAACTTCCGCTGCTGTCTCAGCAATATCTCAGCTCGGATGTCACTCAACACTCTCAAGCTTAACTTAGACAAAACCGAGGTGTTGTTTTTTAATCTGAAAAATAACCCCGCTCCCTACTGTGGTGGCCCCCTGAATTGAATCCCCGTCCTGCTCCGGTGGCCTCAGCCAGGAATCTGGGATTCATATTTGAAAATGAGCTATCTTGTAAGGCTCAAATAAATAAGGCCACATCTGCTTGTTTTGGTAAACTCCGCATGATTTGAAAAATTCTTCCTTTTCTTCCTGTGGATGCTCGACAAACCATTATCCATGCACTCATAACATCTCATCTGGATTACGCAAACAGCCTGTATGCCGAAGCACCTGCCTATCTGATCAAAGATCTACAGATAGTGCAGAATGCGGCGGCAAGAATGATCTGTAACATTCCATATCTTCACTCAATTTCACCTCACTTAAAAAAAATACACTGGCTGCCTGTGACTAGCAGCATTCAGTTTAAATCCCTGGTACTCGCATATAGAGCATTGCAGGGGCTGGCCTACCTTAGAGCCAGACTGAAGCATGACCAGTTGTCCTGCTCCCTTAGATCAAACCATCTTTTCCTTCTAAGTACTCCCCATTTTCGCAGTTCTAGAATGGGGGGAAGAGCATTTGCTGTTATCATGGCCCAAGCTTGGAACAAGCTGCCACTGTCCTTCCGTCTGACAGAATCGGATTGCTTATTTCGACGCAATTTAAAAACCTGGCTGTTTACCTACCTTTAATTGCATAGTGACACTCACGAATGTCTGCTGCTTGCAGCGCCGGGACACCCCCGTTGGGGGTAGCTGTGCGCTATACAAGATTCTAAATAAATAAATGTCTTCACTATTAATAGGCTATACTGGACTCATCAGAAGATAGCAAGATTTGTTCGAGCCCGACACCAAGATGTAAAAGATATGGTCACCCCAAAGTGAATTGTGAGCATATGTTTGCTACCTTGCCCACATTCAACAGGTTCTGAAAAAATATAAGCAGCAATATTGCTGACATCTTTGGTCTCGGAATTGTGTTAAGTCCTGTTTTGGTGTTGATGGGAATCGAAATGGAGTCTCACCGTCTGTTGGGTAGGACACAGGTTAGATCCTTCAGCCCCTTGTCCGAAAGATTGGCTTAGAGCATTGCATTGGACTTGCAGGATGGGCTTTGGCTGTATCTATGGTAGAACAGATAATATATGTTTGATTTTTTGAGGTGGAGTGAGGTCCTGGATTTGGAAAAATGAGCAGTACTATGATTACATCAGAAAATCAATATGCTACAGGTATGAAAGCCTTGTTTGGTGTTGTGGGGCCAATGCTCATGTATCAGGTGGGAGGGCAGCTCCATGTTGTTCACCTGGGATTGCAATAGCTTTTGGTGGTCTGAGAACAAAAAGAAAACACTGGCACCATTGTGCCATGAAGCAATGGTGCCTGCATTTCCTGTCAGATTATTTTTATGCAGCAAAACAATTTCCTCTTTTTATTAAAATTAGAAAATCATATAAATATTTCTACTCGTTCTGCCATTCTCAGAAGACATACCATTTTGGCACAATTCCAGATTTACTAATATTAATAAATCTATAATTGCTTCAAATTTCATGGGTAAAGGCACGGAAACACCGATGCTCCACCCATGGAATGCCTACCACTATGAAATGTAATGCAGCACAGCTCAGTTACGCAAGGTGGTGCAAATCACCACTTGCGTGGCCAAGTAAATATAATTTAAGGACTTGTTTATTTATTTATTTGAAAAGATTTATATAGCGCTGGCTATACCCGGAGGTATCAGAGCGCTTTACATGAGGATCAATGAGTTACAAGTTGCAAGTTACATCTGTTAAACGAGCATAGTCAAACATAGGATCAAAAAGCAATGTTACGGTAATTTTTCGGAGGGAGGGGGGGAAGAAGGAGACATAACAGGGAGATGGACAGAAACTGTGCCGAATGTCCGGCTGGGTAGGTGATGGCCGAGGGGGTGAACAAGGGCCAATCTGCTCTATAGTTGTCTAGGCAGCTCCACCGGGCATCCGCCATATTGCTCGGACTCCGCTCTGAGGATAATGATCAGGGTTAATCTGAAAATGTTGAGTTCAAACGAGGGAGTTGGAGAGATGAGAACTGCAGTCAGATCTAAACCCAGGTGTAAATGGGGTTTTTGTTTCAGTGTTATCAAGGCGCAATCAGCAGGAAGCTTGATGTCCGGGAGAGGTAGCCGCCAGAGAACCGGAGAAGAATACGGGCAGTACGGAGTCAGGACGCGAGCACCATCTTTAAAGTCAGGCGTTGTCCTGGCACATCCTTACAGTGGACACCCCGGTCTCGAAATGCCCCCAGAATAGAGAGCCTTCGTAAGGGGGGATCAACTGGAATGCCCCAACAGCTCAGTTTAGGAGTGCCCCGGACCCTCAGGAGTCCCCCGCGGCAGTAATTAAGACTGGCCCCAGCCGCAATCTTGGCTTCCGGCACTGCAGCTACTCCACCTCCGCCCGATTTGCAAGCAATGTGGAAGCCAAGAGGGAGGGGGGCCAAGAAATCACGGTAGCCTTTCCAGCAGAAGACATAGACCAAAGTCAAGCAGGACGTATGGCCAGGAATCCAAAGGTGTAGCGAGGATGTGCCACAGCGCAGGAACATTAATAGCTGTGGGACGAGAGGACATGATACCTTGTGTTGAGTCCCACGAGCGCCTCGAAGCGCTATAAAGGGGTGTGCGTGTCACCGCTGGTACACACTGTGGAAGGTGAAGGTTCAGCTAAGTGTCGGGCGCACCTCACGGCAGCTCCGGTACAGCAGCCAGGCCCAGGGTTCCACGGCACTGGGCATCCACCAGCTCCCCAGCCGCAGCAGCGCCAGGGCCCCAGGAGGTGAGCCGCGGGCAAAGCACGCACCTCGGAGCGCCACAGACAACACGAGCTCAGCAGCGGTCCGCTCCCCAAAGCCAGGGGGGCCAAGCATTCCGCACACAGGATCGGATGTAAGCCGCAGCTCTCAGACGGTGTGCACCACAATCTCCAGGCAGCCAAACACCGGAATTCCAGGCAATCTCAGCAGCAGGCGTGTTCTCTGGGCTATGACCGCAGCTGGGAAGTGCTCCTGATTACGCGACCCCAACTCGGTTACACATTTAAGCGAGTTCACTCCACCCCATGCGCCATTTTGAGGCACGAGTGCCTGGCAAGTTTTAGCTGATTACACAGCACCAAAGCAGTTAGGGGGAACTTGTGTAGCCTTGTATCCACTTCCGTTTCACAAGAACAATGCAAGTCCTTGTAGATCTGGGACTATACATCTATCAAACTTTTTTCCACATTGGTAGATACAATATTACATAGCCCAGTAACAGAGTTAATCTTGGGCAACAGTAGCATATTCCCTGGTTTACACATTCAGGAGCCAAAAGTGCTCTGGTCAAATATGGCAAGTTTAGATTTAAATGTCAGAAACTAGCAGAAAGATTGAGAATAAAGTGAAGCAACAAGCCAAAAGATGTGGAATAAAGGTGAGAAATGAGCAGAAAGAGGCAGAATAGAGTTCAGCAACGTGCAGAAAGGGGCAAACTAAAGGTCAGCAATGAGCAAAAAGAGGCAAAATAGAGATCAGAAATGAGTAGAAAGAGGCAAAATTAAGGTCAGAAATGAGCAGAAAGAGGACAAATAGAGATCAGAAAGGAGCAGAAAGACATAAAATAAAAGTCGGAAATGAGCAGAAAGAGGCAAAATAGAGATCAGAAATGAGCAGCAAGAAGAAAAATGAAAATGAAAAACGAGCCGGAAGAGCTATAATTAAGGTAAGAAACAAGCAGATAGAGGCAAAATAGAAGCAGAAACTAGCACAAATAGGCAGAACAAAGGTTAGAAGGCAGCAGAAAGAGGCAGCTAAAATCAGAATCTAGGGGAAATAGGCAAAATATTGGACTCATGCACTCACTCACAGACCCACTCAGAGACTCATGCACTCACTCACAGACCCACTCTGATACTCATTTACTCACTCACAAACCCACTCACATACAAGCTCACAGAACTACTTAAACATTCACGCACCCACTCACAGACCTACTCAGACATTCATACACTCACTGAAAGCCCCACTCAGACACTCTAACACTCACTGACGGGGCTTGATTCACAAAGTTAAAGTAAGACTTTTAGCCTAAACATATATTATCTACTGGCGGTCACAAGTCGGTAGTTATAGTTAACACCTAGTTTACATAGGAAGAGCGTTTTTTCATTTCCCAATAACGTTGGCGTAGTTTGTCAAATCCTGACGAAATTTTCCAAACTAATACGCTAGTCACTTCAGCTGCTGTATTGAAAATTTCGGGGTGATCTGTCAAGTGGGGGCCGAGAAAAAGGGTGGGTCCTAAAATGCTTTATCTCCATGTTAATTTCCGTAGTAAACTTGAGACATGGCTACAGCCTGAAGTGCTGTACGGAATTACACAAAATTTGCCAAAATGTAGCTCTTGGTCTAGAAAGCAATATTTTTGTTAAATGGTGTAGATCCATTCAAATGATTCTGAGAAATTTAAAGAGTTCTCAGATGTACAACTGTGGCCGCAGTGGATCTGCGACCCCTCCCGATCTCATGCCTGAGATCTGATTGGCTGCCAACAAACTACGAAGTGCTGGCAGCCATCTTGTGACACTCACAGTCACTGTTTGATGTCAACAGTGATGTCATTTGAGATGTCATGAGTGATGTCACTGACCATGTCATGAGTGATGTAATATGTGAGGTCATAAGCAGTGCATTACAGGGGCATGAGTTATAGTTAACTCAGGTAAAAATAATGGCTGAATTTCTCTGGTTTTGTACGAGTAAAATCTGGAGCTAACTATAATGTCCCTGTATTCTTTGGTAGTTTTAGTGAATATACATATGAATGTATATATATGTGTATATATATATCTATCTACATCTATATATATATATATATATATATATATATATATATATATATATATATATATATTTATAGTCACTGAAAAAAACATAGGTTTCAGGTACGTTATAGTTAGAAATTAGCTTTTAAAACACCTTTGAAATTCACTGAAAAAACCATAGATTTCAGATTTCAGGGGCGTTATAGTTAGCTGCACATTTTACACATAGAAAACCATAGATATTCCACCGTTATAGTTAGTTCAGCTAACTATAACTCGCGCCCCCACAAGGCACTGCTTATAACATCACATATTACATCATTCATGGCATGGTCAGTGACATTGCTGATGACATCTCGAATGACATCACTGATGACATCATCCAGTGACTGTGTGTTTCTGTAAAGTTAAAATATGTTTTATATATATGCCAAGGTGTATTGAAGAATGAGTGGATGTATAAGTGTCTGGATAGAGGATTTAGCAGGTGTGTGTCTGATTGTATACGTGAGTGAATAAACGGTCGAATTTCTATGAAATGTGCAGCTAACTATAACGCCCCTGAAACCTATGGTTTTTTCAGTGAATTTAAAAGGTTTTTTAAATGCTAATTTCTAACTATAATGTACCTGAAACCTATGGTTTTTTCAGTGAATTTCAACGTTTTTTTATTGCTAATTTCTAACTATAACGTCTGTAAAACCTATGGTTTATTCAGTGAATTTCAAATGTTTTATAAATGCTAATTTCTAACTACAATGTCCCTGAAACCTATATTGTATTTAAGTAAATTCTAAAAAGACGTGCATACTTTTTGTAGTGAAAAACTAACTGTAACAGTAGTCTGTTATAAGTTATAATTTAACAATTGCGTTTTTATTTGTCACCCCCTTGATATATACAGCTTCAGTCTCCGAAGATAGTATATTTGTAATTGCGTAATAAAAACTGTTTCAAACCTAGACTGAAATTTTAGCTGCGCAACCACAGCTCCACTTCAGAAAAGTAAACACCACATTATAAGTAAATAGTGCTCCTGGGAAGTATCCCGCCTGCAAACTCAATAAAAAGAAGTCCACAACACACTCTGTTATTTTTCCTGCCGTGATTTGTACACCCCACGCCAATTATATAAATGGCCCGTAAAATATATCGAGTTAATAGTGTTCCTACCCTGCTACTCCTTTGTTTTCCCATACTCCATTGAAGTGTGTCACAAAATGGTTCACAACAGTGAACCGTTCCCAGCCAATATTGAGCAAACTTGAACTCGGAACACTGTAGCCAATAAAATGTCCATGGTGTTCCGCAGAGGGGGATGGAATCGCTGTCAACACTTCTACTTTCAATGGTTTACAGCCAATGAACATTAAGCTTGGGAAGATCCTGCTTGGAACACGTTACCCAATCAGATGTCCCTTATGCTCCGTGGAGGGAATGGCTGGCAACACTTACTTTCAATGGTTTACATCCAATTAACATTAAGCTTGGGCAGGTCCTGCTTGGAACACATCAGCCAATCAGATGTCCCTGCTACTCCGTGGACGGGGAGGAAATGGCTGGCAACACCTCTACTTTCAATGGTTCGCAGCCAATGAACATTAAGCTTGGGAAGGTCCTGCTTAGAACACGTCAGCCAATCGGATGTCCATGCTACTCTGCGGACGGGGAGGAAATGGCTGGCAACACTTCTACTTTCAATGGTTCGCTGCCAATGAACATTGAGCTCGTTATTGGAACACCTCAGCCAATTAAACATTAATTTTGTTCTGCGCACAGGGACAGAACACGCCCTCCCACATAATATTACATTTTGTCTAAGAAACATTACTGCACATTATATTAAAGGAAAGCTGCAATACGGCGCATTGTTATTTTCCCGATATGATTTACATAGCCTAGTGAACATTGCCGCAATACCGCACATTCACACTACCTGTGCATGCACCATTACACAGCCTACTCAACATTGCCGCAATACCCCACATTCACACTACCTGTGTGTTCACCGCTACACAGCCTACTGAACATTGCTGCAATACCGCACATTCACACTACCTGTGTGTGCACCCTACACACTGCTTGCCGCAATACGGTGCATTGTTTTCCCGATGGGATTTCCAGAGCCTACACAACCTTGCTGCAATACCGCACACCATTGTTCTGTGGACGTAATTTCCACGGCCTATGCAACATTCAAACTCCCTGCCTCTGCACCATACAGACTGCTTAAACTAAGACTACAGTGTTCCTACTATACCCTCTTATACAATTATTCTCTTTTTTTCCAGCCCTCGCCTTTTAACTCAGTCGCAAAATGGCTGTCAACATTTCCTAGTTTCAACAGTTCGCAGCCAATGAGCCGCACTCTCGTGCTCGTAAATCCTCAGCCAATCACATGTCAGAATTCTCAAATATCGATATCTGTAAATTTTTGATATTTCTCTAAAACTACTGAATGGATTTACACCATTTAAATAAAAGCGTGCTTTCTGGACCAAGACCTTTCTCCCTGCCAAATTGGCGTAATTCCATGCTGCAGTTTAACCTGCAGCCTTGTCTAAAGATCCCTATGGAAATTGCATTGAGAAAACACGTTTTGGGACCCCCCTTTTTTCTCAGCCCCAGAGGAACTGTGTGGAAAATTCCGTAAAGATTCGTCAAACAACGACAAAGTTATAAGCAAATCAAAAAATGCTTTTCCGATGGAAACTAGGTACTATATATAACTATCTTCTGGCGGACGCCAGTAGATAGTTATAGTTAGGACTGAGTTTCCGTAGGAAATCTGAAAATTCTATTTTGAATAACTTTGGCGCCGGTTGACGAATCCTCGCGAAATTTTCAAAACTAATGGGGCGCTCCGCTCAGCTCCTACCCTGAAAGTCTCGGGGTGATTCGTCAAGCGGGGGCTGAGAAAAAAGGGGGGTCCCAAAACGCGTTTTCCCCATGCATTTTCCCATAGGACCTTTAGTCGAAGGTACAGCCCGAACGGCTGAACAGAATTACTTGAAATTTGGCAAAGAGGTAGTCCTCAGGTCAGGCATGTGCCTTTTGCATATATGGTGTCAATCTGAGAAAATTGCAGTTAAAAGTACATAAATATCTATAACCCTAACGTGCGCGAGCGTAATTCTGATTGGTGGTTACATGTCAGTCAACATTCGAATCGGTCGAAATCAGGAAGTGTCGGCCGCCATTTTGTGTGTTTTGTGTGCGACAGTGAAAAAGAAAGGTGGAGAACGTGAAAAGGGGGCAGGGTAGAGAGTTCCTGACCCCCTAGCCTTTGTCAGGGGGTCCCTGAAGGACCCCCAAGGGTGAAAAAAACATTTTTTTTTTTTTAAATCGCGAGGTGCGCGCACGGTGAAAAACCTTAAAAAAACCCAAAAAAATACATTTTAAACGAGCCATTCCATATTACAGGATACAGTCAATCTATAACTATATACATAGGTAGTTTATTGTAAAATAAATATATAAAAAATATAATAATACATACATAACTTAGCATTTAAAAAACCTTACAAATTCACTTAAAAAACCATAGGTTTCACACACGTTATAGTTAGGAATTAGCATTTAAAAAACCTTGCAAATTTACTTAAAAAACCATAGGTTTCACACATGTATAGTTAGCTGGACATTTCACTCGTAAAAAACCATTGAAATTCCCCCGTTATAGTTAGTTCAGATAACTATAACTCGCGCAACCGCCACTCTTTCACAAGGATGATGTCATCAGTGATGTCATGAGTGATGCCACTGACCATGTCATGAGTGATGTAATATGTGACGTCATGAGCAGTGGATTGCGGGTGCGCGAGTTATAGTTATCTGAACTAACTATAACGGGGGAATTTCAATGTTTTTTTACGAGTGAAATGTCCAGCTAACTATACCATGTATGGTTTTTTAAGTGAATTTGCAAGGTTTTTTAAATGCTAATTCCTAACTACAACGTGTGTGAAACCTATGGTTTTATAAGTGAATATATATATATATATATATATATATATATATATATATATATATATAGAGAGAGAGAGAGAGAGAGAGAGAGAGAGAGAGAGAAAGAGAGAGAGAGAGAGAGAGAGAGAGAGAGGGATAAATAGATAGATATGTTTATAGATATATTTATAGATATAGATACATATATAGAGATATATTGCCTACTGACCATCGCCAGTAGGTAGTTATTGTTAGGACCTAGTTTCCATCGGAGGAGCATTTATGCATTTGCCAATAACTTTGCTTTCATTGATGAATCCTCGTGAAATTTTCAAAACTAGTGTGCCACTCACTTCAGCTGCTGTCTTAAAAATGTCAGGGTGATTCATCAAATGGCGACGGAGAAAAAGGGGGGTGGCCCAAAATGTGTTTTTCCCATGTTTATTCCTCTAGGATCTTTAGACGTGGCTACAGCCCGAACTGCTGAACAGAATTACACCAAACTTGGCAGGTAGGTAGATGTTGGTCCAGAGAAGTGCCTTTTTGTTATTTAGTGTAAATCCATTCAGCAGTTTGGAGATATTAACCAAAATCAAAATTTGTACATCTGGGTACGCGATGGAATCGTGACTCCTCCTGATCTCGTGCTGAGATCTGATTGGCTGCCAATACTTCACACCAGGGATTGTTGGCAGCCATCTTGTGACTTGGCTTGCTATGGGTCACTAAAAAAACTTTTTAAAAATGAAAGGTGGCAGGGTAGAAACACCCTGACCGCTTAGGCCTCTTAAGGAGGTGCCAAAGTGACCACTCAGGGCCAAAAAAGCATATTTTTATTTTTAAAATCTTTTGTCATATCCATGGATCCCGTAGAAAAGTTTTAAAAAAATGAAGCGTGGGCTCCCGCTTTGTTAATTATCAGCCCCCAGGTGAGCCAAATCCCTGGGGCATTTTTCAAATAAAAGAGGGTTGCACGCGCTCCCCCTCCAGTGGCTTATCATACCCCGAGGACCACCACCTCCCAGAGGCTTCTTTATAAAGCAATGTGTGGGAGGCCAATTCGGCCTTATCTGCTGCCCCAGGGACCCTCACCTCCCTGAAGCTTATTTAATTATAATTGGTGGCCCCTTGTACCCCCCAGCCCCGGGGACTGCCACCTCCCCAGTTCTATATCTTTACACAATGCGTGGCCTGCAGGGACCTCCACCGCAGTCCCGGGGGCCGATACCTCCCCGGAGCTTTTATTTTAATTATTGTTGGGGGCCACACAGACCTTCCTGCAGTCCCTAGGACTGCCACCTTTCTACGGCTCTTGCCAAAACGAATGTGGGGTGCACAGCTCCTTGCAGCCCTGGGGCCCACCCCCTCCAAGGGACAAAATTCAAGCAAGGAGGGGGCCACACAGCCCCCCTCCTCGAGCCATAGATTGACCTGGGGAGCACTAGGCCTGGGCAAAATTTCCGTTCCGTTCGCGGAATTTGCGATAATTTGGCATTTCCGCGTTCCGCGGAGAGCGCGGAAATGTCAAAATTTCCACTTTCCGCAGCTTTGCGATAATTTGGTTCTTGCTCGCGCTGTAAAATAATACATTCTCACGCGCGCGCGATCGCCTTACCTGAATCCCCGCGTTCGCCGACAAGTTTTCCCGATCCGGTCACGTTCTCCATGAGATGTTGTATTGTTTTAGCCATTTGAGCTGTCTCGCGACAGTTCGCGTCCGCAGTGACGTCATGCGTCGCGCGATCACGTCTTTCTTCTCGCGATCATGCACCGCGAGACAACTGAAAACAAGATGGCCGCGCCCACGAGCAACTGCATGGGTAAGTTAGCGACCCGCAACCATGCAGAAAATATCGCGAACGGGCGGGAAAAAAACTTCCGCATCTTCGCGATATTTCCGCTTGTTTGCGGAGATTTTTAACATTTTCGCGATAATTTGCGAAAGTCGCTTTCGCAAATTCCGCCCACCCCTAGGGAGCACCACCCCTCAGGGCCGGGTCCTGCTATGTCCCAGGGTGCCCACACCCAGGATACAGCTCTTTGCTATGGCTTACTGAGAGTGGAGCACAATTGCTTTTACACTTGAGGTGCTGCATGTTTAGTTCTCCCTTGGTGTAAAAGCAATGCCGGCTCCTGCAGGAGGCAGGGAGCCTTCAGGAACACTGGGGCATTCAGACTCCCCCCATGGTCCCTATCAGTGATGAGTGGGTGTCTCGGGTGGGGCCAGGGCACCCACAATTGAGGCTGGGTCCCCTTAATTATTTCTTTAAAAATTAATATGGCCATGCCCCAGGGATAGGGTGCCTGGGGCTAACCTCCCTGTAATTTATGGGGGAAAAAAAGTCCAGGCCACGGGTATGGGGTTTCTGGGGCCAAAAATGGTGCAGGGAAGAGGGGGCCATGAGGCCCTCTTCCCTAATTACTTCAACCAAAAAAAGACTGGCAAGTTGCTGGGGCCCACCCCCATTCACCACCACTCTGAAAACACGCCTCCTGTGCACAGCTGGTTGGGTAAAGAAGTCCCCTTGGCTACTAAGTGTCCTTGGGGGCCAACAAGCCCTCCTGTTACCTCCAGTAAGTACCAAACATTGGAATTGCTGAGAGGACTTTGAAGGCCACACCCCCTTTATACTCCACTCTGCAAATGAACCTCCAGGTGCACTGCTCATTGGGGGATGAAGTCCCCTTGGGTCCAGAGGGTCCTTGGAGGACAACAAGCCCTCCTTTAACCTACAGTAAGTCCCACACAGCGGAATTGCTGAGAGGTATTTGGAGTCAACTCTCGCTTTCTCTAACACTCTGCAAATGTGCCTCCTGGCACACTGCTAGTAGGGGGATGAAGTTCACTTGGATGCTGAAGGTCCTTGGGGGCCAACAAGCTCTCCTGTTACCTCCAGTAAGTCACACACAGCGAGATTGCTGAGAGGACTAAGGCAACACCCCCTTTCTCCACCACCCTGCAAACGTGCCTCCTGGTGCACTGCTGTTTGGGGAGTGAAATTCCCTAGGACGCTGAGGGTCCTTTTGGGCCAATAAGCCCTTCTGTTATCTCCAGTAGGTCGCACACTAGTTATTGCTGAGAGGACTTCAGAGGCCACCCCCCTTTCTCCACCACTCTGCAAATATGCCTCCTTACACACACTGCTGGTTGCAACATTGACAGAGCCATACCCATCTATCAGGAACCAAAATGGTGTATAAATATGAAATGGATGGATGTTGCTGCCGCCATTTTTGTACTGAAACAAAGGAATGTTAAGGATAGCTCAAACAAACCGAACGATGACGTACGCGGGGGACTGCGACCCGAGGGTGGCTGTCACTGCGGTCACAACCAGGTAGGTAAGAGAAGGGCTGGCAAGTTATACCAACTTATAATTGGCACTGGTCGTTTGTGAGAGGAGACTCAAAAGGAAGATCAAATCAATATTGTTTAGCTTTAACAATTCAATGTGCGAAAAGCAGTAATTTGAGACAAGTATGGCATTCAAAGTAAATTCAGTTGTTAATAGAGGAGAGAAATATATAATTATTTTGAATAACAAGAAAGGAGAAAATAATTCTCTTGTAAAACACAATAAAGAACAATATTGATTTATGGGGCATGGAAAGTTCTGCCAAAACATAATAAGAGCGATAAATCAAAAGCAAATACAATGGAAAAAAGGGAGGCAAAGAGAAAGGCAGAAATAGCAAAAATATTTGAGGTTGATCAGACACTGGCAAACACAGGGGAAACAGTGAAGGAAAATAAATCACTGGATGCAAAAAGCATATTAAGGCAATGGGAACGTCTTTCAAAAAAGGAAATTAGTGGTGAGGAGTTATAACGTTATAAAAATATGTAGAAGTACAAAGAGAACAGAGGGGCTGAATATATTGTTAATGCCGAGTCATAATGACGCCAGTGGAGAACTGTTACATGAATGGGGTGCACATAATGGGGCCTCAATGGTCCTAATTGTCATTCTGATTAAACATAAACAGCCTCATGCATCAAGCCAAAATCCAGTCGGTAAAATACCGAATCGCAAAAATCACCCGTTAGCGATTAAAAAATACCTACTTCAAATGCATGAACCCAAAATGTGAGCAAATAACGAATCGCAAACATTAATAAATCCGCCAAAATACCGAATCGCTAATAACCAAAATGCAAAATTACCGATTTGCTAAATACAGAATTAGCAGATACCGAAATCACTATTAGCTCCCGGAAAGTGCCAATAGCAAATAACGATTCGCACCCCAATGCAACAACAGTCGCTAATAACGAAAATCCCAAAAATCGCAATTTTGCCAGAGCTAAATAAGGGGAATCAAAACCTGGAGGTAAAGTAAAAAAAAAAATAAGCGAATCCAAAAAAAAAAAATTCAACATGTGCAAATGATTGAGGCAATCACAAAACCCTTAAATGTGGCCCAGGAGACCCTGTTGGCTCCCACAAAATGGCTGCCCTCTACGTGCTTGCAAGGAGGATGCGTATCAATGCAGCAGGACAGCGCAGGAGAAGGATCCAGGAGCGAGTTGTCAGACTGCGCATAACCTTGCTCGGGCAGAATGAGGACGAGGTGTACGAGAAGTATCGCCTCAATCGTGCAATGATCATGCGCCTGATTGCAGACCTGGAACCATTACAGCACCAGACACACCGGACCAATGCAATCCCTGCGCACGTTCAGGTCCTATGCAGCCTGCACCTACTGGCCTCAGGGAGTTTCCAGGGGGTAATTGCGGTGGCCGGAGGCGTATCGCAAAGCGCACTGTCACGCTTCTTCAAGAAATTCCTAGATGCCATGCTGACAATGCTGCACACCCACATCAGCTTCCCCACAACCCCACAGCAGTTGGACCGCACCAAACAGGCATTCTACCAGGTGGCACAATTCCCACATGTAATTGGATGCATCAACTGTATGCATATCCCCATATGTCCACCCGCAGCAAATGAGTACATATTCCCGAACCGCAAGTCATAAAACTCAATCAACGTGCAGGTTGTGTGCGATGCCAATAACATCATAACGGACCTAGTGGCACAATTCCTGGGGAGCACACACGACTCCTACATCTTCCGCCACAGTGGAATGCACAGGCGACTAATCAACGGAGAATTTGGAGAGGGACTCCTGCTAGGTACGTAAAAATTACGCTTCCCCACACCAACACCACACATGTATGTACATCACCAATGCTAAGTCTATGCTTCTATCTTCTAGGTGACAGTGCTTACGCCCTGCGTGAATACATACTCACCCCATACATCAATCCAGCCACCCCACAGGAGCATCGCTACAACGCTGCACACATCAGCACTAGGAATGTCATAGAGAGGACATTTGGGATTCTGAAGAGTCGCTTCAGAATCCTACATAAGACTGGCGGCGCCTTGCTATACAAACCTGAAACATGCTGCCGGATAATTGCTGTATGTGCAATGCTGCACAACATTGCGACCAGAAGGGGGATACCCATAGAGGTGGACAGGAATGACGACCACCGAGATGACCAACCACCCGGCCAACAACGACAGGCACACGTCCCTAACACAGCAGAGGGCCATAGGAGGCGGACATACATCATGCAAAATAATTTTTGAAACATGTGAGAATGAAACATTACAAGTTTGTTTGCAACTGTTTAATGCACAGTAGCACTGAGGTTTGTGCAACAAAACTAGCTATGTAAATCATGCTCCAATTGCATAAATTAAAATCAAATGTGCCTTAAACTCACGCCTGTGCATACTCAGTAAGTGGATGTCCATGGTTGCCCCACCATGGTCCTGTATGCATGTTCAACTGTCTAGTGGCGCTTGCCACGTACCCCAAGCCTCCGCTTAGGTGTCTCCAATGCCTCACCACGGCCTGTCCCCGTGGATGCCCGCGAACTGCGGCGCCTGGTGCTGGCCTCTGCCAGTGACACGCTGCTGACACTGGCGGCAGCCTCACTAGCGTCATCCCCCCCCAAAAGCTGCAGCACTGCATGTGCTGCTCTGGAAGTGTTCCACAGCAGTGGTCAACTGCCCCAGTGCCTTTGCCACATCCCCGCAGAAGTGCCCAAGGTCAACCTGCAAGGACACAGTGCGGCGTGCCAACACTGCGGTACTGTTGCTGTGGCGCGTGATAGCCTTAGTAGCGGCAGCGGAACGCAACAATTGCTGTTGGTGCCTCCTCTTCTGGCACTCATGGCCCTCCCTCATGGCACTGGTGCACTGGTGAGCTCTTGTATATCTTCCCTGAGGTGAGCATTGCCCTCTGCCACCACAGTGCTCATGTCCCTGACCGCCGTGCCCATGGCCGTTACTGCGGCAGTCATGGCTCGCATTTCACGAACAAGGTGCACGATGTTGGTGCTGATGGTTGCCATGTGGCGGCTCTGCACGCGCTGTACAGACAGCATCCTCTCCTCAATGCCAGGAGTGTGTTGGAGATCCAGGTTGCCTGAGGAGACCGAACGTTGGCGAGACCTGCGCCGCTGTGTTAGCCTGGCGCGGACAGGTGGTGCATCAGGTGGTGTGATGGCGCGCTGACCGTGTCCCGTTTGTGTGGTGGGTGTTTCCATCACCGGCAAGGGCGCAGCCTGGGACCTGCGCCGCGGCGCTTTGGTGGCTGTCGTGGCAGCAGCTGGTGTGGCTGGTGCTGGTGCTGGTGGTGCTGGTGTTGCTGGTGCTGGTGGTGCTGGTGGGGTGGCAGGTGTAGGTGATGTGAAGGCATCCTGCGCTGTCTCAAGGTCTGATTCAACCGGTGTTTCGGAGATTATCAGCTGGCCGCTGTCATCTGAATCCCCAGGTGATGCATCTGTGTGTGAAACAGTGCATGGTTAGTGGGATAGTTAGACCTACGTAGTGTTGTACACATACATGTCCCTCTGTGATCCACTAAATATACTGTCTATACCCAGCTTCTACTGATCTGGTGAATGGTTATTGCATTTACCCCTTTACATGCACACTTGCCTGAGTAGACTACAACTCCCATGATGCACTAGTGTTAGGAGTAAAGCTGTGTGTTGCAAAGCTGCATGCACACTCAGATCCTGCTGGGGGCCTGGAATGGGATTTACGCTATGCTGGGTATGGCAACAGGCATGCATCTTACCTTGGGCACTTGTGGCTGCGCCGGACGTGTCCATCTGGGTCACTCCCACGACGGTTTCCCGCTCAATTGTTCCTTCCACCAGCTCCTCCAGGGCAGTGTTAGCCTGGACCGTGGAAGGGCCGCCTCCCGTTCTGCTTGCGTCCCGGAGCCTCTCTGCTATCCTCTCCTTCGCACGCTTCCGCAGGTCGTACCACCTTTTTTTTAGGTCGTCGATGCTGCGGGGCGTCACACCTACTGCATTCACCCTCTCGCAGATGCGCAGCCATATGCGGCGCTTCTCCGCCTCAGGCACCTTGAGGGACAGCTTGCCGAAGAGGCGATCGTGCTTGCTCGAGACTCCCTCAATTAGGTGCTCCAGCTCCCTGTCGGAGAACTTGAGCTTGCGCTTGCGCGCAGCCTCAGCGCTGGATGGGGCTTCCTTCTCCATGGATGGTGTATTTTAGCAGATGGAACAGTCTGTGTGGCTTCAGTCTGCACAGGCAGTCTGCAGTCAGTGCTCCTGTTTGCTCCTCTGTCGATGCAATGAGGGTGGGGCTGCTGTATTTCCTGGTTGGTGATGTCATCTGCACGTTCCCGGTGCGACGCGGTCATTTGCGATTTCGCTAATACCGAATTCGCTATTTGCTAATTCGGAATTACCGAACTCGCTATTAGCTATTCGGAGTTTGCATGCCCCGCTATTGTATATTCGGTAAAAATTGCGATTTTTAAGGAATCGCTAACAATTACCGAATCTGTTGATGCATGCCCAAAAGCGATTCCTTAATAACGATTCCTTATTTCTCGCTATTAAGGAATCACTTTTGGTTTGCTTGATGCATGTGCACCAAAGAAAGGTATTAAAGGAAATGCAAAAACGATTGCGAGATCTAGAAAAGGAATTGAAAAAAATGAACTTTCAGCAGATCTCCAGAAATTAAAAGAGGAAATATTGGTTAGAATTGAGAAACATAAAGAACAGGTCAAACAACGAAAACAAATATAGTTTCAAAGAAATGAAAAAGATTATGAGGGAGGAGGAATCTTCACATTATGAAGGAGATTTGACGTATTAAGGAAAACGCCCAACTAGATTCAGCAATAAGAGAGTACTCCAGCTATGAATCCTTGACAGATACTGATCAGATGATAATGACTGTAATGCACCACCATCAAATAACAGTGACAAAAAGACTACTTTTGTAATGGCTATGCGACTAGCCCTGCAACAACAGCAATGGAACAAAACAAATTTCTCCACAGGAAGAAGAGTACAGGAATGAGGAAGCCAAGGCAGACAAAGAGAGGCCAAAGGGGACAAAGAAAAATCAGGAGTCCACACATGTGGCAGTGCCAGACAGGACAAGAATTAGAACCTGAAAAAAACATAAGAATTGAATGTGATAAACCTCTTGGAGTAACTAATAACAGAGGAAGAAGCAATATTATTAAAGAAAGGGTTAAACTTCTGCCCTACAACACATATAGATCTGGCAAAAACTATAATACACATTTATAAATACATTGGAAAATAAAATTGGCAAAAATATATGTAGAAAGAACATCGAGGAAAC
The DNA here is from genome assembly GCF_964204655.1 of Triturus cristatus. Taxonomy (NCBI): domain Eukaryota; kingdom Metazoa; phylum Chordata; class Amphibia; order Caudata; family Salamandridae; genus Triturus; species Triturus cristatus. Next base: position 435,585,880 of record NC_140588.1, read on the forward strand.
AGGAATCCCCAAAAGAAATACTGGTAAGTAGCTTAATGACAGAGGACATCACAAGAATTAATAGATGTTGAATAATAACTCCTCTCATAGGGCGAAGGAGAAAGTGGGAAAAACACAAAATCATTTTGTTACTCTAGTTTACCACCAGGGAATAAAGTGGGCATTTATCTTTTTTTAATTTCAATAGGAAGTGGGCATTTTTCATAAGGCGATTACTCAAGCTCTTTATAAAATTCAAAATGTCAAATGTGTCAAAAAGTTAACATCAAAAGAGAAAGCGGACTTGAAACTATTACAGTAGGGTGATTCAATTGAAATAAAACCTGCAGATAAATGGGGAAATATCATTATATTGAATAAAAGAAGACAAAAGACTGCTCTCAAGTCCAACATGTTACAATTGATTAGCTATCAATCCAACAAAGCAAATTCAAGAAACAGTGACAACAAATTAAAAACTAATTGAATCAAAATGTAGGATATGAAGAAGAGCGCTTATATTTAACTACAGAACATCCTGCAATGGCTTGACCTTTTATAAATTATATTTATAATAGGAGAGGGGGTTGCGTGTCCCCCCTCCACAGGCTGATTTTGGCCCCAGTGACCCCATCCCCCAGGGCCTGGCCATTTAGTAAAGCGGCGCCCTGCTTTATAAAAATGATATCGTTAAATTTGGGAAGGAGCTGCGCGGCCCCCCTCCAAGGCTGATTTCGGCCTCTGGGGACACATCCCCTGGTGCCTGGCAATCTAGAAATTGGGAAGGGGGGCTTGTTTGGCCGCCTCCCTGGGCCGATTTCAGGCCCAGGGACACCTTCCACCAGTGCCCATGTCCAGCCTTTTTTTTAACTTAGATTGATAACAGGGAAGGGGGGCCACGCGGTCATCCTCCTCAGGCTAATTTCAGGCCCGGGGACACCCACTGGGCCAGCTATTCAGGAATGGGAAGGGTGACTGCGCCGCCCCCCTCCTTAGGCCGAGTTTGGCCCCGGGGACCCCATCCCCTGGGACCAGCCTTTTTTTAAATTATATTGATAACTGGGGAGGGAGCTGCGTGGCCCCCCTCCTTGGGATGATTTTGGCTGCTGGGGCCCCATCCCCCGGGGCCTGGCCATTGGTCCTGGCAGCTCCCAGAGCACCCAGTTTACATTGGGACCACGGGGAAGTCTCAAGGCCCTTGCGGTCCCTTTGGGCTCCCCGACTCTTGCGGGGGCATTGTTTTAGGACACAGGGAGCTGCTAAACATGCAGCTCCCTGTTTCTCAAATCAATTTGTCGGTTTCCCTGCTTGCTTGACAGCAGGCAGGGAAACAGACGTATGCTTCGCTTCCAGCAAGCTAGAGCATTTTCACTGCTCTTGCTTGCTGGAAGCAGAGTGTTTGCTGTGGCTTGGTAGGAGGTATTAAAGCTCCTGCCAAGCCACAGCAAACAGCTATGTCCCTGAATTGGCACACAGGAAATAGCAGGAGCCGGACATTGGGGGTGGTAGTCCCCAGGGTCATCTATGGCTTCAGGAGGCCGGACCACATGGCTCCCCCCCTTTGTTGTAGGTGGGCCTGTCCCAAGGAGGTGGCAATCCCAGGGCCAATAACGGCACAGGAGGGGGTGGTGCAGCCACCTTCTCATTTTAAACAATAGAATTTGTCCCTGGGAGGTGGTGGTCCCCAGAGCCCGGGGGGGCTGAGAGGACCCTATTATAAAAATAAATAGCCCCGGGTAGGTGGTGGTCCCCAGGTCAAGGGTGTCCTCGAGGACCCCCAATTTATATTGCAATAGCCCCAGGTCGATCCATGAGACCCCCTAATTTCTTTTCCATATTTATGGCTGCATGACCCTGGGACCTGACCCACCAAGAACTGGAGCCTGCATTTCTTTTTTCCCGGTGGTTGCTGTGTCTCCAGCTGAAATTTGTTTGTAACTTTTTTGCCCTGGGGGGTCCCACCGGACCCCCGCAAGAAGCCTAAGGGGTCAGAGCATTCCTACACTGCTCCATTCTCTTTTTTGTAACTTTTTTTGTGGGACTCAGCTCAAGCCGAATCCAAAGATGGCTGCCAACACTTCCTGGTTTGAAGTGTTGGCAGCCAATCAAATTTCAGAACGAGATCGTGAGGGTTCACGGAGCCTTCACGTCCCAATGTATACAACTTTTCATTTCTTTTTATGACCACGCAAATACTGAACAGATTTACATCAAATCAGAAAAAGGCATGTCTCTGGACCAATATCTACCTTTCTGAAAAATGTGGTGTAGTTTCATTCAGCAGTTTGGGCTGTAGCCGTGTCTGAAGATCCTATGGTAATTAACATGGGGAATACTTGTTTTGGAATTCCTACTTTTTCTCGGCCCTCGCTTCACAGATCAACACAAACCTTTCAAGGCAGCAGCTGAAGTGAGCATCATGTTTGTTTTAAATTCTTGTGAGGATTTGTCAAACTACTTTAAAGTTATTAACAAAACAAAAATCCCTCTTCCTATGGAAACTAGGCCTTAACTATAACTAACTATTGACGACTGCCAGTAGGTAATGCACAATTTTAAATATATGTATTCATATATCTATATGTATATACACACACCCAAATATATATGTATATGCACATACATGCACACACTTATTTATTTATGTATATTCACTAAAACAAATCATAGGTTAAAGGGACGTTATAGTCAAATAAAACATAATAGTTGAGACTAACCAAACCACTGAAATGTAGCCATTTAAATGTATCTCAAGTAACTATAACTTGTGCCTTAAAGTAACTATAACTCATGCCCCTGCCATGCACAGTATTGTTATCAATAATGTAATTTCAGATTTCATTGGGATTGTCATCAATGCAGTAACTGAACATGTCATGAGTGATGTAATATGGAGGGTACTAGCTGTGTATGATGGGAGTGAAATTTATAGTTAATTTAGGGCATGAGTTTTAGTTGCTTGAAATAACGATAACAGGTGCACTGTAGTGTTTTTGTTAGTTTAGAACCGGTGGGAGGGGAAAATCAGTATCCTGGGGGTTGGGGTCCCTGGGACACTGTGTTCATGGGAGCCACAGGAGATGGGATCTCCTTGGCCACACCATTCTTGAGGACAGAGGGTGCATGCCCTCCTCCACAATTTAGAATGCATCAGACCCCAGAAATGGGGTCCCCAAGGCCAAAATCAGTTTAGGGAGTGCTCTGCATGCCCCCCAACTAAAAATTAAGTGCACTCTGGGGCCACAATTGGCTATGGGAAGGGGGCTGCACACACCCCGTCTAGGTTCTTGCTTCTCATTTAATAGGATGACTCTTTGGGCATGGCCCAACCCAAGGGGCTAGACAATCAAAATGAAGGGAGTTGGCCTTTCTTTTAATTTTCAGAGGATGTGCAGTTTCGTTAAACAGAAAAAATTTTGGGAGGCCTGGGGGGGTCCGTCTGGGACCCCTGCCTGGACAAGGTGTTCACGGTATCCCTAGCCAGCCCCATCTAATAATTTTTTTACCTTTTTTTGAGGACAGGGGACTGAGTCCATGAGAGTACTGTTAGAGGAGCAGGAAGAGTGTTGAGGATGGTCATCGCAGTGGCACAAAGACCAGGCCGGGTGTCCCGGACAGTCGTAACTGTAGCACAAAGATCCTGTTGGCATCGCGGACGGTCGCTGCTGGATATTTGCATTGATGCTGTAGAGTGAAGTGCGGATTTCATGTTGCTGATTGTTGCTGGGGGCTGCTGTAGCATGAAGAGTCAGGTTCACCAGAGATTTCCATTGGCAGTCGGAGTGTGCAGCAAGATCTTGGAACAAGCTGGCCTGTTTACGATCACACCAGTCCACAACTTCAGGATTTCATCTTTTATTCAAGGAGGAGCTCAACTGATGCCACACAAATCATCCAGGACCAGGGGTGATCCTCTTGAGGATCAGCAACTCACTCCAGCAGAATCAAGTAGGGCTCAGGATGGTCCAGCTGCAGCAGCTCAGCTGGACAGTGAAGTACTGGGAATTTAAAGCCCAGCGGTGCAGGGGAACACACCCTAAGACTTCGGGTTCTTCCTGTTTCAGACCTACAGAAACACAGAGTCTTCTAGGTGAAGTCAAAGATCGATTTATTGGCTGCAGACCAATTACAGGTATCCGAGAAGTACAACACAATGTATGTTCTCAGGAGACTGCTTAAAGTTACAGAAACGGGCTTCTCCTTAAATACAAAATATCATGCTTCAGGCACACATTCCTTGTTTTACGATATGGTCATTTTACATGTATTCATTACAAACGAAAAGGCAGAGTCATGATGACCATCCCACATTCCAGTTAAGCCAGCCCACAATTATTTACCCAGCGAGGCTCAGATCCCACATCAGATATCAACAGGCCCCAATAAACATGGGCATCTCCTGTTTGTAAAACAAGCCATAAAGCAGGAAGAGTCAGGTGTGAAAGCGATTAGCCGGAGGCTTGTGTGTAATGAAAAGGCTTTATGGTGTGTCAAACCCTGATGCTAATCACAGGTGGCCGCAGGACGGGCAGCTCGTGGGACCGGACTGACCTGGGGCAGCGGAGCCAAACTGCACAGGTCACAGAGAAGTCAAACAGAAAGTACATGTGTTCTAAAGGCCCGTTCTTGTTCGTAATGTGTAGCCTATGTGAGGGCAACCATAAAATGGCCACCGCTCTAAGATGGAACCCATGAAGTCAATGTATAATATTGTATACATAGTGCATTTATCGATGAAATGTAATGAAAAGTACTTGTACATAACGCATTGGCCATTCGCGGTTCACTAATACCGGGATAGGCAGGGGTAGGGCCCTGCCTCCTACGCGGTCCCAAATTTCAAAGTACCACAACAGTTGCAGAGAGACCTCTGAGGCTTGTTTTGTCCCTGTACTAAAGAACAGGAGGTCAGTCAGCTAACCTTTGAAGTTGTTTCATAGGGGAAGAGGAAGGGTGCAGGTCCAGTCTTCCTTCTCAAACAGGAGGAAAGGCTTCAAGAAGCAGAGAAGTCCTCTGGCAGCATGACAGTCCTTCCTCTGTAGTGTCTACAGGTCCAGTAGGGTACTAAAAGTGGGTGGGAGGTGCCTATTTGTATATCTGGTGCCCCCTTTGAAGTGGGAAATGCTTTCGAAGTTTTACTACCACAGACATGTCTGCAGTTTCCTGCCTCCCTACCCTGGTCCCGGTCTGTCTGGGACCACACTAGGCCAGTGCTAAGTCCTTTGTGTGTAAGCTGAGAAGTGACTTTGAGTTGCAAATCTGACAGGTAACAGCTCCACCCCTCTCATCATTCTGGATAGCCCATTCTGCCCACACCCAGGCCCTCTATTGTGATACTGTCTGGGAGGATAACAAAAAGGTCAATTACAACTAGTCGTGTGACCCAGGATACAGGCTGCAAGCACCAAATGTTTAGGACAAGAGCATGCCAACTTTTTAAAAGTGCCATTTTCAGAATTGTGACTTAAAACCTAAATTTACCATTAAAGAAAAATTTAAAATAGAAGGCCTCTGACACAAAACATGACATTCTGACCTGCTCTTTAATGAACTTTTATTTTCACACGACTTCGGCTTTGCAAAGAAACTGTGTTCTCCTAGTGTTGATTTTGATTACACTTTTATAGGCAGGGGCTGCCAATCCATAATAGATTTTATCGTTGTCCCAAATTGCTACGCAAATTGGGTAGCAAATTTTAAAACTCATTTAAACGTTATGAGTGATCACCTGCCCGTAAGTATTTATTTAAAATTACCAGATGTGCCAGCCCAGAGAATAAATACCAAACTGGCCTGGACACAGGGTCTCTGTCTCTCTAGCCAAAATGGATTTAAACTGCGATAGGAGAGCTGTAAGATGGCCGAATTGAACAAGCAAATCATTACAAAGACTTATGATTCAATTGCAGTTTGCTTGCAGGAAGACTCTTCCCACGAAACCACTCTGAATGCTTTTTTACAGATTACATCTATTGTCCAAGATACGCTTAAAGTTGGAAACAGAACTAGACGAGATTTTAAGAATGGGTGGTTTGAGCCCTACATAGGATAAAGAGAGACTATGACGATGTAGAACATCTTATAACTTTGCAAGAAAAAATCGAAAGAAAGAATTTAAAAACCAGGCATGGACGGCTCTCCATGATGCATCACTTAGTAAAAATTGCACCCTATTCTGGCGGGCAGTGAATGCGCCATTTTTTAAACCTAAAGATGTTGCGTCTATCGCAATTGCAATAGATGAAATGGCATGGGTAGACTATTTTTCAAAGGTCTATAGCACACAGGGACATAATGAAATCACTTCTGATTTGTTAAAGCCGCAGGTGGAAAACCCTATTACTTTTACCCCAATTGAACTAGAAATTTCCCTTGATGATGAGACCAAGGCAATAATTTCTAGTAGAGGTGGCAAGGCCCCTGGACGAGATGGCCTTCCCATCAACTTATTTAAAACCACCCCTCTACTCTGGTCACCTCTGATAACCAGGGTACTCCAAGCAAGTTGTGCAAAGGGCTTTCCGAAAATATGGGCGGAGTCTCTTATTGTCCCGATTTTTAAGAAGGGGGAGCGAGAAAATCCGGCATGCTACCGCCTGATATCCCTACTCGATTCCTTGATGAAAGTCATGGGACGAGTTGTCCTGAACAAATTACAAACCTGGGAAGATGACAATAACATAATAAGTGACATGCAATGCGGTTTTAGACAAGGGCTGGGGACAATTGAACAAACACTGAATTTAAATATTTTAATCGGGAAGTACACACTGGCAAAGGGTGGGAAACTCTATGTGGCATTTGTAGACTTAACAGCTGCCTTCGATTGTGTGATACACAATAAACTGTGGAGCATACTCACAAATTTGAAGGTTGACCCGGTACTGATTCAGTTTTTAAAACAGTTATATTCTGGGGACACTGCTAAGGTGCGCTATGGTACGAACAGGGAATGTACTGCGCCATTCCCCGTGGATAGGGGGTGTGGCAAGGTTGTGTTCTTGCGCCGTTCCTTTTTAATCTTTATACTAACGCCTTGGAGCAGGAGCAGGAGCTTGAAGGAACGGCGTAGGATCCTCCGTATGTCAATAAACTTCCGATAGTCTCCCTCCTATACGCTGATGATGTGGTCCTAATGGCCCGTACGCAACTAGGTTTGCAGAAAGCACTCTCGGCATATTCTAGCTTTATGGACAATCTAGGCCTGAAAATGAACGCTGAAAAACTTTTGTAATGACCTGTGGGCGAGGGAGAATTAAATGTAACTGCCTCCCCTTGGGGGATAAAAGAGTAGATTCCACCAACTCTTTTACTTACCTTGGTGTACTATTCACTAATACGGGCTCCTGGGGCCCAGCGGTGAAAAGCAGGAGCTTGTTATTTATGAAGCAAAAGACACACCATTGATGGACGGAATGCAGAACAAATCGAAACATTCACCCCTAGTCAAGAGATCTGGGTTAAATCCATAATTCTTTTGCTCACCATGCCACGCCAGTTTAGACCTGGCTATATGCAAATCAGTCTTGACCCTGTGCCTCATGGGAACAGTCCAGCCCGAACTGCCAAGCCAGGTCCTCCCTGGACCGGAAACAAGCATCCTAGGACTGGTTTCGGGGTTTCACCCCTCTTCAGCCAAGATAGCTTGATTCCAGTGGCACGGTGAGCCCAGGACTCACATCTGAGCATACCTGGCGCACTTAGGACGAGAAAGCAAAAGACACACAATTGATGGATGGAATGCAGAGCAAATCAAAACATTCACCCCCAGTCAAGAGATCTGGGTTAAATCCAACATTCGTGGCATGGTGAGCAAAAAAACAATGGATTTAGGCCCAGATCTCTGTACTGGGGTGAATGTATGACATTGTTCTGCATTCTGCCCATCAACTGTTGTTTTTGCATTTGTCACCACAAGTGGGATGGGTATGCTCAGACGTGAGTCCCTTGCTCTCCATGCCACTGGAATCAAGCTATCCTGGCTGAAGAGGGGTGAAACAGCGAAACCGGTCTTAGGATGCTTGGTTCCAGTCCAGAGAGGACCTGGCTTGGCAGTTCAGACTGGACTGTTCCCATGAGGCACACTGTCAAGACTGATTTGCATATGGCTGGGTTCAAACTGGAATGGCATGGTGAGCAAAAAAACGATGGATTTAGGCCCAGATCTCTGTACTGGGGTGAATGTATGATATTGTTCTGCATTCTGTCCATCAACTGTTGTTTTTGTTATTTATGAAGGCGACTGCCACCCTTGTTAATTCCTCCAAGAAAATGGGAAAAAGGCCCCCCAGCATACTCCTTAAAATCTTCCAGGCTAAATGCTTAAGCATTGCAATATACGGGACTGGAGTGTGGGGCTTTCACGATGTGTCTATGATTCAACGCGTAGAAAATGCAGTTTTTAAGATTCATTTTAGCTGTACCAGCGAGCTCCCAGGTCTTTAACTGTCATAGTAAGTTAGGCATCCCCTATGTCTCTGATATAAAAATGCAACCCGTGTTGCTATGGCACCGTGTATGGACATCAAGCAGCATGTGCTTAAATAGAGAAATAATTAAGGACTCTATGAACCTGGGCCAGGTTAATAAGATCAAGTGGTTGAATTATGTTAAAAGATTCTTGAGTGACATTGGCCACCTAGATTACTATTTTACCCCTGAGAAAATGAATTCTATCTCCAGGAAAGAGTTTAAATTGTTCCACTCATTTGGAATCACTCAGACTTACCCAGGAGGCAAACAAGGGGATGGTGGTTCAGCACCAAATGACTTAGACCACGTATGATATCCAACCGTATCTCCTATGCTGCACGGGGGGATATGATAGATATCTTCTAACGCGTTTTAGGTTTAATAGTTTCCACCGGCTGGTCAGTTACCCAGGAATAAATGACTGGTCTAGAGAACTTTCTCTTTGCCCCTGTGATGATGTGTCCTCACAATCCACCTTTCACGCGATATTGTTTTGGTTAATTCTATGAAAAGGGAAGAAGAAGATGGATTCTCCCCTTGTTAAAACAGGCAGGTTGGAGACAATGTAGACCAGCGTTTTTATACCTGCAATTTCTAGATAGTACATTACTAGTATGTGCTAAGACTGTTTTTTTGAAAAACATTATGAGAACCAGAAAAAGTGTCAATGCATAATGTTTATTTGCGATTAAAGTCTGGAATGTACCATCTTGTAGGCTAATTTATCTCTACTTGAACACACTTTTGCACCTTGTGATAGACAATTTTTTTAACCAATGTACATATCAAACTTTTTATCAGTGTTTATCTATGTGCTTTTATGATTTTAAATGTCTAAAATCTAATAAAGGTAATTTTGAAGTTTGAAGTGACCTGCACTTAAACACAATGTATCACTTACTAAATGTAATAAGGTAACCTGATGTTATCCTATGGGAGTGGTAAGCCTTGCAATAATAAAAAAAAAAATCAGAGTTTTTCACTACCAGGGCACATAAAACTTAAAAGGTCAACTTTTTAAATGCAACGTCCCATTCCTTATGAGCTGTTTAAGGGATACCCTAGGGCTGACTTATATGTATTAAAAGAAAGGTTTAGGCCGGGCAAAAGGTTTATTTTGCCAGGGCAAAATGCCAGTGTAAAACGACACACACAGGCTTCAATGGCAGGCCTCAAACATGTTTTCAAGGGCTACTTAATTGGGTGGCACAATAAGCGCTGCAGGCCCACTAGCTGCATTTAATTTACAAGCCCTGTGCACCTGTAATACCATTTTAGTATGGACTTGTAAGTAAATTAAATATGCCAATTATGTGTAAGCCAGTTTTACCATGTTTAAAGGACAAAACACAAGCACTTTGAGGCTGGTTAGCAGTGATAAAGTGCACAGAGTCCCGAAAGGCAACAAAAACGTGTCCAGAAAACAGGAGGGGTGAAGGCGAAAGATTAAAGGGTGACCCTGCGGAGAGGGTCAGTTCCTGCACCTGAACTCCACCCATTTCTGACCACTAAAAAGCCCTCATCTCTCCAAACATTACTCATCACTGAACCCAAAAACCCATCACTAGTTCTAAAGTCTACCCATGTTTAATTAAATTTTGGATTTTTTCTTAAAATTATCTTTCCTTTAAAATGTTTTTTTTAATTTTCTATTTATTTGTATGTCCTTCAAATTGTCTTTACTTAAAATCGCTTTTTCATGATCTGGTTTCCTCCAATGCGGTTGCTCAGTTTTCGTTTTTCAATTAATTCACATACATCCTCTGTTCTGTAGTTTAAAAAAAAACATTGTTTAGAAATTGTGCGACCAGAGAGAGCGATATCTTGAGATTTGGAAATGTATATTTTTGATTTCCCTATGTCTTCAAAGCTTTTTGTCAAATGTGCATGACATTTGGCATATGCTTTGCACATTTAGGTTGCTTTTGGTATTACATTTTTGAATATTTGTCAAAGAGGCAGAGTAAAAAGGCAGTGAAAAATGTGTTCATTCGATAATGACTGTGGCATTATTTGACAAATCCAATTGAAATTGGGTAAACTTTTAGCATATTTAGACTTCAGTGAATATGGCAAGTTTCATGCAGGTCATCAACGGAAGCAACGATAAAACAGATAGCAAAAAAGTTTTCATGCGTATAACTATGGGGAAAATTCATGAAATTTGTCAGGCTGTACAAGAAGATCAGATTTAGTGAAGATACCAAAAGACGGAGAGGGAGCAAATTAAAATGGGGGTCATAAAATTCAGTTTTGCAAATCTGTGCAACACTTTACAGGTATTAACCGTGTGTAGCGTTGCTCTTTAGAGTTTGAATTTTACACAAATACATCTGGGGGGACATCTTTTACATTTTAAATTGTATAGGCACCTCCTGTGCACTCCACTACAGAAAAAAACTAAATAGAATATTCACTGAACCAGAGCACCTGGTCAAACCAGCAGCTATCCCCCTCAACCCCCCAGCACCCTGAGACCCTTACAGGTGAGTAGTCACTCTTTACAAGACATCTGATTGATTTATTGATTGTTTGATTAATACCAAAATTGGCATGACAGTATAACTCTACTCAAGGGAGGCTTTTGCGGTGTGCATCCATTCAGTAGTTTTCTGAGAATTAGCATTACAAAACAGTTTTTGAAGGCCTAAAAGTATTAGAATTTGGACCTTTAATTCGAAGAAAGCCCGCACACCCATGTTTGCAGTCTGTCTGTTAACATACATTTAAAAATAAAAACCTTTTATTAGACAAGGTAGCTTTTTTGTTTCCGTCACTTATTTTGTGTCCACTGTCCCAAAGTTGGGTCTTTAAACCCCAAACCAGGGTCCAAAGACCCAGTAAAGTAAACAAATATGGACCATGTCACCGGTCAGTCCCCACAACCAAACCCAGCTGTGCTCAACCAAAGGCCTTTTTTGAAAAGAAGGGGACCACTACATAACCAATAAACTTGCTATACGCAGGGACAAACCACATAAGGTAAAGAAGACTATAGCAAGCTTCAATAACAAATGCCAAAATATTCTAGGTGTATATAAGAAGAGACCACTAGTTATATTTTATACATGAATCAAAAACTACATAATTATTATGAAAAATATAATTTTATTTATTTTCAATTTTCATTTTTTGTTTTTCTAAGTTCATTTTAAATAATTTAATTAAAGACAATATACAGCGACAATAAATATTAACAAAAAACAATATATAAAGTATTTATGCTAAAATAAATCGTCATAATTGTTAAATAATTCAACAGTTCACATAAATAAAGTTGAATATGCGGTCGATGAACAGTTGATAGGGGCAATGCAGTAGATGTAAGCAACATCTACTACATTTCCCCTAACAACTGTTCATCGACCGTATATTTTAACTTTATTTATGTGAACTGTTGAATTGTTTAACAATTATGATGATTTATTTTAGCATAATTACTTTATATATTGTTTTTTGTTAATATTTATTGTTGAGTCACTCTTATTTATTAGGGGAACCCTCACTCACCAACCTAGTTGGTGACATGCTTCATCATTAGGTTCCCACCAGAGTGCCTCTCTGGTGTGCTGCAAAGCCTGCTTACAGCGGAGCGGGTTTTTGATTTTGTGGAGGTGAAAAAAGTGATAGTGCGATGAGATAAAATTGCCTTTAGCTGCCTGAAAGAATTTATTGGTGGAGAAGTAAGGCAAAGTTAAACAAATTAGTGAGGAGGATGTGTGGAACTGGTTAAATTGACCAGAAACATCCCCAAGTGGTAGTAAAACGTGATCTGCATGTTTCAGTCTCCTAAATGCCCGTAGCAAGACTTTCTTCAGGACGAAATGTCATGTCGGTATACATAAGCTAAGGTGTACCTTAACCTGTGACATGCAAAAACCGCACAACTTACGGTTACCATGAGGCCTCGATTTAACAACTGCACACAGACAATGCGGTGGCAGGTCTGAGTTACTGTTTCAGGACTACTCGGGTGAGTGGCACAATTAGTGCTGCAGGCCCTAGTAGTATTTGATTTACCAGCCCTGGTACACTCAGTGCACTCTACTAGGGACTGACCAGTAAATCAAATATGCCAATCAGGGAGATCCAATCACAATAATACATTTACACAGGGAGCACCTGCACTTTGACACTGATCAGCAGTGGTAAAGTACCCAAAGCATCTAAGCCAGCAAAAACAGAATCCAGCACAGCATCAAAAATACAGGAGGTAGAGGCAAAATGTCAGGCCAAACCACACCAAAGATGCCACGTCTAACACAATGCCTTTTGGGACATGAGATTGGAAGACATAGTACGGGATAAGAGTAGTAGAAATCCTACCATAGAGAAGCCCACAAGAAATGAACCAACAGATGCATTGAGAAACAAAGTGCTCACCTTTTTGCAGGACAGAATTTAATTCCATGGCAGGGGAGACTCCAGGATCTGAGGATAATCAGAATTACAGAGATCACAGAATATCGTAAAAGAAGATAGTGTTATAATAGGATGTGAAAGAAGAACACTTCTGTGGCTTTTGGGTTAAGTAAAGAACTGAAGAATGCCAACAACACTCTAAATATTGTTATCTAACATCTGGTGGTGAGATAGTTTAGAAGATCAATATAATTAGTTTGTCAGGACCACTGAAGTCTCATTGAATAAACTTGATATTCGGCTAACAGTTGTAAATGTTAGTAAGTACAAGTCTTTAAGCAGTTATCCCCAGACCCTTAATGCTGAAGTAATTCCTTGAAAGGCATCATTTAATGTTTGTATAACTATTTCTTTTAATTTCCCCTTTTTTAATTAATTTTATGTATGTCTTTATTATTTATGGTTAGCCTTGCCAGTACACAAATGGACCTATTAAAATATTTAAAATGTCTGCTCTTTTCACATATCAAACCATCTGGACAAAACAGGTTTTGATGGAGTACTTTGTAGTGGCCCAAAGTTGACACATTAGTACTATTGAAAAGTTTGTAAATAAATAAAATGTGCTTGTATGGTGCACTACTCACAACTACCAGCAAAGTTGATGGTCTTTCAGTAATTAATCCCCCTTGAGTTTCCTCTGTCTGTATGTGTGTCTGGCTTGAAATCATAACAAACCTCTGAAACAGAGGTTGTGACCGCATATAGGTATCTGGGAGTCTGGCTCAACCATAGGGGATGACTAGCTGCACACATTACTGCACAGCAGGGTGTAGCGAACTCCCTAGAGGGGGCATTTTGCCATGTGAGAAAATCTTTGAGTATTACAGTTTATACCCCTTCCTCAAGGTAATAGACACACAATTTTTACCAACAGTGACCTATGGTGCAATGATCTTTAAAGATAAATGGCAGCCTGGCTGGACCCTGAACAGTCAGCCTGCTACCGCAGAGTGTTCTTGCTGCCAACTTCCAATTCTCATGCCCAAATCCGTATGGAATTCAAGTTGACATCACAGCTATGGCTAGTAAAAGCCAGGTTTTTAGCTTACTGTCTGAAAGCCAAACAAGAAAATTGGACAAGTTCTCTGCCAACTGCTGTGGCAGCGAAACTACTAAATAAGCAATTGAAACAATAATCGTAGGAACGCGGCGCATTAGCAGTGAAAAATGTAAGTCATGGTAGTTCGGCATCAAAACTCTATGATTGTGGGGTCTGCCACACTACCTCTCGTACCCCCTAAAGCCAATAATGACGCGCCAGTTAATGAGGCTATGTTTTGGATTAGTTCCATTGATGGCATATAAGTATGGACAGAGGTATCAGGAAGAAAAGGATACACAGTGCCTCCTCTGCGGAAATAGGGAGGAATCATTAATTAATGTATTGTGCATCTGTAAGGAATTGACTCCTCAGAGAGATTTTTGGCTCAGCCCCATCTGGCGCATTTTAAAAGTTCGGACATGCCAAGAGGCATGAGGAGAGTGCATGACAGGTGACTCGGTACAACTGGCTACCTGCTTTATGAAATTTATGACTACGGCAACAATTTTGATGAAACATGGTCAGTCGTAGAATCTTAAACACCACGAACATCAGCACAGGTGCCTTCTTTTAACTTTGGACAGAGATTTTAATTCTGTTGATCTGACGAGAAATAGGATTATAAAGCGATATATGTTCTTAAAAAATTATACTTATGTAACTTTTTTTCATGTAACTCAGGGACATATGTATCAAAATCCGTTATTGCGATTCTCAAATAGCGATTTTTTGAGAATCGCTATTTGAGAATCGCAAAATGGAATGTATTTAAAAATTCGCAAATATTTTTCGATTTCTTGTTATTCCTTCATTGCGTTTAGCAAATTGTGAAATCACAATTAAGGAATACCTTCCCATTCATTCCTATGGGCCAGGAGGCCCATAGGAATGAATGGGCAGCCATTCTCAATTTGCGATTCGCAATTAGAGAATCACAAATTAAGAATAATTTCAAGGGTGCAAGGGTGTCATAAGGACACCCTGATGCACCCCTGAAATGAGCATGTGTGCGCATATGGCGCACATACATGCCCAAAGGGCATGTATGTGCGCCACATGACACTTTGAAAAATGACAAAAAGTGCAATTTTTCAAAGAAATCGCAAATTACCACCAACTTGAAGTTGGTGGTAATTTGCGATTTCTTAAGGGGAAATCGCACAACTTGGGTGCTTGTTACATAGCATTTAAGGAATCGCAATTTGCGATTCCTTAAAATGCTTAAGCAAAATTAAGGAATTGCAAAATTAGCGATTCCTTAATAATGCGATGCGAAAATGGCTCATAAATCGCGTTTTGCGATTTTGTATTCGCAAACGCTGTTTTTTTGCGAATTGCAGCGTTTGCAAATACAAAATCGTTTGATACATATGCCCCTTAGTGAGATCGTTTTAAGTAATTGTCCAATAAAAACGTATCTAAAAAACTTATCTGAAACAGAACATAATTGTTTTCATTCAACTTTCTTTTAACATTTTAACATCAGAAGTCTAAAATAATTCAAAACTGTATATCTATCTTTTACAATTTTCAGATCTGCAAAATGTCATGATGTGGGTACTAACAATAGTGTGCAGAGAAGTTTAGACCAATATTTCTGGTCTTCTCACTGTATTCGTGCAGTTTTTCAGCAGAAATATTTTACTCTTCCTAAAACAAATGTATGCATATATTCAAAAGATGCACATTTCCGTGGAATTATTCAGATGTGTCCCTCGTGTGAATCCCTTGATGCCCCCTAGTCTACAGTAGGAAACCTCTTTTTTCCATGCTTTAATAGCTTTCATGCTTAGCTTTTTTAGTTGTTAGGCTTCTTTCCAATAGAGCTGAGAGTACCACAAAACCATGTTCTCCAATCTCAGCTGAGTGAGATCTTATAAAACCAGCAATCCATGATAGAAAAATTACTCTGGTGTATTTATTCAGCAATGGGGCAATCAGTGAGCACCAATGTCTCCATCTGAACAGTTTGTGAAGCAGTGACCCTGAGATGTTGGGTCTTGAGCAAAGTTTTCCATTAGAGGAGCCCTATTGCTGGGATATGATCTTCCAATATAAGCAAAATGATACAACAAATTTTGCTCTGTATCTTTAGTATTCCCTCTTTTTTGATAGTTTCAGGTAATATAGCCAGTGTCAATATCACCCACTGCAGGCAAAAGGTAGCAACGATCCCTCCATCTTTCTCAACACTGTTCCTTCTAGATCATCCTTTTGTGGTATCATCTCTACTTTTTACAGAACATTTCCCTCACTACACTTTTTCAAGGATTGTTGTAAATACATGATATGTGCGATCTGGTTACCACTGGCCTTCAGCTTCTTTAAATCATGCACTGATGCTTTAAAGTTTTGACCTTGAGGAAAAGGAAACCCAGTGCTGATGATGCCTGATGTCTTTGGGTGAAAACTCGCTGGGACTTTATGGTAGATTAAGATATTTCCCATCTCTGCCATATTGTGGATGTGTCTTATATCAAGCATTCCTCTCTATGTTCTTGCTTAGGTCAGCCTTACAATGGTAGCAGTGGAAACCATTATCTGACCATCACATGGTAAAGAGGCTGTATTAATAACGCTAAGGTAAAGGAAGTAACCATTATCCCCAGGTCCCTCCTGTCCTCGTCCCACTCATAACATGCATAGATAACCATCTCCCAACAGAAAAAAAGAACAGAGGAATTTTGGGATCCCAACCCCACCCCTCCCACTGTGAGCACATAAGCAGTACTTACCCAGCATTCCACCTGCTGTTTTTTTCTGTCTATTGGCAGGAATGGGACGAGGTGCTGCTCCTGCTGGGCAGGAGTGGCGGTCTTCGGTGGTCCCCATCTGGCTGCAGCTGTTCTGGATGGGGTGTGGTATGGTATGCTTCCCGGCTTGTTGGGCTTGCTGGGAGGATTGAATGTGGCCGGCCGGCTCTTTTGAATTGCACGCCAGCTGGAACTTTGCGGCAGGTGCGCTGACCTCCAGGTTGGTTCTGGGTTGCAGGGCGCATCTTCCTGGTGGCCGGGCTGAGGGGAAGACACGCTGCAGTGGATGGATGGCTGCTCAGGGGCTGTCCCGGTGGTGCCCATGCAGTGTCTGTAGGCCAGTATGGTGTTTTCTTGCTGACCAGACACTGGGGCCAGTGGTGAACACCTGGGATGGTTTGTAAGGGCGTTGTTCTGGCAGACAATGTGGTGGGGAGTGTCTGCCTGACACATGGGACGTAAGTACCGCATAGCGGTGTGTCTGTTTCTTTTTTTCTTCCTATTTTGCAAGATGGAAGCCATTCTGGTCCCGTGGGTGAGTCCCTGGCTTCTGACTGATGTGTGCTTAAATGGAGGCAATATGTAGAGGTTTATTCCTCTAGCATCTGTTTCATGACCAGTTCTATTCTGTTGCACTCTGGGGCGGGGTCCTGTTTATGTTGGGGTCTCCGGCCCCTCCCCTGCATGTGTTCCCTCCCTCAACCGGTGTCTCACTGTGCGGAGGTCATCTTGCATTTTAAATTAAAATAAAATACAATTATAGAAAAAAAAGAAAATCGTGGTTCTTATGTGGTTTGTAGTTTGGGGCTGGGCTGAGTTGCCCCTGGATTGCCAGTGGGCCTGCTTTTTGCCTTCCTGGAGTCCCTGATGGGGCTCGACTGGTCAAGCTGGTGGGGCTGGCTGTGTTTTTGGGTTCTGCCAGCCCCAGGGTGTGTTCTGCATGGTGGGTTTTTTTCTCTCCCCTTTTCTGCTGTGTGATGCTTTTGGGCTTGGCCTGTGGTGAATGGCAGGTGTCATGTAGTCCCTGGTTTCCTTTTCAGGGTCCTCTGTTTTTTGGCTGTGGGGTGTCGACTTGTTGGGTGGCTGGTCCCACTGTGGTCGGGTTCTGGTCCTTGCGGATTTGGGTCGTCCCGCCATTTGTGGTCTCAGCCCAATGTTCCGGATGGCCCTGTCGTTGCCTGCATGGCCACTCCCATCCCCCGTGCTTGCCCTCATGGGGGGGCTTGCCAATCCTGCTCCCACAGGATGCGTCAGTCGGTTGGCGTGAGGGCCCCCTCTATCCTGGTGGTGGGGTGTTTGTTCTTGCCGCTTTGGGTGCCTGCCTGCCTTCCTGCTGGTTTTCTGCATGCTTGGCGCAGTGGTTCACAGTCAGGGTTTGGTGCCTCTGGCTTCTTTGGTCCCTCCTCATCCTGTTCTGTTGCCCCTCCGCAGGCGGCTGGGTCTGGGTTTGGCTGGCAGTGCCTTGTTTTCATGGTAGTTCTTGCCGCTTTCTCTCCGCCATATTGTTGTGTCTGGGATCAGTTGTCTGGCCGTGGCCTGCTTTGGGCTCTTCCTGGGCTTTTGGTTCCAGTTTCGGGTCTGTCCCTCTTCCGGCCTTTGCACCCTCTTTGGGGGGTGCGGCTGTGTATCCTTCCATAAACTGAGGGGATTCCAGTCAGTTTGTGGGGCTTTGGCTTCTACATCTGTTTTTTTTGTAGCCTAGCTGTTGTGTTTTGGGCCCTCGTTGGTCTGGGTTGTTGGGTTGTGAGTGTGTTGTCTTCCTGTCTCCTGGTTGGGTGCCTGCTGCTTGGGGCTGGGGGCTCTGCCCATTTTCATCTTGCTGCCTTTGTGATTGTCTTTTAGGTGTCTGCCTGTGGGACTTTCTGGCTTCCTTCCTCTTCCTAGCACCTTACTTGGGTGTGGGTCCTCTGGGCCCCATACTGGTCAGGTGGTTCTGTGCCTGTGGTGGCTGGCATCTGTGACGGCCTACCTGCCCCTTGCTTTTTGCCTGTGATCTGCGCTGGCCTTCCCAGGGTGATGGCTGGGCCATGGGGTCCTCCTGCCTGTGCAAGCTGCTTTGCTTCGGCCCTGGTTTCCCGGCCGCTTTTTTCGGGTTGATGCCTCAGTGCCTTGGTTATAGCTGGTTTTGGTGGCTTTTCTCTCTGCCCTCTGGGGTTGAGGGCTGGGTTGGGCTGTAGACCTCCCTGCTTCTTTCTCCTGTCCTTGTGGTCCTTGCCTGGTGGTGGTTTCCTGCCGTCTTTTTGACTGGAGGCTCTAGGGCCTGTGGTTTTGGTTTCTCCGGTGTCTATGGGGACTGTCTTGGGGCTTTGCAGCTGGTGCGCTGACCTCCTGGTTGATTTCGGTTTCAAGGTGCATCTTGCTGGTGGCCGGGCTGAGGGGTAGACGCTCTGCAGTGGATGGATGACTGCACTGGGTGCTGGTCTGGACACCAGTGTGGTGTTTTTCTTGCTGTCCAGGCACTGTGGTTAGTGGTGCACACCTGGGCTGGTTTGTAAGGGCGTTGTTCTAGCAGACTATGTGGTTGAGAGTGTCTGCCTGGCCCAGGGGTAAGTACCTTCGTTTGTTCTTTTTTTCTTCATACTTTGCAGGATGGAAGCCATTGTGGTCCTGTGGGTGAGTCCCTGGCTTCCGAGTGGTGTGTGCTTGAATGGAGGATTGTGCCTCTAGCTTATGTTAGATGACTAGTTCTATTCTGTTGCACTCTGGGGTGGGGTCCCTTTTATATTGGTGTTGCAGGCCCCTCCCCTGGGTGGGTTTGCGTCCCTCAACTGGTGTCACTGTGTGGAGGTCATCTTACATTTTAAATTATAAAAAAATACATTTATAGAAAAAACAAAGAAAATGGTGGTTCTTGTGTAGTTGGCAGTTTGGGGGCTCGGCTGAGTTGCACCTTCTTCGGCTGGTGTTGGGCAGGGCCGACCTGGCCTTAGCGGGCACCAGGCATTTCCCCAGTGGGCCTGAAGGGTGGAGGCTGGTTTTGGACCCGTGCAGACCATATTTGCTAGTGGGGACCGGTTGCAGCAGTGCTGCAAAATTGTCCCCCATTAACAAATGTGCATTCAGCAGCAGTGTTCCCGCCAGCGTTCCCCCCCCAGTCAGAACGAATTGCAAGGGCTGGTTTGCAATCCCAGTCCAGCCCTAGTGCTGTGTCTCCCATGGGGTGGTCCAGGTTGGGCTGGTTGGCCCGTTGTCCCACTGCCCTTGTCTGGGTTGTTGAGTCTGGGGTGTGCAGGCTCTTCCTCAGTGGTTAGTGGGCTTATATTTCCCCAGTCCTGTATTGTCCCTTGGGTTGGCACCTAGGGTGGTGCTTGGGGGGTCGTCTTTGATGTGTGTTCCTTGGAGCAGGGTCTTCCCTGTTGGTCCTGTCTGGTCTTGTTGGCCTTGGGGTTTGACTCATCCTGCTCTGGAGGGTTGCTGGTTCCTGGTCCGATTCCGGGTCTGGTTGTGTCCGCCACTTGGGCTTGTCCCCTGTTGTGGACCTCTTCTTGGTGGGGTGTTGTACCTCGATGGGTTCTAGCCTGTGCCTCTTTCCCTGTTGTTTTCCTGCTCCAGTAGGGGGTGTGTGTGTCCAGCTGGCTGGTTCTTCTGGTTGGTCTTTAAGTGGCTGGGGGTCGGGTGCTTGCCAGGCTTGTCTCATTCTGTCTGCGCCTGTGCATTTGTGTTGCAGGGTTCTGTGGTTGTGTGACTTGGTCTTTGCCTGTTGGCCTGTTCCAGTGCCTCAGATCTGGCTCCTTCCCCACACCACCAGACTGGGTGATTTGGCGTGTGTTCTGTGTCAATGATGGTGCTTGGTGCTGGACGTTCTTGTCTTGTGCCTGGTCCACCTCTGGGGTTTCTGGGGCTTTGGTGGCCTCTCTGCTCTCTGGTGGCTGGGTCGGGGTGGTTTGTGGGAGGTTGCTCTTTTGTCGCTGCCTCCTCCCATCCTGATTTGGTCGGTGCGTTCCTGCCCCTGGTTGGTGCTCTGGGTGTGGGCCTTGACCCTATTGGTGGATTCTCTCCTCTTTTTGGACTGGTCTGCTGTGGAACTCCCAGTGGTGTTGGGGTTTGTCCTGTGGTTGTAGCCCTTGTGTTCCTGCTTGGGGCTGGGGCTGTTGGGTCTTCCTCTCGGCTCTCTTCTGGGGCTGGTTGTGTGCCTGTTTGGCTTTGTTGGTCATTCTTTCCTTGGTTTGCTTGGTGCGCTCTCTGTCGGTCCTGCTGCAGTGTCTCTGGAGTGGCTTGTTGGCTCTGGGCATAGCCCCATTCTGGTCTTATGGGCACTATTGCTGTTTTTTTCGTTCCCTGTGGGGAGCTTCTTCGGTTCTCGTCCTCCTTGGGATGGTTACTTTGGGGGTGTGGTTTCTTAGGCCCTGTTTTTCCCTTCTGGGGTTTGGCCTTTGGGCTAGAGGTCTCTATGGTGTGCCTCATTTTCTGGCCTTGTTTTTTGTTTGTCCTTGCCTTTTCGGGGTTGGCTCCCTCCCACTTGGCTGTTTTTGGGGGTTGGTGGGCTGTCAGGCCTGAGTGCCCTGCTTCCCCCTTTTCTGTGGTTGTCTGCCTTCTTTGAGCTGGTGGTGCCTTCTGTTTCTTGGGTCCTTGGTTTCCGGGCCTTGGTTGTGTCCCTGTTGGTCCATCTCTGGCTTTGCTGGGATGTCTGGCCGTTTTGGGTCTTCTTCCGTCTGTGGCCCCTTAGCTGTCCTTCTGTGGGTGACGGTCTTTGCTGCCTTCTTGGTGGGGGCTCCTCCTCTGTTGTTGGTTGGGGGCTGTTCCTGGTAGGGGTTGGTTGCCCTCTGGGTGGCGGCTCACTTGGCTTGTCTCTTTTTTTGTTCCCTTTGGACATCGCCTGCTTGTTCTGGGTGGTGTGTCCTATTTTGGTTGGGGCTATTGTGGGTGGTGTGCTCCTGCCTGTTTTTTCCTGTGGTTCTCCTGTTTGCTTCCCTGGGGTTTCTTCAGTCGGTGTGGTTTCCTGGGAGTTGTTTGCCAGTTTGGAAGGTCAGTTTCCTGTCTTAGGTATTCTTCACATGTTATGAATGGGACGAGGACAGGAGGGACCTGGGGATAATGTTCTATTACATACTAGGAATCTTCATTACTCCTGGTCCTGTTGTCCTCATCCTATTCCTTACGGCCCACCCTCCCTCCCGGACAACCGGCCTTTCTGTGGTGGCTTGGTAGTTTAGTCATAATACTGGGTAAGTACTGCTTATGTACTCCCAGTGGGAGGGGGTGGTGTAGGGGTCCCAGACTTCCTCTGTTATTTTTTTATGTCGGGAGATGGTTATCTCCACATGCTATGGATAGGACAAGGACAACCTTGATCAGGAGTAATGAAGCTTACCAGTAAGTAATATGGCAATATTTTTTTATAGGGTGCTACACTTAACTACCCTCGGCTACCAAGGAGTCCCTTAGAGGGATGGTAAAAGCTATCATTCACAAAAAGGACAATATTTCTCTGGAGCATACAAAGCAGTAAGTAGGAGTACAGTCTTTGTATTTTGATGATTAGTTCAGAGATATGAAATACTTATACAGTTTTATATGTTTATTCATTTGAACAGATGTTAGGAAATCACAACTCATATAAGCTTCCCAAAAAAAGGTACAATGGTCAGGTCCAGTGAAGACCTGTGTACCTTTGGTATTGTATCACAAATGAGACAATGTTGTAGTTTTAAAAATCACTTTAAAACTGATGACAGTTACTACAGCTGACACGTGTTTCATCACATAGGACGTTTTCAAGGCTGTGAAAATAAGACATAAAGCAGAATATAAAATTCATACAGGGAAGTTACTAGAATGTATTAAGTTTAGAAGAAGAGCAACAGACAGATCAGATGACCAGAAAGTATTCCAAAATAAAAACTACAGAGTTCTGCTAGATAATAGCCAGATGCTCATAGCTGTGGGGCAACTATGTGTAAAGAAGTAAATAATTATTGCCATTGTTCCCTGAAAGGGAGAAAGGTAAGAGTTGTGATATAGAGCATTATCAAGAAATGACTGCACATGTGTCAAACAAACAGGGGGTTTGGCCTCGGAGCGAGAAGATGATAGAAATTATACCACAGTTGTAGGACGACTGGAGTGCAGAAAAAAAAATAAGTATAAGCCAGCTAGCTGCCTAAATTATGGATTGAAAGTAGGAAGTGATGCAAATTCTTGCTTCTGAATATCCAACTGTGTAGAATTGTGGTTACTCACATTAGTTACTGATGTAAGTAGCCATAATTCTACAGTATTTTTACCATAGGTTTTCGTGCTCAACCCACTAAAGCTGACTCTCAATATCTATTATGTATTTTTTATATTTTTCTTCTTTTAGTTGGACATTCGTATCTAAGGCTTGGTTGTTACTAAGATCAGTGAGCCAATGTGGATATATCCCCCCCAGATTTTGGAGTGGGGGGGACACGGGGGACAAGGGTGCGGGGACGAGGAGACAAAATCATATCCCCTCTCCCTTCTGAGATTTGCAGGGTCATAAGTGTGCTAAAGCACTGCCTATAATGGCCCTGCACTTGACCTGTGACCTGCCTCCAGTCACAGAGGCAACCCGCCCCCCACTCTTTGTTAAGCTGCACCCCTCCACAGAAATAATCAATGCCTATACCTAAGGCTCTACCGCTCTGGGTCGGGTAGAGAAGAAACAAGGCTCTGTCTCTTTTCCTTCCTGGCCAGAGAAGGCAAGGACAGTGTTCACTTCTCTTTCTCTGCCACTGGCAGCTCCCCTCCTCCCCTCTCTCTCTATACCTCCCTCTCTTTCTGTCTCTGCCTCGCTCCTCCTCACTTGTGTGATTTCAAGAGACAACTGTTACCTTCTCTTGCCTCTCCTTTCCTTTATTTGTTCCACTGTGAATTAGATCCAAAAAAGAAGAAACACTTTGACTGGAAATGTCCTCATTTTCTGACCTTTTTCTATTCCAAAGTGCTACCTCTGGACCAAGAGAGAAAAAGGATCAAAATGCGAAAAGTAAACAACTAAATCAAGCGATACAGAGTGGTCACAGACAGGCCAGATTGGTGTCATTCGCAACAACACCCATTAGGGCCACTATACATAGTTTGCCAGTGAAGCGCTACTTTCTTTTTTCTTAATTCTTTGAATAACATTGTTTTCCCAGGGTGGGGAAGTGTACCATTTCTGCAGGGACTGCAATACCTGGTTGATGTGTGGAATGGAAAATGTACAATGTGATCCTTTTCAACTGTTTTAATTATTTTAGCTTTTAAAATGTGTACGGCAGCTCTGTGTTCAGGGATGTGGTGTTTTTAAACCAAACTCCTTACGTTTTGTAAAGATATAGGCAATGGACATTGAAACAGGTCCCTTCCGGGCCCTGTAGTCATATCCTGAACTTTTCAGGCGAAAGCATTCACTGGTTTCTGAATAATGAGTGTAAACATGTTAAGGTAATCAACAACACAAAAGTCCTTACACTTTAATATAGTTCAAGTTCACAAAGCTTTATTTCGACAGTTTGTCATAAAAGCACAACATGCAACACATAACAATCAATAAATAACACATATACAATTACAAGGTAAAAAGTTATTAAATTCCATGACTGTCTAATATCTAAAAAAATTAAAAAGAGTACATTACTGTAACAACTGTTTTCTTACAGATCTTATCCTCCAAGCCCAGCCCAAAAATTTAGCCAAGCAACAGGCATAGAAGGGACGGGCGTCTGAACGTAATATGCGTAAAGCTTCCAGACAGGATCTTGTGCCTAGACACCTACATAAGGGCTTTAACCATCTTGACCTGGGCACAGAATAAGCATAGCACTCAAATAACAAATGGGCTGTAGACTCGACCCTAGAATCACAAAAGGGGCAATAGGGTATAGTTTGGTATGGAGGTTTCCAAGTAGACGTGAACAGACCTAATGGAAGAACGCCCACCCTAAATTTAAAGTATAATGCTCTGTCACCCGGGTTAAGGATTGAATCCAAGTAGGGTTCTCTGCAAGGGATCTCCTTAACCAAGAAAAACTGGGCGACAGATTTACAATGGTTAGGGTTACACAACCTCTCATTATCCACCCAGAGCCAATAGATCTTCTTAAGCAATTGTTTTGAGGGTGCTGTTCTATTTGCCCAGGCATCTCCTAATCCCAGGTCCAAAAGGAGACGCTTAACCTCCCTGAGCCAGGTAACCTTATGCCAGCCAGATAAGGATAGAATTTCGCTAAGGGCATCTGCATAACTACTCAGTTCAGGGACATTCCATATCCTGGCCCATAGTAAGAGAGGACGTAGCCTAGCTTGCTCACAAATTGGGCGTGTGCCTGCGTCTAACAAAAGAGGAATAGTAGGGGTGCTATGGGGTAACCTCATAAGATCTTTGTGGAAATTGTTTTCGAGGTATGTCAAGGTGTCAACACTCTGTATACCCCACAGTTCAGCACCATACAATGCTGCACTCACCACCCTTGCCCTATAGATATCAAGCAGTGCCCCTATAGGTTTTAAAGCTGAGGCACGATGTTCCTTGAGCAGGGCCCCTGAAACTCTCTTGTGTGTCAGAAACACCTTCTGGTGGTGCGCCTTCCAACTCATATTGGCACACAAACGAATACCAAGGTAGTCAAATTCATTGACTCTATCCAAAGGAACAGAGTCCAAGGTAGGGGGAACAACCGTTTTCCTGGGAGGATTAAGAACGAGAAATTTGGTCTTGCTTATGTTTATAGACAGGCCCTTGGTATCACAAAAGGCCTTAAAGCTAGAAAGCAACTTTTGGATACCTACTGGTGACTTGGAAATTAGGAGGGTATCATCCGCAAACAGGAGCGTAGGAACTTTCCTACCAGCCAAGGATGGTGCATCTGACGGCTGTTGAAGCAGATGCTCCACCACTCCGTTAACGTATAGAGAAAACAGAGTGGGGGCGAGCACGCAACCCTGGCGGACGCCCCTGTCTACGGAGATACGAGATGTTTTATCCCCCTGGGTACCCCATCTAATCTGGGCAAAGTTGCTTTCATGAAACTTTATAAGCAAGGCCAGCAAATAGGGAGGTATGCCCAACCTATCTAAGACATTCCATAGTTGGGCTCGAGGGACCAGGTCGAAGGCAGTTCGCAAGTCTATAAAGACCAAGTACAAGCTGCCCCCACCCAGCACAACCACCTTCCAGTAAATCATTAAGAGACGGAACGTCTGCTCGATAGTACCCATCCCAGATCTGAAACCTGCCTGGAAATCTGACAAAACCTGGTTTTCTTCAACCCACTGCAGGATCCTACCTAGAACCACTTTGCCCGCAACCTTTTGCGTTGAATCAAGCAGGCTAATAGGGCGATAGTTAGCTGGGTCGTCCCGACTGCCTTTCTTAAAAATGGGGACGACCTCAGCACCACTCCATGAGTCAGGAAGAGAACCACCCAACACCGCCTCATTCAGAAGAGCGGCAATTAATCTACTCCACAATGATGGATATTTCTTCAACAAGTCCCCCGGAATTCCATCGGGACCAGCAGCCTTACTAGAAACAATACGACTGATTGCCCCTTCAACTTCCTCTATGCTGAAGGGGGAGGCATTGGTAGAAATCTCAGGTGGTAGGCTGGCATGAAGGCCCGTTTTAAGGATGGGTACCCCACTTTGAACAGAGTACAATTTGGAAAAGTGGGCAAACCAGAGATCGCCAGAAATATTACAAGTGAACTGCGAATCAAGGGGTTTGTCCCTGGCTCTTAGCAGATCCCAGAACCCTTTGGAGTCTTTTCTGGTGCTTGCCTCCGCTAAATCCCACCAAAAGCTAAAGTCATGGGCCTCCTTCGCCTCTGCCACAACTTTTTTATAGAGATTCCTCGCCAATCTGATAGTGCCTGGATCCTTGTTTTTAACTGCGGTAATAAGTTCCCCCTTGGCAACCCGACATTTTGAAGAATACCATTTATTTCTTGCCCTGGGAGCACCCTTCACAGAAACCTTTGCGCTGGATTGAGGTATAATAAACAAATCGCTTAGCACCACAATGGTTTCTGTGAATAAAGGTAAAACAGATTGGCTGGAGACACCCAGGGCATCCAGGCGCTGCCCTGCCGCTAACATTGCGGTCCCTGCCTGTGCCATCCTTCCCTCATCCGCTTCTACTTTAGCCCATTTTAGGCGCCTACCACAGGCCGAGGGGACAAGCTCATGGGAGGTTTTCCACTTATAGGGAAACTTATTTTGATTTCCCACCTGCCAGGGCGGAATCAATGATAAGGAGAGAGGATTGTGGTCACTATCACAAGACGCAATGACCTCCATATCATGATGGAATGCCCACAAATTATAATTCAGCACAACATAGTCTATTCTGGAGGTACGGCCTATCCGGTTGTAAGTGTGCGCACCCAGGATATCCGATTTAGATCGGCCGTTAGTTGGTCTTAGGTCATGTTCCATACACAGCGCGTTGATGTCCACCGCACTCTGGGTCCACTTGGGAATCGGATCTAGGGTCAGGATGGGAATACCTCTCCTTGTGTCCTCATCCCAAGTATCCAGTATATCCTCCACAGCCAATGGCTCAAAACAGCAATTAAAGTCGCCTGCCAGAAGAACATAAGAGTCGATACTGCAGGCGGCTAAATCGCTGCCCAGACCTGTAGAGGATAATGTGGATGACCCGCCCCTGGCCCCCCTTAGATAAAGGTTGAAGACTTCCAACTTCCTACCCCCTGGGCATAGAATGGTTATCCTCTGGAGATCAGGAGAATGCGTGGGCTTTTGAGTGACACTTAGACCTAGAGCAATGTTAACCCATATGAGAAGGCCACCTGACGGGCGACCTTTACCTCCATTTTGGTGGGAAGCTGGAACAAAGTAAGTCGTGAAGCCCACTCTATGCCTAGGCTCAAGACACCAGGTTTCCTGGAAAAGACAGATGTTGTAGGGGGCCAGAAAGGCATTCCATTCTGGAATTTCGAAGTTACGGGCGAGCCCTGCCACATTCCAACATATGATCTTTATCAAGGGGTCGGCAGAGGTAGTCTGTCTTGGAGGGTCATCTAATGTGGCCAATTTGATCACAGGACCTGCCCCCCCCGCAGCAGATCTATTTGGCCTAGATAATGGCTCAATCTGATGGTAATAGGGAGCCATTGTTACATCAGTCAGCTTCCTAGCTAAAGGAACATGCTGGATTGAGATCGTGGAAAACGGGCAAGGTAGGGCCAGTTGGTCCATTACAGGTTGAGAATCAGAAGAATACAGCGTAATCGAGGCCGCCTCCATAGATGGAACAGACAGCATTCCCTCTGAAGTTGGTGGGCTAACAGCCGAGGGTTCGGTCACACAAGGAGAGGAAGATAGTTCATAATGCCCTAGTACCAGTGGTAAAGGATCCTGGGGAACAGGTTGGCATGCCAGTCAATCTACCTCCTCAAGCCCAGTAAACCGATTAGAAGTGGAAAAAACATTCCAATTTATGGGGAAGACTTGGGATTTTTTAGGGTGGCTCCTCCAGTTGCGGTGGTGTACTAGAGACCAGTCCTCATCACGTGTAGATCTAAGACACGGTGGATAAAAGAAGGACAAAGGCCTAGGTATAACGAGAGAACCTTCGCCAATGGGCCAGGAACAGATGTGGTGTACCATGCAAGGATCTTCAAAGGTCACCACTATGCAATCCCCAGCGCTAGATTTCCTTGAGGGGCCCACCCAGGGGGTTCTACGTACCATTAAAATTCTACTTCTCTGACCATTAGGGATTGGCCTATTCGCATTGAGCCAATGGATTGTCTTATTCTTCAGAGACCAATGGTTCTCGTATTGGCCATTTCCTAACTGGGGGACATTCGTCAGCACAACCACATACTCATTAGCCTCTGGAGGGAGATCAATAAAACCCCCTCTAAAGTTATTCTTAGCAGGAGGGCTCTTGGTTGATTGGAGCACCGCTTCCCTAGGAGGGGGTCTATGTAACACACCTATATTAGGTTTAACTACTGGTTGGGGGGTGGGACATTTAGGAGCTTTAGGTATAGAGGCGGTTGAGCTATGATGCCCAGCCGCAGGCCCCGATGTAGGCACCGATCGTGCGATAACTGGTAAAGGAGGGGAAGGTTGTGGAACTTGAGGGATCTTATCATGGGGAAGAGGCTCAGCAACAGGAAAACCCTGGTTTTCTAGACTTCTCAAACCGAGAGTGGCCAGAGCAATAATGCTCTTTTCCATCTCGAGTAAATGGTTCTCAATGCGTGAGAGTCTAAGATCAAGAGGAGAAAGAAGTTTCTTAAGGGTTTCCCAAACTAAACTTATAAATTCCCCTTCGTTCCTGTCCCCACTCTCAACATGTATGCCCACTTCTCCTGCCTCAATAACCAAGGAGGTGGTCAAGGAAGCAGGAGCTGGCTCATCTTTAACCCCCTCAAAATGTGAATGTTCCCCGGTCACACCCCCTCCTATAGGATTTGAGACCGGAGCACTAATCGCATTCAGATGTTCAGTAATCAATTTTGGCCTTCTTACGACGGTAAGCAGACCGAGAGGTGCATTTTCTTTTAGCTTGATGGGCTCTACTAAGAGTGTGCCTAGAGGAGAACATTGCCGAGGTAGGATTATTAGAACCAGTATCTTGCTTGAGAGGGGTTATGGACAGGTTCGCAGCACTATCCTGAGTCAGTGGCTCCAATGTGGGGGGTAGTACAGAGAAAGCCGGAGTGTGGTGGACATCAACATGTGTAACTACACAATGGGGGATAGCTGGACGTGGCGGGGTAACCGCTGTGGCTATATTGCCCAGGGAAGATTTTTTCGACAAATCGATTACCTGGGACAATCTCCTAGCGGACGCCAATTCCATGGAAACACGAGTCTGGAGTTTGGAAATTTCATGGTCTATAGCTGTATTGGTACGAGTAATAAAATCGTCCATAGGACCATTGATAGGAAGACCACCAATTGGGGCCTTGCTCCGTGTTAACCTGTTAGACATAGCTCAACAACCAACAGGGGCAACCCCCAACCTTACTGTGTGGATATGATAATAATAAATTGTATAACAATTACACTCGCACAGACTAGTTTGAACAATACAAAAGGGGGTAGCCCAGACCAGACCTCACAGACCTCGAACGGCCTCAAACGGCCCTGTCTTTGCCCAGTCTTAGCCCGGGCTGCGTCCCGCGCTGCGGGAGTAAAGTGTAGATTTAAAGCCTCAGGAGGGCGGGGGGCGGGGCAGCAGGGAGAGCGGACCGGAAGCTCGTCGTTGGTCTGGCAGGGACTTCTGGGAAATGAAGTCCCCGCACGCTCGCAGCCCCGCTGCAGCCACACGCCTGTTGCCGGTTTAGCTCCTCCGGACTTCTCCCAAGCGTGGATTATGGTCCGCTCCTCGAGACAGGCGAAGGGGCACCCGCGAAGCGGGTGCGCCGAGCAGTGATTGGGCGCAAAGTAGGAAACAGGTAAGCTCCTCCGCTGAATCCCCTGCAAAAACGAGCAAGATGTCCCGCTTAATTCCAGGCAAACAGGTGTATTTAAACCTCAGGAGGGCGGGGGGCGGGGCAGCAGGGAGAGCGGACCGGAAGCTCGTCGTTGGTCTGGCAGGGACTTCTGGGAAATGAAGTCCCCGCACGCTCGCAGCCCCGCTGCAGCCACACGCCTGTTGCCGGTTTAGCTCCTCCGGACTTCTCCCAAGCGTGGATTATGGTCCGCTCCTCGAGACAGGCGAAGGGGCACCCGCGAAGCGGGTGCGCCGAGCAGTGATTGGGCGCAAAGTAGGAAACAGGTAAGCTCCTCCGCTGAATCCCCTGCAAAAACGAGCAAGATGTCCCGCTTAATTCCAGGCAAACAGGTGTATTTAAACCTCAGGAGGGCGGGGGGCGGGGCAGCAGGGAGAGCGGACCGGAAGCTCGTCGTTGGTCTGGCAGGGACTTCTGGGAAATGAAGTCCCCGCACGCTCGCAGCCCCGCTGCAGCCACACGCCTGTTGCCGGTTTAGCTCCTCCGGACTTCTCCCAAGCGTGGATTATGGTCCGCTCCTCGAGACAGGCGAAGGGGCACCCGCGAGGCGGGTGCGCCGAGCAGTGATTGGGCGCAAAGTAGGAAACAGGTAAGCTCCTCCGCTGAATCCCCTGTCAAGACGGC
This sequence comes from Triturus cristatus, assembly GCF_964204655.1. NCBI lineage: Eukaryota > Metazoa > Chordata > Amphibia > Caudata > Salamandridae > Triturus > Triturus cristatus. Next base: position 435,616,611 of record NC_140588.1, read on the forward strand.
GGTGCCGGGGTGGGCGCCATTCTTCCCGCGTCTTCTCTCCCTCTCACAGGGCAGGCGGCGCTCGCTTCCCCCGGGACCGCGCGCTCACACTGCGGCCACTTTCATCCTCTTGCCACCGTCGTTGAGAACCGTTTCCCCGAAACCTCCGTGAATTAACCTGTATTTTGGCGCCGGGTGACTCAAGTGTTGCTTGGCAATCCTACTACCGCACTATAAGAAGGGCAAACACTTTCACCATGGACCAAGGGTCAGTCGTTAATAAGAGTATCAAATTATCATAAAAGAGGCAATTATTATACATTAATAATTGTTGTCTATTCTCCAAAAGTCCTGCACTTTAATCTATCATACAATCATCATGCATTGTTTATGAACTAGATTCTTAATTTCAACAAAACTTTATAAAAACAAAGTTGTTAAAAACATGTTATTTAGCTCATTAATCATTGATTATACTTAAAAACATCTATTCTAAGACAAAATGCCTCCCAAAAGTGGGTTACAATCTTATCCCTGCAGATTTCAGATAAAACTATTTATTTTTATTAAAAAGTCGACGCAGCGTTTCGGTGATTTCTGTAATATTTCCACCTTCTTCAGGAATAAAAAGTTTCATCAAATCTCATATTTCCTCATATTGAGGTTTAATTATGCCATTTGTGGGGGATGACTCTCCAAACTCGTGCAAAATGCCTGCTTGTTGATGAGCCTTATCAATGGCTGTGGCAGTATATATTGTCCGCAAGAGCCACCGTTTCTCTATATTCATATGTAGATTAAAAGTCACTTGAGTCACTATGGGACTTTTTCATTAAAATCAGTAAGATGCAGGCCCCTTTCTTTTATCAATTCTGTATTCGGGTATTTACATCAAACCACAATCGAGTATCGATTCTCTTCAATTTATTATGGTTGTATACATGATTTTATTTCGACCGTTAAAAACAATGTCGGCCTCCCTGCTCTCGCGGACTCCCGGAAATGACATCCCTTACAAATGGCATACTTGAACCTCAATATAATGAAATATAATGAAATATGTGTACAAGGTTATGGGTACGAGGATAATAATACAGGATAAGGGTAAATAGTTATGAGTGCAGGGTTCAGTTTACAGAGTTACAGATACGGGTACTGGGTGCAGGGCAAAGGGTGCTGGCCTACGGCTACAGAGTGCACCATTAAGGATACATGACTATTGTTACAGGGCTAAATGTACAAGATCAAGAGTTGTGCGTAGAAGGATAAGATTACAGGCTACAGGATACATGGATACGGGTGTACAGTTAGTGCTGGGTTATGTGTACATGTTATGTGTACATGTTTCAGGGCAAAGTGTACAGGGTAAAGGGCACATAGATGTGGATGTATGACCCATATTTGAGACTACAAGGCTAATGATTTAGGATTATAGATACAGGGGTGTTGGTTATAGGAACAGCATACACGACTAAGGCTAGAGGATTATGGGTACAGGGCTAAATGCACGTGGTTAATGCCCAAGGGTACAGGGCTAACTACCCGACAGAGGATGTAGGGTTATGGGTATGAAGTTATAGATACAGAAGTATGGATGTATGGGAAGGGCTCAAGGGCTAAGGGTACAGAGTAAGGACCACATAAAAAGGATTATGGGTTCAGAATAGAGTATCAACTATACAGGGTTATGGACACAGGGCTATGGTTACAGCGTGCAAGGTGTATCGTTATGGATAGAGGGCAAAGGGTGCATGTGTAAGGGCGCATGCTTATGGACACAAGGTTAAAGGTGCAGGGCTAAAGTTACAAGGTTATAGGCACAGGGCTAAGTGTTATAGACACAGAGCTGGGGTTACAGGGTGCATGAGTATGAGTATGACTACAGGCCTAATGGTGAACTCATAGGGTACAAGATTATAAACATAAGGTTAAGGATCCTGGGCTAAGAGTACAGAGTTATGGAGGCAGGGTGATGGGTGCAGGCTTAAGTGTTCTATTGTATTGTAGCATTCATATAACAGTTCATACCCTGGTGACTGGTGCCTATTTTTGGTTGGGGAGCAGCCGCATTGTGGGAGAGTATGCGGTTGGCAGAGTGATGTTTTTTTTGTGATTCCGTGTGGGAAACAGTTGAGTGTCATGTGTGAGTTACCAGAGGGGTCTCCCTGTCTTGGTTAGAAGCACCTAGCAGTGTGAGGAAGGAGAAGGTATGACAGGTCGGTGGAATAGCTATAATTATAGTTAGGACTACAATATATAAGCAGTTTTCAGCCAGAACCTTTGTAGTCAGAGGGGCAGTGGGGTACTGTGTGCCTTAACACCAAAAGAGCAGGGAACCAGGGATGGATCAGTAATCCATTTGGCAACATTTTCATAGTTTCCAAGTTTCGAAGGATCAGTCCAGTCCAGGTTTTTTTCTTGGTAGCCTGGACCTTGTAGTTCTAGCTTCATAATGGGATAAACAACACTTCGCGTACGAGAATGCAGAGAACTAACGTGGGTTGGAGCAGTTATCCACATATGGACATAATAGATGTGGGAGGTCTGCGTGCACAAGCCAAAGATGCTGCCAATTGAGTAAATCTGTGCCAAATGGGTAAGAATGGGGGTTGTGCATGAGCAGTTGCAATGCTTTTCTTTTAAAAGCTGGGATATTGCCTTCTGCTGTAATAATGCACCTTCTGAGCAAAGAAAGTGTTGAAAATGAGTCAAGTTTGGCAACCTGAGTAGAAACTACAAAGTCTTTAAAGGCCCAGATCTGCCTAGACCTGTTAGGATGAAGCAAACCAAACTTTTGAGCAGGGTTTGTTATCCCAAGTTGCTCCCTAAGACTCACAAAAGCAGACAAGCACCAGGGATCCCTACTCAGGTTATGGCTCAGAACCTGGCTACACTGGCACCCTGTACTTTCAAGGGTGAGAGGCAAAGCACTTGGTAGGTTGCCACCCTTATCTCGTTTGGTCCTTCTCTCCTCATGCCTCCATGTGACACCAATACTTTTCTGTAAATCACATGGATCCTTTTTTCTGTCTAGTTTATATTAGAATGTGCCTTTCTGCCCTTCTAGAATGTCCTCTCTGACTAATTCCACTTTCTTAATAGTAGTCAATGACATTTCAGGGTTAAAAATAAAAAGTATGGAAAGCAGAAGAGCCTTGTTTCCAGTGTTTTTGCCAGGGCAACAGCACTGCAGAGATATGATAGTTCTCAATTTGCTCAATCTGAGCCTAGCTCTCCTCCGACCTGTGAGTTGTATGTCTCTCCTGCATGACATCAGGTGAGAGATGTTGGTTAGCTGCACTACCCCATCAACCCCAGCCCATCTTCTCCCCTGAAATCAGATACCAGGCTCGCAATGTAAATATGGATTCAAGCATAATGGGTTCAAGTGTATCTTGGGTACCGGGGTCCATTGCATTGCACATACTTTTTCCCCATGTAGATCTGCTCCTGAATTTCAGCACACTGGCCCTACTTAACCTTTCCTCTCAGGGGATTAATCAGACATGCCCAGATAAAGGGCCTGAACTTCAGGTTAGGTGTGGAGAATTCACCTCCATCTTCCCTCTGTTAGAGGAAGGTAAGGGTTAGAGCCAGTACCCCTGCTGTTTCCCTTTCTCATCATTACCTTTGTTGAACCAAACCTACTTCCTCCGCCCTCTTGTTCAGTGTTAGATTTGGTGGTCTCTAGTTGGCAGAGATAGGTACCTTTGTCCAAACAGGGGCCCTTGCGTCTAGTCAGGGTAAGGGGGTACATTACTAAAATAACCCCTGCTCACCCCCTTGGTAGCTTGGCACAAGCAGACAGGCTTATCTCAGAGGCAATGTGTAAAGCATTTGTGAACACATACAGTAATCCAGTGACAACACTACAGATGGACACCACACAGTTATATATTAAAAATAAGTATTCTTTATATAGATTTAACATAAGACCACAAACGACAAAAATCCACAATACTGTTACTTTAAATGGTAGAATTGGCTTAGTTCTCTTTAGATCTTAAATGCGACACTTTGAGTCAATGTACCTTAAGATGCGATAAGCAGGGCAACAAAAGTGTTGCAGGGAAGGTGATGCGGTAGGTCCTTACATGCAAAGGTGGTGATGCGTTGAAGATCTGGTGCAAAGAAACAATGATGGCGTCTTCTTGTTGATGCGACACGCTTCTCCTATGTTGCGAGATGTCTTGGCTCGATGCGTCAGCTGCAGCGGCGACACTCTTGTCCAGTGATGCGATGACAGTGGCTTAGGCGGCGACACTCTTCTCCAACGATGCAAGATGCTTCCGCTCGATGTGACAGTTGCAGCGGCGTCACCCTTGTTCAGTGATGCGACGACAGCGGCTGCGGCACGCTTCTCCGTGGATGCGAGGTGCTTCTTGTGATGCAGTGCAATGCGTCAGCTCCAGCGGTGACACCCTTGTTCAGTGATGCGATGGCAGCGGCTGCGATGGCAACACGCTTTTTCGGTGTTGCGAGACGCTTCTCATGATGCGGTGCAATGCGACAGCTAGAGAGGCGACACCCTTGTTCAGTGATGCGATGGCAGCGGCTGCGACAGCGACACACTTCTTCGGTGTTGCGGAACGCTTCTCGTTATGCGGTGCAATGCGACAGCTACAGCGGCGACACCCTTGTTCAGTGATGCGACGGCAGCGGCTGCGACGGCGACATGCATCTTCCTCTTGAGTCGCGCTTCCAGCTCCTTGCGACACGCAGTTCCTCAGAAGGCCCAAATAGAGCTACAGGCACTTCCAAAGAACTCTTGGGGAGCTGGTGGTTGTAGTCTGCTGTCCCTGAGACTTCAGCAGGAGGCAAGCTCTTTTCCAAGCCCTTGGAGATCCTTCACAAGTTGAATGAAAATGCACACAAAGTCCTTTCTCCTTTCTTTGGCAGTCAGGCAATCACGGCAGGCCAATCCCCCGAGCAGCACTTCAGCTTAGGGATAGTCTCTCCTCAGTTTCTTCTGGTTCCACTCCTCAGCAAAGGTTTCTTCTTGTTCCCAAAGTGATCTAAAGTTCTGAAGTTCGGGTCCCCTTTTTATACACCGTTTCTCTTTGTTCTCTGAAGGCAGAGAGGCCTTTGCCTAGTCCAAACCAGTTCTAGTCAGTCTTGGAGCACTTTGTTTACAGGACTCCTTCTTTCCTTTGACAGTGTAGGCCAGGGCTATCAGACGTACCACAGGAAGTGGAGCCAGCATTGTGGAGGGAAAGCACAACCCTATTCAGGTGCCAGGTGCAACTCCTCCCACCACTCTTCATATAGATCTCTCTATTCAGCCCTGTGTTGACTCACCCTGTCTCCGGGAATTTCCCAGCCCCCTGAAATTCCCCAGCCCCTGTCACTCAAACTCCAGACAAGGAATACTCAACCTAGCAGAGGCAGGTTTGGATGGTTAGACAAGAAAATACCTACTTTCTAAAACGCCTTGGTAGGACTGATCCTCAACGTACCATGCCACGGCCACATCACCCCCCATCTGAGGGACCTGCACTGGCTCCCCGTCAGTAAGAGGATATCCTTCAAGCTCCTCACCCATGCACACAAGGCACTCCACAAGACAGGCCCAGCCTACCTCAACAGACGGCTCTCCTTCTACATCCCCAACCACCAGCTACGCTCCGCCGACCTCTCACTCGCCACCGTCCCGCGCATCCGAAGAACAACCACCGGCGGGAGATCCTTCTACCACCTCTCCACCAAGACATGGACCACCCTCCCACTGAGCCTACGACAGACCCAAGACCTGCTGACCTTCAGGAGGATGCTCAAGACCTGGCTGTTCGATCAGTAGCGGCCCCCGCCCCCACCCAGCGCCTTGAGGCCCTCACGGGTATTGTTAGACTTGGGGGTCTCTAGTTGGCACAGGTACGCACTTGTGACAAATAGGGACCCTCGCCTCTAGTCAGGGTAAGGGGGTCCCCTGCTCACCCCCTTGGTAGCTTGGCACAAGCAGACAGGCTTATCTCAGAGGCAGTGTCTAAAACATTTGTGAACACATACAACCAAGTGACAACACTACAGATGGACACCACACAGGTTTTATATAAAAAATAAGTATTCTTTATAAAGATTTACCACAAGACCATTAAACGACAAAAATACACAATACTGCTACTTTAGATGGTAGGATTTTGCTTAGATCTCTTAAGTTCTTAAATGCGACACTTTAAGTCAATGTACTTTTTAGAAGCGACACACAGGAGAACGAAAGTGTTGCAACGATGTTGATGCGATTAAGTTTTTGGTGCAAAGAAATAAAGACGTGAAGATCTTCCAGATGCGGCACGCTTCTCCGATGCTGCGAGAAGACTCGACTCGATGCGTCAGTTGCAGCGGTGACACCCTTTACGCGATGCGACGACAGCGGCCTTGGCAGCGGCACTCTTCTCCGACGTTTGCGAGACGCTTCCGCTCGATGCGATGTTGCAGCGGTGACACCCCTTTACGCGATGCGATGACAGCAGCTCTGACGGCGGCACACTTCTCCGTGGATGCGAGGCACTTTTCTTGATGCGGTGTAAAGCGACAACTACGATGGTTGCGATGGCGACCCGCTTCTTCGGCGTTGCGAGACACTTCCTGGATGATGCGAGAGGCTTCCGCTCGATGCGATGCTGCAGCAGCGACACACTTTACGAGATGCGACGACAACAGCTCCGACGGCGGCATGCTTCTCCTTCTTGAGTCGCGCTTCCAGCTCCTTGCGACACGCAGTCCCTCAGAAGGCCCAAAACAGCAACAGGCACTTCCAAAGAACTCTGGGGAGCTGGGGGTGAAGTCTGTTGTTCCTGAGACTTCAGCAGGAGGCAAGCTCTTTTCCAAGCCCTTGGAGATCCTTCACAAGTTGAGCAAAAGTACACACAAAGTTCCTTTCTCCTCTCTTTGGCAGTAAGGCAACCACTGCAGGCCAAACCCCCAGGTTTAGGGATAGTTTCCTCCTCAGCTTCTTCTGGTTCCTCCCTCAGCAGAGGTTCTTCTTGTTTTCCCAAAGTGATCTAAATTCTTGGGATCAGGGTCCCAATATTTATACCCAAAAATCCTTTGTCCTCTGAAGGCAGAGGGGCCTTTGCCTTGTTCAAACCGGTTCTGGTCAGTCCTGGAGCACTTTATTTACCTGACTCCATCTTTCCTTTCAGGGTGCAGGGCAGAAACATCAGACGCCCCACAGGAGGTGGAGCCAGCATTGTGGAGGGAAAGCACAGCCCTGGAGCACTTTGTTGACATGATTCCTTCTCTCCTTTCACAGTGCAGGGCAGAGACATCAGACGCACCACAGGGGATGGAGCCAGCACTGTGGGGGGCAGGCACTGTCCTATTCAGGTCCCAGGTGCAACTCCTCCCTCCCATCTACATGGAGATCTCTCTATTCACCACTGGGCGGACTCACCCTGTCTTCTGGAATCCCCCAGCCCTGTCACTCAAACTCCAGACAAGGAATACACAGCCTAGCAGAAGCAGGTTTGAATGGTTAGACAAGAAAATACCTACTTTCTAAATGTGGTATTTTCAAACACAGAATGTTAAAACCAACGTCACTAAAAGATGTATTTTATCATTCTGAGTTCAGGCATACTAAATTCAGATTTCTACCATGTTCCCTGAGTCAGTTAGGATTATAAAATGTAATAACCAAACTGCCCATTCTGGTCTATGGAGAACAGGTAGCCTTGCAATAGTGAAAAATGAAAATGGCTGTAATTCACTATTAGAACATGCCACACACACCAGGGTATGTCCTATCTTATCCTTACAATGCACCCTGCCCTTGGGCCTACCACAGGGGTGTCTGATATGAAGAAAAGGGAAGGTTTAGGGACTGGCAAGTGGGTGCAGTTACCCAGTCAGCATGACAGTACCAGACTGCACGCAGGCTCTGCATTGGCAGACCTTAGACACACGTTTACAGGCTGCTTCTGTGGGTGGCACAACCAGTGCTGCAAGCCCACCAGCAGCATTTGGATTTACAAGCCCTGTGCACTCCTGGTGCACTGTACTAGGGTTTGACAGGTAAACTAAACCAACCAATCATGGAATCACAAATCAATATGTCAATTTATAATAGGGAGAGCATATGCGCTTTAGCACTGATCAGCAGTGGTAAAGTGCCCAGAGTCATAAAACAGCCAACAACAGGTCAGAAAAATTATAGGGGGAAGGCAAAAAGTTCAGGGATGACCCTGCAAAAAGGGCCAAGTCCAACATTCAGTAACATAAATCCATTACTTCTTCAGAATTGCTCTTTTGACCCTCTCTCTTTTGTTTCCTTAATTCCATCCACAGGATGAGTTTGGCCATCAGCACCCATGGTGGGCTTCACTGCCTACTTAGAGTAGCTCACTGTATAATGCTCATTGCTCCATTCTGCTACTGGGTGGATTATAGGGCACACAGCAGGACTGGTTAAAAAATAACTACTCTTTGTCAGGCTTGGCTAGACTCCAAAGTTAATGCAAGTTTTCACCTCTGGAAACTTTCCTAGGCCCATATTCTATTTGGTTTGAACTATACATACAGACCTCAGCAAAAATGGTACATATTGGCATAAACAAATGCATCTATCCTCACGCTTTTCTAATACACCAGTATGTTCAGGTAAAGCAACACACTTGTTTATGACATAGATTAAGTAATCTGTTAAATAAACACACATACCTTGGCGTGGTATCCCCTGACTTGTTGCCTCTACCACCAGTGTTTTTGATGCTGTGCTGTATTTCGTTTTGCTGGGTTAGATGCTTTGGGCACTTGGCCACTACTGATCAGTGTCAACGTGCAAGTGCTCCCAGTACAAATTGCTATAACAATTGGTTATCCTTGATTGGCATATTTGATTTTCTGGTAAGCCCTTCGTAAAGTGCACTGAGTGTCCCCAGGGTCTGTAAATCAAATGCTACTAGTGAACCTGCAGCACTGATTGTGCCACCCACATGAGTAGCCTGGAAAATGTATCTCAAACCTGCCACTGTAGTGTCAGAGTGCAGCTTTAAACTGCCATATCGACCTTGCAAGTGCACCCGCTTGCCAGGCGCTAACTTTCCCTTTTCTTACATGTAATACACCCCTCAGGTAGACCCAAGGTACCTCCATGGATAGGGTGCAATGTATGTGAAAGGTAGGGCATGTACTGGTGTGTGTGACATGTCCTGATTGTGAAATACTTTGGATTTTTACTATTGAAAGGCTATCTGTCCCCATAGGCTAACATGGGAGATACTTTGTAACCTCTTACAAGTATAACTTCCTATTGGGACAAGATGGATAAATGGAGTTTATGCTCTCTCAACTCAGAATTTACTAACCCATCTTTCAGTAAAGATGGTTTTTAATTTATGTGTTTGAAAATGCCACTTTTATAAAGATCTCATACGAACTACGAGGACAGTGGTTGTCGCCGCTTCCTACGAGACTGGATTCTTCTGGGATAAATTCCACTGTCGCCATTGAGAATGCGCCATGGCGTCTGATTCGGGAGATATAAAATTCCCCGACTTTTCTGAGATTGGCAATTAAGTGTCACTCACTCTACCCCCTTCGGGAGCTTACCAGCCCCTGCGCCTTCTGACGCCAAGAAGTTATCGATTACTTGCTCACCCTTGTTTTGGGTGCCACTCCCCTTGTCACACTGTCTTTGTCCTGAAGAAGACCCCGTTAGTAAGGAGCCGACTTACCTACCTATGTCCAGGGGTCGAAACGTCGACAATACTCCATTGACAATACTCCATTGCCAGTACTGCCAACAGTGTAATGTACACTGTGCTCTTGCTTGTACATGGTTGTTGTAAATAATTCTATTATTCAATCCAATGAATTTGATCTGGATGTTATGGCTTGAAATTGTTCTGCCTTGCAATCAAATTGTGACGTGTTTATAATTTATATGTCACTTACCCCCCATACCTCACTCAAATCACTATCCACCTTTTTCCCTTCCTTGGCACCCCGCACTATTTGATCAAAGTCTATTGTATTTATTAGCAAATGTGTACTTTCCCAAAGTGTGATTAAATAACACTTGGGCAGCTTTCGTTGTATTCTTTTTGTATTCTTCTGTGATTGCTCTCGTGTTTGTTTTTTAAAAAAAAGTTTGTATATCCTGGGACCCTTTCTCCCTTATACTGCTCTATTACCCAGGTCCCAGTGATTTGTGGGTTTACCCTTTGCTTTAACGTACTTTTATAAAGAAGGCATTTTCTCATTCAACCATTCTGTGTGCCTCTGTGAGGTTGTGTATTCACTATCTGGTTTTGGAGTGACAGGGGCTTGTGATGTGCATTCACTGTAGACAGCCACTGGGAGGGGGTTGAAGTGTGCCCTGTCTTTCCTGGATGACTGAACTGAATAGACCTTGTCCGTCCCCTCCTCAAGGCCCTCCATTGGCTTCCTATTTCGGAGCGCTGCAAGTTTAAACTCGGTTGCCTAACCCATAAATCTCTGGCAGGCACCGGCCCTTCCTTCATTTCCTCCCTTCTGCACCCCTATACCCCCTCTAGGAATCTCCGCTCCTCTCATCTTGCGCTCCTTCAGACTCCCCGCTTCAAGCGCAAAAAACACGGCGGTCTTAGGTTCTCCTTTCTGGCACCCTCTTTCTGGAACTCTCTACCGCTGGAATTGAGACTTTCCTCCTCTTATCTTCACTTCAGGTCCCTCCTAAAAACCCACCTCTTTCTCGGTATCTATTCATAAATCTCTTTCTCCTTGCCTTTGCTTCTGCCTCTCATTGATTAAAGTGAATAGCGCCAAGAAACCGTCCGGTGAATGTCGCGCTTTACAAATAATTTTTACATTACATTTTACATTGTTTGCATGTAGAGTAGTGGGAGGAGTTTTCCATGCACCTGAATAGGGTATGTCTCCCTTGCACAATGCTGTCTCCATGTCCTGTGGTCATGCTGCGCCAGAAAGGACAGAACTAGTTTGGACTGGGCTCAGAGACCCTTGCCACAAAGAAGAACAAAGACAAAATGGGGTATAAGTAGTGGACCTTAAACCTCAGAACTTTAGAACACTTCTGGACTCAAGAGGAACCTTTGCCAAGGAGAAGAGCTGGAGAGCTGTGAGGAGGAGTACTGCTCCTTTTGGTGTGTGGGGTTGGCCTGCAGTTGCTGCTTCTGCCAAAGAAAGGACAAAAACTGTAACTTTGCTGAGAAACCTGCTTGCCAAGGGCCTGTGTGTGCTGGCCTCCTGTTCTGAAGTCTCAGCGACACAAGGACTTCACCTGCAACCCCCTGGCCAGCCCCTGGACTCCTCTGTGGACTCCTGCATTCAAAAGGGCTCCAAATCCAGTCCCTTAGCCCTGAGAATTGTGTGGTTGTTGCTGGAAAGCAAGGAAAACTCCGATGCCATCAGTGATGCCGCTTTGACATTGCGACCTGAACTGAGGCCAGGGGCACCGCTCGTGAAGTACACAATGCACCCCCCTGCCTGCACAGTAGCGCTGACGCCCTTCGGAGCTTGCCGACATCCGCAGTTATCGGCCTTCCAGACGTGACCACTCGCACTGACTCCATCACCACTAGCACCTGCATTCCATAATTGTGACGCCAATAACTGCCGAAGGTGACTCCACGAACTCACTGACTTTGCATCGCCTCACTGGAACTGACGCATCACCAGAGATGCAACCAGCTTTCCCTGTCCCGGATTCAACACGTCGCCTCCTCGCGGACACAAAGCCTCGCCTCCCAAGTGGCAACCATGGAGCTGGCCTCAACATCGGGACTGACTCCTCACCTTCACAACGCTGTACATCATCCTAGACTTTGTTTTCCAAGGTTCTCTTTGTTTGGGTTTCCGTGTGACTCCCTGCCCGACTCTGCACACCTCGCGGTCGGCGCCATTCTTTGGATTTATTTCTGTCACAACATTGTGATGGCCCTAGGTGAAGCTATTTGTTTTCTACAAGTTCTATTTTTGCAATAACTGTTCTAAAATTGTAAACTGATATATGCATGTTGGATATTTGTCGTTTTAGTCCTGTTGAGTTTAGATAAAGATACTTTTTTAACTGGTGTGGTGTCCATTTGTGGTGTTTTCACTGTATTACGGTGTGTTTTGAGTCCAAATACTTTACACATTGCCTTTGCGATAAGCCTGTCTGATCGTGCCAAGCTACCAGGGAGGTGAGCAGGGGTTATCTAAACTGTGTATCCCCCTTACCCTGACTAGAAGCAAGGGTCCATACCTGGATAAAGGTGCGTACCTCTGCCAACTAGAGACACCCAGTTCTAACAAAAACACTTTCCACATAGTCCATACTGTGTATTTGTATCCATTCATGCACTGGTATTTTATATCTAAGAAGTCTATCTCAGACTCCTTATCTCCTAAAATTAATGCAGAGGCATAGTAAAAGATGCAATAGGAGCTCAACTCTGGTCCTGACGCATGGTATTAAGACACTACTCATATAGGCCACATTCCGAACACATGGTCTTCCATTCATAATATTCCCATGAAGTAGCATGCTGCCTGTCCATATTCCTTGATTCTTTGTTAGAGGTACGAATCTCGATATAAATACAACTATAATACAATGCAATGTATTTGAGCCGGTCAGAAATGTGAAATGTTATGTTATGCTATGTTACCTGGTTTTATATAGCGCACAGCTGCCCCAGCAAAGAGGCGTCCCGGCGCTTCTTGAACAAAAAAAAACGGCATACAGCAATTAAAAGAAAAGAAACCAAGTCAGACCTAAGCATCCAGTGAGAACAGGTAGGTCTTGACGGCCTTCCTGAAGGTCAAAAGTTCGTCAATGGCGCGGATATGGGCAGGAAGTGAATTCCACAGCTTGGCGGCAAGTACACTAAAAGAGCGGCCACCGGCCCGAGCCCTTTTAAAGCGTGGAACTGTAGCCAGATGCGAGCCTGAAGATCTTAGGGACCGCGATGGTACATATGGTAAAATAAGCTGTTCGAGAATCGGAGGGGAAGAATATTTCAAGATCTTGAACGCAAGACAAAGAGACTTAAACTTAATTCTCTGAGAGGCCGGGAGCCAATGAAGACCAAAAATAGTTCTTTTTGCTGAGCATGATCTAGGCAGGCCGACCAGGGCTCTAGCAGCAGCATTTTGAACACGTTGGAGTCTATAAAGTTCGGCCTGATTGGCTCCGAGCAAAAGGGAGCTTGCATAATCCAACCGAGACAGAATAGTAGCTTGTACAATAAGCTGTCTGATTGGAGCATTGAAGAATTTAAAGATAGGTCTGAGTCTACGCAGAATCCCGAAGCAAGTGGCCGCAGTTTTCTTGGTGTAAGTAACAAAACTAAGTTTGGAATCTAGCCAAATGCCGAGATTCTTTACCTCAGTGACAGGAAGGGGGGTAGGGCCAAACTCAGATGGCCACCAACGATCTCCCCAGGCTTGACTCTGCTTGCCAACGATCAACACCTCGTTTTTTTTTGCATTTAATTGCAAGCAGTTATCTGTCAACCAGCGGGCCACAGACCTAATTCCCTCGCAGAACTTGGTGGCTTCTAGGTCGGAAGCCCCACTAATCGCAACCGCTAGCTGTGTGTCATCAGCATAAGACACCATAGTCAGATTACAACGCTTGATGACTGCAGCCAACGGCTGGACATAGATGTTAAAAAGTGTGGGGCTAAGGGCCGATCCCTGTGGAACACCCTGAGTGATGGAATGGGGCTCAGACTGGTAGGGAGGGGTAGCGACCCTAAAAGTCCGACCAGATAAAAACGATCGGAACCAGTCAAGTGCCACATGATCGACACCAACCTCAACCAGGCGCTGTAATAAAATTGAGTGGGAGACGGTGTCGAACGCGGCACTGAGGTCTAAGAGTACTAGAGCCGCCGTTTGACCTGAGTCGACCAAAGTTCGCAGATATTCAACCATAGAAAGAAGCGCGGTCTCAGTGCTATGGCCGGGTCGGAAACCATTCTGCGAAGAATCTAAAATATTAGCAGAATGGATATGGTTGCAAAGAATGGTGTTAACATAGGCCTCGGTCAGTTTCGCCACCCACGGAAGAAGGGAAATGGGGCGATAGTTCTCGAACTTTAAAGGATCAAGAGCGGGTTTTTTCAAAATAGGCATAACCTGTGCCTGTTTCCAACTGTCCGGAACGGAGCCCAACTTCAAAGATAGGTTAACAAGCTCGCAGAGCGGAGGGAAGCAGAGTGATGCCGATTCCCTGAATTGAGCAGGTCGAAGAGGATCCATAGGGGATCCCGATTTGACTTTCCCTGCGATCTTATCAAATTCATGCAACGAAAGTTCAGGAAAGGAACACAAACCCATGGTAGTTTCCGAGTCAGGGGCCCGTTTCTCCGGGCAGATAGGCAAGCTAGGGAAAGAACGATAGATAGCTTCCACCTTTTCCACAAAAAAGGCTGCCAGGTCTTCACAATGACTGACTGAGCAAATATTAGCAGCTGGAGCTCTACTTGCGGTGAGATCCTTGAGCACCTTGAATATTACCTTAGTGGGATTAGAGCTCAAGCTAATTTCGCGTGAAAAGTAAGCGGCACGGGCTTTACAAATCGCCCTATGATAGATTTTTATCTTGGCGAGGTACAGTGATTTTAGACCAGGCTGATATGACTTGCGCCAGACTCTCTCAGCTTGCTTACAGGATTTCCTTAGAAGCCGAAGTGAGTCGTCATACCAAGGGCTAGGTCCGGTACATCGGCGCTTACACTTCCTGATGGGAATCAGGAAGTCTAGGGCACTCGTCAGCCAGCTGCAAAAGTGATCATAGCCCGCCGCAATGTCAGTAAAAGAGTCCAGAGGATGTAGACTAAGAAGCTGATGGAAATCAGCTAAATTTAGCTTATTCCAGGGGCGTCTGAAAGACACAGGCGCCGCTGCTCTATGAGGAGGGTCATCGATCCGAAGATTCAGTTCAATTAGATGGTGATCAGTCCAGGCCATAGGCCTGGGAGGCAAGACTTTCACCGTAGATAGATTGGTGAAAAAGGGATCTAAAATATGCCCACCAATATGAGAACTGTCCTTTATCAGCTGAAATAGCTGAAGGGCTTCCAGATCAGCAATAACGCTACAAACCGCAGGAGAGTGAAGAGCATCCAGATGCAAATTTAAATCACCTAAAATGCTAAAATTGGCAGCCTTTAGCGCTAAAGCACTAACAGCTTCAGGAAGAGCAGCTCTAAAAGCCGCATCTGGACCTGGTGGGCGGTAAATAAGTAGTCCAGAAAAGGTAAAGTGTGGACTAACGGAAATGCGAAAATGAACACTTTCGCAGCCGACTATGTCCGAGACCGTCCATAGGCATGAATAGCATGATTTAACCACGGCCGCTATGCCGCCACCTCGAGAGTTACGATTATGCGTATACTTCACATACTCCACCGGGAGGGCTAGGTTAATCACGGCCACAGCATCATCATGTAGACATGTCTCCGACATAAAAAGAATATCGGGGCTTTCTTCCATAAGTAGGGTATGGATATCCAGATGATGCTTAACCAACGACCTCACATTAAGATGACAGATCTTAAGGTCATGAGAGGTCTGAGGAGTTGGTCGAGGTATGGTAGGCAGGTCTGGGCACTCACAGGAAGCTACCCTCAGACAGAGGATAGGAACAGGAGAAGGCAAACTGAATACGCACTCCTGGCATTGATGAGGACCCAAGAGAGGATATAAATGAGCTTGGGCACAATGCGGAGTAGCGAGGAGCCTCAGCAGCTCCTTACGCGTATATAGCAGCATTGCCAAGCCCAAACAGTCGCAATACCGCCACACCGAATGGCCGTACGAGCCACCTCGGGCCCTGCCTCGGCGCGGACGAGCGCAGACGGGCAGGACTCTGGCACGACTCAGGCGCAGGGAAGGCGCTCCCGCTGCGCGTCACCGCTGCGCGCTGAAAGGACTGGCTTAAATAAGGTAGGCAGCGTCTAGGAAGCGCCACTAGGACGCTAAAGATGGCGTCCAATGTCCTCCCCCACAGCTCCCAATCCAAGATGGCCGCCGAATTCACAGCGAACCGACCCCAGGGACAGGACCCGCTTTAACAGCGGTGGTTGACAGAATTATAATGCAGGTAAGAGGACCGATAGGAGGGCAGCCCAGGAATTAAAACCAGGGGAGAATGTGAATAAACAAACAAATGCAATAACGGGATGTTACTAAACACAATATAGTAAGACATAAATGTCTCACAACATATCACTAAATAGAGTTTCAAGATTTGAGATGCACAGATATTAATGGCACAGGACGACCAGGCTTGCCTGATATGTCAATTTCTCTGCCTCCTATAACACTGTACATCCTACTTAGGGCCTGATTATGACTACCGTGGTCTGATGGACCGCCGTAGCCATGGTGGCAGCGTGGACACCGCTGCACCAGCGATCTGTCTGCCCTATTACAAGTTGGGCGGTCGGACAGCAATAGGACCGCTGCTTCCGCCAGGGGTACGCGATCCCTGTCGATCTTGCAGTGCCTGAGGCCTGCAATATGCTGGTGGTGCTGCTGCGACTCCACCAAGTATATCACGTTACCTTACTGCTACAGTTTTCATTGTGGTGAGCCCGCCATGAAAAATGAGGCAGTGAGGAAACTAAGGGGACCCTACAGGGCCCCCTGTTGCCTCAGGGCCATGGAGATGCATGCAGAAAGGCACCTAGTGTGCCCCCCCCACATGTGCATGCACTCCCAGGTCCTGCAAGGTAGGTACTTAACAGTTCATGCCGTTCAGGAACTTGCTTTGGCATTCCCACTGCAGTGCCTTTCTAAGGCTCACCGCCTGGGACCGCCAAAGCACTGCCCGCCAGACCAGGATAAAACTCCTAATCTGGTGGGCTGTCGGTGGACGAGTTGGCGGTGCGGGAGCAGGGCGCTGGTGTGGCGGCTCGCTCCCACACTGCCAAGCTTGTAATCAGGCCCTTAGTCTCCAAGTCTTTCTTTGTTTCAAGTACTGCAAATCAACCATTGTGAGGTATATAATGCTAAAGCCAACACCAATAAATTAGCTGATGCAAAGCAGAGTTCTATAGAGAGTAGATTTAGCAGGAGGTAGTTTAGAGTTATTTGGTTCCAGTTAGTGGGAGAGAAAAAGGGCTGAAGCCCCTCTGCCTTATACCAAACCGATACATTGTTGCATTTAACAAAAAGCAATTGTGTATGTACATATACAACACATTTGAAAGCACTAAGAGACCATACAGTGGTTGAACTGCACTTCTCAAATGTTGATCACATACATAACATTACACAATCAAAGGTGAACCTCTGTTATTCTGCTAATTATAGCTTTGTTTTCATAGGTCTCAGGAGGCCTGGGGTGAGTGTATCCTGTTCACACACTGTTGACTGCTGCTAATTTTTCCCTGGTAGAAGATAATCCCTCCTTATGCGGCAGCCAAACAATTATGTAAGTGTTTCCCTGGGAGACGTTGTTATGTTAATCGGGAATGAGAGGACCTCAAACCACAAAGCGGTCGACTGCATACGCATCACAAACAGAATTCCCAGAGCAATTACACTGCGGATGTTTAGTCTGACAAATCCGACCTGCATAGGTTTTCATAGGGCTTGTGTTTTGCTTGATTATTATTTTGATATTTGCCCATATAAGTATATCATAGCAGAATCACTGATTACAGCCCACTGTTCGTTTGAATGCATGTTCCAGTACTGTTTGGAAACTGAAAACTGTACATATATTCACACTTTGTGTGCCACAAACTTTTATTTGTGTGTGGAAAACCTTGCTTCTACTTTGGGTGTTTTTGATAACTTGTGAAAGATTTAATATTTATTTTAATTATCATGACTCTGTTGCAGGTCCCTTACTTAAGAACGTCAGTGGAGGTGCTCATCTCACTCTTTACTCCACAACAACAGGTGCATTATCCCATGAAACTCCACATGTGGAAACATGTACCCATTCATTCAGCCGCAAACATGCATGAAATGCAATGTCCAGCTGGGCAGCAAGACCCTTAGTCAGTGATTCAGCAGGAGCATCTTTTTGGGCTGGTTATGAGAAATATTTCATGGGCACCGTGCCCTGCACCCAAGGGCTTATCAAGAAGTGTTCTCTCCATGAAAACTCTTTGCAAAAAACGATTCCAATGTGCTTTGTATTGAAATCTGTATTCGCTGCATTTAGTAGCCATTGCACTCAAAATCCTTTTCAAAAGATCACTTTCAGAAGGCTGTACAGTATCAAAACCACAAACCGTGTTGGCTCTAATCCTAATGGGGTTGTATGAAAATGCATAATAATATATTTTCTCATACAGGTTCTGAAGATAGCTCCGCCCACTGTTTGAAGTGTTAGCCCCGCCCTTTTAGAATGCCCCCACACACACACCCTTGCCGAGCACCTCCCACCCCGAAGGTCCTGTCTCGTTGCCCCCGGCACATGATACCCTTTGAGAGCGGAGTTTTCCACCTTAAAAGTCACATTTTAATTAGACCGTTTATTGAAATGTATTGTATTCCATTTCTGTTCCTGGCTCTGCAAGCTTTGTCAACTTTTCACTATTTAGATTTTCAGATTACGTTAAGAAAATAATTGAAGGCGTTGTTCATTGGAAATTCGTTGTCGAAGCTTGCTGTGAAGTGCAAAGCACAGAAAACGCATGCGGCGACGAGGCTCATTGGACGGTATCTGGGTTACAGGCGGAAAGAGGGATGCTGTGAAACATTAACATGCCTTGGTGTGTGCAAGCCGACGCCATCTAGGAGGCTGCCTGCTCACTTAATATAATAAACGCATACACTTACATAGTAATAATAAGGCACTTGAAAGAAAAGGCTTCCTCCTCTGTGAGTCTATTAGGAAAGAGCTACATATCTGTGTGGCTGCTGTGTCTCGATGCCTGTGGCTAAGTGTTCACTGGCTGTGGTGGGGGCGGGGGAGTGCAAAGCAGACTCAAGCGTGGTCATGTTGTCAAATCTGTTTTCTTCTTGTTAAGCTGCTCAGAGTGGAGAGACGTGTCTGGCTTCTCTAGCGTTTAATGCGCATGTGCGAGCCAGGCAGAGCTCAGAGAAATGCTCGTGGATGTAGGAAGGGAATCACCCTGTCTCTGCTCTCTTTCTGTCTCATTCTCTGTTCCTTTCTCGGTCTTTCTCCATTTCTGTCTCATTCTTTCCCACTGTTCCACCCATTCGCTTCTCCCTCTCTCCCTTCACTATTGCTCTGTTTTTCCTAAGGCTCGCAGCCTGTCCCTCTCTTCCCATATGTTGCATGCACCTTTGGCTGCGGGAGGCAGGCTTGAACCCTGAATCGTCTCTCCTCTGGGTGTTTGATGACAGACTCGATTCTTCTGTGATGACTTGAAGATGTGGATGTAACTGGGAGTCACTAAACGACTGACATCAAGACAGCAAAGGGAGAAACGTGGAATAGTAGGGCGACACTCGAATGTGGTTGGCTTTGACGCCGGGAGTTTTGGTGCTTTTATGGTCTTCTCCTTTGGTTCACTTGCCTTGGATGCTCTGTTGGCAGTTCTCATGAAAGGGGGCGAGAGGCACCGAGGAACCATATCGGGTTTATGAATGGCACTGACATGGAGGAAATACCGTTTCAGAAAGTCAAGACCAGGCGGAAGAAGTGTCAATGCTCCCCCGGACCCCCTCTGGACGCCATAGCCTGCGAGGACGAGTTTGACTGCAAGGAGCTGGAGTCCCTCTTTCAGAATTACAACCTGAAGCTGGAGCAGACCTCCACGCTGAAGGCTCTGGCCGTCCTCATCGTCATGACGGCCACGCTGGCCCTGGTGGAGCTCCTGTCTGGCCCCAGCCTCACCATCTCCAAGGGCTCGCACCCCGTGCACTGCATCGTCTTCGTGTCCCTCTTCATCGTTACCAACGTGAAGTACCTGCAGGTCACCCAGCTGCAGCAGATCGTGAAGCTCACCCTGCTCTTCAGCTTCACTTTTTCCTTCCTCTGCTGCCCCTTCTCCCTGGCCGCCTACGGGCTGGAGCCCCCCACGACCCCCGAGCAGGGGCTCTGGCAGCTCATGCTCGTGACCTTTGTCTCCTACTCCCTGCTGCCGGTGCGGACCCTGCTGGCTGTGGTCTTCGGCCTCATGGTGTCCATCTCTCACCTCATCGTCACCGCCACCTCGGTCAGTGCCAAGAGGCAGAACCTCTGCAGGACGGTAAGTGACGGGGGCAGAGGGGGGACATACCTGCGTGCCCTCTGTGACCGCGCGCTCCAGTCTCCGGGGCGCAGGGGGTACCTGTGCTTCGACTATTGCATTGCTGCAAAGCACGCACGAGTGACGCTGCACACGATATTGAGACATGCACTTCCCAGTTAAGCTATATTTATTGTTGCATATGCTCTTTTACCCGTACAAGTAATGGTGGAAATTGTATACAGCGCTTACTACCCCTGGCGAGGCATTGAAATATAATGGGGGTAACCCCATGCTACTAACAACGTCACCGAGAATGAAACACTCAGTTCAGTGCAGAAGTGCATTCGTGTATGCATAAGTGAGAAGACAAGCAAACAATAGTATTAGGTCAATTTAGTGTTTCAAAAGGGTGGATTATGTGCAGTGTGTCGTCTCTCAAAAAGTCCAACACAATCACAGGAAAGGAACAGACAGCAGAGTTTCCCTCATCTTCTTGTGAGGTATTCCTTCAAAGTTCAAATGCACAGCCGAACAAACCTCTCCCAGTGCGCAGTTTAGAGCCCCTGTCTGGTGGAAGTTGTTCCATGAAGTAGCATCACGGAGGAGGGAGACACCTTAAAGGGAACTCCCCTATCAAAATGAGGGTTCCTCTTCCACCTGGTTTGACTTAAGCGCCCTTTACGTTGAACTTTCTATAGCGTGCCCTGCTACATCACCCACCCACGCACACTTACACACAAGGCACCCCGTGCAAACGGTTAATCCTTCTTTACTTGCACTCCGCAGCTTCGTGGCTGCTATTTTTACATTCCTGGGTCACTAATTCTAATCTATTGCTAGCAGTGACTTAATTGCATTAGGTTTTCGTGTGTGTGTGTGGGGGGGGGGGGGGTGAGGGAGACTGGCAAATGAAAGTGCTAAAAATCGCGTCGCTGCTCGTACACTTGCAGACCCTCTGCTTGCTCTGTATTGTACATAATACCGACACCAAACCCGCCACTTACACCTTTCGGCGGTGCCTTGGTGTGCCTTTTGCATACGACATTACTCTCGTGTGCTTTTCTGAGGTAGATACAGGGTATATAAAGAATAGGTTTTCGCGCGTTTTCCTACCGCATTATTTCATCTACGGCAGAAGCCGGCAGAAGAGTTCCTCATACTTGGCTTTTAAAATGTAGGTTAAGCGTATGGGATCACGTGACGTGGCACATTATTAGTTCCCATCCAACATGAATTGGTTTTGGATTGCACAGCACGTTTGAAAGAGGGCTTCATTTCCTAAACACGGCTCTGTGTATGTAAAATATGTCTACACAGAAGCTCTCGGTTTCATGCGATGCATGAATCATGCATGTAGCGCTGCGGCGGAACCAGACGCTAATGAAGTGATTCGCTCTGCCATATGGGGTTAGTAATGGGAGTGGGGGTCGGTAATGCGCCGATGTACGTTGCAGGCACTGCGTTAAAAAAAATAAAGGAAAAAAAAGAACGGGCCAGCCCCTGCGAGCCCCACTGGGAGCAGAGAAATGAATACATCTGACAAGCTTTATCCTCACTTGATCTGAGAGCCCCGCGAGAGCAACCAAAACGGCGCAGCAGCCGCTGCATTTTAAGACGCTCCCCGCTCCGCCACCCCCGTCACTCTGCAGACAGGGGGGAGTCTCAGGCAGCGCACCGGCACTTTCCGAGCAGTCTCAACTGCACTGCTCGTCCAGACAGTACAGTGTCGGGGGCGAAGTATCGTGTTCAACCTGTGATTGCTGCTTACCTGTTATGGAATCGAACACGTCGGCACGCGCCATGAAAGGTGTACTGTTGTCAGAGACGCCGTCTCTGGGTACAATGGCACAATGCTATGACCTGTTGTCCGTTACCGCATTTAATTATGACCGCCAATCACAATTAAAGTTGACAAGGGGGTGTCATGCAAGCAAAGGCGGCAGCCGAGGCAGTAAAGGCAACTGCAAAGCCAAGGCACTTTCATACAGAACGCGCAGCAGAGCAACTTCCAGAGTCATGTATGGCTGGATGGGGCTTGACAGAGGCATGGAACAAAAGTCGTGTAGGGCCTTGACAATATATTAATTGTACTATTGTTTACTGCAGTTTTAATTATCTTCATTGCGGCGGATGGTGGTATACTTAGCCACACACGATCCAAACGTGCCTATTGCTGTGCTGTTTGCCTGCAAAACGGAAGACCGAATTAATTTTGACTTGTTTTGACACGCCAAGAGGCTTAGTACCCCCAGGGGCATCCCGCTGTCCCCCCTCCCCCCTAGTAGGTTACCCAAATGGCACACACAAGACAGTTGGTGTTGGGTAACAATGCTGCAGGTTTACTACATAATTCCAGAATATGTAATGGGTGGGTTATCTTACGGGCGATCCAAGGGCAGGCAACCAACTGGGTCGCCTGCCCGCCTGATGAGCCGGGCAGCGCGGGAGCGATGCCCGCTGTTGCTGCCATCCAGGTGATTCTTTCTACGATCACGTGCCGTTGGTAACTTCTACTCACGCCCCCCGTCTCGGGGCGGAGCGTCGCTTAGCAAGCCCCCGGTTGTTCAGGCCCACAACCGCCCGCAGGACTAGTGGGGCGCCGACACGGCTTCCGGGACCCTCCCATGAAGCTCCTCGGTTTTGGCTCAGGCATCCCCTATGGTGCCGCGCAGAGGTACCCTTTGTACCGGCCTGCTTCCAGATCGCTCTGTAACTCCGCCTCCAACGAAAAAGAAAACGTTACAACGCTCAGAAACCCCCCCCACCCAACGCCTACGCCGGGTAAGCGGTAGGGAGGGATGTGGCGAGTTGGGCGACAAAGAGGTCGCCAGGAGGGTGGGGGAAGGCTAAATAGCCTCCCCCTCACACCTGGGCCAGGAAGTGACACGCATTGCGCGTCACTTCCGGCCAGCCCGAGGAGGGGGGCTCCGGTCGGCGTCCCCGCCCCCTCCCTGAGGGAGGGGGTGGGGAGGGGTGACCGGTGCCCCGGGGGCACTAAGGCGCCGACCGCTGATTGGCCCCTGCGGGGGCCGCGGTCAGCGGCATAGTACCCCAGGGGCACCCCGCTGTCCCCCCTCCCCACTAGTAGGTTACCCAAATGACACACACAAGACAGTTGGTGTTGGGTAACAATGCTGCAGGTTTATTACATAATTCCAGAATATGTAATGGGTGGGTTATCTTACGGGCGATCCAAGGGCAGGCAACCAACTGGGTCGCCTGCCCGCCTGATGAGCCGGGCAGCGTGGGAGCGATGCCCGCCGTTGCTGCCATCCAGGTGATTCTTTCTACGATCACGTGCCGTTGGTAACTTCTACTCACGCCCACCCTCTCGGGGCGGAGCGTCGCTTAGCAAGCCCCCGGTTGTTCAGGCCCACAACCGCCCGCAGGACTAGTGGGGCGCCGACCCGGCTTCCGGGACCCTCCCATGAGGCTCCTCAGTTTTGGCTCAGGCACCCCCTATGTTGCCGCGCAGAGGTACCCTTTTGTACCGGCCTGCTTCCAGATCGCCCTGTAACTCCGCCACAGCCCTGGAGGCGGCTCACCATCGCAACCAGGGCCGGAAGGCTAAATAGCCTCCCCCTCACACCTGGGCCAGGAAGTGACACGCATTGCGCGTCACTTCCGGCCAGCCCGAGGAGGGGGGCTCCGGTCGGCGTCATTTCTGCGAGCCTATTTTTACTACTGTCAACTAATAAACCTCTTTAGGTCAGGAGCGTAACACAGGCCCCTGCAGCCAATGCGGTGCTGGACAGAGGGAGAGGATGGGGGGGGGGGGTCCTTCAGGCGGGCCCCTAAGCACCCAGGGGCCCCCATTCCGCTCAAAGGCTGTAAAGATTTGTGAGAAATTGGAGACTTGAGGGGCACTTATCACATTCTTCAGAGAGGCCATCATTTTGCATTATGCTACTCTACTGCTTTAGGTGACAACATGATTGTTATGCTGATGTTCACTAATACAGTTCTATAATGATGGAAAAAAACAATGATCACATTAGCAGTCCAATAATACTGTTAATGGCCATACAAAGAGATAAAGAGGGGTCGGTAAATTAAACAAATAAACAACATGCCAGCTCCCCCATATCCTTATCTAATAGAGGCTCTCAAAGCTGTCATGTACCTAATGTGTGATATAAATGCAATGTCTATCACAGCAGCACTTATTGTATGAGGTTGGAAACGGGGTACTGTGCAGGAGAAATGTCAACAGTGGCAGCAGCGATTGTAGAAGCAGGATGCCTCACAGTCCAGAAAGTGGCAGAGCATAGAGTGCTACATGCCCCTTAATATAGTGTATACAATAAGTTACACCCAATATAACATTATGAAAAGTGGGAGAGGTCTCTTTGTGTTTCCTAAATTGGGATTCTATTGTGCTTCCTTGAACTTCCCATTCTCATTTTTCTAAGACCCCTCTTTCCTCTGTCTGTCTTTGTCCCCTGCCCCCCCCCCCCCCAACACTTTATACCAAATGCTCTGTTTTTGCTGATTCACTATTGTACACGACGTGGCAGAAGTACACATGCTTGTTCAGCTCACTAGCACTGAATCAAATGCATGATTTTGAACGAGGCTTACATTCTTTCCATCGACCTCTTCACTATACATGATTGATGGATGATAGCAGAAGACATGCTGGCTATCTCGACAAGCATCTCTCCTTGACTGCATAACAGCACTTCCATAAAAGTCCTAATCATTTCCAAAACATATTTCTATTTCTAAGTCAAACATTACAATTACTAGTGGTCCCTCCTGTGTCACTTCTCTTGTCTTTTATTGTAGAATGCACACATCATCCTAAGTCTAGAGTGAAAACATACAAAAATTAATATTGCAGCCACATAATTTCCCTTTGCAAATTCGATATATGTCTTGCACCAGTCATTCTGCATGTTTAGGCCTTAGCCTTATTGTATATGTATTCTTTGACCTTACACAGTATATGTTCGATGGATCATTGAGCAAAGGCTGCACAATATAATAGTTATTTTATATAGGCCTAAATATATAAAGTTGCTTGTTCTGTATTCTAAATAATTCATATAAAATATGAAGAGAAATAATTTTCCTTTTAACTTTTCTGTTGTGATAAAGGTTTTAATAAGGATGTTGATTTATAAATGTTTGTCACTGCTTCAGTGTTTTCCATTTTTATAAAATTAAATGGTACTTTAAATAATATTTTATGTTAAATATTTCCAACTAATATTTATCAGTCATTATTTAAATTGGCTTTCAGTAAATTTTTATTGCATAGTGCAGTTTGAAATTGGACAGTTAGATTAACACCTTTTGCTGTCTTTCACATGATTAAGTGTTGCTATTGTATTCTTTAAAACATTGCTGTAGCGTGTACCGCGTATTGCACATGACTATTGACTTGCATGGCTATTATAGGAATTTACTTGGCATCACAGGACACACATCTCCGGTGGGATTGGAGGGATTCCTGACACCTCGAAGCAAAATGTTGAGGAAATTATATTTTACAAGGGTTCTCAACAGGCTCTATTAGGAATTCATTTAACTAGGGAAGACAACGGAAATGGGGAGGAGTGTCTTCGTAATAGGACGATAGAATGTTCACCAAGAACATGGGCACTTCTCCCATGTGCTTGACATGTGCTGAGCCCTCACCACTACCTAAAAAAGAAACGCTTATTACATTTTAGTTAACTCGTGAACTGTGCCAGCCTTTCCATTTTTGGTGAAAAGGTTATAGTCACTTAAGTTTTCGAGCAACTTTTAACTAACTTTCTAACTCTCTAACTAAGTAAAAGGCTAACTAATAAGCTAATCTATCAGATCCTATAGGGTTGAGTGTCACTGTCTACACAGCACTAAGATATGCGGGATATGCGGGATACTGAGACTAAAAGTGTCAGTACCAGCATGTTGACTATTTCACAGTGGTATGGTGAAAATGATAGCATAAAATCTGGGTAGGAAAAATGCACACCCAAAGTGGAGGTACATTGCTAGTACCCATATTTAAAATGTGCCTTATAGTTTTTTCTTTACACATAATGGGTATTTTAATAGTTTTCTGTGCTGGACCACAATGCACAGTCGTGACACCAGCAGAAATAATTATATGCATAACAGATTCCCAGAAAGCAATATACCTGGTTTATTTAGCATGAAACGTGGGTTAATCGAGGTCTTTCTTTTGTTGTTTTATCACTTATTACTATTTTTTTTAGATTATAAGATACATGTTGTATACTGTGCATATCTGAAAATGGATGTGAGAGAGCAGTCATATATTTCGGTACACACATCTGTTTTTCACAGCTATAATTTAAATGTGAACCCAAGTGAGGGAATGTGCTACATTACAACGAGAACGGCAACACATTATCTTAGCAAGCTGTCTTAATGAAGTAACACGGTAAAGTTAAATTCTTAGATTTTCTTTATTAACTCTGTTGCTTTTCTGACATATTTTTTCATTTTTATGGGTCATATTTGATTTATAATTCCAGAGAGTGCAAAAAACATTTCGAAATCGTCATTTGTTTATCAGTCTATATATCCACTTATGAAGGCTGATGCGTTTCAGTCGCATGGTGATTTTAGTATTTCTGTAAGGACATGAGCTGGACCCTTTTCTTACTCGAATCCACTTTCTTTTCGGATTGTTTGACTATGTTAAGAGGTGCCTTGGATCTCAGTGGTGGAGTGTGTTTCCAATTGCCTGAAGATTCTCAGTTTGGGTCCTTTTCTGTAAGGAACTTTTCCAGAGATGCTTATTTGTAATGTCACACGATTTATTCAGTCAGGGACAGACTGCCTACCTGCCAGCTTACAAGCAAGTTTCACCGTGTGAGAAGGGGGCAGGGCCTTGGAGGGAGCAGGGCCTTATGCCAGAGCTACCTAAGTGGCACTGTGCCACTCAAAAAGTCCTCCATTCCCTCTTAGAATGAAAACCCAGAGGGTCGCCGATGTCCTGGGATGTTTTCAGACCTCTTGATGGACATCGGCTGCTTACTGCCTCTGGAAAGAAGCTGGAAATCTACTGTTTACAGTGCTTTTCAGCTCGTTTTCTCTGGCACAGTGTGATTTCGACTCCTCACAGGTTGACCGTGTGAAGGGAGTCAAAATCGTGTGACACACTTCCACCATGTGAGTTGACAGGACTGAGACTGGGACAAAAAAATAGACTCCAGGCCCAAAATAAAAGTGGCCCCGTTAGCATACCAGATGCTAAAAAAGTGGCCAACCTTTGAAAATCAGGACATTTATGAACTTGTGAAGACAGGCTGTATTGGTAATTTGAAAGGTATATGAGACTGCATGCATTTTGTGTTTGTTGCTGGCAATCATTGTGGTAATATCAGAGAAATCATCAGTAAAAACTAGCACACAAACTGCTCAAAAGTCGTCCCACCATGACATAAACCTGACTCACAAATTTGCAATGCAATGTGTCTAGCATTTGCAATAGTGTAAGCTATTGGCATTGTAAATGACAATGCCTTTTATTTATCTGTGTTGATAACTAACACATAAGGAAAAAGCATTGTCATTTACAATTCATTTCAAACAAGTGGTCACCATTGTCCCGGGCTGCTAGAAAAGTGAAAGCGCACATGGCACGCTGAATGTTGCAGGAAAGCATGTCGTGCCTGCAGTAGGAGAAACACATTGAAGAAAATAGTGCCAACAGAATAAATAAGACATACAGTGTAACAACAGACGTAAAAGGGCCAGTCATCATGGCAGGTTACAAATGAAGACAAGGCGGTACTAAGGAGGGACTAACAAGACTATTAACCAATCAGAGGCCAGCATTTACAAAGGACAAAGGTGCAAGCCAATGAAAAATATGGACGGGCAGTGGGAGGACCTTGCAGTCCATACTCAAATACAGCATGCCTCACAGAGCGACCCATACGCTGCCCAGGCTCGACCTAAAAACCTGCCCACAAACTGATCTGTCAGATCAGCCCATCGGAGACTGCCTGATTGCCCTATAGGCCAGTCCGACCATGTTTTCTGTTACCGTTCGACGTAAAAGCCAGACAGTTCAAATAAGTAGCAGCTCTAAATTATGCTAACTGATTCAAATTTCAGCTAGAAATTGAGGAAGACCAAACAATGAAATGTAGGTGACCAGCCAGCCTCTGTTTTTTGGTTGTATAGTCATATAGTCATTGGATAGTTCTTTTGATCTGATGGTGATACAGAAGCTACAAGGTACAGATTATAGTGGCGGTTCGTCCATTGGGGGCGTTGGGGCGTAACCCCGCCCGTAGCTCCCTCGGCGTTTCTAAACTTAAGTAAACTGAATCAGTTTACTTAAGTTTAAAGATGCCGAGCAGCCGAGGGAGAACCAACTGACAATCATGTCAGTCAGCATGACGTTGGACCGCCCACCCCCTTCAGAGTCTGAAGGGGGTGGGCGGTCCGGCGTCATGTTGACTGACATGATTGTGTCAGACATGGGGCAACAGGCAGCAGCACAAGTGCGCATGAGTGGGGAAGGTGAGCGGATTTTCACCCGTGCCCAGTCATGCGCACTTGTGTTTGCACTGGCTTGCGCATGCCCATTAGGAGCCCCTCGGTCTCCTAATGGGCAGGTGGTGGGCGTAGCGTAAGCTGTTCCGTCGGCCAATCCTGGCGCTGCTGGCAGTGCCAGGATTGGCTGAGAGGGGTTGGTAGGCCCCTCCAGTGCCGTTCGTGAAGGCGCGCAGGGGAGCAGAGGTCTGAGAGGTGGCGTGGACCGGCTGTGAGGTAAGTTTTTAAAAAAATATTACATTTCCCGCCCCCCGTGCGCGACCCCCCCCTCTCCCCGCGAGCCGCGACTGTGTTCTGTTGCTTGTCCCCCATTATTTAGTTATTTCTTCGTTGTATTGTTCTTATCCCTGGGCAGTTTTATTCATGGGGTAGCAAGTCCACTTCGCCGTTTGTGGTGCGAGGCCGTTATTTGCTGACTCTGAGGGTTGGCTCTGTTTGCGAGAGCATGAAAGCATAACCCTGCAACTTGAGAGATAGCACTGCAGGATAAGGACGGCTGTGTTGTTTCCCATAACCAACAAGTAGGCCACATCAAATGCCCTTTTACACCTCCCTGCCCCGTGACACCACCTTTTTCGAAAACCTGAGACCTCCTTATATTTAATAACAATTGTGATAAGAGGACCTAACAGCCATCTTTAGGAGCTAAAGGTAGGCTTTTAAATGCATGTGTGTATGTATCAGATTTATACTACAGAGCATGGGCCGTGCTACAAAGCGCAGGGGCACTATGCAGGAGAAGGATTCCCTCACTTCATTCGTTCTTGCTTGTCTCTTCTCTGTTTTACATTTGTAGGGAGAGGCGTGTGTAGATTTATTGTTGTCACTTCGCTGTTTTTCTGGTTACCCCATGTCTGATTTCGTTGCGCCCTTGCCTCGTTGTTCTTTATTTGCTGTCCCTCAGACGGCACTTTCCTTGCAGCAGAGAAATCATACATATTTAAACTCCGGGGTCGGATTGTTAAACTTGGCTTTCGGGCAGCGAACAATGAGCCGGTGACTCAGGTCCAGCTGTGGGCTGATTTTGTTTGTGCTTGAGTGGTACACATTTAAACAGTTTCGGGGTGTTGTTCGGCATAACCAATGACTCAGTAAACCCTAAATGCCCTCTCTGAGAGGCAGGTGGCCTGGCAGTGTTCTAAAAGTTACCTGCAGAGGAGAGAATGATGGTGAACCAGGATAGAACATTTAAAGAGGTAGGGGACAGAACATGGGTAGAAGTTGAGACATAGCTATGGAAAGGCAAGGAGAAGCACTAAGAGTGAGGATTAGAAAAGAAAAAGTGCTGAATGGACATTTATCATGTGCAATTGTAGTGAAGGCAGTGCTTTAAGTGTGCATGTACTGTCTGCTACTCCTGCACTTCTTCAATTTGAAAAGGAGAGTACCTGCAATTCTCAGGACTTCTGCAATACATTTAATGCATGATTACCTGGCCGAGTGTTTTCATATAGTGCTTCACTGTAATTTTTTTAAGCACTGTCTATACAAATGCTACTTTTACCTAATTCAAAAGTACTCAATATTCCTGCCTCAGAAGGATTGTTTAGTTTTGCCTTTAATAAAACACTCGACTTACAGGTCACATAAGATGCCATTAGAAGTCACAACTCATTGAGCCCTCTTGCTGAAGCTCATTACTAGTAAGACAGCCAACGTACCCCGGAGTCTTCGTGGAGCTATTTACAAGGACTCTGGACTGCCTATTTCCATTGGTTGAATGTGCTTGGCTAGAGGGTATTTTTGCATCAGACCAGTTTGAGAATATGGCACATATTTGATTTCCTTCTAATGTTTTCTTCACATTTGTGCTTCAAAATGCTATATTGGGATCCCCTTTTTTCAACAATTGGCAGTAAATGTGTGATGTAAGAGATGCCATTTGAATACAATATTTAAAACATTTCTTGGGGGAGAGCAACCCCTTGCACCCCCCTTTTGCACTTCGAGCTCGCTCATTATACTCGGATGTGTTTTCTCAGGTACAATATTTTCGCCTCACCACTTTAAAAATCCACCAGCCGCCACTGGGTATGTCCAGTAACAGCCCTCCTCTAAATCAGATACATTTTTTATTTTGTTTTTTCTTTTTCTTTCTCACTTTGTTCTCTTCTATGACAATGAAAACTATTTGTGAGTGGGTAATGCTTTTTAAAAATGTGTAAAATGTATCCAAATGCAAAATGTATGCACATCAAGGAGCAATATGTTAGTTTGAAGATGGGAATTGCAGCCCTGCCCCATCCAATTTTGAGGTTTTGGTCTTGAAAAGTGGGTTAATCAGGGGCTAGAATAACTTCTTCCTTTTCTGCATATTTCTGGGGATAACGCCAGAATAATGATTTTCACTTCCATTTGACACCTGCTCTAAGCAGATGGCTAATATGCATTGGGCGTATGTGGGTTGCTGGGTGGGCACAGGGTTTGAACTAGACTCTGACCAGGTTGGCAGGAGTGTTCTATGCTCTGTCTGTAGTGTTGGTGGAGGCTGGACTTTGGGTCTGTTTGCGATTTTACCTCATGTATTTCCACACCTGTAACTGGCCCTGGAGTTCCCACTTCAGGTAATGTCGGGCGCATTAAGACAGGGCAACATGGAAGTTGCCAGACCACGACCCCTCCCCCCAAACGATACCCCTCCTGCCGATATATAACTGATCCCTGCAAGAAGTGGTTTAGGGTCATAAGAGGTAATGGCTGTCAGTCTGGAAGAGCCATGTCTAAGCACAGTGGCTGATTCCATTTTCTTAAATAGTGGAAGGACTGTTGTCAAGGACGGAGTGAGGACATCGTTGAGTACACTGGGGCAGCTGTTTTAGTTGGACAGGTACTAAAGAAATATATATTTAAAGTAAGTAGGAAGGAAAGGCTGGAAAAAAATAGGGTGGAAGACAGAATCCTAGTATTTGTTTCAAAATATAGTCCCAGGGACAGTAACTTAGAATGGACACGGTCTCTATTGGAAATAACCAAAAAGCCTCCCTGGCACTAGGTGATGAAACAGACATAAATAGGATGCTTTGCTCCTTCAATTCTATGGACCCTAGTGGTACTGAACCTGCTACTCTATTGATGCATACACCCCAGACGGGTTCAAGGAATGGAGCGACGTCAGGAGTCTTGGAGTGTGGCAAGACACAAGTTATTTTTTAAAATATATTCTTTTTGCTTGAAGGAAACGGGTAAGGGAAACCATAGGACTGTGTAGGAAGATAGCAAAGCTACAGGATATTTTAAAGGTATTTTTTTATTGTATTTTAGGAAGTGTTTCGATAGTGCAGGTCTGCCCGGGGGAAAAAGGAAGTGCTTCCTGTAGGAGAGAGAAATGCGTGCATATGTTGTCATGCACATTCTGTATGCTCGGAGAGACAGCTATAAAAGTGCTGAGGTCCCCAATAAGATTAGCATATCTTGAGCAAGCAAAGTTATACATTGCATATGAACAATGGAGTACCAATAGATTAATAAAACAAAAAAAGGGTGCATCAACCTGTGTGATAGGAGTGAAGGTCTGGAATTCAAGAATCTCCACTGGCAGTCTGACCTGCGTATGTCTCAAGTTCTAAAATTATAGGCGATACCTTATACAGTGTAGTTTAATATTCTCCTTTTAGACCAAAGGCAGCACAATTAAAAGGACATGGGACATTCAGATTTTTTTTTGTTAATCAGAGTTTGTCTGTTTACTTATCAATTATGCAGGGGAACATCTGTATCTTAGGGCTGTTCCTTAAATCTCTTTTAAATGTGAAATAAGGCGGAGAATGGGACTACTTTGAGGAAGGTCGAAGATGGTAGTGGATGCAAAAAATCAGTGATGTCATCAATGATGTCATTTTAGAGGCCACTAATAATGCCATGTATGAGGTAATGATCAGTATATGATGGGACATGAGTTACAGTTAATGTACCTAACCATAGCTGACACATTTGAAGTTTTTTTTGGTTTTAATTTGTAACCCCAATTGTACTTTAACTGTGGCGGTAAGTGGCCTTTGGATGTTTTAAAAAAAACTTAAGTTAGTGTAATGACCAAACCTAAATATTATGCCACTTTAACAGTGATTTTTCAGAGAATGTTTCTTTTGATTTCAGTTGATGATATACGCATTCAAATGACTTGCACGCCAGCGTACTGTGGTGGCCAGCCAGCGCTGTTTACAGCGTTTGGTTGGGTACTATAGGGATTATAACCAAACAATTAAGGTGTGATTCCAGCAGTGGGTTTACATGAGGAGTCACACCTGTTATTTAACAGAACACTCACTCACCGACCTAGTTGGTGACATGCTTCATCATTCGGTTCCCACCTCTCGGGAGTGCTACAATGCCTGATTACAGCGGAGCAGTTTTTTTTAACAGTGCAGTTCATGAAGGTGGAAGTAAAATTGCCTTTACCTGTCCCAAAATTAACTTATTGGTGGAGAAGTAAGGCAAGATTAAAAAAGGGTGATGATGGATGGTAAAACTGGTTAAATTGGCCAGTCACATCCAAAATGTGAAAGTGCAATAACCGGTCTACATGTTTCAGCCTTCCTTGGCAATTAGCTAGGCTTTCTTCAGGACCAAAATTGTCATGGGGGTATGCACACACTAAGGTGCATCCACACCTATGACAAATGAGCACTGTGAAACTTACAGTTTTCGTGCACCTTCAGCAAAGTCTGAAAGCAAGAGTATTCTGAAAGACAAAACACAAATCAGGACCAACATGCTGTTACGTAAGATTTTGCACAAACACGCAATAACACAGTGTAGGTGACATCGCTCATGCTGCCATCTGTGCTCTTCACAAAGTGTCCATAAATTGGAATATTAGCTTATGGTGATTGTGATAAAGATGTATCCACCACTATGGTAACTTTAGAAAAACTGTCAATTACAATGTGGAATCAGTTTAGTCTCGTGTTGGGTTGAAATATACTGAAAAAGAAAGTGCATATTTGAACTACAAGGTCCGCATGCCATTTTGGGCATGTCGGTATATTTCGGAAATGATTTTAGATGGAGACAAATATGAACATGACTAATCAAAGACCTGTGCTAAATAGTAAGGCTCTTGGCATCACAATAAATGGGTGATAACATGAAAGAGGCAAGGCTTATGGGGAACGTAGATGTTTCTTAAGTCATGGATCCTAGTGGGGGCGGTGGCTTGTAGTCACACGCTAGGAAACAAGATACATCCATTAGAAGTATGAAAGAGGAGTATCGTTACCTTAAGGCTGAAGAAGATCGCATCGTACTTACTGCTCCAAAGCCATACGCCCGCTTGGCACCAGGTAATGTCCCAATTCTAGGACCCCGTGGATAAAGGAGTCCTGTACACGGGCGTATTTAAGGTAGCTCAGAGCCCCGTCTGAGGCGTACCGCATCTGTACGCCGGTCCGCTCAGGTGCGGAATGATGACGCATTGCCTTCTGTGATTGGTTGGAACAGTAAACAGAGAGTGGAACGCTAACTCTCCAAGAAGGATTTGTTATTGAAAAACTTTATTTACATGTATAACTGCACAATCGTGCATGTGGATGGTGAAGCACAGATATTTACATAAAGCACTAAATAACATTTGTAATAATGTTGAAGGGAAGTGTCATAGCGAGAAAAACCCTCAACTAGAGGCACCAAATTCAGTTCTGGGATCATGTTGTAGTGACAGAGAATGATCCCAGGACAATGATGGGAAACTGCCCATGGTTTAAGGGTGTAACAGATGCGGTGTTGCCAGAATGCCGGGATCGTGACTTCCTTGTGACAAGAGGGGTGAACACCTTTTGAAAAATAGGTACCCTAAAAGCTGCTAGCCTAGACTGTTGGTAGGCAGGTGATGCAATATGGTCAAGAGCATTCTCTCAACACAGAGCCCCATGAAATGTTAATATTTAAGCCCTGCGTGTGCGGGGAAAGATGGTAAATCCAACGTTGCTCTTTTCCAAATAGGAGTTTTTGGATGTTAGTGCCTGTTGTGATTTGCTCAACGATTGTCCACCATAGATCGTTTGTGGTATGGTTTTTCTATAGGAAATGTTCAGTCATCCTGGTCATACTCTTCTTTCACCGGATATTACTCCTGTGTTCACAGATGCACTGTTTCACTTTCCGACTGTTCATCCCTAGATACCTGAGGCCACAAGGACATGTGATAAGTAGGGGTGGGCAGAATTTGCGAAATCCAGTTTCGCAAATGATCGCGAAAATGTTTAAAATTATCGCAAACAAGCGGAAATATCGCGAAGATGCAGAAGTTTTTTTCCCGCATGTTCGCGAGATTTTCTGCATGGTTGCGGGTCGCCAACTTACCCATCTGGTTGCTCGCGGGCGCGGCCATCTTGTTTTGAGTTGTCTCGCGGTGCATGATCGCGAGAAGAAAGACGTGATCGCGCGACGCATGACGTCACTGCGGGCGCAAACTGTCGCGAGACAGCGCAAATGGCTAAAAACAATACAACATCTCAAGAAGAACGCGACCGGATCACGAAAACTTGTCGGCGAACGCAGGGATTCAGGTAAGGCGATCGCGCAAGAATGTATTATTTTACAGCGCGAGCAAGAAACAAATTATCGCCAAGTTGCGGAAAGCGGAAATTTTGACATTTTCGCGCTCTCCACGGAACGGAACGAAATTTTAGCCCAGGCCTAGTGATAAGGTATATCACGTCAATTTAACCAGTTTTACCATCCACCATCACCCTTTTTTAATCTTGCCTTACTTCTCCACCAATAAATTCATTTTGGGATAGGTAAAGGTAATTTTAACTTTTCACTTCCACCTTCACAAACTTCACTGTTCAAAAAAACCTGCTCCGCTGTAATCAGGCGTTGTAGCACACCCAAGAGGCATTCAGCTCCTCGTGTGGAAACCGAAGGATGAAGCATTTCACCAACTAGGTTGGTGAGAGAGTTCTTTTAAATAACAGGTGTGACTCCTCATGTAAACCCACTGCTGGAATCACATTTTTGTTGTTTGTTTATACTTGACAAGGGGACCTAGAGTGGCTCCATTATCATTCCCTTTCTCTCTTGTTGTTCTACATACTATAGGGATTAGCCACAGACTATGCACCCATCTTGCTACAGGATGCCTAACTCTGATACACATGACCTTCAACCATGAAATGCTGGTGTTGGCTGCAGGACCTGGCATTCAACTAAGCCCAGCTTTCAATCTGCCAAGGGGAATTAAGGCCCACATGCTGCAGTCTATGGCCAAAGAACACACCCTGCAACCAATCTGCTGCAGGCGATTAATCATTCAGTACCTGGCTGAGATGAGTGCCTGCACCCAACCAACCGTGGTGAAGGTTTGATTGCTGGACCTGGCCTTTGACCAGGTCCTGTGTCAGCGGACATTGGGTTTCGGGAAGTTTTTTCATGGAAATGACAATCTGATATTTCACTAGAAATGAAACGTTTCTATTTCAGGACAAAATTAGTGTTCCCTCCATGACAATGACAAGCCGTTTTTTGGGACAACTGAGTTTGTATGTCCAAAATTAAAGATTTTTTTTATTTGGAAGCCAGCAAGATGTTTATGTTTGGAATTTTACAAGCTGGTATTTGTGGAAAAAGTATTGCATTTCCGAAAGAAATTCAAATCTGATATTCTAGCTACTGTTCATGCTGACTTTGGCAAACTTGTTACTGATCTTGTTGCCATTGTGCCTAGAGTGCAGTTAATGTCATGGCTGTTAATTCATGACTCATGTGTGGGATAATTGCATTATCTATACTAATGGAGCATATTATCAAGTATGACTACTGCAGAGTGAGTTGTGAATCTAAAATGACTGATGTAACCTATATGAACATGTACGATCTCTGTAACCAGAGCGCTAGCCCTATATGGCATCCTGTAAGATTTATCTAGCCCTGCAGACTATTGACTGAGGTCATTAGTTGTATAACTTTGAATTTTTGCTCCCTGTTCCTTCCAAATTGATGCTCAGCCATGCTGTATTTCTGAGAATCTACTAGAAAGAGGTAGAATGGAAAAAAGAATAGAAGTAGAATAAACATATGAAGAAAAATGCTGTATACCTTTTGATAAATGATTGTCCATATGCATTTGCATTCTCATATTTTCTTTTACATTTCTCTAATTCCAAGAGCTTTTTGTCACATATTTTGTGAAAACTGTGCCAAAATTTCTATTTTTGCCATGTTTGTTTTAAAGTGTGTTTAGGGACGGTGACCTTAAAATGCACCAGAGGAAGAAGGGAATTCGCATTCCACAACATGAGACTACTGAAATATTTCATAAATGTCCTTTCGAGACCCATGGTTTATTTAGGCAATTTGCAGGTAAACTGTGATGTAACCTACACAGTTTGTCCCTGTTTTTCCATACTTTTCTCAACAGCAGGAACCCTTCCTATCCTATTCACTCTGAAGCTCATTGAGCTCACTCACTTTGTTCACTCATTGCAATTCGAAACAGGCGTTTAAACACTATAAATTTCTAAGCTCACTAGCCATCTGAGGATGAGGTCTTTGAAATGGTGTAGCTTGCTAATACCTTGTGATCTTGATCAGTTTTCTGAACACGAGAAATTAAGGATGACCTCCTCAAATAATCAACTACACTTCAGTAGAAAAGAATGCATTCATCCTCTTATTGAATGCAGCTAAGAGTGTATGGGTCTCTTCTTTAAAGTCCCAGCGTGAACAAACTCCAGCAAGAATTAGCATTTTTATATCAATATTCTATTTTTCAGAAACAGAAATGCTGACTTATTGAAAAATCATATCGTTAGACTGTAAGAGAAGTGGTGATTTTTTCTCAACCTATAAATGTGAGACTATCCCCTATTACAACTCTTCAATTGATGTTTTAACTTTTTACTATTTTCTTTTGTAATTCATGATCAAATTAGCGCATTTCTCAATTTATACAAAAGACTATGGTGTTATATGTTAATTTCCACAAGAAGTCACATACTTTGAAAATATATATTTTGTATTTTTGGCCTCCTAGGTTTTGACTACTTAAATGGTTTACTATATTCTCGTTTGTCCTTAGGCTGCATTGTTAGAAGCTTGGACATTTAGTCCCAGTTATATGTCTCATTCTAATGTCTGGGTTTTGTATGTTCTTCTCCTCATTAAACTAGAGTTTGACAGTCCACCCATTTAAAGGATAACGATGGGTAGATGCATTCAACAGAATTTCATTTAATTTGACAGCAGTACATTGGGGACCACCATTGTGAGACATTGGGTTGTTGGTTGACTGGGTTGTGAGCCCTGGTCAAGCAACAGCCACTATCGCTTGCAGGGTGGACCACAAAAAGTCACTAAATTAACCTGTGCTTAACCCTGGGTAGCCTGGGACAAAAAGCAGCATGGCTTAACTTAGAGGCAATGTATAACGTATTTATGCAGCATTCAAGCAGTAATAAAGTGAAAACACAACACAAGGAAAATCCCACATCAATTTAGAGAAATAAAGTGCATTTTAATAAATTATTTAAGACAAAAATAAAAGAAATCAGTGGGGTCGTGGCCGAGAACCTAGCCAGATAGTCGCTTGTTAGAGTGGCTCCTGCACATCACTGACCCCCAGCCCCAAACATCCGTTTCACAATCAGTTCCCTGTGTAAGAAAGCCTGTACTTTGAAGGCTCCCAATTGTGAGGATACCAGATCTCCCTTTGTCTGCACAGTCTGAAGCCTCGTACTTCCAACATGAGGCACAGCTTACTGGATGAGGTGGCACTGTGGCCTTGATTATGGGTGTGGGTAAGGCTGCCGCTAAGTGCCTGGGACTGGGCAGAGTTGTTACGGCCTGCGACACCAGCAGAGAAAGAACAGCTTCATAATGATGCCGTACTGCTGCCTTCTCTAAACAGCGAGAGGGGGTGAGCAATCACACCCCACCGGGACATGGCGTGCCCGTGAATTTGGGGTCTTACCCAGCACGCGAATGGAGGTGCCCATCTGAGAACGTGCCTTTGGCCCTACTAGCCTGTAGTCTCCTGAAGTGTGTGGGTGCAGTATGTAACTGCATGGCCCCCGTCAAGGGTTAATTGAGGGGGAGTGTGGTGGGCGGCAGCACCCCACCTAGTGCTACAGGCCATAATGACCGGGGGCTCACGTCTGCTGTCACTGTGAGCCAAGCGGTGGACCTGTGGAGGTGAGTGAGGCCAGTACACCCCGACCTACAACAGTGGGAGACTCTCAAACTGCTATACAGCCAGAATCGATAGGGGGCCGAAGATTGCCTTACTACCAGAATGGAAAGTTGCCAGCAACCTCCAGGAACTTGGGAACTACTTGTGGCCATATCTTGAAGGACACTCACAAGTGGTTTGCCAGCCTAGGAGCAAATGTCCACTTGCAGCGGTGTGGGGGCAGGATTGTGCACCCCCCACTTTGGACTATGCCAGTGTTGAGGGTTGGAAGAGCCCACCCTGTTTGAAAAGAGGCAACCTGGACCGTGACCAAGAGTGAGAAGAGGGGCACAGAACAGTGAACATCCAGCACAGTCGCACTGTCCTTTGACCTTCACAGCTCATGTCCTGCAATAGACTGCAAGCAGCGGTGAGAGGGGTCACAAGGGAGAGTGGAGAGAAAAGCGACAGGCCATAATGGGGCATTTGAGTTTCTTTACACCACATGGCTGGTGGCAGTAATTATCCCTGCAATCCCCCACTCCCTCCTCCTTCCTTTATGTTATGAAGCGCAACGATGACTGGATGCAAAGCTGTGCTGAAGCGCTCCAAACAAAACAGGATAAGTTTACTCTTCCCAGGGGCCAAACAGAGATGTGGCGGTGGAGGGGCAGCGCACTCTGGCCGACGGGAAACATCCTTTACAACGCAGGCATTACAACGCAATGGCTTTACAATGCGACCATTGCAACGCAGGTACACTTACATCACACGATTTTACAACGCATGCTATTACTATGCATATATAGGTACAACGCATGCTTTTACAAAGCATTGGTGAGTATTGTATGGTAAGCGTTTGTTATATTTTTAGATAATGTATGTTAAATAATTTAAGTAATATTTATTCATAAAACATAATAATTTATGTATAGTTTATTAGTTTGTATATATTAATATAGTTATTAAAGAGTTAATATGTTTGTTAATCATACTATATAATTTATGGGACAGTTATAAGTTATGAGTAAATTAATACTCAGGTATTAATATTGATGCTACTGTTATAATTAATATGGAAACATTTATAGAAAATTTATTTTTTAATTTAAAAAAAGATAATACTCAGGTATTCATTTTGTTGGTAAATATTTTATTTTGATGCTAATAATTATTAACTTTACTTTAAGGTTTAGCTTAAAATTTTAAATAAATTAATACTCAGGTATCAATAATGTTTATAAGTATTTATTTGTTATGTAAAAGATAAAGAAAATATTATTGTAAAGTAATTAAATATCATTCAATATTTTAAATAAAAAAGTATATAGAAAAAATATATTTAATGTTATGTTTAAATAGTATTACTGTTAAGAGTAAATTGTGATTAATGATATATATATATTAATGTAAAGTATATGTAAACAATTATTAATAAATCTTAAAAAACATATAGATTTAAATGTTTAAATAAAAAAAATATTCATTTGCATTCTTTATTTTTATTAAACATAAATAAACATGTACAAATTAATAGGAAACAGGTAATTTCTTTTTCAGAATTTTTAATTGCTAATTTAACATATTTAGAATCGTTGTAATAAATTCAGAAAAATATATAGAAAAATAGAGTATATATTAACATATATATAAAAATATATTTGTATTATATTATGTAGAGTAACATTTTATAATACATTTTAAAAATTTTCTCATGCTTTTCCATTGCTTTCAATGAGAGAAAATGTCCTTTTTTCATTTTTAGTGAAACAAATGATGTTGATGCGTAGACGTAAGTTTCATCATTACGGAGATTTTCGCTGGAGAGAACAGAAGCAAGGGAGAGCTGCGTTAAGGTAAGATAAATTTACATTATTAAAATACACAGTGTAGTGGTAATGTTTATTGTAAGGCGAGATGAGGGAGGTATATCTATTTAGTAAATGTGTTTTACGTATGTTTCCTGTGTTTTCACAAACTAATTTCCGTCATTACATGTTGCGGTAGTAGTCCCACGTCGGATCTTTTATTTCGAAAACTACATTTGTTTTGTTAAGTGGTTAATGATATATAATTAAACACTTAATGAAACAAAAGTGTATAGAAATGTTTACCTTTTTGGTTTAGCGGTACCTTGTTTAATAAATAACACATTTTTATCATCTTCGCGGTTAGATGTATTTAAACTTTGTTTGAACTGTAATACACTTTGGATGTGTTCATAATTTTCTTTCTACAGGATTTTGGCCCTATATGGATTGGAGTTTTGAAATTTGTTACGTTTTTTATATTTAAAACAACAAATATTTTCGGGATTTTTTGGGGGGTTTCCTTCTTTTGGATTTCTACCGAATTCGAAATGCTGCTGGATTTCAATTAGAAGTGGATTGCAACGTTGGAATTTGTTGTGTTTTTCCTAAAAAAATAGAGTTTTCGGAATTTTTTTATTGGTGCGTATTTTGACATATGCACTGATTTTAGTGTGCATATTAATATATTTTTCATCGGGTGATGGATTTTTAAAATGGATTCGCTGCTATTTACTATAGATTAAAGAAAAAAAAAGGACTCTTGGTGAAGTAATGGATGGAATGTAAGTCCAATTCGAAATGTTGTTGGATTTCGTTTAGAAGTGGATTGCAACGATGGAATTTGTTGCGTTTTTCCTAAAACAAATATAGTTTTTGTGATTGTTTTATTAGGTGCGTATTTTGACATATGCACTGATTTTAGTGTGAATATTAATATATTTTTTATCGGGTGATGGATTTTTAAAATGGATTCGCTGTTATTTACTATGGATTAAAGAAAAAAAGGACTCTTGGTGAAGTAAAGGATGGAATGTAAGTCCAAGAGTTGAAGATAGAAAGCTTCTGAAGGTAAGAAGACCCGACTTTTATTTATGATTTTAATATTTTTTGAATATGATCAATTGAATTAGTAGGATTTGTTTTAGGGTAAAACAGACAAGTAACATAAATGTGTTTTAAAAGTTTAGGATGTGTGCAAGATTATCAAGGTAGTCTGAAGCCACTGTCAACGAAAATTGTTGAATTACACCAAATAGTCTTTCTGACATTTCCTTAGTTCTGGTAGAAATACGTGGGTTCAGACTACCTGTTAATGATTGCGCCATTCTCATTTCTTGGAAACTTTGCTCCTTCATCAACATTTCCCAAAAATGATAGCAATTAGGATGCGGTTTGCCAATTGATTTGTTGAAGGAGTTGTGCCATCCCTCTATGGCATTGTTTGTTTTTGCTCCTCCCTCTAAGCAGGTTGAGTAACAGTTCCACCAGTCCACATGGAAACGTGGTCTCCTTCTGTGATCCAACCTGCTTAGATGTCTTCAAAATAATTTAGTATAGGTGCCAATTTATCTTGATTTGCTGTAAAATATTCAGATTCAGTATTTGAAGTGCAGTATTCGTCTGTACTGCCAGGAGGAACAAAGCCAAGGGCAGTTAGTTTTTTGAGTATGTTTCATATTACTTTTTTCACAGTTTACAATATATGCATTTTCACAATCTGGTTATTGTTTTTATTTTGATGTATCTATTTTTTTTGTATTTTAACATAAACAATCCTGATTTATCGGGAGGAAGGAAATTTAATTAATTGTATAGCAAAAAAAATAAATTTATCTTACCTTTGAATTAGGTTTTGCAATGTTCTTTTGTGTTGGGAAATTCATTGTGGTTTTCTGTGTTTCTGAAAATAAAAATATATTTTGAGTTTGATTAGATATATGTAGTTTATTGGTGAAGTTTCCTAGTGAGAGTAACAAAGTTATTTATTTTTGTTGGCTTCTGTTTTTGTAATCTTACCTTTATAAGATTGTATAGGTTGTGTCTTTCCTTTATTTATTATTTTGAGTTGTTTTCTGGTCTGAAAAAGATTAAAGAAAATGATTGTTAGTGTATTACAAAATTGTTACATTATTTCTATGAAATATAATAGCATATATTTGGTTAAGGAACAATACAATCATGTTTTATAATTATATACATTGAATTTATTTGAATACAAGACTTAAATATGTGTTTATATGTCAACATTTCTTATTCAAGTATAATCAATTTATTCACCTGTTATATGTTTTTTTATGTAGGAGATAAAATATTCTTTCCTGGAAAATAATTTAAGTGCAATTTAAAATGCAAATAATTATTGATGTGGATATTACCTTGCTTTGGTTTGTTTTTTTCTTATTGCTTGAAGGTTTGAAAGCTAGAAAATAAAATTGAACATTGTTAATAATTTATGTTGATGATGTAGTTTGTGTTTGTATGTTTTCTCATTTATTTTCTTCTTCCTAGTTGGTTATATTAGAGAGAATTACCTTGGTATATGATTTATTGATTTCAAGTGGATTTTGAGATTTCTTTGTTGAAATGT
Organism: Triturus cristatus; assembly: GCF_964204655.1. Classification (NCBI taxonomy): domain Eukaryota; kingdom Metazoa; phylum Chordata; class Amphibia; order Caudata; family Salamandridae; genus Triturus; species Triturus cristatus. The sequence continues at coordinate 435,659,715 of NC_140588.1, forward strand.
TTATTTTTGAGATTGTATTTTGTAGTAATCTGTTGATAGAAAAAAAATATTAGAGTAGGAATAGTAATTTTAACGTATTACTATTATGCATGTTTATTGAAAGAAGCAGCTTTTGGAGTATGAATATTTCTTTTAATCTCATCACTATCCAGCATTTTCTCTGAGTCAAGCATATTTTAGAGCAGGTATAGTAATGTAAACATACTAGTATCCTGCACAGTTTCAGAATCAAACACATTTTGGAGTTGGGATAGTTATTTTAACCTAAACACTATCCAGCATTTTTCTCAGGCAAGCATCTTTTGGAGTTGGAATAGTTATTTTAACCTAAACACTATCCAGCATTTTCTGTGAGATAAGCAACCTTTGGAGTAGGAATAGTAATTTTAATATATTATTATTATGAACATTTTCTGAATGAAGCACCTTTTTGGAGTTGGAATAGTATTATTAACCTCAACACTATCAAGCTTTTTCTGTGAGGCAAGCACCCTTTGGACTAGGAATTGTAATTTTAATATATTATATTTCTGCACATTTTCAGAATCAAGCACCTTTTGAAGTTGGAATAGTAATTTTAACCTAAACACTATCCAGCATTTTCTCTTAAGTAAGCATTTTTTGGAGTTGGATTAGTTATTTTAATCAAAACACTAACCAGCATTTTCTCAGAGAGAAGCATACTTTGGAGTAGGAATAGTTATTTTAACCTAAACACTTTCTAGCATTTTGTCACAGGCAAGAACCCTTTGGAGTAAGAATAGTAATTTTAATACATTATTATCCTGCACATTTTCAGAATCAAGCACCTTTTGGAGTTGGAATAGTTATTTTAACCTAAACACTATCCATCGTTTTCTCACAGGCAATCATCCTTTTTTGCACAATTTCTGAATCAAATACTTTTTGTTGTTGGAATAGGTTTTTTAACTTAAACAGTATTCAGAATTTTCTCTTAGGTATGCATTTTTTTGAGTAGGAATAGTTATTTTAACCTAGACACTATCCAGCATTTTATCAGAGGAGGACATACTTTGGAGGAGAAATAGTTATTTTGACCGAAACATTATCCAGTATTTCCTCTTAGGTAAGCCTTTTTGCAGTTGGAATAGGTATTTTAACCTAAACACTATCCAGCATTTTATCAGAGAAGAGCATACTTTGGAGGAGAAATAGTTATTTTGACCTAAACACTATCCAGTATTTTCTCTTAGGTAAGCATTTTTGCAGTTGGAATAGGTATTTTAACCTAAATACTATCTAGCATTTTCTCAGAGGGAAGCATACTTTGCATTAGCAATAGTTATTTTAACCTAAACGCTATCCAGCATTTTCTCACAGGCAAGCAGCCTTTGGAGTAAGAATAGTAATTTTAATACAGTATTATCCTGCACGTTTTCAGAATTAAGTGTATAAAGATCTTTAAACGGCAACATTATTTTAACTTTGAATATATTTTGTAAAGTAAATAAGAATTTTTTTTTGGGTGAAGTCTCGTTTGTTTTAGCTTTATTTACTATATAACAACTAATATACATTTTGTTTTGAACGAGAAAAAAAAATGTTTTGACTTACTTTAGATATATATTGTCCCCAATAGAGTATTTAGTAAAGTTGGTTGGAGGTTGTAAAGATTTGTAACAACCTGAAAAAAAACATAATATGTTGTATTTTAGTTTATTTCCGTCTCTACAAATTATTAAGTAGCTATACATTTCTATAGTTTTTACTTACTTCGAGTTTCAGCTGTCTTTCTTTGACAAGTAGAATATGCAGTGTGTAATCCCGCGTGCAGTCTCTGGTAATCAGGTAACTACGGGGCATATTATCAAGGAGAGACGATAATATTATCGCCGCTTTAGAGCCCGTTTTCGGGCGCAAGCGGCGATAATATTATCGCTTTATCATCAAGGGCACGCTAGCGCATGATTCCTTGATGTATCGCCTCTTTTTCACACGCCTCGCCTCGATAATGAGATGCGAAAGAGGTGTGGCTGTGAAAAGCAACATGGGATAATATCGCGAAGGAAGCCTCGCGATATTAGCAAGGAGGGTTAGCGATAAATAAAATCACGTTCAGTATGCCTTAACTCAGGAATTTAACGTCTGTTAAATTCCTGACTAAGGCATACCTAACATGGGGGTGGATTGTGTGGCTAAGACCACAGGCCCTATTATCTAAGATATCGCCGTTTTCCACCATGGAAAACGGCGATATCCCACCTATCTCCGGAATTTTATCGCCTCGGCGATGCACGTTGTTGATAACGCGCTAACCGGGCGATAAATTCCAGAGATAGCCGGCGATAAATATGCAAGCGATAAGTGCGCTTTGCGATATTTATCGCCGGCCCTTGTTAATATGCCCCAATATTTGTAAAAATGGTGGATGGCTCCTTTTATACGTTTTGTTGTCTTAAACGTTATTTGAAAGTAAAATATGTTTTGCATTTCATTTTTCTTTGTGTTTTTAATGGTGTGTAGGAATATAAATAATTATTTTGTTATGTTAGTTTTCGGATCTTTTTATTTCAGTATGTTTTAACATCCGTTTTGGCTATTTCCGGGTCAAAGTAATTTCATTGAAAGAGTCGTAGGACATTTGTTTCCGCATTTTTAAAACAGAAGTTTTCTTTTTGGTGTTGGTATTAGTTGTGTGTTATATTGTTTTTGTTATGAGAAGATTTATGATTTATTAATAGTAGTTTAATTTGTGTTAAGTCGTGTTTTCTTGTTTGTGTATTTTTTGTGTTTACATAATAACATTTAGAAAATGTTGGTTAAATGTATTTTATGTAAAAATGTTGTAAATAAATTAGTTTATATTAATTTAAGTTGTAGTATGTGTTGTTGCAATTTATTTATTACATTTTTTATTTTTAAATTTATTAATATTAACTTTGATTATTAATTTTAGTACTCGAATATTAATTTTTATGCTTGTGTATTAATTCCCAACAATTATGTTTTAATACACTTCCCCACCCAAAACCCCTATTTTCCCTGCATCCAGCTCCAGGGGTTTATTATAAAAAAAAACTATATATTGCGTTGTAAATGTGTGCGCTGTTGTACTATGCGTTGTAATGGATCATTCAATTTATTATACTAGTTTGCGTTGTAATGGTATGCGTTGCAAAAACTTGCGATGTAATGGTAGTTGAGTTGTAAAAGTTGTGTTGTAAAATGATGCGTTGTATTTGTTTGCGTTGTAAAGTCATATAGTCCTTGCCGACCAGGTACCACAACGGAGACAGGCACATGTGTAAAGACGGCAACGATACAGGGCACCCAATAAAGAGAGAGAAGCCCCACGTACCAAGGGGACAGGACATTGCTTAGTCAAAGAAGAAGATAAATTCACTTCGGTAACCAAATATAATAATTCCTAAATAAATCATCTCAAATATACGACAAACTATTAATGTCAATCATACAAAAACCCATATACCTATATTTGCAATGCCACAAGACAACCACTGACTAATAATGGAATGCCACCTATATTTTATTAAAAAATGTTGGAACCATAAAAAATGTGTTCATTGTACAGAATTCATAAATCTTCATATTATATAAAACATATATCATTATACAATTGTATGCATTACATAGACAGCATATCAATTAATCAAGAGGGAGATGTAAAAATTCATCAAGTATCAAAAACAAATATATCACATATATAAATCCTACAAATAGTACAGACACTATATCCACGTATTAAAAACAATTAAAAGTATATAGTCTAAAAGAAAGATAAAACAAAAGAAGAAGAGAGAGAGACAGACAGCAATTACGACAGTACACTTATTAGTGGACACTTATTAGTGTTTCATAGACTAATCCTGGTAAAAAAAACTCTCAAATGCCAGACGTGAAGGCAGTCCAAGTGTTTTTATCACAATGACTGACAGATACACTGGATTTAGTTTATCCCAAGCGTCGACGCATTTCGGTGGTGTTCGCAGAGTAATGGCCACCTTTATCAAGACAAATATAATGTGCCTCTCCTTTAAGAATCTTCAAACAAATACCCAAGTAACTATGGTGAGTATCCTACAGGCGTGAATGGTCCTTGTAGGGAAATGGGTCCACCATTTACTCTAGGGATCCCATTATTCCAATTAAAAAATCCTGTTGTGAGTGTTCTATTCAATTGTGTCCAAGGATTCCAGGTCAATCTGTTTACACTGCCCCTCCTTATATACAAGGCTAGTTCTAGTTCAAATAACATTATTCAATTCATATAAATCATAAAAGTGTTCCATACACACATAAAACAATTTGGTAAAACTTAAAACCTTCCATACAACAATTGGTGTGGATACATATAATAATTCACAATGTAAATTTTTTTTTTTAAACAAATTTTGATAATATACAGCATTTCATCAGTGTAATTTTCCAGTGACAATTCATACCGTTTCCTAATTAACAACGCAGTTCTAATGTTGTTGAGCAAGGAATTCACAGCTCCCTGGAGACAAAAAGTTACTCGGTCTCCACAGAAATCATCCTGATGAGGGTAGATTTACGCAACAAGGGAGCTCGGATGAAGGAAGCAGAGGACTAACTCTGCACACTCCGAGCTGAAACAATGACACTGCCAAAGCAAGTCAAAGAATAGCACACAACTGCAGAGGTAATGGGGGCCAGGTTAGTGGACTACGAGGGCCGCTCGTGGAGAAATAATATTCGTATGAGAGTGCAAGAGTGCTTGAAGGGCCCAGCAGGGCACCTCTTTGTTGAAGTTCTCATACTAAACCAATTACAACCAAAGGGCCTTTCCAACTATTTCTCAGTCGAGTGAGCCCACCGAGTCCCAGGTGCCCCTCTGAAACCCGAGGCCCCATCTCATATGATTATCGCTCGCATCTTCAATTACTGTGACCGAGATGTGATGCTACAGATGGCAAGTAGTTCCCCACCAGTCAAAAAGGACAATACCACCATTACTTTCTTCTCATACTTCACGCTCTGAGTCCAGAACCTAGGCAAAAGCTTCAACAAAGTTAGAAAAGCTGTAAAGGAGCAATAACTCAAATACTCCATGATGTATCCGGCACAATTAAGAGTGACAGCGAATGGAAAGACTTGGCGCTTCACATCCCTGGAGGCTGCTTGGGACTGGCTAGACAGTAGGAGACCAGTGGGAGGGATGACATCAAGACACCCTTCCTGACAGCAGTGAAGAGTTATAGGTGCACAGACCTGCCAGCATTAGTTCAACGTGCCACACTAGTAGCACACCCCAGCACACAGCCCGAACAATCTAGCAAGTCAACAGAAACCCTTAAAGAACTGGTTTGAGGGGATGGGTGAGGGTGATGCCATAACAGTTGGGGCTGATCAATGTAAAAGCCATTGGATTGTCCTCGAAGACGCCGATCAGAGCCCGCAGTGATGGGAGAGCACTTGACTATGAATAAAGATGGCAGGCTCTGGTAATAGTTGATCTTTCTAATTTGGGGGGTGGAGGGCATTTCAGGAGTTGCCACTTCGACCTATAGTTTATGGTTTAGGGCGACAGGCACTCTGAAATGTTTGGGATGCAGGCAGTTCCAAATCCGCTCTGCAGGGAGTCTGAGTGGGGTGTTAATTTGGGGGTTTTGTTTGTCTTTATAGTTTGTTCTGTTCAGAGCATGCACATTGCAGCGCGCGATCATGGTCAAGGGCTCGTAGAGCCCAGAGTGAGATCACTGCCTCCCCTGTGGGCTGCCTTAACAAGGGAGGGACTTGGGAGACACCCACAACATACACATATGACTATGACGATGAGCAACGCCCACATCTGCCTTATTTCCTGGAATGTCAATGGCCTGGGGGACAAAATTAGGAGGGGAGTGGTACCGCAAAATATAAAAAGACACTACCCAGATGTCGTCATCCTCCAGGAGACACATCTTATGGTCAATGCCTGCCAAACACTGTACAGGTAGTGATATAAAATGGTTGACCATACAGGATACACTACCGGCTCCGGGGGGGGGGGGATCTTGCTCAAGAAATAATTGCCGCTTGCCATCCACTAGACCTGGCCAGATACACACTCCAGATATGTGGCCCTAACTGGTAGGTGGGAGGGAACAACCATTAAAATCATCTCTACCTATGTCTGGCTGCGACTCCACGACAGCCTGTTCCCTGACCTGAGTGCTGTCCTGCTCAGCCTGCCAGATGGAGAACTGTTGATGGGAGTGGTTTTTAACCTGACACTGTGATGAGAAGGACTGCTGGCCACCTAGAAGGGAAGCCTCAGCGAGATGTCCACTTGCTGATTTTCTGCCAGCACTGGGCCTTATAAACACATGGAGTGCACTCAATCCTACGACACTTAACTATACTTTTCATTCAGGGGTCCACAGCAGTCTTTCTCAAATTGACTATATGTATATATACTCTGAATGGCCAGTTCCCTAGATTTCAAGAAGTTTGACACCTGGCCAGATGTATTACTGACCACTCCCTGCAGTGGGCGGTCCATGGCCTTGACAACAGCAGGAGACGATGCAAAGTCACATTTAACCCATGGTACTGTAAAGTTACTAGAATCAGAGAGGGCCTCTTAGAAACCAGGGAATGATACTTCACAGAAAATGAGGACTTAATAGATGCTAACCCTTTGAGAAGTTTACAAACCAGTTGTCAAGGTGCAGGGCCCCTCCTTGAAAGTCGGACACAAAAGGGACACCAGGGCCAATTTGGAGATGATTGAGCCAGAACCCAGGATCTTCAGAACTGCAGGACCTAGAGAACACCTTGACTGACCAGGAGCAAGGGAACAGTAGACATACCTTGAGTCATAAGCAAAAGGAATATAGGGATGTAGCATCGGAAACCACCTGGGTGAGGTGTAGCACAAAGCAACAACACCTTTATGAGGTAGGAGATAAAGCTGGGAAACTCATTGAATGGCTGGACAGGAGAGAGCAAGCAAAACGCTAGGTGCTGGAAATTGCGACTGAAAATGGCGAACAAGAAAGAGAGAGACAGGGAATAGCCAAGGCCTTTGCAGCATACTACACCCAGATGTATTCCTCAGGAGGGACAGGTACAGTTTAAGAATCCCACAAACTCCTGGCTGACATACAGCTGACTGTCCATTCTAGTGCGGAGGACAGAGAACTCCTAGAAGCTGATTTCACTAAAGACAAACCTACAAGGGCTATACGAGACATGAATCCTGGAAAAGCTGGGTCTAAGAAATCCGATCAATGCCCTATGTGGCGTCTTAATGCCTGGTACCTCCAGGACAGGATCTTTGCCCAGGCACTGAGTCGGGAACTCTAAGCATATACCCGTAATAATGAAGAGTCGGTTGGCTGCCAGCAAGGGGACAACGTGAGGCATCACTAGGGGATGTATTAGGGCCAAGGAATGTGCTTGCGCCTCTCATGTTACCCAGATAGAGACTCATGCCCTCCACTTGGAAGGACGACTTGCATCTGGCCATCACTCCCTTGAAACCATCAAACATTTATGGTGGGCCATGACAGCCAAGGTCCATGGGTGGGGGAACAAAAATGGGAGGCTGCTATATTTGATGGCCTTCCATCAATACGTAAATAGAATTATACCTGAAATTATCGATGGTAGTGTTCATCCATGTCATACTCTTCCATAGATTGCACATGCATTTGCTTGCTCTTACGAATCTTTGTACGCAGCTCCCATTGGGAGAGACCCAGAGCTTTCCTGTCACTTCCTTCAGGCAATCCCCCTCCCTTGCCTGTCCCCTGCTAAGTGTTGTATGGTCAACGAACCCTTTACAAATGAGAAGGTTGGAGACGATTTGTCTGGGTTGGCATTGTGGAAAACCCCTGGGCCAGATGGCTTCCTTACAGAATACTACACTGCATTCTGTGAGATATTACTCCCCACCTCCTGGCCCTTTAAAAGAAGCATGTCACACAGGCGCCGTCCCTCTGGAATTAGACAGAGCCACTATAGTTGTGATCCCCAAGACACATCCTCCCTCCATCTCCGGTTCGGTCTATCATCCGATATTGCGCCTAAATGGTGAGGTTGAAATATTTGCCATTAAGCTGGCCACCCGCCTTAAGCACGTCCTTCCTGCTTTGAGTCATCTGGATCAATGCAGCTTTATGTCAACCGGTAGCAAAAGGCACAGTCTCAGATGGCTTCATGTAGCCCTAGATCAGAGGTCATCATTTGCAACATGACCCTGCCTTAGTTTTTATTGATTTTGATACGGTGGACTGGGGTTACCTTCAGTTAGTGCTGAATGGGCTGGCATCAGACCTAAATTTTGTGGCATGGTTTGCATTGTTTACTCCAAATCTACTGCCCGAGTCTAAATTAACTGGGTCCTATCCACAGCTTTTCCCGTTAGCCCAAATAATCCATATGAATACTCAGATTCAGGGATGGCGATGGAGTACTGACCAAGGGAACCACATAGCTTTGGATGCGGATGATGTCCTTTTGTATCTGGTGGATCCCTCCATTGGTGGTCCTCGCTATCTTCATTTATTGAGCTGTTTTCAGGAGACTTCCAGTCTAAATCCGTACTGGTCTCTTTGACCTCCTCCAGAGACTGCTTTGACTGGCAGATGTTGGCCCAGTTTTAAATATCTAGGCATCTGGGTTTCCCTACAGTCAGAACTTACATGGACCCTTAACCTACAACCCTTGGTCCAAAGGGCCAAAACTGACCTCACTAGCTGGCAATCCGGCCCTTTAAATGTTATGATGCAGATAACTCTCTTCAAAATGATGATTCTCCCTTGGTTCCTGTATATCTTTCAGAATTTATCACTCCACCTGCCGCTGGCATGGTTCCAGATCCTGAATGGGAAGGCCACAACATTTTTGTGGTATGAGTCCTGACTCCATCTTGCCCTTGCACACTGTCAACAAGGCCCAAATGATAGTGGCTTGGGAAAGACTAATCTATGACTTTAATACCTGGTCTCTCACCTGCTTATAGTTCACAACTGGTTGATTAGGGGTTGGCGCGAAACATACCCATTGCCTGGAGATGTCTCTGTTCGGCTTTTCTCAACTGCAGGCTCTGCTCTATGGCTTTCCGATACCTGCCTACTTGCCTTTAGTGACCAGGCTGGTGTTTTTGGCCTGAAGAGTGGTGCTTCGACATGTGCCATGGGATGCCAAACTTACACAACAGACACCCCTCTGGCATGGCAATTGGTTGAGGGAAGTTGCAGCGCTTCTAGGGTTTAAAATAGGGGTGGGCGGAATTTGCGAAATCCACTTTCGCAAATTATCGCGAAAATGTAAATAATTATCGCAAACACACGGAAATATCGCGAAGATGCGGACGTTTTTTTCCCGCATGTTCGCGAGATTTTCTGCATGGTTGCGGCTCGCCAACTTACCCATGTGGTTGCTCGCGGGCGCGGCCATCTTGTTTTCAGTTGTCTCGCGGTGCATGATCACGAGAAGAAAGACGTGATCGCGCGACGCATGACGTCACTGCGGGCACGAACTGTCGCGAGACAGCGCAAATGGCTAAAAACAATACAACATCTCATGGAGAACGCGACCGGATCAAGAAAACTTGTCGGCGAACGCAGGGATTCAGGTAAGGCGATCGCGCGCGCGCGAGAATGTATTATTTTACAGCGCGAGCAAGAAACAAATTATCGCCAAGCTGCGGAATGCGGAAATTTTGATATTTTCGCGCTCTCCGCGGAACGCGAAAATGTCAAATTATCGCAATTTCCGCGAACGGAACGAAATTTTCACCCAGGCCTAGTTTAAAACCATGGACCTTATTGGTATCACACAACTGGGGAAGATCTGGTCTGGGACACACATATGCTCCTTCCATCTTTTTCAGGCCACCTACGCCCTTGCACACACCCAATTCTACAAATACCTTCAACTTTGCCACCCTCTCTATACTCTCGTCCCGGTACCTGACACATTGCCAAGGTACAGTCCCCTAGAGGCCAAACTCCTTAGGGGAGTACTTGGCAGTGGCGGAATCTCTCAGATTTATTACACCGTGGTCATCAACTCACCCAGTATGCTACATCACCTCAGAGCCCGGTGGGAGGTTTGGCTGGTGCCCATTGAAGATGAGGATTGGAGGGACACCAAGATGGCTCCTCAAGAACTTACTATCTCTAGTCGACTGCCACTGGTCCAAACCTAATATCTCTATTTGGCTTATCTTTCCTTGACACATATGCATCAGGCGGCACTTCAACCTAGTCCTGCCTGTCCCAGATGTGGGCTTGATCCAGCAGATTTCTATCATATGGTATAGTCCTGCTCTGTAGTGGCGTACTATTGGACTGAGGTGCTTCATGACCTAACAGAAGTACTAGTTCTAGTTTGGTGTGTTTGAAGAGTCTGGAGTTACGAAAGCTGAACAATCGTCCTGGGCATGACTCTCCTGGTTGCTAGGCATGAAATTGCTGCTAAATGAATTTCCTTTATACCTCCCATCCTATCAAGATGGCAGCGAGGAGTTGACTGGTGCACTCAAATGGAACATGTGGTTTATAAAGCTAGAGGTTGCCCCCGCAAACATGGGCAGGCTTGGGGGAAGTGGCTGGGTCACTTGGACTAACTTTGTACATGAATTAGAGTGTTGGTTGAGACTGTTTGCATTTCTGATGTATCAATTGGTTGTCGATGATCTGTGCAGTCGCTGTTTTTCTTATGCATTGTGCTGATTGTGTGTCCATTGTTCATCTCTTGCCACTTTCAGTGGATTAACATCAATATAATCTGTGTATCAAACATAGTTTGGGGGAAAAGCCGTGATCCCTAATGGACTACCAATTGAACTCTATAAGCTAGCTACTCCTAAACTCGCCCTCATCTGCTGAAGATGTACAAGGAGTGCAGATACCAAAGACTGGTCTCTATCTTAGTGATACGTAAAGAGGGTAAACCACTAGAGAGCTGAAAATCATACAGGCCCATTTCATTCCTTAACACCAAAATAAAAATATTAACTAAAGCATTAGCCTCCCGCCTCATGCCAGTTGTCTCCACACTGGTCCACCTGGATCAATCTGTCTTATGCCAGGGAGCATCACTGCTCGTAATCTTCGGTGCCTTCATGGGGTGCTGAGTCAAGCCAGCAAGCTCCAGGACGACACCTTAGTTATCTCTCTCGATGCCCAGATGGCATTCAATATGATTAAATGGCTGTACCTCTTTGAAGTCCTTGCTGAGTTGGACTTTGGCCCATGATCTATGGTATGGATACACCTTCTTTTCACCGAACCCGTGGCACGCGTCAAAGTTTATGAGGATATCTCCTGGATATTTAGACTCTAACGGTGTAGTCGATAGGAGTGCCCACTCTTGCCTCTAATTTTCCTGCTCATGCTAGAATCATTGGCTGCTTGGATAAGGCAAGATCTATTGATCCGAGGTCTACGATGGGCTGACCACTGGGAGGATAGGGTGTCACTCTATGCAGATGACATTCTGCTACGTGTGTCTGACCCTGCCTTCACTTTTGACAGAATACTACAAATTTTTACCCAGTTTGGTCATCATTCAGGCTGCACTATTAAGTTGGCAAAACCCCGTATCTATATCCTGAGAGGAGGGTTGCCACGACTGCTCAGAGGTGTGAGGTTAAAATTGCTACAGACCAGTACCAATACCTTGGATTTCATGTCACCACCAGCCAAAACCTGTTCTTTGTCAAAAATCTGAAGCCACCATTGGCACGACTAAAACGTGATGTCCAGCATTGAAGATTCTTACTACTGTCACTCCTGGGCAGAGCCACACTCTTCAAAATGATGGCCCTGCTTTGCTTTCTCTACACCCACCATAACATGCCCTTTACGGTCCCCGTGACTTACTTTAAAGCAATAGAGAGTGAAGTCAGGACAATACTTTGAGATGGGGGACTGACATGCATAAAAAAACTGATGAGGGGCTGCTATTATGAAGGAATTGTCCTCCCCGGTATCCAAAAATACTAGTGGATGGTCAACTTACCAACATTACCAACTGAGCACACAAAGTAGTGGATGAACCTGCACTTCGGATGGATAGACGGATTATGCAGCAAGGAGGTCATTTTTGGGCTCTATGGGTCACATGTATCAATATTGCAGATATCAATTACCTAATTGCGATTTTCTGCTAGTTCTCAATTAGGTAATCGCTATTCCTAATGCATGGGTTTCATTTAGCGATTCCTAGTGGGTTGCAAATTGACCTACTTTATGAATAATAAAGAGGTATGTCACAATGTGAGGCTCATTGGGAATCTCTAAAATCACACGGATGGTGGCCTGCTGGGGTCAGCAGGCCACCATGTATGTGATTGCTTTTAAAAAAAGCAATCCTTTTTTTTTTTTTGCAGCCCGTTTTCTTGCAAATTCAGTTCTCTTCCCCAGGCAAGGAGACAACAGAGCAGCAGGCCAGTAGTTCAGCAGGGGCACAGTCCATCAGGGAAGCAGACCAGAGGAATAGCAGTCATTTGAGCTGCACAGTAGTCCTTCTTCGTGGCACAGTCCACAAGTCCAGAAGTGCACTGAAGAGTTGGTGCCTGAGGTCCTATTTTTATACTCCTGGTGCACTCCGTCTGGAAGGTGGGTGATGCTTCTTGACAGTGGCTTGAAGTGCATGGAATTTCCTGACTCCCCTGCCCTGACATGAAGCTGGCTGCAGTAACAATGTGGATGTGATTGGTCCTTTGTGTGTGGGAAGACCACTCCCAATTCACTTGCAAATGGAGCTGTGCTCAGCTCCAACCGTTCATCCTACCAGCAGATGGTCAATCAAGGGACACCTAATCACTCTCTTGTGTGACTGTTTGGGTACAATTAACAAAGTCTAACTGTCAGTTACTCCCAGTCATGCGACCCAAGACAGGCTGCAGGCACCAAATGGCTAAGTGCAGAAAAATGCCAAATTTCTGAAAGTGGATTTTTCAAAATTGTAATAAAAAACCCGGCTTTACCATTAAGGGGCCGATTCCAATCCTGTATTTTTTTTTCCCGTACGACTCGTATCTGTAAATTTTTACATACAAATCGTACAAGTCCCGTCCAACCCGTGAAGTACGATTCATACGGGAAAAATACATACAAATCGACCCGATCCGTACAAATCGGATTGGGAAAAGTTGTACGGGATGGACCCGGACACTTTTCCGTACAAATCGTAAAAATGCAGTCCGACCGTACTAGTACGATCTGGACCGGCTTTCCAATTTATGATTTGTACGGAAAACAACCCGTACATGGGGAATGCCGTTACCCGCTACGAAGCGAACTTTGTACAACTCGTATCCCGGGAAAAGTTGCTCCCAGGGTGTGAGCTGTACAGGGGTACGAGTCGTACAGGCATACACCCCCGTGCGTTGTGTATGTACTGTGCGTACCCCCAACATCGCGTACCCCAATATCGCGTACCCCAACATCGCATACCCCAACATCACGTATGTACAGTGCGTACCCCCAACAATGCATACCTCAACATCATGTACCCCAACATTGCGTATGTACGGTGCATACCCCAACATCGCGTACCCCAACATCGCGTACCCCAACATCACGTATGTACGGTGCGTACATACACGATGTTGGGGGTATGCACCATACATACGCAATGTTGGGGTATGCGAAGTTAGGGTACGCGATGTTGGGGGTACGCACTGTACATATGCGATGTTGGGGGTAGGCACCGTACATACACAACGCACAGGGTGTATGCCTGTACGACTGGTACCCCTGGGGACTCTGCTTTTACAGCTGTTTTTGGCTCCCGTAAGAAAAGAGCCGTACGGAGTGCCGTAGGGACGAATCGTACTTGCTGGTCAGGAAACCGCTGCTTAAATACGTACGGACGTCGCGTACAAGCTGTTCCGGATCAGAATCGTTGGTTTATTTTAGCCGTAAGGTCTTTTGTAAGATTTGTACGGAAAAAGGCTTTCTGTACGAATCGTACTTCCTAGGTTGTAAGAAAAGTTTACCGGGTACGAGTTGTACGGGAAAAATGCTCCGTACAACGATTTGTATAGCCTTTTTCCAGGATTGGAATCGGCCCCTAAATAGGGTTTTTCATTACACTACCAAAGATACCAAACATGACATACCTACCTGCTCCCAATTGAAATTTACAGCTTTTTAAATATAATAAGGAATACCTAATGTTATCCTATGAAGGGGGTAGGCCTCCAAGTAGTAAAAACTGAATTTAGGAGATTTTCCCTACCAGGATATGTAAAACTTAAAAGTATACGTCCAACCTATTAATTATACAGATGCTCAGCTAGCTAGAGCCCTCCTTTGGAGTTACCTATATGTAATAAAAGAGAAGTTTAAGGCTTGGCAAAGGGTTTTAATGCCAAGTCGATATGACAGCCTAAAATTGCATTCAGCCTGTAGTGTCAGGCCTAGGTCTTGTTTCAAGGTGCTACTTAAGTGGGTGCCACAATACGTGCTGCAGACCCCCAGGAAGAATTTAATTTACAGGCCCTGGGTAAATGATATACCACTATAAAGGGACTTATAAGTAAATTAAGAATACTAATTAGGTATAAGCCAATTTAACCATGTTTTAGGGGAGTGAACACAAGCACTTTAGCACTAGTTAGCAGTGGTAAAGTGCACAGAGTTCTAAGGCCAACAAAACAAGTTCAGCAAAAAGTGGAGGGAAAATTTTTGGGGATGAACCTGCAGGGCCAGGTCCAACGACCATGTTTTGGAATTTAGTTCACAAGGCATATGCAAAGTGGGCTAAGTGATTTTGCAATGAGTTTTCACTTGTCCCAACCTTATACTTTCTTGGGTGTGGCTTATAAATTAACACAAGGTGCCATAACTATTTCACAACACAAAAAAGTGTATCTATTTATGTGATATGAAACGTCATGCAGCACATCCAGATTATTCTTAACATTCTCTGCTGTACTTTCCAGTTACAGCCAAGTTTATTTTACAACTAGATTAAATACAATGAATATGAACACACTTTCCAGCCATAGCCAAGTTGTTTGCCCAACTAGGTTATATAAAATGGATACATGTAGGCAGTCCATGCCTAATTTAAAGTCATTTGAGAGATTAGTCATATTGTCTCTAGGTCAGGGTGCATTACAAATGAAGACCTGTGTACCATTGCCCTTTGTTTTCATACATTTCTTATTGAATTGTAGCAAGAACAAAGAGAAGACTTGGTGCTTTTTCAATTCTAATATTTTGAGAACAATTCTGCAGTAACCAGTTGAGACTGTTCTGTCGCACCATATAAATAATATCTTTATGAAGATCATTATGCTTCATGTAATCCAAACCACTATTAAATATGGCACCATTGAACACTACAAATACACAGTGTTGTCTTCCGACTCATTTATAAACAACCTATCATTTTATGGGATAAAGTAAGGAATCGACCACATACATAAATGACATAAAAAACTTCATTAATATAGTTACTAACTAGTCAAATAACATTTATATAGCCACAAATAAACTCCAGAAGAAGTATACTGCTATAAAAATAAGTGACACCGCAGTGCTTGTGTGGCATAAATACTTGAGAATGGCAAAAGAACAACATATGTTACCGACGCAATGAATAGTATGTGCGAAAAAGTGCAAAACACACAGTTGTCATAGAGTTAATCAAGGTAAAGGCATGCTCACATAAAAAAAGTCAAAGATCCCTCTAAATAACTATGGCAAAATGTGGTGAAGTAAATAAATAACATACATACTCATGATCTGCACCAATTCAAAAGTGTTCAGAATCTTACCAAGGTAAGAATGGAGGAAACAGTGCACATGTAAACTATTGTGCTGTAATTAATCTGTCAGACCCTCTACTCAGATAAAATGAGAAACTGATAGGGGCATATTTATAAAGATTTGACGCAACGCAATACAATGAAGCACAGCGAGACAACTTGCTGCGTTGCATCAAATGGAGAAAGCAGGAATGCATCATATCTACTAAGATATGGTGTATTTCTGCTCTCCCTTTGCTCTTGTGCGTTGTGTGCAGTCTAGCACCAAAGCAGCCACCCTTGAGTTATGGTGCATGGGTGTCTCTGTATAGGCAAAAAAGGTACCCACTATGGATGCTTCTAGGTCCAAGAGTCAGGGGAAAGGAAGGGAAAATCACACATGTGAGTACTCTTGTCAGACCTACGTCATTTTACTAGTGGACTTCAGAGAGCTCAACAATAGGGTTGTTCCACAATGATCAGTCTTTACATACAAAGTTGTACAAAAAATAATACAGTTTATTTAAAAAAAAAATCCATTTTGTTCATGTTCATAATTTTCTATTTTTTATTAGTTTTTCTTTTTATAAAATCTTAATGTGTAAAAATCTAGACATTTCTATTTTGAGATCTCAATGTGCAAAAATACAAACAAATTAATAATAAACATTTAATTTTTAACATGTGAAAGATGTATTATTTACACATAAAATACATGGGGAGACATATGTTTACATTCTCTTGATTCGTACCTGTACCCCCAATGGAAACAAATGCTACATAAAGTCAGCCAATCTCACCAAACAAACCACATTTCCACAAACGAAACAATCACACACAAAAGAAATAGGTGGGAAAGAGAGCCTCTGTTCATTTGTATGATATACACCGATGACGATCAAGCGGACTGAATGAATCACAGTGTATTCCACCTTGGTGTTATCTTTGAGGGGTTTCCCATAATCTGGTCAACGTGCGTTTCTGTGGATGTACATGATTACCACCTTCATCAGGACCACTCTTTCTATATATTTTCAGGTGAGTGGGCGGATGTCTTCTGTGGATAGATCATTAAGATTGTTGATTAAAAGCGGAAATAAGTGGATTGCCCTGTATATGCCATTTTATAATTTAATATATTAGGATCGGATTTAATCCTTAGGTGCAAGTATCATGCATGTGCTCAAACCTCTTATCCAGAGAGTGCTTTTCCTCATGCTGGTAGGTTGGATGTTTTCTCTAGATTACATCTATATTCATAGAGCGTTTCCCAAAGGGAGGGAAAGAATAAAAGAAATGATAGATAAGGATGAAAAGAGGCATAACCCTGATGACTAGTGACTATAGGTGCTATCGCATGCGCCATGCCATTCAAGTAAAGAGAAAGGATGAAAAGAGCAAGTGAAATAAAAGAGGAAAAAGAGAGTATGAAAGTAACATCTGTCACCTTATTTATCATACCCGGGAGTTTCAGGTCCCCACTGTTACAGGCCTGTTAGCATGACCGGTGGAATGCATGGGTGTCTCTGTTATAGACAGGATTCGTTTTTGCAGGCTAGGACACCTTCATGCACAAAAACAATCCTCAGAGACATTTTCCTCTTTTATGGGTGCTGCAGAATGGAGCACACATGGAAAGAAAAAATAACCAGAAGAAATAAAGATATTTCTCCTCATTTCGCCTCTGTTGGGAAGGTGTACCTTTTTAACACATTACCAGGTTTACTAGTCTTAGTAAATTTGGGAATATGACAAAATCCATTGCTGGATGTGTGGGAACACCTTCCCAACAAGGAGCTGCATTGCGTTACTCTAGAATTACTAAGCCACACAGAGCCACAAAAGGTGGTTTTGTGAGGCTTAGTATATCTCACAGAAGCCCTTGCTTTGTCTTGTGCCACCTTGCATGATGCCATGGCTATGCAAAGGCTGTGTAAATCGCGGCCATAGTGTATTCTGTCAGGAGATTGATAAGCAAGTAAATCTGGCCAACAAGTGGTTAAAGAATCTCACCTCAGCTGGAGCAGATAAAGATCTCTGTCTAAGGAGATAAATGCCACAATCATAGATGGTGGTCTAAAATGGTTGTGCTACTGAATACAGACTTCAACAATATCATGGCCCAAGAACACAGAGGACAGTATATTGAGGAACAAAATATCAAAAGGTAAGTGAATATAGAGAAGTATAACTTACAATTCCTAACTCCACATCTACGTACTTTGACCGTAGGTACATATAAGTGGAGTTAGGTATAGAAAATCTAGACTTACTTACTTGATGATATTTTTCAATATTTTATCTTTGTTATTCTGTCCCATATTGCAAGTACAGGCTGCACACCATCTAGAACGAAAGAACTCCAAGACAGCAGCCGGGCGGATATGCATGTCAAATTAGAGGAACAAAAATAAATGACGTTTTTCTACTGCAAAAAAATCCCCAATCAACAATGCAATTTCATATACTATGAACATAATAATACTCAAAAAGGCTCCTTTCAGACAATAATGGGGAAATTAATATTTAAAAAAAAGACTATTCAGAGAAAAATAAAAAACAACCACAAAATTACATTGGCAAATCCCAAATAATGATACTCCAAAATCTACAAAAATGTCAACAATTTAATCAGGCTTAACAACAGTAAAATATATTTCTATACCCTTGCAAAATCTAGACAATGCCTGACAAATATCCCCATTCTTTGTATTATTTCAGTCATAGTAGTGAGGATGGGACTTGATCTATCATCTATTTGCTTTCACCGGACATTAAACAGATCACCTCGTCATTCGTTGGCACCCACCTACTCAATGGCCCACCAACTTCAGATGATAATTTCACTTCTCGGAAACGCTCCACCAATAGTAACCCCAAAGGTTTCCATCTACTGTGCGGTAGAATCTGTGATTTCAATTTTTGTGTTGTTTGTCCAATGTATACATTGCTACAAGGGCACCACAGAGCAGACATACAATTTTGAGAATTGCAATTAGCATGATGTTTCAGAGGTATGTTATCATGGTCATGGTCAAAGAATTTTGTCTCCAAAGGCAACCTACCAGCTCTGCACTTTCCACATTTAATCTGCTCTATTACAGTGGGTAAATCCCAAATGGGCTACAATGATTGATGCATTTCCATCAGGCAGCATTCATTTGATCACAATAACATGGATGTTGGGATCCCTTTTGAAAGCAAACATTGACTTTTGAGAAGATTCACACTCATTATTCAGTAGATGCCACACTGTACCTCACATATCCTTTCGCACACCAGGCAAAAGGTTGGGTTGGGAAATTGGTTTAAAAATAGAGTCACAAAGTGAAACAATTGGTTGCCTAGGTGGGTCATGCAGCTTTTTATAGATATTTGGTAAGATGTAGATGATGGGGATCCTGGAATGATTTTATTAAAAAAAAAAAGGATGCTCATTCTTACTCAAGAAACACAACACGTGTATCATCCATAGGTCTAGCACTAGGAGAACAAACGAAAGTTGTGGGAACACACCACAGTTTGATATAGTGCCAACTGTCTGATAGCTGTCTAAGGATTTTCAGATGATGAACATTTGTATTCCACACCACTCTGCCCCCATAATTACCAGCTGGTTTGATGACAATGTTATGATTGTTGCGTAGAGTCTGTAGGGACACATGTTCAGCTTTAGATATGTTATAAATCATGTATTTTCTTCAAATGCTTAGTGATTCAATGCCTCTAGCTACCACTTTGTAAAGGCAACTAGTTCCTCCAGTAACTCTTGGCTGGTAGGTTAATTAAAAGTGGATAGAGAATGAAGCCTAGTGGGTTCCGAGGTACCCTGAAATTCCCTATAGTCAAAAAATCAGGGGAGTAATAAGCGCGGTATTCACCCGTGAGGGTCTCAAGGCGCTGCGGGGGGGGGGGGGGTAAGGGGGGGGAATGCAGCTCCAGTTAGTCAAAGAGCCGGGTCTTGAGGGTCTTCCTGAAGATGTGCAGTGTGGGGGCGCACCTGATGTTGATCGGTAGCTCGTTCCAGGTTTTGGCCGCAATATAGGAGAAGGTTCTTCTGCCCGTTCTTGCTCTGCGGATGCCCGAGGGTTTGGCGAGGGTGAGGTCGGGGGATCTGAGGTTCCTCTTGGGTGTGTGGAAGCAGATTCTGGTATTGGGGTCCGGTGTTGTGGAGGCATTTGTAGGCATGGGTGAGTATCTTGAAGGTTACTTTTTTCTCAATGGGGAGCAAGTGGAGGTTGCACAGGTACTGGGTGATGTGTTCGTGTTGAGGGATGCCGAGGACGTGCCTGGCTACGGTGTTCTGTACGGTCTGGAGTTTGCGGAGTAGAGACTCGTTGATCCCGGCATAGAGGGCGTTTCCATTGTCCAGTCTTCTGGTTATGAGTGCGTGGGTGACAGTCTTCCTTGATTCGAGGATATCCATTTGAACTTGTTTCGGAGGATGTGGAGGGTGTTGAAGCAGGTGGAGGTGACGGGGTTGACCTGTCGGGTCATGGAGAGGGGGGGAGTTGAGTATGAGGCAGTGGTTATGGGCGTGGTCCGGGGGGGCTGCCGAGTGCAGTGGGCCAGCTATGAGTTGTACCTTGCACAGAGGGAGGGTCCGAGGACGAGGCCCTTTGTCTTCTCCGAGTTCAGCTTCAGGCAGCTGTTGCTCATCCAGGATGCAACGTCTTTTATTCCTTCCTGGAAGTGGAGTCTGTTGGTGACGGGGTCCTTGATGACTGAGAGGATGAGCTGGGTGTCGTCAGCATAGGATAGTATACTGAGTCCATGCTGTCTGAAAATGGCGGCGAGAGTGGCCATGTAGATGTTGAAGAGCGCGGCGCTGAGCGACAATCCTCGGGGTGAAACTAATACATTAATCTAATCTTGCAGAATTATTTGTGTAGTCCACTTTCATATTGAAGTAATTTGATCTTTCTGTAGGCACAATGGCACATTCCAATTTAGATCTAGACTTTTCCTGTTGTGAGAATTCAGCTAATAGAAGAATCTCATATTCTCTCCAGCTATGCCCACTAGTCGATTATCCATATAAAAATGTAAAGGGCCCGATTCACAGAACTAACTTAAGACAAAATCCTAAACTTACTACCATTTTGGTATTCACAGAAGGCACTTACTCATTTTGGTATTCACAGAAGGCACTTACTCATTTCGGTATTCACAGAAGTTAGGAGTCCTAACTTTAGGACTCCTAAATGCCTTCTGTGAATACCGAAAGTCTTAAAATTAGGATTTTTCTCAGTTTAGCAGTAGTATAGTTAGGACTCCTAACTTTAGGACTCCTAAATGCCTTCTGTGAATACCGAAAGTCTTAAAATTAGGATTTTTCGCAATTTAGTAGTCCTAAGTCTAAACTTAGGACTACTAAATTGAGAAAAATCCTAATTTTAAGACTTTCGGTATTCACAGAAGGCATTTAGGAGTCCTAAAGTTAGGACTCCTAACTTCTGTGAATACCGAAATGAGTAAGTGCCTTCTGTGAATACCAAAATGAGTAAGTGCCTTCTGTGAATACCAAAATGGTAGTAAGTTTAGGATTTTGTCTTAAGTTAGTTCTGTGAATCGGGCCCAAAGTGTTTAAATGTTTGTGCATTTTTGACTGTTCAAGGTTAGAGATGGTCAACAGAATCCCATCCATTTCAAATGGTTCTATCTTCTGCTGAAGTGTACATTTCCTCAGACCCCCTATTATATCTTATAGCCATGAATAAATATTAAAATGTGCAAAAAGCAATAAGATGTAAATGGAAAATTAAGTTTGGTATCACTTTGAGTTCTGAATTGATTTTATAGAAGTCGATAGGTAAGAAAGTAGAACGTTGATTCTTCTTCTGGTATAAAAAAAATGGCAAATGCACTTAACTTGTCTATCAATACTTTCTTAACGATTTTCTTAATGTCTTGCTCACAAAAGGTTGATTGTGTCTAACTGTTACAGTTGGATAACCTTACATTGGAATAAAGCACCCATTCACAGGCTTACAAATACTCATCAAAGCTACCATGTGGTAATCTAAGTGGAGCACACAGGTTTCTGAGATGGTCTGTGAGACCGTATATGCCTTCTCCATCCCCATTACCCCTGAAATACCATGTTCCTAACTGCAAAAAATATTTTGCTTACACATATCACAGTGATACAGAAAGTACAGAAAATGGGGCACCACAAGCAGCAGAAGGTAGCACACAATACAAGAATATACCAAACTTTCAAAAGACTTTTAGATGAGTTACTGTATTATACTATGAGAAAGTGGAGTTTTAGTTAGGGAGGATGTTAATCCACCCAAAGTAATAAGCTCACTATTCTTGCTAGGTCCAGTAAAGTAATTTAAACCTTATCTCAACCCTGATAGATGTGGCACAGAGCAGACAAGCTTAACCTAAAAAATAAATAAAGCATTTAGAAATACAAAACCAGTTACAAAGTCAAAAATATAACACAATAAAAACCCCACTCAAATTTATAGTAAGAGAGAAAAATTGAATAAACAGAATTACACCACAAAAGAGAAAGATCTAACAAGGGGAACAGGAGATATGATTTTTTAAGGTTTTAAATAAAAGTGGAGTTAAAAAATGCTAAGGGCCAACCTCAGTCATCTATTTGCACTTGATATGGACCTAGGTGTGATTTAAAGCCAGTCGCAATGAAGGGCAGGTCGGATACAAAGAACAGCTTCATCCACTATGGAAGTTGAAAAGGAAGCTAAAATCCTCAGTGGATGAAGGCAGCAGGTCATCGGACAAGATCCTGGTAAAGCCATTGACTTTTAGTGGGAAAGCTCAGAGCAGGAGAAATTCAACATTCTCGACCATGCAAAGTAATTCAACCACCAGATACTTTTGACACTTTCATCCTGTGAAGATTTCTATGTTTCAATGCATACACTTCTGGAGGTCAGATTCTGCCAACTGGGCAAGACTGCAAGTTGTAGCCACACAGGTCTCCATGAAGCTGTATTCCCTCTCCATGACATCCTGCCAAAATGGATATGCTGCTGCAAAACACCTCTGAGCGAGAGCAACCAAAATCTTTGGCTCAGTGGTAACTCAACTTCATCAGATTGACTTGGCAGGTTTGCCCAGGTCCTCTGGAGGCCCCTGGAGCCGAAAAGTGTTTCCGTCCTGGGTGTTTCAGGATGTTAGAACAAGTGCACCTTGAACAGCCAAAGGCTCCAGGACCTCAGGAACAGCTCTTGGTGGTCAAGACTCACTCCAGCAGAAGCCACCAGCAGGGCCTATGCAGGTCTAGTTGGAACTGGTCATCTGAGTTCTTCAGGCCTAGTCCCTAGTGGGCGTGTCACTGGTCAGTAATGTCTCAGGCATGTTAAGTACAGAGGACGTGGATGTAAATTGAGGAGAAGACTCATGCATGGCAGCTCTAAGATGATAATAAGTGAAAGTCAGTATTGGGATATTTAGCTGTTTCAGTGAGATGCCAGCCAGGGTTATAAACATACCATTTTGGTAGGTGTCTCCCACTTTCTTCAGCCCTAGCCTGGTTAAGCAGTGTCAGCACCTTATTCTCATGCGTGACTGATAAGGCAGGATGAAATGTCAGTGGTAGTTCTGGAGCATATTAAGAGGTTATACCCCCTCTCAGCTCCAGTGCCTCCAGGCACATGTGGTGTACTGTATTTTGTTAATTTTATCATTCGTCAAGCCCTCTCACCTATGCAGGAGTATAGCTTTACTTTGCTAGCACAGTGATCTCAACAGCACCGAGACCCACTGCATGGGGAGGTCAGAGATGTCATTAACGGCTTTGGCCGGACAGCAGGGTCCAGTCCTATGTGGAAGGTTACACCCCTGGTGGGCACAATACTGCATCTATCAAGACTCACTGAAGTTGCACATCATCTTCCGGTCCAATGCCTACCAACAGCAGGAACACAGTTAGCACATTTATCTAGAGGAGATCATGCCAGACTCTAATATAAAGTAAGGTTGTAGAGCAACAGCTAGAGCTGTCGTGGGGTCCACATGAGTTGCTTCAAAAGTCCGAGCCAAGGCTCACTGTCTCTGTGTCATGGGCACAGCAGGGGTAGATTCAGGAGTTTTGTGGACTGAATTGTGTGCAGCGTTTGCGTGCTTCCTGTCTATCGGAGTGCACCGCCACCTCCCCAGAACATCCTCGGTCCACACACCAGGCTCACCACAGACGACAAAGAGAGCCCCTGTATCACTCTCAGTATGCACACAGGTCGGGGCAGCGACCGCTTCACCTTAGATTGTTAGCACACTGGAACATGGCTCATACAGTACAGCCTGCTTCGCAACGCTATCACAGCTTTTCTTCAAATTAACTCCCGGTCACCGTCTGTAGTTGTGGGTGTCACTTCACTGCTACCGGGGGGGTCCATGCAAGTATCTCTCAGCATCTGAGTCGTGTCCTTGTGTTTCCATGGCATGGATGCTGCAACCGCTGTTGCAGAAGCTTTACAGACCAAGTGGCAACAAATCTCTCTGCACCCTCCAGGCCACTGCAGAATAAATTGGTTTCTGGTCTCAGACCCGTGCCATTATCGCTGCTCTCCAATGTGCACTGCTGCTGCCCAAATCATTTATGGCACATACATCAGCACCGCCGTATGTGTAGGTGGATGCTGATAGGGCCACGATCTCAGTGGTCAGTCGCAACTGCCACAGTGTCTGGTAGCAGTAGCTCCCAGGCCCCCCGTTCACTCAGAACAGTCTGCACTGCAGCAGGCACTGGTATTTTTCGATCTCGACACGCCAGTGGTACATACTGTTGGTACCTCTCAGGTGGGAGTTTTCTTTAGGCAGGCAGCCTCCGTCACAGTCCTATGGCACCTTGGCCCACTGCCGACTCACTCCACAGTGTGGGTCCAACTCCTCCACCAGAGGCCTCTCCATGCAGCCCGCAGCTGTGGGCCATTATCGCCGGTCAGCAAGCTTCAGGTGATGATTTTTGGAGTTCAACATGCTGCCCCCACTATTATTGCACACAGCCCAACTCTTTAGGAGTGCACAGTGACTGGATGGCTGCTTGTTCGTCCTGGCCGTCAGAGCTGCATTAAATTGTGGCCATCTTGCTGTGGGCAATCTAGCACCCACCCCCCTAACCCCCCTTGTAGCCATGTAGCTTAACAGGAACTCAGCCAACTGACACTTAAAGTTCATGTTTTAGTCCTGAGTACAAGTGAGAGCTGGTCCAGAGAGTTCTGAAGAAGGATGCAATGGTGCCACATTTATAACTGGCAGATTGTGGGTGAGAGAGGCTTCTGGTCCATCCATGAGCGGTAGGGAAAAAGTTCACTGGGCAGCTCTATCCATGTTTACAGCAGTTCCTGTTTTTCTTACAGTAAACAACCCAACACTGCACCTTTCTACCTAAATCCAAAATGGCAGAACCATACTCCCTCCTCTGTGTGCCTACCCCAGAGCTGTGGCCAAGGAAATAAGCAAGCCATTCTATGTGGTGACTTCAGACCAGTGTTGGGGAAAGCTCCTTTCCCACTGCAATTGGTGCCTGCCTGACTGAGGGAAGAAAAAAGGTACCTGCCTAGATGGCAATCAACATTTGCATATGACAGGGTAAGCCTATTTGAAGTTGAGTGTCTGCACACAGTCCAGATGGTCACCCAGCCTGAGGAACAGGCACACTTTCCCACACCCAAGGCCTTTTGTTTTTTTTTAGGAGCAATTATCACACCTCGGTATTGGGGCTATTCAGCTGCCAGGTGACAGCTCGAGCTCATGCCAATAGGCACCATAGTCTTTAAGCAGGGAAATAGTGTCATTTAAAAAAAACATTTCTGTAGGAAGCTAGCTCTCTATGTAGTGCATTAAAATGAAGTAGACTGTGCAGAGAGTCCAGTGGATCACTTGCTTGTATACAGAGGTTAAAGTAGATAATACTAATGCTCTTTTTGTGGTAGTATGGGTGAGCAGTTAGGCTTATTAGAGGGTAGTGCTAAGCATATTTTGTTCTTACAGAGGCAATAAATGAGACACACGCTCAAGAATAAATCAGACACAAATATATAATTTTCATTTCGATTTCATGTATATTTTAAGACCAAGAACTTCAATCTACAGTAAGTAGTTTAGGAGTTACGATTTTCAAGAGTTCGGAAAATATATCACTCTTGTACGCAATTACTCACCATTGAAGTCAATGGAGAAAAGCCGAAAAATGCATATAATATCAGAGAATACTATCACAAAGTTTACCTTCTTGTTTTAAGTTGATAGCAGGACCAGGTCCAAAGTTCCAGCAGCAGAAGATCATGAGCATCCCGGATTCGTCCGGGAGGAGGGTGCTGAAGGTGTTGGTAGCTGGTGTGCTATGACGAAGGGGGCCACTTGGAAAGACACTACACAGGAGGACGTGGAGGTAAGTCCGGTGGGTCTCACTGGAGGGAGGAGGTCACATAGGTCGCAGGGCAATGGGAGCATGCCCGGTTCATCATTACCAGGGCCAGTGGGGCCAGGTGCAGACCACATAGGTCATCTGCGTGTCGTGCGAGAAGTCCTCACATTCAGGAGCAGGACAATTGGACAGGCGATTGCAGGACAGCTGGGCCACTCAGGTTGAGGGTCTCAGTGTCTTGACATCCACTGATGGATGGTTGCTTCTTCATTAATTGGAATCCTGCACAGGATCTTCATTTTGTTGTTTTTTGTAGGGGGTCCAGTACACAGGGTATTGGTATGGTGCAGCTCTGGTAGGTTCTGGTGTCTCCAAACTTGGCAAGGAGCCAGATTTGACCCTCCGGAGCTGGTGTACCTCTTTTGGTGCAGGTGCTGAGTCAAAGTCAGAGGGGAGCAGCACGTTTTCAAACTGGACTCAGCTGGATCTCTGCCTGTGATGTTCAGAGAAGTGATACCCTCACTCCAAGGGAGGTTCTTGGCAATTTTGCTGAGGCTGGAGGAGCTCCAGGGTTCTTGGAGTCTTCAGAGTTTCAGGACGACACAGCACAGCATGAGGCAGTAGGCAGGGTTGGGCACCAATTTTCTTCTTCAGCAGGGCTTCAGTTCTTGGGCATCGAGTCTCCCTCAACCTCGTCTTCTTCTAGTCCATTGAATCTATGTTCCAGGTCTAGGGATGCCACCTATCTACTGAATTTAGGGGTGTTACAGGAGGAGACAGGTAGTAGCCAATTGGCTACCTGCCTTTAGGGTGCCTACACCCTCTAAGCGACCATTTTCTGTGGGAAGAGGCACTGCCTTAGCCCTGATAGGTTGCTTCTCTACCATCCCAAGATGGTGAATGTACAGGAGAGGGGTTCACCTTGCCTGTCCCACCCTAGGGGTGATTCTGGCTGAGTGCGGACCCTCCTCCTCATCTAACTAGTTTTCCCACCTGTCCTCCTACCAAATGTGGAGCAGGACAGGATGTTGGCATCCTCCACTATCTGGGGAAGTCTGGGCTGAACCTAAAAGGCGGCAATCATCCTAGGGTACAGTGACACCATCATGGAGCTAGGAAACGCGTAATGACAAATATCCAGCCCATGTGCTCTTTATGGCTTCCCTGTGCACTCACAGTATCCAAGGATGGCTCAGATATTGCAGGGTCGTATCTGCTCATGCAGATATGTCCACACAATTAATATAGTGCACCCTGACTTAGCGCTGTAAGGCCTGCAGTAGGGGTGACTTACCTATATCTCATGCAGTGTGTGAGGGCATTGCACACAAGGATGTGTGCCATGTTGACTCTTTGGTTTTCTCTGCACCAAGTCATGCAGCCTGCAGTGGCAGTTTGTATGGTCTTTGTGAGGGGTCTCTGGGGTGGCAAAAGTCGCGCTACAGCCCCAGTGGGCACATTTCAGTACCCAGGCAGTAGGTAGCAAGGGTACCATTTGCTAGGAACTTACAAGGGTGGCTAAAGTTGTGCCAATCGTGGTACCATTTTGGGAAAGAGATCTGGCACTAGGAACCAGGTTAGCGGAGACCCAGTGCCCTTACATTTCGAAATCTCATCAGGCATCAAACAAAAATTGGGGCTTAACATGTCAACAGTGGCACTTTCCTACACTTTCCATAACAATTATCATAAACTCTATTATCTCATTAAATTGTATTTTGAATAACTATCAGAGTCTTTGATTTAAATTTCTAAATGTTTCCTAAGCAAAACTAGCATTATTAAATGTAATAATTTAACCAAGTGTTTTCCGGTAAAACAGCCAGCCTTGCTACATAGAAAATAGGCTTTGGGCCTTTCCCACTATAAGGACATGTTTAACATTACATTTCTACGTCTTACTATTAAATTGCATACACCCTGCCCTAGAGATTATAATTTAGAAATCACACCTATGTTGGTTCTTTGTACATCAGAAGGATGGATTGATGGATCTTGGCTATGTGGGAATTAATTCCAGACAAGAGCCCTCCATTTATCATAGAATGTACCCAGAGGCAATGGAAAAATCCACTCTTGAAAATCCACATCAATCTGAATTCGGAGTTACAAACCACAAAGGTTTATTACGTAACAATCAATACAGAAGACGAAAAGGCCTTGGTTAGTTATTCAAATTCAAAATATAAAAAATGCAAATAAATGTAAACTATAATTGGCAGCAGAAACTAAGCCCTAAACTAATCAATAGCAAGAATCAAATACAGTTTAGCACAAGGCAAATGAAAATCAAGTAGGATTTGTCATAAAGACTGCTCAGTAAGTCAGGAGAGAAAGAACACGGAAAATATTTTAAGTTCAGAGTGATGAAAAAGTATCCTGGAGCCTGTTGTTTAAGAGGGCCAGAGAAGGACGTAACTTGTTTCCCAATGGTGGGTTTTTTCAGACTGAAAACCTGTGCAATCACTGTGATGTAAAAGAAAGTTACATATTACAATCAATAGATACATAGGAAACACATCACATGGTAATATTGACAGTTGCTTTTTATCTAATGCATACAGTGTACTATGCCTTTTGCAGAAAGCAATAAAATATGAACACCTCAGATCTGCCGAAGGAATTGGCCTTCTTTTATATAAAAGTTTGAATCCATCTGCTCAAGGAACATCAGTACCAGAAAACATTACATTTTATAAATGTTACAAAGCAAGCAAGACTATAAAGTTAACTGAATTTCATACTATTAAATAATCAGTGAATGTCACATCTGTTGGGCACAGGCAGGAAGGGGGAAGATTAGTTGGCATTAATCACTGAAAACCACACATATTAAAAATGTGCAATCTAAAAACACGTGTAGGCCAAGACACACACATTTCAAGCTAACATGATGTCATTATTTTAAACACTAAACATATGAAAAAAAAATAATTTGCAACTTTCTAGTATTAGGTAAGTAACAGAATTATTAATTGTAGAATCTGCTTCCGCACTTATAGGTGAGTTAGTAATATTTAGGAGGAAGGTTCTAACTTGTCAAAAGGGTTTATTTTGACAGGTCAAATTGTAGTTTAAAACTGCCACAACCAGGCTACAACGGTAGGCCCACAGTCATGTTTGCACTGTCACTTTAGTGGGTGACGCAATAGGTGCTGCAATCACCAATGAGATTCAACATGCAGGCCCTGGGTACACTTTGGACCACATACTAAGGACCTATAGGTAAGTCAAATATGGCTATTAGGAGTATAATCAATTTCAACATGTTTTAGGGGACAGAGCTCATGCACTGAGACCTGGTTGGCAGAGTACCAGTGCACAGAGCCTAAAAACCAGTGGTATCAGTCCACAAAAGTTGGCATGATCATATCAAGAGTCATTTTCCTACAACCAATAAGAGTTAAGTTTTACTACTACGCATTTTATAAAATAAATCTGCCTTAGGCTAGTTTTACAGTTAGAACATGGTAAAAAATAATAGCGTGAAAGAACACCCACTTAAAAAGAAAACAAACATTATGATATCTCAAGGAAAGATGTCACAGCAAGTTACTCAGTCTGCAACATTTATATTTTAATGTAAATATCATCTTCAGTTTCATTAGGAAAACGATATTTGCCAATATACAAGGCATTTTGTTAATTCCCAACAGAATCGTTTCTGAAACTAAGAAAATAGGCAGCTATATTGTGGTTCTTAAAAACTTGATGGGCTAGTAGGGAATGAAAGGAGCAATGTAAAATAGTCATATTTTATCCTAGAGTTGCCTTCCTATCTGTCCCCTTCACCAAGAGAGGAAAGGGAAAAGGATATAGCTTGTCACCCAGTCTATAGTAGTTCTCAAGTCTTCTGATTTTACAAAATTTGATTTGTGCCAAAGATAGGCACCATCATTGTATTTTCAAATATTCTGTTCTTGCTTCATGAGAAAGTTTAAATAAGCCCAGTTTGTCCATATCAGAATTACTCCCATCTTTCTTTTCTCGCCACCTACCAAAGCCCAATAAATTTGCAGCATGGCAGTGTGGCACATCCCCTTCTGCTTGCTATATTCTACTCATTGCAACAATGAAGGCTTATGTTTTCACAAAAATATGAAGGTCTCTATCAGAACATTCCACTGCTACTTCACTTATCCATAAGGGTTGCAGGAGTCTATCTCACTTAAAGCAGATGTCAATGCAAAAGTGGTGAACAAGGATCGAGGAAGCATTTCACAATTCCTGTAAAATAAGGTAGAGGCCAGTCAGGAGATTCCCAGTGGGCATTTGGTGATTCGCTAATATGGTCTTCTGTATTTATATACTGCTACAATCTTCTAGTGACTAGATCAATGAAAATAGGAAATTGTACTTAAAAAAGCAGCGTGGCATTAAAGTTTCAAATTTGTTAATTTGAGGATCAGGATCTTAAAGCATCTGTGGATTTGTTGCATGGGTACAGGAAGGTCATTAGAACCTCATGCCAAAGCAGCTGTTTAATTTTGTGACAGTCATTCCCCCCTGTTATATGGCTTATTAATTATATAATGTTGAAGTATGATCTCGCTCACACAAAGTAGTTCGCGCATTTGGCATCTGACAGTGTTCTGCACCATGTAAGTACATGGAAGGACTCCAGCCCCCCCCCCCTTTAAACCATACTCACTGCATCAACTGTGGATTTACTTTTCACATAGTACCAAGAGGGCATGGCCAGAGGCCAGGCTTTGCATTCATTCAACACAGATGTACAAATTAAGGCAACCCTATCATCTCTGGCAATAGAGGTATGAATGATAACAATAGCAGTTATGCCACAAACGATTTTTCAGGAATGTTTCTCTAAATTTCTGACATGTATATTGTGTCCTACAAAGTTATCCCAGATGTGCTATGTTTTTAAACTATGGGCCTCATTACGATGTCAGTGGAACCAACACCGACATGCTGTTGGTGTTGGTCTCACTGACATCTATGTCCGCCATCAGACCGCCGTATTACAATGTGGTCGGTTCGACCGCATTGCTCGAGGGTCCGACCAACAGCTTCCGATGGGCTCAAGGAGCCCATCCGGTGGTCGGTCAGATCTCATTCCACACAGTGGAGGCAGTGCCTTCTCAGGCACCACCATTGAGATTACGATCCACCTTTCCGCAAGCCATTTCATGCCGGTTGTCCCAGTGTGAAAATGCTGAAAGGAAGGCTTTTGTGGGGTCCCTAACAGAGCCCCTGTCCCCTCTGGCCATCTGCTATGGGCCCTTGTGCCCCCTAAACATCCCTGCATCATATGGTAGACACCGCATGATGCCTGCCACAGGGGGCAGGGATGTTTAAAAACATGCTTTTTGGCACCAGGGCTTGTGCTGCGGCCATTTCCCGTGGGCAACCACAGACCTCAATTCAAAGAGGCATGTTTCTGACCACCTCCCCGGTGGTTGGATCCTAATTTGGCGGTCCGGACCACCGATTACTACCTGTCGGTCGGTCCCTTTACCGCAATGATGCCGGTCGAACGCTCGTCTGATCAGTATCATAATAGGGCTCTATATATAGACAATATTCTGAGCATGATATTCTGGTACCACACCTCTCTTTTAGACTGTCCAGTCATTCACACTATTAACGCATTTCTACAAAATTTCTATATAACAAAATGAAATAAAGGAGAACTTGTGTTT
Source organism: Triturus cristatus (assembly GCF_964204655.1). Classification (NCBI taxonomy): domain Eukaryota; kingdom Metazoa; phylum Chordata; class Amphibia; order Caudata; family Salamandridae; genus Triturus; species Triturus cristatus. The sequence continues at coordinate 435,691,429 of NC_140588.1, forward strand.
TACTAAAATATTCAATAAACATTTATTTGCTGCATTTAGAGACTGAAAAAAAGGAAAATCAATAGAGTTTTATAGGCAGTGAGGGCCTAATAACACCATGAAAATAGCATACATCATATCCTCCAAATTCGGCAAGCATGTGTGTCTGCAGACAGTTCTGTTTTAAAGAAAATGCCAGTTTTAGTTCAAAATTGTTAATCCTGGTCTATAGTTTTTGTATAATCATAAAGTTCTTCTGAAAACAGAATTCTAGAGTGGACGTTTCGGTCCCTTGACCAAATAGTTTCATCTGTTATTGACAACTCTGCAGAGGTGTGATAAGACGTGCTAGTAAAACGACAGTGGAATGTGTAGGGAAATGAATTAATTTATTTAATGATTGAAATGCTGTGGACTGACCCAGAATGTGTTAGACAAAATAAATAAACAGTGGCTGATGGGGCACAAGCCAAACAAGCTAATGATTGAACAAGCTAATGATTCTAAGTCCACTCTCTGGGTGCCATTCACATAGTCCTGATTCACATAGATTTTGCTGTGACTTACTCTTGTACTACTCCCAAATTACAGGAGAAAGAGGCCTGTTCAGATGGTTAATTTGGTGTACATAAAGTAATGCTCCGTTATCACTGTTTTATGTATTCTTACTTTATGAATCGCCCCCAATACACCTAAAAGGGAGTAAAAATCAATATTCATATCCAGCTAGCATAATTAGGAATGACTGTGCCCTATTTGCATTTTTACTAAAAGGAGGTTAGACATTTCTGTCTGATTTTCGAATTGGCAAAAACGAAAGTAATTAAATTATAACTCATGCAATCCGAGAGGTTTGAATCCCCATTTGCATGTGTCTATGTATCCTTCTATTTATGGCTATATTCTCATCACATGTTCTCCAAAGGATCATAGGCTCCAGTCTAAATTGAATATTTGTAACATTTTGGTGCCGATTCCGATCCTGTAAAACCCGGGTACAAATGGTCGTACGGAGCCTTTTCTCCATACGACTCGTACCCGGGAATTCCACCGTACAAACCAGCAAGTACGATTCGTACAGAAATACCTTTTCTGTACGAATCGTAAAAAACACTGTGCAGCTAAAAAATACATACAATTCCGATCCTGGACAGCTCGTATGCGAAGTCCGCATGGAGTCAGGCAGCGTTTTACGGACCAGCAAGTACGATTCGTAACCACAGCACTCCGCACGGCTATATTTTTACGGGAGCCAAAAAGTGCCGGAAAAGCTAAGTACGCCGCGATGCACGAGGAAAAGAGGGCCCGGTACGCGCCGTACCCCCATCCCCGTATGTATGCACCATACCCCCAGCCCCGTATGTACGTGCCGTACCCCAGGACCGTACCCCAGCCCCCCGTATGTATGCGCCGTACCCCCACCCCCATATGTACGTGCCGTATCCCCAGGACCGTACCCCAGCCCCGTATGTATGTGCCGTACCCCCACCCCCGTATGTATGCGCCGTACCCCCAGTACTGGGGGTATGGCGCGTACATACGGGGTGGGGGTACGGCACGTACATACGGGGGGTCGGGGTACGGTCCTGGGGTACGGCGCATACATACGGGGGGCTGGGGTACGGTCCTGGGGTACGGCGCGTACATACGGGGGGCTGGGGTACGGTCCTGGGGTACGGCGCATACATACAGGGGTGGGGGTACAGTCCTGGGGTACGGGTTGTACAGGTGCGGGGCTGGGAGACGGGCCTGGGGTGCGGCGCGTACAGGTGCGGGGCTGTGCTACGGTGTTGGGGTACGGTGCGGAGGGGGGGTACGGTGCTGACACACGGGGGTACGGTGCTGACATGTGCGGGGTGAGGGGGGGCTGTACGACTCGTATCCGGGCACAAGTTTACCCGTGTACATGTGTGCTACAGCGTTCGCTCCGTACGGGCATTTTACATGCGGTTGTGTATTCGGACGGGCGGTACGGATCGTATTTGCGCGCTCGGACTTCTGTTTTACGATTTGCACGTAAAAATGTCCGGCTCCCTATCGGACACTTTTCCCGACGCTATTCGGACGTAAAAATTTACGGATCCCTCTCGGACCATTTTCCCGACGCAATTCGTATGTATTTTTCACGTACGAATCGTACTTCGCAGTTTGTACGTTACTTGTACGATTCGTATGTGAAAATATACGGATACGATTCGTACGCAAATCTTTTTACCCGGATCGGAATCGCCACCTAAATCTCTCTCATTTTACTAGAGCCAATAAAATCTCCCATTTATATTTTTCACTTCAGTCATTAATTGTATAATTTTAAAATATTTTTTTTAAGCTACTGTAGTGATATGGCTAATACTTCCTGTTGTATTTATACTTACATGCAATATTGCTCACATAATGATTCCAAAGATTGATCTGTTAGTAACTACATATTCTTTTGATCACAAAAAGTTGATTATTCTTTAACTTCTGTTGTGCAATATTTCACCTATGGTAATCTAAATAATTAATCGGAATTGTACATCAGATGATATCCCACTGATTCGATATCTCACTGATTTGTGACTAGTTACAACACAAACATTCCATCCCTACATCTGTGTGACTCTGGTTCTATGAGTTTAGATGTATCTAACTAGAACATTATGTTTTATGGAATTATCTGTATTTTCCATATTATTATATACATCCTTTAAGTGGATGCATGGAATAATTATATCAAGTTGAAAATACTGTAACCATACAATTCTAAAAAAACTGTTGATTCCTCAAGTAAAGCTGAAATTCCAAACATGTGTTTAATCCTTTCCCAACTGTGTGCAGATTACAAATCAAAATAATACAACAAAAATGTTCTTCCTCTTAAAAGAATATTCTCTAATTCCTCCAGTAAGGTATAGAGGAACATGCACTATTCCTGTGAATCACATCTCACTAATAGATTTTAAAGTATGGAATTTGTCAGTATGTGTAGATATGGGATAGTTATGATTCACTTTTTCAGAGGTTTTAGGGGTTATAACCACTGTCCAATGATAAAGTTCTAAAAGTAATATAATTAGAGCAGCTGAGGCTAATGCTTCTGCTAGTGCTTTGTATCGCAAAAGCAGGCCCTTGGTTAGAGTAAAAAGTGCGAAGCTCTACAATTACTACAAGGAAAAGCAGGTGTTTATAAGATGGCAAGACATTGCATGACACTGCAACCAAACACATTAAAATACAGCAAGAATCAACAGCAGCTAATATGATTGTATTAGTTCACAGGGAGAAGTGGGCCAGTGTAAGTGTGATAGACCACAAAAAATGGACAGTTGCTCCAGTAGGCAGGATTGATTATATTCTCATTATGGATGGTGTATTCCATTTTTCAGTATTGCTCTTGATGGACCAAAAGCATTGATGAGACAACAGCATGTTCAATATCTATCCTTTGATAGGCTACTTTAATTAAGTCTGTTCTCACTGATTAATTGAGAATGTGTCAGCTTCCTACTCCCTGATTTGAGACAGTAGGTGTGCCCCTTTCATATTCAGAGAGTAAATGCACCTAGTTGAGTACCCCATGCATGAAGATTGATTCCCTTTGATGCACTTATTGCTTGTGTAGTTTAGAATCAATTTCTGACCTAGTAGTGGCTAGTGCTTGACAATTCAAAACAGCTGTGTCATTTCTATTAGAGTAAAGTTCCTCACTCTCGTGTGCAAAAATGCAAGATCACTCAGTAGAGCAGCTGGTAAACACCAAAGCTGTCTAGCTTTGATTGATTTTCCCATTGAGTCTTTTTATCCATTCAACTCTCAGTGTTTTGGGTCTATGTCATAAGCCTGTGTCCAAAAATGTGGAGTCTGATAACTACTAGAAAATGCATTGTCTTTGGGAGAGCTGATCTCTGTTTCTATTGTGTCTCTTTAAGTTTTTCCCTTTGTTCCTTGCACCAGGATTGTTGCTTGTCAAGTACTTTGTGAAGACTGTTCCCGGCAGTTTCTTCTCTGGTATTTATCAGAGAATCTGTTATTTCCTTCATCTTGTGATATAAATAATGGTGCCGATCTAATATTTTAGTTTTCTTACAATCGCCCAGCTGACATTCTCTTTGCCTTTCATTTTTAATAGAATGATGGCTTACTGCATTAGGACGTATATCTCATTTGGAAGCTATTTCTTTTCTTTTTCTTGTTTTTAATTCTTAAAGTTTCCTTCTCCTTTGCTCCTCAATTTTATTTGAGGGTTTGCAAAATTTAGGCGAGATGTACTACTCATTTCTACGGTCACAAACACTCTCATTCTGTGTTTGTGCCTGTAAAAATGGTTTTCTAGATGAACTAATCCCATTTTATCAATTGGAAATGTTTTCCACTACTCTTAAAATGGAATTACAAATGGACACTGATTCAGTATCTGGAAGGGACATGTTGGAGGCATCCCTTCCAAATACGAAGGGGGCGATTCGATCCTGGAAAAACCGAGTACGAATCGTCAGACGGAGCGTTTTCTCCGTCCGACTCGTACCCGGGAAAAACACCTTACAAACCCGCAAGTACGATTCGTACAGAAACACCATTTCTGTACGAATCGTAAAAAACACCGACCGGCAAAAAAATACATACAAATTGGATCCAGGACACCGCGTACGCGACATTCGCACGGAGTCAGGCAGCGTTTTACGGATCAGCAAGTACGATTCGTACCCACAGCACTTCGCACGGCAACATTTTTACAGGACCCAAAAAGTGCTGGAAACGCTAAGTACGCCGCGATGCACGACGAAAAGGGGTCCCGGTACGCACCGTACCCCCATCCCTACACGTCCGCACCGTACCCACAGCCCCCCCATGTATGCACCGTACCCCCACCCCACCCCCGTAGGTACGGAGCGTACCCCCACCCCCGTAGGTATGGAGCGTACCCCCACCCCCGTAGGTACGGTGTGGACCCCCAGCGCGTAGGTACGGAGCATACCCCTACCCCCGTAGGTACAGAGCGTACCCCCACCCCCATAGGTATGGAGTGTACCCCCACCCCCATAGGTACGGAGCGTACCCCCACCCCCGTAGGTATGGTGCGGACCCCCAGCGTGTAGGTACGGAGCGTACCCCCACCCCCTTAGGTATGGAGCATACCCCCACCCCCGTAGGTACGGAGCGTACCCCCACCCCCGTAGGTATGGAGCGTACCCACACACCCGTAGGTACAGAGCGTACCCCCACCCCCGTAGGTACGGAGCGTACCCCCACCCCCGTAGGTACGGTGCAGACCCCCAGCGCGTAGCGCTGGTGGTCCGCACCATACCTATGGGGGTGGGGGTACGTGTCGTACATACACGGGTGGGGGTACGTGCCATACATACATGGGTGGGGGTACGTGCCGTACATACACGGGTGGGGGTACGTGTCATACATACACGGGTGGGGGTACGTGCCGTACCTACGGGGGTGGGGGTATGTGCCGTACATACACGGGTGGGGGTACGTGCCGTACCTACGGGGGTGGGGGTACGTGTCGTACATACACGGGTGGGGGTACGGCGCGTACATCCGTGGGGGGGGCTGGGGGTACGGCACGTCCATCCACGGGGCTGGGGGGGACGGCGCGTACATATGGGGGCTGGGGGGGACGGCGCGTACATACGGGGGGCTGGGGGGGTTGACGGCACGTACCGGGCTCCCTATTCCGCTCGCATCGTGGCGTCCTTCGCTTTTCCAGCACTTTTTGGGTGCCGTAAAAATATTGCCGTCCTGACTGCTGTCGGCGCGAATCGTACTTGCTGGGACGTAAAAACATGCCTAACTCCGTCCGGACGTCACGTCCGCGGTGTCCCGGATCACATTCGTATGGATTTTGCTGTCGGTCGGTGTTTTTTCTGACTCGTACGGAAATGGTGTTTCCGTAAGAATCGTACTTGCAAGTTTGTATGGTGTTTTTACCGGGTACGAGTCAGACGGAGAAAACGCTCCGACCGACGGTTCGTACCCAGTTTTTCCAGGTTCGGAATCGGCCCCATAATCAGTGTCGAACACTCCAGGTAAATTGTACATATCATGTCCATGGTAGGGAAACAGAAACCTTGCTGTGTCAAGGAAATAAAATTCAATGCAATGCGCTGCGTCTCTTGAGTTCCAGAAGACTGACCAAGCAGCCACAATCCACAAGAAGACAAATGGAAGGGCCCAAAAAGGGGGTTGTAAAAGACAAGACCCCTAGAGTGGCACTGTGTAAGCAGCACTCATGCTGTGGGGACAGCGTGTGCTTCTGACAGATGGGACACTATGGAAAAATGTTGTTACCTAAAAAGACCATCTGTGACAGAAACCACATTTTGTCCATGTTCCAGCCTAATTTACACAATGCCATAAAATGCCTTACTTAAAAGGACGGGTCTACAATCCCAAGTGACCGCTATATAGGGCAGTGTGGGGTGTGCAGGCACTAAAGTGCCAACTCCCATTTTGTGTGGCGGTAAGATAGAATCCAGCACATATGCTGTCATCATATGCACTTGTTATGTGTAAGGAGTTAATTCAGGGGCATTCAAGAAAATCTGTACGTGTTACGGAAAACGAGGCATGTCAGAGTAACATAACAGAAAGGTTAAAACATGTTCTGTTCAGCAATAGCTTATGTTACAAATAGTAATCATATTACTCTCTAAAAAAAGGTAAAAACATCTTAGATGGACATGAAGAGACATGGAGAATGTACATGTTGTACCACATAATCAATATCATATTACTGTCTGCAAAGGGCAAAACATCTCAGGTGCACATGAAGGGACAGGGAAGGTGTACATGTTGTTCTACATGATGGAAATCATGGATTTACAGTGTGTCTACAAGGTATTACTGCATTCTTAGCCATATACAATACACCAGGGATTGCCTATGTGCTCAGCAGGTAGGCACCTACAGCACGGGACACGTCCATAGTGTTAACAAGCCCATGTTACAAACTGACCCCATTCTTCTTGGCTATTGAGGTCATCCTCCATTGACTTGACTTTCTGCATCCAGCGTAATTTCAGTTCAAGTAGTATAATGATTTGGTCTCCTCCTCTTGGATCTGGTTGCAAGGCTTCGATCAATTGCCAGCAGATATGATTCACAGTATATCCAAGTTCTAGATAATGCTCCACCAAAGGTGCTCTAACTGTCTTGCAATTAATCCAACTCCTGTGTTGTAGTAATGTGATTTCACCTTTCGGGTGGTCTGTCCTATGTAGATCTTCTGACAAGGATACCATATAGCATACACAACATTTTGAGAGTTGCAATTAGAGAAAGCCTTTAAGGTATGTGATACATTGCCATGGATAAAGACTCTAGCTTCATTACACAATTGACAAGCTGCACATTGCCCACATTTGAAATGTGCTTGGAATGGTGGAAGTCCCCACTCGGAATAAATAGTGAGAGCTGTGTTTGTAGCTAATGCTGTTCTGATGAGTCTCTGCCCCATATTCTTTACTGGCTTCACCGACTTCTCATATCTTTTGCCAGTCAGAGGCATTGATGTCTTTGCTTGCCTCATGCATCCTAGATATGGTTCTCAACATGTGATTAGTTGATTACACACATGTACTTTTATATTTTTCTGTTCTGTGCTCTTGGCCCCAACATACATTTTGAGACTACTCCCCATTCTACACATTGTGTTTCGGACCGGGTGGTTCTGCCTACCCTATTTATGGATGGTGACACTGTATGATTGGGATTTTCTTAATCTTCTTCTTACAGTACGCAGTGACATTCTCCTCCACATCTCCGATCAGGTTAGAATGTCTGCCTTAAACGCCTCACACATGCAAAATGTTACCTCTGCAAGCATTGTACACCTGTCAAATGCCCTTTCACCACATCATCTCCTTTTCTTGTGTGATTTCTATATGAATGTTGATAGTGGCGTGCTAAAAATAAATTCTTATTTTCTTGAGTGAGCTAGTGTTGCTGATGCTTGCTGCAGGATAGTTAACCAACTTAGCTTTTATTTAGAGAGGAAAAGACAACAGGTGAACATATTATATGGGATATTATATGGGATAAACTACTTGTTTACTTTACATTTCGAATGACATTGCAAGTCCCCTTGAGTTCCATGACCAATAAAGACACTCAGCCTCTGCCCTTCTATAATTTCACAAAACTCCTTGGTGACTTGCAATAACTCACAATGTACAGAAGTGGGTGCTTTATTTCCTATACAATCATACAACTCGATGTACATGTTAGCAATCTTCAATGGATGAAAGACAGAATCTTTATTTTCAGTTATCTAACTGTGCTCTGCATGCTATTCAATTGTCTCTGCAACAGGCTTCCACCAACTGATGTGTTTACAGACATTTGAAAATTGACTGGCTTTTGCTGCGTTTGAAATATTTCTTGGCTAAAGGAGAAATTGACCAAGATGTGGTCTAGCCCATTTTTCATTGTGACAAAAAAGGATCAAATTAATTTATTACAATTATTTATATATTTTTTGCATTTATTGATGCACTTTTATGGAGCATGAACATGGCCAGTTGACGTTACAGTGTTTTGTAAACTAGTACATTGATCGACAGTAGTAGCGTGCATTTGAACAGAAGAAAAAAAAGTAAGGGCACTGAACAGAGAGAAAGAGGAGGTGTGATAGAAACAAGACCAATCCGAAATTTAGTAGTAAAATGTATAGGAACAGTAGATACAATGTGAGCTGATGAGGAAAGGTTGTTGGAAAAATATCATGCGAAGTAGAATAATTGCAAGAGATGCACAACTTTGATGAGCAGAGGTGCCTATGATGCTTGGGATTGGATAAAAGTGGGCTTACAATTGGATCTTTTGTTCAATACAGAATATGTGGAGAGTGGGTAGATGGAAGTCGGTCAACTAATTAACATGGTGTCCTAAGTTTAAGAGGTTAAAGAAAATGAAAATGTGACACGTCTGGGAGAAAAGAGCAAGCCGCAGGGATTTGGGGTGAGAGGTAATGTAGTATGAGAGGCTTTCTGAGAGGCATCTTTGAAAGACGGGCAGTGGAGGACATTACACCAAACATCCTGATGGACAGAGGACCACCATCTTTAGAGCTCACCCCTTGCCCGGCAGTGACCTTTAACTTCAGAGGAACCAACATCATAGGGGTTACTCTGAAGGTACTAAAGGTTTGGTGAATGGCTGCCGTTAGGTATATAGCTGTCTACAAAAACTATTCAAGCTCCCAAATTGGGAATTTGCTTCAGAAAAGCAAATGAATGAATGAATGAAATAAATTTATAGTGCGCAACTAAAACCCGAAGGCATCAAGGCGCCTACAAAACAGATCCAAATTAGAAAACAGAACACCACTACAGGTATGACTTTGCGAAAAGATGAGTTTTCAAGGCAACTCTAAAAAGCTGTAAGGTGGGAAGAGACCTAAGTTCTAGTGGGAGATCATTCCACCACTTAGGTGCCAGAAAAGAGAAGGCTTTGCCTCCCCATCTAGCTTCACGAATACGGGGGACTAGTAAGAGAAGTCTGTTGGAGGAGCGCAAGTTCCTGGAGGGGCTATAATGAAACAGAATAGAACCCATTCCAGAAGAGCTACCAGCTAGAGCCCTATAGGTCATACACATGGTTTTAAAGAGTATCCGGTCCTCTGTAGGAAGCCAATGTAACAATTTTCTGGCAGAGGTAGCCAAGGCATGCGTGGGCAGATCAAGGACAAACCTAGCTGCTGCGTTCTGGGCTACTTGCAAGCGCTGCAGCAGACTTCTATTAAGTCCCGCATATAGCGCATTGCAATAAACCAGCCGGGAACCGATGAGAGCAACAGCAACTTGTTTCTTTGCCTGCTGTGAGAGATAGTGTCTAATTTTTCTCAGTATGTATATAATGCCCCAGCAGGTAGAGACCGTTCTGTTAACTTGTTGACACATGTTAAGGGTGGGATCGATCAAAACTCCTAGGTTTTTGGCCGACGAGGCGGGATCAGGACACATTCCCAATGAGTCCGGCCACTAATCATGAGACCAAACCTCTTCCTTTCCTCCAAACACCATCACCTCTGTCTTCTCCCCATTCAGTTTCAATGAGTTGTGAATCATCCATTGTCCTACTGCCTCCATACAAGATCTAAAATTGGAGGCAGTCGACTTAACTGATTGGGAGAGAGAGACGAGGATCTGTGTGTCATCTGCATAGGAGACTACCTCCATCCCAAAAGATCTAATAAGTCTGGCAAGGGGGGGTCACATATATATTAAAAAGGGTCGGACTTAATGCCGACCCCTGAGGGACCCCACATTGCACAGACATGGATGGAGATAGAAACTCCCCCAACCTCACTCTTTGCTCTCTTTGACCAAGAAAAGAGGTCTGTAGGCACAGGGCTGCTCCCTCAACCCCAATCTCCCTCAGACGAGATGATAGGACTGAGGGAGAGAGGGTATCAAAGGCTGCCGTGAGGTCCAGCAGGATAAGGAGGGCGGTCTGGCCCCCATCCACACGAGTGCGGATATTATCCAGCACTATGGTGAGGGCCGACTCGGTGCTATGTTCCCTCCTAAAACCATGCTGGGAATGATCAAGGCAGCCTGAGCTTTCTACAAAAGCTGCGAGATGTTTATTAAGGTGGGTTTCTAACATCTTCGCAGGGGCAGGGAGCAGTGAGATGGGGCGGAAGTTTTTTAAAACCCTAGGATCAAGACATGGTTTCTTTAGTAAAGGCTTCACTACCGCCCTTTTCCATTGAGGGGGGAAGATACCATCCCTTATGGCCCTATTCATGATGTCAACAAGGGAAGGCAGGAAGGTTTCCCTGCATTGCTTGAGGATCTTAAGGGGACAGATATCTAGAGGTGAGCCTGACTTGGTGTTATTCAGGAGGATCTCTAAATCCTGCAAGGAGAGGAGAGGGAAGGACTCCAAACGTCCCCGAGAGGAATTCTCCATGAGAGCAATGGGAACATGAGCCACATCCCCAAATACCGGGGGCTCAGTAGTCAGGGTCCTCTGCAGCTCTAAGGCGGAATAAATATCAGAGATCTTTGTCTGAAAAAAGACAGCTATGCTGTCACAGAGCTGCTGCGAAGCAATAACAGGGTCCGGGGTTTGAAGGGACATAAGGGAGTCCACTATCCTAAAGAGCTCCTTAGGGGAGGAGAGAGAGGAGGAGAGGGCAGTGAAGTATTCCTGTTTAGCCCTTATCACTTCCCGCTTATACTTCCTCATCAAGATTTTGTGGGCCTCTTTGTTCATCCCATCCCAACTAAAACGCCAAAGCCGCTCCCGCCTCCTAACTTCCTGTCTTAGAGATCTTAGATGCTCCGAAAACCAAGGGGCAGAGGGCTTTTTTCTCGCTGAGTAACGCACCCGGATAGGCGCCAACTCATCCAGTGCGTCAGTAACAGCCTTTTCAAATAGCGTAACCACCACCTGAACATTCTCCTCTTGAGGAACGGCCAGGCTGGGAGCCCAAGGAGCAAAGGAGCTGTCAGTGATTTTCTTAAAGTCCCTACGGAGTTCCATTATACTCGGAGCTTTATCGTGCCTGTCCATGATCGGGCAAGACACCTCAAACGGAACAGCCAGATGATCGGACCATGAGAGGAAGAAGGGGTCCCTCACCACCAACCTCTCATCATTCGAAAAAATCCAGTCAAGCGTATGACCCGCTCGATGGGTAATACCTCTGACCAATTGAGTCAATCCACAGGCTGACATAACTTCCAGCAGGGAGAGAGTATCAGTAGACTCCAGTAATTCTAAATGATAATTTAGGTCTCCCAGAACCGTTAAATTTTTACGACCAAAATAGGGTTCTAAGATATGAAGTAGCTGATGTCCAAAGTCCCCTCTGGGACCGGGGGGACGATAAATCAGAATCCCATTGAAAGTGAACTCATGAGCACCTTTTAAAGAAAAGTACATGGCCTGAAAATTATCTTTAGGGTCTGATAGAGATAGGGTATGGCAATAGAAAGTGTCTTTGTACAAAATTGCTAAACCTCCTCCTACACGACCAATTCTATCCTGCCAAGACAGGCAGTAGCCCATGGGGAACGCTTCCACCAAGTCTGGACCAGAGGAGTCCCTTGCCCATGTCTCCGTGACAAAAACCCATGAGGGTTTCCTGTCCAATACAAGCTCCTTAAAAGACGTATTGTTTTTTATCAATGAACGAGCATTAATAAGGATACAGTCTTCCCTCACCGGACTGATTCCAATATAGGTATTATGTGTTAACGAATGGGAGGATGAGGGGAGGATCGAATCCCCAGAACCTACCAATGAGCATCCACAGCCTAACGGAAGTAGGAAATCATCCGGAGCGTTCTTATGGGAACATGGGAGTCTGGAAGGTTTCAACCTGAGTAGGTCATTCATAGAGTACGAACGGGATATAAGACTTTCCCTGCACCGGCCTGATGTCCAGCCGGCCAGCCCGTCCTCAGCGCGGACGGGCGCAGACGGGCTGGACTCTGGCGTGACTCCGGCGTCACTGTGGCGCTCATGCTGCGCACAAACGCTGCGCGTCATAATGTCCAGTAAAAATAGGGCTCTGCCCTAACCACCTGACTACTAGAGCGCCGGGGGAGGAGAGAGCTTCCCTGAGACCAATCCAAGATGGCGCCCAGTACGAGCAGAACGCGAGGGCCAGAGCCGCCAAAAAAGCAGTGAGGGACACAATTACAGTGCGGCAGTGCGGAGGGTGAGTAAAAACAGGGAGAAAGACCTAGGATAAACTAAAAACAACAAATATACACAACGGGATATTTTAAAATTGCAAACACGTCTTAATGTCAGCACAGCGCGCAGTGGTGTAGAGCAAACAGCTAATGATGGATCCATCCATCAATTTTTTTTGCTCAGCGTGGAATCATTATTTCAATTTCCCTGTTCGCTACCACCAGTTTTTCCTTGCAGCAAGAAAAAGATTAAAGAACATTAGACTGTCATCCCTAAGTAGGATGGGCAGTATAATGCTCTTACTTCAAAGACTTGGAGGCATATTTACTAGCCCCTTTGCATAGCTTGGTACAAGTCTGGAGCAAATTAAAAACGAGATTTATGAAGCCACACAAGACCACATTGAGTGGCCCTGAGTGGCTTTATAAAGTTTGAGTAATGCAATGCAGCACATATAACTGCATTGCATTACTCTGCACCTGGGAGGCATTCCATGGGTGTTTCAAGGGTGTTCCCCCACAACATCTATGGATTGTGACGCATTCCCAGATTTACCAGAAGTGGCAGACCTGAAAATGTGCCAAAAACCTACACCTTCCCTAGTGAGGCGTAACGAGGAGGAATATGTTTATTTTTTCAGGTTTTTTTTCATTCTGCAGCACACATAGAAAGATGAAAAAGATTTAGGGGATTGTTTTAGTGCGGGAAGGTGGACCTTCCTGCACAAAAACAATCCTCCTTACAATGCAGGTTGCCTGCATTGACAATAGGCAGCCAAAAAACCGCCAGCACAGGGGAAAAGGCAGGAATGCCCCGTATTGACTTAAATATGGCACATTCCTGTCCTATCCCTGTCACGCTGCGCAGCAAGGTGACTTGCTGTGCTACGCTGCGCTGCACTGTGCTGCATTGCGTGACTTAGCAAAAAATGTGACCCCAGGTGTCCATCATGCTGTCAAAGTAAGCTTTATTCAATGCAGCCAATGGGGCACAACCAACTAAAACCTAATGCTGGATGATTTTATGTCATGGAGTACCCTGTCCACAAAACTCTAAATTGGGTAAAAGCAATCAATAAACATATTTTCATGGTATTTTAAAAAAAGGAAGAATCAGAAAATTGCCGCCTTTACAAGTTTTCTGTTTCAACATCTATCTTTCTCTTCTGCCTAAAACTGAATTGCAATGTTCTAATTTATTTGCTAAGAGAAAAGAACAGAAATATGTGTCTTATTGTGTGTGTGTGTTTCACAAGAGCTCTGACTTAAATGTGCAGCCACAGTTTTAGAGCCCCAAGACCCAGTTCACAACATGGTGGTGCTTGCAGTCCCAGACTAGCCTCCATGTTAGAACACATAATAAGCACCTTCCTGACTGGTGTTAAATAAAATTTGTGCCTGCGCAGCGCACACTGGACTTAGGTAAAGGGCTTTCGGACCTCCCTCAAAAATTGGGAAAGCTATTAGTGTACTCTGGCATTGCCCATTTTCTTACGCAATTGCACGCAGGGCAGTGAGATAGTCCAAATAAGACTGCACCATTTATTTTGCTTATGCCTTTATGGTCTTTTTCCACAAGTACTTCATATTTTAAACTGGTTGAAGAAAGCTGAAGGAAGTTAAACAATACTGCATAAATGGGGTCTATAGATTAAATAGAAAATGAGAATGTGAATTGTATAGGTTTATTTTACCAATATTAATAAGTCAACCAGCCTGTTCACTGGTTAATGCACCTTGGAGCATATTTATGAAATAGTGATACAGTGCAGCGCAGCAAGTCATCTTACTGAGCTGCACTACATGACTGGAAAAGAGCAGGAATGTGCTGTATTTAAGGCACACAACGCATTCCTGACCTTCCCACCTGCACTGGCACCCTTTTGGCAGCTTAGCGCCAACTCAGGCAACCTTGCACCATGGTGCAAGGGTGCCTGTGTTGCATTCAGAATAGTTTTTGTGCAGGAAGGGACACCTTCCTGCACAAAACAATACTGAGAGGCATTTTCCTCTTTCTATGTGTGCTGCAGAATGCAGTACACATGGAGAGTGGAAGTAACAAGGAGAAATAAAGTTATTTTTACTTGTTATGCCTCACCTGGTGAGGTGTATCTTTTTTACACATTCCTATGTTTACAGGGTCTTGTAAATCTGGGTGTGTGTCAAAAGCCATGGGAGTTGCCTGGGAACACCAACGCAACACCCATGGAACACCTACCCTCAGCAGAGTAACAACACACGGCGATTTGGTGCTGCGTTGCATTCCTCCAGATTTTGGGAGCCACTCAAAGTCATGTGTGCCTGCACAAATCTGACTTAAGGTTTGCGTCATGTCTTGCACCACATTGCGTGGTGCAAGAGGGACACAAATCAGGTCATAAATATGGACCCTAGTGTCCACGAGCATTGAACTGTCTTCTCACATGATTGAGTACCTTAATATTGAATCACCCAATTATCTGTTTCAATTACGATTGGCCTGGCTGGGGATGCCGTAATTATCGCACCTATCAAAATTCAATACTATGCAGATTGAAGTATACAATCTGCAATAATAATCATCTATTACAAGTAGTGCCTGTTATACTAAAGCATGTGTCTCTAACCAGTCAATCGTGAGCTACCAGTGCGTTCATTTTTAACTAAACTGCAATAAGTGTTGCATTTTCCTTTTAAAGTTAAGGAAAGGCTATGTTTATTTTACATAATTATCAGGCTTCAGATAGCAGAGCCTGATAATGACTAGTGTTCTACTCAGATTTATGATCTATGTGTGTCACAGAGATTCAGAACTGAAGCACTGAGGTATTTATCTCTTAAATATTACTCAGTGTTGGATAATGAGAACAAAATAATATTTCTGAATGCTTTTAAATAGGAGAACATTATAAAGAAATGTTAACTTAATAATTAAGTTAACTCTTCATTTTGTTTTTCTCCCTTTTCAGGGGTCACATTTGCAGGCATCTTGCTCCTGGTGGCTGGTGAATATAGTGCCCTGTATGTGGCTAAAATATACTGTCATTTTCTTTTGGGTGGAAGAAATGTGAAGTGAAAAAATGTGTTTTGGTGGAACATTGTCTTGATGCCAATTAAGTTCTAATGTTTTGTGGGGCATGTTTCTTCACATTGGATTACCTCAGATATAAACAAATGATTGTATTTTCCTGTTGTACATGTGGCACCATGTCTGTGGGCCTCTGGGAGTGATGGGCCTGCTGTTTGTGAGGACATTTTGACATGGGAGAAAATGTAATGATGAGTTTGCACACAGCGGGCATCTTGCTCCCAGTGTCTGGTAGACATACTGCCATATTTGTAACTGGAAAAAATACAGCCATTTTTTTAATATGGGAGAAATGTAACGTTCAGAAAGATGTTCCATCAACTGCAGAAAAATGTTCCTGTGAAAATTGTGGGGAATGTGATAATAACCACAAAACTTGTATTTTCGATGCATCATCAAAGAGTAGTTTGTGCAGGGATCGGAGGAGAATTGGTCAGTCATAATGAGCACCTGAGTTGGCTGAATAAGAAGTCTGTCACTTCATGCATTATTTTCTAAACTTCAATATTGCAATACCATGCTCCATATAGACCATAATATTACTTCTCTCTGGTGTGTTGAGTTCTTCTTTATGATTCTACAAATAAATTAATGGATTTAATCGCGCAAATTCTAGATTTAAGTTAGTAAGCACATTCATAACTAATTTGGTAAATAAGAATGTGTTCCTAAGTCTTAATTTGATGCCTAATCCTTAATTCATTTCTTCACTATTTATTCTCTCATTTGGAATATTCTGATCAATAGCAGTAATAGGAGCAGTAGCCGTAGTATGAATACTATTAATACTACCACTACAGTAATACTGTGGGCATCCACATGTGCGCATGCGTGGCCACAGATCTTTGTTCGTTTTTGGGATAATTTATCATTGTTTACCTTGCCTAGATGGCTGATGCTTTGAACGTGCATTGTCTAATTTAGAAGGCCTAGATAAAAAGAGATGGTGCAGTTAAACCTTGATAGAATGGCGGCCCTGTTATGAGATGATGCTTCCCAGCAGGATTACTTTCTAGCTGCAGGATTTGAACAGCTAATAAAGATGAGCTGTGACAAAAGGTTATGCTTAAACAAGACTTTAAACTTCCGGACAGACCACATAGAAGGAATCTGGAGGCCAATACAGTAAGGCCATTAGGAATTGGGTAGCTGGGAAAGGCCAGAGTGTAGTATGTCTATATTTTGTTCTTCATCACTATGGTGGCCACCTGGCTTGTTTTCTACCTGCATGATCTGCCTTTTTATGTACCGTTTAGTACAACAATTATAAACATCACCATAGCCAGTATTTTCCCCCTTATGAGTACATAGTTCAAGCAACAAATATAAAAAGAAAGCTCTTTAAAATATGTTCTAGAGCTGCACTAATGGTCTCTGAGTGATGATTAAAGAAAATAAAAAAAGTGGAGTCATGTTCTAAATAAATTAATACAGACTTTTTTTTTAATGAAGTTCTAACATGAGCACATGGCTTCCATTTTTCTCTTGGTAAAGGTGGAAAGCCAATTTATCACCCATCTAGCTTTTCATTCCTTTGAGACATCTAGTAAAGTGTGAGGTTGACAAATCTGTGCTTGCAGTGTCTTATCCCTTGAACATTAGTGCAAACAATGGGGTGAGTGCCTTCAGGGCAGAGGGTCTGTGCCAGCTGGAAGCTCTTGATGAATTAAACTATCTGCCTCAGGTACAAATTGCATCGAAGACGAAGAAACAGAGAAAAGCACTGAGGAAGTCTGAAGTCAAGTGGCTGAATAGACCCATTTTCTCTTGTTGTGATTGATCGGAGAGCAATCGCATTAGCGCCGACTGAGATGGTGTAACAGTATTTTAACCTGTTGAAGTGAAGTCGGTAGTCATTTGTATAAAAGTGTCCAACAGTACAGGGATGGTTGAGTGATCTAGAGCCGGCTTGTCACGAATGGTTTGTATGTTGTAAAGCAGGATGCATTCTGTGCCAGGCCGAGTCCAAAGCTGTAACCGTTCTGATGCTGAGCTTTCCCAATCTATTTCTGAGAACAGGCGATCAATTACAATAATGCTAATAATGTTAATGTTAATAACAATAATAATAATAACCATACCAATAACAATAATAATAATAATCATACCAATAATAATAAAAATAACAAGACAGCAACAATGATAATAATAACAATAACATGAGTAATAATCACTACTAGTGTTGTCGTTATTATTAATAATACAATATTAATAACAGTAATTATTATTATTATTATTAGTATTGTTATTTATATAGTAAAAATAGCAATAATAAAAGTGATAATAATACTCACTATACTTCTTCTTTTTCTTCTTCTTCTTCTTCTTCTTCTTCTTCTTCTTCTTCTTCTTCTTCTTCTTCTTCTTATTATTATTATTATTATTATTATTAGTGTTATTATTATTGGTATTAATCTTTTTTAAAGCACTGCATTCCTAAGGAAAATGGGACTTTACACAAAACATGCGGAGAACAAAAATAGCATCATAATAGAAACATTTCATATTAAACAGCATCTCCTGTGAGAGATAGTGTACATGTAACAGTATAAATCAAAACCTATGCATATGGAGTGCTGCACATGAGGGGCTAATTTTCAATATAATCAGGAGAAAGTAATGTTAACACATGCGAGATGACGAGGAAAGAAGAAAATGGGAAGGAGAAGAGAGGTCTGGATCGAGCATTGTTTTTTTCAGTCAAAATGTAACCACTGCATGTTTAATGCAGTAAAAAGGGTATTCAGTCACCTGACACAATTTGTTGACCTAAAAAGTGTTGTCTGAGGCAAACAAGATGGGTTAGCACGTAGAGTTAGCTGTAGGTATAGGGTCACGTGATGTGGATAAATATAGGAGGGAGGTAAATATAAGAGCTATAGGATAGGATGTCAGCAGATTGGACAATGTCATAATCTTTGAAGGTTTTTGGAGGATTGTTTTGAAGACAGTATTCGCCGTACCGATTTTTAATAGCACTGCCACAGCAGAGCTTTGGGGGCTAGCACTCATTCGTTTACAAATGAAGTAATGCCTATTGGGGTATTATCAGTGAGGAATGTTAAAGTAGCGCTTTTTAGGGACCAACTTGGATGTCAGGCGGAAAGCCACCGACAGTTTGTCAGCAGCTTTCCGCCCGACATGTAGGGTTTTCCTCTGACCGCCATATTATCATGATGGCGGTCAGATGGAAACCTTTGGGGGCTTCCGCTCCTCTTCCGAGAAGCAGAATTGTAACCCCTTGAATGACGTTGGAGCCAGCTTCGGCTCAGCCATTGGGATTACAATGTTTGTGTCAAACAGCCTTTACATGTAGGCCTTTCTGACATGGAAAGGCTGTTGGATAGTGACTTTGGGGCCCTTAGCAGGGCCCCCATCTCCCCTGGCCCTGCGCTATGGAGCCTGGGCAGCCCTAAGGTGCTTCACTTAAACATCCCTGCACCGTTTGGCATGCACCGCATGGTGCCTGCCACACTGTGCAGGGATCTTTGCAACCATCCATTTTTCAATGGAAGCTTGTGATGCGGGCCTTTTCCACCTGCCGCACAAGCTTCCATTGAAGAATGGATGTTTGTGGGAGGTCGCATCCTAATCCTGTGGTTGGAACCGCCAACCTAAAGTCTGGTAGTTCCAAACCGCAATGGTGTTCACGTGACATCATAATGAGGCCCTTAATTGTCAATGACTATACTACCACATCTAAGCAGAAACAGTGTTTTATGTTAAATTCAATACTTAAGAGTGGAGGTTGGTATGCAATAAGTCGCCTTTTGTGCCGAACTGGCATGAACTTATTAAGTCAGTCATTGCAGATCAGTAGGGCATTACAGGGGAAGGGATTGCTGCTTATGCAGTTTGAAAAGTGGGTGAAAGTGATGCTGCAACCTGAGAAAAAGCCCATTGAAAGAGGCATGACTTCTTGAATATTGTTAGAATAATCTAGTTGAGGACTGTGTTGCATTCCAACAGAAATATCTTTAAGATTCAAACTTTAGAGGAGTGAGCGATTCTGAATATTTTCTGGGTAATTGATTTCACAAGCAAACCTTGTTAGGTAGATGATATTAAAAAATAACAAGTAGCAATTAATATGTTTTACATTGGTAGTCATTACAGTTATGGGAGGAATCAATTGACTAGTTTTCTTAAACGTTGAGCAAGATGATAACAGATGCATTCATTCATGCCAGGGAACATCAATTTACTATTGTAGGCACCAGTTATAGCTTCCGATATGATACATAGAAGAATGATAATTTTATAAGCCATATCCTCCTTGTCAAAAATCATTTAAGAAATCAGAAATCTTACTCAGAGGAAACAGTTTTAATAACTAGCAGAGTGATGTACCATAAGACACTGCAGTAATGTATATACTATGCGGTATCTGTAAGAACTTGTTCATGAGCGAATGAGCTCCTGCTTTGAGGAGCGAGTTCACTTTTCAAAAGTAAATGCATTCCAGTTGCTATGTTTCATCTTAAGCACCACTTTACGTCCTGTGCTGCTGTCCCACATCAGTTGCTCAGTCTTCACTGGGCGTCTGATGCATGAAGGCAGGCTGTGTGTAGGATTTTTATTTATTATGTCCCACATCAGTTGCTAAGTCTTCATTGGACATCTGATCCATGAGGAGAGAGTGCATGTGAGGTCCTTATGTATTACCTTGTACTTCACAAAATAAACACTGTATTTATTGCAGCTTGGCTCTCAAAATCTCTATGTAGCATTAACCACACTGCACACTTTCCGTACAAAGATTAGGGAGAAGATAAGCCATGCCGCATTGCCCCCAAGGAAACCATCATGTGGCCAAAATATATCTTTGTAAGTTAGTTAGACTTTATAGCAATCGAGTCCTAAGCAAGCAGCATTCCTTAATGATGTCCAATTTGTAACACTGTTTCTTTCACAGAAATAAATGTATGCGTGTATGTATACATATTTGTAGTACACAAATCTAGCTAGAGAGCACCTTAGTGCTGAACAGAGGTGGTGATCCAGATTTACGATTCAGGATCAGTAATAGTGAAGTTATAACGATCAAAGAATGTGTGGTGATCACCCCTTTTAGCTTTCAAGGTACTGTACTCAGCCCTAGTCAACAATGGCCATGGCCTATCATAAGCTGCGTCTGTATTCTTGAGTAAAGCCGCATTAGATTAATTCATTGGACAACCAATGTATATCTCTAGCAGTTATAAAGCACCCCAGTATTGTTGCACTGAGTGGTGTGCCAGGGCCATGTGTACACCAAAATGGTTTAAGCAATAAATCAAGGTATCTATCTGTTAAATACTCATGACCCAAGGTTGACCAAAATACCTTTCTACAAATGCTACCCTACATGAATCCCTTACAATAAGCCTAAAGAGCCGCTTTAACACAACATTTGGTGATACCTGCTAAAGTTTTTTTTTTTATTCTCTGTTCACAAATCTGTGTACCATTGTCCCTGCTGTACAAACATCAAATTTGAGCCCGTACGTGAGAAGGAGAGGAAAGTTGAAGCATCAAAAGAAAAACACAGACATGCAAAATGTTCCCTAAAATTCTAGTGTGGGAATTTTAACATCTAATGCAAAAATATGTTTCCACAATATGTATAGGCCATAATTAAGTTAAATGTGTCAGGTGTAGATCCATGCAAAACTGGCTTTTGCACCAGATTTACCACATGAAATGAATAAATAAATTGATGCATTTTTTTTATGTTTTTGTGGAGCAGGTACATGTCCCAAGACCACCAAAGCACTTTACACTGTACACAAAATGAAAGAAAACTATTAACTTGATAGCAACAAAAATAACAGCCATCAGTGACAGTTAAAAAAAACATTACAAATGCAACTGTATAGTATAGCCAAATCACTATTAAAAAATGAACGATTTTTCAGGGAATAAACAGTTCTCAAACCATATACTGCAGTAGCCAAAAACTGGATTGGGAGAGGATTTCAACCATCCTGTAGCCTTTAGGCTCAGTTGGTGAGGCCCATTAGTTAGAGGCAAGGGGAGAGGAATGAAACTTCACAATACATTGTTTTAGTACTTTATATAAATTCTGGTAACTCTTAGAGTGTGTACTGATTTGCTAGTGCCACTATACACTGGAGTTCAAATAACAAACAGCAGAAAAGAGAAAAAGCGAGGAGCAAAGTGAGTAAAGTTCATAGAACTGGAGGAAATAAGCAGAGAGCCAATCATGCTAATTGATAAAACAATAAGATTCTGAGACAGATTTTGAAATATGCCTGGGAAGAGTCTTTCTAGTTGAGTTAGGTAATGAATTTCATTCGCACATTGAAAAGCTGATAAATATTTTTCTCCACATAGTTGAAAGATGATAAGTGGTAAGTCTTAGTAAACGTCCGTTGAAGGTTCTGAACTTTCTTGTAGTTTCTAATTTGTTTAATATTTCAGATGGTACTAGGATGTAGATACATTTGTTTAGTAAACACATGGATTTGTGCAGGCTCGTGTTTCTGGACAGGGCCTTGGCCCTCCTTAAAAACAGAAGCATTTGAATAATGTAAACATAAATTAATGTTGTCCCCCACTACCATCTTAAACATTAATGGTGGAATAAGATGGCAGACTCTATGCACCTGTGCCAGGTGGAAGAAAATTGTTTCAGAAACACAGCTCACTTGGAGCTTTATAAAATTATGTTTCTCAAGAAATATTCTAGATTCTTAACATTTGCCATTGCCTCATTACATTGTTCAAAGATGAGTGAAACCAGTCCTGAGGCACCAATGTTCCGCAAGGACTTCCAAGTATTGATCATGATGATTGTGGTCTAGGTTTAACTGTGGTTAATAACTAAGTATTAATGTTTTAAGATCATTAAGACAATTACTTTCTGAGCCATATTGTTCAGGGCTGCCATCCAGCAAGATCATAATATGAAAATAATGACTGGATTGAAAAGGGCCCGTGAGATCGAGGAACCACGTGGCGCATCATAGAAAACGAGGAATTTTGAGAGAAGAATAAATTCAGCTTAAGCAGTGTTAATCATCCAGACGGAAATGATCTGAACCAACTTACTATTTTAATTGAAGATATGAAATTCTATATTTATGAATAAAAGCATGCCAAGATAATCCAACCTTTCATAAAGTTGAAACAAAGGACCTGATTTAGATCTAGGCAGATGGGTTACTCCATCACAACAGTGACAGATATCTCATCCGCTGAAATATAAATTCCACAGGATATAAAGGGATTTATATTTTGGCGGACGGGATATCTGTCACCATTGTGATGGAGTAACCAATCCTTCGGGATCTAATTCAAGTCCTAAAAGATTACGTTGTACAATTATAATTCAAATGGATGGCAGGCCCCTAGAAAGGGTGTCGAGTTTTGACTACTTGGACCTCACTCTTAATGATAAGATGGATTGGGGAACCCAAGTAAAAAAAGCTAATCTAAAACTGACACAGTCTATAGGGGGCATTTTAAAAGTATATAAAAATAGCACTCAGAAAGTGGTAGGCCCACCCGTAGAAATATATATAATTCAGGCAAGGAGAGCGTCATTATATGAAGCAGAGCTTTGGGGCCACTGCCCATCTAACACCTTATCCATTATAGAGAACACCTTCCTTAGGCAGCTCTTGGGTCTTCCCAAAAGCTCACCTCTAACACCACTAAGGATGGACCTTAGCGTTGGCCCAATTGCTGATATAATTGTCTCCCGACCACTTTTGTTCTGGCGCTGTTTATGGAGCACGCTTGAGCTAGAAAATTATAGGGAGGAACTGCAGGATGTTATGACCATTTTGGGAGCAGGGGATATACCATGGCTGTCCCATATTAGGAATACTTGTCAAGCATTGGGGAGGGGAAACATATGGTTAACACCTGAAGAGACATGCCCCTCCATTCCTAAAAAGTCCCTGTTCCTCGCCTACAAAGAACAAAAAATTTACCAAATTATCGCAGAGCATCAACTCATCAAGTCTGACCCAGGTTTCTGGAAGTCAGACAGCAATACAAATTAGAGTTGGCTCTGGATAATATTCAACCCTTTCTTGCAAAGACATTGTTTTTACAATTTAGATACGGGGTGCTTCCACTCTGTGCACTTACTAACAAATGGAAAGGAGCTACAAAATTAGACTGTCCTGGGTGTCCTGAGACCGAAGAAACAGAACTCCATGTTCTTCTCTTCTGTCCTGCCTACAGAAGGTCAAGGTCTAAGTGGTTGCTTCAGCTCTGCAGAAATGTGGGGACCAGAGACCACACTTAGGCCCTTAGGTTACTAAAATACGAGATACACCCTTTATTTGTCTTTGCTACCTCCAGATTTTTATTTGCGATGTGGAATATACGTAGAGGCATTATAAAGTACAAAGAGCTCGGACCCAATTGTGCCCATTTGTTAATTATCTTGCTAATTTAAATTTGCACATCTCCCTGCCATCAAAACTGTCTTGAAATCTCCCCCTTCAGCTACTTTATTAGTATTATTATTTTTAATCCTATTTATACTAGCTGTTTTTAAATGTTTTTTAATCTTTTAAATTGTGTTAATAGATCTCCTGATGACGACTGATACCTAAGGCTGTAATTTACAGGTTGACGAGTAGTAGTGGCGCCGGATAATACTTCATGAAATTGTAGTACATCATTTCTTGAAGGTTTTGAATGATATTCTGTATTACTATTAACTCCATAAATTGCTGTGCTTTATTATTTTTGTGATTTATGAACGAATGTTATGTTTAATTGTGCTTTTATGGCTGTACAGCCGAAATAAAGTTTTTTTGACTGACAGACAATTATAATTGAGGTCCTGTGTAGTGGCAAGAGGAGAACTGTGCAGCTTCTTATTGCCTTGAATACCAAACCTGACAATGATAGATGCAGAATTAATTTAAATAAAAACCATACTGTTAGTGGTAACTTGTCAATAGCTGCAGAAAACAAGGTGACTGCACTGCCAAACATGGCAGACATGCCGTGACTGGCTCCCATCTTGGCCCAGGGAATCTGCCACTATAAGCCACAGGACATCCTCTACATAACAAGATAAGGGGGTCACATAACAGCCCCTCATCTGTGAGGGACTTTCCTACAGTTTCCCGGAGACTCGAGGAAAGAAAATAGACAAGCCTTTGTGGATGACTGGCCAATGTGAGGCAGCAAGAGTGAGACAGGGGCTTGCTTCGTGGAGGGCGACCGACCTGCCAGGGAGTCTGCCAGTTCTGATCGACATGAGGTCGACCCCGTACCCCTTGAATATCCCGGCAAGCTACTGTTGACTGGCAAGTTGCCTGAGATGACTGATAGCCCCAATATAGCCTCCCGGATGGCGTAGTCAACACGGAGCAGCAGTTGGTAAGTCTAGACATTCCCTCTCCCCTCCAGGTGGGAAGTCGAGTGAGGCGGGACCGGTTGCCTGCATTGACCCTGCACAATAGTCAGCTTGCCGGAGCAGACAGAGCTGCAAGCTGCTTCTGATTGTTCGAAAATTATTATCACAGTCACGGTTTTGGTCTTCAAATGAAGCTTTGATTCATATAAAACAAAACATTTGCTAAGAAAAAATACGACTTCAACAGAACCAGAAAACGAGAACATCAAAAATCCTTTTATTTCTTCAATCAAATCCAAAATTGAGTTTGACTGTTCATGGAGAGTGAACAACTGAAGTTGGACCTGCCTGATACAGCAGCCCAGACAGTCGTAAATGTGCTTATTTGGGATTTTTTGTATTCTGAAAACACACAACAGCATACAGTTAGAAGCTGCAGAAAGAATTAGATACCCGTATGTCTTGCTTAGGGGAAGTCCTTCATTCATTCTGAAAACACCATCCAGTGCATTCTTGTATACGTCATACATGTAATAGGCTATAACATGACAATAAGCTATTGTTAGTTTTATCGTGCTTGATTCAAAAACATAGTTCCTTGAGTTGCAAACTAAATGTTAGTCAACGCCTCAGTGTTTACCTGGCCAATGTTGTATCTTGAAAACAGAGGGAGTTATAGTTTCACCCAATTGCGATTTGTTTTTACTGCTCTTCTGTGCTCGTGTGTCCCTCTCTGGTTATCACTGGCCCTCGGGAGTCGTGATGTATTCTAAGGAGAATGAGCCGTTGTGAAATAGACAATGATGAGGAAAGAAACAAAAGGGTGCGTTATTGATTGTGAAATATGCTTTTTTCAAGAAGGCAGAATATTCCGAGGTGAATTATAATTTCATTCAATTTCCAGATGGCAAATAAACTCATTGTGGTGACTGACAGCGCAAATTGAAAGCAAACATGATAATTCAGACTCATTTCAAATTCATAGATAACTGGGAAGCGGATTTCCATTTTCATGAGACAGCCCGTTCAAGCCACAATGCTCGAGCCGTGTAAGCTCGCACCGTGTGCAGTGGTGCACTCAGTGTGTGGTCATGCAAAAGGGACACTCACAAGGTTTTGGGAAAGAGTGTTAAATATCACATGTTGTCGGATCGAGCACGAACCCGGCTTTTTGTTTTCCGGTGTATTCTTTACTGAAGCGACAACGATTTTTGCAGTGTTGATTAATTGAAATGATGAGATTCCATTGCAGCAGTAGAGTAAATGAAACAAGCTGAGACTGTGTACACAGAAATCGTGTAGACATAGCTCTACTCCACTCCGAAGCACTTTGCATTGCGAAGTGTTTTAGTTTCTGCTGAAGAACTGATGGCCAGAATACATAGAGGACAATTCTGCATCAACATTTTGACCAGCATTTCGACCACCAACACGTGGCAATGTGATTTTGCACGGTTTTTTCATATATACTGTACCCTTGGCTTTTATCAGGCAGTGTGGAGTTTTAACCCCTTCACCGCGGCAGGAATTCCGCGGCGGCGCTGGGGAGGGTTTGGGGGCAGCGCGGTGGCGCTGTGCTCGTGACGGAACCGCTCCGTCACGAGCAACGGTTGAGCTGTGCTCATGACGGAGTGGTTCCGTCACGTCTCCGCCCACTGCGCTAATCGCCCGCACAGGCGGGGAATTAGCGCCGCGTGGGCGGAGCGGCGGGCAACGGCCGCAGCATGACGGAACCACTCCGTCATGAGCACAGCGCAACCGTGGCTCATGACGGAGTGGTTTCGTCATGAGCGGGGAAGGGGTTACATGGCCTATTATGCATGGCTGCGTGTAGGCGCTAAATGAGTCACGGGAGCCGATCTTAGTTGAACACACACGCGGCTCCGACTGCCGCGCCGAGGCCACGCCTCTTTATTTAAACGAGCTAGCGTCTGACGTCACGCGTCAGCGCTAGCGCACCTCGGCAGCGCGGAAGGCTAGAACGCCTCGCGCGCGCCGAACACTACACTCCTTCCAACCTTTATAAAACATTAAGCAAAACATAAAACCAACGATGAATCTATTACCAGTCTGCCAGTCCTTACAGGTTACACCATATAGTCCGCCAGCTGGGATGACGGTGCCGGGTTCTTCCTCAGGTTGTAGCGGGATGGGCCGCCTCTGGAAAGCTGGGGAGCTGCCAGGCGGGTTACCCCCCGGGGTGGCTGGGACAAACTGGGAACCACCATCCTCGCTCCGACTGTCCTCCACCTCCTGATCTCCGCTTGGCTGGTCGGGATCCGACCCTCGGGCTCGGCCCCGGGACGTGAGGGTGTTCCTGGGTGGACTTTTTTGAAGAAAGACACATCTCGCGTGACCGTTTCAGCACCTCTTTGAGCGGTCACCATCGTGCCTGTCCGGCGGGTGACAACCCATGGTTGTGGTTCAAAAGGAAGTCTGAACTTGCTGCCTGGGTAGCGGTCCTTCACGTACACTCGATCCTGCTGTTGTATCGTGGACTCCTTAGCTCCCCTTCGCCGGCTGGCTTGGTCATTCGAACGCATCCGATTGGCTAAGGTCTTTTCGTTGGTGGCTTGTGCCGGAACCCAAGTAGGGTGGTGTGGGGTCGTGTCACTTACGATTCTCCCCATGGTGGCTGTTCCTGGTGCTGCCTCGGTTGTGACATGGGGGGTCAACCGGTATTCCCGCAGGAAACTGTAGATCGCTCTCTCCAGTGGAGATCCGTCAGCCATGGCGATGCGAATGGTTTTGTTGAGTGTCCTCATAAACCTCTCCACCTCTCCATTGGCTTGGGGCCACCGTGGTGTTATTTTGCGGTGATGGATCCCCCAGCTCTTGAGATACTCTGCGAACTCCTGCCCTTGGAAAGGCGGTCCATTGTCGGTCTTGACCACCCCGAATATGCCATGAGTGGCGATGGTTTTTTCGAACTTCGCGATCACTTTAGTGGCTGTCTGGCTCCCCACAATTTCGACCTCTGGGTATTTGGTGAAGTCATCGATAATGACCAATGCGTATCGTCCATCGGGGAGATGCCCGAAGTCGGCACCCACGCACTCCCACGGTTGCAGAGGATTGTCTTCGGTCCGGCTGTCCTGCGGCTTGGCACCACGTGCAGGTTCTCACCGTCTGTTCCACCATCGCATCCATGCCTGGGAACCATACTTTGGCTCGGAGCCTGCCCTTTGTCTTTACCATTCCTTGATGTCACCTGTGGGCGATGTCCACCGCCTATTGAGCGAGGCTGGCCGGCATGACTAGTCTCGGACCCCGCAGAAGACATCCTTGGGCGTCAACGGACAGCTCACTTTTCACTTTCAAGAATGATTCCAGTGTCAGCTTGGCTTGGGGCGTCCTTCTGTTGAGCGAGGCTTGGATTGTCCTCCAATCTCCCGACCTGACAGCCTCCGCTGCTGCTCTCACGCATTCATCACCTTCTGAGGCTTCTATTATTGCAGCCAGGCTCATTGGGAGGGGTCGTGACCGCTCTGTCACATACCGGACGTACTCCTCTGTATCCTCGGCCTCCTCCTTCTCTTCTGTTGTGGCTTTCCGCGGGTGCCGTGACAGATAGTCCGCCGGGTTCGTGGCCCCTGGTTTGTACTCCACGCGGTAGTCGTACCCTTGTAGTTGGAGTATCCACTTTTCAATCCGGGGTGGCGGCTTCGAGGACGACCCTTGGAATAGAGGAATGAGTGGCTTGTGATCGGTTGTTACCGTGAACTGATGTCCATACACGTACACGTGAAAATGCCGGCATGCCCAGTGGATGGCGATGGCTTCTCGCTCGATTTGTGAGTACCGCTGCTCTGTTTCGGTCAGGGACCGGCTGGCGTAGGCAATGGGGACCCACTCCTCGTTGTCCTGGTGTTGTGTCAGGACCGCTCCCAGCCCAAACGGGCTCGCGTCGACCGCCACGTTGGTGGGCTTTGCCGGGTCGAAGTATGAGAGGGTAGTGTCCGTGGACAGGGCCGCCTTCATTGCTTGGAATGCCTGCTCCTGTTCCGGGCCCTACTGCCACGTGGTGGACGGCTTGGTCAGCTCCCTGAGGGGTTTGGTGAGGTTGGAGAGGTCCGGAATGAAGCGGCCGCAGAAGTTGACCATGCCCAGGAAACCTTGGGCCTCCGAGATGTTCGTCGGAGCTGGGGCATCTTGGACATCCTTCACCTTGTCCGGGTCTGGGGCCACCCCTTGGTCCGAGAAGGTGTACCCAAAGAAACTGATCTTGTTCTGCAGGAACTGACACTTCTCCCGGTGCAGGGTCAAGCCTGACTCCTGAATCCTCTTGAGGACCCCTCTCAACCGCTGGTGGTGTTCCTCTATGGTTGACGCGTATATGAGCAGGTCGTCGCTCACATTGAGCACGCCGGGGAGCTCACTGAGCACTTCTCTGGTGCTATTTTGGAATACCTCGGCAGCACTCGAGATGCCGAAGTTCAGGCGCCGATACCGTCTGAGGCCCACATGGGTGGAAAATGTGGTGATGTACCTCGAGTCCGGATGAAGTGGTAGCTGGTGGTAGCCTGACCGTAGGTCCATCTTCAAAAACCACCTGGCCCCGTTCAGCTCTCCCAGGATGTCATCAATGGTGGGCATCAGGTGTCACTCTCTTTTGACCGCGGCGTTAGGGAGGCGCATGTCCACACAGATGCGGACTTGTCCTGGCTGCTTCGGCTTTCTGGCGATGACTATCGGGGATACCCACGGGGTTGGCCCACTGACCTTTTCGATGATGCCTTGTCTCTCCAGGGCCTCTAGCTCCTCCTCGACCTTCTGCCGCAGGTGGAAAGCGATTCGCCGGTGCCTCAGCGCCACTGGTTGGACCGACGGGTCGATGTGTAAGGATACTTCCTTTCCTTTCAGGCACCCGATGCCGTTAAAGACTTCTCCAAACTCTTCCATGATGGTATCCAGTTCTTCCTCCAGGACTGCCATGGCAAACGAGATCAGTCTCAATTCTTCGGCCGATTGCCCGCTCAGCAGCATCCCGCTGCCCTCTTCCGTAACATAGACGGTGGTGTTGATGCTCCTCTCACCATGTTGTAGCTCTGTTTTGAAGCACCCGATGAGGGGAATGGGCGTCTTCTGGCCGTACGCGAACACCCGAATCTTCGCCTCTCTCAGCGGGGGTTTGACCCGCAGTTGGTGGTAGACATTGGCGGCCATCAGCTTGATGGAGGCCCCAGTGTCAATTGTC
Source organism: Triturus cristatus (assembly GCF_964204655.1). Taxonomy (NCBI): domain Eukaryota; kingdom Metazoa; phylum Chordata; class Amphibia; order Caudata; family Salamandridae; genus Triturus; species Triturus cristatus. The sequence goes on from NC_140588.1 coordinate 435,721,644, forward strand.
GCCTTTACCTCTTGTTGTTGGACTAGGATGCGACATTTCGGAAGTCTGCGCTTCTTCTTCTGTGGTTGATGGATTGCAAACGCATAATGGACTGGGTACTCTTCGGTGTCGTCGTCCATGTCTTCACTGTCTGCCTCTTCGCGTACCGCATGGGCCGCCTCCTTCTTGACTCTGGTGGATCGGCACACCGCCGCAAAGTGGTTCATCCACCCACAGGCACCGCGCTTTTTCCCTCTGGCTGGGCAGTCTTGCATGCGGTGGGGTTGGCCGCCACAGTACCCACAGTCTTTCTTCTTTGCGTCCGGCTGCCGTTTTCCTCCGGCTTGCCTCCCTTTTGGCCGCACTATGTTCACCGCTTCCGCCACTTGCACTTGCTCCGTCTTCACAGGGCGATGTAGGGCTGCCTCCATATGCGAGGCTCTCGCTTGCGATAGCTCCTTCGACCGTCCGAGAGTGAGGATGTCCGCCAGGGGCTTTCCTTCTTCCTGGAGGACCGTGACATGAAGCTTAGACGAGTAACACCCCTGTATAATCTGCCCTCGGATCTCCTCCTGTTCGTCGCGGAACCCACATGTGCTGGCTAACTCCTTCAGCCTGCCATGGAACGCATCCAGGGACTCATCCGCCTCTTGTTTGGCCTGACGGAAGATGAGCCTTTCATAGTCTATGTTCGCCATGGGCTCGAAGTGGGCGTTGAGCGCATTCAGCAGTGTGTGGTACGTTTTCGGCGTGGCTTCCACAAGAGTTTTGTAGATGCGGTGGATTTCTTTGCCTCCTAGGTGGAGCAGCAGAGCTCTGCGCCTTTCCCTCGCGATGCCAGCCCCTTCAAAGTAAATGTGTAGGCGGTCTGTCCAATCCCTCCAACGCGGGGCAAGGGACGACGGGGCACCGTTAACGGCAAATGGCTCAATGGCGGGAATCGACGCCATCTTGGCACGTGCGCAGCACGCGGTGGAAGCTGGCTTCCTCTCCTCTGCGTCGATGCCAACGGGCGTGCACCCCCTACGGGCGTTGCGCGTTGACTCTCCTCGCGCTTCTGCACCAAACGGTGGGCGCACCTACCTCCAGACGTCATCCGCGGGACCCCTCAGGCGCTCCTGGGTTTAGGCGATCACACCCGGCGTAGGCGGGCGCGGTCGTCGTCAGGCACCTCGTGGGGCAGGTGCGGCACCACCTGGGCGAGACATACCCCTTACCTGCTGTGGATTGGGGCACCAGGGCGCACACAGCGTCACCTCCGATGGATGGGTGGGCCTCCAGGGCACTTGCAGTGTTCCCCACCAGGCCTCACAGCAGGCTCAGCCGGGTCACCATGAGGGGGGGCTGCACACACTGGCTCAGGACACATGGGTGGCCAAAATGTTCACTGTGCGGCACAAAAACAGCACATCAGGGCTCAATAGACCCCTCGTCGCCAGTGTGGAGTTTTAAATGGCCTATTATGCATGGCTGCGCGTAGGCGCTAAATGAGACACGGGAGCCGATCTTAGTTGAACACACACACGGCTCCGACTGCCGCGCCGAGGCCACGCCTCTTTATTTAAACGAGCTGGCGTCTGACGTCACGCGTCAGCGCTAGCGCACCTCGGCAGCGCGGAAGGCTAGAATGCCTCGCACGCGCCGAACACTACAGGCAGTGCGAATATTTGCACAATTATGAACAATTGCAATCTGTGTAATAAAGAGATGGTGCAAAATATGTCCCTATGATCTTCATGTCTTGTGTTTCAGAGCAGGTCCCCACTCTTCCCAACATTAATTTTTGGTGAATTACTAAAAATGCAGGGGGATATTAGCAAGAGAAGTCGATAATTATCGCTAACCGCAGTTAGTGCGCCTTTTCTTATCGCCGTCTATCGCGGGAAACTATCGCCGTGTTAGCAGCGTATGACCAACACACCGCTAACAGGCGATGTGAAATCCTGCGATAGACTGCGATAATGAACATTAGCGCGTGAAATCCTGCGATGATTTCACAGCGCTAAGGTCAGGCTTGGTAATAGTGGAGTGTGGACTTTCTTACAATCCACCTCCCATATGCATTAATGGTAAGTCAGGTTTCAATCACGCAATAGAATATTGCGATGATGGGGGCCTAGCGCGACTTTTGTCATTGCGACACAGCTTTGCTAATAGAGCAAAGTTGTTTTAGCGACTTTATCCGTGTGCTTTTTGTAAGGAACGTCTACCTTGCATGTCATTAGCGATAATTATTGCTGGCATGCAAGGCGATAGGAAAAACGGCAGAGAACGCCGGAAAGCTTGCTAATAGGGCGATGAAAATATCGCAGCTTTATCAGCAAAAAGGGCCGCTAAAGCGGCGATAAGGCCCTTGTTAATATGCCCCACAATGTTAGAACCCACTACAAATGTTAACATTTTAAGATAAAGTCTGTAATGGAAACATTAGATAAAAATCAGAATCAAGAAATTATCAAAGGTGGAATATAATGTTCTGGTTTGAGAATGATTTTAACATTAAGGAAATCAAAAATATTGTCATTTTCTTCTAATCGATACACCCATTACCACAACCTTTTTTGATCAATTTACCATTTTGATTTTGCTCTCCTACTAAATGCAAAATCAGGATTTGTATTTGCAAAACGGTGATAAAAATACATTAAACACTGCTGAAGTATGCATGAATAAACTTTCTTACTGATTCACTGATGAAGTATGATTTAACGGTTCATTAATAAAACAGCCTACAGATGGTATTCTATGAATATAAAAACATTTTCTTTGGTAACAAAGCTGCTGCCCGCTATTAATATGCAGCTTTCTTTATTTTCTACTCTTTTTTCAATCGTCTTCATGATTTGGTTTCTCTTAGGCTTCATTGATTTCCATTATTTGACCATTAAACAGCAATTAGTCAAAATAGTATAAATGTCATAGGTTAGTTTTATGAATGGTTGAGGCGTCGCTCTGCTAAAATAACAGTTTTTTATGGTGCAAGATTATAATGTTGCTCTTTATTCAAACTACTTCAATCCAAGAACGTATAGTCAACATCAGGAATAGTCTTTTGCAAACATTCACGTGCCTCTGTAAATTGGCCATGAAACCTCCAATTACCTGTAAGTAAAAATGCAAAAAAAGACACAGTCCTTTCTATTTGTACAAATTGTATATGAATACTGCCAGAACATTTCCATTAGAATTACATTTTAGATGAGTTGGGCTCAATTCACAAAGATTTGCAAAATAGTACTTCAGAAGTATTACTTTATGCTCCCCAAAATCCATTTCTGAATAGTCCCCAATGTATAAACGCCTGCCTAAGTGATTGCAACTTACAAATGTACCTGTGCCTCCAATAATCCAATGCTTCTGATATTTGCAAAACCACACTGTCTGAGATAAATTGCAAATCATAATTTTGCATATTCTCCTTTCTTCAGAAATTCAGTGGTCTATGGCATTCTTTATTATAATGTATTATTTTCCACATTTGTAAAGTGCAAACTTATCGCTCCTAAGGGTATCCAGGTGCTAGGGGGCCATCGGGCAGATATTGTGCAGAGTAACATGATGTTGAGCTGAGCTGCCGCCGGCGATCGAACCATCACCCTTGCACTCCAAAGTCCGCCGCTCTGGCAGCTGCGCCACAACTCTCCCACCCAAGGCAGGTGGACTGGGTTTGTTCAAATATTTGTGTTTGATGCAGCACAAGCAAACATTAATGGATTTGTCCACCATAACCTGCCAGGATCTTCATATATTAAAAGCTTTTTTACAAGAAAAGTATAATCATATTCAATAGTTAGATATGCTTAACCTTCAGCTCCTTAGTTTGTGCAATTATTTGAAAGAGCAGCTTCTGTAATTTTGTAACTCAAAAATCTTAAAATTCATGTATACAATGTATTCTATCTTTAAGGTGCACCAATCAGCAATACATAATTCATATAAAAATGATGACAAAGGTAACTTCAGTTTGGCAAAAAATATGGTTATACCCTCAAACATTAACTGCACAAATTCAGGATCCATTGATTACTTATATATGGGAATTGAATATGATTGCACTTCCCTCGTATAAAAAGCATTTATTATGCAAATACATATACTTTTAGTGCTTATCAATTAGCACAATACAGGTGTAGAGTCTACTAAATAGAATAAATAGGAACCACAATATAACTTGTAATATTTTGGCATTTATTCATGGTTTTTAAAGATATAAATTAGTATTATTCTATGTAAGTATATCTTGATGTATTGTTTTATGTATGACTTATTAAAACCCTGAAGGAGTCCCTTATGAAGATTACAAATTGGCTGACCTGTGGCTGTGTCTTCAAGGAAGTAATAAAAGATTATCCTTTGATATAAGATGTGTGTGGACAAGTCACACTCATTATACAACAGAGCACTGAGCCAAATCCCTAACTAGTTCCTCACACTCTTGTTCATATTGTTTCCCTTTTATTCCCCATGGACACTACCCCCGTGCCTGTCTCCAGATATAAATTCACATATGAATCCCTACTTTCATACCTGGTTTACATGGATTAGTCATCCCTGTTCCCCCAGCTGCCACTGACATCTCCATTCATTTAGCTCCTTAGCTCATCAAAATGCATCTTGTTACAGATGTCTATGCATTTTATCATAGGGAAGCATTTTGCATTTCTCACTCAAGTGAGCCTTCACTTCTTCTAGCCATGGTCCACAATGCTCTTTTTTCACCAACAACCATCTCCAAGCATAGTGAAACAAATAATCAACTGACATGCTCATCTTTGTCTTTCATCAATAGCTATTTAACCCCAAGGAGCCTGCAATAAATTCAACAATCCTCTAAAATACATCACGTTTTCCCGTATTTCAAGTTACTTTTATGCCATCTTAATTATGCTGTGTATTATGATATTGAATTTCTATAATTTTCTCACACTCGTCTGCATGTCAGCAATTTCACTCTCAACCTACCTATGCATTTGAACCTTTCCTCCAACCTGATTACTTGCAAAAATGCCTCATTCAGCAGTCTCCTCTGTCCGCTTTATCTCGCAAATCATTCAGGCATTTCTCTTAAAAGCCTAAATCAATCTTATCATTAAATCCAGTTATAGTTTCTGGTACATAACCTCATAAAAAAAGATTCAAAAACATACCTTACTTACTTTTCTTTTCACATACTTCTCCATGTAGACCTCCTCTTTATAATGACATTCTTTAACAGTTTCCCACTAGACATTTGCACATTTCTAGCCCCAACCAATGTCTAACAATCTCTCCACAAGTCTCTAGAATCTAGCTCTCTACATCACCTCTGTTGGAACCGTTTCAGGAGGACATGAGGCAAACAGCGGCTACTGAGCCTTAACTGTGGTGGACTAGATCAATAAACACACAAAAGGTGATGAAAGGAATGCTCGCAAAAAATCTAACCACTGGCAATCCCTCAGTGGAACATTCAAACCCATGATTCTTTTGCCCATCATAGCACCTCAGATTAGACCCAGTCATGTGCAAATCAGTCTTGCTCTAATAGGTTATATTGTGTGTTATGTGTATTTGTAGAGTGCGCTATCACCCGCAAGGGTATGTTTTCCACGCTGAAAAGGTGTACAGGCCTCTCATGAGGGCAAAGGGGAGGTACTCAAAGAGCCAAGTCCTCAGCTTCTTGCACAACTCAAGTAGGGAGGAGGAGACTCTGATGTGTAGTGGATGTCATTCCACATTTGGAAGTAACTTTTGAGAAGGCTCAACCTCTGGGTCTGTTTCTGTGTTTGCGTGGGTTGTGTGCAAGTAGAAGTCAGGCTGTGTAAAGGTGTCTGGCTTGCTGATAAAAGGAGATGTTATCGTTCAGGTGGTCTGGGCCTGTGTTGTGTAGTTCTTTGAATATGTGGGTGTGGAGTTTGAACTGAGCGCACTTGTGTATTGGGAGCCAGTATGAGCCAGTGGAAGGTGGTGTGATGGAAGTTCTGCATGGAAAGTCCAGGATGAGTCTGGCTGCAGCTTTCTGAATGGTTTTTAGTCTACTGTGAGTTGAATGCTGATTCCTGTATAGAGGGTGTTCCCATAGTCCAACCTGCTGGTGGAGACGGCATGCATGATGGGGGTTTTTCTGGTGTTGGTCAGTTCTTTCTCAGCCTCCTCTGGGTGTGGGAGGAGGGTCCTGTGACGGGATTGACTTGAGCGGACATGTCCAGCTTGTCAATGATGACCCTGAGGTGTCTGGCATGGGAGGTGGAGATAACTGTAGGTCTGAAGTCAGTCGGCCATCAGGTGGAATCCCCAGGTGAGGTGCCTTTTCTGAAGATCGCTACTTCTGTCTTGTTAGAGTTAAGCTTGAGATCGCTGTTCTTGAACCAGGTGGTGACCTCGTTCATGCAAGTGATGGAGTTTTCCCTTGTGCTGGGGGTTTTGTCTGAGAGGAACAGTATGTGTTGGGTGTGGTCAACGCATGAGAGAATTTTGATGTCATGGGTGTCGATGACATTTGGTAGTGGAGTCATGTATGTGTTAAAGAGGTTGCGGCTGAGGGATACCCTGGAGGTACTCTGCAGATGAGTTTATGGGTTTTCAAGATGTATCATGTTGGGTGGACCATTTTAGCATTTTCTGTAGATCCAGCAGAGAGCAGGTCCTTAAATGCTGATCTCATGTAGGCCTTTGATGATGGTGGGGTGTGATACCATGTTCAAGAATACAGGGAGGCCCAGAAGGCCAAAGTCCATGATCTCTGCTCAGTCCAGAATTATGCGAATTTTATCTGTTGTGGTGATGACTGCTGTTTCTGTGCTATGGTTGGATCTGAGTCCAGATTGTGTGGCATCTAGGAGCTGGTGGTTGATGAGGTGATTGGTGAGGAATCTGTTGATGAGTTTCTTCACACCCGGAGTATGGTGGGAGGGAGATTGGTGTGTAGTTGGTGAGCTTGTTTAGGTCTGCTGAGAGTTTCATTAGCAATGTTGTGTCAGGGGCATGTTTTCAAGCTTCCAGGAAGCTGTCTGAGTAGAGGAGGCATTGAGGATAAGGGCGAGGGCTTTGCTGATGGAGGTGAGGCCCTTGTTGAAGGTTGTGGTAGTAGGGTCTGACAGGGTGCAGGAGTGGATGGACTTCATGGTAGCAGTGGTTTTTTCTATGTTGATGGCAGTCCGCATGGTCAGGATCCGTTCTTTTTCGAGATAGGGAGACATTCTGCAAGGTCAAAAGTGTCTGATTGCTGGTTGAAGTTGCCATATATGGATGGGATGTTGTCTCAGAACTCTGATAGATTGTTGTAGGTGTCTTGTAAGGGGGTGTTGGAGGAGGCTGTAAGAACAGTCAACTCTTTGAGAATGCCAAATAGTTCCTTGGGGTTACCAGCATTGATGTGGTCTGTAAGGGCTGCACACTTGGTTTTCTCGATTTGTTAGTGATAGTGTCTTGGGGTCAATGCAGTCTTCCATGTGATAGTAAAGGTCTCCTATGAGGATGACATTTCTGGAGTCATGATGAGGGGTGTGACGAAGTCTGTGATGTCGCTGGAGAAGTTGGCATGGGGTCTTGCTAGTCTATATGTGAAGGTTATGCAGAAGATAAAACTGGCTGTGATTTTTAGCTTGAAGGTGAGGTGCTCCATGGAGATGATTACAGTGTCCATGGTTTTATTGCAACTGATGGTGAACACACGCAGCCCAAGACTAGTTTTGCATTGATTTGGGCTTGTCAATTGTGTGTAGCTTGGCTGCAGTGACACAATAAGCACAGGACCCACATCTGTGAATATCTTTGGGCACATAGGGCGTCACATCAAAAACACAAATGGTAATGGGAGGAAAACTTGAAATAAGTGTAACCAATAGGCAATCATTCATGATAGCATTGCAAACCATTGTACTTTTGCCCACCATACCACCTCAGAACAGCAATATGCAATTCATTCTCAGTCATGCTCCAATAGGAACAGTCCCGCCTGAACTGCCAAACCAGGTCCTTTCTGAACTGGAACACAAAGAACACAAGACTGGTTTTGCTCTGATTGGGGCTCGCCAATGATGTGTTGCTTGGTTCCAGTGGCACAGAGAACATGTGATACATGTATGGGCATCCCCTTGACCACCACTTAGAGCTGCACATTGAACACACAAAAGTGATAGGATGAATGTACACAGATGTAGCTATCATCTGGTAGTTGATCAGAAATTAATGCATTTCGATCGGCAAAGTGGACTTAATGGACAATAGACTTCACACCAAGGAGGAATGCTTGTTGATATGACTTCATTGCCTCACTTTTTTGACAGCACACTGTTGTTGACAATTGAATATTGCTTATTGGCCATACATTTGCAAAATTCGATGATGAGCAATTTAATTTTGGTTTTTTTCCTCTAAGTGTTTTGACTAATGTAACCTGTATCTTTAGTTATTATTCGAAAACATTATTTACCTGCTTGTACTCCCGATACTAAATTTTTGCCCACCTTTCATATTCTAATTTGATAGTTTTATTTTAATTGCTATCTATCCTAGACCCTACTAGTTTTCCAATTTTAAATTAAATAGCTTTTTTTCATGCTTCAGGCTATGGCAGCCATTTTGAAAGACAGGTTGTTTGCAAGCTTGCAAAGCTACTCTGTCTATCCTTTCCACAATTGTCCGTCTTCTGGATGCAGTAAATTCATTTTATAATTTTGACTTCGTAGAGTACCGCAACTCTCTCATTGTGCCCCCCCCGTGTCCTTTTCCCTTTTTCCTTTTATTCAACTTCATAGCGATCACAGTATGTCAAGATTTATGTTTGTCCCCATGTGGGTTTGAGGTTACTTATTCCGCCTCCATTTCTAATTTTTCTTAACCTCACGGGGGGCAGGAACACATTCTGAATAAGAAGACCCCTTTATTAATCCCTCCTAAATCAATGCAGGACCTATTTTACCTTCACTGTACGTCTATAACACGTTTTTGCATTTTTTTGATTCATGCCTCAACTGCAATTACTAATACCCTTGTTCTAAAGATGACCCCATGAAGGCTTCAAGAAACCATTGTTTATTTATTAATTCTTCTGAGTCAATTGTTTTTTTATATGTTATTGTTCTGGCACTATCTTCACAAGTATGTGCTCTGTGCATGTTTTATCACTATGCCGTTTTATTCACCATACCTTATATTGCATTTAATACAAATAAAAACTTTACTTCATGTACACTTTGCCTTTTTTATATGCGCACACTCGAGTTGTGCTTTTAATGCATATTTCTCGGAGAAGTAACCATTTTTTTAAGGTGAACCCAATGCTTTATTTTGGTCAGCGGCTGCAGGTGGGTCCCACAGGCTCTCATTTTAGGGGACTAACACTTATTTTTTCTCGTCAGATATTGTATGTGAGCAAGAGAGGTTAAAAAACTTAAACGGAAAAGAAAATCGGCATAACTGACAAAAAGGAAACAAGCAAGGAGCAGCTAGAGTGAGGGGAAGGGACAGCAGTGCCTGGTACCTGATTAAAGAGGCCTGAGGTATTTAATGCGCTGATTTTTACTAGTACAAGACACACAATTGAAGTACAGAATGCAGAACAAATCAAAACATTCACCCCCAGTCAAGAGATCTGGGTTAAATCCATCATTCTTTTGCTCACCATGCCACCCCAGTTTACACCTGGGCATATGCAAATCAGTCTTGTCCCTGTGCCTCATGGGAACAGTCCAGCCCGAACTGCCAGGGCAGGTCCTCCCTGGACTGGAAACAAGCATCCTAGGACCGGTTTTGGGGTTTCACTTCTCATCCGATAGATTAGCTTGAATCCTGTGGCCCAGTGTGCATACCCGTTGCACTTAGGTCTAGAAAGCAAAAGATCTCCTTGTGTGTGCTTTGTTTGCCCTAAGTTGGCAGGGTTTGCTCGGACGTGGGTCCCTTGCTCACTTTGCCACTGGATTCAAGCTAGCCTGGCTGATGAGGGCTGTTAGCCTGAAAGAGGTCCCAGGATGCTTCTTTGCGGTCCAGGGATGACATGGCTTGGCAGTTCGGGCTGGACTGTTCCCATGAGGCACAGGGTCAAGACTGATTTGTATATAGCTGTGTCTGCACTGGGGTGGCAGACTGAGCTAAAGGACGATGATGGATTCAACCCAGATCTGTGACTGGGGGTGAGTGTCTGAAAAGTTTCAGCGCTCCATCCATCATCTGCTTGTGTTTGCTCTGAATTTTAACAGTACAGCAGGAGCAGAGGTTTGGGCACTGTCATGCATTCTTTTACAGATTAGGCACTGGCCGGAGTCCTGTTCTTAAATAATAGTGAATTACAGCGTGACACCGTGGCTATTGGGAGGAGTCACCTTTTCTTCAGGCAATACAGAAGGAAACTAGAAAGACTATCTAGAATCCATCCATTGATTTTGGTCAGATGTCATGTTCTTTCATCTCTTGCAATCACATCTCTTTATATAGCGGATGCTGGTTATGAGATGTCGGGATCCCCCTCCCACAAACTCATGATGAAGGGATCATTGTCTGCTTTACCATCAGAGACTAGGCTGGCATGGTGTAAAGACTCAGGTGTCAAGTTTGACTGCTGACAAGGAAAACATTAATGGCAGCAGTTGTCATACACCTGTCGTGTAATGCAGCAAAAGCGTATTTATTTGAAAGTACCGAACACCTATACAACTGTTGCAGAGTCCATGTGATGACTCTCTGTGTCATCCTTGTGGAAAACAGTGTAGAACTCTCCCGCAAACTTTTAGTTCTGGAGTTCTGGAAAAAATCCTTTAACAGAATTTATCTGAATCCTGTTTCTATATTTGTATCCCATTCTTGCTTTGCTCAATTTTGATGAGTTTGGAAAAAGGGCATCTCAGTCACATTGTTCTGAAAATAGCAAATAAGCTAATTTCGTTGGCGTGTAAGTGAAAATACAAATGAAAGATGGACACTTAATTAAATGATTTGTTTAGTAAAGACAAACCATATATGCATTATATGTGGTTATTTGCACAGACTTTTAAAGTATCCAGAACACTTTTTAAAAGTCTGCAAATGAATGGATGTGTTTAATGAAAGTATAGTTTGCATTATTCTATTATGCAAAAAGTTGTTATTCCTTCCCATGCTGCCTATGTTAACATTGCTTTCCCTTCCCATGCTACCTTTCTTTTCTGTCGTCCACTGTGCCTATTGCTAAAGTCTCTGGGACTAGCACACACAGAATGTGCTGTTAGAAGATGTGACTTTCTCTAGTATCACTTTATGGCTATCTCCTGAATTCCAGGCTTGCTCCTTGTAAAATCCTAGAACTCAGCAGCACACCAGCAGTATTATAAGAACAATTCAAAGTAAAATGTTTGTAAATCGGACCTTTTTTCGTATCCTCTTAGCCTAAAAGCAAAAGGTTTATTGTCCACTGTCCCATTGTTTTACTTTGGATTATACACTACTTGCACTGCGGCAATGTTTGATTTTGTGTGATTTGTCAATTCCTTCATAAATACGTAAAATCATAGATACATAAATAGAGACAAAGATATACTAAAAAATATTTAGATAAATAAACAACTAAATAAATACATAAATAGGCACACGAGTAAGTTGAACTGTTCAAGTTAACTCATGATTTTATTTAGGAGTCTTTTCAAGGGTGCATGCCTTGGGCCTTTATCTCCACTGTCATGAGCAACAAGCAAGCATTGTATCCCCATAAACTAGTAACAAAGGCGGGCCTAGAATCTTTCAAACCAAGTCCAAACAACAATTACCAAAAAGTCTAAAAAGTATGCTATTTGAAGAGTGAGTATTAATATCAATTTCTTATAGCATTTAGTGTTTATGCCAAACAGCAATACAATAGTTTATCTTTTATTCTACTAAATAAGCCAGTACAGAAATATTTACAGCTTTTTTGTACTTGCAGGTTCACATACGTTTTAGTCGTTCCTTTATGATAAGTCTCTAGTAGGTTAAAACGTGATAAAAAAAAGACACATGGCATTGTGTCGTCACAAAAATGAATATTAATGTGCGCTATTTAAATAAAACGGTATCATCTACTGTTTTCGTGATTGAAAATAAAAGCCTCATTAATCCAAATAATGTTAACCTCCAAATGATAGTGAAGTCAATTAGAATAATGACTGACATTTCAAGAGATATGTCCCACTTAGGAATGTGTGGCGTAATTAAACTGTTCTCCTCAAATACATGTAGCGTCTTGATAATTATAATGGACTTAACAATCAGAATAATGTCTAGTGGGGGATGATAAGAGGCAGAGAAGACAGTGTGGCACACAATAGGATGGAACTGTAGTACTTATTGTGTTACCTACCGAAGGAAATTGATGCCTGCGCCTTTAATGAATGTATTCTAACTAGTAGGGCAGAGGGAATCTTTAGACACTTTTTCATCTAAGACAGGAAAGAGGTTTATTATGATTGCTGCGGTGAGCTGTGTGTAAACTCGAGGCACAATTACTGATAGAAGAGCTTCAATCTATCCTATTGTTAGGATACTGGAGTGAGTGCTTTGAAGGTGAAACAGAATTGTCTGTCAACAGAATGGACGCAGGTGTGGTCAAAATCTTGACCTGCAGACTGAAAATAATTGAATCAATGAATCGCAGTCCAACGTCTACGATATTTGGAGATTTAGAAATGTTGGTCAACTAACAAAATCCTAGAGCAGGATGGACAAAAGTCTTCAATGTATAATCTCACGATTTGGCGATTATAGATTGACAGGCATTCTCGTTCTTGTGCAGTGAATTGGCCCTTTGTTACAATTATGTGACATATTGTTTGAACCTTTTCTTCCTTTTCCTTTTTATATAATGTGTAGGCCTGGGCAACATTTTCGTGACGCCTGTGTAAATCTCACGTAATTGGGGCACACGCTGCACACGCTCAAGGCAGGACTCATCACATTCAGTGCTAAATTTGAGCCGGTGGTTTCAGACGCTCAGCAATGGCAATTAATTGTCAACTCCGGTGCTTATGACCATGGTGGCACTGACTCTCTAATTTGCACAACAGATGTTTATTAGTTCATAATACATTAAAAATGAGTATAACCAGCGCACAAGTCATTCTTAGGGCCTGGAATGATCTGAAAAGTCACACTTTTAAGTATGATGGTTAAGAGAGGCATTGTTATTGTCATGGGCAGAGAATGCCAGAGCATTTGGTGGCGCTAGCTGAAGTGGCCTCCAACCGGGGGCCCAGGCACTTACTTTTTTTGGGATAAATTAGGCACTGATCCCATTAGTGTTACAGGGGTTCCTCCTAAACCACACCAAACTCTATTCACGAAGATGACTGTCAGAACATCGCTTTTCCTTTCTCAGTGCCTCTTCAGAAATGGCTGCTCGTATCGTTCTGGTAAGAAACATCGGGGCAGATTTATGTTGCCTGGCGCATCCCTGCAAATCAGCAAGGATGCGCCAGGAATGATGCGTCACGCAAGTTTACCCTTGCGCCACACATGATGCGCCGCATTTATAATGCGGCGCATCATGGCGCAGGAATAAACAGATGCGTGACGCATCCAATGGCGTAAGGTTGGCGCAGTGCTTCAGTTGCGTCGCAAGCGCGACGCAACTCCAGCACTGTTCCAACCAACCCTATCCCTAACATGGTGCGTCAAGCCTTACGCCTGCTTCAAGCAGGCGCAGGGTTTTGGCGCATCAGCGTTGGGAAAGTGACTCAGTCAAATCTTATAGATTTGACTGAGTCACTTTTCAGGGGCGTTCCTGCGACGGAACGCCCACCCCTATGTCGACACGCCCACGTGAAACCTGACGCAGGTTTTACGTGGCGCAGGGCTTTACATCGTGACGCATCTCCATTGATGCGTCACGATGTAAATATGGCGCAACGTGGCGCAGGGTTTACACCGCCGCTGCGTCACAAAAGTGACGCAACGGCGGCGTAAAAGTGGCGCATCTCCGACATAGATCTGCCCCATCTTTTTTAGCCTGCTAGTATTCCAAGGATTGTTAATGTTAGCTCCATAGCATCAAATTGTATTTGAAATGCTAATTCTGCCCTTTCACCCACTGGGCCGTTTAACCCATGATTGCAGACAGAAAAAAGCAGAAAGTCAGGAGCTAAGTTTCATTTTACATTTCACTAGTCTGTCAAGTGGCACTATGACATATGATTCCATCAGCCTTCTCTTGCTTTTCAGCCAAAAGGATATTGATTTGCTGGACTGGTATTTTTGCTTTTAAGAGTTTCATTATAAGTTCAACTTCCAGATTGCAGAGTGCTGTTGGCAAAAATTCCAGTTTGGGCTGATGGTGTTACAGGTTACATGGACCAAAGTGATAGCTATTTAATTTTTTTTTATAAAGTCGTCTAATCCATTTCAAAGCTGCTGATTTCACATGCAAAACCAAAAGTAATCACTGCTGATATATTTTGTGAGAAGTCAGTCTTTCACTCAATTTGTGCATTAAAATAAGTATTGTCAATTAAAATAATTTATTAATTTGTGTAGTGGAAAGTTTTATACCGAGCTTCACAACATAGTAGAGGTACAACATGGATAGCAGATGAGCAACCTTCCTTAACAGAAACGTTAAGTAAAGTACATGGTGCAGTAGATCACTGAACATCAGATGAGTCTCTCATACCTCTAGGTATCTAGCACAATAAAAGGGAGTAAGAAGTTTCGAAGGACTGTTGTATGATTTCCATGAACAGACATAACTATCAAGAAGTGCAAACCTCATGGAAGAAACAGCCAACCCTTGCATACATTCATGTATAAAGGACAATGAACCCTCATCTACCAAGTGGGGTACACTTCATCAGTAGGTGCCACACCTAGCACTGGGAAGCATCTTGTTCTTCACTGATTGTACAGTTTGCTAATTAGGGGCTCCATTATTGGATGAAGTTATGTACCTTATGCCTACATTTATGTTTTTCCTTTGTTAAACTGTCAGATCTATATTAAAACTGTATGTGGGTGACCTAAAAATGCGTTTTTACTGGTGCCTTCTTACAACAAGTTTAAAAACAGGAGGGCCGAGCCTTCCTTGTCTTTTCCATCAACATTTTTCATTCTCGAATATTGCCCCTATGGTGTCTGGTGTCTTCCTCAGTTTCTGCTTCATATTTTATGTTCACTTGCATGAGAAGGTGGGGGCAGATAGGGTACACATCAACAGGCTCTACTCATGCTATTGGCGAGGCTGTTGGCGCGTTCAGCATGTTTCACTTTAATGATGGCATTCTCTTTGAAACGAGCCAACACCCATTATGCTAAGCCACATTTACAGCTGGCTGGGTATGGGTGACTAGAGTGCATAGGCCTTGAGATGGCAAGCCATGCACCCAACACCAAGAATCTCCTGCCGTACTACCATTGCCAATAGGGCAGTGGTAGTCAGGAGGGAAGAGTTGGGTTCCAAAATTCACTGCCGTCCTCTAATGCTTCATTATGTCTGGAAATAAAGCCTAAGGAGGCTTTGGAGTGTGTCTCTTGGCTCAGCCTGAACATACCACCCTGTTGCAAGTGTTACTGACTGCTAATATGTTCATAGTTGAGGTACAAACTTTTAAATAAAATAAAGGTTTATTCAGTCAAACGTTCCTCATTCAAAAACAGGTATAGTTATGGCAGCAACATTGCAAGCTTTCTCCATCACAAAACAGGTGCAAATAAAGCAGCAGCAGTGCAATCTTTGCTTCCTCACAGAACAGGTACAGCATGACAGCAACAAAGCAAGCTTGCATCTCTCAAGAAAGCAGTAAGTGCAATCTTCCACTTCTCACAAAACAGATCCAGCTCTGACAACATGTAAAAGGAAGTGACATGTATGTTGCAAACAGATCTCTGGTGTGTGTAGGTATGTCACAGTTGGACTTGGCCCTTTTTGCAGGGTCATCGCTAAACTTTTTGCCTTTCTTCTAGCCTTTTTTCCAACATGGTGGTAGTAGTTTTAGGACTCTGAGCACTTTAGCGCGGCAGTCCAGTGTAAAGTGCGTGCGCGCTCTGTGTTACATTTGGTGAGATTGGCATGCCCTTCCATAGGAATGCATTGGGGGGGTTCCCTGGTGTCCGTGGTAATTCCTGTTATGAGAGGAGCAGTGTGGTCAAGTTTAGTATGGTTGGAATAGTAATAATAAATGCTGCGCAATGGTGCGCGCAGATTTATTATGACTATTTT
This sequence comes from Triturus cristatus, assembly GCF_964204655.1. Taxonomy (NCBI): domain Eukaryota; kingdom Metazoa; phylum Chordata; class Amphibia; order Caudata; family Salamandridae; genus Triturus; species Triturus cristatus. The sequence goes on from NC_140588.1 coordinate 435,737,755, forward strand.
AGAAATGCCACTTTTAGAAGTTGCCATTTCTGTGTGCTATGTGTCTGCCTGCCTGCCTGCCTGATGTGAATTTGCATATCTGGCTTTTGCGTGACAGGGGCTGGGAGGTGTGGGTGGCTCCAGGAGGGGCAGGGTGAGTCAGTGCTAGGCTGAATAGGACATCTGCATTAGGTGTAGTGGGAGGAGTAATCCCCTGACCCTGAATAGGTCCTTGCCTAGCCTGTACAATGCTGACTCCGCCCCCTGTGGTGTGTCTAATCACTGATCCCCCACCTGACAAAGGGGAAGAGGAGCCTGGAAAACAAAGTGCTCCAATTCCCCCCTGAACCAGTTGCATCTGGTTCCTCCATGCCCTGTACTACAGACAAAGGAAAATGAAGTATAAATATAGGGGCTGTGACCCCATGAGGTTGTTCTGTGCTTGTGCTTACTTGGAGGGGTCCCTCTGCCATGAGGAACCGCCATGGGATCCAGCTACTGTCTCCTGGGGGTCCCGGTGTGCTGGCCTGCCTGGCTGCGCTGTGCTGTGGTCTCCCCAGCACAAAGGACTCGTATTTTTTTCTGCCTTCTAGTGCCTCGTGAGCGCTACATTCTAATTACCCCACAGATGGAGCGTGAGGGCTCTGCAGAGCTGAGCTGCAACTTCGTCAGAGGGAATCCCAACGTGGGGATTCCCCCTCATTGCTGGGGAGAGCGGGTGCCCAGCCCGTGTTTATGCCACATTTTTTTTCTCTTTAATTCGCGGGTGCCCACCCTGCATTTTCATCACCTTTAGCGGAAGCCCACCCCGCTTTATACTTTAAATTAGGAGGGAGCCCACCCCTCATTGCCACCAAGAGTAAAGAAATCACCGCCGCGGCCCGAGGAGAAACACAACCGGAAGCCAGGCAGGCGTCTTGCCTGACGGAGGGTAGGGCCGCAAGACGGAAGCCGAGGCCAGCCGGAAGAAAGAGGAGCGGCGCGGCTGATGGCGAGCGGGGATCCTTAAGGCCGGTGAGAGCCCCGCTTGTGCTGAAGTCAGGCGGGAGCCCACCCTGCCTGTGTGGTCCTGCTGCCAAAGAAAGAAGACCGATTGGGAGAGGAGCTGCCCGCCAGATTCCTGCTCCTGCCTACACGAGGAGAGCCCAGTGAGTGGGGCTCCCAGTGAGCAGTGTTGGTGCTGGGGCCAGGAAGTGTTAGAAGTCCCGGAGTGGGAATTGGCATTTTGTATCCCTGTCAGGGGGGCACTAGAAGAGCCGACTGGGGCTCCCTGGGGCCCGAGGTGCCCGTGCTGATTTCCTTTTTGGGGCCATTTGTTTTGAGTCTCAGTGGGAGCCTCCCCAGGCACAGTTAGTGCGGTACCATTTACTTTACAGCTGCCCTGCCAGACAGTAGGCAGCTGCAACGTTGGGGCATTTGTTGCTTAGGAGCCCCTTTGGGGGTTCAGGAGGCCCAGTAGTTCCAGCCCCATTCTTTTCCCTCTGGGCATTTCGGTTTGAGGAGAGAGGGGTGAGTTACACTCCTGCCCTCCCCCAGCGCTTTGCGCATGTTCTCTGTAGCTGCAAGTGGCAGCCTCCCGCTCTGACATTTTGGACATAGGGCATTTACGCCCCAGAGGAAGGCCAGTTGGACTGGGGTCATTTTGGGGGAGATTGGTAGAGCACCAGGGTCTACAAAGTTCCATAATGTGTTTATGCTGGTGATTGGTGCATACTGTGTTTTATGACCCTTACGTGATGATATGCTAAATGTGATTTATGTTTATCAGGTTATTGCCTAATAATGATTTGTGATTAGGAGGTTATAATGCTGAGTACAGTGTTTTGCTACTAATTACTGGTTGTGTTCTACATTTATTATTTGTGCTTGTGATAGGTTCTGACAGTGACCTGCAGTTTTAGTTTTAGTTGTCTGGATTCCCCAGTAAGGGTGGGGTCTGGTGGTGGCAGCAATATGGAGTCCAGTGCAGGAAGTCCCAGTTCCCACAGTATGGTACCTGGTTCCCAGGAAGAGGAGTACAGGTTGAGAGTCAGGGGCAGTAAGAAACTGTCTCACCAGTCTTGGGGGGAGTTTGTGGATGAATGTTGTGATGCGCTGGTTGAATGGGTGTTGGTTAGCAAGGCCGATGATTATGATTTTGAGGGACTGTCCAATCTGGTTGTCAAAGAACACATGTTCAGTCATTGTTTTCAGGGGTTGCGCCAACACCTGTTGGAGTGAGTCCTCTGATCCCAGGGAGCTTGCACGGGAAGCAGACCTCTGGGTTGTTGCCAAAGGTTCTGAAGAGGCATTAGGGAGTGACCATAAGAGGAGTGGTTCAGGTATCTTCCAACCCAGCGTGGTGGAAGTGGGTCAGAGTAGCCCAGTTGCATCTGGTTCCCCCATGCCCTGTACTACAGACAAAGGAAAATGAAGTATAAATATAGGGGCTGTGCCCCCATGAGGTTGTTCTGTGCTTGTGCTTCCTTGGAGGGGACCCTCTGCCATGAGGAACCGCCACGGGACCCGGCTGCTGTCTCCTGGGGGTCCCTGCATGCTGGCCTGCCTGGCTGCACTGTGCTGTGGTCTCCCCAGCACCAAGGACTCTTATTTTTTTCTGCCTTCTAGCACCTTGTTTGCGCTATATTCTAATTACCCCACAGACGGAGCGTGAGGGCTCTGCAGCTCTGAGCTGCAACTTCGTCAGAGGGAATCCCGACGTGGGGATTCCCCTCAGTGCTGGGAAGAACGGGTCCACACCCCGCGTATATGCTACATTTTTTTTCTTTTTCATTCGTGGGTGCCCACCCCATATTTTCATCTCCTTTAGTGGGAGCCCGTCCCGCTTTATACTTTATATTCAGAGGGAGCCCACCCCTCATTGCCGCAAAGAGTAAAAAAATCTCCACGCGGCCCGAGGAGGAACGCAACCGTAAGCCAGGCAGGCGTCATGCCTGACGGTGGGCAGGGCCACAAGACGGAAGCCGAGGCCGGCCCGAAGGAAGAGGTGTGGCGCGGCTGATGGAGAGTGGGGTTCCCGAAGGCCGATGAGAGCCCCACTTGTGCTGAAGACAGGCGGGAGCCCACCCCGTCTGCGTGGTCCCGCTGCCAAAAAAAGAAGACCGATCGGGAGAGGAGCCGCCCACCAGAATACTGCTCCTGCCTACACTAGAAGAGCCCGTTGAGTGTGGCTCCCAGTGAGCAGTGTTGGTGCTGGGGCCAGGGAGTGTTAGAAGTCCTGGGGTGGGAATTGGCATTTTATTTCCCTTTAAGGAGTCACCAGATGAGCCGAGTTGGGGTTCCCTGGGGCCCGAGGTGCCCCGCTAATTTCCTTTTTGGGGGGCATTTGTTTTGAGTCCCAGTGAGAACCCCCCCAGGCACAGTTAGTACTGGTACCATTTACTTCTCAGCTGCCCGCCGGACAGTGGGCAGCTGCAACGTTGGGGCATTTGTTGCTTAGGAGCCCCAGTGGGGGTTCAGGAGGCCCAGTAGTGCTAGCCCCATTATTTTCCTTGGGGGCATTTCGTTTTGAGGAGAGAGGGGTGAGTTACACTCCTGCCGTGCCCCAGTGCTTTGGGCACGTTCTCTGTAGCTGCAAGTGGCAGCCTCCCACCCTGACATTTTGGACATAGGGCATTTACGCCCCAGAAGAAGGCCAGTGGGCCTAGTGTCATTTTGGGGGAGATTGGTAGAGCGCCAGGCTCTACAAAGTTCCATAATGTGTTTATGCTGGTGATTGGTGCATACTGTGTTTTATGACCCTTACGTGATGATATACTAAATGTGATGTATGTGTATCAGGTTATTGCCTAATAATGATTTGTGATTAGGAGGTTATAATGCTGAGTACAGTGTTTTGCTACTAATTACTGGTTGTGTTCTACATTTATTAATTGTGCTTGTGATAGGTTCCGACTGTGGCCCGATTGGCCCTGTCAGCTGTATATAATCCCCTGTCAATATTGTCTAGTGCCAGTTGGTACAGTGTATATGGTGTGATTACTATTCTAATGTGTTAATGATAATACAAAGGCTATTTTTGATATAGCCTTGTGTGGAGTTGCTGTTGTAGTGTGCCTAGTGTGTTGCTGCTGTGTGAGTGTGTTGCGCAAATGCTTTACACATTGCCTCCGGGATAAGCCTGACTGCTCGTGCCAAGCTACCAAGGGGTTGAGCAGGGGTTACCATTGGCGTGTAACTCCCTTGCCTTGAACTCGAGTGGTGGTTTCTGCCTGGCTTTGGCGCAAGCCTTAGCCAACCAGAAATCCCATTTCTAACAGTCACTGAGAGGAATGTATAGATGAAAGAGTGAATACAATTGCAATTCCACTTTAACATCTTGAAAATCATGCTGTTGTTGCTTGGAGACCTACAATTTTTGTTGATTCTTTGGTTGTTCACATTTTGAGAAGTAGCTATTACCTAGTAGTTCATTAGGGGTTAAGTAACCATGCCGAGGACAAGACCAGAGGGTCCAACCTGTACGAAAATGTTCAGAATGGACACGCACCAGAATCTGTACAATCTCAGCCTAGGTACAGCACCTGTTCACACTGTTGAGGGCCACCAGTGATTATGCTATTTATGTGAAATTCCTGAACCTACGTCATTACTCCATATCATGTACTTTCCAGCCCATGGGAGCATTGCTAGAGCATGGAAATGAGAACCTACAGGATATACGTGGCTGTTGTTCATGATACCTTTGCTTTGTGTGCTATATTTTAGCCCAACATACTTCTTCACTACAATATTGTGCTAAAGTCCAGATTTACATTTTATATAATTTTGCTTAATTTTTCCAAAGTTTTTCGTAATTATAAAAAGTTAAGGATGCAAATGTCACACAGCCCTAGTAATATGCAAATACTTACAGGATGCAACCATCACCAAAATGTTTCAGAATACCCACAAACATCTAAACTTGTGGATTTTTATTAGATTTTGAAAGTCCACTCCTCTGTAATGCCCATATTCATGCCTCTGTCCTAACAAATGAGGTCACAATGGCCACAGTTGAATATCTGGTTAGTGAGTGCAGATGTCCACTGTGAGCTAAAATTGGAAATTGCTACAAGATGGTCAGCATGTGTTCATGTTACACTTGTGTGAAGATAAAAATTAGGTTCAATTAGTGCATGAGTAGGTGTGATTATCTCTTGTAGTACTCTCAGCTTATTTATGAATTTAAAGGTAAGTCTTGAACATTCTTGACTTTCTCCTGATTTCTTGCCTCACTTTTGGCTTAGTTCTGACTTTCTCCTGAGTTTCAGGAGAAACCCATGAGTAACTCACAACAAAATCATTGTTTATAGGGCTACTTGAATCCTGGGTTCTGATATTTTTCTTTTTCACTCAAAAAGTAATGTAGTTATTCTGAAAATTTTCCTTTATGGCCATTTACTTAGAATTTTAAATAAATATTACGTAAATAACGTAAGAAAAAATATATATTTGATATATTCACAGCAGAAGGGCCATGTACTACTACTGAGAACTATAAATGCCAGAAAGCAATGAATGACATTTTTGTTGCTTCACATTTTAAAAACCTAAGGTATTTACTTCACATATGGATGATCACTCTCTCTAGGTGCTTTTTTTGTCCCACACTCCAGATCACCCAGCCAGTGAAGACCTTCCAAATGTTTCCAAAGAGCAGTACATCAAATTTACAAGGCATTATATTATTAATATTTCTTGAATACCGTGTAGAGAACACAAGCCACCCTCATTTGACTATGGGACTTTTTATGACTTTGGTGGTCTTCCTGCAGAACTGCCACTGTGGTGGTCCATGGAAAAATACCAAGCCCATGGTGAACCTGCCCGCCGGATTACGGGTTGAATACAGGCTGGGCGGGTGGTGCAGTGGTGGTGTCACAGCGGCGGGTATGTTAGGCTCATAGGAGAGCCTAAACAGCATGCCGCTGCCATGACAGCATCTACAGCACATTTGTGCACAGTGTGGCATGCACCATGTCGTGCATGTCACACAGTGCATGCATGGCCGTGCACTTTTGGTGCCGCACATCATGTGCCTCCAGCAAACACCCCCATGGGCAGATTTGCCCATGGGCCCCCTTGAGGGCCCCTTTCCATGCCTTTCCACTAAGTATTTTGTGGTGGGGTCCCATTCACTGACCCAATTGGTCGCCACAATTTCCCTCTCCTCACGGTGGTTGCGCTCATAATACGCACCCATTAAGCATGGCACACTGTCTCTGATATCCTCCATCCCAATTAGTGCAGATTGTGCCCTTCCTGGAGATGCTGCTCCGTATGTTTCTCCTCACTGCCGTAATATCACGGGTTTTAGCCCCTTTCCATGCAACCCCTCCACTGACCCAATATGGCCGCCACTCTTTCCCTCTTGCCGACGGTTGCACTTCTTGCACGCACGTAACGCGCATGATCACGTGCCCAAACATCGTCTCCTTACACTCATCACTCACGAGCTTCCCACACCAGCGATCGAGCTCGTCAACTACAGGAAGGTAAGCTCTTGCCCCGCTCCCTTGGGCAGCTCCCCCCTTTCAGCAATATTACTTCCATCGTAACCTCTCCTCTTCCACCGTAGGCCTCTCTTGTGATCGGCAAGTAGCCTCATTTCCACGCAGAAGACCGGATTCATATGCACCGGCGTCCTATGCCACTTACCAGCTACTCAACAGAATTTTAGTCGAGTCCATTCAATTTTGCTCTAATTGGTTAGTTTGGTACCTCGCGGTTCGGGCTCTTATGCTTATATCCCCATTCCCCACCTCAACCCGTTTCCTTCCCTCCCTAGAAGTCCCATACCCCGGACATTCCTTCATCGTTCTCCCGCGGCCACCTTCCAGGAGGTTATCCCTTATCTTCTATGCATGGACAGACTGGGCATCGTACTCGTTCACGGTAAATCCTGCGTCGCTCTACTCAGCACTCACTCTGCCAATTGCTTGCCTGTCACGAACACTTCTACCACGATGGCTCCTCTATCTTGCGCTTCCCCACTATCCCTCACCCTGGCTCACTTAATTCCAGCTGAGAATGCACCCTGTCACCCTTACAGCATTGTAACTTGTAATTTTTAACCCCTGGCTCCACCCTGATTTAGATACGGTCTTGTTGCTTGAACATAGGAGACACTGCCTAAACACTTTTTTCGCTTTGATTTGAATTGCTAGTTCTTTCTGATATAACTTGTATATACTGACCTTGGTGTTCTGAGTACAAATTGTGTCACACTGTTCCCATGTCTCTGCCGAGATTGTAATTTTCTCCTTCTTTCCCCTCCCGTTCCTTCCAAATTCTTACAGGCATTACGTTCTCAGGCTTGTCATTAATTAGTCCTGATGATGATCTATATATCAGAGATCTTCTGCACTCCTGTTCAAATTTGAATCTCTATCAACTGGTGGCCAGTCCAACTCACCAGAAGGGGCATACCCTGGATCTGGTCTTTGCTAATCCAGCCACAACAAGGATAATAAACATAATACCCATGAACTGGACGGACCACTTCCTTATACATCTGAGCATGGCGTTGCCTTGCCGGAAGAGTATACCTAGCCAGCAATGCTCATACAGGTTGGATAGAGAATGGGTCAAACTGGCTAAAGTTGACCTCCCTATTACATCCTTGGACGACAGCCTCTTCTCCTCCAAGAAGACCGTGGATGAAAATTATAGCAAATTCACTGGACATATAACTAAGTTTTTAGATCAAACTATTCCTATAAAATCGCTAAAAAGGTGAGGAAAAAATCAGCGCCCTGGTATAACGAGAAGTTGCATCAACTCCGACTCTCTCGTAGGCAAGCAGAGAGGAAATGGAGGAGAAACTATATTGAGGATGATAAAAAAGACCTAAGACATTTCCAATTACAGTATAAAGTCCTCATTTTGAGATCTAAGGCAGATTTCTACGCCTCCTCCATTACACAGGCCTCAAACGGGACTAAAGCTCTCTTTCAGATTGTCCGAGACCTCTCTAATCCAGACTGCATGAACCAGAGAACAGCTCCTTCACAAGTCCTGTGTAACGAAATTGCCTCCTTCTTCCAGGAGAAGATTTCTAACATTGTGAATACTCTACAGGACAACACCCAGGATGAACCCGAGGAAACAACTAGCCTGGCCGAGGTAGATCTACATCTGACTGTGGTCTTAGACAGTTTTCAACCTCTCTCCCAGGTGGCCTTTGACAGCTTGATAGAAAGCGTGTCTTCTGGCTCTCCCCTAGACCCTCTTCCACACAAAATATGGAAGCGTCATGGGCGTAACACTTTTCCTTGGTTGAGGAAGATCTGTAACCAGTCCCTGATGGTTGGATCTGTACCAGATTGCTGGAAACTAGCAGTGGTAACTCCACTGATTAAGAAACCGAATCTGGATCCTCTGGTTCCGGCTAATTTTAGGCCTATTTCCCTCTTGCCGTATCCGGTGAAAATCCTCGAAAAGTCAGTAAGCAGGACTTTATCCCAGTTCCTGGAGGAGAACCTTCTGCTTGACAGGGATCAGTTCGGTTTCCGTCCTGGTCACGGAACCGAAACGGCTCTGACCACCATGCTGGACCATCTTCGATTGTGTGCCGACAACGGGAACGCCATGATTCTTGTGCTTCTCGATATGTCGGCAGCTTTCGACACGGTGAGCCACCCTGTCTTGGTGAAGAGACTTAGGCAGATAGGTGTCAAAGGTAGAGCGCTGCAATGGTTTCAATCCTACCTGGAGGGTAGGCAGCAGGTCTCCAGTTGCGTACGGAGTGCCGCAGGGATCTGCAATTAGCCCCATCCTTTTCAACATCTACCTGCGGCCCCTGTTTCCGTTAATCAAATCGTTCGGAGTCAGCCTGGTGAACTATGCCGGCGACAGGCAACTGGCCTTCTCCTTAGAAGGGGATGACGCATTATCCATGGACAGATTTCACCAATGTATGAACCAGACCACGGACTGGCTTAGAAGAAATTCTCTCCAGTTTAATAGTGGCAAAACCGAGGTCGTCTTTTGCTCGCCACACAGAATCCCTAAACACCTCCCCCCGACTTCTGCCTCTCGCCTGAGGAAGGTCCCCTTCTACCGTTTAAGAACGTACGTAATCTCGGGGTGATCATTCATGACGACCTCCAGATGGTATCTCAGGCCAGTAAGACCGCCAATGTCTGCTTTGCCCTGCTGCGGCTGCTCCGAAGCATTCTACCGTTGCTCCCTAGGGAGGCACGGGCCACAGTAGTACGCAGCACGGTATTAAGCAGGCTTTACTACTGTAACTCTTTGTATCTGGGGGCCCCACAGTACATCTTCTATGGATTGCAAAGGATCCAATCAGCAGCAGCTAAACTAGTACTCGATAAGTGTCGTAGTTCTTCGACCACTAGAGCATTGAGGGACTTACACTGGCTGCCGGTTAAGGAAAGGGTCTTGTTTAAGTCCTTGTGTCTGACATTCAGGGCAATGCACGGACTTGGTCCAGCCCCCCTACAGGACAAGTTCGTTCGTCACCAACCAATCAGGCAACTTCGATCTTCTACAGCTGGCTTACTGGTAGTCCCGAGATTTAAGCGCTCAAGGGTAGGTGGAAGGGCTTTTAGCATAGTTGCTGCCAGTTTGTGGAACAAGCTCCCACCGAATCTGAGACAATGCAACTCCCTAATAGAATTCCGTAAGGGACTCAAAACCTGGTTATATCCCAAAGCATAACTGCGGCAGCTCTCTCTATCCCGTCCTCTGTCACCCTCGATTTTGGATTTTCAGTCCAAGCGCCAGGATGCCCGTAGGGCGATAGCTGCGCTATATAAGTTCCACATCAATCAATCAATCATGTAATAGATTGAAACGTCGTCGACTTGTTGAACAGCAAGCATGTTAAACACATGAGTTAAAAGTTGTGCATGACTGTTTACCTTCTAAATAGCTTGCCCCCTATTTTTCTATCGGCGTGAAGCTTGGTTGTTTAGCCTGAAAAATCCTCTACAAATGTGATTGTTCTTTGTATGTTTTGTCTGTTGAAGGACACAGGACTGTGTCCCACTCTATTCTGTTTGTTCTATAGCCAATTCATTACGTCGAATATTAAATTTACATGTCCGGCTGGACATTTCTAATCAATATAGTACTGATTCTGGGCTATATTTATTTTTCAAGTACTAAATTGATTTCGAAGGACCATTTGTTTTTTGAAATAGTAAACACCCTAGGTCCTTCTTACCTGACGGGTTCCCCTTGTTTATAATTAATCTATGATTGGTGCAAAGGCAGGTCATAATCTGCCCAGGGGTGACGGCATCATCCGCCGCCCTTCCCATGTCCTTTCCACACCGCAGTGGCATCCTGGATCGTGGCATGGGTCCTGTGGTGGTCCCACTACCATCATTGTAATACAGTAGTCGGACCGCTGGAGTCATGGCAGTCAGACCTCGACTGCGAGTACGGCTGTCCCAGGACCTCCGTACTCGTAAGAAGGCCCTATGTCTTTTTCTATGGTGAAGGGTTGACTTTCCCCTGCAGTGTTAATTATTATCACTGCATTACATATCCCCCCAAATTCTCTTCAGTGTTACCAGAGCCATGGTCTTGCCATACTTTACAGTGCGCTGCCCATATTACATAGACTATCTTTTACATAGGCTGAAGTCAGCCAGGCAAGCACTGATAAAATTTTGATTTTTCAGGTTGGCTTAATGTGTGGCTAGAACCTTCCCCAAGAGCTTTCCAATTCCATCAAGATGGATCATAGGTTAAAGTCAATGCTAGGTTACACAGAATCACATTTTCATACTTTGAAACAATAGTGGTCTTCTTCCTAAAAGGCAAAGTCATGCCCATTCTCATTGTTTTATTGAACATAAGGAATACCAGAGTAACTCTAGCAAACATGTTCAGTACACTGGGTGGTCACTTAACTGAAAAAAGGGCCCACTAGCTTGTATATAAACATTGTGTATGTGTGCCACTTCAAGTACACAGTCTCTAATGGTACATTGGTATTACCCTCACGAGAAATCAATCAGATTGCTGTAGGAAATTTGTGACCCAGAATATTGTTGTCAGAATTATTGCCTTAAATATCATTTTCAAAACTATTGTCCAATTAACTACAGCTTTTTTATTAATAACTTAAATGGCACAATATTTTTGCAAATTATATATTTATTATGTTCGACAATATTCTGACAACGTTATTATGGTACAATACTTTTTGGATAGTGAAAAGACTTGAGTGTGAGAACTTTATTTAAATAAGCGATTGTTTATCGACCAGAACATAAAACATAATATCCTAAGGAGTGAGTTAGTTTTAATAACATTGGATGCTTTTCTAAATTATAATATATGGTTGGATGTGTGACATTGTGATTCATCACTTTTAACACATTATTACCAAAGTCAAAAAATCTTGTACACTGTTGTCCGTTTTTAACAATATACATTGATTCAATATGAGCATTTCTGAAGAAACCTGATATTTTTGTTTAATCCTTACAAACTGTTTCCTTTATCTGCATAAGCTTTCCTATTTGTTTCTTGGAGGATATATATTGTGTTCTAATATGCAGATTACCACTTCAGTTTGCTATTTGGAAGACATTATACTTTCATGCAGTATTCAAAATAAAGTTGATTGAATATAAATGGAATCTAATTAGGCTCCAATATTTGTTATTTTACTTTATTTACATTATGAATTAAATTGTCTTAATGCATAATAGCCACTCCAAGATACTTGTGATGATAGTTCTATCTATCATAATGATATAATAACATTATTTTGATTACATTGTGTTTAATATAATGCAGAGTTGTAAAGTTAAATTTTAATTCTCAATATCTGTATGTGTGTGTTATTGATTTTTCTTTTTATAATATTGTTTTATTTGGTACATCCTTGAGAAACTGAAAGCATAGAAAAAACATGCTGGCTGTAGAATGATTAAATTAGAATAAAGCTAATCCATTGAATGCTTGATGATTTTGGAATATGAAGAAGAAAACAAATTGATGATTATGAAATAAAACTTATTGTGAAGAAAATACCAATTTATCATTTTGTACTGTGTAATTAGAATGCCTACAGATAAGTCATATTTATCTATTTTATTGAATATCAAGTCCAGAAGGGACAGCTTGGTCGGCATCTTCATTTAATAAAAAAATGTATTCTCACCAGTTCAGACCCAGAGTTATTGGATGAGAGGGGCTTATGCTACTCCAATCATTTTGTAGTGGATAGAGCAATAGTGGACTTTTTGTATTTGCAGATGGTCACTAACACACAGAGTTATAACATAGGCTTACCAAGCATCATTAAAGAGTGCTAAAATATTTTGACAGCCCTTTGGCTAAGCAGCGACCAGCACAGGTGCTCAGCTCCCTGCTGCAAGACTGAACCTCAGCTTACAAAGTTGTCTGGGTTCAGCAAAGTACTGCATACAGACATGGGCCAAATGTACTTAGGTTGGCTCACATTAACAGTCATTCATCTTCTCCCCACCACTGGGCTCTATTATTTTGTTTGTCAGATAATGAGTGTGATTTGTTGGTGGTATCTGAAATTCTGTGTTAGGATCACTCTGTTCTGGCAACCATACTGCCTGATAGTTATTATTCTGGTCAATTGTCTGAGAACACAAGTTGGGGCTTTGTTATGGACAATAGTATTAATAATTTCACTCATTTGAAGAATTGACTGTAAACAATGTATCCTAAGGCTACTTAATTTTATTCCTGCATTTATCCCCTGGTTCAACAATGTTGAACTCTCTGATGATATCCAATCAACTAATAATTGTACTTGTGGACTCGAGTATTTGGGCAGAATAAGAAAAAGGAGCCAGGTTTTTCCTAAGCCACTTTTAGACTGTGTGGCTCAAACAGTATGTGAAAAGTACAGCACAAGATGAATGACATACCCTTGGCAGCATCTTAATGTTTTAACACCGGCCTCATAAAATATCATGACACATTGGTTTACTAGGTCTGACCATGCCTGTTCGTCATACATGATTTAAGATGAGGTAATATTAAGAAAAAAAGGTCAAGTGAAGATTGTAAGGAGGTGTCTTGAAGTAGAGGCTTGACTGCTGAGCCTTCCTAGTCTCCCACCCCATCCATACCTGAACACTGGATGTATCTTCACATCTCCTCAATACTAAGGAGAATGAGTCCACCTTGCCTTCTTAAGGAGGTAGTCTCCAGAGAAAATTTTAGACCCTCATAAAAGTGCATACGTGAAATCTCAAAAAGACCAAAGGAGCTTTGAGGACTGCTTCTAAATCAAGACTGAAAACAAAGCATGATAAAAAGAACAACATTGTAAATACCATACATACAATCTGTAGACAGGCTATTATAGCAGTACATATTACTGTGTAGGTGCTTTAAGAAGGAAATTGCACAAAATATGTGATCATTGTCTAATCTAATAATGAGCATTTGGCTCCTTTAAGGTTCAGTGACATCATTAGAGGTTCAGGAGTTCTTTGCCAATACATCTTCAGCCTTTAGAGAAACCATCACCATTGAGACTAAAGTTGAATGGATTCAGTATCTAGCATCAGTTATAGGCAGCAGAGATGAGATGGAAAAGGAGAGAGAGATGGTTGTGGCATGAACATCACTCAATGTCTTGGTGACTCGCGTTACTTCTATTCATAATAAAACAAACTTGGTTAGTTCCTCTCCCACATAATGGCTGAGATTATTAATTACTCTTTGGAGGACGTGATGATTCCAAATTGACGGAAACATGCATAGGGCAATCCTTTATTAAAACAATTCTCTACCTTTAGATATAGACCTATAATCTGAACTTCAATCCTCATGATGATATTAGAACAGAAAGTCAGAAGCAACCAACTAACCACTGGTTGACAATAACCTGTTGGGGAGCTACAGAATTTCTATAGTCCAGCCATGAGTTAGTCAGTGTGAGAATGTGAGCAGTTATCTAGTGCTTACTTCCCAGTAAAAGGAGAATCCACATTTTTTGTTAGAATAGAGAAATGCTCAGACATTTTGGGAAGAAGAATGAATTTGGGGAGTGCTGACTTAACCTGAGTATTGCTGCAAATGTTGCAAATTTATACCTGTTGGATAAATTTTAAGAGCAGATAACTGGGTGCATAATTATGTACATATATTAAGGTGCAGGATTTTGATGGTGATGCAGTTGTGAACCGAAAGCCGGAGTAAAGATCGAGCCCATAAAATATAGTCACACCCATTCAGAACAAAAATGCCACAGACTGGCATATTTTATGCTCTTTGAAGTCTTTCCAGAAGAGTTACTAGCAGACCAGTGTAAATGGCAGACCACTGACAGAATATCAGAAACAAACTTATTGTGTGGATAGAATATCGTGCCAGAAATATTGAGGACCAAAATATCAAGAGGTATAGATTTATTATTCTTAACTCCACATCTACATACCTGGAAGATGTATACATATATATATCATCAAGGAACATATATGTGTTATATATAGTAAATTTTGCTTACCTATAGAAAATTACTTTCACAACATTTTTGTCCTCGATTTTCTTGATAGGATATTTTGTCCACATAATATTTTTATTCAGTATTTTGTGTCTATCCACCATAAATGGTATAACAATAATCAAGCCTTGACTTTATGACAGCCCCTACCACCACAGAAGCTTTTTTCTGAGATAGGAGATAGAGTATAGCTTTTAATTTATTGATGCTACTAAAACATTTCTTAGCTTTGCAGTGAACATGTGATGTGAGTGAATCAATGATTTACAATATCCAGAGGCATACATTTATGCCCAAAGATGTCAGAGACCTCAAGGGACATCAGGAATGATCTGCCTTAGATGCCATAGATGATCAGCTCAAATCTTAAACTGATTATATTGTAGATAGTTGTTAATTTCAGAAATACATCTAGGCAATGATGGTGAACTTACCAAAACCTAATCTACATTTAGGTTTTGCCCTCATGGAACTGGATACATTTTTTCAGTATTGACATGTGTAGGAAATTGGGTTCTTAGTTGTGTGGCCTACACAAGTAATAGGTCCACAATTGTCCTGACTGGGAACGAAGCACCTAATTGTAGCGCTTGACTCTCCCAGGGTAGTGAGGCAGAGCAGTCCAAGGCCTATTCTGGGTTGTGGTGTGGGCTAGTAATCACCATTTGCTGACATGCCCTTTTGTTTACATCTGTGGCCTCATGCCACATTTTTACTTGTGAGGGTGCTTGGTCCCTCCTGAGCACCTAGTCAGCAGCTCAGGGAGCCCACCCTCAGCTCCCCCGGTGCCCCTCCATGGCCAGCTCTCTAGCAAAAAGGCCTGTGCTCCGATCCTAAGATGAGCCAGTCAATTGTGACAACTTTGGATGACATGTAAAGTGACCAGATACAATTTTGGAAGTTACATCTTTGATTTTCCCACACAGATTACATTCCAATTCGAGACGACGATAGTCTCTGTCGGCCAAAGAGGAGTGAAAACTGCACTCTAAGGCAGTTCTCTCCCTATGTACGTAATAGAGTGTCACTATGGACAAAACAGTAAATCACACTGATTTTGCCTCCTAGTGTACACTAACATTATAAGGCCTATCTTTGGTAAATAGCTAATCCTGCAGAGACCCCATTACGACAGGCTACCTGTTCACAAGTACTGGGCTGTGCACGACAGTAGTCTCATACGCAGCCCACATGTGTGTACAAGCATGTAAATACTGCTCACGTGTAACCAGCTAATTGCCTCTTATGCTTGCTGCATTGCAGCAGCCTTATCTTTAATGGCAGACACTGGCGGTAAACACACGCAATCCATTCACCTTGTGATTACTGTGGGTGAGCATATGTAGTGAGACTCACCCACGGTAAAAAGTCTAAAACTGGGTGATCTAAAAAGCCAAAAATTTGGGTGTATTGAATGTGTGGAACCCAATTGCAACACAATAGCATACTAGATGTATGAACTCAGCTATATAAAATGAGGACAAAGGAAGGACAGCTGTACTAATGCTTCTTGATCTCTCAGCTACCCTTTATAACATTCATTATGGTACTTGATCAATCAGCTGCAGCATGTTACCAGTGTTTTACCTTCTTCTTTAGAATGGTTTAAACCAATCTTTACCCAAAGACCTATGTGGTAATCATGGATAGAGTGAGCACTGTATGCTGTAATAACTTCAGAGGTTCTGCAGGACTCCCATCCCCTGTGCTTTTTAACATCAACATGATGCACCCATAAAATCTTATGGGGACACAGGGTAGGGTTCCATATTTATGCTGATGATACACAGCTGGTTCTCCCTCAAGAACAAACTTTAAGGAGGGTGCTGATGCTCTGTCTCAGCTGATAAAAGTTATCCTGATGCAGGATACCTGTCTCATCCCCCACAGCACCAATCATATGAAACTGATGCTAGTTTGTTCACAAATCATGGGTAGTAAACTGGACATGTCACATTATAGTATGGGATACTATAATTGGTCTGTTCAACACAGTTAAAATCGTTGGAGTCATGTTCAGAAGTTAAATTGGTATAGTTGATCTGATTAATGATGTCCTCATGATCTGAAACCACCATATATTGTCATTTGCTAAGCTCCAGCCTTATCTACCTGAAAATAAGAAGATTCAATGGCTATAGCCATTGTAGAGTAGACACATGCTTGTTGGTCCCATAAAGAAACCTCTGGACCAGCTACAAAAAATATTAAACTTTGTCACCCAGAATATTGCTGGCACAAATGCATCAGTAGGCTTTATAATCTCCTGATTACAGATTAGACTAAACTTGGGGTCAATTGTTTAATTTTTAACATTGCAGAAGACTTGAATAATAATTCATGAAACATGCCTACCATTTTGGTCAGTGGATAGAGATGGCAGCTTTTAAAAAGCAAACAATTGTTGAACACTGTATTAAGAAATCTGACATCGCCATCTAGTTAAAATAAGAATTAAAGACCATTTCCTGTGGTCCCTGATCATAGTCCATAAATTTGCCTGGATTATGGCACCTTTACAAATGGCATTTGCTTGACTTGGAAAAAAAGAGAGACTGAAAGGAAAAACTGATGGGTTTGCTTAAACATGTTTTTCACTTCAGTGGTATGGTGAGTTTAGTAACTAATTACAATTGCTCTGCCAGTTATATCACACCAGTAATACTATTTAAAGTTAACAAGTTAAATAACATGAATGAATTAGAAACAATGTAAATGCGCTGTATTTAACATAAACAGAACTTTTTATGACTAGTTATCAAATACACTCACAGTTGTTGTATTCTGCATATTTAAAACATAGTTTCCCATTTGTCTATCTGGACAGCTTGAGGTGCAAACACATACTTCAACGTTGTGTAAAAAAACTTTGATTCAAGCTGTTTTATGGTCTTGTTGTGATGTGCCAATGTACTCTTTTTTTGAGTTTGTGAATTTCCTGGAAGAAGGAGCAGAGCATGATTGTTTATCTACAAGGAAATATCATCTGGCCTAGCAGAATAGTTTGTGCATATAGTTTTAAATGTGTCTTAGTTTTTGCTTCTCTACATAATACAGGATTTTCCTTAGCAGTAGAGAAAATGTCATTTCCATGCAATGAGTTTTATGTTTTACCATTGGTTATTGTGATATAATTAAAAGTTATTTCCATGCAATGTGTTTTCTGTATTACCATTGGTTATTGTGATTTAAGTTTCTTGCAAAACACATTGATGGTACAATTACTCTGTTTGAAAACGTATATAACACAATGTTTCTGGGACATTTGCCAGATTTTTCTTGGGACTCCTATCAAACATATTCATATGATAGACTGTTCTTTAACCATGTACTTGAAATATTTTGTGACCTTCATGACTTTCACTAGAGAGCAGACTTCCCATTAGTCTTCAAGTTAATCTATTCATTTACTCTGAACTTTTTTTCATTTTAGGATAAGTGTTACCCTGGTCTTTAAAGGCAGCCTTCATGCTAGTCTCATTATTTATTTATCCTTAGAATAATTTCAGAAGCCTATGCATATTCTTTAGAGACAGTTCTTTTGACTTCATAATTTCAAAATTTACTGTTGACTGATAATGAATTGAACTGACTATTTTTGCCTTCTGTGATGATTTCTAAATTTTAAATACCCTTCTTAATTTGTACTGGGATCTTGCCCTGTGTGAATTTTCTAATGTTGATTTACCTGTGAGGATTTTCCTTTGTGGGTTCTTTGCAATTCACTGCCTCTGTCCCTCATCCGTTGGGACTCACATGGCCTTATCAATCCAATTGGACCTTTTAAAGGCAAAAAGTGCAGTCAATCTTAACTACCTATTCAACTTTCTGATGTAAAAACCATATGCACAACAGTTTTCCAATGTTTTCAGACATGTTCTCTGCCTCGTTTTCATAAAGAAGAAATAAGAGCTGACTCCTCTTGAGGAAGGAAGAATACACCTGTAAAGACAGCTTTAAGCCCTTGTATTGATACAGGTTTGAAGGTCTTGGATGGGTATAAATGGTTATCACTGCTGATAAAAGGTAATAGGAAATACTACTGTGGTGAAAGCAATATCCACAGGAAAAGCATTTTTTGACTTGCCTATATCTTTGGCACTGTTTGGCGAATCTGCACGCAATTTTCCAGAAAGAAGTGTGCAGGTGATCCTAGTTGGGCATGGAACATTTAGGGGTCATTTGTCAAGGGGGAGGGGCCAAGAAAAAGGGGGGGGGGTCAAAAAAGGTGCGCTTCCCATGTTAATTCCCATAGGGATTTTGAACATGACTACAGCCCAAACAGCTGGATGGGTTTATATCAAATTTGGCAGAAAGCTAGCTCTTGGTCCAGAAAGAGTGCTTTCTGTTAATTGGTGTAAATCTGTTTAGTACTTTTAGAGTTATTGAAAGAAATCCAAATTTGTATAAATATAGATGCAGATCCTCCAAACATCCGACAGTCCTTGTGCTGAAATCCAATTGGCTGCCAACATTTCAACCAGAATGTGTTTGGAGCCATTTGGGACTTGATTTCAGCTGAGTCCCAAAAACAGGAAAAAACAGAAAAGGGGGCAGGGTAGTAATACCCTGAACCCCTAACTATGACCCAGAGAGGGCCAAAAAGCACTTTTAGAAAAAAAACACTGTGCCACGGAATAGCGATAGAGCAGCGAATCTGCCGCAATTTGTTTTTAAAAAAGCAAGTGCAGTTTCCTGAGATTGTGTAAATTTTAGCCCCTGGGTGGGCCAGGTCCTGGGGGCATGCTTGTGTTTTTTTAAAAGGAGAGGGGCGGACGGAGCCTGCATCCTTGTGCTTTATGCACCGGGGACCACCACCTCCCCGGGACTTCATTTTAATAAATGTGCGGGCCGTTTGCCCCCTGAACCATGAAGACCACCACCTCCCTGGGGCTATAAATAAAATGACTAGAGGGGTCACACAGATCCCCCCAGCCCCAGCGGCCACCACCTTGTTGGGGCTAAATACAAAGAAATGAGGGGTTTGCATGCCTCCCTGAGCCTCCAAGACTACCCAGAGCTTTCTTTTATTTAAAAAAAGGAGGGGGGCTGCGCGACTTCCCCTCCCGGGTCTTTCAACCCCAGGGACCACAACCTCACCGGGGCAGTCTGTGCAAACAGAAGGAGGATGGCTGTGCGGCCGGCCTCTTACAGCCATACATGGCCCTGGGTACAGCCACCCCTCAGGGCTGGCTCCTACTATGTCCCAGGGTGCCCAACCCCGGGACATAGCTGTTTGCTTTAGCTTGGTGGGAGTTTTAACAGATCTCACTAAGAGAAAGCAGACATTCCTGTTCCAGTGGACAGGAGCTGGAAAAGTGTTCTCAGCCACTGGAAGCAGAGGTTTAATCTCTTTCCTTGCCCGCAGACATGCAGGAAGGGAAAAAGATAAAATGATTGAACCTGCATGAAGGGAGCTGCCTTTCCAGTGGGGGCCTTGAGACTCCTCCCGCGGAACCAGATAAAGGAGCAGATAGAGGCAAAATAAAGTTGAGAAACGAGCAGAAAGAGGCAGAATAAAAAAAACAAGCAGGAAAAAGCAGAATGAAAGTCACTAACAAGCAGAAAGAGGCAAAATAAAGGTCAGCAATGAGAAGAAGGAGGCAAAATAAAGGT
The DNA here is from genome assembly GCF_964204655.1 of Triturus cristatus. Taxonomy (NCBI): domain Eukaryota; kingdom Metazoa; phylum Chordata; class Amphibia; order Caudata; family Salamandridae; genus Triturus; species Triturus cristatus. The sequence goes on from NC_140588.1 coordinate 435,757,808, forward strand.
GAGAAACAAGCAGAAAGAGGCAGAATAAAGGTCATTAATGAGCAGAAAGAGGCAAAATAATTGTTAGAAATGGGATTTCTGGTTGGTTAAGGCTTGCGCCAAAGCCATGCAGAAACCACCACTCTAGTCAGGGCAAGGGAGTTACACGCCAAAGATAACCCCTGCTCACCCCCTTGGTAGCTTGGCACGAGCAGTCAGGCTTATCCCGGTGGCCATGTGTAAAGCATTTGCGCACGCACACAGCAACAACATCCCAGGCACACTACAAAAGGAACTCCACACAAGGTTATATCAAAAAGTAGCCTTTGTATTCTCATAACACGTTAGAATAGTAATCACACAATATACACTGTGCCAACTGGCACTGGGCAATATTTACAAGGGATTATGTACACATGACAGGGCCACATGGACCACTGTCAGAACCATCATAAAGCGAACTTAGTAAAACAGATCATAAACGTACAACCAGTAACTACTGGTAATCACTGTACTTAGCATCGGCCTGTAACATAAACTACATTATGCACAGCATCACATCAGGTGCGAATTACATTCTGCTCCAACCTCCCCAGCATAAACACATTATGCAATCCTCTCACGAGTCTAAACACATTGGACCCTAACCTGCTAAGTATAATTGCATTAGGGGCATAAATTACACAGTGGAACATAATCTCACTAGCATAAACAATGATATGCAAAACAACCTCATAGTCATAAAACACATTTAGAGGTATAATACAGGGTGCGTAAAACATACTACACACATTACATTTCCTAGCACCACATAATCACATTAGGACCTGGCGCCCTACAATCCTAACAGTCCCCCTGGCCAACTGGCCATCTCTCAGGGCTTAGATGCCCTATGTCCCAAAGTCAGGGTGCGCTGCCTAGCAGCGGAATCCAATTGCGCCACTGCGCAAACCTAAACGCTGCAGTTGGCACTAAGTGCTGCGCAGCTGGGAAAATACTGGGGCACTCCTAACTCAACAACCATGCCCCCCCAAAGATAACCTAAACGTTGCAGCTGCCCACTACTTGCTGGGCAGCTGTGAATCTCCAAAGGAGGCCTGGCACCACTGTGCCGCTTCTGTCCCTCTCAGGGACTGCTAAAATAATATAGCCCCCTCGTTGCAGCGGCTCGCAACTGCGGCGCCGCTGTGAAGAAAATAAAGAACTGGCACCACTGTGCCTGGGGACCCCCACTGGGGCCCCTTCAATCAAGTTAGCCCATCGGTGCAGCTGCCCGCTGCAAGTGGGGTAGCTGAAGACATCGCGACGCGGGGGAGCACGGGCCCCTCTGGACCCTTAAACAAGACGAATGCCCCTCATGGTAGCCCCGAGCCTTTAAATAAACTTACCCCTTCATTGGAGCCACCAAGGCTCTAAAAATAAACATGCCCCCAAAGAACTGTGGCCCGCAGGGGCCCCTAAAGTACGGGGCCCTCAGTGGAGCGCACGGGGCTCTAAAATAATTATGCCCTCTTATAGTTGGAGCCACCCTCTAGCGAGTGGGGCAGCTGTGCAACACCTCTTGACGACGGCACGGGCACCAACAATGTGCCCCGATATACTCCTCCCCCGGGGGCTGTATGCACGGAATGCCTGGCATCGCTGGAGCAGCCCTCTGTCAGGCGGGGCTGCTTAGGAGAGGGGCTTTGCACACTGGGCCTCGATTTGCACCACAAAACTCGAGCCCCCACTTACCGGGACTCTCTGGTGCCTCTCCCGGTCTCCTCTTCACCCAGGTCCCCTCTCGGGACCCAGGACTCCTCTCAGGCTGGCGCAGGGAATCCGTGGGGCTCTCTCCTCACTATGAGAGCCCCGCACACCGGCAACACCAGGGACCGGGCTCTGCAGGAAAGAGTCCGCGAGGCTCTGCGTGGCTTTTTCTCCGGCCGGGGGAAGTGGAAGTGGAGCCCGCGAGGCTCCGGCTTGCGTCGCCGGCCCCGCCCACAACCAGGCGGATGGCTGGACTTCTGCTTCCGGCGCTTCTCTTCCCGGGCCGTGGCGGTGATTCCTTCGGTGAATGCGGGGTGGGCACCCGCGCTCTCTACAAAGCACCATAATGCGGGGTGGGCACCCAACATTCAAATATAATCATAAAACGGGGTGGGCACCCGCATTCAAGCTCCAAACGCGGGGTGGGCACCCGCCATTTAAAGAGGCATAATGCGGGGTGGGCTCCCGCTAAAGGCAGGACGGGGGAATCCCTCCAGAACCAAAGGCGGCAGCTGGGCGCTGCGGAGCCCACGCGCTCCTCCTGGGATAAAAATCAAATGTAGCGCTCCCCAGGCGCTAGATGCAATCAAAGGGCATCAAAAGTCATCAGCACACGGCACTCCCAAGGCGCTAGATGCAGCACAAGCTCCTCCAAGGTCCTGGAGGATCACGAGCAAGGCAAAAGTGGTCCCAAAAGTCCTTTTAAGGCATCAAGGGGCAATGCAGGGCCCAGGGAGGCAAGCCCTCATGGCAGCTTCCCCTGGGCCCCAGCAGCAGCACGCCCCAGCAGGAACAGTAACCAAGAACTGAACAACTTCATGGGGTCACAGCCCCTTCTTTTATACACACATTTCCCTTTGTGACACAGCACAGGGCTGGAGGAAAAAACAGATACAACTGTTTCAGGAGCACTTGAGCACTTTGTTTTGCTCAGCTCCTCTCTTCTATTCACAGGACAGGCCAGGGATATCAGACGCACCACAGGGGGCAGAGCCAGCATTGTGGAGGGAAGGCACAGCCCTATTCAGGTCCCAGGTGCAGCTCCTCCCTCCCATCTACATGCAGATCTCTCCATTCACCACCGGGCAGACTCACCCTGGCTCCTGGAATTCTCCAGCCCTCTCCACTCCTGTCAATCACAAGCCAGACATGCACTCCACATTAGGCAGGCAGACACTCGGTACACAGAAAGGCCAACTTCTAGAAGTGGCACTTCCCCACCAGTCACCATAAATCTGCGCACACCATTGCACAGCATTTATTCTCACGAGTTCGTACATACCAAACTCGACCCTGCACTCCTCTCACACCAGGAACTACCAGGGACACACATATCCCCCATGCATTCCTATGTGAGGGCAGGGCCATCTCAACACACATACACAGAGAGCACATGCACTTTACACTGGACCCCAGTGCTAAAGTGCTCAGAGGCCTAAAATCACCAACACCAGGTTACAGAAAAAGGCTAGGAGAACGCAAAAAGTTTCGGGGTGAACCTGCTAAAAGGGCCAAGTCCAACAATAATAATCAGCAACCGGCAGAAAGAGGCAAAATACATTTGAGAAATGAACAGAAAGAGGCAGAATAAAGATCAAAACGAGCAAAGAGAGGCAAAATAAAGGAGAGAAATGTGCAGAAAGAGGAAAAATAACTGTCAGCAGTGAGCAGAAAGATGCAAAATAAAGGTGAGAAACAAGCAGCAGCAGGCAGAATAAAGGTAAAAAACTAGCAGAAAGAGGCACAATAAAGGTGAGAACTTAGCAGAAATAGGCAACATACAGGTGAAAAACCAGCAGAAAGAGGAAAAAAGGAGGTCAGAAACCAGCACCAAGAGGCAAAATAAAGGTGAGAAAAGAGAAAAAGAGGCAAAATAAAAGTCAGCAACGAGAAGAATGAGGCAAAACACAAGTGAAAAATGAGCAGAAAGAAGTAAAATAATGGTATGGAATAAGCAGATAGAGGCATAATAAAGGTCAGAAACGAGCGGCAGGAGGCAAATAGAGATCAGAAACAAGCAGCAAGAGGCAGAATTGAGGTCAGAAACAAGCAGAAAGAGGCACAATCAACATCAGGAAATAGAACAACGAGGCAGAATTTAGGTCAGAAAAGATCAGTAAGAGGTAAAATAAAGGTTTGAAATAAGCAGAGGAGGCACAAAACCAGAGATAGCAAAGGGTAGCAGACTGCAGGCAAGCTGGACAGGAGGACCATCCCAGGGAGAGCTGGCATGTGGACCTGCTCCTTTGTGACTCCCTACTTTTTTACCATGCACCCTCTGACAGAACCATTCATACACTCATGCACCCACTCTGAGATTCATTCACCCACTCACAGACCCACTCAAACACTCATGCATACACCAACAGACCCACTCAGAGATTCACTCACGCACCCACTCATATCTTGATGCATCCACTCACATGCCCACTTATATAACAACTGAGACACTCATGCACCCACTCACAGATCTACTCAGACTCTAACACACCCACTCACAGACCCACTCACAGACTCTCACATGCTTTCACAGACCCACTCAGACACTCATCCACCCACTCACAGAACCACTCAGACACTCATGCACCCACTCACAGATCTACTCAGACACTCACCCACCCACTCACAGACCTACTCAGCAACTCATGTAACCACTCCCTCACATACTCAGAGACTCATCCATTAATACACAGACCTTTAAAGACACTCAGGCACCCACTCAAAGCCCCAGTCAGAGACTCACACACTGACTCACAGACCCATTCAGACACTCATGCACCTACTCACAGACCCACTCAGACACTCACGCATCCAATCACAGACCTACTCAGAGACTCATGCACTCACTCACAGACCCACTCAGAGACTCATGCACTCACTCACAGACCCACTCAGAGACTCATGTACTCACTCACAGAACCACTGACACACCCACTTAGACACTCACACACTCACTCATAGACCTACTCAGACATTCACACACCCACCGACAGACCCACTCAGACACAACGCAAATGGCGTTGCAGCGTGCGCAATGTACTCACCTCCGGTCGGCCATATGCCAAAGTTTACAACCGCCCCACCCTGCCCCTCCCCTGCCCCGCCTCACCGCCCGCAGAACTCCCACCACGAGCCGCTACTGAATATGCTGGTATGTGTCTGTCTATTTTAGTATCTCTATGACTCTCTAAATATCTATGTCAGTGGCTATACACAAATATGTCAGTGTATTTGTTACAGAAAAGAGAGCAACATAGATGTGAGTACAACTAGGTTTGAATTTGTTGTATGCACAAGTAGTTTCTGGGTATGTGACTGAATGTTTATGTGCTTCTGCAGCTGTCTGACAAAGCAGTGTAACAGAACTACAACTTTCAGAATTCAAAGAAAAACACTCTTTGAGAACATCACATCATACATACACATGTAAATATTACCACATCTTCTAAGGCCTTGCTAACTAAAAGTTTAACTTTTAATCTACAGTTGTTTTTACTATCAATTACACCATGTAGTAGCAGCAAATGTACAACACACTTATTCAAAGCAACAGATTGTTAATCCACTTCTCTCACACCTAGTCTGCAAATCAAACTGTCACATTCTCATACACTCATATAGGGCCATATGTATGAACAGATTTTCCCATAGGCACAGAATGGGTAAACCCCTTTGATACATCTGGCCCATAGTGTCTTACTCATCTGTTATTAAACATACAAAGCCACTCACAAAACCACTCATAAATTACCTCATTTAGGGCCTCATGTAGGAAGTCAAATACCGGTCGGTAACGGCCGAAATTCGGTAAATATCCCGTTACCAAGCGGTATTTAGGCATTTGCGATGTAGGTGGCAGATTTTCTGGATTCGGTATTTACCGATTCGGAAATTAAGAAATCGGTAAAATACCAATTCGGTAAATACCGAATCCAGAAATGCTATGTAGGGGGCACTCAAGTGAGTGCATCATTGGTGTCTGGATTCGTTATTTACCACCAACTACTAGTTGATGGTAAATGACGAATACCTTTCAAAAAGCATTTTTGTGCTATTTGAAAAGTGCAATGTGGCAGACATACATGCAGGGCATGTATGTGCGCCACATGTGCACACATGCACGAATCAGGGGTGCAACAGGGTGTCAATGTGACACCCTGCCACCCATGATAATGCCTCCCCTATTACCGATTCGGTATTTACCGAATCGGTAATGGTAACTGGCTTCCCATTCTTTCCTATGGGCCTCCAGGCCCATAGGCATGAATGGGAAGGGATGCATTACTACCGATTCGGTAAATACCGATTCTTAAATACCATATTTACCGAATCGGTAATAATTACCGATTGGTTACCTACATTACATTTACCGATTCATAAATACCGAATCGGTAAAATTCGGTATTTATGAATCGGTAAATGTGATGCTACCTACATATGGCCCATAGTTCCAAAATTGTCAGGAAATATAAAAACTAAGCAAAAGAATGGCACACCACTCTCACACACAGCAACCATTAATGGCAGCATTTTCAACATTGTACCCTCTGATAGTGTGGAAGGCAGTACATAAAAACATAGCTATCATTTTTTTAGTTTGTCACTCCATTCCTGAATTGTTAGTATGTGTCAATCCGTTCATTTACTTTTATAAAGAAGCCAAATATATAGGGTGTTTGCACACTTCTGACATTGGGCTATACTCAGGCTCTTTTGTCTCTGGTAGCCATCCTGGGAGACTTATTTGTTATGACGCGCTCTAATCCCCTCATTTACTTCAGTATCCTCAGTTGAAAATAGTTTCAGGTTTCTACTTCAATCCCATCAAGATGACAGCAGATGTGTCACAACTTTGGCATAAATTCAGAATGCTATCACTCTAGTTGCTCATCGCAACATTGTAGTAAACTGCTGATCACCAGGGAGTTAACTGACTGTCTGCTGCTGGTGTTGGAGGTACATGTTTCAGTCTACATGTCAGAATGTTTTAATGAAATAGAAGAGGAAGATATTTGAGAACTCACTAAAAAACATGTCCTAATTTGTCTTTCTACAGCACTAACCAGAATTCAAATGACAAATTGAAGCCCCTCATTTTGTTCCTTTCTACAATAAATGTTTTAAGATTTACCAGTTTGAGTCAAATAAGATAGCTTTGAGTGTGCCAAACATTTGTCATAAAAAGACTGCTAGTGCTCTAGTTGTTCTTTAGAACACTCTGGGAGGCTGCTGTAGAACAAATGGGAATCAACTGACAGCTTGCTCTTGTTGGAAGTACATGTTTTACTGAAATTGTCAGACTTCATTTTCCTATCCATGAGAAACATGGTGTGAATTTACAAAAAATATGTTCTCATTTTAGCTTCTGGAGCTTCTTCCAAAAGCTGTATGGGAAAATCATAAGAAAACAGTTTTCTCTCAAACATGATTGATGCACTACCAGCAGAAGGGTTTTTACAGGGTAATATCACCTTAGAATACACCACAAATCCTAAAATTAGTATAGTTCCATCAACAAATGATATCTACTTTGTGTGACCCTCAAGACCTGCAATTCACTGCAATGCATTTCAATGGGGTGCAATCATGGATAGTGGTCTCAAGATGGCTGCCAACACTTTCTGGTTGAAGTGCTGACAGCCAATCAGATCTCACCATGAGATCTGTGTATAGGCTCTGCCCAGATATAATTATTTGCTCTCCATTAAATTTCTCAACTACTACTACTCAGATTTACACCAAATAACTGAAAGTGTGATCTGGGAACCAAAATTTACATTCCTGACAAATTTGATGTAATTCCGTCCAGCAGTTCGGGTTGTAGTCGTGTTCAAAACTCCTATGGGAATTAACATGGGAAATCATTTTTTTTACCTCCCTCTTAGTCAACTCCTGTTTGACGTATCACCCCGAAACTCGTCATGCACAACAAGACTCACTCTCACACTTTTTTGGGGAACCTTTTGTGAAGATTCATCAAACGATGTCAAAGATATAGGCAAGTCAAAAAATGCTTTTTCCAAAGAACAGTGGTACTAACTATAACTACCTACTGGCAACCACATGGCTCCATTAAAGGAACTTCACCGATCCTTTCAGAGCAGCACCGGTGGGCAAGAATGGGCACCCGCTGCAATTTCCCCACTCTTCTACTCCACGGAAGAAGAAAACGTTGTACGGCCAAAATTCTGATGTAACATTGAAATTGTTTTATGTGTGGATAAAAGAAAATGGCAGGCCGCCATGGACCTACACATTTTGGCTTTAACAAAACGAGCCTTGTTCATGGATGGGCATTCTTCCTCATCCACCTTTTTTTTTTTTATAAAAGAACAAGAGTGATTATGTGAAAAACAACATAAGTGACAGATTTGTTTACAATCACAAAATCTTCCTTTTTTACTCTTAAACAATCCCAAACATTAAATGCAATTGTTGTTAACATATGAAATATATCACTTTCATAGAGAGAAGGAATTCATTTTTTCAAAAGATTCCTTTCATTCAAACATGACAAGGTGGAAAAGTGGAAAAATGCCCTCCTGGCAATATGTTAATTTACTGATAACATACCAGGACTCACATTGCACCCAAGTGGGCACGTTTATACCTTCCTCGAACACAAATAATGTGATGGTTAATAAATCCATGCAACAGTCATATATATATATATATACGTCGATCTGCCGGGGCTCATTTGGGGGCTCCGTTCAGCAGGAAATGGCACTCTTATTCAAAGCCGACACTACATTGCCCAGAATACTTTGCTTTTCGCACAGGTGGCAACCGATCATGTGGCATGTCACAAGGTGCTTTTAAGCAGGGAGTGATCGGAGGTGTATTTTTCCACTACCAGCCCTGAAGAGAGAATTGCCTCGAAACGCGTCGGCGTACGTGGTGAGAACTGTTAAGCAGTAGAGAGACGTTTTCCTTTCCGCTTAAAAAAGGTGTCATGCTTGGAACACCTTGGTGTTTTTCGAGTGCTTTCCAAATCAAACGACCAACCAAGCAGGAGCATGGATTTATTGGCGGCGGTCGTGCCGTCGAAGAGCACCACCCCGAGAACCTGGGGGCCCCAGGGGCTGACATCTGCCGGCCTCTAATTGGGGACCAACATCAAGGAATTGAAGGACTACGTCGATCTGCCGGGGCTCATTTGGGGTCTCCGTTCAGCAGGAAATGGCACTCTTATTCAAAGCCGACACTACATTGCCCAGAATACTTTGCTTTTCGCACAGGTGGCAACCGATCATGTGGCATGTCACAAGGTGCTTTTAAGCAGGGAGTGATCGGAGGTGCATTTTTCCACTACCAGCCCTGAAGAGAGGATTGCCTCGAAACGCGTCGGCCTACGTGGTGGGAACTGTTAAGCAGTAGAGAGACGTTTTCCTTTCCGCTTAATAAAGGTGTCATGCTTGGAACACCTTGGTGTTTTTCGAGTGCTTTTCAAATCAAACGACCAACCAAGCAGGAGCATGGATATATATATATATATATATATATATATATATATATATATATATATACGTACGTATATATATATACATACATACATATATATACATTACCTACTGGCGGTCGCCAGTAGGTAGTTATAGTTAGGACCCCTTTTCCATAGGAAATCCGCAACATTCTATTTTGAATAACTTTGGCGCCGGTTGACGAATCCTCGCGAATTTCTCAAAATAGGTGGGGCGCTACGCTCCGCTCCTACCCTGAAAGTCTCGGGGGGATCCGTCAAGCGGGGGCTGAGATAAAAGGGGGGTCCCAAAACGCGTTTTTCCCATGCATTTTTCCATAGGACCTTTAGAACGAGCTACAGCCCGAACGGCTGAACAGAATTACTCGAAATTTGGCAGAGAGGTAGTCCCTAGGTCAAGGAAGTGTCTTTTGTAGGTTTGGTGTAAATCTGTTCAGTAGATTCTGAGAAAATAGCCTTTAAATCAATATATATATCTGAGCCCGCTTACGGTACGCTTACCGTACGCTTACCGTAAGCGTACGGTGGCGTGCGCGAGCGCGATTCTGATTGGCTCTTAGATCTTAGTAAACATTCGAATCGGCCGAAACCAGGAAGCGGCGGCCGCCATTTTGTGTATTTCACTCTGAAAAAAAAGAGTGAAAACAAGAAAAGGGGGCAATGAGGAGAGTTACAGACCCCCTAACATTTGTAAGGGGGTCAAAGAAGGACAGAAAAGTACAAAAAAAACATTTATTGATTTTTAAAAAAATCACGGGGTACGCGTACGGTAAGCTTACGGTAAGCGTACGGTAAAAAAAATAAAAAAAAATAAATGAAAAGCAGATTTAAGAGTTTAGATATTAGGGAGCTCTAAAAAGAGCTGTTGTGTTTATGAAGTCATTTTTTTAGTGGTACCTACAAGTAAGTACCGATGCAGAGTCTAAGGTTCAAAAGGAAGACTCTGTTCCCTTCATCATTGAAGTGCACACCATCTCCTCTATAAATGTCTTGCATGTCATAACGCAAGTTGTTGTGGTAAATGGCACCCATACCATAGTCACGGAGGAAAGCAGAAACAGATTTGTTGACGTGCTTTCTTGCTTTGTCAATCTGTGGACAGAAATGATTGGACCAGTTCCATTTTTGCCTTTGGCATATGTTGGAAAACACAAAGGCAGTTTTAGGGAAAAGAGAAAACAGTTGTGCAAAGGTGTCCTTCATAAGCATTTCCAGACCTACCCCAGTCAAAGTGCCTAGGTCATTGCCACCACAGTGCACTATTATGAGGTCAGGGTTTTGGATTTGCATGAAGGATTTCACCAATGGCATCAATTGGTGCCACTTTAACCCTCTCTGACCAATCTATTTAATGTCTACATTTGGCAAAGCAAGGTCTCTCACCATATCTGTTTTCTCTGCAAACTTTTCACTCCAGAAGACATAGCTGTGCCCTACAATCCACACTGTGAACATCTTCAAAGGAGATCTGGATGCACTCAGGAGGTGTCTTTCAGTAGAATGGCAATATGAAAAGAAAGACAGTTTGGAAATGGAGGCATACATATTTTTTTCAAAACAAAAAGAACTGATTGGCTGTTTCATACCATTCTAGAATAAAAACTAGGCTGTATGTGTAAATTAATAGAAGCATGTTTTGTATTGGTACAAAAAAATGTGTAACCAAAGAACAGTACTATGGATTTGCTGTTAGGTTTGAAAAGTCAAGCACTCTTGCTCTGTGGAATTGAAACATTGTTTGGCGAACTTCTGACCTAACTCAACACAGCAGTGTTCCATGAGCTGTTGCTATGGTAGCAGGCAGAAGTCAAGTTGGGGGAAGGGTACTAGGCAGAAGTCAAGTTGAGGGAAGGGTACTTTTGGAAAAGGGTTGGTTTTCAACCAATAGAAATGTGTGATTACATTTGAAAAAAAGGGGGAAGCACTGAGATTTGAAACTTACATGTATATGTGTGGAAAAATAGAGGGAAAGTTTGCCATTATCTGGTTCTGCTGAGAGGAGAGAGGTGAACACAACAGAGATCCTGGCTCTGATAATCTGCTGTTTGAGTGTCACATTTCTTTCACAACTAACTAATTTTAAAGGTGAGTTTACAGTTTGAGAGGGGATGTATGTGGTAACTTAAGAAATGAATAATAGAAATGGAAATTGTTTTTGTTGTAGTTGCGTTTATCATTTTCTGTTTTGGGAGAAATTTAAATGTGAGGAACATGTAAAATAATATGGAGTATGTTTTCACAATAAATTAAGGTGTACTGGAAAAAAAAAGAATAGTTTAAGGGTTTGAGGTTGGACTCAGTAATGCAAATACATTCAGCATCACTAAGGCTGGTTGCCCTTGCTGGAGTGTAGGCAGTCACCGAGAATACACATGGTGGTGGTCTGAAAAAACAGTTTGGACATGTGCATTTAAATAAATCAAAAAAAGTGGTTTCATAATGTGTCAGTCTGTAAAAGTGATTTTCACTTGCCCCGAAAAAAAAAGAGCAGTAAGTGTGCTTTCAAATTGGCAAAGAAATTTCGTTTTGGGACTAATGTGAAAACATGACTCTGTGTGCAGAGAGGAATTATAGGCAGAGATTTATTGCGTATTGCTCTGGTGATTTCACAGTTGCATTAGATGGAAAGGGGGAGCGAATTTTTGGGGGAAGAAGCAGACTCTTAGCACACACCCATGTGCTTGCCATGTATAATCATGCACAGTATTTACAAGCGAGTGGGGTTTTCAGGTTTCAGTCTGTAATGCAAATACATTCAGCATCACTAAGGCTGCTTGCCCTTGCTGGAGTGTAGGCAGCCACCCAGGTTACACATGGAGGTGGTCTGAAAAAGAAGTTTGGACATGTGCATTTAAGAAAATCAAAAAAAGTGGTTTCATAATGTGTCAGTCTGTAAAAGTGATTTTCACTTGCCCCGAAAAAAAAAGAGCAGTAAGTGTGCTTTCAAATTGGCAAAGAAATTTCGTTTTGGGACTAATGTGAAAACATGACTCTGTGTGCAGAGAGGAATTATAGGCAGAGATTTATTGCGTATTGCTCTGGTGATTTCACAGTTGCATTAGATGGAAAGGGGGAGCGAATTTTTGGGGGAAGAAGCAGACTCTTAGCACACACCCATGTGCTTGCCATGTATAATCATGCACAGTATTTACAAGCGAGTGGGGTTTTCAGGTTTCAGTCTGTAAAATATTTTTTGGAAAAAAATGTAAATATGTGTACTGTATTATAAAATGTTGTAAAAATATTAATACTTTTTTCTTTTTTTCCAGATAGATATAGAAAAATTTCGAAAACTAGAACCATTTTTAAAACTATTTTTTTTAAAAACAAATGAATAAATATTTTTTGGAGTGAGTATGGTAAGTCAATAATAATAATTGTAGTCTCTCAAGGACCTTGTAATGTGATAATTGATTTTTAGTGTTTTTTTTTAAAAAAAAAAAAGTACGCGCACCGTACGCGTACGGTAAAAAAAAAAAAAAAAGTTTTAAAAAACATATGTAAAAAAAAGATGAAAGATAAGGTTGGCTCTTAAAAGAACCGTTGTGTTCATGCAGGGACAGAGGAAAGGAAGCATGGGAAAATTATTCAAAGCGACAAATGTGCTGATCTATTTTGTTGTTCACTAGGGAAACACTGGTCTCCCTATAGCAAATTAGATCTTGACAAAATGTGCATCGAATATCAACCTTCCGAAATCGAGGGTTGATTTCCAGAGGGCCAGCAAAAGGAGATTCTCCCCCCACAGATGAAGGGCTCACCTGACCTGCAGAAGAAGGAGTCAGCCCTGCAGATGATGGTCCAGGCTGAGCTGCTGTGGATGTACTGGCTTGTCTTTCTGAAGAGTTACCTCCAAAAAGATGACCATGTGTCCTTCTGTGTACATCCTGGAGGTGTCTCTTCATGGTGTGATTCCCAAAGGAATACTTCCTGTTAGGATTACCTCTAGAAAGTACACGCTTACACAGCTTACAAGTCACTAAGGGTGCATTTACCTTTTGCTGGCCTTCAGGAAAAGTAAAATAATCCCATACATAAGAGGGCTTTTGTTTCCTCGATCTCTGCCTCAAGACAGTGCTGCTAGTGCTAGCCCCACTCTCAGAAGAGCTCTGCTGTTCTGCCATCGTATCCCAAAGACAAACCAGCTCCTTCTCCCAAGGGATCACAAGCAGAAATGAGGGGAATGGGTGTGGTGTAGGAGAGTTCTAGAACTGAAAGTAGTTTCAACCAATCAAAAGTTGTGTTTCATGATCACATGACCTACCGTACGCTTACGGTACGCTTACGGTACGCTTACGGCAAAAGTGCGCATGCGCGTAAAAAAGACACGCGCTTGCGCGCATGCGCATAACAGACACTACCCGACACTTCCGCGTAACGTGCGCGTGTAGCGCACACGCGTACGCGTCCCACGCGGAGGACGCGCGGCTACGCAAATTGCGTAACTATACGCAAACAGCGTAGATAAATTACGAACGTTGCGTAAACCGTACGCTTACCGTAAGCTTACGGTACGCGTACTAAAAAAAAAATTAAAAAAAAGGAAAAAATGTATTGCTAATAAATTTTACATGTTTATTTTATAAAATATATTAAAAAAACATATTATAGAATTTTAAAAATTTAACCATAGTCTTTAAAAAAGGATAGAAAATTAAAATAAAAATATGTTTAAAAAAATAGAAGAAAAAAAACAAAATTAGCATTTAAAAAACCTTGCAAATTCACTGAAAAAAACCATGGGTTTCACACACTTTATAGTTAGGACTTAGCATTTAAAAAACCTTGCAAATTCACTGAAAAAACCATGGGTTTCACACACGTTATAGTTAGGAATTAGCATTTAAAAAACCTTAGAAATTCAGTGAAAAAACCATAGGTTTCACACACGTTATAGTTAGGAATTAGCATTTAAAAAACCTTAGAAATTCAGTGAAAAAACCATAGGTTTCACACATGTTATAGTTAGCTGGACATTTTACTCGTAAAAAACCAATGAAATTCCCCCGTTATAGTTAGTTCAGCTAACTATAACTCGCGCGCCCGCAATGCACTGCTGATGACGTCACATATTACATCACTCATGACATGGTCAGTGACATCACTCATGACATCACTGATGACATCTCAAATGACATCACTGATGACCTCACTGATGACATCATCCTTGTGATAGAGTGGCAGACCTCCCCTTCCCCTAATAAAACCTTTGATACACACATTCAAAAATAGAGACTAAAATTTACAAAAGAATGGACATACCAATAACAGTTACAACAACCTCTTCAGTAATTCTAAGATCCACATACACATCCACTCATTCACCAACAGTCCAATACAGTCACTCATACATGTACTCACTTATCATATGTACTCATACACCTATACATCCTGTTACACAATGCCACTCATCCATAGAGCTACTCACACACATAGTCACTCATGCTAATAAAGAATCAAACATACATTTACTTGCATATACAGTTATAAACACACCACCACACTTACTTCTACGGAAACTTACACATACTTAGTCTTTTAAACAATCACTTATAGAAATACATACTTATTCATACAGGAACTCTTTCAATCTCTCACTCTCACATATACTCACATATATAAACCAATAGTCACATATACTAGTTTTAAACATATGTAGTTACTCATAAAGACACTATTGAGACAGTCATTCACTCACTAACACACCCATACACACACACATCCACCCATGCAGTCCTGCACACATGCTCTGTTCAACACATACAAACAGTGAGTCACTCATTCATGCACCTATGCACTACGTAATACCCCCCACCAAACCATGCAGACACTCATACTGATACTCAAAAAACCAACTAATAACCTATATAGACACCCATGTAGCTACTCACCAACCCATGCAGCCACTTATACACAAAGTGAAAAAATGATACAGATATTTATATATTTAAACATTACTCACTAAGCCATGTATTCACTATGATACACTTAATCAGTCAGTTACACAATCAATTTTTCAAAAAGAAATCATCCATTTAGACAGTAATATACCCATTTATTCTTCCATCGACCTTGAGATATACATATATAAAACATATTTAATTTTCAGAAAAACACACATTCACTGGATGATGTCATCAGTGATGTCATTTGAGATGTCATCAGTGATGTCATGAGTGATGTCACTGACCATGTCATGAGTGATGTAATATGTGATGTCATCAGCAGTGCATTGCGGGCGCGCGAGTTATAGTTAGCTGAACTAACTATAACGGGGGAATTTCATTGGTTTTTTACGAGTAAAATGTCCAGCTAACTATAACATGTGTGAAACCTATGGTTTTTTCACTGAATTTCTAAGGTTTTTTAAATGCTAATTCCTAACTATAACGTGTGTGAAACCTATGGTTTTTTCACTGAATTTCTAAGGTTTTTTAAATGCTAATTCCTAACTATAACGTGTGTGAAACCCATGGTTTTTTCAGTGAATATATATATATACATATCTATCAATCCACATTTTTACGTGGTTTCATTCTCACTTTAATGTACTTGCCTCTCTTATTAGTGACACCAACATGTTCAACTGCATATTAGAGATTTCTCAAGTGAGTACAAGAGAGTGGAAGTGAGACAATATCATCTAATTTCCCAAGAATTCACAAAAATATCCAATAAAGTCAGATAGTGAAAAGACCAAAGAAATAAAATAAAAAAAGTTAAAAAAAATATATAGTTCGACTTGTCAATTGGCAGCTCAGGTGATAAAGGGACATACAGGAAAAAGAAACTTTATAAATCAGACCACTAATTGAATAGCTTGTTCTTCACTTATGATTAGTCCACCGGGTTCTGTTTTTTCTAAATTGATAATATATACCTGGACTCTTGCATATGAAGTGCTAGACATCTGTTACCTCCTCTCCAGACTTTTGAGCTGCAGTATGAGCTTTAGGAAATGATTAGAGCCTCTCTTAAACTCTTCCTGAACCAGAAAACAAAAGTTCTCTAGTTTACAGCTGAGAAGGATGCTCTGGCATCAAAGAAGCATGCTTGGTCAGTGATAAATTTATTTGATAGACTGGAAATCCAGCCTTATGCATCTGCATATTTTCCGTTGCGCATGAGGAATATCTTTATGAAATGACGTCTTGGCAGATATCCAATCAAGGAGGCATGCCATATTCTTTTAAAGTCATTATTTAAGAAGAAGAGAGAACATGTCATCAAGCAATTAAGCTTAGTCTATTGGGTAAATTAAGTCCAATAATTTGTTGGTTTGTTAAGTTTCTGGCTTTGGTGGAAAGAAAGCATAAAAACCTTTATCCTAAACCATTAGCATTGATAGGATTCTTCTTTTTCACTAAGTTATATAGTTTTAAGCACTGTGCTTATTCGCAGTTATTTTTTTATCTCATATTGATATATAATGGATTGACAATGGATTGATAAACTGTAGGCCCATTCACACTTTAGTATTAATATGCGCTATGTTTGTTTTATTATCTTTATTTTGCTATTATATTCTGTTATATTATATTCACTTATAGTGAATGTCTCATTGGTGAAATGTGGTTCTTTTTTATCTTGTGCTATTTTGTGATTATTTTTTATTAATCAGACAATAAATATTACATTACATTAAATTACACACATGTGTGTATATATATATATATATATATATATATATATATATATATATATATATATATATATATATATATCCAAAACACTTTTCCCAGCTCTTCCCGCTTCCCATCCGGCAAGACAGCGAAGAGAGAGTCACGGACACCCGTTTTCTTTGTGGCAAAATCAGGTCTTTATTCAAGTTGCAGCTTACGACGCGTTTCGGATAACACAGTATCCTTGTATATATATATATATATATCCAAAACAACCTCCAGCAAGCAGAAGGAAGGGGCCACGCGAGGAAATCAGGAAAAGGTCTTTATTGGAAAACACAACTGGCATAATGCATTGCGGCTTAATTGCCTTCCTCAGATGCCGCTGCCAAACTGAAACACAACCACGCCTCCACTTTTAAATCATCCTGCATTCCGCCCCCAATTAGGAGCTCGCACCTCCGCAAACATGTGATCATCCACCATGTGGCAGCACTGTAAGTACTACAACACCCAGAATACTCCATACCTGGGCGGGTGGTATGTGGGGAAACTGAAATTAAATCCATGTGGCTCTGGTGCATTGTAGGGAAAAGCGTGTTGTGTCCAGTTCAAATAGACTCCTCAGACTCTTCCTCGGTCCCCGCATGCGTTCCAACCTCTTAGGGCACAGGTTTGCCAGGTCGTGAGTTGATAACAATGTACCGATACTCCTTGTGCAGTCACAAGCTGCCGGCTGGCAGCGTCCCTTGCTGAACCAGCACACGAAAGAGGTGGGCTGACACAATCCATTTCCTTGGACAAAAAACAACTGCGTGAGCTGGAGCCAGTGATGCTGTCAGTCAACTTGAACAGAACGGGACCCCCTAACGCGTCTCTGGCTGACGCGACAATATCCAAAACAACCTCCAGCAAACAGAAGGAAGGGGCCACGCGAGGAAATCAGGAAAAGGTCTTTATTGGAAAACACAACTGTATATATATATACAGTCGCCAGTAGGTAGGTAGAGTTAGGACCTAGCTTCCATAGGAAAAGTGTTTTTTATTTTCTCAATAACTTTGGCGTCGTTTTACGAATATTCGCTAAATTGGGGCACTCCGGTCAGCTCTTTTCTTGACCCCAGCGCAAATTCTGTCGCTTTTCTTTTAAACAAAATGCTTTTTTTGGCCCTGTGGTTCCTTGTGGGACCCCCTGAGCAGGCCTGGGGGGTCAGGTTGTCAGCTGCTGTCCACCTTAACTTGAGAACTACCCAGAGTTCTCTGCTTCCTTTTTTGCATAATGTATGCATCACTCTATGCATTTAAGGGTTTTGTTTTGGCATATATACATAGTCTTTCTTCTCTTTTACCTGTGGACTAGCAGCATGCTTCTGAACGGAAGGGTTGCCAGCTGAAAGGGGTCTGCCAGCTCTCTAAAACATTCTCAATCGTCCACTATAACCCGGATAAGAAGGCTCTGACACACTGTGAATTTCTTACGGGGCTTTTATTCCCAAAACCTCAACCAAGTATGAAAAGTTTTGTCTACTACATAGCCTTGTTCACATAGAAGGACACCATCTTGATTTTTTTAAATCTGCACAGTGTAAGTTAATAGATATGGTTAAATGCTAGCTGAACTATAATATAATTATTTCAAACCAACATAATGCAGGTCTCAATGCATATAATTCATCCACTTTTCATTTCCCAGCACACTATCACCATTATTACTTTTGATTCACTACATGATTCTATTGATTCGATTCTAATAATATCTTCATAAATTTGTAACAACCAAGTGGGCATTCATTATTAGGAGATTGGCAAATAAGCTGTCATAATGAATTGATCTGAAATTGGTTATTTCTTAATAAACTCAATTTCATATTTTTAATCTGCCTCATATTATTTTTCATCAAATTAATTCTATATATTATACTGCACAAATGTGCATAATGGCCATTATAAAATTGTCTGCAATGGAAACAAAATTATTGACCTCGCCAAATATATGCTCGCTCTAGTTCCATTTGAAGTTAATTATTGTAAATCCATGTCCATCTCTTCATCAATAAAAAGCCCATTTGGTTCCTCCCTATCAAGTTTTAAAAAATACCAGGATTCCACGCATCATAAAGCCTTTTTTCTCTGTGTCCTCCTCTGTAGTTCCATGGAATCGAGTCTATGACAAAATAACTTAAAGCGTTTCTCTCCCTATTGTGTTGCCTATTGAAATGGCTGGCTACTGGGTAGCTCGCATTTTTAATACGAATTGCTCTTATATGTTGGAGTATCCTTTTGTGTAAGATTGTACTACCAATGTGCTTTTTAGACAAAGACATTGGAATCAATAAAAACACATATCCACTATTAGAGTTGGCTAGATCTTCTATACTTGTTTTATTGTCAATGGACAACATTTACACGTATGCTTTGATGACATGCTTTGCATTTATTGCATTTTTAAAAACTTGCTTTCAGCTTTAAGCAGGTCTTCTGTGATGTGCTCTTAGACTTACTTTTCACAAACTGATCTCTCATAGGCCTAGCTATCCTAAAGGTGCCAAAGCTGATTCAGGATATGCTTTTTGGTTTCATGTTATGCACTGTACGTAGCTATCAATTTGTATTGGGTTTTTGTATTTGTGTTCTTTTTCTTCACCTTAAACAAAGCTTTCTCCTTTTGTTTGTTGGCCTACTCTGCTTATAACTATGCCCATGACTCTATCTATCTATCTATCTATCTATCCATCCATCCATCCATCCATCCATCCATCCATCTATCTATCTATCTATCTATCTATCTATCTATCTATCTATCTATCTATCTATCTATCTATCTATCTATCTATCTATCTATCTATCTATCTATCTATCTATCTATCTATCTATCTGTCTGTCTGTCTGTCTGTCTGTCTGTCTGTCTATCACAATTTAAAGTCTGCCCACCTGCCTATATGGTTTAGGACATGCTAGTTATTAACAAGGTTTTAAACCCAACCAGGATACCAGGGGTAAATCCAAGCACCAGAATCAAATCCCATTGCATAGTTGCATGCAGGATTATTTCCCCCTCTTGAGTTATTGTGACATTTGTTCAGTGAGACATTTCGAAGTATTCTCTCATTTTGGTTACAATGTATCTTGGAAATGAGATGGAATTTGACATTTGCACTGTAGTAATATTGTCTGGATGTGTGTTTATTAGGGCACTTGTTCCACATAAAATGCAATGTTGAGCCACACATATTTTCACAACGGTGTCATAAAAACAAGTGTGGAATAATCTGAGCCCAACAGAGTAGATCTATACTGCCAAAATGTCTGCAATGAAAGTTGTGCCTAGGAGAAAAAAATGTGCAGTTTGCTACTCACTCATCCGTGAGCTGAAACAATTACATATTTTTCGAAAACTGGCAGTCTAATTAATTCCCTTATTAAACATCAGCTGCAGAGCCTGACACCATAGTAGAACTTGTGCGGTGTTTTTGTTTACTTACCACGTACAGAGCTGTCAGCAAATGCAGAGCACCCCCTCCCCCCCCCCCCCAAGCACGTCGGTGGATACCCCTGCCTGCGCTGCTGCTTGTGCAGTAGAATCTTCACATTGTTAGGAGAGACCGAGCTATATTTAGATTTCGTGGGTGATGGGTATGTGGGGAATTCCACGTCTCTTGACTTCAGCAAAAAAAAAGGCTGTTGCCATGGCATTTCTATTAGCAGTCTGGCATGGTATGCCTATTCAATGAAAGTTGTTAACCACTGTGAACCTTTGAAGAAATAGAAAAATATAACTATAAGCAGGCAGTGATCTGTATCACGGTGCAGCCTACACAATGAAGGGCACGCGGTGGCGGTACCCTACACGATGTTGCAAAAGAAAGGCGGCTGTTATCAAAGCGTCTCGGCAACATGGAGATCTGTTGGACTGAAAATGGAGCGACAGTTGCCGCGGCGCAGAAACTTTGTATGCCTGCAAAAGGAAAACATTTCAGATTCATTAGTACCATTATTGTTACTGGTGTAATGCTGAAAAAAGTAGAAAATGGCACGTACATCAGGGCAAAACTGCGAGCTTACTTTATTTACACTTTTATACACTTTTACTTGCTGTTTACAAAACTGGAATTCAGAAAACATAAAATTGTGTCAGTTAAATTAAAATATAGGGCTCAGTAGAAGGCAAAGTCTACTTGTTCCATTTATACTAAACTAGTAGCAGAAATAGTGTAAAATCTCCTTGTTTTATCTTTTTTAAGTGTTATTCGTAAGTTATATAATTTAGTGTGAAAATCTTTAGGACTCACGTAAAATCATCTAGCAGCAATATATGCGTTGCATATAGTTTTAAAGTCGATTATTATGTCTAGTTTGACTGTGCAGCCCTCACTCCACATTATGGGATCAACAGAAAAGTTTATTTAAAAAGTACAACCGAGGAGGGGCTTTGGCACCATGCACATGTTGCTTTTTTGACTACAGCTTTTGATTTAGGCAGAGGTTGCCTGTGCTACTGCTGGAAAAAGGGCTTGTATTATAGTTTATTGCCGTGTGGAAAGCTTATACCGAAACAGTAGGTGAGAAGCCAATGATCACACATATAGCACAGTTCTGTTTATTATACAAAAATATGACAAATACAGTAGGCCAGGCTTATTTATTCTAAATTACATATTTAAGAGAAAGTGGGGGGCATATTAACAAGGAACGGGGAAAGGGCGCTTAGAGTTAATTTTTTTAACGCCCGCTATCGCTGGATAATATCGCCTGGTTATCGCGTTATTAACAAGGCTAACCGCCTAGGTGATAAAAAATCCAGTGATTGCGGCATTTTGGGAGGTTATCACTGGTTATGCAGCGATAAAACTACAAGGATAGGGATATCCTTGTGGATAGGGATATCCTTGTTGATAGCCCATGGTGGACTTAGCCATGTAATCCACCTCCCATTGGATTACATGGCTAAATCTGAAAATTAGCAGACGTAAAAAAGCAGCGTTAACCGTGGTTAGCGCTGCTTTTTTTGTCTCTAACAGGGTTAGCGTGAAGCTTGATAATAGGAGAAATGTCACTTAGCGACATTTCTCCTATTATTTTGCTCTGGAAGATGCAAAGGGAAGCGTAGTGAAAAAGGGTGCTAACATGCGATTTTGCATGTTAGCACCTTGTTGTTGATAGGGCGATATTTTTATCTCCGCTTCTTTGGCTTTTAAAGCCAAAATAGCGGAGATATAGCCCTTGTTAATATGCCCCAAAGCATTTATTTGATGAATGTTATTACACTGTGTTTGAAGCGTTCTACAGGTAGGTATTGTGTTAGAACAAATCTCGCTGATTACTGTTCCACGCAAGTACTTTGGCGGTGGACACCTTCTTTGACAGACGGGGCTAAACCATATGCCCTTTGACAATCCTTGTTAACCCCTCTTCGATGAATTTGTATATTGTTTAGCCAACACTGATTTTGTATTTGTTTGCAATTTTAAGTTGCACCAGATGTCATAAGTCTGAACTCTTTCTAATGAAAAGGTATGACAAAGGAAGCAGATGTAATATTTATTGTGAAAAATACACATTAAAGAGAATAGGCATTTATGGGTGGAGTTTTATTATGCTGGATTAAAGTATATAGACAGATTTGTTATTACACGGAATCTTAGTGATTACAATAGTAGGCAAAGGTTTTGGAGTTGGTTACTCTTGCTGAGAAACGATGGATATAGATAATGTTTGCACAATAATCTTTGTTAAGCCCTACAAAATGGGATTGTATATTGTTTGTCCAACACCAAATTGTACAATTTCCAATTGTATGGTTTATCGATGGTCACCTGGTGGAACAGTTTATTCTCTCCTCAGTAGGTATGAGTTGTTTATGGTGCCAAACCAATGACAAATTTTGTAGGCTTGATTGGTTCATTGTGAAAAGCTATGTCAGATGCCACAAGTCTTATATGTTTATTAGTAAAAGTTACCACAAATTCAGTAAGCCTAAATATTTAATGCGCACAGCTTATGCCAAATCCAATAGGCCTTTCATCATAGAAAATTTTCACACTGAAGTAAAGAGCTTAAACAAGTACTTTGCAACTAGAAATTTCACAGAATACGATAGTAGGCTAGGGCGTTTGTGTTAGATGTACCCTAAGAAAACCCTGGGGTGCACTTTGACGATCCCTGCTAACTCTTTTTAGGTGAAGTTGTATACTGTTTTGTCACCTGCAAGTTTGTAAATATTTGTAATGTTATGCCGGCATTCTTGATGGTTGCCTTTTAGAGGAGCTTTTGCTAAATATGGTAGGCATGAGTTGATTATGATGACAAGCCAGTGATAAAAGCAATAGGCCTGATTGCATCATTTGAAAAAGTCATGTCAGATGACATTGGTCTAATATGTATATTATGAAAAATTTGGATGAAGGCAGCAGACCTCAATTATTCATCATGAAAAGCTTATGCTAATAGGTGTTATGGTTAGATTATTATTACACTTTGTTAACTTCTGTGGACAGGTATTGTGTTATGTCGAGTCTCAAAGAGTTCTGTAGTAGGGAAGGGTTTCTATTAGTCACTCTATCTAATGCACCCTGAGCGTAGAAGATTTTCACTTTGATAATCCTTCTCAACCCTCCTTATTAGAGGTTGTACAATGGTTTGCCTGCTTTAATTTTGAACATGTTTGCAAATTTATGATGGTATGCCTGGTGGTTGCGTTTTCAGAAAGCTTAAGCATGATACTCTAGTCCTTACATTGTGATGGTGAAAAGGCAATGAGGCATGACTGGTTCCCCTTCTCTGTTGTAAATGTCATTTACATTTAGATTGATCACACATCATTCTATGTTCAGAGAGTCAGCCTGTGTGTTTCATTCTTATTAGAGCAGTGGATTATAGAGAGCTCCGATGAAGGCAATGTTATGTTTGAAATAGGTGAGCTACTGCAACATTCCAATGTGTGTCTTTCTGTTTCTCCCTTTTTAATTTAGAATATTGTATCCTTAGTGGAGGATACGTTCTAAAAGCATCATAACCCTTCTGACTAAATATACAGGTTGATAAAGGCCATAACCCTCATTATAGGCCCTTTACTGTGGCCTATAATACAGACGAAGTGCCTTTTTCCACTGGTATACCCTCAACAGTAAACTATAATGCTATAATAATCACAGGTTAAAGAAATCAGTGAGAGCCCGAGGGCCAGGGAGGTCGTGTGTGGGTATGTATGTTTTACGTCTTCCTACCACAGCCCCCAGCATAAGGCAGTGGGCTTTTAAAAAAACAACTACATTTTGCTGGTATACAAGTATAGTGCCAAACAAAAAACAGTTTGTTTAAAATACGGTTGAAGGCACTTGACTTCTAGCAGCTATAATAGTATAGTGACTTCTAGCACCTATAAATACTACGTAGTCTTCACAAATGTCCCATTGTAATCAAGCCATTTACTGAAGGTTTCAAGATTGATCCATCATCATAAACCTGCATCATAAAATGTATTTATCCAGTAGAACAATGATTTTCAAACTATTGACTTCTTTGGACCCACACTTAATCATTATTAGAATGAAGGGACCCCCCACTGAATCATTCCTGAAAGCTGGCAACCTCAAAATAAGCAATTTCAGTGTTTTGTATTACACAACAGTACACAAAAATGCAGAAACAAACATTCATCAAACAAATACACCAATAATGAAATACTTCATTTAATTCACAAACAAATATAAAATAAATTAAAGGTTTAATTTTATTAGGTAGTTTGGGGCTTTTCAAAATTCAATTGAGGCTAACCATCTGCATACTATATTCTGTTTGATGGACATTCACAGCTCCCATGAATCAATCTGAGAATCTCAACTTAAATTTTAGTTTTCAGTTTCAAATTCATTCACATTTATAGAACGTTTTAAAATTTAAAATGTTGTTTTCTTATTTATATATACTTTATTAAGCTGTTAATATTATTTAATTTTCTAAGGAGTTACAGACCCCCTGAGTAGGCGTTGCAGACTCCACAAGTTAAGGACTGCTGCAGTAGAAAACAAGCACAATTCATTTAAAGTAGCAAAAGTGTATATATACATCTTTATGTTGAAGGCACACCATATAAAGATATTTGAAGCAGTCGCTTCTAACTCAAGAGGGGAATTTAATAACAAGTTAAGTTATTGCAGTTTTGTGATAGACTTGTTAAGCAGCTGCTTCTAACTTGATCGGGACATCTAGTAATGTTTTGAAGGGCTGCAGCCTTGTTAAGGGTGTCAAGATGTTGCTGCTCACTTGAGAGGGACATCTAATAATGACTTGAGGTACTGTGACTATTCTATGGGCCAGACCTATTGTTTTACCAATGCTTGTTTTAATTTGAATGCTATTGCATAGGTTAAGGATGGTTAACTTTAGTCTAAATTTCTAATACATGATATATCTCAGAAATTATATTTTTCTTGACTTTATATATACACATATATATATTGTTTAATACCTCCTGATATATTTTGAAGTGAACTTTGCATCTTGACAGACACCACTGTGAAGTGCAGCCTTTTTGAGAAAATAAGCCTGGTTCAGGCTGCAGTAGCTCAGCCACCATTTATTTATAGTATCACTAAGCAGGCTGCAGGCAATGTGTTCCTCTCCACTATCCTTATTCAGCCTGCCTGTCACTCTCATTGCCATTATTCATTTCAAGCATGAATATCAGAATTTTAAGTGACAAAGGAGCAGGATACCATCAAAGCTGATCACTCAACCTTACTTTCACTTGAATTTACAGGTGGATTTATGTATATCTGTCACTGTTTCCTATTTCAGCTGGTATGACAGTAAAACTGTTTTCTTTTAATCTGTCTCTTCTAATTAAAGACAGGTAAATTCACTTATTATAACTCATTATGTTGTTAGGTTTTATGCGAGGTCATGTGAGGTATTAATAGCAAAAAATCCAGGGAGACAGTTTTGGCTGCATAAATAACTCAAGTGGAATACAAGATTTCTGTGATTTGGATGAAATAATTGGCACAGGATCTAAACTTTTATGTCCATTCTTCAAGTTAGAGGTGTGTAAAATTTGTGTTTTTATATTTCCATCACGATTTTCTATAAAAAATGTGTCAACTGCATCAACTGACCGAAGGTTCAAACAAATCAAATGTGAGTAAAAGTTCTCACAAAAGGCAAGTTTTATGTGAGGAATAACATAGCAAAACAGTTTTGCCAGAACAATTTTCCCACTCAAAAATTATCATCCAATAAAATTTGCTGGAAGAATTATAATGTGGCATATCTCTACATCAACTGTACCTGGCACGGTTGTTAAAAAGTAGAATTACCAATAACGCAAAATAAAAACCACATATGTGGTAACTGAAATCAAATCTTCCTCTTCAAAAGCACTTTTGTATTCAGTGGCATGTAAACCCTCCTCGTGTTAACTAAGCGCAGTGGCTTTGGACAGATGGAGCCCAATTATGTTTAATTTTTTGTATATTTAGAAATGTTTGATGTGTTTATGAAAATAGATTTTGCAATAACTATTGTGAACTTCAGGATGTGTGTGCTAATGTTCTTGTCTTAAGTCTAGCCTTAGCTAATCACCCACATCTTTACATTTAGAAGCATAGAAATTGCAGGCTGAAAGATAGATGATAACCACAGAATAAAATGAGGACAGGCAGATGCTCCATTTATTCATCCTCTCATGTTTCCCTTTTGAATGAATACTCAAGGTTATCCTCCAGATCATGTCCCTGGAGAACATGCTTGGTCGCATGAAGGGATGCCCTACTCAGAAATCTCTTTTCTGTGGAAATCTCTATGTAACCTAATTGGTTGGAGTTTTGAACTCGGACATATGCATTGATTCTGATTAGCAGGGGACTGCTGCCCATCTTGAAAACATGGAAATATAAGCAGGGCGTCCCCTACTGCTGATAGCACACTACATTCACCACTTTTGACACAGACTTTCATATATCCTAATGCTGCTGATATTTTCAGAATGAAGGGATAAGAGATGCCTGGTACCACATATTGGGTAACTAGCCTCAACACCCTGATGAGATCTGGCTTGCCTGACCTGCTGCTGCTTCAGTCCTTGCCTAATTGAAAGCTGCCAACCATCCATGGGTACAGCAAAAGGTGCCTTCTTCCCCTCATAGGAGATGGGCTGACTCAAGCTCTGCTGCTAGAAGTGCTGCTGAGCAGAGTTCCAACTCTTCTTAATGAGCAGGTTCCAGCCATGCACTGACTTTCATTGTTTCGGTCATTGTTTGACACTGCTCTTTGTACAGAGATCAAGAGGCTAGCCAAACAGAGTAGGACCTGTATCGTCCAATGCGAGTCCTGTGCACCTGTAGGCATATACCTACTGCTTGCTGACCAGACTACCATCTGCCTGCTTTTGTCAATAAGGTTGGTCTACATGGTATGAGGTGCCATTGGACTGGAGCCTCTTGGGTCCCACATCACAATAGGTCATCATTTTTTAGGATATCTTTCTGGACCCTGTTACAGCACTGACAAACTCTTAGATACTCCAAATTCCACTTGCAGGTGACAGTTTTCCTACCTCATCTTGTTGTCTGTGTTCATATTCAGTTGGGTAAAAAAACGTGACAGGTTTGCAAACAGCAACAAGTTAACTCAGTTTTGATGCAAAAATTGTGAGTCTCCATTTACAGTGTTACATTTGCAAATTGGTAGTGATTGCAAACAGTATTTGTCTCTAAATATTGCACTGTACATAGTCTCCACTCAACATAACCTTTTTTGATCTTGGTTGTGACTGCTTGTCCCTACCTGAACAGAAAGTCAAATTAGCTTGGACGCCTTCTGTCCCTCATAGACATAAAGAATGATTATAAATTGGTTGGTGTATTCCGACCCGTGCATAAGCCTCTGTTTACCCACAGGTCAGAATTATAAGTTGGTAGGTATTTAACACTTCCATTAATTATCGGACATGTTAAATATCACAGCCTTTGTGAGGGCAAGGCATACGGTATTTACTGTATCATTCCGATTTTGATGCAATAAGAAGCAAAATATGCATGTTATGTCTCATAAAATTATAATAGGTTCTATTTATCGCAGCCAAAATATAACTTATCCCATGATATCATTATTTATCAGGTGCGCTAAATAACACCTTTACTTGTAATCAGGGCCCAAGTATCCAGAGTCCTAGTGAGAGGAGAACTGTGCAACTAAATCCTAATCAAGGTGTAACTCATTTTTATTATCATGGCTAAGTATGCAGGCCCTCCACACATTGTTACTCCCTGGCTTATAATTACCCCTCTGCTGAGGCAAATTAATTATTCATGGCCTGAATCACAAAAGTAAACTATGAGTTCCTGTTAGGAATTTTACAACTGCAGAGACTTTGCGCTCATGGCTGAAACTCCACACATAAAAAGATACGCCATTCCTATCTTTTTTTTCTGTGGACCTGTCCACCCCAACTGCGGAGCCTCTGCAGTTGTAAAATAACCATTAGGAAAATTAAACTTGTAGTTTATGAGTAGCAAAAAAAAAGTGTACTTACACAAAAGTGTAAGTTTACCTTTGTGAATCAGGCCCTCAGAGTCAACATTCCAATTTACTTTGAACACAGAGTCCACTATTCTACATGCTATCTTTGTTACCTGGTCATACTAAATTCCGGTGGTTGAGAGTTGCTGCCTATATTTAGACAATCTGAACACAAGCCAGGGTTAAGGACAGACATGTAGACATGTTGCTGTCATCTAATTTTAGCATACTTGAAAGACCTATCAACCTTAGTGTGGTCTTTCCACAAACATTTTGCCTTCCTCCTCCATTTTTACTTATCTTGTTTTCACTAGCCTTACGACTTTGAGCACTTTAACACTGTTAACCAGTGCTATAATGCAAGTGCTCCCTCGTCTAAACATGGTAATATTGGCGTATCCCCAATTGGCATATTCAATTTACTTATAAGTCCCTAGTAAAGTGTATGCACTCAGGGCATGTAAATTAAATGCTACTTGTGGGACTTCAGCACTGATTGTATCACCACCTTAATTAGCCCTTTAAACATGTCTAAGGCCTGCCATTGCAGAGCCTGTGTGTGCTGTTTAAACTGCCATGTTGACTTGCCAAAATAAACCGTTTGCCAGGCTCAAACATTCCTTTTGATACATATATGTCACCCCTTGGGTAGGCCCTGGACAGTTCAGAGGGCAGGGTGCAATGTATAAATTGTAGTACATGTACTTTTAAGTGTGACATGTCCTGGTAGTATAAAACTCTTAAATACGTTTTTCACTACTGCAAAGCCTATCTCTCATGTAGGCTTAACATTTGAGTTGCCGAATTATATGTTGAGAAGGACTGGACCTGCATCTCTTGAACCCAGAACCCAAAGTGACTCCAAGGGCTAGTTGGCTAACCTCCTGATCTGAAGCCTCAAGGACATTAAAAGCTTAAAGCAACCTTGCATCTGCACCTGGACTTTGCTATCTGTGAGTCTACCCTTCCAAATAGAGCCACCCCAGTCTTGGACCCTTGGATGTAGGCCTCAAGTGCTCTGCCAACCTCTGGATCCAGCAGAACAGCTGCTTTGATTATTATAAATATTCGTCTGTCCAGTAGTGCCATCAACCGAGTAGCTGTGCAAAACACCTGATTTAGCATACCCGCCTTTAAACTTGCATATTTGGCTTAAATCTGCCTATGAAACTCAGAATAAAAATAACTGAGATTACATTGTATTGGAAGAGCACAAGGCAGAGGCATTTATAGTGATGAGTCATTTTGGTCTCAGTAGATGGTTGTAATTTAGAAATCAAGGCAAGTGACACTCCACACTTCTTCAAATCTCTTTCATCTTTTCAACTATTGTAAACAACTGTGGGTACAGTTGTACATTTGTATAATACGCTAGCAAAGATTGTCTGACTTTATGCGTGGTATTGTGTCCAAAAGCCATTTCTTAAACCCGCAATTCATCAACAGACTTTACAACATAGGCATACAGCAAGACACCCTTAACTGGATCACCTCCTTCCTTACAGGATGCACACAGAGCATCTGACTGCCTCCCTTAACCTCTGTACCCAAAGACATCAAGTGCAGCATATCACAAGGATCATCCGTCTGCCCCACCCTGTTCAACATCTACATGACCCCCCTCACAGATGTTGTCAGTTTCCACAAACTCAACGTAATCTCCAATGCAGATGACACTCATCTGATCCTCTCACTCAAAGAGGATCCCTCCAATGCCAAAATCAACTTCTGCAACACCATGACCAATGTAGCCAAATGGATGAGAGGCAAATTCCTCCAACTCAACTCTGACAAAACTGGGAAGACCACCTCTGCATGGAACTACAGCTGGTGGCCTGCAGAATGTGGACCTACACCTACACCGACTGACCATGTATGGAACATCGGCATCATCCTCAACAGCCAAGTGACCATGAAATGACAAGTCAATCAGTTGCCTCCTCCTGCTTCCACACACTTCACATGGTCCACAGAATCTTCAGATGGATCCCAACCAACACCAGAAAGACCGTCACTCAGGCCCTCGTCACCAGCTGCCTCGACTGTGGCAATGCCCTCTATGCATACCTCTCCACCCAGCTACATAGAGAGCACTGCAGCCAGACCCATCCTAGACCTCCCCAAACTAACCCACATCACCTCCCACCTTAGAGATCTGCACTGGCTCCTCATCTAGAAGAGATGCCAGTTCAAGATCCTTATGCATGCATACAAATTCCTCCACGACCCAGGACCTATCTACATCAAACAACAACTGAACTTCCACCAGCCCTCTAGGCACCTGCGTTCCTTTTCTTTAGTGGTCGAACACACACCCCGCATCTGTTGCAGCGGTGGCCGCTCCTTCTCCTACATCACAGTCAAAACCTCAAATGAACTTCCCCTTCAACTCCGTACAGCCCCCTCGCTGGCAGACTTAAAAAAGAAACTCAAGACCTGGCTCTCAGACAGAGGCACAGCACCCAGATACCCCTAGGGGCGACAGTGCTGCGCTATACAAATGCTGTTTGATTGATGATTGATTGACAATTAGCAAAGTTCTGCGATGTAGTATACATACATTTAAAATTAGACTGGCATGTAAAGATATGTCAATGAAGTTACATTAAGCCCACAAAAAATCCAAACACACATTTTCTTATTGTACTCTTGTTTAATTGCTCCAGGTAGCACATTTCTGTTTAGCACAACTGCTAAACAATTTCCTTAGCTTTTTATAAATGTGTGCATTTTTCTATTATATTAGTTTTACAGTCTGAGTACACACAATGCTATCACTGGTAAACACTGGTGGCTTGGATATAATGAACAGTTTTGTCTTGTGTATGCTACCCTTAACTAGAAAAATGTATTTTCTAAAAGGTATGTAAAATAAACATGTTCATAAAATATATTATCCCTCCTAACCTTGCCAAAAAATGCAGCTAAGAAGTTTAAACACAGGCTTCTAAAAGCCCATCCGCAAACCTTGATCTCCGCCTCATACTTCTGCATAAAAAAGGTGCTATCACTTGTAACCTCATCCTCTATATGAGAAGAAGGGCACATTGGAGCATTTCTCTCTCCGCTCCAGATCTCTGCATAAAAAAATACTCCACATGGCTCAAGACTCTCGGTAACCCCCTCTTCTGCCTACAAAGCAGAAGCAACCATCTCCATCTATAATTGTAGGACAATCCTCTCCAATGATCAGTTCACAACCTAGAGCTATTTGAGAAAATGTTCCCTTTATCAACCACGAATATGCCCTCCCCGTCCCAGGTTGCTCTATAATCAGGCGTGCAACAGCTCTCGCCTTCAAAGGGATCTGAGCCAACCCCTATTGCTCGTAATACCACACCACATTCCCACTGCACACCAAGCGCCAACACTACTGAACCACAGAACTAGGATATCCATTTATTTCTGCAAAACAGAATGCAAAAAGTGAAGGTAAATCAATTCCTTTCTGTTAGAATCCGGGGTCTCTGGTTGGTGCAGGTATGCACTTGCGACAAGCAGGGACCCTTTCCTCTAAGTCAGGGCGTAGGATTACCTCTTCAAAAATAACCCCTGCTCACCCTCTAGGTAACGTGGCGCGAGCAGTCAGGCTAGATTTCCAGAGGGCATTAGGTTAAGCGTTCAAGATATCTCACACAATAATCACCTCCCCACCACACAAAGACACAAGGCTGTATTTATATCAAAATAAAGTTCTTTATATAAAAGATTTCTTTCGGCAGGTTGTCAAAATATGGTTCTCTTGCTTCAATAATGTTCCAGTTACTTTTAAATGCCTTCGGGCAGTCCACAGATCTTAAAATGTCAAAGTTCTACTTTAAAAATGCTTGTTTGGGGTATTGTACGCTTCGTAGCGCATCCGGTACGCGTCGTACCGCTATTTGGACACGTCGTGCCATTCCTCACGCTTCTCGCGTGAGTACGCGTATGCCGGACGAGAACCGTACGGACTGTACCCTCGCAGGTACGCGTCGTACTCGTTCGGGAAGTCTCTTGCCAAGTCCCACGCTTCCCGCGTGAGCGCCGGCAATGGATTTTACACGGTACGGGCCGTACAGAGACAGGGATGCGCCGCACAAGGACGGCAGAGCAGGTACAGCTCGTACAAATGCAAGTACAGGTCGTACCATGGCGTACAAGTCACAAATACCTTAGTTCTTTGCGGGGAAGGTTTGCTGCGCCCTCAGGAGTCCACAAGGAGGTGTCCCACGTCGCATTGTCGTCCCTTGCAGTCAGAGGGCGGCGGTGCTTCGTGGAGCACTCGAGGACAGTCCCCGGTGCACAACGAGGTTGACAGAAGGAGGGGCGGCTTGGGGGTGATTCCTAGCATGTCGCAGCGCTGTCGGCTTCGTCCAGGTGACGAACAGGTGCTTGGGGTCCTTACAGTGATCTCAGCAGCGCAGGGTCGCAGAGGCTCGGCGTGGATGTCCAGGGTCTCTTCCTTGCGTTGCGAGCTATGGCTCGGGGGGCAGTTGTTTGCGGTGTTTGGGCCGGGCAGGCAGGCCTTTGCGGTGCTTACGGTAGCCCCGGATGCAGACGTCGTGGTGCTCGGAGAGAGAGAGGAGCACACAGGTTCTCTGGGGGTCAGCGTTACAGGGTCACATCCAGCAGCTTCTCTTCTTCTTAGGGAAAGGTAGCGCCCACTGTTCCTGGGGCGCAGTTCAGGGGGCAAGTTCACCAGCAAGCCCTTGGAGATTGTTCAGCACAAGTTGAATTTCAAAGTCTTTTCTCAGTCTTTTCTTCCTCTCCTTCAGCAGCAAGGCACCCACCACAGCCCAGTCTCACAGGTCAGAGACAGTAGTCCTCCATGCAGCTTTCCCAGGTCCTTCTCTTCGGGCAGAGTTTCTTCTTGGCGCAAACAGGATCTGATTTCTTAGGAGCAGGGCTCCTTCTTTTATAGCACAATTCTTTTGTTCTTTGTCGCCAGGGGGCCTGGGCCTGGCTCAGTCCAGTTTTGGAGCACTTTGTTGTGGTGACTCTGCTCTTTCCTTTCAGCTGCAGGGCAGAGACATCAGCCGCTCCACAGGGGGCGGCGCCGGCATTGTGGTGGCAGAGCACAGGTCTATTCAGAGTCAAAGGTGTACTCCTCCCACCCATCCTGGTGTAATCTCTCTACCCACCACCTGGCAGCCAGCCTTTCTCCTGAAATTCCCCAGCCCTGCTCCTTTACTGTTACTAGGCAGAACACACACACACACAGCAGAGGCGGACTGAAATGGCCAGGTAGGTAAATACTAACTTTCTAAAAGTAGTATTTACAAGCACAGGATATTAAAATAAACTTTACTAAAAGAAGTATTTTATTATTCTGAGTTCAGGCATACTAAACTTGACTTTCTACCATGCTCTCTGAGTCCACTGGGATTACAGCGAGTAGTAATTCCAGCAGCCCATTCTCGCCTATGGAGAGCAGGTAGCCTTCAATAGTGAAAAACGAAAATGGCTGTAATTCACTATTAGGACATGCCACACACATCAGGGCATGTCCTACCTTATACCTACAATGCACCCTGCCCTTGGGCCTACCAGAGGGGTGACTAATATGTAGTTAAGGGAAGGTTTAGGGACTGGCAAGTGGGTGCACTTGCACAGTCAGCGCGACAGTACCAGACTGCACGCAGGTTCTGCAGTGGCAGACCTTAGACACATTTTACTAGGCCGCTTCTGTGGGTGGCACAACCAGTGCTGCAAGCCCACCAGCAGCATTTGTATTTACAAGCCCTGGCACCCCTGGTGCACTTTACTAGGGGCTGATAGTAAACCAAATAAGCCAAACATGGACGCCAATCAATGTATACATTTTACCATAGGGAGAGCATATGCACCTTAGCACTGGTCAGCAGTGGTAAGGTGTCCAGAGTCATAAAACAGCCAACACCAGGTCAGAGAAAATACAGGAGGAAGGCAAAAAGTTTAGGGATGACCCTGCAAAAAGGGCCAGGTCCAACACTTTCTATGAGTGAACCGGTCACACTGGGGGTCCCACAAGGCTCCTCTCTTTCACCCACTATTTTCAACCCATTCATGGAGCCACTAACATAAATGATATGTTCATCTAACATTCACTGTCATCGTCTGATGATACCCGACTTTACTTGAAAATCTCATCCCTGAAGACATACGATCCCTCAATCGATTTCTTCAAAATACCCAAAACTGGCTGTCATGCAACCTCTTCAAACTGTACGCTCAAAAAACTGAATTCCTCCTAATCGCCCCACCCAATCATATGCACACTACTGATTGTATGAAGCAACTAAAAGCATTCAATTGCACACCACAAATTACTGAGTCAGCAAGAAATAATCCTTGACAAAATCCTTAATATGCAGTAGCATATTAGTGCCACCACTAAAGGAGTACACCTCCAAATGAGCATGCTACGGAAACTAAAATCTTTCCTCCCTTAAAACGACTTCAAGTCTGCAGTGCAAGCTCTCATGATCCCCAGACTGGAATATGAAAGCGCTACCCTCTCAGGCCTGCCCAGAGCCACAACAGCCGGTTAAGGGTCTAATTTAACTCTGTGGCAAGACTCATCACGGGATCAAAATGTTACAATCACATCTCCCCTGACTTGAAATCCCTCAATTGGCTCCCTTTTGAAGCAAGAATTCAACAAAAAATTGCATGTAGTCGCACAAAGCTCTTCACTTCAACACACCAAGTTATCTCGCCAACAAGCTTGTGCTCTCGAGAGGCTCTCGATCCTCTAGAAGCTCCAGCACCCTACTGCTAAAACCACAGCATTTTATCAGGAAGAAAACCTACAATAGACATTTCTAAGGCATAGCCCCCAGCATCTGGAACACCCCCCCCCCACTGAAATAAGACTGACCCCCTCCACTACCTCCTTTAAAAAAAATTCAAACTTTTATTTATGAACACCTTTTTTTGTATAGATCATCAGAATTCTGCTTCTTGAGCTTTTTGTTCTCTTATCCTAATTGTACATTTAAAATGCTTAAGGATATGTATGTTGTTGCCTCATTTACATGTAAAGCGCTCTATTACCCGCAAGGGTCATGTTCCCACTATATAAAACTTTTTAAATAAAATAAATAGACAGATAAATAAAATTATCAAAGACTTTATTTTTTATCAAAGAAAACAACACATCGTAAGAATTCACAATTGAATGTGTTTATTTTTCTAATGAGTTCACACACCATACGCCAATCAATCATCTCATTCCATTTTAGAAACTTTAGTTACTTTGCTCTCTGTTTTTTCTCAGTTACTGGATATACTCTTTTTAATGAAAACTCAACTGGCTTATATACGCAGCAGAGGAATGATAATCATAAAGGGCCTCCCTTGTGGCACCGAAACATCACTTTTTTGATGCTCTGGTGGTGCAATGTGCCCCTGCATATTTACAAGGCCACATAAAGCCACGTGGCTTTTCATGGCCTTGTAAATATGTGCCCCTTTCACACAGAACAATGCATGAAAAGTTATCAGCCCAGCAACGCAGTACCTGCGTTGGTGCATGGCAGCCCATTGTTTGCTGGCGCTGGGAAAAAGGACAAAACCTGGTAAATGAGGCACAAAATGTCCAAGTACAGAACAAATTATTCTAAATGGCCTAAATGAAAGATTTACTAACGATTATGCAGGCACTTGCCTTGCACCATACAATTTTGAGTGATACCTCCTGGGTTTTAATATGGTAAGTATATTGACGCAATGCTTTTCCTCGCATTCGCTGCATTGAGAGTCCCAGCGAAACCATAGTAATAACCCCTAAATCGTCTAACTGCATATCATTTCCTGCATTCTCAAGTGCTGAAGCTACTATAAATGGTTTCTTCTTATTGCCAAAATATGTAAAGTTTCATTTTCTGTTGTTCTATGTATGTTTAGAAAATCTTCTGAGGCAGGCTAAATTTTAGGCATATATCATGTACTGACAACTTACCCTAATTGAGCGAATTGTGTGGAAACTGCTGCTCATGCAATTTTTTATTTTATTTTTCCCTTAGGAAAATTGTTTTCTCTGTGGAGAAACATCGGTCATACAAAACCACTTAATAGGAGATAGTTTCTTTCTCTTTCTCGCACTGCAAAGGCACATACTTCTGTCTTTCACATGATTAGTTTGTGCAGGAAAGTTAATACAAAATGTTGGTGGATACCCAAAGGCTTACAAACCTGTGAGTGTTGGCTGCATTTTGTAGCACCACACGCTACCATGCCACATTCCTGACTTCTAACCTTTAACTTGAAATGATTCACAATGAGCCATGATGGACTTTCCACCATCCTAAGTGTAATTTACTAATGTTAAATTCCATAAATCCTTACTCTATAGATTGGGATGGGGTATTTAATACTGTAATTACATTTATGTGCACACACCTCTGACTAAGACCCTCATAACAATTTAAGGCCTAAATTCTGGTCCCTGTGCAAACAACAATTTGCATCAGAATAGAATTACGAGTTGAGTCATGATACTAACACCCTCAGAATTTTCCTTAGATCAATTCCTTTGACTGTATTATCGGAGTGCCCCGGGGGTGCAACGGGGGATTGCTCCCACTTTGTCTGCCCTCGGGGCACTTTGGCATTACAGAAGAGGCCACAGAAGCTTGTGCATCCCCATCTGTGATACTGATTACACTGGCGGACATAAAGTGCCAGTGCTATCATCAAAGGGCATTCCCTCATTTGCATGGGGGCGTGGCCCTATGCAAATGAGGGAGCACCTTTGCCTCTGCAGTTGCGCTGTATTACAGATGCGGGTGTAGAGGCAAAGTAGCTGTCAGGAGGTGTACTGATAGTTGTTCCATGAAACCCCCAGACATCTCCTTGCAGGCATGTGCAGTCACACACTGCACCTGCTTGCAAGGGGATCTCTAATTCCCTTTCAAAGTCTAGGCGGGTTGCCGCCTGCACTGTGAAACATGGAGAAGCTTCAAAGCAGCTGTTCCTTTTTTCACCTGAATGAGCTGTCACCATGGCAGGGCGGGTTTGTGGCTGCCCTTGGGACAGTGCATTCACTACAATGCAGTGCATTTTCCTGGTTAGTGCCAGGCGCACCTTTTGAAAGGTGCACTAACCAGGAAAAGGCTCCACATACTGTAATGCAGCCCCAGAAGCGCATATCTGCTCAAATGTATGAGGGGAACAAGGCCAGGAAAAAGGCAAAACTCCCTGCATGCATTATGTTACAAAGCAATATTGCATTTATGCCCCAATTTCTTGTTGAAAACTCAGCATAGGAGGTATTTCCCACATGTAGAAAAATACTTCACCCTGGACTAATGGTATTTACCCTGTGGTTAATACCCTTTTTCGATCAACTTGAATTGAGGACCTTAGACTCACACAAATTGGGAATCAGACCCACAGGATTCAAACACACATTAAACATGTGAAGATAACCCTGATTAGTTCACCTAGTAAAGCCTCCACTCATAATGAACATAGACAACCATGTATGAGCAATACATCGAGGGACAAAACTACATATTCAAAGGCACCATTCAAATAAATAAGGGCAGACACTGAGTATGTTGGCTTCTCTTTCCATGATGCATATAATCAATTAATGGATTAAAGATTCAAAACAGAAAACACAAAAACAGGCCATTTACCAGATGACTCAAATAATCTCACAGTGGAAATATTATCCATTTGGCCAGAGCATCAGCACATAATTAAATACATTAAGCTATTGCATCTTTTATTAGAGCCTTAATTAAATGTTCAACCTTGCTTATAGCATCCTGAGCTCTTAACCTACCTGACATATTTCTGTTGAAAAATATACATGGTGAATCTTATTTAAATGATTACTTGCTTATAAGGGGCCGATTCCGATCTGGGTCGGAAAGCAATCCGACCGAGCCAGATCCAGAGTGTTTTTCGACTGAGCCGGAGTCCTGCAGTCCGACCGAGCGAGTACGATGCGGCCGTATGCTGTCGGACTCGGTTCGGTCGGACTCCCATAGAAGTCAATGGGAGCCGGTCGTACGGCGGGTACATGGGCTCCCATTGACTGAATGGGTACGTCGCGAACAAGTGCACCCCCTACAGTGACTACGCGTCGGTGCCATCCGCACCATACATGCCTGTGTTGGGGAGACCCATGGGTCTCCCCCTGTGTCCGAGTCGTAGTTTTTCCGGCCGGATCGCGTTCGGTGCCCTTCCGACCAGGATCGGAATCGGCCCCTTAGTGTACCACTAGAGTGAAGTATTTTTTTATGTGATTTATTTTGTATCTATTATTTTAGATGCTGTCCTATTTATTGTACAATGACTTGGTAAATAAGTTAAG
This sequence comes from Triturus cristatus, assembly GCF_964204655.1. Taxonomy (NCBI): domain Eukaryota; kingdom Metazoa; phylum Chordata; class Amphibia; order Caudata; family Salamandridae; genus Triturus; species Triturus cristatus. The sequence continues at coordinate 435,796,440 of NC_140588.1, forward strand.
CTACTTACTCATTGCAAGGGATATCCCAAGAATACTGGGGACTACTAAAATCTTACTTAAAAACAACTGTAGCACACTGCTCAGTTAAATTTTCCTTTTACCCAATCCATGTTAGAAACGTGCTTATGAATTGGAAAACAGAGCCCTGGTATCCACATGGGAAACAACCTTTACATCGTGGTCATTAGACAGTGATGCCTTTACAACGCGGTCGCTACAATGACCGTGTTGTTACAAAGCGATGCCAATACTACGCAAGTCATTACATCAACTTGCAGTAGATGGCACTCTAACATAAGGAATAGTATCATTTACTATTCCAACACCTTCTCTACTGTTGTGTAGGCTGGAGTTGGAATAGTAAATTATACATTCCTAATGTTACAGTGCCATCTACCGCAAGTCGATGTAATGACTTGCGTAGTAATGGCATCGCGTTGTAACAACGCCATTATTGTAACAACAGCATTGTTACCTACCGTGAAGTAAAAGCACACGTTGTAACTTGCTATATTCATCCACATAAATAGAATTACTCTTGTAAATGGTGCAAGTATAAGGGAAGCAGCATTTCAGTGCATTACTACCCATTTATAAAAAAATATGATGAAATGCTAATTATGTAGTTAAAAAATTAAAATGTGTGTTTAGTTTAACATAGCCAACAATCAACAACACAGTCAATATCTGCATATCAAATTATTTATAACAACTGTATATATCACATATGTACTTACAATATATATAAATTTAGTAGGCCTGGGCGAAGCACTACGCTACGCTCGCGTAGTTTGCGAAGTTCGCGCTACTTCGCGCTACGCGAACTGCACGTAGCACAGTGCGAACACGCGTAGCGTAGTGTTGCGTAGTGCTGCGGTCATTTTTTGCTTGCTCGCGGTCCTCAACGTCAAGTTGGCGACCGCGACCAAGCAAAATGACATCCTGGCGAGACTTTTTCCTTGTTCGCGATCGCGAGCATGGAAAATAAACCTCCCGGCGAGATTCCCAACGCGAGAAGGTCAGGTTTCTCATTGCGAGGGGTCGCGTATGCTCGCGACCGCTCGCGATGAGAAACTACCAGTTCGCGTTGAGAAAGCTGCAGCTCGAGTAAAAATCTACTCGAGCAGCAGAAAACTACAGCTCGCACTGTGCAAGATGCCATTTTCAATGATTGCACAGTGCCGGTTGCTTGTCCGCACTGTGCAATCATTGAAAACAACATCTTGCACAGTGCGAACATGTTACTTCGCAGTTCGCGTAGCTCGCGTAGTGCGAACTTCACTTTGCGTAGCTTCGCGAAGTGCTACTTCGCGAACTACGCCCACCCTTAAAATTTAGTAAGCATTTAAAAAGTTCTGGACGTTATGAAGGCTAGGCTATTAGTATTAAGCTGTATATTTCCTGTAGGAGTTGTTGATGAATAGTGGAAGCACTGTAGATGCTGTATATGAATTTGGAAGTTAATCTTGTTGTAAAAAATCTTCAGTGTAATAATGTGTCCCATTTTTTAAATAAGCTGTTTGTTTTCTATTTTTATAGCACGGTTTAAGATGTAGTTAGATTGTTGGTGTCATATGTTGCTATTGTATTTCATACTAAGATGTCAACGGTATCAAAAGAAAAGCCAGGCAGGCTCCTATCAAAGTGAAAGTTGCGGCGACTGTTGCTTCTGCACCGCACGCTAGTTTCAAATATATTACAAGTCCAGCGCAACAGGCCCGGGCATCAGCCGTCAGGTGACGCCTCTGTGATCCAGATCCTATACAAAGCAAGGGGTGGGCGTGCGCCAGGTAATGAAGTCCAGAGATTGATATTGGATTTTCAAAGATAGTCTTTATTTTCAATTGTTAATTTTCTTACGCTATAGATGCATTAAACTCAGCCAATGCGTTTTGTTCTCTCTTGGAGAACTTCATCAGGGCTCAATAGGGTGAGCAACCTCACAAAACCTGGCTATACATACAGAGCACCACAACAGATTATATTGGGTGCAGTATAAAATGTAAAAGGCCCGGTCTGGTCTGACTTCTAAATGAAGGCACGTGTACTTAAGTAAGGATATGCAGGATCGCGCGCCAGAACAGGGCAGTCAGGCACAGTATGGCATGTAAGTGGAGCCGGATCTGGGCTCTAAATGTAGAGCTGTATTGAAGTGAAGATTAGATCATACGGTGAGGTCAATGCTCCAGGCAGTAACAGTGGAAACAAAAAATGGGGAATTCACAGGGCCAAGTATGGCCTTGCAAAGAGTAGAGTAAACGTCCAAGGGTGGAAGTAGTTTACTCTACTGTTTGCAAGGCCATACTTGGCCCTGGGAATCCCCCCTTGTGGTGCTCTGTACGTGTAGCCAGACTCAAGTTTTGTGAGGTTACTCGCCATATTGAGCCCTGATGAAGTTCTCCGTGAGAGAAAGAAACGCATTGGCTGAGTTTAATGCGTCTACATTGTAAGAAAATTTACAATTGAAAATAAAGACTTTCTTTGAAAATCCAAAATCAATCTCTGGACTTCATTACCTGGCGCAAGCCCACCCCTTGCTTCTTATCAAAGTGATCTCTCCAGAATGTGTACCTTGTTAAAAGATGATTGCAGATGGACAGGTGTCTTCTAAATCTTTGTACACATAGAGTTCACTCTGTGCTGAGGTGTAACTAGAGAGGCCACTCTTAGCAAATCCTACCATACACCTCGATCACCCAGAGAAAAGGTTTTTGCACACAGAGGAGTTCTTCACTCAGGGGCACATGCATCAAGGTAAGATTTTGCTATTCCTTAATTGCGATTATTAAGGAATCGCAACTAAGGAATCGCAACAGCCTATGCAGGTAGAAATTGCGAATAAAATACAGATTTCTAAACATTCCTTAATTACGTCTCGTAAATTGTGAATCGCAATAAGGAATGTCTTCCCATTTATTCCTATGGGCCTAGGAATGAATGGGCATGGCATTCGCAATTTGAGAGTACCCAATAGGTAATTGCAAATTGCAAATGCAATTTCAAGGGTGCAAGGGTTCCAAAAGGATACCCTGTTGCACCCCAGAAATCTGCATATGAGTACATGTTGCAGACACACATGCCCCAAAGGCAAGTGTGTGTGTAAAATGGAACTTTGAAAAATGCACTTTAGTACATTTTTCAAAGTTTTTGCAAATTACCATCAAGTACAAATTGATGGTACGTTTGCGACTCCTATTAGCGAAATCGCAAATTTTTTTACTTTAATGCATTGCATTTAAGGAATCCCAATTTGCGATTCCTTAAATGCAATCACAATTTAAGTAATCGCAATTTAGAGATTACTTAAATTGCGATTTTTGCATTTGGGATGATGCATCCCAAATGCAAAAATACCGGTCGCAAAGGGGCAGATTCTGAGAATCTGCCCATTTGCGACCGGTATTTCTGTTGATCCATGTGGCCCTAAGGCCTTTGTTAGACCTGGCACCATTGGCGTGGGACTCCTTTCCATTTTTTGCTGTTGCCTCCTGTGTTTTTGCTATGTTTTTCCTGGTCTGGATGCTTTGGCCACTTTGCCACTGCTGTTCAGTGCCAAAGTGCAAGTGCTCCCTAATGTGAATTGTGTAATGGATGAGTGACTCCATGATTGGCTATTTGGGTTACTTGTCAGACAAGCACCTGTGTGCCCAGGACCTGTAAATCAAATGCTGCTAGTGGGCTTGCAGCACTGGTTGTGCCACCCACAGAAGCAACTTGTAAAGTGTGGCTCAGGCCTGCAATTGCAGAGCCTGTGTGCAGTCTGGGACTGCCATGCTGACTTGGCAAGTGCACACACTTTCCAGTCCCTAAACCTTCCCTTTGCTACATGTTAGTCACCCCTATGGGCAGGGTGTTTTGTCTGTGAAAGGTAGGACATGCCCTGATGTGTGTGGCCTGTCCTGATAGTGAATTACAGCCAAATTCGTTTTTCACTATTGCAAGGCTATCTGTTTCCATAGGCCAGAATCAGCAGTTTGATTATAACATCTTATAATCCTAACTGACCCTACGAACAAGATAGGAAAATAAAGTTTAGTATGCCTGGACTCAGAATGGTAAAATACATCTTTTAATGTGGGTGATTTTTACATTCCGTGTTCGAAAATACCACTTTTAGTAAGTAGGTATTTTCTTGCCTAACCATCCACTATGCCTCTGCTAGGTTTGTGTATTCCATGTCTGGTTTGTGAGTGACAGGGGGCTGGAGAGGGCCTTGGCTCCAGCAGTCTGATTGGTCAGGGCTGGGCTGAATAGGACCTGCATTGAATAGAGAGTAGGGGGAGGATATGTCCTTTCACTTGCCTGAGCCTTCATATAATAGAGAGTGGGGGTGGAGTTTTCCTTTCAGCTACCTGGGCCAGGTCTGCTTTCAACAATGCTGTCTCCACCTCCTGCCAGAAAGCTGAACCAGGAAGGACAGAACTGGTTTTGACTGGCCACAGAAACTCTCTGCCTTCAGAGAACAAAGGATTTTGCAGTATAAATATTGGGGCCCAGACCCCAGAACTTTAGATCACTTCCGGGAATCAAGACAAACCTGTGCCATGGAGAGAAACCAAGGAAGCTGAAGGAGGAGACTGCCCCTGTGCTGTTTTCTGTTTGGGGATGGCCTGCAGTGGTTACTTATTGCCAAGTAAAGGAGGAAAAGAACGTTGTGTGTACTTTAACTATCTTGAGGAAGATCTCCAAGGCATTGAGGCTGAGCTTGCCTCCTGTTCTGAAGTCTCAATGACACAAAGACTTCAACACCAGCTCCCCCTGAATTTCCTTGCTGGGAATTCTACCTGCAAAGAGGTGCCTGCTGTTGTTTTGTTCCCTCTAGAGACTGCATGTCACTGGGAGCTGGAAGTGCGACGCAACGAGGAAGAAGCGTGTCGCCGCCACAGCAGTTGCCGTCACATCGCAGAGGAACCGTGTCGCTGCCGCAGCTGTTCGCCGTTGCATCACTGAAGAAGCGTGTCGCATGACCGGAGAAGCGTGTCGCCGCCGCGGAGGTGGCCGTTGCATCACCGGAGAAGCGTGTCGAAGGGCCTGTCGTGGCTCAAGAAACCATCAATTTCACTGCACGGCCGTCAGGCGTGCATACATCGTATCCACGTTGTCGCATAGCATCAAAGACGCAATTTTGTCGCATCCCATCGGATCGTTGCATTGCATCGAGGCGCCATCTTGTCGCATCATAACCGGAACGCAGTAAAAAACTGATGCATCACATCCTCTCCGGTAAGGAACCAACGCATCACCTCCCCCGAAGCAAGGAATCGATCCATCACCTTCCCTGCGACCCTTCTGTTTGTTTTGCGTGACGCATCCAATGTGGTTTGAGAGTAAAGTGTCGCATTTACCAACTACATTGAATTAAGCTATTTCTATCATCTGAAAGTCATATTTTTATTACTGCATTGGGGATTTTTGTTGTTTGGTCTTGTGTTAAGTCTAGTAAAGATCACTTCTTTTTCTAAACTGGTGTGGTGTCTATTTGTAGTGTTTTCACTGTATTACTGTATGTGTTCACAAATGCTTTACACACTGTCGCTGAGATAAGCCTGCCTGCTCGTGCCAAGCTATCAAGGGGGTGAGCAGGTTTTTTTTTAGGAGTGTAGCCCCCTTACCCTGACTAGAAGCAAGGGCCCCTACTTGGTCAAACGTACCTACCTCTGCCAACTAGAGACACCCATTTCTATCAGCCTTTCATACCCAGAGTTCAGCCTGTACAAAGGTCTCAGAAGAGAGGTCATGTTGTCATAAAATCTAATCATTCACCCCATATACAGTTATAAGAAAAGGAGTCAGTCTTTTATCAAAGTCGACCATACAAACTCTGAACCCTGTTAAAATGTAATAACACAAGTGTTTCTTTAAAACCTTCTACAAATAGCCTATACTCTGCTGATATGTCACTAGAGAGTCTGCTGTTAACAAACCCAATCATACAGTTTGGTCACCTAGACAAAAGGTCTTTGTAGAGGGGTGAGTTCCTCATTAGAGCATTTTGCATGTAGCTGTGGCCATGTACACAGGTGTCCGCAGAGCCAGCCTGTTGTCATAAATTCCAACCATTCACCCTGTATGAAGTTATAAGAAAAGGAGGTAGTCTTTCATTAACCTCTACCATAGAGAATATCCAACTTTTTAAAATATGATAACGCAGGACCTTTTACACAGTCTTTACTCTGTGCTGAAGTATCACAAAAAAGTTTGCTCTTAGCAAACTTAATCAATCACCCATTCATCCAGCGAAATTGCATTTGCAAAGGTGTCAGTTCCTCAATAGACTTTTCACACCCGGTCTTCACCCTAAAGTTAAGTCTCAGCAGAGAGGCCATGTTGTCATGAAACCCAAACATTTGACTTTTTCTTTTTTTCTTTATTTTATTTATTGGTTGCATAAATCATCCCGAAGGGATCACTGGTGCCATTGCAGCAGGGTACATATCACCAAGAGATGGAAGGTTTAGAGGTTAAACAACTAAGTTTTCAGAAGTTTTTTGAAGAAAGTGAAATTGGAACAGACGCGGATGGACAAGTGCAGCTGGTTCCTGTGATGCAGAGCCAGGAATGAAAAGGAGGGACTCCCAAATCTGGTCGTTCGAATGAGCTAGCGGCGTAATAATAATAGATCACTGGATCTAAGCTTACTGACAGGATTGTACAACTGTCATTTATTTTTGAGGTAACACGGTCCATTCCTGTGCAGAGTTTTGCAGACTAGACACAGAAGTTTGAAAAGGGCACGTTTTTTAATCGGTATCCAATGGAGGGAGCTCTAAGAAAAAGAGCCAGTCTTTTATCAAAGTCTACCAAACAAAATATGAACCCTGTAAAAAAAAGATAACATAGGACCTAGTCTTTCTTTAAAACTTTCCATACAGGGCCTTTACTTGTGCTGAGGTGTTACTAGAGATGTTGGTGTTAGCAAACCCAACAAAACAACCTGTTCAGCCAGACAAAAGGTCTTTGTAGAGGGGCGAGTTCCACATTTAAGCATTTCATACCTAGCTTTTACAATGTAGAGAGGTGTCCAACAGCTTGTTGTCATAAATTCCAAGCATTCACCCTGTATGGAGTTATAAGAAAAGGAGGCAGTCTTTCATTATACTCTACCATAGAGAATATGCTCTTTCGGAAAATATGACAACACAGGGCCTAGTGTTTCTCTAAACTCTAAAATGTTCTACACAGAGCCTTTACTTTGTGCTGAGGTGTCACTAGAGTGTCTGCTCTTAGAATCCTAATCAAAAACCCCGTTCACCCACAAAAACATCTTTGCAGAGGTGCCACTTCCTTAATATAGCCCATCACACCCAGTTTTCACCCTGTACAGAGGTCTCCGCGGAGAGGCCATGATGTCATAAAACCCAAACATTCACCCTGCAAGAAAACGAGCCAGTCTTTTATCAACATTTACCACACAACATATGAACCCTGTTAAAAAATGCTAACATAGGGCCTAGTGTTTCTTTAAAACCTTCTCTACAGAGTCCTTACTGTGCAGGTGTCACTGCAGTGGCTGCTGTTAGCAAACCCAGTCATACACACTGTTCTTCCTGAGATTTGGTCTTTGCAGACAGGTAAGTTCCTAACTAAAGCCTTTTACAGCCAGCCTTCACCCTGTAGTGAGTGCTCAGCAGAGAGGATATGTTGTTAATAGGGGTGGGCGGAATTTGCGAAATTCACTTTTGCAAATGATCGCGAAAATGTTAAAAATCTCCGCAAACACGTGGAAATATCGCGAAGATGAGGAAGTTTTTTTCCCGACCGTTCGCGGTATTTTCTGCATGGTCACGGCTCGCCAACTTACCCATGCGGTTGCTCGCGGGCGCGGCTGTCTTGTTTTCACTTGTCTCGCGAGACAGCGCAAATGGCTACCAACAATCCAACATCTCGTGGAGAGCACGACCGGATCGGGAAAACTTGTCGGCGAACGCGGGGATTCAGGTAAGGCGATCGCACGCACGCGAGAATGTATTATTTTACAGCGCGAGCAAGAAACAAATTATCGCTAAGCTGCGGAATGCGAAAATGCCAAATTATCGCAATTTCCGCGAACGGAACGGAATTTTGGTCCAGGCCTAGCTGTTAGCAAACTGAAGCATTCACCCTGTATAGATGCTGTATCCTGCTTTTGTACATGTAAGGCTATTTTACCACCAGTGGAATGTTGCTGTGATGATGCTGTTCAGAATGTTGGGAATCTGTTAGAGCAGTCACAATTGAGTGGGCTGAGCTGCATGCTAGCTGCTCCTGGTGGAGCTTTTTGTAGTTCTGTACTTCTCATCTATGTATCCTGTAACCTTCCTCAATAAATCTTCATGAAACTCATCACGGCTACCTGGAATAAATCACAACAAATTTATGGTGACGATTTGACGCAAAGAACCTGTGTTTGATTCCTGTCAAGGTATCGCCTGAATTTGAAGGACCTGATGATCCTGGCAAGCCTCAGTCAAGGTGAAAGAATTTCTGTTTATCTAACTTGCGTATTTAATGGTAATTGGCACTCCGAACCCCACCAGTGACCGTGCCATCGGTCGCCCAAAACTCAAGCGTGCCAATTTCACATTGAGGAGCCTGCTGTCATCCTGCTGTCTAGGAAGACTTGTGCCTTCGGACAGTCTCTCCACTATCAAGAGGTTCACAGTTGTGCAACAAGTTTGGCTCATCCTGCTGTGTTCCCGTTTTGATTTGTGTCTACAATCTGTGCTGCAAGTGTATGTGGGTGACAGCAGCTTCTGAGTTCTTCCTTTGAGGATGAAGCAGCTACTTCTACGTTACGACAAGTCAGTCCTCTTTTAGAAACCCTGACTGTCGCATTACTTGATATATTGCCGCATGTTTTGGTGCTAAATTGACACATGGATTGGTGCAAAATTGCCTTGAGGATTGATGTCTTTGTGCCAGCTTTCGGCATGTTTTCCAAGGTACAGCGTGTTTAATTTTAACATTTTCAATTTTTTTCCGGCACCTTTTCATCGCACTGTCATAGGCAGTTCAACTGTCAAGTTGTCTTTTAAAACAAACTGTGCGCAAGCGCACTCAACTGCCTTGATCTTCTCGAGGAGGAGCTCTGTGGCCTTTCTGACGTTCTTAGAAGCTTGGCTGCTCCAATGCTGCTCACTTACTTGTGTCCAGTGTGGAAATATGGATTTTTATGATCAGTTATGTCCCCTATCTTGGACCCCAACGGTTTCATGTATAAATCACAAGTACATGTATGATCCCTCCAGTTCCAGTTATGAAGACGCAAACACATGTGCGTCCACCGCCAACATGTCCTCTTTCAGATCCGCCATGAATGGGTCGGATATTCCATTCCTAAGTATGAAAGGCCACCGGCTTTATATGGTTCATTTATCCCATTTTTCAGTCCAGGCGAGTAGGCCCTGATTCTGCCATTAAGCCTTTTCCTGCCTTCTGCCTCTGAAAGCTCCAGTCTGAGCTCGCATCTGTATCCATGAACTTTGTCCTACTCCCTGCGCGGCTAACGGTGCCTGACTCCAGCCTGTTGCCTGCCAAAAACTGTATTTCACCTTGTGATTATCTGCTCCGCTCCCTATCCAATGCATTCCTGTCTAGTAGTTTAAGTAAACATTCTTCCAGCTACCGAGCAAAGGGCCCGGCTTCTCTGTCTTTATGCAAGTAATTCATAGCCCTGCTACTATGGAAGATTTCTGCCCTCGCATCTAGTGTAGACACTTAGACGCTTGTACACGCACACACAGTCAGTATAGAATAGATTTTGTTCGAAAGACCTTTCTTTTTGGATAACATAGTTCTTTAAACATAGGATGTTAGATATGATTTGGGATTAGGTTGACTTGACCCCCCAGACTTCTGTCTCCACATGTAGAGCTAAATGTCAAGTCCCCTTCACCCCCTAGTTGCACGTCAATCACACGTCATGCTGCTGCGCGCGCATCTCTGCCAAGTATTTCTGCTGACATTGCGAAATTCTTTCATGGTACCACCCTATTGTGACATCATACCTGATGACGTTCTTTAAGTTACGCCTAGTTACACCCACTTTAGTTACGCATGTATGTGTTATCAATTGTTACGCCTCCTGCATCTGTTCCACTGTAATGCCTATTGTATAAAAATGATTACTTGTCAATAAAGTTGGTCCTTCACTTCCTGAACCTTCGTGGTGATGGAATATGGAGTCCATCAATTCGAATTGATTTTGGAATAAAGCCCGTTCCGAACCTCTAATACCACGGATTCTGCCTCTTATTTTTCTGAGCTATTATTATTAATTTTCCGCATCAAATTAAGTTCCGGTAATTAAATTATTTACCACATATATGGCGCCCGAACGGGGACACTTTCTCATCTCACGCGCCGGCGGTGCGTTGCAGGCCCGGTCTCCTGCCACAGCTGGACGGACAACAACGCGTACCCACAGGATTTCCTGTATCTCCCTCCTGCCGAGCGGGGGTAACTGAGGCTGCGATCAACACCCAGACGAGGCGGTGAGAAGTGCGAAGTATCCCGACCAGAGCCTAGCTGAGAGAGCAAGATCCGAGGTATACAGAGGCCCACCAGTTTCCGAGGTTCCGAAGTTTCGAGTCGAGTCCAGTCCGGTTCAAGTCCAGTTCAGTTCAGTTCCGAGGCCTTCCGTTTCGAGCTACCCGGTGAGTACCATTGTCGGGGAGGCGTTCTGACGTGCACATAGTTTGTGCCGGTCAAGACGGGTTTGGGTACACAAATCCGGTCTGCACTGTTTCAGCAGTGTATCTGTACTGTTTAGCAGTATATCAAGTATGTCTAGTATATAATTCAGAATTACCCAGTTAGCGTCGAGTATTATGCTTAGTGATTAGTTCCCTAAATGGCCATCATTGTTTGTTCATTAAATGTTAAATGTTAAAATGTTTTAAATATGTTCTGCATATTGTGGTGTGAATGACTGTTCATTATTGTGTTTTGTTGTATTAAACGTGTTCAAAATTAGGTATCAGATCAGTTCTCAACATGCCGCTCTTTTCGAAATTAAGACAGATCAAAACTAGAAAAGGGGTACTCGAAGAAGCTGTTCCCATTCCTCCTAGGGACACTCCAGGGTACTTCATGTATCATAAACATGGCCTAGACGCCATATTATTTCTTGATTTATGGGTAGACTACACCAAGGAATTACCAGAAAGTCAGAGGTGGCCCGCAGCTGGGACCTGGGATGCAGATTGCATCATGAAAGTAGAAGAAGAATTATGGAAAAAGAAAGCTAGACAGTCACAGAAAGATGCCATTGAATTATGGCGTAAAGAATCATATAGACGTACAGAAAAAGCGCTCAGACAGGAAGAGAAAAGTAAGGAGAATTCAAATAAAGTTCGAGAAAATCAATTAATTGAAGAAGGTACTCGAGTAAAGTCAGAACAAATAGACAGACAAAGAAATGCCCTTATGAATGGTATGTATCCTCTTCTGGCCGAAGGGTTACCTAAGGCTACTCCGGAGATACCAAAAGACTTGCCACCCCCATTGTTTCCGATAAAAGTACATCCCAAAGGGCATCCCAGAACCGCAGAAGATGTTTTTCTTTCCTCTTATTTAGACGATGCAGCTCCCGAGTATGCTAATACTGCGCCACATAGACCGCCTGCCGAGGGGGTTCAACGCCAAGACCCTCCTCCGTCTGTACCTACGCAACAGCAAACCCCGACACAAGTTCCGGCAAGCACATCTGTTTCTACATCTGTATCCACACCTATGGTTGCTATATCACGTTCAACAAATCCTTTCACACCCAGCACCCCAGGTGGTGCTACCGGAGGTACATCAAACATTTTTTCCACGCCACCCAGAGTAAATAAACTTTCCTTTCAAGAATTAGCCCACCAACGTACGCCCAAACTAGTAACTCCCAACACGCTCAAGGAACTTCTAATAGATTGTAGATATGACCCTGTGCCCGGAAAAGGGGACGAAATGGTGCTGGCATCATTACGTATCCGACGAGCTGCAATATATTTAGGGAAGCTACCAGGAATGACTACACATTTAGAAAATATATATCACTTTGTCCAGTCAGGGCGAGATTCTGAGAGTATTAACAGAGCCATGGAGTACCAGAAAGTGGAAATACAGGGGGAACTGTTACGTTTCCTCATAAACTGTGTGATCAGAAATCAAGACCGACCAGGGGTAAATCCGGAAGAAATGCAAATTCTTACCACATGGAGTCAGAATATATCAGAGGGGAGACATGATAAACGATCATGTATAGTAGCTATGTGCCGCAAGATCCGCAAAGAAGTAGAACGAATACACGAAGAAAGATTAGCAGTAGGCGAACCTGAACAAACCGAGGACGAGGAAGAATTAGAACTGCCCACAGGACAGTTAGAAACCATGGCCTATGTAGGTAGAGGAAGATCTTGCAATAATACTAGATGCTTTACTGATCCGATACGTCCGATACGTCCAGATAATAGCAGAAAATTCCAAACTCCTATAATAAATATAAGGTCCCCCGAACATTCGTTCCAAGCCGCTGACAAATTACTCCGAGAACGAAGGGGTTATCATATACTCGATTCTATGGACGAACAAGAATTAGCCAGGTCAGCCGTTCACTGGGTTGATAGTCCCGGAAAATATGGTGATGATACACTAGCACATACGTTTTTGAACCTCACCCCAGATGAACAGCGTTTAGCTGGTATCTATATGATTCAACAACTCCTTATATTATATAAAAGCCAACACTCCGATCCTGGTCCCTTACCTGATATATTGACTGAATTACTCACGAATAAATGGAGAGGTTCAGGTACTGAGTTAATTAGAGAAATACTAGAATCCAGAAAGCAGTACATTCTTTTTGTATGCCCCGAACATGTCTCACTGCCCATCAAGGAAAGAACGACGTATTATATGGATAGACAGAATCCCTTACGCGAAGTCCACCCGATAAAAGGTGAGGACAATCAGTTTAAACGTGTGTTTGTATACACACCCATATCTAAAATAGAACTATTAGAAATGAAGAAAGTGGTACCCAGTCATGACAAAGACCCAGCGGGTTTCCACCGTGAAATTAAAGACATGTTGCTCATGGGAGAATATACCTATCCCGACATTATGACAATATTGAAGGTATTAATGCCTGCGGGCATTTACGAAAAACTCAAGGAAAAGGATTGGGAGGTGGGAGACCAGAAGATAGATTGGACAGCATTAGAAAACGAAGAAAAAGCTCGAGGTCCAGGTTCAGGGCTTGGGGAAAAGACCAAAACACTACCAGGTCTACTAGTACAGGTACTGCCACGTTTGTTAACTACGAAAAAGGAAGACTGGGGTGCAATCTCAGCCTGTAAACAAAAACCAGATGAAGACACTAGTGATTTCTATTCCCGATTTGAAAAATGTTTTGGTATAAATAGTGGAATAAAAGCAAGTAGCGAGTCGTATCCACATCTGTTTGTGACAAAGTTAGTTGAAAATTCCTTGCCCCAAGTTAAGAATAGAGTATTGAAATTCGAGAGTACATGGCAAGGTAACACTCCGTCACAAATGTTACAAATGCTACAGTACCATCACAATAGAATTAGAGAGGAACAAGAACATGAACAAAGACGCATGAAAGACACGAAAATGAAAATGCTAGTTTCCCAGACAGTTCCAGCTGACGGTCATAAAAAGGGTATGACACAGTCCAGTGTTTCAGCAGGTCCTGTAAAAGGGACATGCAATTATTGTAAACAGCCAGGTCATTATGTACACGATTGTCCCGTTTTAAAACATAATATCGCCATAGGTAACACAAAAGAAAGACCACGACCACTTAGACAGGATCAGAACCAACAAGGAGCCCCGCAGCATGCACAGTCCATGCCAGCTCCACAACAGTCTATGCCAGCTCCACCACCGCAGCCTATTGCTGCCACACAAACAACGACACGACAGATGTACCAGACCGCACAGTATGACTATCCTGATTATCAACGATACTCATGAAACAGCCTAGAGAGGGAAGTTGGCTTACCCCTTATTGAGGTCCCTGTAGATCAAGAAGGACCTTATGTACACAGTGAACTATTAGGCCAAGATAGAAAATTTTTACTTGATACAGGGGCAAGCCGAACAACAATAAAACGTAGTGAAGTTCCAGGGGCACCCCTCTCAGGCTCACAGAATATTTCCCTGGGCTTTTCAGGAAAACCTATCATTAACGAAGTATCACAGCCTCTTCCACTTACGATTGGTCCCTTGACACGAACTACGGATTTATTGCTTACTAAATCATGTCCAGAAAACCTGTTAGGCATAAAAACATTGAAAGCTCTAGGAGCTATAATATGTTGTTCTCCGGAAGGAGTAAGATTGTTTTTACGTGATTTCAAAGGGCACTATGTGTCCCGAGACATGGATGACCGACTGCAGACTTTACCCACACATTTATGGGCACAAGGCCCTACAGATGTTGGTTGCATGAACATTACACCATATCGAGTCACACTGAAGGCAGGAGTGGTACTACCACGAATGCGACAATACAAGTTACCCCCAGATGCTGTAGTGGCTTTACTGCAAATCATTGACGAGCTTATTACCCAAGGAGTGGTTGTGGAAACCGACTCCAATGTATGTAATTCACCGATAATTCCGATTCTTAAACGAACTGATCCAACAGCCCCGCCAGTATATCGATTGGTTATTGATCTGCGCGAATTAAATAAATGTATTGTACCACAATACCCCGTAGTCCCAGACATTTCTTCATTACTGACAGCCATTGATTCCGAAGCAACATTCTTTACTGTAATTGATCTCAAGAATGCCTTTTTCAGCGTCCCAATAGATCCGGAAAGCCAATACTTGTTCGGATTTAGTTTAAATGGACGAAGCTTTAAATTCACACGCGCACCTCAAGGATTCACAGAAAGCCCCAGCATCTATAGCCAAGCACTGAAACGAGAACTTGACAGTATCCACATGCCAGTCAACACTGCCCTGCTTCAATATGTCGATGATCTGCTGATCACCGCTAGAAGCGAACATGAATGTGAAAAAGCCTCACTGACGGTTTTACAATTTTTGGCTGAAAAGGGGCACAAGGTGTCCCCTTCTAAGCTGCAATTCTGTGTCCAGCGAGTTATTTACCTTGGGCACTCGCTGTCCAAGGAGGGAAGGCAGCTTACACCAGATCGCATCCAGTTAATTGCTAACATGCCAATACCCAAGACACAAAAGGAGGTGCGGGCTTTCATAGGCCTCACTTCATATTGTAGGCAGTGGATCCCTCAGTATGCATTTCTAGCGAAACCACTCATTCAGTTGACAACGCAGGAGGCAGCCACATCGACTGTTCTCCCTTGGACTCAGGAACATACACAAGCTTTTGAAAGCCTAAAGAAAGCTTTATGTCAAGCACCTGTTTTAGCAACACCATGTTACAATAAACAGTTTACACTCTTTGTTACAGAACGCGAAGGTACTGCCTTGTCAGTACTCACACAGGAACAAGCAGGATCACACAAACCATGTGCTTATCTTTCTAGTACATTAGATCCCGTAGCTCAGGCTTTGCCTGCGTGCCTGAAATCAGTGGCAGCAACAGCTTTAGCAATCCGACAAAGCGATGCCATAGTACTAGGACACCAATTGACAGTACAAGTACCACATGCAGTAGAGGTTCTCTTGAACCGCACACAAACACAACACTTGACTATAGCAAGACTCACCGGTTACGAATTAACATTGTTTCAGCCACATATAGAAATCAGACGTTGTAGTACATTGAATCCTGCCACACTGTTACCAGTAAATGGAACAGACCCACTTGCACATGATTGTATTGAAGTTATCACTATCACGACGAAACCCAGACAAGACTTGACAGACGTCCCATTGTCAGACCCAGACCTGACGTTGTATGTAGATGGTTCATGTATGAGAACAAATACAGGAGAGCTAGTGGCCGCTTACGCAGTCACAACAGACACTGAAGTCATTGAAACAAATCGCATAAATACCTTGTCCGCTCAAGCAGCAGAGCTTATCGCTCTGACACAAGCCTGTATTCAAGCTACGAATAAAAAAGTCAACATATACACTGATTCACGTTATGCATTCGGAGTTGTACATGACTTCGGCGTGCTGTGGCGAGAGAGAGGTTATTTAACTTCTCACGGTGCTCACATTCAGCACGGACCCCTTATTCATGCCTTATTAGATGCAATACATCTACCCACTGCAATATCAATTATGAAATGTAAAGCTCATACGAAAGTTACTGATATCATTTCCCAAGGCAATGACCTAGCTGACAGAACAGCTAAACAGACTGCTCAAACTCAAACATCTGACATGACAAAGACAATAGTTCCGACACCAACATATTGCATGACGGTTAAGGATCCCGCTCTTGACGTAATTGACATACAGACACATGCTACACCAGATGAAATAAAGAAATGGACTGAATTAGGAGGGATCCAAACGGATCAAGGATGGATGACGAAGGAAAAATCTGTGTGGTTCCTTCCTGATTCAATGGTCCAAGTTATAATTAATACTGTACATAGTCCAGCGCACCTAGGAGAAAAAGCTATGCTAGACAGCATTCAACACATTTGGTTCAACAAACATTTACGAGCAGCAGCTAAACAAAAAGTTCGTACCTGTATGATCTGTTGTCAGTTTAACCCAGGTAAAAGCATTCCCGTAGAACAAGGTGGATTTCAGCCTCCTGATCACCCTTTTGAAGTCCTCCAGATGGATTATATCCAGATGGAACGATGTTGAGCATTCAAATATGTCCTCGTAGTTGTATGCGCTCTTTCCCGTTGGACAGAGGCATACCAGGTTTCAGATTACACTGCCCCGACTACTGCCAAACAGTTGGTTCGAGAATTCTTCCCACGGTACGGTTTACCACGTGTTGTCTACTCAGATAACGGCCAGCCGTTCTCATCCGAACTAATGAAACACGTTTCACTTTTGTTAGGCTATCAGTGGAAATTTCACTGTGTCCGACACCCCGAGGCAGCAGGTCTCGTGGAACGACATAATCAAACTCTGAAAATTAGATTGGCCAAAATTTGTAGAGAGAAAGGTGTTGACTGGGTAGTAGCCTTACCAGTTGCACTCTTTTACATGAGAATGGTAGCGCACTCTCGAACAGGGCTATCCCCTTATGAGGTGGTCTTTGGCAGACCACCAAATATGTGGGGGACGCCTATACCACGCAAAATAACTGATGTTGACTGTAATATGCTGACAGATTACCTGGCTTCCTTGATGTCTGCACTACAATCTTGTCGTTCACAGGTAGCTGCAGCCTTTCCTGACAACACCGAGGTGAAACCCCATGACGTAATTCCCGGGGACCTGGTGTTAGTGAGGAACTTTGACCGGAAGTCTCAGCTGGATCCTAGGTGGAAATCGCCTCAACTCGTACTGTTAACAACGAGGACAGCCGTGAAGATCGAAGGTCGAAAAGGCTGGATACATTCAAGTCATATCAAGAAATTTCATGGACTACCGTCCGATGTAAACGACACACCTCGCGTGTCTTCACAGATTGACTCAAAGCTTCCTCTGGTTGAACTGAATGACAAGGAACAATATAAACTAAAACTACGGTCTAACAAGTCAGACAATTTGATTGTTTAAGTCCTCTCCAAGGTGAATCGGTCGAATTTGTCTCTGACATGCATCGTCTAGACCTGAATAGAGAAAGAAACCGAAAAATGCAGTTGAAACAACATGCGTACTGTAAATCACTGCGTAGTCATTGCACAGTGACGTTATTAATCTTGTTTTTCTTAAGTCTATTAATAATCGCTGCAAGTATATTGTTGCACATATATTATCCTATTTTTAAACATATTTACAATGTTACTGCTGAACATTCTTTTAGTGAATTACCGCCGCATGAGTTGTCCTATAGATTTGCGCTGCGCAATAACACTTTCATTAGTATGTTACATCATTCCCATCAGGCCAGCAATGCTACGAATTGTTGGATATGTGGCCGACTCCCTCCCTATCAGAACTATCAGGGAATTCTGCCTCTCTTTCCATACCCGTTCACACACAATGGCTCCTGTGGAGCATGGTTTAGTTTAATTAATTCCCTAGATTCGAATTTTGTAGTTTATCAAGACAACTGGGTATGGGGAAACCTGAACTTAGTTTTACTCAAAGTCTGCTACCCTGACAAGAAGGGACTTCCCAAAAGAACAGGAACTGATCTAGAAAATGAAGTATATGGATTAGGGAATTTCACGCTTAATCTCATGATCCTGAATGTTGAATCCGAAGCTGCACCAATTTTGCCTGCCATGTCAGTATTTCCAGTTAAAGGTGAATTATGTGTAAGAAAGAATGGTTCCATACATATGGGCCATAGTAGATGCACCACTGTAATAGAATTCAGTGATCAAGGCAAGTCTACATTTAGAGCTTCTCGCCATTCCTACTTCATATGTGGTCAGACTGCATATATACGTTTGCCTCTAGATTGGGAGGGTACCTGCTACATCGGATTCCTTTTGCCACCTGTTTTCCTAGCTCCTCCTGATTATCATAGAAATACTCATTTAGTACACAATAGAGAACGGAGAGATCTCCCAATAGTCGACTACACTGAGACAGCATGGGAAAAATACACAGATTTCAATAAAGGTCTCTTTCCCTATATAGGTACAGTTACCAATAGTAAGCTGATACGTAGATTAACCAGAACCCTTGAAGCAGTAGTGAACGAAACTATTTCCGCCTTAGGCAATTTAACAGAAGAGCAGTCTGCTATGCGGATTGTTGTGCTTCAAAATCGTCTTGTCCTTGACGTCATCCTGGCCGATAGGGGCGGAGCTTGTAGGGTCATCGGATCAAGCTGTTGCATTTTCATACCAGAAAATTCGCCATCTGTATATAAAGCCATAACTCGCCTTCATAAGATTGTAAGCCAGATACACCAGAATCCAGGCACCTGGACTTGGTCCGGTTGGTTTTGGAGTGTATTGTCTACCTTTGGATGGAGGGTCCTATCCTTCCTAGGTATTGGCTTTCTCATACTATTCAGTTGCTGCTTATGCCTACAATGTGGACCAGCGATTTGTGGTCTGTGTGCCACATCGTGTATTCCACCACCAAGATTTCATTCATCCCAGAAGAAAAAAGAAGAACAAATGATGCTATATGAACAGATCAATGGATTGATGAAGATTGATATCTCTTAAGGGCAAGTAGGGGACAAGGAGGGAATGTGGAAATATGGATTTTTATGATCAGGTATGTCCCCTATCTTGGACCCCAACGGTTTCATGTATAAATCACAAGTACATGTATGATCCCTCCAGTTCCAGTTATGAAGACGCAAACACATGTGCGTCCACCGCCAACATGTCCTCTTTCAGATCCGCCATGAATGGGTCGGATATTCCATTCCTAAGTATGAAAGGCCACCGGCTTTATATGGTTCATTTATCACATTTTTCAGTCCAGGCGAGTAGGCCCTGATTCTGCCATTAAGCCTTTTCCTGCCTTCTGCCTCTGAAAGCTCCGGTCTGAGCTCGCATCTGTATCCATGAACTTTGTCCTACTCCCTGCGCGGCTAACGGTGCCTGACTCCAGCCTGTTGCCTGCCAAAAACTGTATTTCACCTTGTGATTATCTGCTCCGCTCCCTATCCAATGCATTCCTGTCTAGTAGTTTAAGTAAACATTCTTCCAGCTACCGAGCAAAGGGCCCGGCTTCTCTGTCTTTATGCAAGTAATTCATAGCCCTGCTACTATGGAAGATTTCTGCCCTCGCATCTAGTGTAGACACTTAGACGCTTGTACACGCACACACAGTCAGTATAGAATAGATTTTGTTCGAAAGACCTTTCTTTTTGGATAACATAGTTCTTTAAACATAGGATGTTAGATATGATTTGGGATTAGGTTGACTTGACCCCCCAGACTTCTGTCTCCACATGTAGAGCTAAATGTCAAGTCCCCTTCACCCCCTAGTTGCACGTCAATCACACGTCATGCTGCTGCGCGCGCATCTCTGCCAAGTATTTCTGCTGACATTGCGAAATTCTTTCATGGTACCACCCTATTGTGACATCATACCTGATGACGTTCTTTAAGTTACGCCTAGTTACACCCACTTTAGTTACGCATGTATGTGTTATCAATTGTTACGCCTCCTGCATCTGTTCCACTGTAATGCCTATTGTATAAAAATGATTACTTGTCAATAAAGTTGGTCCTTCACTTCCTGAACCTTCGTGGTGATGGAATATGGAGTCCATCAATTCGAATTGATTTTGGAATAAAGCCCGTTCCGAACCTCTAATACCACGGATTCTGCCTCTTATTTTTCTGAGCTATTATTATTAATTTTCCGCATCAAATTAAGTTCCGGTAATTAAATTATTTACCACACCAGCACTAACATGCTGAGAGCCACTCGGTGCAGCGTACGCTGCGTGCTACCATTTTAGGAGTGGCGTTTCTGCACTATGTGGTTTCCTGCTGTTTCTGCATTTAATCCTCCTATGTTTGCCAACCACATTGTTATCGATGAATAAAGTTATTCGTAAGTTGCCATTCTTCACCAGCTTCGTGGTTTGAGGATCTTTTCGCTCCACATCTATGCAATGTTTTACCAGTAGACATAATTCTTATTCTTCATTTGCCGGTGAGTTCAACGTTTCAATGGTTTGATTCTCAGCACATGCATTGTGGTGTGGAGATCGTTTCACTCCTGTCTACTTCTGCAACGTTTTTTGTGTTTGTGGAATCGTCATCCGGACTGGATACCCTCCGAGGACGCCTTTCTGAACACTTCAAGTCTCCTGGATCCGCTTCATCCTAAATTATTTCTCTTTGGATCCAGTTATGCCTGTTTGTTATTATCCTTGTGACAGGCACACCTGTGACAATTTAGTTATACTAAATTTATGGTGCATGTTTCATTGCTTTCTTATCTTATTGTGGTTAAACCAATGTTTTTGCATGTATATGCACATAGGCTCTTTTCTTGACAGTTGTTCTCACTGTTGCCAGACTTTTCAAAGGGGCACATCATAGCTGGCTATATAGTTAATTTGAATCCAGGTGTTTCACTATTACGGCTGCCAGCAATGTTTATTCGTGGGTGTTTGCATGTACTTCGCAAAGTTCTCAAACTCATTTGTCGATGTTTGCCTCGAACCATGTCTTATTAGTATTTCTGTTCAAACACTAGTCTGTGTCACATTGGTACATGTACACATTTAGACTATTTAGTAGTGCTTGGGTTTTTACCTTGTTCATCTATGTTTTGACCTATATCACATTTCACGAAGTTACAGTTTTCCTTGTATTTTATCCTTCATGGGATTGTACAATGATTTCAGTTAAATCTACATTGTGTGTTCATGGACCCTAGGTACTCACCGCTAAGAGTCCATTATTTCTATTTTCTTGTTCACAATAAGTCTTCTCTCCATTTTTATCCTTCATAGGATTGTACAATGATTTCAGTTTGATCTACATTGTGTGTTCATAGACCCTAGGTACTCACCGCTAAGAGTCCATTATTTCTATTTTCTTGTTCACAATACAGTTTTCTCTCCATTTTTATCCTTCGTAGGATTGTACAATGATTTCAGTTGGATCTACATTCCACGTTCATGGACCCTAGGTACTCACTGCTAAGAGTCCATTATTTCTATTTTCTTGTTCACAATACAGTTTTCTCTCCATTTTTATCCTTTATAGGAATGTACAATGAGTTTAGTTTGATCTACATTGTATGTTAATGGACCCTAGGTACGCACCGTTAAGAGTCCATCATTTCAGTTTACATGTTATTTTTTGGGGGGGATCGCAATGGGTTGTAGTCCCATCTGCTCATTTATGCATGGACTTACTTCCTTTTTGCATTTGTTAACCATTTATTTTCCTAGGTATAAGTCATGGGTTCAGACCCATATAATCTGGTTAACGTTAACTAATCTCCCTCTCAAATTCATAGATATCATGGGTTCTGACCCATATACTGTTGTTGACATTGGCTAACCTGCTTTGTGTTTTTAGTCACATGTTCCCCTACATGTGTCGTGTATGGGTCGAAGTCCCTTTACGGCATTGCTCTCAGTGTCAACTCCAGATTACGTTGACTCAACATGGTTTATCGTTGCATGGTTTTCGTCCCATGTTCACATGCGTTGGGTACATCTTTACTTTTGCAATGGGTGTGTTACCCTAGTCTCACTCCTGTTTCTATTGTTTTCCCGACGTCATGTTTTCTCATTATTACGATGTTAAATTTTGCAACGTAATGATATGTTCAGATTTTTTCACTTTGTTGTATTTTTTCTCATGTGTCCTCTGATTGTCATGTTTTCAGCTTTTCTTATTTCTTTCTTTTTCTTTTGTCATCTCCAGTTTCTGGTCTTTTTCCTTCTTCTCATTTTTTTTCGGTCTTCTGTTTTCTTTCTCCTATTGTACTGTGTGCTTGTTTTTTTGTTTGCCTCTTCTTGTCCGTATCTGAATTCACCTAAGTGTTGTTTTTATTCTATTTCTTGCATCCTCGCATGCTTGCCTGGCCAGCTGGTGTGCTTTGTAGTTTGTCACTGGTGTCTTTGCGTTTTTCCTTTTTCTTTGTAGAAGGGCGGATGGGTTATTTTTGTCTGTTTCTCCATCCCTCTTGTTCTCTCTTCTTTGCATTTTTCATATTCTCTCTTCGCTTCATTCTTCTCGTTACTTTTGTATAAATATTTTGCCTTCTCTATCTCAGGTTCTCCTCTTTCGTTTTCTATCTATTTTGTTTTTCCGTATACGAAAGGGGTATATGTTGTATACTGCTATTGTAAATGTAATGCTATTTTACCACCAGTGGATTGTTGCTGTGACGATGCTGATCAGAATGTTCGGAATCTGTTAGACAAGTCACAGTTGAGTGGGCTGAGCAGCATGCTGGCTGCTCCTGGTGGGGTTTCTGTAGTTCTGTACTTCGCATCTATGTATCCTGTAATCTTCCTCATTAAATCTTCATGAAACTCATCATGGCTACCTGGAGTAAATCACTACAATAGAGTTGTAAGAAAAGGAAATACTCCTTCATTAAACTCTACCATAGATAATCTGCATCCTTGTAAAAAGTGATAGCACAGGGCCTAGTGTTCCTGTAAAACCTGTAAAACCTTCTACACAGAGTCATTACTCAGTGCCAAGGGATCACTAGAGAGGCTGCTGTTAGTAAACACAATCATACATCCTATTCACATAGACAAAAAGGCCTTTGCAGAGGTGTTAGTTCCTCACCAACGCCTTTCACACCCAGGTTTCATCCTGTAGTGAGGTCTCAACAGAGAGGCCATGTTGTCAAAAAATGCAAGCATTCACACAGTATTTAGTTTGAAGAAAGGGAGCCACTCTTGCCTCATAGTGTGCCACAGAGAATCTTCAGTGGCAATAGAGGTGTCAATAGAGAGGCTGCTCTTAGAAAAATGAGAAAATGTCTTTGGAGATGGGTGAGTTCCTCACTAAAGCCTTTCACACGCAGACTTCACACTATAGATAGGTCTTAGCAGAGAGGCCATGTAGTCATAAGACTGAAGCATTCGTCCTGATTTGTAAGAAAATGAACCCCTCCTCGGATCCTTCATCAAACTCTACCATAAAGAATCTACATTCTGTTTAAACGTGATAGCTCAGGGCCTAGTGTTCCTGTAGAGAGGTCTTAGAAGAGGGGAGAGTTTCTCAGTAAAGGATTTCACAACCACCTTTAGCCTGTAGAGAGGTCTCAGCACAGCATTTATGTTGATATAAAACCCAAGCATTTACTCTGCATACAGTTCAAAGAAAAGTAGTGAGTCTTTTAGGAAAGAGTACCATACAGAGTTTCTACCTTTTTAAAAATGTAATAACACAAGTCCTAGTGTTTCTCTTCTACCTTTCACATAAAGCTTTAACTCTGGTGAAGTGTTACTAAAGTGGGTATTGCTTGCAAACCCAATCACACACTCTGTACACTAAGAGAAAGGACTTTGTAGATGGGTAAGTGCCTCACTAAAGCTTTTGACATCCAGTCTTTCCTCTATAGAGAGGTCTCAACAGAGAGGCCATATTGTCATAAAACTGAGGTGTTTGCTATCTATAGATTTGTAATAAAAAAATGGAGGCAGTCATTCACCAAGCTCTACCATAGAGAATATACAGCGTGTAATCTGGTATTATGTTATACCACAAGGCCTAGTTTTCCTCTAAACCTTCTACACACACCCTTTATTCTGTGCTGATATGCCACCAAAGAGGCGGCTCTTAGCAAACTCAATCATACACCTTGTTCATTCAGAAAAAGGTTCTTCGCAGAGGGGTCAATTCCTCACTAGGGGGGTCATTACAATGGCGGATGGACTTCTCTTCGTCCTCCATCTTCCCGGTGATGGGGTCCGCCTGTCTATAAGGCGGTGGTCCCACATATGATAGTACAATGCGGTGGCCACCACGGTGGCCACAAAAGGCATTTTTAACATTGCGGCGGGTGCTGCTGAATGCAGCACCCGCCGCAATGCTAAAAATGCAGATTTTGCTTTCCCCTGAACTATGTGGCAGGCACCAGGCAGTGCCTGCCACATGGTGGAAGGAAATGTAGGGGTGCACCATATGTCCCCCCCAAGTGCAAATCCAAACTGCCCCTGCCCACGAGGGGCCTGCAATGGGCCCACAAAGTCAATCCCCGTCAGCCTTTCCATGACGGGTGAACCGCCATGGAAAGGCTGGCGGGGATCCAGAATCCTAATATGGCGGACGGTGCCTGTTAGGCATTGCCACCATTATGAGGATGCAGGGCGGTCTGACAGGCAATTGTGATGTTTGCTTCTGGCAGACCCATGGCGGTCAGGCTAGCCGAGTGCCAGCACATAGCCCACCATCACAATCTGGCGGGTGGTAATTGGCCTCATGATGGCGGTGAACCCACCACTGGCATCCTGCCGGTGGCGGATTCACCACTTTCATAATCAGGCCCTATATCATTTCACAAGCAGCTTTCACTCTGTATAAATTTGTAAGAAAATTAGCAAATCTGTCATTGTACAGAACTCTATGCCAAGAATGTATAATCTTATAGAAAGGAGTCATTGTCTTAGTAAAAGCTGGTATAAATATTGTTAAGCCTGTTAAGACAACATAGAGGACAAGCATCTTTAAACTTTAGTTTCTAGAACTTGCACATTGTAGGAAGGTTATTTGCAGGGTTTAGTGTTTTGACTTATTCCTTGCATATAACAAGTAAACCCTGTAGAGAGATCCAGCAGTTAATAAACTTTTTCAGCAAAATGGTCCATTTGTGAATAATATTGTTTATAAAGTGTTGTGAAATGTTCTGATTTTTTACTGATACCTATGTCAGATCAAGAAATGAATAGGATATGTGTTTTTTTATTTAGGCCTTTGAATCAAGTTAAGATGACAACAAAAGAGCAGAGGAAGAAAAAAGAATAGGTGAATATACTATATATAGGGCTGCAGGGTTTCAAGACAACAAAAAGAAGGGACAGTTGATAAAAAGAATGAATCACCTTGTGTAACGTTTCTCATGCAGTTATCAGTTTTAATGAAGATGTATCTGTGTCTAAGAAAAGATCTCATTCTTTAAAAGAAAAGTACTAGAAGGGAAACTGAAACCCAAACTATATCAAGGAACAGTAAATTCAAAAAACTTCACCAGACGTTATTCCATAATAGAGTAGTCTTAAATATTATAAGGACCATGAAAGCAGTGAAAAAGAGGAAGGCAATACTTCAACAGAGTTTGTTTACTGTCTAGTAGACAAGACATATATGTTGAAGAGAAAACTGTTTATTCTGATTGAAACGGAATGAAATGTTTAATTGCACTTGTTATTTCACTTAAAATAAAGTGTTGCCAAAAGCTGTAAGCTAATAAAATAGCTTTTACACTGTTTTCTAAGAAGAGTGGAAACACTCCCAGCATTGACCCATGTTTTATTGAGGAAAGCTACTTACAGGAAAACAATTATATTTTTTGTAATTGATACAGATGCACATGCATATGGAATGCATGAAGGTATACCACTAAGGAAGGAAAATATAGTGCCTACAATCATAGAAGGAAATATAACTGATAAAGTTTAAGGACAATGTACTTGAGCACCAGCATAGAAATGGAAATGCAGGAAAACTTGCAAAAAATACAAAAAAAGACAGTCTATTGGGAAAAATTCTTAAGTAAGTACAGCAGAAGAACTTTGAAACTAAAACCCAAAATACTGCAATGCTGCAGTGATGAGGGCCGCAGCCAGGATGTAGATTTATTAATTTCAGTTACAGGTATTTGAGTGGTAGAGATACAGCCCCACCAGGAGCAGTCTGCCTGCTGCTCAGCCCATACTCCAACTGACACAGTCAAGCATCCAGGCACCCAAACATTTCATTCAAGACTCTCACTCCAACATTCCATGCATCACATTTATACTGGCTGAGCAGCTAGGGAGTAAGTAACCAGATAAATACAACACAGGTTACTACATACCTTCCCTTCTTCTACAAAACAAATTAACAACCACCAAGAAGAGGAAAGTTCAAACAAGGAGAACCCCAAGGAATAGAAAAATGGAAAAGTAGATAAAAAGCAAGAAGAAAGTGGACACAAAGCGTGAAAGAATCATAGCAAACTAACCAAAGAAAGTCAGGCGTGAGCAAAGAAGAAAATACAATGGAGGTATGCAAGGGTAAGTACAATAGAAAGAGAAAATGAAATAACAGGCTAAGACCAAAGTGCATGAAAAAAATGAAACAACAGGTTAAGACCGAAGTACAAGAGAAAGGAAAGATAATTCTGAGAAAATATACATGAGATGTACAATAAGTACATGCAATAAAAATAAACAATGTGGAAGAGATGCATAGATAAATATACATAAAATATACATACATTACCCACCCATCATCCTCCTATAATAACACCTGGGACTCATACCTATTAGAATCTCTATATGAACATTAGAAAAGTGAAAAGAACAAAAAAACACATGGGACTCGTACCCATAAGAACCCCTGTGAGGAGGTTAGAAACGTGCACAGAAGAGCAGAACACATGGGACTCGTACCTATTAGAACCCCTTTGAGGAGGTAAGGATTGTGCAGGGAACAATAGAAAACATGGGAATAGTACCCTTTAGAACCACGTAGATGGGACTAAAACCCACAGCTGACAGCGTAAATGTGACTAAAACCCACTACAGAAACATGGGACTTGTACCCATTAGAACTGCATAAATGGGACTAACACCCACTACAAAAACATGGGACTTGTACCCATTAGAACTGCGTAAATGGGACTAACCCCACTACAAAAATATTACATTTGTACCCATAGAACTACATAGATGGGACTAAAACCCACTACAAAAACAAAATGTGAAACACCAGGTGACTACACCATGAATTGTGAAGCTACGTTGAATACCAGGTGACTACACCATGAACTGTGAAGATACGTTGAAAGGGACTAAAACCCATCAACTGCGATAAAGGTGATTCATAGCCAAGAACCTTAGTATGCATAGTACAAGATTACGTGGACACTAAACAGGGAAAAACTTGCACAATGAAAGAACGAAACCCAACACCGGTGAGGAACCCCTCACTCGAGTAATGCTCATATGGCCACACTCTAGACTTATTGACACCAACAAACATGTAACACAAACTGTCACACATTAACAACAAATTGCAAGCAAAGTTGGTCTCACTAGATTTGGAATCAGGCCAATTCCAATAACCATGAGGATTAAACAAAAGAAAAGTGTTTTTTTTCAATGCCTTTGCCCCTAAAATAAAACGTTAGCTGCAAACTGAATAAAACTTTAAATGTCAGGGTACCCCCCAGGAATTACATGCAGCGTATGAATACAATTTCCAGAGAAGCAACCCATTGAAAATGCCCACCCATCATATTGAGAGTGAACATACATGTCTAGCCTCACGTGTGCGTAACTGCATAGTTCGATACAGACAGCAAATGCAAAGTCAAATTTTATAGCGGGAGGCCTCAGAAATGGGTGCATTACCAGTCAAATTTTTAAACGGGAGGCCCCCAGAAATGGGTCATAACCAAATCGTTCCTTTACACAGGAATGAAGTAAAGAGCAGCAGTACACTTGGATCCAGCGACGTCCCCAGTCTCCTTCAATTGTCCGTGGAACTTTATTGGAATTATACGTGATTGGCAAACTGGACACAAAGTGACACTCCGTAGCCCCAGTGTTTGTGTGCTGCCTCCAATCTCAAAATGATAGCACACATGCGTTATGAGCGCCAGGTGGCTTGTGGTTGCACCGTGCTGCATAGGGTTGCCCAGCAGCTCTCCATGCCACGTAGACAGAGAGACGACACAGAAGTGCCATGAGGATATCCGCATGACTCCAAGGTAAGAGTGCACGTGCAATAGTAGACTTGTGCATTGGTGTAGTGCTGAGGATCACACAAGTTGTCATGCTGCGGACCACAAGCTGTCATGGAAGCAGGAATTCCGAAGTACAAGCAGGCTGGGGCTGTCTGGTGAACACCCAATGCATTAAACAAATAAAGTACAAGCAGGCTGGGGCTGTCCGATGTGCAAGCCACTGGTGAAGTGCTCAGGATCACACAAACAGTCACAGAAACAACACCCAGTCTTTGTAGCCAATGAAGTACAAGCAGGATGGCGCTGTCCGGTGAAAAGGACACGGGTGGGGCTGACATGCCTTGTACTTCAGACTGGAGGTTTTCTTCTGAGTTTCTGTAGCTTTCCTTTGAAAATGTCTTGGTTTAGTAAGATCTTTTAAAAACACGCGTAGTTTAGTTTCAAGAATCATCGCCAAAAATCTGTAGTGATGAGAACCACAGCCAGGATGTAGTTTTAAGTAGATTTATTAATTTCAGTTACAGGTATTTGAGTTGTAGAGATACAGCCCCACCAGGAGCAGTCTCCCTGCTGCTCAGCCCATACTCCAACTGACACACTTAAGCATCCATGCACCCAAACATTTCATTCAAGACTCTCTCCAACATTCCATGCATCACATTCACTCTGGCTGAGCAGCTAGGGAGTAAGTAATCAGATAAATACACCATAGGTTACTACATATGCCTTGGTCCTTTTCAAAGGACAAACCTTGGAGAACATTCATTAGTTTGTTTGTCACTGCAGATTTTGTATCAGTACTTTCCACCATATATGGATGCTGTCTGTGTGCCACACTAAACTGTTTAACTTACTAAGAATGATATATTTTGTCAAAAGTCCAGCCCTCGTTTACAAAAACTAAATAACGTTATTAATTTTTAGTCATTCTGAACTGAGCCCTGTTATAGATAATACTCAGATGACATACTTTGGCCCTGAAAGGACAAGCAAAGACAATGAGGTGTGGAGAATAACAATGATATTTCCAATAGTAACAATGTTTTAGAAATGGTTAAAATGAAAATTGTTGCATATACTGCAACATCTGCAGAAACTTCTGATCCAGTTTGTTTTATGCAAACCCTCTACAAAGCACAAACAAAAAAATATATATTTGTGAGAAAAGATTTGACACTGATCTAGTACATTGGTTTAAACTGGCTTTAATAGAAGAAGACTGCTTTTACTTGTGCATAATCCAGTTTGTAAATATTATATAGACAAATCTATATGCTAACGAAATGCCTACAAGAGGTGTTCATAATAAGTTGGAAATTGTTCCCACTCCTCCTGAGCTTCAACACCTCAGTGTCTATGTGAGTATTCTCATCCAGGCAGTAGGTCTATTCCAAGCAATTGTCTGAATACAGACAAAAAGAAGAAATTACCATCTTCTGAATAATGAAATTGTCTGAAGGGTGAAGTTATGTATTTGCCTTTGAATATGAAGGAGAATCTTGAAACTATAGGTCTAGCTCAAGAGGAAGAAGAACTACTAGTGGTTCTAGTAAATGGAGTTCCTACTAAAGATTTTTTTTTAAATGGCAGCAACTTGTAAGCGTTGACAGGGCTAAGCAAGCCTTTCAATTCCTTAAACTTGACAATGTCTTTTACAAAGATGTTGATGTAGAGAGACATGTAACTTATGTCACTACTGACACCTCTAGCCCAGGTCCTTGTGGTCAGTTTGAAAAGGTTGATTTTGGTAAAGCAGAAACAATCTATGAACATTACAGCATTCGCCCTCAACACTCAAGAGATAGGACGGATTATACTTTCAAATGGTACCAAATAAAGCAAGCTAAAGGGGAACTGGTAAGTGTGTGGGAAAACAACTTAGAAGCAAATTCTTTCCTTTTTTGTTCTCAACTGGAGAAGGTGGTCGTTACGATGAACGTCCAATACAGATTCCAGCATGTGAATATACATCAACTAGATTGTATTCTGATGATCTCCAAATTAGGCAAAACATTCTGTAAATGTATCATCTTTTGTTTGCATGTGATCTCTCAGTACTATCTAATACTGTACCCCACATTTTGAAAACAGGGACATGGTTCGCTAATATCACTGGCAGAGATTTTGTTGTAAAAGATCATGGAAAACATGAGTTTCTAAAGAGTAATCTATGGAACATTATGGCTTGCCAATATATTGCTAATAAATACTGGTTCCTTTGTTACAGTGAGCTAAAGTGTAAGTTGTACAATCTCACTGCACCCACATTGTTTGTCACTTTGAGCTTTTTTAGAATATGGGTGGGATGCTCTTCATGACTTCCTCAGGCTAGCAAATGCAAACATTGTTGGTATGCATTTTAAAACTGGGGATTTGTGTTCAAATGATCCTGCAAATGTTTGTAGATACTTAAGCATAGATTTGAAACCATACTCCACTTTATCTGTAACAAAAATAATCCATCATTAGGTGAGGTTATGATCTTTTTCCAGAGGAAAGATTACCAAGCTAGTGGTGCACAACATATTCATATGTAATTGTGGGTGAATGATGTACCAACATCTAGACAATATTGTGATGAATCACTGTTATCATTCATTGAGCTGTATGTAATTTGAGATTCCAGAAGAATCTGAGAAAACATCTCTTAGGCAACAAGTGCCACAATTCCAGTCACATAAATGTGGTAAATATCACAGAGGAAGATACAGAGCAAACACGACATGCTAAACTAAGTGTTTTCCGTAGGCCTGTAGTCTCAAACGTAGGGATGAATAATTTTATGTCAGCTGTATGGCACACTGTTGCTGGTAAATCACCTAGGAACACATACAACCTAAAGAGAAGTGGGGCTTCAACACATATGAATGACTGTGATCCTGTCTGTGTGGAATTCCAACATGAAAATTAAGTTTGTAGCAGACAATTCTATTGCTGTTGCTCAATATGTCACTATGTATAGAACAAAGTCTGAAAATACAGAAATGAAGGACATATGGGAAGAGATAGCTGAAGAGAAGTCTTTAACTTTATTTTCAGTTTAGAGATGCTTTCCCACAGGAAAACTGGATCTTATGAGGTTTGCGATAAGTTGAGCTCTGTTAGCTTAAATGGTAGGTCAAAATCTATAATTTGGGTAGGTTTAGGCCTAGAATCAACATGAAAACTATTGTTGAAATCATTTCCAGAAATTGTGTATCTTGGAAAGTTTGATCTAAACAGCACTGACATAGTTAAAAGCAAGAAAATTGACACCTATTATCCCAATCGGAGTGTCCACTTAGAAAAGCTTTCACTGTATAAAGTATTGCAGTACTATACATACAGGATTATAAATGGATCAAACCTTTAAAGGAAGGAAGTTTGCTGGATCTGGCTGTAATGGATTTTTAGGAAGACACCAAAAGCCAAGTCTCATAAATCATTGTAAACTGTGCTAGAAACAGTTGAAAAAATTTGAATTCTTTACCAACTTTTTAAATCATGACGTTCCAAGGCTGAATTGTTAGGGGAACATGACTGCTATGAAGATGGTTTCCATGCCATTAAAGATAATATTGGATGTGTAGTGTTTCCCACTTATCTGAAAATGTTGAATGATGAAATTCAACAAATATGTAACAATTGCAGCAGAGGTAGCAAAGGATAGTTCACAAGCGAGTCAGAGCTCAGGCACTGATATTCAAGATCTGCTTGGCCAGTCTATTTTTAAAAATGAGGCAGTCATAGTTATGCATGAGGTGGAAAATCCTATAGGCCAAGTGAGGAACAAGAGCATTGATTTAGAATATTTGGTAGCTCAACTTAATGAAGAACAGCTAGTAACATTTAAATATATAACTAGATCAGTGGAGCATGGACTTTTACATGATAAGTCTGAATGTTCATGTACAACATTCAAGCCTACACTTCTGTGGGTTAGCCTTCAGGCAGGTACTAGCAAACGTTTTGTGAATAAAGTGCTAACTGCATTTGTTCACAGAAAGACACACTGTAACCTATCTGGTGTTGTTACAGCACCTACTGGATTAGCTCCTCACAACACTAAAGGAATCACATTTCATTTACTACTTATGTTGCCTGTGGAAGATGAAAACAAACTGGACCTCATGAACTTATCTGGTGATGCTAGTCATGAAGTTTCAAGGGCTCTGAAAAAATTAAAGGTCTTACTTATTGATGAGGGTAGCATGGTGTCAAACTTGATGCTAGCTTTCATTCATCTATGGATGCAAGTGGTATTAAGAACTGGCTATGAAGTTCTATTTTGAGGTAAGCACATTATAGTTTTTTGGGTGACCTTCTACAATTGTCACCTGTGAAAAGTCAACCACTCTTTAACAACTGCTTCAAGAAGATACAAAAAAGTCTGTGGGAAGTGTAGCTAATTTAATATATGGTTACATTTCCAGTACACAGAATTGACCAAAAAGATAGGACATGTGGTATCTATGGAGTATATTACTATATGAAAAGACTTGAGAATAGAAATAATCAGAAAAAAAGGTATAAAAACTCTCGCTAGTCACACAGAAAGTACTCTCTTCCTGCACAATAACTCGCCTGCTTCTGTAATGCAGCAACTTTTGAAAGTTACAAACAGATAGTGTGCCTCATTTTGAAAAAACCTTTATTGTTCACAATGTCATTATCCCATAGCGTACATGCACCATCCAAAGTGGCAAGTCAATTAGACAATAGGTATATGCGTCCAGTCAGTGTGACACAGCCATTCAGCCGACAACCCGGGGGTCCGGCGGCGTTATACACGTTGGCATTAGTACAGTCAGTAGATGTGTAGTTTGATTAATCGGCAGGTCTATTTTGTGTTTTTTTGGTGTTTTGTTGTGGTGTACCTTATTCGTAGTGGCAGCAACAAAGATGGCGCTATATACCAGCCCTCATCGCGGCCACCGCTGTCGCCACCCAGGCCCCTGTCTAGAGTTGTGCAGGTCATCGCGGTTAACCTCAAGCGGAAGGGCCTCTGGTCAACTCAGCGTCAGCGTCAGCGTCATCTCGCAATGCAGGCCGGAGCGCGACAACTATGTGTCGGTAAAGCTCACTGAGACACAGAAGCTAACGCTTAAGTCCGGCAGATCCAATCTGCAGCTTCGCAATTCGAGTCCATGTGTGGGCCACTCGGCGCGCATCCGACTCCCCAGCGCAACGTCCATAGAGCCGCTGTGTGTCGGGGTACGTCCAGTATGCAAAACAAAGTGCCCCTAGCAAGGCCTTTCTGCATGTTTTGGACGTACCCGTCCCTGGTAGGGTACGCATGTCATCGCTGTTCCGCTGCCAGTGAACAGGGTACGCTAATTAGGGTAGCGCTTCGGGGGCGCCGGACGGCGTATCCATCATCTACTATCTGTGATTAGGTAGAAATCCGGTCAGAGAACGTGACCAGTAAACAAACTGTTCCCTACAACAGATAGTGTGCCTCATGCCAACAATTAATGTGTACACTCAGTTTAACACGGAAAAGCTTTATTTGGAAAACAAAAGATTGTGAATCTTAGTGATATCGATAAAATGGAACATCAAGGCTTAAACATACCTGTCACAACTAGCCCTCTGGTAGCCCTGATTTCTCCCCTGCTATTTTGCCCTGCTCTGTGTCGCTCATCCCACCAACATGACTCGAATCCTCTTATTGGCGCCGTTCGGGCTACATAGGGAGGATCAGATGGTGCTATGCACATAAACATTTCAGCATCCAGGCACTCAAAATAGGTAGTATCCCCCGAGTCTTTCACTTGTGTGTGGCAATACATGGTTCCACTGTTTAGTATGATACTGTATTGTACTGTCCATGTGTCTACTCACCAGGTGACCACTCATCACATGTCTCATTGGCCTTGTGCTCTGTTATTTGTTGATATCACTAAGTTTGCTAAAATTTCGCAAGATCTCAGCAAATCTCAGTGGCCATCTTGGCCGTGGCGAGTATTTAAACCACACCCAAAGAACAGTCTCTGCTTTGCCTCGAGCATTGACAGAAATGTTCTTTGGCTCCAAAGCGCTCCAACGGCCAGCAAAGAAAAAGACATTCCATTTAAAAATCAAGGTATCATTTAGGGTACTCAGACAGAATATCGAGTTGGAAATATTGACTTACACAAATATCGAGTTGGAAATATCGTGACACAGAAAAATCTAAAGCAAGAATATCATGGTCAAGAATATCAGGCGCGATTCACAAAAGTAATCTGAGACAAAATCCTAACTTTAAAACTTTCAGTATTCACAAAGTGCATTTAGAAGTGGTAATATTAGGATTTTATCTCAGTTAAACTTAAGTTTTGGTCTTAAGTTAAACTTACTTTATGACTTTCGGTATTCACAAAGGGGATTTAGGAGTAGTAAAGTTAGGATTTTGTCTCAGTTACACTTACGTTTTACTTAAGTTAAACTTAAAACCAAAACTTAAGTTTAACTGAGACAAAATCCTAACTTTACTACTTCTAAATGCCCTTTGTGAATACCGATTACTTTTGTGAATCAGGCCCATCGAATTTAAGGTAAAAAATAATGTTTTCAAAGATATGGAAGTCATTAATATCGTTTGCAAAAATATAGTTGTTTAAAATATTGATTTTTTAACTAGTGTCATATATTTTAGTTTATATTTTAAATATATGTGATGTATGTTTTTTGTGTAAGTATTTGTATAAGCCCTGTTTCCACCACAGTGTCAGTCGGAGGAAACTCCGACCGACATTGTAATAGGCCCCTAAATGTCGAGGAGGGTTTAATCAATTGAGCAACGGAGAAAAGCGTAGGTTTCATCACAAATCCCATTGAAGCAAAGTACAAGTATATTTTGATTCAATTTTACCAGATTGAAGAGGGTACAAATAATAGCAGGTGCACTGCTAAGTTCCTCTTGGTGAAGGGCCTATATGTCAGAAGACAACAGTTTTCTCTGTGTTTGCCCAAAAACTGTTACCAATCACAAATCTAATGGATTAAGTTTGGATACAGCTATGATAAATATTGGTCAAACAGTTTTTAAACAAGGAATATCTGAAATTGCTTTATCATGGGTTAAGTCACTATCAGGATTGTACTCTCTTCAGTTTGATGACAGCAAAGTGAATGCTGACATATAAGTGCCGATTCCGATCCTGGAAAAATTTTCCCCGTCCGAATTGAATCCGGATTTTTTTCTGTACAAATCGTACAAGTAGCATACAAACTGCCAAGTATGATTCGCATGGGAAAAACTCCATACGAATCACATCGGGAAAATTTCCCCACACGTCCTCGGGTCGGAAATTGTGTCCGACACATCCCCGGACGATTTACCGTACGAATCGGAAAAATGAAGTCCAACCGCGCAAGTACGATCACTCCCGTCCTTTCGATTTCACAACTGTATGGAAAAAACACTGTACGGACCGAACTCCCATAGCAGCCATGGAGACACGTGCCCGCATACGCGCCGAACACCCCACCACAGACCCCGCATGTACGCTCAAAACGCCCCCAGCCGCGGATGTACGCGCCGAACCCCCACCAGTGTATGCATGGAGCGTACCCCCACCCATGTATGTATGGAGCGTACCAACTCCCCACCCGTGTATGTACGGACCGTACCCACACCCCACCCGTGTATGTATGGACCGTACCCCCACCCCACCCGTGTATGTATGGACCGTACCAACTCCCCACCCGTGTATGTACGGACCGTACCCCCACCCCACCAGTGTATGTACGGACCATACCCCCACCGTGTATGTACGGACCGTACCCCCACCCATGTATGCATGGAGCGTACCAACTCCCCACCCGTGTATGTACGGACCGTACCCCCACCCCACCAGTGAATTTACGGACCGTGCCCCCACCCGTGTATGTACGGACCGTACCCCCACCCGTGTATGCATGGAGCGTACCAACTCCCCACCCATGTATGTACGGACCGTACCCCCACCCGTGTTTGTACGGACCGTACCCCCACCCCACCAGTGTATGTACGGACCATACCCCCACCCGTGTATGTACGGACCGTACCCCCACCCGTGTGTGCATGGAGTGTACCAACTCCCCACCCGTGTATGTACGGACCCTACACCCAGCCCCCCTGTATGTACGGTGCGAAACACCACCACCGATGGACGGTGCGGACCAACACCCTGCCCGTGTTCGTACGCACCCTACCCCAGGCCCACACACCAGCACCCTCACCCAACATCGCGCATGTACGAGTCATACTAAGCCATAGCAAAGGACAGCACTGTACAACAACATGGCCCATGTACGCACCGTACAGACGCAAAAAACACTCCTACTGAACCAGGACAAACCCAAAAAACACAAGGAGAGTCAATTCGAGGCACACAACACCACAAAACATATCCAACAAGGCCAAATCCATCCTATACACTGACCTGCAACTGACAAACAGCTAAACAGAGGCCCAAACCACTACCACTCCTTATAACACACCCACCCAAAGTTCAAACACAGCCACACCCACAAATGGACCAATAAAAAGGCCCAGCACACACAAACCATGATCCTTTGCAACAGATCCCCTACTGCCAGACCACAGAGACAACGCACTGCACCCTACTACATACATCAATGCACCTTACAGTTGCACTCCTTCACACAACCACCATCACAAACACACCCTCATCACATTCACCCACACACACCTGCACAAACACACTCACACACCCACACCCATCCACACCCACACCCCCACAACCATCCATCCACACCCCACACCATGCCCACTAACAAGAATCCAAAGTTCACAAAGGAGGAGCTGGAGGTCCTTGTCGACGAAATCATCAGAGTCGAGCCACAGCTCTTTGGAACATTGGTCAGACGGACCAGCATATCCCAAAAATCTGCCATGTGGGAGAGGATAGTCAATTCCGTGAATGCTGTTGGGTCCACCAGAAGGACCAGGCATGAGTGCCAAGCCAGGTGGTACGATCTGCGGAGGACGGTCCGCCGCAAAATGACGGACGACCACAACCAGGCCAACAGCACTGGAGGAGGTCCGTCCGGCAGACCGGTACACTACCATCCCTGGGAGGAGAAGGTGATGGCCACGCTGCCGCCCGTGGGAGTAGTCGGACTAGAAGGAGTCCGAGAGCCTGGTGAGTACACAAACAACTCACCTCACATGGGGGGAATGCCATATACAACCCAAATACCAATCATGCACGCAACCCCCCCAAAGCCCACACCGTACACAACCACACTCCAAAAACACACACATGCCACTAGCGCCTCCATGCCCCATGCCCCAAGCAAGGCCATGCCAAGTCACAGGCCACACAAAACACCAACACAAGACAGGATGTCCCCGATGCCGGGAGGTTGGGCCTCAAAACTAACCTAGAGCAACTCTGAAGCACACAACAATGCCCTCAGCCCATATGGCCTAGGGCACAGCCATACAAACAGTGTGTCCCCACACAGTACTGTTTTGCCTGCTAATGGTGGCCGCGTTGCAGGACGACGTGGGTATGAAGGCACAATTTGCACATAACAGCAGCTAATGAAGACGCATCACACTGAAAGAGTGTCAGCACACACCGCCACAGCAGCAGCGCAGACTCAGACACTCCGCCCAATGGGTGCCCGCAGAGAAGAAACAAACCCACATGAACAAGCCAATGGCCTTTGAAAGACCTGCAAACTGTGTGTGCCCAGGAAGCTGGGCTGAGGTGACAGAGGGTGACACACAGAGGGAGGGAGAGGGGCAGAGAGAGGGACAGAGACAGAGGTGGACACAGGGAGACAGACAGAGGGAGGGAGGAGGCTGACAGAGGGAGGGAGAAGGGGAGACGGACAGAGGGAGGAGGCTGACAGAGGGAGGGAGAAAGGGAGGCGGACAGAGGGAGGAGGCTGACAGAGGGAGGGAGAAAGGGAGACGGACAGAGGGAGGAGGCTGATAGAGGGAGGGAGAAAGGGAGACGGACAGAGGGAGGAGGCTGATAGAGGGAGAAAGGGAGACAGAGGGAGACGTACAGAGGGAGGAGGCTGACAGAGGGAGGGAGAAAGGGAGACGGACAGAGGGAGGGAGGAGGCTGACAGAGGGAGGGAGAAGGGGAGACGGACAGAGGGAGGAGGCTGACAGAGGGAGGGAGAAAGGGAGACGGACAGAGGGAGCAGGCTGACAGAGGGAGGGAGAAGGGGAGAAGGACAGAGGGAGGAGGCTGACAGAGGGAGGGAGAAAGGGAGACAGAGGGAGACGGACAGAGGGAGGAGGCTGACAGAGGGAGGGAGAAAGGGAGACGGACAGAGGGAGGAGGCTGACAGAGGGAGGGAGAAAGGGAGACGGACAGAGGGAGGAGGCTGACAGAGGGAGGGAGAAAGGGAGAGGGACAGAGGGAGGAGGCTGACAGAGGGAGGGAGAAAGGGAGACGGACAGAGGGAGGAGGCTGACAGAGGGAGGGAGAAAGGGAGAGGGAAAGAGGGAGGAGGCTGACAGAGGGAGGGAGAAAGGGAGACGGAGGGAGACGGACAGAGGGAGGAGGCTGACAGAGGGAGGGAGAAAGGGAGACGGACAGTGGGAGGAGGCTGACAGAGGGAGGGAGAAAGGGAGACGGACAGAGGGAGGAGGCTGACAGAGGGAGGGAGAAAGGGAGACGGACAGAGGGAGGAGGCTGACAGAGGGAGGGAGAAAGGGAGACGGACAGAGGGAGGAGGCTGACAGAGGGAGGGAGAAAGGGAGACAGAGGGAGACGGACAGAGGGAGGAGGCTGACAGAGGGAGGGAGAAAGAGAGACAGAGGGAGACCAAATCACCCTTGGGTGGTGTGGCCATGTCTGCTGGTCAGCAGGTGACTGTGTGCATGTAGACAAGGTTTGGCACTGCGTGAACCCCCCCTTCAATCTTTGATAAACACTGGGCCATGTGTCAATCTGTGCAC
The DNA here is from genome assembly GCF_964204655.1 of Triturus cristatus. Classification (NCBI taxonomy): domain Eukaryota; kingdom Metazoa; phylum Chordata; class Amphibia; order Caudata; family Salamandridae; genus Triturus; species Triturus cristatus. Next base: position 435,835,699 of record NC_140588.1, read on the forward strand.
GAGTACATCCGTGCTGCAGGCACAAACACAACCTTACACCCAGTATACCCACCCACTGTGTTTGTCAGAACCCTGTCACAAATTGTTAAGTTACCTACCTGCATACTCAAATAGCATGGAAAAAACACCATTTGGCCACGTACAGTGCAACACGTAAGGCGGCTCTGCATGGCTTGCTACGCCCGCTCACTACACTGCTGACTGCGTTCACAAAAGATGCATCAAGTAAGATTGTGTCACACATAGGTAAAGTGTCGAAAGCTGTGGCCAAGGGACAAACCCATGCACAAGTGCACTGTGAGAGGAATGCTCGCCAAATCCAACCACCCAGAGGAACTGTGCCTAATCAAAAAAGAATGAACATGGATGTCGCATGTAACACAATTAACACTGTCTCTCTCACACACAGGTCAACGTCGTCGATCTCCCCCCAACACTGGGGGGGAAGACTCACATGACCAAGCTCTGCGTGAAGAGGACCCCACCGGCAGCGACGACTCTCACCACTCCGTGGATGACCCAGACCAACCTGGCCCCTCTAGTGTCCAACCACCTGCAGCACCTGCGTCAGGTACAACTGTGCCAACCACCACCCCCATTCCTGCCACATCCCAGGAGACACCCAGGAGCCCTGCCCGCACACAACAACACAGCCAGTTTGTCCAGGAGGGACAAGGTGCTCCGGGCACCCAGGAGGAGGCAGGCGACACCGCAAATGCCATCCCTCAGGGGTCCCGGAGACCTGATGTGCCCACAACGGCAGGCCAGGCGCAAGTGGGCAGGGGTGGTGGGAGTGGAGGACGGCGGAGGCGCGAACCTAACCAGTTGGCTCAGGAACCGGTAATGTCACACGTCCACAACATCCTGGACGCATACCGGCGTGACTCCAGAGGCATCGACCATGTAGTGGAGACCCTCAATGAGATGAAGACCCTGCAGGTCGAGATATCATGCCAGTCATCTACAACACCATGGACGGATGGAGGCAAGACTGGCTGAGCTCCTGGCAGTGCACAGGGACGTGAGCCAATCACTCTGTCAGATCACCCAAAGTCTGGCAATCCCTCCCTGTACCACCAGGCGTAGACCAGCACCAGAAACAGGGAGGGAGGAGGAGGAGGATTCATCTGACGGAGCGTCCCTAGCATCGTCAAGGCCTGCTTCTGAGGGTCCCCGCAGGAAGGTGGGTCGTCCACGCAAAAGACCGTGAGAGTCAGAGGAACATCACCATCTCCCAGGTCACCTAGCCTGGCACCTGGCCCTCTGGCCCAACAGCAGCACAGCAGCAACTGACATTCTCTGCCACATAGCCTTGCTGGTCACTGTCTGACCAATGTTGACAAAGACTGTGGCACAGACTCTGATGACTTTCAATGGCAGGATACCAACTCCCCCTGTGAACTTTGGATTCTACACTCCCGCCAAGCACCTCTTGTCATCCCCCCCAAACACGTGCCCCACCACAAATAAAAATCTTCACAATCACCAGATGATGCCGTCATTTAGCATTATTCCACTACATGTGTGTGTTGTAAAGTCAAACCATGCCTGATTCCAGTAGTAACTCCAAACATCCATACCCTGGGGTCTGAGTCTGGCACAGGACACACATGGGTCACAATGTATCATCCAAGACAGACATGGAGCACCATACTCACCCGTGATGGGCCCAACCAGCTGAGGGGGTGCCTGCACAACTGTGCCTACAGACCTATTTAGAAGAGCAACAGTCATGCGCAGAGGTCAGGGATCATGTGGAGTGTCCTGGGGTGGGAGTCCCAGGTATGTGTAGACACGTGGCAGAACCATGTCCTGCATGCTTGAGTCAGGTGAATGTGGAGAATGGTGGGCCGGCCAAGGTTGGATGCATGGAGATGGCACAATTGGGTGTTGGATCACAGTGCCACAAGGTTGTGTTGTGGTTGTGGGCTGCATCCTGAGTGCGTGCGTGGATTGAGAAGGTCATCCTGCAGCTGGCAGTGATCCACTCCCCCCATCTCTGTTGGACGTTGATGTGGCCTGGTCGCTGGATGTAGTAGCATAGCTGTGCAGATGCACCCTGGATGTGGACAAGTATCATGGGATTTCTTACGCACATGTCCGTAGAGTGCAGGGTAGGATTAGACACGGATGTCGTAGTTGACCTGGGGGATGGTCTCCCTCTTGCCTTGAGGTTGATGGAACTGGGGATCTTGTGCATAATGCAGAGTGTGCTGCCGCATGAGGCACAGATGCTGCTGATCAGCATAGCACATGTCAGCAAGCAATCCGTGATGGACACCAGCTCGTTTGCGTGGACACTGGGTGCCCTTGCTGCAGGGCCTGCAGCAGCATGCGCCATGTCAAGAAAACAATGCCACAAGTAGCACACAAAGACAAGGATTTCAGTAAGGAACTATGCAAAAGGTGTATGTCAAGGAAGGAATGTCTGGTTCAACATGGCACACACACACACAATGGATTCACATGCAGCACAGTGGCCGTCGTGGAGACTGACATGCCACAATACCTACACAGCAATGGACATCATGCACAATACAGAATCTAATCCCTGACAAACAGCTTGCATCTTCCTACTCTACACATAGACTCATATGCACCATCTCTGAGAACAATGCCAGACATGCCGCATGCACAGTGGCAACAGACCACCATTGACAGAGATGAGGCACCTTGGAGGCAGAGGGACACCTTTATTAGTCATGTGTGTCGGAATGCTAATGCAACTCTGTCAACACATACACAGGTCATGTGGATGAACACGTGGGACCAATACTGGCACCCCCCTTTGCACCACAGATGCTGGAAATCCATAGCACTGGCACACAAGTGACGGGTTACAGCTAAACACCCCCTGCTGCTCACGGAGAGGCGGCTATACACCATTGAGCCCCTAATGGGGAATTCACACACCATGTCAACCCGGTGCAACCCGTATGTTTCGGAGGGCAGTGTTACACACATTGATGGCTCCATCACAATCCACAATCCCATTACAGATGACTGTCACCAAGTCTGACCATCAATTCAGGTGAATTCAGCTCCGTGTCATGTGCCCCATGGTGATTCAACATGTATGTAAAGTATCCAAACATGAACAGGAGCAGTGCACACACATTCAAAACAAATACCACTCCCAAAAAGCCGTGCTGCATCCCTTACCCGAAGGAGATATTCTAACTTGTCCGTGCATGTAACGCTGATTCAGCACATGTTGCTGTGTTCATGAGGAATAGCAGGAGCACAACAATGCCACCAGCAGACAGCATGTGCAAGTACCTGTGGATGGGAGACACACCAGAAGTCAGCCAAAAGAACCACATCCGCATGCATGTGCATTTACTCGACACGTATAAGGTTGTCAACATGCTAGGTGGAAAAACATTCTTCTATTGCACCATCACTCGAGTGACACATCCAAACACACCTCTGACTCACTTGGCAGACATGCAGATGGACACACACATTGCAACACTTGCCACACACGGCCCAATGCGTGCACACTCAGACACTGGAACTCACCACTAAGCAAAGAAGTTGCGTATGAGCCGACTCCGCATGTCCTCTACCGCCTCCTCCTCCTCCACATCACTTGCCTCATGACCAAGCCCTTCATCCTCCACAGGTGGATGGTCCTGCTCATCTGGATCCAGGATGAGTGGCACAGCTTTCTCCACTGCCATGTTGTGCAGCATGCAGCACACGAGGAATATCTTGCAGACCTTCACCGGTGCATATGGGAGTGGGCCACCGGTCTTGTGGAGGCAACGGAATCGGCTCTTCAGGAGGCCAAACGTCCTCTCTATCACTCGCCTGGTCCGCCCATGGACGTTGTTGTAGCGGTGATCGGCAGCCGTGCTGGGGTTGCGGAGAGGCGTGATCAGCCATGGCATGTTGGGATAGCCAGCGACCCCTACATGGAAACATCATGGACAAGAGTGGGTCAGGAAATGAAATGAAATGAAATGAAATGAAATGAATGAAATGAAAAAGAATTTCTAAAGCGCATGGCTGCCCTTGAGCGTCCCAGCGCTACGTGTACACACAGACAGACCTCCTCTGAGCCGCATCCAGAGATGTTAGTCATTCTGGGGGAAAAGGAACGTTTTAAGGGATTTTCGGAATCTGGTCAAGCTAGGTTCTTTCCTCATTGATGTTGGGAGGGAGTTCCATAGCTGACCCGCGTTTATTGAAAAGCGGCGTCCTCCGGTCCTTGTTCTTTTTGCTCTCGGGATAGCTACCAGGTTTTCCTCGCCAGAGCGGAGCGTTCGTACTGATTTGTAAGGGCGGATCAGATCTCTGAGGATCGGAGGGCCTGTGCCTTGGAGGACTCTGAACACTGTACAGAGCGCTTTGAATTTCACTCTCGCTCTTATGGGCAGCCAATGGAGCGCTTTCAAGGCCGGTTTTGCTGACGTTCTTCTAGGTGTGTTCGTCAGCAGTCTTGCAGCTGCATTCTGTGCCCTCTGGAGCACGTTCAAGGTGTATTCCGGTGCAGCCAGGAAAAGGGCGTTGTTATAATCCAGTCTTGACAGAATAAGGCCCTGTACCAGCAATTTCCTAGAGTCTAATGGGAGTAAGGGCATAACTTTCCGTATTGAGCGGAGCAGCCCATAGCAACACCCTGCAGTTATTTTCGCCTGAGTGTGCATCGACAGCTCCGGTTCAAGCCAGACGCCGAGACTTTTTATGGATCCCTTCGGGGTCGGAGGATCTCCTAAACAAGTCGGCCACATACATTTGGGGAGGGAGGTGCAGAGATTTCCCAGCAACATCACCTCGGTTTTGGAGGCATTAAGCTTGAGTCTTGAGTCGGCCATCCATGCCATGATGTTGGTAAGGCAGGCGGCAAACTTCTCACCATGGCTTTCTGCGAGCGAGAGCGAAACAATCAATTGGGTGTCATCCGCGTACGTTGCGAGTTTCACTCCAAAGGGTGCGACCTCCCCCTCCAGTGGGGCCATGTAGACGTTAAAAAGCGTAGGGCTCAGTGAAGAGCCCTGCGGGACACCACACTGAAGGGGGGTGGGCACTGATCTATAGTTGCCCTCGCACACTTGATATGTTCGATCACTCAAGAATGACATTAGCCAGGTGAGCGCCAGGCCTCTTACTCCCAGCTCCTCCAACCGGTGGATCAAGATCTTATGATCCACCGTATCAAATGCCGCGCTCAGATCCAGGAGGACCAGGGCTGCTGATCCTCCTGAATCTAAGATGCACCTGCCCTCTTCTACCATGGTGATCAGCGCCGAGTCAGTGCCTTGACCGGGCCGAAAGCCAGTCTGGGTGTGCCGTAACAACTCGTTAGATTCCAAAAAGGACGAGAGTTGCCGGTTAACCCATTTCTCAGCAATCTTTCCCATCCCTGGCAGTAAGGAGATTGGCCGAAAGTTGGACAAATCGGTGGGATCAAGCCCCGCTTTTTTTAGCAGGGCTTTTACTATAGCCTGCTTCCAACTGGGGGGGACCTTGGCGGCGGCAAAGGAAGCATTGAGTAGATCTACTGCCGGTCCCGCTATGACATCCATAAACTGCTTTAGGATGTACATAGGCATGGGATCCGTCGGAGAGCCACTTTTTTGCGCGGCCAACTCTTTACAGAAAGCTTCCCTGGTGATCGGGGCAAACTTGTCCAGCACGGCTCTATCAGTGGCCAGACGGCTCTCCCCCAAGGGCAGGCTCTGACGGGACACGGGGAGGCCGGCTATGATGTTTTGAATTTTCTGGTCAAAGTACTGGGCCAGAAGGTTACAGCGGTCCGTACTCCCCTCTGAGGGTTCTGGAGATACTGGAACTTTGAGCAGCTCTTTGAGAATTTTATAGGTTTCCCTTGAAGAATTGGTTGATGATTTTATCCTATTTTCAAGGTAGGCCGCTTTGGTGGCATTGCGCGCCACTTTATAAGTTCTCATGGCTGCCCTGTACTCTTCTTTGGAGTTTCCTGCCCAGTTTTTCCGCCAGTCACGTTCTTTCTTTTTACAAATTTTTCTCAGAAGACCCAGCTCTGGGGTGAACCATAAGGATTTGGGGCCCCCCGTCTTCCTGTTGGCTATTTTCAGGGGAAGTACCGCGTCTAAAGCTGTGCTGAGCCATTCGCAGAAAGCCTCATCTGCCTCTATAGGATCCCTATTAAGCACCGGGATGGTATGTGTCAGCTTGCGTGTAAGATCGCCGACCGGGAGTTTCGACCATGCCCTTACTGGTACTTGTGCTGTGGCTGCCGGGAGAGATGGGGGAGTTGTAACAAAACCCAGTTGAAAGGGGATCAGGAAGTGATCCGTCCAAGGGAGAGGCAAGGACGGTGACATGGAAAGACGGGGAAGATTAGAAAACACCGTATCCAATAAATGGCCCTTGACGTGGGTGGGCTCCTGATTATGGAGGGTGATGTTCCCCAGCCCAAGTTCAGATCTAAGGTCGTTTGCAGCTTTATCCTCCGCTGAATCGAAATGTAGGTTTAAATCTCCAAGCAGGAGAAAGTTGGGTGCCGACGCTATTAGCAATGGGGCCTCTTCAAGCAGAGAGTTCGCGAACTGCTTGATGTTGCCCGGAGGCCGGTAAATCAGCAACCCCGACAGTGAGTCGTTGGGGGACAATTGAATCTTAAAGCTACAACTTTCCGCATCCAGGATAGACCCTTCAGCGGCCCTACATGTCAAAATATCTCTATATATAATGGCCAGCCCGCCCCCTCTGCCTCGCGGTCTGTGCAAGCAAAAGATACAAAATCCGGGGGGAAGAGCGTTCGCCATGTCAAAATCCGAACTGTCAGATGTCCACGTTTCCGACAAAAATAGCACATCAAGCTTGTGATCCAAAATCAGATGGTGGATGTGTAAGGAGTGCCTAGGTAAAGATCTACAGTTCAGGAGGGCTAGTCGAAGTGGTTCCCTAGGAGGGGGAGCATTCTGGGCCTCTTTACTTTCCGTAGTACATAGAGCACAGGCTTTGAAGAGCACATCCAACCTCAATCCCCTCGGACAGAGGCAGGAGGCTTTGGGGCAGAGAGACATAAGTTGTTCTTGCGAGTATGTGAGAGGCCCTCGCTTTGTTTTGGGCAGCATGTCTGGCCCTAGGTCCGTACGGGCCCGGACGGGCCCAGACGGGCTTGCCTCTGGCGCGCCTCCGGCGCGCCATCGGCGCGCCCGCTGCGCCCGCCCGCTGCGCGGACGAGTGAGTGCGGCCATTTATGAGGCGCGAGGTCCTGTGTTCGCCCTCACACTAGAGCGCAAAAAGCCCTCTTCCCAATCCAAGATGGCGGGACCTTCCGGTTTAGACTTAGGTTACCGGAGGTCATTCAGAGCCCAGAAACGGCTCGAAAATGCCCCCACCAGCTAATATGACCAGGCGGTGTGACAAGGAGTAAATTTAAAAATTAAAACAAATTTTCCAAACCAACATCAAAAATAACGTTTTTAAAAGCAATTTCGGCTCTGTGGTGCCGTGTGGTGCCCGGCTAAGCTCCCTGTGAGTGTCAGGGGAGCCGCCTATGTGTACAGGCTGCGCCCGAGGCTCTTGCCTTAATTTATAGCACGAGGTCCTGTGTTCACCCTCTTCCCAATCCAAGATGGCGGGACCTTCCGGTTTAGACTTAGGTTACCGGAGGTCATTCAGAGCCCAGAAACGGCTCGAAAATGCCCCCACCAGCTAATATGACCAGGCGGTGTGACAAGGAGTAAATTTAAAAATTAAAACAAATTTTCCAAACCAACATCAAAAATAACGTTTTTAAAAGCAATTTCGGCTCTGTGGTGCCGTGTGGTGCCCGGCTAAGCTCCCTGTGAGTGTCAGGGGAGCCGCCTATGTGTACAGGCTGCGCCCGAGGCTCTTGCCTTAATTTATAGCACGAGGTCCTGTGTTCACCCTCTTCCCAATCCAAGATGGCGGGACCTTCCGGTTTAGACTTAGGTTACCGGAGGTCATTCAGAGCCCAGAAACGGCTCGAAAATGCCCCCACCAGCTAATATGACCAGGCGGTGTGACAAGGAGTAAATTTAAAAATTAAAACAAATTTTCCAAACCAACATCAAAAATAACGTTTTTAAAAGCAATTTCGGCTCTGTGGTGCCGTGTGGTGCCCGGCTAAGCTCCCTGTGAGTGTCAGGGGAGCCGCCTATGTGTACAGGAGAAGCAGTAAGACAGGAAGATGACAATAAATACAGGACTGCCAGAGTATACCCACCAACAATACATGCTCGTTCGTTGCGCAGCTGCCGCATCATTTCAGGCACCCTGCTACGTCTCATGATGTAGGCATCGTGTGCTGATCCTGGAAAAGGAGCACAGACATGTGAAATCACCATGTGGGCAAGACACACCACAGGGGCATTAATGGAGTGATAATGCTTGCGGTTCCTATACGCTACCTCCTGTGCCTGTGGTGGTACCAATGGAATAGAAATGGTCCCAGAGCATGCATAAAAATTGAGAAAGATCAACACAACAAATATTGCAACAATTTTAAGGCAGAACCATAGTGTTATTTAATCACACTAGGAAGAAGCACATAAATGCATACGGTAAATCACACTATTTACAAAAGTGCGGGGTGCCACGGGGAAGGGGAGGGAGTGACGAATTAGGTAGGGTAGTAGGATAAGTTACATAAACAAGTTCATAACAATGGTACAAGTCAATTGCTGGGCACCTTACTGTTGTGCCAAATATTCAAGAGTCATTCATTGACAGAATTAAATGTTATTGCCAAAAAGCCATATACAAGTGAAAGTCCACAGTGCTCAACGCACTATTGAGGGTACTGGCATGATGGGATGTCGACGTTTCGACCCCTCTTCAAAGGTAGGTAGATTAATTCCTTACAGGTGGGGTCTTCCTCAGGACAAAGAGGATGGTGAACCGGGGAAGGTAGGCACCTATGCAAAGATATGGGTGGGAATTAAAAAAGGATAGTGCCAAGCGAAGATTCAACTGCAGGACTGGATATGGATATGACTGCCATAATTACCAGAAAAAGAGAGAGCATCTAGTCAGTGACAGCTTGGCATCTGGGCATAGAAGGCTCCACAGTCGGGTGGGAGTGAAAGTCACCTAAAAATCAATTTAAAAGCGACAGTGAGGTCAACAGTGGAGTTGACTTAAAGAGAGGGAGGTGGGTAATGACTCCAAATAAATATAAACTCACGTGTATTGTTTAGCAAAAGTGGGAGGATTAGATTACTCCGTCAAATCACACCGCTGTGTGAATCGGTATGTTGGGTGAGATGAATCACCGAGAAAACAGCCTCTAAAAACCAAATGGAGAGAGCGCTCTTTAAATGGGAAACCTGATAGGTAGTCCAAAACTAGAGAAATACAAAGCAAACAGGACCTGGTAACCCACACTATCATCCGTATACTAGGATGTCAGAAAGCGGGACTGGCGATTCCGATAAATAGAAAAACTGAACAAACATATTATTAAAAAGGAAAAAGTCAATCCAGCGAGAATAGCTTATACCCAATGCGTGGAAAATTAGCAGTAATCAGAAGGGGGATTAATCGTGTTGAATACGAGGACCTAGTAACGGAACTGAAAATTAAATAGAGGCAAATACGGAAAAACCGTAATAATAAAGAATAAGGCAAAATTAACTGTTAATAAAAAGGGGGACTAAACATAGGGACAAGGACAAAAATCCTAGGTCGAATTGGCCAAAGTACACGGAGTATCATCCAAGCGGTTCCCTTACCTCGAGACTGCGTACAAGTCTGAACCCGCTCGACTCTGACGGCTAACTGACGACGCGGAGCGGCTCCCAGATAAGGAGAACGCTGAAACCGCGTGACGTTACACCGGTTGCAGCCGCTGGATGCTGCCATCAACGGGAGAATGGAAGAAAGACCATTCGAGTAGTTCGATAGCGCGGTTTGAAGATAGAATGTGGGTAAATAAATTCCCGGACAGAATAAATAAAGTAAATAAAATACAAAGTTGTGTCAAAAGGAATATGTGTGTTAATAAATATTGTTCAGTGGAATGCAACACTAGAAAGGCCTCGTCGGGGCCCGGGGGATCAGCATGATCGACGGATTAAGGTTGAAATGGTGAACATGGACGTTGGTGGATCCTAAAAAATGGAAGATGGTAATCTGAAAGAGTCTAATTGATTAACAAACGTATGTGCACGTTTGGATTGCACAGATGTACAGACTAAAGGGCGTGCAGTCAAACTCGTGATCTATTATTGGGTAAACACACAGATGCAGTGACTATTGTACAATGGGTGCATTGATTGAAAGTGTCTCAAGGTTATATGATGACACATTGAACCGGAAAAATGTATTGATTCATTAGTAGAAAAATGAAAAAAGAACATTGGTTGTTAAAAAGCAGACATATGAGCTTATATCAATAAACATTTTCTGATGAAGATGCAAGAGAACCAGATGGTAATTACATTGGGAGAGAGACGTCAAATGGTCATGTCAATACATGTGAATGGATATTAGCTTGCTGGATATGACAAAAGATGGTTCCAATGGGAAAGAAACAATCAAAAAATTCATGTGCATAATACGTACATTCGTCATAAATGTCTCATGGTCAACATCATAAAGTGTCTCAGAAATAACGTTAACAACAGGTTAGATAATGGGCTGGGGAAAACAGAGCAAAATGAACCTTGTTCATGAGCTACCGAGAGTAGCTAATTGGGCATTACTCGGGTCTTGTTCGTTCAAACCAGTTAGGATAGTGTCAAAGCGTATCATCATTTTTGACTCTCTAATGAGCAGGATAGAGGATATATTGCCTCCCCGAGGTCCCAGTTCTGTCTTTTCCAAGACAATCCATTTCATTTCATCGGGGTGGTGTCCCAGTTGGTGATAGTGTTCGACTAAAGGTGCACCTGTCATATTTCATCTTATTCGACTTTGGTGTTGAAGAATTCTAGCCTTGACTTTCTGCTGTGTCTGGCCAATATATAGTTGGTCACATGGACACAGGATCCCATAGATGACGTTGCTAGAATTGCAGTTGGTATGTGATTGCAATGTAATGGTCTGATGCTTATACTCAAAGTTCTTTGATTGCATAGTTGTGGGGCATGCTTTACACGACCCGCACTTGAAGTGACCTATGATTGGTGGTAAACTCCAGAGTGACCGAATAGTTGGTTCAACCGGGTCCTCAAGGAAGGAATGCACCACGTGGTCCTTAATGCTCATTGCTTTCTTAAAAGAATGCATCGGTGGATCAGGTTGGTCAATCTCCGTGGATATAATGTTCCAGTGTTTATTGATGATCTTTTTCACTGCATTACTGCGAGTGGAGAATGTTGTGACACATATCATTTTGTTCTTTTGGCGTGATGTATTGGGATGTTTGGGTGAGAGCAGAGTGTCCCGTGGGTTGTACCAGGCCCTCTTCCGGGCCCTCTTTACCAGGCGTTTTGGGTAACCTCTTAGTATTAACCTGGCCGTTAAGTTCTCAGACTCTGTAGTGTAGTCTGTTCGTTTTGTGCAGTTCCTGCGGATCCGCAGGAACTGTCCCACTGGGAGATTGTCGCGCAAGCCGCGCGGGTGGTGGCTACTGTACCTCAGTAGAGAATTTCTTTCCGTTGGCTTCCTATATAGGGTAGTAAGAAGTTTATCATCTTCGTGGAAGATTTTCAAATCGAGGAAGGGTATCTCCTGTGTGCTGGACTGCATGGTGAACTGAATGTTGTGGTCGCACTGGTTTAGCCATTGGTGGAACAAATTGAGTTGGATAGTCTCACCATTCCAAATCATCAATATATCGTCAATATATCTCTTCCACGTATTGACATGTGCCAAAAATGGGTTGTTGTTGAGGACGAAACGCTTCTCAAAGTTATCCATATATAGGATCGCTAGATCTGGAGCGAAGGCAGCCCCCATCGCGACTCCTTTCGTTTGTACATAGTACTTTCCTTAGAAGTAAAAGAAATTCTTTTTCATAGCGATGGTCAAAAGAGCTATGATAAAATCCGTAGGTACCCTTGTTGGTGCTGGTCTAAGATCCAAAACTTCCCGCATAACCGCCAGTGCAGGTTCCTGCGGAATGCTGGTGTATAGCGAGACAATATCACAGGTGACAAGTATCTGCTCACTTGGGTTGAAGGGTTGTTGGTCAATCACTGCAATAACTTGCATGGTGTCTCGAAGGTATGTTTCTGTTTCTTCTGCCAATGGTTTCAGGAAAATGTCTATGTACTTACATAGAGGTTCCAATAGTGATCCGCAGCCAGATACTATAGGGCGACCTGGTGGATGTAGGATGTCCTTATGTATCTTTGGTAGCGTATAGATGGTAGGTAGTCGTGGATGTTGTTGATTCAGGTAGTCGTATTCCAATTTACTTAGAAAACCACAGTTTAAAGCGTCCAGAGTTATTAAATGGATTTCCTCCATCAGGTCCTTCGTAGGATCAGACCTCAACAAAGAGTAACTGACACCGTCTTGTAACTGCCGTAGAATCTCTGATTTGTATGCAGTCGTATCTTGCACCACTATAGCCCCGCCCTTATCGGCAGACTTGATCACAATATCTTTGTTATTTCGGAGGGTTAGGAGAGCCGCTTTCTCAGACTTGCTGGTATTCGGTATGGTGTGTTTGTATGTTGAAAGTAAAGTGCCAACATCGTTCAGAACCATGCTCTCGTAAGCCAAAATCCTGCTACTCATAGCATTGGCAGGCGGAAAAAACTTTGATGGAGGCCTTAATCCAGTGACCGACTTGGGTAGACTGTCTTCCTTGTTTTTAAAAAAATACCTGAGACGGATCTTACGAAAAAACCCTTGGAGTTCAGTTTTGAGGTTGAATGAGTTCGGATGGGCAGTTGGGACGAAGGACAGGCCCTTGCAAAGTACAGCCTGTTCGTCAGCGTTGAGATTATATGCAGAGATGTTGACCACTGGACTATCACTGGGCTCTACCATCTGTAGACTTTGCGCCTCGTCGATATCTCTCCGTGGTTCTCTTGCTGGAATCGGACTTGTGGTGGTACCAAAGCCACATGTGTTCCATCTATGGACCCAATGACATGGGGCATCCCTCCCAGGGCATAGAACTCACGCTTGACACCTGTCAACTGCTGAGTTGGGAATTTTATGAACTCATCCAGATGCTCCAACATGGCCTCTAAAAAACTCATGCAGAACATGGCTGAACATGGTTTGGGACATGCCACTGACATGGGAAATGGTATGTTGAAAGGTACCCCTGGCAAAGAAATGTAGGGCTGCCATCACCTTCATCTTGGGTGTCAGTGCAGTAGGATACCTGTGTAGCGGTTGGAGGTGTGGTGCCAGCCGTGTCGTCAACTCCTTAATCAAACGTTGGGGGAATCGGTAGCGGCGTATACAGTCATGTTCCCTAAGGTCAGCCAAGTCCGGAATTGCTCGAGGGAGAAGCGGAGCCCTGCAGTGAATTAGAAGGGACAACAAAGAGTGAGTACAGTACACCACCAATGTCAATGTACTGAGCAGATGCTCAACAGGCAATACACATATGCTACATACAGAGTCAGGTCTGTGCAATATGCCCTGGACACGTATGCCAGGCAGGTGACACTCCTACCAAGAGCCAGCTACAAACGTTGATTCTCAACCTCAATATGCCATGCCATGAAACTAGCTGTGGGCCAGTGTAAGTGAGCAGGCAGACGCATTACAGGAGTTACAGACATCCAAATATGTGCAGAACAAGGATGTGTATTGTACAGACAGGTTGCGGAACACTAGAGGTACAGGTCACATGTCATAGAATAAGGACACACCACACACCTTGCCATGAAGGATTACATGTCAAGACTGATCAAACATACATTGAGAGTATGCAGATATGTCCTTGTTTTGGAACTCCGTGTCGATGCATACATACACACCTTACGTCGGATTACACATGTGTGCTGGTGTGTGGAACAGTGTGCCATGCCCATCTACACACAGACACATGTTGGTTGCTGCAACTGCAGATGCATTTGACCAAACACCTACAGCAAACCTATGGGAACACATGACACACATATGACATAGCTCCAGCTTGCAACGCGGGCATTTACTTGTCAGGGGTAACATTCCGTGTACCTGGCATCAGGGGACATTTGCGGGTGTCGGTGACTGTGCCATACCAGTGACGAATGGCCCACCAAGTCTGTACTACATGCACACATGTCAAAGGAGTGAAGGGGATGTGTGGCACATAGGGCAACATCACACGTGACATGTGTACACAGCTCATCATACTTTAATTAGCTTCACACCTCAGGAGTATGGTGCCACATCACAGCCTGACTCACCTGTGCCCAACACATGTAGTACTGCACAGACAATGCCTTGATGTCCAGCCTTGGCCATGTATGACAGCTCAATTCCTTCCTGTGTGCCGCCTGTCACCACTGTCAGGTGTGAAACGCACCGTACATACGCTCTGAGGGAGTGTGTAGGGTCCCTATCACTATGGTGGTGCTGGCGTATGATTACGCCATAGTAGTTCGGACCGTACACACGCGTGTGTACGGTCCCTATCACTATGGGGGTACTCGCGTACGTGTACGCCATAGTATTTCGGACCGTACACATGCGTGTGTACGGTCCCTATCACTATGGGGGTACACACCATACCCAGCACTTCAGAGCGTGGGTACGGGCCGTACCACGCACACACCTACGTCACCCCAACAATGGCGGTATGACCCGTACCCACGTTCGGAAGGCCTGGGTACGCCCCGTACCAGCATTGTTGGGGTGATGTAGGGGTACGCGTGGCCCGCCCGTGCCCACGCTCTGAATGCCTGTGGACGGCGCGGACCCCTACGGCACCCCAACATTGGGGGTCGGCACCGTACCCACGCTCTTCAAGCACGGGTATGGTGCGGACCCCCAATGGGGTGCCGTAGGGGTTCACACCGTACCCGGGCCTTCTGGGCATGGGTACGGGTCGGACCACGCGTACCCATACGTCACCCCAACAATGCTGGTACGGCCCGTACCCAGGCCTTTCGAACATGGGTACGGGTCGTACCGCCATTGTTGGGGTGACGTAGGTGTGTGTGTGGTACGGCCCATACCCACGCTCTTAAGGCGTGTGTACGGTACATACCGGATTTGTTGTGTTGGCGGTTCGCGTCATCACCCACTTCCATTGTGGCGGACGCTTGCGTTGCTGGACACATCCCCACCCCCTCGAGGTGACCAGGCCATGAAGGTCAGGTATGTGCAGGGCATGTATGACTTGTGACATGGGTGGGGGTTTGGTTTCCTGCCCCTGCCCCCCCCGTTTGCCCCTGGGTGTGGTTCTGACCTTCTGCGGCGTCTACGTCGGTACCTGTAGAGCAGGTGGACTGCTATGAGGGCCGGGATGACACGTAGGTTCGGGTCCATGGCTATCCGTCCCGTACAGGTGCTCCTTGTGCACGTCGTCCTGATTTCCCGGCAGTTTTTGGCAGCCGGAAAATATAATCCGTGCGGGGTGACGTCGGTGCGGATCGTACTTCCTGGGTCGTGGAACGCAGCCTGAAGGCATCCCGACGTCACGTCGGAGCATTCCCGGATCCCATTTGTATGTATATTTTCGTCGGTCGGTGTTTTGTACGATTCGTACGGAAATGGTGTTTCCATGCGAATCGTACTTGCATTTTTGTAATGTTTTTTCACCGGGTACGAGTCGGACGGAGAAAATGCTCCGTCCGACGGTTCGTACCCGGTTTCTCCAGGATCCGAATCGGCCCCTTAATCTGTGCAAGGGTACAATCATTTGAGAGGGCTGTATGCGCCTAATTTGAATCTATATTCCATTGCTGAAAAAAAGTAATTTCCAAAAGTAAGTAAAGCATCTAAACAGAATTTCAAAAAGTTAAAAAGTGATCAAATGCAGGATATCATACATTTTCAATTTTCAAACAGTTTAGTTGTTTTTTGTTACTGTAATGTATTTGTCAATGTTCAATTCCACTTATCTCCAGTAGTTAAAAATATTAAATAAAACAAGGACAAAGATTTTTCCCAAGGTCTGACACCTCTACTTAGTTCAGTACAATGCAAATGTGCTCTTCAACCTCAGCTACACGTGAAATTGCTGACCAGTGAGCACTGTACTTGTGTTTCACACTTTTGAATGAATTTGCAACAGGATGCTCACAAATTTCTCATGATAGTGTTAAACATGCTAGAAAATGAGGGCATTTCAATCAATGAATCATGAATGTGTCATTTTTCTTATTCAAGCAAAACAGATATTGATTCTGAGTGATTTGTGTACCTTACTGTACTAAAGTGTGAGTCATTTCATTTTTAAGAATTATTTGCTAAAGCTGTGCAGAATAACTCCAGTCCAGATTCCAGAGCATAACGGCTGTCTACATTAGCTTCAAGACAGAGGTCAGAATATGTTATAATCATGCTACAAAGGTAAAGAGCAGATAGCAGTAAAAATAAATTCTGATATCAGTGATGTTCACTACAGTCACCATTATTTTCTATCTAGGAGACTCCATTAACCCAGGTCATTAACGCAGTGTACCTAAATAATTCATGTGGCTAGACTGATTCTTACATTACAGGGGAAACTTCTATACTCTTAACTTATATTTTGGAACCAAAGTTTTAGTAAATATAAAGTTTATCGTATTTTGTGAATAGGGCAGTGGCAGTACCCTGAAGCTGCTTGGCGCCTACCGACTGCAATCTTGGAAGTTTGTTTTTTTAAAAGTAAGGTGACTACCTGACTGCTGTATTTTAACTGATTTTACTCTTTTGGGGCACTCTGTACTGACCTGGGAACGAGGGTGATTGCCTGGGCTCCATCTTGCCTCCTTCCCGCCCCGACGCGGTAACCAGTACCGTTGCGCGGAGGCCGGGGAAGGTCAGAGCCAGGCACTTCCGGGTGGCGGTTAGCGGTCTAGGGGTTTGGGACCAGGAAGTATAAGATCACATGCTCCGGCGCCCGCGCAGCAGTGAATAGGGCAGTGGCAGTACCCTGAAGCTGCTTGGCGCCTACCGGCTGCAATCTTGGAAGTTTGTTTTTTAAAAAGTAAGGTGACTACCTGACTGCTGTATTTTGACTGATTTTACTCTTTTGGGGCACTCTGTACTCACCTGGGAACGAGGGTGATTGCCTGGGCTCCATCTTGCCTCCTTCCCGCCCGGTCCGACGCGGTAACCAGTACCGTTGCGTGGAGGGCGGGGAAGGTCAGAGCCAGGCAATTCTGGGTGGTGGTTAGCGGTCTAGGGGTTTGGGACCAGGAAGTATAAGATCTCATGCACCGGCGGCCGCGCAGCAGTAAATAGGGCAGTGGCAGTACCCTGAAGCTGCTTGGCACCTACCGGCTGCAATCTTGGAAGTTTGTTTTTTAAATAGTAAGGTGACTACCTGACTGCTGTATTTTAACTGATTTTACTCTTTTGGGGCACTCTGTACTCACCTGGGAACGAGGGTGATTGCCTGGGCTCCATCTTGCCTCCTTCCTGCCCAGGTCCGACGCGGTAACCAGTACCATTGCGCGGAGGGCGGGGAAGGTCAGAGCCAGGCATTTCCGGGTGGCGGTTAGCGGTCTAGGGGTTTGGGACCAGGAAGTATGAGATCTCATGCACCGCAGGCCGCGCAGCGGTGAATAGGGCAGTGGCAGTACCCTGAAGCTGCTTGGCGCCTACCGGCTGCAATCTTGGAAGTTTGTTTTTTAAAAAGTAAGGTGACTACCTGAGTGCTGTATTTTGACTGATTTTACTCTTTTGGGGCACTCTGTACTCACCTGGGAACGAGGGTGATTGCCTGGGCTCCATCTTGCCTCCTTCCCGCCCCGGTCCGACGCGGTAACCAGTACCATTGCGCGGAGGGCGGGGAAGGTCAGAGCCAGGCATTTCCGGGTGGCGGTTAGCGGTCTAGGGGTTTGGGACCAGGAAGTATAAGAACTCATGCACCGGCGGCCGCGCAGCAGTGAATAGGGCAGTGGCAGTACCCTGAAGCTGCTTGGCACCTACCGGCTGCAATCTTGGAAGTTTGTTTTTTAAATAGTAAGGTGACTACCTGACTGCTGTGTTTTAACTGATTTTACTCTTTTGGGGCACTCTGTACTCACCTGGGAACGAGGGTGATTGTCTGGGCTCCATCTTGCCTCCTTCCCGCCCCGGTCCGACGCGGTAACCAGTACCATTGCGCGGAGGGCGGGGAAGGTCAGAGCCAGGCATTTCCGGGTAGCGGTTAGCGGTCTAGGGGTTTGGGACCAGGAAGTATAAGATCTCATGCACCGGCGGCCGTGCAGCGGTGAATAGGGCAGTGGCAGTACCCTGAAGCTGCTTGGCGCCTACCGGCTGCAATCTTGGAAGTTTGTTTTTAAAAATTTAAGGTGACTACCTGACTGCTATATTTTAACAGATTTTACTCTTTTGGGGCACCCTGTACTCACCTGGGAACGAGGGTGATTGCCTGGGCTCCATCTTGCCTCCTTCCCGCCCCGGTCTGACGCGGTAACCAGTCCCGTTGCGCGGAGGGCGGGGAAGGTCAGAGCCAGGCACTTCTGGGTGGCGGTTAGTGGTCTAGGGGTTTGTGACCAGGAAGTATAAGATCACATGCCACCGGCGTGCCAAAGGTAAGCCCGTCTGCGCCCATCCGCGGCCGTCCGGGGCCTGAGGCCACCCCACCTCGTTGTTCCAGGATTAAATTACGGTATAGTACCCATGAACTGCTTGCCCTTCGTCCCCGAATGGTGGAGTTATTTAAACATAGTATGCAATGTGCAAGTTTGGTTAGGACCTGTAGGCATTGCTCTTTCAAGTTTAGTTTGGGGAAGGAGGAGAAAGAGGCATCCCCTGCATTGAGCTGTTGTCTGTTGAATTGCCGGTCACTTACGAAACATAGATTAGAGAATTTTGACCTGCTTACTGATCGTCAGGTGGATGTAATGTTTCTCACCGAGACATGGCTGGATGAGGACTCTGCTTCGGAGATCCTTGAGGCATTGCCAAGCGGTTATGCAATTAGTAAAATGGATAGGGACTCTGGCAGAGGTGGGGGTGTGGCAATCATTTTTAAACATGCCATCCGATGCTTACTCGAGCCTATCAATATTGATGACAGTGAGGCCGGCCTTTTTACTATCATGGTGGCGGATAACTGTATTGTGAAAGGTCTTTTGATATATCGCCCTCCTGGTTATCCCTCCCGCTTTTCATCGAGTTTGATTGAATACCCACCTCACTCAACCTGCCTTGCGATATGACAAACTCCTTGTATTAGGAGATTTTAACCTACATCTGGAAGATGTGAGGTGTGTGGCGGCCAAAGAGTTATGCCAGGAATTGGTGACTCTGCAGTTGAGACTAACTGATGTCTCTCCTACTCATCAGCAAGGCCATCTGCTTGATCCCATCTTTACAAATTGGGATAAGTTGGTGGTCGGTCTGCCTCAGCCTATGGTTTGGACGGATCATTACCTGGTCCCATTTGTTATGCAATTGCCTAGGTCTAAGGTGCAGGAGGATGTGAAGGGGAGAATAACCTGTCGGAAATGGGCGGGCTTTTCCCCAGGCAAGTTTAATAGTGCCCTCTTGCAGGGGGGGCCTCCATGGGGAACGGATGCTGATAGTGCCTGTCTAGACCTGGATAGGAGGATCGGGGAAGCGCTTGATAGTACGGCCCCCTGGTCACAAAAACCATAGGGTAGAGCTCGGAAATCTGCCCCGTGGTTCAACACCATTTTGAGAAAGGCTAAGTCAGACTGCAAACATGCGGAAAGGCATTGGAGGAAGGACTTTTCTGACCTAGGAAGGAGTGAATATAAAGCCATGCTGAAGGGCTACCATGGTCTTACTAGAAGAACGAAGGCAGAGTACTATCTGGACAGAATTGGGTCTGCGGGCAACTCAACTAGGGAACTATTTAAGGTCTATAAGGAAATATCTTCCCTCGCTACAGCGGCAGCACCTGTAGTTGGTTCAGTTGAGTTGTGCAACCGTATGGCAAATTTCTTTTCAGATAAGGTGCAGAAAATGTATTCCACCTTTCCGGACGCTGCCCTAGTTGACCAAGATATTTCGGATGAGGCAGGGCCCATTAATGAAGGTGAGGGGCTAGAGAGTTTCATTGTCCCCCCCACAGAAATGCTGATTAAACTCTGCCTGAGTGTAAAGTCGGGTTCCCCTAAAGACCCGGCCTCCCCTATGGTGCTTAGAGGCTGCATAGAAACACTGGAACCCTACATTAGACATCTTGTGGAGGTTTCGTTTAGGACTTGCACAGTTCCAGGTCGGAGGAAGGAGGCAGTGGTACTTCCCCTACCCAAAAAACCTCACTTAGGCCTAGACCGCCTGGTTAACTTGCGCCCTATCTCTCTTTTGCCCTACTTCACTAAGGTTGCGGAGAAAGTGGTGAATAAACAACTCACTGCACATATTGGGAAATTCCATCTTTTACATCCTACCCAATCCGGTTTCCGGAAATGCCACTCAACAGAGTCAGCCCTGTTACTGGCCACAGAGACCATTAGGCAGTTTGTGGATGCAGGTCAGACGGCGGCCTTGATCCTTTTGGATATAAGTGCCGCCTTTGATACGGTTTCCCATCACACTCTAGTGCACCGTTTGAAGAAGGGTGGTGTGTCAGGCAGGGCACTAAGTTGGTTTAAATCATTTCTGGCGGAGCGCAGTTTTCAGGTGAGGCAGGGTGCACACTATTCTGGGGTCATCAGGTTGAAACAGGCGGTACCCCAGGGCTCTATCCTGAGTCCGACCTTGTTTAATCTGTATGTGGCTGCCTTAGCGGAGATCGTGGAGGGCTTCGGGATTGGGGTGGTATCCTATGCTGACGACACACAACTGGTGGTCTCCCTGACTCAGGAACAGGACTCGGCAGCACCCAACTTCGTGGCATGTTTGCAAGAGCTAGCATCATGGATGGATAAGAACTGTCTGAAGTTGAATGGTGACAAGACTGAGGTACTGGTAGTGGGGAGAGCACCTTCGGTGTGGTCGTCAGCATGGTTGCCGCAGAGCTTGGGGCCCACCCCGGTGCCTTGTGCCCAGGCTAAAAACCTGGGGGTGTGGATGGATTCTAACCTCTCCTTTGAGTACCAGACCAGATGGGTTGCGGGTGTCTGTTTCGGAATTCTGAAGGTCCTCTGCAAAACCCTGGATTTGCTGCCTATTGCAGCCAGGAAGACCTTAGTCCATGCCCTGGTGACATCTCGCCTTGATTATGGTAACATCTTGTATCTGGGTGTAACAGGGAAATGTATGCGGAGACTCCAGTGTGTTCAGAACGCAGCAACTCGTCTGGTTCTGATGCGTCTGAGGAGAGCCCCATCGAAGCTGGCCCTTGCTTCCCTTCACTGGTTACAGATTCGTGAACGAGTCTGGTTCAAGGCATTGTGTGTCTGCCACCGAATTATTCAGGGGACTGCGCCGGCCTATCTGCTTCATTTTCTCACTCCCTATGTCCCAACTCGCTGTCTTAGATCTGGGGGGAGAGGGCTGGTATGTGTTCCGGCTGTGAAGAGAACCAGGATGGGGGGGCGGTCCTTTTGTCTTCTGGCGGCACAACTATGGAATAAACTTCCTCTGTGTCTGCGACTGGAGCCCTTGGAGGGTGTTTTTAGGAAAAAGCTGATGACTCATTTATATCCTTCAGGATAATGGCCCGGTAGCTTACCTTAGCAGCTTACATCGTAGCGCGGGGACACACTGGCTGAGTGTAACCAGGCGCTTTATAAGTGTACTAATAATAATATTATAGTAATTGTGTACATCTAAACAGGCAAAAAGTGTGAAAGTTCATGTTCAATGTTGTTATGTGGCCTAGCTAGGATAACGACCTAGCAAAGATAATGACCAATTAAAGAATAACACTTTTTCAAAGGAACTACAGGAATTTTCTACATAATAACTAAATAGTTATGAAAGTGCAGGTGACAAACTTATGATATTCATTTTGTAATAGGTGTATGTTAAGGCTTAAAGTTAAAATAATGAGTGACTGGCAGTGATGTCCAGTAATGGCTCTTTACTATGGTACACACTGAATATATGGGAATTTTCTCAAATTCTTAATGATACTTTTTTGCCCATAGTTACATGATGGTCTGCATTTCTGTGAATTGTTTACACTATACGCACCATTTGGCTTCTCATATCAGCGACAGGAAAAAAAACTTTGCGTCGGCTGGAAACTAAACACATTTTGGAGCTAGACTCCAAGCATCCTGGGGGGCTCAGCAGGACTGAAGATCTTCACACATGCCTCTAAGATACAGGAGACAAGAGTAATAATGAACCTGCCACTAAAGGGTATTTTACCATCAATGACATCTGAACAACTGTTACACTACCCAAGATATAAGCAGCAAGCCTCAAGATCACCACAACGAAAACCATTAGGGTTATTATTCACATTGACCATGTTTTTGATCTTTTTTTTAACACTATTGCACACACGATGGGGACAACTTGGCACTTGCACTATTTATGAACATTGCACTTTCTAAAGAAAAGCCCTATACATTACAACTGCTCTGATATTAAACAACACAAAGTCTACATGGTTTTGACAATATTAACTTCATACAGCGTAATGAGTATTTATAGCCTTGGCAATTTTTTAACTTAAACTGATTTTATGATGTTTTTAGAATCAGGTTCTTAATGGGCATTCATGCCATGATAAAACATTAAGCAGTTACACTTGCCAAATCTGCACAGCACAATCGCCACGTATTTATACCGATATGTTACATTTGCACTGTCTATTGCTATTTTGCACAGAGCTGGCTGTTTACAAAATCTAAAATGTTTATTTATTGTAAAACGAATGAAATTAGACAACTGGTGTTCAGAGCAACTGGATATACAAATCTACTTAGATATATGCATCTTTGTTTGGGCTTTTAAATGCAACAGCGCTGTCACATTAAATGAAGAGGGGAAAAAACGATTTAAAAATCATGTGGTCCATCACAAGCGCGTCATGTGATCAAGGCCCCCCGGGGCTAGAATGCGTTATGGCTGCCGTACATTTTTGTCGGGTAAAATAAAATGTTAAATCGCTGATATTGTGGTCCGTGCTCCATTTGTTTCAAAAGATGAAAGAAGGTCCTGGAGTTTCAGTAAAAAAAAAAAAAAAGAAAAAAATAGAAAAAAAAAAATATATATATATATATATATAGCATACCGCAGCGTCCTGGCATGATGGAAACTGTGGTGACATAACATATATATATGCATACAATACTGATACTGCTCCCAGCAAGAAAACGGACCACCAGGACAATTGAATGGCAGTGTTCTTTATTTCTCACTCCTCAATCTCCATTATATTATATATATATTATCTACGGGGGGTCGCCAGTAGATAGTTATAGTTAGGACCTATTTTCCATAGGAAATCCGCAACATTCTATTGGGAATTTTTTTGGCGCCGATTGACGAATCTTCGTGAAATTCTCCAAACTTTTGGCCAGCTCCGCTCCGCTCCTACCCTGAAAGTTTCGTGGTAATTCGTCAAGCGGGGGCCGAGAAAAAAGGAGGGTCCCAAAACGTGTTTTCCCCATGCAATTTCCCATAGGATCTGTTGTCGCAGCTACAGCCTGAACCGCTGAACGGAATGACACCAAATTTGGCAAAGAGGTAGTCCTCAGTACGGACTCGTGCCTTTTGCATATTTGTGAATCTGTTTGGTAGTTCCCGAGAAAATTAGGGTAAAAAAGTTAGTGATATCTATGGCCGCGGAGGATCCGCGGACCCTACCCGCACCGTACGCGAACCCTCCTCGAACCGAGCGCGCACCCTCCCGATCGCACGCTGAATGCTAATTGGCTGTCGAGCGTCTCTCTACATTCGAAACCAGGAACTGTTGGCAGCCATTTTCTGCCTCGGTAGAAGCGAGGCTGAAGTAGCAAGGGGAATAAGTGCATAAAACATATAAAGGGGGCAGAGTGGGAATACTCTGACCCTCTAGAGGTGCTTAGGGGGTCCCAGAAGGACCCCCTAGGGCCCACCTTTAAAAAAAAAAAAAGCGGCGAAATGCGCGCACGGTGCGCGCATCCTATCGCGTTGGATGCACGGATTCTCTCGCGGTGGGTGCGCGGATCCACGGCAACGTTTTTTGAAAAACGACAAGAAATCATTGGTTGTATAACAACTTCCTACACTGAAAGGTAGGGTGTATATTTCTGTTTTTTAAAGGAATGATTGTTATTGGTCAACAAAAACAGATTGTAAGGAACATTATATATGATAAGCTGATATGTTGAAAAATCAAGCACACTTCCTGTCTTGTGTAGGAACATTGTGTGCTGAACTTGTGACCTGTGAGCTCAGTGCAGTGTTCCAAGACCTGTTTCTATGGTAACAGGCAGAAGGCAGATTGGGGGAAGGGTTGAAACGTATTTCAGTTGGAAAGGGTTGAAATGTTTAACCAATAGAAATGTGTGTTTGCTTTTGAGATTATGTGCGAAGGATTGTGATTTGATGTTTACATGTATATGTGTGGAAAATGAAAGGGAAACTTTTCTATTCTTTGCTTTTGCTGAGAGGTGCACAGTGCAGAGATTATGTAAAAGAAAATATGGCGAGTGATTGATATACTCCTTAATCTACAAAAGAACTTGAAAGATGAGTTATTTAATTGTGAGGGGATGTATGTGGACTATTTTGATTTTAATCAGACTAATGTATTTTTCCTGCTAAAGTTTAGGGAGTACTTTTTTTCTCTACAATGTGTGTGCATGTAGAAACCATTCTGTGATTGGCATTTGTGTTTTTCATGTGTTTGTAGAGAGATAACTGTGCAGTTTTTATATTTTGGTAGAATTAGAAACCAGTCATTGTTTATGAATTTGTGAAATGAGTTATGTTATGTTTCTATACTAAAATGTAGTACTACTTCTAGATGAATAAATGTGTTTTCATATAGTGCAAGGGATAGTGTTGTTTGTCTAGAATCACACAGTGAGTCTGTGTGCATTTGGGAACCACTGTGAGAGAAGCATTTGGTAATATTGTGTATTTGCTGACAGATAAGTGTTTTAAAACCAGTCAGGTTGTCAAGTTTTAGTAGCATTAGAAGCCAGTCTTTGCTTATGTGTTGATTAAATGAGTCAGGTATTGACACTAAAGTGCAGTCATGAAATATGTAGATTGTGTGCAGTTCCCTTATGACTTCCAGTGTAGTGAATGAGTTTTGGTAAACTCCTAGGAATACTGGTGCTTGTCTAGAATCACACTGTGACTCTTTGTGCATTTGGGAACCACTGTGAGAGAAGCGTTTGGTAACGTTGTGTATTTGCTGAGAGAAAACTGTTTTAAATCCTGTCATGTTGTCAAGTTTTAGTAGCATTAGAAGCCAGTCTTTGCTTATGTGTTGATTAAATGAGTCACGCATTGACACTAAAGAGCAGTCATGAAATATGTAGATTGTGTGCAGTTCCCTTATCACTTCCAGTGTTGTGAATGAGTTTTGGTAAACTCCTAGGGATACTGGTGCTTGTCTAGAATCACACTGTGAGTCTTTGTGCATTTGGGAACCACTGTGAGAGAAGCGTTTGGTAACATCGTGTATTTGCTGAGAGAAAACTGTTTTAAAACCTGTCATGTTGTCAAGTTTTAGTAGCATTAGAAACCAGTCATTGCTTATGCGTTGATTATGTGTTGATTAAATGAGTCAGGCATTGACACTAAAGTGCAGTCGTGAAATATGTAGATTGTGTGCAGTTCCCTTATCACTTCCAGTGTAGTGAATGAGTTTTGGTAAACTCCTAGGAATACTGGTGCTTGTCTAGAATCACACTGTGAGTCTTTCTGCATTCGGGAACCACTGTGAGAGAAGCGTTTGGTAACATCATGTATTTGCTGAGAGAAAACTGTTTTAAAACCTGTCATGTTGTCAAGTTTTAGTAGCATTAGAAGCCAGTCTTTGCTTATGTGTTGATTAAATGAGTCAGGCATTGACACTAAAGAGCAGTTGTGAAATATGTAGATTGTGTGCAGTTCCCTTATCACTTCCAGTGTTGTGAATGAGTTTTGGTAAAGTCCTAGGGATACTGGTGCTTGTCTAGAATCACACTGTGAGTCTTTGTGCATTTGGGAACCACTGTGAAAGAAGCATTTGGTAACATTGTGTATTTGGTGACAGAAAACTGTTTTAAAACTTGTCATGTTGTCAAGTTTTAGTAGCATTAGAAGCCAGTCATTGCGTATGCGTTGATTAAATGAGTCAGGCATTGACACTAAAGTGCAGTCGTGAAATATGTAGATTGTGTGCAGTTCCCTTACCACTTCCACTGTAGTGAATGAGTTTTGGTAAGCTGCTAGGGATAGTGTTGTTTGTCTAGAATCACACTGTGAGTCTGTGTGTATTTGGGAACCACTGTGAGAGAAGTGTTTGGTAACATTGTGTATTTGCTGACAGATAAGTGTTGTAAAACAAGTCATGTTGTCAAGTTTTAGTAGCATTAGAAGACAGTTATGGCTTATGCTTTCATTATATGAGTCAGGCATTGACAGTAAATTGCAGTTGTGAAATATGTAGATTGTGTGCAGTTCCCTTACCACTTGCACTGTAGTGAATGAGTTTTGGTAAGCTCATAGGGATAGTGGTGCTTGTCTAGAATCATACTCTGAGTTAGTGTGTATTTGGGATCACTGTGAGAGAATCGTTTGGTAACATCATGTATTTGCTGACTGATAACTGTTTTAAAATCTGTCATGTTGCGAAGTTTTAGTACCATTAGAATCCAGTCTATGCTTATATGTTGATTAAATGAGTCATGCTTTGACACTGATGTGCTGTACTTAAATATGTAGATTGTGTGCAGTACCATTAACTCTTCCAGACTAGTGAATGAGTTTTGGTAAACTCGTAGGATAGTGTTGCTTGTCTAAAATCACACTGTGAGTCTGTGTGCATTTGGGTAAGGATTGTGAGAGAAGCATTTGGTAATATCGTGTATTTGCTGACAGATAAGTGTTTTAAAACCAGTCAGGTCGTCAAGTTTTAGTAGCATTAGAAGCCAGTCTTTGCTTATGTGTTGAATAAATGAGTCAGGCATTGACACAAAAGTGCAGTCATGAAATATGAAGATTGTGTGCAGTTCGCTTACCATTTCCACAGTAGTGAATGATTTTTGTTAAACTCCTAGGTATAGTGGTTGTTGTCTAGAATTACACTGTGAGTCTGTGTGCATTTGAGAACCACTGTGAGAGAAGCAGTTGGTAACATCGTGTATTTGCTGACAGATAACTAATTTAAAACCTCTCATGTTGTCAAGTTTTAGTAGCATTAGAAGCTAGTCTTTGTTTATGCATTGATAAAATGAGTCAGGATTTGACACTAAGGTGCAGTACCATGTACTATTCTGTTCACTGTGGCAGAACTGAAAATTTAAAATTTTTACCTAAGCACTGTCCTAGAAGTAGTCTGATTCTTTTGTCAGTTTCTAAGTACCAAATAGATTGCTTCAAATAAAAGTGTTCTGACATACTATACACTTGTCTTTTACACCTTCAATTCCCTAGTCAGAATCCATACACTTCCAGGAAACATCCTGTCACTTCCTTTGCAGTTCTCTAGAGACCCAATCAACAGCATGTACTAATCCATTGACTGTGCCAAAACTCAAACACTTATAAATTCACCTAGACACTCTCTTTCCAGTACTCTAATGATTCAGTCACTGCCTAAGTATTCATGCCAGTTCTTAGCACATGGACTACGTCAAACCCATATCCACTATGCATGCAGTCCTCTAACCACCTACACACTTGTCTTTCACACCTCCAATTCCCCAGTCAGTATCCGTTCACTTCCAGCAAACACCCTGTCACTGCCGTTGCACTCCTCTAGTGACCCATTCAGCATCATGTACTAATCCATTCACAGCGCCAAATCCTAATAAGTTCACCCAGGCACTCTCATTGCAGTACTCTAATCATTCAGTCAGTACCCAAGTACTCGTCCAGTGACCCAGGCCTTAGTATATGGACTGCTTAAACCCTTATCCTCTATGTATGCAGTCCTCTAACCACCTACACAATTGTCTTTCACACCTTCAATTCCCTAGTCAGTATCCATACACTTCCAGGAAATACCCTGTGACTCTCTTTGCAGTCCTCTAGTGACCCATTCAGCACCATATACTAATCCATTCACTGTGCTAAAACCCAAACACTTATAAATTCACCAAGATACTATCTTTGCAGTACTCCAATCATTCAGTCAGTGCCTAAGTATTCATACACTGAGCCAGGCCTTAGCACATGGACTGCTTCAAACCCCTATGCACTATGCATGCAGTCTTCTAACCACCTAGACACTTGTCTTTCACACTTTCAATTTCCTAGTCAGTATTCATACAGTCCAGCACTTGTCACTGCCTTTGCACTCCTCTAGTGACCCATTCAGTACCAATCTATTCTCTGTGCGAAAAGCCTAGCACTTATAAATTCACCTAGGCACTCTCATTGCTGTACGATAATCATTCAGTCAGTACCCAAGTAGTCATGCAGTGAGCCAGGCCTTAGCACATGGACTGCTTTAAATGCCTATGCAGTATGGATGCAGTCCTCTAATCACCTACACAGTTGTATTTCACACCTTCTATTCCCTAGTTAGTATTTATACTCTTCTAGCAAACACCCTGTGAGTCACCAAGTGTGTCTCCGTATACTACTGTAATCATTTAGTCAGTTAACATGTAGTGTTTTAGTGAGGTAGGCTTTAGGGCATGAACTGCTTCAAAGTAGTATGCACTATGCATGTAGTGTTTTAATGATCGTCACACTTGTGGTTCAAGGCTATAGTTTCATAGTCAGTTTTTATATAAAATGTGTTTGTACAGTAATGGAATAGTATACATTTGAAAGTTATTAATATACATTTATTTGTGATTCTTTTTTACAGATACAGAACAGGAGTGTTTCTCATCTGTTTGCACTCTTCTCGTGCAAGATTGTTTGGATGAAGGGTCCTTAGGTGTTTCATCATACTTGCTGTGCCGCACGAGTATTTTTTGTTAGGATCTCCTTGTAACAGAACTCTTTGGCAAATCTTGCGAGTGACGAACGTGGCATTGGTCTTTTTTTGCTCCTTGGAAAAAGTAAAACATTTCCTCACCACTGAAGAAAAACGTTGTTTGTGTGGTGCCTTCTGCAAAACATTTTCTTCAGATTCAGTAAATATTTTAAAGCGGCAACATTTACAGTTTTTTTAAGTTAAACTTATAACATTTTGTTAGCTGTATGCATTTCATATATCTGTGATTTGTTTCTTGTGGTATTTTGTTGAGAATACCATGTTGTTGTTTTTTTAACAATCTTTCTTATTTTCCAGGTCTGTCGTCGACATCCATTGTCCCCAGAGTAGTGTTCCGCCTTGTTGTTTTTTATTATTGTTGTTACATTTTGTTTATTAGTTTATTGTTCATATATATGTTAATAAAAAAATAAAGTTTGAAAATAGTTTTTCGTTTATATATTTATTATTATAAAAAATCAAGTTTGAAAAAAAAATTAATAACGTTTTTGGTTGTTCTCTTAACTGCTGTGTGACTCTTTCTTGTTCTTATTACTGTTATTTGATGGAGTCCACCATGGTGTTAAATTTTGGGGGACTTATTACTGGAATACTGGTGATATCTGCAGTTTGCACTAACTTCTGAATAGTGTGTTAGATTTATCTCAACTTTACTTCCGTTAAAGTGCTGATAATGAAATGGAGAGTAGCCGTTCCCGTGCAAAAAGACATGAGGTGCACCTTTCCGATTTATTCTAAATACTAAAATCCTGTATTGAATTGCACTGAGGTATTGGCTGCAGTTACAGTGTACACACAAAATCTATTAAGAAATCGCATTGTATTTATATTGATTGGGAATAGTGCGTCAGGTGCTGGATCTTGTTGAGATACACTGCTCAGTTCGTATATTGTTCTGCACACGAAAAAAATCCCATCACAACTTTCACACCAATTGCAATGCGAAACAAATTCCGGCGATAAGACACGTTAGCACCAGGGATTTTAAACCTGCTTTCTGCTGGTGTTAAGCAGGACAACTACCTGCACCATGAAAGGGAACACAGTCAAGAGCCACACCCACAGGTACCATAGAGTAAATGAGCATGATACAGGGATACCCATGAGGGACAGAAGACTCATCTCAACAACTCCAGGACCGCCAATGCCCCCCAAACCCACATCTTAGTAAGTGTGTTCCTGTGGTCATTGTCTTAGCATGATAGGCACGAGCCCTGCAACATCACAGTGTGCTGTCACCTCAGCGTTGGCAGTGAGCCTGGATGTGTAGCTACGCACGCATCCTCCTGCATGAACAACTGGCATGTGCTGGTCTGGGGTTCACAGTTCAGTGCAAGGGTGTGCCTATCAGGCAAGGGGAACGGGGTGTCTCGGACATGTCCATGTACAGGAAGTGCGGTAAGTGTGTCTCTGTGTTCTGGTGTGGCCTGCTACAAGAGCCGCAGCAGTTGATGTTGTAAACTGGCATGCACCACCTCCAAACGGCACTGTGATGTTGTAGTTGGAATGTAGCAGGACATGCGCAAATAGGCATTACAATGGTGTGCTGTACGAGTGCACGAGATACAACCGCGCTCCGTGCAAAAGTGTGGGGGCTCGTGGGAGGGAGGTGCAGCCGTTTGGCAACATAACACACAGTTAACTCGCCATGTGCCACATGCTGGGCATCTCATCCATGATGACCACGGTCGCAGACATCCCACAACACCAACGACTGGCCTTTGTACACATCCTGTATGAATGCAGCGTGGTTTTCACTTCTATGCTCGTTCAGTGGTGTGATGTTGGCGGGTTGTGTGACTTGTGCTGCTTGTTGGTGTGTTTCATTTTGGCCATTGTTAGTCTATATGTGTGTTGTACTTAATTGTGCATGTGTGCCATTCTGCCCATCTCCCCTCCCTCCCCCACTCCCTGCTTCTTCCTCTTCCTACTGCTGTGGTGTCTATAATTTTGTTGCTTCACACATAAATACATGTAAAGAATAAATTAGAATAGTTCCTTGATTCTTTTAGGCTTCAAAACTTCTATATTGGTTTCTTTTTAATGTTCCATATCAACCGTTTTTTTAATATTGAACAACACATAGAAGTCAGAAGTGCAACGTATTCTATCAACACACTTTCTAGAGCATTCTACAACACGTGCAGATTAAAAGTTCATCAATTTTTTCAAACTTAACGATATTTTTTTGTAACATTTTCTTGAATATTTAACGACACGTGCAGGTTAAAAGTTGACGATTGTTTTAAGTTCTAACAGTGCCTTTCAAATGCAAGTAGCAGGTGTGGTTGATCTGAGCAAATTTTATCCTTTGATATGTACTCCACGTTGAAACTGCTTTTTCTTAACCAATCACAAAGATGCTTTTCCACAAAACTAATGTGCACCCTACTTTTAAAAAAGAATGCTTTTCATGATATCTTCAGAGATAAGTTATAGATAGGAATTAGCATTTAAAAATCCTTTGAAATTCACTGAAAAAACCATAGGTTTCAAGGGCGTTATAGTTAGGAATGGCATTTGAAAAACCTTAGAAGTTCACTGAAAAAACCAAAGGTTTCAGGGGCGTTATAGTTAGCTGGACTTTTCCCTCGTACAAAACCCTAGAAATTCCCCTGTTATAGTTAGTTCAGCTAACTATAACTCGCGCCCCCGCAATGCACTGCTGATGACGTCACATATTACATCACTCATGACATGGTCAGTGACATCACTGTTGACATCACTGATGACATCTCAAATGACATCACTCTTGCTTTTCCACACGGGGAGCTGCATGTCAGCAGCTCCCCATGTGGAAAAGCAATGCCGGCTCCCGAAGGACGCGGGGAGCCGGCTGGGACCGTGGGGGCGTTGGGGCTCCCCCCATGGTCTCCAACGTTTTTTTATAAACCCCGGGGGATGGTAACCCCGGGGATTATAAAAATTAGTGATAGGGGCTATTTTTTTTTTTACGGTAAAATTGCGCATCCTAACGCGTTGGGTGCACTGTTTCTCATGCATAGGGTGCACAGTTCCTAACGCGTTGGGTGCGCGGATCCAAGGAAAAATGTCATTTGAGATGTCATCAGTGATGTCATCAGTGATGTCACTGACCATGTCATGAGTGATGTAATATGTGACGTCATCAGCAGTGCATTGCGGGGGCGCGAGTTATAGTTAGCTGAACTAACTATAACGGGGGAATTTCTAGGGTTTTGTACTAGGGAAATGTCCAGCTAACTATAACGCACCTGAAACCTATGTTTTTTTTAAAGAATTTCTAAGGTTTTTTAAATGCCAATTCCTAACTATAACGTGCATGAAACCTATATATATATATATATATATATTCACTGAAAAAACCATAGGTTTCACACATGTTATAGTTAGCTGTACATTTCACTCGTAAAAAACCAATGAAATTCCACGTTATAGTTAGATCAGGTAACTATAACTTGCGCGCCCACAATAAACTGCTGATGACGTCACATATTACATCACTCATGACATGGTCAGTGACATCACTCTTCACATCAATGATGACATCTGAAATGACACATTGTGGATTGCGGTCGCGCAAGTTATAGTTACCTGATCTAACTATAACGTGGAATTTCATTGGTTTTTTACGAGTGAAATGTACAGCTAACTATAACATGTGTGAAACCTATGGTTTTTTCAGTGAATTTGCAAGGTTTTTTAAATGCTAATTCCTAACTATAATGTGTGTGAAACCTATGGTTTTTTCAGTGAATTTGTACGGTTTTTTAAATGCTAAGTTATGTATTTATTTTAAATTTTTGCGCACACGGTGCGCTTCGCGCACCGAGCGCCCACGTGGCGCATTTCATACCGTGCACGCCTCACCATTTTTTACAAAATATCAATTGTTTTTTTCTCTCTTGGGGGTCCTTAGATTTATATATTAAATGTGATTGTTAATTCTTTTTTTTTATTCTTTTTTTTTACCATACGCATACGGTAAGCTTACCGTACGCGCACCCCGCGATTTTTTTAAAAAATGTTTAAATTCATTTTTCATACTTTTTGGTCCTTCGTGAACCCCCTGACGAATGCTAGGGGGTCTGCAACTCTCTTCATTGCCCCCTTTTCATGTTATCAACCTTTTTTTTTCAGTGCGAGAGACAGAAAATGGCGGCCGATACTTCCTGGTTTCGACCGATTCGAATGTTTACTTTGATCTAACAACCAATCAGAAACGCGCTCGCGCACGGCACCGTACGCGTACGGTAAGCTTACCGTAAGCGCACGGTAAGCTGCCACAGATATATATATTGATTTAAATGCTATTTTCTCAGGAACTACTGAACAGATTTACACCAGACCTACAAAAGGCACTTCCTTGACCTTATGGCTACCTCTCTGCCAAATTACAAGTAATTCTGTTCAGCCGTTCGGGCTGTAGCTGTGTCTAAAGGTCCTATAGAAAAATGCATGGGGAAAACGCGTTTTGGTACCCCTCTTTTTTCTCAGCCCCCGCTTGACGAATCACCCCGAGACTTTCAGGGTAGGAGCGGAGCATAGCGCCCCATTAGTTTTGAAAATTTCGCGAGGATTCGTCAACCGGTGCCAAAGTTATTCAAAATAGAATTTTCAGATTTCCTATGGAAACATGGTCCTAACTATAACTATCTACTGGCGACCGCCAGTAGATAATATATATATATATATATATAGAGAGAGAGAGAGAGAGAGACGTTATAGTGAGTGAAGATGTCATTTATAATGTGCAGTTTTAAACTTGCAAAAAACACTGGAATTCACCAGTTATAGTTATCTGAAGTAACTATAACATGTGCCCGAAGGTAACTCTATCTCGCACTTCCTGGGGTGAAACCCCTACGGGCAGCCAACCCCCTTGTGCGGTTGGCCGCAGGGCCTAGCCTCTGACCACCTAACCTTATACCACTCACGGTCTTCTTCAACACCAAAATATTTAAAACAAGCCTATTATCTTCATTGGTCCCCGCATCTCATTTGTAATTGCACCCGGGACCTGGCCCATCCGGGCGGTTAAAGAAAATGAAGCACGGACTCAACGAGACTCCCGCCAAAACCTTTATTTTAGAAAATGCTTTTTTGTACCTGGAGTCCTTGTGGGACCCCCTTAGCAGGCCTAGGGTGTCAGGGTGTTCCTACCCTGCCCCAATGTTATGGATTTTTAACCTTTTTCACCTTTTTTCTTGTGGCTCGGTTCAACCGAATCACAAGATGGCTTCCAACACTTCCTGATTGGGACTGTTGGCATCCAATCAGATCGCAAATTAGAGATATATGGATATCTGAGAAATGTTTACATTTCTCAGCAACTACTGCACAGATTTACACCATTTAACAAAAAAGAGTGCTTTCTGGACCAAGAGCTACTTTTTTGCCAAACTTGGTGTAAATCCGTTCATCACTTCGGGCTGTAGCTGAGTCTAAAGTTTCCTATGGAAATTAACATGATGAAAACACATTTTGGGAACCCCCTTTTTCTCACCCCCCCCCTTGAAGAATCACCCAACAACTTTCAACAAAGCAGCTGACCTGAATGCCCCATAAACTTAGAAAATTTCACGAGGATTCATCAAGCAACTTTAAAGATATTGGCAAAAGAAAAAATGTTTCTTGTAAATAACGTTTTCAAAAAGTTTTTAAAAAGTTTTAAAAGAAACTAGGTCATGACTATAACTACCTTCTGGCAGTTGCCAGAAGGTAGTTATTGTTAGGACCTAGATTCCATTGGAATTTATTTTTCGACTTGGCTAAAATTTGGCTTCGTTTGACCAATCTGCATGAAATTTTGCCCAAAAACTGTCACGGTGGTTAATATTGATTGGGTAAGTTTGGGGGTGATCCGAGAATTTGGGGGACAAAATAAGGTTGTGTTTGTAATGTTAATTCCCATAGGAACCTTTAGCCACCTCTACAGCCCGAGCCGTTGAACGGATTTACACCAAATTTGACAGGGAGGGAGGTGTTGGTTCAAGTAAGTGCATTTTCATTATTTGGTCTATCTAAATCCGTTCAATGGTTTTTGAGAAATGTAATTTTAAAATTATAGCAATATCTCTGGCCGCGGATGTTTCATGAAGGTTTCGCGAAGAATTGCGGATGCACTCACCAACGGGAATGCTCTGATTGGCTGGTCGCAACCTGAATAGAAAGTTCCGGCTGCCATTTTATCTATCAAGAACAGTTCC
Organism: Triturus cristatus; assembly: GCF_964204655.1. NCBI lineage: Eukaryota > Metazoa > Chordata > Amphibia > Caudata > Salamandridae > Triturus > Triturus cristatus. The sequence continues at coordinate 435,870,868 of NC_140588.1, forward strand.
TGGGGCTGAAAATTTGTGTGAAAGCGCACAAAAGGTGTGAGGGTGCAGACTCTGACCCCATGGTTGAGAAATGGGGGTGTTAGTGACACAAGTTATGTGTCCAAAATTTATTTATTTTTAATCGCAAGCAATATTCGCATGACGTCGCGGCTATCGACGTTGTTGTGGATATTGGTGAAAATATAAAAAGATATATTAGTAAATCATTAATACACATTATATTATTTTGAGATTCTGAGTTATTTATATAGAGTTATCTACTGTGATGTTTAGAATTAAATATATAATTATCATTTTTTAATGTGGTGGTGGCCATTGAAACCCTGCTTTTGCTTTCTTCTTTTGCAACAGACTCATGGGTATCGCAATTACCGATGTCATTGCGATATTTGGATTCACAGCGAAAACGGAAAATAGGTTTTAGTGATGGCTGTTCTAGAAATACAGTAGAAAAACATGAGCTTGAAGTGTACAGGAATAAACCTCTGGTGTGTAGAATGCTGTAATGTGTGTGCATATATGTGTTTTCACTTTATGGAAAAGGCATGATTGTCGCGCTTAATGACAATGTCCCAAATAACAGCAAACACAGGAAGTAGGTCTGAAAGATGGGTTTTAATGAAACTTATCACAAAAATATGAGTTTAAACAAGCTTTGAAAGAAGTATGTATGTATTAATATGTGTAGGGCAATATTCAGAATAGATTTTCTTACATAATATTTTAGGTTGTGATAGAGGTAATTGAATGTCTGCTTTTGTTTTCCGTTTCCGCGACGTGTCAGCGAGGATTGCGACGTCATTGCGAAGATTCCCAAAAACGAAAGGAAAAAAACCCTTTAGAAAAAACTTCACAATATTTGGGGTACCTGGGTGGCTTTTACAAGAGCTGCTGTATTGGTTGTGTGTATATGGCTGCTACACATAAGACCTGATGCAGAGTTTTGGGTTACTTAGAAACACGCTGTTGCCTTCATCTGTAAAGTGCACTGCATCATTTCTATAAATTTCATCCATGTCAAAACGCAGATTGTTATTATAGATACAGCTCACATGAAGGTCACTGAGGAATGTAGAAACAGTTTTATTAACATGTTTCTTGGTTTTGTCAATATCTGGACAGAATTGATTTGACCACTTCCAATTCTGCCTTTGTCATATATTAGAGTATACCAAGACATTGTGAGGGAAATGCGACATTAGTTCTGCAAAGGTATCTTTAATAGGATTTCCAGCCCTACAACAGTCAATGTGCCTAGTTCGTTGCCACCACATGTGCACAATCATGAGGTGAGGAATTTGGGAATCCACAATGGATTTTACCAAAAGCCAGCAACTGATGAAACTTGAACCCTCAATGCCAATCAAAGTAATCTGCACATTTGGCAAACCCAAGTCTCTACAAATACCTCTCTTTTTTGCAGCATCTTTAGCCCAATAGATATAGCTGTGGCCCACAATCCACACTCTCAAGCTTTTGACGTGAAGGAGCAATAGTAGTCAGGAGAAGGCTGGAGCTGAATGAGGTAGTTTTCCAAAAAAAGTGGAGGTAAAAAAAGCAATCTATCTATCTATCTATCTATCTATCTATCTATCTATCTATCTATCTATCTATCTATCTATCTATCTATCTATCTATCTATCTATCTATCTATCTATCTATCTATCTATCTATCTATCTATCTATCTATCTATCTATCTATCAATACATATATATACATATATATATAATATGTATAATATCTCTCTCTTTCTATATATATATATATATATATTTATATATTTTGTCAGCGCGGAGCAGCTCACTGCAGCAACACAAGGCACTACAAATACCATCAGGCTCAGCGCGAGCCGAAGCCCACTGGGGCAGGTGTGTGTTAAGATAATTGGACTGCCATTGTTTGCACGCTGATAAATGTTTGCCTCTGATGAAATGCCTCACAGCATGAAACGCGTCAGGCGATGAACTTTGGCGAGCTTTCACCCCACAATGCTGTAGCTCCTGTGAAATAAAAACGGAAGATTTAACCTACCTGAGTGTGGCTATCCTGAATGGGAAACTTTGAGATGTGGATTTAAAGACGGCTGGTCCCGGTCGTAGGAGAAGCCCCGCCGCGTTGTAAGCGGACCGAGTTGGAGTCAAACGGCTGCCAATTCTATGGACAGGAGGTCGTTGTCACAGGCGTGGTAAAGTGCAACATTGCAGGAGGAGAACGCTTTCCTGACCCACTGTGGTTTTTATTTTTTACGTTTGTCAGCGCGGAGCAGCTCACTGCAGCAACACAAGGCACTACAAATACCATCAGGCTCAGCGCGAGCCGAAGCCCACTGGGGCAGGTGTGTGTTAAGATAATTGGACTGCCATTGTTTGCACGCTGATAAATGTTTGCCTCTGATGAAATGCCTCACAGCATGAAACGCGTCAGGCGATGAACTTTGGCGAGCTTTCACCCCACAATGCTGTAGCTCCTGTGAAATAAAAACGGAAGATTTAACCTACCTGAGTGTGGCTATCCTGAATGGGAAACTTTGAGATGTGGATTTAAAGACGGCTGGTCCCGGTCGTAGGAGAAGCCCCGCCGCGTTGTAAGCGGACCGAGTTGGAGTCAAACGGCTGCCAATTCTATGGACAGGAGGTCGTTGTCACAGGCGTGGTAAAGTGTAACATTGCAGGAGGAGAACGCTTTCCTGACCCACTGTGGTTTTTATTTTTTACGTTTGTCAGCGCGGAGCAGCTCACTGCAGCAACACAAGGCACTACAAATACCATCAGGCTCAGCGCGAGCCGAAGCCCACTGGGGCAGGTGTGTGTTAAGATAATTGGACTGCCATTGTTTGCACGCTGATAAATGTTTGCCTCTGATGAAATGCCTCACAGCATGAAACGCGTCAGGCGATGAACTTTGGCGAGCTTTCACCCCACAATGCTGTAGCTCCTGTGAAATAAAAACGGAAGATTTAACCTACCTGAGTGTGGCTATCCTGAATGGGAAACTTTGAGATGTGGATTTAAAGACGGCTGGTCCCGGTCGTAGGAGAAGCCCCGCCGCGTTGTAAGCGGACCGAGTTGGAGTCAAACGGCTGCCAATTCTATGGACAGGAGGTCGTTGTCACAGGCGTGGTAAAGTGCAACATTGCAGGAGGAGAACGCTTTCCTGACCCACTGTGGTTTTTATTTTTTACGTTTGTCAGCGCGGAGCAGCTCACTGCAGCAACACAAGGCACTACAAATACCATCAGGCTCAGCGCGAGCCGAAGCCCACTGGGGCAGGTGTGTGTTAAGATAATTGGACTGCCATTGTTTGCACGCTGATAAATGTTTGCCTCTGATGAAATGCCTCACAGCATGAAACGCGTCAGGCGATGAACTTTGGCGAGCTTTCACCCCACAATGCTGTAGCTCCTGTGAAATAAAAACGGAAGATTTAACCTACCTGAGTGTGGCTATCCTGAATGGGAAACTTTGAGATGTGGATTTAAAGACGGCTGGTCCCGGTCGTAGGAGAAGCCCCGCCGCGTTGTAAGCGGACCGAGTTGGAGTCAAACGGCTGCCAATTCTATGGACAGGAGGTCATTGTCACAGGCGTGGTAAAGTGCAACATTGCAGGAGGAGAACGCTTTCCTGACCCACTGTGGTTTTTATTTTTTACGTTTGTCAGCGCGGAGCAGCTCACTGCAGCAACACAAGGCACTACAAATACCATCAGGCTCAGCGCGAGCCGAAGCCCACTGGGGCAGGTGTGTGTTAAGATAATTGGACTGCCATTGTTTGCACGCTGATAAATGTTTGCCTCTGATGAAATGCCTCACAGCATGAAACGCGTCAGGCGATGAACTTTGGCGAGCTTTCACCCCACAATGCTGTAGCTCCTGTGAAATAAAAACGGAAGATTTAACCTACCTGAGTGTGGCTATCCTGAATGGGAAACTTTGAGATGTGGATTTAAAGATGGCTGGTCCCGGTCGTAGGAGAAGCCCTGCCGCGTTGTAAGCGGACCGAGTTGGAGTCAAACGGCTGCCAATTCTATGGACAGGAGGTCGTTGTCACAGGCGTGGTAAAGTGCAACATTGCAGGAGGAGAACGCTTTCCTGACCCACTGTGGTTTTTATTTTTTACGTTTGTCAGCGCGGAGCAGCTCACTGCAGCAACACAAGGCACTACAAATACCATCAGGCTCAGCGCGAGCCGAAGCCCACTGGGGCAGGTGTGTGTTAAGATAATTGGACTGCCATTGTTTGCACGCTGATAAATGTTTGCCTCTGATGAAATGCCTCACAGCATGAAACGCGTCAGGCGATGAACTTTGGCGAGCTTTCACCCCACAATGCTGTAGCTCCTGTGAAATAAAAACGGAACATTTAACCTACCTGAGTGTGGCTATCCTGAATGGGAAACTTTGAGATGTGGATTTAAAGACGGCTGGTCCCGGTCGTAGGAGAAGCCCCGCCGCGTTGTAAGCGGACCGAGTTGGAGTCAAACGGCTGCCAATTCTATGGACAGGAGGTCGTTGTCACAGGCGTGGTAAAGTGCAACATTGCAGGAGGAGAACGCTTTCCTGACCCACTGTGGTTTTTATTTTTTACGTTTGTCAGCGCGGAGCAGCTCACTGCAGCAACACAAGGCACTACAAATACCATCAGGCTCAGCGCGAGCCGAAGCCCACTGGGGCAGGTGTGTGTTAAGATAATTGGACTGCCATTGTTTGCACGCTGATAAATGTTTGCCTCTGATGAAATGCCTCACAGCATGAAACGCGTCAGGCGATGAACTTTGGCGAGCTTTCACCCCACAATGCTGTAGCTCCTGTGAAATAAAAACGGAAGATTTAACCTACCTGAGTGTGGCTATCCTGAATGGGAAACTTTGAGATGTGGATTTAAAGACGGCTGGTCCCGGTCGTAGGAGAAGCCCCGCCGCGTTGTAAGCGGACCGAGTTGGAGTCAAACGGCTGCCAATTCTATGGACAGGAGGTCGTTGTCACAGGCGTGGTAAAGTGCAACATTGCAGGAGGAGAACGCTTTCCTGACCCACTGTGGTTTTTATTTTTTACGTTTGTCAGCGCGGAGCAGCTCACTGCAGCAACACAAGGCACTACAAATACCATCAGGCTCAGCGCGAGCCGAAGCCCACTGGGGCAGGTGTGTGTTAAGATAATTGGACTGCCATTGTTTGCACGCTGATAAATGTTTGCCTCTGATGAAATGCCTCACAGCATGAAACGCGTCTGGCGATGAACTTTGGCGAGCTTTCACCCCACAATGCTGTAGCTCCTGTGAAATAAAAATGGAAGATTTAACCTACCTGAGTGTGGCTATCCTGAATGGGAAACTTTGAGATGTGGATTTAAAGACGGCTGGTCCCGGTCGTAGGAGAAGCCCTGCCGCGTTGTAAGCGGACCGAGTTGGAGTCAAACGGCTGCCAATTCTATGGACAGGAGGTCGTTGTCACAGGCGTGGTAAAGTGCAACATTGCAGGAGGAGAACGCTTTCCTGACCCACTGTGGTTTTTATTTTTTACGTTTGTCAGCGCGGAGCAGCTCACTGCAGCAACACAAGGCACTACAAATACCATCAGGCTCAGCGCGAGCCGAAGCCCACTGGGGCAGGTGTGTGTTAAGATAATTGGACTGCCATTGTTTGCACGCTGATAAATGTTTGCCTCTGATGAAATGCCTCACAGCATGAAACGCGTCAGGCGATGAACTTTGGCAAGCTTTCACCCCACAATGCTGTAGCTCCTGTGAAATAAAAACGGAAGATTTAACCTACCTGAGTGTGGCTATCCTGAATGGGAAACTTTGAGATGTGGATATATATATATATATATACATATATATTTTACGCTAATTGGATACCAAGGGGGCTCAGAATTTATACAACCCACACTTACGAGAACCCAGATCCTTTGCTTCTACAGGAATGGTCTGAATACACGCATGAGTCCACCACAAGCATGGTAAAAATACTCATCAAGTATGCATGGAGCGACAGACAGAAATTATTAGAGGAGAATAAAACTATCGAAGGAGAAATAGCCTTGGAGAAAGACACCAAACTAAAAGACGAACTACAATGACAGATGAAGAAATGCTTAACGGATTATGAGAGTGTAATCAAACATCGTAAGCAAACAAAATATCTCCGGGATGAGGGGGATTATGAATCTGGAAAATAATTAACCTTTGCTAAAAAAATGTGAAGGTCCTAGGAAACAATTGATGCAACAAAGAACACAGGAGGCCTCTTCCAGAGAGACATCAGAGTCGGAGGTGGAAGCATCCGAAGGGGAGCAACCGGTACGAAGAGACAAGGAAGCAATTCCAACTTTTTTTTCAGGAATACCAGCTTATAAGGCAAGTGAAACAACAACCGGTAGCAAGAACCCATCTACCTCAGAAAGGAAGAGGGAACGGAGGACAAGAAGGGGCAGGAAAGGAAAAAGCAACAACATCAGAACAGATGACGACACAAAGCAAACGCGGGGGAAGAAAAAGTGATCAAAAAGCAAACAATTGTGAATCTATTAAAGAGACATTTAACATCAGAAGAGGAAAGAGTGCTCAAATTAGGTCTCACTTTCTGCCCCACAGCACAATTTGAGTATGCAAACGTGCATATAGATTTGTACAAATACATAAGGAAAATAAAATTAATGAAACTGCACCTCCTGCACCCCACGAAACCCAAACCTTCAACTGAATCTGCTTAGGTGGAAGGGGATTTTCTTACTGGAGCTGATATTGAGACTGTACAATTGCTACGAGAACTAGAATCTGAGGGGAACATCATGAGTGAAATTGATACAATGAGAATTCTAGAGGAAGCTGGAATAACACAAGTGGGAGCTGCCAGCAACATTAAAATCAAATCACATGTTATCCCCTAAACTGCAGATGACACAATTGACACCTTCCATGACCTGGTCATAGGTGACCTTAAAAAACTACAAGCTAGAGGCCCGACCTCAGGAAAGAAAATATTTCAAGACACGAATGGAAGGCAATCATGGACCCGAAGAATGATGATGATCTAATTATAAAACCCTCGGGCAAAGGAGGGAACGTTGTGCTGATGGATTAAAAACAATATCAAAAGGAAGCGTGGAGGCAATTGTCCGACAAAGACTGCTATAAAACTGTCACTCGAAGCACATATGAGAGGAGTATTAGTGAGTTCCATGAAATCTTGACAAAGTGGCGGGACGAAGGGATATTGGGAGGCGTGGATTTTAGATTCATCCATTGCGAGACACCAGAAATCCCTACATTCTATCATCTGCCGAAAGTGCATAAATGTAACAAAAATCCACCAGGCAGACCAATTGCGTCCTCGCTCAACAGTCTGCTAGAGAATGCCTCTGTATATATATATTGTTTTTTAAACCCACTAAACAAAGATTTAAGCTCCTATATAAAGAACACAAAGGACTTTTTACGCATTATCTCTGATATCCAATTGGAGTCGGAAATACTGCTTATAACTTTAGACGTACCAAGTCTATATACGAGCATAGAACATGACAAGGGATTGAGGGCGATGGAGTTCTTTTTAAAGAAAAGGAATGTACATTTTTTTTAACACAATTTGATGCTTGTAGAGTTAACATCCTTCTGTCTGAAAAACAAAATTTTCCTTTTCTCAGTGGAGCTGTACCACCAGGAGCAGGGAACTGCGATGGGCATGTGCTTCGCCCCCAGTTACGCAAATTTATTCGTGGGCTGGTGGGAGAAGCACATGGCCTGGGCAGGGAACAATGAGAAGTGGTTGTAAAACATTGTGTTGTGGGATCGCTATATAGATGACCTCTTCATTATTTGGAAGGGGACACGAGAGGAAGCGGAAATCTATGTAGTGGCCCTCAACAACAATACATGCAATCTGACATTCACCAAATCCATCAGCGACACGCAAGTACCCTATTTAGACTTACTAGTCTATATAGAAGATAACAACATACAGACAACACTCTATCGGAAGCCGACATCTGGAAACAGCACATTACACGCTGAGAGTTTCCATCCCGATAGCGTGATGAAGGGGGTCCCATATGGGGAACTTGTGAGAATAAAAAGAAATTGTACAACAGATAAAGAATTTTTAAAATCAAAAGCTGAAACATTCAACAGACTCAGGGAGATCGGGTACAAAGAAAGAGTATTAAAAGGAGCAACACGAAAAGCAGAACATCTAGAAAGAAAGAATCTGATACTAGAAGCAAGAGAAACATCAGAAAAAAGACAGGAGAAGATAGGCGAGATAAGGATGATAACAGAATACTCAGCCCAATCTTCAGAGATTTTCCAAATCTTTCGGAAAAATTGGAAGTTTCTTAAATCAGACATTATTATAGGGCGACACATATCGAAGAACCCCCTGATAACCTACAGGAGAGGTTCGGCTCTGAAAGATCAACTACTGAGGAGCCACTTTTCTAAACATCCAATAAGAAAGGACACCGTAACAGGATTTTATCCGTGCATGAAATGCAAAGCATGCAAAAACTGTAAAACGGTCAAGGAATTGAGTATTCCGGGCAGAATAATAAAGAGAAAAATCAACAAACTTATGAATTGCAATACAGGATTTGCTGTATATTGCCTGACCTGCCCATGTGAGCTTAACTATGTGGGGAGCACCATCCACCCAACTAAAAAGCGGGTTCTCGAGCTCATGCGTGCCATAAAGAACAGAGATACTACGTAAACAGTGGCTCGCCACTTTCAAGAGCATCACAAATCTAACTAGAACCTCTTAAAGTTTTTCTGCATCGATCTGATCCTCAAAGATGAAAGGGGTGGGGACAGAGTAAGGAAACTGAGGAAGTTTGAATCAAAATAAATAATAGAGATGCAAACTAAAAGTCCGTCAGGCTTGAACAATGAGGAAGAACTATGGATACATATTACATGAAAGTAATAAATGGAATTCTTTGTAAATATCTAAAGGTTTATTGAAGAAAGGAAAATAATTTGCACTTAATCACACTTGTATATAGGGAATGGAGGGCAATTGTTCACATTATTGATTGACAAATACTTGTGGACATGATTTATATCTAAAACCTTCGTATAATTTAAAGTACTTGGTAATTTTGATGGGTGGTGGTGAAATGTAATTTTGATTGAAGAACTAGTGGAGATAGCCCATTCAGGGCATGATAACCGAAACAGTAACACTTCCAATCTATGCAACTACCGACAAAGAATATAGGATCAGCAATATAGATGACACCCATTGCCCATACAAGGCTGTATTTATATATATAAAAAAGAATAATCAGTTGTACAGAATGTAAATAGTTGTATATAGGCTGTACAGAAGAAATGTCCACAATGTAAAGGTAAATAATGCATAGCAGATAATATGTATGCGTCAATGAATTGTATGGTTTACAGAACAACTTTGCTTTCTATACATAACTTGAATAAACTGCTTCCCCTTTCTATGTTTTTGATTTGATTTTAAAAATGGATGGTAATGTTGACCCTACCGACATTGACAAAGGCGTGTAGCCGAAATGCGTCTGTCGGGTGTTTTTTGTTTGTGGCTTAAATAAATTGAGAAGAATATAATCCCCAAGTGTGCGCCTCATTTGCGGCCCGTGGAGAAGGGTAATCGAAGAGGAATATATATATATATATATATATTAAACACAAACACATCTGAGAACAATACAAATCCGTAGATTCAAAAAAGCATAGATGATTAGTCTTCTTGTTCATTCATTTTTATTCTTGTTCCTTGAGAAGTCAAAGTTCACAAAAAGTACTACACACAAAGTGCCAACACGTGTTTCGCGCCAACTGCGCTTCTTCAGGGCTGTTACATAAACAAAAATAATATACTTTAGAACTCATATATACATACTTGTTTCTTTACAAAAATACATGCATTTATGAGTGTTTGTAACCAAATTTAAGAAAGATCAATCAGGATACTTCCCAACAATAACACAACAACTTTAATGCAAATTTGAATAAAAGAAAAGGGAGTGAGAAGGAAACTCATATAGGGCTAGCATGTTATTAAATTATCCTGAACCTTAGATTTATCAATATACAAATTTAATAACCATAATGATTAATGGTAGGGTTAGCGTACGAGAAGAGTGTACCTTCTTGTTCCTTTAGTGATTTCTTTTTAGAAAGGCTTGAACAAGTCACTATTGATAGGAGAGGGGGCGATCTTGAAGCGAAACTGAGATCTAGAGAAACGTTCTGGATCAATAAATTACAAGCGGTACAGTTTGGACTAAAAGTAGATAGAGAGATTTATACCCTGCTGTGATAATACTGACTCTTAATGTCTCTTGACTTAACAATATATACTACAGGTCTTTGATCTAGAAACTGTTTATAGATCCCGTACCTCTTGTGCAAGAGAAATCATGACTACTTTTTGTTAGGTTTACTACATCAACCATGCAACTTAAGCATTAATGGTGCCCAAATAATTACTTCATATACTGATAGAGCAGTGTAGAATTGTTATGTCTCCTCTTGAAGGTGAATTCAAGATTTAACTATATCCATACACAAACAGATCCTGTGATCCTTTGCTATGTGGATCAATCCTATTTTACTAACGGTGAGGTTGGCCTTAAATGCTTATAAGTCTCAAACTTTAATATAACTAGATAGCTTATCTGACTAAAACCCGTACTATCATGTACAGCGAGTCGGGGGTTCGAGACTAACCTCAAGACTTGGGAATGGGTTATTTTAATATCCACTTTTCAACCTCTGCTTGCAAATAAATACAAAAACAGATCTTGTGATCCTTTTCTATGTGGATCAGTTCTACCTTACTTTGTTGATTGTGAGGTTGGCCTTAAATGCTTATAAGCCTAAGACTTTAAAATAACTAATTAGATAGCTCATCTGATTAAAAATCTATACTACCATGTATAGCAAGTCGGGGGTTCGAGTCTAACCTCAAGACCTGGGAACGGTTTATTTTAATATCGACTTGTCACTTTCTACATTCAAATATTTAAACTTGAGAATATCTGTGTGTTTATTTTGTATTAAAATCATTAAGTAACAATGATGGTAACTGCTCGAACGATATATTCTTTATAATCAGACACCTTGTCTTTAGTGAATAAGATAGCTCACTCTGTTGAAACAGAATATTTACATGGTTACATGGTTAGGGGTTTGAATCTAACTTATAGTTGCCAAAAAATGTTTTTTTTGCCCTCTAACAGTGAGCACATTAGAATGTATTCTATATCTAACTAACCAAGAAATGGGTAGTTTCTATCCAAAATTAGTGTGATTTTCAATCTCAATAAATTTATGGCTGAAGCAGCGGACATAAACAAACGCATATGAGAGAGTTGTCGCTTTAAAAAAGTCTCCCGACGTTTTTTTGAATTCAGTAATTAAGAGAGGAGCATAAATAGCGGAAGGGCAACATCGTCAGTTCACTCGTGGAATTGACGGACCGAGGATTGGACGCTTATCAACTTAGCGGTAAGAAGGGAACCGTACGCATTATAACTAGATACTAGTCGATTGAGCGAATGTTACCAGATCTGAACATTTTGGGCTCTAAATATCTTAAATCCTTTTCCTTGCCTTACTTTGAATATCGTTGTGAGCGAAATGGGAGATAATAGACTCTAGGAGATTTTTGAACATCACAACTTACACTAGTTTCAGTGTCTTAATTCTTAGGATAGTACAGTGCTGAAATGAACTCTTCAAGATACTCTATAAATGCTTTATAAATAATTTTTTTAAGTATAGTGGGACCTAATAGACTGTTTATTATTACTTTTAGATCGTATCATGGAACGCTAAATATAACTTCTCAAACTCACAAGATTCTAACTGACAAAGACTCCTATGTGGAATATATACATGAATACGGTGAGACTATATTGTTTTGAAGCTTGGTTGTACAAATTAAGATGATAGAATTAAAACTTTTGGGCCTAAATTGATAAATTGATGAGTTAATAAAATTTTAAAAAATTATAACAAAATTATAACAATAACAATACATTTGTACCTTAGGAACTGCTTCACTAATAGGGAGCCTGAATCATTTTGAAGTACTTTTCAAGCCTTTCTAAAAAGAAATCACTAAAGGAACAAAAAGTTACACTCTTCTCGTACGCTATCCCTACCATTAATCATTATGGTTATTAAATTTGTATATTGATAAATCTAAGGTTCAGGATAGCTTAATAACATGCTAGCCCTATATGAGTTTCCTTCTCACTCCCTTTTCTTTTATTTAAATTTGCATTAATGTTGTTGTGTTATTGTTGGGAAGTATACTGATTGAGCTTTCTTAACCTCTTCTGTGCCCATGACGAGATAGTCTCGTCATGGAGCACGGTCGCGCTGTGCCCATGACGAGACTATCTCGTCATGAACCCCACCCACTAATTAAACGCCCGGCACAGGAGGGGGAAAGGGCGTGGCACATAAGGGGTTAAATTTGGTTACAAACACTCATAAATGCATGTATTTTTGTAAAGAAACAAGTATGTATATATGAGTTCTAAAGTATATTATTTTTGTGTATGTAACAGTCCTGAAGAAGCGCAGTTGGCGCGAAACACGTGTTGGCACTTTGTGTGTTACTTTTTGTGAACTTTGACTTCTCAAGGAACAAGAATAAAAATGAATGAACAAGAAGACTAATCATCTGTGCTTTTTTGAATCTACGGGTTTGTATTGTTCTCAGATGTGTTTGTGTTTAATATACCGTACTACACTGGTGGGGACCAGTGTCTGAGACTGTTTTGAGCACCGGGCAATTTACCTGTAACCCAATATCTTCTTTTTTCCAATATATATATATATATATAATCTACTGGCGGTCACCAGTAGATAGTCATAGTTAGGACCTAGTTTCCAAAGGAAAAGCGTTTTTTGTTTTCCCAATAACTTTTGCGCCAGTTGACGAATCTTCGCAAAATTTTCAAAACTCCTGGCCAGCTCCGGTCAGCTCCTATCCTGAAAGTTTCTTGGTGATTTGCCAAGCGAGGGCCACGAAAAAAGGGGGGTCCAAAAATGTGTTTTCCCCATGTTTATTTCCATAGGAAACTTTAGACAAGGCTATAGCCCGAACTGCTGAACGGAATTACACCAAATTTGGCAAAAAGGTAGCCCTTCGTTCAGAAAGAGAACTTTTTGTTAAATGGTGTAAATCCATTCAGTAGTTCCTGAGATATTCAAAAAATAAAACGTTTCGATATCTGGGCGGAGCCTAACCCTCCGAGCACAAGCTTGACTCTAATTGGCTGCCAACACTTCAAACCAGGAAGTGTTGACAGCCATCTTGTACCTCAGACGGAGGGACAAATAAGAGTGGTGGGCAGTGAATACAAGCATTGGTATCTCACCAGGAAAATGTGAAAACTTTTGTGAAGTTCTTGCGCTGGTACTTGACTTTGGGTGTCTATTGTCTCCGCTTTCCAGCGGCGCTGGGAGTGCGCCCCCACCCTTTGACTTGAAGCCTCTCGGCAGCGTGGAGCTGACAGTGGTAGAGTGCCGCAGTCAGCTCACTCTCTCAGGCTGCCCTGGCAGCTTTTTCATAATATTATTTTAAGCGGCCATGAGAAGGGCCCGGACGCACGCTAATTGGTAGGACACATAACCCCGGGGTGGGTGGGAGGCGGTAGTGGGAGCCGGGGATGGGGTTGCCGCAGAGACGCTGTAAGTCACGGGAACCTGATCTGGGAGTGGGCGGGACCCCTCCTCCCAGGGTTGGCAGCTCCCTGGACTTGCAGCAAAGCCCGGAAACCTAAGCCGTGACCAGCGGCCAGCCGGAGGGGAGAGCAGGGAGCACTGCGCCTTGTGAGGCTGAAGGGGCACTGTGGTAACGGGTAAGGGTAGGTATCTATGTTTTGCAGCACTGCATTACCCATAGGCTTCGACCCCAACCCAGCAGAAGTGCATGCCGCACTGAGTCTTCAGAGTGATACCCGCAGCACCTCGAACCAGAGCACAAGTGCACAGAGAGCTCATGAGAAGACCAATAAGGGCCGAGGAGCAGCGGGCGCACCACAGTCGGCGCCAGGGGATGAGAACCAGATAGGCGCTAGGGGCTCTGTCCAGGAAACTTGCACCGTTAATTTCTTCAACTTTACTTCAAGTGCGAAAAGCCTTGCCATGTAGCTTATTCCTGAGCTCAAAGGTGTATGCATGTGTTAATCAATGTATTTACTTGCGTGCCAAGATCAGTAGATATGTACGACACCAAAACAGCACCATTACACCTTTAGAAGAAGCGAGGGTGCCATGTTCAGCATGCACTGACCACCCATCCACAAGCACCTTTAAACTCGTTGCATAGCATCTATGGTGTTGTCAACGCAAAACTAAAGCACCGGCAGATTGCCACTTGTATCGTTGGAACTATGGGGTGTTATAAGAGCAATTTACCTTAACTACCTATAGCCCACAAGACATCCTCTTTGTCATCCACACAACCCCATATATATGTTACGGTTTCATGAGCAGTGAATGTGCATGCGAGCTGCAGAATTTGCCGTACCAGAGGAGACGGAGTGTTCCACCTTACAGCTCACTGGCTTCTGACTGCTACTGCCACAAGTGTGCTTCATGTCTGTTTCCGTGACACATGGGTCGTAGGGCGCTGATCACTAGTGCTCGAGATAAACGCTTATTTTCCAAAATAAAGCATGCTTAAACACCGTAAAAGAGGCTGTGTGTGAGTACATGTGTGTCCCTGTTGTGCTCATGTCATTAGAATGCATTTGTGAGTAGATCTAAGAATCAGTGAGTGGGAATGTAGTTATTGGTGTTGGAGTGTATATGGTTTTGAGAATGTCAGTCTGTAATTTAGAGTGGGTGTATCAAAGGTTATATTAGGGTCTGAGAAGATGCATCAAATTATCACATGGATGATGTCATCAGTGATGTCATTTGAGATGTCATCAGTGATGTCATCAGTGATGTCACTGACCATGTCAAGAGTGATGTAATATGGGACGTCATCAGCAGTGCATTGCGGGGGCGCGAGTTATAGTTAGCTGAACTAACTATAACGGGGGAAATTCTCTGGTTTTGTACGAGTGAAATGTCCAACTAATTATAACTTTCCCTAAAACCTATGGTTTTTTCAATGAATATGTATATATATGTATATTTTCATTGGATGCTGTCAGCATGAAAGTGAATAAAATTAGGTAGTGTGTTGGATGGCTCACGAAGAAGACGTATTACTGGCTGTTGTTTAAACAAACAAATGTAATACAGACACTGATATGCTTTTGAATCTGTGGAGTAAACCACACCTGCTGTATCTCATTTGGAAGTAGCATGTTCCTTCTAGAATGTGGTGTGAACTTGTGACATCCTGGTTCCACAGGGTTTCTAGGAACACTGAGTGTATTGGGGGGAAGAGTGTTAAAGAGACAGAACCTTTTTTTGAAAGGTTTAGGAGTGATGACACAATGTAAGCAATGGTAAGTTTTAATTTCCAAGTCAGGACTATGTAATAAACTGTTGTGTAGTATTTAAATTTCAAAACAATTAAGCTAGATATCGGTGTGAACTCCCGTTTTTTTAAAGATGATTCCACGATGATTGCAAAAACATCGTGAACATGCGTCAACAGGAACCTCATTTTGAAAGGGAGGAAAAGGGTTAACAGATACTAACCACTCACAAGTGGAGATGTAGTAGTCTAAAATTAAACACATGATTTCATTTGCTACCTTTCTCATGATGATAGAATAGAAAGCTGAAGAGGTTGCCATTTTAGACTTTCTTTGTGTGAGAGTGGTGTACCATTCTTGTGCTTAGTTTTTACAAATCATAACAGTGTCCAAACTATACAGAAAGAGTTAAAATAACAATATAGTATACAAACTGAATTCAGTGGTATGTATATAACTTTGTAATTATTTTAAAAATGTACATTGGTAATGAAGATGTATATGGGAGTTTGATTAAAAGGAGTATCACAGGGAAGAGAAAAAATATATGAGTTGAACTGTATCTATTAGAGGGTATGTGCTTAAGAGGTTAGAGATGGATGTTTTAGGAAGTAAGAGAACATTTAATTAGTGTCGGTGTGTTACATTGTGTATTTTATTGAATAATAACAGTATATATTTGAAGAAAGTTGCAATGAGGAACTAAGAATGTTTTAAATATCTAAACATCATGTGCAGAATAGAGACATCTGTCATTTGCATTCTGGGAGTTGTAGTACTTTTAGTAACATTATTAAAAAGGAATAGTGTAGTGAGAAATAAAAGATGAGAACATGCTGTCTGCATGTATATGAATTAGAAAGAAGTAATACTTGTTAGTTATATATTGGGAACTGTTTGTCAATGTGATATTTAACTTATATAACCACTTTGCATGTGCTTAGATGTTGCGATATAGTTATTGTGCTTGCACATAGCTATATATATTAGGGGGTACTTTTGAGTTTGCTTAAAGATGCAGAGACGTATATATTTTTGAAAATATGGCTTGAAAGTGTACATCTATTACAAAATCGCATATATGTTTACACGGTGATCTAGGTTCAGTAAGGCTGATGAAAATTGCATGTATATGGTGAGGGTTGCGTTTTTCTTTAAACATACTTTGTTTAAAATTGAGAAGGATTAATAGCGCAGAATGCCTTGAGAGTTGTTGTGCTAGGTTCATTTGGAGTGCAACTTTTGTTTGAGATATGTTGAATATATTTTTTAGAAGCAGAAGAAGTATTTGAGAAATGATGTAGGTATGCCATTCACAAAAGGTTTTTCTGCTTTGAAAAAATTTAAAAATGTTGTTTTCTGTTTCTACTGTTTCTACTGTTGCTACTGATGCATGTGCACGCTCAGTAGCAAAGCAATGTATGTTTCTAGAGGGCCATGTATGCAATTATATATCAAGTTTGAGACCCATATTTCACTCACACATAGCTCAGAAGAAAAGCATGTATGCAGTAAAACAGGTAGTTTGATACTAACAGAAGGAGATAGCCAATGATTCGGAGACATGGTGACAATTGTCATGTATCTAACAGGAATGAAGGTACTGTCTCTGTCACTCAGGCAGTATTCAGGCACTCGTGGAATCACCCAGCCACTACTCAGGCAGTCATCAAATCAGTGACTAACTATCCATGGAGTCATTCAATTATCCCGAAACTATACATGTACACTTGCAATCAGGCAGGCAGAAATTATATAGTTATTGAAGTATGCAGGCACTACGTATACATTCATCTAATCACCTTGGTACTATCTATTGACTTATGCAAATAATAAGGCTATAACTATGCAATCAGTATAACATTTGTGCAGAACCTTTGCAGCCATCTAAACACCCACTTATAATCCATGCAGTCATTGAAATACTGAGGCATACACATGCACTGATGAAACACTCAGGGTTTAGTCATGCACTCATGCAATTATTTAGCGAGTACCATTGTAGTAAACCTATCGCCCTTGCAGTACCTATGCAGTCATTTAATTACTGACCCAATTGTCTTGCACTGATACATTCACCCAAGCAACATACTTACTTTCATACAATCTCTCAAGCTTTAACAATGGAATTATGCAGTCACTCGGACACTAGTCATACTCATCTAATTTGGTAGGCACAACTGACGCACTTATTTAATTCTGCGGGCACTACCCATGTAATTTTGTAAGCATCCAGGCACTACCTGTTCAGTCAACCAAAAAGACATAGGCTGTATCCAATCACTGAAATACTATTCATCCACTCATCCAACAGGCTGGGTGCTATGCATGGGCTTAAACAATCATGTATGCACTACCCATGCACTGCATGAATCACCTATTGATTATGTATGCACTCTTTCAATCATCCAGGCACTAGATTTGCACTATTTTAATCATCCTACGCTTATCTATGCATGTATTGAATTATTGAAGAATTAGTCATGCACTTGTCGAATCATTCATGCTCTACTCATGCACTCATCAAAACACCCAGATACTAGTGATATACTCAACCAAAAATCCAAGCAGTAAGTATGTAGATATGGAATGACCAATGGAGTTATGACATAGTCAGGGAATCATGTAGGCACTACTTGTATCCTCAGGGAATCACCTAGGCACTACCTATGCACTCATTCAATCATCCAGGGAGTATTGATGCATTTAACCACAAACCCATGTATTTAAAGGTTTAACTGATGAATATGTAGTCTTTATACAATATGGATGATAGGTTTACTACATTGGTACCATCTACATAATTACATGAGTGCATGAGTAGAGCCTGAGTGTTTCATTAGTGCACACATGTGCCTCAGTATTTAAATGACTGCATGGGTTGTAAGTGGGTGTTTAGATGGCTGCATAGTTTCTGCATAAATGTTATAATGATTGCGTAGTTACAGCTTTGTAAATTTAGTGTTACATTTAAAAAAGGGTAGAAGAAGGAGAGATGCAGTGAAACAGAAAGAACGAGTTGAGAGAGTAGTTGATAAGGCTTTGCTTTGAAGAGGAAGCTTTTCATTTTGATTCTAAATAGAATGAAGACTCTTGACAAATAGTGTTTTGCATGAGGAGACAAAACCAGAAGAAAATATTAGTGAATAGAAGTAAATATTGTACAGTTTGTAGTGGACAATGGATACATACTTCTTGTACAGAGGCTTTCTTTAATGACGAAAGCTATCTCCAGGATAACAAAATAGTTCATGCTATTGATTAAAGAGCATGATGTTATAAGACGAAGAATGGTGGTCCTGTAGCAAAAAGAGGTGATGGTACCTAGAAATGTAGAAGAAGTTATTGCAGAAGAAGTACAAGGAAGGCGTAGTGAGGGTACTGTATACAAATGGAATTGTAGTAGTGTTTCTAGTATTAGACAGCAATCCATTGATATATTAAGGAAATGCCTACGTATCTTTCCAAGGAGAAGTTTAAAACACAAAAAAAGATATACCACTCAACAATGCAAATTTTAGGTAGGAGACTGTAATATGTTAAAACTTCTGCTTTATGTTTAGTAGAACACTGTGGCATGGTAGTGAGGCAGATGTAGAAAAGGTTTGTGGTGATGTGCAGTTTCGTTTCTTTGGTCCTGAGCAGGATTCTAGGGAAAATGAAGAGTTGTTAAGAAGAGGAGTTGCAGAACAAAACACATATATTACAGTTGATAGTTTAAAAAAAGAAATTTACAAAATTCACCACAGTTTTCTGTAAAAAAAACAGGGTATGTTTGTATATGTTTTTGATGAACTTACTAGAAGATTTAAACAAAGACTGTTGGCTTATATTTGAAAAGTGAAAAATTAAATTATGATAATTGGCAAATGTAAGTAGTGTTATAATAAATTAGAAGATAATAAAATTAACAACACATAGATATTATATTCCCATTTTGTAAGATAATAAAATGTCTGCTAATGTAGAAAAACTATGAAGGTCAAAAATAAATAATAAATCAACATTTATTATTCTTTCCAGCATTGTGAAGGGCTGTTGTGGACTGCTCCCCAGCACTAACTACAACTTCACAATACATGCTGCATGACACCATCAGGGGGGAAAACTGTAGAGCCAAATCTTGAATTTGATATTGGATTTTTGAATGGACTCTCTGCTTCGTTGTTGTTGTGCTGCAATTGAAGTTTAGGGTCCTTCAGCTTTGCGTTGCCTTCTTGCAGCTCAACATGAACTTCTCTTATGAAATTTGCAAGAAAGATAAAAGGGGGAAAAATACCATGAATTACTTTTGCCAGCATTGCGAATAGCTGTAACGCACTGCTCACCAGCTGTTATAACAACACTACAGTCCATGCAATACGTGGTCATTCTTGAAAACTGTGGAGCCATATCTGTTGAAGTAGTCTGTACCTCTAAAAAGACATTCTTGCCAGGTATTGTTGCTGCTGCTGATAATATGAGATGGACATTGTCCAACATGAAATTTTTTTG
The DNA here is from genome assembly GCF_964204655.1 of Triturus cristatus. NCBI lineage: Eukaryota > Metazoa > Chordata > Amphibia > Caudata > Salamandridae > Triturus > Triturus cristatus. The sequence goes on from NC_140588.1 coordinate 435,890,785, forward strand.
TTAATCCCTCTAGAGAGGGTCTTCTCAGTCATTGTGCATTGCACTTGTTTTGCAGCAGTTTTTATTCCCAATAAGTTTGCGTAACAATGGATAGTTTGATGTTTGTTTGGTAGTTATGTTGTGTTCGTGTTTAGATGTTGAAAGTTATTTTTTTAAATGTTTTCTTTTTACAAATATGTTGTTAAAATAAAGTTAAACCAATATGTTACTAAACAGCTAGACTCAAACTTTGTGTAAAATATATCTATATATCTGTTTTACACTTTTTCATTTGTATGCTTGTCTACTGATGTCATTGCGACTGCTGGTGTTCCTGTGAAGAAGGAAAATGCATTTTTGATATAGTTATTTCGACAAATGAATGCAAAAAGGAAAGTTATATTAGTATCTTACTAAATGGCTACACTAAAGCTTTATGTCAAATATGTCTATATATGTGTTTTACACGTTGTCAAAAACACCTGGTATTCGCAATCTGTCCTTGGCAATGGAACTCATAGAATCTAGAATCATACAGGCACTATCTTTGCAATCATCAAGGGCATCCTTTCTGCATTACTCTGCAAACATGCCTCCTGGTATAGTACAAGTTGGGGGATGAGGGCTATTAAGGGGATTTGGGGGCCTGTTATCTCTAGAAAATTCCACACAGAAGGTTTTCTAAGAGGTGTTCTAAGGCTACACACCCTTTCTGCACCACTCTGCAAACACGTCTTCTGGGACACTACTGGTTAGGGAATAAAGTTGTCTTGGATGCTAAAGGACCTTGGGAACCAAGAAGCCCTCCTGGTACTTTCTATAAGTCCTACTCGCAGGATTTCTGAGAGCTGATGAGAGGCCCTGCCCCTTTTCCACAGAATTCTGCAAAGACCATTGCTACTGAATAAACAATGGAAATTCACCGAAAATAAAAAGGTTACAGGTAAGTTATAGTGAGGAATTAGCATTTAAAAAACCTTAGAAATTCACTGAAAAACCCAAAGGTTACATAGCTGTTATATTTAGGAAATAGAATTTAAAAAATACCTTATATATTCACTGAAAAAAATCAAAGGTTACAAGGACGTTATAGTTAGGCTCAACTTTCACTCGTACAAAACTAGAGAAATTCAGCAGTTATAGTTCGTTGAGCTAACTATAACATGTGCCCCCACAATGCACTGATTATGACCTCACATATTACATCACTTATGACATGGTCAATGACATCACTGATGACATCTCAAATGACATCACTGATGACATCATCCACAGAATCTCTGACGCAGCCACTCACACTACCATGTAACCATTCAAACACCCACTCCAACTTCTACACTACCATTCTCAAAAGCCTGAACACACCCATACCACTACATTCATACCAACTCACTGATTCTTAGGTCTATATACATCCACTCAGTCACCCGTATATCCACTCATACACCTACTCACTCACTAATACAGCCACTGATATATGCACTCATACAGCAACTCACACGCTGTCAGTCACTCATAGAGCTACTCACACACTTACTCACCCATAGAGTCAATCAGACAGCCATTTACTCAACTACAAAGTTATACACACCTACTCACTTATTCATACAGATGCTAACATTTAATCACTGACCCATACAGACCCTCACACACCCACTCACTAACCCATAGAGCTACTATCACAATCCCTCACTCACACATACAGTCACTGATATACTCCAACACTTACATATACTTCCTTTCACATATCCACTTACTCACGCATATACCACTGACATCACATGTGTTCACTCACTGACACAGCCATAGACACACAAAGTCACTCATACAACCCTTCTCTGATACTCACTAACCCATACACCCACTGCCTCACGCAGCCACTCATCCATGCAGGCAGTCACACACCCTCTCACCCACCCACACAGACACTCATAGACCCATACAAGTATACAGACAACTAATGAATAAACCATACAGCCACTCATGTACCTACTCACCAAACCATGCAGCTACTTACACATCCACTGACAGACTGATACAGAGATTCAGACAACCTAGTCAGTGACCCATACATTCACTGAGACAGCTAATCACTCTCCTATACAGTCAGTCACGCACCTACATAATCATCAATATAGGTACTCATACACCCACTGATTCATCAATTAACCTTAGTATATAATATTTAACACTCATGAACATTTTAAAAATACTCGCAGTCACTGGATAATGTCATCAGTGATGTCTTTTTTTATGTCATCAGTGAAGTCATGAGTGATGTCACTGACCATGTCATGAGTGATGTAATATGAGGTCATAAGCAGTGCATTTTGGGGGCGCAAGTTTTAGTTAGCACTGCTGAATTACTCAGGTTTTGTACGAGTGAAACTTGAGCCTAACTAGTATGTCCCTGCAACCTTTGTTTTTTTCAGTGAATATATATACCCCGAGTAACAAGGAGCAAGTGGGGCAACAAGATGAAATGACCAACCTCTTGATTCTCAATCTCTCACAAAGAACCTTAATCCCTTCGCCGCGGCACGAATTCCGCCGTGGCGCGGGGGGGGGTCGGGGTCAGCGCGGCACCGCCATGCTCGTGACGGAACCACTCCGTCATGAGCCACGGGCGCGCTGTGCTCATGACGGAGTGGTTCCGTCATGACTCCACCCACTTGCATTGATCGCCCGCACAGGCGGGGAATCAGTGCCGCGTGGGAGGAGCGGCCGCCAACGGCCGCAGCATGACGGAACCACTCCGTCATGAGCACACGGCGCCCGTGGCTCATGACGGAGTGGTTCCGTCATGAGCAGGGAACAGGTTAATGACTATGGAAACTAAGGTACTACAAAAGGGATTGACATTTTGCCCCATGACAGAATGGGATTATGCAACCACACGCATTGACCTTTATTAGTTTGTCCGCAAGCTAAAACTAAAGAAACTATTTACTCTGCACCCTATACTTACGGGGATATTACACGAACAGACAACAACAACTACAGACATCCTTATGGCAAATGACTTGTAGACCCCGAGAATTTTGCACAATTAGCAAGAAACGCAAATGAACTTAGACACGATCTCTGTGGAAAATGCTGCTGGATCATTGGAGCAAATGGGAATCCAACAAGACAGTGGGAGAAGCAAATTCAAGCCCAACTCGAAATTCATTCCTCAAACACCACACGTTCCAATTGATTGCTTCCATGAAGCTGTGATAAAGGATTTGGATAAATTCTGTACATCTGGCAATAAAAGGAAATACAATCTTACGAAGGATTAATGGAATGCTGTGAAATTCCTTTGTGATGCTCCTGCCCTAGTAATCAAACAATCTGATAAGGGTGGTAACGTTGTTGTAATGTCTAAAGAACTTTATAAGAGTGAAGCATTGCGTCTCTAGGGGGACACACAGAGTTACAATAAATCAGCAGAGAAGACTGCAACAGAAGTGTGGTGTCATTTTACAATCTTTTACAAGAATGGAGGTTCAAACGGAACTCTGGAGGAAAACGAACTACAATTTATGAGAGTAGATTACTCTGTCCTACCAACATTCTATCCCCTGCACAAGGTGCCTAAGAGTATGGACAATCCTCTGGGTCACCCATGTATGTCCTCTAAAGGGAGTCTATTGGAGAAAGCTTCCATCTATGTAGATTCCTTCCCGTTTCCGATAGTGAAAGACATGAGCTCATTTATCTTGGATAGCACAGACTTTATTCATTTAATTCAAAATTTCACCTGGCACAATGCTCTACTTCTGATTACTCTTGACATTTTTTCTTAAAACTAGACCATTAAAATTCTGAGAATATAACTAAATGCTATCAAAAATTGTCTCATTTTGCCTGCACAATAACATTTTCCTCTTTTCAGGTCAACTATATTTACAAACGCAAGGGACCGACATGGGCACGTGCTTTGCCCCCAGCTACGTGAATCGTTTTGTCGGCTGGTGGGCTAAGCACATGGCCTAGGCGGAGGGCAACGAGTTCTGGGTAGATAAGATAGCCCTGTGGACAAGGTATATAGATGACCTGCTGATTGTCTGGAGGGGGATTTGCATGGAGACAGAGGAGTATATTAAGATTCTGAATGAGAATGAATTAAATCTCAAGTTCACAAGCAATATTAGTGACACAGAAGCCCCTTTTCTAGATCTCTTAGTATTTCTAGCAGGTGCTTACCGCAAACCAACAGCAGGGAATACAGTCTTACACGCATGGAGTCAACACCCACACAATGTAATCCATAGTATACCTAAGAGGGAGCTATGGAGATTGAAACGTAATTGCTCTTGTCCAGAAGACTACCATGAGGCTGAAAGAGAGTCCCTGGTAAAAAAAATTTAAATGGCTATGGAAATAATGTTCTACGGGAGGTGGTTAACAAGGTCAGAACAAAGGAAAGACAGGATTTGTTAGCAGGCAAACACTTCACAGATGTAGTCACAGAGGAGGAGCAGTCAAAGGTGAGGTTGATTTTGACCTTCTCTGCAGAGTCTCAGGTATTTGGTAGAGAAGAATTGGAATACCCTTCAGACAGATGGGATAATAGGCCAATTGATTCCCGATAGACCAGAAGTCACATTCAGGAGAAGTGCCTCTCTGAAGGATATCCTTGTACAGAGTCATTTTGATTACAAACCCCTAAATAGGGCTGCCATCAAAGGTTTGTTCCCGTGCACCTCTTGCAAAGCCTGCAAGAACTGCAGGAAGGTGAAGGATTATGCAGTACCTGGGAGAAAAGAAAATAGGCCATTAATAAGCTGCTCAATTGTAATTGTAATTCCAATTTCGTGGTGTACTGTCTACTATGTCCATGTGGACTAGAGTCTATCGTTAGTAGGATACACCCGGCTAAAAAGTGTATTCTTGAGCACAAAATGGCAATACCCAACCAGGATAGATCCTAACCTGTGGCGAGGCATTTCTCCATGGTACATGAGGCCAGAAGTGACAAACTGCTCTACTTCTGTGTTGACCAAATTTCCATAAAGAGAGACGAGGAGACAGGGTTAAACTTCTGAGGAAGCTGTAGGCTAAATACATAGTTGATCTATTGTTTTTTGAGCCCGTGGGGGCTGAACAGCGAAGAAGAGCTATGGTCATACATCGGCTAGTCCGATGAGGTTTGTGAACCATCAACATGAAGCATTGAAACACAATTATTTCAATAAGGTACTCCCTCATTGAGGTGACACGGACAAAGTTAGGAAAAACGAATTAGAACTGGAAATGTTAATTCAGCTCATTCAGAGCTTGATTGTACATCTGTATGTTATGTGGGGAAATGCACTGATTTCTGTGATTTGCTTTTCGAGTGTGCTTGGGCATTTCTTTTTAATAGTTGAATTGATCCAATAATTACGGGCAATTTACTGATTCACACATGAATTCTATACAGTTTTTCTGTAACTCAAATTTCATCATGTCTAAATTATGTTACCATTGCCATCAGGCAATTATGAATGCTTTAGTGTATGAGGGTACCATTGTATATAACAAATGCAATGCAACTTTGATGGTGTTAAGATGGCCGACACTTTTTTTATACCTGTGTGGACATAATATGTAGTCCCTCTTCGATGTTTTATTTCAGCTGCTACACCAATGAAATTAATTGTTGTTATAAAGCAGCCTTTTTTACAAAAACACTGACATTGACGAAGGCCAGGAGGCTAACACGTGTTTGTCAGGTTGCTTGAAGTTGCATTCATTTAATAAATAATCATTGAAATTACAGCCGGAGTGCGCAGCGTCTCTTTGGAACTGTTTATACATATGTCACGAGTTGGTCCTCGGAGAGCGGGGAAATTGGCAATCAACGTTACAGGAATATATATATATATACACACACACACACACACACACACACATATACATATATACATACATATATATATGTTTTCTTTTTTTGAAACAAACAAGTCTTTGAGCCCTTCTTCAACAATTTTCTGCCTAAAAAGTGGAATCATATAAACCGCCACAACAGGTCCTCGTGTTTCTTTTTTATGCAACTTTAGTTCACATACAATGTAGCATAGAACCAGCTCTGAGAGGGCGCTGCACTTCAAGCTGGAGACCAAACTCTCCAGCCTGATCAGTGTCAAAATACAAGAGTTTCCTGTTTAAAATGTAATGGTGATTGGTTGGCCATGATTGGAATGTTTGCATTACTAGTAAAAGTCCCTAGTGATGTGCACTGTGTGTGCAAGGGCTAGTAATGCAAGGGCGCACAGAGAAGGGAACTCAGGACTTCAGAGTAGAGCCTGCGCGCAGAATGCTAAGTTAGCATGTTGTCCTGACAAGTGCAACCACTTGTCAGGCCTGACTTTCCCTTTTACATACACATTGGGCACCCCTGTGGTAGATCCCAGGTAACCCCTGGGCAGGGTGCAGTGTAGGTAAAAGGCAGAACATATACTGAAGTGTGCTATGTTCTGACAGTGAAAAACTCTCCATTTAGTTTTTCACTGCTGAAAGGCCATCCTGCCCATAGGAGAGAATGGGAGAGGCTGGGTGTTGTGTTTGTTAACCTAGTTTCCTGTCAGTTTATAATGAAGAGGTGAAGTTTAGTATGTATGAACTCAAAGTGTTATAACACATCATTCTGTGAAGGTGGTTTTGCCACTGGGTGTTCATGAACCACTCTTTTAGAATGTGGCTGAGTTTTGTGCTCTGAGCATTTATGTGTGTCTCTGATATGTGGATTGTCTGTCTGGAACTGAAAGGTGAGAGGAGCAAGGAGAGGTCTTGACGCAGGGAGGGGTTGATATGGCACCTGGCTGCCCTGCATCTGGAGAGTAGGGGGAGGAGAAGCAGGCAGGGGTTGGTGCTATAAACCAATTGACCCATCTCCTGCTGAGTGATTAAGGATCCAGACCCCCAGTACCAACGGGAGAGAGGTGACACTGGAAGGAAGACACCCAGAATTGATTTAGGGAGGGGTCAGGGACCCCTGAGCACATACGAACTCTAAAGACATTAAGGGGTATAACTAGGAGAGTTGAAAGTGAAACCCCTGAAAGTGGAAATGAAACAGATATGGATTGAGACTTGAAAGGCTTGGACCCATTCTGTGGTCAAGAGGAACCTCTGCTAAAGAAGGAGCAACTGAAGAGACTGCTGTGGATAGACCAATCCTTGCTTCATGATCTCGTGCTGGTCTGCAGTTTGTGGTTCTAACTAAGGGAGAGGCTGTTGGGACTGTGCTTGGAGGCGCTGGGTCCCCTTGCTTGAAGAAGATTGTGCTTTGTGCTTTGTCTTGTAACCCCCAAGGGCCCAAGGTGAGCTGGCTCCCTGTTTGAAAATATAGGATCATAAAAGTTTCTGGAGAAGTCCCAAGCAACGTGGTGTGCACGTGCTTTTGCAGCTTGAGACCCTCAGAAGTAGTGCCGTGTGATCGGGGGCATGCAGGAGTAAACTAAGTCTCGAACGGGCTGGGTGCGTGTCAAAGTGCAGGCCAAGGTGTTGGTGAGGAGCGCCTGGTCGTGGTGTGCACAGAGAGATGAGGTGAGGCTCGGACACACAGTTTGCGTGTCGTGGTGCAGCCCAGGTGTTGGTGAAGAGCGCCTGGCCCTCGTGTGCACCAAAGGAAAAAGCGAGACTCAGATGCACTGGGTGCGTGTCGGGGTGCACCCAGGGCGTTGGTGAAGAGTGCCTGGGCATCGTGTTCACCAATGGAAGAAGTGAGTCTCGGACGCACTGGGTGCGTGTCGGGGTGCAACCCGGTTGTTGGTGAAGAGCGCCTGGGCCTCGTAGGCACCAAAAGAAGAAGTGAGTCTCAGACGTGCTGAGTGCATGTCGTGGTGCAGCCAGGGCATTGGTGAAGAGTGCCTAGACATCGTGTGCACTGGGAAGGAGAGACTCGAACGTGCAGGGTGTGTGCTGAGGTGCAAGTGGAGCGTTGGTGAAGAGTGCCGGATCGCCATGAGCACCAGAGAAGAAGCGAGTCTCAGACGCACGGTGTGTGTGTCGAAGTGCAACCTGAGGTGCTGGTGAGGAGTGCCTGAGTAAGGGGGTGCACCAAATTTGAAGTAAAGTCTCCAGAGTGCTGAGGGTGGATCTCAGTGTGGACTGAGAGCGCCGGAAGGAGGGTCAAGTCATTGGGCCCTTGGAGTCAACCACAGCGGCCCAGATCGGCAGCCACGGAATAGCTGAGCCACCGGCCCGCGTCTGCTACCGTATGGGTGCAGTGGGAGCCAGCATTGATCCCACACAGTGAGAGCAGTTTTCTTAAGCTCCCATTGGGCAGGAGCAATTCTGTTTATTTTGCCTGCCCAGGAGCACAGGCAGGGAAAAATGTGTGTTCTCCCACCCAGTGGCAGCTGATTTGTGCTCCCGCGGGGTGGGAAACATTACTTTTTGCCTGCTTGAGCTTTTTGGCAGGGAAAAGATGGTGTTCTGTAGCCAGACCTAAGGAAGGGGCCCGAGGGCCCTGAAATGACTCTGGGACGAGGGGCTGCATGGCCCTCTCCCCATCTAGTGACTTGGGGACTTCATTGAAATGATAGCCCCAGGATGTTTTCAGGTTCAGAGAGGCAGGTACATGCCTCCCTTCCCTTTCATAAGCTATCAGTCCAGGGGATGGGGGCATTGGGGCACCACAGAGCTGCGTTGCAGAGAGGTTTTTAAAAGGGGCATGGCCTCGGGCCACCTCTCTGTAATGCAGCCCTGTGGCGCTTACTGGAGGTACCTGGTGGGCTAGTTGACCCCCAGGGACCCTCAGGATTGAAGGGGAATGAATTCCCCAACTTAAATCGTGCCATGGCGTGCGTTTGCAGAGTGTTGCTGGAAGGGAGCGGGGTCTCCGGCGTGATGCCGGCTTTTTTTTTTTTTAGAAGAGGTCTGTGTGGCCCCCCTTCTCTCTCTTTTTTTGGGGCCCTGGGGACCCCATCCCCCAGGGCCTGACCCCTTTATTTTAAAAAAACAGAAACAGGACGGGAACCGCATGGCCCCCCTCCAGAGGCCAATTATGGCCCGAGGACCCCATCCCCCGGGGCCTGGCCAACCTCTTTCTTTTTTTATGTTAGGAGGGGACTGCGTGGACCCCTCTACAGGCCAATTATGGCCCAGGGACCCCATCCCCCGGGGCCGGCCTGTCTCTCTTTTACATTTTTTTTTTTTTACAGGGGAGTGGGCCATGTGGCCCCCCTCCTGGGCCACTTCCGGACCCCATCCTCGGGGCCTGGCCTGTCTGTTGGGGACCATGGGGGGAGCCCCAATGCCCCCACAGTCCCGCCGGCTGCTCTCCTCCTGTGGGAGCCGGCATTGCTTTTGGGCAAGGGGAGCTGCTAACATGCAGCTCCCTTTGCTCACAAGCAATCCTGCTTTGCTTCATTGAAGCAAGAGCAGGTTTTTCTGCTCTTGCTTCAATGAAGCAAAGCAGGGTTTGCTATGGCATGGTGGGAGCCGTGCTCCCACCCTGCCATAGCAAACGGCAATGTCCCAGGGGTGGGCACCGAGGCACATTGCAGGCCCCTAGGGCCATGAAGGGCTCCAGGAGGGGGGCCGCGCGACCCCCTCCCTTCCAGTGCAAAGGGGAGGTGGTGGTCCCCGTGGCGTGTGGAGGGCTCGAGCCCACCCACAGGTTCTTTATTTTTAAAAATTTAGATCCCGGGGAGGTGGTGGTCCCCGGGGTATGTGGGAGGGCTGGAGCCCCCACACATAAGTTTTTTTTAAATAAAACAGGAGGGCCCCAGGGAGGTGGTGGCCCCCAGGCTCAGTGGGGGCTCCACCCCCCCCACAAATAATGAAAAAAGCCCCAGAGAGTTGGCAGGGGTGCGGGGGCCCCCGCTATACATTTTGGCATTTTCCCGGGACCTGGCCCACCCTGGGGCTTAAAAATAACGAAGCTCTGGAGCCCGCGCTTCGTTTTTGTTTTTTTTAATTGTCCGGATTCGCGCACCCAGCGTGAATTCTGCCGATTTGTTAAAAAAAAAATGCTTTCTTTGGCCTAGGGGGTCAGGGTGTCTGTACCCTGCCCCTTTTCTTGTTTGTCATCCTTATTTCTCTGTGTTCTTGTGACTCGGTTACCGAGTCATAAGATGGCTGCCAACACTTCCTGGTATGGAGTGTTGGCAGCCAATCACAGTGAAGCTTATGCTCGGGAGGGTTCGCGAACCCACCACAGCCCCAGATATCACAACTTTTTCTTTTTCTAATTTCTCAGAAACTACTGAACAGATTTACACCATTTAACAAAAAGGACTCTTTCTGAACCAAGGGCTACCTTTTTATCAAATTTGGTGTAATTCCGTTCAGCAGTTCGGGCTGTAGCTTTGTCTAAGTTTTCCTATGGAAAATAACATGGGGAAAACGCATTTTGGGACCCCCCCCTTTTTTCTCTGCCTCCACTTGGCAAAACACCCCGAAACTTTCAAGACAGGAGCTGACCAGAGCGGGCCACTAGTTTTGAAGATTCGTCAACCGGCGCCAAAGTTATTGGGAAAAGAAAAAACGCTTTTCCTATGGAAACGAGATCCTAACTATACTACCTACTCATAAGTTAATATAATATCTATGTTACACTAATAAGCAGATATAGAGAACCTTCTTTGAACATTTTAAGTGTCCTAATGCTCTAAGCATTTCTGTTTACACTACCTGTATAGGATTTATGTATTTACCAAAGTAAATTGAAAAGTAGAAGCTGTGCAGCAGAGCATACCACAGACTTTAGTCTTTCATTCTCATGGAGCTCCATATCACTATTGCATCAGAATAAGAAATGGGCCAATTCTGTTTAACAATTTCCCTTCCTGGGATGTATGATAAAAAGCACTTTATTTGTGTCAGGGACAATCTGGCCTCATGGACTAGAATGTATTCATAGATTTGAAGTCTATCATATATGAACTACAGTCCTTAATAAAGGTCTATTGACTTGTAAGAGATCTTGGTCTAAGACTTAAGCATAAATACAGCGATAGATTGTTAGTGATTTGTACAAGGACATATTACTACAGTTTCTTAGCACTTACATATAATGTGCTACCTAACAGAAATAGAGGTGCCTTTGTACCATGCTGCAATAGTGCCAGTGTTATGGGCAGAACTGTTTTTCCACAGAAAGAGATATGTTACTGTATAAAAAAGGCAAAACTGGCTGTAACATAGGCACTGTTGCACAATGAATAAAGAGTACATCATTTACCAAGAGGCAGTGTACATTGTCAATACCAGAAATGAGCCATATCTTAGTACCTATGGTGGATTTGTGCTGCCTGTACTGATGCAATGTATCCTGCTTACAAGCAACCAAACAAAGTATGCACCTTGGTGCAAGGCTGTGAGTGTTACAGGTAACATTATTTTTACGCACAAAGGAATACCTCAATGCATAAAAATAATTCTGCATAAAATGTGGGCACCATTGCTACCTAGCGTGACACAGTGTCCCAGTGCTCGAAGATAGCATACATGTACCATATCCTATTAGATTTGGTATATGTTTTAGCACTTCGACGTTGTGTGCTGCATAGTAGTAATGTGGGAACTGTTTCACAATAGTACGAGGGTGCCAGCATTACCGATACAATTACTTGGGTGCAGAAAGGAAAACCTTCCACCATAAAAATAAGGCTTTCCTTAATGTCAGCCTCTTTTCCCCATGTTGCAAAGGTTCCTGTGTTGCTAGTAAGTAGTGCACCAGTGCTAACAGACAGAAAAAATGAGCCATATCATAGTGTATACAGTGCATTTCTACTGTCTCACTTTCACACAACGCAGCACAGTAAGATCAATTGCTGCCCAACATTGAGGGAACATTTTGCATATTTCACCCTCTATATGTCAATATTTTTTGTTTCAATTATGATATCATAAGGTAACAATGGAAGCATTACTTTCACATATTGTACAGCACAGAGATTTCACTATTTCCCTACACCTTAGTAAGCATAGCCATTACCCTAGGGACGGGTGTCTGCAGAGAGGCAAGTCCTTCTCCACACCCTATAATGCAGACCTGTCATCTAAGAGAGTTGTCTCTGCAGAGGGGCCAGTCTCTCCCCACAACCTGCTATGCACATCCATCGTCCAAGAGAGAAGTCTCAGCAGAGAAGCCAGTTTTTCCCCACAATCTGCTATGGACACCCATCATCCTAGTGAGGGATTAAAGTACTGAGGCTAATCCCTCCTCACACCCTATTACACTCCCACATCACCCAACACAGTTGTTTTGGCAGACAGTTCACTCCCTCCCCACAGCCTACTTTGAAGAGCTGTTAGCCTAGGGTGGGGTGTCTCTGAGGAGTCCAGACCCTCTCCAGTCCGTCTCCATCCCCCACTACACAGACACATTATCTAAGAGAGAGAAGTCTCAGCAGATTGGCCTTCCCTCAGCAAATGCTACTACATATGCTTGTCATACTGGGGAGTGGTGTCAGTGGAGAGGCTAGTCTCTTCGGACAAGCTACTACACACACTTGTTGCCCTGGGAAAAAGGTATAGTGGAGAGTTGAGTATCTCCTCACACTCTAATACACTTAGCTGTTACTTTGGGGGGAAAAATTCCAAGAGAGGCCAGTTTGAGCTCACACTGTGCTACACACACATGTTGTCTAAGTGAGAAGTATCATTGGAGAGACTAATCCCTCTCAACAGCCTACTACACACAGATGTTGCCCTTGGGAGAGGTCTCAGCGAGCAATATAGTACCTTCTAACTCTCTACCATGCATTCTTGTTGCACTTGGGAGGCATCTTTGTTCTGAGCCAGTTACTGTAGATGTGATGCATGAGCCGGCAAGAGTCCTGTGAGAATTGGACAAATATAGGGGGAAAGATACTGTTTTAGGGCTCTCACTCCTATGGGATTCCATTGGGAGTTAAATTCCCCCCCCCCCCCCCCAAAAAAAAGAGAGTTGTAACATAATTCAAACAGATAAGAGCCTTTTTGTTTTTTGTGGAGAGAACTAAAACACGAATCCACGAAAAACAGGAACTATGACTTGGAGGCAAACAAAATGGAAAAAATAACTACTGCACAGGTGGCCATTTGTGAATCTGCTCAAGGTTGTCTCTAGCTGTACAGCTCATTTCACATGCATAAATAAGTGTAATAGAGACACAGCAGTACCGAACATTGTTATGGTATGCAGGATTGCAATCGTCCTCCCTTGCCTGAATGCCTACATCTGATGAGGTACAGGAAGACCAGCTTCTGCTCATCTTGCTGCGCTAGATGTTGTTGGTGCCTCTCCACTTCTCTGTATCACTGCTTGAGCTATGTGGGATGCAGTGATCTCATATGGCACCACATCCCAGTGTGTTGCCATGAGGGAATTGCATGTGGCACAGCTTACAAGTTATCACCTTGGCAGACACCTTCTTCAGTCCAGACGGTATTTCAAAAAATTCCCAAACAAGGTATTCCTTGTTGCGTTTCGAAGCATCAGCTGTTGATGTTCCTAACTCTTGATCTGTGTCAGATGTTAAAGACATCTTCTCAACTTCCACAATCCATTCCAGAAGATATTCAAGAAAGAAAATGTCTGATCCCAGCCAAAAGCTTTGCCTAAACGGAAAAACTATGACATTAATATTAAAGAATTAAATCTCTGTAATGGGTGTGCCTCACGAGACAATCGCAGGATTGTTAATCAATATAATTAGTAATTTTGTGTTCATAATATATCTTGCCCATCTCTTATTTATGTTTTTAACAAAACCTATATAGTCACCAGTAGCGGCCCATGGAGGGAGTGGTGCGGGACAGTGGGGCGGGGAGGGGCAGGGTGGGGTGGGGTGTAGTAATCACCGGAATATGGATGAATGGAGGTAAGTTAACAATTGAAAAAATAAAACAAATTTTGTTGCGCACTGTGCATCGCATTTTGCGATGCAGCGCAACCAACTAAATTCGTTTTATTTATTTATTTGTTTACTTACCTCCGTTCATCCATATTCAGTGCTTCCTACCCCCAGCCTGCCCCACCGCCCGCACCACTCCCTCCACGGGCCGCTACTGATAGTCACTACATGATTAAAGTGACTTTAGTGTAGTAATTTCAGCTTTCAAGGGAAAGCACGCTCTTGTGGGTAGTCCATAAGAGTGGAGACGGGATGTTTCTCCCCCTTTGAAGTACACGTAGGGAATTGTGTGACTGGCTCTCGTGGCCTCTCACGGGCCACTCGCAAGAGTTTTCATTACAAACAATGTACAAATTACTGCAATACAATCACTTAAATTAATGAATTATTAAAACATCAAATAATACATGAACCTGATATATTTAGAACAATATAATAGAATAGAAATCGATTTATGTACGATACAGTGAGAGTCTTGCGAGACTCCCGTGAGCTTAAACACACGCCCGTAAAAGACTTCTCATTGGATGAAATCAATGTCAAAATTCACTGTAGGAAGTACCCACCCTACTTTTTTCATAAGATAAGGGATCAGCATGCTGATTTCTATACATCTAATCCTGAGGCCAGTTGCCATAGTTCAAAAAGATTGCTTTAATCGTAAGAAGATATTATCTTCATCTGATTCATCCCAGCCTGTCAAGACATGGAGAGAGTCCCTTGTCTGCGATTTTGTTTGATATTGCTCCAGGAGTAGAATGTGTCTTGCAAGAATGTCCAAGCTGTACGGTAAATAGTTTTTCAGTGGCACAAAAAAAGTACATTTGTTGCACAACTGGGATGTGGTGCCTTCAAAATGCACCTAGCATGCTTAGCTTGTGCTGAAATGCAGACAAGTGTTGAGTAGCCATCCACTTCTAGAACACCAGCCCCTCCACAGCCAGGCCAACTTGCACCACCAGGTTGTAGCAAAGCAAGCTGATCCCAACCCAGATTACCTTAATATAGGTATGTACTGCCGCCTATGCAGCTCAATGATATTTTCGTCAGAGTTGAGCCGAACAGCTTGTTACAAAGTTTTCCAGGACCATAAATGTCCACCCTAACAGTAGTTTTTTGGTCTGTTTTTCTCCAAAAAAACACAAAATCACCCCAAATATTTTTTTCAAGAAAAACACAAAAAAGGCTTTTTTTAGAGAACAGCCTATTTTGGTTACAAAAAGAAAAAAATGTATGTTGTTTCTCTTGTATATTTGTACATCACATTATTTTCTAAAAATCTTTTACCTCAGACTATTTTAGAGCTTTATAGCCTGAGATAGGCATGCTATACCAGCCACTGAAAGCCTGCTACAGTGTAAAGTCCAAAGTCAAGTGCCTTTAACAAGGAAGCGGATCTTTAATGGCTGGCTAAGGCGCTATGGCGGGTTATAAGACTGTTAGAACATTCTGTCCCATGAGGACAGATATCCTAATTTAAAATAACCAAAGCCCGTTGGTGCCCGATGGGGTTGAACCCCCTACCCAAGTCTCCAAAGCATGTTTTCATAGCTGTTGCTGTCAATGTAGAACATTTAGCAGGCGCTACAGTGACACCTTTGACTACAGGAGAGGGTGGGTGGCTCATGTGTTCCCTGCTGCACAGGTCTACCTTTCGCTTCTCCCAGTCCAATCCATACGTTTTGGAGAGGCAGTGGAAAAGAAGAGGCAGACGTTGTGTATTATGTTATAGTAAAGTTGAAAGAAAGGCTTATTGACCTGCTGTACTTCTATTGTCTTCAATGGAGCACTCGTTGCTTGTTGTTATTACGTTTGATAATAAAATATTAAGTTATAGTTACGTTTGTCAATTATATCTTATTTTACATTAAAAAAAATCCTTAGAAATGCCCTGAAAAAACAAATGTTAAAGTAACGTTGTAGTTAGGTAAAAATGTCAGTGACAATGTAAGATTTTAAACCAAAAAACACAGAAATTTAACAGTTATAGTTATCAGTGCTAACTATAACCTGTGCCAACATCTGATGCTATGCTGTTGAAGAAAACCATTATAAATGTCTATGCTTTTATATATAGCCGACATAAATTAGGTGTACAAATAATTTCATTTTTCCACGTTGCTAATTGAAAGAATTTTAGAAGTTGTGAAATACAGTGTTTACTTCCATAATTAACGTAAGTGTGTTTTTGTCTAATGTTTTCCATTATAAACATGTTGTTGTAGTTGGTCTTGTATGCCTTTGTAGAAATAGTAATTATAGTAAGAATATAAATATGTAGAAAGAGCGTTCACAATTAATGAGAAAGGTGGAAGAGTATCCGCATGCAAAAGCCATCAATTTGTCTGCAAGTATGTATATAGAATTTAGTGTAGGTAACAGCATGATGCCTATGGTATGGGCATCATTAGGATGGTCCACTGTAATTCTGGTGAGGCTGTTAATAGTAGTACCCAACCCTCTTGAAATGTTTAGCTCCATAGTAACTCTGCGGATCTGGTGTCTTTCACACATACACCCCATCTGCTAAAAGCAGTTAATCTCTCCTGAAATTCAAGGAGAAAATTAGGATTTCTGTGGGCACCCTGTGGGTCCCAGACTTAGGGCCGGATGTACGACCATTCCATTTTGCGAGTCATAAATTGCGTTGAATTGCGACTCGCAATATGGAATGTACAACAGTGTCTTAGACACTGTTTGCGATTCCCAATGGGGTCGCAAATTGCATGCCTCATTAATAAATATGAGGCAAGCGCAATTTGCGACCCCATTGGGAATGTCTTCCACTCCCAGGGATGGTGGCCTGCTGGGGTCAGCAGACCACCATGTCTGTGACTGCTTTATAAATTAGGCAGTTTTCTTTTTTAACTGCAGCTTGTTTTCCTTGGAGGCAAACAGGATGCATTTAAAAGAGAAAAATGAAACTTTTCAGTTTCACTTTTTTTAGGGTAGGCAGTGGTCCCTGGGCCCACTGCCTGCTCTTAAAAAATATTTTCTCACACACTCACAAAGGGGAAGGGGACCCCTGGGGACCCCTTCCTGTTTGCGAGTGGGTTACCACCTACTTGAAGTAGGTGTAAACTGCGAGTGTTTTGCGGTCGTAAAACAATAGTACATTGCACTGAGACTCGCGATTAGGAAGGGGCGCCCCTTCCTAATAACAAGAGTCGCAAACTCTATTTTGCGAGTTAGTGTGTCGTATCTTGCTTTCCCCTCTACATTGTCCTTTCTCTGTTTCTTGTTCTCTGCTGCTCAGCCAGTCTCAGTAATGTCATGGAATGTTCCCTTTGTGTAACTTTGAGGCTATCTGTCAGTTGCTGTATGTAGGCTGAGCAGCAGGGTTGCTGCTTCTGGTGGGGCTCACTATATTGATTCTACTTATTATGCTGTTTATCCTGTATCAACACCTGTAACTTCTTGGAAAGAATAACCTTCAACTTGGATACAGCTACAACAGAGTTCCCTGCTTTTATAGAACTCTACACTGGCAACAAGATTGTTCCCCTGTATGAATACTTCTCTTGCCTAATTTGTATCTGCACATGTTTGACATGATGATATGCTGCACTTATCTTTTATCACCGACATTGTAATGCTCTATGCTTATTATTACGTGTATTTTTCTGTGTAAGCATATTACTTTGAGATGTCGTTTTACAGTGTTTCCTTAAAAGTGCTGGGATGGCTTTGTGCAGGGCATCCTAAACTATTGTGTTGAGCAGTGCTTAATTTGTAAAATATGAAGTGCAGGTGCTCAAATGTTTGTCAGAGGCCACGCCTTCTTTTCTCCAGCTCCACCCACTTCCTCCATTGGCTCCACCCACTTACTCTATTAGCTCCACCCACATCCTCAACTGGCACTGCAAAAAGTCATATTAAGGTTTTGATCACACTAGAGGAATATTTTTTTACGTAGCAAAATAGAGTACATTTTCACCAAAACCTTGGCCTACAAATTAGAAGCATTGCTCAAAGGTGTTGAACAATCACAGACGTTTAACGCCCTGTTTGGGAGCATAATGTTGTGGATGCTATAATAAAGGGTGAGAATTCAGCTCAAAACGTATGATTTAGACAATCTCGATGCACAAATGGGTGCAATGTCTTATATTTATATGTTTCTAATCTCTCGTCTTCATTGCTTGATTTTGCTCACTAGGAAGTGTCATTCATAGCTGTTGAAATGTCAGTCCTAATTACACTGAATTAAATGAAAATATGAAAATGGCACTCATAGCAATCCCAAACCTTGGCAGCTATGCTGCGGGTCTCAGTGTCACTGGGTGAAGGGTGCACTGCACTGCAACGAGAGCAGAAGGACTTCACTACCTGGCAAATGAAACTCTCCACTGTGAGCCCTGCTGCCAAGAGAAGAACACTTCCTTCCAGGCCTGGCTGTTCCCCATTTACTCACCCAGACTCTGTCTGCAAGGGAACCAAGCTGCTTCCTGCACCAGACATTGTATCCTGCTACCAATGTCTATACTTGCTGTTAAAGGCCCCCTACCCGAGTTAAGGGCCTACCTCAAAGGCCTATAAGGGATAAAGTGCAACCCTTTACCAAGTGATATTGACATACATGCACAGAAGGTTAATAAAGCTGTTAGCATTTTGCCCAATGGTAATATGATATTTAAAACTGGAGCTAAAAGGCTTCCAAGGCAGTGCAAGCAGGCACCTCAATCCGTCGGTCTATGGTATGGGCCCCAGGCATGCATAGGTAAATGCAGAGAACAAATTGATGCCAAACTACACTCACCTGCTAAAGCCCCCAGGACCCTGCTATCTACAGAAACCTAAAGAAATGCCTCCATGCAAATGAGGAAAACCTTTTTTCTCTGTGCAGCCTCTCTACGCAACCGCATGGAGATATCAGTGCAGGGCAAAGAAGCAGGCAGGGGCCACACTGTGTGCCTCATATGAGTTGGCACACTGATTGTGGCACCCCTTGAAAGGGGAGAAAAAGAGGTACCGTGGATGCCCCAGACATCCCTCTCCAGGCAGGTGCAGTAACAACAGGCCATGTTGCCATTAAATTGTGAAAAGTGGAACAGCTACTTTAGTCAGCTGGTCAATGTTTTTCACTAATGTGCTGCCTCCATAGCAGTGTCAGTCAAGTGAGGTAGGGTATCAATCTTCTGAGGTGGAGGGTCTCTCAGTCCAGTGAGGGGAAAGTTTTGGCCCATTCATTTGAGGGTTTCTCAGGCTAACAGGAAGGAGTCTAAGAGACCAGTGAAACAAGAGTGCAGCTGAGTGAAGAGGTATTCGACCATTATTAAGGCAGGCATTTAAGGCCAGTGGCATGCTAGTATCAGGCAAGTGAGTGAGGTGGATGTCTCACAGGTGACAGGAGGTGTATCAGTCTATTTAGGAGGGTTGCTCATTGTGACGATGAAAGAGAGTGTCTGACCAATGTGAGTAGGTATTTTGTAGTAAAATGGTGTTTTAGACAAAAGTGGTGTCTTGGTTCACATAGTTACTTGGGGGGGCTCACTACAAGTGACATACGATGCGAATAAATTGCGGAATGGACTCTGAGGCTTTTTGTGTAATCTTGGAGTTGCGGATTATATGAAGTTAGGTGGAGGTCTCATTATATTGAGTTTGGAGTCCTATCCGGTCTGCAAGTATGGAGAAATCACACCCCTTCAGGTTACGTGGCATCAGCCATGGCATTAGGACCCGGGTCTCCTTTGGGGCCGGGCCCACATCCTCCCTTGCTTGTTCTCATGATTCCTTGGCCGGGGAGCTGCTAGTGTAAGGATACATGAGGCACTTTGTCTGTGATACTGATAGGTGACAGACTTCCAGTCTGTTGAAATACTTCTAGACTCCTCAAACTTTCGCCCCTGCTGTAAGACCAAAGGCAGAGGAGCAGCTTTAAAACAAGCACGTAGCCAGGAAAATATCATTCTGATGCTCAGTATATCCAATATGGCCATCCCAAATCCTATATACAAATGAAAATGTATATGGAGCCAGTTGCACACAGTTTGGCGCCACACCTTTGTGGACTGAAGGCATAACAAATTGATCAGTCTGTATCTGGTACTCAGTAGCATGTCATCGGTATGGTAGCATTGGTAAACAAATGAATATCAATTGGAGACTGACGGAGGCTCATATGAGGAAATAGATGCATGTGCCTAAGAGCAGCTTCACAGAAGACACAATTAACTTAAATTCCGCGGTCATGCCGCTATTTAATTCTGGCATGATTTCATTCCTGGAACTTAATCTATACTCACATGGATGGTCAAGAAGTCATACAATAACTGCAAGAACTGATGGTGAGCCAAACAGAGTGAGACCTACACGGTCAGGAAAACCACATTCTGAGTACACCCTGGTGGCCCTTGAATCATAGTGAGTTGAGTACATAATACATTGAAACTCCTACGCTCTTGCACAATGAATGAGTAAATGCTCTGGGATACAGGTTGGGCTTCCAGCTCCATGTCTGGCAAGTGTGGGGCTGGGGTCGGATGGCAGAAAGGTGACTGCTCAAGCTGCCTGCGTGACGTGCGTGTCACTCCCGGTGTTGCAATGATAATGGGCTATTATGCCCTCAGCCTGCATCGGATTGGGCTTTCCGACTAGGCCATCCCATCATCATAACTGTAACTCCTGTTGTGCCCACAGGAATTGCTTCAATAATTCAGGTCCATTTTGCCGTTTTTTGTGCTAGGGCCTAGGGTGATTGATAACGCATTCTCTGTGGAGTGGACAGTGGACTCCGTTTGCCTATTTATTTTGGAGCAGCACTAAGGGACCAGAATAGGACCGCATTTCAGTGATTGCCCTTTATTTACTGATAATCATCCATTCCGATTTCAGTACCTGAACTAGCGCTATCAAATAATGTTTATGTAACAGCGCAAGAAAATTGTAATTCAAACAGTGTCACGAAGCTCGACAGCCCCGTACACAGGCGCTGGTACAGTGCCACACCAAGAGGCTCATTTGGCAGCCCAAGCCAGGGCCGGCTTTAGCGCTGGTGGCACCCTGTGCGACAAAGTTTGTTGGCGCCCCCCCCCCCCAAATGACCACCTCCACCACGGATTCTCTCACTAGCACCCTTTAACAGTGAACAAGTCTCCATAACCACACTCTCTCAGATGCATTGAATTACCAGTGTAGGGTGTCAGAGCACTTTGCCTCACACACACATTACGCAGAGACAATCAATCACACAGGTGTAAATCAGTGTATAGGAAATGTTTACATAAGCCAAAGGACTAACAGTGTAGGAGTCACATGTCATCCATACTGGTGGGCAGTATAGTTTAAGAGTGCTTGGTGTGGAGAAGCACAAACTCAGAGTCGAAAAAGAAACAGCATAGTTGGGAGTTTTCTTCAATAATACGAATCGATTTCTAGTCAATTTAACCCTTTATGCAACATTAATCAATGTTCTAATGTATGCTTTGCAGTGTGTATGCAGTTCTATGATGAAAGTTAATAGCTCACTGTTGAATATTAGGACTTTGTTATAAATTGCAAGTAACAAAAGCATGTCTCTTTTAAAATCAGTAATCTGCTGATCTATTTACATTATACCCACTCTGTAATCTACTTAATACACGTTCTTTGCAGAAGGCATATTAACCCTCTGTGCTAGCTTCACGGAGGTCAAAACCTCAACTATACAAAATGCTGATTTCTCTCCAGGAAAATAATTAATCACACGAGTTATCTCGACATTTTTGTGAGGCCTGGGAATTGCCGGAGGAAAGAAACGGTGCAGCAGGTGCTTCAAAAACATAATAAACTTGCAAAAACAACGCCGCCCTAGAGCCGGCCCTGGCCCAAGCTATGGCTGGAGGGGGACAGTAACGAAGACACGTTTATTGACTGCTTACTATAAAATGAATACTGCTAATTATTAGTGCTTACTACTTACGGTTACTTGTTGGACTGGGCCGGGCACACTGCCTTAGAGCCATCATTAATAAACCGGCCTGGGCCTGGTGCTACTGGCTGCCGCCTGCCATCAACGTCGTTGTGCTGCGGCCGCTGCCTTCAATGATGATGACTGCGGGTGTGCCGGGGCGTGGCAATGTGAATAAAATCTGCGCACGTTGCCGCACAGCTACTACCCCCGAACAAACAAATCCCGCCCAATGCCCCAATCTCAATGTCCCGCCCACCTGCAACAGCAACATTGAATTAAGGGCCGGCCGAGGCTGCCAATGCCGTGATTGTCATCATATTGAATCTTCTGTTCTTGGCCGAATCAATGGCTCAAACTCTCTCAGCCGCCACTCTTTTTCACCAGGAGTCGGGAGCAGAGCCGGACTTGGGAGCTATCAAAACACTCTGCGCCGAGACAGTGAGTTATATAATATTTATATATATGTGAATAATACTGGGTGCAGCAGGCGCGTAGACCCGGCCCTGATAAATAAGTGCCGGTGCTAAGCACCGGAAAGCACCGGCACAAATTAAGCACTGGTGTTGAGCCACCTAGGTGCTCATTTCAGTTGATGTTTTCTTGGTGCTCAGGCATTAAGGTACTCAATACTGTGAGGGGCACCTTACGCTCCCATTATTGCTTCAATTTATGCTTGCTGGAGCTGAGCTTTTATGGTGCTCAATCCTATTGATTCGTGCTGAGCCTTTATGTGCTCAAGTCTGTGTGCTGGAGGTGAGCGATTACTGTCCTCAATCCTATTTATTCATACTTGACCATTTAGGTGCTTAATACTATTTATTTCTGCTGAGTCACTTACTATTTGGCACGCTGTCTGGTGGTGTTAATCTTTATTTGTGTTGGTTTGTGTAGGGCATTATTCTTAAGCTCACCTTACTAACGTGGGGGGCACCTTACGCTCCACCATTTCTTGTATTGGTTTGTGTAGGCATAAAACTTTAGCTCACCCTGCTAATTTTGGGGGGCACCTTACGCTCCATTCTTTCTTGTGTTGGTTTGTGTGGAGCGTAATGCTTAAGCTCACCTTACTAATTTTGGGGGGCACCTTACGCTCCAAACTTTCTTGTGTTGGTTTGTGTAAAGTGCAATTCTTAAGCTCACCTTACTAATTTTAGGGAGCACTTTACGCTCTACCCTTACCTTTACTTTTGTCCGGTGGTTGACTGAAACCACGTTGAGTGAGGTTTTCACTTATACCTTGCATTTATTTCTTGACACTTTGTTGGGCTTGTACCCCTTTTCATAATGTTTGATGTATTTAAACACTTCTCCCTGCTGTTCAATGGGGGAAAGTGTGTGTTATGTATGTGTTCCGTGTTTCTTGAATTCTTTCTCTTTTGCTTTTTGTTTTCTCTTTCTTACCACTTGCCTCCTTAGTTTTTATTGTTTCCGTTAGGGAGGGAGGTGTGTGGCATCTTGCTTTCTTCTCTACGCTGTCCTTTCTTTGCGTCCTGTACTCTGCTGCTCAGCCAGTCTAAGTGATGTCATGGAATGTTCCCTTTATGTATGTTTGAGTCTATCTGTCAGTTGCTGTATGTAGGCTGAGCAGCAGGGTTGCTGCTCCCGGTGGGGCTAACTATATTGATTCTACTTACTCTGCTGTTTATCCTGTATCTACACCTGTAACTTCTTGGAAAGAATAAACCTTCAACTTGGATACAGCTACAACAGAGTTCCCTGCTTTCATTGAATTCTACACAGTGACACGCAAAATAGCATTTGTACATGCCAGGACCCTTTTTGCGGTCTCAAACGGGCCGATCTCCCGTTTGCGACCGCAAAAAAAGGTCGTACATCTGGCCCTTAATGCCTTATTACGGGTGTGGCAGTCCTAAGACCGCCGTACTCGCGGTGGTGGTCTGACCACTGCCACCACTGCAGGTCTACCCATTGTATTTTGAGTGTGGCGGTTGGACCGCCGCAGGAACACCATGTCCACCGGGATCCAGGATGCCGCGGTGGTGGTGCAGCAGAAAGGGGCTGGCAGTGAAGCTGTGGCCTGGCCTAGCATATTCTAGGTTTCATTTCCACCCCCCATTTCATGGCAGTGTGCTGCCATGAAAAGTGTAGCGGTGATGCAACTAATGGAGTCCTAACAGGGCCCCCTGCTGCTTCTGGCCCTGGGGGTGCATGCATGGTGCACCCCCATTCCTACATGTTGTGGCATGCACAACATGGTGCATATCACACCGTGCACGAACATGCTGCAGCCTAATACAGCCAGCGACGTGAGACTGCTGCAGCACCACCCACCCACCCTTGATTCAACTCACAATCGAGAGGGCGGGTGCACCATGGACTTGGTGGTCCTCCTGCCAATGCAGCAGGGTGGTGCTGCTGGAGGACCGCCAAACTCAAAATAAGTCCCTTAGTATCCAGTAACTATGCATCTGAGTTACCTGAATCCCAGGTGTTGGTAACTCTGGGGCAGGTGTGTGTGTAGACTTACTGGGTATGGCTTAGGGCACCTCGTATTTAGGCCTATGAGATAAAATAAAATGTAAAGTATTACAAACAGCAGTATAAAATGTATGAAGAATATAAAATATGGAAAGCTGACTCCTATTCTTCAATTCTCGAACTCCAGATGGATTGTTTGCTGGAGTGTAGGCGCTGAATTTTAATCTTCATATGCAACATTTGTTTTTCTATGAAGGAACTGGCAAACTTTTGACCATATTATTTATTTTGAAATACAACTATGGGCTTCATTTTGACGTGGGGTGGGCCTATTTAGTGGCCTGGAACCGACTGACCCGAGGTCTGCTGCTCTGACCATCGGATTTGGATGCGACCGCCCTATGGGTGGTTGGAAACATCCATATCACAATGGCAGCTTGTGCGGCGGGCGGAAAAGGCCCAAAGCACAAGATGCCATTGGGAAATGGATGTTTTTAAACATCCCCGCACAGTGTAGTAAGTAACTCACGGTGCCTGCCACACAGTGCAGGAATGTTTATGGGGGCAACATATTTACCCCCCGGGTCCCATAGCGGAGGGCCAAGTGGGTAAGAAGGGATAGGGGTCCCCAAAGCCACTTTCTGACTGCCTTTCCATGTCTGAAAGGCCGACATGAAAAGGCTGTCGGAAAGTGACATCATAATCCCGATCACAGAGCCGAGCCTGGCTCCGCCGTCATTAGGAGATTATGGTGGCTTCTGTTGGAACTGTGTTGGAATCCCCCAACAGGTTTCACTCCAACCGCCATCATCCTAATATGGCAGTCAGACTCAAACGTTAGATGTCAAGCGGAAACCCTCCGACAGCTGGTCGGAGGCTTTCCGCCGACATCGTAATGATGGCCTTAATTATTTGTTATTTTAATGTACAAAAGAAGCATGTGATGTGACATCTTTTTTATTAATTTAAATAAATAAATAGACATGGACAGAAACAAATGGATAGCTGCCTTTGGTGATGTACCATAGTCTGCTTTAGTAGATTATAATAATAATAGTAATTCTATAAACAATAACATGACTCCCTGTTTATATAGAAATTTAAACTTCACTGATTCCAAGTGATGTAAATGAAAAAAGTGTTTCATTACCAATTTAATGGAACTGAATTTCATGAGAAGATGCAAAACTGAGTTGCTCATTGTGCCACTGGAACCAAGCTACACTTGACTGAAGAGACCCAATCAGGACAAAACGGGTCATGGGTTGATTGTTTGCCAGTTCAGAGAGGTCCTGGCTTGGCAGTTCAAGCTGTGCTATTCCTATTGGAGCAGGACAAATAATTATTTTCACATTGCTTGGTCAATATGAGGTGGCATGGTGGGCAAAAGAACGATGTGTCGGAATACTAAGCTAAGCGATTGTTAGTGGTTAGACTTATTGTAAGCATTTCTCTCACCACCCTTTTGTGTGCTTGGACAAATGAGCTAGCCTTGTTAGCATTGAAACTATTCCAGCAGAAGATCAGCCATAGGTCACTCACTTTACGTCATTAATACTAATAATAATACAAATACTAATAATAATAATAGTAATAATAATAATAATAATAATAATAATAATAATAACAACAATATAAATAATAATATGTAGCATATGATATCACACTTCTACCACTTCTAAAAGCTATAACCAACAAGGAAAAGTGCTCCGTTTAGTGACTTTGGGAGTTTGGTAAACTGAGTTAAATTTTCTAGGATTTAATCTCATGAACTTCAGATCAGACATGTCTGCTTTTAATTGGCTGCGTTATCTTGCTAAATATCAACCTTGATAGAATCTCATATGGGAATTAGATGAGAGATCATATTCATAATAAGTGTTAAGATTTTTTCTGTGGAACATATTATTTATGCAGTGCGTAATAGCAGCCACTTTGGAAATAGCTTAGTGTTAGACCTGGCCCTTTTCCCCCACATGTTTTGACTTTTGCCTCCTATTTTTCTGATCTTGTTTTGTTGGTGTTAGGACTTTGGGCACTTTACCACTGCTGATCAGTGCTAAAGTGCTCTCTGTGTAAAAGTGTGATTATGATTGGTTTTCCATGATTGGCATATTTGATTTACAGGTTAGTCCCTAGAAATATGCACTGTGTGTTCCCAGGGATTGTAAATCAAATGCTACAGGTGGGCCAACAGCACTGATTGCGCAACCCACACAAGTAGCCTTGCAAATGTGTCTCAGGTCTGTTACTGCAGTGTCTGCACGCGCAGGGTTTAAATGCCATGTCAACCAGGCAGGTGCACTCACTTGCCAGTTCCTAACCTTCTTTTTTCCTACATGTAAGATACCCGGAAGGTAGGTCCAAGGTACCCCCATTGGCGGGGTGCAGTGTATGTGAAAGGTAGGACATGTACTGGTGTGTGTTACATGTCCTGATAGTGAAATACTGTGTATTTAGTTTTTCACTATTGAAAGGCTGTCTGTCCCATACGTTAACTTGGGAGTGGCGTTGTAACGTCTTACAAGTGTAACTTTCCATTGAGACAAGATAGAGAAATTAGGTTTAGGCTCTCTGAACTCAGATTTAAAACACAACTTTTAGTGACGGTGGTTTTTCAATTGTGTGTTTAAATATTCAATTTTTAAAAAGTAGGCATTTTTGTTGTTTTACCATTCTATATGCCTCTGCCTGTTTGTGTATTCTCTGTCTGGTTTTGGAGTGACAGGAGCTGGGGATTTGCATTCACTCTAGACAGTCACAAGGGTTGAGGTATGTCATGCCTTTCCTGGGTGACTCATAGCCTGGTTAAATAGACATATCTGCATTTAGAGTGGTGGGTGTAATTGTCACTGGCACCTGAATGGACTACGGCTGCCTTTCGCAAAGCTGTCTCCCCCTCCTGTAGTGAGCCTGGCCTGAGCAAGGCACGACTGGTTTATGTGTGCAGCCTAGACTTATCTTTGTACTGCCTTCAAAAAGAAACATGGTATAAATATTGGGGCTCTAGCCCCAGAACTTTAGATAGAACACTTCTGTAGACAAGAGGGCCCTGCCAAGAGGAAGAACTGGAAGAACTGTGTGAGTAGCACTGCCATTTTGTATGTGAGGAGTGGGTTCACCTGCAGTTGCTGTTTCTATCTGTGGGCAGAGGGAAAGGACTGACACTTTTTGCCCTGCTGTGGTATACTGCTTGAGAAGATCTCCAAGGACTCAGGGAAATCAAAGACTTAAAAAAGAACCCTAGTTCTCCGACAAACTTAGAACCCAGAAACAAATTTGTAGAAGGAAGGAGAGGCGGTGGAGATGGAACTACGACCCAACAGAAAAAACACAATATGAGCAATCACTGTCCGATTACCAGAAATTGATTTTGGAAGAAAAAAGCAAATACTTTACAACCAAATTTCTGCATGCAAAGAACTCGAGTAAGGAGCTGTTTCAACAGTTAAAGGCCTAGCTAAACTACCAGAGCCCCCTAGGATGGAAAGTAGCACAGAGTTTTGTAACCTATTGGCAGAGTTTTTCAAGGAAAAAAGTGTAGGCAGTGTACAAATCCTTCAGGGATTATGGGCCAGATGTATCAAAGGGTTTGGCCCCTTCTGTGTCTATGGGGAAATGTGTTGATACATATTGCCCTATGTCAACACCATAACCGCGAAGCCTCAAGCAGGTGCAGTACCCTCCCCACCAAACCAGCTGACTTCCTTTTCCCCACCCCCGTCAAGCAGATCATCCTGGTGGTTAAGGCCATCAAATCTGGGGCTCCACTAGATCATTGCCCTCCAAAATTACTGCACCTTGTTCCTGAAATTGTGAGTGAACAACTGTGGTTTTGTTTTCAAAGAGATCATTTGTTCAGGCATCCTTCCTGATGCCTGGAAGATAGCCTCAATTCTGCCACTCCTGAAGAAACATGATCTCGATCCAGCTGACCCCAGCATCTATAGACTAATCTCCAGAATACCCTTCCCGGCAAAGGTGTTGGAGTAAATACTAAACATGCAACTTACAACATTTATCTCCTCCACAGAACTTCTGGACCCATCAAAATATGGTTTCTGGGAGGGGCCTAGCACAGAGACAGCGCTGATCCTATGCAGTTTAATATATACGTTTCCCCACTGGCTAAAATCATCAGGCAGGTTGGCTTTTCAGTTGTCTCTTACGCTGATGATACCCAGCTAGTAGTGTCAGTATCCAGCAATTTTGAAGAGACAGTTGACCATTTTAATCTCTGCGTGACTCAGGTCAACCAGTGGATAAGTTCGAACTGCCTGAAATTGATGGAAAGACAGAGGTTCTCCTGTTGGGTACAGATACCTTATTTTGGTCACCTAGATGGTGGCCATCCAGCCTGGGAGACCTTCCAGTCCCTGTGCACAAGGCAAAAAATCTAGTTTTTATCTTTGACGATAAACTGACCTTCACAAACCAGATTAGTTCTTTCACGTCATCCATCTTCTTTATCTTAAAAATTTTCAAGAAAGTTCGCCCCTTCATTCCACTGGATACCTTAAAAATCCTGGTGACAGTATTGGCCTTGTCCAGATTGGACTGCATTAATGTGTTATATGTAGGTATCCAAACACCTTCAAAAGCTGCAGCGTCTTCAAAATGCAGCAGCCAGACTGCTGCTGGATATCCTGAAATTTCAGCCAGTCTCACACAAGTTGAGAATCTTGCACTGGCTCCCAGTGGACAAGAGGATCAAATTCAAATCCCTATGCCTTGTGTTTAAGGTATTGTACGGGTCTGGTCCTCACTACCTGAAGAACCGACTGAATTGGTACATTCCGCCCAGAAACCTAAGATCTGCCCATTGCAAAGTTCTACAAACACCCAGATTTAAGAAAGCTCGTTGGGGTGGAATAAGTTTCCTGGTAGGGACTGTTAAAACCTGGAACATGCTCCCAGATAGCATAAAGAACAGCCCAACACTTCTAGCCTTTAGGAAAGCACTAAAATCCTGGCTCTTCATCAACTAACTTTTCTTACTCAGTCTCATTGGCTACCTTGCTGTACTTCCTGGTATTAGCGCCTAGACGCCCATAGGCAGGTGTGCCCTTTATAAATGCTCAAATCAAATCAAATCTGTTATGGATCAAAATGGAACCTGCCTGGAAGGACAGCCGGGAGAGCTGTGTGAGGAGCACTGCCCTTTGATATGTGAGGGGTGGGTTGGCCTGCAGTTGCTGCTTCTGTCCTGAGCAGGAGAACGATGCCACTGTTCTTCACCTGTGTAAAAGGAAGCGTGCGGTGAGCACATTTTTTCCTGGTGCCCTGGAGTGCTGTGCACTGCGGCCGTGTCTCTGACCTTTGAACCAAGTAATTGTATGTGGAGATCTTCATTCTTGGTCTGCTGAGTTCTGTTGTGAGAAGGGCCAAAGAACTGGTAATTTAATTAAAGTGGTGCCACATGCTTGTGGTCTATGCCTAGAGCACTGTGCCTCAAGTGCTTCCTCTGTGAGGTACCCACTGTGAGTGATGCACTCACTCCGGCTGCCCCCTCGTTGCCAGGGCAGCCAGGATCTCTGCTACAGGGCGGCTACGGCGAGAGAAGTGCTGTGTAGATGCCATCCCCAAGGCATGAAGATGGTATGGGGTGGCTCCAGTATTGAGTATTGTTACACAGCGGTCCGAGAGGTCCCGGAGGGTCCCAGACACACTGCGCTGTGAGGACCATCAGCAATCCAGAAGGCCGTGCTAGTTGGCAACTTCACAGCGTGATCACAGGCAGTTGCCTGTGCGGATTTTGCCTGTGGGGACATGGCGAGGTCTCCCCGCCGGCGGGGGCAAAGTGAATGGCCTCTTTCCTGACACCTACCTGGGGAACTATCCATAATTACACATAATGGGTGAGTCCTCAATGGAGGCCCCCACTTTAGTAGTTTGGGGTAGTCACAAAAGCTACCAAAAATCACCATATTGTCCCTTATAGACATGCAGGTGTTCCTGTGGTCTACAGTCCATAGCTGCAAGTGTCTCCAGAAGGGCTCATCTTTCACTGTATAATATAGAGAAGAAATGCAGGTGCGCTGTCAATTTAGGTACTCTGCATGTATAGGGGATTTACCCAATGTGGTTATGGTTCTATGGTGACATGTTATGCTATCTGGAGATTTATGTGGGCGTGCTCTGACCTAACTGCTGCATTTCAGGCCCTGGTATTGTGAATTATGTTGCTTTATACCTTTCAATGAAGGGATACCGAGTATCATTTCAGGACCTGCATATTATGTACAGTGACAATGTATGGTGTTTTTCTCATGTGTGAAACCTATAGTTACCTCCTTTTTTGCACTGTGAAGTTGTGACAGTTGCCCGGTTGGCAAAGTGTTATTGTAATATGGATGTTGGATTATTGTTGTTTTGGTCTTGTTTGGTTTAGATAAAGATACTTTATTTTCCCAACTAGTGTGTTGTTCAGTTGTGGTGTTTTCACTGTGTTACTGTGTGTGCCATGTAGAAATACTTTACACATTGCCTCTGCTCTGCCAACCAAGCGACCAAGGAGGTGAGTAGGGGTTACCTTTGGTATGTAACTTCCTTACCCTGACTAGAGTGGTGGGTTCTGCCTTGGTTAGTTGCATACCCTAGCCAACCAGAATCCCCATTTCTAACATTTAGAAAATCATTTGCTTGTTTTTAATCAACCAGAATTATGAGAAATTAGAATGATTTTTCTAACGTCACTCAGTTTCGTCAAGTGGGAAGGCGAGAATTCAAATATAAGTCACCTCGTTGTTCAGGCGACAACCTACCCACTATCCTACATACCATTTGGAATGTATGGGCAGAGATGATGGGCCACTTGCCCTCTTCTTAGGCCTAACATCATGGAAGGTCCTCTCCAGATTTTCATACCACACTTAAAGCCAACATTTTGGTTACTTTCTCTGTGCACTACACATTGGGGCTGATTAGCAGCTAAAAAGTAGGGTAATGTGGGATGTGTCACAAACGACACAGTTTAGTCAATTTTATCTTCAGAAGATTGCACAGTTTGGCTATTTAAGATACGTGGGATGAACGATCAATTTTAATGGTTCCAGAAGCAGCAACTACCCATTAGACGACAACGAACTGAGGAACGAGTATCCAACAATGCTCTGGGGCACCCAATCATGAAAGTCCCTAAATTGTAGGACAGAGAGATTCATGTACAATTTGGTCATATGATGGATAATTCCAACATTTTGGGCCTCATGTAGGTAGCCAAATACCGGTCGGTAACGGCCGATTTTCGGTAAATATGCCGTTACCGACCGGTATTCAGACAAGTGAGATGTAGGAGTCCAAAAACGACTTTTCGGTAAATATGAGGCGGTAAATACCGAATCATATTTACCGAATTCTAAAATACCGAATCAGATTTACCGAATACATACTTAACGAATCGGTAAACATGAAGTGGTAAATATGAAGTGGTAAAAATTAAAATGACATGTAGGAGCACTCGGTAATTAAGAAATCCAAGAAAATCGGTAAATAAGAGTCGGTAATTAACACGGATTGAAAGCAGGTGGTAACCATCAACAGTGCATATAAGCAATCCCAAAATGCAACAGCGTGGACAACATGGCCGCTATGTATGTCATTGCAAGGCGCCTACGTCTACAGGCAGCAGGACTGAGGGTTTGGCGACGGGAGGAACGCATCTACAGACAGCGCATCACACTATTCCACCTGACTGATGCAGAGATACATGAGAGGTACAGGCTACACCCCGAAACCATCATGGACTTAATCAGGGACCTTCACCCACTCCTGGACCAGCCAATAAGAAGGGCGCACGCCATACCCCCACATGTGCAGGTGCTCTGCAGCCTACATCTGCTGGCATCCGGCAGTTATCAGGTGGTGATAGCTGCGGTGGGTGGTGTATCCCAGAGTTGCCTGTCACGTTTCTTCAGGAAGTTCCTGGATGCCATGATGCAGAGAATGCACCACTACATCAGCTTCCCCAACACACAGGCTGCACTGCAGAAAACAAAAACAGACTTTTATCACATGGCACAGTTCCCCCATGTCATCGGCTGTATTGATGGTACACACATCCCAATCTGTCCACCAGCTGACACAGAGCACATCTACAGGAACAGGAAGTCCACCCACTCCATCAATGTGCAGGTGATCTGTGATGCAGGGAACATCATCACAGATATTGTTGCAAAGTTTCTTGGGAGCACCCACGACTCGTACATCTTCCAGAATAGTGGGATCTACACACGACTGAGTGCCGGAGAATTTGGAGAGGGATACCTGCTAGGTGAGTAACAGTGACGCCCCTTGCAACCTGCAAATCATAGTGTAAAGAGGCATGTGACTGATGTTTCCCTTTAACTCATCTAGGCGACAGTGCATATGCATGCCGGTCATTCATCCTCACTCCCTACCTACACCCAGCAACCCAGAGTGAGAGACGATACAACGTGGCACACAAAACAACACGCAATGTGGTGGAGCGCACGTTTGGACTACTGAAGAGCAGGTTCCGCTGCCTCCACAAGAGCGGAGGCGCACGCCAGTACACACCCATCACCTGCTGCAAGATTATTGCCACTTGTGCAATGCTGCACAACCTTGCCACGAAAAAAGGTAAAGATGTGGAACTAACATATTTTGAGGACAACGAGGATGAGTCAGGCCAGCCACAGGGCAACGCAGCTAGAGTGCCAACTGCAATCGATGGGAGAGAGAGACGGACAGAGATCACATGCAACTATTTCTGAGTAAGTAAGGGGACACAGCCAGTTGTGATTAGTCATGACGTAGTTTTAATGTGGCACCACGCCATGAACACATGAACAAGCCAATCTGGCAATATACCATCTATACAAGGAGTATGTCCAGGGTTACGTCACCCATTGGGAAGTGGCTAAGCAGGGCCACATCAATGTTTGCGCATACGCGCTGCAGTGGTGGATGGCACGGCCTGTGCATCCTCACTAGAGCCAACCCCAAGCCGCCTGCTGCTCCTGCGTCCTTCTGGGACGGGGGGTGTGATGCTGCTCCTGCTGCTGGTGTCGATGCTCTCCGCAGCATCCCCTGCAGCAGTTGTCGACGCCTGACTAGTAAATAGCACCCCTAGTGCACTTGTCACCTGCACCATCCCCCGAGACAGGTCGCTGCAGCAGTGTGTTAGGCCCTCCTGCATCGTCACAGAGCGCCGGCACAGTAGAGAAGTCGCAGTTGCCAGACGGTTGAGTGCCCTGTTGGTAGTGTCCCTTCTCTGCCGTTCCCGGCGCCGTGCCTCGATGTCAGCATCTAATTTGCTGCACAACTGCTGGATTGACTGGGACATGTCCCGAATGCCCGCAGCCATGCCGCTGATGTTATTGTCCATGTTGACTAATGTAGTTTTCATCACCCGCATGTGCCTCTGGACTGTCATGACTGCCTTTGTTTGCAGGCGCTGTTGTTTCAACATTTGGCCCTCGAGACCCAAGAAGACACCATGGCCGTCAATGGGTGCTGGTGGACTCTGGACACGCGACCTGCGGCGCCCTCTTACTCCCGTCTGTGCTGCCTGTGAGGTGTGGGGCACAGTGGCATGGCTCCCTTCCTGGGGCCTGGTGAGTTCTTCAGGGCCCATGCTGTCGTCTGACGAGGTGTCTAAGGCTCGTAGCCTGGCTGCTGGATGCCTCCTCATTCCCACACCTGCAAGCGGAGATGTGGCCGGTGATTCAAACATGAGTGGCGATGCTGGCTCTGGGTGAGGTGATGCTGGCTCTGGGTGAGGTGATGCTGGCTCTGGGTGAGGTGATGCTGGCTCTGGCTGCGGCGAGGCTGCGTGTGTTGGTGGTGCGGCTGCCAGTGGGCCTGCTTCCTGGTCTGAACTTGTGCTGGCTAGAGGTGATATTTGTGGCCGGTGTGCCGTCTCTCCTGCAGCATGCCCTGTCCTGCATGATGTCACATCTGTGGACAGAAATACAACATTGGCTCAGTGTCCCCGAAGGGCTGCATTGAAAGCGTCACAATAAATAATTTCACATTCCAAAATGTCCTCTGTCTCCTTGTGCCTCGAGTGCGTGACATGCCTTGTTGCCCTGTAACATTTACGTCATGGTTGGTGTTTCCCTGACTACATCTCCCGGAATGCATTGCCTGTCTGCACTGACACGTGTGGACTGCAGTGTGATTCTCGTTTCACAATGGGGGATGTGGGATAGGGATAGGGGGTGCTACATTGCTGTGCTTTCGTCTTACCTTGTTGTGTGGCGGCTCTGGCAGAGCTGTCGGCGTCCCCAAGACCCACGACGCTCTCTTGCTCGATTGTGGCCCCCACCAGCTCCTCCAGTTCGGTGAGGGCAGGTGCCCTGTTGGTTCCACCTCCAGTCTGGCTGGCCTCCTTCTGGATGTCGCCCATCTTCCTCTTGGTTACAATCCTCAGGTCATACCAGCGCTTCTTTAGGACCTCTATGTCCCTGTGGGTCACTCCCACAGCATTCACATGGGCCTGGATGGCCAGCCATATGTTGCGCTTTTCAGCCTCAGGCACTTGCAGGGATTGCCTTCCAAACAGCTTCTGGTGCTGCTTCACCACCTCCTCCACCAGCACCTGGAGTTCCTTGGGGCTAAATTTCAGCTTCCTCCTCCTTTCCCCTCCGTCTCTCTGTGTTCTCTGGCTGGACATGATGTTCGTTTTCCCGCTCGCACAGGCACCGGCTCCCTGCCTCTCCTCTGCACTCCAAGCCTCTCCAGAGTCGGCTAATTATGTACACCTGCCTGGGTGTGGCCACTTCCTGGTTGGGTGGGCTGTGGTTGCACAGGATTAGCTGTTTCGTCAAGTCATGTGATTTTATTTACCGATTCCGTACATACCGATTCGGTATTTTCCGATTCGGTAAATACCACCTCGGTATTTTCCGATTCGGTAAATACCGCCTCGGTATTTTCCGATTCGGTAAATACCACCTCGGTATTTTCCGATTCGGTAAATACCACCTCGGTATTTACCGTTTCGGTGAATTCCGATTCGTGATTACCGAATGTTACCGAATCGGTAACTGTTACCGAATTTTTACCTACATATAACTTACCGATTCTAATTTACCGATTCGGTACGGCTCGGTATTTAAGAAACGGTAAAATGTATTTACCTACATGAGGCCCTTAGTCTTTTGTTTAGCATTTCAGGATGTGGTGCATAAGAAATAAGAAGCATATGGATATATGAGGATACTGTGACTCATCATGATCATTTAATTTGGTCAAGTGAAAATTAATGGATTACAATGTACAACTCCTTTTTCCAAGGCAAACAATGTATCCACTTGAACACAGAAATGAAGGAGTGGAGCAAGCACAAGGTATGAGATACCTTCTTTTTATCAAGGTACCTCTGAGCTAATTAAGGGGTGTCTGCCTTTCATTCTTGACCGAGTGTATAGTCAATAAACTTAAGGCTTCAAAAACTAGAGCAGCTGAGCAGACAATACTACCCTGATGTGCTGTAGGAACACCATGACTGCTGAGCATGGAACACTATTGAAAGGAGACTTAGGCACATTCAGCTACAAGAATAGTGGACTATGCACCCAAGAGGTGCAGGGACACCAGAACAGATGAGTGGGGGACGCTGCCCTGAGGATCTGCAGGGACCCTCGGGACAGGTGAGGAGACATTTTCCTTCATCAAGTCCAGTTTATTCCTTCTGTTCTAGGACTTACAGTCAAAAGCTTAAAATGAGACAAACGATATGACAATTACTACATTACAAAATCATAACAAATCTGTAGCAGGAAGGCAAGAAGGAGGCGCATGAGGTTACGCTGCTGCTTTTGGGTAAGGGTTCAGGTGGTAGAGAGGACAAGCAGTGGTTCCACTGATGTTGGGCAGTGGATCAGGGGGACTAAGATTCTGATTGAGAGACAGGGGCAAACTACCACTGCAGGGAGGATGGACAATCGGCTGTGTTTGGGAAATGTGGCAGCATTGGAGTAGGGTGCCTGCTCTGTGTAGGGTCAGGGTTATATATAAACTACTACTGGCTAAAGGATTTTGGGGTAAAACTGTATGGGTTGGGGGTGCTGCTGCTAATGGTTGACAGCATGGATCTCTACTCCTCCTAGGGTCCATGCTTTAACTCTGGCCTCCTCGAGGCTCTGTGAGGTCTTCAGTAAGTGGTGATCATTCATTCTTCCTGCCATCTGTATTCTTCGAAGGCTGTAAAATAGAGGTGATGGGTAGAGGGCAGGGCAGGGGACTCGGGCCTAAACAATGCAATAGGTGACCCTCTGTAAAGAGTTCTCTGCTAGCTTTAGAGAGGTGGTCATCAAAGTGACTTAGTACTATGATTCCTGTGTATAAAAGGTAGATTTCAAAATGGAGACTGAAGAATCGGAGGCGAAGAAAGTGAAAAATATAGAGATAAGAGCCAGAACATGCATGTGCGAGGGAATGGATAAGAAACAAGAAAGTAATCAGTACAAACGAATAAGATGGCAAAACGAAAAAATGTGACCTGTGGGCAAGAGACAAAGTGAGAGGAATAAGGAATAAAATTGTTTTTTCTACTAGCCAGGAAATTTTTAATTAATTTGTGTAATTTTCTCTAACCCTACAGAGCTCACTCCCTCACCACACATAGCCTATTCTTTCATAACAACAGTGCTCCCCGTATTCGCAGGTTGTAGCACGCCCTGCCCCGTAGAGGGACGGGAAGACCCCTATGATGAAGCATGACACTATGGGATTCATAGTGTGTGAGGGGTATTTTAAAAACACTTAGTGCTTTTCCATGACATTTTATGGATCACTAAACACACCGTATTTTATATCACTAAAAAAACAAAAAATAACAAATAGTTTTCATTTATATAGGGTAGAATCATACTGTTTATAAAAAGTTATACAGGAGGTAGATTCTATCCAGATACCTCTCTACTCACCCCCCCCCCTTTTTGGTACTTTTTCTAAATATTCCAATGTTAGCCTATGGAGCTAAAAATCTTCAAGGGGGAAAAGGGAATTGGCAGTTTTTCACCTCACCAGGGCTTCTAAAACATAATTTATAATATCCCTGTTTATAGTTACATGGTACCCTTCCCTTGGGGCACCGTGGGGAGACTTTAGGGGTGATTTATATGTAGCAATAAGGTAGATTACCACTTTGGAAGTACCTTTAATTCCATAGTCGAATTTGCATATAATTTACTTTTAAAGATATTCTGCTAAGCAGGGATGCCTTTAAAAGTGACAGCATGCAATACAGGAGTGCACACTCCAGTACAAGAAATCTATTGGGCCTCTAAACCCCCCTGCCCTATTATATACTACAGACTTAGATGTTGAATCCCCCCTCCATATTATATACTAGGGACTTATAGGGTCTGTCATTGCCAGTTGTAATTATACCTAATTACCATTTACCTTTTACATCAGAGCACTGGGCCTGGTTAATAGAGCCCAGGGCACAGTCAGAGACAGTTACCACCAGTATCAGTCAAACAAATGGGGGTGAACAGGGCCAAAAACGATAACATTCTCACAATAGTGTATATTCATAATAAGTACATTCGCTAATTTTGGTATTGTGCTTTCAAATAAGGGAGTGGGTGGTTGATGTATTTATTTCCTTGTCTGATTACAAACAGCACTACGCAGAACAATGGCTTTACTTATAAAGAGTTTTGTTCTACTTCAACAACAAAGTATTAAAGCAGGCAAAACAAGTTTAAATCCAGTTACAATGCACTAAACCACAATTGCGTA
Organism: Triturus cristatus; assembly: GCF_964204655.1. Lineage (NCBI taxonomy): Eukaryota > Metazoa > Chordata > Amphibia > Caudata > Salamandridae > Triturus > Triturus cristatus. The sequence continues at coordinate 435,928,636 of NC_140588.1, forward strand.
AAGAGTCACAACATTAAAACCAAACCTGAATTACCAGAGTGCCCTCAAATTCATTTAAAAGATTTATCGGTTTCAAACATAAATATATACTTTTGAACACTACAAATAGGTAATGTTGCAGTGCTGTTTTTTATGAGAAGTTTCTCCTATTTGCAAAATCATATGCTAAACAATTACCTTTTTTAGATAAAGACTGAATAGCTCCAAATAATGCAGTCAGTTAATTTAGTATGCTAAGATGTTTGGGCCTGATTTTTAAAGATTTTGCTGTGACTTGCTTTTTAACTACCCCATTGATAACTTAGGAATTCTGGAGTAAGCCAGGATTACTACAAGTGTAACTCATGACTTTGCATAACAAAATGTTTGTGAATCAAGCCTACACACAGGTGCTTTCTTCCCTTTCTCACAATTTTTTGCAACCCCAACAAACATCACTTCATCACACTTTATACGGACAAACTATAACTTTAACAATTTTCATCATGTAAGCATGTCGGAGGCTAGGTCAAGATAATTCAGGTGTAGGCACATATTGTAATAGTGAAGGCACATTGCTCCCCACCTATTTGTGCTCAGATGAATCATAATGTCTGTTGGTATTGATCATTGAAGTTGTTATCTCCTATTTGGTTGGCCTCCAACAGTCGAATTCACAAGCCTATGTGCATGTTTATGTTTTTTTATATGTGTAAATAGGGTGGGATTGCTTCTGCAAAAGAGTGGACAGAGATTTCGCAAAATCCCTGCAATGTATTCTGGGGTCTAGCTTACCAACTAGACACATTTGTAAGAAACAGTGCGTAATTCTAAAAAAGCAAAGGAAGTAGAGGATTTACGAAGAAACTGATCTAACTGGATGTATTAGCCAAGCAAAGACAAATGAGAGCACCTGGGGGAATAATGATTGCCCAGAAAAGGGCAAGAAACCCACAAGGAGATCCAAGAGGTGAACTGCAATGAAGGGAGACCAGCAGGCATTAGCCACCAATCTCTTCTGTTGGGTTGAACCAGAGAAATAGTAGGCTTAGACTGAATATAATTCTAGTTGGTGACGAAACCGTGCAACATGACATGAAAGATAAATAAGCCTGTGGGAGCCAGTGAGAAAAAAGTCCTGAACACGCCAGGTGAATTCACAATTAAAAGTCCACCCCAATGCAGGAAACATTGAACAAGTCATCAGAGTTTTCTATGTCTGTCAAACAAATAATGAATTGAGATTGAGAAAATGATGACTTTGCAACACATAAGAAGTAAAGCTCCCCACCAGAAACTCAGAATACTGTCATGTTACAAAGAAACATTTCACACACACCCTTTGTAAATCAAGTTTACTAGTTCCTGACACCTACTTCGCCAATACAGAGGACATCCCTAGGCCTTACATTTTCATCAAGGTATAACACGTTCTGCGACCTAAATATAACACAAGAAGAGGTCTTAGATGTGTTAGACCTGGCATCCTTGGCGTGGTTTCCTCTATCTTTTTGCCTCTACCTCATGTATTTTTGACTGTTATACTGGGCTTCATTTTTGCTGGCTTAGGGACTCTGGGCACTTTACCACTGCTGATCAGTGTTAAAGTGCAAGTGCTCCCTGTGTAAATTGTAATTCTGATTGGTTCATAATGATTGGCATATTTGATTTACTGATAAATCCCTAGTAACATAAACTTTGTGTGCCCAGGGCCTGTAAATCAAATGCTACTAGGGGGCCTGAAGCTCTGGTTGTGTCACCCACATTAGCAGCCCTGTAAACTTGTCTCAGACCTGCCAATGCAGTGTCTGTGAGTGCAGCTTTAAACTGCTATGTGGACCTAGCAAGGCCATCTACGTGCCAGAGCCAAACCTTCCCTTTTACTACATGGAAGTCACCCCTGTTGTAGACCCAGGGTGCGCCCTGGGCAGGGTGCAGTGTATGTGAAAGGTAGGACATGTATTGGTGTTTTGTATATGTCTTGATAGCGACATACTGCCAGTATCATTTTTCAATATTGCAAGTACTAGCTCTCCAATAGGATATCATTGGTGCTGCCTTGTGACATTTTACAAGTGTAACTTTCAATTGGGAACAGCTAGAGATTTAGGGTTTGGGCACTCCAAGCTCAGGATTTAAAAACAGATCTTTGAGTAAAGGTAGTTTTCAAATTGTGTTTAAAAATGCTACTTTTTTTTACCTCCTCTCCAAGTGCACACCAAGAAAGATACACTCTAAAAAGTCCAATATCACTAGATTAACGTTTATGTTTAATTGAGTGCATATCCAGCTGTTTTTTTCCAAGTGAGCATTTTCTTGTTTACCCATCCTGTGCCTCTGCATGCCTGTGGACAAGGTCTGGTTTAGACTCACATGGGCCTGTTTGCGCACTCACTCTAGAAAGTCACACAAAGGAAGTTGAGGTGTGGCCTGCATATCCTGATGTCCCATCACCAGGATGATAGGCCTTCCTGAGCTAAAGTGGTGGGAGGAGTAGTAACCCAATAGGGCTGTGCCTGGTGTACACAGCTATCTCTGTGTATACTATACCAAATGAAAGTATAGTGTGCACAGAGTCCAGTGGATCCCCAAAGGCTTGCAGAGGCTCAAGTAGATAATACCAAAAGCTCTAGTTATAGTAGTGTGGTTGAGCAATTAGGGTTAACAGAGGGTATGTTAAGCAGTTATTGAACACACACAGTCACAAAATGACAGCACACACTCAAAGACTGAATCCAGGCAAATTGCTTTGTCTAAAAAGTTATTATTTGATTATTTTATTTCTAGAACCAAGAAGTATACAGTTGCAGGTAAGCAATAATTTTCAAAATGCAGTAGGAATAGTTTTTGCAAGGCATTAGTAATGTCTAGGAAATTCTTTTGTATTGTCAATCAGAAACAGTAGCAATCGGGACTTGGAAAAATATAGACAGTTGTATGCAATCTGATGGACAGAAAACAGTTATGTGCATTAACAGGTAAGTACATGATCACTCCTCCAGTCCTAAAAGGTTTACCAGCACAGAGCAAGGTTCAGTTCGAGGTAGATACTGTGCCACCAGTGGCGCTGGGGCAGGTGCGTGCAAAAGTCACTGAGCCAATGTTATTCAATGGAGACGGGGGCAGCCAAAGAGGTGCAGGATTCAGTATCTATGCCGCAGTGTTCGATACCTTCAATGATTTTTACCCTCCCGGTCAGCGGAGAGCAATGGAGATGGATAGGATTCAGTGGACTGCCAATACTGTTACCATTGCAAGGTAGTCGTGATCGCAGTTGTGGAGATGGAGATGCGCAGGTTCAAGCAGGTGGTGTAGGAGGATGCTGTCAGGGCCACTTGCAGGAGGGTATGGGCTCTTGGGAACGGAGCGGTGAACAGCTTATGCCGTTGGGCCGAAAGCATCCATCTAGGTCATGGAATCCATCCAGCTGTGGTGTTTCCTTCTGGTAGGACAGAGTCACGTCGGCACAAGTGCCGGTCCTCTACTACTGCGCTCTTGGGGTTCTTTTGCAGCAGTGAGTCACGTCAGCCCAAGTGCCGGTCCGCAACTGCTGTGGTTTGTGTACCAGCAGATACCGGGGACTTGAGCCTCTAGCCCAAAGGGAGTTTCTAGGGGTTTAGGTGAAAGTTGGAAGGTCTCCGGGGTTTCCTGGAGACCTTGCAGGGTTTCTGGAAGGACAGCAGGTTGTAGGTGGTGGGGTTGTTGTTGAGTTCTCTCTGCAGCGGTTCAGTTCCTGGTCCAGCAGCGGTCCTCTTGTGTCTTCTATTTTGGTCCGTAGAATCTGAGGATCAAGGTTCAGGAGTGTCCCTAAATATGGAATTTGGGGGCATTACTGGTACTGGCCGATGGTAGCCAATGGGCTGCTTGCCTTTAGGTTGACTAGTCTCTTAGAATGTCCTCTCCCTCTAACCTGATTGGGTAGAATCCTTCCGTTCAAGATGGAGGATTTCCTAAGGTAGGGGTCACCTCGGTCCAGGGCACCTTAGGTGTGGTCTTGGCAGAGAGGGGACACAGCTTTACTGACTACTAATTTTCCCGCTGACCTTGCTGCCAAAGGCGGGGCTTGGTCAAGGGAGCAGTCATCTCCACTAGCTGGTGAGTCCCGGCTAGCATATCAAAGGGCAGAAAGCCTTTGAGGCTCACCACCCAGAATGCAGTTCCTACTTGGGGGTAGGTGTGAAGCACCTTGACCCCAAGCAGCCTTTGTCTCTGACCCGAAAATGTACAAGGGCTCACACTTCAGGGGGTCAGAAACATGTCTTTGTGTGGCAGGCTGGTACAGACCAGTTAGCTTGAAACAAGGGTGTTGGTCATTGTTAGACTTGGCATCATTGGCCTAGCTTTCCCCTGTATTTTTGTCTTTGCCTCCTGTGTTTTTACTGTGTGTTGGTCTTCGTTTTTGCTGGTCTAGATGCTTTGGGCACTTTGTCACTGCTGTTCAGTGCCAAACTGCAAGTGCTCCCTCTGTAAATTGTTGTCATGGATTAGTGTTTCCCCGATTTGCTTATTTGGTTTACTAGTAAGCCCAAAGTACAGTGCACTGTGTTTTCCCAGGGCCTGTAAACCAAATGCTGCTAGTGGGCCTGCAGCACCGGTTGTGCAACCCACACTAGCAGCCTTGCAAAGGAGTCTCAGGCCTGCCATTGCATTGTCTGTGTGCAGTCTAGTACTGCCATGTCGACCTGGCAAGTGCACCACTTGCCAGGCCCTAACCTTCCCTTTTCTTACATGTGAGTCACTCCTAAGGCAGGCCCAAGTTATCCCTGTGGTCAGGGTGCAGTGTATGTGAAATGGTGGACATGCCTTGATGTGTGTGGCATGTCCTGATAGTAAAATCCTGCCAATTTCTTTTTTTTACTATTGAAGGGCTATCTGTCCCATAGGATAGAATGGTAGTTCATTTATAACATCTTATAAATATAACTTCCCACTGGGACAAGATAGGAAGGTGAACTTTAGAATGCCTGCACTCTAAAGAGTAAAGATCATTTTTACATTCTGTGTTTGAAAGTACCACTTTTTCGAAAGTAGGTTTTTTCTTGCTTAGCCACCCTGTGTGCCTCTGCTGCTTTGTGTATTGACTGTCTGGGCTGGGGATGTGTATTCACTGCAGACAGCCACTGGGCAGATTGAGGTGTGCCCTGCCTTTCCGGGATGAGTAAGGGCTGGGCTGAATCGACCTGGGCTACATTTCGAGTAGGGGTTGAAGATTTCCTTTCACCTGAATAGGCCTAGTCATCATTACACAGTGCTGTCTCCACCTCCTGCCGGGCATCTGCACCAGAGAGGACAGAACTGCTTTTGGCTAGGCAAAGAGCTTCTCTGCCACCAGAGAACAAATTAATTTCTGCTATAAAAAGTGGGGCCCAGACCCCTGAACTTTAGATCACTTTCGGACTTCAAGGGGAACCTCTGCCAAGGAGAAGAGATGGAAGAAACTGGAGGAGGAGTACTGCCCCTTTGTTGTGTGCTGTCTGGAGTTGGCCTGCAGTAGCTGTTTCTGTCAAGGATAGGAACTGTATGCGTATCCTGCTTGCGAAAGTATCTCCAAGGGCTTGTAAGTGAAGCTTGCCTCCTGTTCAATAGGTCTCAGGAACCGCAAAAGCCTCACCATCCTTCTGGGTACCATCTCTGGAACTGCTGGTTTCAGTCACTGCAGGAGAAAAGAGCAACCAACTCTGTCAGTGAGTCCGCCACAGGATTTCGTGTCCTGAAGGCGCCGCAGAAGACACTGAGGCAGAGCATGCTTGGTCTCACTGACACCATCTGGACGATCGTCACCGAGCCGCTGCTTGCACCCCATCATGTAGGGACCGCATTCTGCACCGCCTCATTTCACCCTGCCTGGACGTCACCGACACCTTTGCTGTACGACCCGAACATCAACTGACTCCGTCGTCTGCGCCACAACCTGCCAGCACCACTTCGAGCACCGCCTCACCTTGCACCCTAAGCCTTGGTCTCACCAACACTGTTTGGATGTTCATCACAGAGCCGCTGCCTGCACCGCATTGTGAGGGCACCGCACCCTGCACCACTTACATTTTGCAACACAACCGTGATAGTTGCCCCGACTGACTCGCACCAATGTGTTGGCCACAATGAGAAGGGTACTGTTCACGGGTCTGTCAGCGCTTTAGCTGGCCCATACCGACACGGTCGACTGGAACTGTTAGACTCTGTTGTTTTCAGCATCGAGCTACTGACTCGGAAGAACTGTATTTTGTGGATACTTCTACAAGTTTAAGATTTTCTTGCAAACTGCATATTTTTCAGAATTATATGTTGGATTTTAACCGTATTTTGGTCTTGTTGGTTTAGATAAAGTTTGCCTATTTTTCTAAACTGGTGTGGTGTCCATTTGTAGTGTTCTCACTGTGTTACTGTATGTATGTACACATGCTTTACACACTGCCTCTGAGATAAGCCTGTCTGCTCTGCCAAGCTACCAATGGGGTGAGCAGGGGTTATTTTAATACCCTGACTAAGAAGAAGGGTCCTAATTTGGACAAAGGTGCAAACCATTGCCAACTAGAAACCCCCATTTCTAACAGTTGTTTTTCAGGGGGCATCTCTAAGAGGCCCTCTGAGTGCATTTTGTAATAAATCCAACACCGGCATCAGTGTGAGTTTATTATGCTTAGGTGTTTGATACCGGACTCCTTAGCATTCAGTAAAATCATCATGGAGCTGTGGAGTTTGGAATGACAAACTCTGAGTCCATGTACTCAATATGGCTCCACTGCACTTACAAGGTCTGTGAATGGCACAGACACTGTAGGGGCACATTGCTCATGCAGCTGTGTCCTCACCTGTGGTATGGTGCACCCCACCTTAGGGCTGTGAGGCCTGCTAGAGGGGTGACTTGCTATGCCACAGCTGTGTTTGGTGGGAATGGTACACAATGATGAGTGCCATGTCAAATGTTAAGTTTTATTTGCACCAAAACACACAGGGGACGATTCACATAAATTAATCTGAGACAAAATCCTAAACTTACTACTTTTTGTATTCACAATAGGCATTTAGTAGTAGTAAAGTTAGTATTCCTAACTTTACTACTGCTAATTGCCTTTTGTGAGTAACGAAAGTCGTAAAGTTCAGATTTTGTCTCAGTTTAGTAGTAGTAAAGTTAGGAATCGTAACTTTACTACTACTAAGTGCCTTCTGTGAATACCAAAAGTAGTAAGTTTTGGATTTTGTCTCAGATTACTTTTGTGAATCAGGCAGCCATTGTCTGCAATGCAGTGTATATGTGTTTGGCGAGGAGTCTATGAGGGTGGCACATTGCATGCTGCAGCCCTTAGAGACCATCTGTGGTCACAAGGCCCTTGGTACCACTAGTACATTGAACAAGGGACTTAAATCTGCTAGAGGAATGACAATTGTGGAAACAAAGGTAAAGTTTTGGGAAAGAACACAGTCACTCTGGAAACTGATTGGCAGGGACCCAGTACACACTCACTCAAGTCGCATCAGATATCAGGCAAAAAGTGGGGGGGGTTACCATGCAAAAAGGGGCACTTTCCTACACCTGGCCTCTCATAATGCTGTCTCTACTCCCTGGAGTGTGTCTGGAGCCACGACCAGGCAGGACAACAATGTGTGCACTGCCAAGACAATCCTTTTAAGAATGCCTATTTCATAGGCCAAAAGGGGTATAAGTATCGGATCTAAAACTCCAGACTTTTAGAATACTTCTGGATGAATGAATGAATGAATGAAGACATTTATATAGCGCACAGCTACTCAACATGAGTGTCCCGGGGCTTAGGCAAGCCTTACCGGCAACCCCACTGACATCCCAAGATACTAATGCGACAAGAAGCTGCTAAGGGATGGACGTTCATTGCCACAATAACCAGGTTTTAATTAATTTCCTAAACATGGCTAAGTCCGTCACAGATCTCAGTGACAAAGGGAGTTCGTTCCAGACCTGTGCTCCTAAAAACCTGTGAGAGGTGCCGCCCGACGGGGCATGGAATATTCTCAGGACATAAGCCAGGTTCAGGGAGGAGGATCTCAGGGTTCTGGGTGGTGCCTATTGGGTAACTCTCCTACTGAGGTACCCAGCGCCACTCCTGTGAAAAGCCTTGAAGAATACCACCAGGGCCTTGAACCTGATCCTCTTTTTCACTGGAAGGCAGTGGAGAGCTCTCAGATGTGTAGACATATGAGTCCTTGGCTTCAGCATGAGAATAGCTCTGGCCGCTTTGTTTTGGGCCACCTGCAAGCGCCTGAGCAGGTATTCAGGGAGGGCCGGATACAGGACATTGATATAGTCCAATTCGGAAGTAACGAATGCCTGGACCCCAGTCTTTCTACATTCCAAGGGCAGGAATTGGGAGAAATTTCACAGCATCCGAAGAAGGCCAAAGCAAGTTCCCACTACTGATTGTGACATATCTTCCGGCCACCAGTGATTTCTGACTTCTTTGTCTTACATTTCCGTTGGTTGGTCCTTAACCATGCAAACACATTTGATAGGCAAGTTTTGATTATTCCTCCCTCAAAGCCGATTCCCCTGTCACAGGTAAACAGGAGCTGCATATCATCGGCGTATGAGATGAGTTTGGCACTGTATGCTTCTGCCAGTGATGCAGGAGGGGACATATACAAATTGAATAGCGAGGGGCTCAAAATAAAGCCCTGCGGGACCCCAACATTCATACTAGGGAATCCAGCCGCAAAGGGAGATGTCCATACCTCCTTGCCTCTATCTTCCAAGAAGGAAGAGAGCCATTTTAGAACAGAGTCGCCAATACTAAGAGTCCGCATCCCGTCCAAGAGCCTATTATGGGGAACAGTATCAAAGGCTCCTGACAGATCTAACACATGATACATATTTCTCCAGGACCTTGGAAAATGGCGGCAGCAGGGAAATGGGCCTATAATTTGCTGACACTTCAGGGTCAGCGGAAGGCTTTTTGAGCAGAGGCAGAATTTTAGCCTGCTTCCATACAGAAGGCATGTGGCTGGTGGCTAAAGAGGAGCTGAGAATTTTGTTTACCACCGAATTTACGGCCGTGACCAAGGTTACTAACAGTTTTGCTGGGCATGGGGAGCTGGACTTGAGGTCCTTGATGATAGCTAGGGATGCTTTCGGGTGCAACTAGATAAACTGCAGAAGAGCAGGTGTAGCTCCAGACATAGTTTCGAGGGTAGAAGCTATCAAAGCTTCATGCTCAGGGGGAGACCCCCTGGTGAAAGAATCTTTAATCATCACAACTTGCCCATGGAAGAAGATTTCTAGTTGGTGAGTCCATTCAGAGGAAAGCAGGAGAGCCTTGGCCTGCAGCAGTGGGGCTGTAAAGGCTTTAACAATCTTAAACAGCTCGTTGCTTTGTTGCTAGAAGACTCAATTTTGACTGTCAGATAGTTTTTTTTAGCCTCTTATAATTGGCTTAAAGCGCTCGTTTATGTTTGCATTTGGTGACCGGGTCAAAGTTGTTTCTCCATTTCCTTTGAAAGCGTTTGCAGACGATCTTACTAGTTCTTAGCACCTGGTTGAACCAGGGAGCCGAAGATTCGGTTTCCTCAGGAGTACATGTCCGAAGTGGGGCTCATTTGTGAGCGCTATGGTCACCCAAATTCAAGCAAAAGAGCGTCATTCTCTGGATTCCCGGAGACTGGGGGGATGGAGGTATACAGCACTTTCCCATGTGCAGAGGGTGAGACTAAGTGGAAGGTTCTCAACAGGTTTCCTTTTTTAATTATTGGAGACTGATGACCTCCTCCTGGCTTGGGTGCCCTAAAACTAATGAGATAATGGTCGTACCATCTCAGGGTAAGGGGTGCATCCACCTCAAGCGCTATGTTAGAAAAGATCTGGTCGAGGGTGTGAACCCTGTAGTGCATAGGGTGTAAAACAAAAGGAGCAAGGTTGAGGACTGAAAGAGATTCAGTAAGGGAAGTGGCTTCTGGGTCTGTGGATATGTCCATGTGAAAGTTGAGGTTCCCCAAAATCATATACTGGCTATAGCAGAGGGCTAGGGGTGCAGTCACTTCATTGATAGAGTTCAGAAGGGAGTTTGCTGTGCCAGGGGGCCTGTAAATCAATGGACCTGCTAGCGATTGCTGTGCTGATCGGGACCAGTGGAAACCTAGGCACTCTGCACCCTCCAGTTCACCCAATGGAATAGCATTGCATACATAATTTATAGCTTCTCCCCCTCCTTTACCGACCCAGCGGTCCATCCTGAGATCCTTCTAGCCAGGGGCAATTGCTGCTGCAAGGGTGGGGTTACAGGATTGCGTGAGCTAAGTCTCCATAAAAAGCATTAAATCAGGTTGAGATTCCTGCAGTAGATCAAAAGAACTGAAATTCATGATTCTGTAGGGAACGTGTGTTAAGCAGCAGAACCTTAAAATAATCCCCAGGGCCGACCTTGGCACAGGCCCCCGCAATATGGACTGTTTTCATGGTAGATAACTTATCACCATGAATTGGAAGCCAATTACAGTGAGCACATTTAAAAACGATTCTCCCCCCCAAATTAGCGAAGTTACCCATGCATTTCTTCGTTGCACCAAGGTTGAGCAGAGTAGCGCTGTCATATTTGATGCGCTATTCATGAGTCCTAGTTAATCCGACAGCATGGGTGGTGCCGGACGCCTCCGGGATGCTGACGGGTGCAGACAGGCTTGCCTTAGGACAGCCTACAGCATGCCAGCAGCGCACCGCGCAAAGCCCCTGCTTATACCCATAAAGACTAGAGCGCGTCCAATCGGAAGTGGCGTTGCTCAGCGGGTTAATATGTGGAGGAAACAGGAAATTCTCTTCCCCCTACAGTCCGGATTCGAAACAACTCTTCTCCTTTGTGCAGCAGAACAGAGGCATTGCCTCTACATGGACTCAGGAATGTATTTTCCGATGCTTACCTCCTCAGCAGCTGTTTTCCCTTGTGGATTTTAACGCATATGAGGTACTTTGTGTAAAATGACAGCATCCATTGAGTTGTATGGACAGAATTGCTTGAAACCTTTTAAAAGTCATATCTTGAGTTGTGTATGTTGGAGTTTTGTTGTTTTAGTCTTGTTTGGTTTAGATAAAGATACTTCACATTTCTAAACCGGTGTGACATACCTTTTTAGTGTTTTCACTGGGTTACTATGGGTGTTATTTACAAATACTTCACACATTTCCTCTGAGATAGGCTTGACAGCTCCTGCCAAACTACAAAGGGGGCAGCAGGGGTTATTTTAGGTGTGTAATCCCCTTATCCTGACTAGAAGGAAGGATCCCTACTTAGACAGGGTGTATACCACTGCCAACTAGAAACCCCCTTGTCTAACAAGAAGTAAAGGTAAACTTTATAAGAAGAGAAGAGATGGGAACTATACTCAACGATCTAACAGTTAAAGGCTACTTGAAAATGTTGACCAGTGAGCTCATAGCACGAAAATGAGCTGAAGTAGTTGAAGCAGTATCTAATTTAAAACTGGCAGAGTACACACACTGCAGACATAGTTCAGAAGTGTGTTCTTCCGAATCAAATTGCACTTACATTGACTCTGCAATACTATTAACATATTATCATTTTAAAGAGATGTGAAGTTAAGAATAGGAAACAAAGAGCAACATGTAAAAACTTCCTCTGTTAAACCACCAACAGAATAAGTGGGTCTGCCTAGTATCTTGGAATGTGCACAGTGATGGACAGTTGAAGGAGAATACCGAGGACAACAAGAGTTCAAAAGTATTTTTTAAACTTCACGTACACTCATGGAATAGACCTTCAATCACTTTCCTACAACTTTTGTCACTACTCCACTCCCAAGTCCTTCAACTCCAAAGGTAGGAAGTTGCTCATTGGAAAATCACACTAACCTGAAAATCAGCTGAATGCTTGCATGCACTGATAAACAAGGGTGTGTCAAACATTCCATGGAAAGCAAACCACCTTTTTGTCTCATCATCTTGTTGCATCATACAGGGAAATAAGGAAGTGACCAGTAAGCTATTTTCTCCGGGCAACTTCTGCACATGGTCCACACCCAAGTAGCCTCTCATCCCTACTCATATTAGCATTGCCTTAAGGTTAATGTTTGTTTTCTTCCATTTGTATCTCCTCCCTTTTCCCCTCTCATTCCTCCTACATTCGATTAATTGGTTCCTAATGTTTAAAAGCATTTTATATTTTGTACTAAAAAGCTTAAATTAGCTGGGAAGCACATTGCGAAATAAAACATTTAAATTGCTAGATTATAGGGGTAGATAGAGATAACGGTACACGTGTTTTCATTGGGCACTGCATTATTTTGTAAAATGTGTGTTGTAGTGCTGATGACGACCTCTTACTTTGTTTCTGATGTCCTCACATCCCCGTGCAGGGTCAAGAAAAAACATTTATAGGCCGAGCCTGTACTCTCTCTGCTTGTGGGCCAAGTGTCGGCAAGACTTCTAACTAATTCCAAATAAATGCTAACATCTTAGACCTACATAATTCGATAAATGTCTAGTGTGTCTTCTTTGATTACAACAGATGGTTGTTTGAAACTTGACAGTATTGTTATCACTCTTTTGTATGCTACCTAATGCTTAAGCAATTACTTGGATTTTCACCTTCAAATTAATTTTTTAAGTATTGATGAAAAGTAATTATTGGTGAAAAGGTCATAATGTTGTATGACAAAAATCACTTTTAAATCCGTCAAGTATACGATTTATATTAAACATGGCTTTGTTCACTGAGCAATAAGACTATTACATTGTAATTGAAGGGTGGGGCCCATGACCCACGTTTCGTGTGTAAATCTAGTATCAATTGTTTGCCTTTAGGTTTGTTTACTTTGCATTATTCCTACGTTTCTTGCTGTATTGGCTTCCCCATGTCTTTCTTCTGCCATGTTTCTACTTGTAACCTTTATTTTGCTACCTGACGGACGGTGGTTGCCCTTTCTGCATGCCCTCTGCTCAATCTCGTTCCAGTTTTCATTGCATCTTGCTCGCAGTCTGTATAACGCTCTAATTTCTTTCTTTTCATTCTGCTGCAGCATTGATAAGCTTGCTTTTTAGGTCGAGCATGAGCCAGCACGCATGCGCCGCTCTGACAATCTGCTGTAGTAGAATATGGAACAGAAGTCCCGCCCACTCTCTGCCCATATTTTTGATTGACTTGTTTCTTTGTCCTTTGTAAAGACTGACTTCTGATTCAGTAATTGGCTTGTTAGTCCCTCCTTAGTACTGCCTTGTCTTTATTTGTAACCTGGCCCCTTTACTTCAGTTGTTACACAGTACATCTTTTTAAGTCTGTAAGCACTACTTTCTTTAATGTGTTTTTACTACTGTAGGCACTACATCTTTTCCTGCAACATTCAGCCTGCGATGCGCGCTTTCATTTTACAAGCAGCCTGTCAGTTGATTAATATATGCATGGGTGCTGCGCATGATCATGGTGCCCACTTAATTTAATATGCACGGGCGCCGGGCATGATGTTTTTGCACGGTGCAAATTTTATAAGATTTTTTTAATATATGCATGGGCACCACGCATAATCACGGCGCCCGCCTAATCTAATATGCATGGGCGTAGCGAATGATGTTGTTGTGTGGCGCCCATTTTATCGTTATTTCTCTACCAACCTCCCTCCCGCCCATCTCCACAGTTATCGGGTTAGCCTGCCTCGCTTCTGGACTCCTTGTGCGCATGAGGAAAGGAGAAGGTGGGTGCTAGTGACTTTGTCGCAGATTTATAGGCTGGGTAGCAAGGCTGCTCAGAAGGTTATGTGACTGCTACACAAATCTGTCCAATGCACAACCTTCCATCCTTCCAAAAATGTTTGATAATTGTGACCTCCATTATTGAAGCACCTGTTCTTTGAAATGAGTGTGACACTTTTCACGAACCACCAGACACATGGTTCAGAGGTATTTGGAGGCAACCAGCTTAATTTATAGCCTGAAGCATTTACAAGGTCTTCTTTACAATCTTTACAATCACCCTGCATGGCTCAGCAAGCAGATTGAATGTGAGATTTTATTGCTGCAAAGCCAATTAGACATTCAGGTTAGTGTACTTTTGATTCTACCTTTGTAGCCAACAAATTGTTTTTGTTTTCCAGATATCAGGACTGGGTTGGTAGACCCCCTTTGGTTTGACAGATGATTTACCCTACAGACTCAAACATTTAACCCATCTCCCTTGTCATTGTTCCAGCCTTGCATTTCATATTGTCCTTTCTTTATTTGACTATTAAAAACAGAAGGCATGGTCATTTTAAAGCACCTTTTCCCTTCCCTGCTTTCTGGTGAAACCACCACTGGCCAACCAGCTGCAAAAAATATGCTGCATGGCTAAATACTTATAAGGCCCCAAAGGCGAGACCGATTGCATTGCAAATGCTTGTTTCTCTTAGCTAGTGGAATTTTGATACTGCTTCTGGTGCTTTGTAACGCAGTCATCATGTGTCTTATTTTCTAACAATGAGAAGTGCTTTGGAGGAAGTGTCTCATCAATTGTATATTATAAATTGAAGTGACAAGAGAAAACAAATCCTGCAGGCTTGCCAAGTGCATTTTTGTTACCTAATTTAACCTATATTTTATAATTGGCTTGTTTCTAGTTTGTAGCTGGAGGGAGCTAATTACTCAGGAACATCTAACAACATTTGCCTTTTTTAGAAAGTATCCTGTTTTGGAATTACCAGCAAGCACTACTTGCATATTGCACAATGTTTACTCATTAATAATCGTTTTACTGCTATAATATGGCGCGAACATTTTTTTTTTTTAAATACATTTTTTATTGAGAAGTGCCAAATGGAAAAAAAAGACATGACTTCAAAGCATATAAGCAATCCATCAGAGACTATCAACAAAAAACATCCCAGACCTTTAAGAACTTCTTTGTTGCCCCCACCCGTTTAGCATAAGCTTCCTCGAAGCATTTTGTTCGATTCATTTTACACATCCATTTCTCAAATAGTGGTATCGTCTCGGATTTCCAATTTTGTAAAATCAATGAACGAGCGACTAACATCATAATTACAAGGAAATGAGCATGAGAATCTGAAAAAAACATATCCTTAGTACTTATGCCGAACATAACAATTTCTGGAGAAGGTTTACACAATTGTCCTGTCGCTTCACTAAAATAAGAAAATATTTGCTCCCAGAAAACACATAACTTTGGACAAGAGTAAAAAATATGATACCATCCGCCACCTAGTGAGGAAACATTTATTTGATACCTCTGGATAGATTTTGTTTAAGGCTTCAGGAGTGTAATAAAGCATCCAATTTGCCAAGAATGCCTTTCTTTTATAATTGGCAGCAAGCAAAGCCTTATTGCCAAAAATTGAAATTCTTTGCCAATCTTGGAAGGAAAAAACACATTTTGTATTGATTTAAATTTTTTCCAAAATCTTAGATACCAGAGGGGATTCATCCTGATGATTCAATATACGGTACCAATTACCTACGCCGGTTAGTCTTGCGACATAAAGTGCCGAAGCAATATTACTGGGAGGCGTACCAAGGACTATATTATATTTTTTCAAAAAGTTAATTATTTGAATATATTCAAAAAAAGAAAGTCTATTCGAGCCAGAGGATCTCGCCTGGGCTTCCTCCCAAGTAATTGCCCTCCCTTGAATGCCTAATTTACTCAGAATCCCCAATCCAGATTCATTCCATTTTCTCATTTGTGTCGCATCCATATATAATCCTAACTCGCAGCATTCAATCAATTTAAGTGAAAAATAACCAGAAAAACAAACATAAACGATTAGAAAAATCAATTAGAGTCTTATAACGGGTTATTTTGGGCAATTTTGAAGTTTTCACAAAGGTCGGAAGTTGCATACCAGCTTCTTGAGTCATTAAACTAAAAAAAAAGTTGTCGAGCGAATAGGGTTTGGATAGAATACATGTCATGTAGTCACATAGTGCCGCTTCGTAATATAAACGAATATTCAGTAAAGAAAGTCCTCCCATATTAATATCAAGTTGTAAAATTGGAAGCTGAACTCTAGGATTCTTTTTGTTCCATATAAAACTTCTAATCATAGTATCAATTTGTTTAAAGAAACTAACGTTAAGTTTAATCGGGACATTAATAAATAAAAAAAAAACAAGAGAGGTAGAATAGACATTTTAATTAAAGCTATTCGACCCACCAAAGTAAGAGGAAGATTGGACCATTTAGCCAAAAGATTAGCGATCTTATCACAGGTTGCTTCATAATTATTTTTTAATAAATCTCTGTAGTGTGTTGTAACGAAAATCCCTAAATATCTAACTGGGTCGATTTTCAACACCTGGGATTTTAATTCTTCCGGTAGACAATCCACCCCCGTATTTAACATCAAAATCTCAGTTTTAATGGTATTTATTTTATACCCTCCGATTTGTTCAAACTTTTGAAATTCTGCAAGAGTAGATTGAATATTTAATTTTTCCGGATCTCAATAAAGAATAGCGTTGTCTGCTAAAAGTTTTATTTTAGTCATCCCTGCAATAGGGGCTCTAATATTCCTATTTGAACGTAAACTAATTGCTAAAGGTTCTATAAAAAAAGTAAACAAAAGTGGTGACAAGGGGCATCCCTGCCTAGTTACACAATTAATTTTAACCGTGCCTGCTTCACCCCCATTGATTATAATTAGTGCCTGAGCTTCCGAATAAATATTTTTAATCATTATTATTATAGATGATGGAAAGCCAAACCTTAAAAGTGCAAAAAATAAAGAGTCCCAATTAACCAAATCGAAGGCCTTTTCAGCATCCACCATCGCTATGCAAGCAGAAGTCTTATTGCTATTAAAATATTCGAAAGCTTGAATCAAAAAGCGGGTATTAGTTGACATCATTCTTCCCGCAATGAACCCTGTTTGATCGCCATGAATGACTTCCTTTGCTGCCGGGGTCAAACGCAGGGCCCACATCTTCATAAAAAATTTATAATCTGCATTCAGTAAACTAATTGGACGATAAGAGTTAACATTATTAGATGGTTTACCCTTTTTTACGGAACGTACGCCTATAGATTTTTTAAATTCTGAAGGAATTACGCCCCCCATTTTTATATAATCAAACAACTTAACCAGAAAAGGAGTTAACTCTTTCCAAAAAGTTTAAAAAAATTCATTGGGGAGTCCATCCTCACCACACGCTTTAGCTGATGCCCAAGATTTTATGACTTTCTCAATCTCAGCTGCAGTTATTTGAATTTGAAGTGTTGACACCAAGCTATCAAATCATTTGGGAACAAGAAGAGAATCAAAATAGCTCTCAATCAGCTCTTTATTTATTGGATTATTAATGGTATAAATTTGTTGATAATGATCAACAAATATACGAGCAATCTCTGCTCTATCAGTGGTTCTTAAGTGTGTTTGGTAATCTAATATTTCGCTTATGCATGCAGATTCTTTACGAGCTCTTGTAGAACAGGCAAGCATCTTCCCCACCATTTGCTCATATACTTTCTGCTGGTAAGTCTGAGAGCAATTAATTTCCTCTAAAACAATGAAATCCCTTAACTCCTTCCTTGCTTGATCCTACCTAGAATAATTTAAAGTGGCGCCTGCATTAGCAGCATCAATTACTGACTGTTGAAGTTGTGCTATCTTATCTCAACGTTCCTTAGATTTATTAGCCATAATAGCGATCATCTCTCCTCGTGCTGAAGCTTTGAACCCCGCCAAACCGAAAAAATGTCAGCTGTTCCTTCATTTATTAAAAAATATTCATTTATCCAAACTCGAAATTTACTAATTCAGACTGGGTCCTGTAGCAGAAGCCGGTCCAGCTGCCACTTGGACCTGCCTCTCCCAGCCAGATCCAGTTCGACATCTACTAAAACATAAGAATGATCGGAGAATGCATTGGGGCCTATACTTGCATCTTTGAAATTAAAGGAGGGAGACATTAATAAGAAGTCTAAACGTGATGCGTTTTTATACTTACGAGAGAAACAAGTATACTCCCGAGTGGCAGGATTTAAAACCCGCCAGGGATCGCCTAAATAAAGATCTTGAATCAGAGCGTCCAAAAGCTTCTTTATTTTGGCGCAAACATTTGACATGTTTGTACTAATAAATATGAAACCCTGTAATATCACTAACTATATAAAATGTTATGCAATGTTAATTAGATGTTAAATTGAGTATATATCAAATATATTTATACATACTGAATATATAAATAAATAATTGTCTCCATGTTTAAAAGATATACCTCCCCCCCCACCCAGGGTGTTGCATTCTGCCTCTTGTTACCTTGCTGTCATGCCAACATGTGGCATGGCCAGGCTTGGAGGACATGTTTCTCAATTATCTCAGGACAGATGTGGAACAATCACTATTTTGAGATACGTTACAAGGTAAATTTTCTAAGATTTCACAAGGACCTAAAAGCATTCTTATTTCAATATTTCTTATTGTAGTGATGCTTTCATCTTTAGCACCAGAACACCTTTGGGTAATCAAGGGATGTATGTCGTTACAACGCACACTTTTACAACGCATGCACTTACAACGCATTTTTTACAACGCAACATCCACTACAACGCATTCCATTACATCGCAGGACACTACAACGCATTTTTAAAAACTACCTTTACAACGCATTCCATTACATCGCATACTACCTTTACAACGCATACCATTACAACGCATAATATTACATTGCATTTAAGGTAAGTATTGGATAGTATAGGGGTAAAAATTACTAATCTTACTCCAGGGGGTGCAACAGTAGGGAAAGTGTTGGATAATATAGGGGTAAAAATTACTATTCTTACTCCAGGGGGTGCAACAGTAGGGTAAGTGTTGGATAGTATAGGGGTAAAAATTACTATTCTTACTCCAGGGGGTGCAACAGTAGGGTAAGTGTTGGATAGTATAGGGGTAAAAATTACTATTCTAACTTCAGGGGGTGCAACAGTAGGGCAAGTGTTGGATAGTATAGGGGTAAAAATTACTATTCTAACTCCAGGGGGTGCAACAGTAGGGTAAGTGTTGGATAGTATAGGGGTAAAAATTACTATTCTAACTCCAGGGGGTGCAACAGTAGGGCAAGTGTTGGATAGTATAGGGGTAAAAATTACTATTCTAACTCCAGGGGGTGCAACAGTAGGGCAAGTGTTGGATAGAATAGGGGTAAAAATTACTATTCTAACTCCAGGGGGTGCAACAGTAGGGTAAGTGTTGGATAGTATAGGGGTAGAAATTACTAGTCTAACTCCAGGGGGTGCAACAGTAGGGTAAGTGTTGGATAGTATAGGGGTAAAAATTACTATTCTAACTCCAGGGGGTGCAACAGTAGGGTAAGTGTTGGATAGTATAGGGGTAAAAAATACTATTCTAACTCCAGGGGGTGCAACAGTAGGGTAAGTGTTGGATAGTATAGGGGTAAAAATTACTATTCTAACTCCAGGGGGTGCAACAGTAGGGTAAGTGTTGGATAGTATAGGGGTTTTAATGTAATATTATGCGTTGTAATGGTATGCGTTGTAAAGGTAGTATGCGATGTAATGGAATGCGTTGTAAAGGTAGTTTTTAAAAATGCGTTGTAGTGTCCTGCGATGTAATGGAATGCGTTGTAGTGGATGTTGCATTGTAAAAAATGTGTTGTAAGTGTAGTGCGTTGTAAAAGTTGCGTTGTAAAGGTTGTATACCGTAATCAAGCACTCTATAAACTAAATAAATTCTACTTCCATATATAAGCTACTAAACGGGCATTATTATAGAAAGGACAACTCAAGGGTATTCCATGTTAATTATGTTTCCATGTAAAGTAGAATATTTGTGGTTTTTGATTTTTTGGAGTCTAGAACACTGTATGAGAGGCCACTTATATTGATAATGGGATGCTTTCTCACCTGAACAAACTAGGAAACTTGGCAATGAGCAGTCATACATTCAGGGTATGTGTATACAAATAAGAAATGGTTTTAAAGGTTAATGTTGGTGTACTTTACTTACCGTCCAGTATATTTAATTTTATGCCACACATTTTAATTTTGTTATATTCAGTGGCATTCACAAACATATGAATGTTTTCTGAACACATTTACAGGACACTTCACAAAGTTAATGAATATGACCTATGTGTAGATGTAGAACTAAATACTTTAAAAAAGTACCTAGTATATTTAAAAGCCTTAGGGTATAAGTATGGAGGAAAGTGGGAAACGTGCTGCTTTTGTTTTTGAAATGATAATTGTTCCCACAGCAGTGGGTTTTATGAATTAACCTCTCTACTGGGTTACTTACATTTTCAGTTTTAGATTTTCATTGGCGTGTTTCAGATACCATTCATATTCAGGCTTTCTTCAAGATGTGTGGGGGGATATTTTCCTTGTAAATTGTGGCTTTTTTCTACTTGTCCGGTTTCACAGTCTTTCCCTACAAAATTAACAAAAAGGTAATAACTGCTCAGAATATCTCCAAATGTTTTTTTTAACCCATTTTTCTTATTTCATCATGAAGATTTATGGAAGTGTCATACATCTTGTGAAAACATCATTTCTGCTCCTTATCTGATAGAGCCAAAAGTCTTCTAACAACAATTAGATTTTTTGTAAAGTGATCCTCAATCTTCCAACAAAACACAAAAAAGATGTATCGGTGTCTATGGAATGCCTGTTTGGAAATATTTCTCATCTGCTTCACTTGTATTTTATTTATCCATAGCAGATATTGTTACTAGGGGCCATATGTAGGTAAATTACATTTACCGATTCTTAAATACCGAATTTTACCGATTCGGTATTTATGAATCGGTAAATGTAATGTAGGTAAAAAAATACCGAATCGGTAAGTGTCGGTATTTTAGAATCGGTATTTACCGATTCGGTAATGGCAACTGGCTTCCCATTCATTCCTATGGGCCTGGAGGCCCATAGGAATGAATGGGAAGCCAGTTGCCATTACCGAATCGGTAAATACCGAATCGGTAATGGGGGAGGCATCATCATGGGTGGCAGGGTGTCACATTGACACCCTGTTGCACCCCTGATTCGTCCATGTGTGCACATGTGGCGTACATACATGCCCTAAGGGCATGTATGTCTGCCACATTGCACACTTAAACGTGCACAAAAATGCTTTTTTTCACCTATTCGTCATGGTAAATAACGAATCCCCACACCCACGACACACTCCCCCTACATCTCATTTCAGGATTCGGTATTTACCGAATGGGTAAAATTACCGATTCGGTTATTTTACCGATTCGGTAAATTACCGAATCCTGAAATGATCCCCCTACATAGCAAAAGCCTAAATACCGGTCGGTAACGGTATATTTACCGAAAATCGCCCGTTACCGACCGGTATTAGGCTTCCTACATATGGCCCTAGGTGTGCATTCTACTTCCAAATCAAAAGGCTTTTCTTGAAAGAATATAAATGTATATTTGGATTTGTCAATCACATGAAAAATAGAGAACAAGAAAATACATAAATCTGACCAGATCTGAGAAAATATAATATAAACTTTATCAATGAGCTCTCATCTTAAAGCTAAGCGAGAATCCAGGCAGACTAATTTTTTTTTTATAAGGGAGCCACAGGTCCACTTCAACTCCTGCATTGCATACATTTGCTGCCTGTTATAATAAATGTGGTCTCTATAGGGCTGGGGTATGCACCCTGTCCAAGTAGAAACCTTTCCTTTTAATCAGGGTAAGGGAGTTACACACCCAAGTTAACCCCAGCTCACCCACTTGGTAGCTTGGCACTAGCAGTCAGGCTTATCTCCGAGGTAATGTATAAAGTATTTGTACATAAAACAAACAGCAACACAGTGAAAACACTACAAATGGACACCACACAAGTTTAGAAAAATGACCACTCTTTATCTAAACTGAACAAGACCAAAATACCAACATAAACAGCTCAAGCTATCACTTTTTATAGGTTTATGCAATTTAGGCCATAGAACCCTAAGGATGTGTTAATTTTACCACAAAGTAACTTTGATGCTTCAAAATCAAGGATAAAAAAGAGCTGCAAAGGAGGAAAATGTCAGAAAACACAGCAATGCGTTGATCGTTGAGTCCCAGGGTAGTGAATATGTCAGTTCTGCTGCACACAGGATAAGTGTTGGATTGACTCCTTAATGCGAGGAGAAACGATGTGTAGTTCTCTGAAAGTCGCTAATTTTTGCAGGGTGATGCGATGGAAACTTGGTGCACAGGTTCGATGCATGGAAAATCTAGGCGAGCTGGGTTGATGCAGCGGCAAAACAGGCACAGCATTGATTCTTCCAGCCGCGGCAAGATGCTTCGTCGATTCCTTTAGCCGCACAGCAGGGCCTTCATCGAAGTCAGAGCGGGAGACTCAGACATCAGGATGCAGGACTCTGAACTTAGTCTGCATCAGTTCTTCCAGCAGTAAACTGCCTCACTTTTTCAGCTGCATGGCAGCGATGAGTTGGCTTTTCAACCACACAGCAAGCTTCCAGCTGGAAAACAGCACTAAAGGATGATGCGTGGATTTTCAGCTTTTGAAGCTGCACAACCACCTCCAAGGTCCCAGAACTGGAGTTGGCACCACATGGCAGGTCAGAGCTCTAAGAAGAGGAGTTCAGGGGTGCTGCAGAAGAAGTCTTTGATGGCCCTAAGAATTCCAACAGGAGAACTTGGAAAGTAGGATTCCAGAAAGCAAAGTCTAGTTCTTTCACTACTCAATGACAGAAGCAGCAACTGCAGGCCTACCCTGTAAAGCAACACAGAAAAGGGGCAGTACTCCCACCAGCTCTTCAGCTCTCCTTCTTGTAAGATTCCTTAGTCCAGAAGTGATCTAAAAATGGGGCGTTACAGGTCCAATACGTATTCCCTATTTCGTCTTTTAAGTAGGCATACTTTAAAGGATAGTCTTTATAGTGCACAGATCCTGCCTTGTCCTGTACTGGCTCCAGACACACCCCAGGGGGCTGAGAGAGCATTGTGAGAGGACAGGCACAGCCCTATTTAGGCACCACTTTAGCTAAGGAAGGCCCATCAGCCTGGTGATCAGGATATGCAGGGAATACCCCAGCTCCCTTTGTGTGACTGTCTAGAGTGAATGCATGGAGAACATGCGAACTGCGCAAGACTGTTTAGGACTGTGCTACCACTCTTCCCCTGCCCCCACCCCCTTATGCAAAGCGGGCAGAAGTAGGAGAAAAAAATGATAATAACACGAGTTATTATCATTTTATTTTCCCTTTGTGTCACTGCAAAAGAGCAGTGGGGCAACGCTTCTCTGCCTTAGCGGAGGAGCCGCTACTGCTCCTCCTCACAGCTCTTTAGCTCTTCTCTTTAGCAAAGGTTCCTCATGAGTCCAGAAGGGATCTAAACTACTGTGGTTTAAGATCTACTACTTATACCCCATGTTGTCTCTGTTCTCTTTGTGCAAGGGTCTCTGAGCCCAGTCCAAACTAGTGCTGTCCTATTCAGGTGCAAGGAAAACTCCACCCATTACTCTAAATGCAGCCAAGCCGCATTCAGCTCAGCTCTGAGTTATCCAGTAAGAGACAGGCACACCTCAACCCTCCCAGTGGCTGTCTATAGTGAATGCAGATCCCGAGCACCTGTCACTCTAAACCCAGACAGTCAATCCACAAACAGGCAAAGGCTCACAGAATGCTTAAACAAGAAAATGCCTACTTTCAAAAAGGGGCATTTTCAAATACACAATTTAAAAACCATCTTTACTAAAAGATGTGTTATTAAATTCTGAGTTCATAGAGCCTAAACTTAATTTTTCTATCTTGTCCCGATGGGAAGTTATACTTGTAAGATGTTGTAAAGTATCTCTCATTCTATCCTATGGGGCAGATAGCCTTTCAATAGTGAAAAATAAATTGCCAGTATTTCACTATCAGGAAATGTTGCACACACACCAGTACATGTTCTACCATTCACATACACTGTACTCCGCCCATGGGGATACATTGGGCCTACCATAGGGGTGCCTTACATGTAAGAAAGGGACACTTGCCAGGCCTTTTAGGGCCTGGCAAGTGGGTGCACTTGGCAGGTCGACTGCAGTGGCTGGTCTGAGATACCTTTTCAGGGCTACTCATGTGGGTGGCACAATCAGTGCTGCAGGCCCACTAGTAGCATTTGACAGGACCTGGCACACTCAGTCTAGTACTAGGGACTTGCCAGTAAACCAAATTTGCCAATCAGGGAGAACCAATTGTGATAAAAATGTACACAGGGAGCTCTTGCACTTAGACACTGATCAGCAGTGGCAAAGTGCCTAAACCATCTAAACCAGCAAAAATCGAAATCCAGCACAGTATCAAAACATACAGGAGGTAGAGGCAAAAAGTCTGGGGAACCCACGCCAGAGATGCCATGTCTAACAACAATACTCTATATAATTTGTTCACAGGGCCAAAGTACAGGCATTGTTTATACGACACACAGTAAATTACAGACGTCACCACAAACAATACTGTTGTTGACATCACTGATGACATCGATATAGTGTTATCGAGCACATCGATGAGGATGATCATGTGCAGTTTGCCAATGAATTTCCTGAAACTCCAGCCACTGCAGATAAAACTTGGATGCTAACTGGCAATTTTATGTCTAATTTTAGCAGAGCATCGATTATCTACTGTATTCACATGGGCATGGCATATGGTCCTACTCTGCTCTTAAGGTTTGTGCAGCAACCATAAAGTACATGAGGTACATACCTTACAATACATTTATAAAGTATGCTTTGGACTACCGAGACATGCTAACACTGGATAGAATCGATCCTACTTGACATTCCTTTAAAATTAGGCAATGGGACTGAAAACAGAAGTTTTTCAAGGTCTTGGATTATTACAGGTTTTTTCTATTGAGGTGAGCGAGAACTACAGTGCATTCAAAAGGTTTGGTGTAAATAAGGACAGAACTCACTGGCCTTTCCCAATTAATGAAGATACTCTAAGCAGAAACTGATTTGGGAGACAGCAGTTGAGAGAACAGCATGCAGAAAGGGCATGTTAACCATGTCATAAGTCAATTGGACATGAGCTGCTTAAGAGGGGAAAATACTGCCAGTATGGTGGTAAACTCTAGATTTGGCATCCAGCTGAAGTTTCGGTGGCTCCACCGCCCCTTCTGTACTACAACCAGAAAGCCCACCCTTAAGTAAGTCCTATATTATGTCGCTATTACAATAAATTTTAAAGGGCAGATTACGAATAATTTAAATTAGAAAAATAATTATTGGATGCTGGGTATTCCTCTTTGAATCAGGATAGCGATAATAAATTAGTCTACTGGACAACGAAATGTGAAAGTTCGATAATGAGAACATCACTGAAGGAGTAAAATTGATAAGAGTAGCCAGTAATTATTTAGCTGAATTCCAATCAAAATATCTATTTCTAATAGTGCATTGTATAGCTCCATCAGGTCACCTTTCAGGCATTTCTGAGTATTAGTAAAACATATAGTCATCATATAGGATTGTAAAAGGAACTGACACTAGGCCAGATACATCTTTTTGTGCAGTAGCTGGTTCAGTTCACCTCCAAGGGATGGGGGAAATGCAGCTGCCTGGTTCATTGTGACTACCCTTTGTGTTTGATCCTGATTATGTGCCAAACGCCTACTTAGTTATGTTTTCTTTTCTTTCATGAGCCGAGAGTATGGTGCATGCAATCTGAAAATAACAAATTAGTTTAATTGAGAATCTTTGTTCAGAAGGTACAAAGAGGGGTAGGTTCTACATAGATCACTACTCTTTGAATTGAATAAATGTGTACATTCCTAGATACATATCTGCATTACTAACTAATACATAACATGCCTTAGAATTATTGTGAATTGTATTTTCCTCAAGACATATTATCATATTTTATTGAGATATTTTTATCTCTTTCCTTTACAGCTTGTGGCCAATGTCATTCTTTTTGTCAGTGTAAACTTGTCGGGGATCTTTGTGAGGATTTTGACAGAAAGGGCTCAGAGGAAGGCCTTCCTTCAGGCAAGAAACTGTATAGAAGAGAGACTCAGGCTGGAGGACGAAAACGAAAAACAGGTCTGTTAAAAACTACTGTCACTTTGTTTTATCTTCCTCAGACATCATCAGGATACATTGCTCTTCGAGGCTTCTGTGGGAAGTAAAAGGCCCTCTAGTAGCATTAAAGCAGGTGGGTTTGTTTTGCATAATGGATTTGCTGTCAGTAGTGAGCAAATTATGGAAGGTCTCCCCTTAGGCCATTACAGTGCATCCTTGGCCTGCAAGGACTCCCTCCTCTTGTCCCCGTCACACACATAAAAACACTAAAAAAATGTAAACAATCAAAAAAGAAGCGCCGCAAGCTCAGTGTATTTGTACAGACAAGGGGCATAGATTTTCACTGATTGTAAATTCTGAAAAGGCAAGTCAGTAAAGAAGGTGGAAAGATACAAAGTTTTGAAGTGCTTTGTTATCTGCGTATAAGGACAATTTACTGTCTATATTACTGTCGATACGCGAGGGAGCTACATATTTTAAATTGTCTCACTGTGCAATACCAGAATGCTCGATGAGTATGGCTGACTGCTGTCACTGAACACTGTTATACTCAATTGTGACAGTCAGGAAAAAAGACAAACATTCATTTAAAAGAAATATTTTCCTGCGTAGGTTATAAATAATTTGAGTGTTGTTAATATTTCAATCTTAGCACAGCAGGTGAAACCTCTTTATCTTTTACACAGAAATCGCAACAATTTAATCGAGCAAATCATTCAAATGGAAATCATTAAAAATGAATTATTACTTTTTATTTGCTCATTTTGATTTATGTTCTGGAATATTAGGGTTTGCAATAAGTACACTACCATTTTGTTACGCCAAAACGTGGTTATTTTGAGTGGAATATCCCTCACGCTCTTGAGGGAGCGGGGTTTTCTATATTTCAGCCTTTGAGTATAAAGTTTAAATAACCCCCGCCACTGGTCATTTGGACCTTTGTTCGTCGATGAAGAGAAATGAGGAGCTGTCATCAACAAACCTTTAGCAGACAAATAACATGTTTTGTTTATCAAATATCTCAGGATCCTAGACTACTTCAAGTCCGATGACAACTTACAATGCTCAACATCTAAGCAAAAACACTGCTTATTTGCAACATACAAAGCAGATAACCTCAATATAAGAACGTAATCTCAAAAAGAGATTGGCGACACAAAACCAAGTTGATATTCACACCTCAACCACTGCTACCGTCTTCGAATCAGCTACTCCTTCAATCTTCAAGTTCAGGCTTCAGGCTTAAAGGACATGGGCAATTGTAATTTGGGTTAATTTATTTAACTCCTCTCTCTTGTGGCATTAACTGTCCTCTGGTTACCATCTGAGGGAGAGGGGTTTTCTAATTCTTAATCTTCGTGTATAATCATTAAATAACCCCTGTCACTGGTCGTATGGACCTTTGTTTGTCGGCAAACAGAGATAAGGAGCAATCATCTACATAACAATAAATCATTAAAGACTTTAAAATTCAGCTAATAAAGAGAGTTGGTGTGAGTTAAAGGGTTTTATCTTCAAATTGTATATTCTTTTTAGGCATTAATCTTGAAATTCAGCATTAAAAGTTAATATGATTCATCAATCAATATTTGATAATAAAATAAAACAAACATTTTGCTAAAATCAGAGTCAAAATATTATTAATACAACGAGCGTTTTCCATAAAGGAAATTCCCTATTCTAAATCAATTTGGGATAAAGAGAGGAAAATGTGTCAGTTCAGAAACCCAATGAAGAGTTACGATGAGAGAGAAAGCTATGGGCAAGCATGAAGCTTTTGCAGTACAAATTAGAAAGTGTTCTCAGCTCAAAGATATCAATAGACTGTTCCGCAAATTATAAGCAAGTTAGCTTCTCATGAAGAGAAGGCATCAGAATCTCAAAGACGAGTCTCCAGTCAGAGAGTCAGGAAAGGAATCTGACTCCTGGGCATCTGGGGTCTGGGGTCTGAGAGCTAAAGCGGAATAGGCACTAATCTAAACACATAAATTCTATGTTGCAACATTATTTTCTTTCTTCTTCTTCATCCTCCAAAAGAATATCAGCATACTCCTGGGAATAAACAAACTCCCCATTTTCTCATCAGAGCATAAGAAACTTTCAGACATTAGTCCTTGAAAAGTAACAACATTGTTTTCTTGCAGTCCAAACACTTCTCCCGATGAATCAATCATCCTGTCGCTTCATCTCCTCCCAGTAAGAACCTTATTATCAGTTGTCTAATACTAGACAAGTGTCTGTTTACCAGCCAACAGTAAGCTTCTGAAGAAGCAACAAAGAGAAGAAAAACATCTTGAACAAACAACTATTCAATGTGAAAAACAGGCCTTTCAGTGTTAATATATTATTTTTAATTTATGATGGCATTGACGGTTAGGCTAACTTAAATCAGCACTTTATTCATATGCAGGCCTACAACATATAAGTATGATTATTTACTGTAAATTCTACATTTAGCATATTTTATTTAAATATAAGCTTGTTCACATTATTAATACAAGTATTTTGCCAGAGAATTAAATTCATGGCAACAGTTTTGCCCCTCTGATTGTTGGAAAACAATCTCAATGTATTTGCCAATTAATCTTTAGAGTGCACAATCATTTTTGGTTGAGGCATTTTTTAAATTTCCGAGGGTTTCATCTCTCTTCAGCTTTTAATACTCTTTATTCTTTCTTTCTTTCATCTCTAACTCCCCTATGATTTCTATCTTTCTTTCTTTCTTTCCTTCTTTCTTTCTTTCTTTCTTTCTTTCTTTCTTTCTTTCTTTCTTTCTTTCTTTCTTTCTTTCTTCTTCCTTTTAATTAAATAGCATCTAAAATCTTTATATAAAACATATAAAGTTATCAAGCAAGTATCAATGATTAGTATAGGTCTCAAAATGACTCTATAAGTCCTCCTCCTACTGTTGCAAACCAGTTGCCAATGGTAGAAACTTTGTATAAGCCCCCTGATACACTAGAGGATTCCAAATGTTCAAATACAGGTTTCATATCAGAAATGTTCTTTGAAAATTCTTCTATCTTTCTACTCTCGTCTGGTATATATGAGCAGCAATCTTAAGCTTTCAGGATCTTGCAGACTTTGCCTTTCTCTGCTAACAACATATCTAAAGCTAATCGATCTTGCAAGACTATTGATCTAATAGCCAGTAATTTTATGTTAACTACTTGCAAGGTACCTGACGTACTAGCAGCTAGTTTATCTATTACTGTTGATAGCTATTTAATTTTCACATTGTATAAGACTACTCCTACAGGTGGTATTATTGCTCCAAAAATATGTCCTGCTAATTGCATTCCATCATTTGTACTATGTGAGTGTCTATGGGGTGGTGTCATTGTCAAAGCATATATGCTATTTACATGATACATCTTAGGAAACAACAAAGCTAAAGAGCAGCAACCTCCCAAACAGCTGGTATCTGGAAATAGTCACCTTGTCCACACACAAAATAAACTCTAAGAATAACTGCTTCTTCCCCTGTTAATATTTGGATAGGTCCTCCTAAAACTTCAAAAGTGTGTTCACAATTACTAATCCCAATATGTCTTTTCCGAACCTGATTGCTCCTTCTGTAAACACACAATGTCCCTTTTTGTCTTCTATCTAATTTCATTGTTTTATATTCATCTTCTTTCTTTCAACCATTCCTTAAAACATATTCCTATTTATTTTTGTTATGGGAAATGTGAGCTCTTCTTTTCTCAAATGTTAATAAGGATGCCTTTTCTAATGGTCTAATTAAACCGGATAGGTTATTTTCGTGAGTCTTAACAGTCTCTATGAATGTGGATGATCTTAAGACATACCATGCAATTTCCATATAATTTGCCTGTGAGTGAGGATTCAGTCTTTTCAGAAGTGGAATTTTAGACAGAATCATGTCATAATTGTTATGTTTTGTTACTTGGTATTTGTAGCGAGATCGTGAACCGGGTAGATTTCTTGGCACTTGGGTAACAGGCGTACATAACGCTGTCCGGAGGTTAGTTGTATGCTTGTCTAAATAGCCATGTTTTTAGGAGTTTCATGAATCTCCCATAGTTGGGTGTGGATCAAATGTCAAGTGGAAAAGAGTTCCATCTGTGGGGGGCACTCACAGAGAATTTAACACTGCTCAAATGTTTCCTTTTGACTTTGGGATAGTCTGGAGATTCAAGTGGGTGGACCATAGGTTTCGAGTAGGAGTGTAGTTCTGAATTCTGAAAAGGTATAAAGGCAGGGCTTTTGCCATGAATGGTTTTAAAAATAATACATCCAGTTTTGAAGATGGCCCTCTGAGCTACTGGGAGCCAGTGTAGCTTTCTCATTAGATGGTTGATATGGCAGTGTCTGGGTTGTTGAAAAACCAGCCTGGCTGCCTGGTTCTGTGAGACCCAGGTAGAGAGAGATTTCATAGTCTATCCAGCAGATGACTAAGGCAATGATGACTTGTATGACGGCTTTGAAAGTCAAATATTTTCAGATTTTCCTGATTCTCTGAAGTTGGAAGAAGCAGGAGGAGATCGCTGCTCCTATTTGGGGTTTTATGGAGGCATCCTTATCAACGAGGACCCCAAGACTTTTCACAGATTTCTTGGGCATGGGGGAAAGCCTATCTCAGGTGGCCAGAAGGAACAATTCGATTGGTTGAGTTTGTTTATAGCAATAACAATTTCTGTTTTATCAGCATCTAGTTTTAGCTGTTTGCTGTTCATTCAGTCACCTATGTATATCATCGTGTTTTGGAAGGCGTCCTTGTTTTTCTTGGTGTTATCAATAGTGAAGAGTAGATGCATATCATCAGTGTAATTATACATTCCTACATTCATTGTCTTTAGGGAATGTAGCAGGGGGCGAATATACAGATTAAAAAGATGGGAATACAGGGAGGATCCACAATTTAGCTGGACCTTAGGTGAAGTGAAGGGAGATAGCCGGACCAGGTGATGGCGGCCCTTGAGGGAGGATTTTACCCAGTCATGTTCTGTGCCCTGCAAGCTCGCGGCTTTGACACGGTCGATCAGATCATGGTCAACCATTTCGAAGGCCGCTGATAGCTCCAGGAGGACCAGTGCCTGTGTGCTGCCTCTGTCTGCTTCTTCTCTCATGCTATCTACTACAGACAGGATGACCATTTCAGTTGAGTGGGCAGGCTGGAAGCCTGCCTGCAGGGAGTCGAGGAAACTTGAATACTCTTAGAAGGAGCAGAGTCTGAGTGACTTGGGCCTCTAATAACTTTGATAGATGGGGGAGTAAAGAGATGGGTCTGTAGTGTTTCAGGACCAAAAGGACTTCACCAGACTTCTTTCAAAGCATGATCACTACAGCCTCTTTGAAGGACTCAGGAACACTGCCTTGACTAAAGGACAGGTTGAGGAGGGAGCTGGCTAGATCAGGGAAGAGAGAAAATATTATTTTTGGGATCCAGGGAGGACAGGTGTCTTTGGGGGATCCTGATTTGATTAAGCTCAGCGGGTCCACAAGGCGATCCTTGATGACAGCAGGAAGGACCAGGAGTGTGGTGTGATGTCTATCTTCTAATGGGGTTACATACACAAGTGAACTTAGAGTGATGCTGTTTTTTATCACCTTAATTTTCTCAATGAAGAAGGAATTCAGGGAGTTGTGAGTAGAAACGATAGGTAGAGTTATTCTCTCAGGGTTAGATAATACTGTGACAATTCCCCAAATCTCCTTCATTTTATTCACAAAATGTAAAATTTTGCTTGAGAAAAAGGTTGATTTGGCTTGCATGATTGATTTTTTTATATGCTTTTAGACATTGGATGTAGAATTCATTTTTTTTTCAGGTGATTAGTTGTTCCACAATATGCGTTCTGCTAGGCAGAGTTTGAGTTTGGCTGATTTTAACTCTTCTGAATACCATTTAGATGCCTCATGGCATCAAGCTTGTTTGGCTTTACAAATAGGAGCATGACTGTTTCTGGCTATTGTTTGCTAGTCAGATATTGCCTCCTCGTATTTATCTAAGCTCTTGGGAGGGTTAGGTAATGAGAGTGCCAATAAATCATCGAACGCATCATGGTCCATTCGGTTCCAATTCCTGGAAAGAATTCTAGAGCACGGGGAGGATTTCAGTGGGGTCTGGCTAATCAAAGATAATTTAATTAAGTGGTGGTCTGACCATACACAAGGAAAGACAATGAGATTAATATTGTGAAGTCTGTGAACCAGACCTGGTCTAATGTGTGATGTTTGATTTGTGTAGATACAAACTCATGTTGTTCGTAATTTAGGCTGCCCACTGTGTCAGTCAGATCAGTAGATGTTTGCTCCCAAGAATCCTCATTCGCCCAAAAGTTGAAGTCTCCAATGAGTAGTATTTTAGAGTGGTCAATAACTAGCGGAGAAATGAAATCTGCTAGAAGTTGAGGAGATTGTTGCATATAGCCCGGGGGCCTGTACAGGAGGGCACATATCAAGAGGGAAGTTGACAAGTCTAGCTTGATTAGTATGTTGTCAACTATTAGGATATTTATAGAGGTAAGTCTAGAGAAGGTAAGATATTTCTTGATAGCTGCTTCTACACATCCTCTGTTTTACATGTGGGTATGTTAGTCTGAAGTAAGTGATGGCTTTCTGAGAGAGCTGCTAAGATGTTTTGTGTGGCTTTGACAGTTAACTAAGTTTTGGTTAGGAGTAATATATCTGGGGATTCGGAGTCAAGTAGATGGAAAATCTCAAGCTGGTGCTTGACCAGTGAAGGAGTATTGAGATAAGTGATGGACAGCTGCGGACGGGTGCAGACAGGCTTGCCTTTGGCATGCCTTCGAAATGCCAATGGTTTGTCTAGTGTGAAACCGTGCTGCAATGGTCATTAAGTAGCTGGGAGAGATCGACTGGCTCCTCCCACATCAACGCTGATTGGTTGTACCCCACCAATTCAGTACTAGTATCACAAAGTTAAAAAACGAGTCAATTGATACTCAATTAAATGCACCAAATATAGGACTTCTTTTTGACAATATTGCAATTTGCCGGGCGACACCTTGTGTCCGTTCTCAGCTAGATGGTTTAAAAGAGAAATTGTGTCCTGTTTATAGGCGTCTTTTGTATTTGATGCTGCAAGTAAGTAATCAATGCACTGTACAAGAACTGAATATCAAGGTATCTGCAGAGTCTCAAGATTCTTTTTCAAGATCTGATTAAAGATTGATGGACTTTCTGCATACCCATGTGGAACTAGGCACCATACCAAAACTCTATCTTTAAACACTAATGAAAATAGGAATTGACTGTCCTCATGCAATGGAATAAAGAAGAAAGCCTGACAGAGCTCAACAATGGTAAACCATTCTGCAGTGCAGACAATCTGAAATAATATTGTTGTTGGATTTGGTGCTGTAGGAACGTAGGATCTGCTTTTATGGTTACCCCCACTTTTCACTTGATGTAATGCTGTTACTGACTAGTCTGACTGGGATCCTACTAATCAGGATCCCAGTCTCTGTGCTTTCTCCCTTAAATAGAATTGGTAAGTACTTAGGTACATCCCAGATTGGACAATGGTGCAACTTCATCAGTCCCTAGTATATGGTACTTAGGTACCCAGGGCATAGATAAAGCAGGGGTCCCCCATGGGCTGAACCATGTATTATGCTACCCATGGGAGACCACTCCATTTGTAACTACAGATATGCCATTGCAGCCTGTTTAAGATGGTGCTAGCACCACTTACAAAATATATAATTTTCGCTATATCAAAGGTCACTGCACTTGAAACCTAGAAGTCACCCCTGCATCAGGCCTTTGCAATCCTGAAGGTAGGGTGCTTGGTTCTAAATGTGAGGGTGATCCTGCATGAGCAGGAAACCCCTATGACCTACGGAGTACTTTCTCCCGAGTTGTAAGTGAGACAGCCATATCACATATAGAGGGGCACCCCATCATTACACAGTGACCATCTCTAAACTGGCTGCAATGAATCCTATCATGGTTGGTATCAAACATGGTGGAATCATACACCCACACCAAATCGGTGTGGGAGGTATGATTCCATACACAATAAAGCTCCTTTAGGAGGCCCTCGGTGCTCCCGGTACCAGTCTTCCAGACCCAGACAGAAAGCCAGGACTGCGGCTTGCCAGAGACATGTTTCTGCCCTCCTGCTGCTGAGCCAAGCACAGGGCAGAACAATAGGTGTCCTGTCACACGGAGGTGTTCTCACCTCCCAGACAGGATTTAATGTATTGGGGCAGGGTAAGAGCTCTTGCCAGAACCACTTAATCTGCGTGCAGGGCACACTTGGTGCCCTCCATGCATAGTCCAGTTCAAACCAGTTCAGGGAGCCATTGGCTCCCGCTATGGCGTGAATCTGGACAAAGGACAGGGGAGTATCCTCCCCGTTGTCCAGCCCCTCCTTTGGGAGGGACCCGTGAATCGTCCCAACCCTTTTCTTAGGGTATTGAAGGGCTTACCTGTGTGTGGGTCCCTAGATTTGTCATGGGACAAAATTTATTTCAGACACCACTTCTTCTTCAACAGTCTGGGCACTCTGGACTTTGCTCAACTTCGCTCCAGGCCTCAAGACTCCAACTAGGAAGACTAATGCCGCTCCTGATTTCGTTGCCCTGCATGTCTGAGCAACATCCATGCCTGTGCACCAAACAGGAACCTTCCAAGGGATGTGGGCATCCAAGACACCAGAAGGATTCTCCCTTAAAGTGAAGGAGTCACTTCCCTGCATCTGCAGGCATCGCAACTAAGCTGACTGGTTTACTGATCGTGAGCTCCCACGGACTATAAAAGGCTCAGCAACACAGGTGGTGGTTCTTCACATCTCTCCAGGCCTGTCCTGACCTCTCACCAAGTTTCAATCAATCAATCATGGAATTTATATCGCGCACTACTCACCCGGAAGGGTCTCAAGGCGCTTGGGGAAGGGGGTCTGCTACTGCTCGAACAGCCAGGTCTTGAGCTGTTTCCTGAAGGCCAGGTGGTCCTGGGTCAGCCGCAGGTGGACGGGTAGGGAGTTCCAAGTCTTAGCCGCCAGGTAGGAGAAGGATCTTCCTCCGGCGGTGGCTCTCTGGATGCGAGGGACGACGGCGAGGGCGAGGCTCGCGGAACGTAGCTGGCGGGTGGGCGTGTAGAAGGTGAGGCGGTCGTTGAGGTACCCTGGGCCCAGGTCGTGGAGGGATTTGTGTGCATGGGTGAGGAGTCTGAACGTGATCCTCTTGTTGACAGGGAGCCAGTGCAGGTCTCTCAGGTGGCACGAGATGTGGCTGCGTCGGGGGACGTCCAGGATGAGACGGGCGGAGGCGTTCTGGATACGCTGAAGTCTTTTCTGAAGCTTGGCTGTTGTACCGGCGTAGAGGGTGTTTCCGTAGTCTAGTCTGCTGGTGATGAGATCCTGGGTGACCGTCTTCCTGGTCTCGGTCGGGATCCATCGGAAGATCTTCCGGAGCATGCGGAGGTTGTGGAAGCAAGCTGAGGAGACGGCGTTGACTTGTCTGGCCATCGATAGGGAGGAGTCCAGGATGACGCCCAAGTTGCGTGCGTGGTCCGTTGGTTTGGGTGCGGTGCCTAGTGCCGGAGGCCACCAGGAGTCGTCCCATGCGGAGGGCGATGGTCCCAGGATGAGGACTTCTGTCTTGTCCGTGTTCAATTTCAGGTGGCTTATGTTCATCCATTCAGCGACGTCTGTCATCCCTTCGTGTAGGCTGGCTTTGGCGGTGTCGGGGTCTCTGGAGAGGGAGAGAATCAGCTGGGTGTCATCGGCGTAGGAAATGATGTTGAGGTTGTGTTGGCGTGCGATGGCAGCGAGGGGTTTCATGTAGATGTTGAAGAGAGTGGGGCTGAGCGACGATCCTTGCGGGACGCCGCAGATGACTTCGGTGGCCTCGGAGCGGGACGGAGGGAGGCGTACTCTCTGTGTTCTGCCGGAGAGGTATGAGATGATCCATTCCAGAGCCTTCCCTTGGATGCCAGTGTCGTTGAGGCGTTGGACTAGTGTGCGGTGGCAGACAGTGTCAAATGCTGCGGAGAGGTCTAGGAGGATGAGTGCCGCTGTTTCACCGTTGTCGAGCAGGGCTCGGATGTCGTCGGTGGCAGCGATGAGGGCGGTCTCGGTGCTGTGGTTGGCTCTGAATCTGGACTGCGATGGGTCGAGGGATCCGTTCGTCTCGAGGAAGGCTGCCAGTCGCTTGTTGACGACCTTCTCGATGACTTTGGCAGGGAAATGAAGGAGCGAGATGGGGCGGAAGTTCTTGAGGTCGGTCGGGTCCGCTGTTGGTTTCTTCAGCAGAGCGCTGAGCTCGGCGTGCTTCCAGCTCTCCGGGAAGGTGGCTGTGTTGAAGGAGGTGTTGATGATGTCTCGGAGGTGGGGTGCGATGGTAGAGGCGGCCTTGTTGAAGACATGATGGGGGCACGGGTCGGTCGGAGATCCGGAGTGGATGGTGTTCATCATGCGTGACGTGTCTTCGGGGGTCACCTCGGTCCATGTCTGGAGGGTGGCGGCGGGGCGCGTAGGTTCGACCGATGGGTGCGGGGGTGGAATGCCGAAGCTGTTGTGGAAGTTTAAGACCAGTGTCCCTCGTCGGAGCTACAGGAACCAAACCCCTGTGCACCTCGTCGACTTTGCAGTTGCAAAGGCTTGTTGGCTCCCTTCCATCAAGATCTTCAGGCTCCAAGTAGCCCCTACCTGAATCATCTCCAGTGACCAAGATCTTCATCCTCACCACATCTCTTGCATCACGGGCTTGCCTCATTTGTGAGCTGCTCAAGGTCCTCATGCGACTGCAGTGCCTCCGGCCTGTAGGTCCCTGTGAGGGTCATCTTCATATTCTTTGGGCTCCCCTGATTCCTTGGGGCCTAACCTGACTCCCCTGCTTGTGGCGAGTCTCCTGGACCTTGCTGCTCCCGACATTGCACCTTTCTCCACTTCCACGTTGGTTGCAGTTGCCAAAGCTTGTTGGTGCTTTTGCCGGACATCCACCCCTCAACTCTTGAAATTCGACATGGTACAGCTCGCGTATGGCTCATGGTCTTCCACAGTGTCGCCTGGTCCACACAGCTGCAGTCCTAAAGTCATCGTCAGCTCCCCTGCAGCACCCAACATCGGTGGCCTTTCATCTTCCGTGCCTCCTGGTCACTCCTGAGTGGCATAGACTCTGTCCCCTCTGCTTGCAGGTTCTTCACATCTTCAATCTACCTTTTGGTTCCACCGGACACTTTCACCTTCTCCAGCAGCAGCTTCTCCATTGGAATCGACGGCGGTCTCCAAAGCCACTTCAAACCCATGCACCCGGTTGCCCTGGGGCAGGTATCCTGGTTCCTAAGGTATCCGCAGGTGGGGTGGCTCTCCAACTTTCTGTCTAGCACGGGGTTTCTTCAGGGTCTACTGTGAAGTGTCCTTCTTCTTTAAAATTGCAACCACGACTTACCCATTGAGTTTTATTGATCACATGGTTGGATCCTACTTAGCACACAACCTCTGTGGGGCACCTAGTTACTTACCTCGGGAGGTTCCTTGGGACCCCAACACTTCTACGCCTCCTGGGTACAATCTTGACTCCAAGTCGTGGTTCGCATTCTACTAAATTAGTATATGGTTTGGTGTCCCCCCGGTGACCACTGTGTATTAAGTGCCACTTTCCTGTTTCTATCGTAAAGTATTCTGTGCCATGTGTATATCTCTGGGTAGGAGATATCTGTGTTAGTGAGTGTCTTATAATAAATACATATTTTTATAAATACACTGTGTGGTTCTTGTTCACTTAATCTATATTTATAAGATTAGGTTCTGGTAAAACAAGCTGCTTTACAGTCCTTCTGGACTAGGCCTGAAGGTTGCTCTCCACAGCAACGACTTAGAGAACTTTCTAAGGTTGTCTAAGACCACTAAAATCACCATAAGTGTTTTCTGGATTGGTGCAGGGTGCCCACTTACATAAGTGTACATCACATACCAAGCCAGCTTCTCACAGGTGCCATTAGACAATGTGGAACAACTATGATGATAATTTTTTGAAGATCCTGTACAAACCTGTACTTCCCATTGGGCTTCTCTAAAATCAGAAAAGGTCACAATTCTTATCCGTATTTCGATCATGTTCCAGTGCCGTCACATGCATAGTCTAGCGTGCCTATGTTGTTTGTTGCTCAAAAACAGGATTATCTCATTCTTAAGTTAAACTGATGTTCTGTATTCTATGTGAGGAATTTGTTTTATCACTTTTTCTGCTGGGTCAAATACTTTAGTCTATACGGCTATCGCTCATACGTACTTTTTTACAAACCGTATATGCTCTACAAAAATCATCCTGCCTACTTAAACAGCAGTATTGTAACACACATATACAAACTGAAATGAGTTATTTAGATGAAAAAAATTGTATTGCTGTATGTTTACAAACCATAAAAAATATGAAATTATATGATTTTATGCAGGCACTAATGGCACAGAAATAAAATACCAAAGGCCAAATGTAGGATAGGTTAGTAGCGGCTCCTGGAGGGAGTGCTGCCAGGTGGTGATGCAGGGTGGGGGAGGGGCAGGGTGGGGGGGTAGTAAACTCCGGATTATGGCCGATCAGAGGTAAGTATACAAATAAATAAATAAAATGAATTTCATTGCACACGCTGCATCGCCAACTGGTAGTGTATTAATGTTTGTTATTTTGCCGATAAAAAAAAAAAAACTGCACAAAATGTCAATAGTTCTGTGAGGATGGTCCCTTCCTTTAGTCAACGATGCTGAATGAATAACTATATTATTTTCTCTTTGTAGTGGAGACTGAAATATCTCATATTTTCATTTTCTGTTAACTATGTTCATTATTATGGTATGTTTGTAACTAATAGCTGTTTAGTGTGAAAGTGAGATAGAAAAACACAATAAGCTATTGTTAAGTAAACATTTTTCCTTTCAAGCTAAAAACAAACAACAACAAAAATGAGCAAACCATTTAGTATCAGAAGACGGTATTCAATGCAGATTAAAGTTGGAGAAATGTGGGAAAATATCTGCCACTAATCTTGTCCTGTAGGTAATAAATTTGTCTCTTAGCATAATTAACTGAGCATTTCACCCTAAAAGCAAAACAGTGACACTTGTCATTTCCTTCAGTTAACTAAAAGGGATCAAGTCCCAAAGTGTGTGCCCGTTTAGCAAATACTTCTATTGTACTTCATAACTTCACATTCGGCACTGCCCATTTCCCCAAAAACTTTTGTCTTCCCATGGAAAGGAGAGCTGAAGAGTGACACAAAACCTACAATTCCTCATTATAATCTCTGAATCTATAACTGCAAGTCCTTTTACTGACCTTACACATGTGAATAATAGATTATTCAATACACTGCTTCTTTTTTTACTGCATATCATGCATCTACTGGGAAACAAGTAAAAGATAATGACTGCAATAACCCTGACCAAATGTGAAAAACACTAATCTGACTTCATTTTCACCCAATCATGTAGGTAATTAGGTAGGATTACCTGCGGACTAATCAGCATGATTCACCTCATAGAATACAAAATGTGGTGGTAGGGTCCACCGACCTCTGCCGCAATCATGATTTGCCATCAAGGAACGTCAGTGGCATTTCCTAACAGGACATAGCTTTTGAGATCCTGACAACACAGTTCTTTCAAGCTCATTTTGAACGTTTCATGACAGTTGTAGCGTCCACCCCATCCTAGGTACCCGCTAATGATTACGCCACACTGAGCCTAGTATTACGCCACACTGAGCTTAGTATTACACATATATATTTGTCTGTGTGTAACTGCTACCTCAACATTCTAAATCACCCTTCATTGCATTCCGCTCTAACACTTACGTCACAGTTCTATAGAGTCCATCAGAAGCCAAAAGAGTTCCATCATTTCTATCTCGCAAGACACTACATCTCCCCCTCTGTTAAATAAAAAAACTATAATGTTTTGCAAACTATACATATAGATAGACATACACATTTATATCTCTATAACCATTCTTTTTGGCACCTTAATTGTTCAACCTGATTTTGTTCTTGGAAACTGGGAAATGTCATGAACAATGTTGAGGATCTGCATCAACGGTGTAGAGGAAACCGCAGTCACTGATATTTCAGACCCAGTCTCTTGTTCAAAAGTTAGATCTGATGAACGATTATTTAAGTGCCTAAAATGAGAAGAAACCCTGGTAATAGACTTCCAAGGGTGCTGGGCAGTCACCATGTGTCCCATGGTAGACACCATGTGAAAAGGTTCTGCATAAAACAGATCATCAGATTTTCTTTTCTGCATCTGTAATGCGAGCACTCAATCTCCTTTCCTAAAGTTTTTCTTCGCAAGTCAACTTTGGTCAGCATATGATTTCCTCTTTTGTTTGCTCTAGAGGTCCTTCTATGATTTACTTCCTCATCTTTCTTTCTTTCTCTGATTGGTCCATTGATGAAATTTGGTGTTCATTGCTCTCTCGAACATCAGTATCGGAGGACTTTCACCTGTGGTCGAGTGGAGTGTTGAATCACAAGCTGTCAAGGTAGAATTCAGCACAGACTTAAAATCTGGCTTCTCAAGAGTAGCTTGCTGCACTGCTTTCTTTAGCATACTCATAAAATGCTCAACAAGTCAGTTGGCCTGAGGCCACAAAGGTGTGCTGTTCTGATGCTTTATATTCAAATGCTCCAAGAATTATTTATATTCTCGACTGTGGAAAGGTGGGCAATTGATAGACTTCACTAAAACTGAAACACTCCATGTCACAAAGATGCAATTGAGTCTTTCAATGACTCGTCCTTGAGCAGTAGATGAAAAATCTCCAATTAATGGAAATCATGACTATTCCGTGATAATCACTGGCAGATGATGTCCAATGCTGAGTGGACCGAAAGATTCAATGGCTATTCTTTCCCATGTATGCTTTGGGAGTTCTGATATGTTCAACGTGTGGTGAGTAGGTTTTGTAGAAAGGCAGTTACATAGATAACAGTCCTTTAATCCCTTTTCAACCCTGTCATCAAGGTAAGGAAACTAGACTAGGTCTTGGAGAGCTCCTTGTGTGCCAACGATTCCATGATGGACATCATGCGCCTGTTCAATTATTTTCTGTCACAGGTTCTCCAGAATCAGAATTCTCGATCCTCCTTCCTGAATTATTGACAGTTCATTCTTGAAATTTTTGGATTTTTGATATTCCCCATCACTTGAGAGAGGTCAAGTGTGTTGGTTCCATGACTGTTGTGCAATTATATCCTTCAACTTTAACATGTCATTATCATGGCTCGTGGCAGTGATAATCTGGGATAATGAAATAGCAGCTGGTGTGTTTGATTTTACAATGAAGTTGATGTAGGCCTCAGCCATCTTGGATGGAGTACCGTGACCTTGCATAGGCACCTGGATGATGCACAATGGTGTAATTATACTCTTGTAACAGTAGTTCTCATAGTTCAATGTGAGTGGGCATTTTGACCTTTGGATAGCCATATATAGTCAGTAAAGCTTCATGATCAGTTACCAGCATCAAAGGTTTTCCATACAGGAATACATGGAAATGTTCGCAAGCCCATACCACAGCTAAATTTTCTTTTAATGGTTGTGAGTAAGCACATTATGTTTGGGACAAACTTCTACTTGCATATGCCACACTATGCCTTCCAGTATTCAGGTCACCACTGTGCTGTGCAAGGATAGTGCCCAACACTTCTGGGCTAACGTCAACAACAAATTCTGTACGAAGCTTCAGATTAAAGTATGCCATTTCAGTAGCATTCTCAATGGCTTGTTTACATCTTTTAAAGCTTTTCTCACATTCATGTGACCAATAAAATGAAATGAAACATTCTTTTTCGTCAAGTCTTCAACGGACCACTGATAATGGCAATGTCTTGGATGTATCTGGAACAGTAACTGGCCATGGCGAGAAATTTACACACCCTAGACACAACTTGTGGGGGATCAGCATTTGACAGTGCTTGTACTTTAGCAGGATCTAGTGCCATACTCCCATCAGAAAAGATATGGCCAAGGAACTTTAGCTTTGTCTTCTGGAACTCACATTTGTGTGCATTCAAAGTCAAACTTCCTTCAGCAAATAGACAACATACGCGTGCAAGAGCTTAATTGTGTTCGCTTGACTTAGCTCCAAAAACCAATATGTTATCATTGTATTTGAATGCATTCATGACAGGCTGTATGATACATCGAATGACATCTGCAGCGGATGACACACCATAACTTAGGGGCATATTTACAAGGGCCTTGCATCATGATTGATCATGCAGCATGGTGCATGGTTCAACCATGGTTTATGGTATACGCACGACGCAAAGCTCCCAGTCATATTTACAAAACCATGCAAAGTTGAATGGCTTCATAAATATGGAGTAATGCAGCAAAGATTCTAGTGCCAGCTCCCCATCACTGCTGCGACTTCACGCCAGACTCATGCAGTTCACTGCTGTTGCTTATTTTTGCTGTTATCCACTGTTTGTTGTTTTATCCTTTATTACTGTTTTAGCTTTTATTACTACTGTTGCTGTGTTCCACTGTTGTTTTGTTTTTCTTCTGTATTGTTTTTTCCTTCTTTCACTAATGCTCTGCCTCCTCACTGTCACAT
Organism: Triturus cristatus; assembly: GCF_964204655.1. Lineage (NCBI taxonomy): Eukaryota > Metazoa > Chordata > Amphibia > Caudata > Salamandridae > Triturus > Triturus cristatus. Next base: position 435,971,133 of record NC_140588.1, read on the forward strand.
CATTTTTCTGCACTTTCCCTCCCACTTTCTGCCACTAGAAGAGGCCCGCCCAGTGCCCAGGATCTACTTATGGAGGCCCCAGTGTGTCCGTACCGCCAGCAGGCTGAAGACATGTCAAAGACAAGACCATGTGTGCCTACCCGTACCTGGACCATGTCCAGTGCCAGGAGCCCTGACCCATCCACCCCGTGCAGCTACACTGCCCAGACCTCGAAGCCATGGACTCCAGATGCATTCACAACAACCACTGCTGCTGCACATCTCCACATAGCACCAGAGGGCCATTCTCCTGCCAGCACTGTCGCTTCAACTGCAGCACAGAAGCAACCAACAACGCCAGAGACACCGCAAACACAACATTGCCCACCACGCTGACCAAGACCACCACGACACAATGCATTCTACTCGATACTCAGTCATTCAGCAAACATGCCATGGATATCTGATCTATGATCTCATACCTGACCCCAGCCGTCATCTTCCTCACAGAGACCTGGCTGAACCCCGCCTCCAAGCTGGACATTGTCATCACCACCCCAAAGGTTACAAGATAACACACTGGGACTGAGCCAACAAACACGAAGGTGGAATTGTCATCATATACAAGGACATCATCCACTGCGCAACCTCCCCAGATGACTCAACCTTGATAATGGAGAACCTCAACTTCCAACTCCTCACAGATGGAAAAAGAACAATCATAGGCACCCTCGCCCACAGAGCACCAGGACCACGCCCCAGCTTCTGCAACACTATCCCTGACCTCATCACCCCGGTCGCCATCAACTTTGAGCACTACATCTTCCTAGGAGATCTCAACATCCACCACGACAACCCTGGTAACACCAACACAATTGACCTCTTGCAAAGCATAAGCAACTTGGGCGTCAAGCTATTTGTCACTGACCATACCCACATCTTAGGACAGATGCACAACCCTATTTTCACGTCCAGTGACAGAGTCAAGTATAACCACGTCTTGTAGCTCACCTGGACCGACCACTACAGCGTCCACTTCACCATCGCAGGAACTACCAATACTGGCACCATGCCCCCAAACTCCGTGCGCAGAGTCTGGAAAATGATTTCAGAAGTCCCGTGGAACAACGCTCCTAATTCCTACTGCCCAGGCACAACATCTGACCCAGAGCAGGCTGTGAAGAATTCTTTCCTAGTAGATCACAGAAAGTGATAACACAATCTCCCCCGGCCAAGATAGTCAAGTCCAAAGGGCTTGCCAGAAGAGCCAGCTGGTTTACAGTGGAACTGAAATCCACGAAATGCAACTGACGGCAACTAGAAAGGATGTGTGCCACCTGCAAAGAAACAGGAGAACTCACTGCCTTTAGGACAGCACTGAAGCAGTATCACCACCTAGTGAAAGAAACAAAGAAGAACTCTCTAGCAGACCTCATAGAAGCCAGCACAAACTACAGAAAGGAGCTCTAGGCCATCATGAAGGAGTTCTCCAACCCGGCAGTAGTCAAAAACGATATCCCCCCTTCCCAAGAAATGTGTTACACCCTGGCAGTCTTCTTCCAGGACAAGATCTCAGTGATCTACAAAAATATCAAACCCCAACCCCTGCCGCAGCCCGCATCAGCCTGCTCACAACCACAAACACAGAACCTGAATATCTGCTCACCCACTGGGACCCTCTCACAACCCAACCCACAGTCACCATCATAAACTCTGCACACTCAGGAGCACACATGGTCCCCTGTCCCCACCACGTCTTCAACCTCAAGAGCAAGATGATAACCAGCTAGCTCAAGAAAGTCCTAAACTCCTCCATCACTATGTCCTACTTCCCGGAGAACTGGAAACACACAGAAGTGAAGCCCCTCCTGAAGAAATCATCTGCTGACCCAGCAGAACCAAAGAACCTCTCCCTTCTCCTCCTTCCAGCAAAAGCTCTCAAGAAGGCAATCAGCCAGCAGCTAACCTAAATCCTGAAACACAACAACCTCCTGGACGCCTCTCAATTTGAATTCCGAGCCATCCACAGCCCCAAGAAAGCCCTGATCACTGCCACCGATGGCATCAGGGCCCTCCTGGACTGTGGTGAAATGGAAGCCCTCGTCCACCTTCAACAAGGTCACCCATCACATCCTGATTAACAGACTCCACCACTGTGAAATCCATGGAGACGCCATCAAATGGATCGCCTCATACTTCACTGGAAGAACCCAGAGAATTTCTCTCTCACCATTCACCTCAGAACCCAAGAAGATCATCTATGGTGTCCCCCAAGGCTCGTCACTCAGTCTCACCCTCTTCAATGCGCACATTACCTCCCTGGCCAACACCGCCAGATCACACAAAGTCAACATGATGTCCTACACCATCAACACCCAACTCATCATCTCGCTGACAGAAGACCCCTCAACCACCAAAGCCAACTTCCACAGATGTATGTTGAACGTCGCCGACTGGATGAGGGCATCTATGTCAAACTGAACACAGACAAAACAGAAATCCTAATCGTTAGGAACAACACCTCGCTATGGAACAATGCATGGTGGCCTCCAGAACTCGGCCCAACCCCCGACCCGACAGAGCACACCCGCAACCTTTACATCAAGATATCTATGAAGCAACAGGTAATGACAGTCTCATTCACCTGCATGTGAATTAAGTTTAGTTGATTAATATTTTTAAACATTGTAGATACCCTTCACGAAGGTGAAAAGACCGAAATGCATTGGGTGAATTTTAATGAGATGGTTTGGAGGAAACGAGTTTTTCTACATGCTTGTGAATAGGCCCAGATGGGCAATTCTTATGCATTTGAAATGCAAGAAATTTCGAAATCTCGTACTCTTGACGTGACGGACAAGTATTGTTAAATCATTGAAAATAAAAAGAATTGAACTGTTGAAATACCGCTGATTACGTGTATCTATTGGATTACAAGGCTTACAAGGCTGTGCAACTCGTTCGTGACCCGCAAGCTGCGAGTCTCTTTTTTGGGATGATTTCAGTAATGTGCTATCGGGATAGAGCACATCAAGAGTGCATGCACGCCAAACATGAAAAAAGAATTGAAATGGATTTTGAAAACTAAACAAGGGTGTGCTTCAGGTTAATTTCAGAAACATTGGAATATGCCAATAATATACACCTCCCCAGGTGAGCCATAACAAGGAGAAATACCTTTGTTTCTTTCCGTTTTTTTCCTCTTTCTATGGATTATTTTTGTGCCGGAAGGTCCCTCTTCCTGCACAAACACAATCCTGTCTACAATACAGACACCCTTGCACCAAGACACCCTTGCACCATTGGTGCAAGGGTGCCAGCATTTGCGATAGGCTGCAAAACGATGCCAGGGCAGGGGGAAAGGGCAGGAATGCACCATATTGAATAAATACGGTGCATTACCGCCCTTTCCCTGTGATGCAGGGCAGTACAGGAAGGTAAGTTGCTGACCTGCCCTGAACCACAATTTCCATAAATATGCCCCTTAGTCTTTTATATCGAAACAGACCGACATTTGTAGGAAAGGTTTTAATGTACCTGCAATCTTTTTCAAGTTCAGATGATAACCTTTTTTTAAATCAAGGCAAGAGAAGAACTTCGGACCATTTAATTGAGTTATCATGTCAGCAATGTGTGGACCTGGATGTCATTCTCATTCAATTGCCTTGTTTGCTTGACGCATGTCAACACATATCCGTATAGCTCCTACACTGTCCTTTTTAGGCACTACTACAATGGGAGAAACCCATGGGGTTGAACTAGTTGAGCGATTAATATTATTGTGCTTAAGTAATGCTGCAAGTTCTTTTTCAAAAGCTTCTCGCAAACGAAAAGCAATTTGTCAGTCTCTGAGCAATAGGACGGATGTCCTCAATAATATGTAACATTGATTTCATAGCCTTAAGATTTCCTAAGCCATGAAATAATGAAGGGAACTGACTTACTATTTGATGGGGACATTCATGTTGTAATTCATGGAAATCCATCCCATATCAGCAGCTGTGTTGAATTTATGTAGACAGGCACTTGACGCTGTGCCTTCAGGCACATGGATGGGTGCTTGCACCTTCACTTTCTTGTGTTTTAGTGTCGCTACAAATGAACCTTGACTTTTTAAAGGTATCAATGCAGCCCATGTATACACTTTGGTTTTTGATGGTGCAAGTTGTGGCAATGGAGATAGTTCATTGTATTTCTCCTCAGGCATAATATCTATCAATGCACCACTGTCAATAATATAAGGTATCGAACAACCATTTACTTTCAGTGTAATCTTTGGACAATGTTTGAATGACTTTGGTGCTTTGGCATGTCAATCTTTCTTTGACTGACAACTTTCTTCACAACATGCACAAGCTTTTCTGAGGTACGTATCGACATGACACAATCATTGTCAATACTTTCACTTGATACTGATACAGAAAAACTGTTTGACTATGAATTAGATGATGATCAACTTTGTTCAGTGTTGCTTTGTCTTAATGGATGTCGCCACTTGGCCTTGTGCGTGTGTGTTGAACGTTGCTTCTGTAACGTTCTGGCAGCTATTATGTCTTTGGGCTGTGATGCACTTACTTTTTCCTTCGCTTTGCAAACTGTCACTAAATGGTTCTCCTTTCCACAGCCTTTACATATCTGTCCAAGAGTTGGGCATTTACCTTCGTGTGGAAACAAAAATCCACATCTAAAACACAACTTCTTTTTATGGGTAGACATCACTTTGTGTCCTTTAGTCTTTAGTTTTGACTTACTTTTCACACTCAGGATGGATTCATTCTGCCCTCCGGCCTCCATATCAGCAGGTTGTCTATCAGCATGATCTTCAGCTGTGACAGCCATTAAAACTCGCTCCAGACTAAGAGTTTCTCTCAGAATTCATCTTCTGAATGAATCTGACAAGCATCCGTTAATAACTTTCAGACGCATAACTTCTTCATCATTAAATTAATTGAACTTACAATGTCTGATGAGTGTGCCGCGTCTCTTCTCAAATTCATCAATGGTTTTACCAACTTTCTGTCATTCTTGGTTAAGATGTACCATTTGTAATCAACATTTGACATTGGATTAAACTTGAGATTTAACCATTTTTAATCTGATGATATGTGACTTCTTCATCAATTTACGGCATTTATCATATGACTTATTTTATACCATCACCAGCAAGATTTTTGAGATACTTAATAATCTTTTTGTTTCAGTCTCGTCAAGTGCTTCAATGAAATCATCATATGTCTCTAGCCTAGCAGTCCATCGATCCCAACATTTTGCTTTTTCGTGGTATCAAACTGTGGTGGTAGTTTCAGGAAAGCATAAGTGTTGTAGCACTTTCTGGGATTGGTTGATATTGAGGGTGGAGCTCTATTCGACTCGCTCATCTGTTCATCTGGAATTTCTTCATGGGAACCATCTCTAAGACCTTGAGATGTGTTGGCCTCTGGATCATCCTTGGTGACTTTTGGAAAGATGGCCTCAGTTTTCGAATCCATGAACACCTTTCACGATTCCGAAGATTTTGGAGATTGTGGTGATTGTTTTGCACTTCTCAAACACAATGTGCTTGGTCTGGGTTGTGGCACCTGGTGCTGAGGTCGTACTGGCTCTCTTTACTTGGGTTCTGGTGAGTAAATAACTGTTTTATCCTTTGTGCACTCTTTGTTGTTTTATCCTTTGGCATCTCTATGCGCCCTCCTTGTCTTCACCATTTTTTAATTGGGATGTTATCTTGCAATTTGTGATTATCAATAGCTGGTCTTTGAAAATCTGTTTATGTCTGCCTTCAACATTAACACTCTGTATTACATATGGCTGCATATTGCGTAGCATCGCAGTACCTTTATGTATGATATGACCAGCAGGTTCTTGATCACCAATATGTGGATGTCTTTGCAATGCTTTCATTGTTTTCAACTTCTTTACAGCAGCTGGAGTTGCAATTAGACTACACATGCATTAAGCGTCGGTTCCATACTTTGACTGCAAAACACGTGGCACACAAGAGCAGTTTCCTTAGACCAAAGCAAACTGTCTGGGAGAGCACTATCTAACTTTGGGTTACTTATCCCCTAAATCATTGCCAGTTATACTGTCCTCCCCAGACTGGGTACCTGCCAATGACTACGCCACACATGGTACTTAGCATTACACATCTTGTCTGCATGTAACTGCAAACTTATCATTCTAAACCATGTAATGGCAAACTCAGCATTCTAAACCTGCCTTTATTGCATTCCGCTCTAACACTTACGTCATAGGTCTCCGGAGTCCATCAGGAGCCAAAAGGGTTGCCTCATTTCACAAGACACTACAATAGTTACATTTGAAGAGAAGATTTTTTTCGGCTCCACCGCAATCAAGCACACCGGGTGCTAAAAACAACCAGTGTAAGATACCAAACATCAGCAGTCCTTAGACGTTGCTGCCCTTCCCTCTTCCATTTCATCTTCAGCAATCACCTGAGGACCTTCAACCCTGTTTGTTCTTTGCCTGTGTATTATTGACATCACTCTCTCTTGTAACCCATATATTCTAAAGTCATTGAAAACAGGGATGAGGCCTAAACTAGCTTATGCTCAATAATAAAAAATACTTAAACCCTTATAACTGTAGTGGGCCAGATGCCTGATGGCGTCTACAGCCTTGTATTCTTCACTGGAGTCTGGAACAAGTAAAAGTCTGCGCACTAAGCCGCATGTCTACACTGAGCTGAATGTAGTGTGGTGCAAAATGCTCCTTTTCCATTCACTCTGTGACTAAATTTCTAGTTTGAATGAAGTCGTTTCGAGACTTTCCATTGTACTTATTCTGAGGTAAAGCCTAATACCAGATGCGCCTGTAGTGATTCAATGACCGGTGCATGATCCATGTGCTTTTTCCATTCCACCTCTGTTGACTTGAGATTCACAATCGCATTAGAGTATGAGAACCACTTTATAAACATCATGCAAAAGGCTTCTATCAGTTTAGTAAGACATCAGTGTATCTTTTCAAGGTATACTTTGCTTTTTGGGAAGAGGATGTGGTCTCACGGCTAGACTGCCGGAGCTGGGAAACCAAGGTTCGAGCTTCCGGGTCCACATCCTGTGATTCTGGGCAAATCACTTAATCTCCCCATGCCTAACAAAAAAAAAATGAATGTGTCCTTGTAACTTAACTGGTGCTCATGTAAAGCGCTCCAATACCCTCGTGTGGAGTTTGCGCTATATACAAATCTGCACAAAAAAAAGGTACATCATGATCGCTGTGGTTGCTTAGTGGGCGAATGTATGTACTGCAGGAATCTGTGAATAACCCCTGCTGCCAAGTTTGAATTCTGACAGATACATTAAATCTCGTTTATTGCATAGTCCCAACAGTCAGTACAATAAGATGGTTAACAATGTAGTACCTATTAAAGTGAGTGTGCTGTCTACAAAAAGGCATATGTTGTGTACTCCAGGGCAGTGCTACCACAACTTACATAGATATCACCAGGGCCGGACTGGGAACTTAAACCGGCCCTGGCAAACTGCTCGGCCGGCCCCCCTTGGGGTGAGGGGAGATGCAGCCGAGCAGTTTGCGAGGGCCGGTTTTGGACGATTTTGTTACACGGCGCTGATAATGCTGACCCCCGGTTACAAAAACGAACTCCAGGGGCCCAAAAGCGCCCCCCACCCTAGCGGTCCACCGGGGAAACGCCCGGTGCCCGCTATGGCCAGTCCAGCCCTGGATCTCACCGCGTATCAAACTCTAGCCGAGGTTCGTTTTCAGCCCTGTTTTTTTCCTTTGCCACTGTTTTTTTCGTTTTCCACTATCTACTTCTTTCTCTTTGAACTGTTCTTCTCTCTCTTATGCCGGGTTAAAGTCTGACGTTTACAAATTTGTCCCGGTCCCCAAAAAAGAATGCTGGAGGGGCCCACCTGAATCCACCCCCTCAAATTAAGAGCTGCCCTTGCCACCGAAATCTCACCCTCTCTGCTCCCCTTCCCCCACAGTATGCTCACTACGGAGATTACTGAGTCATATCTCGTAGGTCCCCTGCACCACCATCACTTGATGCTAAAGGCGAACAGTAATGCACGCTAAAAATGCATATTTAATCCCCCTTCTCATTTTACTTTGAGCTTAAAGTCGTAATAGAAGAACTTTGTACTTGATAAGATGACATTTAACAGTCCACATTTTTAGTGACGGAATGTAAGTGAAATTTCAAAATTATGCCAGCATTAGGATGAGCTAAAAGGAAAAAAAAAACTAAACCTACGTGTTTTATTTTGCTTCAGGAACGCCTGCTGATGAGTCTCTTGCCCAGGAACGTTGCTATGGAAATGAAGGAAGATTTCCTGAAGCCACCTGAACGGATTTTCCACAAGATTTACATTCAAAGGCATGACAACGTTAGGTAGGATTGACACCAATTTAAGAAACGAAGAGAATTAGATAGCATTAAATACAAATATATTGGCATGTAGTGACAGCATGATGCGTGGAACATTGACTAGAAAAGCAGAAACGTGTGTGCGGAGTTGTTAGTTTCTGTGTGCATGAGTGGTTAGCGCGCAGGTGGCTGTTGGCGTCTCTGAGTCATTACACCATTTTTTTATAAGCAGTGCTGGGAAGAATAAAGTCATCGCTGAGACACAGTAGGTAGAACAGTTCATGCTGCATGACAGACCAATTACTGCTTGTTCATCATGCAAATTGATTGCCACTTCCGCATACCACCACTAAGTTGAGAATGGGCGCTCTAAGATCACCCAGAAATAAATACTTTGTGACTTGTTGGGGATTAAAAAGAAACGAGACATAAACAGCGGCTTTGGGATCACGTCAAAAGAGATTTTGACTGTTACATTTCTCAGATTGTACACAGACTGTGGTGTTAGTTAAATGTGCAGGTGATACTAACTGAATTAGTAGAAAGCAACGCATCATGTACATAAATGTCATTGTGTCGCCTTTGGGAAATAAAGAAGACTTGGAAATAAAATATTTGCAATTGTTGTAAGGATATCAGAATGATAAAAGACGGCTTGTTGAATGTATTACTTTAAATAAGGAGTCCCTTTATTAAAATTCTAATCAAGTGCTTACCTTACTTTTAAAGAAACGTATTTAAAATTTGACTAAAGGGAATTCTATCCATCAGTGTGGCAAATATTCTACCTCTGCTGACTTAGTAAAATTTGCCACATTTACCGGTCTCCGCGGGGCAGTCGAGCTGTCCTCCAACAAAGTGGTGGTGCCTTACATTGTGTAGGGATTTTAGAGGCAACCTGTGGCAGAAAGGTTGCCAGTGCTTCTGCCACTAAATGAAGGCAAAATAAATGAACTCCTAAGTGAAGGAATATTGTAAGTTTACACGTTCCTTGTCTCTTCAGCATGATGATGTGCACATCCCTGCCTGCTAGAGGCATGGAGATTAGGCTGCCTCCAGGGTTATACCGGAGCATTATCTCAGGAGATCCCTAAAATGACATTTATACCTGTTTTTCAGGCTAGCCGTTAGCAAGATGGGGAGCTAGGGTATCAGGTACAGATGGATTCCCCTTTGGAGGTTATAATGTTGTTCACCACTACTCCAGTGATTGCCCTGGTCATTTCATTATAAACTTAATTCCTGGAAGTAGAGAACTCTAGGGTGACCTCTTATACCTCTGGATTCACATGGAGATTTGAATTGGTGGTCATTGTGGGCTGTCTGTGCTGGAGTGCGAAACGCAGATGTCACATTACCGGTCGTCGTGGGCAGTCACTGCAGCATGAGGAGTCATGTTCACTTGCGTTTCGCATAGGCAGGCAGTGCGGGCAACAACATTTTGGGGCGAACGAGCCCATTTGTGGTCGCATGCAGCCCAAAACTTCAGAATTTCTCCTTTTGTTTTAGGGGGAGCTCACTAATGCCACACTAAGGGTTCAGGACTGAGGGGCATCTCTTGTGGATCAGGAACTTACTCCAGCAAAGCCAGCATAGCTCACGCAGGTCCAGTTGCAGATCCAGGCAGGCCCAGTGCAGCAGGTCAGCTGGACAGTTGCAGGAAAGCCTCTGGAGCTTGTTTTGCCCATGTAGCTCAGAACAGAAGGCCAGTCAGCTGACCCTTGGAGTCACTTCAGCCTAAGATGAAGAGTGTAGATCCAGTCTTCCTTCTCAGACAGCAGGGCAGACCTCTAGTAGCAGGGCAGTCCTCTGGCAGCATGGACGTCCTACTGTAATATCCACAGGTACAGGAGTGTAATGAAGAGCGGGTTTTAGGGTCACATTGCATACCTGGTGCCAACTTTGAAGTGGAAGAAAGCTCTGCAGTTTCACATCCATAGAGGTGTAGTGTGAAATAATTTGTGTATTGTGTATTATGTGAGGCAGAGTCATTGAAGTGCAAGTGACAGGTGACAGCTCCAACCCCCTCATCAAATTGGGATGGCCCATCCTGCCAACAACCAGACCCTCTCTGCGGCTGTTGGGAGGAATACGCAAACTACACCTAGTCATGTGACAGAGGAACAGGCTGAAGGCACCAAATAGTTAGGGCAAGAAAAGGAAAACTTTCTAAAAGTGGCATTTTCACCATTGTGACTTAAAACTCGACTTTATCATTAACTAGGATTTTAAATCACAATTCATCAAACACCAAACATGACATTCCTACCTGCCCCCAACCAAACTCCATCATGCATTTAAGATAATAAGGTATCCTAATGTTTTCATATGGCACACGTAGGCCTCACAGTATTGAAAAATACATTTGTGAGTTTTTCATTACCAGGACAAGAAAAACCTAAAAGTGTTTGTTTGACTTTTTAAATACAATGTACCCACAATAGGGGTGACCTATAGGTATTAAAAAGGTGTGTTTTAGGCCTGACAAAGGGTTTATTTTGACAAGTCAGATTGGCCATTTAAAACTGTGCACAGGTGACAATGGTAGGTCTGAAACGTGTTAAAAGGCTACTAAAGTGGGTGGTACAATAAATGCTGCAGGCACACTAGTAGCATTTAATTTACAAACCTTAGGTACATGTTGTATCACTTTACTAGGGACTTGTAACCAAATTAAATATGCCAATTGGGTGCAAGCCAATTCTATCATGTTTTAAGGAGAAAGCACTTTAGCACTGGGTAGCAGTGATAAAGTGCACACAATCCTAAAAACAAACAAAAATAAGATCAGAAACAGGATGGGTGAAGGCAAAAGTGTAGGGGTGACACAGGTAGTAAAGGCAAACTCCAACAGACTCATCTTTTTGACAAGTTGAAGTACCGACAGCTTTTTTGTCCTTGGGAGTCTGGAGAGGGTTGGCTGGGCTTTCTTTTAAAGGCCCCTTCAAACTCTAGGGCCTGATTGAGAGTTTGGTGGATGGGATGCCGGTTTCAAAATGCGACAGCTATCTCTTACACCATATTACAAAAACCATAGATTATAATGCACTTGTATTAAAGCAGACAAGACATCTGGCCCTTGGACTTTAGTCTCACTTTAGTCAAGTAGATATGTGTAAACAGCGCACAATATCCATGCGGTAGGATAGTCCTAAAGGACAGCATATTCATCCTGTCCTGTATGCATAGAGGGACTCATCAGGGCTACTTCCTGGACCTCATCTTTGCACTTCATATCTTACCATTGGCATGCCACAAAGTTGCAGAAACATTAATTAGGTGTTTCTTGCTTATAGGCAAAGAACACTACCTGTCTCATTTGGTCACCAGCATTTTGGGGACATTATGTTCTCCAGAACGATCACTCATGGCTCTTGCTGGATGATTCCTTTTTTTGAGCAGGTTCTGGGATTTATAGTCAATGTAAATAAACTCAAGGTCTCCAACCTTACCTTAAATAAGGGAATGGTTGCTCACATCTAATATATCACCCATTATTCAAGGTTCAAATTCAGTTTCACACTTCGGGATCAAGATAATACCTTCTGTAACTGGATTATTTAGATCTAAATTTCCACCTCTACTATCCACACTGAAAACTGATTTAGAGATATCCACTATAATGTTTACTTCACACATGGGGAGGACAAGCAAAATTTAAATATTCTAGTTCAAGAAGTTATTTCTGTTCCAGGCTCTCCAACCAGGATTGATCTAGAATGTGTGGCTGGTCTGCAGGGGTTTTATGCAAAATCTAAATTTAAATTTAAAGAAACACTTATTTCAGTTGATCTTTTAAACAAGCAGGAATCATATGGGGACCTTTACTTAACAGATTTATTTTTCCATGATAATGAAGCCCATGTGTATATACCTGACTGAGTGGCCAAGGACAGAATTATATCAAATTTGCGTCCATAAGGACCAAACATTGATAGACAGGGAAATATGGGCTAAACCATGGCTTACCAGCATTTTCAGACACTGAAATGTATATGTTAGGATTTTTATAAAACGCAAAACCAAAGGGGATGATGGACGGAGTGTTGAACTTTGCAAGCACTCACCCCCTGTCAACTGATCTGGGTTTAATCCATCATCATTCTTTAGCTCACTCCGCCACCCCAGTTCAGACATGCAAATCAGTCTGACCCTGTGCCTCATGGGAACAGTCAGGCCCGAACAAATTTTTATAAAGGCATTCTTGAATGTATTGTCCCTATATACCAATTAGTAATGATTTGACCTCATTCCTGTCATCTTATTTGCCAATTTGATTTACAAAGGAGTTTACGCTGGCCATGGTTTTGATTCCTTTTGATTTCTTGAGGAAGGGTACTGTCATGTCTTTCTGTGAAAGAAGTAGATACATTATTTTACACATGGTAAACAAGACCCTATGATAGGGAATGAGGCGAGATCGTACTATGTTCAAATCAGCCACTGGTGATGCATCTACCACTGAGACAGGCAAAATTGAAGGTAAAAACTAGATATCAAAAGTGTTTTGCAAATAGCCTGGACACCAAAAGTGCCACCTCAACATTTACTCCATCTTTAACCTCCTCCTCCCATATTTTCCGGAGCTCCACAGAAATGGTTGAAATATACATTGAGGTAGGCAAAATTGGCAGTCAGCACGTATACCCATGTTTTAGGGAAACCTCCTGGCATAGAAGCACATTATAAGCTCATATCCAACTGTTGCTATGCCCTGGTCTATATGCATCACATATACCCCTTTGTGTGCTCTGGGTGTTGGACAGAGTGTTAGGAGAGTGGTAATAAAATGCACTTTGAAGCCTTGTCTGAAATTGTCCTAGTTTCGGAAAAGGTACCTAGCATCATGTAAACCATGTTGGAATTACTGATTTCAGCAGGTGGGCATTTTGGCACTCAGATCCCTTTCTTAAGAGACTACAGAATACAATTCGCTTTGGCATTGGTCTCTCTCCAATTCATCTGAAAATTGTTTTCAACTGGAGAAAATCTGGACCTCTGCATTAGTTCATCGGCCAGGGCTTTTGTGGAATAGCCTGACAACGGAACAAGATATACTTAGCATAAATATTTTTCAATTCTTTATTGTTTCGGCTCTTCGGCATCGACTCAACTTAAGCAAAAAAAGCCATTCACAACTTACTGCATTCACAATAAAACTGCATAAAATAGGCAGGTAGTGTTGAGGTCCTTTATGCCTGCTAGCACATTCATGATCGGCAGGTCCGGCATTTTTTGTTGCTGATATGTTTCTGTCATGAAGTCCCGAAGTGAGGCGAGAAAAAATTGATAAAACGTCTGTTGTAAAAGGTGCATCAGATGAGGGTCCTTTGACGTCCAGGTGGAGTAGGACTGCGGTTAGTTAATGACTGTGATGAAAGGTGTCTATGCACTTCTTATATTAAACCAGGTTTTCTTGATGAAGCGGGACACAGGTTTGTCGATAGTTGACAAGGCTGATTTGACATAAAGTGCTAGTGTGTTAGATGGAATGGCAGTTGCTTGTTTGCTGCAATGAGGGATTTCTATGCAGTTCTTACAATAAGCCATGCTTCCATAATATAGCTTGACACGGGCTTGTAGATGGTTGGCTGATCTGATCTGGCACAAAATGCTAGTGCATCTGTGCAAGATGTAATTAAAAACTGGTTGAACAACACTTTTGCATAAGTGCTTGGTTTGGTTGCAAAATAGCATATAGTGCATTACAGACTCCTTTCTGACCATTGTACAGTTGCAGAGTTTGGAGATGGTGCAGCTTTTAGAACATTTGGCAAGGTACAATTTAATGGAGAGGGTACCTAAATGACATGTTAAATATAAGGTGCAATGTGAATCGGGACTAATGTAGTTGTGGTACTGCGTCATACCTAAGGTATGCTTTGTGTGCAAATAATTGAGGATAAAACAGAAGAGCGTGCTTTACCAGTAAGTGTCTTAACTTTGGTGTGCAAAAATGCATCCTTCATTGTGGCCGGGCAGGTGCTCTTTATGTTGGCTGGCTCAGACCATATATGTTCAAGACGAAGGTTTTGGAGGCAGCTTTTTACATAACCTGAACATGGGTTGTCATGAATTTTGCCTAAGGGGGACACTTTGAGGATTGAACTTGAAAATAACTCCATGTGCCGGTTGTGATTAAGGCGTAGCCAGTACAGTACAGAGGCGGGGGCTATGAGCTTAGTAATGGGTACCCTGCCTGTTTGTAGGTACCTGGGGAGGAGCGGTGTGCCTGGGCTCAGGTGTAGTAATGATCTCAAAAATGCATTTTCCAGCATTTGGAGCTGTTTACTGTTGCTGTACCCCAGAGTTCCACCACAGTAACTTGCTTGAAGCCTCTGCTTTCTGCTGGTATACTTGTAACACATCATTCAATTAGCAGCAGCCAATTTCTTTCCTGAACCTTAGAATTGCATTGGCAGACTGCTGCATGGTGGCATATGCCTTGTCGATGTGGGCACGTCAGGACAATTTATTGTTGAAGGAGATCACCAAGTAATCATAGACCATAACTATTTTGTCAACAATTCTTGGAGATTTTGTCAATGACCCAGAAGCATTATTTTTGTCTTTTGTAGGTTAATGACATGACCTTTTTGCCTACAATAGCCTACAGAGCTATCCAGCCTCCTATGCAACTCGTTATGCATGCAAGATAGAATTACTGCATAGTTCGCAAACAAGTGGATGACTATTTTTTTGTTGCCCAGTTTTGGAGCATCTGTTACCCTGTTAAGTAGGAATTCCTCTAAATCATTCAGGAAGAGCGAGAATAGTAGCGGGGCAAGGGCATATCTCTGGCTTATCCCTGAGCACATAACAAAATAAGGAGTGCATTCTCCTCTACTTCCATAGCGAATAGAGCCTCACGTGTCTTTATGAAGTGCTTTGATGTTTTGTAAGAGGTATCTTTCCACTCCTTGATTCTTGAGTGTGTCTCATAGTTTGGTTCTATTGACCAGATGAAAAGATGATTTTAGATTGATGAATGTTAAGTAGAGCAGTTGCTTGATCATCTTTGTGTATTTGACACAGATCATGAATAGTTTATTGGCTTGATCAATGGTACTAATATCATTGTGGAACCCTGCCTGGGCATCTATAAGTATTGTGTTTTTGTCTGCCCAAGCCTCCAATCTATTCAAAAGGACGCGCCCATAGATTTTCCCAGTGCTATCCAAGAGCGAGATTGGTCTGTACTTGCAAGGTAACAGCGTACTTTCTTTTTTATGAAAGGGAGCTATAATGGAGGATTGCCAGAAATGTGGGACATCGACCGATCTTAGGACCACGCTAAATATTATGGATAGGGCTACAGACCAGGCCTTGTGATCCGATCAAAACGTGTCCACTGGTACAGAGTCCGGACCAGGTGCTTAGTTTGCCTTCTGTTCTAAGATTGCTCTTTCTATCTCTGGGCGGAGAACAGAAGCTTTCTCCATTGGCAGACAAGTGGTGCAGTCAGGTAGTGTTGGTGTAAAGTCACTGGCAGTGCATATATTGTCGTGTAATGGTCTATCCACGTCTGTGCTGTAATATGATTTTCCATGAGCCCTAGACCATCTCTAATATTTCAGCGATTTTCCTCCAAAAAGATTTGCTGGCCTTGTTTTCTGCTGCCTTGTTTAGGTCTTTCCATGTGTCTTGCTGGTATATCAGTTTCTTGCCCTTGATTAGTTCTTTGTAGTCTCTCCCTGTGGCCCTAAAGAGGAGCTCGTCTCCCTGGGTGTCATACCACTTACAGTAAGCAAGTTCTAGCTTGTTCTTGGCTCCTCTCCACTCATTGTCTACCAAATATTGTCTGGTTTCTTGCTTTTCCTCCTTGTTGTCCATGTTTCAGACCAGTGGAATGTTAGCTTCCTTGAAAATTCGGTGTAGTTCGCTAGTTTTGTCTCCGGCTCATCGCTGAACTTGGTGCGAGCCAGAGAGTGTTGAAAACAAATGTTTGAGTTTTGTTGCTTGAGTATTCTCTCTATTCCATTTTACTGCTCAACCGTTGCTTTTTGGGCTGATGCTGGTGACAAAGCATTTGATCCTTCTCTGCTCTGTCAGAATGGAGCACTTGAAACTAAGGGGGTCATGGCCGCTTTCAAGTCTTTGGATCATTTCCATGTCCAGCAGCAAATCCCAGCAATATTTGGAGGAAAGTATATAATAGATAAGTCTGGATCTTCTGAGATTTCAAAATCTGGGTGCTGTGGCGCTATCAGATGCCGTTCAACCATTCAGGAAGATTAACTGTGATTCAGTGAGGAAGATATTGAGTAATCTCCCTTTCTTACACTTGCTGATAGGAAGGGAATTGCTCACTTCAGGGGATGGAATATCCCTGCTGCTCACCTTCATGCCTCTCTCTTCCTCCCAATCTTATGTGCAGTGTGCGCAATGGGGTTGCAAAGAGAATTCTGTTTCAGTGAACCTTTACAGGTAATAGAGCCAGTCGATATTTTAAAAACTGTACCTGGACAATAGCTGGATATCCGGTAATAAAGAATTTTTGTGGCACAAGGTTTTTAGAGTTATTTATTGTCATCCTTCCATGTGTTTTGTTTAGTAACCAGGACTTATCTTCAATGACGAAGCAGATTTTTAAGGCCTTCCAGACCATCTGCTTTGATACCTGCTGACTGAAAAAGGTGTTACAATGTTGAGCGAACCCTGTACATTTCAATGATTCCTGTATGTAGGCTCTTGCCAGCGACAGGTCGCTATCCTGCATCTTCTTCAATAGAAGGTGGTTCAGCTTATTTGGCTTGGCTTTTCTGATCTTGTTCCAGCATATTAAATATATCCCATGCCTGCCAGTGACTGTTTTAGCAACCCAAATTCCATCCGTCTCTAAGCCTGTGAGATGAGACGCGGGAGAGAGAAGATGATTCTGTAGGCACATACCATTGTGTTGTCCAAGATCCTAGCGACTTGGCCTCTTAGCAGTTCACTTGGTAAGAGATAATTGGTATGAATTTTGCTTGTGTTACTTTTAGTAGTGGCATCAAAGAGGGCCTGGACAGTTTTTTCTTTAGGTTTTTAAGAGTACCAGCCAGCTCCTGCTCTTATCTTTGTATCACTTCTTTCTGGACTGCAAATGAGCCTTTCTTATCAAAAATGACCCCAAGGTAGTTATACTGTACTTTCTATCTGGGTTTCCCCCAAAACCATCAGTGCATTCATGTTTTCTAGTTACTATACTGCCTTTTCTTGGTATTGCCAAGATTGATGGTCAGGCCGTTGGCTAGGCGATAGGCCTTCATAGTGTTTAACAGTCCCTGCAGATCCACCTGAGTGTGGCTGACCAGAACCACGTCATCCGCATAAAGGAAGCTAGATATTTCCATGCCCCTTAATTTTGAAGTATGTGAATTGCAGGATTGCATTTGTGTTCCACCAGAAATAGATTGATAAGTTCTGCTTCCAGAATGCATTCTTGCTTTAGTCAGTGGTTGGTTATAATTTCCCTTAGAGATATGTTCTGGCGCTTAGCTTGACTCTCCCGCATGTGTCCTTGTGGAGAATGATTGGCATATTCAGCAGGCCTTTGGGTATTTTCCAACTTGCTCATTAATGCCACAACCTTTCCCTATCAATATTATCATAAACCACTTTGTCCACAGTACATGTTGTGGAGTGTGCGGGTAATCCCTTTAATCCACACCTATAGGGATGACGTCTGTGTAAACCACACAGAATTCTTTCAACACTGTGAGAACATATTTCATTATGCATTGGAAATTGGCAGGCACATTATTCAACCCAAAGGGCATTACCCTAAACTGGAATAATCTGTCAGGTGTTGAAAATGCAGACTTTGTCTTGGTACTTGGTGCTAAAGTGAATGGTCAGTACCTGCTTGTTAGTTCAAAGGTGCTCAAGAATGTTGCAGCCCTCATCCAGTCCACAAGTAGGGGCATCAGCTCTGGGGATTAGATTTGCATCTGTCTCAGGACTTCATTGAGGCTGTGGTAGTCCTCACATAAGCACAAATCCATAGAACTTTTCTTGTGCATCAGAACCACTGGACTGGTTCATAGACTGCACCCCTAAGTCCAATATCTTGGCCACCTTGGCCTCGATGCATTCCTTATTGCAAAAAAGAAATAAGTTTTGCTTTTGACCAGTAGACTATCTCCTGTGTCTATCTCATGGACACAGACAGGGGTTAACCCTGAAGACAGGGAGAAGAAATGGGTACATTTCCACGACTCTTCCTTACACTCTCTCTCTCTCTGCTTATAAGGTGTTAACTCAGGTGCTAGCCGTACACTTCCAATGTCCCATCCTCCCTGGTACTATGCAACAAGGTAGGAAAAGGGTCACAGTCTTCCTTTATGTCTTCTTACATGACCAGGATGTTCACTGTGTAACCCTTCCGGAGGTAAGGCTAAAAGCAGTTTGCGTGGAACCTGCATTCCACTGTGGAACATGTGGCTACTAAGTAGTTCACATCCGAGACCTTCTGCACTATTTTGCACGGCCCACACCATTTATCTTTTAAAGCTGAAGAACAAATGGGCTTTCTCACTAAAACCTCCTGACCTTCCTGGTTCCCAGTCAGCGTCACCTTCTGGTCATACCATTTCTTCATAAATGCTTTGATAGCCTGAAAGGTTTTCTTTGCCTGGCACATATGTTGTGCTATCAACCTGAGACCACTCACATAGTAAATGTGAGAAATTGGTCTGTTGGTTGAGTGTGAACCCTGGTAAAGCAACCGCTTCAGTCCCTGGGAGGGTAAACCACAGAAAGTCACTTAATTAACTGGTGATTAATCCTGGGTAGCTTGGCACAAAAAGGCAATGTGTAAAGTCACCATCATCTGTCACCAGCAGCATGGTGACCTGAGACCTCTCATTGTGGGGTTTCAAGCACTTGATATGAAGCATCCTTAAGGGGGTTTGGGGTATCTTGAAATCCACCAGGTATGTGGCCTCCCTCTTCCTCTCAACTTCCTCATAGGGCCCAGACTAACGCTTGTGGAGGGCCCTTGGCTCCACTGGGTCCCTTACTTTCTGTTCAGGTTGAACTTCCACCATAGTATCGTCTGGTCGTACCATTGCTTCATGAGTTCCTGGATGGCCTTCAAGTTCTCAGAAGCTTTCTTCCAGAACATGGCCATCTGGTTCCTGTGGGCTAGCATTTAGTTAATCGCATCTCAGGGGCAGGCGGTTCTTGGGAGCTTGCTTCCCCCCATCCTTAACCAAACTGAGACGTCCCTCAGAGGATGACCAATACAGAAGTTCAAATGGGCTAAACCCAACTCCCTTCCTTGGCATCTAACTGTAGGCAAAAAGCAGGCATGGTAAGAGGATGCCCCACTTATACCTCATGGGCTCAGTTAAGACTTAATGATGCCTTTCTGGATCTTGTTAAATCTTTCAACAAGCACATTGGTTTGTAAATGGTAGAGTGTAGGGAACTTGTAGGTTACCCCACACTCTTACTCCTTCCACAGTGAGTTCATGGGCGCAGACATGAAGTTGGTGCCCCTGTCAGACACCACCTCTTTGAGGAACACCACTTGGGTGAAAATCCCTATCAGGGCCCAATTTACTGCAGCTTCAGAGTCGTTCATGTTTTCTACTGGCCTGGAAGGTGAGTCTAGTCCTGCAGAATGCATCTGAGGCTATCCTCATCTGGGGCAATTAATGGCGGTGATAAGCCTAGCAAAGGTCTTATTCTACCCAGATGTCCTGCCAGGGGAAATTCATGAGCCTGCCCCAGTAGGAGGGCCTTGAAGCATTTAGGGACTACCACCACACATCTTGCCCCATGCACAGGTGTCTTAGGCTCACTAAACAGGAGGTCAGACTCCCACTTTGCGAGGTGATCTCCAGAGGTATCACCAGCTACCTGGGCTTCAGCTTGACCCCTCATGCCCTACAAGTTCAGACACTCCTTCTGTGCCTTACAGATCTCCACCATGGTGGGTCTCCCTTCTATTTGCCATCTGGTAAGTTCAGGCAGGTCACCAAGGGAGGAAATGTTATCCCTGTCAGGTTCCAGGGAGACCTCCCCCAGGCCCCATCCACCTTTGACCTTGACAATTGTCTGGGCAATTTTTCTAGACTCCAGGCCTCCTTGACTCCCCTCCTGGGCAGTTGGACCAGGTATTCACACAGAACCACTCATGCAATCCCAATGTTTCCATATGTGGCCTGAGCTCCACTTTTTTCCAGGCAGTCTGCTCTAGATCATTCCCTAACAGACAGTCCACAGGTATGGCAGGGCTGACACTAACTTTCAGAAGACTTGAGATCTCCCCCATTCCAAGGGAATCAGAGCGTTGGGGTAGTGGCTCTCCTGGTGGTCTGCATTACAACCTGGTGGAATGTATTGGGTATCACTTGCTCTGAGGATACTAGATGACACCTGACAGCAGTCATACTCATGGCCTCCACCCTCTGCCCATTGACAGTAGCCACTGCCTATACTTCGAAGTATTTGAAGGCATGTGGGCTTTGGGCACCATCACCTTACCACCTAGTACCACCTAGGATCAGTAGGGTAACCTCACCTGTCTCCCCCACACTAACTGGGGCAATATAGTCCACTAGCACTATGCTAGCCAACCCCTGGGTCTGCCAGCCACTGGATGGGATGTGCCCTCTTGGGACACTTAGGATCACCCTTGGTGTGTTCAGACTGGCAACATTCATAGCACTTGGGGAGAAATTTACCAGTGTTCTTGTCAACTATACCTTTTTTCTGGTGGCCAGATTGGGAATCGGACACTTTTCCATGACAACTATTTTGGGGGCTTTGAGAAAACTCCTTCCTGTTTTTATCCCCCTCATCTTTCTTCTGGTGGGAACTCTGACCACCCTTTTGGGAGTTCCCCCGAGATGCCTTCTTGGACATTCTGTGCCTGACACAGAGGTCTGCCTCTTCATTAAGATTCCTGAGCCAGTAAACTTGCTATCTACTTGGTGTTGGCACAGTTCTGTAAAACAAGTATTTAGCTCCCTCTGAATCAAGTTGTACAGCCCAACAAAATCATCCACTTTGCTGTCCCTGAACCTCTGATGGTATTTCTCAGGGGTCAGCCCAAATTTAGAAACAGGGATGGCTTTCATTCGGGCATACTTGGTCTGGTCCTCTACCTCAGTGTAAGACATGTGCCCCTCTCCACTGTTGGCATGTACTTACACAATCTAACCCGACCGCAAGTACTCATTTGGCACCTTGTGTACCCTCAGAGTTACCTCATAAGTAGTAAACCTTTTATCAATATATCTCCCACCACATAATTTGGCACCAGTTTCTGTAGTATGGGGACAATCACCTCTGCAGTGAACGCTGCTAGTACGCTGCCACCATTATTGTTGGACTCCACTTGTGTGGCTTTTATGCCCAGTTCTCTGAAACTGAACTCATGAGCCATTTTCCTCTTCTTTCTGGCCAGTCTCTGCCTGGCTATTCTTGCCTCAGATTTCATATTTAGCTTGGTCAACTGCAATTTGAGCTCCCTGCTGGAGAAAGACCTTTGACAGACAGACTGCTCCCTGCTACATCCTGGGCAATTGCTGTGGTTGAGTTGGACTCTCCTAGCAGCTCAGGACCCAGGGCTGAGTCCCAAATCTCCTCATCCTCTGTTAGTTCTCCTCTCTCCACATTATTATCACCATCATCATCTCCTGGTTAGGGGTGGGCAGAGTTCATGGAGTGGCACTATGCGGAATTCAGTGCAGTTTCCACTGAACTGTGAGGGAACATGCAGAGCCTTCCAAAATAAAGAAGGGACTGCGCTCCGTGTGCATCCGAGCAAATAAAAAATGTGTATCTTCAAAAATCAGGGAATTATTGCAAACCTCAAGTTCTGATACAGCACGAAACCAGAGAGGTGCTTGAGAGTTTTACCGGCACCGTATAAGGTATAAGTAACACAGAAGTGCAAAGGGTTAATCACTGCCCCTGCTATGATAACTCTCTAAAATAATTTGTTTCATATTGCTTGAGACACATCCAGGTCACGTGACACTGCGATAATACTTTCTTTTTTCCCAGTTAGTGGTTCTCATTTCACAAGTCCACGATAGATGAAATGCTGGGTTGACCTCACCAGCCCTCAAAAGACATTTGACATACAGGTTACCCAATGACTTGACAATGCACACATTATGGTAGCGCATAGATTGACCCACATGCTGTCACAGCACATAATTATACTCCTTTCCACCATCATCTAATCCAACTTGTGCCATGAATCCAGAACAGAAAGTGGTTGCCTGCTCACAGACACGCCTACTCCTCACCCTGACTTAACTCCTGGCCTCTCTCCACCCTGTCTGGCCTGCACTCAGAGCAGTCCTGCACAACCCCAGACCTGCATGTATCGTCTGTGCATAATCTAGGAAACAGTCTTTTGATTTAATGCCTGCACAATAGAATGTCCCCTATGGTTGCTAGGTGGTCTGTGCATGATATACCATATAATGTCACTGACATACATGCAGTAAGTGCTTCGATATATTGCATTCAGTGGATGGTCGCAGTATGGTGGCCATCAATCAGTGTGATTTGAGCTGTATTGACATTGCAAATCCCACGTCTTCATTAGAGAATTACCACAGCCACTGTAAAAGCAGATGGGCAGCAACAATAACAACAGACTTCAGTGCTGCCAGAGTACAAGCTTAGAGCCAGCGAAGCCCTGCCCACGAAAGACCGTCCCTCCAAACACAGCCTCACTCCTGAAGGTCATTCTCCAAAAGAAAGGACCCTGAGTGCTCTGCTACCACACTTCCTCCTATTCAAGGATGCTTTTCTCTTGGGAGGGACGGGTCTCTACGACTCACACCTCTGCCTTATGCAGAATCACCGCTGTCTTTCTTTCCTTCTTTTCAGGGTTTTGAGTTCCAGACCCCTTACCCCTCCCCCTCTCTGGACAGGGGACTCCTCCCCAGACTCAGAAGTGTTGGAGCTAGGAGTAAAATTGGGATAGACCATGATGAAATCAATAGCTGCACACAACCACATAAACTGTGTGTGACAGCAGGAAGCATGAGCAGGTAGTAGGGGTAGGCGGTGGGGTCAAACTCTGCCTTGCAGCAGAACTGGAGATTTTTTGCCGAACTCCGCCCTTGCAGCAGAGCGTAGAGTCACAAAATTCTGCAAACTCTGCCCTTGAAGTGGAGTTAACTGCCCACCCCTACTCCTGAGGTGAACTGCCACCTCTGCACTTCCTCAAAGATTCTGAGGGCTGCACTTCCTCAAAGTCTCTGAGGGCTACCTGCCTGGAGATGATCCAGTTTGACAGCCTTTTTTCCACCTTTAGCCTCTTCTATGTGCAGAGTTTCAGCAGCTCAGCCAACGGAAAACGAAGTATAATTTAAAAAGAGGTCAACTCTTGTGTCAATTTATTTACCTGGGATTTGTGTGCAACTCAAAACACTGTATGGCACTCTACAAACTCAAGTCCTAAAGCACACCACTTACGTCCAATATGAGAGATTGGGTTGTCGGTTCACTGGTTTGTGAGCCCTGGTTAAGCAACAGCCACAATCCCTGGCAGTGTGAACCACAAAAATTACCTAAATTAACCAGTGCTTAACCCTAGGTAGCTTGGCACAAAAAGTATTCAGTCTTAACTTGGAAGCAATGTGTAAAGTATTCATGCAGCACAGAGACAGTGATAAAGTAAAGATAAAACACAAGAAAAATACAACACCAATTTAGAACAATCGGTATGTTTAAATAACTTGGACAAAAAGACAAAAATCAAATCAGTAGAATCAGAGTTATGAATTGTTAAAGCTTTTAGTAAAAACTAGTTCCTAAAAGATTAAAGCTCCAACTGCGTACATGTAGTCACGCAAGTCCAGATCAAAGATGAAAAGTATAGCAGACCACGATGAACTACAGGTCAGATACAAAGAATAGATTTGGCCTGGTCAGCACTTACCTTCGGACTTATTTCTTAGAAGGTAAAGTTCAACAGGGCATGCCTGCAGACGATGCCCGAGGAGGGAACATCGTCGTCACGAAGTCGCTGGATGAAGTTGCAGTGAACGTTTCTATATTTGGACTTAAGGCCTGATTTAGAAATCGGCAGAGGAGGTACTCTCTCACAAATGTGACGGATATCCTGGCCACTGTACATTATGTCCAATGGCACTTGGAATATGGCAGACAGGAAATCAGTTGTATTTGTTACAGCCTTAAGTCACTTTTTGGAAGTCAAAAATATCCAGCGAGAAGAGGCAGGAGGCTCTAACTGAAGTCAGTTCCAGGAGGTTGGATACCACTTTGGCAAAGGACCACTGAACTGAATTTGCTGTCGGTAAAATGAACATAGCTGGAGCAGCCAAGTAACTAGGATGACAGATGATGCCCCTTGGGTGAACCAACGAGTAGGTTGGTCCAGATCTTCCCTCGGTTCTCAGAGCAGTTTTTAGCCAAACCTTTTATAAATCCTGAGTTTTGGATTTGTCCATGTGGGTACTTTAGAAGAATAACCAAGGGTCCAGAACTGGAGCATCACCATATGCCTGTTCAGGACTCTCTCAGGCTGGGTCCAGGTACGTGGACACGGGTGGTGGAATTATTTTATGTCCCTGTTCCACCATTTTATGTCCTTGTGGCTCAGAACAGGAGGCCAGACAATTAGCCCTTGGAGTCACTTTGATAGCCCTGGGTTCAGGTGAAGAGGCAGGACTCAAACAGGGGGACTGGCCCATGAGAGTTCAAAGCAGTCTCCAGGCAGCAAAGCAGTCCTTCTAGGTGCTGCACAGCAATCTTGTCAAGTACACAGCATGTCACAGCAGAAAGTAGTCCTCTGAGAGTTCTTCCACAGGTCCCGAAAGTGAACTGAAGAGTGGGTTTGAGGGCCCTATTTTTACATCTGGTGGTTTCTTTGAAGTAGGGAGAAGTTTCGAGAGGTTTCTGTTTGAAGGGCTTGGAATTTCCTGACTCCCTTTCCCTGGCTCCAAGATGAGGGCAGAGACAATGTGGAGGTGACAAGCCCTTTGTGTGAAGGCAAAGCACAGCCTATTCAGTTTCAAGTTGGGCTTTGCCCAGCTCCAACCCCCATCCTGCCAGCAGTTGGTCCATTCAGGTATACATGATTGCTCTATTGGGGGACTGGCTGTTCACCCAGTTATGTGACCCAGGGGAGGCTACAGGCACCAAATGGCTAGAGACAGGAAAATGCCAACTTTCTAAGAGTGCCAGTTTCATAATTGTAATTTAAAATCTAACTTTACCATCAAAGAGGATTTGTAATTACAATTTCATAGATGTCAAACATGAAATCCTTACCTGTCCCCAATCAAACTTTAGTACTTTTTAACTGTGATAATGCATCCCAATGTTATCCTGAGGGGCGGTTAGTCCTTACAGTAGTGAAAAACTGATTTGGGAGTTTTTCACTACCAGGACATTTACTTAAAAGGACTGTTTTACCTTTTAAATACAATGCACCCTGCCCTCTGGGCTACCTAGGGCCTACCTTAGGGGTGATTTATAGGCAATAAAAGTGAGGTTTAAGGCTTGGCAAAGGGGTTATATTGCCCTGTGGAATTGACAGCTTAAAACTTCATTCAGACTGCAATGGTAGACCTGGGACATGTTTTAAGGGTCTATTTAAGTGGGTGGCTCAATATGTACTGCAATCCCACTATTAACATTTTTTTTCAGGCGTTAGGTATGTGGTTTACTACTCTACATGGGACGTATAAGTAGATTAAATATGCCACTCAGATATACACCAATTTAATAATGATTAGGGGATTGAAAACAAGCACGCACTTCAGCAATGGTTAACTGTGGTAAAGTATGTAGAGTCCTAAGGCCAACAAAAACACATGTCTGGAAAATACAAGGAAACAGGCAAAAAGTTTAGGGGAACACCACCCTAATGATGACATGTCTAACAGTCAATCATCTCCCTATGTGGTGATTCCTGGGCTCCTTCCCACCCTCTGTGATCAAGGAGATTGAACTAGAAGTTAGAAGGGGCTAAACCTGACTCTTTTTTGCGGAATCTCATGGTAGGCAAAGAAGGGACATAGCAGGTGAAAATCTTACTTCTTCCTAAAGGTTCTCTGGCAGAGTTCCAATCATGTTCTTTCAGGTTTTGTTGAACCACTTCTCTAACCTATTGGTTTATGTATGGTACACCGTGGAAGAGTTGTACATTTCACCAGGTTGTTCACACATCTCTTTCATGAACGAGGAAATGAAGTAACCTCCTGGGTCATAAAATCATCTCTTTATAAATCCAACCCTATAAAAGGTCCTGAGGAGACCTCTATAAACCACCTTTACAGTCATGCTCCTTTGATATGCTGCCTGTGGATAATTGGTGGCATGGTGAATCAGCATTGTTGCTTAATGCCAAGAGTAAGTTGAATGGGCCAAAAATGTCTATTCCTACCACCTTGAATGGAACACCTACAGTGGGAAAAGGCACTAACTGTGCCCTGTCCTTACCTCCTGACTTACCATTCAACTGACAAGTAGGACAGGTTAAGCAGAACTGCTTAGTGTCTCCACACATCCCTCACTAGTAGAACAGACGAACCAAACTATCCTGGACCGTTCTAATGCCCTTGTGTACTGCAAATGACACTTTCTAAGCCAGTGATAAGAGGAATTTCTTGTTCATTATTTGAACTACTAGCCTCAAGCTACTACGCAGACAAGGATTCAATGTCCCACTTTACAACGGGCCATTCTCCTAGCCAACATAGTGTCTTTCGAACTGTTCCTGGGCTTCCTTCTGAAGTCCTACAAGCATAAAGCATTAAACCTTGCAGAATTCCTACCTGGTGGGTGCTCCAGCAGTTAATAACCCTTGTAGCTTTGTCGACGGAGCAGACTACAACACATGGTCCACTTTGGGTATGTCACTCTCTTTCTGGAGCGGGGGTAGTGGATGCTACAGCCAGTGTTCTTTCAGAGCCTGCCCTGATGTGCTGCCTACCTTGTTCTGGTTTATATAAATGAGTAATGGTCCCAGTCTTCTCCTGAGTCTGACATGCAGCCTGTGCTATGGTCAACAAAGCTGACATTGACTAATCCATATGGCTTTGGGTCCTGGTACTAAATCAGGGGCAATCAAATGATTGCAAAGAGACTTCCAGCACCTTGCTTTTCTCTTACCCCTATATAGACCACAGACAGCCCACCCTTGAGCTACAACTTAACTCAGGTAATCAGATACTCCATGTCCTCTCCACTTACTACTCAACCTCTACTATTAGCACTTGGGAGAATCTATTTGTGTCTGCGATTCTTCCTTTCTATCACAGTTCCATTAACTCCTATATTCTTCTATCCATTGACAGTAGTCTCCAGCACAAACCCCATCGTGTTTGGATGAATGTGCTTCAGAACCTCTGAGTCTTTTTCACAATTGTCAATAACAACTAGGTTTGTAGTAACAGGCCCCTCCCCCGTCCCTTCTACTACAGTGAGCAGAATATCTGCTATGACGAGCGTGGCTGGTACAGGGTCTTTCATCTGACAGTCTCCCTTAAAATAGCCCTTCTTGTGACATGTGGAGGCCTGTGAAGTAAGTTATCATTTTGGGCATGAGAGAATCTTGCTGTCCCCATGTTCATTCATTTGTTTTTGATTAGAAACCCATTTCCCTCCTTGCTTTGGTCCTCCTCTGGAAACTTTAGAATTGCTCTGGCCCTTAACATTAGGTTTGGAACCTGTCCTTGGGGAGGTCCTCTCCCTTTTGACTTAGAGCCATGCTGGCTAGCCACTTGGCAGCCAACACTACAAGGTTCCCTAAATATTTACCTATCAGTGTGACAGATGTTGCCTAAGTGGGGTACAGAGCTCCTCCATGAGTCACTCTCTAACCTTAAGCTGGTTCAGGGTATGAAAATTTGTAGCCTCCATCCTTTCCTACCCACTCATTCCAACCACGTAAAACTCCATTTCAAACAGAACACCATCTGCTTACTTGCTGTCTTTACACTTCTACAAGTACTGTGCTCGCTTCAGCCCACACCTCCAAATCAGAACTCTTTTCATCCACTCATACACTATTTGCTCAAACACAGACATCCTTCCAATAACTGCTGTCCCTGAAAATGACATCTGACTCTCTTTTGGAAAATTACATACATAATTCGAAGCCTCAGTCTTACAAGCAATCTCAAATCTCACAATTCATTCCACAATGTCTTGTCTTCCACGTACATCTGTACAAGTGCTTTTGAAACTTTGGCAAGCACACTATAAAAGTTTGGAGGTTAATCACTTTTGCAAGGTGCAATTGTCTCAGCTGCCATCCTAAGCATTACCTTCTTGAGAGCTATTCTCTCCCACTCCACTTCCCTGTGCTTTTCTTTGTCTTGCCTTTACCCCACCCTCATCCTGCCCCTTTGCTCTTAGCAAGCTAATATTCTATTTTTTCTCCCAAACTCTCTAGAACCTTTCCTCTTCTTAAGCCTTTGTTTTTTGGAGAGAGCTCAAGGTCTCTGTTAGATATAACTGTCTCAGTGGCATAGTTCCAGGAGTCTGTGTAAATTTAACCCTAGAATCAGTGGCGCTCATTGTCATTAGGATTTTCTGGCAAGCAAATTCTGAGAAATATACCATATCTCTGAGAGATAAATGAACTATGGGTCTTAGAAGCGATGATTCTACAACACTGCCTAATTACGTTTGTGTCAACGTAACCTTCCCAGAATCTACTTTTATTTCTTCTCTCACCCTCCAAATTTCTGTACTGGTATTTCACCAAACATGCAAGGATCTGCCTATCCTTTCTTCTGGTTCACATCCGCCCTCTATCCAAACACCGATCCCTCTACTGATCAGAGGACAGGGCGTCAAATTCCATTCCTTTCAACTTTGTGCCCAATATTGTTGCTGAGTAGGTTTTATGGTACTAAGGTTGGACCTACTGTAATGCTATAGTTGCCTAAAACAGAGAAGGTGTAAGAGAACTCTTAGCCATTGACATATGTCTCACTTTCCCTTGGCTAAGATCTGTCAAGAAATGGCTTATAGAGTTAGGCCTCAGTTCATACTGGATGAGCCGTATTGCTTAACATCAAGTTGCAAAAATGTACTGAAGAGAACTTACTGGCCACATACCCTGAACGTACTTCACTGTGACCCAAGATTGGGAAGGATAACTACTCAATTTCTTACTATAAAAGCAAACCCAAGTTTCGAAGAATTTCTCCACAATGTACAACCACATTTAGCAAGAGTTCTGCATCTGAAGTTAAGGTAAAACACTCTGCAGATCAAGAGCTATATAGCAAATTGGGGAACAAAGGGAGACCGCTCTTGCACTTTATGTACCACATGCACTTTAGGGGCTACCAAAAATACAGGACATATCCTATTCTTCTGCCCAGAATATGCTCGGGCAAGGAGGAAATGGATACGACCATTGTGCAACACACTGGGATTGGAAGCACCAAGATGGATTGAAGTTGCTGACAGTTAGCACAGTACCGTACGTAATATTTGCCTTATCCCAATATTTGTTTGTAGTAGGACTTATACGAAGTAAAATGGGGTAAAGCCGTGATGTCGCAATGAACAACGTACCTATAAGTCGGAAAGCACTTTGAATTGCACAAAACAATTAGTTATTTCAATTGTATTATAAAAGTTTTAGGTGATTTTTATAAATGTATACAGTGGAGGGATGCATTAGAATGCGTAGTGACCCGTTTATAATGTTTTATCCTGAGATTGATGATAATTTGACTGAGAATATTTTATATATATTGCCTGATGCATTTTAGATCATATCATGTGGGTGTTCTGCAAACTGGGCTAAGTACAATCTTTTCCAGACTTGACTCCCATTGGTAGTGAAGTGAATAGTCACAGGCTTTTCATGGAGATTAGTGTGGAGTGCTCAGGCTCAAGAATCAATCCCACCACCCCTAGCAGTGCAATAAAATCAATTTTCATCACAGTGATTCTCCTTGTAGAAAAGACAGGTATGTAATGGCACAGAAAACATATCATTCCACTGCACCTTCAATAATGCATGGATGTCTGTTTCACAAGTGTGAGTCTGTGTCCTTTCCTGGGCCTCTGCAGGAACATTCAATTACTCCTCCACCCTTTCCTGGGTTGCCTCCCTCATGTTGAGAGTGTGAGTTAAGGTCTAAAGGTGCAGCTTGTGCTCCCTCCATGTGGTCTCTGCACTCAGTTTGTCAGGTATATGCATGCTCATTCTCTCAACCAGTTCATAGGAGCAACACAATGCTGCACATGGCCGGTGTAGTGGAATTTTACCAGTCTCAGGGACCTTCCAGGTGCAAATACCAGTCTTCCAAAGAGCTGCATGGCAGATGGGAGTGCAGCACATCACTCAGGGAGTCGCAGCAGGAGCAGTGGCTTCTGCCTGTTGCCCTCTTGCTGGCAAATGGCTGTGGTTGTGGCTCACTCAGACACTATGGTGTGTACTTGACTTACAGCAGAGCTCACTCTGACACTCCAGTGAGTACTTCATCTTTCTTCCTATGCATGACAGTGCCATGCCCAAAAATGATGAGTCTTCAGAATGGCAATCGCCAGGTGCTACCTCTGACCCACAGTGCCTCGAAGCAAAGACTTTGATTCTTCTGTGGGACCACGAGGCCACTTCTATGTTCACTAGGTCTTCAGCCCTGGTAAACATAACGACACACATGGCAGTGCCACAGTCATGCAGCCCACTGGTGGGTCACATAGGCTACCAGCAGGCATTATCCCATCTTCAGTCTGGCCTACCATATGCGCACAAAGTTTGAGGTGCCTTAGAAGTTATGAGAGGGATAAATGGCATAGATCACATAGCCCAGTAGTACCACAATTCCTTTTTTTCACGTTCTTAGTGGGTCTTTGGTGGGTGGACCCTGATGTGACCTGGCCTTTGTCTGACTTGCTGCTCCAGCGAGCAGGGCAGTCTCTATGTACTGTGCCAACCACAGAAGTATAAAAAGGTGTGAGCAAGCTGTACTCAGCTATATATGTAACCTCCTCTCAGGAAGAGAGACAGGAATGTGTCCCCTTTCAAAGACTCCTTTGCCTTACTCGGATACCAACAGATACTGTGGGCCTCACCTAGCAGTTTACCTGCCATTGACCTAATGGCAGCTGCAGTCGTACTCAATTACAGACCAGTGTATCCAGAAGGGCTCTAGCATTTCTAAAGAAAGTGTATTTCCTCTTTCCTCGCCATAGCACCTGGTGTTCCCTCATCACATCGAGGAGATGTCAGCAATACACATATGCTGTCTGGGTAAAGCAAGCCCTCCACCATCCTGTACTCTGGCCCAGGCTGTGGCCTTCCAAACTGTAACCCACAGGCCTATATCACGTCAGCATGCCATACTATCAATCCAAAAGAAACTCATGTGATTTGTTCCCCTTTTCATTTATAATTTGTGTGTTGTTAGAAATGGGGTTTCTGATTGGCTAGGGTATGCACCTAAGCCAGGCAGAACCTACCACTCTAGTCAGGGCAAGGGAGTTAGATACTGAAGATAACCCCTGGTCACCCCCTTGGTAGCTTGGAAGAGCAGTCAGGCTTATACCAGAGGCAATGCGTTTGTGCAACACACTCCCACAGCAGTGACACACTAGGAACACTACAAAAGATTCTCCACACAAGGTGATATAAAAATATCCTTTGTATTATCCAAAAAACACATTAGATCACAATCACATATTTATCACTGGGCCACCAAGCACTTGTCAGGACTTCACAGGCATTACGTAATTCACTTGGCCAATCGGGCCACTGTCATAAATAATATAGTTAGGGTCACCAGTAACTACTGGCTGGATTGTTTTGAGCATAACACCTCATGCAAACACATCATTCACAGTGCACCATAACCTCACAGCATGAACATGTGGCAAGTGCAGTGAGGGTAGAAACACTTTATCAGACCCAGAGCGCACCTGTGCTCTTATTACAGATTACACTGTCCTTTGTCTCCCCCCATGTAGGCTCCTGGGCCACCTGCCCGCCTACCACAGGGAATGCTGTACTTCCTGGGCACTCCACTGAATCCAGGAATCGGTAGGGGGTGCCTCCAAGGAGATTTCACCTCGCCGTATTCACAAAAAGTATCCCCCACGTATGTCACAGCTGGGGGTGGAGACACACACCTACACCAACCCAAGCAGTGGGTAGACTTCGTTGAGTCCCCCTACTTTAGTACGGGGCAAACAAAAGCCCCAGGGCAGCAGCCGCGATCACGTGGTGCAGCTGCCACATCCTGTATCTTTTCCATGCCTTTCCGCGTAGGGAAGAAGCCGGGCTCCGAAATGCAGAAGAAATTGCCTGCCACAAAATGCCCACGGTGCTCCAGATGGGGGACAGCCAATGGCAGTGCTCTGATCCGGCCCTTCAGGACCTTGTAGACATCGGTCACCATCTCCTTCCTCCTCTCCTCCATTTGGGGGTTAGGAATACAGTCCTGCTTGGCCCTGCTTACTATCAGACTCAGCCAGACAGCTGGCACTTCCGCATGGCCTCCGGCAGCTGCAGGTCCTCCTTGCTGGGGATATAGAGCAGCCCACCCTCCGGCACAAAGCGCTCGGCAGACTCCGACCCCTGCGCTGGATTGGCAGTGTCTTCTGCCACACCGTAAAAAGTAAGCCCACGTCTTGGGTCCTCACAACACGGCCACCTCAGCAGAGCACGCTGCTGTATTTCAATCGGTACATGCTGCACAGCACTGGAAAGGCAACCAGCCCTGCAACTCCTTCAGAAGCACAACAACAGCACTCTCCAAATGCGCTAATCGGGGAGCAGAACCAAAAGCGCTCATCCTCGGCTTTTTGAAGTGAAGGGCTCACCACGTGCTTGTTGTTATAAATACAGCACTCGCCTGGCGCTAATTTCTCCCACCCACTGGGCATGCCACCAAGCCTTAAGAGATCACTGGGGGCAGAGAATAGGCCATAGGCCAGCCAGAACACATGGTCACCCAGCAGAGTGGCAGTCCCTTAAATCCCCGAGCAGGCAGAAGGTCAGTCTCAAAAGCAGATAGTCTCAAATGGCGGTTCCTCCTGGTACACAGCAGTCCTCTGGATACAGTCCAGGCAGTGTCTTCTTTTTTCAAGTTCACCAAACATGGGGTCAAAGCCCCTTTACTTATAGTCCACAAAGTCTTTGTTCTGTTCTGGAAGAGGGCTCTGAGCCCAGTCCAAACCAGTTATGTCCCCACTGGTGTAGTTTCCTGGCAGGAGGTGGAGAAAGCATTGTTCATTGCAGACCAGGCCTATTCAGGTGCAAGGCAAATCTCCTCCCACCACTCTATATGCATTTAATTTACTGGCCCTGGGCATATGGGATACCATGTTGCAAGGAACTAATAGGTAATCTTGCCAAGTTTACAGGAGAGAGCACATGCAGTGTCCAAAGTCATAAAACCACCAAAACAGGTCACTAAAAAAATGGGAGGATGTTGAAAAGTTCTGGGATGACCCTGAAAAAGGGCCAAGTCCAATAAGTATTTTTTGCTTTCTCGGCCCTGATTGCTTCAGGTATGCTTGGATGTGGGTCCTGGGCTCACTGTGCCACTGGATTCAAGCTAGCCAGGCTGATGAGGAGTGATACCCTGAAAGCGATCCCAAAACACTTGTTTCTGGTTCAGGGAGGATCTGGATTAGCAGTTGAGGCTGGACTGGTCCCATGAGATGCACAGTCAAGACTGATTTACATATGGCTAGATCTAAACTGGGGTTGCATTGTGAGCAAAAGAAAGATGGATTTTACCCATATCTCTTGACTCGAGGAGAATGTTTCATTTGTGTGTCTTTTACACTATCAATCTAAGCACACATTCATAAGTATAATGTAAAGTAAGTTGACTTTCAGGATCCTGGGTTCATCATTGGCAGCAGAAATGTTTATATGAATAGGTGTGTAGGCGCGCATTCATGTCTCACAGGTAAAAATACCTAATTTTATAATACACTGACCATGATATGCTGCTTCCACCATGTTCCATGCATAAAACTCGCTGCATGGATAGTAGTCATCTGTCACTGAGAGGTGCACATGAACCTCCCCTCTGGGTTCAGAAAAAGGTCAAGAAATGATCCCTGTAAAAAAAACTGACCTAGGTCAATGCGCACATAAGGGAACAGTGCACGGCATAATCAAAAACAAGAATCAGAGGTTTTTGTAGTTCAGGCACGCGAGGCAGGGTCACAACTGTACAGCATGCAGGGGCTACTCCCATCCCAGCACATAGTCTTTTCATTCGAAAGATCAAGGGTCACCTTTAGTCTATTTCTAGTCTTTTGGCTTGGTAGTGAGCGGCATTATAAAAAAGCTAGAGTGTCATTACAATTCAGCAGGGCGCGAGCCTTTATGATGGAGATAAGACTAGGTAGAAACCTCAAACTACAACAAATACCTTACATTTGATCTTCGTAATAATTCTGTGCCATAGCAGTATGGCATATTTTGAAATGGGTGGGCTGGACCATTGCTCTACTTGTCCAAGTTCCCACGAGAAATTAATGAAATAATGAACAGGTCGTTTATTCTAATATCCCCGTTCATATACATTCTGAAGAGTAAAGTGAGCTGCAGTTTTCCAATGTGAGCTTTTGATACCCTTTTTCACTACTCACCTAAGTCTTATTTACCACATCATGTTTCATAGTCCTCCTATGCAATGCAATTCATTTTATAATATGATGCATATTATCCAAAGTAATTAAATCAAGTCTGTAGTACCTGAAGAGTTTCCTTCCTCAGCTTGGCTTTCAGTTAAAGCATTTCCCAATTCATTGTTCATTTTATGGGCTAAACCCATTCTAATATGGTAAAATCTTTCCTAGGATGCCATTTATCTGATTTTGCTTGGTCATGAAGTACTATTTTGGAGTCTAGTGCCCTTCCGTTTATTAGCGGTGACTCAGCTATGTGACAACATTCACAAAAAAGTAGGTTATCTTTAGTGGTTAATTAAGATTTGTATCTGATGAACCCATAAAAGTTGTTTTTGGCAGCTTTACCACCAATTCACATAGTACAATTCGTAGATTAGTTTGCACCTGTGGCAAAGATCTTACAGCAATTAGAGTTCATGAACATATGTTCAAATGTCCCTACATATGTTTTGAGGTGACGATAGTAGGGGTTAGATCTCGGGATCCAACAATTTATCTTTTAAGAAGTATAATACAGTCAAAATGCCGTGAAATAAAGTCAATAACTGATGTTAGCCCCAAACAATTTTGTATACATTTTAGCGCAGATCTGCGTTACTTCTTCGACATCTAACTTAATACCGACCTCCAACAAGTAATTTTATTTGTTTTTATAAAATATATACAGTTTGTCATCTAGGCAAACTATAAATTCACAATACCTATATTTGTGATCTTCCCTCCAATGCAGTAGCCTGTTTAATCAATCGTGCACTCAGTGTCTTTGTTTTTTGTCAGCCAGTATCTTCATTGTAAATATGTACAAAAGGCGCCTCTAGAGGTTTATCCAAATGTTCTTTAATTCAGAGAAAGAGTCAATAATTTCTCCTTGGACTGTGTCTCCTTTCAGAAGTAGTCTTCACTTCTGCAAAGGCTTTGCTTCCTTCTGTTAGGAAGTCATTAAGATCACCTCCAGATTAGATGGTATTAAAAAGCAATCAATTCTAGTTCCGATACGGTGAGAGCATAATGTGAATGTATGTCCCCTGCCACATGAGTGAAGCAGCGTCCACGGCTGGACCAGTGCATTGTCTTGAATCATTCCGTCTGTCTAATTTTCCAAATCTGACTACTAGTGGGTCCATGACGAGTTTTAGTCACCTCTTATCATGACCCTGATCGTTCCAAACAAAGTAAGTAGCCTACCTAATTTAGAGAGGAAGTCCAATTTATATCCCACTGCCACAGATATCGATCCCGACTTTGTACACGAGCCATGTACTTTAAGCTTTGCAAATATGTAGCACTTGCCAAAGGGTGTGTGGCCATTGACATTAAGGGAAATCACTGATGGTGTGGTTGTGGTGTGTGTCGGCATTTATCTGTTGAGGTGTTGCATCCAAGTTGCATGATTATAGCAGTAGCTAGTGGTGTTGTCTGTCAGCGGCTGTCTGCGAGTGTCTCGTCTCGCCCTTAATCTGTTTTTGAAACATGTCCATGCATTTGTCCAAAATGTCCCAATGTCTGGAACGGGATGATCATAATGTGTCCACTGTCTTTGAAACATGTCCATGCATTTGTCCAAAATTTCGCAATGTCGGGAAAGAGATAATCATAATATGTCCACAGTCCATGACCCGGGTATTCCAAGATTAGTACCACATATATAAGTAGCCTGTCCAGTCCCTCTGTCTGTGAGCTGGGTGTGGTAATTGATGTCTTTCCAACCAGCAACTCATAATTGCTTGTCTAACTCTGTTTTGTTTGTGGAGGATTCTACAAGGGTTGCTTGCTAAGAGTTAATTTTGGAAATAGGCAAATTATGGAAATAAGATCAAATTGATCCTAAGTTAAGCTAAATGATTCAAAGTACACCTGAGCTTAGCACTATTGGAAACCTAAAGTCACAGCTTCCTGGCCATATATCTTATTATTTGTTTGAGGGTCCTCTCTGCAATGGATTCATTCTAAGACATTGCTTCTTTTACCCTGTCATGCAAATAAAGAACCAACCTTACTGGCTTGCTCATAATTGTGTTTATATTATGTGGCATAGTTCACCTTCCTTTTCTTTCTGAAATACCAAATGAATTTGAATTTGACCAGTGTACTAAATCCGCTACGCATACATATATTTAACCCTGGGCGAACATCTCTCTTGTTAAACATCTACCAAATTACATGCTTGTATGTTTGCATGAATTCCTGCAGTTGATGGGTGAATCGAAATTTTACAGAGTAAAATTTAAATCTCCTCCAAAAAGATTATAGCTGCATTAAAGCATCTACATCATTAGATACCAGAACATAATAGGAAACTCACGTATGAGGTGCTCTGTTGATACTTAGGGGCATATTTACAAACTCTGTTGTGTCGCTCTTGCACCATGTAATGTGCTGCAAGAATAATGAAATTAAAAAAGAGATTTATAATGCCACGCAAGGCCACCTGGCGTGACCCTGAGAGGGTTCATAAATCTCGAGTAAAGCAACGCAACGCAAATCGCTGCATTGCCCTACTCTACGGTAGGGAAGCATTCTATAGGCATTGTGTCGGTGTTCCCATGCAACTCCCATGGTTTTTGATGCATTCCCAGATTTAACAGAACTGCTAAGCCTGGGAATCCACTAAAAAAGACATGCATCCCCGGGTGAGGCGTAACAAGGAGAAATTTCTTTATTTCTCCTTCCTCTTTCAATGGGTGCTGCATTGTGCATCATACATAGCAAGAGGAGTTTGACAGTCAGGATTGTTTTTGTACAGGAAGGTGTTCCTTCCTGTACAAAAACCAATCCTGTGTGCAATGCAGGTACCTTTTGCACCATGGTGCAAAGGTGCCTGAGTTACCACTAGGCACCCGCAATGACACCAGCGCAGGGACCAGGACAGGAATATTTGGATTCTTCTAAATAAAGCGCATTCCTGCCCTTCCCCCAGTAAAGCAGTCCAGTGCTGCAAGGCAACTTGCTGCGCTGCGTTGTGCTACTTTGCCATACATATGGCCCTAAATGTGTGTCATCACCCACCTTCCTTTTCATACCCGTCTCATGTTTAATAATTTGTATTTTGGTATTATTTGAAGACTGAAGGTAGCCAACTACAATTTTGTTTCCATTTAAGTGACTCTTTTTTTTTTTTTTAAATGTGGGTTTCTTGAAGCATACTGATGTGAACTTTGATATGTTTCAGATACTGAAAGAGTGCTGTATTTTTGTATTGTAAGATAAACCATTAATGTTTCGGGTCAAGGTTTGTATACTTTTCATTTACATTCTTCTATCATTTCTAACCATTCCTAATTCTATAGAATATTTGATTCAAAATGGTGTTTCTCCCTAGAATGCCCTCAACATTCTTACTATCCCCCCTTTCTCCATTCCTATCACTTACCCGCCCCTACTCCGTCTTCTGGCCACACAATGGGGCAGTAAATGTTTCTAAAATAGAGATCACATTCCTAGCGCATCATTTTATTGCAGAACCAGGAAAACGAATGAGGTAAATACATAAAAATAACATTTTAATGACTGATCTCACTGTTTGTGTGGTCAACGCGCACCAGGAGCAATAATGCACGTATCTGTGAGTTTGGAAAGTGGGATTATGGATCATTACGAGTCTTGGGCTCAAAAACGTGAAATTAAACGGGGAATTGCCTCTTTCGCACTGATTGCTGCAGGGTTTTCCTAATTACAGTGTCGTTTTCCCACTGCGAATTTTACCAGAACTAGTATTCCCACACAACTAGGAATTCCAGGTTGGCTGTAAATGCATGTTTACAGCCGAAACAAAATTGCAATGGTAGGTTTAATCAGGGCCTTCCAGTGAGCGGAAGGATGGCATGGTCTGGATATGCACCATGGAAGCTGACTGAGCATAAGGCATTCTTCCTTGGTATGCAGGACAAGTTACAAAACAGTAAAGAATATTAAGACAGCGATATGTATAAATTTAAATTCAATGCATTTTAATTTAGGTTAAAGTTATGAAACTGAATACTTTGGCTGGGGCCTATAATTAACCTTTTATACCTGTAAAAAGGAAACACAAATACATATTCAAGGCTATGATTTCCCACAAATATTCTACCGAATTTCAATATAAGTAGGGATTCTAGAAGCTATTCAAAATCTGCAACATTCAAAAACGGCCGGCATGACTCATGGGGGTGGGTGGTGGTCTGGGGGGGGGGGGGTCATGGGTGGTGTTGCGTGGGGGGCGAAATAAAAATTTACATGAGGAAAAATACAAACTTACACTGAGGCCAGTCCTGCGACGCTGCGCCTGCTCTCCTGTCTCCGAATACAGGAACAGGAAGCAGGCAGCCAGGCTCCGTCCCCTAAGCCAATCACAATGGCACTCAGCAAGTGTCTGGAGGGGTGGGCATGTTCCCCATGCAGGCTGCATGGAGAATGGGAAAGTTTGCATGACTGATTTGGGCGGCCCTAGCAAACAGTCATTGCGCACTCAGCAGAGGGCAAACCACTTCTCCCCTGCCCTGCTTACTAAGCAGAGTAGCCCCGCCCACCCACTAACCCGCAAAGCAAACATAAAATGATAATAACTAAATTTTATTACCATTTTATGTTTTTGCTTCTCGCACTGCGAGAAAGTAGTGGGGTGACACTCTGCCATAGCGGAGGAGCCGCCACTGGCAACATCTCTTCTCCTAAGAAACTACATGAGCACTTGGGTGAAAAATTAGCTACAGTGGAGCTGTCACATTCTTTACAGGTTAAAATGGAGTCGTATTTCAATGTAACTGTGGAAGCCACCTCAACACCCAGGGCCGGAATGGAATCCCAAACCAACCTTGGCAATGTTCTAGCTTCAGCCCCTGTGTGTGTGTGGGTGGGTGTGTGGGTGTGTGTGCGCAGAGTGAAGGGAGCACAGGGCTCAGACATATAGGAATCTATAGGTTAGCCCAACAAGATTTCCTTGAGAATGAGTGAAAATGAAACTTCCCCATGCTGCACATAGCAGGGAGGGCTGACATTATGTGAAGTATACACACTTTGTTTCTTTTATTTTCGTTGATTTTTGAAAATTCATATACCCGCAATGCCAAAAGGAAATGTGAAATAGTATTTTGTTTTCGTGTCATTTTATATTTATTATATCACTTTTATGAAGTCTGTTTTCCAGTCTGTAAGAAATTATGTCCCGCTGGGTTCCGACAAGTCTATATATCATGCTTACTTTTGGAATTGACTTCTGTTTACAGAAAATAGGGCGCTTACACTAGTCGTGTTGTTGCTTTGACAAGGGCCAGGCAGGTCGAAACACGTCAGTTAAATAAATATTGCTGAAAAAGCATCCTGGAGTGCAGGCGTCTTCTTGCGTGGCAGTGCGAGCACCTTTATTCATATATATGTATATATCACACTCTTATGTAAAAAAAAACCAATATTAATGTAATTTAAAAGCCCATGTTCTTGTAAATATTTATTTTAAATAAAGGAACTGAATGATTTAGAGTGGCACACCTCATGTGAAAATGGAATGCCTATTGTGAAAGCCTTAGTACATAATTGGGCCAAAATAATTGTCTAGTATTCAAAATATAATTTACAATGATAAATGTTTTAGTAATCCTAATTAGTGTAGTGTATATATTATGTAATTATTTCTAGGTAGGTCTTAGTTTATCTATGCAAAATGTTTACAAAATACTTGCATGTGTCGAAAGAAATCTTAAATTAATGTCTTCTGGATCATATAACTGTATGTAGTTGGTCAGGGCCCCATAATGGCAAACTCTTCTTCTGTGAAGTTGGGGGTCCTATCAGTAGTAGTCTCAGCCATTCTGTGATCTAGCAGATTCCAAAGAGTAGTAATGGTTGAGAAGATGTGGTTGTGTTAGAGTCTAGATGGAAAGTGATGCATGGCTTCAAGGATGAATGTACACCTATGTGACTCATACTTCAACATGCATGAAAGAACACACAGTGTAAAGTGTTGGGCATGGAAGAAGAACAAGAAAAAGCAATTAATGAAACACAAAAAAATCTAAATTATGCTTATGTGCCTAGACCATCCTCACTGATTACAATTAATGTAAATTTGAATGCATTTAAAAGAAGGATAGGGTATTTCCACCACATATGCAAAGTATTATCCATAGAAAATGTACATATTTTACACTCTTTATTAAATTTTACTTTAATCAACATAAATTAGTAAAACTGAATTCTAAGAAGGAATTATTTTAAGCGTAGTAATTCATAATATGCCAAAATTGAACATTTCAACATTTTCCTAATCCTATTTTGCATATGTAGCTTAATTATGAATACATAGTATATGGTAGTAAGAGTACACAGAAACTAATAAACAAGAAACATTAATGTACTGCCTGAGATTTGTTGGTATGGAACTCAAGGTCAGTGCAAACATCGCACAATCAACCATGAACCATGACTGGAACATAGGTAATTCTACAATATTACAACACTTATCTGTGTTGTTAAAAAACTTGATTAAACTCAGTAAATTATGTAGTAGGATTGTACATGTTTAAAGTAGAATGCTCTGTTTTAAAAATGTTAACCCTGTCCCTAAAAAACATTAATTATATAAAATGTTACCTGTAGCAAGGGAGCAAGTAATTATGGGAAACATACATTTTACTATGTCAAACACAGTTCCAAGAATTGTTTTTGTAAAAAGCATAAATATACAAATAAGTGTTAATTAGAGTAGCATCATTTGAACATCCGTGATGTTACAGTATATAAATCTGCATTTCCACTCTCAACTATAACATGCATTTCTAGAATATTAAATAGATGTGACTGAGTTGAGAAAAGACTTCCAAGAGCTACACTGTACCACTCAGTGATATTAAGATGAATCAGAATGGGCACAGATGAAGATATACATTTTACAGATTAGGCAGGGTGAGATACTATAGAAACATTACTAAGTGTTCTGTGTCACATCTTCATTACATTTTATATCCTTCTTCACTCTAATAATGGTGTTTATACAACACAGGGCAAACAATTGAAATTCAATAGATAGGTTGGCCATTGAATCATTTAACTAAACAGACAAATTGTAAACCTTAATTTTGTATTACCATATTTCTCTCCTATGCATTTGTTTGAGGTACGATTATCAAATATATGTGAACTAAGAGTAAAATGTGGTTGGACAATGTGCTTCACATACCACAATAAACAAACTAACAAAACAAACCATTAGAGCCATTTAAAAAATAATCTTCTAAATTAGGAAAGTATGTACAGTGTTGGAACGAATTTAAAAACAAACATACATTGTGTAAGGGTGCTTCCCCAGTCATTGCCACTCAGTAGGTAATAGGAGCCATAAATGTCTCACTTCCAGGAACACACTTTAAACCACAACTGGAGCAGAGTAAGAAACTTAGGGCCTGATCACGATCTTGGCAGATGGGATACTCATTCACAAACATGACAGATATCATGTCCGCCATATTACAAGTTCCATAGGATATAATGGAATTGTAATACGGCGGATGGGATATCTGTTACTTTTGTCACAGAGTAGCTCTGTCTGCTAAGATAATAATCAGGTGGGAAACAGCGTTTACAAAGCAGACAGAACTATGCAGTGCCATTACAAAGAAGGCACTACAACAAATGTGCCGTTACCACGAGTTCCATTACAACACACTTTGTTACAACGACTTGCTTTAGGGAACTCATAGTTGGATCTTCCCTACTGTTGCACAGACTGGAGTTGGAATAGTATAATATACTATTCCAAAGTCCAGTGCCTACCTAAGGCAAGTAGTTGTAACGACTTGCGTTGGAATGGAAGGCGTGGTAACAACACGTTTGTTGTATTGCCTGCTTTGTAAAGGCATGAGTTGTAAAAGCATGCATGATTACGTCATACTTCCTAATGAGGCCTATAGTCTTGCTGTTTGTGACTTGAGAGGAGCTCTGAATGAGGGATATTCACAAAGTTGTACCCCTAACAAACAAGTGTACAACAAGAATCATAATGAGCACCTTATATATAAGGTTAAAAGATTATAAATTAATTGGAGTATGTTAATGAATGAATGACAGATTAACACTGACAACTGCACATGGACTAGAATTTTATGTTGTGCAATGAGTGGCAACTTTTGAGTGTAGTGTGTACTTATCTCAACTGAGGTAGTGATGTTCTTTATAAGTTTAATAATGTGTTGTAAATGTACTTAAGTAGAGAACGTTATATTCATTGCAATATGAGAAAAACAAACAAGGATGTTGAAGCCAACCTGAGATGCATGACAGTCAGAAATCGTTTACATGTATGCCCCAGCTTAGATATCACTTTGTATATTATATGCACTTGGTGTTTGTTTCTCAATTGAAATACATAAATATACACATTTGCATTTCAGGTGCATCAGACATATAATAAATAACATGTGCCTATTTTAATAATTTTATGTTGGATATGATTTTTAATTTATAATATTAAGTTTATAACATATTTGAATTTATTAAAACAATACATTGTCCTAAAATCAATCCTGTGTCCTATGTGGTAGACCTAAATGGACAA
Organism: Triturus cristatus; assembly: GCF_964204655.1. NCBI lineage: Eukaryota > Metazoa > Chordata > Amphibia > Caudata > Salamandridae > Triturus > Triturus cristatus. Next base: position 436,014,602 of record NC_140588.1, read on the forward strand.
AGAACACAGGTTAACTGAGTACTTTGGAAAATTCGTCTCACAATGAATGTATTTATTACTTAAGGTGGGTGATTAATAATAATAATAATAATAATAATACCCAGCATTTGTAAAGCATGCAGCTACCTCAGGGTGAGGTGTCCGGGCACTGGGGGCCGCCAGAAACATTAAGCGAGCTATTGCCCAGAGTCACATGGTGCTAGGCTAACCTGCTGCCGATGATCGAACCATGAGCCCCTGTGTTCCGGAGTCAGCTTCTCTGGCTGCTATACAACACCTCTTCCACGGTGTTTAAGGGCCAAATATGCAAAGAACATAAAGTACTATATGTAAATGCTTATCAATATATTAAATTTACATTTTAAGTAAGCATCATGAGACAGGAATGTCTAAGCACATAAGGAAGTTATGAGGCTTAAACTTACCTCTTGACTTGCTTCTGTTTGAGGATCTTACCATCACATTCTAAAGTTAAGAAAAATATCAAAAAATACAATTTAATTTTTTATGAAATGTCTTGCTATTTGTTCACACATTACACATCCATAAATAATATACTTTCTTTCGCAAAGTTTAACCCCAAATGTAAAGTTCACCAGCCTCCACTCTACTTGAAATTACTGTGGTAAGTTCACCGTGGAGCATGGAAGCACCTTTTCCTTCCAAAGCAGGAAATTTAGGGGCTGGGAGTAGCACCAACAGTAGCCAAAGCTTCTCTGTGTCCTGGAAGCAAGGTAACATACCCTCCCCTGCAGGCTTTTTTACCACTTGTAAATGTCCTCATGTGAACGCTTGCAATTAGACAGTCACTGAAAAAAGGTATTTGTTGTGTAATATACTATATAATACAATATAATATAATATAATATAATATAATATAATATAATATGTTATAATATAATGTGTTATAATATAATAAGTTATATAATATAATATAATATAATATAATATAATATAATATAATATAATATAATATAATATAATATAATATAATATAATATAATATAATATATAAATGATAATCATTTGCACACATAGTTGTAATACTCCATACATGTGCATCCTGCAGGCACATCCAGTACAAACACAAATGGGGACTCGGAAGTCTTTATATGTTGACAGTAAGCAACTACAGGATGTACATGTGTCTTTTGCAGAAGCACTCTGTACGTATACACAAAGAGTTGTAGAATTCTCCATGCACTATAGCACCAGAAATTGTTTATTTACATGAAGTTCCAGTAGTGTGCATACATTTTCACATGAAGCAGCAACAGTCTGCAAACATGCACACTTTAGGAAGCGTGTACATTGTGTCCATTTAGAAATATACTATGTAGTAGTGGCTGTAAAAGCATCAATACAGGTGTAGCAGTTTATAAATGGGCACAGTATGCCATGAGTTAAAGCTGTCAATACACTTTAAAAATGTTGCAACCGTATGTACATATACATACAGATGCATGTTTTTACATGCACACTATAAATGCAGTCTATAAAAATGTACAGGAGTTTTTGAAATCTAAACACATGCACCCTATATTGGCAATCCGTGTACGTGCACGAGCTGTAGAAATCTGTAAGTGTGCACAATGCAGTAGCAATTAGAGTTGTACAGTTCTCTGTGTGTGCACTGTAGGGGGTGCTTATCTGTTTACATAGTGTACTATAATTGTGCACAGTAGATCTGTGTAAATGCCCTCATGCACACAGATTTCTATCAGGCTGGACATGTACATATATAGCTGTTTCCCTAACTTACCCCTATTTCACCCGTCTCCTTTTGCCCTTCCAATCTCTCAATGTGTGTACCCCTCTCAACGTTACCCTCCTCTACCATTACATAATGATCTATTCTAGTTCCCATCTCTTACTGCTCTTATTGTATTACATTATCAGCATTATTGTGGCATGATTACTGTTAAATGTTTTTTAAGTCTATTTTTCTACTCTGTTCTCTATATGTTAAACTCAGACTTCCACTGGCTATGGTGTACCTAGGTTTGAAGGTGCTTTATAAGAATGTAAACAAATGCATAAATATAGATTATAAGAACTGTCTGTACAC